>NC_045774.1:67652241-70524741 GCF_008692025.1 Phocoena sinus | reverse complement strand
CACGTAGCACACAAAAAAAAACATGTTTCTTTAGTCCTAGAACAAGTACAGATAGATTACTCGGATAATAATCATTGTACAAGACATCGTACATAATTTTATCTGTTTCCCTTTTAAAATTAAAGAAACTGAGGCTCAGAACTTGCCAACTTGCCTAACTGCACAGCTAATTACAGAAACTGGAACGTGAATGCTTCCCTGATTATGAAATAGTAGAAGCTTCCCCTACACAGGGCAACAGACACAAAACTAACCTGAGATATAGTTTAGTGATTATTGTTCTCGCCATCAAACAGCAATTACCCCTCTCTTCCTCCTTAGAAATCAATTACCAATTTTTTTTTAAATTGCAAACTTCATTCTTACACAGCTAAGTTTCCTTCACTGTCTTAATGAGCAGATAGCCTTAAAAGATCCAATTTATACAATGCATTTACACACTCGTTTTCGTATCTCAATACTGTTATTTGCTTATTTCATTAACTATACTCATTTCATTTTTCAAAACCCATGCATAGTATATGAAGCCTTTGGGATGGCAGTAATGGGCACTATGTATTGGTAAAGAAGTCTTTTTTCTGACACAAGGGAAGCAAAGTCTATTATAATTGGAGATTTTATATTTCCTGCCTCAGAGAAAAAAAACTCTCCACCCTTTAACCAAACATACTGTCAAGACTTTGGGGCAGCTAATATTTAAAACACGTATTCAGGAGCACATTCTGTAAAATACAGTAGAAAATAACCTAGATTGATTTTTCGTTTATTATACAAAGGTCCAGTTGTTTAGAATTACAATTAGTTTCACAAGTATGGTCAATAGCAAGAGCTCAATAAACATTTTTGGAGATTCTCGGCATTTTTCTTTGACTCAAAGCTTTCAAGTTAAACTTCAAGTCCTCTTTAAAAGGTAAAGGCATGTTACAGATTTGTTCACCTGTTATTCACCAGTTAATCAATATTAAAATTTGTACAACTTTCACTTACATTTGATTCTTTGCAGCTTGCCTCTGAGCTTTTCTTTCTTTCCTTTTCTGATCTGGTGGCTTAGCAAAAACAATTTCAATATTTTCTCCCTCCAAGTCTTTGCCATTCATTTCTTCCATAGCCTTAAAAAAGTAGGTACTGATCAATACAAGAGACCTTTCACAACTACGATTCATTTAAAGTTAAAAAAATCATTTACTATTAACACTAGAAGGATGAGATAAAATAGGATTCTTGATTTCATTTAAAGATCCAGCTCTTCAACTATTAATCTTTTTGACTTAGTTTAGTTAAGTTATGCGATTCGCTAAGGCCAATAAAGGTTAGCTTGAGTAATTACATGACCTCTGAGTTTCCTTCAATTTTCTAAAACATTCTGATTTTAGGATGACTAAAAATCATTAGTCTAAGTTAGATGCCTATGATAATTCCCCCAGTTATTTACCTTGACAGCACCATCTCGCTCATCAAAATGAATGAAAGCATAATCTTTTAATTTCTTCACTCGTTCCAGTTTCCCAAACTGACTAAATGCCTTTTCTAAAATCTCTTCTGTTACAGTATTGGCCAGGTTGCGTACAAACAGCACTTTTACCTGAAATTTAAGAAAGAAACAGAAACTTCCTATGTATTTCCAAAGGATTCAGTTTCCAAGATCCCAACCCTGCAGACTTAACTTTAGTCACAACCCATTAGAAGAGTACCAGAAATATAAAATATAGACTAAAATTTCAACTCATTTGGGTAAATACCAAGGAGCATGCTGTTGGATCTAATGAGCAAAAAATCTGAACATTCTCACCAAAGATATACAGATGGTGAATAAGCATAGGAAGAGATGCTCAATTATCATGTCATTAGGGAATTGCAAATTAAAACAGTGAGATACCATTACAAGCCTGTTACAGTGACCGGCCAAAATCTAAGACACTAACACCATCGAATGCTGTTGAGAATATTGAACAACATATTCACTGCATTAGAATGCAAAATGGTATAATTTGGCAGCTTCTTACAAAACTAAACATACTTTCATACCATATGATTCACCAGTCACACTCCTTGGTATTTACCCAAAAGAGGTGAAAACGTGTCCACACAAAACCCTGTATATGCATGCTTATAGCACCTTAATTCATAATTGCCAAAACTTGGAAGCACCCAAGCTGTCCTTCAGTAGGTGACTGGATAAACTATAATAAATCCAGACAATGGAATATTACTTAACATTAAACAAGAAATGAGCTATCAAGCCATGAAAAGACATGGAGGAACCTTAAATGTAAAAGAAGCTGTCTTAAATGGCTACATACTATATGATTCCAACTATGTGACATTTGGGAAAAGACAAAACTATGGAGACAGTAAAAAGGGCAATGGGTGCCAGGGATGAGGGGACGAGGGATGAAAAGGCAATCACAGAGGATTCTTAAGGCAATGAAAATATTCTGTATGATACAATGGTGGATACAACATACATTTGTCAAACCCATAGGATGCAGAACACCAAAAGGGAATCCTAACGTAAACACTGAGTTATACTAATGTGTCAATTTAGATTCACTGATTATGACAAATGTACCCCTTTGGTGAGGACACTGATCATGCAGGAGGCTGCACAGCTGTGTGGGCAGGTGTGCGGCTGCACAGCTATGTGGGCAGGTGTGTGGCTGCACAGCTATGTGGGCAGGTGTGTGGCTGCACAGTTATGTGGGCAGGTGTGCGTACGGGAAACTGCTGTACTTGCTGCTCAAAAAACAAAACATGCTACGCACAGGACTTTTCATTAGTTATTATTTTACAATTAAAATGGACGTGGTTATTTCCTAATAATGTGAACACCATGCCATCTGAAATAGCTGTTGAACTTAACACAGGGAGTCAAAACTAACTGGGACCTGCTTTTGAAACCCTGAAGAGAGGAAACAATATTCAAAACACTGGTAAGATAAAGTCTTCAATCCTAAAAGCTCCTCAAGTACAACTACAAATTTAACCTTTTGGCTAAGAAACACTATCACTTCCTCCTAAAATACCTGAAGTAGCATCTGAATTTCTTAATCTAAAGGGCTAACCAATGAGAGCTTAATAAGCCAAAGGAAAAAAGAATGAATCCTAAGTATTTTCTGTCCTCAAAAACATTTACCCTTTAATATTCACTGTTCTGACACTTCACCCTCCTCTCTTGATTTTAGTAAATTAGTTGTATTTCCTAGCCTATCGTCATTAAGGAGGATTCTTTAAAAGGTTAGAATAACTTAACTGCGAACTGCACTGGTAAAGTGTTGACTCAAGAGATGTTTGCTTTCATAGATGTCTCAACTGACTGCTGAAGCACGATACCTAATAATAGCTAAACCTTTTAACTGCAGCAGCTCTGCTGAGGCCAGTACAGTTCACTATTTTTAGGAGTAGGACTTTTAACACAAAAACCATGTAATCTTAATGGCACCACTCTCAAAAACTCAAAGAAACTGCTCTTCAAATCCACACAAAAATGAAAGTGAATCATCTCCACTGCATGTAGGCTACCTACTTTATCATAAGCGTATGATGGCTACACAATTGTAGCTGACTGTCCATGAATAAATTCCTATATTCACCCTCCATGCACTTGTTACTTATTTTCTGGTGTGTGGCCTTTAACACAGAACATTTCTCTCACTTTCAAAAATATGGTTTAAGGAAGCGCACACAAGTTTCCCTCCGCTCTCTAAAGCCTACCCCTGCTCCCAGCAACACCACAAAAAATTTTTTAACTCAACTGTCATTACCTTTGCCATAACTTCAGGATCGGGATCTTCTATAGGATCAGCCCATTCAACAGTTCCAACATTTCCCCAGACCTTGACTTTACCACTCATTAACCTACGTCTTGCCTGGGCAGCTGTTTTGTGATCTTCATATTCAAGAAAGCAAAAGCCTCTGTTTTTTTTCTTGTCGTCTGGTTGGTGGTATAAAATGACGTCTGTAAGACCCTCTGAAAGTAAGCAACAATTCCAGAGAAATTAGATAAAATAAGCAAAAATAAGCAGATCAAAAGATTTATTTTTCTAATATTATACCTGAATATCAGAATGAAAAATAATCTCTTATCTTTACCAGGGACTCTCAAAAAACTGGTCCAGATAATTCACCTAACCCACACTTTCCAAGTGTTCCTAATGCAAAAATCCCCAAGAAAAGAAAATGTATTCTTTTTACTTAGACCTGAGGACTATTCTGCTTCCATTTATCAGATGACAGAAAGGTATGAAATCTTTACAAAGCTGTTTTAGGAAAACCAGGAGTATAAGTCAGACATGGTTAGAAATTTTTCTCTGTGTCCATTAATTAGATGACAGAGAGGTATGAAATCTTTACAAAGCTGTTTTAGGAAAACCAGAAGTATAAATCAGACATGGTTAGAAATTTTTCACCCCATGCAAGTAAAAACTAATTTTTTAATGGCACTTTTCTGGCCTCAGACATGGTTTTACTTCAAATGAAATAGACTATCTTAGTATTGCATAAGAATTTCAAATGTTCCTGGAAATTGGTAACAGGCTGATAATTTGCTAAATATTCTAGGCAGACAAAACTATTTTTTCTAGTTTCCAAATGACAAAAGCCTGTCACTTGGAAACTTATAAAAAATGCTTTACAATTCAAAGAAATTACACCATACTGACAAAGTATAATCTCTGTTTATAGCAAGAGTGCTTACCATTCCGGTAATTTGGAAAATCAGATTACTTATCAAACATTTTTACTAAGAATGTCAACTAGCACCTCAAAATGCATAAAAACACACAAAGAAGTACAATTTTCCGAAACAAGGGAAGCACAACAATGATTCTGCAGACTGAGTTCAAATCCCAGCTGTATTCCTTATTAACTACATAACATTCAGCAAGTTATTTCCCAAAACCTTCTATTTCTTTATCTGAAAAATGGAGTTACTCATCTTATATGGCTATAGTGAGAATACGAGTCAATAAATGCAGTGCTTAAAGCAGTGCTTGGCACACAAAAGCATGCAATTACCGTAAGTATTAGAAGTTGAACCTCCTTCCAAGTAAACCCAACTTACCTGTTACTTTGCTAAATTCTTCAAGAATCTGTTCCTTGGTTTTACTCTTAGGAATAGAGCCCACAAAAAGCCTGTTGTTGGCAACGGAGATGCAGACACCAATGTGTTTTCCAGAACGAATTTCATGATTATTATACTGAAAGGCGGAAAAGTGCATGTTTTAAAAATACTTAAAATATCCTACTATAGGTGCTCATTATAGAAAGATATGCAAATCCCATACACAAAAGCAAAATCTTTTAACAAATTAAAACTTCAACACTTAGGTTTATCAAGTATTTTTATCCTTTAAAAAATTATAATCTGAGACAGGAAGATTGTACTGACAAAACACACTAACCAAGTTTATGAATTAAAGCAAAAAATTGTCAAGTCCTTGAAATTTAGCAAATTTGTTAAGAATCTAGTCTGTAAGCAGCTTAAATTCCAAATTACTGATTCCACAATACCTTATTTTCTACTTAAATTCATCCTTCCAACTAGTTATTCTCATGCAAGGGAAACAGATTCCAGTGCCAGCAAGCTTTCTGCCTTTCTATTAATCAGCGCTTAAATCTTATTTTTCCATCTCCCCTAATCACTTGTAAAAAGTTACAATAAGGGATTTTTGGCTTCAAATACTTAAATCTAAAAGGAGAACCTTGTTATTCTGAATCAGATCCAACTTTCTCCCCCATTTTATTTTCACCAAGCCTACAATGAAGTTGGAGAAAGACAAGTAGATTATGGTAAACTACTATAAAACTACAGTAAAAAGTAAACAATCTTCAAGTAACCATATTCCATAAAACGGAATACCGCAGAGGCAAAACCCAAAAAGTTCCTATCCCTGTTATTCCCATTCTTGCGTAACAGGTATATCAGGTATAAGTGAAGAAAATACAGACAAGTCAGAAAACTGATTCCTCCCTCTCCCTTTTTCTCCATCTCCAGATATTCAAAATTAAACATGAAGTTCAAACATCCTTCCTTCAGTTCAGAACAGTTTTGTACTTTTTACCCCACTGACTCCGTTCACGCTTATCCGAGTCTCTGGTCATCATGACCTCAGGATTCTCTCTATGCTTTACACTTATGCTGGTGACATTTTTTTTTAAATCACAACTTTGCCTATTGAAAAAGAATCCCACAATGGACTCCGCATCAGCAAAACAAAGTTCAAACCCTTGGATGTCATTAAGTCCGTCCTAAAATCCCTACCACTTCTCCCTTTTCTCCACAATACTATAATCTCGGCTATTTACATCAGTTCTCAAACAGTTTTCATACTGCTCAACCTCTGACTATAACGCTTTCCCTGAAACTTCACCATCTAAACTCCTCTGCATACCTGTAGATTTGAGCTCAACCAAATATTCTGCAATCCCTAAATCCTATAAAGGCCAACAAAAACACCCTTCTATGTTAACACAGATCAGCAGTTCTCAACAGGAGTGATTTGCTGCCCTCCGACACACACACATTTTGGTCAACTAGAGGTGGGGTTTGCTGTTGGTATTTAGTGGGTAGGTAGAGGCCAGAGATGTTATTAAACATCCTACAATTCACAAAATAGTCCAGCATAATAAAAAGTTATGTAGTCTAAAACATTAATAGTGCTGAGGTTAACAAATCCTGCCCTGGACTTCATTTTCTCATACCATTTATATTCTATTTAGACCAAACACCTCTTAAAAATAAAAATATGCGGTTACGGGCAGATATGAGACCTATGGCTGAATCCACCATTGCATGGGATTATGGACAAGTAGACTACAATACCCTATTACACAAACAAGTTAACTTTAGAACACAATAAACTGCTTTACGACATGTACATTCCCTAGATTTTTATATCTAAGGATCAAGTAGCCAGCCTTAGTGACAAATCAATGGCTTTCAATCTGGTCATTTAGTCTGTAACTCCAGAAATTGACAAAAACAATTAAAATCAGAAAAAGAATGGAAGGAAATACAAAGTTTTAAAAAGGGAGAAAGAGGAGTTATTTTGAAGATGACAATTTGGTATCATTTTCCCTTTATTGTATTTCTTTCCAAATATTCTAAGAGCAGAGACTATTTACTTAACAATGCTGCCTCAAAATAGTAATGACTGTTTCTATTATTACCTACAAAAGAAAAGTTTCTTCCTTTCTATAACCTATCCTCACTATGGTTAATCAAGGCGGGGTAGGTAGAAGGTATTTAAATGACTGTAGTCTCTGAACAATATGAAGACATGAATATTTAGTAGGATTTATAAAGAAAACTAACTTTTCATCCACATTTTTTTAATTTAAAAAATTGGAGGGCTTCCCTGGTGGCGCAGTGGTTGAGAGTCCGCCTGCCGATGCAGGGGACACGGGTTCGTGCCCCGGTCTGGGAGGATCCCACATGCCGCGGAGCGGCTGGGCCCGTGAGCCATGGCCGCTGAGCTTGTGCGTCCGGACCCTGTGCTCCACAACGGGAGAGGCCACAACAGTGAGAGGCCCGCGCACAGCAAAAAAAAAAAAAGTTTAAAAAAAAAATTAGAACAATTATAGCTGACCCATAGAGTAAATTGGCTCTCCAATGAAAAGAAGTCATTAAAGGAGCAAAGGTGACCCTCTGCACATAGCATACTGTCCAAATAAAGCGAATGTGCCTAGAAATAAACATTCCTTAAAGAAATGCCCCATCTACAAATTAAGCATGCACTTTTATAAGTATATCTGAGTTGTTTAACTTTTCTCACTCTAGCATTTTTAAGACCAATCTATCACCTTAAATTCGAAAATAAACTTTGCATCCTTGCAGGTGTTAGCAGGTGAGTTAACAGTGACTTGGATGGTAGAAAAACATTACCAAAACAACTGTTGTGATCCTTAACAGAGATTCTAATTTAATGCTGATAAACCCTTACTCTCAAGGGTTAGTAATCAGGACGATATGATAGTATCAAAATAAAAAAGAAAACGTAATCTTTTCCAAACTCTAGAAAAGTAGGCACTGAAGTTAACAAGTTTTAGAAATCTAGCTTTCAGATCCAGTAGCAGCGAGGTAACCAAATAAAATAAAGATGAACTTTGAACATTAACCAATGCAGTTTCAGTATTTCGGAACACCAAAATGAGTTGTACAGACTGGAACATTCCCATCATCTACGTTCAAAATATCAATCCACTCTTTCCTTCCCTTATAGCCAATCAGTTACCAAATCCCCAGAAATTCAGCAATCTCGGATTTAGAAAACTGATCCAGAAGTGGCTGCTCAGTCCTAACCCTTACAGCAGCAAAGCCGCTACCTCCCAAGCCCGTCCATTTAAGTCTTCTTTACCTTGAGCCAAACCTACTTCCCTAAAAATTCTACAATAAATCTATTTCCTCCTCCAAATGACAGCACTTCATATACCTGCACACAATGCTTAGGACTCAATCCCCCTCTATGCTTGGCTAATCATTACTTCTCTGAAATTGGGAACTACCTCCTAGAGTGTCATCAAACAGTGACATCCATAACACAATCCTATAGAGGCAGACTGAGGAGTCTAGAGTAAGCTGGAGACTATTCTTACACTTCTAAACACCAGGCCTCTGCAACATGTAGTCCATGATTATCTTGGCTTATTTGGCAATCACACCACACCACCAACACACTACAGCTTACTTGTGTATTAGTCATGTATAGGACTTGACTCTCAGTCCCACTCAATTCCATCCTGCTGGTGTAAACTACTGTCCCAGGCTATCAAAATCTTTTCAGATCCTTATTTTGCCATCCATGGCATTAACCACTACATATAGATTCCAGTCACCAAACGTTCCAAGCAGTCCAACTATGCCCTCATTCATATCACTGATTAAAAAAAAAAATAGAACCTATACCGTTATTTACATCATGCAACCCATACAAAGGCTCAAAACTTTAATAGCACCATGCAACTCAGCCCAGCAGTCATGCCTACTGCCTTCTAGCACTGACTTTACACAAGTTTTATCTCCCTTCCCACAAAACAGTGCTTCAACTATTCATCTATTTCCTTCACTGCCCTGCTCACACCTTTTTATCACAAAGCGTTCTCTAACAACCTCAACGGAAAGCAATCGATCCCTTCATCCCTCCTTTACCCTGTGAACCGCCTGCTTCCACTTTAATTGTAGTTAGCCTCTCAAGTCCTAGAAACACCAAAGTCAAGAACTGGATCAAACCACCTTGCATGGCCATAGTAAAAGTTTTCATGTTAAACACTTGCTAATTGCTACTAAAATATTCTGTCTACCTGTCTTGCCAGCTGCATTCATCAAAATGGTTGTACACTGGTGTATACAACCACTGTGGTGATAAACTATCAGTGGCTATTAAAGTCATAACCCTTAATGTGCAAATAGAGGTCAGTATTCCAGTCTTTGTAACAAAGGTATTTTCAGTAGGACACTTCCACTGTATAGAAACCATAATGGGCACTGCAGAGCCAGTGGCCCTGGGATCCAATTCCAGCAGCACACCACACAAACACATATACACACTTGCCTGGTCAGCCAGTGAGGTTATTTACCTAGTACCTACTCTATAATGGCACTGTTCTAAATGCTGGGGATACAGGAAAAAAGAGCAAATTTTCTGATGGGAAGAGAGAAGCAAATAATCTTTCAAAGTTAAATAATTTTAAGTACATCTAAGCATTCCTTTTTTTATCATGTTCAGTATACTGTCATGGGGCAACTGGGTGGTAAGCCTTTCTTAGAAAGGCCTTCTAAGAAAACCTGATTGATAAGACAGCAGCTGTGCTAACTGGGAGAAGTGGGAGAAAGAACAGAAGGCAGCCTTGAGATGGAAATGCTCATAGCTTTTGTGGAGGACAAAAAAGGCAAAGTGTGGATGGAAGGGTAATAAAGAAGAATGGGAAGAGAGAGGTAAGCAAAAACATGATCAGATAGAACCTTGTTTGGAAGCCATTATTAGAGTTTTCAGCATGGGACTGTTGCGATCTAATCTACACAGCTAAAAGGTAAGACTGTAAAGGAGCAATGGAAAGCAGTGAGACTAGCTAGAAGGATTCTTCAAATGGTACCTTAGGCTAGGATGGTAGCAGGAAGATGGTACAAATTGGTTAGATGCCAAAAATAAATTTGGCAGTAGAGACGACTTACACTCTGAATTCCTTACACTACCTAAACCACTAGGTAATTTGAAGAATCAGGCTACCTGGCAACATAACTTACACTGCTGGCTTAAATTGTTATGTCTAATTAACGATAAGCACATGCTAAACAAACCTGGTATCAAACTAAACCAGTACGGCTCTGGGCAAGCCACCCAGACTATTTATTCTACTGCAAAAGGAAGATATTTCACTTACCTTGAAGAATGGGTTGAAGTGATCTTTAAAGGTAATAATGTAGCACCTAGCACAGCTCCTGTGCCTCAACAAGCACAAGTGGTAGCTATTATTCACCTTTTCACAAATTTAAATCTTGCTTCCTTAGCTACATTGTCATCGTTTAGGGATGAATTTTCTTATTCCCCCAAATACAAGGCAGATGTTAGCTGAAAATAGGGTCATTAAGAAGTTTGCAGTTGCTTCTAACTTCATGCCTCTTCTTCAGCTGTTAACATCAACCCATTTGACAAGTAATTCAGATGCAAACTTAAAATCTAGTCTTTATTGGGGGGGGTCGTTGTTGCATAACATCAAAAAATAAGGCTGAATATATAAACTATCTCAACTCAATCGAAGGTATTTCTCAAGACACAAAGTACAGGAAAGCAAAAAGATCGTGCTTCAATCTTGCCTCATCTATAAATAATGTAAAAAAAGCATTTTCTCAACATCTGATTATATGCGACTACAACAGTTCAACTACCTTATATAAAAATTCACCTTGGATAAAGCTGTAATTCAAGTAGACTCGTGACATGATACGAGTAGAAATAGTTTTCAAAATATGCTTCCTTAAAAAATACATTTAGGAGGGGTACTCACTTCCAGGAATCACAACAAGGTAGCAAAAAACATCCGAATCAACTTCAGTTTTTTATTTCTCTAGAATGTTTCATTTCCTCAAAAGCCTAGTCCTTTCTTCTACTGTTGCATTAAGGCAAATCTCCCAATTCTATTATCACCATAGTCCTACTACGGTAAAGCATCCTTTTTAAAAAAGCAATGACAATACGCCCAATTCATCCCAGTGCTAAGAATACCCTTAAAAAGACAATAAAGCACAGAGCCTCCTATTCATCAGACAGTAAAAAATAATTATGCCCCCAGATAAGGACTCAAATCACAAACCCAGAAAAAAATGTTAAAAGATTTAGGACAAGAGCTAGCTCACAGACCAATCAAAATGGCTGTTTGGCTACCTGGAAATTTCTGTGTTACAGTTGAAAAACTTAACTACATTACTAAGACTACTCTAAGCCTACAGCAATGCACCTTTGGACTACATGATCTGTTAAGCCAAGGCAATTGCCCAAACTGAGACATATTTCATGTGTACTTGTTGGCACTCAAAATAGTGATGTTAGGA
Source organism: Phocoena sinus (assembly GCF_008692025.1). Taxonomy (NCBI): domain Eukaryota; kingdom Metazoa; phylum Chordata; class Mammalia; order Artiodactyla; family Phocoenidae; genus Phocoena; species Phocoena sinus. The sequence continues at coordinate 70,513,196 of NC_045774.1, read as the reverse complement.
CTGGATTATATAACATCTTCTTCTAATGATGTTTCTTTACTATAAGGATTCTGAACATCATCTAGAAATAAATTCTAGTGACGACCTACCATAATTAGTGTATTTTGGCAACAAAAATTAAGTAGTCTACAAATGTTTGTTTAATGATTCCTTTAAAAAATATTAATACACAAATCATTACTTGTAACACTAAATAATCACATCTATTAAGCAAAACTAAAGGTTTATGTAATACCTCGTAAATAAACTGGATCTGACATCATTAAATTCTGTACTAGCTTTTTGCAGTAAGATAGTCTCATTGCCTTCTCAATCATTATGTATTTCCACACTAAAACTTACTGCTACTTTATTACTACCTAGCAAAATGTTCTATTCTTTTATAGATTCAACTGGATGACTCCTAAAGTATCTTTCCAGAACTCTAAAGAGTCCTCAGTTTTACCTGAACTGTTTAAACTAAAAACGTGACAGTTCAAAGGTTACCATTGAATGGACCCCTAGAACTATACATACTCTCCCTTCTGAAATAGAAAGCACTCTTTGAAAGAAAAGAAAATCAGCTATGATTTAAAAAGAAATATCTAAACTCCTGAATTCTTTATTCTTCCCAAGTAGCATACTTTTCTAATTTTAACCTTTACAATGTTCAATTACACATACCAATGGAGAGATCCAAGCAATACAAAAAGCAAAACCAAGTAAGTATATTTGTTTTCTTTTTCTCCTTAAGGTTTGCCTTAAAATGTGATATATATGGGCTTCCCTGGTGGTGCAGTGGTTGAGAGTCCGCCTGACGATGCAGGGGACATGGGTTCGTGCCCCGGTCCGGGAAGATCCCACATGCCACGGAGCAGCTGGGCCCGTGAGCCATGGCCACTGAGCCTGCGCGTCCAGAGCCTGTGCTCCGCAACAGGAGAGGCCACAACAGTGAGGCGCGCGTACCGCAGAAAAAAAAAACAACAAAAAAACGTGATATATATGATGGTGAGGGAAGGAAAAATAAAATTCAGGATGAAATGACTCTAAGGAGTTCAAGTTTGCTTAGAAGTACCCATAAAACGTGTAAGTCAGATAACGCAAAACTAACAAACATCATCTGCTATAGTGAACCATTTACAAAAGTTCCTCCCCAGCTGTACTTTTTGATATATTTCTTGGATTGAAATTAACTTCCATCTTCAACTACAAAACACAGAAACTACTTGTCACAGAATTTAATAAAACTAATTTGAAGGAGAATTATATAAGCCATAGTTTGAAACATTAAAATTCTTTAAATTGGGAAAATAACTAGGTCCTCATCCGACATCTAGTACTTTTAAATCAGACACTGCCATTCAACATAAAATCCTTTATTTCATTAACTAAAAAGTTATCATCACAATGTCTTTGTGAAACATTTTCGAAAAAGGGACAGCCAGATATGGTCCTTTAAGAGCCCTATCTACTACACTTACTTTCTTAAACCTTTTAACACTCCTTAAAAAAAAAAAAAAAAATCACTAAGCCAAATTCAAAGCACCAGTAACTTCAACTCCACATTACCTTACACATCCTGAGTCAGTTCAACTATACGTGCAAAAAATACTGCTACAATGCGTACATAGAAAATGGGAGTGCCTAATCAGCACTTCAAAAACCTTTGGTTAACACAATTAAGAAAATTCCTGGCTTTAAATGAAAACAGAGAATGTGAAAACTGAAAAGAAAAAAAAAACTCACCAGTTTAACAGCCTCCTGAGCTGCTTCTTTTGTACAAAAAGTGACAAACGCATAACCTCTATTGAGACCAGTTAGTGGATCCATCATTAGACGAAGATCCCATATAGGTCCAGCTTTTTCAAACAATGGAACAAGTTCATCCTCAAACAGATCTCTTGGGATCTTCCCTACAAATATCTGTAAATTAAATATGAAGTAAAAACCATGGAGAGTTTCTTTAGGGAACCAGACACCTGTACATTTACTACAAAGGGTACAAGTTTTTAGTCTCTTTACCTCAGTGCCAACAGAAGGCTGCTGACCTGAATAAACGGAATCTGGAGGCGGTCCCCCATACTTCCTCTGTCCAGTGGTCACATCGAGTGTGTATCCTGTTCTTTCCAAGAGCGCCTTAAAAAGTTCAAATGTCATCAATACATTTCATTCATGAGACCACACCCATACACTGAGCAGTTTAAAATCAATCTTGTTCAAATCTTTCCATGTATCTTTGCAACATTCCCTACTTACAGATTTCTGTTGTGTTTCAGAATTCCCCTTTTAATGTATGCTTGTAATTTATAATATGCCCTAATTTATAATGAAAATTTCAGGATCCTGGTCAAATTATTTTCTGGTCTCCAATTAATTACTGAGTAGTGCTTAGTGAACAACACTAAATATTGATCCGTCAACAACTTTCAAGGCAACGTGTACCTACTCGGCCCTTCTAAAAAAGGACTGCACCTAATTAGGCTGAAAATAATTCTCTCCTGAAGAAGGAGATGGATAACTTCTCTCTCCCAAATCTAGCTTTCTTACCCAATAAATTTCCCTGTAACCCACACTTCTAGGTACCTACCGCCATTCTGGGAGTTTCACCAACCTTTACAAAAATTACACTTCTCCAATTAAGTCCAGAAACTTAGGAGTTGCAGGAAAAATGACCTCTTATTCATCTGACATTCAAGTACCATGCTTCACAGGACAGCATGGATCACTCAGAAAAAATGAGAGCCAAAATGATTTTGAAAACTTTATGAAGCTGCAACAATGTGACATAACCTCTATATATTACCTCCCTAAAAGTGAACTGTTAAAATTTACGCAACTCATATTTACTCAGAGCATTAAAAATTTCTCTTCATCTTTTATTATAAGCAAAAAGACTAGAAAGAAGTTAGCCTAAGGAAAAAACAAGAATTATTCCTTTTCCACCATCTCACCCACAAAGCACAGAACTGGTTTTCTGAATAATAAAAGCAACCCAATAATTAGATGATAAATTCTGAAATAAAAAGAACCACTAGGCACAGGACAAAACTTATCAAAATGCTGTTAAGTGAGTTGGGGGTCACTTTAGTCTTTGAAAATGAAAACGCCTAGATAGATTTTAAATATTTTCTACCCAAAGAACATAAAATATATTATTAAAACATACTGTAACTGATAACAACTCCTTTATTCCTAAATTGTCTTAACAAAAAAGCCCGGAAAGTGCTACATGTTTTAAGTAGTCTTTTTCTATTATCTCCAAATATATGTGCTTAACAGTGCAACATTGGGTTAGTAACAAAAATAAACTCAAATCTATTACTATCACATAAACTAAACCATTAAATGGCTCTTCTTTCCTTTTTCCCATATATAATCCCTGCGCTTCTTTCACTGTAATCTTTTAAGTGACCCAAATAATACCTCTTATGTCACTCGCTAAAAACAAAAAGGAAAAACTTATTCCCTCTGAAAAATATCCTATAAAAATGTCTGCCTTCGACGTAGAGAAAATGGACTTGAGGACGCGGGGAGGGGAAAGGGTAAGCTGGGACAAAGTGAGAGTGGCATGGACATATATACACTACCAAATGTAAAACAGATAGCTAGTGGGAAGCAGCCACATAGCACAGGGAGATCAGCTGGGTGCTTTGCGACCACCTAGAGGGGTGGGATTAGGAGGGTGGGAGGGAGATGCAAGAGGAAGGGGATATACGTTTGCATATAGCTGATTCATTTTGTTATACAGCAGAAACTACAATAAAGATGTTAAAAGAAAAAAAGTCTGCCTTCTTGCCACAATTTAAGTCACACTAAAGCTTTAAGCCACTCCCTTCCAAAGATAGAACTGAATCTCACAAACGAAATTTTCAATTTTTCATAAAATTTTAATAACTGTCTCAGCATAGACTTAATTGCAACTGATTAATTACAATGAGTAACAACTGTATTCCATTTCTTTGGAAAAACTAAACTTATAGCTCAAACACAATTCACCCACAGCTACAACTGCAAAAGGCTCAAACTTATAGATAGCCTTAACATCTAACTCCATATTCCAAGCTTCTCTCTTCCCACAGCATTAAAACACACCTGACACCTCTATTGTTCCTAGTAACTTATTTTCTTAAACCATAACCCTTGGTTCAAGAGCAGTGGCACACTGTATTAAGAGTACCAGATTAAAACTAGTATAATCACCGTCGTATTTTCTATGAACTAAAAACTCAACACAACTAAAAAACACCAAGATCAAAACCTAGTTGACTTTGAGGCCGTTTACTCTTCTGACTTTGGGGGTGGGGGAGCGCAAAGGAAACCTACCCTCAGCCTCAGTTTCCTCATTTACATTTCCACAGTAATCCATTTTATCCTTAAAAGCTGCTTCCAGAAATGAACAAATTGGCCTTAAAAACCTATACTAATGGAAGGAAAAGAAGGCAGTGTTAAAATACTAAACCCATTTAATTTGGGGGCTTGAGAATCCTAAGAAAAGCAGTCAGCTGCTAAATGCACACACTCCACCAGTATGGAGTGAGCAGATCCCCTCCCATTTTGGTTCCACTGTCAGTTAATCTGGACTTGCAGGTTTCTAAAAAAATATGGTGGCTGTATTTCTTTAAATCTTTTATTTAGAATACCAATAACACAGATTTAAGAAACAGTAGCTGGCTAAGAAGAAAAACTTCAGAACTGCTTTAGCAACAAACTGTTAAAGGCAGGAAAAACAGTAATTACAAAAGATTAACAAATTATCTCATGGTCATTAACTCGCAACATCAAAAAACCCCACAAAAAACAGACAAAAAAACACGAAAAACAAAACACACACACCCATTTCACACCCAAGGAATATTTACCAAAGCTAGAAAATAGAAAAAAAAAAAAAAAAAACTTTAAAACTGAAAGGAGTAAAAAAGAAAGTTTTTAAAGACATACCTTAATTTTTGCCTCATCTGGTCCTTTGCTAGAATCTGCTACTTTGGTCCCCTGTTTTTCTCTCTGCCTATAAGTCTTCATGACTCCACATAAAAAGGCACTTTTGTTCTGCAAACGAATTTTCCAATCATATTTAACAATAGTTATCTTAAACGTACCTAAATAAATAAAACTTGAACTATCAAAACCACTCAGGTTTTTTATTGTTTTTACACTGACACTAGATTAACGTTACCTGAACATGAGAGAGATCACTGTCTTTAAACTGCTGAAGAACTGCCAATGCGCCGTCTTCATTGAATTCTTTTAAAGCTTCGATAGCTCTTTCATCTAAATCGCTATGTGCAACCAGCCCTGGAGAAGAAAAAACTTAATTGTCAACTTTTAATATTTTTAGAAGGTTTTTTTTTTTTTTAAAAAGACCATGTTTGCCAATATAGGTGCCAACTAAGAATTCTTCCATGCCCCCTTATCATCTATATGATGAAAAACACACATACCTTAGCCATTCTGAACGGCATTATGAACTAAATAAGGCCTCTCAACCACTTTTTTTTTATCTTGTTCTGTGTCTAAATCAGACAATTCTGAACCCTATTTCTACAGCAAATATATAGGCTCACAAATTCTAAAACCAACCAACGAAGTACCGAGCATGACAAACGAACCTCTACTCAATTTCAAATACCACTAGAAAAAGCAAGAGCCACACGGAGACAGACTACAAGTCTACAGTTACCAAGTTATTTAACAAGAATCCTACTATAAAAATACCCCCAAAAAGTCACATGGCCTGCTTCCAATATTTAGCAGCTGTTGCTACCATCGTATACTTATCCATCTGGCCAGCCAGCCTTTACCTCCTAACCCTTTCTCTTCCCTCCCTCTATACACCTTAACCTCTAGTTCACAACTAGCACAACAAGGCAAAACCAGGTCCCACACTTATTGGAAACCACAAAAAGTTGCTATTTTAGCTCAAAGCCAGAAATCCAATAGAAAAATTTCATGATATAATTTTGCAAGTGTTAGTTCTTACCTGCAACGTAAATTTCATCTAGTTTTTCAGCAACTTTCTGTGGTAAACCAGCATCAAGCAATGTCTGAAAATTTTCTGAATGGATAACTGCAGAAGTAGTATCCATGGGCTCTTCAGTACCATTTCCATTAACATGTTCTGTAGCCATGTTTCCAGAGATCTGTTCAAACGCAATAGGCAAAATTAAACTAGGATCTTCAGAAAGGGTAGAGGACAATATGAGAGCCCCAATCTTTACATTCTCTACCAATTTCTACACCAGCCAGCCTGCACCTCCCTTTAAAGAGGCCTTACTTGAAAGTCACTGTCGCCTGACAAGCCACATTCGGAGCGCGGGGCACAGAAGGACGGATCCACTACGTTTTTCCTTAGCACCACCCCTGACTCACCTGCTAACACTCCCTAGGAAAAACCACATTACAAATGGAGCCCAACCAGCACGAGGACGAGCCAGCGTGCCACATGCAGCTGTGCCCGTACGGCGAACGAGGTGTGTGTGGAGCAAGCAAAGCTGGGCTTTTCCCTCTCAAAGGTAAACCCCCGAAGTGCGCGCTTTTCCCGCCTGCCGCTTAAAGATCGGTAACAACAGCCTGCGAAGAACAAAGCGCTTACACAAGCTACCTTCCCACCACCCAATTTCTCCACCCTTCACCCGCACACCCCAAAGCCCGCCCCCGACTCCGCATCCAGAGCGGCAGCCTCACCGCTGCGGCCCCCGGGAGCCCAGCAGAAACACGTGCTCTGCGCCTTCCAATGTCCTACAACTTCCTTCCACGAAAACCCACCGAGTCCCAGGCCAAGACCACCGTCACCGGCTCCCAACAGCAACCCCAAGCCGCGGCCGGAGCCCCCAGCAAGCAGCAGCACCAGCAGCACAACCTCGCCCCTCAACACCGAGGCCGCGGCGGCGCCAGGCCACAGGCTCTCCCCGCCCCCCAGCGCCGCCGTCTCGGCCGTGACACATGGCTCTCTCTGCCCCGGGCGCCGGCGACCGCCGGCCGCCCGCCCGCCCCGCCGAGACGTGCGCCGCGGCGCGCGGTGCAAGCCCCCCACCCCTCACCGGTCCCGGCAGCGACTGCGGCGCGGGGGCCGTCGGTGCCACCCCTGGGCCGGGGCCGACAAGCCGGCGGCGCGAGGGCGTTCCGCGAACTGCCCAACGCTCGCCGGACCCCAAGCACCACCCAACCCCGCCGCGCGGCTGCGGGACAGGACCGGCTCCTCTCCGCCCACTCCCGCGCCGCGGCGACGGCCACGACAGCACCAACTCCGCCGCCGCTCGTGGTCCGCGCGGGCCACGGGGGCGCCTCCTCCCTGGAGCGCCGCAGACAAAGCCCGAATGGCAGCAGCACATGGAAGGGAGAAGGAAGTGGCGGCGCGGGCCGCGGCCTACTCCCAAGCAGACCCAGTCAACGTGCTCCCCTCTTCCTTGGAATCCATTTTCCAGAAAAGCCGGTTTCTCCCCGCACCGCCCTCCCACAGCTCACTCCACAATGTCACGGAGCTCCCCTCCCAGATCCGGGTCCCGGCGGTCGTTACCTCCCCGTCGGGCTGCGGTGGAGGAATCCTGTCCGAGGAGATCCGGTTGCGGGCAACGCGTGCTCGCTGCTCCCTGGGTCCGGCGCGAGTGGAGCTGTTGTAAAATGGCGGCCGAAGCTCACGCCGCTGGCAGCAAACCCGATCCAGTTCCACTCGCCTCCGAGCGCGCTCCCAGTGCGCGCGCGCGCCTCCGCGTGACCCCCCCCCGCCCTTCCCTCCCCTCCCTCGCGCGTCCGCTTCTCTCACTCACTCCTTCAGCCCCTGCCCGCCTCCAACTCCTCCTTCTCCTTCTCCCACCACCACCAGCCTCCGTCCGCCTCTCCTCTAGGCCTTTCTTCTTCCCCTCCCTGCTCCTTTCCCCAACCGCTCGCAGTGTTGTCCGCGGCCGCTCAGGCACGAGTGGCCGCCCTTCCCCTCCTCGCTTGCACGCTCGCACGCTCGCTCCCTCCCTCGCTCTCTCGGCCCCGTCCCCCCAGTCCCGGCCGACTCGGCTCCTCTCTTTCTCTCTCCCGCGCTGACGTGCGACGTAGCTTACGCCTCGGGACGCGCGCCCGCGGGCTCCGCCCCCACGCCCGCCACCTCCCTCGCTCCTCACCACACAGGAGGGCGCGAGACCCCGCCCTTCCGCTCCGGCGGCGGCGGAGGGGCCGAGAGTGAATGAAAGGCCCGCCCCTTCCCCTCCCGGCACTCCCCCTCCCGCGCCCCTCCGAGCGGGGCGGGGCGGGCCGGCTCAGCGTGTCCCACTCGTTCTCCTTTGTCAGGAGACAGACATCTCCCCACCCCGCCCCACCCCACCCCCACCGCGGCACCACGCGCACGCCCCCCCAAATCGAGCTCCCGCTCGCCCCACACCCCGCCCCGTCCCGGACCGGCGGGGAACGGGGCGGGGGGTGCGGAACGCGAGCGCAGCTCCGCGGAGCTTACCCACCGGTCCGTGCGCGCCCGGCCCCCGCCCCGGGCGCCGCGGCCGCGTAGTCGTTCCAGGCGGTGTCCACGCCGCCGCCGCCCCGCGCTCTCCTCGCTCGGGAAGCTGCAGGCGCACGTGTCCCCCGGGGCGGGGCGAGGCAGACAATGGGGCGGCGGGGGAGGGGAGCGGCGCGGAGCCCGCGGACCTTTGGTCCACCTGGCCGGCGGGACTCGAGTGCGGGAGTCCCTCCTGGGAGACTGGGTCTCCCCGGCCGGACAGTGGGAACTCCGGGGCCCTGCGCCCGCGTGGCTTCCCTTCCACGGGAACCTTGGGTGGAGGGAGGGGCGCCCGGGGCTCGAACGAGGAAGCCCCGGCTGCTTTTGAGGGGGAACCGGCTGGCTCCAGTGGAGCGAGGAGCGGCTCCCGCCTTGGGATGCTACGAAAGCCAGATTTGGAAGCAAAACCGCTGGGTGGTGAAGAGTTGTGCAATACTCCGTTTCAGTCTCTGGCCTTTTCAGCAGTTAAGGGCTTCCTCACGGCACAGTTTGAGCAACTTGCAGCAGCACAGAGCTGCGTGGTTAGAGCAACTGTGAAGAGCATATCTGTGTTTCTTTTCGAAAATCTTGGCAATTAAATCTTAACTGTAGTGACACTTCTTTTGTAACCGTATACTAGGTACAAGAAAGACAAGACAAAGGCATTTGAATTTCAGACGCCGTATGGATACTAATTTTGTTCAATGCAGCTGTAATGAAAAACAGGAATAGTGTCCTTTTCATTAAAAAAACAAGAGCTCACTGGTTCCCTAAACAAAAAGTTAGATGAATACTCCTCAAAGTGTTTAAACACTTCGTATGCCAGATTATTTTCATTAGTAACTGGATCAAGATATGAAATTTTTGAAATATTTTGACCAAAAGACTATCTAGCCAGTCGGTTTATCTGGGCACTCTACTACCTAAAATTTCTTCCTGTCATACGTGGACCTGCTGTTGTAGTCAGCTAATTCAGCAATAGGGATTTTAGTTCATAATTCGAAGGTTGTAGATAATGTTATAAATGAAACCAAATAACCAAAATGTTTAATACAAAAATATAATAAAAACTGGGTAATCCTATAGATGAAGGAATGAAAACAACAGATCTGAACCATCCAACACTTATTTTTTAAGACTTTCCTTTAAAAAAAAGAATGAAAAGGAGAGGGAGGGGGAGGGGGAAGAAGAGGAGGAAGAGGGGGAGGAAGGAGAAGAAGAAGGAGAAGGAGAGGAATGGGGAAGAGGAAGGAGAAGAAGAGCCTGTACCTAGGCAATGTCATCTACCAGGTGACCAGACCTCCCAAATTGAAGTCTCTAGTTCTTCTTTGATCTCTAATTCCTTTGCCTAACCTACCCACCCGGCACCTTTCTGTGGGCTTTAGGCACTCCAAATCAACATTTCAAAAAACTGAGCACAACATCATCCCCTTCATCATCCAGCTCCAGAGTTCCCATCTCAGTGAACATCACCCACTTGCATCCAGCAGCATTATCTGAAAACCAGGGAGTCATTCAGGACAGTACCTTCTCCCTCAAGGCCGTATCAATTAATCAAGTCCTGTCAATTTTGTCTGCCTAATATATCTCCACTTCTGTGTTGCACCCAGGGGATAAGCTACCATCACTTACCACCTGGACTAATGATAGAGCCTCCTGATTCATCCATCCTTGCAGCTTTTCTAATCCATTCAAAGACACGCACGTGCATGCGTGCACGCACGCACATGAGTGTGTGTGTGTGTCTGTGTGTGTGTGTGTGTGTTTGGATTTTAAATGCAGAGAAGATCTGCTTAAAACCCTTCATTAGCTCCCCAATACACTTAGAACCAAATCCTTAACTAGATCAACAAAGCCTTCCATGACCTGTCCCACATGTCTCCCCAGCCACATCTCTGCCATTCTCCCAGCCTCAGGTGGCCTTCTTTCAATTCTGGCATTTCTCAGGATGGCACACACTAAGGACCTAGACAGGAACTTAGACAGAGATGCCCTGAGCAGGCCTGAGAAAAAAGCTATCAGCTATGCTCTCCAGTTGACATCTTGTTGAGAGAAACAATGGTATAATTTTCCTCCTGACCTGCGGAACTTCTTATTCCAGGCTTGATGCCAAGAATTACTACTATTACTGAAACATAGGGAATCCCTAATAATACTAAAAAAAACAAAACAAAAAAAAAAAAACTAGTAGATAGATTGATTCAGTTGGTACGATAGATGCATTGGACTAGATTGAAATGTATGTGAAAGATCTGGCACAAGAAAATTCTCAAAAAATTCTCAGTAAATATGTGTCCTTACTTATCTGAATCCTCTTTAGTACCAAACACAGGATTTGATGCTCAATAAATAAGTATCAGTATTTACTGAATAAAACCAAAGAATGATAGGCTGAGACACAAAACAACCTTGATTCTAATCCCAGATCAGCTACTAATGGGTAGCGTGGGCTTGGGTAAATCAGTTCACTTCTCAGAGTTTCGATTTCCTCATCTATAAAAGAAGTGCATTGAAAGAGATAATTTTTTAAGATCTCTTCTAGCTCAAACATTTTGCAATATATTTAAAATTTTTCTCAAACTCTTTCTCTGGATTCTCATGGCTTAAAAATATTCAAATGTCCTATTTGCCACTAAAGATCTTCCTCGTTTGAATCCCAACTTTCCTTTACAACAAAATAGCCAGCTATTCACGTTATATGAACCCTTGCTCCAAGCAAAAATAACAGCAACAATGACAAACATTGATAATATCTGATTTGGGATATCATCTCCACTGTGGTTGTGGAGAAATTGACACGTTCACTGTTAGTGAAATGAGAGATTTTTTTCTTTTTATAAATAAATAATAGTCGTATTTATTAAGCCCTGCTCCCCCAAGTCTGTTCTTCCATCCTTCCACCATGAATGCCTTGTAACCTGGTACCTGCCATCCAGCTAGAAATTCCACTTCCAGCCTCTGGGGCAGCCAGGTGTGGCCAGGTGACTTAATGCTCCCCAAGAGAGTGAGAGGATAGATTGATATGACCTTTTTTTACAAAATAATTAGACTATAATGCTTACTGAAGCATTGTTTGTAACATACATATATGTGTGTGTGTGCGTGTGTGTTTTGTTTGTAAAAATGTATATAAGCTAAACATCAAGTAATAGGGGACTGGTTAAATAAATTATAGTGTGCATCCATAGCGTGGATTATTCTGGAGCCATTGAAAAGAATGAAGTAGCTACCAATGTCCTTACATGGAAAGAGATCCAGGTTACATTCTTAATTTTTTTTTAAAAGCCACCTAGAGAACAATGTAGAGTGTGACATTTATTCATTCAGTTGAGCACCTTCTGTGTACTAAGCTCTGTGTTAGGCACTAGGTTCACAATATTGTATGTCAAGATAGACACAGATTGACCCCTGGCTCATGAAGCTTGCAGGTCTGTGTGAATGTGTATAACAAGGTATGATGGATATTAAGATTTTTGTTTCTAGAGAACAATTACAATTAGAAGGATGAAGTGGAGGGAGACCACCACTTTTTACTTCATACACTTTGGTAATGCTTAACTTGTTGCAATAAATATTTTTAAGTTAATTATTTATGGGCCTCATTACTGTTTTTCCATCCATGTAACCTTTGAATTAGTAAGAAAATGGAGACCTGTTAAGTTGCAATTAATCAAAGGCAGGCATAAAGTCATGCCTCTTTGCCTGTTTTGCTTGTCATCCAAATTCTTCCACCATTAAATGCCAAACTGTTTTTTTTAATATATTTTATTCTTTTCTTTTCTATATTTTCTAAACTTTTTGCAAATACCATATATTAATGTTATAATGAGAAGGGGGGCTAGAATTCATATGGGAAAAATTCACAACACACCATTGTTCTTTTCACAGAACCATAAAAACCTAGAGTCAAAAGAGACTGTGGAAGTCATTCAATCCACTTTTTCTAATAATCAAGAAAGTTTTTGCAACATCTCTTTCTCATGGTAATTGAATGGCTGATATGTTAAAATTTAAAACTTCTGCTCTGCAAAGACACTGCACAAGAGAATGAAAAGAAAAGCTACAGACTGGGGGGAAATCTTTGCAAAACACATATCTGTTAAAGAATTAGTATCCAAAATATACAAAGAACTCTTAAAGCTCAACCATAAGAAAGCAAACAAGTCAGTTTAAAAATGAGCAAGGGAGGGCTTCCCTGGTGGTACAGTGGTTGGGAGTCCGCCTGCCGATGCAGGGGACACGGGTTCGTGCCCCAGTCTGGGAGGATCCCATATGCCGCGGAGCGGCTGGGCCCGTGAGCCATGGCCGCTGAGCCTGCACGTCCGGAGCCTGTGCTGCGCAACGGGAGAGGCCACAACAGTGAGAGGCCTGCATACCGCAAAACAAAAAAAAAAAAAAAATGAGCAAGGGACTTCCCTGGTGGTCCAATGGGTAAGACTCCGTGCTCCCAATGCAGGGGGCCCGGGTTCGATCCCTGGTCAGGGAACTAGATCCAGCATGCCGCAACTAAGATCCCACATCGCAACTAAGATCCCGCATGCCGCAATTCTTTAGTTTCCCATGCAGCAACTAAAGATCCTGCAAAACAAAGATCCCACGTGCCACAACTAAAGACCCAGTGCAGCCAAATAAATGTTTTTTTAAAAAATAAAAATAAATAAAAATTAAAATGAGCAAAATATCTAAACAGACACCTCATCAAAGAAGATATACAGGTGGCAAATAAACATATGAAAAAAAATGCTCAGCATCATATGTCATTATAGGATTACAAATTAAAATAGTGAGATACTGCTACACAACAGTTATTATGGCCAAAATCACAAAAACTGTTGCTAAATGCTGGCAAGGATGTGGAGCAACAGGAACGGTTATTCATTGCTAGTGGGATGCAGAATGGTACAGCCACTTTGGAAGACTGCTTGGCAGTTTCTTACAAAACACACATACACCATATGATCCAGCAGTCATATTCCTTGGTATTTACTCAAATATGTTGAAAATTTAAGTATACACACACACACACACACACACGCACACAAACCTGCACAAGGATGTTTATAGCAACTTTATTCATCATTGCCAAAATTTGGGAGCAACCAAGATGTTTCTCAATAGGTGAATGAGTAAACAAATTTTAGTACACATATAATGGAATATTATTCAGTGCTATCAAGAAATGGACTATCGGTTTTCCCTGGTGGTGCAGTGGTTGAGAGACCGCCTGCCGATGCAGGGGACACGGGTTCGTGCCCCATTCCAGGAAGATCCCACATGCTGCAGAGTGGCCGGGCCCGTGAGCCGTGGCCGCTGAGCCTGCGCGTCTGGAGCCTGTGCTCTGCAACGGGAGAGGCCACAACAGTGACAGGCCCGCGTACTGCAAAAAAAAAAAGAAATGCACTATCAAGCTATGAAAAGACATGGAGGAATCTTAAATGCATTTTGCTAAGTGAGAGAAGTAAATCTGGAAGGGCTATATACACTACATGATTTCAACTATGTGACATCCTGGAAAAGGCAAAACCATGGAGACAGTAAAAAGGTCAGTGGTTGTCAGGGGTTCAGGGGGAGGGAGGGAGGGTTAAGCAGGTGTAACACAGGGAATTTTTAGGGCAGTGAAACTATTCTGTATGATACCATAACACTGGTTACATATACATTCGGCAAAACCCATAGAATGTACAACATAAAGAGTAAACCCTAATGTAAACTATGGACTTAAGTTTATAACAATGAATCAATGTTGGTTTGCCAATTGTAACAAATGTACCAACTAATGTACAATGTTAATAATAGGAGAAAGGGGTGGGAGAGGGGCATATGGAAACTGTACTTTCTGCTCATTTTTCTTAAATCTAAAAACACTCTAAAAAATAAAATCTATTAATTTTTAAGGTCCTGATATTTTATAGTAACATTTTTTAAAATTTTTATTTATTTTGGTTGCGCCGGGTTTTAGTTGCAGTAGGTGGCCTCCTTAGTTGCGGCACGTGTGCTCCTTAGGTGCAGCATGCATGTGGGATCTAGCTCACTGACCAGGTATGGAACCCGCGTCCCCTGCATTGGGAGGTGGATTCTTAACCACTGGGAAGTCCACCACCAGGGAAGTCCCAAGGTCCTGACATTTTAAATACACTCGAAATGCTAGGTATCCTTTTTATTGCTTTTAGCTTTTTTTTTTTTAATTAGAAGTTCAGTCTCATTTTAGCTGTTTGCATTTTAACATTTACAATAGGGTTGATGGATTAAATTACAAGAAGCCACAGATTTTATACAAGTAATGACAAAAAGAACAAGGATTATGTAAACATAAACTGAAAGAATGTTTCTGTCAAAGTATTCCCACTCTACTCTGAATGGAGTCCCAGAATATAAGCAATCTTTGGTTGTTCAGATATTCAAGATGAATCGTGGCACAAAAAACGAAAATTTAGTAATAATTTTTTCACTGAACATGTCATCATGTTGTGTCTCAAAGCTCTTCCCAAGGGTAACCTTAACCCAAAGCCCTGCTAAAGCATCAGCCTAGGCTGTCACATTTTTACTCTGCACACTCACCCCTGCCTTGTCACAACTAATTGGACCAGCATCAGGTACCAGACCATACATAGAACAGAACCAAAGATAAGAGTCAGTGTCTTGAAGAGGGTGTTAGAGCTGGGGCCATGAGAGGTCATGTCAAACTAAAATTATGAGGAAGCAGAAACCATAAATAAGCAGAAGCTAAGAGGAATCCCCTCACTATATTTATCATTCCACAAATACATTTTGAGCACCAGTTATGCACAAGGCACTGAATGAAGCACCAGATGAGTAAAGCAGAAATGTCTTTTGCCTTCATGGAGATCACAGCTAAGTGAGAAAAAAGAGAGAGAGAGAGAATAAATAAATTAATTAAATATTTATAAAATGTGATCAATGCAAAGAAGAAATTAACGTAGTACAGTGTTACATTGTGTTGGTCAAGGAAAGCATTTCTGAGGAAGTCATGTTTATAGTGAGGAATGAAGGGAGGCTGGAAGAATATTCCAGGCAGAATGAATAGCGTGTGTGAAAACTCTGAGAGGAGAAAAAGCATGGCCTTTCCTGAAAAGATGCCGGTGTGACTGGAGCATATTTGGTAAGGGAGAGAGTAGCCCAAGATGAGTTTGGAGAAGTTGGTGGGAGATAGATTATGCAGGACTATGTAAATAAGTATGATAGGAAGCCATTGAAATGTTTCCAATGTTTAAAGTTAGTATTTAGAAACAGAATAGATGTTGGGGGTTGACGATGGACATGGAACCAGGTAAGGGATAGGAGTTACTTGGACAAGGGTATTGCAGAGGAAAAGGAGAGAAGTGGACATACTCAATGTGTATTTTTTAATATAAATTTATTTATTATTTTTTTATTTATTATTTTTGGCTGCTTTGGGTCTTCATTGCTGCGCGCGGGCTTTCTCTAGTTGAGGCAAATGGGGGCTGCTCTTCGTTGCGGTGTGTGGGCTTCTCATTGCAGTGGCTTCTCTTGTGGCGGAGCACGGGCTCTAGGAACACAGGCTTCAGTAGTTGTGGCTCATGGGCTTCAGTAGTTGTGGCTCGCGGGCTCTAGAGAGCAGGCTCAGTAGTTGTGGTGCATGGGCTTAGTTGCTCTGCAGCACGTGGGATCTTCCCGGAGCAGGGCTCAAACCCATGTCCCCTGCATTGGCAGGCGGATTCTTAACCACTGCACCACCAGGGAAGCCCCTCAATGTGTATTTTGAACCTAGTTTGCGAAGGACTTAGTGATAGACTGATGGTAGGGAGTTTAGGAGGCAATTGATGGATGTTGGTGCCATTTGCTGAGTTGGTGAAGACGTAGAGTAACAGTTGTCAAGAATGTATCAGTTAGGAGTCAATTAGAGAAGCAGAACCATTATGAGTATTCTGGAATAAGGGGTTTCTTATAGGAATAAGAATTTATATGCTGGGAGAAGCAATGGTCCAAAAGGAGAGTTGGAGAATGAGAGCTGAGTCACTAACCAGCCCTTCTGAAGCCTGAGTGAATAAGGAGACCTTGCAGGGGCATCTGGGAAGCCTAGCACAACCAGTTGCTGGCAGTCGGGGGGACCATGAAGGAGGACTAGTGGAGAGCTATGTGGAAGGCTGTTTTGTGGTTGGTGGCAGGCTTGGAGTCATTGTTGGTTATCAGTGTTGACAGTTGGGAAAAAGAGCTAGATATGTACCAGGGAAGAGAGAGATCGAGCTGAAACCCACCTCTGCCTCTCTTTTTCACTACATTTAACCAAGTTCTTGAGTAGCTTTTTTTTTTTAATGTTTCTTCAGTTTCTTTTAATCTGGAGCCAAACTGTCCAGTATCATAGCCACCAATCCCATGTGGCAAATTAAATTAATTGAAATTGAATAAAATCTAAAATTCAGTTCTTCAGTCACACTGGCCACCTGTCAAGTGCTCACTAGCCACATGTAGCTACTGACCATGGTACTGGACAGCACGGATACAGAACATTTCCATCATCACAGAAAGTTATATTGGACAGCACTGATCTAGAACAACCCGTTTGCATTTTCAATTGTCTTGTAATAAATGTATTTAAAGCCATGTGAATGGATATAATCACTGAGGTAGAAGAGTAGGAAAAGAGCAAGGACAGGAAGTCCAAGGATTGATCCCCAGAAAGATCAATTTATAGAGAACGAGTAGGCGAGAAGCCTGTAAAGAAGCATGAGATGGAATGGCCAAAGAGGTAGGAGAAAAACCAAGAGAGAGCAATGTTTCAGAAAAGAAGGGAGGGTGTTTAAGGAGGAAGTGGTCAACTATGTTGAATGAATGCAGTTAAGAACTGGGGTAAGGTGGTGGCGCAGTGGTTAAGAATCCGCCTGCCAATGCAGGGGACATGGGTTTGATCCCTGGTCCGGGAAGATCCCGCATGCTGCAGAGCAACTAAGCCCGTGCACCACAACTACTGAGCCTGCGCTCTAGAGCTTGAGAGCCACAACTACTGAGGCTGCGTGCTGCAACTACTGAAGCCAGTGCGCCTAGAGCCCGTGCTCCGCAACAGGAGAAGCCACCACATTGAGAAGCCAGCGCACCGCAACGAAGAGTAGCCCCCCCACTCGCTGCAACTAGAGAAAGCCCATGTGCAGCAATGAAGAGTAGCCCCCGCTCACCGCAACTGGAGAAAGCCTGCACACAGCAATGAAGACCCAACAGATCCAAAAGTAAATAAATAAAATTTTAAAACAACATTAAAAAAAAGAATTTGGGGTAAGACTGGAATAGAACTTCTTAAGAAGAGCAGTTTCAGGAATGACATGCTGGCAAGAGCCAGATTAGAGTGGTGTAAGGGGCCAAAGAGAGGAGACGTGCAGGCAGCACAGGCAGACCGTTCTTTCGGGGCCTTTAGGAAAGGGCCCAGAGAGATGGTTGGTTGCTTAAGGGGGATGTGGGTTCAGGTTAGGTTTTTTTTTCTTTTGGCTTGTCTTGGTTTGTTTGCTTTGGTTTTTAAGATGGGAGATATCTATCTATCTAAATAGACAGATAGATATAGATATAGATATAGATCTTTCTATCTTGTATATACACATATATACCTGTGGATGAAGTCAATAGAAAGAAAAAGGTTGAGGAGAGAGGAGTTGAAAAAAGGAGAAAGGTTTTGGAGAAGGCAAGAGCGAAGAGAATAGATGTAAATAGTAGAGATGGATGGAATAGAACAATGGAAAGCAGAAGGAAAATAAAGCAAATATACAGAGATGGGCAAAGTTAGTCTGAGAAAGGTCACACACAGCAAGAGAGGAGGCACAACTCATCAGGCCTTTGAGCTTCCTTGGTCCTGTGTCCTCGCCAGGTCCAGATCTTGTAAGTGTTGACTGGACAATCATTCTATCATTGAGTCTCAAATTCCTCAGTCCCCTCCTATGAATGCCCACCCCATCCTATGTGTCCTTGAAGTAATACTCTCTTTATTTGGCTAAATTGAGTTCCTTGATCTAGCACAAAATGGGCAATTAGAACACACCCATTTACAATTTAACCATTTATATGAATCAATTACATTATTGTGTCTATTTTTTCATCATAGCTGATAAAATGTGACATAATTGACTAGTTCTTCTCTCCTTGTATATGCATAGTGGTAAGTCAGGTGGTTAAAAGGCCAGCAAGAAAAGTGTGAGGAAATAAACATCCTAGATAACTGAATCATAGAATCTTCCAAGAAGAGAAACATATAGCTTATTAGGCTACTAACCTGTATATCCTTAGTCCTGCTTTTATTTTAAATATATTTTATTGTTTTTTATTATAAAAGATAATATATGATCCTGATAAAAATTCAAGCATTATATAAACATATAAAACAGAGGGTAAAATGTCCTATAACTTCATTGCCAGAGATGGTTACTGTATAAAAATACAAACAGTATATATTTCTTCTGATTTTATCACTCCAGATACTAATATTATATTCATATATTTGACAATAATGGTTTCCTATTATATATAATATTATTAATATAACTTGATTTTTTTCACTTAATATGTATATTTTGGACACCTTTACCTACCTTTCACAATCATCATTTTTGCAATATTATACTCTTACAATAACAAATATATTCATATCCTTCAACTGACAGAATTGCAACATATAAAGCATATTGAATAGTTTTTTACTACAGGAAACATCTAGAATGCTTCTTCTATATTCAGATGTTAAAAATATGTCCACATGACAAGGCTTGTTCACATTACTGATGTACTTACTCTGATTAAAGATGACGGTAAAAAAAAAAAAAAAGATGACGGTAATATTTTGACCACATGGTCATTGGTTGCACACAAGTTCAGAGATACCTTGAATTCTTTTGAAGTCTGCATTTGACAATTCAGTCACCCACAAGCTAAACATGAAATGTAATAATAGTGTAACAGCATATTTTAGCCTAATTCCAAAGCCAAAGCCAATTTGCAGTGTAATATTTACAGCAAAATTTATAGACTGCAGCCAAAGCTGCACTTAGAGGCAAATTTATATAATATTACATGTTTCCACTTTGGAAAAATATAGAATGAAAATGAATGAACTAAGCATAACATTCTTATCAGAAATAAAGAACTATGAAATAATGTAAGATACATTTAAAAAGGAAAACCAGACATTAATTGAAAAATAAAAGAAGAATGTAATTGATATATATACCCCCAAACTATCTTTTCTTTTAAAGAGACAGTAATGCAAACAAATGTCAGGCAGTCTGTTTGGGGAAAGAGGGTGAAAACACACTTCAGAAAATAAAGAATGATAGTAGTAGAAGAACAAAGATTATTTTTAATGATGAATATTTGTGTACTACTTCATAATACCTGGATATAGGTTTGGAAATATTGATAAAATTGAAAAGTTTCTGGGAAAATATGTTATCAAAATTAAGTGAAGTAGAAAATAAGGGGCTTCCGTGGTGGCGCAGTGGTTGAGCGTCCGCCTGCCGATGCAGGGGACAGGGTTCGTGCTCCGGTCCCGGAAGATCCCACATGCCGCGGAGCGGCTGGGCCCGTGAGCCATGTGCCCCTGAGCCTGCGCGTCCGGAGCCTGTGCTCTGCAACGGGAGAGGCCACAACAGTGAGAGGCCCGCGTACCGCAAAAAAAAAAAAAAAAAGAAAAAAAAAAAGAAAAGAAGGACTTTCTTATGAGAGAAATTGAAAAAGAATTTATAACTCCTCAAAGGGTTTTTGGCCTAAATAGTTTAAAGGGTGGATTCCTTCATGGACTATATAATTACAATGTTATATAAACTGTTACAAAAAATAGAAAAAGAAGGAAACTTTCTTGGATCATTTTATAAAAGCATCATGATATAAAATCATGATATAAAACCTGATAGAGTACGCACACGTGTGCACGCACACAAACACACCCCACACACAAGCAGACCAATTTCCATTACAAAAAGAAATGTTAAAATCTTAAATAAAATAAGTACTTACAAGTTAAATTCTACAACTAATTAAAAAGAAAAAACAGTAGAGTTTATCCCCAAATACCTCCTCTATTACATCACATCAATAAGTCAAAGGGAGGAAGCTATATATTCATTTAGATAGATGCTAAAAGGGTGTCTGATAAAAATAATATCTACTTTTGAATTTTAATAATAGTAACCTAGAAAATGAATAAAACTTTCTTACAATAGCAAAGAATACTTTTGTGGAATCCAGGCAATATCACACTGAACACTGAAATATTAGTGTTTCCATTAAAGTAAGGCATACAAAAGGAAACCTGTCTTTATTACCATTATCAAACAAGTGCTGGAAATTCTAGCAATTAAAATGAGATATGAAACAAATAAGAAGCATAACTGTGGAACAGAGAAAATAAATGTATCATTATTTACAGATGATAAAGTTGTATACTTTTATTATTAGTAAGAAAGGTCACTGAAGTAGCCAGATAAGAAAGCAATCACCAACACATTAGATTTCCTATATACCAGCAATAGCTGGTAATAAAAATATGGTGGAAAAGACTTCTGATTTGCAATAGAAATGATTTCACATATGTTTGTATTTACACACATAGGCATACACAAACATATAAAACATTTAGTTACCTTTAAAAGAAATATGAAGATCATATATCAGAAAAATTACAAAATTTACCCTGAGTAATATAAAAATAAGACATATAAATGGATAGAAAGAGCATAGCTCTGGATGAGACTGACTGAATATTGTAAAAATTGTCAATATTTCCTAAATAAATCTAGGAAAATAAACATCTGGAAATGAAGTTAGCAATATATGTCAAGGACTTTAAAATGATTAAATTCTATTATCCAGTTATAGTTTTACTTCTAGGGCTTTATCCTAAGAAAATAATCATAGACCTTGAAAATATTCAAGTCCAAGGGGGTGTATAGGTAATAGTGTAATGTACTCTACATAGAAAATAGAAAAAAAAATTTAATGCAATGCAATATTATTATTATTATTTTTTGCATTACATGGGCCTCTCACTGTTGTGGCCTCTCCCGTTGCGGAGCACAGGCTCTGGACATGCAGGCTCAGCGGCCACGGCTCACGGGCCCAGCCACTCAGCGGCATGTGGGATCTTCCCGGACTAGGGCACGAACCTGTGTCCCCCGCATTGGCAGGTGGACTCTCAACCACTGCACCACCAGGGAAGCCCTTAATGCAATATTATTTTTGAGCACTTGCTGAATGCCAGATTTTGTGCTCAACAATGGAGATACAAATGAACATTGTCCCTTCCCTCACAAGACCAAAAGTCATCTGAGTTCAGTGATAGGGGAAAGATGCTGTTAGAGCTCTTAAGAAGAATGACTCACCTGGATTTAGGGGCCAGAGAAGGTTTAGCAAAGTATCACAAACTGGGTGGCTTGAAACAACAGAAATTTGTTATCTCACAGTTCTGGAGGCCAGAAGTCTAAAATCAAAGTGTTGTCATGGTCATGCTCCCTCTGAAACCTTCCATGCCTCTTCCTAGCTTCTGGTGGTACGTGGGCAATCTTTGGCTTTCCTTGACTTGCAACCATATACTTTAATATCTGCCTTCATTGCCCTATGACATTTTCTCTGTGTCTTTTTATATGACCATCTTCTTATAAGGACACCAGTCATATTGGATTAGGGCTTCACACTAATGAGGTCATTCCAGGATGACCTCATCTTAACTAATTACGACCCTATTTCCAAGTGATGTCACATTTTGAGGTACTAGGGTTTAGGACTTCAACATGTCTTTTTTGGGGGGGAGGGAATCCTGATTTAATAACTGTTGAATGAATGAATGTGATTTGGAGAACTGGAGGAGGAATTTGCCTTAGATCAGAGGAGAGACACCATTCCATTGCAGTAAGAGGGAAGGGGAAAAAAAACAGTGGATACATATAATGGTTGGTGTAAGGAAACTGTCACCCGAAGTCTTCAAAATTCTCCATGAACAGGAGGGTGAAATCTCTGCTGAGGTGAGGGGAAAGTTGAGGCAGAGGAGGGAAGAGTTAAGAAGTGTGGAGGAGAAAGAAAGTCAGAAATGGGAAGGAAGACTGACAAGGGAAAAGAAGAGTGCTTAGTCGCATTGAGGGCCTGCTTGGGGTTGGAGACCATGAACATATAGTGGCACAAATCTGCCCTGCTGTGTGATTTCTGCAGCAAGGCAAATGGTTGGATTCATCCATAGTTGGGGTATTGCCGAGTAGTAGCCAAGGAAAGAAAACAGGAATAAGGGGATAGGAAATATTGCAATGAGAAGCCCATTGATATGTAATGAGAGGTTCTTTTTTTTCTTTCAATTGAAGTATAGTTGCTGTATAAGTTACAGGTGTACAATATAGTGATTCACAATTTTAAAGGTTATACTGCATTTATCGTTATTATAAAATATTGGCTATATTCCCTGTGTTGTACAATATATCCTTGTAGCTTATTTATTTTGTGCATAGTAGTTTGTACCTCTTAATCCCCTACCCCTATGTTGCCTCTTCCCACCTTCCCTCTCCCCGCCGCCGGTTACTGCCAGTTTGTTCTCTGTGTCTGTGACTCTGTTTCTAGTTTGTTATATTCACTAGTTTGATGTATTTTTTAGATTCCAAATATAAGTGATAGCATAGAGTATTTGTCATTCTCTGTCTGGCTTATTTCACTTAGCATAATACCCTCCAAGTCCATCCATGTTATTGCAAATTGCAAAATTTCATTCTTTTTTATGGCTAAGTATTACACTGTAGGGGTGTGTGTGTGTGCGTGCGTGTGTGTGTGTGTGTATCCTCTTTATCCATTCATCATTAACCTCTTTTTTAAAGAATATTTATTTGGCTACACCAGGTGTGTGTGTGTGTGTGTGTGTGTGTGTGTGTGTGTGTGTATCCTCTTTATCCATTCATCATTATCCTCTTTTTTAAAAAATATTTATTTATTTATTT
Organism: Phocoena sinus; assembly: GCF_008692025.1. Lineage (NCBI taxonomy): Eukaryota > Metazoa > Chordata > Mammalia > Artiodactyla > Phocoenidae > Phocoena > Phocoena sinus. The sequence goes on along the minus strand of NC_045774.1, from coordinate 70,489,835 downwards.
ATTTGGCTGCACCAGGTCTTAGTTGTGGCATACGGGATCTTCGTTGCTGCGTGCTGGCTCTTTAGTTGCATGGATCTTTAGATGCGGCATGTGGGATCTAGTTCCCTGACCAGGGATGGAACCCGGGCCTCCTGCAGAGGGAGTGCGGAGTCTTAACCACTAGACCACCAGGGAAGTCCCCATCTTTATCCTCTTTATCCATTCATCTGTTGATGGACACTTAGGTTGCTTCCATATCTTGGCTATTGTAAACAATGCTGCTATGAACATTAGGCTGCATGTATCTTTTCTAATTAGTGTTTGGGGTATTTTTCGGGTATATACCCAAGAGTGGCAGTGCTGGGTCATATGGTAGTTCTATTTTTAGTTTTTTGAGAACCTCTATACTGATTTCCACAGTGGCTGCGCCAATTTACATTCCCACCAAGAGTGAATGAGGAAGGTTCCCTTTTCTCCACATCCTCGCCAACTTTTGTTATTTGTGCTCTTTTTGATGATAGCCATTGTGACAGGTATGAGAATGGCTATTAACAATGTGATATGTGATGCTGAGAACTACATTTCATTGTGGTTTTGATTTGCATTTCTCTGATGATTAGCGATGTTGAGCATATTTTCATGTGGCTGTTGGCCATCTGCATGTCTTCTTTGGAAAAATGTCTATTCAGGTCTTCTGCCCATTTTCAATCAGGTTGTTTGGGGTTTTTTTGATGTTGATTTGTATGAGCTGTTAATATATTTTGGATATGAACTTCTTATCAGTCATGTCACTTGCCATTATTTTCTCCCATTCAGTAGGTTGTCCTTTAGTTTTGTCATTGGTTTCCTTTGCTCTGCAAAAGCTTTTAAGTTTAATTAGGTCCCATTTGTTTATTTTTGTTTTTATTTCCTTTGCTTTGGAAGACAGATCCAAAAACATATTGCTATGATTTATGTCAAAGAGGTTTCTGCCTATGTTTTCCTTTAGGAGTTTTATGGTTTCCCGTCTTCCTTTAGGTCTTTAATCCAGTTTGAGTTTACCTTTCTATATGATGTTAGAGAATGGTGTTTGTTTTTTGTTCTGTTTTGTTTTTGGCTGTGCTGAGCAGCTTGCAGGATCTCAGTTCCCTGACCAGGGATTGAACCTGGGCCATGGCAGTGAAAGCCCGGAATTCTAACCACTAGGCCACCAGGGAACTCATGAGAATGTTCTAATTTCATTCCTTTACATGTAGCTGTCCTATAATGAGAGGTTCTCAACTATTTGTGCATGAACTACTTTGCCACTCTGGTGAAGCCTATGGACTCAGTCTCAAAATATTTTTAAATGCATAAAACAAAATATATGGGGTTACATATGAAAGCCCTTACATTAAAATATAGTTGCCAAAATATTTAAACAAACCAAATGTGTGCTACAGTAATGTAGCTATGATCTGAATGCTTGTGTCTCTCCAGAACTCAAATACTGGAATCCTAACACCGATGTGATGGTGTTAGGAGGTTGAGCCTTCCAGAGGTGATTAGGTCATGAGGGTGGTGCTCCCATGAATGGGATTAATGCTTTTAGAAAAGATACCTCAGAGAACTTCCCTGGCCGTCCAGTGGTTAAGACTCCACACTCCCAATGCAGGGGGCCTGGGTTCGATCCCTAGTTGGGGAAGATCCCACATGCCGAGTGGCATGGCCAAAAAAAAAAAAAAAAAAAAGGGACCCCACAGAGTTCTCTTAACCCGTTTCACTATGTGAAGATACAATGAAAAGTCTGTGACACAGAAGAGCGCCTTCACCCGACCATGTTGGCACCCTGATCTTGGACTTTCAGCCTCCAGAACTGTGAGAAATAAATTTCTGTTGTTTATAAGCTACCTAAGATGCAGTATTTTGTTGTAGCACCCTGAATGAACTAAGATAATGTGCTTCTTTGCATTAAACAACAAGATCTAGCAGCAGGCTTAAAAAGGAGCATGATTTTTAGGTAGAAATAAACATAAATGAAAATTTTAAAGTATTTCTATGTGATATGAACTGTAATATATATGAAAATAGCTGTGTTTTCTGTGGTTGACAGCACCATATATACTGCTAATAAATCTGTGGTATATTGCATTCATTTATTATTGAAGGAAATGCTAAACTTCAATTAGTGTTTAGTGAAAATAAAGACATAGACTTTCCCTGTCCACATTCATAGACCCCTCAAATTCTACCCATGGCTCCTCGGAGGCCAGTGGATCCCAGATAAGAATGCTGGGTGTGGAGGGATAGGGTAGAGGAAGTCAAACAACTGAGAAGCCAGATTGTTTGGACATTGGTGTGTAGACATGGAGACAGATGACATAAAATAGGACAGCAAACCTGGTCCCAAAGTCTTCAAAATCAATAAGGGGTAGTAATTAGAAGGTTGGAAAATAAAAACCTTAAGTTATTATTTATTCCCACAAAGGGTGGGAAGCCAGGTGGGATAAGCCTAAAAAAATCAGGGGGTTGTACATAAAAATGGAGGAATAATTGTCAAGAAGTGGCAGTGGGAAGCAAGGAAGGTATTGACTTTAACTTCCACATCTGAAGGAGAGAACTTAAGAAGCCTGTAAAGGAAAGCAGTGCCCTGAGGGGAGAACCAGATTTTAATTAGTGCAAGGAGGTAGAAGGAAGGCACAAAAACATGGTTAAGGACGTGTGGTAGTTTCTCACCCTGTAGACTGGACGGTGGAAAAGATTAGGAGGCTCACTTATACATATATATACATTCTTTTTCATATTCTTTTCTGTTATGGTTTATCACAGGATATTGAATATAGTTCCCTGTGCTATACAGTAGGAACTTGTTGTTTATCCATCCTTTATATACTAGTTTGCATCTGATAATTACAGCAGTAACACGTTGTAAACCAACTAATACTTCAATAATAAATAAATAAATAAGATTAGGATAGAGGACACCTGTCGGGAGGCAGTTTAGACTAGAACGGCTGCACATCAATGTGAGAATATATGTTACCTGAGGCATTTAATTCTTGGATGGTAATATAACCCACTATCTAGAGATAACCAGTGCAGCATTACTGTTTGGAATTTTTTTTTTTTTTCGGTATGCGGGTCTCTCCTGTTGCGGAGCACAGGCTCCGGACACGCAGGCTCAGCGGCCATGGCTCACGGGCTCAGCCACTCCGCGGCATGTGGGATCTTCCCAGACCGGGACACGAACCCGTGTCCCCTGCATCGGCAGGCGTTCTCTCAACCACTGCGCCACCAGGGAAGCGCTGTTTGGAATTTTTATTGCTGTATAATTTGTCATCATGATAAAATTCAAAGCAATTGAAATTTTCAGTCTTTGGGTATTAAATATACATTAAAATGAAATGTTCCTGGGAATTCCCTGGCAGTCCAGTGGTTAGGACTTGGTGCTTTCAGTGCCGGGGCCGGGAGTTCGATCCCTCGCTGGGGAAATAAGATACTGCGCGGCCGAAAAAACAAAAAGGAAATGTTCTTCATGTTGCCAATGAGTAGAAGAATTTCTAATGGTATTGAAAATTGTCATTATAGAATATTAAATAAAAAATCAGGAAAACAAACCATACAGTAAAATTTAAATTTTATTAAAATTTATATCTACATAGAAAAAGATATTAAAATTTTTTTACAGTGGTTTAACTCTAAATGGTGGAATTGTGAGTTATTTTAATTTTATGCTTAATATTTTCCTTATTTTTATCTTATACCTTTTTTATAAAAAATTATAAGATAATTTTTAATAGGTAAAAAAGAAAAAAATATAGCTTTTAGGAAATTAGGTACACTTAAACGCCCCAGAACCCTATGCCTAAAATTGAAAAAAAAAAACATTTTACTTACCCTGAAAGTTTGTGTTCTGCAGATTTGTTCTTTATTCAGTTAAAAATTGATAAATAATTTAAATACCAAGTAAATGGCAAATTGAAAATTGGATAGGAGACAGTTTCTTATATTTGGATTTCATGGAATCTAAGTTTAGTAGGTTATATTTATTCTAAGTTAAGAAGAATGTTCAAAGAAATTTGAGGTACTATTGTATGAATCATCTATTAACCATAAATCTAGAATAAACATTAATATGGATTGAGTGTATTGTACTTTCTGAGATACGGCTATTTAGTAAGATAGACAACAGTACTATGGCCAGGACTGATATCACTAGTTGATAGAAGTGTTTAAAGTGCATATAACAAGCTCACCTCCCCAAGATGCCACTGAAGCTGAAGTGATATATCTCGTGTTATTTTATTCATGTCAATAATTAGCTTTCTAGATTTTCTTTGTTAGACTCACCCAAGGAACTCTTTTTTGATAAATTTATTTTGTTTTTATTTATTTATTTTTGGCTGCATTGGGTCTTCGTTGGTGCACGTGGGCTTTCTGTAGTTGCGGCGAGCACCTTGCGGTGCGCGGACTTCTCATTGCGGTTGCTTCTCTTGTTGTGGAGCATGGGCTCTAGGTGCATCGGCTTCAGTAGTTGTAGCATGTGGGCTCAGTAGTTGTGGCTCACGGGCTCTAGGGTGCAGGCTCAGTAGTTGTGGTACACGGGCTTAGTTGCTCCAAGGCATGTGGGATCTTCCCGGACCAGGGCTCGAACCCATGTTCCCTACATTGGCAAGCAGATTCTTAACCACTGTGCCACCAGGGAAGCCCCAAGGAACTCTTTTGGGGGAGCCTGATCAGACAACTTGCAGATATGTGACATTATTGCACAATGGAGAGTGCCAATATCTTTGGATAAATATATCATCTTTGTTGGAAAGAATTATTATATCATCTTTGTTGAAAAAAATTCTTTGATGGAAAAAATTATTTATTGTAAATATATCATCTTTGTTGGAAAAAAAAGCATATTTCCTGTGGAAAGCAGATTTTCAAGTAGCATGCTGTTGACACGACCCCAAAACATCCAGTCAGCCACTTAGACTCTGTTCCCTCTTTCTCTTTTTTTTTTTTTATGTTAGCCAACATGGATGATCACTGCTGGTACATTAATTCAAGAGATGTTACAAATGGTGATATTCTGTCAATCTTTTTCAGTTACGAACTGGGATACATCAATAAAAAACTTTCTCTTTCAATCTGATTATCTGTTACTGCAGTTAGTGTTGGAAAGTCCCTTATTTGCCAGTTCTGAAATTGATAAGTTGGTTCACTAGCACCTTCTAACAGCATCAAAATCAGGTTTTTCTTTTAAGGTATCATTATGAATTCACAGATTTGAACATATTTTATGTATCTCAGTCTATTGTAGTTATCATCCTTGATAATAGTCAGCATTTCCATATTTGGACAGTAGGAGATGCTCCAAGCTGGCTCCTTAGTTCTTTTCACACAACCGCAAATGTCTGATAGCTTTCTTACTCTCCTATACTATATAGCAAGATGCAGAAGGCGCATCTTGTACATTTCTTGCCTCAGCTCTGTAATCAGTCATTTCTCCAATGAGCCCTGTTTTCTTTTAATGGTAAATGGTAGAGACTACAATCTGGGCCACAGGGGTAGGATTCACAGGTTTTGATGCACATGAATCATACTTTCAGTTTCTGTATTTCCTTTTACAGGGGTTCCCATTTTACTCAGAGCAAAATTCTTTCAATGACGCACAAGACCCGACATGATCCGCGTGCCGTGTTTCTTCTCTTTCTTTAACACACATGCACCTGTCTTTGGGCGACTGTCCTGGGAATGCCCCTTGCTCAGATATGTCCATAGCTCAATCTCTCACTCTCTGTAAGTCTTTGCTTAATCTCACCTTCTCATTGAAGCCTATCCTGTCAATTGTATTTAAAAATGACAACAGTATTTACCTCCCTCGCCAAACCCACTCCCAATGTCCTGTGTTCTATTTTCTTTTTCATGTTGCTTCTCATTCTCTCAAATACTTTATAATTTCTCACATACTTTATAATTTATCCTTCTTTTCCTCCTCCTAAAATGTAAGCTCCACAAGGGCAGGGATTTTGTTCGTTTGGTTCATGGCTGTATCTTCAGTGCTTAGGACAGTACCTGCACATGGTAACTATTCAGGACCTATTTGTTCAATGAACAAAAGAGTGAAACCTTAGGATGTTTCTGAATCACCCCACACCTAACCTCTCAGTGTGCCTTGATCTTCAAAGGAACAGATTGAATTTAAAGCAAACAAAACTTGGGACTTCCCTGGTGGTCCAGTGGTTAAGACTCCATCCCCATTTCCCCTGCAGGGGGGGTGGGTTCGATCCATGGTTAGGGAACTAAGATCCCATGTGCCAATTAAAAATTAAAAAGGGCTTCCCTGGTGGCGCAGTGGTTGAGAGTCTGCCTGCCGATGCAGGGGACACGGGTTCGTGCCCCGGTCTGGGAAGATCCCACATGCCGCGGAGAGGCTGAGCCTGCGCGTCCGGAGCCTGTGCTCCGCAACAGTGAGAGGCCCGCATACCGCAAAAAAAAAAAAAAAAAAAAAAAAAAAAAAAAAAAAATTAAAAAAAAAAAAAGCAAACAAAAGTCATCAAGAAACTGAGCTTTATTCAGATATGTGGAAACAGGTCCATGAATTTCAAAACTATCTTGACATTTCTGGGTGTGTGTTCAGACTCTGAGCAATGTTTCTGCATTCATTTCTGAAGAAGAAATGTAATTTAAACTGCTAGTCTACATCAGTGATGAAAATAAAAAAATCAGAATTGAGATGTACCCCCAAAGAATACACCTTACTGTTGCCCCAGAGAAGTTTAGTCTGCTTAAGGCCTCTGTGGCACTAATGTAATTAAATTGATCAACCATTAGTAACAGGCCCCAAATTGTACTTTTGTATAAAAATAGTTGATTAAAGTTATTTGGTTTGTACCATCTTTCCCATTCCCATAGATTAATGAATTCTGAGGAAATTTAAATTTTTGCAGGAAAAAAATTGGGGCACCACACTATCAGTGGATTGAGCACTGGACTGAGAGAGGGATAGAAGGTGTTGGTTGTCAACTTGGTCATTAACTAGCTGGGTTACCTTGGGCAAGTCAAGAATCTGAATTTAGACTTAGAGTGGTCTTTGAAGTTGACTAGGACCAGCCTCCTTCCTCCAGCTCACACTGATAGGAGACTGTGATAAGGAGACAGTACATCCTGTTATTCGAAAGTTCATTTTTAGGTTGCAGTTTTCCTCTTTTTATTTCATTGATCTCCTTTGTGTCTTCCAAAGAAACACTTCAGTTAACTATTCCTCTGGGGAAGGTATTTAGTGGGGTAAGAACACCATCTCTTGATTTAGACTGCCAGATTTTCAATCTAATTCCCTCACTTCCTGTGACCTTCATTAGGTTACTTTTCTAAGTTTCAGTTTCCTCATCTGTAAAATTGGCCTAATCATAGTACCTACCAGATGGGATTATTACTATTATTCCACATGAAGTACTTTCAAATATCTGAAAATAGTTATCATGCCTTCCCTTGATTTTCACTTCTTCAGGTTAAGTATTTCCAAGTCCTTAAAATATTCTCTAGAATGACATGGTTTCTAGAACCCTTGTCTTCATCCTTAGGTTGCCCTCTAGTTTGTCACTGTTCTTAAATGTGGCACCCAAACTAAAAAGTCTATATTATAGTGTGCAAAATACAGATGATGAAATCATTCCTTCCAGTGATCTAGACCTTAAGCATCCTATATTTTAAGTCTCACAGTTCACTCACATATAAATTGTGTAAATACTAATAATGCCTACTCCCTGGGTTACTGTAGGAGAAACCAAGATGATGTATGTCAAAGTACTGTGGAAAATAAAAGGAACTATAGAAGTGTCAGCCATTATTTTATACCAAGTATTTTTCACTAAACAGTGAAATCATGATAGATATGACCTATCAGTTACCAAAGATGTTAAAATTTTTTTTGCAATCTTAACGTTCATATACAACAAGGAAATTTTACACTGTGAAATATCTAGTGAGCCTAAACCATTTTTTGTTATATGAGGTGATTATAAAAGATCTAATTTCATTTATGTTAAAAAGGTTTTCCTGTGAACCATAAGACTTCAGATAACATTCACTTTATAAGATAGTTTAATTTCTATCTCTAATTTTTTTTTTTTTTTGGCCACGCTGGGAGGCATGCGGGATCTTAGTTCCCCAACCAGGGATTGAACCTGTGCCCCCTGCAGTGGAAGCAAGGAGTACTAACCACTGGACTGCCAGGGAATTCCCTCTAGTTTCTTTACTGAGATTTTTTAAATTGAAAAATTATCTATTTCTTAAATAACTGATCTTGATGTTGAAACAGGTTGGAAAGCTCTGTGAGTGGCAGCTGTTTATTATTCAATAAGAAAGTGCATTTAAAGAAAAAAAAAAGGAAGTGCATTGTCAATCCAGTTTCAATGTAATAAGTAAAAACCTAAAGGGAAAATGTATAAAACCAGAGACATTACATTGCATGGACTTTTTCCGTAGTTATTACTCATAAATCTTTAGCTAAATATAAAGTCCCCTAATTATAGCAGTGGCCATTTATCCTTTACTTCTGTCTTAGCCTGTTAAAGCTGCCATAACAAAATACCACAGACTGAATGGCTTAAACAATAGAAATTAATTTTCTCATAGCTCTGGAGGCTGGAAAGTCCAGATCAAGGTGCCGGCAAGGTAGGTTTTATTCTGAGGCCTCTTGTTTGGGCTTGTAGGCAGCCACCACCACACTGTATCCTCACATGACCTCTTTCTTGTGGGTGCACATGGAGAGGGAGAGGGAGCTCTCTGGTGTTTCTTCTTACAAGGACACTCATCCTATCGGACAAGGGCCCTACCCTTATGACATCATTTAACCTTAATTACTTCCCCTGAGGCTCCATCTCCAAATATTGCCACACTGGGGTTAAGGCTTCAACATATGAATTTTGGGAGGACACAAATATTGAGCCCATCACAAGTTTTCAACTTTTCTCATTACTTTTATCTCTTTTGGAAAACTTAGATCATACCATCATTGCCCACCCTAAATATACATACTGAATTCCATTTTAATGAGACTAATTTATAATGGGAGTCATTACATTGTATACTAGGCACAGAGTTTAAGAAGTGAAAGGGCAAGTTTCTGCTTGAAAAGAACACACTCTAGGGCCAGAGAGAGATAAACACTAATTAGAAATACAACTGCTATGGGTCATTTTATAGTATAACTGGAGAGGATCTTATTTTACCTCATTTTCATCATCTTTCTATGGTACATCTCATCTTTGTTATTACCTGGGACGGTTTTCCAGCAGTCTAAGTTTTTTCCCTAATCAACCTGGATCTCAAGGTCAATTTTAACACTACTTTCATCTACACCCTTGATTGGCCCATCATGACTCTGCTCCTCCTGTCCACAGTTTATCCCTAATTTTGGATTAATCCACTGATCGGCTTTCTGCTCCCACATGGATGAGCTCCATAGAAAAGTAGTGAAGAATTATGTTAACTACTACACTTGGTAGTTTTCAGCCTCATCAGGCACTTTAGCACCGCAAGGCAAACGTCTAACTTGTCTGTAGTCAACTCCACTTCTCCAAGTCCAGTGTCTGATGAAAACCTTTATCACACTTCGTAAATTCCTCATCTCCTCTCTGGAAGGCCACTTTGCAAAGTTGTCCTCGGATATTAACTCCTTCAATTTTATGCTGACCTCCAGCCTCATTACCCCAAGAAATTATTTCCTTAGCTCTCACCCTTGTTTTCTGAAACTCCTTGATTTTCTATCTAGTTTTGTTTCAGATGCGGCAGTTGAACTTGACAACAGATTTGTTTCCCAGTTTTTGTTAATACAAAATCATCTTTAGGATTTGAAATAAACCTGAAATGTCTTACTCCTGGAATGTCCCAGGACTCAACTCTTGGACCACTTCTCCATTGGTATGCACTCCCTTGGTGATCTCACCTTATGGCTTTAAATATACCATCCACATGATGACTCTCCAGCTCAGACCTCTCCCCATATCTCAAACTTACCATGTTCAAAATCAAGCCTCTGCAAAAAGGCGCTTTGGAGAGAGATGGATTTAACCACTATCTTGATTGCAGTAATGGTTTCATGGGTGCATACTTATACTCATCAAACTGTACACTTTAAAAATGAACCATTTATTGTTCTGTAACTGTATTCAGTAGTTAGGAGGCAAGGGCACATCCAGTTTCCTGACCTCAGTAATGTACTGTATTTATAAATATTATTTTTTTCAAATGATGAATTCTATGAGAATTCTGAAATGCTTTTTGCATTGTTAATACTCCTTTGAAAGGAACTATAATCAACTGAGTAAGCATAACTAAGGTAAAGTTCCCAAGTACGTTGGATCATACTGTACTCCATGTGGGATTCTGTGAGATTAAAACTATTTCCTGTTATAACTCAGCTGCATGGCATGCCAGGACCTCAGAGATGGACTGACTAGTGGTCAGGGGGAAGAGGCCAAGACTTGTGAGAATGAGACTGAGTGGTTCTCATATTAGAAAGGTACCCTTCCCGCCCCACCTCAAAATGGTCCATAAAATTTTCAAAGCTTCACGGCACACTTATATTTTGACCTCATTTCTGTACATACCCCAAAATGTAGAATCAGTGAGGTGGAACAATGCTGGAGGCAGTGGCAATATTCAGTGAGGTAATTATTATAAATACCATGCTTTAAATACTATCTGGATCTCGAACCAAGCTTTTGGGAAGAAATATGGGAAGGAGGGTCCCACCCCCAGGGAGGAGGAATTGACAAAAGATAAGCAGACTATCCTAGTAGGCTGGGATTCAAAGGCTCTAAATTTAATGGGTGAACTGGTTTAAAAATCATGAAACAGCCGAAAGCTTTCACACAGGCTGGGCAAACAGCAAGGATCATGAAGTGTATAATCAGTTCAGAGGGCACCTGACTGGGAAGTGCAGTGCAGTGGATATTGGATTTCTAGCAATAGAACTAATTTAGAAAACACCAAAAGGTAGGATTGAGCCTACTGCATTTTAAGATAACCTGGAGGCATGGTGTTACGCAGGGAAAATTATTGGCTCAAGTCACACACATGTAGAATCTTTCAATCTGAAACCAGCCCTAACCAAGCAGATCCTGGTCTATTTCAGTCCTATTCCTTTATGTTTTTAGGCTTTTGATTTTTAATCTACGCTGCCTCTTTTTGCAGATATGCTCTGGAAGGTAAATCCCTTACCCAGATAACAGCTTAAGGTCCCTGGTCTTAGCTAGTAGTTAGTTGCCTATTGTCCAGCTAGGTCAGCATTCACAAATCAGAAGGCCGTAGAGGATAACAAGACCTCTGCTGTGCGAAAGAAAAGTGCTACTAAATCAATCGGTAATTTAAAAGGAAGCTGCTATGTTGAGCTAAGTTCCACTAAAATTGTACCTTTCTGGACCCAACTCTCATCTCTTGTCAAGTGTGTACCCTGCAAAATCAGTAGGCTCAATAAGCGACTATGTCTCTTCCTACTGAAAACATGTCAAGTTTCAGGGAATTTGAATACTTTTTTAGTTCTCTGTTGCTCAAAAAGCTTGCGGTACTGTTGCATTTCAGTCTTATCCTCCACCTTATTTGTCCCACATCTATCCATCCAACTGATGCCTAAATTCTCAATTTACCGCCCTCAGCATACCATCTTTGGTTGGTGTCTCTCCTACGCCTAAATGTATCACTTGTTCAATCTTCTCAGTTCTTTGCATCCCTGTATCTTGCCTTCTTTCTTGTTATCTCGTACAACTATTGATGTGACAGAGGATATAGGAAATGTTTTACCCTTGACCTCCCTGGCAGGACCTAGTATAGTGCAATGAAGTATATGTACATTATTTGGATTTTATCAACTAAGGAAATTTATAAGACTGACTGGGAGGGAAAGGAGCAAAACCAGAAGGGACTGAGGGAAAAGAGGTCAGAGGGCTCTAAAGCCAAGTTTTATTCATTTCATGCCTTGTTTTGAAGTGACTGATGTTTGCCAACTTTGACAAAAGGGCAGTTTTCTCTGCAAGTTTTGTGTAGATCCCAATTGGTCTTTAATCATTCATTGTTCGTAATTTACTGACAACCAAGTGCCAGGTAGTTAAGGTATCTAGGTACTTAAGATGTCAGTGTGTGAAACAGATCTTATCGAGCGTGTTGTAAAAGTTCCAACCAAATAAAGCAGGGTAAGGGAGATCAGTGATCAACGGTGCAGATTGCAGTGCCAAAGTTTCCTCATTTCCAAATGCACTGAGTGCAATAAAGAACAATGTAACACAATGCTGTACACGGACTGCTAGAAACATTTTCAGAGCCCCATTTTTGTACACTGTCTTAATACTTGGGCCAAATTCACTATGTGCCTGACCACTACAGGCTTATCAGTCTCATGAACGTGACTGAGCTGCATGGACCCAATTGAATTCTCACCAAGGCAGGTGAACATTTTAAGAAACAGAGTTCATTGTAAGGTGACAAGAATATTGGCACTCTGACTTTGACATTTAAATATGGGCTTGGGAACAATTTATTCATGCAGCTATTTAGGGAAAATGATTATGCACGGAGCCCAACCACCTTGGTTAGATCAGATGCTATTACTGGTTTACACTAATCCATTCTGTACAATGTTTGACCAGTTTTAACCCAGATTTTATCAGTGACCTTCCCTCATGGCTCCTGACTGTTATGCTGTGCTCTCTTCCTTAATTTTCAGCATTACTCCTCCCCATTTTTAGCATAAATACCCCTTCATATTACTATTACTAGGACTAAATATTCCACAATTCAGCTAGTATACTGGATAGTTTTGATGCCTGGCTTTCCCTCCCCTCACCCCAGTCATAGGTCCTGTCTCTCTCCTCTGCCCTCACCTTCAGTAATTCTGTAATACTTAGTACCCTGCACAAAGCCAAGGTTTTCCATATCCCCTTGTGATCGCCAAACCCAGTCATCTCTCCCTTCTAAGGATTTTCCTACAATAGTATAAGCTCTCACTTGGCTGTATTTACAATTACGCATTTTAAATTCAGACAGGTGACCAAAGGCTAAACATTCACGCAGAATTATTTAATTACAAGGCTGGACAACTGAAAAAGAATTTTCCATTAAAAACAGTTTCAGAGCTAGAAAGTATCAATAATATACTGGCTAACAGGTTATGACTCTAGGGCAGTGACAAGATTAAACAGAAATGGCTTGAATCTTATGGATGCATTAATCTAGATTTGATGTTGGCTCAGAAATCTATTTACAAATGCAATTTCAAAATTAAATAATCTGTCTTGAGTTTTGTTTTCTTTCCGTGTCCATAAAATGAAGAGCTTTTCCTGATCACCAGTTTTTCATACAACAGACAAGTAAATCTCGTGGCACTAGCCCTAGAAAAGGAAGAACATTTGAGATTTACAAGACTATCAACATCTCAAGAACTAATTTAAAGGAATTTTCAAAAATACTGTCGTCCTTATAATGGTCTATCTCAGAAGCCAGATCCGTATATAAGTTTTTTTCAACAGAAATTCAGGTTCGGGATAGGATCATCATAGATAAGACCAAGGACACAAGATTGATTGTTAAGCAAAATATCTCTACTCACAGACATGTTTACACCTTAGGAACTTCATGGCAAACTGGCCTCTTTCAATAGGCGGACAGCGACCCCTGTCACTGTTGGCAGAGAAGAAAAACACTAGTGTGAAGCAACAGTTTTTCCCCCATAAGAGGCATAAGCTAACAGAGAACTCAGTTATAAAATCCAGGCAACAAAAATTTGTTATCTCATATCTGCATATTGGTCTTATCTCAGAAGCCGAATCCGTACATACTGTTCTTCAGGTAATCCGTTTAGGGATAGCTTTCCTCATTGATCAGACCAAACTCCATTAAGCTCGATCACACTGACAATTACCATAAACCAGAGCAACGTTAAAAGGCAAGTACTACGGAATGCTATAGTAGATGCTGTAAGCCACATAACTTACTTTCAAATGAAGCTGTTCATCATCAATCGGTGATGGTCATAGCTTCATTAGTATTCATCGACCTGCAGGATGCTCCTTCGAGGACAAAAAAATTTCTCATTTACTCTACATGTGGACTAAACACATGCAGACTCAAAGTATTAATACGAGTCCAATACACACCTGGTAAGATTGTCAAGTTTTAACCAAGTCATTTTCCAGCAAACCTCCCATACGTTTTGGAACTTTCCTTTGCATCTAAAAAAAAGAAGTTTAATTTCAAATGATGCTCCATCATCGTTTCTGTAAATCAACAGGTTTACTCCTTCGGTTTAAAAATAAGCCCTCAACAACCCTTACCTCTGCCTCTCCACATAACAGCTCCGTTACACCGAAAGCCATTGTTCTTGCGGGGCATCTATTTAAAATTAAGCATTCTCACAGAGTGTCATAGTTCAAGGTTTTCAGCACTAAACTCCTCCCCTTCAATAATCCTATTTGCACACAGCGCCACCTCGGCACAATACAACTCAGTCTCACGCCGAGTCCGGGGCTGCCCGTTTTGAAATAACTGTTGATCTGGCCATGGGAGAAAGACACCCTATCACAGGACTCTCGCTCTTACCGTTAAGGGTAACCCCCCGCCCCCAAATCCCAGGAATGTTGTCTTCTGCCGGCCGCCTCCCAGGCTCAGTCAGGGGCTGCCCGGGAGTAACAACCAGGCCGCGCGCAGCGCCGCGGCCACCAGCGGCCGCCTCCGCTCGAAGCCGGCCGCCACCACGACTCGGGACACGTGGCGGCCCGGCAGCGCGTTCCCCACGTCCAAGTTTTCATCACCGCACTCTAAGCTCCAATTTCTGAAATCGTTTCACCTTTCTGCAGCCCCCAACCTAAGCTGCGCCGCCCGGGTTCGCTCGGACAACCAGCCCGCAAAGCCCGCTTACCTAGAACCACACAGTACATCCCAAGTCCTGACGTAAAAGACCGAGCGCTGTCGCCAGCAGTTCCCTATATACTCTCTTCCGAGCCGGAAAGAGGCCGCCCCGCCCTCTCGCATCTATTGGACGCTGTAGAGTAAGGGGGCGTGACCGGCTCCTGACGGGGCGCGAGAGCGCGCCAGGAGGCTCTTTTCTTTCGGGGGCTCGTTCCGGGGCGTGGTGCGCGCGCCGTCCCTCCGCGGCGCGCACGCCCAGCCCCGGGCGCGCGCCCGCTGGCTCGCCGCGGTCCGTCGCTTCCGAGTCTGGCTCTACGTGGCGCGGGAGTGGCGCCAGAATTTAAACGAACAGCCGCCTTTGCAGGCGAGGCTACCACCTACACTGAGCCAAGTCTGCTCGCGACGGCTGGGGCGGCTCGGGGCCGGCAGTGGACTTGAGTGTAGCAGTGGACTTGCGTGTAGGGCGGCCTCACCGGGTGACCTGCTCGAGAAGTCGGGCTGGCTGGTTGGCTGGCGCCTGCGGGAGTTGACGCCGGGCGACCGCTGCACGCCCGGAAAGAGAAATTGGCGGGCAGAAATGCTCGGGTGAAAAAAGTCTGTGAAAGCACCGTGTTTCTCCTCCGGTCCACAGCGAGAACGCCGCGCGTCTCGGGAGAGCCGGCCCGCCGCGCGGCACGCGGCCCAGCTGCGCTCAGCGGGACCCGCCCCACCCACACGCCGCCGGGCGCAGGGCGCTGCTGTTAACGCTGATAACGCCCAGAGAATTCACCCCGAGACGGGAGACCCGAGAGGTAAATCCTCCGCTTGGTAGAGGAGAACACTGAGGCTTGAAGTAGCTAAATAATTTTCCTAAATTCACACAACCAAAAAAAAAAAAAAGGCTTTGCTATTTACATTTTTTTGTACTAAATTCATTATAATGCATGCAGGAGAAAGATTAATTTGAGAAATTTCCCAGAATGCTTTATCCAAACGACACTTCAATTCAGTAGCTATGATTGCATTAATTAGTAAGTACGGGTAAATATACGTACGTATATGCACACACGGGAGCACGTGACATTAGAACATTTCGGCATTTGAAATTTGAGGTCTTCATAGCACTTAACAACTAGTTATTATGTACGTGTGCGTTTGTTTATTGTCCTCCGCCGCTCTTTATTTTTCCGCCTTAGAACAGTGCCTGGCATAACGCAGGTGGTCAGTAACTACTGGTTGAATAAACGAATGAATGAATATATGCGGTGGCTTTTTAGAAAATTAAAATGAAGACCGAACTCCAGATTAAAAGATAATGGTGAAAAGCAAATTTCTATAACAGGAATCTAAGCGGTGAAGTATTTACTTGGCTGGGCGTTATGTATATTTGAAAATAACCATTTTGTAATGTACAATGTAAATTTGCATATTCCTCATATTAAAAAAACTAAAACAGTACAAAAGGATATAAAAAGCAAAGTAAAAGTTCCTTTTCATATCGCTGGGAATCTTCTCCCTGCTATTAACAGTAACCAATATTAATAGTTTTTGAAACTTTCTATGCACATATATGTACGTATTTTTTCACATGCAAATAGGATGTGTCCTTTTCTGCAACTTGCTTTGCCCCCGGTAAGTATCATAGACATCTTTCTGTATCAGTACATATAGATGACCTTCTTGTTTATAGCCTGCATAGTATTCAGTTGGATGTGTCATAATTTCTTAACTTTCCAGCTTTTCACTATTTCAAATAGTGCCGAAGTGAATTACAAGTATATCATAGTGAGCTTGTGAGAAGATCGGCAAGATCGATTTCTAGAAGTGAGGCAACGGTTATGTGCACTTAGATTGTGATAGATATTACTTAATTGTTCCCAGCTTCCTTCCACTCCCATAAAATGGTTGTGTTGTGATTATATTTTGAAGTGTGTTTTGCTAATTGAGAAACATGTATGACTGTTATGGGATGGCCATTGTCACACAATTGAAACCGAAAACTGTTACTCCCTTTGTTCTCTTTGAATCACTGTTTGCTGTGCTGAAGACCCTTAAAATCATCTGGTCAAAAGCAGTATAAAACTCTGACTTATCAATTGAATTACTTGGAGAGATAAAAAGTATCAGATTTCTGGTTCCTAACCTGGAGCTACTAAAGCAGAATATCCAAAAGTGGGACCCAGGAAGCATTTTAAACAAGCATCTGGGACAGTGCTAAAAGGAATATAACATAAAGCACAAATGTGAGTCATATATGTAATTTTGAATATGCTAGTAGCCACTTTTAATTTAAAATAGTAAATAGCATCAGATGAAATTAATTCCAGTACATTTTATTTAACCCAACAGAGCCAAAATATTTTCATTTCAATATATGATCAGCATAAGTTATGTACTCACTCCTTAAAATCCACTGTATATTTTACACTCACAGCACATCTCAATTTGACTGCCCACATTTCAAGTGCTTCATTGCCACATGGCTAGTGGCTGTTGTATTGGACAGCCCAGGTCTAGGGTGGTTCATATACATATATAAGTTTGAGAACCACTGTATTAGGGTAAGTGCAGTAGTGCACATCTGATATATATTCCAGTCTTAAAAAAAAAAAAGACTCCCATATTCCTTTTAACTCATAAACAGATAACTCTAACAAATGCAATGCAAAATGAAATGAATTTAGAGCCTGATTAGTGACAACACTGCCCTCCAGTGAATGTGGCTGATGACTGTAAAGTCAGTACATAATTCATTCAAGACTTTTATCTCTTCAAGGAACAGAAAAACATACTGAGGGATGAAACCAACAGTTATTGCTCCCACACCTAAAGCAGACAAGCGAAATGCTACCAAATATTTTTAAGTGAGTTAAGAAAGACCATATAAAGGTCAGAACTGAAATTAAAAGTATCCTTGAAGAATTTAGCATACTGAAAACAACTCCTCATATTCTGTTGCAAACTTTCAGATAAGATCATCATTTTAATCATTTTTTTGGAAGAAATGTTCACTGAGCCCCTGGTGCATGCATTGTGCTTCAGGGAAGGTTAATGTGAATACACAAAAGTCCTTGCCCTTCCCGAAAGAGTTTATACTTTAGTAAGAAGTAACCGCCCAATTTTAGACACCTCTGCTTTATATTTTGTTTTGTTTTGTTTTAATTTTTGCTGGAATATAGTTAATTTACAATGTTGTGTTAGTTTCAGGTGTACAGCAAAGTGACTCAGTTATACATATACATATATGCATATACATATATACTCTTTTTTAGATTCTATTTTCATATAGGTCATTACAGAGTATTGAGAAGAGTTCCCTGTGCTATACAGTAGGTCCTCATTAATTATCTATTTCATATATAGTAGTGTAGACACCTCTGCTTTAAAAATTAGACATTCATTAAGGACTTTTAGGTAAGATTATAGTGTGAACCAAATAGTGTTTTAGGAAGAGTTTGGAGAGAAAAAGCAGTGTTTAGAAATTTAGTGCAATCATTTAGATGAGATATTGTGAGGGACACCACTATAATTTTTGCCATGGAGATGGAAGGCAGGGAAGAGAACAACGCATGGTGAGAACTTATGTGCTACTGGGTTCTTGCATGCATTGGATCATGTAATCTTTAAAACAATCCCGGTGTATACTTTAAAGATGAGGAAAATGAGGCATAGAGATCTCGGTCAACTAACTTCCCAAGTCCTTCTGACCCCAGATTCATAATCCTGTCCCCAAAACATGCTGTGGCTGTGTTAAAGGAGGAGATGGTAGAATGTGATGATCTGTGGGGGAAGTGGAGTGGAGCCTAGGCAGGCAAGAGAATGGCAGCTCCACTGACAGGAAGAGGCAAGTCAGAAATGACTGATTTGGGAGCAGGAAAAAGAAGATTCAGTTTTGGTTTTGTTAGATTTTGAGGGGAACATTTGGTTACATTTGTCCAGTGGACCATCAGAAATGTAGAACTGAAGCCCAAGAGAAGAGTCGGGGCTGGAGAAGGACCATTTGGCAAACTAATGAAGATGATGAGTGAGGTCATGTGCACAAATGAGTGTGGGGAGAAAAGAAAAAAGGGCCAGCAGCAGTTGCCTAAAATCAGTACCATAGTGTGTGCAGATATCCTGTAGTAGATAGCATTTGAGCACATAGTCAATACACATAAAGAGCTGGTTAGATAATGAATGTATGAGAAAAAAGTTCACAATTACAGCTTTTGGTTAAATCATGGGAAACATATGTATGCTAAGTTAGGTAATGTAAACATAATTAACTTATTCCAAAGTGGGAAAAAAGTCAGCTTTCAGAAATAAGAATTATCTGATAAGGGATAATATCCAAAAAATATAAAGAACTCACACAACTCAGTAGCAAAAACCCCAAAAAATCCAATTGAAAAATGGACAAAGGATTTGAATAGACAGATTTTTCCAAAGAAGACATACAGATGGCCAACAGGTATTGAGTTGACCAAAAAGTTTGTTCAGTTTTTTCCGTAAGATGGCTCTAGCAGCACTTAGTTATCTTTAACTTCATTCGAAACAATTTTATTAGATTGTGTTGTGACAGCTGTCATATCAGCGTGCATTTAAAAAAGCTTATCAAAATTAGTGAATTTTTGTGTAGCCATTTTAATATTGAAGATGGAAGAAAAGCTACATTTTTGGCATATTATGCTCTATTGTTTCAAGAAAGGTAGAAACACAACTGAAATGGAAAGAAAGATTTGTGCAGTGTATGGAGAAGGTACTGTAACTAATCGAATGTGTCAAAAGTGATTTGTGAAGTTTTGTGTTAGAGATTTGCTGGACGATGCTCCATGGTCTGGTAGACCAGTTGAAGTTGATAGCAATCAAATCGAGACATTAATTGAGAACAATCAACGTTACACCACTCGGGAGATAGTCGACATACTCAAAATATCCAAATCAAGTGTTGAAAATCATTTGCACCAGCTTGGTTATGTTAATCACTTTGATGTTTGGGTTCCACGTAAGTTAAGCAAAAAAAACCTTCTTGACCATATTTCCGCCTGTGATTCTCTACTACACGTAACGAAAACATCCCGTTTTTAAAACAAATTGTGATGGGTGATGAAAAGTAGTTACTGTACAACAATATGGAATGGAAGAGGTTGTGGAGCAAGCGAAATGAACCACCACCAACCACACCAAAGGCTGGTCTTCATCCAAAGAAGGTGATGTTGTGTTTATGGTGGGATTGGAAGGGAGTCCTCTATTATGAGCTCCTTCCGGAAAACCAAACGATTAATTCCAACAAGTAGTGTTCCCAATTAGACCAACTGAAAGCAGCACTTGACGAAAAGCGTCCGGAATTAGTCAGCAGAAAACGCATAATCTTCCATCAGGATAACACAAGACTGCATGTTTCTTTGATCACCAGGCAAAAACTGTTACAGTTTGGGAAGTTCTGATTCATCTGCCATATTCACCAGACATTGCACCTTCGGATTTCCATTTATTTCAGTCTTTACAAAATTCTCTTAATGGAAAAAATTTCAATTACCTGGAAGACTGTAAGAGGCACCTGGAACAGTTCTTTGCTTGAAAAGATAAAAAGTTTTGGGAAGATGGAATTATGAAGTTGCCTGAAAAATGGCAGAAGGTAGTGGAACAAAACGGTGAATATGTTGTTCAATAAAGTTCTTGGTGAAAATGAAAAATGTGTCTTTTATTGTTACTTAAAAACTGAAGAGACTTTTTGGCCAACCCAATACATGAAAAGATGCTCAACATCACTAATCATCAGGGAAATGCAAATCAAAACCACAGTGAGATATCACCTCACACCTGTTAGAATGGCTGTTCTCAAAAAGGCAAGAGATAAAAAATGCTAGTGTAAGATGTGGAGAAAAGGGAACCTTTGTGCTCTGTTGGTGGGAAGGTACAGCCACTATGGAAAACAGTGTGGAGGTTCCTCAAAAAATTAAAAATAGAACTACCATATGATCCAACAATTCCACTTCTGGACGTTTATCTGAAGAAGATGAAAACAGTAACTCAAAAGATATGTGCATCCCCATGTTCATATCAACATTATTTACAATAACTAAGATATGGAAGCAGCCTAAGTGTCCATCAGTGGATGAATAGATAAAGAAAATGTGGTATATATATACACGATGGAATATTATTCAGCCATCAAAAAGAATGAAATCTTACAATTTGTGACAGCCTGAATGGACCTTGAGGGCATTATGCTAAGTGAAATAAGTCAGACAGAAAAAGACTAATACTGTATGATCTCACTTATATGTGGAATCTAAAAAGAAAAAAAGAAAAAGAGAAGAAAAAAATCCAAGGTCAAAAAGACACGGAGACCAGATTGGTGGTTGCCAGAGGTGGGGGATAGAGGGTGGGTGAAAAGGGTGAAGGGGGTCAAAAGATACAAATTTCCAGTTATAAATAAGTAATGGGGATGTCACATACAGCAGGGTGACCATAGTTAATAATACCGTACTGCATATTTGAAAGTTACTAAGAGAGTAAATTTGAAAAGTCTCATCACAAGGAAAACAATTGTGTAACTATGTATGGTGACACATGTTAGCTAGAGTCACTGTGGTGATCATTTTGCAATATGTACAAATATCAAATTTTTATGTTGTACAGCTGAAATTATACAATGTTGTATGTCAATTATACCTCAATAAAAAAATTTAAAAGTACGAGAATTAAAGAATCTTAATGTTAATTTTTCCAGTGTCTAAAACTGAACTGGTCAGTAAACTCTAGGTTTCATTGCAGGACAGACAACTGCAAATTGAAGAAAATCTTGTGAATACTTCATGAAATAGTAGAGTTTAACTTAAGCACATGAAGTAGTAAAGTTAAAGAGCTACATCAGGGGGAAAAAAAATCACATGTATCTGGAAAAGTCAAGGTGGCAGTTTGACACATGAGCCTGAAGTTCAGAGGAGAGGTTAGGGCTTGAACGTCATTGGCATGAGTAAGGTATTTAAAGCATGATACTGAGTGAGAGCATCAGGGAAGGAGTATAAATAAAGAGGAGAAAGCCCAGGACAGAGCCTTGGAGTGAGTTCCAGCAGAGAAGGAAGTGCCAATAAATGAAATGCCTTGGGGGGAAAGGTGGAGAGTGCGATATCTCAGAAAGAAAGTGGGGAGTTTCAGGGAGAGTTAGGTCAATTAGCATGAATGTTGAAAGGTCAGGTAAGATAACAGAAATGACTGTGGGGTTTGGCCACATGAGGATCACCAGTGAACACAGTCACAAGTGGAATAGGGATGACGGAAGCACAGTTGAAGAGAACTGAGGAGTAAGTAAGGTGAGAAGGCAAAAATGGGTCTGTAGCTGGAGAGGGTTGTAAGAGTGAGGGACTGCTTTTTAAATGAGAGATACTAGAGCATCTTTATATGTTCACGGGATTGATTTAGTAGAGGGTGGAGATTTATGATGCTGGAAAAAGAGGCAAAAAGTTATAGGAGCAAAATCCTTGAGAAGGCAAGAGGAGATCCTTTGCAGAATACAAATGGAGGTCTTTGTATTCTTTGATTGTTAGAACAAGAGATAAGGCAGGTGTAGGGAAAGGCAGTCACACATAGCCTGTTGACCCTTGCATAACTGCATAAGAGCATGCCTTGGGCCTGTTCAGAACGTTTTCTTACGTGGAAATAAGAAGTCCTCACAGCCTGTGCTGGGCATGATTTGTACTTTCTTTGGTCTGCTTTAAGCATGTGCATCGTATGACACCCGGCCAGCCCTTCTGCTATAATCTATTCCTGGTGGGGAGAGAAGGGGGTCCTTCACCAGCACAGGAGGGGTACGTGTAGACCATCTTCCTGCATCGGCTGTGGGGAAAGATGCACTGGCCATGAGGGAGCCATACTCACTACTGAGGCTGATCCTGCTCTGTCTGTTCTCTGCGTGAGTGAAGTGTTGTTCCATCCAGTGCCTGTGTGAATTGTGTCTTTCTTGGCAACTCTGATACCTGCAAACTCTGCAGTGAGAACACAGCTTGGTACTGCTGCTTCTGGTGGTAGGCAACAGGTGTCACTTGCTTGACAGTTTGGTGCAGTGAGCAAGGTCACCAACAAAGTATACCATGACACAGGGTTCATCAGCACAGCCATCCCAGGGTGGTGCTAGCTTCCTGGGGGGATGACCTCCCTCTAGCTGACTGGGGATAAATGAGATGTCGACAGTCTCCTTGTCAACAAGGATAAACTGGTGTTATGGACAAGGGCAGAATGCAAGAGGTGGGCCCTAAAATTTTTTGGAGAATTAGCCTAGCTTCTGGCCACCTTCACACTCCTACACCAGCCCCTAACTTCCACATGCAAGGGGTTGCAGATGACACCCAAGGGGAGTCAAAGGCCCCTGTGTAGGAAGCTCCTCCTGATTTGGGTTGTTTAAAAACCCCAAGTAAAGCTTGTTTTCACTCAACACAAAACCACTCATGGTGTTGCTGAAAATGTAACTGATGAAATGAGGTCCTTCTCTCAGAATGAAATACGAAAACTGAAAGACAGATATGGGCAGAGGCCGGGGGGGTCTCATGTGACTTGGATGGTGCATGTGGTTGATTAGGGGGCCTTGCAGACTTAAATGTCTCAGACTGAGTGATGCAGTCCAGGGAAGCTAATCACTGACCCCTGGCTGCAGTGTGTTTTTGCCCACATGGAACAGGGCAATCAATGGGGCAGTGAGAAGGATAAGCCCATGTTGCTCTTGATCTGGATTGCAAAGAGTATGAGCACGGTATTCCCAACCGTAGGGACTTCCCTAAGACTAGGAGCCCCTGGAAAACCACTCATAAAGCCATAACTGCATTTCAGGTAAAAGCCATAGATGCTGCCTATATGACCCTGACCCTGGGGATGTAGATGATGCAGTGGAGTCCTTCATGTGACAGGTGGCTCTCCAGTGGAAGACCCCATTAACCCTACAGTTGTCCCCTAGAATGACTATGGGACAAGAAATAGAAAAGCTCCACTGAAATGTCCTGTTTGGGATCAAAACAATAGAATGATTTCAGTGGTTTCCAACAATTTGGGCTAAACAGATAGAAAACCAACAATGGGGAGCCATGCCCAGAGGCCAAAAGGGGAACTCAAGGGAAGACAGGAGGAATGAAGGAGAGAACAGGGTTGACCCACAGCAGTATGGCTTCAGTTGTTAAACCTGGATAGACAAAACAAAAATTGATGAGATCCCTACAGAAGACTTCTACCAATGCTACTGGACAGAGAGAGGTCCCTCTAAATTAGAGGTTAAGACTCTAATCCCATATTCCCATTGTGATAGCTCGGCTGGTACAAAATGACTCAGACACTCTCCACGCACTCCAAAACAGACAAGGCTCCCTGAACTCACTAGCTAAGCTAGTGGTGGTAATGGACAACCAAATAGCCTTGATCTGCTGGCAGAACACCATGGCATTTGTGTTATTGCCAACACTTGTGTATATATCAGTAATTAAGGAAAGGTAAAAACTGAGCTGGAGAGGATCCATGCTCAGGCAGGATGATTATCGGCTGTATACCTGCAGTCCCCCTAGACTCTTCTCAGAAAACTCTTCAGTTAGCTTACTCCAGGCCCTTGTGGCTTTTGATTAGGGACCATCCTTGAAGGAGGTCTGATCACCCTCCTGGGTCTGGTTCTCCTTGTGACCCTGATGAACTGCTGTCCCAAAATACCATGGAGCCTCTGCGAGTAAACTGCATCCATGTGAATTGTTCAGGGGCCCCACTGGACCTAGTTCCATCTCCAGATTTGGGAGCGGAGGGTGTTCCTACCATATTTGATGTGTTTTATCTGCTATTTCAGTGGTTGAGCAAGGGTTGGGGGCTGGACTATTGGGAAAGACAGTTATGTATAGTCTGTTGACCCTTGCATGGCTGCATATCATGGGACACGTGGAATCGTTTGGGAATATCTTTCCCTGTTCTGGGTTTGATATGTAATTCTTTGTTCTGCTTAAAGTGTGTGCATGATATGGCACCTGGCTAACCCCAGCTATATCTGAACCTGGTGAGGAGAGGAGGAGGTCATTTACCTGCAGCACAGGAGAGGTGTGTGTAGACCATCTCCCTGCATTGGCTGTGGGATAAGATGTGCTGGCCATGGGGGACCGATACTCATTACTGAGGCTGATCTTTGCTCCGTCTCTTCTCTCTGTGAGTGAAGTGTTGTTCCATCCAGTGGCCGTGTGAACTGTGTCTTTCTCGGTGACCCTGACACCTGCAAACCATGCAGGTTGACATCCTGGGACTGCTGCCCCTGGTGGTGAGCAACAGATGTCACTTGCTTGATAGCAGGAAGTACAGGTACGGATAATGGAAGTCATTGTTTGTATTTTCTCAAATAACTACGAGGCAAGGTCATCAACTGAGAATGGAAAATTGGGAAGTATAAGAGGTTTAAAGAGAAAGGATGTGTGAAATTATCAGTATGCAGAGTAGAAAAGCAGACAGACCAGGGAAGTGAAATAGGATTGGTTCGCAGTGTGGAGTGCACATGAAATTTATGGCCGTACATTTATTGCGAGTAAAGCTGTGAACTTTCTATTTCTAGAAATATTCAGACATTTGGATGCCAGCATGGAGTAGGTGGGATTAATTGGGATAACTAGGGCTAAAGCTTTGTCAGGCAAGATAATGAAGGAAGAAAGGACTGACTGAGAGAGTTAAGGGTGTTTGCAAGGAAATGATTTGAACAATTAATAACGAAATATAAACTGAGTAAGAGGATCATCTGTAGTGAGAAAGTGATGGTGTCCATGGACTGGAGGTTTCATTATAGCTGAAGAAGAGCTGCAGTGGGAAAACTAGAAAAGATATTAAAAGAGGATTAGAAAGTAGCATTCTGGAATTTGAGCTTTTGGAGGTACTGTAATTGTTGGTACAGACAGGGTCAACAGTGTTACTGTGGGGGTGGGTGGTTGAGGTGGAAGGATGAAATGATCACTGTGGGGAAGGAGGTTGGGGAGCTGAGAGTCTAAGGTGTCAGGTGGGTCATCACTGTGGATGTTGACACTGTAATTGATGAGTAGTGGGAATAAAGACTACAAAACATGCTAGAGTCATCAGTGAATGAGGGGATGTGACCCAAGTGTTTGAAAGATGACAGTAACAAGGAGAAAGAGCTAGTGTAAAAATACCCTACTTCAAAGATTATGGGGCTTCTTTAATTTATTTATTATTTTTGGCTGCGTTGGGTCTTCATTGCTGCGTGCGGGCTTTTCTCTAGTTGTGGCGAGGGGGGGCTACTCGTCCTTGTGGTGCGCGGGCTTCTTATTGCAGTGGCTTCTCTTGTTGTGGAGCATGGGCTCCAGGCGCATGCTTTTCAGTAGTCGCGGCGCACGAGCTTAGTTGCTCCGCGGCATGTGGGATCCTCCCGGACCAGGGCTCGAACCTGTGTCCCCTGCATCGGCAGGTGGACTCTCAACCACTGCGCCACCAGGGAAACCCGATTATGGGGCTTTTGTAGGAGGAAAGAGGAATAAGATTTGGGAGCTACGATAAA
Organism: Phocoena sinus; assembly: GCF_008692025.1. Taxonomy (NCBI): domain Eukaryota; kingdom Metazoa; phylum Chordata; class Mammalia; order Artiodactyla; family Phocoenidae; genus Phocoena; species Phocoena sinus. The sequence goes on along the minus strand of NC_045774.1, from coordinate 70,463,527 downwards.
GAGCAAGGGGAGCACCCCTCCACCTCCGAGTTCCATGGGTGGTTCAGTTTGGGACAAAGTTTGAGATGTTTGGACACATCCAATACAAGATTCCAAGTATGCAATTGAATATTCAAGCCTAGAATTTGGGAGAAAGGTGAAGGATGGAGATATGCATTTAAGATTTGTACTAGAAGTTTATCAGCTTTTGGCCACCTGCCATCCACAATGATCCCCCTTCTTCCAAGTTCTTTTACTTTTTTGTGGATCTTTCATTTACTCTCAGCTCATATTATTAATATTTGGATGCAGTTACACCCCTCTCAGCTCTAGAGTAGGGCCTGACTGGCTTAACCACCTAGCCTCAGTGACTGGCCTGCAGGTGGAAATGACCCAGTTGAAGTCAATGAGAGTAGACTTGACTCTTGTCCAACTGTTGGGAAAAAGAAGCTTTCTCTTTCCTTTTGCATATTGAGCATAGAGGATGTGAAATCTGGGAGTGCTGCAAACACCTTTTGACCACAAGAGGAGAACCTATCTGAGAATTAAGTCAGTACACAGAGGGAAAGAGAGTAGAGCTGAGCTCAGAGGCAGAGAGAATTGGGTTGTAAGGATATCATTTGAACATAATTGATTCCTGTGGCCCTGGAGTTTAGCCATTCCTCAGTAGAAATCAAGTTGTGTTCAGTTATCTATTGCTGCGTCATAAACCACCCAACCTTAGTGCCTTAAAACAAAAACAATTATCATTTTTCAAGATTCTGTAGGTTGACTGGACAGTGTTTTGACTGGGCTTATTCATGCTGAGGCATTCAGTTAACCAATCTGCTGGGGGTGGGCTCAGCTGGCACAACTAGGATAGCTGGGTGTCTCTTTCCACATGGTGTTTCATCCCAGGCTTCTTCATGGCCTGGAAGTAACAGGGCAGTATTCCAAAAGGTTACCTATTAAGCTTTTGCTTATATCATGTATGCTGACACTCCATTTTTCATATGAAGTCATATGGCCAAGCCTAGAGTTAGTATGGAGGGGGTACCCAAGAGTGTGGGTACTGAGAGGTGTGATTAGTACTGAGAGGTGTGATTCATCAAGGCTATTACTATAATGATTTACAACCACCTGTTTCTACTAATTTTTAGACCACTTGAAGCTCATCCATGGACTGAAGTGATATATCAACCTCAGTTTATCTCATTAAAAAAATCTACTGTGTTAAATATCCTCTATTTCCCACTCTAGATCCACTTTTTAACCTTCTCCATCGTGCTTTGTGCTCTGGGAGGCTGCCCTAAATGGACTGCATCAGGGAATTTCCTTGTCCTCTGGCTTCCCATTGGTTTGGCCCAATAGGGAACCTCAGCAGGAGGTCACAGGGAGGAGGGGGTTGCTGTTGGCCTCCAATGAAGGGAAAGCTTCTGTTACGGTGGCCCTCTCCACTCTTCTCTTTCTTCCCTTGCCCCTTCAGACACAAGAGTAGTAAAGCTCAACGAGGCTCAGGTTATTATTTTATCCTTTTGGTTTTCCTACATGTTTTCCACCTTGTAAATAGTCTATTTATTGAAGTTTTCTCTAATTATCCATATGTTTCCTGTTGGGACTGTCAATAATATTTACCTCTACAATCCTGTTTTAATGAACTAGGATTAAATGCATTTAAAAGTACACACGGGGCTTCCTCGTGGTGCAGTGGTTGAGAGTCCGCATGCCGATGCAGGGGACACGGGTTTGTACCCTGGTCCGGGAAGATCCCACATGCCGCGGAGCGGCTAGGCCCGTGAGCCATGGCCGCTGAGCCTGTGCGTCCGGAGCCTGTGCTCCGCAGTGGGAGAGGCTGCAACAGTGAGAGGCCCGCGTACTGAAAAACAAAAAAAAAGTACACATGTAGGGACTTCCCTTGTGGTACAGTGGTTAAGAATCCGCCTGCCAGTTCAGGGACACGGGTTCGATCCCTGGTCTGGGAAGATTCCCACATGCCACGGAGCAACGAAGCCCATGCACAACTACTGAGCCTGTGCTCTAGAACCCACGAGCCACAACTACTGAGGCCGCGTGCCACAACTACTGAAGCCCGCACGCCTAGAGCCCGTGCTCCGCAACAAGAGAAGCCACCGCCAATGAGAAACCCGTGCACTGCAACGAAGAGGAGCCACCAACTCACCACAACTAGGAAAAAGCCCGCATGTAGCAACGAAGACCCAACACAGCCAAAAATAAAAATTAATGAATTAAAAAAAAAGTACACATGTACTCATATATGTGATAGAGAATATGCTTATTTTGTCAACTTTGCCAAAGTGAATTAAGCTTTTGATTTCTGTATACCAGCCTGACCTTAACTACCCCTTTTACTTCAGCTTCTCACAAGCAAATTATAGGCAGTATTAAATAAGATGTTTGGATCATTCTTAAGCATTGTTTAGAATGGCTGCAAGCAAATGATTGCCTAGAAACTGGCTGGGAATGCATATAATAATTGAATTCCATACCTTGTCAGTAAATTTTATACACTTGCTGTTGGTTAGTTATCATTTTATAATGTCTTGAGGGACATAATCCTAGAATCCTAAATCCTCAGAGTAAGGTTTGCAACCATTTCACCGTTTAGCTTTACAATACACAACCATGTGTTATTTTTAAACTCTGGTTTTAGAGAATTTCATAATTCTCTAAAAGACAAACAGCTAGATGACAAACAGCTATTGTAGATTTCTTTTTTTTTTGTTTTGTTTTGTTTTGTTTTGTTTTGTTTTTGCAGTACGCGGGCCTCTCACTGTTGTGGCCTCTCCCGTTGTGGAGCACAGGCTCCGGACGCGCAGGCCCAGCGGCCATGGCTCACGGGCCCAGACGCTCTGCGGCATGTGGGATCTTCCCGGACCGGGGCACGAACCCGTGTCCCCTGCGTCGGCAGGCAGACTCTCAACCACTGCGCCACCAGGGAAGCCCTGTAGATTTCTTAAAGGTATTTTAAGAGGATGAAATTGTGGCCAAAGTTCTGCATGTTATTAAATTCCCAACACACTGCAAAGTGTTGCCAGTTATTTTTATCATACAACAAATGTGATGACTGACTATATTTTGTAAGTACTTCAGCTATTAAGTATCAAATGTCATGAGTGGTTCAGTAATTTCTTAAAAACAAAATTAAAGTGGAGTTGGAAATGGGCTACAGTGTGTGGCTTCCTAGATGTACATTTTTACTTTGCTCTTGTCACACTGTACTTTCCTGTGATATTCTGGTTGGTCTATTTCAGGTGTATGGAGGAACCTGAAATGCATGTACTGTCCTTCAATGCCAGTGCATTGCAAGGCCATGGATCAGGAGACTTTAGCTCAGAAATGTTATTTAATAGCCGATCATAGACAGAATTTTCCCAACTCGTATCGTGTAGGTAATTAGACCTTGTCAACTTTGTGAAATGATTATACAATGAGGGTTTTGAAATGGAAAGAGTTTACTTCTGAGAGTTACTTATGTATAAGAATAGAAAATAAAAGATAACCTTTTAAGAAAGACACACTGGAAATCAACTTTTTAAAAAAATTAATTAATTAATTCGTTTTTGGCTGCGTTGGGTCTTCGTTGCTGCCCTCAGTCTTTCTTTAGTTGTGGACAGTGGTGGCTTATCTCGTTGCGGAGCATGGGCTCTAGGCACGTGGACTTCAGTAGTTGCAGCACGTGGGCTTCAGTAGTTGTGGCTCCCCGGCTCTAGAGCACAGGCTCAGTAGCTGTGGTGCTTGGGCTTAGTTACTCCGAGGCATGTGGGATCTTCCCGGACCAGGGATCCAACCCGTGTCCCCTGTATCGCCAGGTGGATTCCTAACCACCGTGCCACCAGGGAAGTTCCAGAAATCAACTTATTTGGAAAGGGTTTCATTACATTCAAAATTCATTAACCATGACAGACATTATGGACAGACCTTATGTACACACTGCATGCTCTGAACATAGACATCAAACAGCTATAATTTATACTTTCATGGCCATTAGAAAGCCCTCATGAGTTAAAATAGACTAAAGGCATAACAACCAAATAAAGTGAGGGAACCTTGATAAATTCTGGTTGAAAAATATCAGTTAAAAGACATTTTTTGGACAACCGAGAAATTTGAATTTGGACTGGATATTATGTAGTATTGGGGTATTGTAATTTTCTTAAATGTGTGAATGCTATTGTTTATAGAGGAGAATCTCCTAATTCTTAGAATATACATATTGAAATATTTAGAGGCAAAGCTTCATGATGTCTATACCTTACTTTCATATGGTTTGGACAAATATTCACACACATACATTTCACGTATTTGCTTAGTTTCTATGGATAATGCATGGCAAATGGTTCAGCAGTACGTATGTGAGATACATACATCTGTGTATGTGTATGTGTGTGCACACACTGACATATATGTATGTATTTTTACCATATTCTCTCTCCCCCCAACATGCACATATGATAATATTATTAACAATTATTGACTCTAGTTGGTGCGTATGAGGTTATTCATTATCCTTTCAGTTTTTCTATGTGTTTAAAAGAAGGGAGTGGGGAGGAAACCCTGGAAGATGGGGAATCTTTGTGGTAGGTTACGGTAAAGACAGTTATTTTCCTCCCAATATCTATTTTCTTCTCCTTCCTCCATCTTCTTCCTTAGTAATAGAGCTCTGAATTTATTTGGGGCGGCAAGATGCCTTCCTACCTTCCTTTGAATCTGAGCGTGGCTACGTGATTAAGTTCTAGTCCATGAGATTTAAGTGGAGATTTTTAGGCACGATTTTGGGGAAGACACCTTAAAATGGAGCGTGCTCACCTTTTCATCCTTCAGTCCTTCTTGCCCTTCTCTCTGCTGCTTGGAATGTGGACACAGTGACTAGACCTCCAGAAAACATCTAGGGCCATGAGATAACCTTGAAGGTGCAAGCCATACGCCAGGATCATGCAGCAGAAAGATAGAAATGGGGACTCTTAGTCTATTTAGGCTGCTACAACAAAATACCAGAGATTGGGTGGCTTATAAACAACAAAACTCTTATTTCTTACTGTTCTGGAGGCTGGGAAGTCCAAGCACAGTGTGTTGACAGATTCAGTGTCTGGAGAGAGCCCACATCCTGGTTCATAGACAGCATGTTTCCACCATGTCCTCACATGGCAGAAGGAGCAAGGGAGCTCTTTAGGACCTCTTTTATAAGGGCACTAACCCATTTGTGTTGGCTCTGCCCTCCTGACCTAATCACCTTCCAAAGCCGCTATCTCCTAATACTACCATATTGTGCATTAGGTTTCAACATACAAATTTTGGAGAGATAAAACTTTCAGATAGCAACTGTGTACCAACCCTGAACTGTTTAACTCTGGATTTCTATGTGTGAGAGAAATAGGCTCTATTTTATTTAAGATGCTCTTAATTAGAGGTTTCCCATATGCAACTAAGGGTAATCCTAACAGATGCAAAGGGAAACAATACTAACAAGATAAAGATCTTCAACAGATACTTATCATTCTGATGAGAATTAGGAAATGTGCTTGAGCAAATCTAAAATCTGGGAATCAGGGAAGCCATGTGGACACATTTCTTAGAGTATTTTATACGTTAAGAGCCAGTCTACTGATCCTTATTCAGTTAGAAAGAAGAAATGGGATAATGTCAGTGCAGATTCCACCGTATTTTTCTGTGTGTGTGTGTGTGTGTGTGTGTGTGTGTGTGTGTGTGTGTTTATTTATTTATGGCTGAGTTGGGTCTTTGTTGCTGTGCACGGGATTTCTCTAGTTGCGGCGAGTGGGGGCTACTCTTCGTTGCGGTGCACAGGCTTCTCATTGTGGTGGCTTCTCTTGTTGTGGAGCACGGACTCTAGGCATGCAGGCTTCAGTAGTTGTGGTGCTAGGGCTCAATAGTTGTGGCTCACAGCTCTAGAGCTCAGGCTCAGTAGTTGTGGCACACAGGCTTAGTTGCTCCGCGGCATGTGGGATCTTCCCAGACTAGGGCTTGAACCCGTGTCCCCTGCATTGACAGGTGGATTCTTAACAACTACGCCACCCGGGAAGTCCCTCCACCGTATTTTTTAATAGTCAGATTTTTTGCCAGGTTTCAAGGCTCAAACTTGTTGAATTTAGTTGAGTCTGGCTCGTTATGCCCAGCAGAAAATCTTTCTAGGGCCTTGTTAGTATCCATTGGGGGCCACCTTGGTGAAGCACAGTGGGTTAGTTTCATTTCCTCTGACTCTTAGATTCTCAGTGCTGAGAAGAAGAAAGGGTCAAGTTAGCTTTTGGTAAAAGAGTAAGGTGGGAGGGGCTTCTCTGGTGGCGCAGTGGTTGAGAGTCCGCCTGCCGATGCAGGGGACATATCTGTGATCCCTTGACTGCTCTACTGCCTTCTCTCTTCAGTTTTAGAAAAGACAGAATGACCTCGCACAAAGTAACTGCTTATGATACACTCTTTTAAAACCAGCTTTAGATTTTTCCACTATTTGAAAAAGTTTTTAATTTTACATCCTTTAAATTTTTGCACTAGAACCTTAAGTATAGATATATCTTTTGCTTAGAAATATTTGCAATCACGTCTTTTCCTCTGTTTTACATGTCTTTAATATCCCCAAAGTAGATTCTCAAGTATTCACAGCTGAACTTATCTTACATGGATAAATGGATGTTGGCCTGGCATTCAGCAGGTATATGATATGATGGTTCATTGTATGCGTCAACTTGGGTGGAACATGGTGCCCAGATATTTGGTCATATATTATTCTGGGTGTTTCTGTGACAGTGTGTTTTGGATGAGATTAACATTTAAATTGATGAACTTTGTGTAAAACTTGAACTACAACTCCTCTGGGTCTCCAGCCTGCTGCCCTACTTTGCAGATTTTGGACTTGCCAGCCTCTGTAATTCCTGCCAATGTTTTAAAATAAATCCTTCTTTCTCTATATAGAGATCTAATTATATAGATAGATCTATATAGATCTAGATTTAGATCTAGGTCTAGATCTATATGCTATTGGTTCTGTTTCTATGGAGAACCCTAATACATATGACTTATTTTGTTTCTTTTTTTTTTTTGGCCATGCCACATGGTAAATTGAAGTATAGTTAATTTACAATGTTGTGTTAGTTTCAGGTGTACAGCACAGTGATTCAGTTATATGTATATATATTCTTTTTCAGATTCTTTTCTATTATAGGTTATTACAAGATATTGAGTATAGTTCCCTGTGCTATATAGTAGGTCCTTGTTGTTTATCTGTTTTATATATAGTAGTGTGTATATGTTAATCCCAAACTCCTAATTTATCTCCTCACCCTTCCCTACCTTCTACCACTATCCCCTTTGGTAACCATAAGTTGTTTTCCATGTCTGTGAGTCTATTTCTGTTTTGTAAATAAGTTCATATGATATTTGTCTTTCTCTGTCTGACTTACTTCACTTAGTATGATAATCTCTAGGTCCATCCATGGTGCTGCAAATGGTATCATTTCATTCTTTTTTATGGCTGAGTAGCATTCCATTGTATAAATATACCATGTTTTCTTTTCTTTTTAAAAAATATTTATTTATATATTTGGTTGTGCCAGGTCTTAGTTGCTGCAGGCAGGCTTCTTAGTTGTGGCTTGTGGACTACTTAGTTGCAGCTTGATGGCTCCTTAGTTGTGGCATGCGAACTCTTAGTTGTGGCATGCAAGTGGGATCTAGTTCCCTGACCAGGAATCGAACCTGGGCCTCCTGCATTGGGAGCGCAGAGTCTTAACCTCTGCGCCACCAGGGAAGTCCCTACCATGTTTTCTTTATCCATTCATTTCTTGATGGACACTTAGGTTGCTTCCATGTCTTGGCTATTGTAAATAATGCTGTAGTGAACATTGTGGTGCATGTATCTTTTCGATTTTGAGTTTTCTCTGTATATATACCCGGGTGTGGGATTGCAGGATTATGTGGTAACCCTACCTTTAGTTTTTTAAGGAACTTCCATACTGTTCTGCATAGTGTCTGCACCGATTTACATTCCCACCAACAGTATAGGAGGATTCCTTTTACTTATTTTAAGTCTTTATGTGTCCAACACATTATAGACAGAAAACTGTAGAAAACCAATATATACATTAATGAATTATTAAAAGTTGAACATCCTCATAACTCCCACTTAGGTCAAGATATAGAATTTTGCCAGCTACCCTAGATGCCTTATATGTGCCTCATCTTAATCACAAACCTGTTTCTACCCCTCTAGATGTAACAACCATCATTAATTTTATGGAACCAGTTCTTTGTCTTTTTAATAAAATTTTTATCACCCATGTGTGCATCCCTAAACATCATTGTTTAGTTCTTTAAGTCTCTTTTAGTCTGTCTATCTGTATCTTTTCCCACATATTTTATTTGTTGAAGAAATTGAGTCATTTGACCTCTATAGTTTCTTAGAGCATTGATTTTGTGGATTATATCCTCATAGTAATATTTTAACCTGTTCCTTGATCTTCCATATTTTCAGTACATTGAATCTAGATTCAATAGGTACATAACGTCTGGTTGTCTCTTTCAGGAAGCAGACAGTGAGACAATGCCTAAATCCATTAATGCTTTAGGGATTATAAAATTGTGATCTCTAAATCTCCTTTTCACAAGAGGAATAATCCTAATTCTCAAGAATATTGGGGATGACATAATTATAATATCACATAATTACTTGTTTATTTTATTCCACATTACACATGCAATATTCTTAGAAAAACAACACCAACACTACCACCATTCATGTAGTTGCTGAAAAAAATTAATTTTGTGTATGATCTCCTCATGTCCCTACATTTAAAAAAATAGATGTATGGCACAACATCTATATGTAACGACATTATAAATGCATATAACCATTATGTACTACATAGTCTCTTGTATTCCTCATCTAATCTTAGTTCTATATGTAAATAAATATTTGATGTTAACCGATAGTTCTTATGTCAATATTTCTCTAGTCATCATGTTATCTGAAGCTCATTCCCTAGTAGACTTGACAGCGAAGGCTCACGTGAACAATATTCTGTGAGTTTTTGTATGTTGAAAACAGTTTACTTGCAGCATTTAATTTTGAAAATCAGTTTGGCTGTATATAAATCTTGGTCATATTTTCTTTCCTGGAGTACTTTAAATAAGTTACTCTATTTTCCTTTGGCATAAAGCATTACTGTGGAAAAGTCTAATGACAATTTGAATTTCTTGCCCATTTAAGTGATTTTGTCCTTTGTCTCAATGACAGAAAATTCTTTTTTCTCTCTTTTCTTCAAAATCCAGTAATTTTATTCACATATTCCTTATTTTCCCCCAGCATTATTAAGGTATAATTGACATATAACATTGTGTAAGTTTAAGGTATACAAGGTGTTGATTTGATACATGTATTTGATTTTATGTATCACAAAATAATTACCACCATACCCTTTAGCTAATGCCTCCATTATGTCACATAATTACCATTTATTTTTTTGTGATGAGAACATTTAGGATCTACTCTCTTAGCAACTTTCAAGTATGTGATACAGTATTATTAACTATAATCACCATGCTTCACATTAGAACCCCAGAACTTATTCACGTTTTAACTGGAAATTTGTCCTGTTTGATTAACATCTTTCCTTTCCCCCAACCCCAGCCCGTGGTAACCAGCATTTTATTCTCTGTTTCTATTAGTTTGGCTTTTTTAGATTCCACGTATAAGCAATAGCATAATGTATGTGTCTTTCTTTGACTTATTTCACTTAACATAATGCCCTCAAGGTCCATCCATGTTGTCACAAATGACAGAATTTCCTTCTTTATAATAGCTGAATGATATTCCACTGCATATATATACCAAATCTTCTTTATCCATTTGTCTGTTGATGGATACGAAGATTGTTTCCATATCTTGGCTATGTAATTATTATGGATAATGCTGCAATGAACATGGGAGTGCACATATCTCTTTGAGGTCATGTTTTCATTTCCTTTGGATATATACCCAGAAGTATGTAAGTATTCCTGGTTCTTATGGTAGCTCTGTTTTTAATTTTTTGAGGAATCTCTGTACTGTTTTCCATAGTGGCTACACCAACTTACATTCCTGCCAGTAGAGCACAAGGGTTCCCTTTTCTCCGCATTCTCACCAACACTTATTATAACTTGTCTTTTTGACCATAGCCATTCTAGAAAATGTGAAGTAATATCTCTTTGTGGTTTTGATTTGCATTTTCCTGATGGTTAGTGATGCTGAGCACCTTTTCATGTACCTGTTGGTCATTTCTTTGTCTTCTTTGGAAAAATGTCTATTTAGTTTCTCTGCCCATTTGTAAAATGGATTGTTGGGGTTTTTTTGCTATTGAGTTGTTTGAGTTTTTTGTATATTTTGGATATTAACCCCTTATCAGATATATGATTGGCAGATTTTTCTCCCATTCGATAGGTTGCCTTTGTATTTTGTTGATGGTTTTCTGTGCTGTGCAGAAGCTTTTTGGTTTGATGTAGTCCCACTTGTTTGTTTTTGCTTTTGTTGTCTTTGCTTTTGGTGTCAAATCCGAAAAGTCATTGTCAAGACCAACGTCAAAGAGATTACCCGCTATGTTTTCTTTTAGGAGTTTGCTGTTTTAGGTCTTACATTCAAGTCTCTAATCCATTTTCAGTTGATTTCTGTGTACGGTATAAGAGAGGGGTCCAGTTTCATTCTTTCGCATGTGACTGTCCAGTTTTCTCAAGATCATTATTGAAGAAACTCTCTTTTCCTCATTGCATATTCTTGGCTCTCTCTTTTTATGTTTAAAAATATTAAATTTATTATAACTGGAATAAATTTGGTCCTCAGGTATTTGGCCACCTTATAGTTTCATTTAAGGAAGGGATTTTTAACTGAAAAATGCATTATAACTTGGTCAAATTACTTACACATTAAAAAAAAAGAAATCTTCCAGAAAGGGAAACAAGAAAACCAGCCTCTCAGTTTCATATAATTAAAGAAGAAGAGAAAACACATAAGCTATATCATAGTTACATTTACCAAACCAACCAAAGCTTGGGTGGGGTGGGGTGTTTCTCTTCTGATTATGTGTCACAATTAGCTGACCTTATATGTGTGTGTTCATTTCTGCACTCTCCATTATGTTCCATTGATCTATGTGTTTTATGCCAATACCATAGTGTTTGATTACTATAGCTTGGTAATATAGTTTGAAATCAGGAAGTGTGATGCCTCCAGCTTTGGCTATTCAGGGTCTTCTGGTTTCATACAAATTTTAGGATTTTTTTTCTATTTCTGTGAAAAATCCCAGTGGAATTTTTATATGGATTGAAATGAATCTGTAGATTTCTTTGGGTAGTATGGTCATTTTAACAATATTAATTCTTCCAATCCATGAGCATGGAATATCTTTCCATTTCTTTGTTTCTTTCATCAATGTCTTATAGTTTTCAGTGTACAGATCTTTTATCTCTTTGGTTAAATTTATTCATAAATATTTTGTTCTTTTTTATGCAATTGTACATGAGAGTGTTTTCCTAATTTCTCTTTTTGATAGTTCATTGTTAGTGTATAGAAATGCAATTGATTTTAGAATATTGATTTTATACCCTGTAACTTTACTGAATTGTTGTATTAATCTGAACAGATTTTTGGTGGAGTATATATAATGTCATGTCATCTGCAACAGATATAATTTTACTTCTTCCTTTCTGATTTGGATGCCTTTTATTTCTTTTTCTGGCCTAATTGCTCTGGCTAGGACTTCTAGTGCTAAATAGCAGTGGTGAGGGTGAACATTCTCCTGTTTCTGATCCTAGAGGAGAAGCTTTCAGCTTTTCACTGTTGAGTGTGATGTTAGCTGTGTCACATATGACCTTTATTAGGTTGACATGTGTTCTCTCTATACCCAGTTTGTTGACAGAATTTTTTATCATGAACAGATGCTGAGTTTTGTCAAATGCTTTTTCTGCATCTATTGAGATAACCATCTTATTTTTATCCTTCATTTTGTTAACATGGCATATCACATTGATTGATTTGTGAATTTTGAAACATCCCTGCATCCCTGGAGTAAATCCCACTTGTTCATGGTATATGATCTTTTCAGTATAGCCCTGAATTTGGTTTTCTAATATTTTGTTGAAATATTTTGCCCTCAAGCTTATCAGGGATATTGGCCTGATATTTCTTATAGTGTCCTTGTTTGGCTTTGGTATCAGGGTTATGCTGGCCTCATAAAATGGGTTTGGAGGTGTTCTCTCTTATTCTACTTTTTGGAAGAATTTGAGAAGGATTGGTATTAATTCTTCTTTTAATGTTGTAGAATTCACCAGTGAAGACTTTGTTAGGTTATACTTGAGAGGTCCTTTTGCTGGTTAGTTTTGAGAGATCATATTGTCAAGACTGCTCCATCCCTTTCAGACCTTAATATGGACCCCTGATGTTAGAGTGTGCAAAACCCTTCCTAGTTTCAGCTGCTATTCTTAAATTGACCCTTTGAACTTTTCAGTGAACACCTGTTGGCTTTTTTTTGGATTCTCAGGTCAATCGGCTGTCTTTTGCTTCTCTTTACTTTCCTCTGTTACTGATACCATGCAGCTCTTGTAGCTGTTGGTTTTTATGCCCACATACTCACATTTTGGGGTTTGTAAAGCTACCTTTAACCTAGTTTTGTTGTAGATGTTGTCTGTGCGCTGTTTATATTACTACTCTAATTGCTGTATTTGTTTTTATGGTGAAATTTGGGGAGATCCAAAAGCTTTGTTGCTTCTGCTGCAATATTCCTAGAATCCTCTATGATTTGTATTAAAAAAATTAAAAGCCATGCCTACGGCTTCTACTGCATACAATCACTGTATTGGTTTGTTAGGGCTGCCAGGCTTCTTGACTTATAGTTGGCTGTCTTCCCCCTGTGTCTTCATATCATCTTCTCCTTGTTCACGTCTTTGCCTAAATTTCCTTTTCTTACAAGAACACCAGTCATATTGGATTCAGGCCCACTCTAATGACCTCACTTTAACTTAATTACCTCTTTGAAGACCCTATTTCCAAATATGGTCACATTCTGAGGTACTGGGGATTAGGACTGCAACAGATGAATTAGGTGGTGTGGGGAGGTGATGGGGTAGGGGCGAGCAGAGAACACATGATTGAACTCATGTCAACCACGTATGTTCTGATGGTTCCAAAATCTTCTTTATTCTGATGGCTCCAAAATCTTATTTTTTTAATAAACTTAAAAAATTTTTATTATATTTATTTATTTATTTATTTTTGGCTACGTTGGGTCTTTGTTGCTGCATGCAGGCTTTCTCTAGTTGCGGTGAACAGGGGCTACTCTTTGTTGCGGTGCAAGGGCTTCTCATTGCGGTGGCTTCTCTTGTTGTGGAGCATGGGCTCCAGGCGCGCAGGCTTCAGTAGTTGCAGCACGTGGTCTTAGTAGTTGTGGCTTACAGGCTTCAGAGCGCAGGCTCAGTAGTTGTGGTGCATGGGCTTAGTTGCTCCACGGCATGTGGGATCTTCCCAGACCAGGGATCGAACCCACGTCCCCTGCATGGGCAGGCAGATTCTTAACCACTGTGCTGCCAGGGAAGTCCCAAAATCTTCTATTTGTATCTCTTGACCAATACCTCTCTGACAGGTCATTTTCCCACCATTTATATGCTCTTGTTACTTAGCACACTTCACTGGATGAATAAATTACCTAGTAGCCAATAAATATGTGGCCCCACAACACTTGAAACATAACATGTCCCCATTTGTATGCATTTTCTTTTCTTTAAACTTGTTACTCTCTTTGCATTCATTAACTTGGTAAGTGGCACCAATATAGTCACTTAGTTTCCCAGGTCAGAAATCAGGGGCTATTATAAGCTCTCTTCTCTTACGTGTCATCTCTATAGAGTCATGAAATTCTTTTGTTTCTGTTTCCTTAACTTTTTCTTATCTACCCCTTTTTTTCTCCACCTGTGATTGCTACTGTCTTAATTCAGGGACCTTCTCTATCGACCAGGATTACCTCCCTCCCTTAAATTAACACTGAATTTATTTATTTAGGAATTGGTTATACACTAACATCATGCCAGACTCAAAAGCTCTAGTGAAATGTCTGTTCCCACTCATCTCATCCACCCAGTACACCTCTCTGGTAGCAACTAAATGCTATCAGTTTCTAGTGTTTCCTTCCTGAGATATTTTATGCATATGTTGTTTTTTTCGTGTACTGCATGCATATTAAATGCATAAAATACTTTTGTTTATCTTTTTTACTTAAGAGGTGAAATATACTGCATGTTGTTCTGCAAATTAATTTTTTGTAGTTTAATAACTTTTGGAAATCATTCTATATCAATACATAACATTTTTTAAATAGCTTTATGTCATTTCATGTGTGACTACTGAACATTTAGGTGCTATGAATAACCTTGTATATAACCTTCTATACATGTGCAAGTGGACCCATAGGATAAATTCCTCCAAGTGGAATTGCTGAGTCAAAAAGTATATAGATTTTTAGTGCTGACAGATATTGTCAAATTGCCCTTCAATTTTTTTTCTATAGTCCTTTTTACTCATCTCTCTGCTTTGAATTCACCCTCTGTGATGCTGCCAGAGGCAATCTCTAAAATGAAACTCTAATCATGATTCTCTGCTTCTTAAAACTCATCAGTGACTCCCAATTACTTATCAGAAAAATTCAAACTCCTTGGTATGAAGTATATAACCCTGCCTTGTGGGTATTTGCTCATTTGGCCGGGCTCACTTCTCCACATTTCCCCAGGTATACTTTATACTGTGGTTAAACTAGTTCATGTATCTCATACAATCTGTGCTTCATGCCTCTGTACAATACATGCTACTGCTTCTGCTTGGAATACCTGCTCATCCTTCAAGATTCAGTTTAGTGGTCTCCTACTCAAATGGAGTAGAACATGCCTTGGTTCCTGCTACCACAGTGCCAGGTACATATCTCTAAGATTGCCCTTTGTCGTTGGATAGCAATTACCTGTTCATATCTGTTCATATCTGTCTCTCCTAGCCTGTCAATTAAATAGCTATAGAATTGATGCCACACAAAGAAAATATAAAAGGAATGCAGAATCCAGTCAGGCAATAAGAAGATGTATTGAGTCCAATCAACCAGGAGGATTTATCAAGAACTGGCAAATTAATCTTAATCCCACTTTTTTATCAGACATACCTCAGGGGATCAACAGATTCCAGAAAGGATTTGAGGTGGCTACATAAACACACAGAGAAAATAAAAATAAAATAAATAATATATCAGAGGGAAAGAAAGAAAAATTAGGATGCAGTACTCAAAGCAAATCAGGGGAGATGTTAGTTAATACATAAGGTATTAGTTTGCAATGGTTGTCATAACAAAGTACCACAGACTAGATGGTTTAAACAACAGAAATTTATTTTCTCAAAATTTTGGAGGCTAGAAATCTGAGATCAAGTGCTGGCAGGCTTGGTTTCTTCTGAGGCCTCTCCTTGCTTGTAGCTGGTTGTCTTCACATGTTCTTCCCCCTCTGTGTGTCTGTGTCTTAATCTCCTCTTCTTATAAGGACCAAGGCCAAGCATATTGGATTAGGGCCCACCCTGTTAGCCTCATTTTAATTTATGTCTTGAAAGATCCTATCTCGGGCTTCCCTGGTGGCACAGTGGTTGAGAGTCCGCCTGCCGATGCAGGCGACGCGGGTTCGTGCCCTGGTCCGGGAGGATCCCGCGTGCCGCGGAGCGGCTGGGCCCGTGGGACGTGGCCTATGGACCTGCGCGTTCGGAGCCTGTGCTCCGCAGCGGGAGAGGCCACAACAGTGAGAGGCCCGCGTACCGCAAAAAAAAAAAAAAAAGATCCTATCTCAAGTACATTAACATTTGGAGGTACTCGGGGTTAAGCCTTCACTGTACAATTTTTTGGGAGACACAATTCAGCTCGTAACACACAATAATCTATAGCATAAGATTCTGTCCAACTTCAGGAAGAGAGTCATATATTTCATTTAAAATTTCCTAAAAGCAAAAATAAATAAAAAGCTGGGGGGGATAAGGTCACTTATAACCTTCACCATATCACCATTCATCTGAGCTAAGACCTAAATAATGACACTCTATCAGCCACAAGAAGATATAGGAGCGTATAATTCCAGACCGAAGGCCCGAAGGCCCAGAGATGGGAAAGAACTTGACTGGAGTGTAATGAAGGAGAGATGGGCCAGGTCAGGTAAGTTCATTTAGAATTTGGTAAGGGGCTTAGATTTTTTTTTTTTTTTTTTTGTGGTACGTGGGCCTCTCACTGTTGTGGCCTCTCCCGCCGCGGAGCACAGGCTCTGGACGCGCAGGCCCAGCGGCCATGGCTCATGGGCCCAGCCGCCCTGCGGCACGCGGTATCCTCCTGGACTGGGGCACGAACCCGCATCCCCTGCATTGGCAGGCGGACTCCCAACCACTGCACCACCAGGGAAGCCCCAGGGGGCTTAGATTTTATTCTAGTTGCCATGGGAAGGCTCTGGAGGGTTTTAAGCTGGGGGCAACATGATGTGATTGATGTTTTAAAAATAATTTTGGGGTACTGTACAAAGAATGGATATATGTTTAAGTGGGCAAGAGTGGAAGCAGTGACAGCAGCAATAGTGAAGGGCTGCTTTGCAAAGAAATACAGAGCTTCCTCCAGAGCACAAATCAATGCATCCCTTCTTTTATCAAGAAAGTCTTGCTATGAAAAAAATTGTTAGTTGAACTCAATATTATGCTTAGCGAAGTAGTTGTATTTCATTTTAGTGCAAGGTTCTTATGTTGTTGTGGGCTAGAAACAAGCAGTTCTTGTCTGTGGGTCTTACTTTGAGTAACACCTCCGAGGCTATTGCAGAGGTCCAGGTTAGAGGTGACAGTGGCTGGGACTGGAGTAATAATGGTAGAAACACTAAGAAGTGGGCATTTTAGGGCTCTGTCATGATGGCAGAAACAATGGGACTTGTTCACAAATTCACTAGGGTAGAAGAAAGAGAAATTAAGAGTAGGTCTCAGATTTGGAACTTGAGTAAGAGCGTGGCTGGTGTGTTGTACTGTGTTAGGGAAGAGTAGGAGAGGAGCAGGTTTGAGGGGGAAAATCAGATTTTCCATTTTGGACATGTCCTATTTGAGAAGCCTATGAGACACTTCAGGGGAGATGTTGGGCAGGCAGTCTTGAGTTCCAGAGGGAGGTCAGGGATTTACATTTTTTAACTTATTCTTTTGAAAAGGCAATTTGTTCACATAGTTCAAAAATAAAAATGTAAAATATTGTGAAGTGCAGTGTTTCTTCATGCTTGTCCACCATCTGTCTAGTTCCTACCCTACCTTCTTCCCTTTTATGTATCCTCAAACATTTCTTTATGTTTATATAAGCATATACAAAGACATATTCTTGGTTTTGCTCCTTTTTATACAAAGGGCAGTACTCATCTATACTGTTTTCATGTTGATTTTTTCTTTTAATATGGTGTATCTTGAGATCTTTCTATAATATCAAATAGCTTACTCATTCTTTATTTAATAGTTGCATAGTATTCAGTCATATGGCTAAACCATAATTTATTTAACCAATATTCTATTAAAGTTCATTAGGATTGTGTTAGTCAGCTTGGGCTGCTAGAACAAAATACCACAGCCTGGGCAGCTTAAATGAAAGACATTTAATTCTCACAGTTCTAGAGGCCGGGAAGTCCAAGATCAAGGGGCTGGCAGATTCACTTCCTGATGAGGGCTCTCTTCCTGGCTTGTAGGTGGCTGCCTTCTTTGTGTTTCCTCACATTACAGAGAGAGGAAACTCTGTAGTCCTTTCCTTTCTTATAGGGGCACTGATCCCATCATGTGCACTCTACCTTAATAGCCTCTAAACTTAAGTACCTCCTAAAGGCCCCACCTCCTAATACCATCACATTGGAGGTTAAATATGAATTCTTGGGGGTGGGGAACAAACAATCAGTCCATAACAAGGATAGTTTCCCACTAGATTTTTTCCAAGATCCCTTTTCTATTCTAAGGTTCATGATATTCTTTATTAAATTATTTTCTCAGTACTATCTTTCCCTTCCACCTCCCCACAACAGGATGCATAAATTATGTTCTGGTACTTCTAATTATTTTTAACAAGTTATCTTCATGATTTGCTAACAAACTCTTCAATATTTATTGTAAGAAGCATTTGTTGAGTGTTAACTAACAATATGTACCCAGTGCTGTTCTAGGTGTAGGGGATACAACAAAGAACAAACTGACAAAGATCTCTGTCATGGAGTTCACATTTTAGTGGGTAAGACTAAGTGCGATAAATAAGTAAAATATATGATGTGTTAGACACCGATAATAACTAAGAAGAAAAACAAGACGGGGACCGGGGTCAAGATAGCAGAGTAGGAAGGCCCTGAGCTCACCTCCCCCACCCAAACACATTGAAACTACAACTACATATAGAGCAACTCTCTCTGAGAACGACATGAAGACCAGCAGAATGGCTCTTCTACAACCGCGGCTGTAAAGGAAGAACCACATGGAGTCTGGTAGGACGAGAGAAGAAGTGATCTAGTCAGGACCCACAGCTCTAGTGGGTGACCCAGAAGAGGAGGGAATTATCACAGGCTCAGGGATCCTCTCTAAGGAGCAAGGGGTTCAAGCCCCATATTAGGCACTGGAGCTCTGGGGTCCAGCACTGTGAAGACGAGCCCCCTTAGTGGATTTGAAAATCAGTAGGGCTTACAGGAGGGCTGGAAGAAAAGTATTTGAAAAAATTCAACATCCATTCATGATAGAAACTTACAACAAGTGGGTATAGAGGGAACATAACTCAACATAATAAAGGTGTATATGACAAACCCATGGCTAACATCATACTCAGTGGTGAAAAACTGAAAGTTTTTCCTCTAAGATCAAGAATATGACAAGGAAGCCAACTCTTGCCATTTCTACTTAACATGGTATTGGAAGTCTTCACCACAGCAATCAGTCAAGAAGAAGTAAAACTCATCCAGATTAGAAGGGAAGAAATATAACTCTCACTATTTGCAGATGGCATGATACTATATATATAGAAAAACCTAAAGAAGCCACCAAAAAACTATTAGAACTAACAAGTGAATTCGGTAAATTTGTAGGATAAAAGATTAATATTCAGAAATCTGTTGCATTTCTGTACACTCATAATGAACTATCAAAAAGAGAAATCAAGAAAACAGTCTCATTTACAATCATATCAAAAAGAATAAAATACCTAGGAATAAGTTTAACAAGGAGGTAAAAGACATATACTCTGAAAACTATGACATTGATGAAGGAAATTGAAGACAGTACAAATAAATGGAAAGAGATTCTATGCTCATGGATAGGAAGAATTAATATTGTTAAACTGTTCTTGCTACCCAAAGCAATCTACAGATTTAATGCAATCCTTATCAAAATACCCATGACATTTTTCACAAGACTAGAAAAAAATAACCCTAAATTTATATGGAATCACAAAAGACCCCTAATAGCCAGATCAATCTTGGCAAAAAGAACTGACCTCAGACTATACTACAAAGTTACAGTAATCAAAACATTATGGTGGGGCCTTCCCTGGTGGTCCAGTGGCTAAGAATCCAAGGTCCCAATGCAGGGGGCCTGGGTTTGATCCCTGGTCAGGGAACAAGATCCTGCATGCCACAACTAAAATGCAACTAAGACCTGATGCATCTATATACATAAATATTAAAAAAAACAAACAAAACATTATGGTACTGGCACAAAAACACAAAGATAAATGAACAGAATAGAGAGCCCAGAAATAAACGCATGCACATATAGTCAATTAGTATCACAAAGGAAACAAGAATATACAATGGGGAAAAATACAGTCTCTTCAATAACTGGTGTTGGGAAAACTGAACAGCTACATGTAAAAGAATAAAATTATAATATTTTCTCATACTATATACAAAAATAAACTCAAAATGGATTAAAGACCTAAATGTAAGCCCTGAAACCATAAAATATCTAGAAGAAACACAGGCTATACACTCTTTGACATAGGTCTTAGCAATATTTTTTTGGATCTGATTCTTCAGGCAAGAGAAGCTAGCAAAAATAAACAAATGTGACCTAATCAAACTTAAAGGCTTATGCACAGTGAAGGAAACCATCAACAAAATTAAAAGGCAACCTACTGAATGGGAGAAGATATTTGCAAATGATAAGTCTGATAAGGGATTAATACACAAAATATATAAAGAACTCATACAACTCAATATATTTTAAAAAAATCAATTAAAAATTGGGCAGAGGACCTGACTAGGTATTTTTCCCCAAAATACATACTGATAGGCACATAAAAAGATGCTCAACATCACTAATCATCAGAGAAATGCAAATCAAAACCACAATGAGATATCACCTCACACCTATCAGAATAGCTATCATCAAAAAGTCTACAAGTAACAAATGTTGGCATGGATATGGAGAAAAGGGTACCCTAGTACACTGTTGGTGGGGATGTAAACTGGTGCAGTCACTGTGGAAAACAGTATGGAGTTTCCTCAAAAAATTAAAAATAGAACTACCAGGGAGTTCCCTGTGACCTAGTGGTTAGGATTCCAGGCTCTCACTGCTGTGGCCTGGGTCCAATTCCTGGCTGGCGAAGTTCCGTGTGGCGTGGCCAAAAAACCAAAAAACTGTCAGCAGTTAATTAATTAATTAACCCAGCAATTCCACTTATTTTTCCAGGAAAGACAAAAATGGTAATTCCAAAAGATACATTTACCCCAATGTTCATAGTGACATTATTTAAGATAGCCAAGATACGGAAGCAATCTAAGTAACCATCTACAGATGAACGGATCAGGAAGATGTGGTGTATATACCACAATGGTATATTTATTACTCAGTCATACAAATAATGAAGTTTTGCCATTTGCAACAACATGGATGGTTCTGGAAGGTATTATGCTTAGTTAAATAAGTCAGAGGAAGACAAATACTGTATGTTATCACTTATATGTGGAACTTAAAAGTCACTATAATAAAACAGAAACAGAGTCACAGATACAGAGAACAAGCTAGTGGTTATCAGTGGGGAGAGGGTCAGAAAGAGGGGAAAGATTGGTGAAGGGATTAAGAGGTATAAACTACTAGGTATAAAATAAATAAGATACAAGGATGTAATGTACAGCACAGGGAATATACCTAATATTTTATATGGATATTTAATATTGTAAGTCAACTATACTTCCATAAAAACAAATAAACAAAAGTCAAGGTTGATTTTTTGAAGAGTATAGACAGACCTCTGGTGTGATAAACAAGAACAGAAAGAACAAATAATTACAACAGATCCCACAGGTTATTTAGAAGTTTGTTTTTAGTTTCTATACATACAGGGAATTCTTTTTTTTTTTTAATTTTTAAATTTTATTTTATTTATTTTTTTATACAGCAGGTTCTTATTAGTTATCTACTTTATACATATTAGTGTATACATGTCAATCCCAATCTCCCAGTTCATCCCCCCCCCCCACCACCACTTTTCCCCCTTGGTGTCCATACATTTGTTCTCTACATCTATGTCTCTATTTCTGGATACAGGGACTTCTTAGATATATTTTTGATATTGCATTATGGTCAGAAAACATACTTTATATGATTGCTATCCTTTGAAGTTTGTTGAGATTTGCTTGTGGCCCAGTGTGTGTTTGACCTTGGTGAGTGTTCCATGGGCACTGGAGAAGAATATGTTCTGCAGATGCTGGGTGTAGTTGTTAGACCCAAGCGGTCTACGAGGGATTCCAACTCGCCCAAGAACCGCCAAGAGTCGAGAGCCGTTGCAACACGCAAGAGGTTTATTAGGAGCCGAAGCACCGGGGTTCCCTGAACCTCACGCAGGAGGCCGATGGGGAACCCCTAAAAGCGGAATCACATACTTTTTATAGGTTTATTTATTTATAGGGCGGGTATATTCTCACAATGATTGGGTAAATGTGGTGACTTTTGAATTCATTGGCTTAGGAACTTTTGTCCCACCTTCTGGCCGTTATAGTTGTCTGTTCATTGTGGCGGTTAGGGCGTATACCTGTTACGGGCAACTGGAAAATTACCCGCTGTCTGGCAAGTCCCCGTCAACTGAAAAACTCCAAGAATTGGTTTCGATAGGGAGAAGGAGTGGCGCACGATAGGGAGAAGAATTGGTTTCGATAGGGAGAAGGAGTGGCGCACGATAGGGAGAAGAATTGGTTTACGGGAACAAGTGAGGGGGTGGAAAGTCCCTAAAGGCCCCACATTCCCCCCCTTTTTTTTTGTAACTAATTCCAATCATGGAGTTTCAGTTTCTTTTTGCGAGTTTTGGTATTGTTGCCTTAGCATTAAAACTTGTACCGTACTAATGCGTTCTCTAATAAAGGCTATCAGGCGATTCAGAATGCATGGTCCAAAAGTTAAAAGCAACAATAAAATAATGAGGGGCCCTAACAAGGTGGAAACTAAAGTAGTAAGCCAGGGAGATTTATCAAACCATGATTGAAACCATCCTTTTTGATTTTCCCTTTCCTGTTGTCTTTTGTCCAGGCGCTCCCTAAGTTTGTCCATTGTTTTGGTAATAGCCCCAGAATGATCAATATAAAAACAGCATTCTTCTTTTAGTGCAGCACATAGTCCGCCCTCCTTAAGGAACAGCAGATCTAATCCCCTCCTGTTTTGCATTACCACCTCTGAAAGCGAGGTGAGGGATTCTTTTAACTGAGTTATGGAACTTTCTAATGCCCGGAGGTCAACATCTACAGCTTGCCTTAAGGCATCATAATAGTGGGGTTGTTGGATGAGGGCTGTTGTACCCGTTCCTACCCCGGCTGCCATTCCTAGTCCTAGGAGTACAGCCAGGGTGAGTGTTATGGGTTCCCTCTTAAACCTTCCTCTGCCCTCATATTCATCTAGAAAGGATGAATCTGAATGATAAATGAGTCTGGGGACCAGCTGAACTAACACACAAAAATCGGTTGAAGCTTTAAGGACCTCTAAAGAAATGCAGGGGGTCAATCCTGTGTTACATGCCCACCATCCATCCGGAGGAGGGAGGAGATACCCTGAGCCCTGTGGGAGGCTTAAATTGGCACAAAGATGTCGGTGGGACGAGGGGGGCGTTCCTACACATGTACCGTTTCCTAATACTGAGGCCAGGGTCAATTTACTATTTCCTTCTTGTTTCCATCGACATTGATCTGGAGTGTTAACATTATTATAATTAGAATTATATCCTATAGCATCATAATAAGGGGGAGGAGCAGCATAGCAAAGCCAACATGATTTGGTAGCCTCCGGGTTTGTGGCATTTAAAACCTCAAAAGCCGCCTGGACCAATGAGAGCATTCGGTCCCGGGGGGGGTCTTGGGCTTGATTGTTATTCCTTTTGGCTCAGAAGTTTGGTTTCTTATCTCTGGTAACGCTGTGGGAGGGACCAAAGGTAGCAAAGAGTGCCCTATCTCAGGGTTGGGGCTTATAGGAACTGGAGTAGGGGTTTCAATTTTTAGTTTGATGGTCATTAGTAATCCATCATTATATCCTTCTTTATAAAACCTGATTCCCCATGAATGGCCATTTATCCAGTTTTTATCCTTTTTTCCTGGTTTACTAAAAGAGATCTTAAGGGGATGGCACCATTTAGTACATTCAGGCCTATAAGTTAAGGGGTTGGTTGGGTGTGTATAATTGGCTGTCACCTTAATAAAGTCCCAGCCAGAGGTGGGCTTCCAATAGGTGTCTCCTGTGGTTTCACACCCCCAGCTTTTACAATAAAAATGTTCCTTTCCCCCACATTGATAATTTAGGGACCTATGGCGATGAAATCCCGGGCATACATAAAAGGTAGGGTTGCTAAGTTTCTGTCGCGTACCCGAGTTTTGGCAGCCGTATTGGCCGGCCCGACCGGGTATGGATGGGGCATTTTGACGATCATGGGAGTGTGCTGTGTCCCAATTGGGAGCTCCTATGGCTAATTTACAAACATCGGGGAAAAGGTCTGGCCACCAGGTCCAAGGAGCAGCAGTAAGGCTAACAGACCATATTACATCTCCAGTTTGGGAAATTACCTGCCAGGTTAAATGCTGGGGCAGGTGAGGACTAAAATTACTCACAGTCAGTAGGGGTAACAGAGTTAAAGTTATAAATCTGATGATCGCAGAAGCTTGAGCTTGAGCGGGTTGCTGGTCTTTTGGGCTCGCCATTCCGATGTTGCAGATGCTGGTGCGGCCTTCACGTGTGAAGCGTGGATCCACGCAGCGATGCCGTCTACCTTTATAGCCGTGGGGGTGGTGAGCAGGACGATGTATGGTCCTTTCCACCGAGGCTCTAGAGTCTGGGTTCGGTGCCGACGGACGTACACGGAATCTCCGACTTGGAAGGGATGAGCCTCTGCTGGTGTTCCTGGTCGGTAAGCCTCTGCCAGCTGGGACCACACCTCCTTTTGGACCAACTGGAGTCCCAACAGCCTAGCATATAAGTCAGTGTTATTCTGGCAGTCAGGACTTAATTTCTCCCTTAGCGTAAAAAGAGGAGGTGGGGCCCCGTATAGTATTTCAAATGGAGTAAGATAATAGCGGGAGGGGGTATTTCTAGCCCGGAACAGGGCTAAGGGAAGGAGCACCGTCCAATCTGTACCGCCAGTCTCTATGGACAATTTAGTTAGGGTCTCTTTTAGAGTTCTATTCATTCTCTCTACCTGTCCTGAACTCTGGGGTCTATAGGCACAATGTAATTTCCAATCAGTCCCCAGGTATTTGGCCACACCCTGACTTACCTGGGCGACGAAGGCGGGACCATTATCTGATCCTATTACCTTTGGTGCCCCGAACCGGGGGAAAATTTCTTCTAAGATCTTTTTGGCCACCACAGTAGCTGTCTCCTTCTTCGTCGGGAAAGCTTCTACCCATCCTGAGAAGGTATCTATAAAAACTAGAAGATACCTGTTACCGTACCTTCCAGGGCATATTTCAGTGAAGTCGACCTCCCAATAGGCTCCTGGGCGGTCTCCTCTGAGCCTTTTTCCGACCTCAAGTTTTCCTTTATGGGAGTTTACCTGTTGGCATGGAATGCACTCTCGTGCAATCTGCTCAGCTATTTTGGTTAATCCAGAGGTATCATAACCTGTCTTATGTAATAGGGATACCATCTTCTTGGTTCCCAAGTGTGTCCATCTGTGAATCTGTTGTAGCATGGATTTTGCTTGTTGAGGAGATAATGTTCCTTTAGTTATGGCTGGGGTAATTGTTCCCCTATCATTTGGTTTCCCAGGACTCTCATCTGATAGTTCTAGTATGATTTCCCGTAGAGCCACTTCTCGTGCCACCCTATCTGCCAATTTGTTGCCTCTTGTCACCGGGGTATTGTCCTTCTGGTGTCCGGGGCAATGAATGATGCTGACTTTAGTGGGGAGCATGAGGGCAGCTAGCAGTGCCACTATTTCTTCTTTGTTTTTAATTTCTTTGCCCGCCGAGGTGAGCAACCCTCTTTGTTGGCAAATGGCCCCATGGACATGGGCGGTAGCAAATGCGTACCTACTGTCCGTATAGATGTTTACTTTTTTGTTTTCTGCTAGTTCCAATGCTCTAGTCATGGCGATTAGTTCAGCCCGTTGGGCCGATGTCCCTTGCGGTAATGCGGCTGCCCAGATGACCTCTTTCCCGTCTACCACGGCAGCTCCCGCCCGACGCTTACCTTCCTCTAGGAAACTGCTTCCGTCAGTAAACCAGGTAACGTCGGCGTTGGGGAGGGGCTGATCCATCAAGTCTGGTCTGCTACGGTGTGCTGCAGCCAGTACTTCCTGACAATCATGGATGACGGTAGTGCTTTCCAGGTCAGGGTCGGGTAGCAAGGTGGCCGGGTTGAGTCCTGTGGCTGAGGTAAACTTAATACGATCTGAGTTTAACAGCAGGGCTTGGTAATGAGTCATCCTGGCATTTGTTAGCCATCTGTCGGGTGGCTGGCGAATTACATTTTCTAATGCATGGGGGGCTGTTATCGTTAGGTTCTGCCCCAAAGTCAGTTTGTCAGCATCTTTGACCAAAGCGGCCACCGCGGCGATTATTTTTAAACAGGCGGGCCATCCTGCTGCCACAGGATCCAATTTCTTTGATAGGTACGCAACCGGGCGATTCCAGGGGCCCAGTTTCTGAGTTAGTACTCCCTTTGCGATGCCTTTATTCTCGGCCACGTACAGATGAAAAGGCTTAGTAACATCTGGTAGCCCCAGAGCCGGGGCTGATAGTAGGGCTCGTTTAATTCGGTCAAAAGCCCATTGTTCTTTATCACCCCAAGCAAAAGGGATGCCATTTTTGGTCAGGGGATATAAAGGGGCTGCTAATTCAGCAAACCCCGGAATCCATAGCCTACAAAATCCGGCCGTCCCCAAAAATTCCCTAACTTGTTTGGGACTCTTGGGGGCCGGTATCCGGGCAACAGTGTCTTTCCTGCTTTCCGAAAGCCATCTCTGTCCTCCTTTTAACAAGTACCCCAGGTAACTAACCTGTCGTTGACATATTTGTGCTTTCTTTGCTGAAGCCCGATATCCCAATGTTCCCAGTTCTGTTAACAGCCTCTCGGTTCCCTTGATGCAGTCTTCTTGGGTTTCAGCAGCTAAAAGAATATCATCGACATATTGAAGTAGAGTTACCTGGGGATTGGATTCTCTATAAGATGCCAAATCCTGGTGGAGAGCCTCATCAAAAATGGTGGGGGAGTTCTTGAATCCTTGTGGCAGGCGAGTCCATGTCAGCTGGCCTGACATCCCAGAGGCTGGATCCTTCCACTCGAAGGCAAAGTAAGGCTGACTGAGAGAAGAAAGTCTCAGGCAGAAGAAAGCATCTTTAAGATCCAAAACAGTGTACCAAGTGTGCTGAGGTGGAAGAGTACTTAAGAGATTGTAGGGGTTGGGTACCGTGGGGTGGAGGTCCATCACCCGCTTATTTACCTCTCGTAGGTCTTGTACCGGTCGGTAATTATTAGTTCCTGGCTTTTTAACTGGCAAAAGAGGGGTATTCCATGCAGATTGGCACCTTACCAGGATCCCTAATTCCAGTAACCTTTGTATTTGAGGACGGATGCCATCTCGGGCTTCTTTACTCATGGGGTATTGGCGGACCGTTACTGGGGTGGCGGTTGTTTTAAGTTCTACCACCACAGGGGGCCGATATTTTGCCATTCCCATACCGGCAGTTTCTGCCCAAGCCTGTAGAAACCTAGTCATCCAATCCTGCATGTCAGCTTGTGGAGGCGAGGGTGTTTCATATATCCTGTGTTCATCTTCCAGTTTCATGGTCAAGATTTGGAGTAATCTCCCTTGGTTGTCAGTTATGGTGGGCCCTTCTGGTTGAAAGTGGATTTGGGCCCCCACCTTAGAGAGTCTCTACCTAGCAGAGGGTATGGGCACTCAGGTATGACCAAGAATGAGTGGGTTACTCGTCCCACCCCAAGATCTACTGTCCTTCGGGTGGTCCATGAGTACTGCTTATTTCCAGTGGCCCCCTGGACCCATGACCTTTTAGTTGAAAGGGGGCCCTTTGAATGAAGGAGGACTGAGTGCTGGGCTCCGGTGTCCACCAAGAACTGGACGGGTTCCCCCTCCACTTTAAGAGTTACCCTGGGCTCGGGGAGAGGGTCCGAGCCCTGACTTCCCTAATCTTCCTCTTCCAATGTTAAGATTTTATCTCTGGTTGGCCTTCCCCCGTTCCTTTATTTAGGGCATTCTCTTGCCCAATGACCTTTTTCTTTACAGTAGGCACATTGGTCCTTGTCTAATGGCCGCCTTCTATCCGTTGTTCGCCCTTCCTGTCTATTTCTGTCTCTACTGTTTCCTCCTCTGACTACAGTGGCCAGTATCTTACTCAAATGTCTTTCTTGCCTCTTATCTCGTCTTACCTCACGAGCCTCTTGTTCCTTCTGCTTTCTTTCTTCCCTTTCTTCCTCTGTCTCCCTCTTATTATATACCTTATCTGCCTCTTTTACTAAGTCCTGAAGGGAGAAACCTTGTAGGCCATCCAGCCTTTGTAACTTCTTTCTAATATCAGGGGCCGCCTGGTCAATAAAGGCCATTGCTATGGTGGCCTTATGTTCCTCAGAGGTTGGATCATAAGGAGTGAATCGTCTAAAAGCCTCCATTAAGCGTTCTAGGAACACGGTTGGCGATTCCTGGGGCCCCTGAGTTACCTCTCTTACCTTAGCCAAATTCGTGGGGCGCCTGGCCGCTCCATGGAGACCCGCCACCAGAGCCTGGCGATACATTTTCAGGTGCTCCTTACCTTCCAGGGTATTAAAGTCCCAATTCGGCCTGACGAGTGGAAAACCGGCATCAATCTCATTAGGCAACTGGGTAGGTTGTCCATTGGCGCCTAACACATTCTTTCTAGCCTCCAGGAGAACCCGTTGCCTCTCCTCAGTTGTGAGGAGAGTCTGGAGGAGCTGTTGACAATCATCCCAGGTGGGTTGGTGGGAGAAGACAAGAGACTCTATTAGAGCAGTAAGAGCCTGTGGGTTTTCAGAGAAAGTAGGGTTATGCATCTTCCAATTATAAAGATCTGCAGAGGAAAAGGGCCAGTATTGAAGGGGCCTATTCCCGTGGTTATCGGGGGGGCCATATTCTCTAAGGGGTAAAGCAGTAGAATCCGGGGAAACAGCCCTCCGGCTTCTGGTGCCCGCCGAGGGACCCCCCCTTTCCGCCATAACAGGTGGCCCTACTGGTGTGGAGGGTTGTGAAGCTGGGGGTCCTAGGGGCGACATGGGATTTAGGGCCGGAGGATAAGGAGGTGGGGAATCTAGAAGAAGCAAATCAGACTGCAGGTCAGGATATATCGCCTTTGGCGGGTCCGGGGCAGCAGATGACTTTTCCGTGTCTGGGGTTTTCTTCAGGGCCAATATCTCCGATTGTGCTGGAGCGCATGCAGACGTGCCTGTTGAGGAAACAAAGGGCCGGACCCACGGAGGCGGGGAGAGAACTAGATCTTCCCAGACCAAGATATATGGTATCTGGTCTGGGTGTCCGTGGGGTCCTGTGTTAAAGACCCTAGACTTGACTAGCCCAACCTTATCTAACAAAAAAGATCCTTCGGGTGGCCACCCTGTCTGAAATGTAGGCCACTCAGAGGTACACAGCGTTTGCCATTTTCCTTTCCTTACTTCTACCGAAAGGTTGTGGGCCCTAGCCCTAACTTCGGTCCAGTGGCTTAGGGTAAGAGAAAGAGGAGTCGTCATAGTTTGTCCCATTGTCGTCCGTCAAAAGAAAGATAATAGTACAGAAAAACAATAAAATTTCAAAAGACACACATTGATATTGCCGCCGCGAACTTAAACCCGAAACCAACTCAAATTCAGATGGCAGCTTATATAACCTGCCAGAACCAGATGAAGGGGAGACAAAATTTGTTTCTCCTTCCAGATGGACCACCAGGGCGTCCCCCGGGGCCCGTGGACACCAGCTTTCGGCACGTCTGCCTAGCCAGGAGTCCAATACAGATTCCACAGCAAGCCGGTTCACACGGCTTTTTCCTAATGGCGGCTAGCAACAAACAAACGACAAACAAACAGACAATTGGGCTCGAGCCTACCTGATACCTCCGACTCCCGATGTTCTTGTGACCCGGGGGCGAGTGGGGATCCCGGACGAGCCCCCAAATGTTAGACCCAAGCGGTCTACGAGGGATTCCAACTCGCCCAAGAACCGCCAAGAGTCGAGAGCCGTTGCAACACGCAAGAGGTTTATTAGGAGCCGATGCACCGGGGTTCCCTGAACCTCACGCAGGAGGCCGATGGGGAACCCCTAAAAGCGGAATCACATACTTTTTATAGGTTTATTTATTTATAGGGCGGGTATATTCTCACAATGATTGGGTAAATGTGGTGACTTTTGAATTCATTGGCTTAGGAACTTTTGTCCCACCTTCTGGCCGTTATAGTTGTCTGTTCATTGTGGCGGTTAGGGCGTATACCTGTTACGGGCAACTGGAAAATTACCCGCTGTCTGGCAAGTCCCCGTCAACTGAAAAACTCCAAGAATTGGTTTCGATAGGGAGAAGGAGTGGCGCACGATAGGGAGAAGAATTGGTTTCGATAGGGAGAAGGAGTGGCGCACGATAGGGAGAAGAATTGGTTTACGGGAACAAGTGAGGGGGTGGAAAGTCCCTAAAGGCCCCACATAGTCATCTAGATAAAATCATTAGATCAAATTTGTAATGCATTGTTAAAATCTTGCTCTTAATGAATTTTCGTCTGCTTTTTCTATCAGTTAATGAAATAATTTTTGAGTTATCCATTTCTACTTATAGTTCTGTAAATTTTGCTTTATATATTTGAGGCCATGTTATTAAGTGCATGCAAATACAGAATTGTTATATCTTCCTAGTGAATTGAAACTTTAAGAAATA
Organism: Phocoena sinus; assembly: GCF_008692025.1. Classification (NCBI taxonomy): domain Eukaryota; kingdom Metazoa; phylum Chordata; class Mammalia; order Artiodactyla; family Phocoenidae; genus Phocoena; species Phocoena sinus. The sequence goes on along the minus strand of NC_045774.1, from coordinate 70,433,170 downwards.
AACGTATATCCGTAGTAATGCCAAAAACCCAGAAAAAACAAGACAGCTGGAGAAGGAGATGGGTGTGTGTGTGTGTGTGTGTGTGTGTGTGTGTGTGTGTGTGAAGGTGTTGGCATTTTAGATAGGATGAACAGAGAAGACTGCTGTAAAGGACACGTTTTGATCAAGTCTGTATAAGAGAGTAAGTCCTGTGGATATCTCAGAGAAAAGCATTCTGGGCAGAGGGAAGGAGTCCTTGTTCAAAGTATTTTTTTCAGTGATTCCAGTACTTGGGTTATGGAGACCTCTTTGGGTACCTGTTTGTTTGGATCTTTCTTCTACCGCATCTCACTGACCCACCATCTCCCTCACCTAACTCACTAGCTTCCCTCTCTGCTTTCTAGGATGGCTACACTGGAGTAACCTAGTCTTTTTAGGCCTTTGTTTCCATCTCTTTTCCCAAGATGCTTCACATTTACTGTCCTGCTTTTTTAGTTTTGCTCCTCTGCCACACTGCCATTTTGGTCCCTGATTGCTGCTGCAATATGCCTCATCCCACCGCTGTAACTTTAATCCAAAGCTGAGCCCATTAGATCAAAGCCTGTTCAAAGTGAAGCTGAGTCTGGTAAAGTGACCAAATTAATCCCTCCTTATTAAGTGAAAATAAAAGAATGCAAATATTTCAACTACATAAATAAACAAAAGGAGAAGCAGGAAAATCAAAGCCCAAATCCAGGTCAATTACTGATATTCAAAAACACTCTCCAGCTTTAAGCTTCTTTATCAGGCCCAGCATTACTCCCTGGGGTGAGTCTCCTTTAAATTCAACAAGGTGGCCTCAGGCCAAAGATATCCATTGATCCAATTAACTCTACTTGCTCAGCTCTAATCCTTTATTCCAACTTTTGTATCCTACACTTTGTTCTCTGTTTAGGGCTTTACTCAATCCCTGATGTCTGTTTGATATGATATTCTAGCTTTTTAGAAAGATCCTATCTACAGTTCTCTCTCTCTGGTTTATACCAGTTTCCAGCATCTGGACTACTGGATATTTTATGACTATTGCTTTGCTGTAACATCCTTGTGAGTCAAAGTTCCTAGTCTTGAATTCCTATCCCTGAGAGGACAATGTAACCCTCCTCAAATTCACGCCTCTCCTCTAATAAAAGCCTGTACAGTTCTGTCTTTCCAGCTGGGTTAGCTGTGGGAGACCATTTTATGGCCGTATCAGAATATATGGAATGGTGCTAAAGTAAAAACATTAGTGCCAGGAAGTAAACACAGTCCAGGGGTTGGAAAAATTCAGCAGACTCAAATTGTTGTGATAAATTCAGCAGACTCAAATTGTTGTGATCTTATTAAAGAATTTAGTTAGGAGTAATGTCGATGTTTTATTACAATCTTGCTGCAAGGGCAAAAGGTCCCTTGCAGGCTGATTCAAAGATTCACTCCCATTAGGACCATTTGATAGGAAAAGAGAATGATTATGTAATCCTCAGACTAGATTTATTTTAACAAAATCTGGTTCACTAGAGGTTACTAGACTTTTCACTAGCAGTCAGCTGGGTTTGGGGAGTGGAGTTTCCTAAAACAAGTCTTTTTTTTAAGAATAAAGGTACCAAATATAGGTTGAACATTTGTGTGTACCAGGCACTTTACGGGTATTACTTCATTTTGTCCATGACACAACCACTGAGGGAGGTAGAATAATTCGTACAAGCCCAAATAGTGATGAAGAAGGATTTGAACCCAGGTGTTTTCTGATTTCCAGTGTGTGCTTTACACCATTTTTCTTTCAGCCTTGCTTGCTCATAAGATACTTGTGAAAACTGCAGATTTCCAGGCCTTTCTTCTTAGATATTCTGGTTCAGTGGGTCTGGCACAGATCCCTGGAATCTTTACTTTTATTAAGATCCTCCTGTGAGTTTAGTGGGCAGGCGAATTGAGGAGACCCTACCCTATATTGCGCTGCCTCTCTAATGCCAGGTACTAAAAATAAGCTTTACTCCAGCTCTAGATTCCTAGTGCTTACCTATTCTAAATAAGTGAAACCAAATCAGAGCACATTATCTTATTTGTAACAAGAGGCAAAAGTTTTTATTCAGGACCAAAAAGCCAACATCTAGTTTCCTGTCCTAGTTTTCTTTTCCTCCCTTCCTTCCACACATAAACATAATCATGTCCATTGTTCTTCAAAACAAGCTGCCACCTCATTTTCCCTTGCTTTTCCCAGCCAGGCTTCTTGAAACAGTCACCTACATTCACAGTCTACAATTCTTTACTTCTCCTTTATTCCTCAACCCAGTGTAATTTTGTTTCTGCTTTAAGTCTCTATAGAAACTGTGTTCATCACCAATAACTTCCTGGTTGGATTCATATCAGCTGTTACCCAACTTGACTTTCCTAGAACAAATCTTAATTCTATTAAAGTTTATCTGAAAATTGCTTAAGCATTTTTATCAGGAATGCTCATTTCTTCCCAGAAAGAGGCTGGATGTTACATCAAGTAAAAAGTTCTGCCCCAGACCAGGTTTGGAACAATTTTTCTTTTACAGCTGGCAGCTGATTTTGAAAAGCAAGGGATAATATGTGCAGTCCAAAAGAAATTATGGGCCAAAAGCTAAAACAGACATCTGGAAGGAAAGAGCATGGCCAGATGGGACAGAGTCCAGAAGGAAGGTAGGCAGAAGGGACAGTGGAGAGCTATGTCTAACCAAATTCTTCCAGCCCCAAGAGAAGAGCAGAGGCTTGGTGTTTATAAAATGGATGGAAGGAAAGATAAGTCTCTGTAGTACTTTACCTACTGACCTTATTATTCATTGTTAGGAAGTTACAGCTAAAACAATTATTTTAATCTCACTCCATTTTTTTTACCCAGGTACACCAGGAGAAATTTTTATTAGATTAACACTTTTACAACCTAGATCTGAGCTTGCTCTTCCAATTCAATGATCTAACATGACCTGGGACCCTGATTATAGTCCTGCAGCCACTCTGTCAAGCTAAAGTAAATGTGGCCAAGACCAAATTTCTCCCCTTCAAATGACAAAATCCTCATTATTTCAATTCTTGTTTTGGTTCTATCTCTAGTGAAACTGTAAAGTAATTTTTCTTATTTTTTTCCCATTATTCTTTGTTTCTCCCATTATGTACTAACTCACCTTCTATCACAAAACTCTCAATTCCTTTCAGTGACTATTCCTGGCAAACTTTTGCATCATCATTAGATAATCTCCAAAACCTCAGCACTGTCTAATAATTTATTCCAGTTGTAATCTTTACTAAGTGCTTGGCTTTATTTAAGAGAGTGTGAGTATTTTCATGCATTTCTATAAAGCACATACATTATTCATACAATTCTAATTGTATTCCATGCGTAGGGCAGATGTTATCCAGGTTTTGCTTTCTTTTTTTTTGGTATCCTGGCTCTCAGTCCCCAATAAACATATCATATTGCTTTAATTATAGTAGATAATCAATAAATGATTAATGATGTTGACAATGTATAGTACTTTATATTAGTCAAAGCCTTTTAACATATGTTATCTAACATTAATATTGTGCAGTGGGTAAAGCATATATTATTATTTCCATATTTAAAAAATGGGAAAATAGATGCAGAAAAGGCAGTTTATCTGATGTCATGTAACAAAACAGTGGTTGAGCTGCCTTCCCACACCTACAGCAGTGTTTCTCAAAGGTCTGGCTGGTTCCTGCTCTCTTGACAAGAACTTACTATATTTTTAAAGAGTTTGTCATGTGTTTTCTCCATTTTTCTAAAGTTGTGACTTTAACATCTGTGCCTTGGTAAACATGTACCTATGCAAAGGATTAGTATCCTGGACAGAAAACTTCCCAGGCAGAACTCCAGGGAATGAGGTTCAAGGATTATTCATTTTTTCACTAAATGAATCTGAACTTGACAAAACTGTAGGTTCTCATTTCTTTAAAAACCTGTCTTAGCAGAAAATGGACAAATATCTTAACTTGGACTCCTGTATTTCTCCATTTTCATGTTCGTTAGGTAGCTTGTTGTTACCACTAGTAGAGTGCCTTGGGCTGAGCAGAAATCGTAGCTGGAGTTTCATGTATGGAATCCGGGGCACTTTTCACCATCATGCTGTCATACTTCATGAAAAAACACATTGTTTTCCTAATTTTAGGGTAGTAGATAGGTATTTTTTTTTTTTTTTTTTTTTTTTTTTTTTTTTTTTTTTTTTTTTTATGCGTTACGCGGGCCTCTCACTGTTGTGGCCTCTCCCGTTGCGGAGGACAGGCTCCGGACGCGCAGGCTCAGCGGCCATGGCTCACGGGCCCAGCCGCTCCGCGGCATGTGGGATGTGGGATCCTCCCAGACCGGGGCACGAACCCGTGTCCCCTGCATCGGCAGGCGGACTCTCAACCACTGCGCCACCAGGGAAGCCCCTGGTATTTTTTTTTTTAATAAAAAGAAATATAGAAGAGAGCATTACTACATTTCAGATACCCGTAGTTTTATTGCTGCTGGAACTCATGTTGCAGGCTGCCTAATACATATGTCCTGCTTTGGACATAGATTATATTGTTACTCTGCTTATAAGTGAAACTGCTTTATGACTAGGTCTTGTCAAGGCTGTGCCCCTCCTGGCATGGTTTGCTGTTCCTCCAGTTTCTTCCTGGCTCATTCCCTCACCTCCTACTGGTCCTGACCTAAACGTCACCTTCCCAGTGTGGCTTTCCCAGGCCAGCCTACTTATTTATTTATTTATTGAATTTTAAAACTTTAAAATTAAATTCCAAAATACAGAGAGGAAAAAAAATTGATCATGGTAAATTATTCCTAATTGGCAATCTAAGATTTTCAGTATTTAAAACTAGAAAGTATAATTTGCTAAAAGTAAAGCAATTGTTATGATTAATAAATAATTTATTTCTGAAAAGAAATAGGATTTATTAGACTCTTATTATATACTATCAAAATTTCAACTATATATTATTAAAAACTTAAAAAAAATTGAGGTATAGTGGATTTATAATATATGTTTCAGGTACAAACATGGTGATTCACAATTTTTAAAGATTATACTACATTTATAATTATTTTACAGTATTGGGAATATTCTGTGTGCTGTACAATATATCCTTGTAGCTTATTTATTTTATACATAGTAGTTTGTGTCTCTTAATCCCCTACCCCTACCTTGCCCCTCCCTTATCCCCTCTCCCCACTGGTAACCACAAGTTTGTTCTCTATATCTGTGAGTCAGATTCTCTTCTGTTATATTCACTAGTTTGTTGTATTTTTTAGTTTCCACATATAAGTGAAACATAGTGTTTCTTTCTCTGTCTGATTTATTTCACTAAGCATAATACTCTCCAGATCAACACATGTTGTTGCAAATGACAAAATTTCATTCTTTTTTTATGGCTGAGTAGTATTCCAGTGTGTGTGTGTGTGTGTGTGTGTGTGTGTGTGTGTACAAATATATGTATATCTCACACCTTCTTTATCCATTTATCTGTTAATGAACACTTAGGTTGCTTCCATATCTTCGCTATTATAAATAGTACTGCTATGAACATTGGGGTTCATGCATTTTTTCAAATTAGTGTTCTTGTTTTCTTCAAATATACACCCAGGAGTGGAACTGCTGGATCGTATGGTAGTTCTATTTTTTGTTTTTTGATGAACCTCCATACTGTTTTCCATAGTAGCGGTACCAACTTACATTTCCAACAGCAGTGTACAGAGTTCCCTTTTCTCCACATCCTCGCCAACATTTGTTATGTATTCTTTTCTTCTTCCAGTTTTATTGAGACATAATTGACATACAGCACTGTATAAGTGTAAGGTGTACAGCATGAAGATTTGACTCACATATATTATGAAATGATTATCACAAGTTTAGTGAACATCCATCATCTCATATAGATACAAAATTAAAGAAATACGAAAAAAATCATTTTATTTTGTGATGAGAACTCAGGATTTACTCTTTTTTAAAAAAATTTTATTTTATTAAATTTTATTTCATATTGGACTATAGTTTTGTTTTCTTTTCCTTCGTTAAAACCTTTTTTATTGTAGTAAAATATCCATAATGTAAAATTTACCATCTTTACCATTTTTAAGGGTATGGTAAAGTGGCATGAAATACATTCATACTGTTGAGTAACCGTCATCACCGTCCATCTCCAGAGCTCTTTTTCCCCTTGCAAAATTGAAACTTCATACTCATTAAACAATAACTCTCTGTTCCCACTCCCCCTGGGTCCTGGCAACTAGCAATCTACTTTCTTTCTCTGTGAATTTGACTACTCTAGCTACCTCATATAAGTGGAATTATACAATATTTGTCCTTTTGTGACTGGCTTATTTAACTTAGTATAATGTCCTCAAGTGTCATCCATGTTGTGACATGTCAGAATTCCTTTTTCCAGCTGAAATTAGTATTTGAATTGGTAGACTCAGTAAAGTCGGTTGTCCTCCTTAAAGTGGGTGAGCATTATCCAATCCATTGAGGGTCTGAATACAACAAAAGGCAGAGGAAGGAGGATTTTGTTCCTTTTTTCCTGCCTCACTGTTTGAGCTGAGACATCTCATATCATCTTTTCCTGCCCTTGACTGGGAATTTACATCATTGTCTGGGACTATAGTTGATTTACAATGTTGTGTTAGTTTCAGGTGTACAGCAAAGTGATTCAGTCATACATATACATACATCTATTCTTTTTCAAATTCTTTTCCCATTTAGGTTATTACAGAATATTGAGCAGAATTCCCTGTGCTCTTCAGTAGGTCCTTGTTGGTTACCTATTTTAAATATAGCAGTGTTATTTGTGTTCTTTTTGATGATAGCCATTCTGACAGGTGATCTCCCGTTGTGGTTTCTATTTGCATTTCTAGGCCAGCCTATTTAGAATTGCAGCCCTGGCCCAACACTCCCCACCTGTCTCTCTCTCCTCTGTTTTTATCTAAAGCACATATCGCCTCCTAACCCACTAAGTTTTGTGTTTCTTGGTTTTTATATTCTTCCCTACCAAATGTAAGCTCTACAAGGCCAGGAATTTTTATGTTTTATTCTCCATTTGGCTAAGAACAGAACCTGGCACATAGTAAATGCTAAGTAATTATTGAGTACATAATGTGTGAATACATGTATTCTGGTACTTTCACAATTACATTCTATCATGGAATCCAAAATAAGACAATTATATATCAAAATCTGCCAATCAGTGTGACAGTTTCTGAGATTGCTGTATAAGTTCAAGGAAAAAACAGAAGGAATGCATAGTAGGTGCTTAAAATTTTTAAAGTAAATGTAATTCAGTAAAACATTGGCCATTTACATTGATTTGAGCTAGTTATATTCACAATTTCCTGGGTAATTAAAATATTATTTAAAAAGTGAGGTGGAAGCCCTCTGATCTGTTGCTGTAGTTGGTCATGTCACCATGAAAAACTATGCTCCGACTTAGATAATGTCATTTAGCTTTATTTAAAATGAGTGTGGAATGCCCTACTTTGGTGAAGATTCCAGACAATTGTCATGTACATAAACTTTTTATACAAAACACTGATGTTAGCAACGTAAAAGCAGTGTAATTTTAGGGGTCAAAAGTTTGCACAAATATTCCCAGATGTCACTGCCAAATGTTATGGTTTGATTTGTTTTTAGTTAATTAATTAATTTATTTTTGACTGCGTTGGGTCTTTGTTGCTACGTGCAGGCTTTCTCTAGTTGCGGTGAGAAGGGGCTACTCTTCGTTGTGGTGCACAGGCTTCTCACTGCGGTGGCTTCTCTTGTTGCGGAGCACGGGCTCTAGGTGCACGGGCTTCAGTACTTGTGACACACAGACTCAGTAGTTGTGGCCCGCAGGCTTCATTTTTTTTCAAGTCTTCTTTAATTTTTAAATTTTTAACATCTTTATTGGAGTATAATTGCTTTACAACGGTGTGTTAGTTTCTGCTTTATAACAAAGTGAATCAGCTATACATATACATATATCCCCATATCTCCTCCCTGTTGCGTCTCCCTCCCACCCTCCCTACCCCACCCCTCTAGGTGGTCACAAAGCACTGATCTGATCTCCCTGTGCTATGCGGCTGCTTTGCACTGGCTATCAATTTTACATTTGGTAGTATATATAAGTCCATGCCACTCTCTCACTTTGTCCCAGCTTACCCTTCCCCCTCCCGGTGTCCTCAAGTCCATTCTCTACATCTACATCCTGCCCCTAGGTCCTTTATAACGTTCTTTTTTTTTTTAGATTCCATATATGTATGTGTTAGCATATGGTATTTGTTTTGCTCTTTCTGACTTACTTCCTTTGTATGACAGATTCTAGGTCCATCCACCTCACTAAAAATAACTCAATTTTGTTTCTTTTTATGGCTAATAGTCCATTGTATATATATGCCACACCTTCTTTATCCATTCATCTGTCAATGGACACTTAGGTTGCTTCCAGGTCCTGGCTATTGTAAATAGAGCTGCAATGAACATTGTGGTACATGACTCTTTTTGAATTATGGTTTTCTCAGGGTATATGCCCAGTAGTGGGATTGCTGGGTCATATGGTAGTTCTATTTTTAGTTTTTTAAGGAACCTCTGTGCTGTTCTCCATAGTGGCTGTATCAATTTACATTCCCACCAATGGTGCAAGAGGGTTCCCTTTTCTCCACACCCTCTCTAGCATTTATTGTTTGTAGATTTTTTGATGATGGCCATTCTGACTGTTGTGAGGTGATACCTCATTGTGGTTTTGATTTGCATTTCTCTAAAGATTAGTGATGTTGAGCATCCTTTCATGTGTTTGTTGGCAATCTGTACATTTTCTTTGGAGAAATGTGTATTTAGGTCTTCTGCCCATTTTTGGATTGGGTTTTTTTTTTTTGATATTGAGCTGCATGAGCTGCTTGTAAATTTTGGAGATTATTCCTTTGTCAGTTGCTTCATTTGTGAGTATTTTCTCCCATTCTGAGGTTGTCTTTTCATCTTGTTTATGGTTTCCTTTGCTGTGCAAAAGCTTTTAAGTTTCATTAGGTCCCATTTGTTTATATTCCTTTTTATTGCCATTTTTCTAGGAGGTGGGTCCAAAAAGATGGCTCACGGGCTTTAGAGTGCAGGCTCAGTAGTTGGTGTGCACAGGCTTAGTTGCTCTGTGGCATGTGGGATCTTCCTGGATCAGGGCTTGAACCTATGTCCCCTGCATTGGCAGTTGGATTCTTAACCAATGCGCCACCAAAGAAGTCCCAAATTATGGTTTAATTTTTAACCAGGGACAGATTTCCTGTATTTCAGGTCACACAGACCCAATTTCATTTTAGAATCTGGCCAGATCCACATTCCATACAAGTTTTTAACTAAATATATATAAAGTGTGAGCAGATGGGGGAAAAAGTACCCTTCAGACTCATTGAATCAGAAGAGTCAATTAAAGTAGAGAATCATTCAAAAAGATCATATGTACCTAAAATATTTTAGTATAAAATATGAAAAGGAGTATTTTTACCAGCCTTTTGATTTTAGGCTAAGGCTTTTGTTAAAAAATATTTTTTAAGTAGCCTGCTGATGTTTTGATGCTACTGTATTTATAATTCTTTTAGATTTTTATGACTTCTATTCTTGATTTTTAAAATTTTCTTACCCATGTACAATCTCAGAAAGTTTTTCCCTGATTACATTTTCTGAAGTCATTTCAAAGCATCCAACTTAGTTTTGTTTTACCTAAAAACACGTTCTTTTCTTTTCATAAATTATTTTCCATACTATTTAATTTATTTACATAATTTGAGTACAAATACAATTGATATAAGTAGGTTTAGGATCAAACAACTGACCCTTGGAAAGTAGACACTCCACCCGTTGGGAGCTAGAGAGCTGAAGCATACAGGAGCCTACCTGCATGGTCCTGAGACTTCCTCATGTTCTGGGAGCACGTCTAGCTGCTAAGCAGGAATGGAGAGCATTTGCGAGACATTTAAGTGATGATCAGTTGAAAGAGGCTCTGTCATATTTGACTTTTATTGGAGCTACCAAAATACTTGAAGGAATAGCATTTTTACGTGACTTATTCATATTGTCTATTAACATTAATCAAGTTCTTCAGGTATTTGTTATTTCCACACTTAAAAGCACTGGTACAAATTGGTCTAGCAATAGAGGGCATTTTGTGTTTGTGAAATGACTCAGTTCAAATTACTTCATATGCAACTGAAAGATATTTACAAATTCATTTAAATGCTTATTCTATCACAAGAGGGCACTCATGCCCCATTCTTTAAAGCAGTGATGTTGCAGTCATTGATTTGAGAGCAATTATCACTGAAATAAAAGTTAGTCCTACAAATTGGAATTTTAAATTCAGTAAACTGTTTATTATCTGGCAGAACTGGGATTGGTGATTCTGTTTATGCAAATACAGAGATTCTTGATATGTTAATATCATAAAATGATGTTCACACATAGAATATTAAAATATGCATACTTGCTATGCTAAAAATATTTCATTTTTTAATGAGTCTTTCCAAGATCTTCATTATTTTGAAATGTAATTATCATTTTATTATTAAATTATTGAAATGAGGTTTCCAATCATCACACAAGAAATCAACATCATTAAACATCTACTCTTTGTTGTGTTTTTGGGCAACAGGTGTACTGTATTTTAAAGAATGTATTGAGGGAGTTTGGCTAAGATGACACAGTAGAAAGACTTGAGCTCACCTCCTCTCATGAGCACACCAAAATCCCAACTATTTGCAGAACAACCATCAGTGAAAGACATCACAGTATGACAAGTAGGAGGGGCAGACTTGTGATGTAATCAAGCCCCATATTCCTGGGTGGGCGATCCACACAATGGAGAATAGTTATATTGCAGAGGTTCTCTCACAGGAGTAAAGCTCTTAGCCCCTCATCAGGCTCCCCAGCCTGGGGGTCCTGAACTGGGAAGACAAGCCCCCAGGGCATGTGTATTTGAAGGCCAGCGGGGCTTAATTTTGGGAGTCCCAAAGGACTGGGGGAAGTAGAGACTTCACACTTAAATGGAGCGTGCGAAATCTCACATATACTGGGACCCAGGGCAAAAGCAGTGATTTGATAGGAGCCTGGGCCAGACCTACCTTTTGGTCGTGGAGAGCCTCCTGGAGAAGTGGAGGGTGGGGGTGGCTGTGGCTCGCCCTGGGGACACTGATGTCAGTCATACTTGGGAGCTCCTTTTACCACATGGGGTACTGGTTTGGGTGGACACCATTGTGGGATCCTCCCTCCAGCTCATTAGTGCCAAGACCTGTAGGCTCCAGTGCTGGGATGCCTTAGGCCAAACAAACAACTAACTGTCTGGGTAGACAGCTCCACCCATCAGCAAACAGCCTGCTTAAAGACTTCCTGAGCTTATGGCTGCCTCTAGACACACCTCTAGACATGGCCCTGCCCATCAGAGGGCCATGAGGTTGTTCCACCCACCAGTGAGCAGGCACTGGTCCTGTCCTCCAGGAAGGCTGCAGTAGCATCTAGAGCAGCCTCACCCACCAGGGGGCAGACACAGGATGCAAGAGACCTAGGATCCTGCAGCCTGTGGACCCAGCATGCCTACAGCTGACCTGGCCCTGTCCATTAGCAGGCTAACACAACCTTTGGGACACCTCGGACCCTGTACCCAACTGTGTCAGGAACCACCCCCCCAGCAATCTGAAACCAGCTCTGGGATCCCTGAGCCCTACAGCCAGACTCCAGGACCCAGCTCTGCCTGCCAGTAGTCTGGTACTAACCCCAGGACCTGGCTTCACCCACTAGAGGGTGAGCAACAGCCCTGGAGTCTTTTGGACCTGACTCTGCTCATCAGTAAGCCAGCACTATCCCCAAGGCCCCCGGGGGTTCTGCAGTCACCTGCCTCATAACCCAGCCCCCAAAACTAGTAACCAGCAGCTTCAGCACAAGGCAGGGCCTTGCAACCAACTGGACTAGGGGCCAACCAAGCCTACCACATCACCCACATACTCAGCCTGCCACAACAGAGGATCCATGCAGCCCTCATAACAGGAGCCCCTAGAGCATACAGCTTGGGTGATGAGAGGGGAGTGAGCTGCTAGTATGCATAGGATGTCTCCTACAGAAGGCTACTTCTCCAAGGGAAGTGAGAAATGTAACGGAATTGAAAAATTCCCTAAGCTGGGAAAGGAAACAGTCAGCCTAATCCAGGAAGCACAGAGAGTCCCATACAGGGTGAACCCAAAGTGGAACACTGTAATTAAAATGACAAAATTAAAGAGAGAAAATTAAAAGTGGCAAAGGAAAAGCAACAAATAATATACAAGGAAACTCCCATAAGGCTTCAGCTGATTTTTCAGCAGAAACCCTGCAGGCCAGAAGGGAGTGGCATGATATATTTAAAGTGATGAGAGAGAAAATACTACAACCAAAGATACTCTACCCAGCAAGGCTCTCATTCACATTTGAAAAAGAGATCAAAAGCTTTACAGACATGCAAAAGCTAAAAGAATTCAGCACCACCAAACCAGCTTTACAACAAAGGTTAAAGGAACTTCTCTAGGCAAAAAGAAAAGGCCATAACTAGAAACAAGAAAATTGCAAAATAAAACTAACACATTGTAAATCAACTATACTTCAATTAAAAAAAAATTATGAAATGAAAAAGTTCACTGGTAAAGGCAAACATACAGTAAAGGCAGTAAATCATCTACGCACAAAGCTAGTAGGGAGGTTAAAAGGCAAAAGAAGTAAAATCATATCCACAATAAGCCGTTCATAGATACCTGAAACAGATGTAAAATACGACATCAAAAACAGTAATCATGGGACTTCCCTGGTGGCACAGTGGTTAAGAATCTGCCTGCCAATGCAGGGGACACGGGTTCGAGCCCTGGTCTGGGAAGATCCCACATGCCACGGAGCAGCAAGGCCTACGCACCACAACTACTGAGCCTGTGCTCTAGAGCCCACGAGCCACAACTACTGAGCCTGCATGCCACAATATTGAAACCCGTGCGCCTAGAGCCCATGCTCTGCAATAAGAGAAACCATCGCAATGAGAAGCCCGCACACCACAACGAAGAGTAGCCCCCGCTCGCTGCGACTAGAGAAAGCCTGTGTGCAGCAATAAGGATCCAACCCAGACAAAGATAAATAAATAAATTAATTAATTTAAAAAAACCAAACAAACAGTAATCATGAAGGGAGGAGAGTACAAATGCAGGGTTTTAAAAATGCATTAGAAATTTGGAGATCAGCAACTTAAAACAATCATATATTATATCTTCATATATCAATCATATATCAATCATATATCATATCATATATATCTTCTATATCTATATAAACCTCATGCAACAATAAACCAAAACTCTATAATAGAAATACACACAAAGATGGGAGAAGATATTTGCAAACGAAGCAACTGACAAAGGATTAATCTCCAAAATATTCAAGCAGCTCATGCAGCTCAATATCAAAAAAACAAACAACCCAATCCAAAAATGGGCAGAAGATCTAAACAGACATTTCTCCAAAGAAGATGTGCAGATTGCCAACAAACACATGAAAGGATGCTCAACATCACTAATCTTTAGAGAAATGCAAATCAAAACCACAATGAGGTATCACCTCACAACGGTCAGAATGGCTCTCACCAAAAAATCTACAAACAGTAAATTCTGGGGAGGGTGTGGAGAAAATGGACTGTTGGTGGGAATATACAGCCACTATGGAGAACAGTATGGAGGTTCCTTAAAAAACTAAAAATAGAACTAACATATGACCTAGCAATCCCACTACTGGGCATATACCCTGAGAAAACCATAATTCAAAAAGAGTCATGTACCACAATGTTCACTGCAGCTCTACTTACAATAGCCAGGATATGGAAGCAACCTAAGTGTTCACTGACAGATGAATGGATAAAGAAGGTGTGGTACATATATACAATGGACTATTACTCAGCCATAAAAAGAAATGAAATTGAGTTATTTGTAGTGAGGTGGATGGACCTAGAGTCTGTCATACAGAGTGAAGTAAGTCAGAAAGAGAAAAACAAATACCATATGCTAACACATATATATATATGTAATCTAAAAAAAAAATGGTTATGAAGAACCTAGGGGCAGGACAGGAATAAAGACGCAGATGTAGAGAATGGACTTGAGGACATGGGGAGGGGGAAGGGTAAGCTGGGACGAAGTGAGAGAGTGGCATGGACTTATATATAGTACCAAATGTAAAACAGATAGCTAGTGGGAGCAGCCGCATAGCACAGGGAGATCAGCTCAGTGTTTTGTGACCACCTAGAGGGGTGGGGTAGGGAGGGTGGGAGGGAGACGCAAGAGGGAGGAGATATGGGGACATATGTATATGTATAGCTGATTCACTTTGTTATAAAGCAGAAACTAACACACTGTTGTAAAGCAATTATACTCCAATAAAGATGTTAAAAAAAAAAGAAATACAAAAAGAAAAAGGAATCCAAACTTAACACTAAAGATAATCATCAAATCACAAGAGAACAAAGGAAAAGGAAAAAAAAGGAAACTACTAAAACAACCCCCAAACAATTAACAAAATGGCAATAAGAACATATATATCAGTAATTACCTTACGTGTAAATGGAACAAATGTTCCAATCAAAAGATACAGAGTGACTGACTGGATGCAAAAAGAAGACCTCTCTTCAGATCTAAAGACACACATAGAATGAAAGTGAGAGGTTGGAAAAAGGTATTCCATGCAAATGGAAATCAAAAGAAAGCCAGAGTAGCAATACTTATATCAAACAAAATCGACTTTAAAATAAAGGCAAGAGACAAAGAAGTACACTACATAATGAAGGGATCAATCCAAGAAGAAGATATAACAATTGTAAATATTTATGCAACCAACATAGGAGACCCTAAATATATATGACTAATAGTAATGTACATAAAAGGAGAAATCAATAGTAACACAAAAATAGTGGGGAACTTTAACACCTCACTTACATCAATGGACAAATTATTCAGACAAAAAATCAATAAGGAAACACTAGCTTAAATGATACATTAGACCAAATGGACTTAATTGACATAGAGCACTATCCAAAAGCAGCCAAATACACATCCCGTTCAAATGCACATGGAAAATTCTCCAGGATAGATCACAGACCAAGAAAACAAGCGTTGGTAAATTTAAGAAAATTGAAATCATATCAAACATCTTTTATGACCACAATGCTATGAGACTAGAAATAAACTACAAGAAAAAAACTGCAAAAAACACAAACACGTGAAGGCTAAACAATATGTTACTAAACAACCAATGGATGACTGAAGAAATCAAAGAGGAAATAAAAAAGTGTCTAGAGACAAATAAAAGAACAGGATAATCTAAAACCTATGGGATGTAGTAAAAGTAGTTCTAAAAGGGAAGTTTACAGTGATAACAAGCTTACCTCAGGAAACAAGAAGAATCTCAATTATAGAACATAACCTTTCACCTAAAAGAACTAGAGAAAGAAGAACAAACAAAACCCAAATTTAGTAGAAGGAAAGAAATCATAAAGATCAGAGCAGAAAGAAATGAATAGAGACTAAAAAAAAAAATAGAGAATATCAATGAAACTAAAAGCTGGTTCTTTGAAAAGATAAACAAATTTGATAAACCTTTAGCCGGACTCTTCAATAAAAAATGGGAGAGGGCCCAAATCAATAAAATCAGAGATAAAAAAGCAGTTACAATCAAAACCACAGAAATACAAAGGATTATATGAGACTACTACCTACAACTGTATGTTGTCTTCTAGACAACCTAGAAGAAATGGACAAATTCTTAGAAAGGTACAATCTCCCAAGACTGAACCAGGAAGAAATAGAAAATATGAACAGACCAATTACAAGTAATGAAATTGAATCAGTAATTTAAAAACTCCCAATAAACAAAGTCCAAGACTAGATGGTTCACAGGTGAATTCTGCCAAACATTTAGAGTTAACACCTATCCTTTTGCAACTCCTGCAAAACACTGCAGAGGAAGGAGCAGTTTCGAATTCATTCTATGAGGCCAGCATCACCCAGCCAGATACCAAAATCAGACAAAGGTATCACACACAAAAAATTACATGCCCCCCCCCCCCGAAAGTTACATGCCAATATCACTGATGAACGTAGGTGCAAAAATCCTCAACAAAATACTGGCAAACTGAATGCAACAATACACTAAAAGGATCCTACAACATGATCAAGTGGAATTTATCCCAGAGATGCAAGGATCTTTCAATATTCACAAAGCAATCAATGTGATACACCACATTAACAAATTGAAGAATAAAAACTGTATGATCATCTCAGTAGATGCAGAAAAAGCTTCTGACAGAATTCAACATCGATTTATGATAAAAACTCTCCAGAAAGTGGGCACAGAGGGAACATATTTCAACATAATAAAGGCCATATATGACAGACACACAGCTAGCGTTATACTCAGTGGTGAAAGCTGAAAGCATTTCCTCTAAGATCACGAACAAGACAAGGATACCCACTCTCGCCACTTTTATTCAACATAGTATTGGAAATCCTAGCCACAACAATTAGGCAAGTAAAAGAAATAAAAGGAATCAAAATTGGAAAGGATGAAGTAAAATTGTCACTGCTTGCAAATGACATAATACTCTACATAGAAAATTCTAAAGATGCCACCAGAAAACTACTAGAGCTCATCAATGAATTTTCTAAAGTTGCAGGATACAAAATTAATATATAGAAATCTGTTCCATTTCTATACACTAACAAACTATCAGAAAGAGAAATTAAGGAAACAATCCCATTTACCATCACATCAAAAAGTATAAAATACCTAGGAATAAACCTACCTAAGCAGGTAAAAGACCTGTATTCAGAAACCTATAAGACACCAATGAAAGAAATTGAAGATGACACAAACAGATGGAAAGATATACCATGTTTGTGGATTGGTAGAATTAATATTGTTAAAATGACCATACCACCAGGAGATTCCATATTTATGTCTAAAATAATTCCTTAACAATAACCTAGATTCAGTTTATGCATCTCTGTTATTGACGCCTGTTGGAGAAAAGTGTTAGAAATAAAAAGAAGGGTAGCAAGTTGTGTTATCTGGGTTTTTTTTGTTTTGTTTTTTACCAGCACAACGTTAGGTTATATTACATCAAAAAAGTTTTTAATGGTCCCAAATATATATACTCAACAACTAAGCATACACTCAGGAGAAAAAAAAAATCAAAAACAAAATGAAGCAAAAAAATTTATGACCCAAATGACCACATCTAGAATTCCACTCAATCTTTAATCAAGTAGGGACAAATCCCCACTTTAAAAAAAAATCTGCAGTTTGAAGGGCAAAGGGAATAGATAAAAAAGAGGAAACTTCATATTCGCCCCTCCCCCAAAGAGGTTTTTCCAAACCTGCTGTAGCTTGACTAAAATGTTCACAACGTACGATTTTAAAGGCAGGTCTCTTTATACAAAGAAACTGCTGGCATCCTTAACTAGTGAAGAATTAGGGCAGAAAAGCCTATTCTTCTGAGTCTCAAACATGGTCCTAGAAAGCATATTCTGATTGTAGCAATTGACCAGTCAATCCAGAGTTCCACTTTCAAAACCCCTGCCCTGTTGGCTTTTCGTTTCCATTTCCTTCCCTGAGAAAAGGGCAATGTGTGGTCCAAGCTTAGACCTCGAAGGTGTAAGTCTTCCCCCTAAATGTATAATTATCCCCTCCTCCTGCTCCACTGAACTGGCACTTCATGAGCAGAAGTCAAGTGTGCTAGCTGAGCTGTGTCAGTCATTCACAAGAGGCCACTGCTTTGTTATAGATTCTGTAGTGGGGAGGGGTAGAGAACCAGTTTTCTCAACAGGTACTGATCACAGGCAGTTGCCATTATGACTCAAACTTTGCTTTCTTTGACAAACGGAGTGTGTCTTCCTTGTCTTCATCCTCATCATCATCCTCCTCCTCATCAGAATAATCTACCAGACCCACGAGGCCTCCCTTGGTAGTAATAGCTGCCGTCTGAGATGTATTTTCAGGGATGGATCCAGGAGAGCCTGGAGATCCTGGGGATCCAGGTGAGCCTGGAGAACCAGGCAGATTTGTTGCAGGTGACTGGCTGGAGAGGGTAGTCTTTGTTCCACTAGAGAGGGAAAGTTTGAAACTTGGGCTCTGCCGACCAGAAAGATTCGTTTTCAGAAGCACCTCCTTTTCCTCACTTTCTTTTAATTTCTTCCTCTCCATGAATTTACTTATTGGATCCATAATGTCATCATCATTCTTAGTTTTGTCAGATGGAGACACGACAGCTTCTCCATCTTCCATGTCATCTTCATCTGTGTTGAACCACATCTCCTCTTCATTTTCTGTTGTTCTGGCGTCTCTTCGATATCTATGATTCCTCAAAATGGAACGCATACTGTCAAGTTTGGGATTATCTTGCCTTTCTCTTTGTTGTTCAAATCTCAGTTTCAATCCTTTAAATGTTTGTACATAATCTACATCTTCCAACGCTTTCCAGTAAATTTCAATTACATGATCAATTAATGATTTTATATCTTCCACTCTAATAAATTCAAACATTTCTATTATGGCAGAGTTCATCAGATTGTAGCGGGATCCATTGTTGAGAAATGCTTTGACTACTGGTTCAAACAAAAAACTTTTCATTATATAGCAGTTGTAAAACTCATCTTTTAATCCAATAATCTTTCTCTTAAAACGAAGAGCACATAATGCCAAGAAAGCATGCTTCGAGGCCATAAGAACTAACACTCTCCGGAGAATGTCCTTATTAATAATGTAGTTCTTTATGTGGTAGGTATGGTGCTCCACACAAAATGTTAACAATTCCAATACAAGTGCCAACAACTGGGCAGTCTGAAAATCATCTTTGCTAGGTTTGTCTTCTGTTGTATTTGCCAGTAAGGGAGCAGTAAGGACATGCATACAGTGCTTGTAGAAGAAACCCAGAAATTCAGTCTTTTCTGTTTTATTGGCAGTAGCTAACATGTTTTCTGGGTCAACTAATATTCGAAGGAGGCCCATAAGCTGGACTGCTCCTCCATGTTCAGGGTCTGTATCACAAATCATATGTTCTATAATGAGGTTGATGAGCAAAATATCATCATCATTCTGTTGTGCCTCCTGCATGACAAACTCTCGTACCATGGATGGATTATATTCAACCAAGTATGATAATATATCAGTAGCAGCACTTCGCACCTGTGTATCATCCATGCCAAGGATGACTTCTAAAGCTGGTAATATACCCATGTTTGACAAAGTCTTGAAAAAAGCATCTCTGTTTTGAGGTTGTAGCGTTTGGGAGAATGCACAAAATTCTTTTAAAAAGTTAACCAATTCCTGTCTTTTTTCCTCATCTGTTGCTTCATCTGTTAGCTGTGCAAACAAATCTGTCAGAAATTTTTCATCTTTCTGTAACATACCAACAATTTCTACCTTATTGAAAAAGATAAAAGAGTGAAGTGTTGATAACATATTTTCTTCAAAGACTGAAGGGGTAGGTAGAACCATGTCTTGTATATACTGAACTCTGTATGTCTGATGAATTTTTTGTTTCAGCTCAGGATCTGATATGGGAATCACTTCTTTAAACTTGGCTGTTTTTGTTAGAAATTCCCTATGTTTTCGTGGTTGTGATAAAGCAGGATCATATTCTAAGCATCCAATGACGTCCATTATACATTCCTCAGAGAACATAACTTCAAAAAGAGCAGTTTGATTCAAGAGGAAGATGCCTTTGATAATTTCATACAAGTGGTGCAGTCCTTCAATATTTTCCAAATCCTCACACACATGAAAAAGCTCTAAGAGCTTTTTAATGTAATCCTCATTTCCCAGTGTTAGTGCAAGTTTTTCACGACGCAGGGGGGAAGGTAAAGATGATGCCACAAGTTCTGCAATTTCCTCAAGGCGACTTAATTCACAAGATGGCAGTTCTAAACCTGGTGATGACATATCATGGAAACGCTCCTCTTCAGACTCATCTACAAGGTCCTGACTGATGTCCACTGATGGGTCCTTTCCTTGAACCTGACATATTTTCTCCCAAATTTCATCACATCCAGCTTTTTCTTGAAAGCTAAGGGCCAAGTCATAATTTTCTGCTTCAGACCACACAATCAAAGTGTCCTGTTGTTTCTGGTATACAGTATTAGGATTTATTTTGCACTCTAAAAGTAGAGAACCGTCGCTCTCGGCCCTGACAAGCAGGGACATGCCCTTCAGCCGCTCCACGTAGCCTGATGACACATGCCCGGTGCCCCGGTCGTCCCACTGCCGGTCCTCGTTGAGTGTGTAAACCTTCACCCGCCGCCGGGTGTCTGTCATCGTGCCGCCCGGGGGCCAGGGCAAAGGCCCCGCCGGAGTCGCCCGGGAAGGGGGTCCGGGGAAGGCGGGAGCCGAGGCGAGAGGACACCCACGAGCGGAGGGCTCCCCGGCCTCACTGCCGCCGCTGGCCGCCCCAAGGCCGCGCTGCTAGCCTCATGGCCCACTGCTGGGCCTGAGCTCTGGCCCCCGCCTTCCTCGCCTCCGGCTCCTCGGCGCTACTGTCCAGGCCCAGCGAACCCGGCCGCCCGAGGGGGCCGTGCAGCGCTTCGCAGCCTCCCGCCCCGCCGCGCTAGAAACTCGCGGCGCCGTTCACTGCCCTGCTCCCGCCTCCGCCATTATCTCTGTGAAGCTGCTTCCCGCGCCGCCTCCTCCTCAGGCCGCCGCCGCCACGTTTTCCTTCCTTATACCTGGCCCTGCCTCCGCAGCCGGGGACTGCGCTCCGCTCCCCTGCTTCGAATGTCCGAAGCCGACCGGCACCTGGTCCTGCTGCAGCTGCCACCACTACGCGGGAGAGTCCGAGAGCCCCCTGGCTTACAAGCGCTCTTGACTAGTGGGAGTCCCTTTCCTTCCGCCGCTGCCGCCGCCTCTTTCATCACCTCTTCCGTCTTCCTCACAGAATCAAAGCCGCTGCCATTTTGGTTCGCCCCTCAATAGCGGAGCGCGGGGCCACCCCCGTAGCAGCTTCCGGGGCGGCCCATTGGCCCCACCATTTAAAGAGACAGGAGTGAAGCCTCGAGTCTCGCAGCGACGGAGGCCTCGGACGGAGACCTTGTTATCTGGGTTTTAAACAGACTCTGTTGGGTGGAATTAGGAGACACACCTCCTCACCTTTGAACTATTTACGTAAGCTGAGTACTTTCTGGGGGAAAAGATGGAAACCCCACCATTCAATAAGGGTTCAGACAGACATTTTGGGCAAATCGAGGGTGAGGACCTCAGTGGAAGTCTTAGACTATTGAGAGCATGACCAAAACCGTGAGAAAGAATTCATTGGAAGACAGGAGGATGTCTGGCAGGTTAGGTCATGCTCAGGAACAGCACTCCATCTTGAAGAGGTTCCAGCAACAATGCAGAGGTCAAACCTTGGTTTGTGCATCCCAGGAGAAAGTGTATGTGTTAATAATTGCAACAAATGGCTGACTTTAGGACTCAAGCAAGTTTATTGTGGGACACTTTCTCTGAGTATAATACAGAAAGAATAGTCTCTACATGTTGCACAAGCATCAGTGCCATCTCTTGGGAGCCTGACAACTGACTGATTACCCAGCTTGGAGCACATGTGTTAGGAGAAGAGTTCCATCTCAGAGTGATGCCTCTGAGAGATTTTTGAGGCTTGAAGCTGTCGGGTTTTGGCCTGACTGTTTGTAGTGGCTAGCTATAAATAACGGCAGACCCACTGGCTAGTGAAAACACCCCTGATTCTTCCCGAAAATTCTTGAGGAGAAATGACTTCCTGCAGTTAAGGAGATGAAACATGTAAATTCGAAATTCTTTTTATACTTTTATATGGAAGTTTGCAATCTCACTGGGAGATAGATAAATGATATGATCTCCTTGATAGAGAGAGTATCTGTATCACTTTAAAATATGTTGCTGATCTCAGAACACATACCCTCTGGTGGCCAAGACCCTTTTAAGGCTCTGGTATAGCATAGGAGCAGAAATGTTTGGCTCATAGGATCTTAGAGGAGGTATGATTTACTCCATGGGTGTCCAGCCAGTTGGAGTCAGGCAGTGCCCAGTCCAACCCTGATGCAGAAAGGGATATCTTCACAAAGACTTTGTTGAACCAATGTGATAATATCCTCTAAGTTGTTTCCCAGTTAAGGCTCCCCACCTCGTATTCTTGGAAACCTAACAAAGGGGAAGCAGGAGAGATTGTGCTGTTATTTGCAGGGTTTTTGTCTTATTTTTTAATGTTATAAATAGGCTATTGTGAGAAAACATTCTAAATTATCTAGATTTTCTCTATTAGAGAGAGGATACACTTCATCTTTCCTAATCAACGTGATCATTTATAGGGAAGGGTCTATATAACCAGCCTCAGCAAGGACACCTTCAGACTCTAGCAGATGGATTCTAAACTAATTAGTTGGGAATGAAAACATCTATAGCAAATGCATTATGTAAATACAGGCCATTTAAGATTACCCTGTCTTGAAGAGATAAAATTAGATACTTAGCAGAGAAGGGGGAGGTTGGGAGCAGATTAGAGGTTCATTTAGATTATATTTTGTTATTAGTTCTCCTTATCATTAACATCTGGCCTCTGTAGCTATAAATTATAAATATTCCACAGGTATTAGATCAAGTTTTCAATTGATTTTAGAAGACTGATTTATATATGGCCACAGAGCAGGTAACATCTGAGGCAGAATATGATTATAAACTGAATGGAGTTAATATTTGAGGGAAAATGTATAATTAGTTGAAGGTCCCTGCAGATTCACCAGTGTATTTCTATATTTTTCTTTGAAGTTCATTTGAAAATAAAATCTATGATGAGCTTACTTGACCAGTTTTGAACACTTTCATTTTACTACATTAAAAAGAGAGTATTTGCAATGGTTTTGTAATGCGCTGATGAGGCTGAACTGTTTCCCTAGGTATTTCCGGTTAGGGTAAGCCACAGGAGAGATTCTTGCTCAAGACTGGTAGGGTGGAAGTGAAGCAGTAACCATTTGGTAGCTCACAGACATTGCTGCTTATCCTGTGGTTCACATTGTTGAAACCAACTGCTCCACCTTCCCCCAGGTCTTCTTTCAGTTTCTCTGACTCTTGGGCAAGGTGTGTGTTGGGCAAGTTTCTCTGACTCTTGGGCAAGGTGTGTGTTGGGCAAGTTTCTCTGACTCTTGGGCAAGGCACGTGGGCTCAGTAGTTGTGGCTCGTGGGCTGTAGAGCGCAGGCTCAGTAGTTGTGGTGCATGGGCTTAGTTGCTCTGCAGCATGTGGGATCTTCCTGGACCAGGGATCAAACCCGTGTCCCCTGCATTGGCAGGCGGATTATTAACCACTGCACCACCAGGGAAGTCCCAGAAGCCTAATATTTTAAAACAAATATTTTAGCAGTTTCCTCCTTGTCAGCAAAACTACATTTTCATTAAAGACCAAAAAGATGAAAACTTCCTTGGCTGTGCCATGTGGCTTGCGGATCTTAGTTCCCTGACTGGGGATCGAACCTGGGCCCTGGGAAGTGAAAATGCCAAGTCCTAACCACTGGACTTCCAGGGAATTCCCAAAAAGATGAAAACTTAAAAAAGAATGATTTATTTTTGGCTGCGTCAGGTGTTTGTTGTGGCAGACGGGATCTTTCATTGCAGTGCACGGGCTCTTCATTGTGGCGGTTGCGCTTCTCTCTAGTTGTGGTGCACAGGCTCCAGAGCACAGGGGCTCTGTGGTTGCAGCATGCAGGCTTAGTTGCCCCGCAGCCTGTGGGATGTTAGTTCCCTGACTAGGGATTGAACCTGCATCCCCTGCTTTGGAAGGTGGATTCTTAACCACTGGACCACCAGGGAAGTCCCAAAAGATGAAAACTTTTGAGGAACATACACAGCTATCAATCTCTGGTGATATATTTATAGCTGTAGAGCACGGTCAGATCCTAACATTTATGAAACACATACTATATAGTAAAAATCACAGAAGTTCTCTGTCAAAGTGTTTTTCTCAAATTGAGAGACTTTTTTTTTTTTTAAAAACAGCAGATGTTGGGTTTATAGGAAAATTGAGCAGAAAGTAGAGTTCCCATATATCCATATCCACATCGCCTCTCCAACTGAGTTTTCACTATTATTAACATCTCTGTTAGTGAGCGTAAGTTTATCACAATTAACGAACCAATATTGATATTCTACTAAAGTTCATAGTTTACATTAGGGTTCATTCTGTGTTTGTATTTGTCTGCTCAGCCTTCTGTAACAAAATACCATAGACCGGTTGGCTAAAACACCAAAATTGATTTGCTCACAATTCTGTGGGCTGGAAGTCCAAGATCAAGGTCCAGTAGGGTTCTGTTTCTGCTGAGAGCTCTTCCTGGCTTGTAGATGGCTGGCTTCTCTCTGTGTGCCCACATGATCTTTCCTTTGTGCTTGAGGAGAGAGAGAGAGAGAGAGCTTTCTGTGTTTCTTCTTATAAGGACACTAATCCTATCATAGCAGGGCCCCATTCTTATGACCTCATTTAACCTTAATTACCTCCTTATAGGCCCTATGTCCAAAAACAGTCACACTGGGGATTAGGGTTTGGGAGAACACAGTTGAGTCCATAGCAGTTCTAGAGTTTTTGACAAATGCATAATATCATGTATCCACCATTAAAGTATCATACAGAATAGTTTCATTGTCCTAAAGATCTCATGTACACCACCTATTTATCTCTCCCCTCAAATCCCTGGCAACCACTGATCTCTTTACTGTCTCTATAGTGTTGCCTTTTCCAGAACACCATATAGTTGAAATCATACAATATGTAGCCTTTTCAGACTGACTTCTTTACTTAGCAATATGTGTTTAAGTGTCCTGCATGTCTTTTTGTGTCTTGATAGGACATATCTTTTTACTGCCCCACAATATTCATTGTATGGATGTACCACAGTTTGTTTATCCATTGACCTATTGAAAGACATCTTGGTTGCTTCCAATTTTTGGAAATTATGAATAAAGCTTGTATAAATATTCATGTGCAAGTTTTTGTGTGGATATACATCTTGAACTCATTTGCATAAGTATCCAGGAGTACAGTTGCTGGATTGAATGGTAACACTATGTTAAGCTTTGTAGGAAACTATCAAACTGTCTTCCAAAATTGGTGTGCCATATCGCATCCCCCCAACAATGAATGAGAATTCCTGTTGCTTTACATTCCTGTCAGCATTTGGTGTTGTCTGTGTAATAGGTGCATAGTGTGGCTCATTGTTTTAATTTTCGATTTCCTAATGATATGTGATATTGATTGTCTTTTTCTATGTTTACTTGCTATCCATATATCTTTGTTGGTGAGGTATCAGTTCAGATCTTTTCTTTTTTTTAGTGCCTTGTTTTACAAAAATTTATTTATTTTTGGCTCCATTGGGTCTTCATTGCTGCACGTGGGCTTTCTCTAGTTGAGGTGAGCGGGGCCTACTCTTTGTTGCAGTGCGTGGGCTTCGCATTGCAGTGGCTTCTCTTGTTGCGTAGCATGGGCTATAGGTGCACAGGCTTCAGTAATTGTGGCTCACAGTCTCTAGAGCACAGGCTTAGCTGTTGTGGCGCATGGGCTTATTTACTCCACAGCATGCGGGATCTTCCTGGACCAGGGCTCGGACCCATGTCCCGTGCATTGGCAGGTGGATTCTGAACCAGTGCACCACCATGGAAGCCCAGTCCAGATCTTTTGCCTTCTCTTAAATTGCGTTGTGTGTTTTCTTATTGTTGAGTTTTAAGAGTTCTTTATATATTCAGAAATAAGGGCTTGTCTTTTCATTCTCTTAACAGTGTCTTTCACAGAACAGAAGTTTTACACTTTAATTAAGTTCAGCTTATCAATTGTTTCTTTCATGGGTTCTGCTTTCGGTGTTGTATCTGTAAACTCACTGCCAAATCTAAGGTCACCTAAATTTTTTCTGATGTTGTCTTTTAGGAGTTTTATAGTTTTATGTTTTATATTTAGGTCTATAATCCATTTTGAATTAATTTTTGCGAAAGGTGTAGGGTCTGTCTAGGTTATTATTTTTTCTTTTTGCATGTACATGTCCAGTTGTTACAGCATTATTTATCAAAAAGACTATTGTTATGGGCTGAATTGTGTCCCCCCTAGCCCCCCAAATTCATATGTTGAAGCCTTAGCTCAGTGCTTTAGAATGTGACTGTAGAGATAGGGCTTTCAAAGAAGTAATTAAGTTAAAATGAGTTGTTAGAGTGGGCTCTTATCCAGTGTGACTGATATCCTTATAAAAAGGGACTACAAACACCATACATATATACAGACCAAGAGATGACCATATGAAGACACAGTGAGAAAGTTGCCATCTGCAAGCCAAGGAGAGAAGCCTCAAAAGAAACCAGACCTGCTGACGGCATGATCTTGGACTTCTAGCCTCCAGAACTGTGACAAATAAATTTCTGTTGTTTAAGCCATCCAGTCTGTGATATGTTGTAATGGCAGTCCTAGCAAACTAATACAGCTATCATTTATCCATTGAATTGCTTTTGCTTCTTTGTCAAAGATCAGCTGTCTGTATTTATGTGGGTGTATTTTTGTGCTTCCTATTCTGTTTCATTGATTGATTTGTCTGTTTTTCACCAGATTGTGTTAATTACTGCAGCTTTATAGTAAGTCTTTAAAGTTAGGTAGTGTCAGTCCTCCAACTTTGTTCTTCTTCTTCACTATTTTGTTGGTTATTTTGAGTCTTTTGTCTTTCCATATAAATTTTAGAATCAGTTTGTCAGTATGCACAAAATAACTAGCTAGGATTTTGATTGGGATTGCATTTGAATCTATAGGTCAAAATGGGAAGAACTGAGATCTTAACAACATTTTGTCCTCCTATCCATGAACATGAACTATCTCTCCGTTTATTTAGATATTCTTTGATTTCATTCATCGGAGTTTGTATTTTTCCTCATGTAGATCTTGTACATATTTTGTGAGGTTTATACTAATATATTTCTTTTTTTGAGTGCTAATGTAAATGATGTGTTTTTAATTTCAAATTCTAATTTTTCATTGCTGGCATTTAGGAAAGCAATTGACATATGTTAGTTTTCTTTGGGGACAGGCAGTTGCTGAGGAAAAAGAAATGCTCTGGGCTTATTTCACAATGGTTAATTTTTCCCTTCCACTGCCACAAGCACAAGGGGGGTTTTTCTCTGATCTTCACCCTGAGAATGTGGAGGGGCTCCTGAAGGTAAAACTCAAAAAATGTGAGGTTTCCCCTGAAGCTGGGCACCCTGGAGTTTTTATCTCTTAAGTTAGACCAAACTCAGTATCCAGAAATTAGTGAATTGTCCTTTAAGTGGTCCTTCCAGGCTCTAGCAGCAGCTTCTGCTCCAGTAAGCTGTGATTCTCTGTATTCTTCAGTTTCTCCAGTTTTCAGGGCAGTGGTTTGCCCTATGGTCTCAGTTCTCTGGTGGATCTAAGCAGAGTTGTTGAGTTTCGCTTTGTTCAGTTCTTTTTTTTTTTAGATGTGAGGATGGGAATTACAATTTCCAAGCTCTTTACATGTAAGACTGGAAACTAGAAGTCTCACAGCATTTTATAAAGTATCAGGCACCTCAAGTATTATAAAAATAACACATCAGTAGCATTATATTGAACAATATGGACATTTTTCACTATATAATTTTATTTTACATGATTATTAAAGGAAATTTAAGCTGTGTTAAAAAGAAAGATAAAGTAATTAAAACAGCAGTTTCTAATTAGTCCTATCACCCAACACCATCTCTGTTCACATTCTAGTAAATGTCTCCTTCCTTCCTCCCTCCGCTTCAGATTTTATGAAGTGCCTACAATCTGCTGTTCCCTGAGCTAGATGCAGGTTCTTTGGAGTTTCTTGTACCTGTATCATTGTGTGCCTGTAAGCTATGATGAACTCAATTCTCCCAACCATCTTCTTCTGGTTCAACTAGTACTGGTTTAGTATCACAGTGCCCTGCGATGTCATCTGGTTTCACTTGGAACAAAAAAGATTCTACTTTTAGAGATGCACAAGAGGACATATCACCTGGTAGTACTTAGTGATGACATAGTCATCCAAACTTTTTTGTTTGTTTGTTTTTGTTTTTTGTTTTTGCGGCACGCGGGCCTCTCACTGTTGTGGCCTCTCCCGTTGCGGAGCACAGGCTCCGGACGCGCAGACTCAGCGGCCATGGCTCATGGGCCCAGCCGCTCCGCGGCATGTGGCATCTTCCCGGACCGGGGCACGAACCCGTGTCCCCTGCATCAGCAGGCGCACTGCCAACCACTGCGCCACCAGGGAAGCCCCAAACTTTTAATACCATTGTTTTTCTTTAGATTATCACAAAATGAAAATATAAACATATAAATTCATGGACTTTCCAATATACTCTTGTTTATTAGTTTGAAAAAAGGGCTTTTAAAAGATATGTGTCATTAGATGCCTATTTTGGCCTTACATTTTTAAAAAAAATTTTACACCCATAAAATGTCTACCTTTACATAGTAAAACTTTATGTAGTGGTTAATAAAACCACTTTTTTTTTTTTGTGGTACACGGGCCTCTCACTGCTGTGCCCTCTCCCGTTGTGGAGCACAGACTCCGGACGCGCAGGCTCAGTGACCATGGCTCATGGGCCCAGCCGCTCCGCGGTATGTGGGATCTTCCCAGACTGGGGCACGAACCCGTGTCCCCTGCATCGGCAGGCGGACTCTCAACCATCTGTGCCACCAGGGAAGCCCCAATAAAACCACATCTTGATGGACCTTCCAAAGGAAACTATTTGTGAAATATATAAGAAGAAATACTGATTAAAATCCCTAATTGTGTGGATGTAAATTCATTATGTGTATATAAAATCTGATGTATATTTTACCATAGATATAATTCTCTATTTTAGATTCCAGCAGTAATGTTAGCCCAGTAAATTCTTAAGCTTTACCAACACCTTACTGAGTTACTTTACACTGTAGAAGTCTTTACATTATTAGGAAATGAGAAAGGAAAACAGAACAGCCCCTGACATTTAGAAGCTGGTCTGGCACTCACAGCTAGGCTGTATTATTCTCCTATGAGACATAAATTATCTCATAGAACACAACCTCAGACCAGATTACTCTGAGACCATGATAAAATGAGACAGAGCAACACTACTTCATAATTTTGTCTAAGCACAGACATAAACAAGGTCACTCTGCCACCCACAGAATATCCATGAAACACCCCTATCATAGCCAAAATGAGTGACTGCTACTTCTTTACTAATTACAGCTTTATCCTTATGCTGTTCTCTTTCCCATAGATAAGATTGATGGAGAAACTTAATCATAGACTCTCTGCCAAGTCACTGAATCAAATTCCAAATCCTGTAATTGGTTCTTTCTACTACAGTCTTACTGAGACGACTTATGATTCCCCATGGTGTATATTCTTCCTCTCTGCACCAAGGAATAAACCCAACTTCAACTACACCTGTGTTTCCAGTGGTTCTTTGGCTGGAGGACATTGACAGAATATATAAATAAATTAAGTAGTTTGTTCAGCAAACATAAATTAAGCTTGTAGTGTATATATGTAGTGTTCAGCAAACATAAATTAAACTCGTAGTATGTGCTTCCAAACTGCTTGAGTGTCTTGGTTTAAAATCTTTGAGAATATGATGAAAGTTACAGAACTTCTTACAGAAAAAGTGCACATTCATTCAAAAATTCACACAGTTTCAGAGGTTCACAGACCTTTTTGATTAAGAGTTTGGATCTAGTTATTAGGAGTGAAACCCTCCCTGCTTTTTTTTTTTTTTTTTTTGCGGTACGTGGGCCTCTCACTATCGTGGTCTCTCCCGTTGCGGAGCACAGGCTCCGGGCGCTTAGGCTCCGCGGCCATGGCTCACGGGCCCAGCCGCTCCGCGGCATGTGGGATCTTCCCGGACCGGGGCACGAACCCGTGTCCCCTGCATCGGCAGGCGGACTCTCAACCACTGCGCCACCAGGGAAGCCCTGGAAATCATTTCTATTTAGAGAATGTTCCCAATAAAGAAATACGTCACTTACTCCCTTGTGCTGATCCTGAACTCCTTAAAAGCAGAGAGGGGGGCTTCCCTGGTGGGGCAGTGGTTGAGAGTCCGCCTGCCGATGCAGGGGACACGGGTTCGTGCCCCGGTCCGGGAAGATCCCACATGCCGCGGAGCGGCTGGGCCCGTGAGCCATGGCCGCGGAGCCTAAGCGCCCGGAGCCTGTGCTCCGCAACGGGAGAGACCACGATAGTGAGAGGCCCACGTACCGCAAAAAAAAAAAAAAAAAAAAGAAATGATTTCCAAATGAAAAATAGAGAACCTGGGTTATGACCAGGGTAAGGCTAATTCTGGAAGTGTATTCTTTTCCTTCTGCATATTTTAAAGATTAAATAAATTTATTTTTAATTTATGGCAATAACAAAATTTCTGACAGAGAGATAGGGAGAGAAGGAAGGAGGGAAAGA
This sequence comes from Phocoena sinus, assembly GCF_008692025.1. NCBI lineage: Eukaryota > Metazoa > Chordata > Mammalia > Artiodactyla > Phocoenidae > Phocoena > Phocoena sinus. The sequence continues at coordinate 70,402,712 of NC_045774.1, read as the reverse complement.
GAGATAAAGTATTGCAAAATGTGTAATTCACACAGTACTCCTTTCAAATGGTACAGGATTGTTCCTTTCTTCTCATTTACAAAGTCTTTCATTCTACCACTTGAACAGAATCTGAACAAGGTGAGGGACTTGTTTACCAAATAAGGTCATATGCTGAGGTTCTTGGTGGACATGATTTCTTGGGATACTATTCAACCCACTACTGCTGCAGAGATGGTGTAGGGAATTCCTGAGTACTGTTTACCCGCATATCAGCTTTTAATCTGAAGTAGACAGCTCCTCAAACCAGGCAGACCGAGTGAATCTCTGCGTCGCAAGTGATTCATGCACAGGTGTCCAAGGCCACATCTCCTGGTGCTCATTCCTTTTAGGCACCTCACAGAATGATCTCTCTCTGAGGTTCCACTATATCGGAGGTGTGATACGGCGAGAGCAGGTTCAAGCCTTTGCTATGTGGAGAAACTGAAAACACTAATCCCATTCTTACTCTCTGGGATCTACCCTGGGTGTTGGTTTTTTAATTTAATGTTTTATTTTGAGATAATTGTTGATTCATATTGAACGTATAGTTGAAATATATAGTAGAGGGAGATCCTTTGTACCTTTTCCCCAGGTTTTCCCCAGTGTAACTTCTTGCAAAACTACAGTATAATATCACAGCCAGGGTATTGACATTGATACAACCCACTGATCTTACTCAGATTTCCCCAGTTTTTCTTGTTCAGTGGGCCCTCCATATCGGCATGTTCCGTGTCCCCGGATTCAACCAACTGTGCATCTGCAACTGGTTGAATCCCTGGATGCCGAACCCTCCGTTAGGGAGGGCCCACTATAAGTAGAATACAAGATAGACAACAGCAAACTTTCACAGAGAAGGTAGATGTAAAACTGAGTGTTCAGAAGCAGAGATTAGTAGTATGTAGAGAGAGCAAGGAAGTCTGCAAGGAGGAGATTAAATCTGAGTTGGGTTTATACAGAGGGGGAACGTTAGAGATGAAGAGGAAGACATTCTAAGTAGTGGGGTGTTATACGCAAAGCTCTGGAGATGGAAAGCTTAGACCGCATGTGGAGAAGAGGAAGTTGTTTTGCTGAAAGGATCAAGGAAGAGCAAATGTGGAAAATGAGGTTGGGATTTCTATTAGGGCCAGTCCACAGAGTGCATGTATGATAGACAGGAGAACGTGGCATTCGTTCTGCCAGCAATGGGGTCCTGTAAGTGTTTTGTGCAGGAGACTGATATAATTGGAGCAGTGTGGTTCTGGAACTTTTCTGGTGATTGTGCTATAAATGGATCGCAACAAGGAAAGGTGTAGGCTGTGTGTTGTGGCAGAAGTTATGAGGTACTCTTCCAGAGGCCCTGGACTCTGAGTGGAGAGGTGGCAGAGGGAATGGAGAGGGAGCAAGAGTGTGACAGAGGTAACGAGGGCAGAACCCACAGGACCTGGGAACTCATTGTTCCGAAAAACTGTGATGTTTCCTTCAGGTTTTCTGTTTGAGTATTTATTTCACTGCTAATTGCTATTAACTGTCGCCTTAATTTTAGTGATTGCAATTATTTGAATGTTTGATAAAAGGTATTGTGTTAATGTTCACGATTTTGTAATCAGTTTAGTCATGGCCCTTAAAAATTAAGTAGCAGATGTCTGCTTTCAGAGGATGATAATGGATCACTACATGCCAGATCCAATTATGAACTTAGAATTGCTCTCATACTGTACATTTACTGGGACAGTACTCCCTCAGGATGCTACTTAAAATACATGGAGCCAAATTCCGCCCTTAGCTGAAACCATGAGTCTCTTGAACTGTGAACGCCTGTCACTTGGCAGCATTTAAATCCCATCAGGGGCTTCCCTGGTGGCGCAGTGGTTGCGAATCCACCTGCCAATGCAGGGAACACGGGTTAGAGCCCTCATCTGGGAAGATCGCACATGCCGCGGAACAACTAAGCCCGTGTGCCACAACTACTGAGCCTGCGTTCTAGAGCCCACGAAGCCACCACAATAAGAAGCCTGCGCACCACAACGAAGTGTAGCCCCTGATCACCGCAACTAGAGAAAGCCGGCGCCCAGCAATGAAGACCCAATGCAGCCAAAATAAATAAATAAGTAAATAAATATTAAAAAAATAAATCCCATCAAATACAGCAGAAGCATTTCCATGCACACTGTATTTTTTTCCATGAGAAATACATTTATGTATTATACTAACTGTGCAAGAGCATAGATCTGTATTCGTGTGTGTGTGTGTATTTGGATGGACTTATGCACTGATATGTCTATTGTCAGCAATGGATATATAGTAACTTCTGACAGTATGTCATTGCTAGACATTAAGAGATGTAGTCTACGTAAGCATGTCTTAGTAAACCGTGTTATAAAGGAGGTTCTATTCCTTTGAAACTCTTCTTGGCTTCTTTTCAGATAAAAGTCAGGTGAGTTGTCAACATTTTGAAAAAAGAATAATGAATCATAAATACATTAAAGCAACTGTGATTTTATTTAGTGTATCCGAAATTTGATGCATATGTTAATTCTGATGACCTAGTCAGTTAATTATACAAACTAATATTAAAATTCCAGTGCCTGGATCAATACATAGCTGTTCTATTTGAATAAATGAAAATTATTATGTTTTCATTTAAGATTTGCATTTTAGATCTTTTTGGTTGCCAGTGCAGACTCTGGAGCCAGAGCATAGGTTTAATGCAGACCGTAACACTCTCTCTAGCTGTGTGGTTTAGGTAGTATACTCTATCTCTTTGTGCTTTAATTTCCTCATCTGTAAAATGGGAATGATAATTGTACACACCTGTCAGGATTATCACGAGGAATTAAATGAATTAGTTTGTGTAAGGCCAAACACTCAGTGAACACTTAATAGATGTTAGCTATTATTATTGATAGCAAATATACATTATGTATTGCTATCTAAGTTAAATTTAATCTGTGTAATTACTAAATTATGATTCAGAAATTCATGTACTTATATAACTGCAGTACTAGGTAGAGGTGACTGTTCCTTTCCAAATCCTCCCATAGTATTTTCTGTCTTGAGGAACACAGGACATCATATTTCTTTATTCTGTGTGAGTATCCCACTAATTATAAATAATAAGTAAATAGTTATGCAGCTCATTAACTTCCTCTGAATATCTTTTATAATATAATAGGTAAATAATGTCTAATGCTGGATTGGTAAATAATGATACTTACAGTCAATTTTAGTTTGTAATATTTACTTTGCTGCTAACTACTATTAGCAGTTGCATCAACTATATCACAATGATTTGAAAGATTTAATAAAATCCATTGTTTTAATAATCACAATTCAATGATTAGTCCTAAATTTTCCAATATTTGTCTCAAGCTCTGAGAATAAAATGTAGAATAGAGAGTAAAATTTCCCTTTTCCCTTCAATCATATCTTCCTTATATTTTAAAAAAGAAAAAGAAAACCCAAAACAGAAACAAGAAGCCAAAGCAAACACACTGCTCATCCAGTGAAACTATTTCCATTTCCAGACATTTCTAGCATTTTTTTCTTTGGGTAGATATTTCTGAAATGAGTGGTTTGTGTATCTTGAACACTTTTAACACACTTGAACTCATTTACACCGTGTTTTCCTCCTCATTTTGTACTGGGTCAGCACTCAACAAAAATGACCATGTTCTCTTGCTTCCCAAATCCTTGGCTGTATCCTCATTCTCTTCCTAACCGTTCTTAATAATGGGTGTTCCTTATATTAGCGCTTGGGTCTCATCTCTTCCTTTTTGTTTTCTTTTGTCTTACTAAATCATTCTTTTGGAGATTTTAGCTGTATTTTTTACTTTAATTACGTGTTTGCAAGCCACATTCTTTGCCATTCGCTCTGAATTTTCCATTACCTCTGAAACATCTTAGGGCTGCCATAACAAAATACCACAAATTGAGTGGCTTAAAACAACAGAAATGTACTCTCTCACAGATCTGGAGGCCACAAGTCTGAAATCAAGATGTCAGCAGGGTTTCAGTCCCTCTGAAGGCTCTAGAGGAGAATCCTTCCTTGTCTCTTCCAGCTTTTGGTGGCTCTCAGTGTTCCTTGGCTTCATTGGTTTGTGGCCACATCTTTCCAATCTCTGCCTCTGTCTTCACATTGCCTTCTCCTCTGTGTGTCTGTTTTCTCCTCTTCTGTCTTGTCTCTCCTGTGTCTCTCTCTCTTAAAAAGACACTTATCATTGGATTTAGGGCCCGCCTGGATAATCCAGTATGTCTCTTTAACTTGAGATCCTTAACTTAAATGACATCTGTAAAGGCCCTTTCTCCAAAGAGGATAATTCACAGGTTCTGGGAATTAGGACATGGAAATTTCTTTCTTGGGGTTGTCATTCAACCCACTACGCCAGGCATAAGGAAAACACTACATAGTCCAATGACAAATGATAACTGAAACCAGACCTAGGTGTTGGATATCAGAAGGAATGACGGAATAGAAAACTAGAGTACACATGCCCTGGCCAGCCCTTCCTCAGCTCTAGCTACTGTTGACATGGGGCCATGCAGACCTGCTATTGCCAGTTCTTCTGTTAACCCCAGAGAAGCTGAAAATCCAGATTTTTGTGTGCTGGTAACTAGTTAAAATTTTAAAAATCCACTTAGTAGGTAACACTGTGGGGAATACAAACCTGCCGGTGGGTCAGATGCATCAAAGTTGCCAGCTTGTGACCTCTTGTTACAGTCTGATGCTCAGAAAGCAGCTTTGATGAGAAGGGCCGAGAACCCTTACCCCAGAGGTGAGAGAGGTGTTTAATGTAATGTCAACTGAGATAGGAAGAAAGATGCTAATATTACCTTTGATTTGCCACTCTTTGCTCTTTAATGAGAAACTCAATTTCTAAACCTGAAAGCTCAGTTTCTTGTTGATGTCCTCTGATGAAAATTTTAAGTTAAGAATTGTACAGTACTTGCTTAAGAGTAGTGTCTATAAACTTTTGGAAGGCAGTCAGAAACCTATTCTTTAAGTACTATTTCAACAGGATTTTTTAGGCTTAATTCTTTTTCTTCATGTTTTTAGCACCAGAGTAAATATTTTTTATTGAAGTATAGTTGATTTAGAATGTTGTGTTAATTTCTGCTCTACACCAAAATGACTGTTACATATATATATATTCTTTTTTATATTCTTTTCCATTATGGTTTATAGTTCCCTGTGCTATACAGTAGGACCTTGTTGTCTATCCATTCTATATATAATAGTTTGCATCTGCTAACCCCAAACTCCGAATCCATCCTTCACAATCCCCCTCCCTGTTGGCAACCACAAATCTGTTCTCTATGTCTGTGAGTCTTTTTTTTTTTTAATATTTATTTATATTTGTTTGGTTGTGCCGGGTCTTAGTTGTGGCAGGTGGGCTCCTTTAGTTGTGGCTTGAGGGCTACTTAGTTGTAGCACATGGGCTCCATAGTTGTGGCATGTGAACTCTAGTTGCGGCATGCATGTGGGATCTACTTCTTTGACCGAGGATCGAACCCAGGCCTCCTACATTGGGAGCGTGGAGTCCCAACCACTGTACCACCAGGGAAGTCCCTGTGAGTCTGTTTGACAGAGTAAATATTAATGTGACTTAATGTCCCGGCCATACTGTTATGTCTGCAGCGTCCTGAATATGCTATGCCCTCTTGCATCTTCAACCCTTCTCACCACTGGCCCTGTGCAGTCACCTTCAGTTCTTACTGGCTCAATTAACTGGTGTGACTTTCTGCATTAGTCTTTCCTACAGCCCTATGGCTGTTTTGGATTCCCCTCTTTCTAAACCCTGGAATGGTGGTTCTCAGTGGGGACAGTATTGCCTCCTGGGGGACAGTTTGAAATTAATGGAGATTTTCTGTTGTTGTTTCACAATGACGTGTTACTGGAATTTTTTGTGAGGGAGATTGGTATGTTGGCATAAGGGACAATCTCACACAATGAAGAATTGTCCTGCATTTGCAGGGCTTTTGAATGTCCTGCCGAACATTTGCATAGTTAAAAATGTTTATCATATCTTGTCTAGAATAAAACTCATTTAACATATAAACTCAATGTAGTTTTTGCATCATTGAAATAAACTCTGTATTTTCTAAGAATGCAATTACTAAGTAAATCTAGCGAAGATACTGCTGTTTTTTGTTCGGAACTTTCCTCAGGGAAAAGGAAACCATTTCAGAAAATGATATTACTGACTGCAATGAAGTTTGTGGTTTTTGAGGCCAATACAGCATACCGGATCAGTCTGCACATGTAGCTGTCTCCTTCGCAGTGATTCTAAGTGTATTAGTCAGTTCAGAATACCATAACAAAATACCATAGACTGGGTTTATTTATTTCCCACAGCTCCGGAGGCTGAAAAGTCCAAGATTTGGTTTTTGGTGAGAACTTCATGGCTGGCAGATGGCTGCCTTCTTTTTTGTAGTTTTTGCATTCATCTGTTTTTAAATATTTTTTAAATTTTTAATTTTTTTATATAGCAGGTTCTTATTAGTCATCCATTTTATACACATCAGTGTATACAAGTCCATCCCAATCTCCCAATTCATCACGCCACCGCCCCACCCTCCCGCCGCGTTCCCTCCTTGGTGTTCATACATTTGTTTGCTGCATCTGTGCCTCTATTTCTGCCCTGCAAACCGGTTCATCTGTACCATTTTTCTAGGTTCCACATATATGCGTTAATATACGATATTTGTTTTTCTCTTTCTGACTTACATCACTCTGTATGACAGTCTCTACATGCATCCATGTCTCTACAAATGACCCAATTTCCTTCCTTTTTATGGCTGAGTAATATTCCATTGTATATATGTCCCACATCTTTATCCATTTGTCTGCCGATGGGCATTTAGGTTGATTCCATGACCTGGCTATTGTAAATAGCACAGCAATGAACACTGGGGTGCATGTGTCTTTTTGAATTATGGTTTTCTCTGGGTATATGCCCAGTAGTGGGATTGCTGGGTCATATGGTAATTCTATTTTAATTTGCTAAGGAACCTCCATAGTGTTCTCCATACTGGCTATATCAATTTACATTCCTACCAACAGTGCAAGAGGGTTCCTTTTTCTCCACACCCTCTCCAGCATTTATTGTTTGTAGATTTTCTGATGATGCCCATTCTAACTGGTGTGAGGTGATACCTCATTGTAGTTTTGATTTGCATTTCTCTAATAATTAGTGATGTTGAGCAGCTTTTCATGTGGTTCTTGGCCATCTGTATGTCTTTTTTGGAGAAATGTCTATTTAGGGCTTCTGCCTATTTTCTGATTAAATTGTTTGTTTTTTTAATATTGAGCTGCATGAGCTGTTTATATATTTTGGAGATTAATCCTTTGCCCGTTGATTCATTAGGAAATATTTTCTCCCATTCTGAGGGCTGTCTTTTCATCTTATTTATGGTTTCCTTTGCTGTGCAAAAGCTTTTAAGTTTCATTAGGTCCCATTTGTTTATTTTTGTTTTTATTTCCATTTCTCTAGGAGGTGGATCAAAAAAGATCTTGCTGTGATTTATGTCAAAGAGTGTTCTTCCTATGTTTTCCTTTAAGGGTTTTATAGTGTCTGGTTTGCATTTAGGTCTCGAATCCATTTTGAGTTTATTTTTGTGTATGGTGTTAAGGAGTGTTCTAATTTCATTCTTTTACATGTAGCTGTCCACTTCTCCCAGCACCACTTATTGAAGAGACTATCTTTTCCCCATTGTATATTCTTGCCTCCTTTGTCATAGATTAGTTGACCATAGGTGTGTGGGTTTATCCCTGGGCTTTCTATCTTGTTCTATTGATCTATGTTTTGCCAGTACCATATTGTCTTGATTACTATAGCTTTGTAGTATAGTCTGAAGTCAGGGAGTATGATTCCTCCAGTTCCGTTTCTTTCCCTCAAGACTGCTTTGGCTATTCGGGGTCTTTTGTGTCTCCATACAAATATTAAGATTTTTTGTTCTAGTTCCATAAAAAATGCCATTGGTAATTTGATAGGGATTGCATTGAATCTGTAGATTGCTTTGGGTAGTATAGTCATTTTCACAATATTGATTCTTCCAATCCAGGAACATGGTATATCTCTCCATCTGTTGGTATTACCTTTAATTTCTTTCATCAGTGTCTTATAGTTTTCTGCATACAGGTCTTTTGTCTCCCTAGGTAGGTTTATTCCTAGGTATTTTTTTCTTGCAGTGGTAAATGGGAGTGTTTCCTTAATTTCTCTTTCAGATGATTCATCATTAGTGTATAGGAATGCCAGAGATTTCTGTGCATTAATTTTGTATCCTGCAACTTTACCAAATTCATTGATGAGCTCTAGTAATTTTCTGGTGGCATCTTTAGGATTCTCTATGTATAGAATCATGTCATCTGCAAACAGTGACAGTTTTACTTCTTCCTTTCCAATTAGTATTCCTTTTATTTCTTTTTCTTCTCTGATTGCCATGGCTAGGACTTCCAAAACTACGTTGAATAATAGTGGTGAGAGTAGACATCCTTGTGTTGTTCCTGATCTTAGAGGAAATGCTTTCAGTTTTTCACCTTTGAGAATGATGTTTGCTGTGGGTTTGTCGTATATGGCCTTCATTAGGTTGAGGTAGGTTCTCTCTATGCCCACTATCTGGAAAGTTTTTATCATAAATGGGTGTTGAATTTTGTCAGAAGCTTTTTCTGCATCTATTGAGATGATCATATGGTTTTTTATTCTTCAATCTGTTAATATGGTGTATCACATTCATTGATTTGCGTATATTGAAGAATCCTTGCATCCCTGGGATAAATCTCACTTGATCATGGTGTATGATCGTTTTAATGTGTTGTTGGATTCTGTTTGCTAGTATTTTGTTGAGGATTTTTGCATCTATATTCATCAGTGATATTGGTCTGTAATTTTCTTTTTTTGTAATATCTTTGTCTGGTTTTGGTATCAGGGTGATGGTGGTCTCATAGAATGAGTTTGGGAGTGTTCCTTCCTCTGAAAGTTTTGGGAAGAGCTTGAGAAGGATGGGTGTTAGTTCTTCTTTAAATGTTTTATAGAATTTACCTGTGAAGCCATCCGGTCCTGGACTTTTGTCTGTTGGAAGATTTTTAATCAAAGTTTCAATTTGATTACTTGTGATTGGTCTGTTCACATTTTCTATTTCTTCCTGGTTCAGCCTTGGAAGGTTATACCTTTCCAAAAATTTGTCCGTTTCTTCCAGGTTGTCTTTTACTGGCATAGAGTTTGCTTGTAGTAGTCTCTTAGTATGCTTTGTACTTCTGCGGTGTCTGTTGTAACTTCTGCTTTTTCATTTCAATTTTATTGATTTGAGCCCTCTCCCTCTTTTTCCTGGTGAGTCTGGCTAATGGTTTATCAATTTTGTTTATCTTCTCAAAAAACCAGCTTTTAGTTTTATTGATCTTTGCTATTGTTTTTTTGTTTCGATTTCATTTTTTTCTGCTCTGATCTTTATGATTTCTTTCCTTCTGCTAACTTTGGGTTTTGTTTGTTCTTCTTTCTCTAGCTCCTTTAGGTGTAAGGTTAGATTGTTTATTTGAGATGTTTCTTGTTTCTTGAGGTAGGTTTGTATAGCTATAACGTTCCCTCTTAGAATTGCTTTTGCTGAATCCCATAGGTTTTGGATCGTCATGTTTTCATTGTCATTTGTCTCTAGGTATTTTTTGATTTCCTCTTTGATTTCTTCAGTGATCTCTTGGTTATTAATAACGTATTGTTTAGCCTCCATGTTTTTGTGTTTTTTACGTTTTTCCCCTGTAATTCATTTCTAATCTCATAGCATTGTGGTCAGAACAGATGCTTGATATGATTTCAATTTTCTTAAATTTACTGAGGCTTGATTTGTGACCCATGATGTGATCTACCCTGGAGAATGTTGCATGTGCACTTGAGAAGAAAGTGTAATCTGGTGTTTTTGGATGGAATGTCCTATAAATATCAATTAAATCTACCTTGTGTATTGTGTCATTTAAAGCTTGTGTTTCCTTATTAATTTTCTGTTTGTATGATCTGTCCATTGGTGTAAGTGAGGTGTTATAGTTCCCCACTATTATTGTGTTACTGTCGATTTCCTCTTTTAGAGCTGTTAGCAGTTGCCTTATGTATTGTGGTGCTCCTATGTTGGGTGTATATATATATTTATAATTGTTATATCTTCTTCTTGGATTGATTCGTTGATCGTTATGTAGTATCCTTTCTTGTCTCTTGTAACATTCTTTATTTTAAAGTCTATTTTATCTCATATGAGTATTGCTACTCCAGCTTTCTTTTGATTTCCATTTGCATGGAATATCTCTTTCCATCCCCTCACTTTCAGTCTGTATGTGTCCCTAGGTTTGTAGTTGGTCTCTTGTAGACAGCATATATATGGGTCTTGTTTTTGTATCCATTCAGCAAGCCTGTGTCTTTTGGTTGGAGTATTTAATCCATTCACATTTAAGGTAATTATCAGTCTGTATGTTCCTATTACCATTTTCTTAATTGTTTTGGGTTTGTTTTTGTAGGTCCTTTTCTCCTCTTGTGTTTCCCACTTAGAGAAGTTTCTTTAGCATTTGTTTGAGAGCTGGTTTGCTGGTGCTGAATTCTCTTAGCTTTTGCTTGTCTGTTAAGCTTTTGATTTCTTCATCGAATCTGAATGAGATCCTTGCTGGGTAGAGTAATCTTGGTTGTACCTTCTTCTCTTTCATCACTTTCAATATGTCATGACACTCCCTTCTGGCTTGTAGGGTTTCTGCTTAGAAATCAGCTGTTAACCTCATGTGAGTTTCCTTGTATGTTATTTGTCATTTTCCCTTGCTCCTTTTAATAATTTTTCTTTGTCTTTAAGTTTTGTGAATTTGATTACTGTGTGTCTCAGTGTGTTTCTCCTTGGGTTTATCCTGCCTGGTACTCTGTGCCCTTCCTGGACTTGGGTGGCTATTTCCTTTCCCATGTTAAAGAAGTTTTCAACTATAATCTCTGCAAATATTTTCTCAGGTTCTTTCTCTCTCTCTTCCTCTCTGGGACCCCTATAATGTGAATGTTGTTGCATTTAATGTTGTCCCAGAGGTCTCTTAGGCAGTCTTCATTTCTTTTCATTCTTTTTTCTTTATTCTGTTCTCTAGCTGTGAATTCCACCATTCTGTCTTCCAGGTCACTTATCCGTTCTTATGCCTAAGTTATTCTACTGTTGATTCCTTCTAGTGTATTTTTCATTTCAGTTATTGTATTTTTCATGTCTGTTTGTTTTTTCTTTAATTCTTCTAGATATTTGTTAAACATTTCTTGCATCTTCTCGATCTTTGCCTCCATTCTTTTTCTGAGGTCCTGGATCATCTTCACTATCATTATTCTGAATTGTTTTTCTGGAATGTTTCCTATCTCCACTTCATTTTGTTGTTTTTCTAGGGTTTTATCTTCTTCGTTCATCTGGTACATAGCCCTCTGTCTTTTCATCTTATCTATCTTTCTGTGAATGTGGGTTTTGTTCCACAGGCTGCAGGATTGTAGTTCTTCTTGCTTATGCTGTCTTCCGTCTGATGGATGAGGCTATCTAAGAGGCTTGTACAAGTTTCCTGATGGGAGGGACTGGTGGTGGGTAGAGCTGGCTGTTCCTCTGGTGGGCAGAACTCAGTGAAACTTTAATCCGCTTGTCTGCTAATGGCTGGGGCTGGGTTCCCTCCCTGTTGGTTGTTTGGCCTGAGGCGACCCAACACTGAGCCTTCCTGGGCTCCTTGGTGCAGCTAATGGCAGACTGTGGTAGGGCTCACTCCAAGGAGTACTTCCCAGAACTTCTGCTGCCAGTGTCCTTTTCCTCACGATGAGACACAGCCACCCCCCGCCTCTGCAGGAGACCCTCCAACACTAGCAAGTAGGTCTGGTTCAGTCTACCCTGGGTTCACTGCTCCTTCCCCTGGGTCCCGATGTGCACACTACTTTGTGTGTGCCCTCCCAAGAGTGGAGTCTCTGTTTCCCCCCGTCCTGTCGAAGGCCTGCAATCAAATCGCACTAGCCTTCAAAGGCTGATTCTCTAGGAATTCCTCCTACCTTTGCCGGACCCCCAGTTTGGGAAGGCTGACATGGTGCTCAGAACCTTCACTCCAGTGGTGGACTTCTGTGGTGTAAGTATTCTCCAGTTTGTGAGTCACCCACCCAGCAGTTATGGGATTTGATTTTATTGTGATTGTGCCCCTCCTGCCATCTTCATTGTGGCTTCTCCTTTGTCTTTGGATGTGGGGTATCTTTTCTGGTGAGTTCCAGTGTCTTCCTGTTGCTGACTGTTCAGCTGTTACTTGTGATTCTGGTGATCTCACGAGAGGGAGTGAGAGCACGTCCTTCTATTCTGCCATCTTGAACCAATCTCTACTGACCTCATTTAATCTTAATTGCTTCCTTACTGCAATACTGTGCAGTCACTTTGGTGTTAGAGATTCAACATATGAATTTTGGGGTGAACACAATTCAGTCCATAGCATTAAGCATGGATAGAAATATGCAGGCACCCACCTTATTCATAATATCTTCTAGTGTGGTGTTGCCTAAACATCTGCATATTTAAATACATCTAATTTTATTATATAGTATTTCCCTCTTATTTCTTCTTTATATTAATTGTATTTCAGGCATATATTAGTGTTTTAAGAAATATGTGTGCAGATTAGTTACACTGTCTTCCAATTTTTTTTCAGTATAGTAAAGGGAGCATTACAAAATATTATAGAAAGGGATGTCGGGCTTAGTAGGGTTGATGATCACTCTCCTATCCCAGTATAATCACACTGCATTGTAACTAGCTTGTTGCTTGTCTATTTCCTCCAATAGGTTGTTGCACATGCATTGGGATCAGAGGCAATGTCTTGTTCACTAATGTATCCTCCAATCCTTTTATAGCACATAAGAGGTTCTCACGAATGTATCCTCCAATCCTTTTATAGCACATAAGAGGTTCTCGACAATTTTTTTGTCACTGAAGGAATGAGTGAATGAATGGATAGATGCATATAAACACATTCTGATATAGAATCCATATCTTCAAGGATGCTTGATGGCCAGAACACCACTGAGGATTAACGGTGCTTGTTTTTGCTAAAGTAATCTTCAACAACTGGCACAAAATGGTGACTGAACCAATCTTCAAAAATAGTTTTTTGTCTTCCATATTAGGGCTGAACTTCCATGTAATATCAGAAAAAATTTTATTCTAAATCATCTGTAACATTGGTGGCAGACGAAAGAGTGAAACTTGTGAATGACTCTCTCTGGCATGGCTTTTTCTTCTTTCATAAAGTCTTTCCTTGAGAGCATTTTTTATCTTTCAGAAAGACTACTTTTGTCAACAGAAATTACTTTCCAAGTATAATTCACCCTCTTCAGTGGGTTTAGCTTGTGATTTCACCAATGTGGCCTTCTCTTCAGTCCTGCCCGAATGCAATGCAAATTGGTTCTGGCTTTAAAAATTAGATCCTTTTAACCTGAAAATCCTATATGAGAATTTTTCCTGTTTTCTTTAGACATTCATTGAGACTCCTAGCATTCTTTTTTTTTTTTTTTTTTTTTTTGCGGTATGCAGGCCTCTCACTGTTGTGGCCTCTCCTGTTGCAGAGCACAGGCTCCGGACGCACAGGCTCAGCGGCCATGGCTCACGGGCCCAGCCGCTCTGCGGCATGTGGGATCTTCCCGGACCAGGGCACGAACCCGTGTCCCCTGCATCGGCAGGCAGACTCTCAACCACTGCGCCACCAGGGAAGCCCGAGACTCCTAGCATTCTTCACAGGCAGTGCAAACTATATTGTTGATTTTGACCTTCTATTTAAATAATTAATATTTTTTCAACCTAAACAGTAAATCAATAGGAGTCTTGCTGGAAAACCATTATAATTGACCACCCATGCAGTGAATCCTCCACATTGCTCTTAAGTTCTTTTTTTTTTTTTAACATCTTTATTGGGGTATAATTGCTTTACAATGGTGTGTTAGTTTCTGCTTTATAACGAAGTGAATCAGTTATACATATACATATGTTCCCATATCTCTTCCCTCTTGCATCTCCCTCCCTCCCACCCTCCCTATCCCACCCCTCCAGGCGGTCACAAATGCTCTTAAGTTCTTATCTTGCTTTATGGTAGTCACTTCAGGAGTGAAAAAATACTATTTATTTCAGCTGATATCTTCCCTTTCACAGAATTCTTACTTTCTTTTGTGGCCAAACATTTGCTCATTAGAATAGTGAGGGTCCTGGGGAAGGCATAGCACTTGGATGGGGCTGCTCCCTGAGGACACAGTGATGGGGGTGAGGACGGGATTAACTTCACTTCTTCTAGGGCTGATTATGGCAGGGAGGTCAGATATGTGGAACTTGGGCTTGAGAAGCTGGAACTAGGCAGCAACCATTGACCATTGTCTCCTCTGTAGACTCTGTGGGTTTGTTTTTCCTCAAATGAGTTTACCAAAAATAACAAACCTCATGAAAGATTCTGAACCAGAACCACCCATCTGAGCCACTCCCAGATTCCTGACCCACAGAAACTGTGAGATAATTACTATGGTCTGAATGTTTGTATGCCCCCCAAATTCATATGTTAAAATCCAAATGTCCAAGGTGATGGTATTAGGAAATTAGGTTATGAGGGCAAAGCCTTCATGAATGGGATTAGGTCTCTTATAAAAGAGGCTCCAAAGAGATCCCTAGCCGTTTCCATTCTGTGAGGACACAAAGAGAAGTCTGTGACCCAGAAGATTGGTCCCTCACCCATCCATGCTGGCACCCTGATCTAGGACTTCCGGTCTCCAGAATTGTGAGAAATAAATCTCTGCTGTTTATAAGCTACTCAGCCTGTGATATTTTGTTATAGCAGCCTGAACCAACTAAGACAATAATAAATGTCTTTTGTTTCAGGATGCTAAATTTTGGGATAATTTGTCCCATAGCAATAGATAACTAATACATATCAGTGTACAATTCTGTATATTAAATTTTCCCTGTTTAAATTAGTGATGTGTTTTCTATTTTATGACTGATATAAGCATGAAAATAAATAGAAAGCAAGTCTTAAAAAGAGTAATAATGTTTACTGGGGGTAAAAAATCCCAAATTACCTGAAGTTAGAGTATTGATATTATATATGAGCCCAGATATTATAATGCCAAACTAAAGTGATTATTTCTACATATCAATCTAAGCTTAAGGGTAATTTTATGTGCTCCATATCTATGAAATTTGATAGATATTTCTATATGTCAGTAAAAAAACTAACTTCTTTAAACAAATTTTTTTGTTTAGAATCTCAAAAAGAGATTCTAAGAAACATATAGATATTAAGAAACATATAGGGGACTTCCCTGGTGGCGCAGTGGTTGAGAGTTTGCCTGCCGATGCAGGGGACACGGGTTTGTGCCCCGATCTGGGAAGATCCCACATGCCGCGGAGCGGCTAGGCCCATGAGCCATGGCCGCTGAGCCTGTGTGTCTGGAGCTTGTGCTCTGCAACGGGAGAGGCCGCAACAGTGAGAGGCCTGGGTAATGGGGGGGAAAAAAAAAAAAAATATATATATATATATATATATATATATATATATATATATATATACAGCCATTATGGAAAACAGAATAGATTTTCCTCAAAAAAATTAAAAATAGATCTATCATATGATCCAGCTCTCCCAATTCTGTGTATATATCCAAAGAAAATAAAATCACTGTCTCAAAGAGATATCTTCACTCCCATGTTCATTGCAGCATTATTCACAATAGCCAAGATATAGAAACAACTTAAGTGTTCATTGATGGACGAATGCATAAAGAAAATGTGGTATATGTGTACTACAATGAAATATTATTCAGCCTAAAAAAAGAAGGAAATTCTGCCATTTGCAACAACGTGGATGAAACCGGAGGACATTATGCTAAGTGAAGCAAACCAGACACAGAAAGACAAATACTGTATAATTTCACTTATATGTGGAATCTAAAAAAAAGTTGAACTTATAATAACAAAGAATAGAATGATGGTTGCCAGGATCTGGGGGGTGGGGGAAAAGGGGAGATATTGATGAAAGGGTACAAACTTTAAATTATGAATAAGATGAATAAGTTCTGGAGACCTAACATTATAGTATGGTGACTATACTTAATATATTACATACCTGAAATTTTCTAAGAGAATAAATATCAATTGTTCTCATCACAAAAGGAAGGGTAATTATGTGAGGTGATGGATATGTTAATTAGCTTTATTGTGGTAATCACTTCACAATGTATATGTATATCAAAACATCTCATTCTACAATGTAAGATACACATTTTTATTTGTCAATCATACTTCAGTAAAGCTGGAGAAAAACATAGCATACAAAGGTGTATATTTTAAAAAGGCATATATATTATATATATGTACATACACACATATATTTATGTATATATAAAATGAAGGATGTAGCAAACCCAACTATCAGTCATTTAAATAAAAGGACATTTATTGTTCTTAACTTGAAGAAAACAAATTACCTGAGTGATGTTACATGTATCAGCTTGTAGGCTTTAACAGACCTTCAGCGTTTTACCCTATGCAGCCATCTTTTTTGATATCAGCTGTAAAGTTATTGATAGCTCAACAGTTATTGACAGTTATTAAAAGCCATACGTATATATGGCTTTCAGAGGCTGAGATTCTGAATTCTACAATTTAAATATTTTATTTTGGAAGGGATGGAAAGTCAGTTTTATAGTTTCTACAGAACTGGAAGTCCTTCACTCAAAATGACTCCTAGCCATTTATTCATTAGTCAGTTCAAGCCTGTGAAATAATTCCTCTTCCATTCACAAGCAAGGAGGGAGGTGGCCATGAAGTCACTATTGCTTGCACTGCAGGTAGTTAAGCCAGCGATGGGCTGCTGTCACTTATATAATTGATTACCGTTACAAGATGGCATAGAAAACAAAGATTTAAGATTGCCAGAGAAAGCACTGGAGGATTTTATGGGAGGATGTAGTGACAACAAAGAGTTTATGTACTTTGCCGAAGGTAAATCTAGTCAGTGGTGGGGCTG
The DNA here is from genome assembly GCF_008692025.1 of Phocoena sinus. NCBI lineage: Eukaryota > Metazoa > Chordata > Mammalia > Artiodactyla > Phocoenidae > Phocoena > Phocoena sinus. The sequence goes on along the minus strand of NC_045774.1, from coordinate 70,385,698 downwards.
GGATTTAAACTCAGGCACCCTGGCTCTAGTGCTTGTTCATAATAGCTATAGGGATTTGAGGAAAGGACTATCAGAGGAGAAAAGGTAGAGAATGATTTATCCATAAGCCGCCATCTAAAACCTGCTTCCTTTGTGAAACCTTGATGAATCATTTTAACTGGATGTAATCCCCCCCTGCTTGGGACAACTCTAACTCAGAGTGTCATTTCCAGTACTCTGGTGACATTTAACATAAATGGCCACATAATACAGCTATTTGTGTGTACATCTCATAAATCCATTGAGATTTACTCAGCTGAGGTATTCTAAAAATTTCATGCATAAATTGAGTTATTTGTAGTGAGGTGGATGGACCTAGAGTCTGTCATACAGAGTGAAGTAAGTTAGAAAGAGAAAAACAAATACCATATGCTAACACGTATATATGGAATATATAAAAAAAATTGGTCATGAAGAACCTAGGGGCAAGACGGGAATAAAGACACAGACCTACTAGAGAATGGACTTGAGGACACGGGGAAGGGGAAGGGGAAGCTGGGACAAAGTGAGAGAGTGGTAGTGTATATATGGACATATATACACTACCAAATGTAAAATAGATAGCTAGTGGTAAGCAGTCGCATAGTACAGGGAGATCAGCTCAGTGATTTGTGACCACCTAGAGGGGTGGAAAAGGGAGGGTGGGAGGGAGGGAGATGCAAGAGGGAAGAGATATGGGGATATATGTGTATGCATAACTGATTCACTTTGTTATAAAACAGAAACTAACACACCATTGTAAAGCAATTATACTCCAATAAAAATGTTAAAAAATAAAATAAAATATAAAAAATTTCATGCATAATTTGAAATTCTACAAGTCCAATTTTAAACGGATTGTAGAGATTGCTATTTAAAGCAACTTTGATAATATCTATCAAAATTACAAATGGGTAAAACCTTTGGTCCAACAATTCCATTTCTGGAATTTTACAGATATACTTGCAAACTGATAGTTATACAAGGTTATTCTTTGCAACATTGTTTGTAATAGCAAAAAACTGATGATACGTCTCTGAGAGTCATAAACAGTATTTCTTAAATATTTCCATTTTTCCCCCTGGTTAGGATTGCTTTTCCTGATTCTCTTGTGGTTGGGCAGGGCCATGTGACAAGTTAGTTGTAATCAGAAATGATACGTATCACTTTGAGATCAAGGCATTAAATAGCCAGTTGTGGGACCCTCCAGAACTTTTTTCTCTTCACCACAGTGATGGGCAGTGTTTGAAATGGAGACTCCTCCATTAGCCTGGGTCGGATATGACAAGATATGGAGCAGGTTGCCTGGCTAAACTGCAGTTGACATCTGGCATGAGGGAAAACTGCCTAAAATCCTTTGTGAAATCAGAGTAGCAGTTTCTGAATAGGGAGTTTGCAGGGATAATGGCAGAAAATTAAAAAGAAAACTTTAGTTGGAATGGGCTTTCCAGGTACCACTTAAACAATTCACAATTAGGCTACTAAACACAGCCTCAGATAAAATGTGAGGCCTGGAAGCTTTTGCCATCTATCAAATCCTTTTTTTAAAATAAATTTGTTTTTTTTATTTTGGCCGCGCCAGTGAAAGCATGGAGTCTTAACCACTGGACCGCCAGGGAATTCCCTATTAAATCCCAATTTGAGCTACATCTAGAAGTTTTAAAAGCATAGAACAAGTTGTATTAGTTTACGTTCTTTGTAATTTGAAGTTATCTAAATTGAGCAATTATTATAGGGATGTACTTTTCATTTTTAAATATTCATTGTTGTGCTGCTTGCAAGTCTTTTATCACTTAACACACTAAGTGATGTGTGTTAGTTATGTAACACCACCTGACATATACAAATTGTGCAGGTAAGCAGTTGATCTTAAAAATTTATTGAGATGTCGGACATACTTGTGTAGAAACACAATAGAATATGAACTTTAATGTGCGGGAATTTTTTATTTTTAAAGAAATGTTGTTCATTGATGGTTAATTTTAGAGATCTCTTTTAGAAGATGGAAACCATTATGCTATGAAAGGAGTGAACATTTCCCAGTTAGTAAATTACATTTTTACATACATTAATCATTACCCAAGAAATGGTCAATTACCAGCTCTGTCCCTTCTCCCAACTCATTAACTCTGAGGCTTATTTTTTCTAAATTCTAAATATTTATCGTCTTCAAATCAGCTTTATGCTGCTTTCCCTAAACCATTTTTAAATTTCAGTTTGAGCCTTTGAACTCGTCTTTTATACCTGGCATTAATTTTTTTTCACAAACGAAAATGCTGTTGATTGAAAGTATCAATAATTGCAATTGAACCAGGCCCATTTTCCTCTGCAGGCAACTTCTTGCTCTAAATTGTAGTCAATGGTATTGCAGGCCCACTGCCTTCAGCAATCATTAAACTGGTCCTTTTCTTTCCTTTGGAATTCTCATCAGGAAATGAGGATTGCACTGGATTCTTACTTGGGGATGGAAAATTCCAGCTGCATTATGCATGCCACAAAAAGCGAAGCATCAACACCTCCCTGTTTTTCTTGATTAAAAGCCATTTTTAAATCGGATCAGTGGGTATAGTGAAGTGACACACAAAAGATTTCTTAATGATATAAAAACAGAACTTTAAAAACTGTAACAACAGGGCTTCCCTGGTGGCGCAGTGGTTGAGAGTCCGCCTGCCGATGCAGGGGACACGGGTTCGTGCCCTGGTCCGGGAAGATCCCACATGCTGCCGAGCGGCTGAGCCCGTGAGCCATGGCCGCTGAGCCTGAGCGTCTGGAGCCTGTGCTCCGCAACGGGAGAGGCCGCAGCAGTGAGAGGCCCGCATACCACAAAAGAAAAAAAACCAAAAAAAACCTGTAACAACAATATCAAAAAGTCACACCAGTATGCAGCTTGTTAAAGCAAATGTGCATTTAGAAATCGATATTTATTTCTGGGAAAATCAACTATTCTGATTGTCTGTTGTCTTTCTTTATGCTCTGCCATCTCATTTGTTGTTGAATTACTGAGTGATACCACTTTACCAGAAGATCATTTTTTGGGGGGACAGGATTTTAAAAAAATTGTATCTCAGCAACTGGGGTAAATATTTATGTAAAACAGATGATTAGAGATCTTCTCTCCATTCTTTGTTCTGAAAACAGGAAATATGTAAAATGTAAGGATTCTATTGTCCATTTCTGCATTTTCTGTTTACTAACATTTTATTTGGACTTTCTCTTATTTCTAGACAGTTTTAGTGTTTTTCCAGTTGCCTCTAGGGGGCAACTTAACCTAAATTATCTTTTGGTTAAATGATAGACCGCTATACTAGAAAATTTATGTCAAATGACATTACACAGTCAAGATGATTGCTGTCTAATGCAAATGTGGTGGAATTTGTTTCTGTTCATGGAATCAACTTGAATGAAGTCATTGTCTGTAATTTCAGGCACTCAAAGTCTGTGGGGCTATCAAACTGTAATGCTTGTGTGGAGGCAGAGAAGATGAAAGGGGCATAGATCAACCTCATATAACTTCACTGTGAAGTTCTCCATCTGTTCTCAGACAACAGCTGGGCTTCTGGGAAGATGTGGAAGCAAGATTCAGAGGTGCACCACCACACATACCTACTCCTATTCCTCTTCTTTAGTGTGTAAGGACTCCAGTTTACTTGATCTTAAACAAGAAACCTGGATAGCACATTCAACTTGACACTCTTAGTAAACATTTTGTTCCACTTCCAAATTAGATACAGTTTTCCTTCATGGACTTGGTTTGTTTCTTACCTAATTTATGATCTCAGGTCTTTGTGTCTTGCCATTCTTAACATGCCTGTCAAAGTTATCTTCCCTGTTCTCTGCTTTGAATCAGCAAACTGCAAGGAAACTATTCCTGTTCTTCAGTATTGTGTGCATCTATGTCTTGTAGAGATGTAAGGTGGATTGTGATATATTTTGACATAATTTGTTGGCTGAGACCATGAAGTGAGATACATCCCAGTGAGGTAAGATCCCTCATTATTGTTTGGGTTTTTTTCCTACTTGTTGGCTGCACTGCGTGGCAATGGGGTCTTAGTTCCCCGACCAGGGATTGAACCCACGGCCCCTGCAGTGGAAGGGCGGAGTTTTAACTGCTGGACTACCAGGAAGTCCCTCTCATTATTGTTTTAAAGGCAAGTAGTATGTTCTCAGTGGAAGTCAGTACATGGATGGCAAACCTGCAGCAGATAGGAGAGGGATTTTGAGATTTCAAAAAGAGTAGATATTTAAGCATGAACTTTATTAATTTAATTTAATTTAATTTTTTTAAATGACATTTTGCAGTTTATTTTTGGCTGTGTTGGGTCTTCGTTGCTGTACGTGCACTTTCTCTAATTGCGGCGAGCAGGGGCTACCCTTCGTTGTGGTGCATGGGCTTCTCATTGTGGTGGCTTCTCTTGTTGTGGAGCATGGGCTCTAGGCTCGTGGGCTTCAGTAGTTGTGGCACGTGGGCTCAGTAGTTGTGGCTTGAGGGCTCTAGAGTGCAGGCTCAGAAGTTGTGGCGCACCGGCTTATCTGCTCCGCGGCATGTGGGATCTTCCCTCGACCAGGCCTGGAACCCATGTTCCCCGCATTGGCAGGCAGATTCTTAACAACTGTGCCACCAGTGAAGCCCCTATATTTTGTTTTTTATTATTTTTAATTTATTTTATTTACTGATTTTTTGGCTGCACTGCGCGGCTTGTGGGATCTTAGTTCCTGACCAGGAATTGAACCCGGGCCCCCGCAGTGACAGGGCTGAGTCCTAACCACTGGACCACCAGGGAATTCCTGAACTTTTAATTTTTTTAGCAGGGAGTGAGAAGGATCACCAAGTTGGTACCCACTATAGGACCCAGAATGCACTGGGTTCTGCAGTCTCTGGAAAGCGACTCATCTCTTATAGGTTTAGTTTTTCTAGTTTATTTCTTGTTATACCCAAGTCATTATTGAAACCTTATCCCAGATTTTTCACAGGTGAGCTACGGAGTCCAGCTCAGGTCAGCATTTTCTGGAGGAAGTAACATCCGCATGAGACCAGGATTCACCCCTGAAAAGGATGGTAAATTTGGTGGGGAAAGGGAGGCTATTTGCCTTTCCTACTTGCTTCCTATCACATCGTTAGAAGATTCATAGTTATTAGCTCCACCACTCAATGGTGAGCTCAGAAAGAGGCCAGGGCACATATCAGTGAATATAGTACCACTGTCAAGTAAAGCATTCAAACATGAAACCTTGACACATAGATTTCTTTTTTCCTATGCTGTCTACATCCAGTTGGATTCTTTTTTTTTTTTTTTTTTTTTTTTGCTGTACGCGGGCCTCTCACTGTTGTGGCCTCTCCCGTTGCGGAGCACAGGCTCCGGACGCGCAGGCTCAGCGGCCATGGCTCACGGGCCCAGCCGCTCGGCGGCATGTGGGATCTTCCCGGACCAGGGTACAAACCTGTGTCCCCTGCATCGGCAGGCGGACTCTCAACCACTGCGCCACCAAGGAAGCCCCCAATTGGATTCTTGAATATTCTTCTGTCCATCCTTACTGCCATCTTTTTTAGTTCATACCTTTTCCATGTATTACCTAGGCTTTGAGGTTAACATTTAACAGACACTTATGTATACCAAAAACCGTGAAGGTTCTTTATTTATCTTTATTGCTTTTAAACCTCTATCATATGAGTATGGAAACTATAACTTAAACTTCTTAATTAAAGTTAACTTAGTATTTTTCTGGTTAAAATTTTCTTTTTCATTTAAAACAGTCTATTTAGATAAATTATCAGCCTTCCAGAGTTATTTCCTTTCCCTGTTCTTCATTGCTAAGTTGGTGCCTGTGTATATGATGGCACTCTCATGACCTTATAAAGGTAGGTGTGATGGTTAATGTTATATATCGACTTGGCTGTTCTAAGGGATGGCCAGATAACTGGTGAAACATTATTTCTCGGTGTGTCTGTGAGGGTGTTTCTGGAAGACATTAGCATTTGATTCAGGGATGAGTGAAGACATCAACCTTCACCAATGTGGGTGGGCATCATCCAATCCATTGGGGGCCCAGATGGAACAAGAAGGTGCAGAAAGGGTGGATTCCCTCTCTTCTTTTTGAGCTGGGATGTCAATCGTCTCTAGCACTTGGACATCGGAGCTCCTGGTTGTCGGGCCTTGGACACCAGGACTTATACTCACAGCCCCATGGTCCTCAGGCTTTTGAACTTAGACTGAATTATGCCATTTGCTTTTTTTTTTTTTTAATAAATTTATTTATTTATTTATTGGCTGCATTAGGTCTTTGTTCCTGCGTGTGGGCTTTCTCTAGTTGTGGCCAGTGGAGGCTACTCTTGGTTGCTGTGCCCAGGCTTCTCATTGCTGGTGGCTTCTCTTGCTGCGGAGCATGGGCTCTAGGTGCGCGGGCTTCGCTAGTTGTGGTGCATGGGCTTTGTTGCTCCGCAGCACGTGGGATCTTCCCGAACTGGGACTCGAACCCATGTACCCTGCATTGGCAGGTGGATTCTTAACTACTGCGCCACCAGAGAAGCCCGTTTTTTTTTTTTTTTTACACCTTTATTGGAGTATGATTGCTTTACAATGTTCTGTTAGTTTCTGCTGTATAACAAACTGAATCAGCTATAGGTACACAAATATTCCCATATCCCCTCCCTCTTGCGTCTCCCTCCCACCTTCCCTATACCACCCCTCTAGGTGGTCACAAAGCACAGAACTGATCTCCCTGTGCTATGCGGCTGCTTCCCAACTATCTATTATATATTTGGCAGTGTATATATGTCCATGTCACTCCCTCACTTCGTCCTAGCTTACCTTTCCCCCTCCCTGTGTCCATAAGTCCATTCTCTATGTCTGCATCTTTATTCCTGTCCTGCCCCCAGGTTCTTCAGAACCATATTTTTTTACATTCCATATATATGTATTAGCATACGGTATTTGTTTTTCTCTTCCGGACTCACTTTACTCTGTATGACAGACTCTAGGTCCATCTAACTCACTACAAATAACTCCATTTCTTTTTATGGCTGAGTAATATTCCACTGTATATATGTGCCACATCTTCTTTATCCATTCATCTGTCGATGGACACTTAGGCTCTTCCATGTCCTGCCTATTGTAAATAGAGCTGCAATGAGCATTGTAGTGCATGACTCATTTGAAATTATGGTTTTCTCAGGGTATATGCCCAGTAGTGGGATTGCTGGGTCATATGGTAGTTCTAGTTTTAGTTTTTTAAGGAACCTCCTTACTGTTCTCCATAGTGGCTGTATCAATTTACATTCTCACCAACAGTGCAGGACGGTTCCCTTTGCTCCACACCCTCTCCAGCATTTGTTTGTAGAGTTTTTGATGATGGACATTCTGACCGGTGTAAGGTGATACCTCATTGTAGTTTTTTTTTTGTTTTTTTTTTTTTGCGATACGTGGGCCTCTCACTGTTGTGGCCTCTCCCGTTGCCGAGCACAGGCTCCGGATGCGCAGCCTCAGCAGCCATGGCTCACGGGCCCAGCTGCTCCGCGGCATGTGGGATCCTCCTGGACGAGGGCACGAACCCGTGTCCCCTGAATCAGCAGGCAGACTCTCAACCACTTGTGCCACCAGGGAAGCCCACCTCATTGTAGTTTTGATTTGCATTTCTCTAATGATTAGTGATGTTGAGCATCCTTACATGTGTTTGTTGGCAATCTGTATATCTTCTTTGGAGAAATGTTTATTTAGATATTCTGCCCATTTTTGGATTAGGTTGTTTGTTTTTTTGATATTGAGCTGCATGAGCTACCTGTATATTTTGGAGATTAATCCTTTGTCACTTGCTTCATTTGCAAATATTTTCTCCCATTCGGAGGGTTGTCTTTTCGTCTTGTTTATGGTTTCCTTTTCTGTGCAAAAGCTTTGAAGTTTCATTAGGTCTCATTTGTTTATTTTTATTTCTGTTTCTCTAGGAAGTGGGTCCAAAAGGATCTTGCTGTGATTTATGTCATAGAGTGTTCTGCCTATGTTTTTCTCTAAGAGTTAAGAGTTTTATAGTGTCTGGCCTTATATTTAGGTCTTTAATCCATTTTGAGTTTATTTTTGTATACGGTGTTAGGGAGTGTTCTAATTTCATTCTTTTACATGTAGCTGTCTTGTCTTCACCTACTGAAGAACCTGTCTTTACTCCATAGTATATTCTTGCCTCCTTTATCAAAGATAAGGGGACCATATGTGTGTGGGTTTATCTTTGGTCTTTCTATCCTGTTCCCTTGACCTGTAGTTCTGTTTTTGTGCCAGTACCACACTGTCTTGATTACTGTAGCTTTGTAGTATAGTCTGAAGTCCTGGAGCCTGATTCGTCCAGCTCCATTTTTCTTTCTCAAGATTGCTTTGGCTATTTGGGGTCTTCTGTGTTTCCATACAAATTGTGAAATTTTTTGTTCTAGTTCTGTGAAAAATGCCATTGGTAGTTTGATAAGGATTGCATTGTATCTGTAGATTGCTTTGTGTAGTATACTCATTTTTACAATATTGATTCTTCCAATCCAAGAACATGGTATATCTCTCCATCTGTTTGTATCCTCTTTTATTGCTTTCATCAGTGTCTTATAGTTTTCTGCATACAGGTCTTTTGTCTCCCTAGGTAGGTTTATTTATTCCTAGGTATTTCATTCTTTTTGTTGTAATGGTAAATGGGAGTGTTCCCTTAATTTCTCTTTCAGATTTTTCATCATTAGTGTATAGGAATGAAAGATATTTCTGTGCATTAATTTTGTATCCTGCTACTTTACCAAATTCATTGATTAGCTCTAGTAGTTTTCTGGTGGCATCTTTAGGATTCTCTATGTGTAGTATCATGTCATCTGCAAACAGTGACAGTTGTACTTCTTCTTTTCCAATTTGTAGGCCTTTTATTTCTTTTTCTTCTCTGATTGCCATGGCTAGGACTTCCAAAACTATGTTGAATAATAGTGGTGAGAGTGGACATCCTTGTCTTGTTCCTGATCTTAGAGGAAATGCTTTCAGTTTTTTGCCATTGAGAATGATGTTTGCTGTGGGTTTGTCATACATGACCTTTATTATGTTGAGGTAGGTTTCCCCTATGCCCATCTTCTGGAGAGTTTTTATCATAAATGGGTGTTGAATTTTGTTAAAAGCTTTTTCTGCATCTATTGAGATGATCATATGGTTTTTTATTCTTCAGTTTGTTAATATGGTGTATCACATTGATTGATTTGTGTATATTGAAGAATCGTTGCATCCCTGGGATAAATCCCACTTGATCATAGTGTATGATCGTTTTAATGTGTTGTTGGATTCTGTTTGCTAGTATTTTGTTGAGGACTTTTGCATCTATATTCATCAGTGATATTGGTGTGTAATTTTCTTTTTTTTATTATCTTTATCTGGTTTTGGTATCAGGGTGATGGTGGCCTCATAGAATGAGTTTGTGAGTGTTCCTTCCTCCACAATTTTTTGGAAGAGTTTGAGAAGGATGGGTGTTAGCTCTTCTCTAAATGTCTTATAGAATTCACCTGTGAAGTCATCCAGTCCTGGACTTCTGTCTGTTGGAAGATTTTTAATCACAGTTCCAATTTGATTACTTGTGATTGGTTTGTTCATATTTTCTATTTCTTCCTGATTAAGTCTTGGAAGGTCATACCTTTCTAAGAATTTGTCCCTTTCTTCCAGGTTGTCCCTTTCTTCCAGGTTGTCCATTTTATTGGCAGAGTTGCTTGTAGTAGTCTCTTAGGATGCTTTGTATTCCTGCAGTGTCTATTGTAACTTCTCCTTTTTCATTTCTAATTTTATTGATTTGAGTCCTCTCCCTCTTTTTCTTCTTCTTCTTCTTCTTTTTTTTTTTAGCGGTACACGGGCCTCTCACTGTTGTAGCCTGTCCTGTTGCAGAGTACAGGCTCCGGACACACAGGCCCAGCGGACATGGCTAACGGGCCCAGCCGTTCCGTGGCATGTGGGATCTTCCCAGACCGGGGCACGAACCCATGTCCCCTGCATCAGCAGGTGGACTCTCAACTACTGCGCCACCAGGAAAGTCCCCCTCTTTTTCTTGATGAGTCTGGCTAAAGGTTTATCAATTTTGTTTATCTTCTCAAAAGAACCATCTTTTAGTTTTATTGATGTTTGCTATTCTTTTCTTTGTTTCTATTTCATTTATTTCTGCTCTGATCTTTATGATTTCTTTCCTTCTGCTAACTTTGGGTTTTGTTTCTTCTTCTGTCTCTAGCTCCTTTAGGTATAAGGTTAGATTGTTTATTTGAGATTTTTCTTATTTCTTGAGGCAGGCTTGTGTAGCTATAACCTTCCCTCTTAGAACTGCTTTTGCTGCATCCCATAGGTTTTGGATCATCATGTTTTCATTGTCATTTGTCTCTAGGTATTTTTTGATTTGCTCTTTGATTTCTTCAGTGATCTCTTGGTTATTTAAGAATGTATTGTTTAGCCTCCATGTTTTTGTGTTTTTTACGTTTTTTTCCCTGTAATTGATTTTAATCTCATAGCGTTATTTTCAGAAAAGATGCTTGATATGATTTCAATTTTCTTAAATTTACTGAGGCTTGATTTGTGACCCAAGATGTGATCTATCCTGGAGAATGTTCCGTGTGCAGTTGAGAAAAGAGTGTAATCTGGTGTTTTTGGATGGAATGTCCTATAAATATCTGTTAAATCTATCTGGTCTGTTGTGCCATTTAAAGCTTCTGTTTCTGTATTAATTTTCTGTTTGGATGATCTGTCCATTGGTGTAAGTGAGGTGTTAAAGTCCCCCACTATTATTGTGTTGCTGTTGATTTCCTCTTTTGCAGCTATTAGCAGTTGCCTTATGCATTGATGTGCTCCTATGTTGGGTGTATATATATTTATAATTGTTATATCTTCTTCTTGGATTGATCCGTTGATCATTATGTAGTTTCCTTCCTTGTCTCTTGTAACATTTTTTTTTTTTTTTCTTGTAACATTTTTTATTTTTTTTTCTGCGGTACGCGGGCCTCTCACTGCCTTGGCCTCTCCCGCCACGGAGTACAGGCTCTGTGGCCATGGCTTACGGGCCCAGCCGCTCTGCAGCATGTGGGATCCTCCCAGACCGGGGCACGAACCTGTGTCCCCTGCATCGGCAGGCGGACTCTCAACTGCTGTGCCACCAGGCAAGCCCAACATTCTTTATTTTAAAGTCTATTTTATCTGATGTGAGTATTGCTACTCCAGCTTTCTTTTGATTTCCATTTGCATGGAATATCTTTTTCCATCCCTTCACTTTCAATCTGTATGTGTCCCTAGTTCTGAAGTGGGTCTCTTGTAGACAGCATATGTATGGGTCTTGGTTTTGTATCTATTCAGCAAGCCTGTGTCTTTTTTTTTTTTTTTTTTTTTTTTTTTTTGCAGTATGTGGGCCTCTCTCACTGTTTTGGCCTCTCCCATCGTGGAGCACAGACTCCGGATGCGCAGGCTCAGCGGCCATGGCTCATGGGCCCAGCTGCTCTGCGGTATGTGGAATCTTCCCAGACCGGGGCATGAACCCGTGTCCCCTGCATTGGCAGGCGGACTCCCAACCACTGCGCCACCATGGAAGCCTGCCTGTGTCTTTTGGTTGGAGCATTTTATCCATTCACGTTTAAGGTAATTATTGGTATGTATGTTCCAATTACCATTTTCTTAATTGTTTTGGGGTTGTTTTCGTAGGTCCTTTTCTTGTCTTGTGTTTCCTGCTTAGAGAAGTTCCTTTAGCATTTGTTGTAGAGCTGATTTGCTGGCGCTGAATTCTCTTCGCTTTTGCTTGTCTGCTTTTGATTTTTCCATCGAATCTGAATGAGATCCTTGCTGTGTTGAGTAATCTTGGTTGTCGGTTCTTCTCTTTCATCACTTTAAATATATCATGCCACCCCCTTCTGGATTGTAGAATTTCTGCTGAGAAATCAGCTTTTAACCTTATGGGAGTTCCCTTGTATGTTATTTGTCATTTTTCCCTTTGTCCTTTCAATAATTTTTCTTTGTCTTTAATTTTTGCCAATTTAATTACGATGTGTCCTGCTGTGTTTTTTGTTTGGTTTATCTTGCCTGGGACTCTGTGCACTTCCTGGAATTAGGTGGCTATTTCCTTTCCCATGTTAGGGAATTTTTTGACTTTAATCTCTTCAAATATTTTCTCGGGTTCTTCCTCTCTCTCTTCTCCTTCGGGGACCCCTATAATGTGAATGTTGTTGCGTTTACTGTTGTCCCAGAGTCTCTTAGTCTGTCTTCATTTCTTTTCATTCTTTTTTCTTTATTCTGTTTTGCAGCAATGAATTCCACCATTCTGCCTTCCAGGTCACTTATCCGTTCTTCTGCCTCAGTTATTCTGCTATTGATTCCTTCTAGTTTACTTTTCATTTCAGCTATTGTATTGTTCATCTCTGTTTGTTTTTTCTTTAATTCTTCTAGATCTTTGTTAAACATTCCTTGCATCATCTTGATCTTTGCCTCCATTCTTTTTCCGAGGTCCTGGATCATCTTCCCTACCATTTTTCGGAATTCTTTTTCTGGAATGTTGCCTATCTCCACTTCATTTAGTTGTTTATCTTGTTCCTTCATCTGGTACATAGTCCTCTGCCTTTTCATGTTGTCTATCTTTCTGTGAATGTGGTTTTTGTTCCACAGGCTGCAGGCTTGTAGTTCTTGCTTCTGCCATCTGCCCTTGGGTCTATTCTGTTGATTTTGTATGGAATGTCCTATCAATGTCAATTAAGTATCTTTTTTTAAATGTATCATTTAAAGCTTGTGTTTCCTAATTTATTTTCATTTCAGTTGATCTCTCCATTGGTGGAAGTGGGGTGTTAAGCTCCCCTACTCTTATTGTGTTAGTGTCAATTTCCCCTTTCATGGCTGTTAGCATTTGCCTTATGTCTTGAGGTGCTCCTATGTTGGGTGTATAAATATTTACAATTATTATATCTCCTTGGATTGATCCATTTATCATTATGTAGTGTCCTTCTTTGTCTCTTGCAATAGTCTTTATTTTAAAGTCTGTTTTGGGTGATATGGGAATTGCTACTGCAGCTTTCTTTTGATTTTTATTTGCATGGAATATCTTTTTCCATCCCCTCACTTTCAGTCTGTATGTGTCCCTAGGTCTGAAGTGGGTCTCTCGTAGACAGCAAATATACGAGTATTGTTTCTCCCTTCAGCCAGTCTGTGTCTTTTGGTTGGAGCATTTAATCCATTTACATTTAAGGTAGTTATATGCATTTTCCTAATACCATTTTCTTAATTGTTTTGCATTTGTTATTGTAGGCCTTTTCCTTCTCTTGTGTTTCCTGCCAAGAGAAGTTCCTTTAGAATTTGTTTTAAAGCTGATTTGGTGGTGCTGAATTCTTTTAACTTTTGCTTGTCTATAAAGGTTTTGACTTCTCCATCAAATCTGAATGAGATCCTTGCTGGGTAGAGTAATCTTGGTTGTAGGTTTTTCCCTTTCATCACTTTAAATACATTCTGCCACTCCATTCTGGTTTGCAGAGTTTCTGCTGGAAGATCAGCTGTTATCCTTATGGGGATCCCCTTGTATGTGGTTGCTTTTCCCTGCTGCTTTTAATATTTTTTCTTTGTATTTAGTTTTTGGTAGTTTGATTAATATGTGTCTTGTTGTGTTTCTTCTTGGATTTATCCTGTATGGGACTCTTTGTTCTTCCTGGACTTGATTATTTCCTTTCCCATATTAGGGAATTGTTCACCTGTAATGTCTTCAAGTATTTTCTCAATCCCTTTCTTTTTCTTTTCTTCTGAGACCCCTATAATTCAAATGTTGGTGCGTTTAACGTTGTCCCAGAGGTCTCTGAGACTGTCCTCAATTGCTTTCATTCTTTTTTCTTTATTCTGCTCTGTGGTATTTATTTCTACTATTTTATCTTCCAGGTCATTTATCTGTTCTTCTGCCTCAGTTATTCTGCTATTGATTCCTTCTAGAGAATTTTAAATTTCATTTATTGTGTTGTTCATCATTGTTTGTTTGCTGTTTAGTTCTTCTAGGTCCTTGTTAAACGTTTCTTGTATTTTCTCAATACTATTTCCAAAATTTTGGATCATCTTTAGTATCATAACTCTAACTTCTTTTTCAGGTAGACTGCCTATTTCCTCTTCATTTGTTTGGTCTGGTGGGTTTTTACCTTGCTCCTTCATCTGCTGTGTATTTCTGTCTTCTCATTTTGCCTAAGTTACTGTTTTGGGGGTCTCCTTTTCACAGGCTGCAGGTTTGACGTTCCCATTGTTTCTGGTGTTTCCCCTCAGTTAGTAAGGTTGGTTCACTGGGTTGTGTAGGCTTCCTGGTGGAGGGTACTGGTGCCTCTCTTCTGGTGGATGAGGCTGGATCTTGTCTTCTGGTGGGCAGGAGCGAGTCCGGTGGTGTGTTTTGGCGCGTCTGTAAACTTGGTATGATTTTAGGCAGCCTCTCTGCTAATGGGTGGGGTTGTCTTCCTGTCTTGCTAGTTGTTTGGCATGGGATGTCTAGCACTGGAGCTTGCTGGTCGTTGCATGTCCCTGTGTCCTAGCATGAGACAGAGATTTCTGGGAGAAGTCTCACCAATTGATATTACATGTGGCCAGGAGTTCTCTGGTGTTCCAACGTCCAGAACTTGGCTCTCCCACCTCCGAGGCTCAGACCTGACTCCCGGCTGGAGCACCAACACCTTGTCAGCCACATGGTTCAGAAGAAAAGTGAGACAAAAAAGAAAGAAAGAAAAAATAAAGTTATCAAACTAAAAAACTATTTATATTAGTAAAATAAAAAAAATTTTAAATTATAAAAATAAAAACGGAATAATAAAAAAAAGAAGAGAGAAACCAAACCAATAAACAAATCCACCAATGATAACAAGCGCTAAAAGCTAACCTAAGATAACCATATAAATCAGAAACTAGTCAGCCGCGGAAAGCAGACCCCAAGTGTACAGTTGCTCCCAAATTCCACTGCCTCAATTTTGGGATGATTTGTTGTCTATTCAGGTATTCCACAGATGCAGGGTACATCAAGTTGCTTGTGGAGATTTAATTCACTGCTCCTGAGGCTGCATGGATAATTTTCCCTTTCTCTTCTTTGTTCTCACAGCTCCAGCCTTTCAGCTTTGGTTTTGGCTCCACCGCTGCGTGTAGGTCACCTGAGGGCGTCTGTTCCCCACCCAGACGGGAGGGCATTAAAGCAGGGGCTGATTAGGGGGCTCTGACTCACTCAGGGCAGGGGGAGGGAGGGGTAAGGAATGCGGGGCGAGCCTGTGGTGTCAGAGGCCAGGTGAAGTTGCAACAGCCTGAGGCTGTGTGTTCTCCCAGGGAAGTTGTCCCTGGATCAGGGGACTGTGGCAGCGGCAGGCTGCAGGGCTCCGGGGAGGGGAGGTGTGGAAAGTGACCTGTGCCTGCACACAGGCTTCTTGGTGGCTACAGCAGGAGCGTTAGCGTTTCATACCCATCTCTGGTGTCCACGCTGATAGCCGTGGCTCTCACCCATCTCTGAAGATCATTTAGGCAGTGCTCTGAATCCCCTCTCCTCGCGCACCCCGAAACAATTGTCTCTTGACTCGTAGGCAGTTCCAGACTTTTTCTTGGACTCCCTCCCAGCTAGCTGTGGTGCACTTGCCCCCTTCAGGCTCTGTTCATGCAGCCAATCCCAGTCCTCTCCTTGGGATCTGACCTCCGAAGCCTGAGCCTCAGCTCCCAGCCCCCGCCCGCCCCGGCGGGTGAGCAGACAAGCCTCTCTGGCTGGTGAGTGCTGGTTGGCACCGATCCTCTGTGCGGGAATCTCTCTGCTTTGCCCTCCGCACCACTGTTGCTGCACTCTCCTCCATGGCTCTGAAGCTTCCCCCCTGCCCAGCCCCCGTCTCCAGTGAAGGGGTGTCCTAGTGTGTGGAAACTTTTCCTCCTTCACAGCTCCCTCCCACTGGTGCAGGTCCTGTCCCTATTCTTTTGTCTCTGTTTTTTCTTTTTTCCTTTTGCCGTACCCAGGTACGTGGGGAGTTTCTTGCTTTTGGGGAGTCTGAGGCCTTTTGCCAGCGTTCAGTAGGTGTTCTGTAGGAGTTGTTCTACATGTAGATGTATTTTTGATGTATTTGTGGGGAGGAAGGTGATCTCCACATCTCACTGCTCCGCCATCTTGAAGGTCCTTCTCGCCACTTGCTTTCTTGGTTCTCTAGCTTGCAGATTGCAGATTGTGTGAGCCAATTCCTATAATAAATCTCCCTTTATATCTATATCTATATCTATACTCTATATCTATCTATATCTATACTCTATATCTATATCTATCTATATTTATCTCCTATTGGTTTTCTTTCTCTTGGGCTGGATCTCTGGGTATGTGAGTTTGAGATTCTGATATATATTGCCAAAATATTTGCTCTAGAGGTTGTACCTATTTGCAACCTACCAACCACAATTTAGCATGTTTGTTTCCTTTGATATAGGAAAACAACACAATGTTACCATATTTTTGGGTCATTGCTCATATAATAGGTGAAAAATGGTATCCCACTGTACCTTTAAATTCAGATGGCTATTATGTATAATGCTGAGCCTCATTTCAGGTCTTTGAAAGCCATTGGTTTCCTTTACTTTGAATGATGTCCTCCCCTATTTTTCTTTGAGGCTCTTGGTTTTTTCCTTATTGATTTGTAGAAACATTTTATATGCTAACAAAGGTAGCTGTTGTCTATAATATATGTTGCAAATATTTTTCTCAGGTTGTTATTTGACCTTTGACTTTGCGCTCTTTTTCCTAGGCAGAACATTTTTTATGATATGTGGTCATGTTTATCATCTTCTTTTTAAGTTTTCTGTATTTTGTGGCATACTTAAAAGTCTTTCTCCACCCCAGAACAGTTAAACAAACTCTTCATATTTTCTTTTAACACTTCGATAGTATTTATTTTTACACTTAGTCTGTAATTAATTTTGCTGTAAAGAATAAGGAGCAATCCTATATATATATATATATATATATATATATATATATATATATATACACTTTTTTTTTTTTTTTGCGGTACGCGGGCCTCTCACTGTTGTGGCCTCTCCCGTTGCAGAGCACAGGCTCCGGATGCACAGGCTCAGCGGCCATGGCTCACGGGCCCAGCCGCTCGGCGGCATGTGGGATCTTCCCAGACCAGGGCACAAACCTGTGTCCCCTGCATCGGCAGGTGGACTCTCAACCACTGCACCACCAGGGAAGCCCCAATTTATATTTTTATGCAAATTGGTAAAGTGCTACTTAATTTTCCCAATAGCATTTATTTATTAATTTTTATTTTATTTATTTACTTTTGGCTGCGTTGGGTCTTTGTTGCTGCATGCAGTATTTCTCTAGTTGTGGCGAGCAGGGGCTACTGTTCATTGCGGTGCGCAGGCTTCTCATTGTGGTGGCCTCTCTTGTTCCAGAACATGGGCTTTAGGCACATGGGCTTCGGTAGTTGTGGTGTATGGGCTCAGTAGTTGTGGCTTGCGGGTTCCAGAACACAGGCTCAGTAGTTGTGGAGCACGGGCTTAGTTGCTCCACGGCATGCCAGATCTTCCTGGACCAGGGTTTGCTTCTGTGTCCCCTGTGCTGGGAGGCGGATTCTTAACCACTGCACCACCAGGGAAGTCCCTCCCAACAGCATTTGTTGAGTAATTCATTCCCTCCTTTGATTTGCAAGTCTACCATATAATCTTCTAAATGTCTGTATTCTATTCCATGGTTTGTCTGTCTAATCATGCACTTGTATCATACCATTTTAATTACTGTATTATAATAATGTATTTGAGTATCTGGTAGGGTTGGGTTTGCCCTGATTACTCTTCTTTTTCAGAATATCTTGACTATTCTTTTTTTTTTTTTTTGCAATTAAGTCGGGTTTTATTTATTTTTAAAATTTTTATTTATTTAATTTATCTATCTTTGGCTGCATTGGGTCTTCACTGTGGTGCATGGGCTTCTCACTGCAGTGGCCTCTCCAGCTGCGGAGCACAGGCTCCAGAGCTCAGACTCAGTAATTGTCACACATGGGCTCAGTAGTTGTGGAGCAGGGGCTCAGTTGCTCTGCGGCATGTGGGATCCTCCTGGACCAGGGCTCGAACCCGTGTCCCTTGCATTGGCAGGCAGGTTTCCAACCACTGTGCCACCAGGGAAGCCCTATCCTGACTATTCTTGAATGTTCATTTTCACATATGAAATTTAAAATTAGCTCTTGTTGATATTTTAATTGGTATCACATTCATTTTATAAATTACTTTAAGGAAAATTGACATCCTTGCAGTATTCCTGTCCACAAATAAGGTATACCTTTCCCTTAATTCAGCAATTTGTCATTTTAAAATCAAATTGTATTGAAACCAATTTTAAGTTAATATACTCCAGATTTTTTTGGTCATAATTTAGACTAATTTTTTAGTGAAGTATAGGTGATTTACAATATTGTGTTAATTTCAGCTGTACAGCATAGTGATTTGGTTTTTTGTTACTTTTCTTAGATTATAGTCCATTATAGGTTATTACAAGATATTGAATATAATTCTCTGTGCTGTACGTAAATCTTTGTTGCTTATCTATTTTATGTATAATAGTTTGTATCTGTTAATCACATACTCCTATTTTGTCCCTCCCCTCTCCCTCTCCCCTTTAGTAACCATGTTTGTTTTCTATGTCTGTGAGTCTATTTCTGTTTTGTACATATTTCACTTGTATTATTTTTAGATCCCATGTGTAAGTGATATCATATAGTATTTTTCTTTCTCTGTATGGCTTATTTCACTAAGCATAATGTTCTCTAGGTCCATCCATGTTGCTGCAAATGGCAGTATTTCATTCTTTTTTATGGCTGAGTAATAGTCTGTTGTATATATATACACCACATCTTTTTATTGTATGAGCTGTTTGTATATTTTATATATTAACCCCCTGTTGGTGGCACCATTTGCAAATATTTTCTCCATTCCATAGATTGTCTTTTCATCTTGTTGATGGTTTCCTTTGCTGTGAAAGAGCTTTTAAGGTTGATTAGGTCCCATTTGTTTATTTTCACTTTTATTTCTTTTTCCATGGGAGACTGATCTAAGAAAATATTGCTTCGATTTATGCCTGAGAAGGTTCTGCCTGTGTTCTCTTCTAGGAGTTTTATGGTGTCATGTCTTACATTTAGGTCTTTAAACCATATTGAGTTTTTTTTTTTTTTTTGATCAGTATGTTTTATTTATTTATTTATTTATTTTTGGCCTTGCCGTGGAGCACTCAGGATCTTAGTTTCCCTACCAGGGATCAAATCCATGCCTCCTTCAATGGAAGAGCAGTGTCTTAACCACTGGACCACCAGGGAAGTGCCCATTTTGAGTTTATTTTTGCATATGGTGTTAGGAATATTCTAATTTCATTGTATTACATGGAGCTGTCCAGCATTCTTAACACCACTTGTTGAAGCGGGCTTTCTTGATATACTTGTTTAACTATGAACAGTAAACAAGTAGGAAAACATACTTGTTTAACTACTTTTAAAAACTGAGTATATTTGACATATACATTATATTAATTTCAATTCAAAGTATGGTCCAGACCAAAATATGGACGTCCGTAGGCAGCTTGTTAGAAATGCAGAGTCTTAGCCACATCAGACATGCTATACCTGAATTTGCATTTAACATATCTCCCAGGTGATTTATGTGCCCATCAACATTTGTGAAGTGCCAGTGTAGAGTAGTCTCCACAGCTTTTTAATTTTATTTATTTAATATACGTAAAAGTTTATTTATTTATTTATTTTTGGCTGCATTGGGTCTTTGTTGCAGTGTGCGGGCTTCTCATTGAGGTGGCTTCTCTTGTTGCAGAGCATGGGCTCTAGGCACGCGGGCTCAGTAGTTGTGGCTCGCGGGCTCTAGAGCACAGGCTCAGTAGTTGTGGCGCACAGGCTTAGTTGGTCCGCGGCGTGTGGGATCTTCCCAGACCAGGGCTCGAACCCGTGTCCCCTGCATTGGCAGGTGGATTCTCAACTACTGCGCCACCAGGGAAGCCCCCACACCTTCCTTTTTAAATCATGCATCCCTATCCATTATAAAAAGTGATACTCTCCAATATGTGTGTATATATTTGCAAATTATGTGTGTATTACTGTAACATGTTGCAATATATATTTTGGAAACAATGCATAAAAAATTAAAATTACAAAAAAATACATTATATTAGTTTCAGGTGTGCAACATAATGATTTTATATTTGTGTCTATTTCAAAATGATCATCACAGTAAGTTTAGTTAACCTCCGTCAGGACTTTCCTGGTGGCACAGTGGCTAAGAATCCGTCTGCTAATGCAGGGGACATGGGTTCGAGCCCTGGTCAGGGAAGATTCTACATGCTGCGGAGTAACTAAGCCCATTTGCCACAACTACTGAGCCTGTGCTCTAGAGCCCGTGAGCCACAACTACTGAGCCTGCGTGCCACAACTACTGAAGCCCCTGCACCAAGAGCCTGTGCTCCACAACAAGAGAAGCCACCACAATGAGAAGCCCGCACACCACAACAAAGAGTAGCCCCCGCTCACCACAGCTAGAGAAAGCCTGCGTGCAGCAATGAAGACCCAACACAGCCAAAAATAAATAAAAAAATGAATACTAATGCACTCATTAAAAAAAAAATCCATCACCGTGCATAGTTACAAAAATTTTTTTCTTTTGATGAGAAAATTTAAGGTCTACCCTCTTAGCAACATTAAAAAATACAATACAGTATTATTAACTATAGTCACTATTATATCAGGACTTACTTATCTTATAACTTGAAGTTTGTACCTTTGACTCCCTTCACCCATTTTGCCCATTCCTGACACCTTCCCCTGGCAACCACCAACCTGTTCTCTGTATCTATGAGCTTGAGCTCATTTTTGTTTTTTTTTTTTTAATATTCCACATGTAAATGAGATCATATGGTATTTGTCTTTCTCTGTCTGAGTTATTTCACTTAGCATAATGCCCTCAGTGTCCATCCATATTGTCACAAATGGCAAGGTTTCATTCTTTTTTATGTCTTAATAATCCATTATACACACACACACACACACACACACACACACACACACACATCTTTATCCATTCATCCATTGATGGACACTTAGGTTGTTTCTATGTTGTGGCTATTGTAAATTTTGCTGCTATGAGCATGAGGGTGCAGATATCTCATCAACACAGTGTTTTCATTTCCTTCAAATATATTCCCAGTAATGGAATTGCTGGATCATATGGTAGTTCTATTTTTAATTTTTTGGAAAACCTCCATGCTGTGTTCCATAGTGGCTTTACCAATTTACGTTCCTACAAAGAGTGCACAAGGGTTCCCTTTTCTTCACATCCTCGCTAATACTTATTATTTTTGTCTTTTTGATAATAGTTGTCTTTTCATTTTGTTTATGCTTTCCTTTGCTGCGCAGATGCTTTTTAGTTTGATGTTGTCGCATTTATTGATTTTTGCTTTTGGTATCAAATCCAAGAAAACATCACCAAGACCAATGTCAAGGAATTTACCACCTATGTTTTCTTCTACGAGTTTTATGGTTTCTGGTCTTATGTTCAGTTCTTTCATCAATTTAGAGTTGATTTTTATGTATTAAGATAGGGGTCCAGTTTCACTCTTTTGCATTGGCTATCCAGTTTTCCCTGTATCATTTATTGAAGAAAACCCATTGTATATTCTTGGCTCCTTTGTCAAAAATTAATTGACCTATATGTGTGGGTTTATTTCTGGGCTCTATATTCTGTTCCAATGACCTGTCTGTTTTAATGCTAATGCCATAGTATTGATATTTCAATTACTATAGCTTTGTAATATAGTTTGAAGTCAGGGAGTGTGATGCTTCCAGTTTTGTTCTTCTTTCTCAAGATTGCTTTGGCTATTTAGGGTCTTTTGGTTCCACACAAATTTTAGGATTTTTTTTATTTCTATGAAAAATGCCTTTGGAATTTTGATATGGATTGCATTGAATCTGTAGATTGCTTTAGGTAATACTGCCATTTTAACAATATTAATTCTTATAATCCATGAGCGTGGAATATCTTTCCATTTCTTTGTGTCTTCTTCAGTTTCTTTCATGAATGTATTATAGTTTTCAGTGTACAAATCTTTCACTTTCTTGGTTAAATTAATTCCTAAATCTTTTATTCCTTTTGATGCGATTGTAAATGGGATTGTTTTCTTAATTTCTCTTTCTGATTGTTCATTGTTAGTGTATAGAAATGCAACAGATTTTTGTATATTGATTTTGTATCCTGCAACTTCACTGAATTGTTTTATTAGTTCTAACAGTTTCTTGGTAGGGTCTTTAGGGTTTTCTATGTATAATATCATCATCTGCAAATAGTGACATTTTAAGCTACTTTTTGATAACATTTCTTTGTACGTTAATGCTGTAAAATCAACGTTTCACTTTTGAATTTTTATTTCGTACCAAATTTCATGTAATTAATGAATAGTAAATGAATATTAAAATCTAAGAAAAAATTGGTAAGTTACTTAAGTGTTGGGATATTGGAAGGATTAATTGGTTATAAGAACAGGAAAGATAAAATCTGGCTAAATTCTGACTCCAAATTCCACATTACTTGTTTGATGAAACAGCACTGCCAGTGGATAGTTAAGACATTTCCCCTATGTTAGATAAGCTACTTTGAGGACTGTGGAAAAAATTGAAGAATACAGTAAATGTCTTCCTACAAGGTAATCTATAGGAAACTAAACATACATCCAATGACAAGCTGGACAACATCAGGATCAATTGTTGGACATTCAAATGATCAAGTATAAATTTATCTTGAATTCACTCAATACCTGAAGTCAATTCTTCAATACTGAGCTTTCCCACATATTTTCAGGGCAATATATCCATTTCTTATTTAAACGAAATCTTCAAAACCGACTTCTCAAATTCAACATGTTGTGATTTTTATCTTCAAAAGGGTAGGAATTGTTTTAAAATAAATTTTATTTAAACATTGAAGCCAAAGTTAAGCATGAAGCTAGTTTTGAATGTGTGCGTTGGCACAAAGACCATCTGAACCCGTTCTATGTAAAAACTTAGAGTGTTGTATGCAGGGATAAGTTTTTCGTGGTCTTATTGTTGATAGGTATTTCCTTCACTGCAAATACATATTATGTGTGCTTACCTCTTGCCTTCTTAAGAAAGTGACTTCAGACAATGGTCATGAGTCAACATTTTAATGAATCTGAATGTTATATTGCTAGGTTTGCTAAGGGGAAGGTGAGATGGAGGTGGGAGAGAGGAATATAAGAAGACACAGGACTGACAGGTAAAATAAATGGGGACTCTTTAAAGAGTAGCTTTCCTTCAAAGCTTCCAGGAACACTTCAGATCCCGACTCAGGGGACTTCTAAGCCAGCAGTATGAAGATCAAACTAAATTGCTTGCAAAAGGTAGAACTGATGGCTGTTAGTTTTTGAGAAAAGAAGATCTGTGGGTTAAGGTGAAATGGAGGGAGTGAAATGAAGACAAAGCAAAAATGATGTTTTTGCAGTACACCTCAGGGGAAAGAGAGACAGTGACGAGAACCTTGGGATGGCCTTATTACGAACTGAGTGAGTGAGTGTGGAAACGGGACCCAGGTCAGAATGTCCTGGTAAGTTTTGCTGGGCTCTAAGAATACTCCCAGAAGGATTACAACTCTAACACTGCACACCAAGGAGGGTGTTGGAAAAGCCTCCTGCCGTGAATAAAGCTTTTCCACCTGCTTTTAAAAAATTGTTCTGTGTCAATAAATTTTCCTTATTTATTTCCTCAAACACCTCATGTTCTGCATCTCTATGGTCACAGCTACATTAAGAGTTGGTAATAAACTACTACCTTTTTTGCGTGCCCAATTCTAAAGCATAATCTGTAAGAACATCTTTGTTAGGTAATAGCTCATGATGATTATAAACAAACCCAGTAGGATGTTATTTCTTGTCTGCTACAGTGATTTCATGCTAGCAACAACATTCAGAATCTCCTTTTCAAGGCTGCATTAGATATCAGGGAATAAGTTTGGCCTCTGCTAATTATTTTGGCTATAAAAGAGATTTTATTATTTTATTTCTTAAAATAGAAGACTTGCTACAAAGTCAATAGTTTGACCTTTAAGCTACTGGTTTGAACTGTCAAGTCACTAGTACCCTTCCCTGTCTACTGTTTTCCTCTTTTCAAAGAAAGCATAAAAAAGGAGTCTGGAAAAATATATAGTCATTTGGAATGGATTGTACCAATCCATATGCAAAACAATGCAATTAGAGCTATCTAAAGAACTCTTACCTCTTCCTTCTGTTCTAATTTTGCTTCTGTACATTTTAATACTCTTATGCTAGCATGTAGAAAATAACATGCGCATTTGAAAGTCTGGCTTTTGACTGCTGCAATAAAATTATAATCACCAATAGCTTTTAGAAGACAATATTCGTTCATAATTAAATACAAACAAAGCACTTATTTTCCTTTCCTTTCTGACACTTGTAGAGGGGAGGGGATGAACCTGATGAGCCATGGGGGAATGTAGATAGAGGGTGGCCAACACTGATGGTTGCTGACCCCAGAGCCACTTCTTCCCCTCTGCTGTGTTAGGCAGAATGAGGTCCTCCAGCCCCAAGGCGTCCACTTCCTAATCCTTAGGACCTGTGAAAATGTTACCCTTTATGACAAAAGGGACTTTGTAGGTGGGGTTAATTTAAGGATCTTGAGATGGGGAGAATATTGTGGAATATCTGGGTAGGTCCAATGTAGTCACAAAGGTTTTTATAAGGGAAAGAGGGAGGCAGGAGAGTCAGAGGAGATATGATGATGGAAGCAGAGGTTGGAGTGTTGTGAAGAAGGGGCCATAAACCAAGAAGTGCAGGAGGCCTCTAGAACCTGGTGAACGCAAGGAAATTCTCCTCTTGAGTGTCCAGAAGGAGCTCAGCCCTTCCAACACCTTGATTGTAGCCCCATGAGACCCCTTTTGGACTTCTGACTTGCAAAACTGTAAGAAAATAAATTTGTGCTGTTTTAAGCTATAAGTTTGTGGTAATTTGTTACATCAGCAATAGGAAACTAATACACAGCCCTAGAAGATGAATCACAATTTGTCTAAATCAACTGTGGAAATTCCACTGACCTTTGCCAAGTATCCCTTGTGATTTGCCATAAAGAAAAGTCAGCTTTCAATTGCTGGGAAATTTTTTCCTTTCTTATCCATCCATCCTTTCCCTCCTGCTTGGGATGTTGGTATGAGAATGTAATGCCTGGACCTGCAGCAGCCATCTTGTGACTGTGAGTCGACAATATCTTAAAAATCTAAAGACCTAAAAATCAACACGTTGAAGATGCCAGAGTTAAAGGTCCTTGATGACATTCCTGAAACATTGCACCAAATCTGGAACCATGTGTATATGAGATTATGTATGAGATAATTAACGGTATTATTGCTTATGCCACTATTACATGTGGAATTCAAGTTAGATACGTTTCATATGTGTGATGTAATTAACAAAAAATTGACTAAATTTTTTTCAATTAAATTTCTTCAGGTTTATCCTGTCATTCATTCTGAGAAGACTGATTTCACTGTTAGGCTGTTGAAAGCATCATATCAACTAGAAGAATATTTGCTTTGCTAGCAATTTGAATCAAACTACATATTTTTTGCAGACATTTTGGAGAAAAATATGAGTTATACCATTTGTTGGCTTTGCTTGCAAGGTAACAAAATCAAGAACTAAACAGACAAACTCATTTTGATGGCTAAGTGAAAACCTGGCTGACATTCCACTGGTTAGAGACCTAGGCAACTAATGAGTACATAAAGTAATAATGGAATATTATAATATGTGAAACACTTAATGTAGTTCAAACAAATTAGACAGCAAAGCATTAATTACCCACTTTGATAAATGGTCTTCTGGCCTTATCCTGCATGTTCTTCTCTATAACTATTGTAGCAGTAGAAAAATGAGTCATTTTAAAATAATTTCAAGACAAAGAAAAACAAGATTGTGCATTGAAAAATATTTAAATTATATTCCTAGATTTGCAAAATTATTCACGAGGAAATTTTAAAATAACCTTTAATTAATAATATCCAAATCCCTTGATTTTCCTTGACTAATAGAATAGCTGAGTTTATAGCTATAACTGCAAATGTGAATTGATTTTTCTTTCCCTCTAAATAGCTTGAAACACCATTTATCTAGTGAATTACAGACCCTTCAGAGTTAGGATTTTCTCCACTTTTCTTTCTCTACAAGTAATCAAGTCTTCATCCCATTAACATTTTTTGGAAGAGAAAATACTACAACACTATGTGCTACAACATCTTCCTATTTATTTTTAAGCTTCAACCCATAAACTCTTTTTTTAAAAACCCATAAACTCTTTATTCCTTTTCTCAGGTCACATTGA
Organism: Phocoena sinus; assembly: GCF_008692025.1. NCBI lineage: Eukaryota > Metazoa > Chordata > Mammalia > Artiodactyla > Phocoenidae > Phocoena > Phocoena sinus. Next base: position 70,359,312 of record NC_045774.1, on the reverse strand, counting down.
AGAGGGCAATTCATTTGAGTTACTCCTGGACTATTTCAACTAGACACCACTTCTCATCTTCAAAAGTAACCTTGGCATAACTCACTCTTCCTAATTCCTTAGGAGTGACCTCAAGGTTACCCGAGGCCATTTCCAGACACCCAGGCTAGGGCCACATTCATTACTTTGATTTTTTGGGTTTTTTTTTTGCCTGATTGTCTTCCCACATGCGGGGAACTACTTGAGAAAAACCCATATCTTTCATCTATGCAGACCCCAAACTTAGCCCAATGCCCCAAAGTTGGTCGAGAAAATGCAGGAAAAATGAATGAACACAGAAAAGGTACCTATCAGGGAAATACATTTTACCTTATCATGTATTGGATACTACCTGTTCTCAGGCCTTGAACATATGTTTGGAACTTATGCAAAGTTTTGAAGTATGTTTTTCTCCTGTATTTTAATAATTAGAAAGTTATTACATGGAGAACTGAAATTTGAGTTGTATAGCCACTGTTGCCAAATCACTCTTGTTCTGCTAATCTTACCATACATTATTAATAAGAATGCTTGGCTGAAAGTTAAAATAAAAGTTTAACCATCAAAAAAAAAAAAAAAGAAAGAAAAAGAAAAGATGTTATCTCACAAAGTAAGAATTTCAAGCACAGTGCTTTTCAGGGTTGATTAGTTCAGTGGTTCTTTGATGTCATCCAGGACTTAGGTCTTTCCAGAATTCTTCTTTGCTGCCCTCAGTGTGTGGACTTGCGTTCTTCAAGGGAACAACTGTAGTAGTTCAAGATATCATGTCCAGAGCATCAATGTCTAGAGGCAGAAGTGAGCTACCATCTCTTCCTAGTATCTTTCTCTCTTTTAAAATATATCCAAACTTATATATATTCATAGTTCAAAGAGTCAAATAGTTTGACCAAGTTTGTTATTTAAATAACAGCAAGCTCCTCTCCTCTCCGTTGTTCTTCTCTCCCCAAAGCCTATCAACTTTGAGCTCTCGTAGCTGATTATTATTTTACCTTTCACTTCTATGTCTCCAAATAACAAGCTTGTGTTACATGCTTCTTGATTTTTCAGTCATTAGACATTATATATTGATTTCTCAGTGTGGAAAAGGAAGATTTTTCTCTCTTTTTCCCCAGACTCACTTCTCTTCTCTGTGTCTGGCCTAAAGTTTTATTTGATCTTCCTTTGCTATTATCCTGGGGAATCCTTTTGCTCCTCTTCTGCTATTTACTATTTACAGTAACTCTTGCAATGCTCTTTCTTTCTTTCTTTCTTTTTTTAACATCTTTATGGGAGTATAATTGCTTTACAATGCTAATTTCTGCTGTATAACAAAGTGAATCAGCTGTACGTATACATATATCCCCATATCCCCTCCCTCTTGCATCTCCCTTCCACCCTCCCTTTCCCACCCCTCTAGGTGGTCACAAAGCACAGAGCTGACCTCCCTGTGCTATGCAACTGCTTCCCACTAGCTATCTATTTTACATTTGGTAGTGTGTATATGTCCATGCCTCTCTCTCACTTCGTCCCAGCTTACCCTTCCCCCTCCCCACATCCTCAAGTTCATTCTCTATGTCTGCATCTTTGGAATGCTCTTTCATATTTTAATCTCTCATTTTATGGAGAAACTTCTTCTAGTAATTTCCTGAGAAAGGGTGCCAGGGAAGTAAATTTTTGAAACTTTGAATTTTTTATTCTCCTTTATGCTTATGCTTTACCCTTAAGTGACAGTTTGATTAGGTGTAGAATTTTAGGTTGGAAATAATTTTCTTTGAGAATTTTGAAGGCATTGATTTCTGGCTTCCAGCTTCTAGCTTCTGGCTGCTGTTCATATGAAGTTGTTGTTTCCTGGTCCTTTGTAGGCCAACTTCCTCCCCCCAACCCCCTACCTGGAGGCTTGTTTTTGTTCCCAGTATCCTGAAATTTTATGATGATTTTCACTGTTGTGGTTCTATTTTCATCTGTTGTGTTGGGCGGCTGGTGGATAATTTCTATCTGGAAATTCACAGTTTTCATTTTTGGCAATTTTTCTTATACTATTTCTTTGATGATTTATTCTGTCATCTTTTCAGGAATTCTTATTATTTGAATGTTAAATCCCTGTCATGGTCAGCCTCCAAAATGGCTCTCAATGATTCTTGAGTCTTGGTATTCATATCTTTGTGCAGTCCCCTCCCACACTGAATAGGCTGACCTGTGTAACCAACAGGATATTGTGAAAATGGTGAAGTATGCCTTATGAAGTTAGGTCATAAAAGACGTTGTAGCTTCCAGCTTGCTGCCTCTGGAATAATTTTCTTGGGGGGGGATGTCAACTGTCATGTTGGGAGGATACTCAAGTAGCCCTGTGGAGGGATACTTGGGTAAGGAATGGAAGACCGTGCTAATATCCAGCATTAACTTGCCAGGAACATGAATGAGCCACACTGGAAGCAGATCCTTTAGCCCCTGTCAAACCTTCAGATGATTGAAACTCAGCTGTCATCTTGACTGCAACTTCATGAGACCTTGAACGACAGCCACTCAGCTAAGCCACCCCTGAATCGCTAACCCATAGAAGCTGTATGAAATAAACATTTATAGTTTTAAACCAGCATAGTTTGTTTTCACATAGTTTATTATGCAGCAGTAGATAACTACTATGACCTTGCTTGAGTCTTAAATTTTCTTATCTAATGTTGAAGTCCCAAGCTATGAGCTAACAGCTTGGGACTTCAGCTGCTCTCTATGTGGGCTCTCTGTGTGGACTAGTTTGGTCTTCCTCACACTATATTAGCTAGACTCCAGAAGTCATGCTGCATCACTCTTGTTGCATTCCGTTCATTGAGGCAGTAACAAAGTCCTCCCCAGATCCAAAGAGAGTGCAAGGTTCTGGGAGAGCATGTAGGACTGCAAATGTTGCTGTGACCATTTTTTTAAACAATTTTTAAATTTTGGCTGCGCCGAGTCTTCGTTGCGGCATGTGGGATATTTTTAGTTGCGGCATGCGGACTCCTAGTTGTGGCATGCATGCGGGATCTAGTTCCCTGACCAGGGATCGAACCCAGGCCCCCTGCATTGGGAGTGCGGAGTCTTACCTACTGGACCACCAGGGAAGTCCCTGCTGTGGCCACTTTTGAAAACACAATCTGCCACACAGAGTCTATACTAAAACATTGATTAAGACTCAGAATTTAACTTCATGCCAATGGGGCCAACACTTACATGTTGGAAGATCTCAACTTTTGTCATTAAAAATTAAATTAAATACTACCTTCATAACAACGATTAAAGAGCAAACTTCTCTCTCCACCCCATACCTTTCTGTTTTCCCTTGCCTTCACCTATTTTTTTTTTTAATACAGTAGTGGTTAATATAAGCTGTAGTATCTTTGGCTTATTCTCTATGGGGTTTTTTTTTTGGTGTTTGTTTTTTTTTTATGTTGGGGGTAGGAGTTTATTAATTAATTTATTTATTTTTGCTGTGTTGCGTCTTCGTTTCTGTGTGAGGGCTTTCTCTAGTTGTGGCAAGCGGGGGCCACTCTTCATCGCGGTGCGCGGGCCTCTCACCATCGCGGCCTCTCTTGTTGTGGAGCACAGGCTCCAGACGCGCTGGCTCAGTAGTTGTGGCTCATGGGCCTAGTTGCTTCACGGCATGTGGGATCCTCCCAGGCCAGGGCTCGAACCCGTGTCCCCTGCATTAGCAGGCAGATTCTCAACCACTGCGCCACCAGGGAAGCCCTGTTTTTTGTTTTTAATTTGAGCATGTTGACTGATACACCAGCAATGGTCTCTGACTACAATGATGTCTTCAGCACTGAATTGTCCTCATTTCTTTTATGTAAATGTTATTTTTCTCTGATCCATGAGCAAAGTGCAATACTTGTAACTTGACTGCTTTCTCCTCAGTTGTTTTGAGCCTTGCTGTTGAGCTGTCTAACCCCATTTGCATGCCTGCACAACAGGATCTCTGGTTGTCCCAGCACCTGAGTTGAGCTTCCCCGGGCTGGCAGGTTCCTGATGACAATGTCAATCTTCATCTTTATGAAGAAACAGCTTGAAGTTATTTCTTCAAAAATACTCTTTCCAAATCTACAACAGATGGTGTTGGCTTTAAAATCAGAATTGACAATCAGGTGGCTACATTGAAGTTTTAAGGCTACTCTGGAAAAATAAAGTTTTCTGAAGAATCTGATTTATTTTAAGGGCTAAAACCGAAGCATATATACTTGGAAATTTCAGGTGATACTTAACGATTTACTCTCAGAATATATTAAAAAACATTCTCAAATTAAGGACTAACACAAAATAACTTTAAATGTTAGCATTCTCCTGATTCAAATAGCTCTGGACCTGCATTTTAGCTGACTCAGACTTTTGAATGAACTAAACATTTTCATTAATTAAAAATGCATGTTAGGGCTTTCCTGGTGGCGCAGTGGTTGAGAGTCCGCCTGCCGATGCAGGGGACGCGGGTTCGTGCCCTGGTCCGGGAGGATCCCACGTGCCGCGGAGCGGCTGGGCCCGTGGGCCATGGCCGCTGAGCCTGCGCGTCCGGAGCCTGTGCTCCGCAGCGGGAGAGGCCACAGCGGTGAGAGGCCCACGTACCGCAAAAAAAAAAAAAAAAAAAAAAAAATGCATGTTATATTATCAATAAAATCATTTTTTCCCCATATGGAAGAATTCCATCATTCCACTCTCCAAAGTTACAGTTAAAAATTCTAAGATTTAGAGAAGACTTCATGAACTTAATTTAATATTCTCAAATAGTCTTCCTTCAATAGTTCCATAGTTTCAAAAGTTTTTTTTAATGTTATGAAAGAGGGAAATCAAAAAGATACACTTATAAAAATCACTTTTCCAGTCCAAGTTTGATCATTCATTTATAGAGACGCTACTGTAGGCCAGGCTCTGAAGAAATAGAGAAGGTGGAGGAGACGATTTTGTAAGCAAACTATTTCAAACCAATATAATAGGTAACAGAGATAGAAATACAGAGGAGTGGGAGCACAGACAAGGGGGCGACTTATTTGTCTAAGGAGTTGGAAAATTTTCATAGAAGGACAAATACTCTTCATAGAAGAGGGATCTTTTTTTTTTTTTTTTTTTTACGGTACGTGGGCCTCTCACTGTTGTGGCCTCTCCCGTTGCGGAGCACAGGCTCCGGACGCGCAGGCTCAGCAGCCATGGCTCACGGGACCAGCCGCTCGCTCCGTGGCATGTGGGATCTTCCCGGACTGGGGCACGAACCTGTGTCCCCTGCATTGGCAGGTGGACTCTCAACCACTGCGCCACCAGGGAAGCCCCAGAGAATGATTTTAAACAGGGCAACCCCGTTAACAGCTTACACTGAAGGAACATAAACACTGGGAAGGGAATCAGATGGTGTGTAGAGTGAACAATAGTTAGGAGAGGTGACAAGGAGTTGCAGCAATGGGGTGGAATGGGGAGAAAACTGAGAAGTAGTTTGTAGGTAGAATTAATAGAGTTAAGAAACGGATTTGGCTTTCAAAGGAAGAATGCATCACTTAGTATCTAAAACTGAATTTATTGCTTGTTACAGAAGAGTTTGCTATGCTTGTACTATACAGTCTCCCTGAGAAGTAAACTGCTTTTACGAAGCATGGAGATTGTGAATTTGTGAATATCCATTGACAGGAATTTTAGTGATTGGTTGCCTGTTAGCCATGGAAACATGGTTACTAGAGTGAGGCTGTTGTTGATTGTAACAACAAAAAGCTGTCATTGAATGCTCAACATTTAGAAGCGTGGTTTCTTTTCTTTTTTAAAAAATTTTATTCATTTATGTATTGGCCGCGCTACCTGGCGTGCAGGATCTTATTTCCCAGATCAGGGATCAAACCCACAGCCCCTGCATTGGACGCACAGAGTCTTAACCACTGGACCACCAGGAAAGTCCCTAGAAGCGTGGTTTCTGAAGTGAAGTTGTCATTGATTGAGTGGGATGTGTTTAAAACTGATTCTGATGGTTACTTCTTCCTTTGGGCAAAATGCAATCTATCTCTTCCTTTCTTTCTTTCTTTCTTTTGCTGTAATTTATTTATTTATTTTTGGCTGTGTCAGGTCTTCATTTCTGTGCGCAGGCTTTCTCTAGTTGCGGCGAGTGGGGGCTCTACACGCATGGGCTTCAGTAGTTGTGGCACATAGGCTCAGTAGTTGTGGTGCGTGGGCTTAGTTTCTCTGTGGCATGTGAGATCTTCCCGGACCAGGGCTCGAACCCGTGTCCCCTGCATTGGCAGGTGGATTCTTAAACCACTGTGCCACCAGGGAAGTCCCTCTTTTCCTTTCTTTAATTGAAAGAATAAGAACTTTTATTTTTAGGGGTTAAAATGGAAGAAGAAAAAGTCACCGTTAACTTTTACTTGATGGAAAGAACTAGAACAGGAAGAAGAATCAGTGTGGGACATAGATGGGGAAAGGAGCAAGAGTGCACAGCAAGATGTGGGGATTTGGCCATGTTAACATGTATGTAGGACATCCAGTAGGAAGCTGGAGATTTGGAAAATGGTTGGTCTTTAGGCATCATGGACGCATAGGAGGGAATTGAAACCATGAATGAAATAAAGTAGCTCAGGAAAAGTTTGTGGAGTAAAAGTGGAAATTGGCCCGTTATAACACTGAGCAGTACTTGAGAACAGAAGAACCGGGAGACGGTAACTGGAGAAAGCAAAGGAGGAAAGAGTTTCAGACTCTTGAGTTGTCAACGCTAGGGATTTTTTTAATAAAAAAAAAATCTGGGGCTTCCCTGGTGGCGCAGTGGTTGGGGGTCCGCCTGCCGATGCAGGGGACGTGGGTTCGTGCCCCGGTCCGGGAGGATCCCGCGTGCCGCGGAGCGGCTGGGCCCGTGGGCCATGGCCGCTGGGCCTGCGCGTCCGGAGGCTGTGCTCCGCAGCGGGAGGGGCCGTGGCAGTGAGAGGCCCGCGTACCGCAAAAACAAACAAACAAACAAACAAACAAAAAAAACTGAAGAGGCCATTGTCTTCAGTAAGAGTCACTTCAGTAAAATTATAGCTCTGAAAATCACATTTAAGGGGTATCTAAACATTTTGGCTGTCAACTTCTGATATAGTGCTTCAAATTTGTTTCATTTGTCTTAGGTAGTCATGAATTTTATCAATGTTTTAATGTTAGAAGTATTTAACTCAAAAACTACTTATTAAGCACTTGCTATTTAACTACATTGTGAATTTTTAGCTTGAACATCCTAACAGATCACATCACGTCCTTATAGCACACACATTTTAGCAATGGGAAGTTAAATTTTATATCATAATTAACTTGATAAGCAAGAATGAACTTTTATATCTTAGAAGGTGATCTGAGCAGTACAGTGGTACTCTAATGTGACTAAAAAATGAACAAATTGAGTCATATCATAAATTATTCCTAAAACGTATATGTTAACATACAAACTGGGTACAAAATAGCTATTAACAATAATAACATGACTAATCTCTTAAGGGCAGAATTTTATCATGTTTGGTATCATACTATCAGTATTGCACTACTGAGCACTTCAATTATACTTTCTTAATCATACTTGTTTTAGTGTGAAATGCCTGTCTTAATTCCTGACTTCTTCATGCTTTTTACACAGTGAACATGTCTTTAATTTTATATTCCCTGGCTTTTCAGAATATCTGAATCCTCAGAAGTTGCTCAATAAATATTTGGCAGTTAATAATCTGTCCCATAAAGGGCAGTTTGACAATGCCTGCCCAAGTTCTTGTTTATCCTTGTCCAACATTTTTTCTGATTAAATGTGACTTCTATACACTGGGATCATTTCCTGCCTCTCACCTCACTTAGGAACTCTAAGGAAATAATTTCTTGATTTTGAGTGTGATTTTTGTAGTGGTGCCTTTTTTTCTCTCTCTCTCTCAAAATTTCTGCTTAATAGCATAAAATGAAAGGTTTTCTTTCTTTTTTTTTTCCTGCTTTTTTTCCCCTTGGCTTTTGTCACTTTCCAATATGCTGCTTCATTTACTCATTTGTTGTTTATTGTCTCTCTCTCCTTTGCCTGAATGTAAACCTGGTGAGGAGAAGGGTCTTGTGTTTCATTCAGTGATCTCGTCCAAGTACCTAGAAAGTACACATAGTAGGTGCTAGTTGCATATTTGTTGAATTAGTAAACAATACTAACAGTAGTGACCATTTTTTAAGCCTATTATGTGCCACATACTCTACAAACATCCCACATAAATCTCATAAAGTAGAATTTTTTTTTTAATTTCGCCACACAGCGTGGCTTGTGGGATCCGTTTCCTGACCAGGGATTGAACCATGGCCACCACAGTGAAAGTGCCAAGTCCTAACCACTAGACCACCAGGGAACTCCTGAAAGGGTTTTCTTATACTTTTATCTTTTTGGAATATTTTGGGAAAGTATCATCCTCATTCTCTTTACCCCCTGAGTTGCCCCACCTCTTAAGGATAGTACTTCATTTGATAGGTGAAATGGGAGAACTTTCAATAACTGGAACTCACTGCATTAGAAAGTGAGCCTGGAGGGTCTTTGGGTGGCTCTTTCTTTCTTGTGTGAAGTGACCACAACCTCCAGATGGCTGGGAATGGGTCTGCTCTGTACTCGCAACTGTTCCCACAAAGTTCTAAAGTACAACCTTGAGAGGAGGTGATTGGAGGCCCTTATATTTCAAGTGTATGTCTAAGCTGGATTAATTACTAATTTATTTATCAAATCTAAGACATGCTAATTGCAAGCTGCACCTTTGTTTTCTGTGCTACTAAGAAAAAAATGTTGCCAGTTGAACCACAGTAAGATGTTTTATTACTTAGATTTTTTACCTTATGCTAATTGTGAGGGTCTTTTAGATAAATTTTGCATGGGTTTTTCTCACGATCACTCACTGTGTATTCATAAAAAGAAAAATATAAGGAAAACAAATTGATTAAGGTATTCTTAAAATTTCTTCACATTAAAACTTAAACTCCGAGTTGTATTTTGATTGGGTTGTCAGTGTCTATGATTTGCACACATTATTTTCCTCTGTGCCACAGCACTAGTGACCCAACATTTCTTAAAAGCATGCTTCACGCTGTCATCAGGATTCTTTCCTAAGCCACTGGTACCCTTTCTGCAAACATGGCCGTGCAAGAGTAGTGGCTGGGCAATAACAATTCCAAAACACATCCTCACTTCAGATTTGTTAAAGTATGAAAAAAGTGACTTTAAAAAAATATATTTTACTACTCACATCTTTTATTAAGGGTATGATCTATGTGTAAAACAAAGCATCCAGGAAATTGACTCAAGAAATCAAAACACAGTATTCTTCTTCCTATGACTTATGGGAGGAAAGCAGATGTACAGATGAGTTCGGGTTAGAGGTTCAGCTTGATAGCATGAGGGAAAATGATAGAGGAAAGAATAGTTTAGCTAAAGCCAGAAGCATGAATTAACAGTGAGATCATGGGAAATACATTTAACTTCCAATCCTCAGGTACGTCCATTGTAAAGTCAAAATCAAAATAATTGTCTAGTGAGGCTCAAATGAGATAGAGTTTGGGAAAGCAGTTTATAGACTAAAACTTCTCCTGAGGGATGCTGTAATTGTGGTTGTTACTGCAGGCAGATAGATCCCTTCCTCTGATTTTCTCTGATCAAAATGCCCTTTGCTCCATGACCAGGAGCAAATCTGTACCAATCCTGAACTATAAAATCTACATTTTAAAAGTGGCTCTTAAAATGGATGAAACTTCGTGTTTCTGCTGTGTCCATAGTCTTCTCATTTCCCGGTACCCAACACTCTATTAAGAAAACATAGTAGGGAACCTCCCTGGTGGCACAGTGGTTAAGAATCCGCCTTCCAATGCAGGGGACACGGGTTCGAGCCCTGGTCTGGGAAGATCCCACATGCTGCGAAGCAACTAAGCCTGTGTGCCACAACTACTGAACCTGTGCTCTAGAGCCCACGAGCCACAACTACTGAGCCCGTGTGCCACAACTACTGAAACCCACACACCTAGAGGCCATGCTCTGCAACAAGAGAAGCCCCTGCACTGCAACAAAGTATAGCCCCTGCTCGCGGCAACTAGAGAAAGCCCGTGCACAGCAACAAAGACCCGATGTAGCCAAAAATGAATTAAAAAAAAAAAAAAAAGAAAACATAGTTAGGGAATCACTGTTAAAAGTCAGTAGATTTTTCAGTCTTGATTCTAGACCTGGGTAGTTCACACAAATCAGTGCTCTATTTTCAGGTGCAGGCATAGTTGCTAAAGCATGGTTTTAGCTGTAGATGCAAGTAGCTGCAAAGTAGCCTGGGTGGTAACTTGGGGTGTTGCAACCAGGGTTGTGTGGCTTTCAGGATGAAGCCCACTCCACAGGTCAGTTCTCTGTTATATTGGCTCCTTCAGGATCATCGTGTCTGACAGTAGTGTTTGGCCAATGGATTTAGGTAGAATGTGACTTTTATTGTTGGGAAACGCCTTAAAAATCTTCTAATACAACTATTTTATTTTACTTTATTTTATTTTATTTTTTTATCGCTTAATAGCTCTTTATTTTTTACTGTGGAATAATATTCCAGTGCGTATATGTACCATAGTTTATCCGTCTATCAAGGGACATCTTGGGTATGTATGAGGGGTGGGGACTTTTTGGTTTTTGGCAATTACGAATAAAGCATTACTTTTCAAATCAGTTGGAGAAATATCTAGCAATGCAATTGCTGAATCACATGGTGGCAACTCTTTCATTTTAAATATAAAGAACCCTGTTCTGGAGAATTTAAGTTCTTTGCATAAAATAACATTGTTAAGGGGTGGCAGAAATGGGAGCTCCAGATGCTTTTTGTGAATTGCCCTACGTTCAACTCTATTTGTGCTGTAAACAGGGTAATAGGACTGTATTTTCATGGTGTATGTTTGTTTTGAAAATTCATAGCAGAGGAGATTGAGAAGAAACCCTTGGATTTTCATTTGTTTAATGAATGTTTCTCTGAAAAACCGCAAAATAACTGATTTCCCAAGAAGTGGTATAGGGCAGTCTGAAGGAATGATCTTAGAACAGTCATGTTTGAGATGTACACTTTGGAATCTTTGGTGAAGAGTAAGCTGGGAGGAAAGAAATTGGGACAATATTCCCTCACTTTTTCTGTAATACCCTCATCTAAACTCCTTACCTCACTTCTTTTTTTTAAATAAATTTATTTATTTATTTTTATTTTTGGCTGTGTTTGGTCTTCGTCGCTGCACGTGGGCTTTCTCTAGTTGCAGCGAGCGGGGTCCCCACTTCGTTGCGGTGCATGGGCTTCTCATTGTGGTGGCTTCTCTTGTTGAGCATTGGCTCTAGGTGTGTGGGCTTCAGTAGTTGTGGCACGTGGGCTCAGTAGTTGTAGCTTGTAGGTTCTAGAGCACAGGCTCAGTAGTTGTGGCTCATGGGCTTAATTGCTCCGTGGCATGTGGGATCTTCCCGGATCAGGGATTGAACCCATGTCCCCTGCACTGGCAGGTGGATTCTTAACCACTGGGCCACCCGAGAAGCCCTAAACTCCTTACCTCACTTCTAATTCTCCTTCCTTCATACAAAATACTATTAAAGCTATCACAATTCATGACAAGCTAAAGAGCTCTGGGTGCCTGCAAGCCCCCTGTCTTGAAAGATAATCTCCAGCACTTGTCTGGTATCAGACAGAATTTACCAAGGCAAATTCCACAGGCAGTGCTTTTCTTTCTTTCTTTTTTTTTTTTTTGCGATACGTGGGCCTCTCACTCTTGTGGCCTCTCCCATTGCGGAGCACAGGCTCTGGATGCGCAGGCTCAGCGGCCATGGCTCACGGGCCCAGCCGCTCCGCGGCATGTGGGATCTTCCCAGACCGGGGCACGAACCCGTGTCCCCTGCATCGGCAGGCAGACTCTCAACCACTGCGCCACCAGGAAAGCACTGGCAGTGCTTTTTCTAATTATTTCCTAGAGGCTCCTGTGATGCGACTCTTTTGGTTGAAGTAATGAACTCTTTAAACTACCTTAAGTAAGAAAGGACACAAAGTGTTTCATGGATCAGAAGATCAGGGCTGCACTCAGCTGTAAGGATAGAACTGGAACCTCAAATCGAACACCTGAAGAGCCTTCTTTCTCTGTTCCTCTCTATCCAGCTGCCTCTCTCATGGCTGATTGACTTCCTCTGCTTCTCTGGTTCAGGTGAAAAGTGAAAATATGGCTGCTGACAGCACCCAAGTATATATTACAACTCAAGCCTCCTGCCTCCAGGAAGAGCAAGTGCTAGTAATAGGTAGGTTTGGAGCACATCTGTAGAAGGTCTTGAATATTTGGTTAATAAAACATTGCTCTTATTATTATTATTATTTGTCTGCATGGCATGTGGGATCTTAGTTCCCCGACCAGGGATTGAACCCATGCCCCCTGCAGTGGAAACACAGAGTCCTAACCACTGGACTGCCAGGAAAGTCCCTATTTTTCTTATATCATTAAACATCTTATACCAATATACAGAATAGCTTTAGTGAAATGTTTTCAACTAATTAAATTCACTATTGAAATAAGATGAAAAGAAATAAGGGAAAATTGTAGACATATGCTGACAAATAAGAAGCATTTCATTGAAAGACAGAGTTGGAAAGCATGGCTATATGTGATGAACTCTGGTCTCCGGTTGAGGAGGTAGGCTTGAAAAATAATTGAATATTGCAGAGTAGAGTGTTGCTATAGGAACAGTTACCTAAAGATCGAATCAGTGTCTTGCTGAGTGAAAGGATTTTCTCTTTAGTATGAAATATTTCAGCAAGTGCTAAAAATAGTTCTTTTTAAAAGCCCCACAATTTCTCTGTCCCCAAATCTGCTAGTTCCTAAGATTTTTAAAACAAATTATTAAAAGCAATCAGAACAATGTAATGAGCATGTTGCTAAATTTTGATAAATGTAATGAGGTTAAAACTATGTTTATTACATCATTTATTTAGTTAGAAGGATCAAATGTGTCATGGTTGGCTTCCCCCAAAGCAGAGCCTAAGAAAAGGACCTGGGGGAGAGGTAGTTTACTTGGAAGGTGATTCAGCAAGCAGGTGGGCGAGAGTTGGCAGAGTGAGGCAGGGAAGAATTGCCCCTCTGAAAGATGGAGACTAGGGCATTTATCCACTAGTTCTGTCCCCCATCTGTCCCCCACCCCAGCTGTTTCTCAGCTGACCTAGAAAGAGGGCCAAGTGACCTCTGGCAACCTGGGAGAAGGTACTTGGGCAGAATGTGGAAAGATGAGAAGCTCAGGCTTGAAGCAGGATGCTGGCAGTAGTTGAGTCTACTAAGCCCATAGAGAGATGATGTGACACAAGTAACAGTGATGTCTGCTATATCTAATTCCAGGACAATAGTTCCCTGACCTCCCTCTACACCCAAGTCTCTTTTCTTATGGCATATTACTTCTAGCACAACGACACTTAGTGAGTTATTTAATCTCTCTCTACCTTAGTTTCTTTGTCTCTAAAATTGGCATAAATAATATTATTTGCAAAAGAGTTGTGGTGGGGATTAAATGCATTAAAATCTGTGATGCCCTTAACACAGTGTGCAGTCCATAGTAAGTGCTGGATAAGTGTTAGCCATTATTACCATTAATAGTGGTGGAGTAGTAATGTGCCACCACCACTACGATTGATGGTGAAGCCTATTGTTGCATCTAGTACATCCACAATGTCAATAACTTCCAGGTTTCCGGAGTTTCCACTTGTAGTTCCCATGTCTTCTGGCACATTACAGATTACATGAGAAAGCATGTGTTTTGGAAACTATGACCCTTTGTACTACCCACTTTTCTAAGCTGTGTAAAAACCAAGTGAGGAAAAGCAGTAGGAAAATTAGAAAATAAATCCTAAGGGTGGATGAGCAGGTTTATTTCTTTATCTTCCTATGGATTAGCTCTGTTATTGCTTTCCTTTTCAAAACTGTAACCCTCACAGCCAGCTGATGAATTCTTAGAGTCTTTAGAGACTCTTTAATGGAAAAGCAGCGGCTGTGTTTTTGCTATGCTTAAGTGGAAAATCAGTACCTCCTGCTTAGGGAAATGAGAAACATTAAAAAGTTAGCTGTGGGCTTCCCTGGTGGCGCAGTGGTTGAGAGTCCGCCTGCCGATGAAGGGGACACGGGTTCGTGCCCCGGTCCGGGAAGATCCCACATGCCGCGGAGCGGCTGGTCCTGTGAGCCATGGCCGCTGAGCCTGCGCGTCCGGAGCCTGTGGTCCGCAACGGGAGAGGCCACAACAGTGAGAGGCCCGCGTACCGCAAAAAAAAAAAAAAAGCTGTTGCCTTACATAGCAATCTCAGTCATCAGCTATAAGTTTTCAGTTGAACACCCATGATGCTTTACAATGCCAGATATGCTAGTCATTTAGCAATTATGTTATACTCACAACCATTCCACGTAGAGCTCAGCTCTAAACAAAATGATCAAGGCAGAACAGAAGAAAGGCAAATTTGGGATTGGTGGCCCAACAGAATTAAAACACACCATTATTAGATGGCAGCGCTGGTACCTGCTCTATATTTTACATTCCATAGAAAGAGAAGACTATCGAGATCCGTTTTCTCATGAATTCCTTAGGTGTTTTTGTGTTCTTATGTTTGCTGGGCATTGCTCTAGGAGTTTGGAATAAAATACTCAAAGTCTGTACTTGCATTGAGCTTATATTCTAGTGGAGGTGGCAGACATTTTAAAAAAAGACAAACAGTAAACAAACAAGATAATTACAGATAGCAACACTTGCTTTGAAGACAATAAAACAGTACAGTATGATAGGGTTGCATCATTTACGATGATTTTTGTTAAAAAAGGTATGTGTCAATTATAACTCAATAGAAAAAACTCCCCAAAACAAACAAACAAACAAAAAAAACCCCAATCAAAGTGGCTTAAATAACATGGGAACGTATTGGTTCACTTCGCTGAAAATACAGAGGTAATAAAGGTTGGGGATTAGTTGATCTAGGAGATTAGCAGTGTTAACACTGACCCAATTTTCTCACCCTTCTGTTCTGTAGTCCACAGAAGAGGCTTCATCTTAGGGCTGGGTAGGAGGCTGTCTACTGGTAGGAATCATGTGTCAGGGTCCCATGTGTTCTTGTTCATATTCAGCAGGGCTTCTGCATTTTAGTAAAAGGTACTGAGATTCATTAACTTAAGGCTTTTGCCCATCACTATATGAATTACTGAGGCTGGGAATAAAATCTTCTGATACTGTAAACCAATCAGGGTCCATCCCTGGATCTGGAAGAGAGGGGCTGCACGGGAGTGGGTAGATACCTGGGAAAGATCTATCTGCTATTATTAAGGAAAGAGGGAGGAATTGATGCTGGCTGAATAACTAAAAATGTTCACTACAGAAAGCAACCAGGAACAAGAGATACTTTATATAAGGGAAGAGGTGAGTGGAGAAATGAATGATGAGAAGAAGCTAGGTATGCTAGTATCTGGGGAAAGAGCGCTTCAGGCAGAAGGAGCGCCAAGTATAAAGGCCCTGAGGTGGAAATGAATTGTTATGTATTCTTAGAGCAGAAAGATGTAGTGGAGTGCAATGTCATAGAGGTGGAGCAGTGTGGTGATTTAGTACTTGTCTGTTTAGCTAAGCTGGAACTACATTAGCCAGAACTCCCTTCCCTGTACAGTTATAGATTAGGGTTGGCCATAGCAACATTTGAAAAGCAGTACCCACGTTTATATGCAGAGGGTTGGTGTACCATCTGGCACTCTTGCATTTTCCATATTCTTGTTGCTGATCTGCTGACTCACCTTAGCAGCATGTGGTGGCAGGCATGCTTGCAGTTCTTCCAGCTCCTGCCAGACTGCTCCCTAAGTGTCTCTGAATCCTGGACCACGTGTTTGTGTGGTGAAGGTGCAAGCACTTCCTGCAGATCACCCATTATCATCCAAGTTAGAGGCCTGGAGGCAGTGAGAAACATAAGGGGGCTCCAAGTTCCTACTTTCGGTGTCCAGCTTGTCCTTTCAAGTTCACATTAGTCCTCGCTCTCTTCCACCTATCTTTTCTTCCAGATTACCGGCCTTGCTAACATTGAGCGAGGTACCAGGTATGGAAGCAGCAGCCTTATACAGACTGTTTGACCACCTTCTGCAATTGCTTAAGGTCAAACTCGTCTAATAGCTTTTGATCAAACCTTAACTCCACAGAATTTGGTACAGGAAGTGGTTCCAGAAAAATAGGACCCTAAAAAAGAGTTTCTGAACTGGTTCTCTGAATTAGTTCTTTATTCTCAGGAATTGTTTCTCTGATCTGATTAAATTTAGAGACATAATAATCCTGTTTCCAGTGGTAAAGGAGACACTGGTAGTTCATAGCGTGCAGAGGTAAACAGTTAATAATATTACCACCTGTAGTTACCTGTAATCAAATGTCTCTAAAAGACCCTTAGGGGATCAAGTATTTGCTGGCGTAAAACATTTTAATGAAAATTGGGAGTGAAATGGGATTGAGGGGTTGCTTATATATGCACTGGAATAGAGGTAGAAAGAAAATGATGAGTATAGGGCTTCAGATTTCCAGATAACTTCTATTACTGTTATTAAAAAAACCCACTTATCTCCTGTAGCTGTAGGACTGCGATTTCTGAAAACAAACACCCCCAAAGTCTAGGCTTGTATATGGCTAAATAGCAGGATAAATTGAATTCCCCATCTCTCAAGGTCTTTTGTGTCAATTTAGGGCTTGGATTGGGAAGGAATGGGACCCTGAAAATTGACAGAAAGATATATGGGAAAATTCTCATGAAGCTAGGGCTCTTTAACCTCTAAATTATGCTGAGTTTCCTTCACCGGAAGCAGCCCTTCTTCTCCCTGAGAAGATATTTGCCTTGCAAGGGACTGATTATATTCACCAAGCACTTCCCAAACACCTTTCAGTGCCATCCTCTGCGATAGCTATTCTCTACTTAGCAGAGTCAATATGAAATTAAATTATCTAAACTTATAATTAAATAAATTACATTAAAATAATGGTAACAAATACCCCAAACTCATCACTTTATAATTAGGTATATTACGTTTTACTATTGTTTGTATTCTGGAGGTTGTTTATATATACGGTATCTGTAAGGTGGGAATACTATATATATAATATATTATATATAAAAATATATATATTATATAAAACACATATATAATATATATTGTTATTGAAGTGTACTTGATTTACAATGTTGTGTTAGTTTCACGTGTACAGCAAAGTGATTCAGTTCATATATATATATAATAATTTTTCAGTTATAGGTTATTATAAGATATTGAATATTGTTCCCTGTGCTATACAGTAGGTTACTGTTGTTTATCTATTTTATCTACAGCAGTGTGTAGCTGTTAACCCCAAACTCCTAATTTACCCCTCCTCCTTCCCTTTCCCCTTTGGTTTGTTTTCTATGTCTGTGAGTCTGTTTCTGTTTTGTAAATAAGTTCATTTGTATCATATTTTAGAGTCCACATATAAGTGATATCATATGATGTTTGTCTTTCTCTGTCTGGCTTACTTCACTTACTATGATAGTCTCTAACATGGTCCATCCATGTGCTGCAAATGGCATTATTTCATTCTTTTTTTTATGGCTGAGTAATGGAAATACAACATATTGATGTGTTACTGTGTATTTCTTTTCAACTCTGCTTTCAGTGATATCACATTTGGTGCCATGAAATTGAGCATGGTGGGAGTATTTATACAATGGAAACTGGCAAACAGTATGTATCATGTTTTGTAATTCCTCAGAGAACTTGTTACTAAACATTTATCAGCAAACCACTTCTTATATCTCAGTGTTTAAATTACAAGATATCAAACAGAGAGGGTGACTCAGCTAGAAAGATTAGGCAAAAACATAATTTTTCTACTGTCATTATTTATAATTTAAGTATGGTTAAAAGAGGTGTGTTTGGGCCAGATTCACAAGAGGTGGCTAGTGGTAGGCTTATACTGTGTTAATCTACCTGAGCTAGAGCTTGGAGCCTTGCCTTCCTTATATGATTCTGAATAGGGGAGACCCTTGCATGAGATTTGGAAGACGTAAGCAAAGCAGCAGTCACATCTGTGTTCAGAATGTCCACGTGTAGACATTGCCCACACACATCGTCTCTGACCTGTTGGCTCACGGTGCTGTCATGGAACAGCAGCTGAGCTTGCAGGTACTCCAGCTGCTGCCGGGTCTCCTTCAGTTCCTCCTAAATGTAGGCCAGGTATGTGTGCAAAGCCAGGATGAAGAGCATCAGCTTCTTCTGCAGGTCACTCACGTCATTGAAATTGAGACAGACACAAGTTCTACTTCATTCTCATGGCTTCTAGCCTATCCTTGAAGGTTTCAGCTCATTCTTGCCCTCCCTCACTTCATGTTCATCCTTCCTTTCGCAGCATCAGATACAGGAACAACATCCTTACATAGACACGTTTTTTCTTTTTCCCTCTCTCTCCCTTTTCTTCTCCCTCTCCCTCTCTTCTGACCCCACCACTTTCTACCCTCAGCCTTTCTTCCTATGTATCTCTTCTTCCCAAACATCAATATGAAGTTATGTATTAAAGTACATGTAAACACTAATTATAAAACTATTCAATATAATTCTTTTTTTTCTTTACATCTTTATTGGAGTATAATTCCTTTACAATGGTGTGTTAGTTTCTGCTTTATAACAAAGGGAATCAGTTATACATATACATGTGTCCCCACATCTCTTCCCTCCTGCGTCTCCCTCCCTCCCACCCTCCCTATCCCACCCCTCTAGGTGGTCACAAAGTACCGAGTTGATCTCCCTGTGCTATGTGGCTGCTTCCCACTAGCTATCTAGTTTACGTTTAGTAGTGTATATATGTCCATGCCACTCTCTTACTTTGTCACAGCTTACCCTTCCCCCTCCCCATATCCTCAAGTCCATTCTCTAGTAGGTCTGTGTCTTTATTCCTGTCTTACACCTAGGTTCTTCATGACAATTTTTTTTTCGTAGATTCCATATATATGTGTTAGCATACGGTATTTGTCTTTCTCTTTCTGACCTACTTCACTCTGTATGACAGACTCCAGGTCCATCCACCTCACTACAAATAACTCAATTTCGTTTCTTTTTATGGCTGAGTAATATTCCATTGTATATATGTGCCACATCTTCTTTATCCATTCATCCAATGATGGACACTTAGGTAGTTTCCATCTCCTGGCTATTGTAAATAGAGCTGCAGTAAACGTTTCGGTACGTGACTCTTTTTGAATTATGGTTTTCTCAGGGTATATGCCCAGTAGTGGGATTGCTGGGTCATATGGTAGTTCTATTTGTAGTGTTTTAAGGAACCTCCATACTGTTCTCCATAGTGGCTGTACCAATTCACATTCCTACCAGCAGTGCAAGAGTGTTCCCTTTTCTCCACACCCACTGCAGCATTTATTATTTCTAGACTTTTTGATGGCCATTCTGACTGGTGTGAGATGATATCTCATTGTAGTTTTGATTTGCATTTCTCTAATGATTAATGATGTTGAGCACTCTTTCATGTGTTTGTTGGCACTCTGTATATCTTCTTTGGAGAAATGTCTGTTTAGGTCTTCTGTCCATTTTTGGATTGGTTTGTTTGTTTTTTTTGTTATTGAGCTGCATGAGCTGCTTGTAAATTTTGGAGATTAATCCTTTGTCAGTTGCTTCATTTGCAAATATTTTCTCCCATTCTGAGGGTTGCCTTTTGGTCTTGTTTATGGTTTCCTTTGCTGTGCAAAATCTTTGAAGTTTTATTAGGTCCCATTTGTTTATTTTTGTTTTTATTTCCATTTCTCTAGGAGGTGGGTCAAAAAGGATCTTGCTGTGATTTATGTCATAGAGTGTTCTGCCTATGTTTTCCTTTAAGAGTTTGATAGTTTCTGGCCTTACATTTATGTCTTTAATCCATTTTGAGTTTATTTTTGTGTATGGTGTTAGGGAGTGTTCTAATCTCATACTTTTACATGTACCTGTCCAGTTTTCCCTGCACCACTTATTGAAGAGTCTGTCCTTTTCTCCACTGTACATTCCTGCCTCCCTTATCAAAGATAAGGTGACCATATGTGCGTGGGTTTATCTCTGGGTTTTCTATCCTGTTCCATTGATCTATATTTCTGTTTTTGTGCCAGTACCATACTGTCTTGATTACTGTAGCTTTGTAGTATAGTCTGAAGTCAGGGAGCCTGATTCCTCCAGCTCCGTTTTCCGTTCTCAAGATTGCTTTGGCTATTTGGGGTCTTTTGTGTTTCCATATAAATTGTGAAATTTTTTGTTCTAGTTCTGTGAAGAATGCCAGTCGTAGTTTGGTAAGGATTTCATTGAATCTGTAGATTGCTTTGGGTAGTACAGTCATTTTCACAATGTTGATTTTTCCTATCCAAGAACATGGTATATCTCTCCATCTATTTGTATCATCATTAATTTCTTTCATCAGTGTCTTATAATTTTCTGCATACAGGTCTTTTGTCTCCTTAGATAGGTTTATTCCTAGATATTTTATTCTTTTTGTTGCAATGGTAAATGGGAGTGTTTTCTTGATTTCACTTTCAGATTTTTCATCATTAGTATATAGGAATGCCAGAGATTTCTGTGCATTAATTTTGTATCCTGCTACTTTACCAAATTCATTGATTAGCTCTAGTAGTTTTCTGGTAGCATCTTTAGGATTCTCTATGTATAGTATCATGTCATCTGCAAACAGTGACAGCTTTACTTCTTCTTTTCCGATTTGGATTCCTTTTATTTCCTTTTCTTCTCTGATTGCTGTGGCTAAAACTTCCAAAACTATGTTGAATAAGAGTGGTGAGAGTGGGCAACCTTGTCTTTTTCCTGATCTTAGTGGAAATGCTTTCAGTTTTTCACCTTTGAGGATGATGTTGGCTCTGGGCTTGTCATATATGGCCTTTATTATGTTGAGGAAAGTTCCCTCTATGTCTACTTTCTGCAGGGTTTTTATCATAAATGGGTGTTGAATTTTGTCAAAAGCTTTCTCTGCATCTATTGAGATGATCATATGGTTTTTCTCCTTCAATTTGTTAATATGGTTTACCACATTGATAGATTTGTGTATATTGAAGAATCCTTGCATTCCTGGAATAAACCCCACTTGACCATGGTGTATGACCCTTTTAATGTGCTGTTGGATTCTGTTTGCTAGTATTTTGTTGAGGATTTTTGCATCTATGTTCATCAGTGATATTGGCCTGTAGTTTTCTTTCTTTGTGACATCCTTGTCTGGTTTTGGTATCAAGGTGATGGTGGCCTCATAGGAATTTGGGAGTGTTCCTCCCTCTGCTATATTTTGGAAGAGTTTGAGAAGGATAGGTGTTAGCTCTTCTCTAAAAGTTTGATAGAATTTGCCTGTGAAGCCATCTGGTCCTGGGCTTTTGTTTGTTGGAAGATTTTTAATCACAGTTTCAATTTCAGTGCTTGTGATTGGTCTGTTCATATTTTCTACTTCTTCCTGATTCAGTCTTGGCAGGTTGTGCATTTGTAAGAATTTGTCCATTTCTTCCAGATTGTCCATTTTATTGGCATAGCGTTGCTTGTAGTAATCTCTTCTGACCTTTTGTATTTCTGTAGTGTCAGTTGTTACTTCTTCTTTTTCATTTCTAATTCTATTGATTTGAATCTTCTCCCTTTTTTTCTTGATGAGTCTGGCTAATGGTTTATCAATTTTGTTTGTCTTCTCAAAAAACCAGCTTTTAGTTTTATTGATCTTTGCTATCGTTTCCTTCATTTCTTTTTCATTTATTTCTGATCTGATCTTTATGATTTCTTTCCTTCTGCTAACTTTGTGGTTTTTTTGTTTTTCTTTCTCTAATTGCTTTAGGTGCAAGGTTAGGTTGTTTATTCGAGATGTTTCCTGCTTCTTAAAGGAGGATTCTATTGCTATAAACTTCCCTCTTAGAACTGCTTTTGCTGCATCCCATAGGCTTTGGGTCATCGTGCCTCCAGTGTCATTTGTTTCTAGGTATATTTTGATTTCCTCTTTGATTTCTTCAGTGATCACTTCGTTATTAAGTAGTGTATTGTTTAGCCTCCACGTATTTGTATTTTTTACAGATCTTTTCCTGTAATTGATACCTAGTGTCATAGCATTGTGGTTGGAAAAGATACTTGATACAATTTCAATTTTCTTAAATTTACCAACGCTTGATTTGTGACTCAAGATATGATCTCTCCTGGAGAATGTTCCATGAGCACTAGAGAAAAATGTGTATTCTGTTGGTTTTGGATGGAATGTCCTATAAGTATTAATTATGTCCATCCTGTTTAATATATCATTTAAAGCTTGTGTTTCTTATTTATTTTCATTTTGGATGATCTGTCCATTGGTGAAAGTGGGGTTTTAAAATCCCCTACTATGAATGTGTTACTGTCAATTTCCCCTTTTATGGCTGTTAGTATTTGCCTTATGTACTGAGGTGCTCCTATGTTGGGTGCATAAATATTTACAATTGTTATATCTTCTTCTTGGATCGATCCCTTGATCATTATGTAGTGTCCTTCTTTGTCTTTTCTAATAGTCTTTATTTTAAAGTCTATTTTGTCTGATATGAGAATTGCTACTCCAGCTTTCTTTTTGTTTCCATTTGCATGGAATATCTTTTTCCATCCCCTCACTTTCAGTCTGTATATGTCTCTAGGTCTGAAGTGGGTCTCTTGTAGACAGCATATATATGGGTCTTGTTTTTGTATCCACCCAGCCAATCTGTGTCTTTTTGTGGGAGCATTTAATCCATTTACATTTAAGGTAATTATCAATTTGTATGTTCCTATGCCCATTTTCTTAATTGTTTTGGGTTTGTTATTGTAGGACTTTTCCTTTTCTTCTGTTTATTGCCTAGAGAAGGTCCTTTAGCAGTTGTTGTAAAGCTGGTTTAGTGGTGCTGAACTCTCTCAGCTTTTGCTTGTCTGTAAAGGTTTTAATTTCTCCATCAAATTTGAATGAGGTCCTTGCTGGGTAGAGTAATGTTGGTTGTAGGTTTTTCTCTTTCATCACTTTAAATATGTCCTGCCACTGCCTTCTGGCTTGCAGAGTTTCTGCTGAATGATCAGCTGTTAACCTTATGGGGATTCCCTTGTGTGTTATTTGTTGTTTTTCCCTTGCTGCTTTTAATATGTTTTCTTTGTATTTAATTTTTGACAGTTTGATTAATATGTGTCTTGGTGTGTTTCTATTTGGATATACCCTGTATGGGACTCTCTGTGCTTCCTGGACTTGATTAACTATTTCCTTTCCCATATTAGGGACGTTTTCAACTATAATCTCTTCAAATATTTTCTCAGTCCCTTTCTTTTTCTCTTCTTCTTCTGGAACCCCTATGATTTGAATGTTGGTGCGTTTAATGTTGTCCCAGAGGTCTCTGAAACTGTCCTCAGTTCTTTTCATTCTTTTTTCTTTATTCTGCTCTGCAGTATTTATTTCCACTATTTTATCTTCCAGGTCACTTATCCATTTTTCTGCCTCAGTTATTCTGCTATTGATCCCTTCTAGAGTATTTTTAATTTCACTTATTGTGTTGTTCATTGTTGCTTGTTTCATCTTTAGTGCTTCTAGGTCCTTGTTAAATGTTTCTTGCATTTTCTGTATTCTATTTCCAGGATTTTGGATCATCTTTACTATCATTATTCTGAATTCTTTTTCAGGTAGACTGCCTATTTCCTCTTCATTTGTTAGGTCTTGCTCCTTCATCTGCTCTATGTTTTTCTGTCTCTCATTTTGCTTATCTTACTGCGTTTGGGGTCTCCTTTTTGCAGGCTGCAGGTTCGTAGTTCCCGTTGTTTTTGGTGTCTGTCCCCAGTGGCTAAAGTTGGTTCAGTGGGTTGTGTAGGCTTCCTGGTGGAGGGGAGTAGTTCCTGTGTTCTGGTGGATGAGGCTGGATCTTGTCTTTCTGGTGGGCAGGCCCCCGTCTGGTGGTGTGTTTTGGGGTGTCTGTGGACTTATTATGATTTTAGGCAGCCTCTCTGCTAATGGGTGGGGTTGTGTTCCTGTCTTGCTAGTTGTTTGGCATAGGGTGTCCAGCACTGTAGCTTCCTGGTCGTTGAGTGAAGCTGGGTGTTGGTGTTGAGGCGGGGATCCCTGGGAGATTTTCACCGTTTGTTATTATGTGGAGCTGGGAGGTCTCTTGTGGACCAGTGTCCTGAAGTAGGCTGTCCCACCTCAGAGGCACAGCACTGACTCCTGGCTGGAGCACCAAGTGCCTTTCATCCACACGGCTCAGAATAAAAGGGAGAAAAAGAAGAAAGAAAGGAAAGAAAGAAAGAAAGAGGATAAAATAAAGTTATTAAAATAAAAAATAATTATTAAGAAAAAAAATTTTTTTAAAGTAAACAAAACAAAAGAAAAACGGGCGGATAGAACCCTAGGACAAATGGTGAAAGCAAAGCTATACAGACAAAATCTCACACAGAAGCATACACAGTCATAAAAAGAGGAAAAGGGGAAAAAATAATAAATCTTGCTCTCAAAGTCCACCTCCTCAATTTGGGATGATTGGTTGTCTATTCAGGTATTCCACAGATACAGGGTACATCAAGTTGATTGTGGAGCTTTAATCCGCTGCTCCTGAGGCTGCTGGGAGAAAGATTTCCCTTTCTTTTCTTTGACCAGCTCCCGGGGCTCAGCTTTGGATTTGGCCCCGCCTCTGCGTGTAGGTCGCCGGAGGGCGTCTGTTCTTTGCTCAGACAGAACGGGGTTAAAGGAGCCGCTGATTCGAGGGCTCTGGCTCACTCAGGCCGGGGGGTGGGGGGGAGGGAGGGGCAAGTAGTGCGGCGCGGGCCTGCGGCGGCAGAGGCCGGCGTGACGTTGCACCAGCCTGAGGTGCGCCGTGCGTTCTCCCAGGGAAGTTGTCCCTGGATCCCGGGACCCTGGCAGTGGCGGGCTGCACAGGCTCCTGGGAGGGGCAGTGTGGATAGTTACCTATGCTCGCACAGAGGCTCTTGGCGGCGGCAGCAGCAGCTTTAGCGTCTCATGTCTGTCTCTGGGGTTCGCACTTTTAGCCGCGGCGCACGCCCGTCTCTGGAGCTCCTTTAAGCAGCACTCTTAATCCCCTCTCCTCGTGCACCAGGAAACAAAGAGGTAAGAAAAAGTCTCTTGCCTCTTCGGCAGCTCCAGACTTTTCCCCGGATTCCCTCCCGGCTAGCCGTGGTGCACTAATCCCCTGCAGGCTGTGTTCACGCCGCCAACCCCAGTCCTCTCCTTGCGCTCCAACCGAAGCCCGAGCCTCAGCTCCCAGCCTTGCTGGCCCCGGCAGGTGAGCAAACAAGCCTCTCGGGCTGGTGAGTGCCGGTCGGCACCGATCCTCTGTGCGGGAATCTCTCCGCTTTGCCGTCCGCAGCCCTGTTGCTGTGCTCTCCTCCGCGGTTCCGAAGCTTCCCCCCTCCGCCAGCCGCAGTCTCCGCCCGTGAAGGGGCTTCGTAGTTTATGGAAACCTTTCCTCCTTCATAGCTCCCTCCCACTGGTGCAGGTGCCGTCCCTATTCTTTTGTCTCTGTTTTTTCTTTTCTTCTTTTGCCCTACCCAGGTACGTGGGGAGTTTCTTGCCTTTTGGGAGGTTTGAGGTCTTCTGCCAGTGTTCAGTAGGCGTTCTGTAGGAGTTGTTCCACGTATAGATGTATTTCTGATATATCTGTGGGGAGGAAGGTGATCTCCGCGTCTGACTCTTCCGCCATCTTCCCCACCATCCCATAGACTCTTTTACTAGCTCTCACATTGCCCAGTGTCAGACCTCTATGATAAATCTTAATCTGTATTACTCATAAAGGATCTCTTCTTTGACTGAGCCCAAACTGATATAGAGAAACAGTTCAAATTAATATTAATAGGTTAAGGTAACGAGTGTTGATTTTATTTTAAACGCATCAGGAGCTTTTTGGATAGTTTTAAGCAGCTTGCTCTAATGAGACTTAATTCAGGAGAGTCATGGGAATAAGCCAGCTGAGCAGTTCTATTGTAATAGTCTAAGTGAGAAATGATGGTAACTTGGACTAGAAAGGTAGCATTGTAGCTGGAAGTAAGTGGATGGATTCAGTATACTTTGTTGATGATGCCAATATGACTAGCTAATGAATTGGTTGTAGATGATGAGGGAAAAAAAGAATCAAGACTCCTAGGTTTTTGACTTGAGTAAACTAAGTGGAAGAGCCCTAAAAGACTGGAGGAAAACAGGTCAGTAGTTCTGTTTTGCAGTTATTAAATTTGAGAATCATATTGGACATATAAGCAGTCAATAATATATAACAACTGGATCTCAAGAGAGAGTTCAGTGCTGAGTATATGAACTTGGAAATTATCAGCACAGAGGTGATATATGAAACTCTGAAGTTTGATGGGATCATCCAGAGAGAAAGTGCATTATTCACTTATGGCATAATAATTGAGTAGAGAATACCATCTTCTCATGTTTTCTTGGAAGTCCACCATGTACTCACCTTGGTACCTTGGTTATTATATAACACAATGCCCCACACATTATAATTCCTTGGCTCCCAAATGGGAATCAAATGATGTAAGGTAATAATAATGGTAACTCGAATTGTAATAACCATTTTTAATATGAATTAACTTTACAAAAGGAAAAATATTGTGACACAATTAATGTTATTCACTATTCCTTGCCTTATCAGGACAGTGTAGGATATGACTTGCATGTTTAGAAGTATATCAGGTATCAAAATTATGAGTCAGAGACTATTAGGTGGGTTCTGGTTCTTGTCCTTGGAATAAAGACAATGTGGGCTTGTCTGAAAAGCTGCTTTAAAATATAAATTTTTTCCTTTTTAAAATCAGATTATTCTCTTTTATTGTCTAGAGACACAACTAATTCAATTCATGTCTATGTTACTCTTGGATGAGGGGGAAAATTGCTCTTTTCAGTTCTGCACTAAGATTATGAAAATGTAACACCATCTGAAACCGGTCCCATAGCTTCCTGCATACAATTGTAGAGACGTAGGTTAGAGAAGTATGAAAGCAATTACTAGGGGCCAGAATCTGGACTTTCCAATTTGGCATTGGCATGGTCACATGTCATCAATGAGATGCAATGCAGAGGCTTTGGTGTCAGAGTTCTGGGTTCCAACTTTGGGTCTATCACTATCTAGCTGTGTGACCTTAAAGGTAAGTTATTTATTCCCTTTGAGTCCTAGTTTTCCCACTAAAGTGAAAATAATAATAACAAACTTCTAGAAATATTATGAGGATTTAATGAAGTAACACAGTGCCTGGTATTCCCTGAGCAAATGCTTAATTTCTACGAGCTGTCATTTGCAGCTCAGGCGTAGTCATTTATATCTATTCTATCTATGTCTCTGATCTCCCATAACACCCTAAATTCAACAGCCCTTCTTCTTCCTCTTTCTTGTTTTCCTCTTTATCCTCCCCCTTTCTTTTTTAAAAATTTTTTAAAAATTTATTTTTATAAATTGAAGTATAGTTGATTTATAATATTAGTTGTAGGCATGCCACAGAGTGCTTCAGTATTTTTACAGATTATACTCTATTAAAAGTTATTATAAAATAATGGCTATATTTCCCTGTACTATACAATATATATTTGTTGGTTATCTATTTTATTTTTTTATTAAAAATATTTTATTTATTTATTTTTGACTGTGTTGGGTCTTCGTTGCTACGTGCGGGCTTTCTCTAGTTGCGGTGAGCGGGGGCTACTCTTCATTGCGGTGTGTGGGCTACTTATTGCAGTGGCTTTTCTTGTGGAGCATGGGCTCTAGGCGTGCGGGTTTCAGTAGTTGTGGCACACAGTCTCAGTAGTTGTGGTTTGCGGGCTCTAGAGCACAGGCTCAGTAGTTGTGGCGTATGGGCTTAGTTGCTCCACGGCATGTGGGATCTTCCCAGACCAGGGCTCGAACCCATGTCCCCTGCATTGGCAGGCGGATTCTTAACCACTGCGCCACCAGGGAAGCCTGCTTATCTATTTTATACATAGTAGTTTGTATCTCTTCATCCCATACCCTCAATTTGCCCTTCCTTCTCCCCTCTGGTAACCACTAGTTTGTTTTCTATATCTGTCAGTCTGTCTATGTTTTCCTATATACATTCATTCATATTATTTTTTATATTCCAGGTATAAGTGATATCATACAGTATTTGTGTTTCTCTGTCTGATTTATTTTACTAAGCATAATATTCTCTAGTTCCATCCATGTTACTGCAAATGGCAGAATTTCATTCTTTTTTATGGCTGAGCAATAGTCCATTGTATGTATATACCACATCTTCTTTATCCATTCATCTGTTGAAGGGCACTTGGGTTGCTTCCATGTCTTTGCTATTGTAAATAGTGCTGCTATGAACATTGGTGTGCAAGTGTCTTTTTGAATTAGTGTTTTCATTTTCTTCAGATATATACCCAGGAGTGGACTTGCTGGGTCATATGGTAGGTCTATTTTTAGTTATTTAAGGAACCTCCATACTGTTTTCCGCAGTGGCTGGACCAATTTACATTCCCATCGGCAATGTACAAGGGTTCCCTTTCCTCTACATCCTCACCAGCAATTTGTTATTTGTAGACTTTTTGATGATAGCCATTCTGACAGGTGTGAGGTGATATCTCGTTGTTTTGATTTGCAATGTATAAATGTATCTAATCAATGTGTAGTATGCTTTAAACTTACATGATGTTATATGTCACCTATATCAGTAAAAAAGAAAATTTTTAATTATAGCTCTCTCTTTCTTAGAGATATATGCACATGATACACAAATAAAATTGTGGTGGTTTTGAATATTTCCACAAATGATGTGATACTCTTCAAGAGGTAGAAGTCCAGTTCACCTTTCCTTGAGTGTGAGCCGACTTAGTGATGTGCTTGTGATGAGTAGAAAAAAGCAGAAGTGGCGATGTGGGACTTCAGAGACTAGGTCATGCAAGATACTGTCACTCCTTTCTTTCTCTTGAATTGCTCACTCAAGGAGGGCTCCTGCCATTGGCCAATGAGTTACCAAGGCCTCCAGCCAACAGCCATGTGAGTGAGTCTTTTTGGAAGTGAATCTTCCTGGCCTGACAACCTTCAGATGTCTATGTCTGCATCTCCAACCAACATTTTGACTGCAACCTCATAAGAGATGTGGAGCCAGGAAAACCCAGCTAAGCTGCTCCTGGATTCCTGACCTTCAGAAACTCCTGTGAGATGATACATGCTTCCTGTTTTAAGCCACTGAAATTTGGGGGTAATTTGTAATGAAGCAGTAGATAACTAACATAAATATATTCCTCTATAGGAATAACCTTATTAGATAATAATTTATTATATTAAAAAGTTAAATATTATGTACGTATTGTATATCAGACACTGTATTAAATATTTTACCTGTACTGTCTTGTTTGATTCTTATTGGAATCTAACGGTATAGGCTCAATTTTACATTCTTATTTCACAGAGGAGTAAACTGAGCCTTAGGGAGTTTATGTAACCTGCTTACGTAAGTGAGGAAGACTTACCTTGGGATTGTAATGCAGAAGTCCACATTAGATTGACTCATCCTTCTGACAGTTGGAATAAATCTCTTATTAATGTCCTTGGGAAAGTGAGATGCCAAGCATTATACGTTCCACATTCCAATGCTCAGAATGCTATTTTGTCCTTTCTTTTCCATATTATATGCTTTGAGCTTCCTAAACCTGCTTCTTTTTCTGTCAGTGGTAACCAAAGGACTCGCAGTACTTAGGCTTGAAATGCAGACCCTCCTAATCATGAAGAAAAAAAGACAGTGCGATATAAGAAGGAAATGTTTGTTTCCTCTTTCTTTGCACTTGCAGAGAAAAAGAGAAACTATTCTTGCTTATATTAATTCTAGATAAGGATTTTTATAAGGTACCTGGATTCCAGAGATTGTTGCTAACTACTGTTGATAATAACCTTTCATCTCTGAAAGGTCAGTAATTTTGATTGGTTGTTTTATTTAATAATGTGTTGCCTTGGTGATAATTTTACTGTAGCCATCATTTTTTTCTAAAAGGTATAAAACTTGTGGACTCTGAAATCTGAAGGAGATCATTGTTATTTCCCTCTTATTTCACATACTTGAGGTAAAATAAAATTACTCTGCCAATTTCTTATTTAAACAAAGATCTTGGGAATCTTGTCTTATTTAAATTTAACAAGGACATACTTCAGTAGTATGCTTTTTAGTCTTATTTGAGAAAGTCTTTCTGTTTCTGTCACAGATGAATAATTACTTGAATAGCTATAAAATTCCTATGTCACACCTGTGACCTGCTACTCATCATTCATCAGAATCTGATTGTTCTACTGTCTTCTGGTATGTTTAGGGTTGGAGAGAAATGTGAGGCAGATATTTTCCCCAGATACTTGTAGACTCTCTTTTTCTTTGAAATTATGGAATGGTGTGTGTGTGTGTGTATGTCTGCATTTTGTCTTATTTTTTTCTAGGATCCCCATGAATACTTGGCTCATGTATTTTTTCAACTGAGGTGTTTTCTTCTATTTGATTATCATTTGTGTTCCATTATTTTTCCTTTCATTGGAAAATGTATATTCTTAACTCTTTGTCCTCTACCCTCCACATGTATTATCTTTCTCATTAGTTTCTTCCGAGCTTCTCATTTTTGTCTTCAGTATTGATTTTCTGGGGGTGGGGTGCCCTTTTCTTCTGTTTCAGAGGGTAGAGTAGGCGCTACATGGTTCAGTAATGTACATCTCAATCCATCTTGACTGATGATGCATTTAGTGAGAATTCCACCAGGATTTTCCAAGATCTTTTCTTATCATTTTGTCTCAAAGTCAGCTTTTGCATTTTTGTGTGTCTTCAAGGATATTTTGCTAGGAAATTAAGAAAAAGTTTGTTAGACGTTTGTCATCATATAGAATCTTCAGTAATTTAAAATGCTTGCAAACACAAAATGATATATAGGTCATACTTTTTTTCAGACATCTCTTTGGAAACTTACTAGACTCTATATCTCATTCTTTCATTAGTGATTAGGGTATAAATATATCACCTTCTACATTTTCCCTGTTGATTTTGTTAGCAATGTACTTCTAATAATACAAAGTTTTAAACAATCTTTTGATCTCTGTCCTGGGAATTAGGAACACTCACTATTTGATCTTTGTGAAACGTTACTTCCTAGGATAAAAATATTAATCAGGTTTTTATAAATTTCTTATTAATTAACAAGGTTGAAAATTTGCAAACACTTGTAAAAACCTTCACCAACTTTCTAAAAATCTTGCATAATGCTTGGAAGAAAATACACTATAGCATAGAACATGTTCCTTTGTGTGAATTTCAATTTAAGAAAAATATATTATCTTGTATGTCTAGAACTGTTCTTTATGCAGTGGGGAGCACAAAAGAAAACATAGTTCCTGAACTTAAGGGAGTTCAAAACCTTCTTGGAGACAAAAGAAACATGAAGTAATACAAGACTGTATATATATATATATATGTGTGTGTGTGTATATATATATATATATATATATATATATATATATATATAAAATTGATCATGGATCAAAAAGAAAAAGAAAATTACCTACGAGGTGATTCTGTCCACTGGCAGTTTATTTGTTTATTTATTTTTAATTAGAAGATAAAGCAAGGTATTGAATTGCTTAACATTTAAAAATAAAATAAAATCTGTGTTCTTCTCTGTGGGGTTGTCTTAAGTCTGTGTTTAAATTGCATAAGGAGCAACATATTTTCCAAGATGGATTGTTTAGACAATAGTTTGTGTTTCAAGGATTGTTGACTGTCTTTACTTTTAACAAAATCTTTAATCTCTTTTCTTCTAAAAATGAAGAAGATAAAAAGAAAGACATCTCTGAAGCTGCAATATCTCTTTAAACTTGATTTTTTTTTAGCAAATAAAAAAAGCAGTGTTTGTGGGTCAGAATTTCTGCTGGGAAATTATGTATAAATCGATATTGGATTGTAGCAAAAGGCCATGTTTTCCAGCTTTTTTTTTTTTGCGGTACGCGGGCCTCTCACTGTTGTAGCCCCTCGCGTTGTGGAGCACAGGCTCCGGACACGCAGGCTCAGTGGCCATGGCTCACGGGCCCAGCCACTCCGCGGCACGTGGGATCTTCCCGGACCGGGGCACTAACCTGTGTCCTCTGCATCAGCAGGTGGACTCTCAACCACTGCGCCACCAGGGAAGCCCCCAGCTATTTTTAACCTTAGCATGCCACCTAGCAGTGCTGGATTCAACAACAAACATTTCTTCAGACAGAAATTCCCTGGAATCAATATATTGGCCATATTGTGTCATTGAATAAAGTCCTTATTAGTTTCTTTTCCTTGGATAGTTTCAGATTTTTTCCTTGTTATTGGGCTGTTTAAGAATAGACAAAATCAGGGCTACTTTGAAATATCTGCATGACAATACTCAGGAAAAGTTTTCTTAGTATATCAAATCTCTTAACTTCCTAGGACAAAAAAAGAAATAGAGTGAGGGGAGAGAGAGACAAAGAGAGGGGGAGAGAGGGGGAGAGAGAGAGAGAGAGAGAGAGAGCGAGAGAGATTAATAAAGTCCTACATATCAGAAGTGACCTTGTTTTACAAATTTTTATGAGCTGTTACATGGCTTTAAATAAGTTGTTTAATAGCTCTGTTCATAATTCCAGAAATGAAGGTACTGTTATTGCCCCCAGAAGGGAATTGTGTAGGTTAAGTAAAAGAATTGCACAGGTTCCCCTTGCCCCAGCCAGTTGCACCAGGACCTGGCCCAGTTGCATCAGCCTTGGGCACCCCCGAAAGGTCCTGCAGCCAGCCACTCAGGGACCAGGTCCACCAACCAGCAGAATAGCGCCAGACCTCCTACGCCCTGCAGTGAGCTGTACCAGGACCCAGCCACACACACCAGTGGGCCAGCAGATGCCACTCAAGGCAGGGTCTGGCTGCCAGTTGGACCAGGGGGCCCTGTCTACCAGCATGTCCACAGTAGTAAGCCCCATCACAACAGAAGGGTCCACGAAGTTCATTGCAACACTATTTACAATAGCCAAGACATGGAAGCAACCTAAGTGTCCATCGACAGATGAATGGATAAAGAAGATGTTGTACATATATACAGTGGAATATTACTCAGCCACGAAAAAGAATGATATAATGCCATTTGCAGCAACATGGATGGACCTAGAGATTATCATACTAAGTGAAGTAAGTCAGACAGAGAAAGCCAACTACTACATGATTTCACTTATATGTGGAATCTAAAAAACAAAACAAATGAACAAACATAAAGCTGAAACAGATTCATAGATACAGAGAATGAGCCGGTGGTTGACAGAGGTGAGGGATGAGGTAGATAGGCAAGGAAGTTTAAGAGGTGCAAATTTCCAGTTATAAAATAAGTCATGGGGTTGTAAAGTACAGCATAGGGATTATACTCAATAATATTGTAAAAACTTTGTATGATGATAGATGGTAACCAGACTTATTGTGTTGATTATTTTGTCATGTATAAAAATATTGAATCAGGCTTCCCTGGTGGCGCAGTGGTTGAGAGTCTGCCTGCTGATGCAGGGGACACGGGTTCGTGCCCCGGTCCAGGAGGGAGGATCCCACATGCTGCGGAGTGGCTGGGCCCATGAGCCGTGGCCGCTGAGCCTGTGCGTCCAGAGCCTCTGCTCCGCAGCGGGAGAGGCCACAACGGTGAGAGGCCCGCGTACCGCAAAAAAAAAATATTGACGCACTTTGTTGTATACCTGAAACTAATATAATATTGTAAGTCAATTATATTTCAATTAAAACAATAAAAGGAATTGCAAATTTAAGACTGTGTGGTTGCTGTTTCATATACCTTACTCTACTGATTTCAGGCCAGGTTGCTTCTATGTATGTATAATACTTTCACGTTGTCTATTTTTTCACTGACCCAAGCGAGAGGGAGACATCACAGGACTGCCACATAAAAAATTCTGAGCACGTGGGCCCTGTTTAATCCTCTTATGCATAATTCAAATTCTTTTCTTCAGGATCTCATCTTTTATTTGTTGCAAAAATGGCTCCTTCACTCCTCTCCAGATCCTTCCTCAAAGTGGAATTAGTTCTGCCTTAATTATTATAAACTTAATTTGCGTGTTACTTTCTCATTGTGATATCGTTAACCTAAGAGGATTCTGCTGCTGAGGGCACCTACATGGCACATGCATTTTAGTCTCAGTTAGACCCTCTCCTCCATCTGATCAAATTCTGTTCTTGATTTGTTTCAATTTTGTTGTAACAAGAATGAAAATAGTCTCCAGTTTCTGTCCTCTTACTTTGTTTTCACAAGGTCTTGGTAACTTGTAAGCGTTACCTTGAATTTACTGACATCACACATTCTATTCCTATAATTAACCCTGACACATTTCCTTTTTTCCAATAAATACATTCTCCTCTGACCGGTGCTGCCCACTCAACATCACTCAGTTAGAGTCTATTGATTGGCAGCTGAATCCAAAATTATTCTCTCCCAGGGCATAGTTCTGTGCAATTTCTCATTTCGTATTTTGGAATTCTTTCTGTTCCAGTTAACTCCTGCTGTTTAACAAACTACCCCTAAACTTAGTGGCTTAAAACAACTATTTTGTTATATGTCACTGTTTTGTTGATCAGCAATTTGAGAATTCTCGTGATTCTTCTATTCCGTGTAGTGCTGCTAGAGGTCCCTTGGTGGTACTGAGCTGGCAGATGGGCTGCTCTGAATGGTTCAAAATGGCTTCGCTCACATGTCTGCCACTTTGATAGTGGTGGCTGGGAGACTGGCCTTAGCTTCTTGGGAGAATTGGACTCCTTACGTGGAGCTCAGGTATTCTCAGTGGCCCAGGCAGAAGCTGAAAGCTTTTCAAGACCTACCTTAGAATTTCCAGAATGTCAATCCTGTCACATGCTATTGGTCAAGCAATTCACTAAGGCCAGCCCAGATTCAAGGTGAGGGAAATTTGAATCACTTCTTCAATAGAAGGAATAGTAAGAATTTGTGGTTATCTTTAACCTACTACACTCTTCCTGCAGATTTAGTCTAAAACTTGATGTTAAGGGTAAGTGGCATGGCAAACAATTTAGAAGTGATTACTTTGCATGCCTGAATTCACATTTATTAGTGTGTGTGTTTTATTATTTATTATAGGAGCCAACCAATAGAGATAGTTACATGTCCCCTTGAATTCTGTTACGTATGTAGCGACTGCAAGATGAATTTGGTTGTAGAGGAAGTCCACTCCAGCCATGACAGTGACAACAATGATGATAGCAACAACAGCTACTACTGCTATTACTGTTCCCACCTCCACCACCACCGTTTACCTAGGACCTGTGAACTGTGTGCCTGGCACTGTGCTATGAGCTTTATATAAATTGGCTTTAGTACCAAGACGGTTGTACGAGGGAGGAATCATTATCTTCATTTTGTACGTGAATACAGTGAGGCTCTGAGCAGCTAAGTAAACTGCAGCATAATAGACACAGAGAGAGGTATCTGGAACCAGACTGAGTTCAAATTCCAACGCAGCCACTAACTACTAGTCTCACTTTTGAGCAAGTTCCTTAATTTATTTGTGCTGCAGTTTCCTCCTCTGTAAAAAGGGGACTGATAGCAGCAACCACCTCATGAGAATGTAATGGGTAAATATAGGCACCAAGGACAGTACCTGACATTTGGTGTTAGCTATTACTATTATCATTGCCCAAGGTACATAGCTGATAAATATTACAAAATTCTGCATGCTGCAACATGGGATGAAAGTGAACAGCTCCAAAATACCCAAGAGACCTTACTAACTTAGGGACTAGAGCTACAATAAGTCTACATATTGTAGAAAGTTGAGTGGACTTTGGAATTCATAGCACTAAGTTCCAATGAATCTGAAAATTAAGATCTGACTTTGCAAATGCTCTCCCTGTGTATCTGTCTCTGGGGGCGGTTGGAGATCTGCTTGTTCACCTTCAACCTCAGTGGCTGTCCTGTCAAAGGACTTTTAACTTTCATATCAGTAGATCCTAGACTGCTGACAAGGGTGTACTTAGCCTGCCTGACTCTGATAATTCCACAGCATCCTATCTTTTAAATGAAAGTCAGAGGAAAACATATCCTGTGTTTTGTTTGTTTGTTTGTTTTGTTTTTGATTATATACCTTTAATTGTGACAGTACTTTTTTTATTAAAAAATTTTTTTATACAGAAGGTTCTTATTTATTATCTATTTTATACATATTAGTGTATACATGTTGATCCCAATCTTCCAATTCATCACACCACCCCCACTCCCACCCCTCCACTTTCCCCCCTTGGTGTCCATACGTTTGTTCTCTACATCTGAATCTATTACTGCCCTGCAAACCGGTTCATCTGTACCATTTTTATAGATTCCACATGTAGGTGTTACTATACGATATTTGTTTTTCTCTTTCTGGCTTACTTCACTCTGTATGACAGTCTCTAGGTCCATCCACGTCTCTACAAATGACCCAGTTTTGTTCCTTTTTATGGCTGAGTAATATTCCATTGTATATATGTACCACATCTTTATCCATTCATCTGTCGATGGGAATTTAGGTTGCTTCCATGACCTGGCTATTGTATATAGTGCTGCAATGAACATTGGGGTTCATGTGTCTTTTTGAACTGTGGTTTTCTCTGGGTGTATGCCCAGTAGTGGGATTGCTGGGTCGTATAAGAGTTCTATTTTTAGTTTTTAAAGGAACCTCTATACTGTTCTCCACAGTGGCTGTATCAGTGTACATTCCCACCAACAGTACAAGAGGGTTTGCTTTTCTCCACAACCTCTCCAGCGTTTGTTGTTTGTAGATTTTCTGATGATGCCCATTCTGACTGGTGTGAGGTGACATCTCATTGTAGTTTTGATTTGCATTTCTCTAATAGTTAATGATGTTGAGCAGCTTTTCATGTGCCTCTTGGCCATCTGTATGTCTTCTTTGGAGAAATGTCTATTTAGGTCTTCTGCCCATTTTTGGATTAGGTTGTTTGTTTTTTAATATTGAGCTACGTGAGCTGTTTATATATTTTGGAGATTAATCCTTTGTCCGTTGATTCATTTGCAACTATTTTCTCCCATTCTGAGGGTTGTCTTTTTGTCTTCTTTATAGTTTCCTTTGCTGTGCAAAAGCTTTTAAGTTTCATTAGGTCCCATTTGTTTATTTTTGTTTTTATTTCCATTTCTCTAGGAGGTGGGTCAAAAAGGATCTTGCTGAGATTTATGTTGAAGAGTGTTCTTCCTGTTTTTTCCTCTAAGAGTTTTATAGTGTCTGGTCTTACATTTAGCTCTCTAATCCATTTTGAGTTTATTTTGTGTATGGTATTAGGGAGTGTTCTAATTTCATTCTTTTACATGTAGCTGTCCAGTTCTCCCAGAACCACTTATTGAAGAGACTGTCTTTTCTCCATTGTATATCCTTGCCTCCTTTGTCATAGATTAGTTGACCATAGGTGTGCGGGTTTATCTCTGGGCTTTCTATCCTGTTCCATTTATCTGTATTTCTGTTTTTGTGCCAGTACCATATTGTCTTGATTACTGTAGCTTTGTAGTATAGTCTGAAGTCAGGGAGTATGATTCCTCCAGCTCCATTATTTCCCCTCAAGATTGCTTTGCCTATTTGGGGTATTTTGTGTCTTCATACAAATTTTAAGATTTTTTGTTCTAGTTCTGTAAAAAATGCCATTGGTAATTTGATAGAGATTGCACTGAATCTGTAGATTGCTTTGGGTGTATAGTCATTTTCACAATGTTGATTCTTCCAATCCAAGAACATGGCATATCTCTCCATCTGTTTGTGTCATCTTTGATTTCTTTCATCAGTGTCTTATAGTTTTCTGAGTACAGGTCTTTTACCTCCTTATGTAAGTTTATTCCTAGGTATTTTATTCTTTTGTTGCCTTGGTGAATGGGATTGTTTCCTTAATTTTTCTTTCTGATCTTTTTTTGTTAGTGTATAGGAATGCAAGAGATTTCTGTGCATTATTTTTGTATACTGCAACTTTACAAGATTCATTGATTAGCTCTAGTAGTTTTCTGGTGGCATCTTTAGGATTCTCTATGTATAGTATCATGTCATCTGCAGACAGTGACAGTTTTACTTCTCCTTTTCCAATTTGTAGTCCTTTTATTTCTTTTTCTTCTCTGATTGCCATGGCTAGGACTTCCAAAGCTATGTTGAATAATAGTGGTGAGCGTGGACATCCTTTTCTTCTTCCTGATCTTAGAGGAAATGCTTTCAGTTTCACCATTGAGAATGATGTTTGCTGTGGGTTTGTTGTATATGGCCTTTATTATGTTGAGGTAGGTTCCCTCTATGCCCACTTTCTGGAGAGTTTTTATCATAAATGGGTATTGAATTTTGTCAAAAGCTTTTTCTGCATCTACTGAGATGATCATATGGTTTTTATTCTTCAGTTTATTAATGTGGTGTATCACATTGATTGATTTGCATATATTGAAGAATCCTTGCATCCGTGGGATAAATCCCACTTGATCATGATATATGATCCTTTTAATATGCTGTTGGATTCTGTTTGTTAGTATTTTGTTGAGGATTTCTGCATCCATATTCATCAGTGATATTGGTCTGTAATTTTCTTTTTGTAGTATCTTTGTCTGGTTTTGGTATCAGGGTGATGGTGGCCTCGTAGAATTAGTTTGGGAGTGTTCCTTCCTCTGCAATTTTTGGGAAGAGTTTGAGAAGGATGGGTGTTAGCTCTTGTCTAAATGTTTCATAGAATTCACCTGTGAGGCCATCTGGTCCTGGACTTTTGTTTTTTGGAAGATTTTTAATCACAGGTTCAATTTCATTACTTGTGATTGGTCTGTTCACATTTTCTATTTCTTCCTTGTTCAGTCTTGGAAGGTTATACCTTTCTGAGAATTTGTCAGTTTCTTCCAGATTGTCCATTTTATTGGCAAAGTGTTGCTTGTAGTGGTCTCTTATGATGCTTTGTATTTCTGCTGTGTCTGTTGTAACTTCTTCTTTTGCATTTCTTACTTTATTGATTTGAGTCCTCTTCCTCTTTTTCTTGATGAGTCTGGCTAAAGGTTTATGAATTTTGTTTATCTTCTCAAAGAACCAGCTTTTAGTTTTATTGATCTTTGCTATTGTTTTCTTTGTTTCTATTTCATTTATTTCTGCTCTGATTTTTATGATTTCTTTCCTTCTACTAACTTTGGGTTTTGTTTGTTCTTCTTTCTCTATTTCCTTTAGGTGTAAGGTTAGGTGGTTTATTTGAGATTTTTCTTGTTTCTTGAAGTAGGATTGTATTGCTGTAAACTTCCCTCTTAGAACTGCTTTTGCTGCATCCCATAGGTTTTGGATCGTCTTGTTTTCATTGTCATTTGTCTCTAGGTAATTTTGATTTCCTCTTTGATTTCTTCAGTGATCTCTTGGTTATTTAGTAGCATTTTGTTTAGCCTCCTTGTATTGTGTGTTTTTTACGTTTTTTTCCCTGTAATTTATTTCTAATCTCATGGTGTTGTGGTCGGAAAAGATGCTTCATATGATCTCAATTTTCTTAAATTTACTGAGGCTTGATTTGTGACCCATGATGTGATCTATCCTGGAGAATGTTCCATGTGCACTTGAGAAGAAAGTGCAATCTGCTGTTTTCAGATGGAATATCCTATAAATATCACTTAAATCTACCTGTTGTATTGTGTCATTTAAAGCTTGTGTTTCCTTATTAATTTTCTGTTCTGGTGATCTGTCCATTGGTGTAAGTAAGGTGTTAAAATCCCTCAGTATTATTGTGTTACTGTCGATTTCCCCTTTTATGGCCGTTAGTGTTTGCCTTATGTGTTGAGGTGCTCCTATGTTGGGTGCATATATATTTATAATTGTTATATCCCCTTCTTGGATTGATCGCTTGACCATTATGTAGTGTCCTTCCTTGTCTCTTGTAACATTCTTTATTTTAAAGTCTGTTTTATCTGATATGAGTATTGCTACTCCAGCTTTCTTTTGATTTCCATTTGCATGGAATAACTTTTCCATCCCCTCACTTTCAGTCTGTATGTGTCCCTAGGTCTGAAGTGTGTCTCTTGTAGACAGCATATATATGGGTCTTGTGTTTGTATCCATTCAGCCAGTCTGTGTCTTTTTGTGGGAGCATTTAATCCATTCACATATAAGGTAATTATTCAATATGCATGTTTCCTATTACCATTTTCTTAATTGTTTTGGGTTTGTTTTTATAGGTCCCTTTTTCTTCTCTTGTGTTTCCCACTTAGAGAAGTTCCTTTAGCATTTGTTGTAGAAGCTGCTGTGGTGGTGTGAATTCTCTTAGCTTTTGCTCTGTCTGTAAAGCTTTTGATTTCTCCGTCGAATCTGAATGAGATCCTTGCCGGGTAGAGTAATCTTGGTTGTAGGTTCTTCCCTTTCATCACTTTAAATATTTCATGCCACTCCCTTCTGGCTTGTAGAGTTTCTGCTGAGAAATCAGCTCTTAACCTTTTGGGAGTTCTTTGTATGTTATTTGTCATTTTTCCCTTGTTGCTTTTAATAGCTTTTCTGTCTTTAATTTTTGTCAGTTTGATTACTATGTGTTCTTGGCGTGTTTCTCCTTGGGTTTATCCTGCCTGGGGCTCTGTGCACTTCTTGGACTTGGGTGGCTATTTCCTTTCCCATGTAAAGGAAGTTTTTGACTATAATCTCTTCAAATATTTTCTCCGGTCCTTTCTCTCTCTTCTCCTTCTGGGACCCGTATAATATGAATGTTGTATTGTTTAATGTGTCCCAGAGGTCTCTTAGGCAGTCCTTCATTTCTTTCATTCTTTTTCCTTTATTTGTTCTGGGGCAGTGAATTCCACCTTTTTGTCTTCTAGGTCACTTATTCCGTTCTTCTGCCTCAGTTATTCTGCTATTGTTTCTTCTAGTGTATTTTTCACTTTAGTTATTGTAATATTCATCTCTGTTTGTTTTGTTCTTTAATTCTAGGTGTTTCGTTGTTTAATTCTTCTAGGTCTTTGTTAAATATTTTCTTGCATCTTCTCGATCTTAGTCTCCATTCTTTTTCTGAAGTCCTGAATTATCTTCACTATCATTATTCTGAATTTTTTTCCTGGAAGGTTGCCTATCTTTCACTTTATTAGTTGCTTTTCTAGAGTTTTATCTTGTTCCTTCGTCTGCTACATAGTTCTCTGCCTTTTCCTTTTGTCTATGTTTCTGTGAATGTGGTTTTCGTTTCACAGGCTGCAGGATTGTAGTTTTTCTTGCTTTTGTTGTCTGCCCTCCAGTGGATGAGGCTATCTCTAATTGTTACAGTTTGGAGCCGGTGAGTCATAAGTGGAGACTGCCACAGGATCCAGTGCCAGGTAGGAAAATTGAACCCTAGTTGATGAGTTGCTGGAGGCTAAGTGTAGACAACTCTGAGAGTTAAATAGTCCAGGGGAACCCAGTCATTGATGGTTCCCACAATTTTCTGAGAGTTGCCTCCATGTTCTCAACCAGGTCCTCTTAGGGGAAATCAGAGAAAAATCCCCTAATGCATCTGGCAGGAGGAGGGGAAATGTAACATCCTTATATCCTGGTTTCATGAGTGTGTCCTCCTTGTATCACTGCTCTCCTTGTCCATGTAACCACTAGCTCTATTCTCAGTTGTGTTTATCTGCATTGTTTTACTGGATGTTTTTGGCTTCTCAGGCTGCTATAATGAAATACCGTACACTGGGTGGTTTAAACAGTTTTCTGAGGTTTATTTTCTTAGTTCTGGAGGCTGGAAGTCAGAGATCAAGGTACCAGCATATTTGGGTTCTGCTGAAGACTCTCTTCTGGGCTTGCAGATGGCTACCCTCTCCCTCTGTCATCATATGGCCTTTCCTCAGTGTGTGCATGTGAGGAGAGATGAGCTCTGGTGTGTCTTCCTCTTCTTATAAAGGCACTGGTCCCGCCATGGGGCTCCACCTTCATGGCCTCATCTAAACCTAATTACCTACAAAGACCCTACCTCCAAATAACATCATATTGGGCGTTAGGGCTTCAACATAGGAACTTTGGGGAGACAGAAACACTGTCTATAACACTGGATATGAACAAGAGATCAGCTTTAAACAAGAAATTTTCTTCTTTGAAAATAAGCATACACGTGCTTGCTTTTTTAAAAAAAAAAAAAGCAGAAGAAGTAAAACTTGGTTGAAATTTTTATGTGGTTTCTTTGGAGAAAATGCTGTTTGCTTCCAAAAAAGTGATCTCAGAAAAATCAAACCTTCTTGTGGGCTGAATTACTGCCAGGCATTGTTGTGTGTGACAAAGACAGTGAGCACAAAGGAAGCATCACACTTTTCTCCTGCTTGATTTTATTGCACTTTTTTCAAGAGGCCGTGCACATGGAGTCTACATACTGGAAAAATATTGATACATTGGCCAATATTTATGAATTACTGCTGGATAGTAAGAACTGTGCTGGTTGGTTGAGGTGATGATAATGTTGGAGGGTAATAGTCAAGATAGTTCATTGACTTTGAGCAGCTTACAATCTGGTTGGAGAAAGCATTTGTTCTCCCAGCCCTTTCCCATGTAGGTGTTTAGGGCGTATTTTGCTGGCTTCATATAGAATCCTTAGGTCCCTCTTCGTTTAATGCACAGAATGGAGTTTCTGACAACGAAAACCAAATTGTTTGGATGTGTGCATTCTCAAGGAGAGGAGAGTAAGAATAATATTAATGTTTTGGCCTCCTAATATTCCACTGCATATGTCATAGGTGGCATGTACACTTTTCCATAGGAAACTGGAGGAGAGAATTAGGAGCAGGGGATTTATGATTTCCATCACTTCTTTACCATCAGACTCTGAACAAACGAATGCTTATTTGTCAGCAAAAGAAAAACGTACAGTTTCTTTAGCTGCAATGGAGCTGCGTTTTAAAAAGACCTATTGTTCTCTGCAAAAGCCTTAGACTGAACTGTGATAGCAGCCACTTGCCTGTCAGATGTCTAATTATATTTCTCTCCTCCTCAACCACGCAGTAGCAGGGCACTACTGAGACCATATGTTGTCCATATGTTGGAAAGCTACTAAATTAAATCCCTGTGTAACATGCTGACAAGTCTACCTGCAGGAGTTGAAGTTTGGGTAACTAAGTTTCTCTAACCTAGCACTCCATTGTTAGTATTTTTGAGTTTTCTCTCTCTATGGTGCAGGCTGGCTGTTCTTTGTCAAGGCCTGAGAGGTTGTTATCACACATCCATACCATCGAAAAGAAACTGAATATCTGGGTTAGGACTGGATTTCAGCAGTTGATAAATTAGAGTTAGGTCTAAATCCCTAGTGTTAGATCACAAAAATGTTGATGTTCAGTTTGTCCTGCTCTGAAGTGTGCGAGATTGTTTAGAGAATTTAGGTCAGGGACCAGTGATGTTCTGTCCATTTGCAAGCCCCACACATAGTCTTCTGATTTTCACAGTTCATGGCAGGAAAGGGTTTTTCCCATGCCCCATTTCTTTTGCCTTTACTATTGTACTTCTTTTAGCATGGCTGACATTTTATTTTTTGATGCACTTTATATTTGGGGGTTAACTTTAGAAGAAGAGAACTGACCTTTAACTGATCCTAATTTTCCTTCATCTATAAGTAACTACTATCCTAGTGAGAATGCTACTTTTTCTTTTTCTTCTGTCCTCCTAA
The DNA here is from genome assembly GCF_008692025.1 of Phocoena sinus. Lineage (NCBI taxonomy): Eukaryota > Metazoa > Chordata > Mammalia > Artiodactyla > Phocoenidae > Phocoena > Phocoena sinus. The sequence continues at coordinate 70,315,737 of NC_045774.1, read as the reverse complement.
GGGGGATGGATAATCCTTCCTTTGGGGAAGAACAGAAAACCTTTTTTTCAATGACAGGCAATATAGTATAAAGTATTGTCTTATTTAAGAATAACAACAATCTATGAATTCTGCCTTACTGCCTAGTTTGCATTTGGGAAACTGAGGCTCAGAGAGGGTAAGTAACTTTCACGAGGTCATGTGAATCCAGTAATGGCAGAATTGTGGTCTCTTTGGCTCCAGAATCCTGTGCCTTTTCTTCTCAAGTCTGCTTATTGGCTTGAACCAGACAACAGAAGATTTCTCAGACTTTGCTCCACAGGGCACTGATGTCCTTCTAAATGTTAGTAGATGTTCTCCACAAAGGGGTCTATGATCAAATATGTCTAGTATATTAGGGTTCACCAGAGAAACAGAATCAATAAGATACACACATATACACACACATATTTTTCAGTTGACAGGTAAGGAAGCCTACTGTCATCTTCTGCAATGATAGGGAAAGTCACTATTTCAATCAGGCTGAAAAATCTGCATAGCTCTTTAAGAGGGGAGTAGTCAGGGCCTATCTAATTTTAAAAATTTTACCTAAAACAAATACAATATTTTCTAATGTACGTGCCCTTGCAATTAAAGTGTTATATGTAAAGATTTTCTGATTACTCAGAAATCTGATTCTTGAAAAGCTTCAGAACAAGGCATATATACTTGCTCCAGCCCAAGAGGGCTACTGCCATTAAACCAAGTTTATTCCTTGATTCAAAGTCACCTATTTTGGTGAGTTTGCGGCAAGCCTAAAATGGTTTTCAACTGGCAAGTTTCTAAAAAACAAAATCCCAAGCACAAGCCTGATTCGTTGTAATTGAGGAAGACCCTGGCATGAAAAGGAAAACTCTTGCCTGCTTGACTTTTCTCTAGAATCTCAGTAAACAGGATTGGGTCACTTTAAGCAAAATTTATTTAGCGCCCAGAAAATTTCAATTCATGCTATTGACCTATTAACAAATATTTTATTAGATTGCAGAGAAAGAAGGAATATTCAGAGCTTCTCGCATAGAGTAGAAATAATTTCCTTTATGGCTCACCTTTTGGACCCCATCACTCTAATTTCAATATCTTTTATTGACATTATAGAACAGAGGCTTTCTTGTGTATGACTTTAAACAGCTGATCTCTACTCTCTGTGGATACAGACAGTTAATGAAGCAGTTAAAGTCAACTATTCAATAACTCCCTAGATCCTTGGGTTCAGTCAGTCAGCAACATTTATTTAACACCCTTGGTGAGCACAGAGTCTTAGATGTTGTCAGGGATAAAAAACTAATAGACGTGGTTCTTCCTTCAAGTATTTTTCAGCTGGGGAGCTAAGAAGAACACACACATATGAAAAACAATGAGGCTCTTAAAATAATATTTAAACAGTTTTAGAGAAGCCTAATAGCAGTTTATGAATTTATGTTGGTCTTATTTTTAGTGTGTTAGTATGAATGAATTTTCAAATAATGAACTTTATAGTTATTTTCAAGTTTAGGTAAAGCAATTCCCCCCTTCTTCAACTACACTTACAAAGTTTTGGGGAATAAAGACTTTTAGGGGCACACTCTGTTAGAATAACTTTTGCTTAGTAGAACAACTCTTCACCTGTAAATCACCTTTGAAAGTGAATGATGGCCATGATCTACATAGCATAACCCAAATACGCTGTCTGTGCAGGTTGCAGGAAGAACGAGCAGCTGATTCAAGGTGAGTCCATGTATGGCATAAGCAGTGGTCTTGGAAGTGGTCAAGCTCAAAGTTCTGCCCAACAAAGATGACAGTCATCAACTGAGACTAAGGGCTACTCTCTCGGAGGAGTTTGAATGTGAAACACAGTGAAGGCCCTTGATAAAAGTAGAGGCTGAAAAGGGTTCAGATCTATATTGTTCCACCCAAATCTTCAAAGGCAAGTAAGAGTAATATTTTGGATATCCTAATTATGAAATTCTGCACCAAATCTCATTCCATTAAATGACTGGGGATCTCTAGAGTGTGTGTGTGTGTGTGTGTGTATATATATATATATATATATTATATATAAATTTTTTTTTTTTTTTTTTTGCTGTACGTGGGCCTCTCACTGTTGTGGCCTCTCCCGTTGTGGAGCAACAGGCTCCGGATGTGCAGGTCCAGTGGCCATGGCTCACGGGCCCAGCCACTCTGTGGCATGTGGGGTCTTCCCGGACCAGGGCACGAACCCGTGTCCCCTGCATCGGCAGGCGGGACTGTCAACAACTGCGCCACCAGGGAAGCCCTAGACTTTATATCTTTATTTGGTGTTTTTTTGTATTCAATCTCAAAAGTAGGCATATGAGATAATACAATCTTCTACGTTAATCCTCTTCTCTACGAATCTATATTTTTTTTCTTCAAAGCCCAAAGGAGTTTAGGATTCTAAGGAAAATTTGGAAATTAGTGTCCAAGCCTGTATAAGACTTTAAAGCTCTACTTTTCCAAACCAAAAATTCACCCTCTCAAGTCTAACTCCTCCAGTGCCACACACAGTGAGCTGTAGGCATCACTACTCACTACCCTCCTGAGCTCACTTCTTGCACCTGCTTCTGTCCTGTCAACTTAGAGGCCCATCCTCTGATTTTTGTTCTTTCCTGACCCTTGAACTTTTATGTTTGACAGCATTTCCCTGATCATGTTTCTGGCCCTCGAGGACACTGTTTTTGGCTATTTTGCCTAAGATTGCAGGAATGAAACAGTTTTCCCAGGTCAACTTGTCCTAGGACCCTGGCTCTGACAGTGGGTGACAGCACTTCCAGTGGACTTAACCTGTGGGACACAGAAATTTTCCCTGGAAGAGCAGAGTGTGAAGATGAATAGTTGAAAAATAGGTGAACAGAGAAGTTATTTATTTAATTATTTGGATCCATTCTGCTACTTAGTAGCTGTGTGACCTACAGTGTGTTACTTACCCTCTCTGAGCCTCAGTTTTTTAAGTTTATAGATTGGGGATAATAATAATTTACTCACATGATTGTGATTGGGATTAGTGAGATAATATGCAGAAAATAATTTGTATACTTACAGTGGTATAATAAGATCGATAATACTACTTAAACATTTTAAGTAAAGGTTAAACTTTAGAAAAGGTAAGAGAAGAGTAAGAGAAGTCAATAAGCTTGATCTTTAGGGTAATGCAGTGAAACATAGTTAAAACAACCAACTGTGGAAGTACTAGGGAAGAAAACTTGACTTCCAACATGTATGAGGAAGTGGTGCTCTGGGTGAAAAGGCACGTGCTGGAAGAGAGTATGGCTAGGGATGTATATGGCAACTCATTCCTATCAGACTGGGTGGGAGGTATGGATAAACTATTGAGATTCTGTAATGACTCTTTTTAAAAAATTATTGTTTATGAACTGAAGGTCAGTAACAAGTGGGAGCTTCTATATGGACATAGCTTTAAGGAGGGGCTTTAGGAAAGAAAGCTGCCTATATGCATGTCCAAAAAAGGGACAAGAAAAGAGGTGATGGAGTCAGAGCAAAGACAGCATTCAAGAAATGGAAAATCAGGTTTTCAATGTACAAAACTATCCACCAGGAGGACCAGCCTGATGACCTTCTATTGCAGGGGTGATTTAGGGAGATGAATGATGTGTAACACAAACTGTCTGTATAATTCAATATGTAGATAGTGTCAGTACAGGAAACTCTACTAGATACTGTGGGACATACAAAGGTAAAAGAAATATGATCCTTGCCTTCTGAAAGAATACAGTGTACTGTAGAGACAAAACATGGACACAAATATTATTAAATGTGATTGGCAATATAAAAAGATAATATATATATCTCTATATATCTATACATATAATGTTAGAAGAGGAATAGGTAATTTTGGCTGGGTGCCTAGAGAAGGAAGTGGCATTTGAGCTGGGCTTTTAAGCATTTTGACAGCCAGATATAATAGGGTAGTTATTCCTGGCAACAAAATAACACAGGCAAATTATATTATTTGGTGTAATACTAGTTTTTAAATTAGATAGGCAATGAACTCTCAGTAGTATAACAAAATAAGAGGTTTATCTCTCAGTCATTTTTCTTTAGAGAGAGTATTCAATGAGCAGCTTTCTTTGCAGTGACTCAGGGACCCTCTCTTAGGGACTCAGAATTTTTCCTGAGTTTCACCCTGGTTTCACCCTCGCTTAAGGACTCAGGATTTTTTCTTTGAGCAGGTGTATGGGGAAAAAATACAGATCATGGAGGACTGTATGGGAGAATTTTATGGTCCAGACCTGGAAGGGACAAACATCACTTCTACCCATATTCCATTTGTTTTTGTTTTTTTTAAGTTTGATTATAGTGTGTCACAGTGTAGGTCTCTTTGAATTCATCTTACTTGGAGTTGGTGGAATTTCTTGGATGTTTATATTCATACCTTTCATCAGATTTGGAAGTTTTCAGCCAGGATTTCTACAAATATTCTCTCTTCCTTTTTTCCTTCTCTCTCTCTTCTACTGGGACTCCCACAGTGTGTATGCTTGGTCTGTTTGTGTGCCATAGGTTCCTTTGGTTCTTCATTTTCTAGTCTTTTCTCTTTCTGTTCCTTAGACTTAATAATTTTCATTGTCTTATCTTCAAGTTTGCTGATTCTCTATTCTGCCTGCTCAGATCTGCCTTTGAATCCCTCTAGTGAATTTTTTCATTTCAGTTGTAATTTTTGGCTCCAGAATTTCTTCTAGGTTTATCTTTAGCTTTTCTATCTCTTTATTGATATTTCCATTTTGTTCATACATTGTTTATTGACCTCTCTTCCCATCTTTTCTTTAGTTCTTTGAGCATCTCTAAGACAATGTTTTATTGTCTTTATGTAATAGATCTGTCATCAGGTCTTTTTCAGAGACAGTTTCTGTTGATTTATTTCAATGGGCCATACTTTCCTGTTTGTTTGGTTTATGATTTTTTTTTTTTTTTGTTATTGAAAACTGGACATTTTAGCCTAATAATGTAGTAACTCCAGAAAGCAGATTTTCCCCATTCCCAAGGGTTTGCTGTTTTTTTTTTAAAATTGTTTTTGTTTTTTTAATTCTTGTAGGCAGTCTATATGCTGAGGATCAGTCTGAGGTATAAATTTAAGGTCTTCTCACATCTTTTCTGAGCCTTACCCTGGACATGCATGGTTACTTTCTAACTTTCCCCATATATGCAGTTATTTTTGAAGTCCTAGTCTTTAATAATCTGGTTCCAAAAAGGGGAAAAAAGAAAAATGAAAGGACAAAAACTGTGCTGCCCCTTTAAATCCCCTGGAAGTCACTTCAGCTGGAGGGGCTTGAAACAGTGGAGGAAGTTTCAACAACAATGACTGCCCACTTCATCATCTACATCTTTATGATCTGAGGTAGCAATCAGTGATCAGAGAACAGATTCTTAATATTTGGAGGACAGGGTCCTTTTTGCCTACTCTGACTCCCACAAGCTGTCTGCAAGCTGCTCCAGGAACACAGCTGCCTGCCATGAGGCTGGGGTTTGGGATGGGTAGCTGTTTTTGTGCTAAGAGCTGGAATTGACCTCAATTTACTGTATAAGCCTTCCCCTGGAAATTTCAAACCTTCAATAGACTCCAAAGTTCCAAAATAGTTATATCAGATTCTTCTAGTGCAGTTATTTTCTAGGTAGGGAGACAGATTCCTGGTGCTTCATACTCTGCCATCTTCCCAGAATCCTCAGATGATTTTTTGATACCAAGAGATTGGAAAATGACGAAACCTGCCCATGATCTCACCTGGAGATGGAAAATAATTTTCAACAGAGCTGGCTTAACACAGAGGAGTTTCTATTTGCTTGGAAGAGTCTAGCTTTTTCCATAAGTTGGTTACCAACTTAACAAATATGGGTAGCAAATTGAAAGGAAGTTGTTTGATGGAATTTTGAGTGGCTGTTTGAGGTAAGTAGAAGAGTGGTTGGGAAAGAAGTTACTGTTTTAGTCATATTGAGTCAAGGTGTTAGTGGGACTTTCTGAGTAGAAGTGTTCAGCAGTCGTAAGAAATGCAGAACTGGATCTGGGAGAGAAGTAAGGGCTGAAGATGAGGATTTGGGGAAAAAAATCCATGACAGCTGTCTTTTCTCCTCCTGAACTACACTCAGCGTCTCAGTGAGAGAGAGTACCAGGCAGAATTAAACAGGGTTCTGATACAGATGGCAATTCTTATATGAATGTTTTGGCTCATGTACTTAATAAACAAACATCTCTACAGTAGAAAAAGCCGGTGACTTGACTTATATATATTATGAAATGATTACCACAGTAAGTTTAGTTACTATCCATTACCTTATGTACTTACAAAAAATGTTTTTTTCCTTGTGATGAGAACTTAAGGATCTATTCTATTTACAACTTTAAAATATACCATAGAGATAGTGTTAAACTCAATCATTATGTTGTATATTATATCCCTAGTACTTATTTATCTTATAACAGGAAGTTTCTACCTTTTGACCACCATCTCCAATTGCCAAAAAATGTAAACTTTTTTTTTTTTGTGGTACGTGGGCCTTCACTGTTGTGGCCTCTCCTGTTGCGGAGCACTGGCTCCAGACGAACAGGCTCAGCGGCCATGGTTCATGGGCCCTAGCCGCTCCGCGCATGTGGGATCTTCCCGACGGGGCACGAACCCATGTCCCCTGATCGGCAGGGCGGATTCTCAACCACTGCGCCACTAGGGAAGCCCTAAAATTTTTTTTTTTGGCTTATTGTTCACAAACCTAAAGGTAGATTTAGCTTTCTTTTTTTTTCTCTTTATTCTTGAATATATAGTTATTTATTTTTTTATACAGCAGGTTCTTATTAGTCATCCATTTTATACACATCAGTGATACAGTCAATCCCAATCTCCCAATTCATCCCACCCACGGACCACCACCCCCGCTCTGCTTTCCCCCCTTGGTGTCCAAATGTTTGTTCTCTAATACTGTGGTATCAATTTCTGCTCTGCAAACCGCGTTCATCTGTACCATTTTCTAGGTTCCACATATATACGTTAATATACGATATTTGTTTTTCTCTTTCTGACTTACTTCACTCTGTATGACAGTCTCTAGATTCATCCACATCTCTACAAATGACCCAATTTCGTTTCTTTTTATGGCTAATATTCCATTGTATATATGAACAACATCTTCTTTATCCATTCATCTGTCAATGGGAATTTAGGTTGCTTCCATGTCCTGGCTATTGTAAATAGTGCTGCAGTGAACATTGGGGTGCATGTGTCTTTTTGAAATATGGTTTTCTCTGGGTATATGCCCAGTAGTGGGATTGCAGAGTCATATGGTAATTCTATTTTTAGAGAACCTCTATACTGTTCTCCAAAGTGGCTGTATCAACTAACATTCCCAACAACACTGCAACAGGGTTCCCTTTTCTCCACACTCTCTCCAGCATCTGTTGTTTGTAGATTTTGTGATGATGCCCATTCCAGCCCATTCTAACTGGTGTGAGGTGATACCTCATTGTAGTTTTGATTTCTCTAATAATTAGTGACGTTGAGCAGCTTTTCATGTGCTTCTTGGCCATCTGTATGTCTTCTTTGGAGAAATGTCTATTTAGGTCTTCTGCCCATTTTTGGATTGGGTTGTTTGTTTTTTAATATTGAGCTGCATGATCTGTTTATATATTTTGGAGATTAATCCTTTGTTCATTGATTTGTTTGCAAATATTTTCTCCTCTTCTGAGGGTTGTCTTTTCATCTTGTTTATGGTTTCCTTTGCTGTGCAAAAGCTTTTAAGTTTCATTAGGTCCTATTTGTTTATTTTTGTTTTTATTTCCATTACTCTAGGAGGTGGATCAAAAAAGATCTTGCTGTGATTTATGTCAAAAGGTGTTCTTCCTCTGTTTTCCTCTAAGAGTTTTATAGTGTCTGGTCTTCCATGTAGGTGTCTAATCCATTTTGAGTTTATTTTTGTGTATGGTGTTAGGGAGTATTCTAATTTCATTCTTTTACATGTAGCTGTCCAGTTCTCCCAGCACCACTTATTGAAGAGACTGTCTTTTCTCCATTGTATATCCTTGCCTCCTTTGTCATAGATTAGTTGACCATAGGTGCGTAGGTTTATCTCTGGCCTTTCTATCCTGTTCCATTGATCTATATTTCTGTCTTTGTGCCAGTACCATATTGTCTTGATTACTGTAGCTTTGTAGTATAGTCTGAAGTTTGCGAGCCTGATTCCTCCGGCTCCATTTTTTTTCCCTCGAGACAGCTTTGGCTATCTGGGGTCTTTTGTGTCTCCATACAACTTTTAAGATTTTTTGTTCTAGTCCTGTAAAAAATGCCATTGGTAATTTGATAGGGATTACATTGAATCTGTAGATTGCTTGGGTAGTATACTCATTTTCACAATATTGATTCTTCCAATGCAAGAACATGGTATATCTCTATATCTGTTGGTATCATCTTTAATTTCTTTCATCAGTGTCTTATAGTTTTCTGCATACAGGTCTTTTGTCTCCCTAAGTGGGTTTATTCCTAGTTATTTTATTCTTTTTGTTGCAGTGGTAAATGGGAGTGTTTGCTTAGTTTCTCTTTCAGATTTTTCATCATTAGTGTATAGTAATGCAAGTGATTTCTGTGCATTAATTTTGTATCCTGCTACTTTACCAAATTCATTGATTAGCTCTAGTAGTTTTCTGGTGGCATCTTTAGGATTCTGTAAGTATAGTATTATGTCATCTGCAAACAGTGACAGTTTTACTTCTTCTTTTCCAATTTGTAGTGCTTTTATTTCTTTTTCTTCTCTGATTGCCATGGCTAGGACTTCCAAAACTATGTTGAATAATAGTGGTGAGAGTGAACGTCCTTTTCTTGTTCCTGATCTTAGAGGAAATGCTTTCAGTTTTTCACCATTGAGAATGATGTTTGCTGTGGGTTTGTCGTATATGGCCTTTATTATTTTGAGGTAGGTTCCTTCTATGCCCATTTTCTGGAGAGTATTTATCATAAATGGGTGTTGAATTTTGTCAAAAGCTTATCTGCATCTATTGAGATGATCACATCTCAATTTGTTTTTATTCTTCAATTTGTTAATATGGTGTATCACATTGACTGATTTGCTTATATTGAAGAATCCTTGCTTCCCTGAGATAAATCCCACTTGATCATGGTGTATGATCCTTTTAATGTGTTGTTGCATTCCATTTGCTAGTATTTTGTTGAGGATTTTTGCCTTTATATTCATCAGTGATATTGGTCTGTAATTTTCTTTTTTTGTAGTATCTTTGTCTGGTTTTGGTATCAGGGTGATGGTGGCTTCATAGAATGAATTTGGGAGTGTTCCTTCCTCTGCAGTTTTTGGAAGAGTTTGAGAAGGTTGGGTGTTAGCTCTTCTCTAAATGTTTGATAGAATTCACCTGTGAAGCCATGTGGTCCTGGACTTTTGTTTTTTGGAAGATTTTTAATCACAGTTTCAATTTCATTACTTGTGATTGGTCTGTTGATATTTTCTATTTCTTCCTGGTTCAGTCTCGGAAGGTTATATCTATCTAAGAATTTGTCCATTTCTTCCAGATTGTCAATTTTATTGGCACAGAGTTGCTTGTAGTAGTCTCTTAGGGTGCTTTGCATTCCTGCAGTGTCAGTTGTTACTTCTCCTTTTTCATTTCTAAGTCTGTTGATTTGTGTCTTCTCCCTTTTCTTCTTGATGAGTCTGGCTAGTGGTTTATCAATTTTGTTTATCTTCTCAAAGAACCAGCTTTTAGTTTGATTGATGTTTGCTATTGTTTTCTTTGTTTCTATTTTATTTATTTCTGCTCTCATCTTTATGATGACTTTCCTTCTACTAACTTTGGGTTTTGTTGGGTCTTCTTTCTGTAGTTCTTGTGTTTTTTTTTTTTTTTTTTTTTTGTATGCGTTACGCGGGCCTCTCACTGTTGTGGCCTCTCCCGTTGCGGAGGACAGGCTCCGGACGCACAGGCTCAGCGGCCATGGCTCACGGGCCCAGCCGCTCCGCGGCATGTGGGATCTTCCCAGACCGGGGCACGAACCCGTGTCCCCTGCATCGGCAGGCGGACTCTCAACCACTGCGCCACCAGGGAAGCCCTCTTTCTGTAGTTCTTTTAGGTGTAAGGTTAGATTGTTTATTTGAGTTGTTTGTTGTTTCTTGAGGTAGGCTTGTATTGCAATAAACTTCCCCCTTAGAACTGCTTTTGCTGCATCCCATAGGTTTTGGATCGTCTTGTTTTCATTGTCATTTGTCTCTAGGTATTTTTTGATTTCGTCTTTGATTTCTTCAGTGATCTCTTGGTTATTTAGTAACGTATTGTGTAGCCTCCATGTGTTTGTGTTTTTTACATTTTTTTCCTTGCAATTGATTTCTAATCTCAGAGTGTTATCGTCAGAAAAGATGCTTGATATGATTTCAATTTTCTTAAATTTACTGAGGCTTGATATGTGACCCAAGATGTGATCAATCCTGGAGAATGTTCCATGCGCACTTGAGCAGAAAGTGTAGTCTGCTGTTTTTGGATGGAATGTCCTATAAATATCAATTAAATATATCTGGTTTATTGTGTCATTTAAAGCTTCTGTTTCCTTATGAATTTTATGTTTGGATGATCTGTCCATTGTTGTAAATGAGGTGTTAACGTCCCCCACTTTTATTGTGTTACTGTCGATTTCCTCTTTTATAGTTGTTAGCAGTTGCCTTATGTATTGAGGTGCTCCTATGTTGGGTGTATATATATTTATAATTGTTATGTCTTCTTCTTGATTGATCCCCTGATCATTATGTAGTGTCCTTCCTTGTCTCTAGTAACACTGTTTATTTTAAAGTCTATTTTATCTGATATGAGTATTGCTACTCCAGCTTTCTTTTGATTTCCATTTGCATGGAATATCTTTTTCCATCCCCTCACTTTCAGTCTGTATGTGTCCCTAGGTCTGAAGTGTGTCTCTTGTAGACAGCATATATATGGGTCTTGTTTTTGTATCCATTCAGTGACCCTGTGTCTTTTGGTTGGAGCATTTAATCCATTCACGTTTAAGGTAATTATCAATACGTGTGTTCCTATTACCATTTTCTAAATAGTTTTGGGTTTGTTTTTATAGGTCCTTTTCTTCTCTTGTGTTTCCCACTTAGAGAAGTTCCTTTAGCATTTGTTGTAGAGCTGGTATGGTGGTGCTGAATTCTCTTAGCTTTTGCTTGTCTGTAAAGCTTTTGATTTCTCCATTGAATCTGAATGAGATCCTTGCCGGGTAGAGTAATCTTGGTTGTAGGGTCTTCCCTTTCATCACTTTAAATATTTCATGCCACTCCCTTCTGGCTTGTAGAGTTTCTGCTGAGAAATCAGCTGTTAACGTTATGGGAGTTCCCTTTTGTGTTATTTGTCATTTTTTCCTTGTTGCTTTTCATAATTTTACTTTGTCTTTAATTTTTGTCAGTTTGATTATTATGTGTCTTGGCATGTTTTTCCTTGGGTTTATCCCACCTGGGGCTCTCTGCGCTTCATGGACTTGGGTGGCTATTTCCTTTCCCATGTTAGGGAAATTCGACTATAATCTCTTCAGGTATTTTCTCAGGCCCTTCTCTCGCTCTTCTTCTTCTGGGACTGCTATAATGTGAATGTTGTTGCGTTTAATGTTGGTCCAGAGGTCTCTTAGCCTGTCTTCCTTTCTTTTCATTCTGTTTTCTTTATTCTGTTCTGCAGCAGTTAATTCCACCATTCTGTCTTCCAGGTCACTTATCCATTCTTCTGCCTCAGTTATTTTGCTGTTGATTCCTTCTAGTGTATTTTTCATTTCAGTTATTGTGTTGTTCATCTCTGTTTGTTTGTTCTTTAATTCTTCTAGGTCTTTGTTAAACATTACTTGCATCTTCTCGATCTTTGCTTCCATTCTTTTTCCAAGGTCCTGGATCATCTTCACTATCATTATTCTGAATTCTTTTACTGGAATGTTGCCTATCTCCACTTCATTTCATTGTTTTTCTGGGGTTTTATCTTGTTCCTTCATCTGGTGCATAGCCCTCTGCCTTTTCTTCTTGTCTGTCTTTGTGTGAATGTGGTTTTTGTTCCACAGGCTGCAGAATTGTAGTTCTTCTTGCTTCTGCTCTCTGCCATCTGGTGGGTTAGGCTATCTCATGTAAATGTTTTTACATTTTAAGTTACATGTTAGTGTCTGTACTTTAAATGGAAGTTTGCTAAATATCAGATGAATAATACTTAGCACTTCCATGTGTGCAGCATGAGTCGCAATAGCCCAGATACAGAAACAACCTAAATATCTATTGACAGATTAATGGATAAAGAAAAGTGGTATATACATACAATGGAATACTATGTAGCCTTAAAAAAAGAAAATTCTACAATATGTGACAGTATGGATGAACCTTGAGGATATTTTGCTAAGTAATATAAGCCAGTCATGGAAAGACAAATACTGCATGATTCCACTTATAATCAGAATCTAAAATAGTTAATTAAATTCATAGAATTAAAGAGTGGAATGATGGTTTCCAGGGGCTGGGAGGGAGGAGAAATTGGGAGTGAGTAATCAATGGGCATAAAGTTTCAGTTAAGCTGGATGAATAGGCTCTGTAGTACAATTTTGTACCCATAAACAATAATGTACATTTAAAAATCTGTTGAGTGTTGATCACATGTTAAGTATTCTTACCACAACAAAATTAGATTAAAATATAATAATATTTTATGAAATGTGAAAATTATATCAAATTAAAGTTTCAATGTCTGTAAATAAAATTCAATTGGAACCTAGCCTTGCTCGATCATGTGTGTGTTGTCTATGGCTGCTTCCGTGCTGCAGGGACAGAATTGAGTATTTATTTGCAAGAGAAATTACATAGGATCCTCAATTTTGCTTCTTGACTCACAAAATGTAAAATATTTACTATCTGGGTTTTACAGAAAAATTTTGCCAATCATGATGCTACGTTGTGGGTTCCTCTGCTCTGCTCTATCTGTAGTGTTCCTTTATCTGGTTTGCGTCTTCTGTATACTTACTGAAATCACCTGATTGATGGCTCTTCTTATTCTCTTTGTCATTGTGAGTTCAGCCCTTTTTTATTCCTTTGCTAATACTTTGGCAAGCTGAAAAACAGCTAAAATACATGTAGTGTGTACAATGTTCTAAATTGTTAGGGCATTTAATAGATATACATATACATAGGAAATAACTGCTTTCTGTACAATAGGTAGGTACTGTTATTCAGTCTGCTTTGCAGATAATGACACTGGGGTCAGGGAGGTTAAGTAACTTTCCTAAAATCATCACGCAGTGAGAAAGTATTGAGGCAGAATTCAAACAAACCCAGGCAGTCTGGCTCCAGACTCTTACCCATTCTGCTACTGATTCTTGTGAGAAAGAGAAAGGAACTTGTGTGGTTGGTCTGCTCTCATGGTCCATAAATGATCAATGTAGTTTAGAATAAACAGAAAAAGTCTGAAATTTTTATTAGGAGGAAAAGAGGGAGAAGAAACGTGTCCAGCGTGGAGGAAGGTGGAATTCTGTGCTCAACAAATGTTTCTTCTGCTTCAGAAATGTTGCTCAGGGCTAGCCCTGTACTTTCTTTCCTGCTTAGCAATATTTCAAGTTGCCATCTGATGAACCATAGTAAAGGAGAAGACAGTGGACTAGTGGGCTCACGATCCCACTGTCCTAAATATGTGGAGATAGCTCTATTTTTAAAAGCTAGAAGTGCTTCAGAGAGATGGTCTGTGAAGATTAAGTTCTCAGACATATATATGGGAAATGGGGCATTCCATATTGTTCTCCTGGAGATTCAGAATTTTTGTAAGAAAAATAAACTCTCAGAAGACTTTGCATTAAATACTTTTTGTTTCTTTTTCAGCCCAATTTAAATGACCCTAGGTTTTAATTTTTTATTTATTTTTGTGCCCGTGTAATATCTGTCAACACTGAAGAATTAATGTTCAGTGGAAACTACTTTGGAAAATGTTATTCCCAATTTTTTTCCCTATATTGCAAGGTTGCAAATTGTCCTTACACTCTCACGTGAAGAAAAAAATTCTTTGTGTTACCTACCATGACTCTCATCTTTTGCTGAGCTATTCGCTATGGAGTAGCGGGAAAACAGATTGACTGAATGTATCATCTGGATAAACAAGGCCAGGATATCATCAATTTGGTTTTTTCTCTGGGACAAATATTCACTCAGTCTCCCAGATGCCTTTCTCCAGCTCCTGTTTCTTTCCCTAAGGAGGCATCCAGCTGTGTCGGGGAAGGGGCTCCCTGGCCCATGCTTATCCTGGGAGGTATGCTCACAGTTATCTGTTGGTCTCAGGGACAACGTCTGTTGGCTGAATGGGCGCTGCTGGCCCTTTTATAGACAGTCTACGACTCCTGTCACTTTATTTGTTCTCTTTGCAAGCATCTGTCAGTGTCTGGGCTGACTTAGCCCTCAGTCTGTTCCCAAGTGACTGCTGTGGCCTTTGTCCACCCTGCTTCCCCACTGCCTATGAAGCGTCCTCCACGAGGTCACCTTGCCTTGCCCAACAGGCCCCTTGGTGGGCCCACTGTCCCTCAGCTACACAAGCGCAGGAACTGGGGAGGTTTGAGAAGCTTGACCTGGAACCTCCCTCTTTTTGCACACACTGCACAACCCCATAGATGTGGCTGCATCCCAGGTTATTGTCTTTGTGGGGGGGAGGGGACAATTTGAAAGGTGCTCTTTTTCCGGAGTCTTCCATGAGGAAATGAGTGGGTGGCTATAGTCTATGTTGTTATCATTGATTTTTTAAAAAAATATTTATTTATTTATTTGGTTGCACTCGGTCTTAGTTGTGGCAGGCGGGCTCCTTAGTTGCGGCTCACTGGCTCCTTAGTTGTGGCTCGCAGGCTCCTTAGTTGTGGTATGTGAACTCTTAGTTGCAGCATGCATGTGGGATCTAGTTCCCAGACCAGGAATCGAACCCGGGCCCCCTGCATTGGGAGTGCAGAGTCTTAACCACTGTGCCACCAGGGAAGTCCCCGTTATCATTGATTTTTTTTGTTGTTGTTGTTTTTCTTTTTTTGCGGTATGCGAGCCTCTCACTGTTGTGGCCTCTCCCGTTGCGGAGCACAGGCTCCAGATGCGCAGGCTCAGCGGCCATGGCTCACGGGGCCCAGCCGCTCCACAGCATGTGGGACCTTCCCAGACCGGGGCACGAACCCGTGTCCCCTGCATCGGCAGGCGGACTCTCAACCACTGCGCCACCAGGGAAGCCCTATCATTGATTTTTATCTTCACTTGTATGACACACATTCCCCCCGAAGTCTAGGGAGGGGAAATGAGGACCCACAAGTTTGACAGCTTCCAATATCTGTCTCTCTTTTCTCCCCGCAGGCCAGAAATAGCCAGATGTCTCTTCTATTTCTTCTTTATTATATCTTTCCCTCTCTGTCCTGGCTGTTGGTAGAGCTAGGGAACAGCCCTCCACATTAGTAAACCCCGTATTCTAAGTCCTTCAGCCTATTTTTTCCTCAGATAACATCCTGGTGAGCAAGTTTTATTGTCTTGCTGCATATCCAGTTTGTACATAGGGTATAAAAAACTGACCTATTTTGTGTCCTTTCTTCTTTTTTATTTTTAAATTTTTATTGGAGTATAGTTGATTTACAATGTTGTGTTAGTTTCTGCTGTATCTTTGTTCTTTCTCTACATTTCTTATGTAACAAATTTAATCCTCCTGTAGGCAGATGGATGCCCAATGTGAAATATGGTTTACTCAGGAAGGCAAAGAACAAAGCCTAGTTGTAACATTACCTCTATTTCCCATGTTCTATCAGCTTTTACTCTGATCCTGCACTAGGTAGTCCACAGTTTTAAAGCTTCTTTGATGCTGCTGTCTCTTGGATTTCCTCCTTTTGGCCGCTCCACTATTTTTCAAGCTTATTAACCGTTTGTCTTCTATGAAATGTCACTCCTAAAAGTTCTGTCTTGAGGTTACTTTTCCTCTCTTTCTCCACACTGGGTGATTTTAACCATACTCGTTCTTTTAAATGCTAATCGCACACTCGTTTCCCGCATGTATATTCTAGCCAGAGCCTTGTGTCTTGTTGATCTGTAAGCTCCTCAGAGTCAACACACGGGGTCCGCCCACCAGCTGCCGTTTTCTTCTCTTGCATGTGCCACGTCATTTAACAGCAGGAGGATTCAGCCAGTTCCGTAGTTCAGGCTCTCATCATTCCTCGTATGGGCTGTTCCAATACATTTCTAAAGAATCTTTCTGCTTTCCCGCCTCATTTCACAGCAGTCTATCTCCATATTGCTCTTAGAATGCACCTTTAAACTCCTTTGGGCCCCCACCCCCAGCCCCATTTTGTCCTGCCTCACATCTGGCCACTTCCCACACACTTGTTTTCCTCTAGTCAGTCTTCCGACAGTTCTTAGAATGCTCCTGCTGTCTCATGCTTTGCTACTTTTACACCAGTGATTTCTTCCTCTGGGCCACCTTCTCTCCCCCATTCAATGAGCTAACGCCTACTGACGCTTTATGGGTTAGTTCCTGCTGCCCCCTCCAAGAAGCCATCCATTGAAATCCCAGCCCAGATACTGTGGCCTTTTTCTATGCTCCTTCACACATACTTCAACATCCCCACTTACTTTTCCATTTAATTCACATGCGTTTGTGGACCCATCACACATATTTTAGTATTATCCCTCCCTCTTTCTTTCACTTCACTGGGGAGCAGAAACCATGTCTTGTTGATTTCTTTGTCCCTAGGGCCTAGATAGAGCTGGATAGCCAGTAAGGCTTAGTAAATGTTTTTTTAAAATGAATGGTGGAGGTCAAATAGAATAAGGACAGATAAAAGATCATTAGATCTGTTTCATCAAAGGTCTTTACTGGTCTTGGAGAGAGGATGTTCAGTATATATTTCGCTTTCACAATTTGTGCACTGAGATGCTTGTAGAGAAGGCTACTTGCTTGAACATTAGTCTCAACTCTCGGCAATACTTCAAAATAGAAGGGAAAGCTGTTAAGAGCTCCTCAAAGTGGATTGTGGAGCAATTAGAGTGACAGAAAGATATCAGTAGTTTGGATGAGCATGGCTTTTAGCCACAAAAAAGCAGCCAGACACATACACTTCAATAAAATCCATAGCAAAACCTTTATAATCAGTCTGGAAATACCCAAGTCTTGTTTTCCTTTCTAGGGAAAATTGAAAAACAATTTAGAGGTCGGATACTTCATCATTCGAACAGTACTTAATCTTTCATTTTTTAAGTCATGTTAAAATATATGTACAAAGCCACAGTTCTTTCCTTCATGACAGATATCCCTAGATTTACCCCTAGACATGGTGGGGTACTAGGTGAAGCTCATGGTGATGCCCCTCACTCTGCCTGGTTTCTGTGTAAATCCTCAGCCCCCTCTTTTCAACATCTCCACTTACTTTTCCAACAGACCTCTGGGGCTCCAGCTGCTCAGTGTGTACCACACGAGAGACTGTCAGAACTAAATGAATAATTCCAGCCAGAACGTGAGGGCCCTAGGCGTGCCATACCATGGTGATTAGGAGGCAGGAGAGAATAATAAATGATTTTCCATTCCCAGTCACTCAGGAGGACAGGAGGCTTGTTGGGGCTGCTGGAGACCTTGAAAGTGTTTGGGGAGTGTATAGAGCAGGTCAGGAATGTACTTAGAACCCAACAATGGGTATTTCAAAAGTTGTGCTCACAACTAGACTTGGAAGCCCAAAACAGCAGTAACCAGTGATGGCTTAAATTAATATTGGGGGAGGGTAGGGGTGTGTGAGGGGTCTATGGGTTGGGCTTCTCTAGAGAAATAGAACCAATAGAATACACACACATATACATATATATATGCAGAGAGAGATTTATTTTAAGGGATTGGCTCACACAATTGTGGGGCTGGCAAGCCTGAAATTTGTAAGGCAGGCTGGCAGGTTGGAGACTTAGGGAAAAGTTGATGCTTCAGTCTTGAGTTTAAATTCCACAAGGCAGCAGCCTGGAAACTCAAGCAGGACTTTGTGTGTGTGTGTGTGTGTGTGTGTGTGTGCACATGCGTGTGTTTTTTTTAGTTTTTTGGCTGAGTTGGGTCTTCATTACTGCACATGGGCTTTCTCTAGGTGTGGTGAGCAGGGACTACTGTTCGTTGCAGCACGCAGGCTTCTCATTGTGGTGGCTTCTGTTGTTGTGGAGCACAGGCTCTAGGCACATGGACTTCAGTTGTGGCACGTGGGCTTCAGTAGTTGTGGCTTGTGGGCTCAGTAGTTGTGGCTTGCGGGCTCTAGAGTGCAGGCTCAGTAGTTGTGGTGCACGGGCTTAGTTGCTCCGTGGCATGTGGGATCTTCCCAGACTAGGGCTCGAACCCATGTCCCCTGCATTGGCAGGCAGATTCTTAACCACTGCGCCACCAGGAAAGTCCCTTAAGCAGGATTTTTATGTTGCAGTCTTGAGGCAGAATACCTTCTTCTTCAAGAAACCACAGTTTTTGCTCTTAAGGCGTTCAACTGATTAGATGAAGCCCACCCACATTATGGAAGGATAATCTGCTTTACTCAAAGTCTACTGATTATAAATGTTAATTGCATCTAAAACATACTTTCAGGAGGGAGGATGAAGACGGCAGAGTAGGAAGACCCTGAGCTTACCTCCTCCCATGAACACACCAAAACTACAAATACGTGTAGAACAGTTGTCTCTGAGAACAACCCGAAGACTAGCAGAGCTGCTTTTCTACGACAAAAGATGTAAAGAAAAAAACCACTATCGCGGTGGGTAGAAGGGGCAGAAATATGGTCTAGTCAGGACCCTCACCCCCAGCGTGGTGACCCACAAGGGGGAGGGAATATCACAAACACAGAGGTCCTCCCTAAGGAGTGAGGGGTTTGAGTCCCATGTTGGGCTTCTCAGCTCTGGAGAACTGCAATGGGAGGATGAACCCCCATAATGTCTGGCTTTGAAAATTACCCCAAAGTGACTCCCCCTTGCCATACCCAGCAGGTGGCCTTAGCTGAGATCAGTGCCTCCCAAAGCAGCTCCCACCCTACCACACCTGGTAGGCGGCCTTGGCACTGACAAGTACCCCTTCCCCCACAAAGTGTATCTGACCCGGGAGGGCCAGCCCTGCCCACCAGCATGTCCACAGCCATTCCTGCAGGGCCTTGGAGACAGTCAGGCTAGGAGCCAGTCCTTCTCACCCGTGTGCTCACAACAACGGTGGCACCACCACAAAAGGAGGGCACATGCAGCCCACACAGGGGACACCCTTGAAGCATCTGGCTCTGGTGACCAGGAGGGACTGCTCTTCTAGGTCCCACAGGAAACCTTCTACGTAAGGCCACTCCTTCAAGACCAGGATACATAGCTTACCTAACTAATACATCGATACAAACACAGAGAGTTAGGCAAAATGAAGAGACAGAGAAATATATTCCAAATGAAAGAATAAGACAAAACCTCAGAAAAAGATCTCAGTGATACAGAGATAAGTAATCTACCTAATAAAGAGTTTAAAGTAATAGCCATAATGATGCTCACTGAACTTGGAGATGAATAAATGAACACAGAGAGAACTTCAACAAAGAGAAAATATAAAAAAGAACCAGAGCTAAAGACTACAATAACTGAAATGAAAAATACACTAGATGGAATTACAGCAGATTAGATGATGCAGAAGAATGTATCCGTGATCTGTAAGACAAGGTAGTGAAGAATCACCCAATCAGAACAGCAAAAAGCAAAAAAAAAAAGGAGAGAGAGAGAGAGAGAGAGAGAGTAGTTTAAGGGATCTCTGGGACAACATCAAGCATGTTAACATCTGCACTATAGGCATCCCAAAAGGAAAAGAGAGAGCGAAAGGGATAGAAAGCTTATTTGAAGAAATAATGCCTGAAAACTTCCCTAACCTGGTGAAGGAAACAGGTATTCAAGTCCAGGAAGCATAGAGAGTGCCCCCCCCCACACCAAAGAACCCAAAAAGATCCACACCAAGATATATTATGATTAAAATGTTAAAAGTTAAAGAAACAACCTTAAAGGCAGCAAGAGAGAAACAACTAGTTATGTACAAGGGAGCCACCATAAGACTATCAGCTTATTTTTCCGGAGAAACTTTAGAGGCCAGAAGGGAGTGGCACTATATAGTCAAAGTGCTGAAAGGAAAAAACTTACAGGCAAGAATACCTGGCAAGGTTAGCATACAGAATTGAAGGAGAGATAAAGAATTTCCCAGACAAACAAAAGCTGAAGGAGTTCATAACACCTAAACCAGCCACACAAGAAATGTTAAAGGGACTTCTTTAATTGGAAAAGAAAAAGCCTAACTAGAAATTTTAAAAAAATATATGGAAATAAGAAAATATCACTGGTAAAGCAAACATATAGTAAAGGTAGTGATCAACCACTTACAAAACTAGTGTGAAGGTTAAAAGACAAAGGTAGTAAAATCAACTATAACTACAGTAATTAGTTAAAGGCTACACAAAATAAAAAGAGAGCAAGAGAAAAAGAAAGAACAGTGAAGAACTACAAAAAACCAAGAAAACGATGAACAAAATGGCAATAAGTACCACTTAAGTGTAAGTAGTTTAAATGCTCTAATCAAAAGACATAAGGTGGCTGAACAGATAAAAATACAAGACCCATCTATATACTGCCTACAGGAGACTCATTTCAGATCTGAAGATACACAAGACTAAAAGTGAAGGATGAAAAAGGATATTTCAATCAAATGGAAACAAGAAAGCTAGGGTGGCAATATTTATATCAGACAAAATAGACTTAAAAGCAAAGGCTATAACAAGAGACAAAGAAAGATATTACATAATGGTAAAAGAGTCAATCAAACAAAATAACACTTATAAGTACTTATGCACCCAACATAGTACAACTAAATATAGATCAAGCATATTTATATTTAACAGAACAAAAGGGAGAAATTGATAGTAATACAATAATAGTAAGGAACTTTAATACCCCACTTATGGCAATGGGTAGATCATTCAGACAGAAAATCAATATGGGAACACTAGCCTTAAACAACATATTAGATCAGATGAACTTAATAGATATCTACAGAACATTTCATCCCAAGACAGCAGAACACACATTTTTTTTAAGTGCACGTGGAACATCCTTCTGAATAGATGGCATGTTAGGACACAAAACAAGTTTCCGTAAATTTAAGATTAAAATCATATCAAGCATATTTTCAGACTACAGTGCTGTGAGACTAGAAATCAACTACAAGAAGAAAACTGGAAATAACACAAGCACATGGTGAATAAACAGCATGCTGCCAAACAACAGTGGGTCAATGAAGAAATCAAAGAAGAAAAAAAAATACCCAGAGACAAATGAAAATGAAAACACAACCTTCCAAAATAAAAACAGAAACAGATTCATAGATCCAGAGGAGAAACTAGTGATTGCCAGAGAAGATGAGGCTGGGGGGGGGGGGAATGAGTGAAATAGGTGAAGGGAATTAAGAGGTACAAACTTCTAGTTATAAATGTCATGGGGATGTGTCATGGGGAATAGAGTCAATGGTATTGTAATAACTTTAAATGGTGACAGATGGTGACTAGACTTACTTTGGTGATCATCTTATAAATGTGTATAAATAGTGAATTACTATGTCATATACCTGAACCTGATATAATATACTTATATTAATTATTGTTAATCATACTTCAATAAAAATAGGTAAAACATTTTCACAGTAATATCTAGATTAGAATTTGACCAAACAACTGGGCACCATAGCCTAGCAGAGTTGACACATAAAATTAACTATCACAAAGACCAAAGGAGGGACAGTGAGAGCCCAAATCGGGAGATGGAGCTAGGGCAGGGGCTTTAGAAGAGCCATAGAGAAACTCAAAGTCTGTGATCAGAAGTGAAGAGTCTGTATTGGATTGGTCAGGGCCAGGGAAACACAAGATACAAGTTGAACTGATGGTGAACTTGACCCCAGTCTACCTCTTCTGATTGTGCTGAGTGGTGGTGCAGATGATACAGATCCAAACTCCTGAGGTCTTCCACTGCAGGCTTTGCTCAAGTGGACAGAGGCTATTTTTCTTCCCTTGTTTCTCTAGCAAAATGTATCAATACCTGTTCTAAAAGTCTCATTTCATTAGGGTGCCTTCTTAGTGTTGCAGAGCTAAGTTTTAGTTCTCTAATCTCATGCGACAGTAAATTCTAACCTTTTGTTAATAAAAAATAAAAATGAGAATGGACTTGAGGACACAGGGAGGGGGAAGGGTAAGCTGGGACAAAGTGAGAGAGTGGCATGGACATATATACACTACCAAATGTGAAATAGATAGCTAGTGGGAAGCAGCCACATAGCACAGGGAGATCAGCTCAGTGCTTTGTGACCACCTAGAGGGGTGGGATAGGGAGGGTGGGAGGGAGACGCAAGAGGGAGGAGATATGGGGAGATTATATATATATATATATATATATATATATATATGGCTGGTTCACTTTGTTATAAAGCAGAAACTAGCACACCATTGTGAAGCAATTATACTCCAATGAAGATGTTAAAAAAATGAATTATAAACTTGTTTGATAGAAAGCAGATGGGGAAACTCATGCCCGGTCCAGGTACTTTTGCAGTACGACTGTTTGCTTGAAAAGTATCTCCTTCACAACACTTTGAAGTATTCTCTTTATCCTTCCCTCCATGGACAAATTTTTTTTTGTATTGTACTAGCTACCAACCTATTGTTTCTTAACTCATGCCCACCCTTCTATACTTGGCTCTATGGTGTCAGGCTAAGAGTCTGCAAACTACATTTTCAAGATACCTTTGCAATCCAAAAGGAGGAACTAGCAGGAGACTGGAAAGCAGGAGAAAGGGAGAAGGGACACTCATCCTGTTCCCAGGTCCTGTAAGCATCCTTTCAGCAGAAGGAGATACAGGAGCAGCAGATGCTTCCAGCTCCTGCATTTTTTGGTTTGCCAAACAGCAGCTGCAAGGCCTCCTCCTCAGAAGTCTAAGCCAGCTGTGCAGGACCTCTTCTGAGTACTGGAACATGGCCCTCAAGAGACCTCAGTTCAGAGCTTTGAGTGCCACTGGGAAGCACGCATAACCCCTGAAAAGTCCAGTATTAGACGGGCGCTGCCCTCTCAGAGATCTGAGCACCAGTCGTTCAAGGAACTGACTCAGGAATCCAAGATCAGATGAGCAGTGCCTTCCTCAGAGGTTTGAGAGCCAGCCATTGCAGTGCCTTCTCAGGAGTCCAAGCACCAGACTGCAGTGCCCCCTCAGGGGTCCGAGTACCAACCATGTGGGCCCACCGCTGCCCAGAGGTCTGTGCACCGGCTGAGAGCACCCCTTCACTGTCATAACTCCAACTCCATGGCAGCACTTCATCTGAGGTCCTAGGATCTGGTAACATCCATCTTCTCCTTTTTGTTCTCCAAGCCCTAGGGGTGGTGGCTGTCTCCTAGGGTTATCTCAAAGTCCAATTTTTGTTCTACTAGCTTTCCAACACCTTCCAAATTCATTGCCAGTATTAAACATCCTGTATTTGAAAAAACTAATTTTGCTTCTTTTTATAGCCCGGACCCTGAAATATGCACACATCTCAACTTTCCCACAGTCTAGGTAGCTAGAACATTCTAGGATTGCTGTCCTCAGGGTAGGTTGATACTATGGAAGAGCAGAAGGAGAAAAAAATTAGATTTGTGGGGTTTTTTAAAAGTTCTTTTGAAGGCCAAGACAGAGGCAATAATTTTGAGATTTAAGAGCTTGAATTTTGATTTCAAAAGCAGAGCTCTCAGGTCAATTTATTTGTCCTAAACAATAAGTATTCTCTCTCTCTCTCTCAGACTATATAAGTATTCTGAAAGGTAGGGAGAAGGCAAAAATTGTTGGAAATGTAAGCAAAATACATAGAGACTACTGAAGTTTTCTGAAAAGGCACCTTGTTTCTTGCCCCTCCCCTCTCAGATTAGCAATACAGCCATCCATAGGTCTGGGAATATGAGAGCAGAAGAGAGGTTTGTCTTCTTATCTGGAAAGCACTGCACTGGAACTCCCACCCCTACCCTGTTGTCGGGGCAGTGAGTAGAGACAATCTATGTGAATAGCAGATACAGAGTCTCAGTATGAGGAACGGAGGGCACCCAAGACCACTCTATCAGGGTTCCCGCCACTCCAGGCTGAGAAAGAGAGCTGGCCAACCCAGAGTGGTCTAGAGTTGTGACAAATGATGCTTTTGGTGGAAATTAAGCTGGAGTCTTCCTGAGAGTATGGATGCTTGTGTAGATGCCAGTGTAGAGAAGAAATGACCATACCTAAGGGCCACAGGGAACTGGTATGGAAAGTGAATCCAGCCAGCACTGATAATCCTGCCTGAACTGTGGTTCCTGTTCCCAGGACAGTGAATTCAGCATGTACAGAGGATCGAGCCTGGACACAGAGTCCAAGATGGACAAATGCCTCATCCTCATGCCATGACACTAGGTCATCGCTGCCCCAGGAACTTAGAAGATACTAAATGGGGGAGAAAAATGGTGATAGAAAAGTCCTATATTGACTTTCTAACTAAATTTTATTGAATTTTAATGGAAACGTCTAACTTCAGCAGAGTTGACTAAGATTGTATTCTCATCAGATGGAATTGGGGGGGGCTTGAAGGAAATTATGTTACTACAGAAGTATATAGAAATATTGCTTTTTGCACATCCGAACACATGGACATTTATCCCACTGTATATGTTTAGTGTGACCCTCCTTTACAAAGAAGTGCTGGTGCAAGACATTTTTAGGCAGGAGGTGCTTTTTCCTGCCTAAAGTATGGTTTTGTGTCTAGGAGGAACAAAAATGATGTTTTGTTGCTTGCAATATAAAACAGAATAAATGAATCATTATAAAGATTCTGAGTTTGTCCCTCAATTAAAAAGAAAAAGAAAAGATCTGAGGCATCTAATATAATCTAGGAGACCAAAATCACAAAACTAAAACTACTTTTGACTTACTTACTTTTATAGTTATTTTTAAAATATTTATTTATTTTTCGCTGTGTTGGGTCTTCGTTGAGGCACGTGGGCTTTCTCTAGTTGCGGCGAGCAGGGGCTAATCTTTGTTGTGGTGCGTGAACTTCTCATTGTGGTAGCTTCTCTTGTTGAGCAAGGCCTCTGGGTGTGCGGGCTCAGTAGTTGTGGCTCTCATGCTCTAGAGCACAGGCTCAGTAGTTGTGGCGCATGGGCTTAGTTGCTCTGCGGCATGTGGGATCTTCCTGGACCTGGACTCGAACCCATGTCCCCTGCACTGGCAGGCAGATTCTTAACCACTGCACCACCAGGGAAGTCCTTGACCTACTTTTAAAAGTCATAAGTGTTCAAGAATTTTTCCTATGCTTAAGAAAATGTTTAATTTTTAGTCTATGTGGGTAACGTAAAATATGCTATATTTTTGAGTTCCCAAATCATCTTCAAAGTCAGACAGAATGAAGTTAGATTCTAGAGAAAAAAAATGTCAAAGGAAATCAGTTGTAGTGTTGTGTGATGACAGGGTTCCTAGTCAAAAGCAATAAATGTGGTCCAATCTAACAATCACTGGGTGAGACTTTACCCTGTGTCAGGTGTTGTACTGAACATTTTGAAGAGAGAGGCTCTGCCTTGGAGTTGCCCACAGCTTGGCAAATTTTTACTGATTTGGGAAGGGATCTGTCAGTATTAATGATTGAGGAAAAAAAACCTGTGTACTCTTGTGAACCGGCTTTGGATGAAAAAAAGTCTTACTGACTCACACGATATGGGAGGCCTTCAACAATTTAATTTAAAAGGAAGAATTCAAGTATCTATGTATAAATAAAAGAGGATTTTTATTGTAATGACTCAGAAATGGAAATAATTGAGCTTAAGATTAAAACAGCTATCACTAGGTATTAATGTTTTAGTATCTAACCAACAATTTGGGTGATTCCTTCTAACCAACATTAGTCTCAGTGCTGGTGTATTGTGTGTTTGTGAAAAATAACGTTTTAATCAATTCACATTTGATTGAAACAATAATTGGACCCAGATACCCATTTACAATAGCATTACTACAATACAACTTCATTTAGAAGTCAACTTCTAATAAAAACT
This sequence comes from Phocoena sinus, assembly GCF_008692025.1. Taxonomy (NCBI): domain Eukaryota; kingdom Metazoa; phylum Chordata; class Mammalia; order Artiodactyla; family Phocoenidae; genus Phocoena; species Phocoena sinus. The sequence continues at coordinate 70,289,685 of NC_045774.1, read as the reverse complement.
CAATTCAATTTAACAATAATTTCTTTGGCATATATTATGTATACGTGAAGTACTGAGTGAGGTGCTCTGAGGGATGTTAGAATGAGTAAAGCATAGTCTCAATTTTCAAAGATGAGGGCGGGGGCTTTTAAAATCGTCTTAACGACTATGTTTCCAATACTTAGGATAGTTCTTTTTTTTTTTTTTTTTTTTAGGATAGCTCTTAATACATAATTGGCTTTCAAATAAACCTCTGTAAAGTATTAGCTATGATGTGAGGCTTTACATGTGACGTACTTTAAACAGGAAGTACAACTAGGTCATAGAAGTGTGAGGCAGCAAAACAGGTACCTTACCCTCTTGCCATTTTATCTAAGCACACGGAAACCCACTCAAACATAAAGTGCATGTGTACACGTACTACACACACACACACACACGACCACAAACACCATGTTTCCTGTAGTCTGCAAGATAGAAGCCTTGAGCCCCTTTCCTGTAAGTTGATCCCTCCCTAACTAAATGCTATACTGACAGAGAAGTAAGATCCTGGCAGATACAACAATTGTGTGGTGTAACCGTTATTTTCCACCACTGAGAATTTTAAACAGACAAATGAAACCTTGAGGATTTTTCCTTAAATATTTGCTATATCCATTATTGAGAGCCCAGTTCTTCTGAAATATAACATGTAAAATTTCAAATAAAATTACTTTTTAAATGCTGACCTTTTGTTTCTGAGTTTTTCTTGCACAGTTATCATAGATATTCCGTGGATCTATGGGAGAGTTACAGGTCCCAATAAAATCACCCAACTCTATTCAACTGTGGGAGTCAATGACACTGTGTTTGTCTGAGATGTGCATCTCTTGGGCCCCAAGAACACAGATTTGCACTTTTCAGCTCTCTAGGTGAATCTTACTATCTGGCAATAAATATTTTACCTTCACTTCCTCTGATTATAGATTTAATCTAGTTTTGCTTTTAAGACAGCTCTTCTATTGCCTTCATTCTTGGAGGAAACACTGGAATATATTTTTAATCTTTGTGTTTTAAGTTTACTATCAAAGACAGGGCATCTCTTCTCTTTGGGTAGGAGATAACAGCAATCTAGATGACCCCTTACATATGACCTTTTTGTCTGTTTGTTTTTATTGAGTATTCTCTTATTTCCTGGCATTTGGGGCACCCATCTCTTTCTCACAGGATCACTAGACTTGATTAAGTCAGAACAATAGTCTGTCTCAACTGTGGGGTTAACAAGGTATTTCCTGTGCTGTTGAATATTTGCCTTTCTGACTACTGATAAAATCATCTTTGCTATTTGTCTTGGTCTCAAGAGAAAAAAAAATGTGTATTCACCTTCAAAGCATGCAAGATAATGAAGAAATAGCTCCTGGATCAAGGAATGTCACAATCAGTGTAACTTTAATATCTTTTGTGTCTCTGTGACTTTCATGTTCTGATGCTGTTATTACTGACCCTCAAGTTTAATGAGAGAGCGGCAAGTGTGCTCCATTTCGGAGCTCATGTGCCAAAGTCTGATGGCCATCGACCTGCTCTGGTTAAAACGTCTTTCTCATTTTAAAATTAGAAACTAAAAGAATCTGTTCCTATAAATCATGAATGCTGGGTGAAAATTGACTAAATGATTAAAAGGCTGGGTTTTTTTGTTTGTTTGTTTTTAAACAGAGCTCTGCATTCCAAACGATCTGGTCTGGCTGCCAGAAGCTGTGTGTAGGGTGAGAGCCTGGAGGACCTCGGTGGCCTGCTGTCTTCCAGTTTAGAGACCGAAAGCTAAGGTTAGTTTGGGAGAGCCTTTGAAAAGTGTGTGGAAGTATCTAAAGGTCTGTGACAATTTCAAAGGTAAAATATCAATAGCATAATGGACTTCCATGGATCTATATTTGCTCTTGATGTTGGCTGAAGTTATAAAACTTAGGCTGTCACATCTCTGTGTGTCTGTAAGAGACAAAACAAGCGCCTTTCCCCTTTGTACAAAAAGTTAGTCTTTTATAAGTGTCTGTCGGTAAATATAGCCCTTTTGCATCTGTGCCTAGAAATTTGGGGGGAAACCCTTTTGGAAATTAATTGGTCATAGGAATTTGTGGTTTGTACACAAATGTGGGATGTGTCTAATGTCTACTTCCAATAAGAGGCACATGGGATAGGAGCAGGGTGGAAGGCAGGTACCAGACACTTCCTCTGTGGTGAGGAGAGGATCTTGATTGGTTAGAAGTGTCTAAAAGAGACAGCTAGGACCCTGGACTCCTGCCCCAGTCCCTGAAGTCAGATGAAGCCCTTTCCACACCTGCCAGAGGACTGGAGACTTGTTTGGAGAGACTGAACTCTAGTGATACTCAGGCACAGCTGGAGGTAGGGTGACAAACCTGGATGAAATCCTTTGATAAAAACAGTAGGGAAAATATATATGAATTGTATTAGATTATTGAAACTGTTTTGCATAGCTTGGAAAAGAGAAAACAAATGTGGTAATCCTTTCCTGGTTTGAATAATGAGCCTAAATGTGTGTTGGAAGGAACTGCAGTTAGAATATGAATGATCCTTTCTGGTGTGTCTGGAAGTGTCTTCTCAACAGACAAATCTAAAGGGTTATTTGTCTTAGAGTAAGAATTTTAAATGTCTTCTCTCTTCGCTCTAAAAAAAATGAGACATTTTATAAAAATACACCAAAGCTATAGAACACAGAATATTTATTCTGTTCTCTCTGGAATGACTCTTATTTAGTTGCTAGCCGCCACTCTCCCCCACCCCTGCCTTAATGATCCGCTGATTTTCTTATTTTTTTACTTCTTATTTTCTAGTTTTATTCTCTAGGAGACTTTCTCAACTTTATTTTTCCAACGCTTCTCTTGAATTCTTCATTTCTGCTATAGTATTTTTAACTTCCAAGATGTCTTTTTTGTTCTCTGATGGTGCTTTGTTTTTTTCAGTCTCCTATTTATATTTAATATGCAATATCTTCTCTTGTCTACTGATAAGAATTAATTATTATACTTTGAAGATTTCGTGGCTACTTGCTCTGCTCCCTGGAGTTATTTTCTTTCTTAAAAAACTTTTTTCCTATATGTTCATTTTTTTAAACATCTTTATTGCAGTATAATTGCTTCACAATGGTGTGTTAGTTTCTGCTTTATAACAAAGTGAATCAGCTATACGTACACATATATCCCCATATCTCCTCCCTCTTGCGTCTCCCTCCCACCCTCCCTATCCCACCCCTGTAGGTGGTCACAAAGCACTGACGTTATCTCCCTGTGCTATGTGGTTGCTTCCCACTAGCTATCTGTTTTACATTTGGTAGTGTATATATGTCCATGCCACTCTCTCACTTTGTCCTAGCTTACCCTTCCCCCTTCCCATGTCCTCAAGTCCATTCTCTACATCTGCGTCTTTATTCCTGTCCTACCCCTAGGTTTTTCAGAAACATTTTTTTTTTTTTTTTTTTAGATTCCATATATATGTGTTAGCATACAGTATTCGTTTTTCTCTTTCTGACTTACTTCACTCTGTATGACAGACTCTAGGTCCATCCACCTCACTACAAATAACTCAGTTTCGTTTCTTTTTATGGCTGAGTTATGTTCCATTGTTTATATGTGCCACATCTTCTTTATCCATTCACCTGTTGATGGACACTTAGGTTGCTTCCATGTCCTGGCTATTGTAAATAAAGCTGCAATGAACATCGTGGTACATGACTCTTTTTAAATTATGGTTTTCTCAGGGTATATGCCCAATAGTGGGATTGCTGGGTCATATGGTAATTCTATTTTTAGTTTTTTAAGAAACCTCCATACTGTTGTCCATAGTGGCTGTATCAATTTACATTCCCACCAACAGTCCATTTTCTCCACACCCTCCCCAGCATTTACTGTTTGTAGATTTTTTGATGATAGCCATTCTGACCGTTGTGAGGTGATACCTCATTGTGTGTGTTTTTTTTTTAACATCTTTATTGGGGTATAATTGCTTTACAATGGTGTGTTAGTTTCTGCTTTATAACAAAGTGAATCAGTTATACATATACATATGTTCCCATATGTCTTCCCTCTTGCGTCTCCCTCCCTCCCACCCTCCCTATCCCACCCCTCCAGGCTGTCACAAAGCACCGAGCCAATATCCCTGTGCCATGCGGCTGCTTCCCACTAGCTATCTACGTTACGTTTCTTAGTGTGTATATGTCCATGACTCGCTCTCATCCTGTCACAGCTCACCCTTCCCCCTCCCCATATCCTCAAGTCCGTTCTCCAGTAGGTCTGCGTCTTTATTCCTGTCTTACCCCTAGGTTCTTCATGACATTTTTTTTCTTAAATTCCATATATATATGTTAGCATACAGTATTTGTCTTTTTCTTTCTGACTTACTTCACTCTGTATGACAGACTCTAGGTTTATCCACCTCATTACAAATAGCTCAAGTTCGTTTCTTTTTATGGCTGAGTAATATTCCATGGTATATATGTGCCACATCTTCTTTATCCATTCATCCGATGATGGGCACTTAGGTTGTTTCCATCTCCAGGCTATTGTAAATAGAACTGCAGTGAACATTTTGGTGCATGACTCTTTTTGAATTGTGGTTTTCTCAGGGTATATGCCCAGTAGTGGGATTGCTGGGTCATATGGTAGTTCTATTTGTAGTTTTTTAAGGAACCTCCATACTGTTCTCCATAGTGGCTGAACCAATTCACATTCCCACCAACAGTGCAAGAGTGTTCCCTTTTCTCCACACCCTCTCTAGCATTTATTGTTTCTAGATTTTTTGACGATGGCCATTCTGACTGGTGTAAGATGATATCTCATTGTGGTTTTGATTTGCATTTCTCTAATGATTAGTGATGTTGAGCATCCTTTCATGTGTTTGTTGGCAATCTGTATATCTTTTTTGGAGAAATATCTATTTGGGTTGTCTGCCCATTTTTGGATTGGGTTGTTTGTTTCTTTGGTATTGAGCTGCATGAGCTGCTTGTATATTTTGGACATTAATCCATTGTCAGTTGCTTCATTTGCCAATATTTTCTCCCATTCTGAGGGTTGTCTTTTGGTCTTGTTTATGGTTTCCTTTGCTATGCAAAAGCTTTTAAGTTTCATTAGGTCCCATTTTTTTATTTTTGTTTTTATTTCCATTTCTCTAGGAGGTGGGTCAAAAAGGATCTAGCTGTGATTTATGTCATAGAGTGTTCTGCCTATGTTTTCCTCTAAGAGTTTTATAGTGTCTGGCCTTACATTTATGTCTTTAATCCATTTTGAGTTTATTTTTGTGTATGGTATTAGGGAGTGTTCTAATATCATTCTTTTATATGTAGCTGTCCAGTTTTCCCAGCACCACTTATTGAAGAGGCTGTCTTTTCTCCTTTGTATATTCTTCCCTTCTTTAGCAAAATAAGGTGACCATATGTGTGTGGATTTATCTCTGGGCTTTTTATCCTGTTCCATTGATCTGTATTTCTGTCTTTTGGCAGTACTATACTGTCTTGATTACTGTAGCTTTGTAGTATAGTCTGAAGTCAGGGAGCCTGATTCCTCCAACTCTGTTATTCTTTCTCAAGATTGCTTTGGCTATTCAGGGTCTTTTGTGTTTCCATACAAATTGTGAAATTTTTTGTTTTAGTTCTGCGAAAAATGCCATTGGTAGTTTGATAGTGATTGCACTGAATCTATAGATTACTCTGGGTAGTATAGTCATTTTCACAATGTTGATTCTTCCAATCCAAGAACATGGTATATCTCTCCATCTGTTTGTATCATCTTTAACTTCTTTAATCAGTGTCTTATAGTTTTCTGCATACAGGTCTTTTGTCTCCTTAGGTAGGTTTTATTCCTAGGTATTTTTGTTTTTGTTTATGTTTTTTGCGGTACGCGGGCCTCTCACTGTTGTGGCCTCTCCCATTGCGGAGCACAAGCTCTGGACACACAGGCTCAGCGGCCATGGCTCACGGGCCTAGCCGCTCCGTGGCATGTGGGATCTTCCCGGACCAGGGCACAAACCTGTGTCCCCTTCATCAGCAGGCAGACTCTCAACCACTGCGCCACCAGGGAAGCCCTATTCCTAGGTATTTTATTCTTTTGTTGCAATGGTAAATGAGAGTGTTTCCTTAATTTCTCTTTCAGATTTTTCATCATTAGTATATAGGAATCCAAGAGATTTCTGTGCATTAATTTTGTATCCTGCTACTTTACGAAATTCACTGGTTAGCTCTAGTATTTTTCTGGTAGCATCTTTAGGATTCTCTATGTATAGTATCATGTCATCTGCAAACAGTGACAGCTTTACTTCTTCTTTTCTGGTTTGGATTCCTTTTTCTTCTCTGATTGCTGTGGCTAAAACTTCTAAAACTATGTTGAATAATAGTGGTGAGAGTGGATAACCTTGTCTTGTTCCTGATCTTAGAGGAAATGGTTTCAGTTTTTCACCATTGAGAATGATGTTGGCTGTGGGTTTGTCATATATGGCCTTTATTATGTTGAGGTAATTTCCCTCTATGCCTATTTTCTGGAGAGTTTTTATCATAAATGGGTGTTGAATTTTGTCAAAAGCTTTTTCTGCATCTATTGAGATGATCATATGTTTTTTCTCCCTCTATTTGTTAATATGGTGTGTCACATTGATTGATTCGCATATATTGAAGAATCTTTGCATTCCTGGGATAAACTTCCCTTGATCATGGTATATGATCCTTTTATTGTGCTGTTGAATTCTGTTTGCTAGTATTTTGTTGAGGATTTTTGCATCTATGTTCATCAGGGCTATTGACCTGTAGTTTTCTTTCTTTGTGACATCTTTGTCTGGTTTTGGTATTAGGGTGATGGTGGCCTTGTAGAATGAGTTTGACAGTGTTCCTTCGTTTGCTATATTTTGGAAGAGTTTGAGAAGGATAGGTGTTAGCTCTTCTCTAAATGTTTGATAGAATTCGCCTGTGAATCCATTTGGTCCTGCGTTTTTGTTTGTTGGAAGATTTTTAACCACAGTCTCAATTTCAGTGCTTTTGTTTGGTCTGTTTTTATTTTCTATTTCTTCCTTGTTCAGTCTCAGAAGGTTGTGCTTTTCTATGAATTTGTCCATTTCTTCCAGGTTGTCCATTTTATTGGCATATAGTTGCTTGTAGTAATCTCTCATGATCCTTTGTATTTCTGCAGTGTCAGTTGTTACTTCTCCTTTTTCATTTGTAATTCTGTTGATTTGAGTCTTATCCCTTTTTTTCTTGATGAGTCTGGCTAGTGGTTTATCAATTTTGTTTATATTCTCAAAGAACCAGCTTTTAGTTTTATTGATCTTTGCTATCATTTCATTCATTTCTTTTTCATTTATTTCTGCTCTGATCTTTATGATTTGTTTCCTTGTGCTAACTTTGGGGGTTCTTTGTTCATCTTTCTCTAATTGCTTTACGTGGAAGCTTAGGTTGTTTATTTGAGGTTTTGTTTTTCTTGATGTAGGATTATATTGCTATAAGCTTCTCTCTTAGAAGGAAGTTTTTGCTGCATCCCATAGGTTTTGGGCCATCGTGTTTTCATTGTCATTTGTTTCTAGGTATCTTTTGATTTCCTTTTTGACTTCTTCAGTGATCTCTTGGTTATTTAGGAGCATATTGTTTAGCCTCCATGTGTTTGTATTTTTTACCTGTAATTGATACCTAGTCTCATAGTGTTGTAGTTCGAAAAGATACTTGATATGATTTCAATTTTCTTAAATTTACCAAGGCTTGATTTGTGACCAAAGATATGATCTATCCTGGAGAATGTTCCATGAGCACTTGAGAAGAAAGTGTATTCTATTGTTTTTGGATGGAATGTCCTATAAATATCAATTAAGTCCGTCTTGTTTAATGTATCATTTAAAGCTTGTGTGTCCTTATTTATTTTCATTTTCGTTGATCTGTCCATTGGTGAAAGTGCGGCTTAAAGTTCCCTACTTTTATTGTGTTACTGTTGATTTCCCCTTTATGGCTGTTAGCATTTGCCTTGTGTTTTGAGGTACTCTTATGTTGGGTGCATAAATATTTACAATTGTGATATCTTCTTCTTAGATTTATCCCTTGGTCATTATGTAGTGTCCTTCATTGTCTCTTGTAATAGTCTTTATTTTAATGTCTATTTTTTCTGATATGAGACTTGCTACTACAGCTTTCTTTAGACTTCCAATTGCATGGAACATCTTTTTCCATCCCCTCACTTTCAGTCTGTATGTGTCCCTAGGTCTGAAGTGGGTTTCTTGTAGACAGCATATGTAAGGGTCTTGTTATTCTATCCATTCAGCCAGTCTGTGTTTTTTGGTTGGAGCATGTAATCCATTTACATTTAAGTTAATTATCCATATGTATGTTCCTATTACCATTTTCATAATTGTTTTGGGTTTGTTATTGTAGGTCTTTTCCTTTCCTGTGTTTCTTGCCTAGAGAAGTTCCTTTAGCTTTTGTTGTAAAGCTGGTTTGGTGGTGTTGATTTCTCTTAGCTTTTGCTTGTCTGTAAAAGTTTTAATTTCCATCGAGTCTGAATGAGATCCTTGCTGGGTAGAGTAATCTTTGTTGTAGGTTTTTACCTTTCATCACTTTAAATATATCCTGCCATTTACTTCTGGGTTGCAGAGTTTCTGCTGAAAGATCAGTTGTTAACCTTATGGTGATTCCCTTGTATATTATTTGTTGCTTTTCCCTTGCTGCTTTTAATATTTTTTCATTGTATTTAATTTTTGATTGTTTGATTAATATATGTCTTGGCATGTTTCTCCCTGGACTTATCCTGTATGGGACTCTCTGCACTTCCTGGACTTGATTGAATATTTCCTTTCCCATATTAAGGAAGTTTTCAACTATAATCTCTTCAAATATTTTCTCAGTTCCTTTCTTTTTCTCTTCTTCTTCTGGGACCCCTATAATTTGAATGTTGGTGCATTTCATGTTGTCTCAGAAGTCTCTGAGACTGTCCTCAATTCTTTTCATTCTTTTTTCTTTATTCTGCTCTGTGGTAGTTATTTCCACCATTTTATCTTCCAGGTCACTTATCCGTTCTTCTGCCTCCGTTATTCTGCTACTGATTCCTTCTAGAGAATTTTAAATTTCGTTTATCGTGTTGTTCATCATTTTTTGTTCACTCTTTAGTTCTTTTAGGTCCATGTAAAACGTTTCTTGTATTTTCTCCATTCTATCTCCAAGATTTTGGATATCATTACTCTGAATTCTTTTTCAGGTAGACTGCCTATTTCCTCTTCATATGTTTGGTTTGGTGGGTTTTTACCTTGCTCCTTCATCTGCTGTGTATTTCTCTGTCTTCTCATTTTGGTTAACTTAATGTGTTTGAGGTCTCCTTTTTGCAGGCTGCAGGTTCATAGTTTCCATTGCTCTTGGTGTCTACCCCCAGTGGGTAAGGTTGGTTCATGGGTTGTGTAGGCTTCTTGGTTGAGGGGACTTGTGCCTTTGTTCTGGTGGATGAGGCTGGAACTCATCTTTCTGGTGGGCAGAACTGCATCCGGTGGTGTGTTTTGCAGTGTCTGTGAATGTATATGACTTTAAGAAGCCTCTCTGCTAATGGGTGGGGTTGTGTTCCTGTCTTGCTAATTGTTTGGCATAGGGTGTCCAGCACTGGAAATTGCCGGTCATTGAGTGGAGTTGGGATTAGCGTTGAGATGGAGGTGTCTGGGAGAGCTTTTGCCGTTTTGATATTACATGACGCTGGTAGGTCTCTGGCGGACCAATGTCCTGAACTCAGCTCTCCCACCTCAGAGGCTCAGGTCTGACACCCGGGTGGAGCTGCAAGACCCTGTCAGCCACATGGCTCAGAAGAAAAGTGAGGAAAAATAAATAAATAAAATAAAATAAATAAAGTTATTAACATAAAAAAGTAAAAAAAAAAAGAAATAAAGGTTGAGCAACCAAACCAATAAACCAATCCACCAATGATAACAAGCATTAAAGACTATACTAAAAAAAAAACCACCCCAAAACGGACAGACAGAACCGTAGGAGAAATGGTTAAAGCAAATCTATATAGCCAAAATCACAGAAAGAAGCACCCACATACCCAATCAAAAAAGAGCAAAAGGAAAAAAAAGTATATATATATATATATATATATATATATATATAAATGAAGGGAGCAACCAAGTCAATAAACAAATCTACCAGTGATAATAAGCTCTAAATACTAAAGTAAGATAAACATAAAAGCAGAAATGAATTAGATGCAGAAAGCAAACCCGAAGTCTACAGTTGCTCGCAAAGTCCACCGCGTCAGTTTGGGATGATTCATTGTATATTCAGGTATTCCACAGATGCAGGGTACATCAAGTTGATTGTGGAGATTTAATCCACTGCTCCTGAGGCTGCATGGAGAAATTTCCCTTTCTCTTCTTTGTTCGCACAGCTCCCGGGGTTCAGCTTTGGATCTGGCTCTGCCTCTACGTGTAGGTCGCCTGAGGGTGTCTCTTCCCACCCAGACAGGATGCGGTTAAAGTTGCAGCTGATTAGGGGGCTCTGGCTCACTCAGGCTGGGAGGAGGGAGTGGTACGGAATGCAGGGCACGCCTGCGGTGGCAGAGGCCAGCGTGATGTTGCACCAGCCTGAGGTGTGCCATTTGTTCTCCTGGAGAAGTTGTCCCTGGATCACGGTACCCTGGCAGTGGTGGGCTGCACAGGCTCCTGGGATGGGAGGTGTGGATAGTGACCTGTGCTTGCACACAGGCTTCTTAGTGGCTTCAGCATCAGCCTTAGCATATCATGCCCGTCTCTGGGGTCCATGCTGATAGCTGTGGCTTCCGCCTGTCTCTGGAGCTCATTTAGGTGGTGCTCTGAATTGCCTCTCCATGTGTACCCCGAAACAATGGTCCCTTGCCTCTTAGGCAGCTCCAGACTTTTTCCCGGACTCCCTCCTGGCTAGCTGTGGTGCACTAACTCCTTCAGGCTGTGTTCACGCCGCCAACCCCAGTCCTCTCCCTGGGATCTGACCTCCGAAGCCCGAGCCTCAGCTTCCAGCTCTGCCCGCCCTGGCGGGTGAGCAGACAAGCCTCTCGGGCTGGTGAGTGCTGGTCAGCACTGATCTTCTGTGCGGGAATCTCTCTGCTTTGCCCTCTGCTGCGTTCTCCTCCTGGCTCCAAAGCTTCCTCCCCACCCACTCCCCGTCTCCACCAGTGAAGGGCCTTCCTAGTGTGTGGAAACTTTTCCTCCTTCACACCTCCCTCCCTGAGGTGCAGGTCCCATCCCTATTCGTTTGTCTCTGTTTTTTCTTTTGCTCTATCCAGGTACGTGTGGAGTTTCTTGCCTTTTGGGAGGTCTGAGGTCTTCTGCCAGCGTTCAGTAGGTGTTCTGTAGGAGTTGTTCCACATGTAGATGTATTTCTGATGTATTTGTGGAGAGGAAGGTGATCTCCTTATCTTACTCCTCCGCCATCTTGAAGGTCCCCCAGTAGGTTTCATTTTTATATTGTTATGGGTGAAGCAATTCTGAAAGTGCTTTTGAAGTGTATAGGTTTGGGCAATGAAGAAATGAGTTGATATTTTGGGGAGGCAGGGTTCCCAGTAGAAGAAGAGACATAGAAAAAGAAAATGGGGGAAGGCAAGGAAGACGTTTGTGCAGATGGATTGGAATTGTAGGTATTGGTATGAATCCATGATTCTCAAATATTTATTTATTGGTGTATACCATGTATATGTGCACAAGTTTATGTATGTACATGTGTGTGTATAATATCTATGTATGTATATCAGACCTTGGTCTCTAATATCATTCCCTTTTGAAAGGAAACAGGGCTCCTTGGAGAAGTTGCTAATTCCAGGGCTGAGGCAGGGTAGGTTAAAAGATGATCCTAGAATATCTCATCTTGCTAGATTATTATGTTAGCCACTAGTTTTGGTGGCTATTTAAAATTACATTAATTAAAATTAAATAAAATTAACAAATGTGTTCCTCATTTGCACTAGCCACATTTCAAAAGCTCAGTAGCCACATGGGGCCGGTGGCTACATCATTGGATAGCATAGATATGGAAAATCCCCAGCATTGCAGAAAATCCTATTGGATGGCATTATGCCAGAAAGTATAAAGGAGTGCTCCAAGAAATAATGAGATCATATCACAAGAACATATGAACCAGTTTGAAGGGAAGAAGGGGAAAATTTGAGCACTGAAATTGTTAAAAACATTAATGACTTTTATACCATTGGAAAAATAGAAATCCATGAATCCATTCTGATGATAAGTAAATAAATACATATATAAATGGGGAGAGGGGAGGGCTCTTACTTACAATAGAATGCTAAGGACTAACCAGTAAACGTGCAAGGAATCTTGTCGTTCAAAATCACCATTTTGGGTCTTCCCTGGTGGCACAGTCATTAAGAATCCTCCTGCCAGTGCAGTGGACATGGGTTCGAGCCCTGGTCTAGGAAGATCCCCCATGCCGCAGAGCAACTAAACTCATGCACCACAACTACTGAGCCTGTCCTCTCGAGCCCGTGAGCCTCAACTACTGAAGCCCGTGCGCCTAGAGCCCGTGCTCTGCCACAGGAGAAGCTACTGCAGTCAGAAGCCCGTGCACTGCAACAAAGAGTAGCCCCTGCTCGCCGCAACTAGAGAAAGCCAGCACACAGCAACGAAGACCCAACGCAGCCAAAAATAAATAAATTTTTAAAAACCCCAAGAAACAACAAAATCACCATTTTGCAACCATCATGGTACAGACTGGTTCAGTTAAGACTCATTAATGGATGCTAAGTTTAGAGGGAAATTTTGATGAAGGGCAGGATAGTTACATGGTCTCTGTGATTTATTGATTGTAAGGAAAAAATTGTAACTACGGTGGAGAAATAGATACACCTTGACTGGGTGATCAAAATTAACATGAGGGGCAGATGGACGTTGAGTGCCTCCAGATGTGCTAACCCAGGAAGAACATATCACTCAGGTAGTGTTCTGGCTGGGATCCATTACCTGAACCTACTCGCCAAGGAACGATTAGACCAACCCATGATAAGTAATGTTTTACTTGGGATATGAAAACTAATGAAATCCCTGATTCTAGACAAGATTCTGTACTGGAGGGGGAAAAGGCTGTAAAGGACATTGTCATTAGATCAACTGATAGAATTGGATCATGGTGCTTAGACAAAAGTGTTGTATTAATGTTAAATTTACTGAGGTTGATTACTATATAGTGATTATCTAAGAGAATATTCTCATTCTTAGGAAACACACATTGAAGCGTTTAGGGGCAAAGGACCAAGATGCATGCAACTTACTCTCAAAGGGTTCTAAAAATTTGCACACACACACACACACACGCAGGCACACACACCACAAGAGATAAAGCAAATGGGGTAAAACGTTAACAATATACAAATCTGGATAAAAGCCATTTGAATCTTCTTTGTACTATTATTCTTTAAACTTTTTGTAAGGTTGAAATTATTTCCAAATGAAAAGATTTAAAAAAATCTTCTTAACCTTGTCCTTGAAGGTCTTTGGTCATCTGGTCCCCACTAGTTCTCTGCCCTTGTATCTGATGTTCACTCTCTCCCTCTCCCTGGGACCTGGAATACGCCAAGCTTGTTCTAGACTTAGGGCTTTTACATCTGCTTTTTGCTCTGCCTGGAATGCTCTCCCTGGATCTTTGCAAGGCTGGTGTCCTCACATCACTGAGATTCAGGTCTCTGTCCAAATGTCATCTTCTCAAAGAGGCCTTCCCTGAAATGCTGTGCATTTCTTCTTTATACTTATCACTAACGGAAATTGCGCACTTTTTTTAATTGCCTGTTTCTTTAGGTGAATGCACATTACATGAGGACAGGGACTTTGTCTTGTCAACTGCCGGGCCCTTGATGTCCAGAACAGCCATTCAATAAATATTTGTTGAATGAATAAATTAAGGAGAAGGAGTTTTCTTCATGGTCACTGTGGCCTTGACTGTATCATTAACATTTCTAGCAGGTTAAGCACTCGTTTATGACCCCTCTAGGAGCTGGTCCTGGGTCCTCGGCACCTTGGCAGTGACACTGAAGAGTTCATGCCTGGAGCCAGATGTCTCAGGTCCTAGTGTAGCTCTGACATCCATCTGTTCTTGCCTTTGGGTATGGTACTGACCTCATAGGCTTTTTGGGTGAAGATTTAATGGGTAATAAATAAAAAGTGTTTAGCCCAGGTGCCTAACACATAGTAAAGAGTCAGTAAAAACTTGCTACTTCAATTATTATTGTATCTGCCTAGCACAAAGCCTGCCAGATCAGAAGTATGTAATGAATATTGAATTGCCAAATATACGAATGCCATTCTTATTTCTTTTTGTTCTTTATTTTGGAAAATAATTCCTAATTTTGGTTGCTGTCTTTTGTTGGCAGAGAAACAAAAAGTCAAACATTGAAACAATCTATGTACTTATGAGTTAAATTTTTAAAACTTTTTTAAAGAATTTATTTTATGATATTGTTTGAAAGAATCTAAATGTTAGATTTTTGTGCACGTGTTGTTCTGATTATAATAGATTTTTTTCCACAGTGATTTAAAAGCATAGTTTAACTATGCATTTAAGGATGGCATTATCCTTTGTTTTCCAGTGAATTGCAAAAAATACATAGCTCAGTTGACACTATCTTTAATGCTATTTTTTCCTTTACTTGTTTGTTTTTTTCCACAAAATCTCTATAAGAACTCATTTTAAAGAGAAAAGAAAATCTCTTTTATTTACTTCTATTAGTCATATTCACATTATTTTTCAGTTTATTTGCTCGGTTTTACGTATTCATTAATTGTGATTTTAAATCCCTGTTGGCATGTCCTTTCAATATTTTAGAGTAATTTTAATTTTTTGTTCCAGAGTGCAAAACATTTTAAATTTGTTTGTGAATCTATGTCTCTCTCCATATGTTTAGGACTTTATTTTGCTATCTGTAATTTATATATTATTTTAAATCTTATTGATAAACGTAACATTTCTTACCCTCTTCTAGATGTGATCATTACTAATTCTGACTTATAATAAATTATTAGTATACTTTTACTTTTTGTCTGCCTTACTGGTAATATTTTATCCCATTTGTTTTTTTAATTAAGGCTTTTTCTTTTTTTGATGGTACATTTTTATTGTTGAATAATGCAAGAAGTTTTAATACCCTGTTTCATTTCTTTTAGATTATGTTACTTTAGGCTTAAAATCTGTAAGGACCTGGTGTAAAGTTGTTTAAAAAGAATTTATGATCAGAATCTGTACCCATTACTCTAATCTTTATTCTAAATTAAAAATCAGAATGCATGTATGACAAAAGATTTCACCCCCAGCATTCATTTTGGAAATGTAGAGAACTCAATAAGGCATTGTGAATTAGGGTATTTTCTGATAGCCACACCAGCAAAGTCAACACTTTGTATCCGCTCTGTGACCTCAGGGGGCTCGACGTGGATCGCTCATGTTTGTTTTGAGGATCCAGCAGGGTAAGACTGTTGAAGCTACTGGAGTACTGTTTCCCTTGTATTTAAAAAACTCAGCTTGGTTAATAGGTATTAATTCTTACTTTAAAAAACATATTTTGACAAGGATTATGGGCTGAAATGTGTCCCTCCAAAATTCATGTGTTGAAGTCTGAATGTGACTATTTGGAGGTAAAACTTTCAAAGAGGTGATTAAGTTAAAAGGAGGCCATTGGGGTGGGCCCTAATCCAACATGTCTGATGTCTTTATAAGAAGAGGAAATTTGGACACATAGACACGGGGGATGTGTGCACACAGAGTAAAGGCCATGTGAAGACATAGCAAGAAGGTGGCCATCTGTAAGCCAAGGAGAGAGGCCTTAGAAGAAACCAGACCTTGAACTTGGACTTCTAGCCTCTGGACTGTAAGGAAATAAATTTCTGTTGTTTAAGCCACCCAGTATGTGGTACTTCGTTATGGCAGTCCTAGTAGACTAATACAGTTAGTCTCTCAAGAATTCTCTTTTGTTTGACAAAGAGATTTTTTCAGCTTTAATGGTTGTCGAAAAATGTTCTCATTCCTCAAATTTGTTTATATACCTGAAGCAGAGGTATATAAAATGTGTGGGCTATTAATATTCTTTAACTTAACCTACATTCTGTCATTCCCTTATCCAATGTTATTACTTTATTCTCATTTAAGTAAGACTTAAGGCTAGAAAGGATATTAAAAATTTCACTATATAATGAAGTGAGAATAGTACTTTCCAAAAGATGTGAAATCTTTTCTGGATTATCCCATGGAGGACTTTGAAAAATGAGATACAGGAAACGGGAGAGATCCCAGTAAGACTTAATATTCCAAAGTTTTTTCTCTCTCAGGCAATTAACAGAAGTTCTCCTTTGTCAAGTCCAAGATTCAAGTCACAATTCATAACAATTTCTTTTCTTCTCTATGATTTGAGCATTATTATCATCAAAGAACATACTCAGTTTTACCAAGTGAGTTTACTTGATGGACAAAGTTTTATTTTATTTTTTTAAATAAAGTGTTCAAATACTTAAATTAATGTTTAATTAAACATTAGAGTGCATTCTACTCTAGGTATAGGTAATTATTTTAATTTTAACTTTATAATTTATTTTTATTGAAGTATAGTTGACTTACAGTATTATATTAATTTCAGGTGTACAACATAGTGATTTGATATTTTTATAGATTACACACCATATGAAGTTATCACAAAATATTGACAGTATTCCCAAACTAGTAGTTGCCGAAGGGAAAAATGGTGGGGGAAGGGTGAAGTAGGTGAAGCAGATTAAGAGGTACAAACTACCATTATAAAATAAATCACAGGGATCTATGTTTTAAATACATACTTTAATATTTTTTCAGACATTCAATTTTTAAATGTAATTGCTTATACAGTTTAAAATCTGAATCTGAAAAAGCAAATCATCCTTTATCTCTGCTTTTCAGTCTTCTGGTCTTTTTATTTGGTGAACTGTGTTATCATCTCTATCAGCAGCCTGTGGAATTTGTAGAGGAAGTACGGGTGACGTTGGCATCTTCTTAGAAGCAGACAGAAATGTTCCACAGCTGTCTCTTCATGAGTTCAGTTTTCCTTGTCCAGGTGTGCATGCTTTGGCCAGTCTGCTAAATGTGCTGAGTCACATGTAGTATGTTCAATGAGCCCTTTGTCTTCTCATTTTAGGCAAAGGAACTAATTGCTCTGATATGTTAACTCGATAACATCACTTAGTCCCATAAATGAAAAGGCAGGAGGGGCCAGAACTGGGAATCTAGTGTGAGGAGAAGTTGCCATGGATGTGGAAGCACAGGGCATTTGGACAGGGATGGGTGTAAGAGCATCACAAACCTGGGTGGGAAATGGAATCTGGAGTCACCAGAATCACCCGGTGGTGGGTGTGAGATGTGATACAGAAAGTGGGTGTGAGGACTGAGTGAGGAGGTGTGCGCGGTGGACAGGCCTTGGAGTTCATGGAAGATACTCTGTGTCCGGAAACCAGAAGCCTCGGGCAGCGTTGCTCAGGAAGGTGGGCCAGGAGACCCAGGCACTGGGGATGCAGGTGAGGCGGCCTGAATAAAAGGGAATGGACTCCAGCTGGGCTTCAGGGTCTGGAGCCTGTAATTCAGGCTGGGCTTCAGAAAGCCGGGGGAGCTCCCCAGACAGGGGAAGAGCAGGGAGACTAGTGGAGGATGCAAGGGTCCCAGGACAGGTAGAGGCTGCTTGCCACCTTTGTTCCAGGCCTTTTGCTCAATTTGGGCCCACTAGTCTGGCAGGTGTATGTCAAGAGCCTGGGAGGGGTCAGCCATGCTTGCAGCAAAAGCAAAAGTCTACACCTAACATATTACTGGATTTGATTCATTTTATTTAACATTAAAGTTTAAGAAGCTCAGGTAATTTAAGTAGTTCAGGTAAGCACTAGGTGAGTGCTTTTTTTTTTTTTTTTTAAAGAAAAAGAAGTCCAGTAACAAGATAATGGTCTGAAATACTTACTTCAGCAGTATTTCTAAAAACTGCTTTGCTTTTCAGGAGAAACTTCATCTAAATCCAATGTCATAATTAGAGTAAGCAGAGAGGTACTTTGTGTCTGAAAGTATTTACTAACTTGGGGGTTTTTATTTCTCTGTTGGGACCAAGAGCACGTCAGAGGTGGAAATGCTGGGCTTAATGTGCCCAGTGCTACCAAGACACGTGTTTTCATCCAGCTCCTGCCATTTTGGGGCTATAATGGAAGAATTACATGAATCATCAGCTTTCCGAGTGAATCTAATTATACTTCTGAAACAACACTGGGGGGCTGCCCTGCCATATTATTGTCTCTGCAACTACATCCTGGTGACACATAGCCCTGCTGCAAGGATGTGCCTAAGTGCCCATGTGACCTTGTCCCCTGGCTAACCTGTTTGGATTGTGGTGGCCACCTCTCCCAGTGGACTCAATCCATTGTATGGCAAGTTCACCAAAGATTCTTCCTCTCAAAAACTTGAATCAGGACTTCACTCATGGTGCAGTGGTTAAGAATCTGCCTGCCAATGCAGGGGACACGGGTTCGATCCCTGGGGTCCGGGAAGATCCCATGAGCCGCGGAACAACTAAGCCCATGCGCCACAACTACCGAACTTGTGCTTTAGGACCTGCATGTTGCAACTACTGAGCCCGCTTGCTGCAATTACTGAAGCCCACGTGCCTAGAGCCCATGCTCCACAACAAGAGAAGCAACCACATTGAGAAGTCCTTGCACCGCAACAAAGAGTAGCCTCTGCTCACCGCAACTAGAGAAAGCCTGCGTGCAGCAACGAAGACCCAACACAGCCAAAAAAAATTAATAAGTAAGTAAAATTAAAAAAAAAAACATAAAGTAATTATAGCAGAGGAAAATTCTGTGGGGAGCAGAGCTATGAAAAGAAAAAAACTTGAATCAAGAGACTCAGTTTGTGGTAGGTGCTGAATCTTGAGGTCGTGTAATGTTGGGGTCGAGGTCTGTGCCTTTAAAGGCAAAACCACCTACAAGCTAAAGTTGGGGGCAGTTAGAGAAACTATGAATAAGAAATTCTATCTGCAGCCCAGATACTACAGCAGTTACAGAGAAACAGATGGAAGCCAGAGTGGGGTGGGGGAGTGTGGAGATTGGTGGGGAGAGAGATTTAGATAAAGAAATAGACCAAGAGGCTGAGACAGTATTTGCTTTGACTTTTGATGGCTCCATGTCCTGCGAGGCCCTCTTTATTTGAACTAGCTTGAACTATGTTTATTCCTCATTCCTAAACTAACTTTGACTACAACAAACACGAAGTTAGGCCAAAGACCTGCTTGTAGAAGTGAGGTATGTTCAAGAGAAGGTAGTTCTGAAAGTAATCAAAGCTTCATGGAGAGAATTTGACACGAATAAAAACCTCTAGACATATTTCAAGCTATGAAGAGTCAATAAGTGTGAAACTATAAACCATACTGTTCCCAGAAGCTACTTTTACTGAAATATTTTCAGAGTCAGCAGTCAGGAATTTTGGAAACTTCTTGTTTGGTTTATCTGACTTCTGAAAACTTGGCTAATAATTTTAATGTCACCTTTTATTTGGTATTTTATACCTCCTTACCTGGAGATGTCTGAGGGAGGGAAAATGTACTTATAATATTGTGGAAGAGACAAAAGTTTAAGTCTATACATTCTCAGAGAGAATTTTGTCACATTACCAAGTTGGTGACAAGAGAAGGTGAAAGAAAAGTAATTTATTACTCTCAGCTTGCACCTAAGAGTTATGGTGATGGTTGAGTCATCTGTCCACCCTGACCTATTTCAGTGATATTTGTGGATTATTTATTTCCCTCTGGCATTATTGGGTGCCAGAGTTTTGTAAAAAGAATTGCAGCTCAGAACTCTATGGGAGGATGTGTTTTGCTATTGGCTACTTACACAATTAAAAAAAGAGAGAGATGCATTTATATATTGAGTGGGCTGACCAGCCATTTCTTTTGGAGTTTAGTGAAAAGAAGGAAAGAAAACAGTAATATCACCATGAATGAAGATTTGAGAACATTTCAAAACAGGAGTTCAAAGATTAGGGGTAGCAAGGTAGATAATGCTGGAGCCACTGAGAGGCCTCTCTCCCTCTAAACTAATGACTCCCATTTTGGGGGGGAAACCCTCTGGGCTATGCTAATTATCTCAAAAGATATTATGAGATTGATTTTTATTCATTGATTTTTATGATATTAAATTTAAAGAAGAAACCATGTCTTCAGGAGAATTAAAAGGGACATTATATGTGAAAATCTCTCAGGAGAATTAAAAGGGACATTATATGTGTTTCATATTATATGTGAAACACATATAATGTGTTTCATTAAAAACATTATATATGTTTCACATTATATGTGAAAATCTCCACCTCGGTGTCTGCTATGTGGAAGTTGTTTCACAGAAGCATTTTTAATTTGGGAGGAGGTGTCACTAATTCAAAAGCCATCATTGTTCTATGATTTTCGAAGAAGATCTTTAAACCTGAAGATTGAATTAATAGGGTCTTGGGAAGGAGAACTGACGCTTTTTCTGTGGTTTTGGACCATCGGTCATTGCAGGAATTAGGATTATCTGATTGTCTAAGTGACTGAAGTTTTCATATAATAAAGCTGTTTCTATGGCTTAAGGGGTGTGAAGTCTGTGATCAACAGAACATTTTTGATTTGGTAGCAAAAATTCTCTAAAATAAGCAGTGCCCTGCTGATCCTTTCCCTAGTGTCTGTCCATGTTAAACTTACTCTATGGTGAAAAAATGTGTGACCATGTGTGCTGAGGGGGCTCCTGTCCTTGCTGATTCTTTGAGAGAGGGAAACGATTAGAGATCAAACTTCAGCACAGCTCATCCCGGGTTAAAATATGAGTTCTTTAACCTGGAC
Source organism: Phocoena sinus (assembly GCF_008692025.1). Taxonomy (NCBI): domain Eukaryota; kingdom Metazoa; phylum Chordata; class Mammalia; order Artiodactyla; family Phocoenidae; genus Phocoena; species Phocoena sinus. The sequence goes on along the minus strand of NC_045774.1, from coordinate 70,268,872 downwards.
GCAGAGTCCTTCTTGATCCAGCCCTTCTTCAGGCCCATCTTCCCTAACACCTTGGGCCTTGTAGACATACTAGTTACCACCCATTGTTCTCTGGAAACCAGACTGTCTCTCTTGCATCCATATTTCCTCTCCCTGAAATGACCTCGTACCACATCTCTCCTGTCTGTTCTTTTTTTAAATAAATTTATTTATTTTTTTATTTCTTTATTGGCTGCTTTGGGTCTTCCTTACTGCGCGCGGGCTTTCTCTAGTTGCAGCGAGCGGGGGCTACTCTTCGTTGCGGTGCGTGGGCTTCTCACTGCGGTGGCTTCTCTTGTTGCAGAGCGCAGGCTCTAGGTGCATGGCTTCAGTAGTTGTGGCACACAGGCTTAGTTGCTCCACGGCATGTGGGATCTTCCCTGACCAGGGCTTGAACCCGTGTCCCCTGCACTGGCAGGTGGATTCTTAACCACTGCGCCACCAGGGAAGTCCCACCTGTCTGTTCTTTCAGAGTCACGTCACATGTCTCCGGGCAGCCCTTCTTGACTCTTCCAGTTGCAGTTCCTTTTACAGCCATCATTTCATTTGATCATCACGGCAATACATGATTTAGGGAGGGCAGATGTTAGTCAATAGCATCCCCATTTGATGAACGAGGCAAAGGAGCTCAAGATAAGTAACTTACCCGAGGCCAAAAATCTTATAAACAACGGGATCATGACTGGTACCTAGATGTTCCTACACTAAGTCTAGTGTTTTATCCCTCTATCCCACACTGATTTTGGAAGAGAGAGGCCAGGATGGAATTTTACTTCTAGTTTTGGCTGCTGCAGTTGGCAAGGCTAATAAGATGAAACAAGTTTTGGATGAGAATGAGGGACAATTCCTAGAGGAAAATTGTGTTTTACTTTATGAATAAATATTTATTTGGAGTTCAATAGTCGTCTCCTGGTATAACTGGGGTTTTAGTATTAGTATCTATTAACAGTCTCGTTTATTAGTTTCTTGGCTTAGGGAGTTGCCTATATTAAAATCTAATCACACCTACCTAGATCAGAAGTCAGCAGAACTTGATTCCTAGAGGCACAGGATATAACGTTGCCCTTTCACCTCAGTCCTACTGGAGGGCTCTTCTTATGGAGTGACGATTACTTCATTGCTATTGGACAAAGCTTTATTGGATCATAGTCAACTTAACATATGTGGACAGTGCACATGACAGCAACTCACTTTCCTTGGAAATTTAATTCTTGGTATTCAACTCACTGTTATTTTTATTTCTTCTTGTTATGCTTTATATGTTTTTCTTAATTTTATTTCTCTGGGTTTATTTCTTCAAACACTTCTTCATTTCTTTGCCTAGTTTATATTTTTAAATGTTTGTGGATTCCTTTTTCATTAAGTCTTTTCTGAGACATTTAACATCTCTAGGATTTTCCCTCATCAACCACTCTCTTCATGTTTGTGCACACTTTTGTTTTTATTAACTTGCTTCAGATTCTCTTTAAACATACTTAAAACGTATCATGGATGTGATCTCATCAGTCAGATGCAGGCTAGAGAGAGAGAGACATCCCTTTCTTTACTCTTAATTTAATGCTGCTTTTATTGCTAATTTGGATTGTTTATGCCCAAGGGCCGTACGTTTCCCAGGAAGCTCATGATAATCTCTTTTCATGGAAAAGATGAGGGGAAGAGTAGGGCTTATGGACAGAAGCCTTACGGGATTCTGGGATTCAACAGGAGTTGTCTGGACTAGGACTTGAAATTGTACCCACTGGAGACTGTAACAGAGGTCAGAGTCCTGGGAAAGAGTTGTGAACAAAGAGTGCAAGATGAAGTACCTCGATGTCTCCAGATATGGACAGAGAATATTAGTATGGATTCTGGGGCCAGTAACTCTGGAGATCGAGGCAGTATGTTAGGGATGAAGTTTGGGGAAGGAGATGACTAGAGCAGGTACAGGCTGAAGAGGACCCTGGAGCACCAGAGTCAGAACTGGCGCTCAGAGAGGAGAGGAGAGCAGGGCAGCCTGTGAGCACTGGGGTGGAGGCTTGGGAGTGAGGCCATTATCACTCCTGGGACATGGACCAGTGAAAGGAAAACTCAATATTGGACTTTTCTTGACCACACTACGTGGAAGCTTGTGTTCCATTCTCCTAGGAATTTCCTTGCAAATGATTCTCTGTGAATGTGAGAAAAGATGATTAAATGGAACTCCAACCTCATCCCCTTTCTTCTGTCTTGAGAACTAAGGCCATTTTTGCCATTTTCTTTCTTGGGACAGCATTTTGTCTTTGTTGATTAACCTAGAGAAAAAATTATGTTGGTTAGAAAGTATTTCAGGAGAAGAAAGTATTTCATTGGCAAACTTGCGAACTCTGTTATGATGAAGAGAACTGATTTAAAGTAACTTCCACCTCTCAGTTGGAAAACAAATGAAATGTCACTAAGGCAGTTTCTAAATTTCTGCCCATCAGCTCCAGGCTTTCTCCCCATATGTATGTAGTGATAGCGCCCTGTCCCCACTGTAGGAGAAGGACACTCCAGTTTCTGAGCAGGAAGTATATTAGCAGCTGGATTGCTAATCATAAATAAAAAGTTGAATTTTTGACTTAATTGTTGCTCCTTAAAGAGCAGGCACTGGGTGCCCATGATAGCAGGATTTCCTGGGACAGTGACAGATTGCAAGGTTGTCTCTCAACAACAGTTGAGAGACCCTGAAGTCCTACTCTCCTATGAGCTCCATGCACCATTGGGTTGCTGGGTATTATGGCTGTGCTGCTGGGGTCAACTCTGCTTGTTTCCTAATGCTGTGTTACCCGGTCCTGGTCAAAGAGTCTTTCCCCTGGTTGGTATTGCCAAGGTCAGGCAAGCTTCATTTCTAAGATAGTACCCATTATGACAGGAGCTGAATGTGGCTGGAACCATGGCCACCCTGACCAGCACCACCATCGCCATCATAGCAACATAAGAAGATAACTGGGAAGGAAGAGATTTGGGAAGACAATAAAAGGAGAAAGCTTGCCTTCTTTGAATGGGAACTTGAAATTTGCTACCTGTTTCTAGAGCAGGTTTATCAGCTGCCTAGTCTTCCTTCCTCCCTTCCTTCCTTCTTTCCTTCATCTCCTCCTGGAATTGAAATATAGATTAGAGTAGCAGTCATATTTTGGAGAGGAATGTATGATAATGTTTTTGTGTGTTGTCATAAAAACAAATAGAGCAAACAACAATAGCAACAGCAATAAAGGCCAACATCACAATAAAAGAAGCAACCAATACCCCAAAACACTTGATTCGTGGATTCTGTTTTCATACTCTATGTGGAGAAGGGGAGATGTTCCAGTATTAGAAACTCCTCCCCGACCTTTGAAAGATGGAGCGCTTATTAGATTTACATAGTTAATTTTAAAGAATAGTCAATAGAAAAAAAGGATTTATTAAAGTTGTGGATGGTGGGTCATGACAAGGACCTTCTATCTTGAGGAGGAAGATAATTTCATTTCCCTCCAAATATGTTTCAATACAATTTAAAATATCATGTCAACCTTATCTTCAAATTATTTTGGCTTGCAGGCAAGTATCCTTGCAACTCCAACCTTTAAGATGCTCTCAAAACTAAATAACATTAAAGTTATACAGCAATGCAAATGAGCTTTTGACATTAGTGGAAACACTTTCAACATGTTGATAAACTGCAACTTAATTAGCAATCTGCTGTAGCTAAGTCACATTTAATGAAAAATAATGCTGATGTATTCCTGAGTGACTCTTACATGTACATCAGGTAAAAATGCATGGTAATAAGTTTTCTCGTGAAGGTTCTGTAGCTATGTGAAATATATAGATGACATTCTAAGAAACCAAAAATACTAAAATAGTCTGACCGGGCATTTAAAGATGTTAGTTCTGAGCAGTGATGCGATCTCACTGAATTTGAAATATTTAAGCTTCAGCATCTTAGATATTCACAGGGGTGTTCTACTCCTCCGAATCCTATAATTGTCTGTGTAAAACTTGCCCATCCTTTGAATCCCAGCTCAGATGTCAGCTCCTTCAGGTAAACTTTCTTATTCTTCCCCCTTCCTTTGAATATCCACCCCCCCTTTCTTCTATCTCTCTTAAAATATTTGACCCTTCCTGCCCTCCTCTGTTGTAGTTTGTCTTATTTGTTCTACTAGATAAGCGCCCTGAAGGTCACGATTCATTTCCTTCACCTTTGCATCTCTTACAATGAGGATATTATAGAAGTTAATTTAATAAACAAATGTCTCCTTATTCTATTATCCTGCTTTGTTTTCTTCATGGATATTATCATTAGCATTTTGCTGTGGTTTTTTTCTTATTCACTTATCATTCTCTTACTCTCAACTTAAATGAAGCCCCACAAGGAGCAGGGACCTTACCTGTCTTGTTTATACTTCAGTATTCCCAGCATTTAGCATGATAGCTGACACATAGCAGGAGCTCAATAAATGTTGTCAGCTGATTAAGTAATTGAATGTAGAGATGTATAAATTATTCAATGATGCAAATAAAAATTATAGAGGAAAGTGTATGTTGGAGGCCCAATTATCTTTATTGATTCATAGATATGTCTCAAACTACAAGCCCCTTCCAGTCGTTTCCATGAACATTCTAAGGCCTTTCTCTTTTTCACTGTTTCATGGATCACAGGCACCGCTGGCCAGGTAAGAAATGGAAGAGCAATGAGAATCAAGAACTCACTCATAGTTACAAAGTATCGATGAGAGAGGCGAGATGAGAATTCACAGCTCAAGAATTTTGGTCCATGAATCTTTTTTCTCTCTGTCTTAATTTGTGGTAGATTTACTATGAAACTAAGGAAGCATAAGCTTCAGACCCTTCCCTTGCATGGGCCCCTTCCAAAGCCCTGGATCTAATTTTGTATTTTTAATTTTTATTTTATTTCTCTTTTAAAGAGGATCTCCCCATCCTCAGTTATAGGAACCTCATGCCCCACAAAAACTAGATGCATCTTTCCTCCTCCTCCAAACTCTAACTTTGCCTCCGTTCTGTACAGCCACTCACCACATTTGCATTCTTTGAAATCTGTACTCTTTCAGTTTCTGCTTTTCTTGAGTTCTCCGATTGCTCTCTGTGTATTGATATTCTACCAAAGCTTTCCCCCAGTCTCAAAAATTCTAAAAAATACTGTGGATTTGTAATCAGACTACCAAGTTTAAATACAGATTGTGATTTCATAATGTTCCCTGGCCTTTAGTTATCGGGATAGTCTAAATTTCCCATGTTTTAAGGAATATTTAAAGCCTGAATTTAGAGATTTTATTTAGTCTGAAAGCAGTTTTGTTTTTCTCTATAACCAATTAGGCCCCTACGTGTAATGAGAAGCATGTCTCATCTTTAATAAATACCTGAACAGACCTGGGTCATTGTCACAAACAAAATTCCATCAACTCTAAGAACCAAATACCCTGGCTGTGCAAGAAATTTGGGGGCACCAGATACCCATGATGTTTTAGCTTTTAATTCCCCTCCAGGTCTATACATTGCATTTTCAAAATTTTTTCCAGAATTATTTCCAAAATGCATCAGAAGCACAAAGCTATCTTTTCAGTCTTTACTGTTTTCTCTAAACATCTCCCTGAATTTTAAAATTTGGTTGTTCTTTAAATGTTGAAAAATTCAGTAGGGAAAACACCTTTTCTTTCCCCTTACTTGTATTTTTCAGCTTCCAAACATAAGGCACGCTATAGCAGCAGCTGCAAGCATGAATAAAAACACAATAATAAATGAGTTGGAGCTCAAAGAAAACATTCCAGGCCAGTTCTTGCATCCCCTATGCCAGCCTTGGCAGAGGTATTATGTTGCTGGGTCAGCTGGTGGGAAGGCTCCAGGGAAATCAGGAGAGCTTCCTGCTGGCGATGATAGCTCTGCTCCTCTCTGCTCCTGCAGGTGTTGGGCCAGCCCCGGGGGCATAGTAGGTGCTTAGCAATTGTCTGCTGAATTGGTTGCCAGTACCAGGAATCTAGAATGGCAGCAGCAAAGGAAAGCGATATTGATGGCCACCATTTATTGAGCACTTACTATATGCTCGAGCATATGCACAGTGCTCTATATGCACAGTCTCGAAGGGCACTGGACATTTTGCTTGAGCTATTCTGATGTAGCTGTTTTGACATAGCTATTTGGACACTTTAGCAAACAAACCATGATGTTTTTAGCTTTCTATATTACCAAGTCACTGACACTCTGACTGTCTCTGATCCATAGCCCATTACCAACTCCCAGTCCCGAGGCAGGGCTCAGGCAGGCGTGAGGGATAGGAAGCCTCTCACTTGAAAGCACACGAAGCAGGATTCATATGATTATCACACTTGCTAAGTACAAAAAGCCTTCTCATGCCATCAAGCATCCTAAAAGGCAACTATTCATTCTCTGAGAATTCGCTCTTGTGTATCTCGCTGTCTCAGATTTCTTTTTGAACGTGTAATGGTCATACTCAGTGATTTTTAATTAACAAGCACATGTATTTACTTAAAAATAAAACTTTTTGATTTCCAGTTGGAAAACTAGAGCAGTGGATCTCAGTGCTCCTAGAGGCGCATGTGTGAATACAAGTTTTAAAAAGGATATTCAGTATGTAATATACTTTTATCGCTGGAAAAGGATAAGGGTAATCATTAAAAATATCAACTACACAAAAATAAGTAAAATAGATAGTAAAAGTCCCCCACAGTTAGGGTGGGCATTTAGGATCGAGCAGCAGGCAGTGATAGCTGTATTTATTATTCGATGACGAAAAACAACAACAGCAAAAACAATGATTTTCCTACATCAAAACAAGCAGAGCAAAAATTCTTGCTTCAGGGCTTCCCTGGTGGCGCAGTGGTTGTGAGTCCGCCTGCCGATGCAGGGGACGCGGGTTCGTGCCCCGGTCCGGGAAGATTCCACATGCCGCGGAGCGGCTGGGCCCGTGAGCCATGGCCACTGAGCCTGCGCGTCCGGAGCCTGTGCTCCGCAACGTGAGAGGACGCAGCGGTGAGAGGCCCGCGTACCGCAAAAAAAAAAAAAAAAAAAAAAAGAAATTCTTGCTTCAGTCTCTACAAGCTGAATCTCACACATCTATCTGGTAGACCTTGTCCAAGTTCACATGACTTTGTAACCATCAGAGTCATGTCTGTCTGATTCACAGAGCTTGTCCTTTTCAACTATACGTTCTGTGCCAATCAGAAGATCTGAAAAACAGTGACCAAGCAATTGCAACTGACTGTAGGCAGCCTTTGGTGCAAGATGCTGGGTGTTGAACAACCTTGGCTGATAGCCCTGGCTGGGGCATGAGGTAGGTTGGGACAACATTCAGATCCTGCAACCTGAAGATGTCCTCTGCCCTTTGAAGGGCTCTGGGTGGCTGATCCTGGTGTTTGGGGGGCACTTGCTGCCTTGGCTGAGATGTAATAGCTTTGTCACCTCATGGAAGTGTCAGCTGGTGTCATATCACAATGTCATCTATGAGTAAGGATGGACGGGAAGCAGCCACACTTGTCAAGAGCTGTTTGTAGTTTTGTAATGCTATGGCAAAAATGGGCCATTATAACCATTGTCTTAGAAGAAAAGCCATAGTAACAGCAAGCTATGAAATGATGTTGTGGCCTGTTAGTCTGTCTGCCCTAGATAGGGAAAATGATGTTCATGGGACTTTCTCTCTGCTTCCACCAAAAGGTTATACTTAGCAGAGCCCTGCTGAGGTTGTATGTATTGTGAGATGTGATGTGGATAATTGATCCCTTCACTCAAAGATCCCTTTTGCTAATGTTTAATAAATAAGCAAAACCCACTAAAGGCTGTGGTCAGTTAATCTGGCTATGGTGAGAATCTTTTCTTTCTCAGCTGGAGAGGCTTAGGGACTTACAGCATTGAATTTTGAGATTATAGGAACAAATAGGTTTAGCTATTTCCATTGCCAGAGGTAGAAAATATTTGGCAGTAAAATGCCATGAAACAATTATTGGAATTCCAGGGACCAGAATTATAAAATATTAGAATTGGAGAGTAATGATTTTTTAAAAAATTTATTCATTCATTAATTTAACAAATATTTATTGATCGCCTACTATATCCCAGGCATTATTCTGGTATTCATTGGAATCAGTGAATAAAGTGGACTAAAATCTCTTTCAACCCTGTTTCCACTGAGTTCTAGAAAAGTCACAACCTTAAAATCACACAGCTAATTAGGAGGAAAATTATTCTTGGACCCTAGTTCTCTCACTTCAAGCTTTGAGCTATTTCCATGATATCCCGTCACCTTAGTTCTAATAATATACAGATGAAGTCAGTGTCTGCATTGAATAAAGTGTTGTGTTTATATTTTATAGCAGATTTTTTTGTTGTTCATTGAAATAAGAGCTCTGACTGTATGTGTAAGTGAAGATTCCTTCCTCCCTCCCTTTCCTCTCTACCAAAATATATTTTTAAGTGCATACTATGCGCAGAGTGCCTGGCATATAGCAAGCATTCCACAAATATATGTTGAATAAATGAATGAGGATAAGCAATGAACAAGAGAGACACATTTCCTGCCCTTGTGGAGTTTACATTCTAGAGGTTGTGTGAGATATTAAATATGGTCACACATTATTTGCAGCTCCTCCCATAGAGAGGTGGAACATAAAAGTTTTAAAATTTACTTTATATTGAGATATGATTGACATATAACATTTGTGAAGTTTAAGGTGTACAAACTTCTTGGTTGGATATATTTACGTATTGCAATATGATTACCACTGTAGCGTTAGCTATCACCTTTATCATGTCACATAATTATCATTTTTGTGTGTGTGGTGAGAACAATTAAGACCTAGTGTCTTAGCAACTTTGAAGTTTACAATACAGTATTGACTATAATCACTATGCTGTGCGTTAGGTGTCCAGAACTTATTTATTTACTAGTTGCAAGTTTGTAAGTTTGTACCCTTAAACAGCATCTTTCCTATCTCCCCACCCAACAGTCCCTGGTAAACACCCTTCTACTCTGTGTTTTTGTGAGTTCAGCTTTTTAAAATCCCACATATAAGTGATGTCATAGAATATTTGTGTTTCTGATTTATCCCACTTAGCATAATACCCTCAAGTTGTATCTATGTTGTTGCAGATGGCAGAATTTCCTTCTTTATCATGGATGAATAATGTTCCATTGTATGTATATACCAATTCTTCCATTCATCCACTGACAGGCACTTAGGTTATTTCCGTATCTTGGCTATTGTGAATAATGCTTCGGTGAACACGGGTGTGCTGATATCTCTTCAAGACACTGATTTCAGTTCCTTCGGTTATGTACCCAGGAAAGGGATTGTTGGATCATATGGTAGTTCAATTTTTAATTCTTTGAGGAGCCTCCATACTGTTTCTCATAATGGCTGTACCAATTTACATTCCCATCAACAGTACACAGGTATTTCCTTTTCTCCACTTTCTCACCGACACTTGTTATTTCTCATCTTTTTGGTAATAGTCATTTTAACATGTGTGAGGTGATACCTTATTGTGGTTTTAATTTTCATTTCCCTGATGATTAGTGGCGTTGAGCATCTTTTCATATACCTATTGGCCATCTGTATGTCTTTGGAAATATCTCTATTTGGGTCCTTTGCTCATTTTAATAGTGGATTATTTGCTTTTTTGCTGTTGAGTTCTTTATGTATTTTGGATATTAACCCTTATCAGATATAAGGTTTGTGAATGCTTTCTCTTATTCTATAAGTTGCCTTTTCAATTTATTGTTTCCTTTGCTGTGTGGAAGCTCTTTAGTTTAATGTAGTCCCACTTGTTTATTTAAGATGTGGAGCCTATTTTCCCATACCTAAAATCTAGGTTGACCTTGTGACTTGCTCGAGCAACAAAATGCAACTTTTGTGATCTTATAGGATATCCTTGAAGCTTCTGTTTTTACTTTCTTCTTCTTTTTTAAAAAAAATATTTATTTACTTATTTGGTTGTACTGGGTCTTAGTTGTGGCAGGCCGGCTCCTTAGTTGCAGCTTGCTAGCTCCTTAGTTGTGGCATGTGAGCTCTTAGTTGTGGCATGCATGTGGGTTCTAATTCCCTGACCAGGGATCAAACCTGGGCCCCCTGCATTGGCATTGTGGAGTCTTAACCACTGCACCACCAGGGAAGTCCCTGCTCTTACCTTCTGAGAACACTTTTGCCACCTTGTGAAGAAGTCTGATTGAACTTTCTTGAAGATGAAAGATCACACAGGGAGAGAGTCTCAGCTGTTCCAGCTATCCCCGTCAAGCCTGCCTGGTTCTTAATCTACCTGACAGTGGAGTGGCATGAAGAACCCCAGCCAAACACAGAATCAGGAGAAACAACAATCGTTGTTTTAAGCCAGTACTTTTCCAGCAATAGAAAATCAATATAGAGGGAGATAGATAGTTATTAATTTAATAATCATGTAAATTATAATTACAAGTCAAAATAAGTGCTATAGAGGAAAGGAACATGGTACCATGAAAGTATGTAAAAGAGGAATGGATTCTCTCTGGAAAATTAGCAAAAGCTTCCATAAAGAGTAAAGTTTATGTTGAGATCTAAAAGCTGAGTTAAAGTTAGAAGAGTGAGGGAAATGTGTTTCATTTAGAGGGAAGAGTATGTTCAAAGGCACTGTGGTGTGGGAAAGTGTGATGTATTTAATGATCTGAGAGAAGGTCAATTCAGCTAGAGGGTTGAGGGTGAGGGAAAGAGGCAGAGGATGTGATTTATAGGACCTTGTAGGCTATGTTAATATTTTTGGTTTTTATCCTAAAAGCAATGGAAAAGGTTTTAAGCTGGTGTAGGGGTAGGACGCAAGTGGTGTTAACATGCATGGGTTTACATATAAAAAAGTCAGTGTGACTGTGAATGGAGAATGAATTGTGAGCCATCCAGACTGGATAGAAGAGGACTGGTAATTATAACTACTGTTCATTGCAGTGGTTCAGATGAGAAGCTGCCTCAGGATGAGTCAGTGGAGATGGAGGGAAGTAGACAAAGATCTACTGGATTAGATGTTGGAAGGCAAGGGGCATGAAAGTCTCAAGGAAGATTCGTAGGTTTTTGGCTTGGGTTACTGAATGTAAGGTAGTGCCATTCAAGAGAAAATACTGGAAGAGGAACTGGGCTTTATATTTTGTGGGAGATGGCAAGGAGGCCATGAGATAATTTGGAAATGTTTAATTTGATGAGACTTAGTTCTTTTAATATATCCACATGGAGAAATCAAGAGAATATTGAAATCTGGAACTCAGAGGAGAGTTTGGGCATGAGATATACATTTAAGGGCCATTTGATTATAGATAGAAATTGAAGTTGTGAGCACGAATGAGATTTCCCCAGTAGAGAGGATAGTGTAAGAAGCAGAAAGAGCCTGAGCGTGAATTTTGGGGAGCTCCAACATTTAAAGAAAGCTAAATTAATGACCAGGCAGTGGAGGAATGTGTTGATTTTCAGTTTGCTCGTCTCACCCACTCCCAGCCCTCCTCTGCCCTGCTCTGTGCTGAGAGTGGGGTGTTCACTTCTCCTGACTGTGTTACCTGGGCTTCCTTGCCTCTGGCTTCTGGGTGTGTCAGCTAATGGGAAGCATTGATGGGAATTCGGGAGTAGGAAGAGAAAAAGGTCAAGGGATTTATTTCCTACCCCCTCTTTGTTCCCTCACCACCTGGATGTGGTTCTGGTGAGGCTGTGATTCTTTATTACAACTCCTCTCAGGTATCCCATCTTCCAAGGATCCCAGCACTCTCTAGGCTTGTGTAACAGCATTCCCTCCTCTTGCCCCTTCAAACATAGGGGCAGTAATGACTTCCTGCTGACTCACCCCATCCCCAGGTGCCCGTCTTCACCCTCTGAAACCTGTAAAGAGTCTTCGCATTAACTATGAGTATAGCATGTGTTTTCTGCCAGGACTCTGGCTGTGAAAAAGATAAAATGGGTAAAACTTCAAAGGAGACAGAGAGTTAGGGGACAAGTGACAGTATGCTATGATGGAAACCAAAGGAATGGAAGGCTTTAAGAAGCAAGGTGTAGAAAATAAACTTATGGTTACTGGGGGGTGGAGGGGGAGGAATAAACTGAGAGATTGGGATTGACATATACACACTACTATATATAAAATAGATAACTAGGGCTTCCCTGGTGGTACAGTGGTTAAGAATCCGCCTGCCGGTGGGACCTTCAAGATGGCAGAGGAGTAAGACGCAGAGATCACCTTCCTCCCCACAGATACACAAGAACACATGGAACAACTCCTACAGAACACCTACTGAACACTGGCAAAAGACCTCAGACCTCCCAAAAGGCAAGAAACTCCCCACGTACCTGGGTAGGGCAAAAGAAAAAAGAAAAAAGAGAGACAAAAGAATAGGGACAGGAACTGTACCTCTGGGAGGGAGCTGTGAAGGAGGAAAGTTTCCACACACTAGAAGCCGCTTCGCCAGTGGGGCTGACAGGGTCTAGGTGCTCCAGCCTGGTGTCAGGCCTGAGTCTCTGAGGTGAGAGAGCCAAGTTCAGGACATTGGACCACCAGAGACCTCTGGGCCCCACGTAATATCACTCAGCAAGAGCTCTCCCAGAGATCTCTGTCTCCATGCTAAGACCCACCTCCACCCAACGGCCAGCAAACTCCAGTGCTGGATGCCCCAAGCTAAACAACAAGCAAGACCGGAACACAACCACACCCATTAGCAGAGAGGCTGCCTAAAATCATACTAAGTTAACAGACACCTATAAAACACACCACCAGATGCAGCCCTGCCCACCAGAAAGACAAGATCCAGCCACACGCGCCAGAACACAGGCACCAATCCCCTCCACCAGGAAGCCTACACAAGCCACTGAACCAACCTTACCCACTAGGGGCAAACACCAAAAAAAAAAAAGGGATCTGCGAACCTGCAGCCTGCGAAAAGGAGACACCAAACACAGTAAGTTAAGAAAAATTAGAAGACAGAGAAATATGCAGCAGATGAAGGAGCAAGATAAAAACCCACCAGACGAAACAAATGAAGAGGAAATAGGCAGTCTACCTGAAAAGAATTCAGAGCAATGATAGTAAAGATAATCCAAAATCTTGGAAATAGAATGGAGAAAATACACAAACGTTTAACGAAGACCTAGAACAACTAAAGAGCAAAAAAACAATGATGAGTAACACAATAAATGAAATTAAATTTTCTCTAGAAGGAATCAATAGCAGAATAACTGAGGCAGAAAAACGGATAAATGACCTGGAAGATAAAATAGTGGAAATAGCTATCACAGAGCAGAATAAAGAAAAAAGAATGAAAAGAATTGAGGACAGTCTCAGAGACCTGTGGGACAACATTAAATGCACCAACATTTGAATTACAGGGGTCCCAGAAGAAGAAAATAATAAAAAGGGGACTGAGAAAATATTTGAAGAGATTATAGTTGAAAACTTCGCTACTATGGGAAAGGAAATAGTCAATCAAATCCATGAAGTGCAGAGTGTCCAAACAGGATAAATCCAAGGAGAAACACGCCAAGACACATATTAATCAAACTATCAAAAATTAAATACAAAGAAAAAGTATTAAAAGCAGCAAGAAAAGAGCAACAAATAACATACAAGGGAATCCCATAAGGTTAACAGCTGATTTTCAGCAGAAACTCTGCAAACCAGAATGGAGTGGCAGGACGTATTTAAAGTGATGAAAGGGAAAAACCTACAACCAAGAATACTCTACCGAGCAAGGATCTCATTCAGATTTGAAAGAGAAATTCAAACCTTTACAGACAAGCAAAAGCTACGAGAATTCAGCACCACCAAACCAGCTTTACAACAAATGCTAAAGGAACTTCTCTAGGCAGGAAACACAAGAGAAGGAAAAGACCTACAATAACAAACCCAAAACAATTAAGAAAGTGGTAATAGGAACATACATATGGATAATTACCTTAAATGAAAATGGATTAAATGCTCCAACCAAAAGACATAGATTGACTGAATGGATACAAAAACAAGACCCATATATATGCTGTCTACAAGAGACCCACTTCAGACCTAGGGACACATACAGACTGAAAGTGAGGGGATGAAAAAAGATATTCCACACAAATGGAAATCAAAAGAAAGTGGGAGTAGCAATTCTCATATCAGACAAAATAGACTTTAAAACAAAGGCTATTACGAGAGACAAACAAGGACACTACATAATGATCAAGGGATCAATCCAAAAAGAGAGTATAACAATTGTAAATATTTATGCACCCAACCTAGGAGCACCTCAATACATAAGGCATATGCTAAAAGCCATAAAAGGGGAAATCAACAGTAATACAATAAGAGTAGGGGGCTTTAACACCCCACTTTCAACAATAACAGATCATCCAAAATGAAAATAAATAAGGAGATAGAAGCTTTAAATGGCACATTAAGCAAGATGGACTTAATTGATATTTATAGGACATTCCATCCAAAAACAACAGAATACACTTTCTTCTCAAGTGGTCATAGAACATTCTCCAGGTTAGGTCATATCTTTAGTCACAAATGAAGCCTTGGTAAATTTAAGAAAATTGAAATCATATCAAGTATCTTTTCTGACCACAACACTATGAGACTAGGTATCAATTACAGGAAAAAAAACCATAAAAAATACAAACATATGGAGGCTAAACAGCACACTACTTAATAACCAAGAGATCACTGAAGAAATCCAAGAGGAAATAAAAAAATACCTAGAAACAAATGACAATGGAAACATGACAACCTAAAACCTATGGGATGCAGCAAAAGCAGTTCTAAGAGGGAAGTTTATAGCAATACAATCCTACCTTAAGAAACAAGAAACATCTCAAATAAACAACCTAACCTTACACCTAAAGCAGTTAGAGAAAGAAGAACAAAAAACCCCTAAAGTTAGCAGAAGGAAAGAAGTCATAAAGATCAGATCAGAAATAAATGAAAAAGAAATGAAGGAAACGATAGCAAAGATCAATAAAACTGAAAGCTTGTTCTTTGAGAAGATAAACAGAATTGATAAACCATTAGCCAGACTGATCAAGAAAAAAAGGGAGAAGACTCAAACCAATAGAATTAGAAATGAAAAAGGAGAAATAACAACTGACACTGCAGAAATACAAAGGATCATGAGAGATTACTACAAGCAACTCTATGCCAATAAAATGGACAACCTGGAAGAAATGGACAAATTCTTAGAAATGCACAACCTTCCGAGACTGAACCAGGAAGAAATAGAAAATATGAACAGACCAATCACTAGCACTGAAATTGAAACTGTGATTAAAAATCTTCCAACAAACAAAAGCCCAGGACCACATGGCTTCACAGGCGAATTCTATCAAGCATTTAGAGAAGAGCTAACACCTATCCTTCTCAAACTCTTCCAAAATATAGCAGAGAGAGGAACACTCCTAAACTCATTCTACGAGGCCACCATCACCCTAATACCGAAACCAGACAAAGATGTCAGAAAGAAAGAAAACTACAGGCCAATATCACTGATGAACATACATGCAAAAATCCTCAACAAAATACTAGCAAACAGCCATTAAACGGATCATACACCATGACCAAGTGGGGTTTCTCCCAGGACTGCAAGGATTCTTTACTATACGCAAATCAATCAATGTGATACACCATATTAACAAATTGAAGGAGAAAATCCATATGATCATCTCAATAGATGCAGAGAAAGCTTTTGACAAAATTCAACACGCATTTATGATAAAAACTCTCCAGAAAGTAGGCATAGAGGGAACTTTCCTCAACATAATAAAGGCCATATATGACAAACCCACAGCCAGCATCATCCTCAATGGTGAAAAACAAACCATTTCCACTAAGATCTAGAACAAGACAAGGTTGCCAAGTCTCACCACTCTTATTCAACATAGTTCTGGAAGTTTTAGCCACAGCAATCAGAGAAGAAAAAGAAATAAAAGGAATCCAAATCAGAAAAGAAGAAGTAAAGCTGTCAGTCTGCAGATGACATGATACTATACATAGAGAATCCTAAAGATGCTACCAGAAAACTCCTAGAGCTAATCAATGAATTTGGTAAAGTAGCAGGATACAAAATTAATGCACAGAAATCTCTTGCATTCCTCTACACTAATGGTGAAAAATCTGAAGGAGAAATTAAGGAAACACTCCCATTTACCACTGCAACAAAAGAATAAAATACCTGGTAATAAACCTGCCTAGGGTGACAAAAGGCCTGTATGCAGAAAACTACAAGACACTGATGAAAGAAATTAAAGGTGATAGAAACAGATGGAGAGATATACCATGTTTTGGGATTGGAAGAATCAACATTGTGAAAATGACTATACTACCCAAAGTAATCTACAGGTTCAGTGCAATCACTTTCAAACTACCAATGGCATTTTTCACAGAACTAGAACAAAAAATTTCACAATATGTATTGAAACACAAAAGACCCCGAATAGCCAAAACAATCTTGAGAAAGAAAAATGGAGCTGGACGAATCAGGCTCCTGGACTTCAGACTATACTACAAAGCTACAGTAATCAAGACAGTGTGGTACTGCCAAAAAACAGAAATATAGATCAGTGGAACAAAATAGAAAGCCCAGAGATGAATGCATACACATATGGTCACCTTATTTTTGCTAAGGAAGGGAAGAATATACAACGGAGAAAAGACAGCCTCTTCAATAAATAGTGCTGGGAAAACTGGACAGCTACATGTAAAAGAATGAAATTACAACACTCCCTAGCACCATACACAAAAATAAACTCAAAATGGATTAAAGACCTAAGTGTAAAGCCAGACACTATCAAACTCTTAGAGGAAAACATAGGCAGAACACTCTATGACATCAATCACAGCAAGATCTTTTTTGGCCCACCTCCTAGAGAAATGTAAATAAAAACAAAAATAAACAAATGGGACTTAATGAAACTTGAAAGCTTTTGCACAGCAAAGGAAACCCTAAAGAAGACAAAAGGACAACCCTCAGAGTGGGAAAAAATATTTGCCAACAAAGCAACTGACAAAGGATTAATCTCCATAATATACAAGCAGCTCATGCAGCTCAATATCAAAAAACCAAACAACCCAATCCAAAAATGGGCAGAAGACCTAAATATACATTTCTCCAAAGAAGATATACAGATTGCCAACAAAGACATGAAAGGATGCTCAATGTCAGTAACTATTAGAGAAATGCAACTCCAAAGTACAATGAGGTATCACCTCACACCAGTCAGAATGGCCATCATCAAAAAATCTAGAAACAAATGCTGGAGAGTGTGTTGAGAAAAGGGAACCCTCTTGCATTGTTGGTGGGAATGTAAATTGATACAGCCACTAGGGAGAAAAGTATGGAGGTTCCTTAAAAAACTAACAATAGAACTACCGTAGGACCCAGCAATTGCACTACTGGGCATATACCCTGAGAAAACCATAATTCAAAAAGAGTCATATACCACAATGTTTGTTGCAGCTCTATTTACAATAGCCACGACATGGTATCAACCTAAGTGTCCATCGACAGATGAGTGGATAAAGAAGATGTGGCACATATATACAATGGAATATTACTCAACCATAAAAAGAAACGAAATTGAGTTATTTGTAATCATGTGGATGGACCTAGAGAAGATGTGACACATATATACAATGGAATATTACTCAGCCATAAAGAGAAACGAAATTGAGTTATTTGTAATCATGTGGATGGACCTAGAGACTGTCATACAGAGTGAAGTTAAGTCAGAAAGAGAAATTCAAATACCGTATGTTAACACATATATATGGAATCTAAAAAAGTTGACTTTTTATCCCTCTAAGGGATAGCATGGAAGGCAGCACACCCATCAGTAGTCACTTTCATGAGGCTGGGTTCCAAAGTCAATATGCATGGCAAAAGTTACGTGTCAGCAATGCCTTGAATTACTTCCTAAGTTCTTGTATCATTTCTCTTTTGCTCTTCCTTGCTGCCCTGAAATTGCTTTTTTCCAAAAAACGTTAACTCTCAATATTTGCCTGTGGCTCTGTTTTCTAGGGAACCTGAAATAAAACAAATAGCTACTTACTTTACAGTTCACAGAGATGATACCTCTAAATGGTGGTCTGTACTCAGTAAATGCTAGTTCTCTTTCCTCCTTTTACCTTCTTCTTTTACCTCTCTAACAAAAAATAATTATATTTTTCTGTCTTCTGCATTATCATCCTATTAATAAACTAAGCATGATTTATACAGTGGTTATAAACTCTTGACTAAAAAATTCCTAATGAAATTAAGAGAATAAGAGTAAGCATCTTTACAACTAGATAATGTGCAGAGAGTTCTATGTTTTCTTGTCATAATTATATGAGCACAGTTAAATCTCTGAAGTGTTGATACATCAGGGACTCAATCTGCGTTGGTGAAATGCTTGCAGAGAAGGTAATACACTGCATTACCTCCAGCCACTCTGTTGAAAAGCACTGGGTTTGGTAACACATCTGTCAACCCAAGGTTACCTGAAAACAGTTCCCTTCGCAGTAGACTATAGCACTCTACCAAGAGTAATCATTTTATGTCTTTTTCAAGAGATTTATTTGTGCTTTTTTGTTCTTGTTGTTGTCTTTTTACAATTGTAGAAATACAGTCTAAAGGAAAATTCTTTTACTTTCTCCCTCTCCTGAAATACAAGATTTCTAGCCATTTGGGATTATTATATCTGCTTGCTCATTTGATTTCACAGTCACTTGTCTTCTTTTCCCAAATTCCTATGGATTAACTTACCTTTTAAAAATAGTTCTTACAACCTCCCTAGAATAAGTTAATCTCATTATGAAAGTTTTCAAATTAAAATTAGAAACCATAGTCTTGCTAGTTAACCTAATCCCTAGATTTAAAAAATCCCCCCCACCCCCCCTCAATTTTTCTTCTCTGAAGAAACATTTTTTATTTTATGGTTAAGTTCTAGTTTTACTCCTCTTTTGTTATTCAGATACTGTATATATCTTATATATTTTTTCTTTTTTTTAAAAAATGAAGGCTTTGTTTTAATCAAGGTTAAATAATCTTATTATTTAAGGAATAAAGTATTCCACAGCACTATGGCAAGCAGCAGAACTCTGATTGCTCCGCCTTCCGGAGCCAAAATTCTTCTTCCAAAGGCAACTACTTCGAACTCTTTTGACTGGTTATTTTGGTAGTACCCACAGCTCCAAAACACATACTTTTACTGTTATATCTTGAGTTTTCCATTTCAAGCATTATTCATTGACTTCCTACTGTGGAAGATGAGGATTTAGTTCTTTTTCCTGTCCTATTCCCTCAAACACTCAACAGAGTTCTGTCTCTTCCTCTGTTATGACTTACACCTTCGTTTTGATTGGCTACATTCTTCAGTAGCTTTGAAGTGTACGGATGGTTAGTCTTTTGAGATCTTGCAAGTCTAAAAATGTTCTATTTGACTCTCACACTAATTTTACAATTTCTGTGGGTGCATAACTTCACACTGAAAATAATTGTTTCTCAAAATTTTCTTCAGTCTTTTCTTCTCCTTGGTCTTAGTTTCAGTAATTTCTATTTACTTGTTTTAAAGTTCATTGATCCTTTTTATTTTGCAGTGTTCAATTTGATGTTATCCCAAATATTTTTAAAAATTTAGATATTGTATTTCTTCTTCTTCTTCTTTTTTTTTTTTTTTTTTTTTGCGGTACGCGGGCCTCTCACTGTTGTGGCCTCTCCCGTTGCGGAGCACAGGCTCTGGACGCGCAGGCTCAGCGGCCATGGCTCACGGGCCCAGCCGCTCCACGGCATGTGGGATCCTCCCGGACTGGGGCACGAACCTGTGTCCCCTGCATTGGCAGGCGGACTCTCAACCACTGCGCCACCAGGGAAGCCCTAGATATTGTATTTTTTAATTCTAGAAATTCAATTTGGTTTTTTTTCTTTTTAGAATTTCCACATCTCTCTTGAAATTATTCCCTCTTTATAGGCATCCTTTTCTATCAATTTAAAATATTTATAAAGTTATTTAAAAATCTTTGGCTGTTAATTCCATCATCTGGGTCATCTATTCCTCTCCTTTTATTGACTATGTTACATTGTCCTTCTTGGCATGTCTATTGACTTATTTTGTATATTGAATATTGTGGATGATACAATGTAGACACTTGATTTTTTTTCTCCCCCACCCCAGCTTTATTGAGGTATTATTGACAGATACATTGCAACATATTTAAAGTGCACAATGTGATGCTTTGATAGATGTATAGTGAAATGATTCCCACATTCAAGTTAATTAAGACATCTATCAACTCGAATAGTTACCCTTTTTTTGCAGGGGTGGGTGGGATAAGAACTTGATCACCTTTTTCTAAAGAGGATTGTCTGATTACTCTGATCCTACAGTGGCCTGGTTCTAAACTTTGTTGGGATAGGTTTATTTGTGTTTTTTTTTCCCTTAGTCTAAAACTTCAGCCCTTAGTTCTGGGATATGGCCTTTAATCCTAAGGTGTGGCTCTTCTGATATCTTAGTAACAGCTCAGGACTTCATCTTAATTGCTATATTCATGCTATTAGGCAGCTGCTAACATCTCACTTCTTATCCTTCCAGCTGCTGTTTCCCACTAGATTCCTTACAGTCTTGCTCTTTGCATTTCGTTTTAGGAGTCAGTAACCACTTGAGGGCATTTAAAAAACTATTTATTTATTTATTTATTTATTTATTTGACTGTGCCAGGTCTTAGTTGTCGCATGCAGAATCTTTGTTGCTGCGTGCGAGATCTTTGTTGAGGCGTGTGGGATCTCTAGTTGCGACATGTGGGTTCTGTTAGTTGTGGCATGCAGGCTCTTAGTTGCGGCATGCAGGATCTAGTTAGGTTTTGTGACTTTTCTCTCTGTAGTTCTCTCCTTTCTAGATTCCCTTCACCCAATTTCCCACCAGTCTGGTAACCTTAAACTTTGATCTCCGACTCCCTAGTCACCTCTCCTTTCTGTATGGGCTCCCCTCCTGTGCATCTGGGAAGTACTATTAGTGGCAACCAGAAAGCACTGTAAATGAAAAAGTCTGTTAAATTTGGGTATCATTCGTGTACTTCCCTTCTTTCAAGGCTCCTGTCTCCTTATTTCTGCCTGCTTTTCATTGCTCGCTAGTGGTTTTAGAAAGTTGTTTTATATTTTGTCCCAAATGTTGATATTTTTATAATAATTATTAAAGGGAAGATACATCAGACATAAAATATATTGCTATAACCTAAAATTAATGAAGGTTTTGGAATAATCGAATGGGATATATTCACAGAACAGGAACTAATCTAACACCGAATGTTAAAAAATATGACTGTTGTTAAAAGGTCTTTGGCCATCCATGATGGATACCTCTCACTTTTCTTGGGACTTTCCCACTTTCTCTCTCCAAATCTATTCTTCTACCAGTTGCAGGCACCCTAACCTCTGCCTCCCAGTCTTCCGTGTGTAAATTTTAAAATTCCCATTACTTTATCACTTAGCTGTTGACTCCGTAAGCCAGGACACAGAACTGATCCCCTTTACTTTTTTCCAGATGAACTCCAACTATAAGAAGGTTTTCATCTGTGAATACTCTTTTTTTCTTTTTTTGCGGTACGCGGGCCTCTCACCGCCGCGGCCTCTCCCGCCGCGATGCACAGGCTCCGGACGCGCAGGCCCAGCGGCCACGGCCCACGGGCCCAGCCGCTCCGCGGCACACAGGATCCTCCCGGACCGGGGCACGAACCCGCGCCCCCCGTATCGGCAGGCGGACTCTCAACCACTGTGCCACCAGGGAAGCCCATGTGAATACTCTTTATTGAATCTTTTTGGGGTTATAGAGAGTTGTCATGTCCGCCATGCACAGCATTTCCATTAAAACACCCCCATGCAAGGTTTCTACCTTCCAAAGTGTCTCCTCCCTGTTGTCAGCAGGCATTCTCACTTCCCTGTCTTCAGGGCACCTGCCCTCCCTCTCAGATTATTTTCTCTTTTCTCTTCTACATTTACTTTTCAGAAAAGATGAACAAATTGCCTTTGGTTGGTTGAGGATCCCCCTGGGTTCTTATCCTCAGTAGCCAGTGGCTCATCTGAACACATAGGTGCTTACCCTCAGAGGAAATATGGCAAAGCTCTTATTTCTCTGTCTTATTCCATGATGGTGTCTTGTTCTCATTCTTTCAATCTTTGCTTTCCCAGATTATCTTGGACCTTGTTTTTATTTTATTTTATTTTTCATTATTTTTATATGTAAAAGTGGCCCATAACTTTTTTCTAAACAAAAAGGCCATTTCTACACTTTGTAAGAGATTTACAGATATATTTTTGGTGCTTTGGTCTTTGTAAATCAGTTGATTTTGGTGAATTATCACAGAGCCATTGATAAGTTTGAGGTCCCTATTAACCCTGGATCATGTTATTCTATGACTCACTAATGTGAAATAGAAGTAAGTAGGCCTTATTCTATTCTCAGCTACGTAGCTGTTAAATACTAGGCCCCACAAAATCATATGCTCTCCAGTGACTTATTGCTCATACCAGAGAGTAATTATACTGTTTTTTTTTTTTAAACATCTTTATTGGGGTATAATTGCTTTACAATGGTGTGTTAGTTTCTGCTTTATAACAAAGTGAATCAGCTATACATATACATATGTTCCCATATGTCTTCCCTCTTGCGTCTCCCTCCCTCCCACTCTCCCCATCCCACCCTTCCAGGCTGTCACAAAGCACCGAGCTAATATCCCTGTGCCTTGCGGCTGCTTCCCCCCAGCTATCTACCTTACTACGTTTGTTAGTGTGTATATGTCCATGACTCTCTCTCGCCCTGTCAAAACTCACCCCTCCCCCTCCCCATACCCTCAAGTCCGTTCTCCAGTAGGTCTGCGTCTTTATTCCTATCTTACCCCTAGGTTCTTCATGACATTTTTTTTCCCTTAAATTCCATATATATGTGTTAGCGTACGGTATTTGTCTTTTTCTTTCTGACTTACTTCACTCTGTATGACAGACTCTAGGTCTATCCATCTCATTACAAATAGCTCAATTTCATTTCTTTTTAAGGCTGAGTAATATTCCATTGTGTATATGTGCCACATCTTCTTTATCCATTCATCCGATGATGGGCGCTTAGGTTGTTTCCATGTCCTGGCTATTGTAAATAGAGCTGCAATGAACATTTTGGTACATGACTCTCTTTGAATTTTGGTTTTCTCAGGGTATATTCCAAGTAGTGGGATTGCTGGGTCATATGGTAATTCTATTTGTAGTTTTTTAAGGAACCTCCATACTGTTCTCCACAGTGGCTGAACCAATTCAC
This sequence comes from Phocoena sinus, assembly GCF_008692025.1. Classification (NCBI taxonomy): domain Eukaryota; kingdom Metazoa; phylum Chordata; class Mammalia; order Artiodactyla; family Phocoenidae; genus Phocoena; species Phocoena sinus. Next base: position 70,245,596 of record NC_045774.1, on the reverse strand, counting down.
ATTCCCACCAGCAGTGCAAGAGTGTCCCCTTTTCTCCACACCCTCTCCAGCATTTATTGTTTCTAGATTTTTTGTTGATGGCCATTCTGACTGGTGTGAGATGATATCTCATTGTAGTTTTGATTTGCATTTCTCTAATGATTAATGATGTTGAGCATTCTTTCATGTGTTTGTTGGCAGTCTGTATATCTTCTTTGGAGAAATGTCTATTTAGGTCTTCTGCCCATTTTTGGATGGGGTTGTTTGTTTTTTTGTTATTGAGCTGCATGAGCTGCTTGTAAATTTTGGAGATTAATCCTTTGTCAGTTGCTTCATTTGCAAATGTTTTCTCCCATTCTGAGGGTTGTCTTTTGGTCTTGGTTATGGTTTCCTTTGCTGTGCAAAAGCTTTGAAGTTTCATTAGGTCCCATTTGTTTATTTTTGTTTTTATTTCCATTACTCTAGGAGGTGGGTCAGAAAGGATCTTGCTGTGATTTATGTCATAGAGTGTTCTTCCTATGTTTTCTTCTAAGTGTTTGATAGTTTCTGGCCTTACATTTAGGTCTTTAATCCATTTTGAGCTTATTTTTGTGTATGGTGTTAGGGAGTGATCTAATCTCATACTTTTACATGTACCTGTCCAGTTTTCCCAGCACCATTTATTGAAGAGGCTGTCCTTTCTCCACTGTACATTCCTGCCTCCTTTATCAAAGATAAGGTGTCCATATGTGCGTGGGTTTATCTCTGGGCTTTCTATCCTGTTCCACTGATCTATCTTTCTGTTTTTGTGCCAGTACCATACTGTCTTGATTACTGTTGCTTTGTAATATAGTCTGAAGTCAGGGAGCCTGATTCCTCCAGCTCCTTTTTTCGTTCTAAAGATTGCTTTGGCTATTCGGGGTCTTTTGTGTTTCCATACAAATTGCGAAATTTTTTGTTCTAGTTCTGTGAAAAATGCCAGTGGTAGTTTGATAGGGATTGCATTGAATCTGTAGATTGCTTTGGGTAGTAGAGTCATTTTCACAATGTTGATTCTTCCCATCCAAGAACATGGTATATCTCTCCATCTATTTGTATCATCTTTAATTTCTTTCATCAGTGTCTTATAATTTTCTGCATACAGGTCTTTCGTATCCTTAGGTAGGTTTATTCCTAGATATTTTATTCTTTTTGTTGCAATGGTAAATGGGAGTGTTTTCTTGATTTCACTTTCAGATTTTTCATCATTAGTATATAGGAATGCCAGAGATTTCTGTGCATTAATTTTGTATCCTGCTACTTTACCAAATTCATTGATTAGCTCTAGTAGTTTTCTGGTAGCATCTTTAGGATTCTCTATGTATAGCACCATGTCATCTGCAAACAGTGACAGCTTTACTTCTTCTTTTCCGATTTGGATTCCTTTTATTTCCTTTTCTTCTCTGATTGCTGTGGCTAAAACTTCCAAAACTATGTTGAATAAGAGTGGTGAGAGTGGGCAACCTTGTCTTGTTCCTGATCTTAGTGGAAATGCTTTCAGTTTTTCACCATTGAGGATGATGTTTGCTGTGGGCTTGTCATATATGGCTTTTATTATGTTTAGGAAAGTTCCCTCTATACCTACTTTCTGGAGGGTTTTTATCATAAATGGGTGTTGAATTTTGTCGAAAGCTTTCTCTGCATCTATTGAGATGATCATATGGTTTTTCTCCTTCAATTTGTTAATATGGTTTATCACATTGATAGATTTGCGTATATTGAAGAATCCTTGCATTCCTGGAATAAACCCCACTTGATCATGGTGTATGATCCTTTTAATGTGCTGTTGGATTCTGTTTGCTAGTATTTTGTTGAGGATTTTTGCATCTATGTTCATCAGTGATATTGGCCTGTAGTTTTCTTTCTTTGTGACATCCTTGTCTGGTTTTGGTATCAAGGTGATGGTGGCTTCGTAGAGGAATTTGGGAGTGTTCCTCCCTCTGCTATATTTTGGAAGAGTTTGAGAAGGATAGGTGTTGGCTCTTCTCTAAACGTTTGATAGAATTCACCTGTGAAGCCATCTGGTCCTGGGCTTTTGTTTGTTGGAAGGTTTTTAATCACAGTTTCAATTTCAGTGCTTGTGATTGGTCTGTTCATATTTTCTATTTCTTCCTGATTCAGTCTTGGCAGGTTGTGCATTTCTAAGAATTTGTCCATTTCTTCCAGATTGTCCATTTTATTGGCATAGAGTTGCTTGTAGTAATCTCTCATGATTTTTTTTATTTCTGCAGTGTCAGTTGTTACTTCTCCTTTTTCATTTCTAATTCTATTGATTTGAGTCTTCTCCCTTTTTTTCTTGATGAGTCTGGCTAGTGGTTTATCTATTTTGTTTATCTTCTCAAAGAACCAGCTTTTAGTTTTATTGATCTTTGCTATTGTTTCCTTCATTTCTTTTTCATTTATTTCTGATCTGATTTTTATGATTTCTTTCCTTCTGCTAGCTTTGGGGTTTTTTTGTTCTTCTTTCTCTAATTGCTTGAGGTGCAAGGTTAGGTTGTTTATTCGAGATGTTTCCTGCTTCTTAAGGTGGGCTTGTATTGCTATAAACTTCCCCCTTAGAACTGCTTTTGCTGCATCCCATAGGTTTTGGGTCGTTGTGTCTCCATTGTCATTTGTTTCTAGGTATTTTTTTATTTCCTCTTTGATTTCTTCAGTGATCACTTCATTATTAAGTAGTGTATTGTTTAGCCTCCATGTGTTTGTATTTTTTACAGATCTTTTCCTGTAATTGATATCTAGTCTCATGGCGTTGTGGTCGGAAAAGATACTTGATACAATTTCAGTTTTCTTAAATTTACCAAGGCTTGATTTGTGACCCAAGATATGATCTATCCTGGAGAATGTTCCATGAGCACTTGAGAAAAATGTGTATTCTGTTGTTTTTGGATGGAGTGTCCTATAAATATCAATTAAGTCCATCTTGTTTAATGTATCATTTAAAGCTTGTGTTTCCTTATTTATTTTCATTTTGGATGATCTGTCCATGGGTGAAAGTGGGGTGTTAAAGTCCCCTACTATGAATGTGTTACTGTTGATCTCCCCTTTTATGGTTGTTAGTATTTGCCTTATGTATTGAGGTGCTCCTATGCTGGGTGCATAAATATTTACAATTGTTATATCTTCTTCTTGGATCGATCCCTTGATCATTATGTAGTGTCCTTCTTTGTCCCTTTTAATAGTCCTTATTTTAAAGTCTATTTTGTCTGATATGAGAATTGCTACTCCAGCTTTCTTTTGGTTTCCATTTGCATGGAATATCTTTTTCCATCCCCTCACTTTCAGTCTGTATGTGTCTCTAGGTCTGAAGTGGGTCTCTTGTAGACAGCATATATAAGGGTCTTGTTTTTGTATCCATTCAGCCAATCTGTGTCTTTTGGTGGGAGCATTTAGTCCATTTACATTTAAGGTAATTATTGATATGTATGTTCCTATTTCCATTTTATATATTGTTTTGGGTTCGCTACTGTAGGTCATTTCCTACTCTTGTGTTTCGTGTCTAGAGAAGTTCCTTTAGCATTTGTTGTAAAGCTGGTTTGGTGGTGCTGAACTCTCTCAGCTTTTGCTTGTCTGTAAAGGTTTTAATTTCTCCATCAAATGTGAATGAGATCCTTGCTGGGTAGAGTAGTCTTGGTTTCAGGCTATTCTCCTTCATCACTTTCAGTATGTCCTGCCACTCCCTTCTGGCTTGTAGGGTTTCTGCTGAGAGATCAGCTGTTAACCTTATGGGGATTCCCTTGTGTGTTATTTGTTGTTTTTCCCTTGCTGCTTTTAATATGCTTTCTTTGTATTTAATTTTTGACAGTTTGATTAATATGTGTCTTGGCGTGTTTCTCCTTGTATTTATCCTGTATGGGACCCTCTGTGCTTCCTGGACTTGATTAACTATTTCCTTTCCCATATTAGGGAAGTTTTCAACTATAATCTCTTCAAATATTTTCTCAGTCCCTTTCTTTCTTTCTTCTTCTGGAACCCCTATAATTCGAATGTTGGTGCGTTTCATGTTGTCCCAGAGGTCTCTGAGACTGTCCTCAGTTCTTTTCATTCTTTTTTCTTTATTCTGCTCTGCAGTAGTTATTTCCACTACTTTATCTTCCAGGTCACTTATCCGTTCTTCTGCCTCAGTTATTCTGCTATTGATCCTATCTAGAGTGATTTTAATTTCATTTATTGCATTGTTCATCGTTGCTTGTTTCATCTTTAGTTCTTGTAGGTCCTTGTTAACTGTTTCTTGCATTTTGTCCATTCTACTTCCAAGATTTCGGATCATCCTTACTATCATTATTCTGAATTCTTTTTCAGGTAAATTGCCTATTTCCTCTTCATTTGTTAGGTCTGGTGGGTTTTTATCTTGCTCCTTCATCTGCTGTGTGTTTTTCTGTCTTCTCATTTTGCTTATCTTACTGTGTTTGGGGTCTCCTTTTTGCAGGCTGCAGGTTCGTAGTTCCCGTTGTTTTTGATGTCTGTCTCCAGTGGCTAAGGTTGTTTCAGTGGGTTGTGTAGGCTTCCTGGTGGAGGGGACTAGTGCCTGTGTTGTGCTGGATGAGGCTGGATCTTGTCTCTCTAGTGGGCAGGTTCACGTCTGGTGGTGTGTTTTGGGGTGTCTGTGGCCTTATTATGATTTTAGGCAGCCTCTCTGCTAATGGGTGGGGTTGTGTTCCTGTTTTGCTAGTTGTTTGGCATAGGTTGTCCAGCACTATGGCTTGCTGGTCGTTGAGTGAAGCTGGGTGCTGGTGTTAAGATGGAGGTCTCTGGAATATTTCCACCGTTTAATATTATGTGGAGCTGGGAGGTCTCTTGTTGACCAGTGTCCTGAAGTTGGCTCTCCTACCTCAGAGGCAGAGCCCTGACTCCTGGCTGGAGCACCAAGAGCCTTTCATCCACACAGCTCAGAATAAAAGGGAGAAAAAGTAGGGAGAATTAGTAGAAGTATGAGTAAAGAAAGACGGAAAGGAGGAAAGGAAGGAAGGAAGAAAGAAGCAAAGAAGGAAAGAAAGGAGGGAGGGAGGGAGGGAGGGAGGAAGGAAGGAAGGAGGGAAAGAAGGAAAAAAAGACAGAAAGAAAGATGATACAGTAAAAATAAAATAAAGTATAATATAGTTATTGAATTAAAAAATATTTAGAAAAAAAAAAAAGGGACGGATAGAACCTTAGGACAAATGTTGGAAGCAAAGCTATACAGAGAAAATCTTACACAGAAGCATACACATACACCTTCACAAAAAGAGGTAAAGGGGGAAAAATCATAAATCCTGCTCCCTGAGACCACCTCCTCAATTTGGGGTGATTCGTTGTCTAAAGGAGGGAGGGAAGGAAGGAAAGAAAGAAAGAACGAAGGTAAAGTATAATAAAGTTATTACAATTAAACTTAATTATTAAGAAAAAGAATTTTTTAAAAAAAGTCATGGACGGATAGAGCCCTAGGACAAATGGTGGAAGCTAGAGTATACAGACTAGATGTCACACAGAAGCATACACGTACACATTCACAAAAAGAGGAAAAGGGAAAAAAATCATAGATCTCGCTCCTAAATTCCACCTCTTCAATTTGGGATCATTCCTTGTCTATTCAGGTATTCCACAGATGCAGGGTATATCAAGTTGATTGTGGAGCTTTAATCCGCTGCTTCTGTGGCTGCTGGGAGAGATTTCCCTTTCTCTTCTTTGTTCTCACAGCTCACAGGAGCTCAGCTTTGGATTTGGCCCTGCCTCTGCGTGTAGGTCGCTGGAGGGCGTCTGTTTTTTCGCTCAGACAGGACGGGGTTAAAGGAGCCGCTGATTCGGGGCCTCCGGCTCACTCAGGCCGGGGTTTGGGGGTTGGGGTTAGGAGGGGCACTACGTGCGGGGCGGGCCTGCGGCTGCAGAGGCAGCGTGACGTTGCGGCAGAGGCCGGCGTGATGTTGCACCAGCCTGAGACCCGCCGTGCGTACTCCCGGGGAAGTTGTCCCTGGATCCCGGGAACCTGGCAGTGGCGGGCTGCACAGGCTCCGCGGAAGAGGGGTGTGGAGAGTGACCTGTGCTCGCACACAGGCCCCTTGGTGGCGGCAGCAGCAGCCTTAGCGTCTCCCGCCCGTCTCTGGGGTCCGCGGTTTTAGCCGCGGCTCGCGCCCGTCTCTGGGGTTTGCGCTTTCAGCCGCGGCTCGCGCCCGTCTCGGGGGCTTGCGCCCTCAGCCGCGGCTCGCGCCCGTCTCTGGGGTTCGCGCTTTTAGCCGCGGCTCGCGCCCTTCTCTGGAGATCCTTTAAGCAGCGCTCTTAAACCCCTCTCCTCGCGCACCAGGAAACAAAGAGGGAAGAAAAAGTCTCTTGCCTCTTCGGCAGGTGCAGGCTTTTCCCCGAACTCTCTCCCGGCTAGTCGTGGTGCACTAACCCCTTCAGGCTATGTTCAAGCCGCCAACCCCAGTCCTCTCCCTGAGCTCCGTCCAAAACCAAAACCCGAGCCTCAGTTCGCAGCCCCGCCCGCCCCGGCGGGTGAGCAGACAAGCCACTCGGGCTGGTGAGTGCCGGTCAGCACCGATCGTCTGTGCAGGAATCTCCCCGCTTTGCCCTCCGCACCCGTCGCTGTGTACTACTCCGCGGTCCCGAAACTCCCCCCTCCGCCTCCCGCACTCTCCGCCCGCGGAGGGGCTTCCTAGTGTGTGGAAACGTTTCCTCCTTCACAGCTCCCTCCCACTGGTGCAGGTGCCGTCCTTATTCTTTTGTCTCTGTTTTTTCTTTTGCCCTACCCAGTTACGTGGGGAGTTTCTTGCCTTTTGGGAGGTCTGAGGTCTTCTGCCAGCCTTCAGTAGGAGTTCTGTAGGAGTTGTTCCACGTGTGGATGTATTTCTGGTGTATCCGTGGGGAGGAAGGCGATCTCCGCGTCTTACTCTTCCGCCATCTTCAAGGTCCCCCCTGTTTTTTTTTTTGTTGTTGTTGTTTTTTTTTTAATTTGTCCATGGTCACATCAGTGGATGGTGATTATTCCATCTTTATATATAAGAATAAAGCAGACTGTGTGTAAAATGAGAGCACCGAGCCCATGCACTGGTGAGAAATCTTTGTCTTGGCTCCCAGTGACTGGTAATCAAGGAGCAAACAACAGTGGTGGTCAGGTTGCCATGAAACTGAGTGTTACGATCCTCTGGATTTAGGTTAACTGTCACTATGGTTTTCTCAGAGTCGGTTCTGACATTTCTCAGTCACCATAACCTTAGAGTATCTTGTCTACTCGATAGAAAACACACACAATGTGGCCTCTATATTGTTGCTTCGTTTTCCTCTCCTTTGGACTTGGGAAGAATCAGCTCATTCAGGGAACTGGAATCTCCCTAACTTCCATAGAGCAACTAGATGCAATAAAGAACAAGGCAAGGGTACAGAACCCATTTTGTTATTTCTAGATCTGGTTGGGCATCAGGAATAGTATGAAAGAACTTCTTTACTTGATGGTGAATGATGAAGATTAAGGGCATTTACACATTGACCATATAAGAGACAAGCTATTTCATTTGTTGGTCGTCCAAGAGCTAAGCTAACAATCATTGTGTACTTACCGTGTACCAGGGCATAACATGTGTTTTTGATCACAACTCATCATCGCAATAACCAATGAGATAGGCAACTCATAGATGCAGAGTATAGATTGGTGGTTGCTAGATGTGGTGGTGAGGGTGTGAGTGGGAGAAATGGGTGAAATTTTTTTTTAAGTTCAAATAAATTGGAAAGAAAAGAGGACTTTTTTTATGGTGCCTAGATGAAGAGAGAAACTATAACGTCTTTCTTTGTTTTGTGCCACGTGAGAAATGACTAGATTATCTAAGCTCTAGCTACTGTACTATGTACTTTGATAGTGCATTTTGGCCAGTGGCATGGATAGTATGATTTTTCCTACTTTACTGATGAGAGAAGTGAAGTAAAGAAATGTTAACAGAAGTGGCTAATGTCACATAACTGAAGAGCAGATCTGACTTTGACCTAGGGCTCTTTCTGCTACTGCCTGTGATTTTCACACCATATTCCACAGAGATGCCTCGGGTGGTCATGTGTGTTGTGTGGCGATGGGGAAAGGGAAAAGGAGTGTTTGAAGGGAAGATTGAGCTGATGAGCTTCCTTCCACCTTCAGATCAGAGCAATATTGCCTTGATTCATTTTAGGTACTAGGATTCCACAAGGATTTCATTTAAAAAGAGATTTCAGTTCATTTCAGTTCAATAAACATCCTTTGATTACCTATTCCTTCAATATTCTATTCAGTAGATATTGGTGGAGTCTGTTCTTTGATCTGGGGATACAAACACAAAAAACATGTGGTGTCTGTCCTCACCATTGAATGTGTGACTTTGGGGTGGGAGTGAGGAAGGGAATTTCGAGACTGAGGGACCACAGATATTTAGAGATGAGAACTTTTGCTAACCCCACGGTGACATGGGCTAGGTAAAGTTTGGCTTTTGCTGACTCTCCAGTCCTGTGTCAGCATCCTCATTTCTCACACAGGTGAGGTTGAAGGACATCCTCTTAGAACAGCTCTGAAGAGAAAACCAGAAAAGCCAAGAGGACTGTAGTGCCTTCTTGTTCTCACCTGAGTGTTGCTAGGAGAACAGAGTTGAAGCTACAAGTTGGATGCAAGATTCCAATCTTAAGTGTTTTTAGTTAGACTACACCTCTTTTGCTAGCTGGATTGTATTCACACATTTTTTTTTCAGGCAGGAAATTCTGTATGTGAGCCCTTAGAAGCTATCAACAGCCAATCTGGATTCAATTAGAATGATAAATGGTCCATCATATTCTGATAGTCTCAGGAGATGCCACATAACCGCTGGAAAAAACACACAGAATTCATGAAACATCAATACAATCAATGCATGTATTTTCCTCAAGATGCTATTGTTTCAGCATTAATAGACAGTTACCTGAATTTTAGAGACAAACATGATAACCATTAACAAATGCCCATTTTATGTTCTAAAGTTAATTAAATTTATGCTGCAATGTCACTCTTACAGATATTAATGCTCATTCCTCAGGATATAAGGGCGGTTTTAGCTGGGCTTCTAGTGACATAGTAGAGACCTTCCTTGAAATTACTTATTTTGAGAGTTTTCCAATTACTGGTGGCAATCCTGTTAGCAACGAGCAGGGAACTTTTCGTTAGCATAATGGACCCTACTCAGAAATCAAGTCTTTGACTCAGGGTTTGACCTGGCTATAGGATTTAGACTTGCTAATGGCTAAGCTGTAAACCTCTAACTACTTGCAGGTCTATCCTATAGTGTGTATATTAGTTTGCTAGGGTTACCATAACAATGTACAATGGACTGGGTGGTTTAAGCAACAGAAATTAATTTTCTCACAATTCTGGAGTCTGGAAGTCCAAGATTAAGATGTTGGCAGGGTTGGTTTCTTTTGAGAGCTCTGAGGAAAGGGTCTATTCCAGACTTCTCTCCTTGGCTTTGTGAAAGTGAATAAAGGAAAACCTCATTCAAAATGGAGTCAAGAAGCCTGGAAGGAGGAGCTCTCACACATGAACCACTCAACACAGCTGACTTTACAATCCCAGCAGGAAGAAGCTCACGTTACATACCTCGGCAGGAGAAGGAAGATTTTCTCCTTGTTCCACAACAACCCAGCCAATGAGAAGCTGCTGTAACTCGGCCAATGAGAAACTGCCACAAGCCTCACTCTTTCCAATGAACTTTCATTCAGAACAGGCCCTCCCAACTTCCTTTCCTCTATAAAAGAACTCTCCTCTCCTTTGTTCTCTGGACTTGCCTATGGTTCCCCATGGTTTGCACACCCTGAATCACAATTCCTTTGCTATTCCTGAATAAGCTCCATTTTGCTGGCTAAAGCGCTTACATTTTTATTTTAAAGGTTGACAATCTATAGATGGCTGTCTTCTTCCTATGTCTTCACATGGCCTTCCTTCCATGTGTGTCTGTATCCCAATCTCTTTGTCTAAGGAGACCAGTCATACTGTATTATGCCCACCCCTATGACCTCATGTTACCTTAATTACCTCTTTAAAGATCTGTCTCCACATACAGTCACATTGTGAGATTCTGGGGCTTAGGAATTCAACAGATGAATTTTGAAGGGATACAATTCAGCCCATAGTAGCGTGTATTTGGGATAAGGCATCTTAGTTAGAACATTTCATGTAGATATGAATTGGTGCACATTTTTCAAAATAAACTTTGGCTTCATTAATAGCATGGGAAAAACATGAACTGAAATTTTATTTTGGTTTATTATTTTAAAGCTCTAAACACAGGTAACAGATTTATGCACGTGTAAATCTCTCAAGAGTGCTATAAGATACTATAAATGGAAAAAGGAAGATAAACTCTTTGTTATAGAACCGTGGTGATGGACATTACACAATAGATAACTAGATACTTAAGACTAAGTCATTATGTGGTAGGAATAAAGAGGAAATGGACACTCTCCAATTTAAGCCTTAGCGATGGGGTTACAATAAGATTATTATTGTTATGAGACCTTATTTAAAATTGCCTCATGCTGACTGATTTTGAGGAATTAAATATTATTCTGGCGAAATCGGTTATAAGAATTATAGGATTTGTTGAATCCCAAGAGCTGCTTTAGATTAAGTGGAATCAAATTCTGAACAAGATAAGCACATATATCACTATGATGCCAGCCTCCTGGGTAGTGTTACTGAGCCACTCACTGTAATGCCAGCCTGTTCTCTAGGCTAATTCAATTGTTGCCTGAAATTCCAGAAATGCAAAGCATCTTCTTGCAAAGTGTACATTTATTTATTTTACAAATAGTTTGTTAGCACTGGCCATGTACTATTTGAATGACTTGAATCTCCTGGCTAATTGAATCTCTATAATAACTATGTGGAAGGCAGTACTATAATTATCAATTCCATTTTATAAACAGGGAATCAGAGGCACAGATAGGATATAAGTTACTTGTCCATAGTCACACAGCTGGCTAGTGATAATGCTGAGATTCTGGCTCTAAGGTCTGGGCTTTTGCTGACTGTGCCGTGCTACCAGGAAACTAAGGGAAATGAAGAGAGATTGTGACCCCACACGGACAAGAAGAGGGTGATGCTGAGGAAGGTCCACAAAACAGGCAGAGCAAAAGGGTCTCTGAGGACAGACCAAACGATAGGACTGTGCCCTTTGGTCCTGGGTCAGAAGCTGTTTGTTCTCTCACCTCCCACCCCATGACCTCCTCCATCTTCTGGCCCATCTCTCTGTTCCCCTTCACAGCTAACCCACTGGGAAGACTTGTCTGTATTCAGTTTCTATGTCATCTCCTTTTCTCTCTTCTTCCCACTTGAATCTGATTTCCATCCTTTCTGCCTGGTGAAAGGGATCTTGCCAACGTCACCCCTTTCTTGCCGCATACAGTGTCCATTTGTTTGTTCTTATCTTAGACAAACTTTCAGAAGCATGCCACACAGTGTGTGCTTCTTTCTTTTCCTGAAACATTTTGTTCTCTTAGTACCTCATGGCATTCTCCTTCTTTCCCCCTATCTCATCAGCTACTGCTTCTCAGTCTGTTTCTGTCTTCCTTTTATGATGTTGGAATACCTTTCAGGGGCTCCTTCTGGGCCTTCATCTCCTTTCTACTTGTATTATTTTCTTAGGTAATTGCCATGGACTGAATTGTGCTTCTCCTCAAATTCATATGTTGAAATGGTTGCCAATGTGGCTACATCTGGAAATAGAATCTTTAGGAGGTTAAGATTAAATGAGGTCATAAGGGTGGGGCCTTAACCTGCTAGGACTGTGGCTTTATAAGAAGAGGAAGATTTCTCTCTCTCTCTTTCTCTCTCTCTGCCATATGAGAACACAGTGAGTAGGAAACTGTTTGCAAGCCAGGAAGAGAGGCCTCACCAGAATCTGACCAGGCTGGCACCCTGATCTCAGACTCCTAGCCTCCAGAATTATTAGAAAATAAATTTCTATTGTTTTAGGTCCCTCAGTCTATGGTATTTGGTATGTCAGTCTGAGCTGACTGATACAGTGATCCCATCAACACTTTGGTTTTAAATGCCATATACTACATGCTGATGACATAAAGATTTCTATCTTTAACATTCTCCACTAAGCTTTAAATTCATATATGAAACTGCCTATCTGACTTACATTTGATGTGCAATAAGTATGTCAAAGTTAATATCAAGTAGTCTTGATGTTTATCTGCAGATTGGTTTCTCTCTATCTTCCCCTTCTCAGTAAGTAATACCATTGTCTATCCCTCCAGTAATTCAAGCCAAAAATTTGAGTTGTTCTTGAGTCTTTTCTTTCCCTTGTTCTCTATGTCTCTTTCATCAGCAATCCCTGTTAGCTTTGCTTCCAGAACATATTTCAAGTCCATCTATTTGTCTCCGTCTTCACTTCATAAGCTTAACCCAAATTGCTACAGTTGTTTGCTGGATTACCATATTTCTTCCTAGCTAGACATCCTTCCATTCTATTCTCTTGAAAGCAGGGAAAATCACCATCTTAGAAAATAACTTGGACTATGTCACTTACCTGCTTAAAATCTTTCAGTGACCTCCACTTGCCCTTAGAATAAAATCTAAATTCTCTACCATGATCTACAAGGTCTACTTGTTTGCTGCTGTATCTCCCAGAGTTTAGAATAGTGCCTGGCATGCAGTAGGAGCTCAATAAGGCCATGTTGAATAGATAAAAGATCTGTTCTTTATATCTCTAACCTTATTTCATACTATTCTCCCCCAACTCATGAACCTTCAACCACACTTGCTTTTTTTATTCTCTTGAAGAAATATTGAAATATTTGGAGAATATGAACTATTAGAGAATATGACATATTTCTTCTTCAGGACATTTGCATTTATTTCTAAGAAGAATCTTCTTCCCACGATATTTGCATGACTGCCCTCTTGCTTATCATTCAGTTTTCATCTCAAGTGCTGCCTTCTCAGAGGGGCCCACCCTGACCACCCTCTATTCCTTTCTCTATTACATTGCTTCTATATTTAGGTATGCCAGAATTAGGGGTGCCTCTCTGTCTGCTGGAGTAGACCATAACTGAGATAGAAGCTGCATGGTCTTCAAAGACTGAAAACCATTAAAGGGTTTCAATCACCATTTGCTAACAGGGTTGGACTCTTGGATATTCTAGATAAACAGTCCTGGACGAGGATTATTCTTAGGGAGGTTTCCATAGAGACATTGTGGACACCAGGACACAACTCATATTCAAGCCTCTGTGGGGTAACTCAGCAACTGTTCAAGGAAAGAATGTGGATATTCTGAGCCTAGAGTGGATGCTGGGGTGTGCTACACAGATCTGCCCTTCAGTACCGAGGCTTCATTCCTCCAGATGCTGGAAGACTTGCTGCTGACAGTCATAGCTGAGTCCTTCCTCAGGACCTGCCCTCCAGCAAAGGGAGCTGCACTTGCCCAAGTATACTCACCCTCCCCAGGGGAGACCCCTTTCAAAGGCTAGTTGTTGGAGGTTAGGAGTTACAAAGATCTTGTCCTGTTGTCTTGAATTGGGACATCTCTGAAAGGCCATCAGCTCCACTGCTTCTTATGGATAGGCACCTACGTCACATGTCAGTTTCTCCTCTGCCCACTCCTGCTTCCTCCACTCCCAATAACTTCACTGATTTGTTATTCCCAAGGGCACACCCAATGATTCACCTAATGCAGATCTGTGTCTCAGACCTTGTTCCAGAGGCATGCTGCCTGTGACAAGCCCTTTTGTCTGTTATCCCAAGACAGAAGTTATGGGCCTGTGGGGATATCCAATTTCCACTTTCCTTTGCTTTATTGAGGTTACAAAGATAAAACTTTCTTTGTAATTAGATATGTATTAAAAGAACACTACAGCAAGATTTCTAAACAAAGAAGCTGTAAGCTGGGGCTTCACTGGGGGCAGATATGTGAACCAATTTAGCCTTCTTTGCTTAAGAACAATAGAAAATAGTTGTAGTCTGCAAATCCCATCAATTTCCTGTGATTTATGAGCAGATTAATACATGCATTTTGGTGTTAGATGTTTTAGGCACATGTGGATGATTTTCTTGAAAGTCTGTCATATCATGCTGTTTTACTTTTTCATAGTACTTGTCATTATGTAAAAGCGTCTTTGGTTTTGGGCTTTATTTACTCACTGTCTTTCTGCTTTCACTAAAATAGGAGCTCCCTGAAAGCAGGGAGCATGTCATTCTTGTTTCCTGCTGTAGCCCCAGCTTCCAGCATCTTGCCTAGCATGCAAAAAGTCTTGATAAATGACTGTTAAATGAATGCTTCTCTGTGCTCTTCTTTCCTGTTTTCTGATGTGTAGGTAAATGGTCAAGGGTCTTTAGTCTGGCGTGTAGAGCCAGTGAGAACCCTGAGTCCTGCAGATGCTGATTGAGGTGGAGACGAGGAGGGTCTGGTCCTCCTAGAAGGTTCTTATAAACTGCCAAGAGGGGAGCTAGGACAGGCAAGATTTGAAGCTTATCTGGATGGGAGGCTGCCAGGCCAGGAAGTCAGGACAAGAAGTAGATTATGAAGCCAAGAGGAGAATCCAGAAACCAGAGAGCAGGTCTGTGTAAATTACAATGCTGTGAATATAAGTTTCTGAGCTGGGACTGAATCCAGTGCTGACCAAGTCACTCAATGTGCCTGAGTCCTGGGTTTCCTTATCTACCTAATAAGGTTAATAACAACACCCACGAAGTCTTATTGTGAAGACTTAGCACATTAAATCTTGCACATGGAACATACAGTAAATGTTAGTTCCTTTTTTAATATACAATTTTTAAAGATTACTTTCCAATTACATTTATTAAAAAATATCGGTTATAGTCCCCGTGTTGTACAATACATCCTTGAACCTATCTTATACCCAAGAGTTTATACCTCCTATTCCCCCACCCCTGTATCACCCCTCCTCCCCTCCCCACTGGTAACCACTAGTTTGTTCTCTATATCTGTGAGTCTGTTTCTTTTTTGTATTACTCACTAGTGTGTTGTATTTTTTAGATTCCATGTATAGGTGATACCACAGAGTATTTGTCTTTCTCTGTCTGACTCATTTCACTTAGCATAATGCCCTCCAAGTCTACCCGTGTTGCTGCAAATGGCAAACATTAGAACACTCTCTAACACCATACACAAAAATAAACTCAAAATGGATTAAAGACCTAAATGTAAAACAGGACACTATAAACTCCTAGAGGAAAACATAGGCAGAACACTCTTTGATGTAAATCGCAGCAATATTTTTCTTGGATTATAAAAGCAAATATAAACAAATGTTAGTTCTTCTTAAATAAGCCAGCCAGTGGGTCAGAAAGACAGGGCAGAAGCTAGTTGGAGAAGCAAGTCTTGTGATTTGTGCGCTCACAGAATGAATAACTGAGGTTAGATGTCTGCCTGCTCATAGTGGCTGGACTTGCCATTTTACCCTTGATCTAGGGCCTAAACCAGAGGTAGCAGGAGCCACAGAACTTTGCAGCTGAGGCAGGATCCTGTGAGCTTTCTCTGCGAGCTCAGGGAAAGCCAGGGAGCCCCACACAAGCGGGACAGGCTCACCATGCAGAATAATTGAGAAGTTCAGGAGCGCAAAAGCAGAACCTAGAGACAGCCCTGCTCTGAGACCCCTTTAATTAGAGGCAGGGAACAGGAAGCCTTACATTTCTGCTTCAGGGAGTCAGCCCAGCAGTCAGCATATCCGAGAGATCAGAAGGCTCTCCTCTCCACCACAGTCTTCTGTGCTGACTCTCCAGCTACGAGCTCCTCTTGACTTAACAGATGAGGTTGGCTCTACCCTGATCAGTTCTAGGTTTGTGATTTCTGAGCCTGCAACAAGCACAGGCTGTTAAGTCCGCTCTCTGGCAATTTTATCTAAGAGTCCATTTAAGTAAATATCAGCCTTTCTTTTCTCTCTAGCCAGAAAAAACTGACCCTGTTAAATTTAATGGCAGTGTTTTAAATTAGTGAGTCATCATTCCTCCGATGTGAACTCCCTGTAATGTGCCACGAGACCTTTCTAGCAGCCTGCACTCAGAATTGCAGAGCTGATCCCTCATGGCTAAAGTATCTACAGGTTCTGCGCCTGTGAATGAAAGCAGTAGAACGGATTAAGCAGTATCTGAAGCCTGCTTGAGACTTAGAGGGAACACAGCACTTTTACTTTACTGGTGTTCCTTTCCTTCAGGTAGACTTGCAAGCTTGTCTAAACTTTTGGAATTGTTTCTGTAGGTTACATAATTATAAGGATAGCAAAAGTTGCCTTGAAAGAGCTAGAAAAACCCATAGAATAAAAGGTTGGTAATGATATGAAGTTTGAAATCACCTTGAGAGTCCAACTGATGATTAAGAAAAAGGTTTTTAGATTTGGGGCCAGGTTCTAAAACTTGGGTTCTGGTCACAATTCAGCTGAAAACTGGCCATCTGACTGTGGACAAATCATTCCTCCTTCTAGAGTCTTATTCTTCTGGAAAATTGGGAAGGGCTAGTACTAGAACAGATGATTGTCAAGATCCCCTTCAATGCCAATATTCTGGAAAATGACCTCTTCTAGCACATGTGCATGTATGTGTGTGTATGTGAGTACATACATACACACATATGAATACACACACACACACACACACCCATAAGGAAGATTGGTCCTAGGTTTCTGTCTTAAATAATGGGCTAGATGCCAAGGCTATTTCCTGAGATGGGGAAGTCTGCCATGGGGAATACTGTGCTTTTATTGGAATGTGTTAGGTTTGAGATGCCTGAAAGCAGGTGCCTGCCACGTAGGCAAATTAAATACAAATCTAGAGCTCAGAAGTGAGTTTGAGATAGAAATTTGCGAGTCAGCAGTATACAGATGATATTTAACCCCATGGGAATTGGTGGGCTCACCTAGGAATAAAGTTCAGAGAACAAAAGATGAAATTTCCAAAAGAGGAGTTCCAGGCATGTTTTAAACAATGGAACAGTTGAAGAAGTGTATGATATTCTACGTTGGACATTATTGGAGGATATCAGCCATTTGGGTATTTGTTATTTCTGCTAAAAGAACTCATCAACTTCTCTCTGTTGTTAAACTCTGTTAATGTAAATCCAGTTTATATACTCTCATTCAAGTGGAATGAGATGTGTTTGTGTAAAATAAAAGCTGGAGTGTTCACTACTGGATGCTTACAAGGATCCACTCCCCCCTCCATCATTACAGAACACCATTTTTTGTCCCTGTGTCTCAGGGAACGTGCGGCAGCCTCTAGCTCTAGTCATTGACCTGATTGGTCTAACAGTAGTCTCACGTCCTTTGCCTGTGATTGGTTCAGGGATTGTCATGTGACCCAGTTCAAGGCAGTGGAATGAGAGGAGAGATTTTCTGGGGTTTCTGTGGAACCCTGGGAAATCTATGGATTTTCTGGGGTTTCTGATACTCCTGGGAAAGTTACGGGAAGTGGCTCCTTTTTCTCCAAAGTTGTTGTGCACGGATGCGAGAACTAGAAGTGTAAGGACCAAGGATGATTAGAGGAGGGCAAATCTCAGAGAACAGCAGCGAAAAAAGAGGAGAGGACCCTGGATAAAGTAAGCCCTGAAGCTCACCTTGTGTCTAGACTTTTAGAACTGGTAGCCAGTACATTTCACTTTAAGCAACTTTGAATTGGATTTTTGGTACTTGTGGCTAAAAGTAGCCTCTATGATATACAGTCTTGCTAAACTAAATAGTTCATTTATAGGTAGAAACTTGCAAAGTACAAAATGTTTGGCTCCATATGTCTTATCTCCAAACATTTCATTTGTGTTTTTAAAATAAAGGTTGAAGCTGCGGCAGAAGCGAAAAGAACCTGTCTTTTCAAGGGTGATATTAAAAGTTCTCGCTTTCATATTTAGCTGTCACTGGCAGACCTCTCTGAGGGCCGAGAGGCTCAGGTTCCAGAATTAGATCCTCAGTCCCTTTTGTTGATCTTTTTTTTTTTTTTTTTTTTTTTTTTGCTGTACGCGGGCCACTCACTGTTGTGGCCTCTCCCGTTGCGGAGCACAGGCTCAGGACACGCAGGCTCAGCGAGCATGGCTCACGGGCCCAGCCGCTCCGCGGCATGTGGGATCTTCCCAGATGGGGGCACAAACCCACGTCCCCTGCATCGGCAGGCGGACTCTCAACCACTGCGCCACCAGGGAACAAATGCACCCCATTTGTTGATATTACTGTGAATGCTAACTCTGCCTGTCAGATCACAAGCCCTGAGCTAGAGGTGTGTTAGGAGGGAGAGGGTGAGAGTGAGAATGAGGAACAGGGTTCAAGGGCATGGGTACTTGCGAGAGTCAACAACCTGTGCAACGAATCCTGTGAAGTTTGCTCAGGGTGACAGAAATGAGAGTGGTTCTTAGTTCTAATCTTCCTTATCAATAATGGTTGCAAAAAAGGGAAAAGGAAACTAACATGTATTAAGTAGCTACTATTTTAGAGACACTGTGCTTGGAGCTAGGAGCTTTTGTGTGTGTGGGGTGGTAGAGACAGGACACTCTCATTAAGGTATGTGTCTTCTCTTGCTTGCATGTTGGGAGGCATATTATTGTATTTAATTCTCAAAGAAGTTCTTTGCAGTGTTATTATTCCTGTGTTCATAGAGTGAACAGAGGCATAGAGAAGTTGAGTAACTGGCTTAAATTCACACATGGTGTTGAATCAAATCAGATTAAGCCACTCTTTTCACTATGTTATCCACACTTCCTCCACCATTCCCATCCTCACCCCTCATTCTCACCCTTACCGCTCTCTTGGGTAAAGTGTCTCAAGTCAGCCTGTCTTAAAATGGGGATAAGGAGTAGTTCTGGGTTACACTTTGCTGGCCTCAGTGATAGGCACAGAGTCTGGAGAGAGTGGTTTCGAAACAACCCCGTCTTCCAGATTCCTTTGCCCAGCTTCACCCATAGTCTTGCTGGTCAGTTCATTTCCTGGCAGAAGTTTGTGATGTTTATTTGCTTCTGTTCTTACTCTTAGTTTATCTGTTTCCTGTTTATATGGTTTTTCAATAGACTCCCTCTCAAACCCAAATAGATTTTTATCAGTTCAGTAAGGATAAAATGTAGGAAGGATCTGAGTGTCCCAGAACAATTACTACTTGCAAAATATACTTTAGCATGCTACATGGTCGTGCTAGCTTCTTCTTCCTGTAAGTGATCTCACCTATGCTTTTCATACATATTACTTCCTGAGGAGAGATGTCTACTTTCTCATTCTTTTGTATTGTTTGTCGTTCCTGGTATAGTGCTCTGCAGATAAGAAGTGCTTAGTAGATATGATACTTGTTAATTGCCAACGTTATTGTAGCAGATGAGTTTCAGTAGTGAGAACTCAGAGGGAATGCAGTTAGGGAAGAAAAACACAACTTTCTGTTGGAGGCACAAAGATTACTGTACAAACAAGAAATGTCACATTTCTACTCTTTCTTAATCTCAACATCATTTTGACTCAGGCTACATCTTAGTTGTTATTGTGGCTTTCTTCCATTTTGCATGTTGCACAAGAATTCCAAAACTAACAAGGGTGTGGAGATTAGAGGAGGGCCTTGAGTCTCCATTTCATCGAGACAAGCCCTAATGCCTTCATTTGCAAGCCTGGATTATCCAGATGGGCCCAACGTAATCACAAAGGTCCTTATAAGAGGGAGGCAGGAGGGTCATGGTTGGAGGAGATGTGACAAAGGAAGCAAAAGTCAGAGAGAGAGAGAATCAGAGATGCTATACTGCTGGCTTTGAAGATGGAGGAAGGGGCCGTAAGCCAGCGAATGAAGGTGGCCTTTAGAAGCTGGAAAGGGGAAGGAAATGGGTTCTCTTCTAGAGCCTCCAAAGGAATTCAGCCCTTCCTTGATTTTTTTCCCCCAAGTGAGACCCATTTTGAACTTCTGACCACCAGAACCATAAGATAATAAATTTGTGTTTTAAGTCACCAAGTTCGTGGTAATTTGTTATAGCAGCCATAGAAAAAGGATACAGATTTGCAGTATTTGAAGCTTTGTGTCCTGCTACTTTCTTTCTAAATGGGGGCCTGGAGCAGGACTGTGGTGGTGGGTTGGGTTTGTACCATGGTGCTATTCTCCTGTGCTGCATTACTGGGATATTGCTTGGAGCAGGGGCTATTCTATGGATTGACAATGATGCTTTTCCATTTTTTCCCCTCACCATTTCTATCTCCCCCTCTATCTCTTCAGTAAATCTCTACATTGAGCTCCAAGTTATGAAGAGATAGACCGTCTTGAATAGAAGAGGGAAAATTCTGTGCAAACAAATCACACATGTATAGCTCAGTAAATCATCTTACCAAATGTACTTACAGAATAAATACATTATAAGCAGTGGTTTTTTTAAAAAAATTTTTTCATTTTCTGACCGCGCTGCATGGCATGTGGGATCTTAGTTCCCCGACCAGGGATTGAACCCGTACCCCCTGCATTGGAAGCATGAAGTCTTAACCACTGGACCACCAGGGAAGTCCCTAAGCAGTGGGTTTTGATCCAGGAAAGAATCTCAGATACCCCCACCTGTCGGATAAATCTGTTTTTGTTGGCTCACTTGCTTTTTTCCTGCTCTCAGTGAACCTAAAACTCCTCTGCTACCCTTTATGTATGTATTCATATGTGTATGTATCTATGTGGGCATATCTATATGTCAAATTATTATATATGTATCACTGTATATAAAGCTACCATGCATAATCTCACTTCATAAAAGGAATGAAGAGTTAAATTTTTCTAACTTATCATTTTTCTAGAAAAGACTAGTTAGAAAAAATTTTGGTTGCTTTGTGAGAAGAAGGATGGAGCAAATGTTTGTTTGAGGATTATGCTAAGAGTTTTCTTGGAAAACATGGGTTTATGTGCTCTAAATGATGTGACAACAGAACATCGGATGAGATTCTTGGCTCCTTTAAAGCCATTAATGGAATGTCCCTATTTTTCTTCTGGCAATTGTTAATATATATTTTCTTCTCCTCGGGCTATAACTGATAAAATGAACAGTTGAAAAGCAGAGACTTGTATCAAACATTAACCTGGAATGAGCTATACTAATTTGCTGAATCTTGAACTGAATCCAAATATTACATTTGTATTCAATCATAAATGCTTCAGTTTTCTTCCTAAGAAGTGAACTGGTTTGAACCAGAACTGAGCCTGTATATACTTTTCCCCCGAAATCATTGAATTGGGAGAAAGCGGAACTGTCAGAATGTCCCCTGAACAAAATTTGAGCTGAACTATTTCGTCTGGTTTGAATCTCTGATGAAAAGGGAATTGTATCTCCATATGTTTATTTTCATCTCTGGCTTTCCTTTATCTTTTAGGTGCAAAAAGCATGAGGATCTCTTGTTAGTTTCTAGCTTCCACAGCCGTAATTAGTCATACTAAAAATGTTGTACAGAGTTCCAAGTCATATTATCAAAAAGACTCACTCTTATATGGGCACACATAGAGACTGACAAGGGGACAAGTGGAGGCCTACCTGTGACCAGGGAACTAGGAAGAAGTAGTCATAAGACTAATTGTTCCTTTACCACTTTTTTTAAAAGAGCAATCCATTCATCTTGACTTCCTGCTGGTGTTCCCATTGTGTTGAGACCTTTTTTCATAGGCCTTGAAGATCATTTTGAGTTGGTGCTATCTACTATTTCTCTGGTTGGATGGGTTTTTGGATTAGAGGTAGGAATGGGGGTGCATATGGGGGTTGCCTTACTGGGTAATGATTAGGAAACTTGTCAATATTAGGTTTCTTCTGAATCAACTCTTCTGAGTCAGGCTCTAGATGGAACCCATCTTTCAATATAATAAATTATGCTTTGCTGTAAAATCTACAATACAGAGTGAAGACCTTTAAAACCATGTATCTTGTCCCTTTGATAGAGAAGGCCAGTTCTCTATAATACTTTCTTGGGGATTTCGTACCAACCTTTGAAAACAAGAAACCCAATCCACACTGGCATGTAGAATAATTCTCTAAAGGGATTATTTTCCTCATAGGCTTCCCAATCAAACAAGTTTCTTAAGTTTAAGTTTCTTGATTCTACCCATTATTGTGTTTGAACTTTTTTGCCAGGTTATTACCTCCTTCTTTTACTTTTAGGCATTTGTAATCAAATATATCTTTCCTTAGTTCTGTTATTTGCTTCACTAAGACCTTATTCTTAAATATTTCTCAATATCAGTTCATTACTCTTTAATTAGCCTTTATATATTTTTTAAAATGAAGTTATGATAGCTGACTACATTTTGCATTTTGTAAATGCCTTTCTAAAAGTATGTTTTGCATTTCTAATCCCTGATGATCATATTGCCCTTGTAATTGCATAAGTAGAGAAAACATTGAGAATTTAATCTAAGTACATTTTTATAGCAAATGGTAATTATGGAAACAGAGTAAAAATTAATATAGCAAATTACCTAGGTTCATGTGTGCTCTCTGAGGAGCACACAGACTATAATAGATTTTATGGAGATTTAAAGACTAAAGTAGAAGATTTATTACTGATCATTTGAAGATGATAACGTTCTCTCTGATCTTGATTTTCAACTTGCAAATCACTTTTGTGTACATAATCTCATTTTGCCCTGATCACAACCCCAGAAACAAGGCAGAGAAGGAACAGTTATTTGTAGACTTGGAAAGGATAATTACCTATTCCAAGGACAAGAGCTGGGAGTGGAAGAGTACAACTGGTTCTTGTTTCTGTCAACAATAAGCTTACGTCCTACTTATCACCCCCTGCTGCTTCCTGAAGTTTTTGCAAACACTTCTCTATTTCATTTTTGTTTAGTTTTACAAAAACAGTAGTTTTTCTTGGCTTTGATCTGAATGATCCTCTAGGTCCAAACAGTTTTAAAAAGTCTGAGAAACAACATTCAGACCAAATTTATCTCATCTTTGGAGTAAAAAAATGTTTCCTTTAGGACCACATAAACAAACCTAATTCCCACTGAAATTCTGACCAAAGGATTTTATTTGTCTTCTAATTAGATGTTATTTTATCTCCTATATCTACTAAGAGTTACATGTAAAAAAAGTTTTAAAAATCCTGCTTTTGTTCATTAGCCTATAGTGAGTTTATGAATTTAGGAAGAATTAAGGCAGGGAGGCATATTCTACAATAGCCCTGACCTGAGTGGGAGACCAGTGCCCTAGTCCTATATCTGCCACTGATTCCTTATGCCCATCTGAGCATCATTTAATCAATCTATAATGTGAAATAGTTAGACTAGCTGATCTCTGCAGTTCCCCCTGCTAACTCTAAGATTCCAAGGTCCTGAGCTTAAAATTGTTGATTTCTGATTATGCCAGATCTTCCAGCCTATCTTCTAGAATAGCGAGATCTATATTCTTCTAATTATATGATGGGAGCAATATTAGAGTTGTTTACATCAGAGACTGCTATGTGTCCACCAAAGCTCATTTCCTCTAGCTCCTGGTACACAGTAGGTGACTAAGTTCTGGCCTCTGGAATGTGGGTAGAATGTGAGCTTTTTCAAGTCTGATTGCAAAGCACTCAGCCCAGCCATCTTTCTCTGTCCCTCACCTCTGGCCAGAAGCTCAGGACTTGCTGGTTTCAGGTGAGAGTGGAGACACAAGATAGAAGGAATTTGAGTCCTTGAAGCTCTGTGGGGAAGGTGGACGGTTCAACACGTGACTAGAATACATGTGAGTGAGAAATAAACTTCTGTGAGTCCACTGAGATTATCTTTTACTGCAACTGCTACCAGAGTTGGCTACTGACATAATACAAAAAATTAAAATATGCATCATTGGTTTGATGGTCAGGTGATGGCAAATAAAGAAGAGATAGAGTCACCTAGAAGGCTGAAGGGCTCTATTTTGCTGTGGCAAAATGTTTGGTAAAACTATCACCTGTGGGGACTTCCCTGGTGGTCCAGTGGTTAGGACTCGGTACTTCCACTGTTGGGGGCCCGGGTTCCATCCCTGGTTGGGGAACTAAGATCTCACAAGCTGCACGGAGCGGCCAAAAAAGTCACCTGTGACAACTTGGAAGGCATATATTTGCCTAGGACTCTGTAGCTCTGGCATCAATGAGCGTCATTGTGATTATATTGGCTGTCATTGACTGTTTTGAGAAAAATAGTATAATAAAGAGATAATGCAAGATTTGGCTAGTTCTTAAGCAGATAATTAAGGGAATAGAGAAATTCTACATATTAAGGTCCTTACAGGTTGCAAAAGGCACCTACTTTTGGACTCTGAATAGTAAGCTTTAAGATTAAAAGGGATTTATTGAAAAAGACCAGTAAGAGTTTTCAGTTAAACACAACTCAGATTACCAGTGTTACCTTCACACTAAATTGTATTATTTCAGATAGCCTCAATGTAATCATCATTAAATTGAGAGAGAGAGAGACAGACAGACAGACGTGGGGTGAAGCTAAGAAATAAGACAGGTTTGAGAACTATGTCTGAGAAAGAATTTTGGGTGTGATGATTGGCACTTAAAACTGACTGGTAAAGGCTTCTGGCCTACAAAATTTTTGAGGGATTCTACTGCCAAAAAAAGCATGAACCTGTTCTAAGTTTGGGACTGATTAGAGACCTTAAAACAACCTTGGGCAGGAAGTGGGCTGCAAAAGATGCACAGCCTACAAATGTCTGTTTCAGATATGGCCTTGCAGATTAATGGACAGAGAAAAATCTCAGAAGGTAGTGTCTGTGGGCATGGAAACTGATGGACAAAAGAGTACCTTCCAAGAGCAGAATCAGTGTGTAAATAAGGAACTTCCCCAACTCCCAGAGTTGAGGGCCTTCACTATGGCTGCCCAGCAGGATTTCTTTTTTCTTTTTTCGTTGACCCAGAACTGCTATGTATCTTACATTCTTACCTATTTTGAATGGGACATTTTATTACAATTATCCTGTCCCCACCTCACCATTGTATGTAGGCTGTTTGTGCAGGAGTGGACCCATAATTTGATATTTAGTTCTTAAGTCACTGTTTTTATTAATGTCCTATCTGCTGGGCTACAGGAAGTCACCTGATAGAACTGATAGCTTAAGGGGAGAGCCTGCCTTTTGAACTGGCTGCAGTGACTTCATGGGCTTTGTAAGCACCTTGTGTAGAGGTTTGGGGGCGTCTGCTAAATGTGTTCTCTAGATACGAGGAAGTGTAAAATTGAAATTTAGTGACAAGCAGGATGGACCATGGCAGAATTGCCATGTGTTAACAATGCCATTTCTTCTATCTCTTGGCAAACAGTGAGGCTGCTTTTCCCATTCTTGCTTTATGTGGTCATTTGATTGAGGTTTGGCCAATGCCATGCAGACCGACGAATGTCTGCCTCTTCTGGGCCTGGTCCATAAAAACCTCTAGCACGGTCTCCTGTGCTCTCTCGTCACTTGGCTAGAAGCAAAACAGTCTGAAATGCAGGGGTTGGGCAAACTACAGCCTGTGGGTCAAATCCTGTCCACCACCTATTTTAAATCAAGGTTTACTGGACACAGGCAAGCACATTGTTTAGGTATTGTCTGTGACTGTTTTCCTACTACAACAGCAAACGAGTAGTTGCAACAGGGACTGACTGTTCAGGGCTGCAAAGGTTAAGATATTTACTAGCTGTCCTTTACAGAAAGAGTTTTCTGGGTCCTGTTTTAGGGCATGGCAGATGGGAGGATTCTGGATTTCTCTATCACTTCATGGAAGACCACTCACTGGTCTCTAATTTAGATTTTACTAGAATTAATTCTATTGTGTTAGGAATTGAGATCTTTTGGATTTACCTGTGCAGCAGCTAGAATTAACTTGACTGACCTGCTGTGACTGAGACTTAAATGTGGAAGGACCTGTTTTGCCTATGACCAGGGTCTCAGTGTGAGATTCGTGTCTATAAACAGTAAAATAGACCTAACTTTTCAAAAGGAAGCTTTGAAAGGAATTTTGGCTCCAAGAAGGAAGAGAGATTAATGCATTCTTCCAAGAAAATTCTGCTTACACCTGTATTTTTAAGGATTAATTTTTTTCTGGTGAAGAATTATCTTGTGGTTTACATTAACTTCATTTGTCATCACAAGAAATTAATGCATAAAATGCATACTCCAGTTGTCTTTTAAATATTTGTTCTTATGGAGTGCTTAGTTACAGACTCTCAGGCTGAATGCAAGCTCTGTTTTGCCATTATATGGCCCTAGCAGAGCATCTGTGTGTCTGATAGCTTTTAACTGAGCTGCCTTTGCTTTCTTCTTAAAGTGGACCTTTACTGAATATGTTAAAAAATATAGCCACGTTCCTTGACAGATCAACTCTACATTAATTGTTAACGTTGGAAAATATCCCATAGAAGTTAAATATATAAAGCATATCTTCAGAAAGGTTTACACCAGACCCCTGGCTCATCCTGCCATGTACCAGCTCCAGTGGCACCAGGTGGTCCTCTGGCACCAGGCTACCTGCATATCGTACAAACCCGGGCTCCCAGATCACCACAATGCTGGCTGGCTCCCATGGCTCCGGGCAGCTCTTATGGCCCCAGGTTCCCACTCAGCACCTGACAGGGACAGAGTAAAGGGACAAAGTAGGTGATTAAATAGTTAATTCCACTAGGAGATTGTAAGTAAAGAAAAAAGTGTGGGAGACCCCTGTAAGTTAATGATCACTCAAGAAAGCAAGTTTGCTTAGCAACAAAACCATGCAACAGAAACATGAAACATGCCCCCAAATAATAAAACAATGGTGGAATGAGACCCATATCCTGCCCAGTGAGCTCAGTAAGTTAACAGTTCTTAGGACATGCTCCTCTGAGCACACTAAAAACAAAAATATAAGGAAAGGGTGGCATTATACCGAAACCCGAGATGACTTGCCATTCTTAGTATATGTTACCACCTTTTTGCTCATTTCCATTGCACCATGACAGTTCCAGCTTGACCATATAGGGACAAGAAAACTCCTCCACCCGACATGGAGGAGGAACTGATGTCTACTCAAGAATGAAGAAGAAGGTGGTCTTCTCCCCCTCTCTACTTTTCCTTTGATTATAAAACTGTGGCCCACTAAGTTCTAGGGGTGCGGCACCCTCTCACCTGCCCACTTGGAAGGCTTACAAGCATCCTTTTCTAATAAATCACTTCTTATCTATCCCTTTGCCTGTTGCTGAATTCTTACTGTGCTGAGACATAAAGAACCAGAGCTCCTTGGAGCCCCCCAAGACACATTTCTGTGATTTCACCCCCCCAAACCCTAGCTCCAGGCAGGTACCTGTGAACTCAGTTTCCAAGATACAAAAATTCTCAACAAACCAAATTCAGTAGCACATTAAAATGATCAGAAACCATGATCAGAAACCATAAAGTAGGTTTCTTCCTTGGGATGCAAGGATGTTTCAACGTATGCAAATGAATAAACGTCATACACCACATTAATAGAATGAAAGATAAAAATCATACAGTCATCTCAATAGATACAGAAAAATTGTTTGAAAAAATTCAACATCCGTTTATGAGAAAAACGCTCAACAAAGTTGTTATTGAGGGAACGTGCCTCAACATAATAAAGGCCGTATATGACAGAACCACAGCTAACATCATACTCAACAGTGAAAAGTCACTCAGACACATAAGCCCCTTCTCCAACCCTTATGGAACTTCTCCCATTAGTTCCCCAGCCCTCTTCCTCTTCTGATTTGTAACCCCTCCCCACCAACTATAGCCTTTCTACAGACTCTTGCTGTGAGGAATGTCCCCTGTTGTGCAAACCTGTCCAAGCACCAGCCAGTAAACACGTTGTGGTTCCTGCTTCTTGTGGTCACATTCTTTTCTTTGATCAGCCCCAGATACCTCAGAACGTGACAGTTGGGTTCATTGATCATTGCTCTGCTGGGAAATAGCAGATCTTTGGATTGAGTGACACCCTACTGGATTTTTATGCTTCTGCCTTATGTCCCAGCCTCCTCTGACAACCTTATTTAAATATAATACTGCAGTTGCTCTTTACATAATTATTCTGTTTTTTCCCCTTGGTATTAATAATCATATTTATAAATTTGTTAATTTCCTCTCTGCCCCACTAGAATGTAAGTTCCACGAAGAAGGAAATTTAGCTGTCTTGCCTCTTCAGTGCCTAGCACAGCTCCTCCACTTAGAACATATCAGATAAATGTTGGTATTTGTTGTGTCGACTGAAATAAAAACGCACAACATAGAAGTTGTGAGTTACGTTTTTTTTTTATTGAAGTATAGTTGATTTACAATGTTGTGTCAATCTCTGCTGTACAGCAAAGTGACTCAGTTATAGACACATATATACATTCTTTTTTTACTTTTGGTGAGTTAAGTTTTATTCAGAGGACTATAGCTCCAGAGACAGCCTCTCAGCACTGAGGAACTCCTCTGAAGAGGTAAGGGAGGAGCCAGCATATATATGAACTTTCTTGCTGGGAAAAACTTGTAGTCAGGTATGAAAAGATTACTGATAGTCGCAAAGAACAGATGATTTTAGTGCTTTTCTACGGGAAGATGCAGGAATCTGGGGTCATTGAACTTTTCCTGAGATATGTATCTAATCTAGAAGCCAGTATATCAAAAGCACGGAATGCTTCCTGTTTTTCTGCTTCCTGAATTCCCCTCAGGGTGCACTGTCAGTGGGTGACTACAGTGGCTAATGGCTTGATCCTTGTAGAATTGGAACGGCAGGCAACATTTTTTTCTTTACAATTGAATGAATGAATGACTATATAAATGATTACCTCTATTAAAACTCATGTGAGGTTTTTTCCACATGTCATGGTACGCACCTAGGTTCAGCTAGCCCTTTTATAAGTGTCAGTTTATAATCCAAACCAATAAATGATTATCTCAAAAACTCGTTAAGCATGGATTTTTTAATTGTTCTTTTGGGTAAGTCTGTATTAGATTTTAAACTAAATACATACAAATAAGGAGAAGCATATTGTATTAGTAATATGCTCTCAGCTACAACTAGTGGAATACCTCACTAAAAGTGCCTTAGACCATTGAGGTTTGTTATTCTTCCATAACAAGGAGCTAAGAGGTAGCCCATTCCAGGGCTGGATCCATGCTCAATAATGTCAGAACATTTGGATAAACTTTTGCCTTATGGTCACAAAGTTGTGGCAGCAACTCCAAACCTCATGTCCTAAAATGGTGTCCTAAGCAGGAAGGAAGGAGGAGAGCACAGAACTTTCTAGTCTTAGTCAACAGAGGAGAGTCCTTTCCAGCAGTCTTAGAAAACTTTACCTCAGATTCCATCGGCCAGCCTAGGGTCATGCGCCCATGCATAGAACACTCACTGACAGGAGGGGATAAGATTTATGTGTCTGGCTTAAGCTGATTTATCCTCTGCCTTCACGAAGAGAAAAAAATCTCTAACAAATCCTGAATTAAATTGGGATTTGCCAGTCAAGAAGAAGGGAGGAGGGAATTCCCTGGTGGTCCAATGGTTAGGACTCCACGCTTCCACTGCCAGGGGCCCAGGTTCAATCCCTGCGAGGAACTAAGATCCCTTTGGTTGGGCAATTGATAATATCTGCTGCGTATAACTGAGGCTCTAGCCCCCAAATTTTTATTTCTCCCCAGTTTTGCTTATCCTTTTTATTAGTTAGAAGTTTTGGGGCATCCAGGAATAAAAAAAATCTTAAAATTTAAAAGTATCTGGATTTGTGTATATCAATCAATCTTTTTAAAAAGTCATGCCCGTTTTCTCTTTTTTTTGTAATATTTATTTATTTATTCATTTAATTGCAGCATGCAAACTCTTAGTTGTGGCATGTGGGATCTAGTTCCTTGAGCAGGGATCAAACCCGGGCCGCCTGCGTTGTGAGCACAGAGTCTTAGCCACTGGACCACCAGGGAAGTCCCAATCAATCAGTTTTTAAGTATTTACTGATCACTTACGATGGGCTCTGCATTTTGCTAAATTCTGTTTTCTGGTCTGATGAAGGCAAAAGGTATAAAAACACAAAAAGGAATAGAGAATGTAGTTGGAAAGATTCTATACCTAACTCTCAGCTGAGAACTGCTTTCTGATTTTCTGGAGACCGTCATTAGTGCTCATTTAACTGTTCAAATAATGATTAACTTTGTGTGCAAGGTGTTTCTTCCACAGAACTTTACCTGGCAGGGGATTGTTTTCACTGTTCTGGGATTTGTAAAAGGAAGGGGAGGATCCAGATGTAACATAAAGCTTGTCTTGCTTCTGTGGCTTCTCCAGAATAGTTTCATGTTCATTTCGAGTAGCAACAAACAACTGTGGGGCTAGTGGAGCTAGGACAGATCACAAGGTTGTGACTCAAAAGGATGGCAGGTCTTTCTTAACTTAGGAACAAGCATAAAACCCTGTGACCTGGTGTCTTTGGGACAGATTTATGCAATGGCCTGTTTTAGTTTCTTTGGCATATAGACCAGCAGTGATGCCATTTTGCCCCTCATGGCTTTTATGAATCACTGCCCAGTGATACCTGACTGCCTTGATAGGTTATAGTGCTGTTTCTAGGAGCCAGTACTCTGCTTTTTTGCCTTTTGAGATGCTGGATCTTTTTTTTTCTTTTATGTTTCTTTTTCTTTTTCTTTCTTTTTTACATCTTTATTGGAGTATAATTGCTTTACAATGGTGTGTTAGTTTCTGCTTTATAACAAAGTGAATCAGTTATACATATACATATGTTCCCATGTCACTTCCCTCTTGCATCTCCCTCCCTCCCACCCTCCCACCCTCCCTTTCCCACCCCTCTAGGTGGTCACAAAGCACCGAGCTGATCTCCCTGTGCTATGCGGCTGCTTCCCACTAGCTATCTGTTTTACGTTTGGTAGTGTATATATGTCCATGCCACTCTCTCACTTTGTCACAGCTTACCCTTCCCCCTCCCCATATCCTCAAGTCCATTCTCTAGTAGGTCTGTGTCTTTATTTCTGTCTTACCCCTACGTTCTTCATGACATTTATTTTTCTTAAATTCCATATGTATGTGTTAGCATACGGTATTTGTCTTTCTCTTTCTGACTTACTTCACTCTGTATGACAGACTCTAGGTCCATCCATCTCATTACAAATAGCTCCATTTCATTTCTTTCTTTGGCTGAGTAATATTCCATTGTATATATGTGCCACATCTTCTTTATCCATTCATCCGATGATGGACACTTAGGTTGTTTCCATGTCCTGGCTATTGTAAATAGAGCTGCAATGAGCATTTTGGTACATGACTCTTTTTGAATTATGGTTTTCTCAGGGTATATGCCCAGTAGTGGGATTGCTGGGTCATATGGTAGTTCTATTTGTAGTTTTTTATGGAACCTGCTGAATCTTTAATGAGTTTGAATCGACTCTGCTCTCCTTAGTTAGCCACTTTAGAGAATCTAGTGCCTTGCTATTCGACGTGTCATCCATTGACCAGCAACACTGGCCTTAATGGAACGTGCTAGAAATGCAAAGCCTCAGGACCCATCTCAGACCTACTGAATCAGAATCTGCATTTTAATAGGATCCCCAGGGGCTTCTTATGCACGTTTAAGTTTAAGAAGCTCCGGTCTAGTAGACTTTATCCATGGTTATTGCTGTGGTTGCTGTCCTCGTTGTCGTTGTCGTCATCATCATCATCATTACATGTACCAAGTGAGAGTCACAGGGAGCACCGTTAACTAAAAACAGACAAGCAGGTCACAACTCAAACACGGAGACCTCTTCTGGTTGTCTCACATCTTTCCCAGCTGGCCCTCTGTGAGAAAATCTTACTGAGAACTTGAAGGAAGGGTCCTTTAACAGAAGGGCAGTGTGAAAAGGGGTCTCAAAGGTTCTGAACATGACTCTGTATCAGATAGATTCGTTATACAACACACAGATTTCTGAATCCCACCCTAGATCTCTTGTATCAGAATCTCCTCCGAGGGCCTTGGAATCTGGACTTTTCAGTAATTCCAGGAATTCCTGTGCAGCCCTCCTGACACCAGTTCACATAATAGCATTGGGAACAGCAGTTTGGGCCCCACTTGTTCCATTTGGTGCTGACATTTTCACTCCCACAGTGTGACTCATTGTCATAGACCTCAGATTAAACATGTCTACTATTGGGGGAATTACTAGAAATCTAAATATAACTTGGATGCTCTTGTGGCCTCCTGAACTTCTACTGCCCTGGCCAGGTTTAATTCTTCTTTTTCCCTTTTGTATTCTGTGTGGAATGGTGGGAAGAACCCCCAGATCAGGTCCTGGTTCCAGCTGTACCATGGTTTGAATTCATTTTGGGCCAGAAGTATCATTTTGCAGATAAGGTCTGAGGACAAAAAGTTTCAGGTAATTGTGGGCAAGCTGCTAAACCTTTCTGGTTTTTTCATCTGTAGAGTAACAGTGTTGAACTGAAGTTCCTTTTCCTAAAATCCATTGTGGGATTCTAGGAAGATCCAGGTCCATTTTCTCATCTTTCAACAATTTAATTGGCTTCTAAGTCTACACTGATGTTACTGCAGTATGAATGACCACATAGCACGCTGAAGCAGACCTTTAGTGACTCTGAAAAGACTCATGTACATTAATATTTACTTGGTAAGAATGACATTTAGAATGTATTTTGATTAATGGTCCTGGAAATAAACAACTTCCATATACCAGCCAGATTCTTGGAGCCTGCATTTGTTTGGGGATGTAGAAAACCAAGACATATAATTTTTCAGTCTTGTCCATGGGCAGTAGTTTTCTTTCAAGGATTTTCAGTGGAATTTCTGTTTATTTAAAAATTCCAAGTAATTCCTTTAGAATTTAGGAAATATCATTGATCATCTTATGGGGAATATTTTAGGAGTCAAAATGGTATTACTTCAGTTGTGCATATTTTCTAAACTATGAGGATCCCTGTGAGGTGAGAACATGTGTTTTTAAGGAGGAACTAAAATCATCCGGAAAGTTCAAAGTTAGAGTCATAGGGACTCCACAGCTTGGTTGTAGAAATGCCAAGTCCAAGTTAGAAGAGTCTTTGGCTAATATCAGGTCTGAAATGCACACTGAACAGGAAGACACAGCAGGGTGAAAGAAGGCCAGGGAGGGGCAATTTGTTGCTCATGAGCCCCAGCTAAAGGAGACTGGGCTGGGAGGACGGCCTGGCACTGCCCCTTCCCACAGATCTCAGTCTTACCGCTCACAGTGTTCTCTTTCCTATTCTTGGAACCTCACCCAGGAGTTGTATCATTTCACAGTTAAGGTCTGAGGAGCCAGAAAATGCTGGTGCCCCACGGTGAGGTCAGGACATGCAGACACACGTTTGTCTAACTCTCACAGTAGAATATTCTCAGAGGAATGTCTATGGCTTACCATGGTGCTGTGTTTAAAGAGACAAAGGATGAATTTTCCAATATTATGTTTTTCAGATCTTTAAAAACAATCATTAATATGATTACTACGTTTTTCTAATAGAATTTTTTAATTGGTGAAACCACATTATGTACAACGAAGCTGCTCTGGGTGAACTAGGGAAGGGACTCTGCCTTTTTGGTCATCCCTGCATTTCCTCTTCAAATCCTTATCAGTCCATGTAGTCCAGTGGCACAAGTACAGTTTATTAACCCCTGCTTTATGATATCATCTTTGTAAAATTTGCTTTTCTTATTTGAAGTCTGAACCCTCACCCATATCCTTCAGCAGTCTTAGAAATTTTTAATTATCATTTTCTGGGTCTCATGTCATCCTAGTGAAAAACATATTCCCATTTTTCAAAAGTCAGCTCATAATTCTTTTCTTGGGGGCAAACTTTGCTGGCCCTTCAAGATTGATTTAAATGCTTCCTCTTCTGTCCTCCAATAGTGCTTTCTAGGAGCCTGTTTGTGTCCCCATGTAGCCACCTTGATAGAGGGAATCTTATGATTAGCCATTCCAGTCCCAAGTTCCTGTTTCCAGAGAGATAGTTAATGCTATGCAATGAGAGTTTGTTTTCAGATCACATTCCAGGCAGAAAGTGCCTTTTCCGGACCAAAAAGGGGTTTACGCATTTCATTTCATCTCAACAGAAGAATAACGCTCATTATGGCAGAGACTCGTGAGCCTCCAAATGGAGAGTCGTGTCAAAAAGACAGAAAGCTGCAGCTTCGTCCAGGCTCTCCCAGGTTGCCAAAGAGCAAAGGCAACTGTCGGGGGAGAGAGCTAAAACTTTCCAAAAATGTCATTTGATAATAATTTAGTATTTAAACGTTATACTTTGGCATCATCCATTAGCAAAGGTAGAGCTTTTTCGGATGAGTAAGAAGGAAACTGAGGCAGGAACCAGGCATCCCTATATATAGATGGGAAAAGAGAGGCATGGGACATACAGAAGAGGAGCAGAAAAATTGCCTTAGCCACACTGGTTCCCCAGAGAACTGGGACTGGAAAAATGTTCCTAAATCCCCTGTACTTTGTGGGGAAGTCATCATTTGCAAGTGTGTGTTGTGAACCATATACACAGAAACATGACCTGTGAGGGGATGAAGACTCAAATTGAGAAGAGCTGACCAGGGTGCTGACGTTCTCCTGACTTGTCCGTCAAGTTTTATGTTTCCGGCGTCTATCCTCCCACCAAAATCTTAACTGACATTTCAACTCCTACTAGATTGCTTCCTCACTTTAGGAGCACATTTTGCACTGGATAAATACGTGTCGAAAGAGTTTCATGAACAACTTTTTTTTCTAGTCTCCATTTAAAGCATGAGGAGGACTTGCTCATGTCACAGACCTGAGTCCCTGTGAGATGTGATATTCTGTACTTCAGTGCTGGAAATCTAGCACTTCTTTATTTTGGTTAAAGGTGCCTCTTTCTTAAACCTCCTCACTTTATCTTCACTCGAATGACCAGCACTAGCTAGCAGTTGCCTGTGGTTAGAAAAATTACGTTTACAGTGCAAATCACTGCATGCTGTCTTCATGAGACTAACTTCTGTCTGTGCATGCTTTGTGCTATACTGTCACCTTTCACTTGCTGTAATTTATTGTCACCCATCTTACTTTCCCACTAGCCTATGTGGTCCTGGATGCAGGGATTAGTCTACATTCATAGCTGGCTCTTCACATTTAGCATATATTTTGGCTCATGGAAAGCGTACAATAAAAGTTTGTTGAACAAATGATTTGTCTGAAATAAATGTTTTGAGAGTATTTTAAAAATATTCGTTGGTGTGCTTTGTTATTGATACATCTTTTTACCCTGTGGCTCGTCCTTTTCCTTATCTAGACAAGTGTGCTGCATTTGTTGCCTCCACTTATTTGGGATTGAAGTGACACACAGAAATAGGAAAAAAAATAATCTGAATCAGTATTTTGCCTACATCTGGAGAAGGAGGAAGGGGAGAGACCTCAATGCATAGAAATTGATGGAGAATAAAATTCTCATGAGGAAGAAGAGTCAGGTTTCCCTCCACTCCCGAGGTTAGGAAGGATTCTCTGGGCTGGGGAGAAGGAAAGAGATGAGAGCCCGGGCAGGTGTAAAGTTTGTGAGAACAGGGACCAGGGTCTGGACCTGGAGGGACACTGTGGGAAGGAGCAGTGCTAGGATCCAGACACCACGTAGCTGACCTTGAGTAACCTCCAGCCATGGTCTACACAGGAGCCCTATTTTCTGTACTTCTGTCCATGCAGGGTGAGACCATCCTTCAAAAGCAGCCTGTAGCTCACCACTGATTGTCCAGCGGAAACTGCATCCATCTGTGCCACAAAGACCTGTGAGGATGCCATGTGCATCCCAAGCTCAGAGTGAAATCATGGAAGCCAGATCCCTTCCAGTGGCCCCCAAGGTCTTGAATGCTGCACCTGTATTACTTCTCTGATGCCATCTCCTATAGCTTCCCCCGTTGCTCCCTACATTGTAGCCATGCTGGCCTCCTTGCTTTTCCTGGAGCCCCCCAGGAATACTGTCAACTTAAGGCCTTTGCGCTGGCTGTTCCTCCTGCCTAGAAGGGCTCTTATCTAGAAATTCACCTGTCGTGGCTCAAATGTAACCTCCTCAAAGAGATCTTCACTGACCATTCTGTTTATAATTGCAACCCAACCAAAGCCCACCCCTGGCACTCCAGATCCTGGTCTACTTTTTCTTTTTTCCATAGTACTTGCCACGTTCTAACATACTATATGCTTTACTCATGTATTAAGTCTTGTGTTTATTGTCTATCTCGCTTTGCTAGAATACAAGTTCCACATGGGCAGGAATCTCTGTTTTTTTCCACAGATGTATCCCAGACATCTAGAGCAGTGTCTCACATACATTAAATGCTCAATAAATATTTCTGGAATGAATGAATATGGTAAGAGAGAACTGCTTTTTAAAAAAAATTTATATTGGAATATAGTTCATTTACAATATTGTGTTAGTTTCAGGTGTACAGCAAAGTGACTTAGTTATATACATACATATATCTATTCTTTTTTAAATTCTTTTCCCATATAGGTTATTACAGAGTACTGAGTAGAGTTCCCGGTGCTATATAGTAGGTGTTTGTTGATTATCTATTTTATATATAGTAGTGCGTATATGTTAATCCCAACTTCCTAATTTATGAAAAGGAGTATCTAGTCATAGGTTTGCCTCTGATGTAACCACAAAACCTTTATTACTCACAGCTGCAGAAACCTGAAATATGTGACATACAAGCGAGCATATCCTTCTGAGACCAGGCATCTGTGTCACACTGGACACAAGTTTGTGTTTGTTTTTAATTAGACTTCTTCACTAAACAGAACTAAATCTTGCAAACCATGAATTCACAAATTAGGTCACACATTGCAGTGACTATTAACATTTTTGGGTAATTAACCTTTCTGAGAGTCTAATTAACCTTATACTTTCTCCCTAGGGAATAGGTACATATAAATATACCAAATCTGCTCACATTTAGAAAGTGCTCTTTGATTTCGGTTTAGAATCTTTCTCTAAGAGGAGCCAGGGTAGGGCACTTGAACTTGAAAGAAGTGTTTCATCTTCTCGTCTTTTACTATCCCACTTCCACCCCTGAATGTCTTAAAATAAAGGTGTTTTATGAAACAGTACGGTGGCAGGAGTCTCCTTTGTAGAATCTTGTTCACAGTCTTTATTCTTTAATTTAAAGTTAATGATTCTGAGTATTTCCCAGAGAAGTCAGTCGAATTAAAAAACTATTAGTATTCTCAAATACTATTAGCCATCTGGGGCCCAGGCTGAATCAATCCAATAGTTATGTACCCCACAGCTGACACTGAGTAGTCTATCACTGCGGTCCAGAAGCTCCCAGTAACGCTGTGTTCAATTGATCCAGAGAGGTTGGCTTCATTCCTCCAGGCAGTGAGTGCTTACCTGTTGAAAATTATATCATACGTGTGGTGCAAGGAGAATGAAACTACCATGGTGCCAAACTTTTAAAAGGCGAGTCTCACAATTCTTCCTGGAATTGTGAAACTTTAGTGGGATTGCCAGAGTTTCCTTACTGCCCTAAAGGGTATGTTTTTCTTTTTACAAAATAAACTGGTTTAAAATAAATTTTATTTTAAAAATTTGTTAGATTTTACAGTCATAGATTTAGGTAATTAGAGAAAACTGAGATCTCATAAAACATGTTTCTGGCTTTTAGGACTAGTAAGAACTCTGTTATATGTGGGTAAATACTGAGGCACTGCTATGCAGAACACCAGTTAGTTACTGTATCTTTTCCATCAGGGGAATGTTTCAAAGAATTAGATAATTGTATTAAGTTTGTAAACAGAGGTTTTGGTGCCCAGGAGCCATTAGATATCACTGTTTAACACTGTCATTGAATAGATTGTTGATTTGTCTTTTGCAAAGGAGTGTCAAGGTCACATGCTAATTGACCTAGAACTGTGATTTTTTTTTTTTTTTAAAGAGTAACTTTCTTGGGCTTCCCTGGTGGCGCAGTGGTTGAGAGTCCGCCTGCCGATGCAGGGGACATGGGTTCGTGTCCCAGTCCGGGAAGATCCCACGTGCCGCGGAGCGGCTGGGCCCGTGAGCCATGGCCGCTGAGCCTGCGTGTCCGGAGCCTGTGCTCCACAAGGGGAGAGGCCACAACAGTGAGAGGCCCACATACCGCAAAAAAAAAAAAAAAAAAAAAAGAGTAACTTTCTTTAGTCATGGTCTGAAATGTTCTTCCTGGAGTTTTGGAAAGTGTGATTAACACTCTGCTAAATTTACTCTAACTTGTGCAGTAAGTCAGAAATTTTGGCAAACCTTACTTCTTCAAGTGTTTTGTTTCCTATTTTTCCTCAGTGCGTTCATGAGAATCTTGATCTACCCGGTCCTGATAGCTGCGTATGGGATCTTTCTGAAATTATTCCTTAGCATTTTGAAAACAGTAGAAAAGATTTGTGAAGAATGACTACATCCTCAACAAGTAACAAAAGTTTTATGTCTTACCAAAGGACTTAATTCAGTAGACTTTAAATTCATCAGTCACACATTAGGGTTCTGTTATTAATTTCCAGTTTATCTTCATTAAAAATATGAGTGGAAGCACTCAGCCAGGTTACCTCTGCCATAACTCAGGATGAGTTCTCCTGTTTTACAGTCTAGACTTTGCTGACCTTCTTTTACTCCATATCATTCTTGTCACAGGTGTTTGGGTAGGAAGATTATTATTTGTGTTTCACGTTCTTTTTACTACTGACCAAAAATTCTGTCTCTAATCTGCAAAAGTTCAAAGTCTATGTAACAGAAAATTTTAATGTACTGTATTACTATCAAGGATTACTTTCTTTCATATTCTGTGCAAAATGTCCACCGCTAATTCTTTATTAACATGGAAATAGCATCTCTGTCTGGCTGCAAGTCTCTGTAGTGGGGCTGTCCGTGTCATACTGACTCCTGGGTGCAACCTCTCCATCCTCTGTCTGTCTGTGGGCATAGAGAGGGAGCAGTGAGAAAAAACCCTGAATTTTATTATTTCCCAAGGTAGATCTTGCTGTTTGTGAAGAGCTTGACTTATTAGGAACTTTAGCCTTATACTGATCCAGATCTGTCTTCTAGAACGTTCACTAGTCCCTGTTCTGATCTTTGAATCACACATTGTCTGACCTCCTTGTAGCCCTATAGCCTATTGATGCAAACAATGACTGAACCATGAAAAAATGACTGTGGAAAAACATTTACTTTGTGATTACTGTAAAAATAACATGCTTATTGTTTAACATTTAGAAAATATAGACATATAAATAGGAAATTAAGAATAATCTATTATTCACCTCAATAGATGCTGAAAAAGCCATTTGATAAAATTCAACATCCATTCATGATAAAAACTCTCATCAAAGTGGGTATAGAGGAACATATCTCAACACAATAAAGGCCGTTTACGACAAAGCCACAGTCAATGTAACATGCAATGGCGAAAAGCTGAAAGCCTTCCCATTAAATTTAAGTACAAGAAAAGGATGCCCACTATCATCGCTTCTATTTAACGTAATATTGGAAGTCCTAGTCACAGCAATCAGACAAGAAAAAGAAATAAAAGGTATTCAAGTTGGACGGGAAGAGGTAAAACTGTCACTATTTGTAGATAACATGGTACTCTATATAGAGAACTCTAAAGTCTCCACTCCAAAACTATTAGAACTAATAAATGAATTCAGCAAGGTTTCAGGATACAAGATTAATATACAGAAATCTGTTGCATTTCTATACACTAATAATGAAATATGAGAAAAAAAATCCTATTTAAAATTGCATCAAAAAGAATAAAATACGTAGGAATAAACTTAACCAAGAAGATGAAAGACCTATAGTCTTAAAACTTAACCAAGAAGATGAAAGACCTATACCTATAAAACACTGATGAAGTAAATTGAAGATGAGTCAAAGAAATAGAAAGATCCTATGCTCTTGGATTAGAAGAATCATATTATTAAAATGGCCATACTACCCAAAGCAATCTACACATTTAATGCAATCCCTATCAAAATACTCCTGCCATTCTTCCCAGAACTAGAACAAATAATCCTAAAATATATATGGAATCACAAAAGATCCAGAATTGCCAAAGCAATCCTGAGAAAAAAGAACAAAGCTGGAGGTACAACCCTCCCAGACTTCAGACTGCAAAGTTAAAGTAATCAAAACAGCATGGTATTGACACAAAAACAGACACATAGATCAATAGAACAGAATAGAGAGCCCAGAAATAAACCCACGCACCTATGGTCAATTAAGCTATGACATTTAAATGAGTCAAGAATATACAATGGAGAAAAGACAGTCTCTTCAAAAGGCAGTGTGGTACTGGGAAAACTGGACAGCCATATGTAAAGCAATGAGATTAGAACATTCCCTCACACGATATACAAAAATAAACTCAAAATGGTTTAAACACCTAAATGTATGACTTGAAACCATAAAACTCCTAGAAGAGGACATAGGCTGGACACTGACATAAATCATAGCAGTATTTTCTTAACT
Organism: Phocoena sinus; assembly: GCF_008692025.1. Taxonomy (NCBI): domain Eukaryota; kingdom Metazoa; phylum Chordata; class Mammalia; order Artiodactyla; family Phocoenidae; genus Phocoena; species Phocoena sinus. The sequence goes on along the minus strand of NC_045774.1, from coordinate 70,205,285 downwards.
CAGTCTCCCAAGGCAAAAGAAATAAAAGCAAAAATAAACAAATGAGACCTAGTTAAACTTAAAAACTTTTGCACAACAAAGCGTCAACAAAATGAAAAGACAACCTATGGAATGGGAGAAAATATTTGTTGACAATGCCACCGACAAGGAGTTAATATCCAAAATATATAAACAGCTCATACAACTCAATATCAAAATACAAACAATCCTATCAAAGAATGGGCAGAAGACCTGAATAGACATTTTTTCAAAGAAGACATACAGACTGCTAGCAGGCACATGTGAAAATGCTCGACACTGCTAATTATTAGAGAAATGTAAACCAAAACCACAATGAGGTATCATCTCACAGCTGTCAGAATGGCTATCTCAAAAAGTCTACAAGTAACAAATGTTGAAGAAGGTGAGGAAAAAAAGGGACCCTCTTACACTTACATTTGTGTAAGAGTGCAAATTGGAATTTGCACCCTTACAAAGGAATGCAAATTGGTGCAGCCTCTATGAAAGACAGTATGAAGTTTCCTTAAAAAACTAAAAATAGAACTACCCTATGATCCAGCAATTCAGCTCCTGAGTAAATATCTGGAAAAAATGAAAACACTAATTCGAAAAGATACATGCATCTCAGTGTTCATAGCAGTATTTATAATAGCCAAGACATGAAGCAACCCAAGTGTCCATCAACAGATGATTGGATTAAGAAGGTAATATATATATATGTGTGTATATAATATGCTATGTAATATGTGTATGTATATAAATATATATAATGTAATATTACTCAGCCATAAAAAGAATGAAATACTGCCATTTGCAGCAATGTGGATGGACCTAGAGAATATTATGCTTAGTGAAATAAGTCTGACAGAGAAAGACAAATACCATGTGATATGACTTATATGTGGAACCTAAAAGAACCCACAAATGAATGTATATACAAAACAGAAACAGACTCACAGACATGGAAAACAAACTTGTGTTTACCAAAGGGGAGAGGGACTGGTGGGAGGGATAAATTAGGAGTATGGGATTAACAGATACAAACTACTATATATAAAATAGATAAGCAACAAGGATTTACTGTATAGCACAAGAAATTATACCCATTATTTTGTAATCACCTATAATGGAATGTAGTCTACAAAAATAAAAAATAAATTAAATCTATTATTATAATAATTATAATATTCACTTTCATTTGATAGAATTTCACATCCATGTGTATTTTCCAACAGTTTGATCCTATTGTATACCCAGTTTTGTTTTCTAAATATGAAATGAATTTGTAAATTCAGTCTCTTCATTGAAAAAGATCAGAAGACACATCTATTCCACACATTACTTATGTTAGTGATTACTACATACATTGGGATGTTAGGATTTCATGGTCATGCCCAATATCATATTCTTCCTGTAGAATACATAGTGGGGAATGTGAAGAATAATTTTGCTATAGAGCTCTGCTGAATGTTAGTCTGTTTCAGAGTAAAACCCTGTGCTATGTTCCTCCTGAGGCTGGCATGGCATTCTTGACATTCATTCTTCACGCTTGAATGGAGAGGCAAACAGTAAGAAGTGATTATTCCTAAACACAGCAAAGAAAATTTCTATTTGTTTATTGTTCTCTCTCACGATAACCTATCTCTGACAAATCCCAGGACTCCTTTCCCTGGCCAGTGCATGACCAGGCAGGTTCTGGATTAATTACAGTTGAGGTAGTTTGCAGGTAGCCGTGGCCAAGGCTTTGGGTAACTCTTGTACCTTAACCAGCGTCTTCCTTAGCAGCGTAGGTGAAGTCAGGGATCATTCTCTTCTCTTCATACTCATTTACAAAGGTTTTAATCAACATAAGACCCCGCAAACCTTGAGCTTGACCCAAAATGAATTTTTCCGGGATTCCTATGCAAGCTTTAGGCCTGTCCTAATTGTGTATAGCCATTGGAAGGATAAAAAGAAGATTTGGGAGTGTGGATTAGCAGGAAGTGAAGTTAGTTGAACTTTGGATCAACTTTCAATGCAATTGAAGACACAATTTGATAGTTACAGAGGCCTCGAACAGTAAGGAATTGGCTAACTTCAGTTCCAGAGAAGAGGCTAGGAAAAAACACTCAGTAGATCTGCAATCATCTGGAGCAGCTGTAATTGGTGTTGCTCAGATTATGCTTAGAAAACAGTGTTTGGTTTTGATTTCAACACTTGAAAAATGATGTGGAATAGGGCCAGAGAAGAAAAACCTGACATTTTCTGGCATTTTAAATTGTCACTTGTACTATTTAAGTTAAAACAAAATTCCCCCAAAGCAACTAACCAACAAAGAATGTGAATTTTGGGTCTGACAGATTGCAGTTTGAATATAGGCAATGTCTCCTTTAGCTATGTAACCTTGGAAATTAAAAAATGCTAATATTAAATATATTAAAATTTTATAGTTATCATACAGGATGGCATGAAATATAGCAATAAAATGAACATTTTTAGTTCTGCTCTAGGAGGGTTGTATCCATGACAGAATATCTGTCCGCTATACTGTCAGAAATGGAGGTTGGATTATTAAAAAAAGTTTCTCCGAGTTTGTTTTCTTATCTATTAATAGGAAAAATGATCCCTGATTCACAGGATTTCTGTAACGATTAGATGAGATAGATTGTGTGAAAACAGCAAGGAGAGTACCCTCTTAGGAGTGGTCCCACCCACTGCCCACATTCCCATGGCCCATTCAAGCCAGCACACCCACCCTGGCCTCTGCCCAGCCCACCTCTGAACCAAAGCTCATCAAGAGCAGCGAAAGAGCCTCTCGGTTCCCAGCACTGATTTCAGGCCAGCCTTTGTCTCTTTTCTCCACTTTCTCTGCTTGAAGACCATCTGCTGTTGTTTGTGCAACGCTGCTTGCTCTTTGTTTTCCTCCTACTGTTCTCACTAGTCTCGCTCATTCTCCTCCTCAGCTTCTTCCTTCTTTACTTATCCCTTAAATGCCAGTGTATCCCCAGGCATCTGTCCTTAGCCTCTTTTTTCTTTTCTCTATGTAGTCTCCCTGTGTGATTTATTGACTTGGTGTTCAAACTACTACTTCAGGCTGGTAATACAAATCTCTATTGCCAGCCAGATATTTCTTCTGATCACCAATTAATTTCCTATTGGTCCTGTGCCATTAAATAATTGACAACATCTCCCAAACAAAAGTCATTGTCATGTACCTATTCCATATATATATATATATATATTTGTGTGTGTGTGTTTGTTTGCTTGTTTGTTTTTGTTCCATATATATTGATTAGGTGCCTGAGATGTGCCAAGCCTTGACTATTTCTCCAACCCCATGTTCAGTCTGTTCCTCAGCTGGTGCCCTGCCTTACAGTCAAGTGGCGCTATAGAGTCTCCCCAATCCATCATGCTCCCTTATGTCTCTATGCATAGAAAGAAGGAAGAAAGAGGCCACCTGATCTTGGACCAATAGAGAAAACTACTTGAGGTCCTGATTTTCCAGATTCCTGATTCCAGTCCTCATGAGACCCAGCTTTGTTCTGCTGATTCTTGACTTCTGTGAAATAAATACCCCTGTTATTTCTCCAATTAAATATCCTTTAAGGTTGGGCTAGTTTGAATGGATTTATTCTTGAAGATCAAGGAGATTTGAAGTAAATGGTCTTTTCATGGAGGGAGCTTTGGAGGTGTTGTGGTTCCAATAATGAGCTAATCTGCTCCCTTAATAAATGAAATCAATGGTCTCTGCATAATGGCATGGCTGCAGATTGCTTTCCTTTAGGGTAATTTGGGATGATGGCTAAGAACCAGGTGCTTCTCCCGATGCCATGAGATGACACAAGGGACCCCAGAGAAGGAAGGGAGGGAAAGAAAGGATGGAATAGTACCCTTGAGGGTGGCCTCTCAAGTGGCAGTTATGGGATGCTTTTTTGTTATTGTTCTTCTTCAAGCCCAAATCAGCACTGAAATTGTGTTGAGAGGTGCAGGTGGAGAAAATACAGACTGAGTTGTGTTCGGGAGGGGGGCTATTTGGGGAGGGCTGAGCAGCGAGTGGGCTTCAGAGGGGCAGGACAAACAGCCTGCAGCCAAATGCCTGGCTGAGGTGAAAAGGGACTTGGGGAAAGTGTGAACGGTGGACCAGAAGGTGTGCACATTATCTGAGGATTCCAAGAAGCATCTGGAGAAAGAGAATTCTTTACAAACCAGGTTTGGTAAATAAACTTCAAGCATGGGTGATTCAAAAGTCATTAGAATTTGCATATTAAAGGAAAGGAGACTCCCTGCTAACACTTAAAATGAGGGAATAAAATTAGGTTATCTCTAAGTCCCCTTTCCTAAAATATACCTTTTAGTCCCTCCCTATCACTTTTCTTTCAATCTGAACAATAAACAACTGTGACCAATCAGGGTCTTATGAGATTATTACTTTTTATGCCACAGAAACACGGGCTCCAAGTCTAGTACATAACTCAATGCTGAGGGAGCTAAAAAATACTGAGGCTGGGCATAGCATGCTGCCCAAGCAGAATTCTGATTTAGTTGGCTTGGGACATTGTTTTTAAAAGCTCCCCAGTGGTTGTAACGCATGACCAAGGCTATGAACTACTGCAGTGATGACTTTAGATCGTTTAACTTGTGGTTTTCAGGAAACTATCTATAATAGCATCTATGTCCCTTTAAATGGGACAGAAATCTATTGAAAAAGATTCCAAAATCATCAATAATCAAAGGAAGAGAAAGGGGGATGTCATAGAAAGCTAAGGTTGGTCTTATCTGTCAGTCTCTCTGTGTCTGATCTTTTAGCTTGTGAGTGACCCAAGCTCTTTCTGTAGTGTCCTTTTCCCTTTGGCGGTCTACCTTCAGGACATTTCATTTTCTTCAGCTGCTTTAAAAGAAGATGGATGAAGAGTCTATTTTGTTGCTTGTTTGATTAAAAAGTTTGGCTGGACAAAATTGAAAACTATTCACGTACGATTGGGGGACAGGGAATACACTGTATTAATCTATACTATGAACAAACATGGGGGATATGAAAGCTTTGCTGTACTTTCTTAATTTCCACTTTTCCATATAATTTGGAATTGGAGACATAAAGTGGCAATTCTTAACCTTTTTAGAGTTAAAAAGTACCCAACAGATATTTGTGTAATATCATTACCTGTCTCACCAGCTCTGGCCTCAAGGATGCGGCATGGCACAGGTATGGTTGAAGTCAAAGGATATAAGAGGAACCCTCCTTGAGAGGTCACTGAAAATTGTTGGTACCAGTGGCTGAGATTTTTTTGGTTTTTGTTCATTTCTGGTACCATCTTCCTCACTATTTGGGCAGAAAGCTTGGCTTTAGCTCTTGTACATTTTTCCTTAATGTGCAGCTTTTTTCTACCTGACTACCTTGGGTAGAAAAGGTTCTGATACAGTTCTAGTATTCTCATTGTGGGAAGGTGCATTCTAGAGTGAAAGGCACTCCATTACTCTTTTATGGCAATTAACTGCCAACTAGGCTCAAGTCTTTGTTCTGGAGAAAAATTAGAGATTATCTACATTCCATTAAAAATAAAAGCTCATGTAGCAATGCTCCTTGCCACTTACTTTTCAGTTGTTATTTCAGGTAGCTTATATGTTACTCTGTAAACCAGCAGAACTTCATGACTTTACAGATGTAACGTTGAAAACAACCTTTGGATAAAAGTAAATGTCTGCACATAATCTTAGGAGTATCCAATTGTATAATTTTTCACCAGGTTCCAATACAAGAGAGCAGTAAGAGAGTATAAAGAACTGGTTTGCAAGGAGAGTAATGTCATTTTTCTTGAATCACGTATATTACTTTAAGCTGTAAATATATCTTTATTAACTTTCCACCTGGGGAAAGCTAGAATTAAATTCCCAACAATGTGATCACAGTCAGACTTACTCTCATTTGTTTTATCTAGTTTTAGCTTATAAAGGTTGGTATTAGTACCAATGAAAACAAAATCTGAAGGTAGTTTGTGGTTTTTTTCTATTCTTTGGGTTTTACTTTCTAGTCATAGGAAAATATAATATTATGGGCTACCAAAGCTGGTGAGGGCAAGAAGCAGTCACTGGAACACCATGAGTGAGATGGTGCAAATTTATATGGCTTTTAGAAAGCAAAGGATATTGATATCTTTAAATTATTTATGCTATTTGATGCAGTGATTCCATTTTTATGAGTTTATATGAAAGAAACTACCCTAAGTAATAATTTAAAAAATGTTTCATGTGCATATTCATCATAATGTTATTTAAATGTAAGAAAGTTAGAAGCAATCTTAATGCCCAACTATAGGGGAAAGGCTAAGTAAACTGTAGGACACCCACTGTATGAAATATTACAGTGCCATTTAAAAGAAGGAATATAGATATATAGAAAAATGTTTATGATATTATATGAAAACAGCAGAGTAAAAAATAACTGTATAAGATGTGCAAGTGCAACTCGGTTAAAAAACAAAACCAAAATCTATGCATAAATCCCTGTAAAAATACATTATGTTGTTTATCTGTGGATGGTAAGATCAGGAAAAATCTTTTGTTTTGGCTGCACTGTGTGGCATTCGTTCCTTGACCTGGAATCGAACCCATGCCCCCCACAGTGGAAGCATGGAATCTTAAGCACTGGACTGCCAGGGAATTCCCAGATCAGGAATAATCTTTAAATGTTTGTCCTATTTTATGTATATTTCCACATTTTCTGGGAAAAAGATAAATTTAAAACATTAAATATAAATAAGTAAAATGATGGGGTAACTGGTTTATGGGCTAAAGAGCTGCACAGAAATTGAGGAAGAAGGGAGGCATCCTTTCCTTGGTGGGTGAAAGACTATCAGAAGAGATCACCAGGGTGAATGCACAGGCTGCTTTGCAAATAATAAAGCCCCCATATATTTCTCGGTTTCCCAGTCTTTGTGAGCCATTGGATTGTTCAACTGTGATTTTAAAATTTGTTTTAACCAGAGACTTTTTGTTTAGAAGAAATGTCATATAGAAGCACAACAGATGGAATAAAATTAGGTTATCTCTCTCGCTCTCTCTCTCTCTCTCTCTCTCTCTCTCTCTATATATATATATATATATATATATATACATATATATATATATACATTTTTATTTATTTATTTGCGGTACGCAGGCCTCTCACCGCTGTGGCCTCTCCCGTTGCGGAGCACAGGCTCCGGACGCGCAGGCTCAGCGGCCATGGCTCACGGGCCCAGCCGCTCCGCGGCATGTGGGATCCTCCCGGACTGGGGCATGAACCCGCGTCCCCTGCATCGGCAGGCGGACTCTCAACCACTGCGCCACCAGGGAAGCCTCCTGTAATTGATTTCTAATTTCATAGCATTGTGGTTGGAGAAGATGCTTGATATGACTTCAACTTTCTTAAATTTTCCAAGGCTTGATTTGTGACCCAAGTTGTGATCTATTCTGGAGAACGTTCTGTGTGTACTTGAGAAGAAAGTGTGTTCTTTTGCTTTTGAGTGGAGTGTCCTAAAAATATCAATTAAGTGTATCTGGTCTATTGTGTCATTTAAAACTTGTGTTTCCTTATTTATTTTCTGTCTGGATGATCTGTGTATTCGTGCAAGTGGGGTGTTAAAGTTCCCTAGTATTATTGTGTTACTGTTGATTTCTCCTTTTATGGCTGTTAGCATTTGCCTTCTGTATTGAGATGCTCCTATGCTGGGTGCATAAATATTTATAATTGTTATGTTTTCTTCCTGGATTGATCCCTTGATCATTATGTAGTGTCCTTCCTTATCTCTTGTAACAGGCTTCATTTTAAAGTCTATTTTATCTGATATGAATATTGCTATTCCAGCTTTCTTTTGATTTCCATTTGCATGGAATATCTTTTTCCATCCCCTCACTTTCAGTCTGTATGTGTCCCTAGGTCTGAAGTGGGTCTCTTATAGACAGCATATATATGGGTCTTATTTTTGTATCCATTCAGCCAGTTGGTGTCTTTTGGCTGAGGCATTTAATCCATTTACATTCAAGGTTATTATCGATATGTATGTTCCTATTACCATTTTCTTAATTGTTTTGGTTTGCTTTTGTGGGTCTTTTTCTTCTTTTGTGTTTTCTGCTTAGAGAAGTTTCTAAGCTTTTATTGTAAAGCTGGTTTGGTGGTGCTGAATTGTCTTAGCTTTTGCTTGTCTGTAAACGTTTTAATTTCTCCATCAAATCTGAATGAGATCCTTGCCGGGTAGAGTAATCTTGGTTTTAGGTTTTTCCCTTTCATCACTTTCAATATGTCCTGCCACTCCCTTCTGGCTTGCAGAGTTTCTGCTGAAAGATCAGCTGTTAACCGTATGGGGATTCCCTTGTATGTTATTTGTTGCTTTTCCCTTGTTGCTTTTAATATTTTTTCTTTGTATTTAATTTTTGATAGTTTGATTAATATGTGTCTTGGCATGTTTCTCTTTGGGTTTATCCTGTATGGACTCTCTGTGCTTCCTGGACTTGATTGACTATTTCCTTTCCCATATTAGGGAAGTTTTCGTCTATACTCTCTTCAAATATTTTCTCAGACTCTTTCTTTTTCTCTTCTTCTTCTGGGACCCCTATAATTCACATGTTGGTGCATTTAATGTTGTCCCAGAGGTCTCTGAGACTGTCCTCAATTCTTTTCATTCTTTTTTCTTTATTCTGCTCCCTGACAGTTATTTCCACCATTTTATCTTCCGGGTCACTTATCCGTTCTCCTGCCTCAGTTATTCTGCTATTGATTCCTTCTAGAGTATTTTTAATTTCAGTTACTGTGTTGTTCATCACTGTGTGTTTGCTTTTTAGTGCTTTTAGATACTTGTTAAATGTTTCTTGTACTTTCTCCATTCTGTTTCCGAGATTTTGGATCATCTTTACTATCATTACTCTGAATTCTTTTTCGGGTACGTTGCCTATTTTGTCTTCATTTATTTGGTCTTGTAGGTTTTTACCTTGCTTCTTTTTCTGTAACACATTTTTTTGGTCGTTTCATTTTTTTTTTTTTTTGATGGGTGGGGCTGTATTCCTGTCTTACTGGTTGTTTGGCCTGAGGCGTTTGCAGGCAGTTGGGTAGAGCTGGGTCCTGGTGCCGAGATGAGGACCTCTAGGAGGCCTCACTCCGATTAATATTCCCTGGGGTCTGAGGTTCTCTGTTAGTCCAGCAGTTTGGACACAGTGCTCCCACCTCAGGAGCTCAGGCCAACCTCCAGCCTGGGAAGCAAGATTCTGAAAGCTGTGTGGTGGGGCAAAAAAAGAAAAAAAGGAGCAATACAATAACAAAGAATAAAAAATAAAATAAAATTTGAAAGATAAAAAATATATTAGGAAAAATAAAAATATAATTGAAGGAGCTGCAACAAGGTAACAAAACCACAAGAAAAAAAAAAAAGGATGGGGAGGGAACAAGCCAAAAGGAGCAGAACAATAAAGTATAAAGAATAAAATAAAATTAGAAAAATAAATGATTTATTAGAAAAAATAGAAATATAAATGAATCAATAACAACAAGGTAAAACAGAACCCCAGCCTAAAAGAAGAAGAAAAAAAAAGACCTTGGTATGGGAGGCAGAGTTTAGGGGTGTGGAACTTAGGCAAGGGCGGGGTTTAGGGTGGGGCGGGGCCTAAGGGGTGATGTTTGAGCATGGGGCAGGGCCTAGGCGGGGTGATATCCATGCGTGGGACAGGGCCTCTGCTTAAGACCTGCGTGGAAGGGAAGAGGCAGCACGTCCAAAGTGGGGGGACTCCAGAGTGTGGAGTTTCAGAGTTTGGAGGTAGGGCCCTGGGTGAGGGTGTGTGTGTGGAGTTTAAGCCCAGCCAGGTTGGAGGGGGTCTCCGAGTGCAGAGTTAGGGCCCTGAGTGGGAGTGCAGGGGTGGGGCTGGGGCTCTGCGCAGCAGGAGGGAGGCTCTGAGGGCAGAGGATTAGGCCCGGGAGCCCAAGAGGCTCCCGGGCACCTAAGACAGGGAAAGCACTGGCTGCGTTCCCTTCCCTTCCTTCGCGCCCCTCCCCCACCATCTCCCCCAGGGTCTCCCCAGTCACCGCTGGACCCCTAACCGTGGGTGGGTCGCGCTGGGTGTAGGAACTCCTCCTCTCCCCCAGCCGCCCCTCAGGGGTGTCGGTCCTGGAGGTCCGGCCTTTACTTTTGCTCACCCTTCCCTCCCTCCCACTCCCCCAGGACCCGCATGGCTGGAGGGAGCCTCGGTGGGCAGAGGATTAGGCCTGGGATCTCAGCAGGTTCCTGGGGGTCCAAGAGAGCAGGGGAAACCTGGCCACACTCCCTTTTGATCATCTGCCCTCCCAGTGGTCCCCCAATTTCCCCCCTCAGGCGTGGGATCCCTTCCCCTCCCCCAGCTGCCCCTCAGGGGCACCAGTCCCATCCTGCCTCCACTTCTCCTCCCCCTTCACTCCCCTCATGCCCCACATCCTACTCAGTCGTTGGGGGTTCCTCTCGTCCCCTTAGGTGTCCGTGGTCCCCCACCAGTGCCTGGTAGGTGCCCTAGTTGTGAGGAGATGCGAATTCCATGTCTTCCTTGTCCACCATCTTGACTCTCCCATAGTCTACAGTGGTACATTTGTTACAATTGATGATTCTACACTGACACATCATAATCACCCAAAGTCCATAATTTATTTATGTTTCACTCTTGGTGTACATTCTATGAGTTTGGACAAAGTTTAATGACATGTATCCATCTTTATGGTATCAGAGTGTTTTCACTGTCCTAAAGGTCAGATGTTTTTAAGGTGGCAGGTCTAATTGCTTCAGATCCTATGTAAAGTGGCATAAAGATAAAAAGAGTGTAATTGAACTGTATTAACTAGACTGATATGCAAGTGGAATAACAAAGAAGTAGGGGAGGATGTACAATTGGTGCCTCTGTATGGGCTTCATGGGCCAGTCTCACTGGATTCAGCAAGAGGTCTTTGGGAATCCAGACCGAAAAGGAGGAGAGTGGTATCCGTCACATGGAGGTGTAAAGACTGCTTCATAATTCCAGGAAAGACACCCTCTAAGGATTCCTGGAGGAATCTGAAAGGGCTGGAGTCATAGAAATGCTTTTTGGGTTACATTAAACACAACCAGATTTTTACCCTAAACTGCTGTGTTTACATAAGCAAAGAGCAGATAAACTTTATGCAAGTTTATGAATTGTTTCCTCCTTGATGCCAGAATCCTGTTGCTTTTTTCAGCAAAGTAATAAAATAGTTTTAATGAAACCAATAGAAATGATTCCCCCTGCAGATGTGTGGTAATCCTCAGCTTGTGACCCAAGGCCCTGCAGTTCTGGGTTACTGAGTGAGGGAATTATTTCATATTATGTTAGATGCAAAGGGGATTCCCCAGTGTTCTGTGATGGCGACAGAAACATATTAAGAACCACAAATAAAAATAGCAGCATAATTAAAATATAATGTAAAAGTTAAGAAGTTCAAACCTCAGCTTATTCTATCCTTCATCCCGAGACCTCTTGACAGAAGCGTGTCTAAATTTTGCTTTTTGAAGAGATCTCATTTTAATGTTTTAAATTAAAGGCAGACCATTTTTGTGGAATTAGCACAACTTTGAAGTAATGAGAATTATGCTACTTTGATTTGCTTTTTCCCTGAAGATTTTTTTTTTTTAAATCTGACATAACTACATTACGTTACAGGCACCAGGTCATTCATCCAGTGCCAGGGGCTTGGGGCAGTTGAAAGGGACACAGAGACCCCCATGTGTATCACATTACCTACAGAGTGTCCTATAGAGTGTCTACCATTCTGTGGACTCTGGTCAGGACCCTGGTTCAAGCCCGACTGACAAATTTCACAGGATTTTATTAGTTTCAATATTAGAATATCTTCTTTTTCGCTTCTCTGTTTCACCTACTTCCTATCAGCAGTGCCACACTCATGACTAACAGGGCAAGAGAGGCGATCCTGATGCTTACTTGTTCAGGAGGCTTGTCTTGTTTGATGTGTCATGATATGCCAATAACTTCAGCATTCTGCATTTTCCCCCTCTTTTTTTAACTGAGGCATAAAATGCATAAAATGAGGTATATTAATTGAAACATGTATTTTAAGGAGTTTTTACATATGTATACACTTGTGTAACCACTACACAGACTAAGATATAGACTGTTTCCAGGAGGTTTCCTGATGCCCCTTGCTTGTTAATGCCACCATCCTAGAAGTAACCATTTTTCTGACTTCTCTCCATACAGAACGCTTTCCTTTGCATCTGGCTTTTTTTGGTCAACACCAGGTCTGTGAGATTTATCCAAGTGTTGCACCCATGAGCAGTTTGATGTTTTTTTTATTGCCATGCCATATTCCCCTGGGTGAATCCACCACATATTATTTATTTATTCTCCAGTTGATGGATTGTTTCCAGTCTATGACTTTTATGAGTAAACCTACTCTGAACACTCATGTATATATCTTTTGGTGGATGGACATAAGCATTCACTTCTCTTGGGTATATGGCCAAGACTAGCATTGCTAGGGTATAGGTAGGTATATGTTTAGTTGACTAGTTTCCCTTAGTATTTACATGTTACATAACCATAGTACAATATCACAACCAGGAGACTGACGTTGATACGATGTGTGTGTATAGTTCTATACCATCTTATTACCTATGTATATTTGTGTAACCAGCACCCCAGTTAAGATTCAGAACCATTCCATCGCCACAAAGATCGCCCTCCTGCTATCCCTTTGCAGCCACGGCCAACCCTTTTTCCTCCACCATCCCTAATTCTTGACACCCACTAGCCTGTCATCCATCTCTAAAATTTTGTCATTTCAAGAATATAAGATGAATGGAATTATACAGTAGTGACCTTTTGTGACTGCCTTTTTTCACTCAGGATAATGTCCTCAAGATCCATCCAATTTATTGCATGTATCAATGATGGTTACTTTTTATTGTGCAGTAGTGTTCCATGAAATGACATGACCTCTGGTTCTAGGGCAGGGGTCCCCAATCCCAGGCCGCGGATTGGTACCGGCGAGTGAGCGAAGCTTCGTCTGCCACTCCCCATTTCTCCATCACTCACATTACCGCCTAAACCACCACCACCCCCCAATTCGTGGAAAGAGTGTTTTCCACGAAACCAGTCCCTGGTGACAGAAAGGTTGGGGACCGCTGTTCTCGGGTATTTGTCCAATGGAGGAGAGAAGCTGTGGTTGCACATGATAGATGTAATCTGACTGGATAATTTTCATCGAAGCTCATAGAAGTCATGACAAATAAGCAAAAGATGATGATGATGACAGTGACAATCAGAATATGTTCAATTGAAGAAAAATCCGTTACAAACTCCTGCTGAGTTGTTGCCAATGTCCTCATCAAGAAACAAGTAGGAGTCCAGTTGCCATGTGAGTCCCTTTAATCAATGTTCTTTTTTTTTTAGATTTTTAGAAATTTTTATTTTTTTCATTTATTTATTTTTGGCTGCATTGGGTCTTCGTTGCTGCACGTGAGCTTTCTCTAGTTGTGGCGAGTGGGGCCTACTCTCTTCGTTGCGGTGTGTGGGCTTCTCATTGCAGTGGCTTCTCTTGTTGTGGAGCATGGGCTCGGTAGTTGTGGCTTGTGGGCTTTAGAGCGCAGGCTCAGTAGTTGTGCACGGGCTTAGTCACTCTGCGGCATGTGGGATCTTCCTGGACCAGGGCTCGAACCCGTGTCTCTTGCATTGGCAGGTGGATTCTTAACCACTGAGCCACCAGGGAAGCCCTTAATCAATGTTCTTGACACTTCCTAGAAATAAAGCTAAAGAATAAGAACTGGAAAGAGATTCTCAATGAAATATCAGGTATGAGGGTGCTCCTTAGCTTACATTAGATCGCTGGCTAGGTTTATTAAGTAAAAACAATGTGGCAATGGCAAATTTATATATTGGTTTGATGAAACCTACTTTGTTACAAAGATGCTTTCAATATTTTATTTCCCTTTTATCAATAACAAACCAATAAGGAAGGTGTTATTATTGTTGCAGTTTTAAAATGAGGAAATTGAGGCACAGACGATTAAATAATTTACCCCAGAAATATAAATAGTAAGTGGTAGTGTTAGATTATACTGTAAGTGGTGTCAGCTGGGGCTGTGATTATCTGGGGACTGTATGAGGCTGAAACTACCAAGAGGGCTCACTTACACGTCTCCCAGTCTGTGCTGGCTTTTCTAGGAGCTCAGCTGGGACTGTCAACCACAGTGTCTCGATTTTCCTCCATATGCTTCATGGAACTTGAGATCCTAACAGTATGGTGGCCAAAGGAAATGTTTCAAGCATGAATGCAGAAGATGCAGATTTCTTAAGGTTCAGACTTTGAAACTAGACAGCATTACTTCCACTGCATTCCATTGGTGATAGCTGTCTCAGGGCCAGCCAAGATTCAGAGGAAGGGGATATTGACAGGAGGGGCAAAGAATTTGTGGTTGCCTTTTTTTTTTTTTTTTTTTTTTTTTTTGTGGTACTTGGGCCTCTCACTGTTGTGGCCTCTCCCGTTGCGGAGCACAGGCTCCAGACGCGCAGGCTCGGCGGCCATGGCTCACGAGCCCAGCCGCTCCGCGGCACGTGGGATCTTCCCGGACAGGGGCACGAACCCGTGTCCCCTGCATCGGCAGACGGACTCTCAATGTGGTTGCCTTTAATCTACTGTAAGCATTGACTAATTCAAACAAGAAAAATGATGTAGGGCAACGGTTGCTTTAATAACAGGTCTGTTTTCGGTCCTTGCATCTGACCTCATATTTGGTATCACTTCATTTTGTCTTAGCCAACAAAGCCTGATATTTAAACATACAGATTTAATTGATCAATAGAATTTCATGAATAGAATTAATATTTCAAAACGTATTATTGTCTAAGGTGAATTTTGGAAAAATCACAACTTCACAATTATCAGCTTAGGTGGTATCAGATATGGACTTCTCATCAGTCAATCCTCTACTCCCTTTAGGGGTACTAGAGTCCTTGAGGGACCTTGTAATGTTTGAAGCAGGGCCAGTGTATTGGAACTGATTTTTGAAAAACATAGTCAGAACTTAGTCATGCATATAGTGCTGTTCATATCTAAAACATTATCTTGGAAGCTTTGCAATTATTCCAATAATACTGCCTTATTAAAAAAGAATTTATGGAACTATTACTTTGGAATTGCTTTCAGAGTCTGTAACGCTCACTTTGAAAATCCAAGCCAGTTATTTTTTTTTTTTTAGTGTGACTAATTTTTTAAGTGCTATGAGCTGAACAGACCTAAGTCTGATGAATGTGGCATGGGGGTCAAACTATGACTGCTGGTTTTGATGCTAAAAAAGATTTAATGACAAACTAATTAGGATTGATTTTCTTATTGCTTATAAATTGGCTTCTGATAGCAGTTCCAGGAAAAAAAAATCAAACATATTTTGAGCAGTAGCTTCCTATTAAATTAGTGTGCCTCTCAGGGAATCCACTTTGAAAAAGACAGCACATATTTGGATGTATAAATTCTGGCATATTTATTCAAAAAAGCAGATGAGTTACTTTATCTTCATCTTATAGCACTTATAGTCTGATCTCATGTTTTTCTGATGTATGTACCATGTATATAATACTAATATTTTATACATATGTAGTGATTTTTAACTTTTAAAATATTTTACAAACTTTTAAATCTTCGCAGTGAGGTCGTGACCATATTATTCATGAATATATTGTTCAGTTTCGACATGAGGAAATCAAGTTACAGAGATTTAAGAGCCTTTCTAAAAAAAGAAACAAAAATAAATAAAAAATAAAAAAAGAAACAATAGATGGTAAATGCCAGAACTGCAATAAAATCAGAGTTTTTCCCTTCATAATGCAGTAATAGTCCTTTTTATGACATGGTATCAGAAACAGTGGAGGAAGATAGCTATTTTGTAAAGGTGTTTGGATCTCAAAGAATAAATTAAGGTAAAATAATATTTTTTCAGAGAAGCATTTAAAAAAGTTTTTGCAGGGCTGATCTGAACCATTAATTTTTCTCATAAGAATCTCAATTGATTCAGTAAATAATTCCATTCCCATCACTTTGGGTTCAATGGATTTTCTCCTTGTTTCTAACTATAGTATCCTAAGCAGGATGCTTTTGTGGCACTTTAAAGCGGTGCATTGGATTTTTCTAACACTATACCTAAGATCAATGGTACCCGAACCGCGTGTCAGTCTGCGAACTCACTGCTGTTCAGTTAATGCCTGTGGAAAAAGAGGTCCATACTCCTGACAGAATCCCAGGAACAAGTCCCTTCCTCAGGAGGAGAAATTGCCTGTGACCATGAATGAGTGGGCTGCCGTACAATCCTTGGGCCTGTCCTAAGTGCTTCGGCAACTGCCCACTAACCTCTGCATGTTTCTCAGCAGAGTGAAGAATACAGTTCATTGCTATAAGCCCTCATCCAGAAGATGTCCCTATAATCATGGATGTGTAGCTCTTCTCTGAGCGTTGTCTACAATTTCCTGCTTTAATTAAAGGATGAGAATTTCTGAAGAATGTTAGCCTACAAGGACTGCAATCGGAGAACTTAGTCTCTCTCCAAGTGCCATTTCAGCTTTCTATCAACCTTACAGGTAACCCAAGACTGAGATCTCAGAATTCTGCTGGGCCTTGCTTTTGCTTCTGGCATGAATGAATGATTTCTGTCTTCCATCCTATCCTCACTGATAGCAGTCTGTCTTCCTGTTCGGTCCAGCAAGGTTGGGCTTTCAGGTGTAGTAAAGGGGGACAAAGTGAAGAAGGTGGTCTTTTTCCCCCCCATGAAAATGTTCCAAAGGTGGGAAACTTTTGCAAAATTGGTGGTCTTTTTCTTTTTTAAACAGAGCAAAATTCTTATATTATGAGAAATTCTAGTTTCTAGATTATAAATAATAGGGGGAATTTCTCAGGTTGACTGACGACAGAGACATGTGCAGCCTTCTTCTGTATGAAGAAAAGAGCAGGCAGATTCCCAAAATGGGGAAAATAGCTGTAGACGGTGCCAGAAAGGGTTCCAAAATTCTATTCTTAAGCCCCTTGAAAGGTCAGAGCTCCAAACTTTGTTGTTCAGTTAAACCAAAACTTGGAGGAGCAAGAATTTCTAAACTAGAGTTCGTGACATTGCTCTGTGTAGATCAGAGGGTACGGATCTCCAAAAATGGGAACATATATTTACATGTGGATACATCTAGGACATGTAGACAAGGGTTCAGAGAGGAAGATTATTAAAATACAACAATTTCTTCTAAGTCTTCAGTGGATCATGTAAAAATTAAATCAGTGGGTGACTTAAGGTGTTGTATAAAACCAAATCACAAAATAAGTCCTATAATCCTGAGATCCAAGTGAGCAAGAACTCCTTTCACACATATCCAGGTTCTATATCAGAATGAAATGTTGTTTTTAAGGGAAATATTTTTGTTTTTTAAGAAGTGTGCTGAGAACAGGGTGGAGAAATACGAGAACACTGAGGAATAAGAATGATGACCCAAGGTTCTATGGTTGTATTAACCTTATTTTTTAAATAAATTTTAAAAAGAAGAAAAGGAGAGATTAAATTAGTGAGGACTGGAATATTTAAGTGTATTAAGTAGGTGGAAGATAGGAGATGAAGAAAAGATAGAAAGAGGTCCTGCTCCTGTCATATACTCCGTGATAATTAGCCATCGTTCTAGACTGAGACAGCAGACCCTCCCAAATGGGAAGCCATGGCCTCAGTATTGCAAACATGCCTCTCACCAAGGCTGCTGATAAAAATTGTTAGCATTCAGAGATTAAGAATTCCTTTTTTGTTTTTTTTAGGAGAGCAATAACCAGTTAGGCGGGGCTAATTCTCCTAATTTAGTTCTGTTACACCATGCCTAAAGAGAGAAAAAAACATGGGTAGGACCATGGTGTTTGTCCTTAAAGGACTCCTATGGCACTACACTTTATTTCATTTTTTAAAACTAGTTTTAAAATTTAGGCTTTTATACATGGGTTGAAAATTACAGAAACCAATAGGAAAATACCATGAAATACTCTCCAACCAGAGGGGGACTGGGGCTCTTTCTCTTCCTCTGCTTCATTCTTCCCATCCTTACTGGGGGAAGGATATTTTAGCATAACAATACACTGCAGGATTTGCCTGGTAATACCTAATGATTGTGACCTCAACATCCATAGTTGGGCAAGAAACCCTTGTTCTAAGTCTGAGGTTAGTCTGAGGTTCTCACTTCAGGCGTATAGGTGGACCAGGCTATGTAGGTGTGGAGAGGCTGTGAGGTATCGATGAAGAAAGCATAACATGCACACGCCTGAAGCTCTGTGGTCATGTGGCCCATTGTACAACCCTGAGACTGATGGTCTGTAGCTGGCTCAGCTGGGATGGTCTTTTGCACATTTCCAAGCTAGACTCCGTACAGAACTGTTGCAGTCTTATGTGCACATAAGTTCTGTTGTATATAACTTTGGCCTTGAAGGGGGCCAGCTGAGCTTCCACAAGTCTGATTTGGTGATCAGTCCTTTAGGTGTTAGCTTCCAGAACTGTGTACTGTTGTCTTCCTTCTTTGTGTTTTCAATAAGTAAACCATATATGATTTAGCCGAGGTTGTGTGTCTGTCATCAGTGCGATCCTACTCCTGACGGCGGCCAATATGCTGATTACCCACACATCTGAGTTTCTCTACAAAAGGTAATAAACATTAGCGAGACAGACATTGTCTTGTTGGTACTCTGCTTTGAAGAACGTGGGGATCCACATTCCCTTCTAGGATAAAGCCAGGAATATATCCCCCCAGCCAGGGTCATACCAGGAAATAGGTCCCCTGGGTTATAAAAATTAAGGGAAATATGGAGTAGAAACCCTGAAAGGAAGTTTGAGTTGTGAAATAGCAGAGGGGCCGCAAGGTCAATGGGGAGAGAATTCCAGGTGCCCATCAGAGGCAGACTCTGTGAATTGAATTCATCCTGATGGAAATGGCAAGAGAATATTTTGCATCATCCTGAAACCCCTATATATGTTCATGTCGAGCTATTCGAGATTATTCTTCTAGTCACTGAGCCAGTATTTTCCTTGAGATATTGGAGCTAAAATTAAATTAGAAAATATTAATCAGTTCTGTGTACTCTATGTGTCTTTTACCTCGTTTAGCAATTTTACTAGAATCAACTTTTTACTTTGTTGATCTTTATTTTCTATTTCATTAATTTCTGCTCATCCAGCATGTGGCTTCATTCTTTATATACATGCTCTTTGGTGGTGGTTTCCCTTTTCGCATCATGACTTGTCCAGATCTCTGGGGCTCATCCAGTCCTCTGGTACAATGCAGTACCCAGCTCTAATTTGCTACTTGCTCTTCAATATGCTAAGGTATCCAG
Organism: Phocoena sinus; assembly: GCF_008692025.1. Classification (NCBI taxonomy): domain Eukaryota; kingdom Metazoa; phylum Chordata; class Mammalia; order Artiodactyla; family Phocoenidae; genus Phocoena; species Phocoena sinus. Next base: position 70,185,955 of record NC_045774.1, on the reverse strand, counting down.
CCTTTTTTGCAGAAACACGTATTGCTGCCATTTGGAACTGTTCTCAATTAACAGATTCCACAACACCAGAGTCAGGCTTTAAAATAAAAATTTTTTTTTTTTGGACAGTGCCTAAAATGTGGAGCCCAAAGACTGTGCTTCCACTGTATCTTAGAATATTATTTCAGCAGAAGGGATATTTAGGTGGACTTTTGAAGTGTTGGCACTTTGGGCGAGTTTGGAGGATCCCCGTAGAAAAGGCAGGGGGTATTTTCTTCTAATGCTAGTCCTTGAGTGGTTCCCAGCGTGCTGCTTCCTCTCTCATATGCACATGTTAAAGTTGCTTCAGTGAAGTTTCCAATTTTCTCATTTTTCTTCAGGTTATTTACTTTACATCACTTTGGCATAAAATTCTCTGTACTATTTTGAGGACATGAAAGATAAACTATTTGTAAATTCCCAGTTCTCCACAGAGATGGACACCAAAGTCAATTCATTTTCTGTTGTTACTGTGTTCAGTGCACACATGCCATGGGGTTGTGAAACAATAAGTATATACCCTCCTTAAAAACTCATAATCTGTTGGGAAATAGTTATGTGGATAACATTAGAAGTGTCAAAGAAGATAAATTGCTGGAGAAAAAACTCCATGGATTGTGTGTGTTCGTGTTTGTGTGTGTGCACATGCACACGTATACACATATATGTACTCTTGTCCTGGGGGTAGGGCTGTTGAAGATGATATGCAAGGGAAGGACTTCAGTTCTTCTGAAGGATGGATGATGTTTCACCAGATGAAGTTGGAGGAAAAAGGCTTTTCAATGGAGAGAACAGGGAGCTAAAGCCAGGAATGGAAGAAGTATGGTTCTCGAGATTGCATTTTGTTTATTCTCATGATGTTAACATAACTGCCTCATTACAGACTGCAACAGAGAGATTAAATATCCTCATCAAACACACATGAGGAAGCTAAGGAAATGGAAGTGGAAATCACTTCTTCCAATTCATATACTACCTTCCCATCAAATTTCTAAGGAAATAATGTGTGAGCTGTCCCAGCAAAAATTTGGAGGAGGTATTAAGCCATATGCAATGCTCTCTAGGACCAACCCTGGTCCAGTGGTAAAGGAAAGAGAGAAGTGAAGTAATACTTATGGAGCATCTTTCCATCAGATCTAGATACCTACTGACATACTTCTATTTAACGCTCATAATGATTGGTTTTATAGGCGTCAGGGCTGTGTTTCAAAAGATTAACTTTATGTTTATGCTGTTCCCCACAAAAAATCCACCGAGTAAGGATAAATAAACTTCATTTGTTCACTTTAGTTGAGAATTAAAGGGTAAAGTGGCTTCCCCTAGGCAAAGAGGCAGGGAAGGAATGCTTGGGCCAAGGAAGCCAGTTGGAAGAGACAAAGGGATTGGAGAGGCATGATGAGGTCAGATAGCTAAGGCCGTATCAATGTGCAGTTGACACTCATTCATCCATTTATCAATTCATTCATTGCACAAATATTTATTGAGCTCTTGCAATGTGTAAGACACACTGCCCTGTGGACTCAGGATATAACAGTAACCAGATAGACCAGATCCTTCTTCTCATACGGTTTACATTCTTGTGGGTAGTTGCACACAAATAAAAAGCCAATGAATAAGAAAAGAAAATATTAGATAGTGGTGAAAAGTGCTATACAGAGAAATATAAAAAACTAACCAGTATAGCTAGATGGCTGCTTTAGATTGGATTGGATGGTTGGACGATCAAGGAAGATAATGTACATAGGCTGAAGTTTGAATGGCAAAATCAAAACAAAATACCAACCCAGAACACACAAACAAACAACATCTAGCTATATATGAAAGTCAGGAAAAATAGAATTCTGAGTGCAATGTTCCTGAACTTAGAATCCTACTATAAGCTCAAGGAACTTAAGAAGCTAGGGTAGTTGGAGCATAGTGGAAGAAGGGATAATGATATGAACTGAGGCCAGGTGAGTAGGCAGGTGTCAGATCACTTATGGCATTGTGAGAAGTTTGTATTTTATTTTATGGGTAATGGGAAACGATTGAAGAGATTTAAATTAGAAATGATCTCATATAACATTTTAAAAGATTTTTAAAACCTCACTGACTGCTGTGTAGAGAGTGAACCTAGAGGCTTGAGAACGAAATCAAGACCAGCTGGAGATCACTGTGTCATATGAGAGATAGTATTGTCTTGGACGTATATGGTTGCCTAAGAGGTTATGAGAAGAGGATGGGCTCAGAACTGAATCATTCATGCCAATGAAGACTTATGCAAAAATCTATGAGATATGATGGTATAAAGAGTGACGAGCTGCCAAACACTTGGAACACAAGCATTTGTGCAGCAATGCTTCCGGATGCAAAGTACTTCTTTTTACTCCCCAACTTTTAAAAGACACTGATAGCCTTTGAAGTTTCTGAAAAAGGCTCATAAAATTGAAAATTTTCTTTGATGTTATCAATGTGCAAATAATGATTGAAAACCAGGCACTGCCTTCATAGATAGAGCAGAGTTTCATCTAGATCCATGCTGAAGGGACATTGTATAACAGCCATTTCTCCGTGATGTGCCACAAAATATTAGAAGAAATGTAAGCAACTATGAGTATTTATGGACTGCATAATGTCACTTGACAAAGGCATGGCTTCAGTTCTCCTCTGCTGCTCTCCCAAAGCCACAGAGCATTTGGATGACTGCAAGACACGTTCAGCAAGGAAGTAAATCAATGGAAATCTAAGCCTCGTATTTTCTTTTCTTTGAAATCTTTTATTTTAAGCTAATGTAAGCTTGATATAAATCAAGACAGCTATTATAATAACAACATACATTTTCCTTAATCACCATCAGTTAAAAATAATGTTTGACTTTAAAACCTGAAGAAGATAGTAACTTCATTTTACTTGTGTACAGTAGGATTTGATGTCATCTCACAAACTTTTGTAGTGAAATAATACCTAATTCAGACTTCCATGATTTTTATGAAGACACTTTTTGATGCCTAATTCATATTTGATCCTCTCAGTAAGTTTCTGTCAATACTTTACACCCTAGGGTGAGTTGGTAAGAAGAATTTCCCCCACTACAATTAGCTTGAAGTCAGGGCACTTAGAGGATAGGAACTTTAATTAGAATTAGGGAAGCAATAATTTGGGTGACTTTAAGGAAGATTTTCTGAGTGGATAACCACGAACATCAAGTAGGTACTGGGTACATCCTAGGGAAATCTTGGAGAACAAGACCAAAAGACAAGATGTTGGCATCACCTAGATGGTAACAAATCTAGACTCAGAGATAATCCAGATATTGAAATCAGACAGGGATTTTATTTAATTTATTTATTTATTAACATCTTTATTGGGGTATAATTGCTTTACAATGGTGTGTTAGCTTCTGCTTTATAACAAAGTGAATCAGTTATACATATACATATGTTCCTATATCTCTTCCCTCTTAAGTCTCCCTCCCTGCCACCCTCCCTATCCCACCCCTCCAGGCGGTCACAAAGCACCTAGCCGATATCCCTGTACCATGCAGCTGCTTTCCACTAGCTATCTACCTTACCACTAGCTATCTACCGTTTGTTAGTGTGTATATGTCCATGACTCTGTCTCGCCCAGACAGGGATTTTAAAATAAGTGTGGTTAATATGTTAGATGCTCCAATATGGAAAAAGTAAAAACATGCTATAGCCAGTTGAGAATTTTTTTTTTTTTTTTTTTTTTTTTTTTTTTTTTTTTTTGCGATACGCGCGCCTCCCACTCTTGTGGCCTCTCCCGTTGCGGAGCACAGGCTCCGCACGCGCAGGCTCAGCGGCCATGGCTCACGGGCCCAGCCGCTCCGCGGCATGTGGGATCTTCCCGGACCGGGGCACGAACCCGTGTCCCCTGCATCGGCAGGCGGACTCTTAACCACTGCGCCACCAGGGAAGCCCCAGCCAGTTGAGAATTTTAACAAAGAGATGGAAAGTATAAGAAAGAGTCACATGAAAATGCTAGAAATAAAAAATACAGATATGATAATGCCTTCAGCAGGCTTATGAGTAGTTTCCATACAGCTGAGACAAGAATTAGTAAACTTGAAGAAATTGCTCAAACTGAAATTCAAAGAAAAAAAGTGAAATGAATATAAGCGTATCTCAGAGATATTGCAGTTTGGTTCCAGACCACTGCAATACAGCAAATATTGCAATAAGTGTGCCACACAAAGTTTTTGATTTCTCAGTGCATATAAAAGTTATGTTTATGCTATGCTGTAGTCTATTATGTGTGCAATAGCATCATGTCTAAAAAACAACATACATACCTTAATTAAAAATACTTTATTGCTAAAATTGCCAACTGTCATCTGACAATGCAGGATTGCCACAAACTGCAGTAAAACAAGGTATGCCTTTAAAAACAGAGCACCCAAGAGCTTGGGATAATATCAAACAGTCTAACATAGGTATAACTGGACTCTCCAAAGGGGAAAATTGAGAGAATGTGGTGTGATAATATATGAAGATGTAATGTTGATAATTTTCTAAGAATTATGAATGATATCAAACCACAGATCTAAGAATATTAGAGAGCCACACTGAGGATGAATATTGAAAAAATCACTCAGACACATCATATTCAAACATCTAGTAACCAAAGATAAAGAGACAATCTTGAAAATTTAAAAACACAGAGAGACACCTTATATTCAGAGGAACAAAGGAAATATTATAATTACAACAGACTTTCTTCAGAAACTCTGCAAGCCAGAAGACAATGAATCAACATCTTTAAAATACTGGAGGAAAAAAACCCAACAACAACAACCAAAAACCTGTCAACCCAAAATCTATACCCAGCAAAATTGTCTTCAGCGTTGGTCATGATGTCACCATGGCTGCATAGACAGATTTTGAAATCTTTCCTGACTGCTCCAGTCAATTCGACCACACCCTTCTCTGAATTTCTATAGCTCTGATCTTCGAATCACAGGTTAGGTGTTTGATTCTTTCCTATAGTGTCTGTTCTTCAGGAATCACATGTCTGGAAGTCTCCTGAAAGTTGATAGTTTTCAGAAGGAGAGAAAATTCTGCTGCACTTTCCTGTCCCTAGCTCAGTACTGGGCTCACGGTAGGAAGGTGACACATTTAAATCAAGCTTCTTCATTGGTTGCTTTTGACTAGAAGATGGCATATTTTTCTCATGTATTATAATAGATTTTTCTCATGTAATAGGGGCAAGGAGTCTATCTGATAGGCAAAATAGAAAAAGAGAGGACAGATAAGGCAGTTACTTTTTCTATGCCAGTGCTGCTCTTTATTTTCTTATAAGCAGAGTCTGTCCCTGCTCTAAGCACTCCCTACCTCACTTCTCTCCCTCTACCCCCAAAAGATATGCTTTGTTTGGTGAAATCTTCGATTTCATCAACATCAACAAATCCTCATCAACATTGATAATTCGAGAACTGCTTTCTTTGGAGCAAGGGGATAAGGAAGGTCGGCCACAGAAGGCTTTGTTTTGTTGAGTGGAATATTAAAGTTGAAGATGCTTGTGAGATTAGACAGGGATTAAAGGGGGGCTGCAGGGGAGACATGAGGGTTCTGTAGTGGGAGAAGAACTTTAGCAGAGAAGATATTAGAGATCTAAGGAAGAAAATTTGAAAGTTTTGCTGAGGTGTGTTAAGTAACTCTGTATCCCCTGTCGTTGCCAACACTTTAGAAGTTGGATTTATTAGGAGGGGAGGGAAGAGGGTAATACTGCAAATGCTGACTCTGGCCTCACAGAGGGTGCCGGGTAGGGTCAGTGGCAACCACAGGAAGTCTAACCTTCATGGATTAATTAACCACCATTGCCATGGTGAAAAGAACAGCTGCAATTCTGAGTTTTGTCAAGATCTGCCTGGACACTGCAGATAAACAACACTTCAAAAAATCATTTAGTTTTTAAAGTGGGCAGGTGGAAACTTTATTTTCGCTTCCCAGTGGGAATTATATTTTGAGCCTGGGAGTAGATACACATGCTAAATTTTGCTTATCAAAATGGAAACTATGGACAGACCTTAAATGATTACCTTAGTAGTCAAAGAGGACTATGCAAATACAGATAATCTCTAAATACAATGTACTTTAAATATAAACAACAAACTTATAATGGTACTGAGAGACCACAGCGGCAACTAGATATATTTTAACAAGCCTGTGCCTCCTTTTCCACGCATCTTCCTTTAATGGGCATTCTCCTTTCACAAGAAGTACCTGCCTGCACACACTAGGTCTGCTTCTCTCTAGGTGTGAGTCCTATACTCCTGGCTGGCAAAGCTAGCCAATAAGCAGATGCTGTACGTTAGCTTTGATCGCCATTAACTAAATGAGGCTGAAATTGTGCTCATTATGAAAAGATTCTCAAATCCACATCCAGAGCTACTCCTGACAAGATGCAGCCAGACCACCCAGCAGAGAGGCTCCTGCCCAGACACTGCTACTGAAAACATAACTAGTTGAGTCAATAGCTGATTTAGAAGGTATTTTCTAGATTTTCTTGTACAATGGGAAGATGGGTCTGGGTGTAGTTACCTGAGGCTATTTCTGAGAAAGTGTACAGAAACTGTGGTAGATTGTTTCCAAAGGCGGCCTCACAATTCCTCCCATCCAGCATGCAATTTTATAGTGTGACTTTGCCCTTTCCCATCAAGAGATGGAGTTTATTTCCTTTCCCTTAAATCTGCCTGGCTTCAAAGGCTCACTTTGAATAACAGAATGTGGTAGAAATGACATTCTAGAATTTCCAGGCCTAAGCCTTAAGAGACCTTGCAGCTTTTGCTCTTGCCCTCTCGGAGCCCAGAGCAACAATTTAAACAAGTCTGACTACCTTCCTTCCAAGTGGGTGGCCACGTCGGAAAAAGGCCTTGAATGATGCGGGATTACAAAGAAAGAGAAACTCAGCCTTTCCCTGGACATTCCAGCCAACCCGGTGGCAATCCCACTGGAAGAAATGGATGTGAATCCACCGTGGGTTCTCCAGCCCATCTAAGCTCCTCCAGCTGACATCATGTGAGGTGCAGCCTTGCTCCCACTGCAGAATCGTCAGCAAATAAATGCTCTTTATTATCTTCAGCCACATTGTTTTGGGAGCAATTTCTCATGTAGCAATAAATAACCAATACCTAAATAAACTAGCAGTGTAATAGTAATAAATATCAATGATGGTGATGACAGTAGTTAACATTTATATAATACCTCATATGTGCCAGCACTCTTCTAAATACTCTGCTTAAATTACTAATTTAATTTATTAATTTATTTTATTTTTGCTGTGTTGCGTCTTCGTTTCTGTGCGAGGGCTTTCTCTAGTTGTGGCAAGCGGGGGCCACTCTTCATCGCGGTGTGCGGGCCTCTCACTATCGTGGCCTCTCTTGTTGTGGAGCACAGGCTCCAGACGCGCAGGCTCCGTAGTTGTGGCTCACGGGCCTAGTTGCTCCGCGGCATGTGGGATCCTCCCAGACCAGGGCTCGAAACCGTGTCCCCTGCGTTAGCAGGCAGATTCTTAACCACTGCACCACCAGGGAAGCCCACTAATTTAATTAAAATGGCCCTGTGAGGTAGGTATGATAACTTATGTTCATTTTAAGAGATGAGAAACTTGAGACCCAGAAAGGTTACAAAGTCCAAAGTCACAAAGTAAGTGGTAGAGATGGGACTACATGAACACCTCTTAGGTGCTAGGTGCTGTCTCAGGTCCTTTCTATATATCATCCCTTAATTCTCGTACAACCTGACTCATGACGTAAATATTAGTTCCTCTATTTTATAGGTGAGTAAACTAAGACTTGGAATCTGGTTAATGCGAGAGACAGCTTTTAAACCCAATGTAGCTGACTCCAGTGCCCAGTCTCTTTTCACTCTATGATGTGGAGTACCATCCACATTTAATTAGTTGTTCAAAATCATCTACAGGATGTCTTCCTGAAAACCTTTATGAATGTTGGATGTGTAACAAGGCAAGGATGTCCCCTCTCCTCACTCCTATGCAATACTGAATTATAGGCCTTTGCAGTGGGCAAGAAAAATGAAGGAAAGTCATACTAAAGGAATAACTAAAACTGTCCCCATTTACAGACAGTGTGACTTTCTATATATAAAAAACTCCTACCAATAGAATAAGTGAATCTAACAAGGTCACTATGCAAAAATCAATCATATTTTCATACACTGTGAATAAATAATTAGAAATTGAAATTAAAAAGTATCAGTTTTAATAGCACCAAAACCATGAAGTACTTAGGTGTAAATCTAACAAAACATTTGCAAGATCTGTATGTGGAAACTAAAAGACACTGATGAAAGAAATCAAAGACTTGAATAAGAGATATATCATGTTCATGGATTGGAAGACTCAATATTGTTAAGATATTAATTCTCTCCAAATTGATCTATAGATTAAATTGCAAATCCAACCAAAATTCCACCAGGATTTTTTAATCTTAATCTTTTATTGAGGTGAAATTCACAAAACAAAATTAACCATTTTAAAGTGAACCATTCGGTGGCATTTAGTACATTCACAATGCTGTGCAATCATCTCTATCTGGTTTTCATCATCCCTAAAGGAGACCCTGTACCTGCTAAACAGTCACTCCCCTTCCCTCCCTTATCCTCAGCCCCTGACAACCACCAGTCTGCTCTGTCTCTGTGGGTTTGCCTATTCTGAACATTCATATAGGTGCGATCGTACAATATATGGCCCTTTGTGTCTGATTTCTTTCACTTAGCAAGTTTTTGAGGTTCATCCACACTATAGCAAGTAAAAGAGCTTCATTCCTTTTATGGCTGAATAATATTCCATTGTACAGATGAACCACCATTTGTTTATCACTTTGTCAGTTGATGGGCATTTGGACTGTTCCCACTTCTTGGCTATTGTGAACAGTGCTGCAATGAACATGCATGTCTATGAGCTTGTTTGAATCCCTGCTTTCAATTGTTTGGGGTCAGATGAGTTTTGTAGTCTCTCAACATACCTTCCCTGGGTTTTCTATCTCACTTCACATTTTACTTCTCTTTGTCCTTCTGTTTAACAGATCTAGCCCCAAGGCACCGAGAAGCTGATTCATACATTTCTTTTTCTTCCTTTTTTTTTTTTTTTGAAGATTTTTTTGATGTGGACCATTTTTGAAGTCTTTATTGAATTTGTTACAATATTGCTTCTGTTTTATGTGTTGGCTTTTTGGCCACAAGGCATGTGGGATCCTAGCTCCCCGACCAGGCATCGAACCCATACCCCCTGCATTGGAAGGTGAAGTCTTAACTGATGGACTGCCAGGGAAGTCCCTGATTCATACATTTCTTAATCTGAGCAGGGGCTGCATTCACTGTGTGAAAATTCTTCAGAGTTCTGGGTGCAGGTGCTGTGGCAGTAATTTTTCCTTATAAGCTTCTGGACCCATCAGGGTTATTGACTCTAAATACCAGAAACAAACTCTAACCAAGCAGAATTAATTCAATGAGATAATCCTGTAGCTCACAGAATTCACAGGGATCTGGACAATCAGACTTGAGAATATGCAGGAACTGTGGGGAATATGCAGGAACTGTGGGGTGGTGGGTACAGTGGACATCCTAGGACACCCCCGGCCACACCCTAGGAAGAGCTGTGTCAGCAGGCTGTTCTGGGTGTCCAGACTTTGAACAGAATCCACGGGCATCATTAAGGTGGGATACACACTGTTTTAGCTCCCAGCAGACACACACAGACATATACAGAAACACACATGCAAACACAGACACGCACAGACACAGAAAAATATACTCACACACCACTCTTATGCCCAGAGGCAGAGCTCTTCATGTAAGCCTAAATTATAACAATTTGAAAAGTCTAGAGAATTCCCTAGCGGTCCAGTGGTTTGGGACTCCGTGCTTCCACTGCAGGGGGCACAGGTTCAATCCCTGGTCAAGGAACTAAGGTCATGCATGCCATGGGGCACGGCAAAAAAAAAAAATCTAGCTGAGGACTTGATAGTATATCCTGTCCCAGGTCCTGTGAAGGCTGGATAAAATCCCTTCACACAGAACTACCTTCCTCCCCCTTTCCTGTGGAGACAGGCCTTGACTCCTTGTCTGAAGAAAACAGGACACTTTCTTGAATAAGATGAAATGGTACTGCTCAAACTATCAATTTTCACAGACCACTGTTGTTCCTTTTTAATTCACTGTTGCTTCCTTCTGGAGGCTATGAGAGGAATTTTTCCCCCCTTTTTCTCCAGTTCATATATTTTTGTTTGTTTGTTTTTGTATGTATGTATGTATATATGCGTCTATGTATTTATTGAGATATAATTGACATGTAACATTGTGTTTGTTTAAGGTGTACAATTTAAGGTTTGATACATTTATATATTGCAATATGATTACCGCCCTAGCATTAGCTAACACCTCTATCATGTTACATAATTATCATTTCTTTTTTTGTGGTGAGAACAATTAAGATCTAGTCTCTTAGCAACTGTTAAGTTTATCATACGGCATTTTTTTTAACTTTTTATTTTGGAGTATAACGGATTAACAATGTTGTGATAGTTTCAGGTGCACAGCAAAGCGACTCAGCCATACATATACATGTATCCATTCTCCCCCAAACTCCCCTATCATACAGGATTGTTGCTTATAATCACTATGCTGTGCATTAGCTCTCCAGAACTTATTTGTCTACTAGTTGTAAGTCTGTACCTTTAAACATCTCTCCAGTTCCCCCACCCCATAGTCCCTGATAACCACCATTATACTCTCTGCTTTACAAGTTAGACTTTTTTAAATTTCACATATAAGTGATATCATACAGGATTTGTCTTACTCTGTCTGACTTACCTTACCTAGCACAATGCCCTCAAGGTCCATCCATGTTGTAGCAAATGGCAAGATTTATTTCTTTTGAATGGCTGAATAATATTGTTTTGTGTGTGTGTGTTTATATACATATATGTTTATATGCATACACACACATATACATAATCTCACATCTTCTTTATCCATTCATCCACTGACAGACACTGAGGTTGTTTCTATATCTTGGCTATTAATAATGCTGCAATCCAGCAGAATTTGTGTGTGTGTGTGTAAAAATCAACAAACTGATTCTAAAATCTATACAGAAAGGCAAAGAAGTAGAATACCCAAAATAATTTGGAAAAAGAACAACAGAGTCAAAAGACTCTCACTACGCTAATTTGAGACTTACTAAAAAGCTACAGTAATCAAAGTATTATGGTGTTGACTAAAGGATATACATACAAATCAACAAAATAGAGTCCAGAAAATGACCTATATATGGTCAATAGATTTTAAACAAAGGCAGTTTTTTTTTTTTGCAGTACGCGGGCCTCTCGCTGTTGTGGCCTCTCCCACTGCGGAGCGCAGGCTCCAGACGTGCAGGCTCAGTGGCCATGGCTCACGGGCCTAGCCGCTCACAAGGCATGTGGGATCTTCCTGGACCGGGGCACGAACCCGTGTCCCCTGCATTGGCAGGCGGACTCTCAACCACTGCGCCACCAGGGAAGCCCAAACAAAGGCAGTTTGAAGGAGATAGTTGGCTGATGCTCCAAAAAAGAGTACAGTTGACCCTTGAACAACATGGTTTTGAACTGTGCAGGTTCACTTATACATGTATTTTTTTCAAGAGTAAATACTACAGTCATGGGGGGAAGAGGAGAGTGGGATGACTTGGGAGATTAGGTTCGACATAAATACACTACAATGTGTAAAACAGATAGGTAGTGGGAATCTGCAGTATAGCACAGCGAGCTCAGCTCGGTGCTCTGTGATGACTTAGATGGGCGGGATGGGTGGGGGGATGGGAGGGAGGTCCAAGAGGGAGGGGATATATGTATACATAGAGCTGATTCACTTCATTGCAGAAACTAACACCACATTGTAAAGCAATTATACTCCAATAAAAAAAAAGTAAATACTATGGTACTACAGGATCCATAGTTGCTTGTATCTGTGGATGTGGAACGAAGGACACGGAGAGCCAACTGTAAAGTTACATGTGGATTTTTGACTGTAGGGTAGGGCATCCCTACCCCCGAATTGTTCAAGACTCAACTGTATATCCAAACAGTTAACAAACACGTGGAAGATGCTCATTCTTATTAGTCATCAGGGAAGTGAAAATTATGTATGTGTCTAACTGAATTACTTTGCTGTACACCTGAAACTAACACCACATTATAAATCAACTGTAAAATCAAATAAAAATTAAATTAAAAAAAACACAAGAAGCAAAAAAACAAAAACAAAATAGGATAGCACTACTCAACCTTCCAAAGGGTTAGAATTAAAGACTGAAAATTACAATTGTCAGTGATGGAGTAACTGGAACTCTTAGATGCCCCTGCTGGAAGAATAAACTGGTACAATCATTTTGAAGAACTATTTGACTGTTTCTACTAAAGCTGAACATTTGCATACCCCATGACACAGCCATCCCACTTCTAGAAATATCCCAAGAGAAATGCATGCCTCAGTGCCCTAAAATACATGTTCAGGAATGTTCATAGCACTATTATTTCCCATAGTGGAAAAAGCCCCAAATGGCCGTTAATAGAATGGATGAATAAATTAGAATATTCATAAATGGAATCCTGTATAGCAACGAAAAAGAACAAACCACTGCTATATACTATGGCATGGATGAATTTCACAAAAGTGATGTTGTTGAAAGAAGCCAGATATAAAAGAATATATACCATATGACCCTATTTACATAAGGTTCAAAACAGGAAAATCTGTATTTGAAATCAGATAGTTGATTCCATCTGAGAGAAGAGAAAAATGACTGGTTGGCATGGGGCACAAGCAGAGACTTCTGAGATGCTGGTAATATTTCATTTCTTAACCTGAGTAGGGGCTGCCTTCACTTTGTGAAAATGCTTCAGCTTGTATAATTTTGATTTGAGCACTTTTCTCCATGTAAGTCTTTCTTTAATAAGAAATTTATTTTAAAAATATCTATACATATTTGGTTTTGCCTGTTTTTGATCTTAAAATAGAATCAGACTGAACGTATTCTTATATGATTTGCTTTTTCATTTAACGTTCTTATTTTGCATTTATATGTTTATATATTTATTTCATATGTTGATACATGCAACTAGAGTTTAGTACGATCATAACTGTGTTTTAGAAAAACCATTCTTGTTGTTTTGTAGAGAATGGATTTGAGGATGAAAAACCAGTGGCAGGGAGACAAGTCAGGAGATGATTGCCAAAATTTTGGAGAAATTAGGTGGCCCGATCAAAGGCAGTGGAAATAACCGTGACAATAGGGCCTGAAATTTAAGAACTGATCTTGTGGCATTCCCATAAGATCTGGTGACTAATTGGATATTGGAAGTAGCAGAAAGTACGAGGTCTAATGTAACTTCCAAGTTTCTTTTTACATGGACCATAGGCTGGTATTCCAATATACCAGGGCTTTCCAACTCTGGCTACACATTAGAATCACTTAGAGGACTTAAAAAAAAATAATAGTGTGCTTTCCCCTTCAATAAAGATCAATTAAATTGGAATATGTAAGGGGAGGGACCATGCTTTGGTACATTTTCAAGAAACCAGGTGATTTCATGCATGGCTAGGGTTGAGAACTGTTGCACTAGACTTTAAATTTCTTGTGGGAACATCTAATTTGTCATTGAATCCTGAGAACTTGGCAAATGTTTGGCATTCAGTATATGTTTAACAATTCATAGATAAATTAAGGAATATAGGAAAGAGGACCAGGTTCTGTTGAATTTGAGATGCTGTGATACACCCATGAGATGCTGTGTAATGGATTCTTAGGGCTCTATGGCTCTAACTACAGAGAGAACTTGGGGCTGGAATGTAAACTTAGGAAACATGACAATATGACTGGTGGTTTAAGCCAAAGGTGTAGATATAAACATGGCTCAGGAGGGCTGTGTAGAGTGAGAAACAAGAAGAAGAGAAATCGAGGGGAATAGATGAATGAATAATCCAGTCCTTGAATTCGTGGCTCATAACCTTGGTGCAGGAATTGCACTGTTTATACTTCTTCCTCTTCTACCATCCCTCCGAGGACAGGGACCCCACTTCCTACGAACAGACATTCTTGGTACAATGTCTTACCTGCCTGACTGTCGGTGTTTTGACTTTCTGCACCTCAAAGTCCCAGTGGCTGCCCCACTGGCCACGATTGCATCTGTTTTAATTCCCTGGCTTTCTAAGTCTTTGGTATTTTGCTGCCATTACTTCCTTTGCTGAGTCATATTGGAACATGATTATTACAGCTGAGAGATTTTTGATGCCTGTAGAGTTCTCTACAATTTATAAAAAATATGCATATATCTCCTTTTTTTAAATAGTTTTTTTTTGATGTGGACCATTTTGAAAGTCTTTATTGAAGTTGTTATAATATTGCTTCTGCTTTATGTTTTGTTTGTTTTGGCCACAAGCCTTGTGGGATCTTAGCTTCCTGACCAGGGATCTAACCACCCCCTGCGTTGGAAGGCTAAGTCTTAACTACTGAACCGCCAACGAAGTCCCCAAAATATGCATATATCTTCTTTTTGGTAAACCTTTGGTAAATAAAAGGCTTATTGGGATTGACATATATACACTATTGATACTATGTATAAAATAGATAACTAATGAGAACCTGCTGTATAGCACAGGGAACTCTACTCAGTGCTCTGTGGTGACCTAAATGGGAAGGAAATCCAAAAAAGAGGGGATATATGTATGTGTACAGCTGATTCACTTTGCCGTATAGCAGAAACTAACACAACATTGTAAAGCAACTATACTCCAATAAAATTTTTTTTAAAAACCTTGTTTAGATGATTTTAACCTTGTGATCATCCTTAAAACCAGTAAATATGTGTTTTTTACTATCTTAGAGAATGAAAGGATAAAAACATCCCACTTATACATAATAATATTACCCATTTCAAATGTGTTCACTAGTATATTTTTCATCATAAATATTCTCTACAGTCTGGAATAATCACCACTAGTCGGGTGCAAACAACTTCCTCTTTGTGTCATTAAAAAAAAATGAATGAAAATGTTTTCAAATTTAAATTTTGCAAGGTTTAATTTTATGCGAAGGGATCAGACATAGCAAATTCTTATATATAAATTTATCTGATTATGGCAGAAAATATTTCTAGGCAGCAATTCATCTTACTAATATGTTACCATTCATTAGCTAATTGCCATTTTGTTTTGGTGATCATTGCATTTAGAATAATACCTTACTTTTGTTGAATGCTTGAAAATTTGCCAAAAAAATATTTTGAATTTAATAACTTGTTGAGAACTTGCTACGTTGATTGATGTGCTTGATGCTGAGAATGTTGAGATAAACAGTTCATGTTTTTAAGAAGAGGATGCTGTATCAGTCAGGGTTCCATTAGAGAAGCGGAATCAATAGGATACATTTTTACCTATCAGTATCTATATCTATCTACTTCTATATCTATATCTATAGATCTATAGATATAGATCTATATATATATAGATATCTACATATATATATATAGATCTATCTATATATCTATCTACTTCTATATCTATTTCTTTATATATGGTAGTGGATATATTCTAGAGATTTGACCTTATGCAATCGTAGAAGCTAAATAGTCTGTGGGAGATTATTTCTTCTGTATCCGAAGCTTCATTCTGGAGGCAGCAGTGCAGGCATTTGAGAGGGGCAGATGGATGTGAAGTGGGGCAGCAAGGAATGGATGAGCTGTAACCCACAAGGATGGACTGGACTTCTTGTCAGTGTCTCCCTGCCTTTAATCCTTAATGGTGGAGTGTCTTTTGGTGAAGCTGGGGCTCTATATCATGGCGTTTAACAACCTCCTGGCCTAGGACTCAGAGAAGCTGAAGAAGAAGCCAGCACGACTGCGAGTGCTGCGGGCGCTGAGGCCCGGCTGCTGCCCCAACCCCTCCAGGGGGCTCTGCAGAAAAGCAACACTGAGTGTGAGATGCAGCACTGCCTCAGGTTCTGCACCGAGCCTCCGAAAAGATGGCTGCTGCTTCACTTCCACATCCTTCCTAATGCCTCCTGCCGCCCAGACTAACCCAGAACTATGCAGGGAAGGGAATTCTGGGAAATGTAGTTGCCTTCTAGCTAAGTTGATGCGGTGCAGCTACATGTGCATGTCCATTCCTTAGTAATGAGACACTGACAGCAACCCTGGGAAGAAGTGAAGAAAATATACCCATTTTACTGATGAGGAAGGACATCGAGACTCTGAAAAGTCATGCACCACCAAGGCCTACGTAATGAGAGAAGGGTGGAGCCAGGGTCAGAGCACACATCTCCTGATTCCCGACCCTGTGCTCTTCCAGCGCTCCCACTGCCTGTAGACTGCCGCCATGCCAAGTGTACATTGCTCCCCAGTCGTATGTATGTAGATTTGATGTCTGATTTTTTTCTGATCTCCCACAGATGAAATTCATATTGAAATCATCACCCTTTGCTCCAGTAAATCCAGGAGGACTAGATAATGAATTGTCCTTTATGAGAGGAACACTAACAAAACTTTGAAAGAACTGATTTAAATTTTAAAACAATTGATTTTGCTTTCCTCAGTTCTCTTTTTCTCCTCTCTCAGATTTTCTTCTCTGATAATTGCAGGGAGACCTATTTCAGGAATGATTTGTAATACCTGAGTGGACTGCTTTCTGGATGGAATGCTGGGACTTGGTCTCCCCAGGGCTGACTCATTTCATTGCAACTGGATAACAATGTGCTATTTCTTCCAAAGATCAAAGTCTCCAACTTCTCTAAAGATTACATTGTGGGTAGAAGCAGGAAAGGAGGGGTTGAGAGTAGTGAGTGTATTTAACAAATTAATCCTCAGTAACTGAGAGCTAAAGCTCTGCAGATGGTCTAATAAGAATTCATTTTCAGTGTTGAAAAATGGTAACATCCAGGGCATAAATTCTTGTAGCTGCAAGTTAGGTTTAATTTGGTATCAGTTACTGATGTTCTGTGGAAAGTTAAATTAAAAATCATTTAACTTCTCTTTAGCTCCACTTCCTTTTATATAAAATGGGACTGATTTTTTCCCCACTACTTCCTACAAAGACATAAACTGAAAATTAATAGCTAGTAATATAACAGTTTGGATGAAATGACAAGCTACAGCTTTGTAAGTGCAATCTTATATTTAATCTTGGCTTCCAATCAAGATTTCTGATTCTGATGACGATAAGTCCTCAAAGTGCTGAAAATCAACTGCAGTCTCATCTCCAGTAATCTCACTTACTGCAACCAGTTCAAATCATGTTTTATTTCTTTTTAGCTTTATAATCAATAACTCATGAAAAAAGCAGCCCATTAAATGATACTCTTTTTCAAGTTTTTAAAAATTAGCATTTTGGCTTGTCATATGTCTAATTCGTCCTACTAGAACTCTGCTTTGTGGAAAATTTCTAGCACAGTGCCTAAAACAGAGTATTTTATAAATATTAGTTTCATCTTCATCAGTCTGAAAAATATATCTGTGCTTTTCAGTAGAATCTTCATTTTATACCTGGTAAAATCATAGAGTTTCTTTTTGGGTTGGAAGCATTGTATCGTCAAAACTAAACTTTGTCCTTATTTCATAATTAAAGAGTTATTGACATTTATGTATTTTATTTTTATTTTTATTTTGGGGATGGATTTGGGGAACTGATACATTAGTGTTTAGCAAGAGAAATCAAGAAAGAGAAATACTCTTATTTATGCTGCACCCTTTGGGGCTCTATTTTCAGAGTTGGGCTATCTTATTCTAATGCTACTGAAAACTTGATTGGGGATTTTGTTCTGGATCCAACTTTTCAGGGACAGAGTATCCATCTTTGTTGTTCCCCTAGTTTGGTAGATACATCTGGCCCCAAGTGTCAAGGGTACAAAGGTCTCATTAAAGGTACTAAAATATGTTTGCACACTCCTTCTCAGTATGTGGATGTCCAGCCAGACACTTCACTAGCTACCTAAGGAGCCATTTCACCGTCTGGAGAAGCAACCTAACTTTTCCACACTTTTGCTTCTGATCTGGACAAAAACATATTCTTCTTAAGGAAAGGAAGAAAGCAAGCTAGGGCATCACAGTCTGGGTGTGTTGGGGGCTTGCACCATTAAAATAAATAGAAAATCCGGGTCAAGGTTGAGGGAAAGACAAACAGGTTAATTCTTAAGACATGGGACTCTGTGTCCTGGTGATCAAACAATTCTATCATCCAGGTTTTTTATAAAAAAAAAAATTTTTCTACCTTTGGTAGAAATGGCAGAACTAAATAAAACCTGAAGAAGCCAACCAGATGGGTCATGGGTGCAGTGAAACCAAGGGGGATGTGGCCAGGCAGAGAAAGGTCTTCCAGGTATCACTCTATTTGCGCTGGAAGATGTAACGTGACCTTTGAGAGATGCACCTGAGGGACAATTACAAGGAAAGGACACCTGTAGAGGGGAGAGCAGGGATTTCAGAGAGAGAAAAACCAGCTTCCTACTTTTGCCTCATACTGGATAAAAAAGTTTGGAAGAGGCAGTGAGCAGAGAAAATTGACTAGTGTTGGTGAGTGTGGACCTTTTAGTTCCTTCTCTCTCCAGGTCCCTTTGATTCTCCAGATCGACGCTTGTTTTCCAGCTGAACCCTGGGTCCCACTCCAACATTCATAACAACGTTGTTTTCCTTTTTCTATCACTTAACCAGTTTTCTCTGATGTTTTTCATAAACACCATGAGGCCAGGGCTTTGTCTCTCTTGTTCTCAGTAACATTGCTGGCATCTGGCAGAGTGACACATATGAGACACTTTACTAATATCCGCTGAGCAACTTCATGGTATCACAAACCTCCCTTCCAGTTACCCGCACAAAGCTCGGGGGTGGTCTCTGATGTGTGTCATTGATTCACACCTTGCTGTATTTTCCTGCTTCCTTCCCACTCCCCTACCCTGGTTTCCAATACCTTCATTACCTCACCCTTGGATTATTGCCATTGCTTTTTAGCTATTCCTCCCCCTTCTGGTCTTTTCTAGCAAATTGATGTTTTATTGCCTTACTAATTTTTCCTAAGCACTATTTTTTTTTAACTTATTTTATTTATTTATTTTTGGCTGTGTCGGGTCTTCGTTTCTGCACGTGGGCTTCGGTCTGCACGTGCGATGAGCGGGGGCTACTCTTCGTTGCGGTGCGCAGGCTTCTTATTGTGGTGGCTTCTCTCGTTGTGGAGCACGGGCTCTAGGCACCTGGGCTTCAGTAGTTGTGGCACGTGGGCTCAGTAGTTGCGGCATGTGGGCTCCAGAGAGCAGGCTCAGTAGTTGTGGCGCACGGGCTTAGTTGCTCTGCTGCATGTGGGATCTTCCCAGACCAGGGCTTCAACCCATGTCCCCTGCATTGGCTGGTGGATTCTTAACCACTGTGCCACCAGGGAAGCCCCCTAAGCACTATTTAAATCATAATACTTTCCTGCACACAGAATGACTCCTCTTCACTTACCTCTTATCATCTAAACTGATCTAACCTCTTAATTGGGCTTACTTCCCTCATTTAATGGGGGAATTAAATGAGATCATCTAAAAAAATCCAATCTTGCGTTAACACCCACATAGTTCTACTTCTCTTTATGATTTTTTTTCAGAAGGAAGAGGTTTGGGACCCTTGAAAGTGTCTGGTTGATCATCTTGAGTGAGAGAATTGGGGCATATGGTCTGATGCACTTCTCTTTGAAAAGGCGTGGGTCATTGGGGAATAGGAGAACAGATACAGAAGTATCTGTGGTTTTGACCCAGTGGCCCCCACTAGAAGAACACAGGAAGCTCCCCAGGGCAAGTGGAGGCCCTATGGAGGCGGCAGATGGCACTAATAGGCGTGGATGTCAACAAGCATCTGAGGAAAACCAGCCTGCTTTAGCCTGTGGCTGAGAAGGCTAACAAGCATGCAGCTAGCCACTATTTAATTAACAAGGCACACAATTTGAGTGTTGCATTGTAATTTCAAATAGTTGTAGTTTGCATTTGATAAGTGGGGAGTAAGTAGTCTTCACTCATCCCTATGGTATTGGCTAATAATTTTTCTTAAGTTATAGAAAAGTATACACAAGAATACGAAATAGGGCTTCCATGGTGGTGCAGTGGTTGAGAGTCCGCCTGCCGATGCAGGGGACACAGGTTCGTGCTCCGGTCCTGGAAGATCCCACATGCCGCGGAGCGGCTGGGCCCGTGAGCCATGGCCGCTGGGCCTGCGTGTCCAGAGGCTGTGCTCCTCAGCGGGAGAGGCCACAACAGTGAGAGGCCCATGTACTGCAAAAAAAAAAAAAAAAGAATACGAAATAGGTAAAGTTTTCTGTGATATTTATTTATTGTTTTTTATTTTATTGGAGTATAGTTAATTTACAATGTGTTAGTTTTAGGTATACAGCAAAGTGATTCAGTTAAACATATACATGTATTCATTCTTTTTTAGATTCTTTTCTCATATAGGTTATCACAGACTATTGAGTATAGTTCCCTGTGCTATAGTGGGTCCTTGTAGGTTATTTATCTTATGTAAGTTTTCTGTGATTTATATTTGAAGTAAATCTGATAGAGCTTTCCTCATGCCATGCCACATAGTTTCTAGTGAAGGAAAGAGAGCACAGAGGATTTAGAATCAAAAGGACATTTTGTGGTTCATCCTGAAATATTACCCACTAAAGATGGGAAATATGAGTGGCCACTCTTTAAGTTTCTATATTATAGTCGTCCTCATTTTTGTTTGGTTTATCTTTAGGCCCCTAGAACCAATTCCATCTGGGGAACTGGGGTTCAGGGATCAAACGTGTCTGGCATCTACCCAGCAGCACCATATTTCCATGAATTTTTTTCTCTGGAATTGTCCACATGAAATGTCTATCCCAGACCAAGTGGACTTCTAACTGGACCCTCTGTTTCCCTAAACTTAGATGGCAGACTGAACATCAGGGTGATTCAGTGATAGAACCATGGGATGGGGAATCAGAAAGAAACCTCACAGACCTGCTAAGAGGCCAAACATCAGCTCTAAACCAACATTGTCGTCTTGTGCAAGTCAGTTATCCCTCATAAGTCTCAAGGCCCTCACTTGTCAAATGTGGACATTAGTTCAGAAAGCCCCAGATCTTGAGGGTTACATGATATAATGTACAGGCAAGTTCTTTACACATTTTAAAGTGGGGCATGGCTCTGAGCTGTTATCCCGTCTTGTACTGTTCTCTGATTTCATGTATTTCTCCAAGGAAGAGGCCGTAACTTCTCATTTTGTCTTCCCTGACACATCTTTCGTTCTAGAGATGCTGTGGGACAGAGAGCAGAAATTATACAACTAAACTGTCATACGCATCCAGATAGGTGCTAAAACCTAAATTTGGTGTCCCCTCTTAACTCCTCACAGGGCTTGCTGCAGCCATTTGCCACAGCTGACCACTGAAAAATCATATTTTGAGAATACATGGCTAAATGGAAATGCTTTGAAAGTAGGACTGTTAGGCTGTAGGGAAACTTAGAAAAGACAGAGACTTTCTGATGTGGGATTTAGAGCCAGACACACAGCATATACTCTCTTTCGTTGGGAGCCTTAGGTATTTTGCTTTATTTGGTCACTTGTATACAGCTGCTCAGGACACAGTTCTCTTTAGGGGCAAACACAGCTGAAGGATGTACAATCTTCAGAAGACAGCTGGGAGACAAAACCTTATGAGATTATGTCACCCTTTGCCTCTTAATAATTGAGCAACATTATGGTCATCCCTTGTTATACAAGGGGCATTTGTTCCAGGACCTCCATGAACACCAAATCCGCTGATGCTAAAGTCCCTCATGTAAAGTGGAATAGTACAGTCATCCCTCCACATTCACAGATTCAACCAAACATAGATGCAGAACCTGCAGATAAGGAGGGCTAGCTATGTATAATTTGACACGTTTGTACACTATTTTTTAACCCATGTAACAGGTTTTTAAGTGTACATTATTGTTGACTGTAGTTACAATGTTGTGTAGCTGAGCTTATTTTTCTCGCTTAAGTGAAACTTAACGCCCATTGATTAGTAACTTCTCATTTCCCCTTTCCTTCAGCCCTGGCAACCACCATTCTACTCTTTGATTCCAGACATTTAACTATTCTTGAAACCTCATATAAGTGGAATCATGCAGTATTCATCCTTTCGTGACTGGTTTATTTCACTTGGCAAAACGTCCCCCAGCTTCACCCACATTGTCACATATTGCAGAATTTCCTTCTTTTGAAAGGCAGGGTAATATTCCATTGTATGTGTACACCACATTTTCTTTATGCATTTATCCATTGATGGTTATTTAGGTTGTTACCATGTCTTGGTTATTGTGAATAGAGCTGCAATGAACATAGAAATGCTAATATCTCTTCAAGATCCTGATTTCAATTTTTTTGATAAATATGCAGAAGTGGGATTGCTCTATCATATGGTAGTTTTATTTTTAATGCCTTGAGGAACTTCCATACTCTTTTTCGTACAGCTACACCATTTTGCATGCTTACCAGCAGTTGTATAGTTGACCCTTGAACAACATGGGGGTTGGGAGTGCTAACCCCATTTCCCACCCTGTTAAAAATCCACCTGTGACTTTACAATTGGCCTTCCTATCTGCGGTTTTGCATACGGATTCAACCAACCTCAGATCATGTAGTACTGTAGTACATATTTATTGGAAAAAAATCTGTGTATTAGTGTACCTGTGCAGTTCAAACCTGTGTTGTTCAAGGGTCACCTATATACTGTATTTTAATGGCTATTATATTCCCCTGGTTCAAAGGTGCTTTGCCCTTGGCTAACCATCTTCCAGAAGGAGGCACCAGAAGGTACCTCTTAATGTGTTTATAACTTCATACTTACAAGCTTCTTCTCTTTCTTTTGCCGTGATAGATAGACTCAGCTAGAACTGCCAAGTACAAAGAATAAACTTCAGCAAGGATGAAGTAATCTGAGTCTCTGACCAAACCTGCTAAATATTAATTAAAAGTGGATGGTCACACAATTTTAAAAGATGAAGTTTTTAAGAGCTCTGAGCATAAGACGTCTGATCTTACTCTTTTCTTAAACACCATGGTAGATGGACAGTTTTAGCAGAGAAGAAAGACTCAAAGTGGTAAAACTAGCACTTACCATTTGCAAGGTGCTCGTACTTCTACACCCTCTATATCCATGAACTCAATTCAGTAATTCTCTCAGCATCCTTCAAGGTAGGGACAGTTATGATCTGTATTTTATGGAAGCTGATTAATGGAGAAGTGAAGAAGCATGCCCACATCACATAGACAGTAACTGGCAAAGCTAGACTTTCCACCCAGGGCCTGTCTCTATAGCTGGTGCTGAGAACCACTGCTTTGTCTCCTTTGTAATAGGTGAGCAGATCTGCGATCAAGGCAGTTAGAGGGGCTCTCCGCTTCTGTTAGCTTGGGTAACTGAAGACTCCTTTGCAGACTCAGACCCATGTGGCACCTGAGTCAATCCTGAGGAGAGCGAGAAGCCCATTAGCAACTCAGGTGAATACAGAATTATTTGTGCCGGCACAGGCCCAGTGTCCCTGGAGTGAATCCTGACTGTCCCCTGCCATCAGTCACAATTTGAGCTTTCCCTAATCTTTGCTCTATTGGCCTTGGCAGCTGGATGAGGCTTCAGCTCAATTCTCCAACCCGAATTTTATATCCCTGAGACTGGGACCGCTCTGAATTCCAACCAGCTTCTCTGCAGCTCTGGGTTTGGCCTAGCTTTTACAAGTCTTCTCAGGATGGAAGGTGAGAAAAAGCAGATCTTTCTCTTGATATCCTCAGCCACTGACTGGGATTCTGCTGTGAATAGCTTGGAACCAATGTTAGCCTTTAATTACCCTGGCTGTTCACAACCTACCATAGCCATTTGGCCCTATTGATGGATCAGTTAACTTGCTCTGACGATGTCTTACAGATAAATGCTAGTATAGGAGGCCCTCCTATAGCTGAGGTTAGATTTTCCAGTCCACCTCCAACTGCCTGTCCCCCGTCTTTCCTATCAGCTTTTGTCACAGCTTGCCTGGTGCTCTGACATGCTTGAATTAGGATAATTCCCTTTATACAGAACCCCCGGGCAGAGATACTGTCAGTTCTGTGCAGCTCCTCAAGTTCCACAACCAGGACCAGCCTGGAAGACTGTGAAGCCAGAGGTCTTTGATGCCACGTGGTGCCCTCACATTACCCAGATACCCTCACTCTCTCACCCTTTCCTTGCCTCTTCTTTCTCATATGTTAGGGCCCAGCTGTTAACATTAGTGACAATGAATTATTCAGGTAAACCGCTCAGAGATGATGCAGAGGGTTATGAAGGACTCAGTGGATAATGCAGCAACAAAAGCATTTTTAAAGTTAGAAAAAAAAATCAAACCAAATGTTTGCAAGGAAACCAACATTAGCAGTATTCCTTTAAATTTATAATATATCTTCTTTGTTCGTGTGTATGTTTTGACCACTTTCATCACCATACAAAGATATTATTGACTATTATTATTGACTGTATTCCCCACACTGTACATTTCCTATCCATGACTTACTTACTTTGCACCTGGAAGTTTGTGCCTCTTAATCTCCCTCACCTGTTTCCCTCATGCCCTCACCGCCTCTCCTCTGGCAACCACCTCTTTGCTTTCTGTATCTCTGACTCTGTTTCTGTTTTGTTATGTTTGTTCATTTGTTTTGTTTTTTAGATTCCAGTGAAATCATGTGGTATTTCTCTCTCTGACTTATTTCACTCAGCATAATACCCACTAAGTCCAACCATGTTGTTGCAAATGGCAAGACTTCATTCTTTTTTTGGCTGAGTAGTAGTGCATTTTATATATATGATATATAAACATGCACCTCACATCTTCATTCATTTATTGATGGACACTTGGGTTGTTTCCATATCTTGGCTATTGTGAATAATGCTGCAATGAACATGGGGTGTATATATCTTTTTGATAAATATTCTTTTGGATTTTCTTTGGATAAATACCCAGAAGTGGAATTGCAGGAACATATGGTTGTTCTATTTTCAATGTTTTGAAGAACCCACATACTGTTTTCCATAGCGGCTGCACCAATTTACATCCCCACCAACAGTGCCTGACGATTCCCTTTTCTCCACACCCTCGCCAATGCTTGTTATTTCTTGCCATTTTGGCGTGGTTTGTTATGCACCAAAGCTGACAGATGGATGCATGTTATCTCATTTGATCCCCATGATTGCCCTACGGTGAGAACAGGACTAAGATGCTTAACTTGTAAGTGGCAGAGCGAGGAACAGGACCTGGGTAGCTCTCAACTCCTATGCACCTGTGTTCTCCAACGCACCCCCCTCCCCTGCTTCTCAGTCGACCCGAGGAGTATCTGATGAGATCGAGTGGAATAGTGAAACACTGGATTAGAAAGAGCTTTAGGGATAACCTGTACTCCTCTCTCATCGCATTCCTGAGGCATCTGAGGCCTGGGAGGGTTTGCCTAGGTTCTTAAAGCTCGGAAGGTACGTAGCAGGGATGGTGTCCCCAGGTTTGTCCCTCACTCTCCTTCTCATGCTCTCTGCTTCATGGACCTCTCTACTCCACCTTCAGGCCCCCCAAAATTCACTGTCTTAAAGCGAGATAGTGACAGTAAGGTGGTATTGTGGTGGGGACATTTTAGGTTTATGACAAGCACGAGTATGTGTTTGTGTGTTTGGTGTGGGCTGCTTTTAGAACTCTGAAATTAACAAGAGGTAGCCAGCTGCCTCTTCGCCTGCCTAAAGTTTACCTTCAGCAGTGGATTCCCCTTCTCAGAGAGAGCAGATGGCCTCCTTCTAGAAGCACATTACTGGTAACAGTTTCTCCCTGTTGTTTAGCAGTAGTGCTGCCTAAAAGCCTGGTGTGAAGGAACCTCTGGAGAAGAGGTACCTCTGTCCAGAAAAGGAAAGGGAAATAGACCCTGATTTTAGACAAGTCACACACGGGGGCATACAGAGAGCAGAACTTAACTCTACTGTGGCCTCCTGGGCAGAGGGCTGCCACTTCTACATCTTTATTTCTTTTCATCCCCATAAAGACCTTTCTTTGCCAGTCTGTATGTATTCAAACAGCCATCCACCAACCTTTGGGGTGCAAGTAAAGCACCTCAACCTTACCCCCGCCTTGCCCCAAGCCTGAACAGAGGCCTGAAAATGGGGGGTACCACTATGAACCAGCACTTTTCCTCTGTTAGTGTTGATTTGCAGCCCTTCCCTTTCAGGTCTACTACTTTAGGTATATTGTTTCTATTCTGTGAAATGTCTCCCTTTAGAGATCGTTTCTAAGAAGGTAATTAGGTAGGCAGACAGAAATAGGATGTGCAGTAATGAGAGCAGGCTGTATGGTCTGGGAAGGTTTTTCATGCCTGTAATGGGGAGAGGGCCAAAGCAAGATTACTGGTGTTTAGTAAAGTGGCAGGTACAATTGTCTCTTTTCCCTTATCAAATTACAACCCTCTTATTATTCCATTTCCTGACTTTGAATTCTTCCTTTTGTAAAGTTATATACTAACTGGAGAAATGGAACACCTTATCATTGCCAACATAGATATGTATATATATAATATATATATTTTTTTTAAAAAAATAAGAAAATAGGGGAAATGTACTTGAATCTTAATCGCTTGTTTTTTTTCTAGAGCATTTCTTTGTGGTTCTCCTTTCTGAGTCTTAGGTGGCTTATCTGTGTATCAGAAGCATAGCGAGAGGGAGAAGGGGAAGAGCAAGGCCCTGGCCCTGGGGATTCAGGCAACAAGACAAAGCCTCCTCTCCTCCCTGCACTGAGGGAGGAAACAGGAAGTGATGGGGATGGCCTGACTTTAGCCCTACAGAGACCTTTATTTTATTTAGTTATTTATTTTTTGATAGTAACCTTGGACTTGGGTGTGATCAATAGTGATATGTGTGTGGAGAAACAAACAAAATGGGGTGAATTAACAGAAGTATAGTCTCTACAGCAGCCTTTAAATCATTTGATTGTAAGAGGTGAATTCTTTTAAATAATTTAAAAAGAGGAATAACAAAAAATGGCATTATGCACACTTCTTAGACAAGATACAACTAATTTGGCTAAATATTGGATAAGGGGAGCTGAAAGCCCTAGGGAAAATTCAAGTGACTGGTTTCATCCAAGTCTTCAATATATATGTGGGCAATAGCTCTCATTGTCATATTAGGAAAATTGAGAAGAGAAGATAGATGTAATTGTCTATTCGTGTCACTGCGTTGCTCAGAATCCTTGAGTAGCTTCTGAGTTTTACTCTAGATATCCAGTGAAAACTTCTAGCCCTGGCCTTCAAAACTGCACACCACGCTTACCTTGCTTGTCTGCTCTCATCTCCAGCATCCAGCAGGAACCCTCTTCTGCAGCACAGGCAACCTCCCTGTAGGATCCTGAGGTCAGATTTTCCATTGTCCCTATTCATTAGGTTCATACTCTGAGCAGGTGCTCAACCAGCCCTAGAGATTCTGCTCGGGTTCCTTGCACGCACTGGAGTCTCCAGATATCTCATCTTGTGTGCTCCTACCCAGGATCAGGTTAGTGTTTTTGTTTGTTTGTTTATTTATTTTCTTTTGGCTGCACTGCACGGCATGTGGATCTTCCAGGACCAGGGATCAAACCCCCGCCCCCTGCAGTGGAAGTGCAGAGTCTTTTTATTTTCTTTTTTTAACATCTTTATTGGAGTATAATTGCTTTACAATGGTGTGTTAGTTTCTGCTTTATAACAAAGTGAATCAGTTATACATATACACATGTTCCCATATATCTTCCCTCTTGCGTCTCCCTCCCTCCCACCCTCCCTATCCCACCCCTCTAGGTGGTCACAAAGCACCGAGCTGATCTCCTTGTGCTATGCGGCTGCTTCCCACTAGCTATCTATTTTACATTTGGTAGTGTATATGTGTCCATTGCCACTCTCTCACCTCATCACAGCTTACCCTTCCCCCTCCCCATATCCTCAAGTCCATGCTCTAGTAGGTCTGTGTCTTTATTCCCGTCTTACCCCTAGGTTCTTCATGACCTTTATTTTTTTTTCCTTAGATTCCGTATATATGTGTAGGCATACAGTATTTGTTTTTCTCTTTCTGACTTACTTCACTCTTAGATGCATCCACCTGACTACAAATAACTCAATTTCGTTTCTTTTTATGGCTGAGTAATATTCCATTGTATATATGTGCCACATCTTCTTTATCCATTCATCTGTTGATGGACACTTAGGTTGCTTCCATGCCCTGGCTATTGTAAATAGAGCTGCAATGAGCATTTTGGTACATGACTCTTTTTGAATTATGGTTTTCTCAGGGTATATGCCCAATAGTGGGATTGCTGGGTCGTATGGTAATTCTATTTTTAGTTTTTTAAGGAACCTCCATACAGTTCTCCATAGTGGCTGTATCAATTTACAATCCCACCAACAGTGCGAGAGTGTTCCCTTTTCTTCACACCCTCTCCAGCATTTATTATTTCTAGATTTTTTGATGATGGCCATTCTGACTGGTGTGAGATGATATCTCATTGTAGTTTTGATTTGCATTTCTTTAGTGATTAATGATGTTGAGCATCCTTTCATGTGTTTGTTGGCAATCTGTATATCTTCTTTGGAGAAATATCTATTTAGGTCTTCTGCCCATTTTTGGATTGGGTTGTTTGCCTTTTTGTTATTGAGCTGCATGAGCTGCTTGTAAATTTTGGAGATTAATCCTTGGTCAGTTGCTTCATTTGCAAATATTTTCTCCCATTCTGAGGCTTGTCTTTTCGTCTTGTTTATGGTTTCCTTTGCTGTACAAAAGCTTTTAAGTTTCATTAGGTACCATTTGTTTATTTTTGCTTTTATTTCCATTTCTCTAGGAGGTGGGTCAAAAAGGATCTTGCTGTGATTTATGTCATAGAGTGTTCTGCCTATGTTGTCCTCTAAGAGTTTGATAGTGTCTGGCCTTACATTTAGGTCTTTAATACATTTTGAGTTTATTTTTGTGTATGGTGTTAGAATTTCATTCTTTTACATGTAGCTGTCCAGTTTTCCCAGCACCACTTATTGAAGAGGCTGTCTTTTCTCCACTGTATATTCTTGCATCCTTTATCAAAGGTAAGGTGACCATATGTGTGTGGGTTTATCTCTGGGCTTTCTATCCTGCTCCATTGATCTATATTTCTGTTTTTGTGCCAGTACCATACTGTCTTGATTACTGTAGCTTTGTAGTATAGTCTGAAGTCTGGGAGCCTGATTCCTCCAGCTCCGTTTTTTGTTCTCAAGATTGCTTTGGCTATTTGGGGTCTTTTGTGTTTCCATACAGATTGTGAAATTTTTTGTTCCAGTTCTGTGAAAAATGCCAGTGGTAGTTTGGTAGGGATTGCATTGAATCTGTAGATTGCTTTGGGTAGTAGAGTCATTTTCACAATGTTGATTCTTCCAATCCAAGAACATGGTATATCTCTCCACCTATTTGTATCATCATTAATTTCTTTCATCAGTGTCTTTTATAATTTTCTGCGTACAGGTCTTTTGTCTCTTTAGGTAGGTTTATTCCTAGATATTTTATTCTTTCTGTTGCAATGGTAAATGGGAGTGTTTTCCTAATTTCACTTTCAGATTTTTCATCATTAGTGTATGGGAATGCCAGAGATTTCGGTACATTAATTTTGTATCCTGCTACTTTACCAAATTCATTGATTAGCTCTAGTAGTTTTCTGGTAGCATCTTTAGGATTCTCTATGTATAGTATCATGTCATCTGCAAACAGTGACAGCTTTACTTCTTTTTTCCGATTTGCATTCCTTTTATTTCTTTTTCATCTCTGATTGCTGTGGGTAAAACTTCCCAAACTATGTTGAATAAGAGTGGTGAGAGTGGGCAACCTTGTCTTTTTCCTGATCTTAGTGGAAATGCTTTCAGTTTTTCACCATTGGGGACGATGTTGGCTGTGGGTTTGTCATATATGGCCTTTATTATGTTGTGAAAAGTTCCTTCTATGCCTACATTCTCCAGGGTTTTTATCATAAATGGGTATTGAATTTTGTCGGAAGCTTTTTCTGCATCTATTGAGATGATCATATGGTTTTTCTCCTTCAATTTGTTAATATGGTGTATCATGTTGATTGACTTGCATATATTGAAGAATCCTTGCATTCCTGGGATAAACCCCACCTGATCATGGTGTATGATCTGTTTAATGTGCTGCTGGATTCTGTTTGCTAGTATTTTGTTGAGGATTTTTGCATCTATGTGCATCAGTGATATTGGCCTGTAGAATTCTGTTTTAGTGACATCTTTGTCTGGTTTTAGTATCAGGGTGATGGTGGCCTTATAGAATGAGTTTGGAAGTGTTCCTCCCTGTGCTATATTTTGGAAGAGTTTGAGAAGGATAGGTGTTAGCTCTTCTCTAAATGTTTGATAGAATTCACCTGATCTTCACCATTTTTAAGTGTACTGTTTAATAGTATTAAGTACCTTCATATTGTTGTGCACACCTCACCACAATCCATCTCTAGAACTCTTTTCATCTTGCAAATCTGAAACTCTGTACCTGTTAAACAATAACTCCCTATTTACCACTCCCTCCATCCCCTGGCAACTACCATTCTGCTTTCTGTTTCTATGAATTGGACTACTCTAGGTACCTCATGTAAGTGGTTCCTTTTTCTGAATGAATTATTTCACTTAGCTTAATGTCCTTAAGGTCCATCCATGTT
Source organism: Phocoena sinus (assembly GCF_008692025.1). Classification (NCBI taxonomy): domain Eukaryota; kingdom Metazoa; phylum Chordata; class Mammalia; order Artiodactyla; family Phocoenidae; genus Phocoena; species Phocoena sinus. Next base: position 70,155,217 of record NC_045774.1, on the reverse strand, counting down.
GTAGTATATGTAAGAATTTTCTTAAAAATAAGGCTGAATAATATTCCATTGTGTCATGTAAAACATTTTGCTTGTCTTTTCATCTATCAATGGACGTATGGGTTGCCTCATTATTATAGTTATTGAGAATAAGTCTGCTATCAACGTGGGTGTACAAATATTTCTTTGAGACCCTGCTTGCAATGCTTTTGGGTATATCCCAGAAGTGGAATTGCTGGATCACACGTAAATCTATTTTTAATTTTTTGAGGTACCACCATACTGTTTTCCACAGTGGCTGGGCTATTTTACATTCCTACCAACAGTGCAAAAGTGTTCCAGTTTCTTCACATACTTGCCAACACTTCTGTGATCTATCCTGGAGAATATCCCATGTGCACTTGAGAAGAACATGTATTCTGTTTTTGTTGAGTAAAATTGTTCTCTGTATGTCTGTTAGGTGTAGTTGTTTTATGGTGTTGTTCAAGTCCTTTTTTTTAAAACGTATCATATGTCTGGTTGTTCTATCCATTATTGGGAATGGGGCATTGAAGACTCCAACTATTATTGTGGAATAGGGTTCCCTTTTCTCCACATCCTCACCAACATTTGTTATTTCTTGGCTTTTTTGATGATAGTCATTCTGACATGTGTGGGGTGATATCTCACTGTGGTTTTGATTTGTATTTCTCTAATGATTAATGATGTTGACCACCTTTTTATATATCTGTTGGCCATTTTTATGGTTCCTTTGGAGAAATGTCTATCAGGTCTTTTGCCTATTTTTCTTTTCAGTAATATGTTTTGTTTTTGTTTTTATAAAAGGTATACCTAGGACATACTTTTTTTTCCCTAAGACATATTTATAAGAAATTTTTTTAACATAAAGGGATAGAAAAAGATAGACCATGCAGTTATAAATCAAAATATAGCTGATATAATGATATTAATTTAAATTAAATAACCCTTAAGACAAGAAGCATTATTAGCAAAAAGAAAAAATATCATTACATAGAAAATAATTTGCTAGGAATATATAATCAGAAGCATGTATTCTTTTAAGAAAATAATCCTCAAATATATAGAGAGTAAAAACTGAACGAATTGCAAGGAGAAATTGACTAATATGTAATTTAAATGGGGATTTGTTTTTTTTAATTTTTATTGGAGTATAGTTGATTTACAATGTTGTGTTAGTTTCAGGTGTACAGCAAAGTGAATCAGTTATACATATACATATGTTGACTCTTTTTTTAGATTCTTTTCCCATATAGGCCATTACAGAGTATTGAGTAGAGTTCCCTGTGCTATACAGTAAGTTCTTATTAGTTATCTATTTTATACATAGTAGTGTATATATGTCAATCCCAATTTCCCAGTTTATTCCTCCCCCCCATCCCCTAGTAACCATACATCTGTTTTCTACATCTGTGACTCTACTTCTGTTTTGTAAATAAGTTCAATTTTTTAATTGTATATTTGTATGTATTGCAAAATGATCACTAAAATGTCTAACATTTGTCACCATACAAACTTGCAAAATTTTTTTCTTGTGATAACTTTTAAGATTTATTCTCTTAGTAACTTCCAAATATGCTATGCAGCATTATTTTCTTTATTTTTAAATCAGGTTAAAAAGTTTTTTTTTTGCTCATCAGTGTTGACAATGGAGACAAGTTTGGATAGTGATCCATCCTACTTCTGCAGGGCAACTATGACACATGGCCACGCTCTTACTGGAAAGGCTGTCCCCCTCATTCCTCCTTGCTTGTCCAATTGTGTGGTCTGATGATTGTGCCTTGATCACAGTCATCTACAGATTACATGTGTAGGTGTGTCTCCTAGGTGAGATCTTCACTGGTTGGTATCCTGTTGATAATAGTAATTTTTCTATAGAAAAATTACTATTACATAGCTGATGTTGTAATAACTTGAAAAATATCAAAGCATTGCTTTTGGAAATCAATACACCTATTTGTAATGCTTGTTGTTTTTGTGGCTTTGAGGTGCTAGTACATTATTTTTCTCCATCCTGATGCTTCTCTCCTTTCATGATCCTTCACTTCTGCTGAACGGTCTTTGTCCAAAAATAACAGTAGGAATGCTCAATACAAATTTTAAAAATTCTTTATTGTATTTTACATGTAAATGATTTACAAACGTATTATTAATTCTTTCCCCAAAAGCTAATAGAAGAGATTCTGTTATTACATCTTGTAGATGAAGAAACTAAGCCCCACATGTTACACAGATGAGTAAATTTTAAATCCATTGCTCTTTCCATTTCTTCATGCTAAATCCTTTGCTTGGTCCTTCAGAATCTTTTCCATGCTGTAGTCAATCTGAAACATCCAGCTCATCAGATAATGTGTTATCCCTCATGCCCCAAATTTGCATATTTCACAGAAATATTGATATCTTTACATAAAAGAAATGATTAGCAATAAGCTTTCTAGACCACTTGCTTAGTAATGTCACTTCCAGTTATAACTGAGTGGACGAAGTCTCCTTAGCCCCCAGCATTTAAAATTGAGTTATTCCTGAGATTGTAAATAAAAGGCTAATGTGGTCTGTCTACCTTCCTCAGCGTCCGTGGTGGCAGGGTGCACTATTAACTGCAGAGAGAGGTCAGAGGTAAAGTCACAGAAGGCCAGTGCTAGGAGAGACCTTAACAGCCATCCAGCCCAGAGCCTCGCCTAGGGTCAAGGAAGATGAGGCTGGAGGTGGGGCATGGGGGTGGGATGGAGAGCCTGCTAGAATCCTGTGATGAGCTGGAGGAGAGTTGAGGCTAGGGCCTGGGTCTCCCTTCTTAAGTTTCATCAGAAGACTCTCAACTGACACATTTGTACCTGAATCCAGAACAAATTTTCTACCCTGTGAGGTGCTTGTACAAATAGAATTTCAGAATAATAAGGATGCTAATAAAAACCAGTTCCTGCCAAGAAGAGCTAACCTAACATTACTACTGATACATATGTACATTATCCTAAAAAGGTACATTCCTCAGCAAGGTGAAAAGGATTTGCAGATGACAGAGTTCAGACAGGTTCCTTGTCTGAACAAGAACATAGTGCACTATTTTGAGTCTTGCCTGTGGGCAGGATGCATATTTCAATTAGTCAATCAGCAAGTGATCACTGTATGTGCCCAGCACTCTGCAAGGCTTCCTGAAGGTTGCCAAGAAAGTTTCCTGCCTATGGGGAGCTTCTAATGTAGTTGGGAGGCCCAATTAACACCCACAGAATAATTAGGAACAATTAAATACAAAACTGAAAATTGTCGACCCAGAGTTCAACAGACGAAATCTGGGTGTTGAGACCTCCTCTCCCACCGCCTTCCCCTGCCATCAGTACAATTGCAACTTCAGCTGGATGTGATCAATAAGAAAAATGGGGAAGTGTCAGCAACTCTCGCACAGGTAGGACGGTGTTGTATGGGAACCATTCTTGGCACAGTGGGATAAGATCCCTGATGTAAACTCAGAATGAACTCTTTGCCCAGCCCAGCCTTGTATGTTTTAGCTATTCTATGTTCCCTTGAGCTTCTGGCCCACCCTGATAACCAAGGCCTGAGCTCTTTTGCCACATTCAGGGTCAACCTTTTTAAGAGTTTGAACTTGTTCTTTCTCGAACTCTGCATCTTGCTTGTTTTTGCAGAGCCCTGGCCTTTCACCTCTTCTCCCGACTGGACCTCTGACTTGCCCTTCTGCTGGAGTCTCAGTACTATTCCTCTGGTACTAATGGTGGCCATTTTAGTGGATATATTTTATATCCACCCATTGTGTTAGGTTATCTCTCCACTGAGGGTAACATCTGACTCAGTCAAGTCTCTAGCCTGTCACAAAAATGCTTACCTGTGGGGCTGGGATTTCCTTGCAAAAGGCACCTGAACTATTCATTCAATCCTTCCTATATTAACTTTTCAATCATTTGCTGAGAAATTACTAAACTGGGCACTGTGCTTGTTGTCAGAGTTATAGAAACATTGAAACATGGTCCCTTCCACAAGGAGTCAGTTCTCGGTCTAGTGTGGGAGACAGATAAGAATATAAGAAAGTTCAATGTCCTGAGTTAAAGTTTTGAGAGCTATAATCACAGGGCACTTTGAAAATACAGCTGTGGAATGTCGATCCATACTGAGGGCATGTGTGTTGGGGGAGTGACAGTAGGATGAGGTCTCAGGAAAGGTTTCTGAGCAGGGCTGAACTAACAAATAATACCTGCTGAAATTTTTGAGCAGCCATGAAGACTATTGTCTTCTTACAAGAGCCTGGAAGATCCACACACATTTTTGTATTTGGGAATGAGTCATTTCAGTCCCTTGTCATCTCAGTTGAATTGCTTGTGAGTAGGTGCAGGGTTAATAGCCATGCCTCTATTAAATGTTAGCAAGAGGAATACATTTATGAAAAATGCCTAGCATTTTGCTGGAATTGTCTCAGAAACCACCAAAGTGTGCTGATTCCTACCTGAGCCAGCACTTGTGGGGAAGCAAAATAGGATCTGAAGAGATGCAGATGTGGTGAACTTGTGTACTTCTTTTCTAAAGACGTAATTAATGCATGTGGCACAACATTCAAAAGGTAGAAAAGGTGGTATGGTATGAAGGGAGTCTAATTCCTTCCCTGGCCCCCCATTTCCTAGTACTCTCTTTGGAGGCAATCCATGTTACCAGTTTCTTATGCACCCAAAGATGGTCTATGCATTTAGAAGTGTGTATGTATATATATATTCATATATCTTATATTCATATTTCCCCACATATAATAATTGTAGCACACCATTCTGTGCCTTGCTTTTTCTCACTTTATTACCTCATCAAATATTTGTTGCAAGTCTAATGTGTGCTATACATTGTTTTATGTGTTAGGAATACAACAGTAAGCAAAAGAAAAATCCATGCCCTCAGGAAGCTTATATTTCAAAATATCTTTCCATATCACTACATTTGTTCCTGCTTCTTTATAATAGCTTCATAATCTATCTTTGCATGGATGTGCCATCATTTATTTTACCAGACCTTTATTTGTGGATACTTAGTTTGTTTCTAATCTCCTATCTAGTGGCTATCCTTGTATATAGAGTGCCTGGAAGAGAGCTTTCAATAGAGTAGGCACTCATTTGTTGAATGAATGGATAAATCCTTTCACACATGTAGGGGTATATTTGGGGATAAGTGACTAGAGGTTGAATCCGTAAGTCAAAGGGTACGTGCATTTTAACTTTCAAAAGATATTGCTAAATTTTCTCAATTTATGTTTGAAGCAATTTATACTCTCACCAGCAATATATATGAGTAAAGTCCTGTTTCTCCTTACCACCATATGTCAATCTGATGAGTTAAAATGCTACGCCATTTAATTTTAATTTGTATTGCCCAGAATGAAACTAAGCATCTTTTCTTATGCTGAGAGGTCGTTTGCTTTTTTTTCTGTGACCCATCTATTCACACCCTCTACTCTTCTGCTGCATCGATGGTCTTCTACTTATTGGTTGTAGAGCTTATTATATATCAAAAAAAGATTCCTTTGCTGTGATATGAGTTGCAAATATTTTTCTCAGTCTGTTAATCTTCTTTTGATTCTGCCTATGAATTTTTGCAATGTTGTATACATTTTCTTTATTTTTCTGTAACTGAATTTACATAAAATTCAATCATTTGTTTCATGGCTTTTACCTTTTGTGTTAAGAAAGATCTTCTTCCCTCTGAAAAATTTTTTAAATTCTATGATTTCTTCTTGCACTTTTATGCTTTTATTTTTTACAGTTAAATCTTTGATACATATGAAATTTAGTGTGAACATGTGAAGTAGGGATCTCATTTTTTTCAGATGGTTATCCCATCCCATTTCCCAATAACATTTATTGAGTTGTCTATCTTTTATTTCCTGATATGAAAACATAACTATTATTTTTATCACATACCTTCTTAACTAAATATTGTAATATTTTCATCTTTTTTTTAGATTTTTCAGTCTGCTCTACTAATCTGAGATTCAGTTGAGCTTTAATCTGGCTGCCTGTAAAAGAAAACCCAAATAATAGTTGTTTAAACAAGACAGGATTTTATTTCTCTCTCACATAACATGAAGGTTGGAGAAAGCAGTCAGCACTGTAGCAGTGGCGGTACAATATCATAAAAATACCAAATTCTTTCCATCATTCTGCTGTGAAAACTTTTGTGCTGGCTTCCAGCCTCAAGTGCCTCTTGGTGACAGTATGGCTGCTGTAGTTCCAGCAACCATATATAAATTTTAAGCAGGGTACAGCCACTGTGGAAAACAGTATGGAGGTTCTTCAAAAAACTAAAAATAGAACTACATATGATCCCCTTTTGATCCCACAACTCCAATCTTGGGTATACGTCTGAAAAAAAAAAAAAGAGAAAACGTAATTCAGAAAGATACATGCATCCCAACGTCACAGCAGCATTATTTACAGTAGCCCAGATATGGAAGCAACCTAAGTGGGATAAAGAAGGTGCGGCATTAGATATACACACCACACACACACACACACACACACACACACACACACACCCCACATATATACACAATGCAATACTACTCAGCCATAAAAAAGAATAAAAATTTGCCATTTGCAACAACATGGATGGACTTGTAGGACATTATGCTTAGTGAAATAAGTCAGACAGAGAAAGATAAATACTGTATGTTATCACTTATATGTGGAACCTATAAAATGAAACAAACTAGTGAATATAACCAAAATGAAACATACTCACAGATAAAGAGAACAAACTACTGGTTACCCGTGGGGAGATGAAGTGGGGAGGGGCAAGGTACAAGTAGGGGGTTAAGAGGTACAAACTACTATGTATAAAATAAATAAGCTACAAGGATATATTGTACACATTGTACATTAGCATTCTCACCTTGACATCTGGATAAATCAGTAGTTGGGATGAGAACCAGAAGTCAGAGGATGGGCTTCAGCACAACAGCATCTCGATGCCTCCGCCCGCCCTCTCCTCTCCTCATTGCATCCTCAGCCATGCGCTCAGTCTGTTGTTCTTCCCCTTACTCCTTATTCGTGCATTCATTCCAAAAATAACTACTGAACACTTACTGCACGCTGGCTTCTAAGGATACAGCAGAGAGCAAGACAAAAGGTCTACCTTTGTGGAGCTTAGTAGTAAGCAGAGAAGATATGCTGTTAACTAACCAAATTACAATAAAGTGTCTAGCTGTGTCTACCCCATCTTGCTGTCATTCACCTCCAAAGTCTACATCTTTTCCCCTCTCTCTGTCTGGGCATATGGAAACTAGGGTTGAGGGGGTAGACAAGGAACAGAGGAGGTGACTCTTTTCCTATGTTCTCCAAACCTTGTACTTTTGGGGGTAGAGTACTCAGTTTTCAATTTAATGTTAAAGATATTTTTTATTTCCAAACTTAAGTTACAATTCACATCATAGTGTCACCTGACAAACTGTAAAGCATTTTAGAATTTGCAAAGTCCTTTTACAGTCATTACCACCTTAGACTCAAAACAATACTGTGAGATGAATGATCCATTTTATGGAGGAGAAAACCAAGGCTCCTGGAAGCTAAGCTACTTGCATCATTAGTGGTAGAGCTGAAACTTGAACTCTTCTGTCTGATTTATAATGGTTATGGGCACATTCTAGATTTAAACCTGACTTTGCCTCAGTGATGCTTCATAGACCATCTATTGCTCTAGGAAAAGGTTAGCAATCATAGCTTGTGTTACTTTAGTAAATCATTACAGAGACAGCAATTAGATTTTATCTTGGCTGTTTTCAGGAATTACACTGCAGGTGGCACACTGACATATTCAAACACAGGAATGCGTTTGCCAAGTGGTTTCCTAGAAGCTGCCTGTTTTTGATTCCCTTGCAAGACTAGTAGTGGCTGCAGGTCAGCAAGAGGGGGCAGGACAGGAGACAGGAGACTGCGGGAGCGAGGGCCCTAACGTACCTGCACCACTCAGAGTTCCATGGCATAAAGTGGGTTAAATCTGGGAGACGGTAAGAAAAGTTGTCAAGAATCCCAGGGCTCGTTACAGTGAGAGTTAATCAGCAGGACAGAAACCAACCAGACTGGGCCTCAGGCTGGCTTCATGGGCCTGGGACCTGTGCAGTCCCTTGAGGAATGGCGCTTAAAAGGGACCTGTGATCAAAAGAGCCCCAAACTGGGTTTAACGTTCTGCTGTTGCTATCTTGAAATTCTTGATCATTACATCTTTATACATTTAGTACAGTGGGGCGATGAAAGGTGCCGAGGAAGGAGATATGTGAAATATGCTTGTGGTCAGTCATTTCCCTCCTCACTTGCTTATAGCACTCACCATGCCCCGTGAGCACAAGATGCCTATGGGCACAGGGTGTCTCTGAAAACAGGGTGTCCATGAGCACAGGATGCCAAAACACTGGATGCCCTTGAGCACAGGGAGCCCTGTGAGCACAGGATACAATGACCAGAGGGTGCCCACGAACACAGGATTCTATGAGCCCAGGGTGCTATCAGCACAGGGTACCCATGATTAGACGGTGCATGGGAGATCAGTGAGACTCAAGGCGGGGACGAGGTAAGCACATTACATCTAGGATTGAGTGAGGGGAGATTATGACAATCCTGATAATCCAGGCTTTCCATTCTAACCAGAACTTGCTTCAAGCACAGAAAGAAGGCAATAGCGTCCTAAGAAACACAAATGACCAAGGATCTCTATCACATTCTTTCCCACTCCTGTACCTCCCTGCATTAGCCAACCACTTATGCTGAAATGATGACATAGAAGGAAAGGGAAAGATGGGGTAACCCAGAGTTTCTTATCATTTCACTCCTTCCTTTCTCATCAGCAAGGCAAAAAGATAGTTAGATCATATATGCATACATAAACAAGTGCAAGAAAAACAGGTGATTTTGTTTTGTGCAGTTTTCCCATTCTTCTGGTTAGAAAAACATACATATGCTTGTACCAGTTCTGATATACAAATTGTGTAATTTTGGTGATGCTGCATATGAGGTAAGTGCTCTTGTATTTTCATTTAAAACTGGCGTTGCACAATATCAAGATGAATGGTCAAATTCAGGCTATAAGTTAAAATTTTTTCTTTATTTATAATAACATTAAATACTAAATTTTTAAAAATTCCATGATGAGTGAAGAGAGGAGCCATGGAAGAAAGACAAAGTTTGTATACAAGCACTTTTAAAGCATGTTTTCTCCTGCTTTTGGAATAAGGTTCCTGCATTTTCACTTTGCAGTGGGTGCCACAAATGATGTAGCCAGGCCTGTTTCTCCCACACAGTGTGGAGAAATCTTCAGCACCCTGGAAGGCCTGAAAAGATCAGGGAGGGCTCAAGAGTTAGTGATTTTGTGTTTGGGTCAAATTAGAGGATATTCATTAAAGGAGGCCCAGACAAGTGCATCGGGAGCCTGGGGGACAGTCAGGTCGCCTTGATACAGACCCTAACTGGCCGCAGAGGCGTGTAGTACCCAGTGAGGCTTCCTACTCATTTTCTGGCCTTTGGGTGGCTTCTGTGAGCACCCTGGAGGGAACGGGCCCAGGAAGAGGAAACGGCGGCTGCTAGCAGCTCCAAGAACCAGGTGGCTGTGAGGTGCAGTGTCTGAGTCGAGGTGTTTCTGACATCCTGTCAACTTCTCGTACTAAATATTATTGCTACACTTGAGCGCCGAACACTTGAGGTCAGCCAAATCGTGTTTTGTGAGTTTTCAAGTAGCCCAGGGAAACGGTTCTCCTTGTACCAGATATCTAAGCAATAAAACATCATGAAAGCATTGGCTCTGCCAACCCAGGGTACATGGGTGCAGTGAGACAGGAAAGCAAAGCTGTTGCTGGAGGTTGGATCTGAACCCCATGTGGGCAGCAGCTGTCAAGCATGAACACTAAATGCATCTAAACCTTACTGTTCTCTCTGTTCGCATCTGGCAAATAGGGCGAAATTCATAGGCTTTCCCGGACAGAACGCTCCTTGCTTCCCACCCTCAGCTTCTGACTTGGAGCCTGTCCCCGTGGACACTTTCCCTCCTTCCTTCATGCTGTCACGTCACCGGCAGGGAGAGGGATGTATATCCATGCAAAACCAACCGTGTGGCAAACTGTCCTTAACATCTTCCATTTGCCTCTTGTTGAGCCTCGCTAACAATGCTAACAGCCTACGATAATAAATACACACCATATAAGGATTTTCGCCAAATTTAAATAACGACTCAAGAAGTCTCAGAACTTCTTCTCCCACCCTTATTTGTACCCACACGTTGGATACTCCTTTGGGAAGATATACTCTTTTTAAACCTTGGGAGTAACCAAGGCAATAGTGTGCTGAATAGGAAATACACTGCATTTAGTATCAGAACTTGCCACTAGGGCACCTGAAACGTTATTTTACATCAGTGAGCCTCCTCTGTTAAATGGGGAAAGAAGTTCCCTTCCTCTGTAGATTGTGTGGGTATGGCTTTGTTAGCGGTTGGGGTCTATGCAAGTGTTAGTTATCGTTCTTACAGTTGGTACTTAAATTTCTGTTGAATTGTTGAATCTTCAAGGAAACTTGGTGAAGAAGTCCCCTGAGTCATTACTGTGATTGTCCAAACCGCAGCTTGGCATTAGATGTCCCAAAGGCAAAAAATGACTGAGGAGAAAGAATGAGGGCCAGTGGCTGGAGCATCCTGGCTAATTCTCAAAATAAAATTGACATACTCAAGACTGACATACTTGAAACTGATTAAGAGGTGTGTTGGGACATGGCCAGTAGCAAAAAAGAAACACTAAAGACAAGTTTACAGCTCAAAGAAATCCCTTCACCTTATGCAGTTCACATGTGTTCTTTTAGAATTGTAAATACTTTTAAAATCAGTTTGTCTTCATTTTTAGGTGGCACAAAATTCTATTAAATTCCATAGCAAAAAATTTGACAAACTGTTAGAAAGAGGTAACAGTAATTAATGTTTGTAACATGTCTTAGTCTTTACAAAGCACTTCTTTAATCATAATGCATTTGTTTCTCACAGTAACCTTGTGGGAGTAGTAATTATTGTTTACCTGTTTTATTGGTGACAATACTGGGCTCAGTATCTTATCAAGGACTAAAAATTGGCAGAACCGCAACTTGAACCCAGGTCTTTTCACTCCAATATTAATGAAGTTTAATAAAAAGTACAGTTAATAGTCAGATACTGTGACTAGAGACGGAACTAGCCCAGCACTCAGGGATTCTGGTTCCATCTCTGTCACCACGTAGAGTTGCCTCAGTCCCTCCTTTTCACTAGGTCTCAGTTTTCTTCATCGGCAAAATGAAGAGGCTCAGTGGAGCACCCGGAGTTGTCTCCCGTTCCTTTATCACTTGATCGGTGTGAAGAAAAAAAAATGCAGTTGAACAGCATTGAAAAGAAATGACTTCAATGGGGCTTCCCTGGTGGCACAGTGGTTGAGAGTCCGCTTGCCGATGCAGGCGACGTGGGTTCACGCCCCGGTCCGGGAAGATCCCACGTGCCGCGGAGCGGCTGGGCCCGTGAGCCATGGCCGCTGAGCTTGCGCGTCCGGAGCCTGTGCTCCGCAACGGGAGAGGCCACAACAGTGAGAGGCCCGCGTACCGCCAAAAAAAAAGGTGGCAAGAAATGACTTCAATGCTGTCTATTTTAGAAAATGTGTTTTTTGTTTGGCTTATGGGAGGAGGAGGGCAAGTAGGAACAGCCAGGCAAGTGCCAGGACTAGTCCAAGCAAATGTTTTCACCCAGCGTAAGTCCTGCAGGAAAAGAAATCCCACCGGGCATTTGGAATTCATGGCGGACGTGAATAGGAAGCAGCTGTGGTTGTGTACCCTGCACGCAGTCCAGTCTCTGAGTCTGAAGATAGGAGGACGCTCCATCAGGAGGGTGGGAGTTGATCCCCAACTAATAAGTGAAGGTTTCAGAGGCACTGAGCCCGCGCCATATGCATCGTGCCTTTCCCAGAGAAGCGCATACTCGTTAGTCGTAAATAAGTCCTGTGAAATGTCTCCCACGTTCCATGTGAGTATTTCAAACATCGTGCTTAGCCAAGACAAAAAAAAAAAAAAAAAAGAACAAAAACAAAAGAGATCTTTACCCTTTAAGCTTTAAATTTGTCTGCTTGTTTATTACCAGATTTAATCTCCTGAAAGAAATTTTGGCATGACATCTTTAAAATTGCTCCTCTCTGACATTTATAGGCAAGGCCCAAATATTCAGGCCAAGACTGGGGCTTTTGGGGCGCCATCTACTCTTTATGCTTCTTCCCCTTCCAGGTACTGGAACTCTTCTCATACTGGATGTCAGGCAAAGTGCTGTGAGAGAAATCTGTGGTGGGGAAGCAGGTTTCCCTGGGGCCGTGAGCACCCAGGCATGCAAGTCGTTGGAATGTATTTCTACAGCTGTGTTGCTCCCCATTTATTTATGCGGCAAAACTTTACTGAGCAGCCCTTAGGTATCAGGCACTGTTCTGCACATTAGTGGAGGCAGGAGCCGGAAGACGAATAAGATACCGTTTAACTAGTGGTTACCAGTGGGGAGAGGGGCAGGGGGATGGGCAAGATAGGGAAAGGGAATTAAGAGACAAAAACTACTAGGTTTAAAATAGATAAGATACAAGGATGTAACATACAGCACAAGGAATATAGCCAATATTTTATAATAACTTTAAATGGAGTATAATCTATAAAAATATCAAATCACTGTGTTGTACCCCTGAAACTAATGCAACATTGTAAATCAACTACACTTCAATAAAAAAAAAGGACACAGTTTGTCTCAAGGAACCCTCAGTTTTAGTGAGAGAGAGAGCTAGGTAAAGGAATCTAAGGAAACATTGCAAAATGTGTGCTTGGAGAACATAAAGGGGTCAGGCATACAGAAGGCTGCCTGAGAGAAGGGAATTCAGAAAAGCCTCAGAGAGCAGATGACATTTGAACTGGGTTTTGTGGGAAGAGTTTCACCTAAAGAGAAGGGATAAGCGAGGAGAAGAATCTTCTAGAGAGAGATTAAGGCATGTTCAAGGCAGGGAGGTGAAAGAACATGGTCTCTTCTGGGAGCCTGGCCCTCCTTTGCATGGCAGGCGCCCAGGATTTACGTGTGGAAGAGGTGTGATATTAGCCTGGCAGTTTGAACATCAGCCAGAAGGTGAAGGGGGCTTGTATTCTATCAGGCTGGGGGATTCGATCTTTTTCTCAAGGCAACGAGAACTCTGTTTTTGGACGATCATTCTGGCAGAAATTTTGAGTTGGCCAAAAAGTTCGTTCGGGTTTTTCCATAAGATGTGATGGAAAATAGAAAGGATGGATTAGAGGGAAGACAGGCTAGAGAAACTTAGATCAGTCATATAGAGGCAAAGGAGGGAGCACATGTGAGAGAGATACAGGAGGCCAAATCGGGAGGACTTGATGTCCTGCTGCACAGACCCAATAAGCAACATGGTCATGGGGCTTGGGAATGGGACGTGATCATGACAGGAGAGGGTGATGAGCAGTGCCTGTTCTTGATTGTTGGGTTAACAAATACTAACTGAGTGATGTGTTGGTATGGGGGCCTGGGGTCAGGGGTGATCGGGGAAGTGGGTGCAGCAGTGGTAAGGCTTCTTCCCTCTCCCCAGCAGCTTGTCATCTGCCTCGCTGTTCAAGGGGTGACCTGAGGTCTGCGGACCGGCAGCATCAGCATCGCCTGGCACCTTGTGCAGCATCTTGGGTCCCACCGGCATTACTGAGTGGGACTCTACTTTCTAACAAGGTCCCCAGGTCAGTTATACACACGTTAAAGTTTGAGAAGCCTGGCCGAGGGTAACTCTTAGAACTTCTTCCATTGGCAGGAGGATTGTAGAGGGAGTAACAGCGAGAGATAGCATAAGGCATAAAACAAAAGTGCCAAAAATTCAAATGGTTCATCACAAGACTGTGGAACCAGACATTGATGTTTCTGTTTGTCCTGAAGTTTATAACTGCTGGGAACTATGCCTCATTACTAATCTTGACTCTGATATTTTTCCACTTCATATTTCTACTGCTATCCTTTATGTACATGGGACACTTAAAGGTACTTAAAGGGTTGTAAAGTGAGTAAAGCTATTTTGAGAACAACTAAGATAACAAAATAGACAAAAAATAACAAACTTGATCCCTGGCATCTTCAGAAACTCGTTATTCCTGGGATATAAGGAGCTGGTGAGTATGGCTTTAATAAAGACTGAGCTAAATTCTCCAACTTCTAGGTCAGAGAAGAGACAAAGTCAGGGTCACATGGTGGCAGGGCTTGGTTGGGAGCTGGGCAGCTCCAGGCAAGGAGCAAGAGACTGAATCATTGTGACATCTCTGTTAAGCCTCAGGAACTGTGTTTTGCTCAAGACATGAATTTGGGGGGTTGGCTGTGGCTCTTGCCTTTTCAGCCTCTCATCCATTTTGTTAGGACGGATTTACTGGGGTGAAAATTTGATATGGATCCAGAAATCTGCGGACAGATAGTAATAACATTTGATGGAAGTTGTAAAGATGACTCGGGCCCATAAAAGAAAAGGGCTCTGCAAAATGCCTAAAGCACACCAAGATAAAGAACAGAATATGTTGCCTTCTCACAAGCTTAAGATGGCATTCAGCTCTAGGAACAGGCTTAATCTAAGCTTTGGCATACGCCATCACACTCAAGACTTCCAAAGTCTGATGATGTATTAGTTGTACCTAGATCATGGGAGAAGGTAGATCACATTCAGTTGCCCCCATGATGACTGGAATGACTATGTGTTGGAGCGGAGAAGTGACAAAGAAGAATGCATGAACTTCAGAAGCGCTAAAATGATGCAGTCTAAACAAATCACAGGTGACTTTAGTGACAATGTGAAATTGTTTTTCAAGTACATCATAAACGATAGGGATATTCTGTTCTGAACTATTCTTGTTTCTACGAGTGCCAGCTGTGAAGAGAATGTATTTATTAGGGACAGGACAAAGACTTTGAAACAGAAACAACAGAGTCCATAGCTACTCTGACAGAATGGCTAGTTTCCATTACAGAAATCACTTTGGGGTGGTTTTTAATAGCACTGTCCTGGGCGGCACTTTGCACGTAGTTACTTCACTCAGTTTTCTCATCTGTAAGGTGAGATGCATCCTAAAGTAGACTGAATGGATCCATCAAACCATCCTGTGGTTATTTCTCCAGTTCCTGGGTGTACAGTAAATAATTATGCTCCTATCTTAGCTCCTTAAAGGGTGGAGTTTAGGATACTGTGGTAGCAAGAGTGGAATGAAAGTCTCCTCTCTCCACCATCCTGTATCAGAATTGCAAAGACATTGGAGGAAGGCAGAGGGTGGTGAATGCCATCACATTTTCATTTTATCCACTTGTTTGACCTGTGCAGAAGATGTGGGATTGGCAATGAATTATTCCAAGTTTACTTAACTGGTGGCTTGAATTATATTTTCTACTCTAGATATAATATTTTCACCAGCATAAATACACAAATTCTCTGACACCTGTTTGGTAGCTACAGATCTGGCCACCTCCAAACTCGTATTTAACCCTACTTCAGAGAGTGGGATCTAACTTTGTGAGAGAAGAACAAAGAGAAAGGGATGGATGTTGCAAACTCCTAAGTAGGGGAAAGTTAATTCCTCATGGTGAAAACTTTGACCAATGGGGAATATTTGACAGGAGGGATCTGGGCAGATCAATAGCAGACCTCAAGAAGAATGTCCTATGGCTTGTAAGATACGTGCATCCAGGGTGAGGGTGGAAAAATCTCTGTGAGAATTCAAGGGCATACCTCCTGTTTCTTTTAGGAAAGGAAGGCTATAACTGGTGGATAGACTTCCAGACGAGACCTCGAAAGTATTTAATCCATTTTGTAGCTACTCTGAGAGATCTGGCAGGACTGGAGATTAGCTAGGAGCTAAGCCTGAACTCCCCAGGGAGCCCCTAGAGCCCCTGGGCTGTATGTTATCCTCTGGGCCTGGCAGCCAAAGCTGGGAGCTCTGGGAATGGGGAAGATGGAAAGGACACTCAGCCTGGTGGTAAGAGAGGGCGTGGGGAGGGATGGGCAGTCGAGGAGCGCCCGTCACTCCATGTGAAGGCTTGCTGGGCAGCAGAAAATCTTCAGTTGTCAGTTTACTGCTAGTGAAGACCCAGTAAAGCAGATGCTTGATTTGCCCCAAAATAGAAAGGTGAACGGGAGGGAGATATTTTCGGGTAAGGAAAGCAGTGAAGCGGTGTTTTGTTTTGTTTTCCTTCTCTTTTTTTCTTTGTTTTATAATATACTTGTCTCAATTGACATTATTTTTAAAGAGACTGCTTCTGTGCTGGGAAAGGAGAGTGTTCTGATGTGCAGATTTGGGCCATTAAATGAATAGAAAGGAAGGCCGTTTTCATCCATCCCCCAAGCTTCTCACCTTTTAAAGTTCTTATTTTTGTTCTTATTTGAAAAGAGGTGACTCTTTTCCTGGGTGGACTTATTACCTGTAGAAAAAGACACAAGGGAGGACATTGAGAATTTGGAAGGAAGAATATTGATAACTTGATAGAATGTTTGCTGAGGAAATGCATATATATATATATGTAAATATATAAATATAAATTTATAGAAATATATATATTTTATATATATATATACATATATAAATAAATATGTTTTTAGGTAAGTACCAAAAGGAATGTTTGGTTTTCTTCCTTTACCCTTCAAAGTACATTCTTATTAGGTTTTCTGTAAGATTAAATAACAAGGGAACGGGCAAGGTAAACATAGGGCTTGGAAAATTACTTTTTGTTGGAAAAACTAATTGGCTTAATCCTAACCTGCACTTAAACCAGGGCAGCACACAGCTACACAATTTAGCATCGTAAACTGCGTCCTGATGCCCCTGATGTCCATAACAGCCCCTTCTCATGGCCAACACATATTTTAACTTCTCAAACTTTTTAATTACAAGGATGTTTCTATGCTATCTAGTAAGAAAGTCTCCACTGGAGAAAATGTGATGCCCAGATAAGAAGTATTTCTTCCTTCCTTTTATTGTTCTAGTAAGTATTCTAGAAGGATAGCTCAAAAATCAGTGACAGCTGCCTGTCAAGAAGACATTCTGTCAAATTAAATATAGTGTTTTGCAGTGTGATGGGAAATTCCTACTTTTAATAGAATTGTCACAAAATCTCATCACCAACTACAGACAGGTACATGGTTTAGTTGTGAGTCACCAGAGTTAGCACTGGCTAGAGACCTTACCTGAGGGACCAGACTTAGTAAGAAGAGAATGAGAGACACTTGTGGTTTTGGTGGAATGCCCGTGTGGGTTCTGTTTATGCAGGACTAAAGTGACTTGAAGGTCTGTTTTCTCTGTTGCTGTTTTACATCTATCTTAGTTTTGCTAGAATCTCTTGAGGTTATCAGTTGATGTTCTTTTGGCCAGGTATCTGTGTCAAGCAATGTTTTGTAGTTCTCAGGATATTTGGTAACCTACAAAAACCTTTCTATGAGGAAATGTCCTTAGAAAAACGATCCTGTTTAAATTCTTTAGCAGAAAATTTCCATCAATACACTCATAAATGCAGACTCCCGTCTACTCTAATCTGTTTACTCATTGATTTATTAATATAAAATAAATTCCAAGTTCAATATTATTGAATTATATTTAATATTATAAGAATTATCTTTAATATTATAAGAATTATCTTTAAATTCTGTTTATTACATTATTACAATCATTAAATTTTTATTATTTCAAATGTCATAAATAATTCATAACAGTGGAAATAATCATTAACTGCTATTCATTTCACAGCATCCCAAATTTCACATGGTTTTGCTGTTGTTAAGTCACCCTTGAGCATCACTTTTATATTGTTTTGGTAATATGACCGTCAACCTGTATTTATTTTTCTATCACATAGCTCTCATAACTAAAATATGGCAGCTGAAACCAACCTCTCCCTGGATTCATGGTTCCTAAGAAAGTCAAAATCTTGTATGAAACCAACTCTCTGCTTTCTCTCTTCCTAGGAAAACAACACTAAATAGTTCAGGTTGGGTCCTATATTAAATTCATGATCAAAGTTGGAAGAGTACTTATTACCCACTTTTAGTTTCCACAAAGAGAGAGATTTTCCTTAACATCCCTTACTCTGCCCTACCCAGGGCAAGAGATTTGAATTTTCCGATTCTAGAGTTTGAGGGTAGAATCTGACTGTGACCCCCAGCTCAGTCCTTTCCTCTGCCCTTTCTTGTGGCGATGTGTCCAGCTACAGAACGCACACATTCTGCTCTGCTCCTCTAAGCTATCTAAATTTCAGGGGGCAGGCTCAACCTTTGTAGGGAGATGGTGAACAGAGGTGTCCTTAAGTGACCCTCCCCAGATCCCAACATCTGGTACATGGGCTGAGGATCTTGAGAAATAAACAAGGAGTTGAACTTGGGGAGAAAAGTAACACTCACAGAGATTGAGACTTTGGAATGGGTCAGGCCATGTTTTTATTGTGTCAAGTTTGGCATCTGCAGGTGTCTGTATTGTGCGATGCTGCTAGTTACTACCATTGTGGATGGAGTTGGGGGTTGGTGAGATGGGCTTTTAACTTGTGTGGCCAGGGCAAGTGAGTTTAGGTTTTAAAGTTTGGCCTGCTTCAGTTTGGCTTGCTATTACAAGAAGGCTGGGATGGGATTAGATCCTTCATGTGTTGGTTAAACAATCAGCATGTACTGCATCAACAGTATTTTTCAGCCGGGTTGATAGGCAGGAGCTTTAACTTTCATGGGATCTAAGTTCTGCACACCTTACAGACCACTCATGAGGCTCAAGATTTCAGTTTTTCCTGCCAGGTCTAAGGAGGCAGTCTAAATTCCATTTTGCACTCTAGACCAAGGAGGACGAAGGAGGCTCTAGGCTAAGTTTGGGTGAATGTGGCTTATTCATAAGCTTGGGTTATTCCCTGTTGTGTTACTTAAAACTGACTCTGGATTTCTTACTGATAGTATCTTTATCCTTAGCTTTGGTTTTCAGAGAGCCAAGCTCTAAGTCTAACCATAGAAGTGTGGTAGACTTTATTAATAAAATAATAAAAAGAGTTTGGAAGCTCTTATTGCAATAAAAAATATGCCATATTTTTTCAATGGGTATAAATAATAAATTTGTTGTGGACCCAGAAGCTAGGAAGATAATGAAAAAGGTCCTTTCTAGGTATTCTCTGTTTCCAAGGATCAGATTTGCTTAGAAAGTCAAGAAGGAGCTGGAGGGATCTCAAAATCGTTCTTCAAAAAGACAAAGAGGGCTATGTGCTCTCTGAGCAGCAGGAAGAAATGGGAGCAGGAAGAAGTGCGATTGATGGAGACTAAGACATAGAAGCTCACGTGTAGCTTGGTGACATCTTGGGCTGCTGGATGAAACCCTCTGTTGCATTTAAGTCTAACCAGGGCAGAGTCAAGATGGCATACTAGGAGGATGCAGAATTCGCGTCTCCTCACAACTAGGGCACCTACCAGTCACAGGAGGGGGACCACAGACACCTAAGGGGATGGGAGGAACACCCAGCGAGTGGTTGTTTCAATTATAGTTTTATTTTTCCTAATATAATTTTTATCTTTCTAATTCTATTGTGTTTTTTATTCTTTGATATAGTACTGCTCCTTTTTTTCTTTCTTTCTTTTTCTTTTTTTTCTTTCTTTTTTTAACCAAGCCATGAAGCTTGTGGGATTTTGGTTGCCAGGACAGAGGTCAGGCACGAGCTCCTGTGGTGGGAGCTCTGAGTCCCAACCGCTGAACTAACAGAGAACCTCAGACCCCAAGGAATATCAATTGGAGTGACACCTCCCAGAGATCTTCATCTCAGCACCAAGACCCAGCTCTATCCAACTGTCTGCAAACTCCAGTACTGGACCTCTCAAGCCAAACAAACAGTAAGACAGGTTGGAAGAAGACGAAGGAACAAGTTAAAAACCTACAAGACCAAAAATAAGGATGAAATAGGCAACCTACCTGAAAAAGAATTCAGAGTAATGATTGTAAAGATAATCCAAAATCTCGGAAACAGAAGGAGAAAATACAAGGAACATTTAACAAGGATCTAGAAGAACTAAAGAGCAAACAGTGATGAACAACACAATAAATGAAATTAAAAATTCTCTAGAAGGAATCAATAGCAGAATAACTGAGGCAGAAGCATGGATAAGTGACCTGCAAGATAAAATAGTGGAAATAACTACCGCAGAGCAGAATAAAGAAAAAAGAATGAAAATAATTGAGGATAGTCTCAGAGACCACTGGGACAACATTAAACACACCAACATTCAAATTATAGGGGTCCCAGAAGAAGAAGAGAAAAAGAAAGGAACTGAGAAAATATTTGAAGAGATTATACTTGAAAACTTCCTTAATACCAGAAAGGAAATAGTCAATCAATTCCAGGAAGTGCAGAGAGTCCCATACAGGGTAAATCCAAGGAGAAACATGGCAAGACAAATATTAATCAAACTATCAAAAATTAAATAAAAAGAAAAAACATTAAAAGCAGCAAGGGAAAAGCAACAAATAATATACAAGGGAATTCTCATAAGGTTAACAACTGATTTTTCAGCAGAAACTCTGCAAGCCCTAAGGGAGTGGCAGGAGATATTTAAAGTGATGAAAGGGAAAACCTACAACCAAGATTACTCAGCCCAGCAAGGATCTCATTCAGATTTGACAGAGAATTAAAACCTTTACAGATAAGCAAAAGCTAAGAGAATTCAACACCACCAAACCAGCTTTACAACAAATGCTAAAGGAACTTCTCTAGGCAGCAAACACAAGAGAAAGAAAAGGCCTACAATAACAAACCCAAAACAATTAAGAAAATAGTAATAGGAGCATACATATTGATAACTACCTTAAATGTAAATGAATTAAATGCTCCAACCGAAAGAGATAGACTGGCTGAATGGATACAAAAACAAGACCCATATATATGCTGTCTACAAGAGACCCACTTCAGACCTAGGGACACATACAGACTGAAAATGAGGGGATGGAAAAATATATTCCATGCAAATGGAAATCAAAAGGAAGCTGGAGTAGCAATGCTCATATCAGACCAAATAGACTTTAAAATAAAGACTATTACAAGAGACAAACAAGGACACTACATAATGATCAAGGGATCAATCCAAGAAGAAGATATAACAATTGTAAATATTTATGAACCCAACATAGGAGCACATCAATGCATAAGGCAAATGCTAACAGCCATAAAAGGGGAAATTGACAGTAACACAATAATAGTAGTGAACTTTAACACCCCACTTTCACCAATAGATCATCCAAAATGAAAGTAAATAAGGAAACACAAGCTTTAAATGATACATTAAACAAGATGGACTTGGGCTTCCCTGGTGGCGCAGTGGTTGAGAGTCCGCCTGCCGATGCAGGGGACGCAGGTTCGTGCCCTGGTCCGGGAGGATCCCACGTGCCACGGAGTGGCTGGGCCCGTGAGCCATGGCTGCTGAGCCTGCGCGTCGGAGCCTGTGCTGCGCAACGGGAGAGGCCGCAGCAGTGAGAGGCCCGCATACCGCAAAAAAAAAAAAAAAAAAAAGATGGACTTAATTGATATTTATAGGACATTCCATCCAAAAAGAACAGAATACACTTTCTTCTCAAGTGCTCATGGGACATCTCCAGGATAGATCATACCTTGGGTCACAAATCAAACCTTGATAAATTTAAGAAAATTGAAATCGTTATCAAGTATCTTTTCCAACAACAGCGCTATAAGACTAGATATCAATTACAGAAAAACATCTGTAAAAAAATACAAACACATGGAGGCTAAACAATACACTACTAAATAACCAAGAGATCATTGAAGAAATCAAAGAAGGAATAAAAACATACCTAGAAACAAATGACAATGAAAACACAACTACCCAAAAACTCTGCGATGCAGCAAAAACAGTTCTAAGAGGGAAGTTTATAGCAATACAAGCCTACCTCAAGAAACAAGAAAAATCTCAAATAAACAAACTAAGCTTACACCTAAAGCAATTAGAGAAAGAAAAACAAAAAATCCCAAAGTTAGCAGAAGGAAAGAAATAATAAAGATCAGGTTAGAATTAATTGAAGGAAATGCTAACAAAATCAATAAAACTAAAAGTTGGCACTTTCAGAAGATAAACAAAATTAATAAACCACTAGCCAGACTCATCAAGAAAAAAAGGAAGAAGACTCAAATCAGTAGAATTAGAAATGAAAAAGGAGAAGTAACACTGACACTGCAGAAATACAAAAGATCATGAGAGATTACTACAAGCAACTCTATGCCAATAAAATGGACAACCTGGAAGAAATGGACAAATTCTTAGAAAGGCACAACCTGCCAAGCCTGAATCAGGAAGAAATAGAAAATATGAACAGACCAATCACAAGCACTGAAATTGAAACTGTGATTAAAAATCTTCCAACAAACAAAAGCCCAGGACCAGATGGCTTCACAGGCGAATTCTATCAAACATTTAGAGAAGAGCTAATGCCTATCCTTCTCAAAATCTTCCAAAATATAGCAGAGGGAGGAACACTCCCAAAACTCATTCTAGGAGGCCACCATCACCCTGATACCAAAACCAGACAAAGATGTCACAAAAAAGAAAACTACAAGGGGGGACCTTGAAGATGGCGGAAGAGTAAGACGCGGAGATCGCCTTCCTCCCCACGGATACACCAGAAATACATCCACACGTGGAACAACTCCTACAGAACTCCTACTGAAGGCTGGCAGAAGACCTCAGACCTCCCAAAAGGCAAGAAACTCCCCACGTAACTGGGTAGGGCAAAAGAAAAAACAGAGACAAAAGAATAAGGACGGCACCTGCACCAGTGGGAGGGAGCTGTGAAGGAGGAAAAGTTTCCACACACTAGGAAGCCCCTCCGCGGGCGGAGACTGCGGGAGGCAGAGGGGGGAGTTTCGGGACCGCGGAGTAGTGCACAGCGACGGGTGCGGAGGGCAAAGCGGGGAGATTCCTGCACAGACGATCGGTGCCGACCAGCACTCACCAACCCGAGAGGCTTGCTGCTCACCCACCGGGGCGGGCGGGGCTGCGAGCTGAGGCTCGGGTTTTGGTTTTGGACGGAGCTCAGGGAGAGGACTGGGGTTGGCGGCTTGAACATAGCCTGAAGGGGTTAGTGCACCACGACTAGCCGGGAGGGAGTTCGGGGAAAAGCCTGCACCGGCCGAAGAGGCAAGAGACTTTTTCTTCCCTCTTTGTCTCCTGGTGCGCGAGGAGAGGGGTTTAAGAGCGCTGCTTAAAGGAACTCCAGAGACGGGCGCGAGCCGCGGCTAAAAGCGCGAACCCCAGAGACGGGCGCGAGCCGCGGCTGAGGGCGCGAGCCCCCGAGACGGGCGCGAGCCGCGGCTGAAAGCGCAAACCCCAGAGACGGGCACGAGCCGCGGCTGAGGGCGCGAGCCCCCGAGACGGGCGCGAGCCGCGGCTGAAAGCGCAAACCCCAGAGACGGGCGCGAGCCGCGGCTAAAACCGCGGACCCCAGAGACGGGCGGGAGACGCTAAGGCTGCTGCTGCCGCCACCAAGGGGCCTGTGTGCGAGCACAGGTCACTCTCCACACCCCTCTTCCGCGGAGCCTGTGCAGCCCGCCACTGCCAGGTTCCCGGGATCCAGGGACAACTTCCCCGGGACAGCGCACGGCGGGCCTCAGGCTGGTGCAACGTCACGCCGGCCTCTGCCGCCGCAGGCCGGCCCCGCACGCAGTGCCCCTCCTTCCCCCATCCCCCAACCCCCGGCCTGAGTGAGCCGGAGGCCCCGAATCAGCGGCTCCTTTAACCCCGTCCTGTCTGAGCGAAAAAACAGACGCCCTCCAGCGACCTACACGCAGAGGCAGGGCCAAATCCAAAGCTGAGCTCCTGTGAGCTGTGAAAACAAAGAAGAGAAAGGGAAATCTCTCCCAGCAGCCACAGAAGCAGCGGATTAAAGCTCCACAATCAACTTGATATACCCTGCATCTGTGGAATACCTGAATAGACAAGGAATGATCCCAAATTGAAGAGGTGGAATTTAGGAGCGAAATCTATGATTTTTTTCCCTTTTCCTCTTTTTGTGAAGGTGTACGTGTATGCTCCTGTGTGACATCTAGTCTGTATACTCTAGCTTCCACCATTTGTCCTAGGGCTCTATCCGTCCATGACTGTTTTTTTAAAAATTCTTTTTCTTAATAATTAAGTTTAATTGTAATAACTTTATTATACTTTACCTTCGTTCTTTCTTTCTTTCCTTCCTTCCCTCCCTCCTTTAGACAACGAATCACCCCAAATTGAGGAGGTGGTCTCAGGGAGCAGGATTTATGATTTTTCCCCCTTTACCTCTTTTTGTGAAGGTGTATGTGTATGCTTCTGTGTAAGATTTTCTCTGTATAGCTTTGCTTCCAACATTTGTCCTAAGGTTCTATCCGTCCCTTTTTTTTTTTTCTAAATATTTTTTAATTCAATAACTATATTATACTTTATTTTATTTTTACTGTATCATCTTTCTTTCTGTCTTTTTTTCCTTCTTTCCCTCCTTCCTTCCTCCCTCCCTCCCTCCCTCCCTCCTTTCTTTCCTTCTTTGCTTCTTTCTTCCTTCCTTCCCTTCCTCCTTTCCTCATACTTCTACTAATTCTCTCTACTTTTTCTCCCTTTTATTCTGAGCTGTGTGGATGAAAGGCTCTTGGTGCTCCAGCCAGGAGTCAGGGCTCTGCCTCTGAGGTAGGAGAGCCAACTTCAGGTCACTGGTCAACAAGAGACCTCCCAGCTCCACATAATATTAAACAGCGGAAATCTCCCAGAGACCTCCATCTTAACACCAGCACCCAGCTTCACTCAACGGCCAGCAAGCCACAGTGCTGGACAACCTATGCCAAACAACTAGCAAAACAGGAACACAACCCCACCCATTAGCAGAGAGGCTGCCTAAAATCATAATAAGGCCACAGACACCCCAAAACACACCACCAGACGTGAACCTGCCCACTAGAGAGACAAGATCCAGCCTCATCCAGCACAACACAGGCACTAGTCCCCTCCACCAGGAAGCCTACACAACCCACTGAAACAACCTTAGCCACTGGAGACAGACATCAAAAACAACGGGAACTACGAACCTGCAGCCTGCAAAAAGGAGACCCCAAACACAGTAAGATAAGCAAAATGAGAAGACAGAAAAACACACAGCAGATGAAGGAGCAAGATAAAAACCCACCAGACCTAACAAATGAAGAGGAAATAGGCAATCTACCTGAAAAAGAATTCAGAATAATGATAGTAAGGATGATCCGAAATCTTGGAAGTAGAATGGACAAAATGCAAGAAACAGTTAACAAGGACCTACAAGAACTAAAGATGAAACAAGCAACGATGAACAATGCAATAAATGAAATTAAAACCACTCTAGATAGGATCAATAGCAGAATAACTGAGGCAGAAGAACGGATAAGTGACCTGGAAGATAAAGTAGTGGAAATAACTACTGCAGAGCAGAATAAAGAAAAAAGAATGAAAAGAACTGAGGACAGTCTCAGAGACCTCTGGGACAACATGAAACGCACCAACATTCGAATTATAGGGGTTCCAGAAGAAGAAGAAAGAAAGAAAGGGACTGAGAAAATATTTGAAGAGATTATAGTTGAAAACTTCCCTAATATGGGAAAGGAAATAGTTAATCAAGTCCAGGAAGCACAGAGGGTCCCATACAGGATAAATACAAGGAGAAACACGCCAAGACACATATTAATCAAACTGTCAAAAATTAAATACAAAGAAAGCATATTAAAAGCAGCAAGGGAAAAACAACAAATAACACACAAGGGAATCCCCATAAGGTTAACAGCGGATCTCTCAGCAGAAACTCTACAAGCCAGAAGGGAGTGGCAGGACATACTGAAAGTGATGAAGGAGAATAGCCTGAAACCAAGACTACTCTACCCAGCAAGGATCTCATTCACATTTGATGGAGAAATTAAAACCTTTACAGACAAGCAAAAGCTGAGAGAGTTCAGCACCACCAAACCAGCTTTACAACAAATGCTAAAGGAACTTCTCTAGACATGAAACACAAGAGAAGGAAATGACCTATAGTAGCAAACCCAAAACAATATATAAAATGGAAATAGGAACATACATATCAATAATTACCTTAAATGTAAATGGACTAAATGCTCCCACCAAAAGACACAGATTGGCTGAATGGATACAAAAACAAGACCCTTATATATGATGTCTACAAGAGACCCACTTCAGAACTAGAGACACATACAGACTGAAAGTAAGGGGATGGAAAAAGATATTCCATGCAAATGGAAACCAAAAGAAAGCTGGAGTAGCAATTCTCATATCAGACAAAATAGACTTTAAAATAAGGACTATTAAAAGGGACAAAGAAGGACACTACATAATGATCAAGGGATCGATCCAAGAAGAAGATATAACAATTGTAAATATTTATGCACCCAACATAGGAGCACCTCAATACATAAGGCAAATACTAACAACCATAAAAGGGGAGATCAACAGTAACACATTCATAGTAGGGGACTTTAACACCCCACTTTCACCCATGGACAGATCATCCAAAATGAAAATAAATAAGGAAACACAAGCTTTAAATGATACATTAAACAAGATGGACTTAATTGATATTTATAGGACACTCCATCCAAAAACAACAGAATACACATTTTTCTCAAGTGCTCATGGAACATTCTCCAGGATAGATCATATCTTGGGTCACAAATCAAGCCTTGGTAAATTTAAGAAAACTGAAATTGTATCAAGTATCTTTTCCGACCACAACGCCATGAGACTAGATATCAATTACAGGAAAAGATCTGTAAAAAATACAAACACATGGAGGCTAAACAATACACTACTTAATAATGAAGTGATCACTGAAGAAATCAAAGAGGAAATAAAAAAATACCTAGAAACAAATGACAATGGAGACACAACGACCCAAAACCTATGGGATGCAGCAAAAGCAGTTCTAAGGGGGAAGTTTATAGCAATACAAGCCCACCTTAAGAAGCAGGAAACATCTCGAATAAACAACCTAACCTTGCACCTCAAGCAATTAGAGAAAGAAGAACAAAAAAACCCCAAAGCTAGCAGAAGGAAAGAAATCATAAAAATCAGATCAGAAATAAATGAAAAAGAAATGAAGGAAACAATAGCAAAGATCAATAAAACTAAAAGCTGGTTCTTTGAGAAGATAAACAAAATAGATAAACCACTAGCCAGACTCATCAAGAAAAAAAGGGAGAAGACTCAAATCAATAGAATTAGAAATGAAAAGGAGAAGTAACAACTGACACTGCAGAAATAAAAAAAATCATGAGAGATTACTACAAGCAACTCTATGCCAATAAAATGGACAATCTGGAAGAAATGGACAAATTCTTAGAAATGCACAACCTGCCAAGACTGAATCAGGAAGAAATAGAAAATATGAACAGACCAATCACAAGCACTGAAATTGAAACTGTGATTAAAAACCTTCCAACAAACAAAAGCCCAGGGCCAGATGGCTTCACAGGTGAATTCTATCAAACGTTTAGAGAAGAGCTAACACCTATCCTTCTCAAACTCTTCCAAAATATAGCAGAGGGAGGAACACTCCCAAATTCCTTCTACGAAGCCACCATCACCTTGATACCAAAACCAGACAAGGATGTCACAAAGAAAGAAAACTACAGGCCAATATCACTGATGAACATAGATGCAAAAATCCTCAACAAAATACTAGCAAACAGAATCCAACAGCACATTAAAAGGATCATACACCATGATCAAGTGGGGTTTATTCCAGGAATGCAAGGATTCTTCAATATACGCAAATCTATCAATGTGATAAACCATATTAACAAATTGAAGGAGAAAAACCATATGATCATCTCAATAGATGCAGAGAAAGCTTTCGACAAAATTCAACACCCATTTATGATAAAAACCCTCCAGAAAGTAGGCATAGAGGGAACTTTCCTAAACATAATAAAAGCCATATATGACAAGCCCACAGCAAACATCATCCTCAATGGTGAAAAACTGAAAGCATTTCCACTAAGATCAGGAACAAGACAAGGTTGCCCACTCTCACCACTCTTATTCAACATAGTTTTGGAAGTTTTAGCCACAGCAATCAGAGAAGAAAAGGAAATAAAAGGAATCCACATCGGAAAAGAAGAAGTAAAGCTGTCACTGTTTGCAGATGACATGATACTATACATAGAGAATCCTAAAGATGCTACCAGAAAACTACTAGAGCTAATCAATGAATTTGGTAAAGTAGCAGGATACAAAATTAATGCACAGAAATCTCTGGCATTCCTATATACTAATGATGAAAAATCTGAAAGTGAAATCAAGAAAACACTCCCATTTACCATTGCAACAAAAAGAATAAAATATCTAGGAATAAACCTACCTAAGGATACGAAAGACCTGTATGCAGAAAATTATAAGACACTGATGAAAGAAATTAAAGATGATACAAATAGATGGAGAGATATACCATGTTCTTGGATGGGAAGAATCAACATTGTGAAAATGACTCTACTACCCAAAGCAATCTACAGATTCAATGCAATCCCTATCAAACTACCACTGGCATTTTTCACAGAACTAGAACAAAAAATTTCGCAATTTGTATGGAAACACAAAAGACCCCGAATAGCCAAAGCAATCTTGAGAACGAAAAAAGGAGCTGGAGGAATAAGGCTCCCTGACTTCAGACTATATTACAAAGCAACAGTAATCAAGACAGTATGGTACTGGCACAAAAACAGAAAGATAGATCAGTGGAACAGGATAGAAAGCCCAGAGATAAACCCACGCACATATGGACACCTTATCTTTGATAAAGGAGGCAGGAATGTACAGTGGAGAAAGGACAGCCTCTTCAATAAATGGTGCTGGGAAAACTGGACAGGTACATGTAAAAGTATGAGATTAGATCACTCCCTAACACCATACACAAAAATAAGCTCAAAATGGATTAAAGACCTAAATGTAAGGCCAGAAACTATCAAACTCTTAGAAGAAAACATAGGAAGAACACTCTATGACATAAATCACAGCAAGATCCTTTCTGACCCACCTCCTAGAGTAATGGAAATAAAAACAAAAATAAACAAATGGGACCTAATGAAACTTCAAAGCTTTTGCACAGCAAAGGAAACCATAACCAAGACCAAAAGACAACCCTCAGAATGGGAGAAAACATTTGCAAATGAAGCAACTGACAAAGGATTAATCTCCAAAATTTACAAGCAGCTCATGCAGCTCAATAACAAAAATACAAACAACCCCATCCAAAAATGGGCAGAAGACCTAAATAGACATTTCTCCAAAGAAGATATACAGAATGCCAACAAACACATGAAAGAATGCTCAACATCATTAATCATTAGAGAAATGCAAATCAAAACTACAATGAGATATAATCTCACACCAGTCAGAATGGCCATCATCAAAAAATCAAGAAACAATAAATGCTGGAGAGGGTGTGGAGAAAAGGGGACACTCTTGCACTGCTGGTGGGAATGTGAATTGGTTCAGCCACTGTGGAGAACAGTATGGAGGTTCCTTAAAAAACTACAAATAGAATTACCATATGACCCAGCAATCCCACTACTTGGCATATACCCTGAGAAAACCAAAATTCAAAGAGAGTCATGTACCAAAATGTTCATTGCAGCTCTATTTACAATAGCCAGGACATGGAAACAACCTACGCGCCCATCATCGGATGAATGGATAAAGAAGATGTGGCACATATACACAATGGAATATTACTCAGCCTTAAAAAGAAATGAAATTGAGCTATTTGTAATGAGATGGATAGACCTAGAGTCTGTCATTCCGAGTGAAGTAAGTCAGAAAGAAAAAGACAAATACCGTATGCTAACACATATATATGGAATTTAAGGGAAAAAAATGTCATGAAGAACCTAGGGGTAAGATAGGAATAAAGACGCAGACCTACTGGAGAACGGACTTAAGGATATGGGGAGGGGGAAGGGTGAGTTTTGACAGGGCGAGAGAGAGTCATGGACATATACACACTAACAAACGTAGTAAGGTAGATAGCTGGGGGGAAGCAGCCGCAAGGCACAGGGATATTAGCTCGGTGCTTTGTGACAGCCTGGAAGGGTGGGATGGGGAGAGTGGGAGGGAGGGAGACGCAAGAGGGAAGACATATGGGAACATATGTATATGTATAGCTGATTCACTTTGTTGTAAATCAGAAACTAACACACCATTGTAAAGCAATTATACCCCAATAAAGATGTTTAAAAAAAAAAAAAAAAGAAAACTACAGGCCAATATCACTGATGAGCATAGATGCAAAATTCCTCAAGAAAATACTAGCAAACAGAATCCAACAGCACATTAAGAGGATCATACACCATGATCAAGTGAGGTTTATTCCAGGAATGCAAGGATTCTTCAATATACGCAAATCAATCAGTGTGATTCACCATATTAACAAATTAAAGGATAAAAACCATATGATCATCTCAACAGATGCACAAAAAGCTTTTGACAAAATTCAGCACCCATTTATGATAAAAACTCTCCAGAAAGTAAGCATAGAGGGAACCCCCCTCAACATAATAAAGGCTATCATATATGACAAAGCCACAGCCAACATCTTTCTTAGTGGTGAAAAACTGAAAGCATTTCCACTAAGATCAGGAACAAGACAAGGTTGCCCAGTCTCACCACTCTTATTCAACATAGTTTTGGAAGTTTTAGCTACAGCAACCAGAGAAGAAAAGGAAATAAAAGGAATCCAAATTGGAAAAGAAGAAGTAAAGCTGTCACTGTTTGCAGATGACATGATACTATACATAGAGAATCCTAAAGATGCTACCAGAAAACTACTAGAGCTAATCAATGAATTTGGTAAAGTAGCAGGACACAACATTAATGCACAGAAATCTCTTACATTCCTATACACTAATGATGAAAAATCTGAAACAGAAATTAAGGAAATACTCCCATTTACCTTTGCAACAAGAAGAATAAAATACCTAGGAATAAACCTACCTAAGGAGGCAGAAGACCTGTACTCAGAAAACTATAAAACACTGATGAAAGAAATCAAAGATAACATAAACAGATGGAGAGATATACCATGCTCCTGTATTAGAAGAATCAATCCTGTGAAAATGACTATACTACCAAAAGCAATCTACAGGTTCAACGCAATTCCTATCAAATTACCAATGGCATTTGTCACAGAACTAGAACAAGAAATTTTACAATTTGTATGGAAACACAAAAGACCCCGAATATCCAAAGCAATCTTGAGAAAGAAAGACGGAGCTGGAACAATCAGGCTCCCAGACTTCAGACTATACTACAAAGCTACAGTAGACCAGACATTATGATACTGGCACAAAAACAGAAATATAGATCAATGGAACAGGATAGAAAGCCCAGAGATAAACCCACGCACATATGGTCACCTTATCTTTTTTTTTTTTTTGTATGGTATGCTGGCCTCTCACTGTTGTGGCCTCTCCCATTGCGGAGCACAGGCTCCGGACGCGCAGGCTTAGCGGCCATGGCTCACGGGCCCAGCCGCTCCACGGCATGTGGGATCCTCCCGGATCAGGGCACGAACCTGCATCCCCTGCATCGGCAGGCGGACTCTCAACCACTGCACCACCAGAGAAGCCCTGGTCACCTTATCTTTGTTAAAGGAGGCAAGAATATACAATGGAGAAAAGACAGTCACTTCAATAAGTGGTGCTGGGAAAACTGGACAGCTACATGTAAAAGAATGAAATTAGAACACTCCCTAACACCATTCACAAAAATAAACTCAAAATGGATTAAAGACCTAAATGTAAGGCCAGACACTCTAAAACTCTTAGAGGAAAACATAGGCAGAACACTCTATGACATAAATCACAGCAAGATCCTTTTTGACCCACCTCCTAGAGAAAGGGAAATAAAAACAAAAATAAACAAATGGCATCCAATGAAACTTAAAAGCTTTTGCACAGCAAAGGAAACCATAAAAAAGACCAAAAGACAAGCCTCAGAATGGGAGAAAATATTTGCAAATGAAGCAGCTGACAAAGAATTAATCTCCAAAATATACAAGCAGCTCATGCAGCTCGATAACAAAAAAACAACCCAATCCAAAAATGGGCTAAAGATATAAATAGACATTTCTCTGAAGAAGATATACAGATTGCCAACAACACATGAAAGGATGCTCAACATCACTAATCATTAGAGAAAGGCAAACCAAAACTACAATGAGATATCATCTCACACCAGTCGGAATGGCTATCGTCAAAAAATCTACAAACAATAAATGCTGGAGAGGGTGTGGAGAAAAGGGAACCCTCTTGCACTGTTGGTGGGAATGTAAATTGATACAGTCACTATGGAGAACAGCATGGAGGTTCCTTAAAAAACTAAAAATAGAACTAACAGTCGACCTAGCAATCCCACTACTGGGCATATACCTGGAGAAAACCATACTTCAAAAAGAGTCATGTACCACAATGTTCATTGCAGCACTGTTTACAATCGCCAGGACATGGAAGCAACCTAAGTGTCCATTGACAGATGAATGGATAAAGATGTGGCACATATATACAATGGAATATTACTCAGCCATAAAAAGAAACGAAATTGAGTTGTTTGTATGGAGGTGGATGGACATAGAGTCTGTCATACAGAGTGAAGTAAGTGAGAAAGAGAGAAACAAATACTGTATGCCAACACATATATATGGAATCTAAGAGAAAAAAAAAGGTTCTGAGGAACCTAGGGGCAGGACAGGAATGAAGACGCAGACGTAGAGAATGGACTTGAGGACACGGGGAGAGGGAAGGGTAAGCTGGGACGAAGTGAGAGAGTAACATGGACATATGTACACTACCAAATGTAAGATAGATAGCTAGTGCGAAGCAGCTGCATAGCACAGGGAGATCAGCTTGGTGCTTTGTGACCACCTAGAGGGGTGGGATACAGAGGGTGGGAGGGAGAAGCAAGAGGGAGGGGATATGGGGATATATGTATATGTATAGCTGATTCACTTTGTTATACAGCAGAAACTAACACACCATTGTAAAGCAATTATACTCCAATAAAGATGTTTAAAAAAAGAAAGAGTAGGTGATTTAGATACAAAGTCAGCATCGTGATTCTGTGCAACCATCTAGGATAAGGGTACGTGCAGGTTGACTGGGTGCTCCTGTCCCTTAACATAATTAGCTAATATGATAATAGGTTGCTTTGTAAGAAGCACAACATGATAAATGTCTGGGAAAGGAATAGGAAAAAGAGATAGTCATTTCCTAATCAGTAAAATGGAGATAATAATACTGTTTTGCATGGTTGTAAGAATTCACAATAATATAGGAAGTTTTGGGCCTTGGTCTGTTGCAGAGGTGAGTTTCCACCTGGGGTATTTTAATGTTATTCTTGGCAGATAGAATTGTTTAAAGACAGAGAGGAAGGAGAGTTAGTACTCAACCTTTCCCCAACTCCTCTCTGCATTGCCCTGTTTATTCCTACTTTTTGCTTGGAATAGTTGGAAATGAACTAGTCTTGCTACCATCAGTTTTGTTTATTTTGTTTTGACAGATGAATAAATGGTTTATTTAGTTCATTCATTCCCAAAGCTTCACACCTCACTCTCTCACTTTCAAAATAAGTCACAAAGAACAGGGGTGCACAGTTTCCACCACCTCCCCACCTGACAGAGCACTGTAGGGACAGTGTCACCTTGATTGAAAGCCATGCGTTACAGACACTTTTAAGGGCACACTCTCTTCAAACTAGAAATCCCACCAAGTGAAACAGGCTCATCCATCAGTTTAAACCTGTGCAACATTTTGGGTGCCTCCATAGAGCACCAGGGTCCCCCAGCACAGTTTAAAACTCCTGTTTTAGATAAGCCCTTCTCTGCGAATCATTAGGAACTTTCCAGAGAGCCAGCTGCTTCTACCTGAAGTGCATATACAAAGATTTCACATGATCAATTCTTCCATCCACTGAGATAAAGAGTCCACAAAATTAAGCTGCCTTCAGTTTTGCTGCCCTGAACCTGTTTTCTGTTTGCAGCCAGGGAAGGCCTGCTAATGCTCACATCTGATCACGTCACTGTCACTTCACTTTGTGGAATACAGCAAAGCCTACTTTGAATAAGAGGTGAGGTTTGTATAGTTCAGCACAGTTAAAAGGTCTGGGGTACACTGGGTTGTGCCTACCGTGCAGCCTCCTCTCTCACCACTCGCTCACCTCCCACCTTTGTGCTTGTCACTCCTTTCAAACCAAACCCTTCCCACCCCAGGACCACATACATTCCTGCTCCTGAAATACCTGGCCCCTTCACAAGCCCATATGCACCTTAAATTCTGAGCATCATACACTTACCTTAGACAACACATCCTCCAGTCAGCCTTCCCTGGAACCCAAGATGAGGGCAGGCTCTCCTAGGGCCTTTAGTATCCTGGTGTTCCTTCTATCATCATGTTTATTGCACTGTATCTGAGCTTCACAATGTGTTCATTGAGGTGTTGCTTCAGCAAATTCACAGGATATTTTCAAATTTTGAAATTTAGACCCAGAGAGCTGTTGGACATCACATGGACCACTGTATTAAGTTCCTGGGACCTAGCTACTTAATAAATTGAACTGCTAGGTGTTTCTTTTAACCTGGGGCACATGAAAACATTAATGATACATAAAAGACAAAGTTTGGAAACCTCTGCCCTATTGCAATTTCCTCTTTACTTGTCTGGGTGTCTCAATAGAACATCTTTTATGTTATGAAACTTTTTTGGATTCAGTGGAAACTTTTTGTCCCATTTTCTAGAAAAAAAATTGCATATGCACCTGCATTTAAGAGATTCTTGGGCCCTTGCAGCTCATCTGTGGACCTCCCAGAGTAAGAACATGTAATACAGGGTTTGCCATAGGCTGAATGAATTAATGAATGAGAGGCTTAAACTCTCTGATTTCACATCTGCAGAACAGTCAGAGGAAATCAGAACACTGGAAGTAGGCCTTAAGAAGG
Organism: Phocoena sinus; assembly: GCF_008692025.1. Lineage (NCBI taxonomy): Eukaryota > Metazoa > Chordata > Mammalia > Artiodactyla > Phocoenidae > Phocoena > Phocoena sinus. The sequence goes on along the minus strand of NC_045774.1, from coordinate 70,120,199 downwards.
GAGAAGTGTTTCAGTTGTTTGCCAGAAGAAGAAAGTAGAGATTTAGCTCTACACTTTGGGGATTTGAGAGTCTAATTAATAAGATCTCTGTTTTGGATTCTGAATCAATTGATAGCAGACACAAGGGGCTGAATAGGACCGACTTATCAGTTCTATTAATGTTGTGGATGTAATAGACAAGAAGCTGAAATTGGACTCTAATTGGGGAGGGGGCTCTGGTTATTATATGGGCAATGGGAGGCCTTGAAGAGCTCTGGCTTTGTTGGTCCATAAGACAGGAAACACCAGATAGATCATAAGAGATGGAGTTACACGTGAGCAGCGATTGCTGATGCGTGCCTGCCCATAGGAAAAATGCCAACCCATCGGCGTCAACCTCTCAGTGGTTTCCCTAGGTGAATCTGTCACCCCTTCAATATGGATAGGAAATAGCACACCAGGTATGTTCCCAGTACTTCCTCAAGAGAGTTTAAGTGCTGGAAGCTCCTATTTTTAGGATCCAGGCAGGATCTCGGGGAAGGGAAGACGATTACCCTTATACTTACCTATTTTCATTGTCATAACTTTTGTTGTTTGTTTTTCGGTCTGTTCATAGACACATGACCCGAAATCTCACTCAGAAGATCCCAAGAGGTCTTTAGGCATCAGGGAGACAATTAGTACACCTTCAGAAGAGGTTCAAACAGACCTCATATTTTTAGACGCATGTTCTTCCTTATCTCTCTGTCTCCATGTCTGTGTGTCCTTGGTCACCCTGCACCTCTGTCTGTATATTAATTGTGAGCTTCACTGCCCGTTGCAGCCAGTGACCTATTCCATTTGCCACGAGACCACTGGATCCCCCCCAACCTAGCACCGGGCTGTCTCTCTCTGGTGTCTGCAGCGCCTTGCCTTGATTTGGTGACAGAATCATCCTATTTCAGTTACAGATGCTGTTGATGACATTGCTATAAGAGCACAGGACCTTGTCGTTTCATGTGCTAGATTTATTTATTCATTTATTTTTACCAGTGAAATGATTTCATTTGTCATTCTGATTGCTTTTGTCTTTAATTTCCTGAAAGGATGATGACTTCTATTTAAATTATTAGAAATATTTCCTCATCTGGAATGAATTACCCTTTTTCAGAACAAACCCTTCCCCTGACAATTTATTATACTCTGTTGTAAATCCGGAGGATGAGCTTTCTTTCCCTGCATGGGGAATAAGCGGGATAGGAAAGATTTCATCTGAAGTGTCAATGTCAAAATTCTGGGTGAACAGGGGGAGGCACCATTCCTGAGCGGCTGGGTAGGTAAATTCCTACCCGGCTGATCTCACGTCAGTGATTTGATTGTTTAATGCAAAGTTTGGGAGGGGAGGTTACAGAAGGTTGGAAAGATTCATAGAAATTGTTCTGTGCTGTGTTTGAAGGCAGGACTTATGATTAGCATATAAACAGTATGCTATCTCCTTACCTAGTGGTTACAGTTTTAGTTCTACTATTCGGTTATCAAAAGAAAATCAGTAAGTATGAAATAACCTAGGACCTGGCCTTTTGGAATTAGAAATATATAAATTGGGAGGAAAGACTGAATTGAGGATCAGTAGAAGCACCTGAGCCCACTTCATGTTGTTGATGCAAAGCCATGGGTGATCGTGGCGTCCGAAATAGAAGATGATTCTTTGTTCACCTGGGCAAATGGAGTAAGGTAAAAGTCGGAGAGCTGAAAAGCGCAGACCATTCTCAGAAACGATTAATGTAAGAAGACCCTAGATGTTAGATGTGTGAACTCGAATGCCCTCAGGATCCAGGCAGGGTTTGGAAATGAATGAGAAATGAATGAGAAAGGCAAGCACAACTGCAAACATCAAAAGACAATGGGGGGCTTCCCTGGAGGCACAGTGGTTGAGAGTCCGCCTGCCAATGCAGGGGACACAGGTTCGAGCCCTGATCCGGGAAGATCCCACATGCCGTGGAGCAACTGGGCCCACGCGCCACAACTACTGGGCCTGCGCTCTAGAGCCCACAAGCCACAACTACTGAAGCCCATGTGCCATAACTACTGAAACCCACGCACCTAAAGCCTGCGTTCCACAACAAGAGAAGCCACTGCAATGAGAAGCCCGCGCACTCGCAACGAAGACCCAGTGCAGCCAAAAAATAAAATAAAAAAAAAAAAAAAAAAAAAAAAGACAGTGGGAAGGGAATTCCCTGGTGATCCAGTGATTAGGACTCCGTGCTTTCTCTGCCCGGGTTCGATCCCTGATCAGGGAACTAAGATCCCACAAACCACCCCGTGAGGCTCAAAAAAAAAAAGACAATGGGAAAAAAAGACCATCAGAAAACTCGTGCCTTGTGTGAAGAGACAGTTGCTTCTTACTCTCCATTTCTGCTATGTGAGGTTATGAGCCCAGCAGTGCAAGATCTTGCAAGATTTTAAAGAAATTATTCAAAGAATTATTTTATTCTCAGTTGAAAAAGTTGTTTAGAGAAGAATTTGTATGAAATCTCTCCATTTCTAAATGCTGTCAACTAATTTAAAATTTTCAAACTTGGTGCAGTTCAGGCGACATTTCTATCGCTTGAATTTAGCCCATGAGCCACCCAGGCACACTTCTGCTCTCTGATGAGAAGCCAAGGAAGATTTATTGAGCAAAGGGAATGGCATTCATTCTTTTTTCATCCATTTGACATCTATCTGTCAAGTGCCTGTGCTCTGCTCAGTCCTGTGACATGGTACCAGCCTTCATGAAACTTATACTCTAGTTGGGGAGGCAGGTGACAAAATAGGAAAAGAGACTGTGACACACCATTCAGGTAGTGATAAATGTTGTGGAAAATAGAAGTTCAGTTAAAGGGCACAGAGGAGGGTAGAAGGTGCTGTTTTAAATGTCACTGGCAAAGGTCTCTCTGAGTAGACTCTGTTGGAACAGAGGCCCACACAGAGTAAGGGGCACACTGTGTAGCGGGAGGGGTGGGATAGGGGAGAGGGGAAGCCCCAGGCTGAGTACAGAGGCCCTGAGGCACGAGGGTACTTTGCTGTGTTGCATCTGGAGGAAAGAGGCCAGGATGGCCGAAGCAAAATGAGCAAAAGGGAAGTTTCAACAGGCGAGTCAGAGTCTCAGAAGTAGCAAGACTTCGTATCACATGGGGCCAGGTGGGGCTGCTGTTAAATGCTGCCCATCCTTCCAAAGGGGGATAAACAGTAGGGAAAAATACTGATAGTCGTTGGAGCTAAGTGACGGGTGGATGGGTTCCCAGGGGGTTTGTTGTAGCTTCTACTTTTGTGTAAGTTCAGTAGTTTTTATTTTATTTTTTTTAACATCTTTATTGGAGTATAGTTGCTTTACAGTGGTGTGTTAGTTTCTGCTGTATAACAAAGTGAATCAGCTTTACATATAAATATATCCCCATATCTCCTCCCTCTTGCGTCTCCCTCCCACCCTCCCTATCCCACCCCTCTAGGTGAACACAAAGCACCGAGCTGATCTCCCTGTGCTATGCGGCTGCTTCCAACTAGCTGTCTATTTTACGTTTGGTAGTGTATATATGTCCATACAACCACTATGGAGAACAATATGGAGGTTCCTTAAAAACTAAAAATAGAACTACCATACGACCCAGTAATCCCACTACTCATATACCTTCAGAAAACCATAATTCAAAAAGAGTTATGTACCACAATGTTCATTGCAGCTCTATTTACAATCGCTAGGATATGGAAGCAACCTAAGTGTCCATCGACAGATGAATGGATAAAGAAGATGTGGCACATATATACAATGGAATATTACTCAGCCATAAAAAGAAACAAAATTGAGTTATTTGTAGTGAGGTGGATGGACCTAGAGTCTGTCGTACAGAGTGAAGTAAGTGAGAAAGAGAAAAACAAATACCATATGCCAACACATACATATGGAATCTAAAAAGAAAAACATATAGTTCTGAAGAACCTAGGGGCAGGACAGGAATAAAGACGCAGACGTAGAGAATGGACTTGAGGACACAGGGAGGGGTAAGTGTAAGCTGGGATGAAATGAGAGAGTTCAGTAGTTTTTAAAACAACATTTTAAAAAGTTCCGTTCAAGTTTTGTATTTCCCCTTCTTATTCTAGTTGTTTCTCTGAACTTTCAAAATACCTTAGTTTTTGAATAACTCAGTCAAAGGTACCTGGATTTTGTAATTTATCCATCATCCTGTGTGTGTATTTTATTCTCAATTAATTTGTAAGTACCTGAAAATCAGGACCTTGATTCACATTTCTTTTCAGTCTTAGCAGTTAGCACATTGCTAGGGCCACAGAATTTGCTCATTAGTATTAACTGATGGGTGGATTAAACAAATATGTGAGTGTCTAGTTTATGCCTAGATGTGTGATAGGTAAGGGTGGGACAGAGGATGCTAAGATATGGTTCTTGTTCTCTAGGACCTTCCAGTATTCTGGTAGACACCGATGTTACAGGGAAGAATGTTGAGTTTGTTACAGAGAATGAGGTAAATGGTAAAAGTGGACTCTAGTGGTCAGATAAGCAGAGAAAATGTTGATTATTTCACATAAAGCTGCTCTGTTTATACTCCCAGGCTTTACTTGCTGGATACCAAGTGAAAGCAAAATGAAACAAATGCAAAAATAAAAACTTTTATTCCAATATGGTAATCTTAATTTTATGTGAAACACTTTTAATATTTCCTTTGGGCAACTCTCAATATCGTTAAGGAAAAAACAAATACTAGTGTTTTGGAGATTTTTTTTTTCCTTTTGCTCTCTCCACTGTCAAAGCAAAAATTGCACTGGACAAAGGTAAACAGGCAAGGAAGGCTTAACTTAAGGCTATTGCAGTAGAGGAAAGAGGTTAGAACTCAGTCTGAACGCAATTCTGCTGAAACAAAGAGTAGGAGGATTTTTAAGCACCCGGGGAAGAGAGAGCACCGGACATCAGTGTTTGCGAATTTGGTTTTACCCAAAGGAAAAGCAGACTTCTTTGTGTGTCTTTATGACAGGAGGTAGTTTTACAAATTGGAGCAAAGTGCCTGTTGAAGTTAGGCTCACAGAAACTAGGAGATAGGGGTGCTATTTCCCTTGAGGCTTACATTTCAAAGAGATGGCTCCAAATCCTTGAGAAAGATATTTCTGGGTTGTAATACCGGCAAGAGGCTTTAAAAAAAATGTACATCGGGACTTCCCTGGTGGCAGTGGTTAATAATCCACCTGCCAGTGCAGGGGACATGGGTTCAATCCCTGGCCCAGGAAGATCCCACATGCTGCGGAGCAACTAAGCCCGTGTGCCACAACTAGTGAGCCCATGTGCCACAACTACTGAAGTCCATATGCCTAGAGCCCATGCTCCACAACAAGAGAAGTCACCGCAATGAGAAGCCTGCACACCATAAGGAAGAGTAGGCCGCAACTAGAGAAAGCCTACATGCAGCAACGAAGACCCAATGCAGCCAAAAATAAATAAATAAGTAAAAAAATGAAAAAAATATGTATATATATCTCAAAGAGGCAGAGAAAGAATTTACAATGATATATTTACTGGAGTAAATGCTATAAGAAAAGGGGGTCAGAGTCTAGGGCTGGGGAGAAGCTGGTCTAAAGTTTAGTCAGGCTGAGGGCCGTCTTGGCCGCCACCCTCTCCTCTCCAAAACGGCATCTGGGGGTGTAGGCAGTGGTGTGGCTTGCATGATCTCCTGGTGACTGGGACGATGTGGTCCTCAAACACTGTGGTTTTTCTGTCTCCATGGTGATGTTCCTTGTCTGCCTGGCTGCTGCTCGTCCTGGTAGCCCTCATGGCTGAGTGTGCAACATGTGTGATATTGCCCAGTCTCTCTTGGCTTGATAAGAGTCTGAAGCAGTGACTGTCAATCATGGCTGATCCCTCACTTGCCAGTAGGGAGAATGGAGATGAGTAGGCACGGATAGGGTGTGAGATAAATTCTTCCATGAGTCCAAACATGAAATAGGACAAAATCCTTTGCTTTCAAGATCTTTTTCAATGTATCTAACATTCTCCTTTTTTTTAAAAAAAATTGATTTTATTATATTTTTATTTATTGTGTCTGGCTGTGTTCTGTCTCCGTTGCTGTGCGCAGCCTTTCTCTGGTTGCGGCGAGTGGGGGCTACTCTTCATTGCGGTGCGTGGGCTTCTCATTGCGGTGGCTTCTCTTGTTGCGGAGCACAGGCTCTAGGCATGCGGGCTTTAGTAGTTTTGGCATGTGGGCTCAGTAGTTGTGGCTCACGGGTTCCAGAGCACAGGCTCAGCAGCTGTGGCACACGGGCTTAGTTGCTCCATGGCATATCTTCCCGGACCATGGCTTGAACCTGTGTCCCTGCATTGGCAGGTGGACTCTTAACCACTGTGCCACCAGGGAAGCCCTCTCCATTTTTTCTTGGTTGAAATCTGAAAAGGGTGAATGGGAACATACATGACTGACTACCTCTACCACTTCTATTTCCCTTTCTCCGTCCCTCTTCTTCCTACAGGCTGGCTGGACCAGGCTTCTCTTTTTCTTCCCTTAATTGAGGTCCTCATCTTTCCATAGGGCAGAAAGCCTCAGGGTCCAGCTTGCATGGGAGGAAGGCTCAAGGTTCTTAGAAGAGACAACTCAATTATCAAGGCTTAGTACTCAATAAGCTAAAGGAATTTGGAAAATCTTCTCTCTACTCTGCTACTTAAGCTTACAGTTTTGTCCTGGGACATAAACCTTAAGATTTGGCCTCAGAGGGTAGAAGGCTACAAGGCAATAAGATTTAAGAAGAAAGTTAAAGTTAGTTTAATATATTTGAAAAATATCATCCCTCTTGCAAATGGTTTACTTCTATTTAAAAAGTTGTTACGCAAAGTGTGCTGGGGTAGGTGAACTGTGAGCTCAAAGGAAGAGTATAACAAGTGTAAAAAATCAATAAAGAGAAACCTCAATTAAATAGAGTCAGGAGACCAAAAGGGGGAGCGCTCACATCCTGCAACGATTGCTGAGCCCAACAAGAAGAAAGACTCCTCTTCTTTCCTGGCAAGGACTTGGCCAATGAAAAGCCATGGACTCCCTGTTTAATACAGGTCTCCTGACTTCCTTTTCCCCTCTGTAAAAGGGGTCTCTTTCCCTTGCCATGCAGGAACTTGCACATGGCTTGCCATGGTTGCAGACCCCAGGTTGCAATTCTCAGCTGGTCCCAAATAAACCCCCCCTCTTTTTTTTTTTGCTGGGGAAATAACTGGCAGTCTGTTTTAGATCAACATTTTGGTGGCCCATATGAGGACCAGAGAAGACCCCTGAAGGCTATGGGGCTGGTGAGCAAAAAGTGAGGTACCCACATGGAGCTCATTGTCTCTCTCACCGCTTTTCTTGCTGACCCCGGTGCTTGAAGCTATGTCTTTTCTCCTCGATCTAAGCCTCCACCGTCTTTGTGTTTGAAGATCTCTAGGTTTTACTCTGGATTTATTTGAAGATTTCGTCCTTGCTGATTAAGGCCTTGTTCTGCATGCAAGTACCGAAGTTTGACACTTTGGTCTGATTTTGAGATCAGACTCTTTCATCTGAAAGTGGCTGATAAGACTTTGGCCCATTCCTTTGGGAACAGGGATTGCTTCACTGAGACTGTGCCTAAATTGTTCGATAATTGGGAATAGAGGCTGTTTTATGGGAACTGGCTTAGAAGCCTTCAGCCTGGCTCCTCCAGGACCAAGCTGTTCCCTTAGAACTGGCTGGTATTAAGCCTGCATGTTGTTTGTTTGAGTCACAAGTTGCTTGAGATACTTGAACAGTTTAAGCTGCTTGAATTTAATTGTTTGAGCTGTATTAGCTGTTTGAAAATTATTCTTTTATTCTATAGAATAACATCTGAGAAATGGGATCCCAGTTTTCCAAATATTTTTTGAGGGTGTTCCCCAACCCCCCTTCAGAGACTCTGGAGATTATGTTTAAAGACTGAGGTCCTTCCTCATGTGCAGATGGGATGGGAAACTATGTCCACTCCAGATCTGGCAAACTGGCTTCCTCAAACACTAGATGAAGTCATCTCAAAGCAAGACAACCAAAATTCTTAATCTTCAACTCCAGCAAACGAAGGCTTCTAAAGGAAACCAAAATGCTTCTAGTTTCCGCTATTATTGCAAAGAGCCAGGGCAATGGAAAAGAGATTGTTATACATTTAAGTGCTTCAGTGCCTTCAGACCTCTAACCAGCCTTTCCAGTGTCCTCCCAGTTCTCAATGACAGAGCTCCAAGGAACTACGGGGGCCCTTCCCGATTCTCCCTCTTAATCAGCTCAGAGAAGCATTTTTCCAGATTGGGGATGAATCTCTTCCAGTCCTAACTGACACTGGAGCCACACTCCCAGTGCTCAGTCCCACTACTGTAAAGCAGCCCCTGCCTCAGAGAGTACTAAAACAGTTCAAATAGTGAGGATCTCCAAGGAACCTCAAGAGGTTCCTGTCTCTGAACCTGTTTCCTTCTGTTTAGGCCCTTTGAGAGATACATACCCTTTTCTCTTTAGTTCCTCCCTCCATCCATTTATTAGGCTGAGATTTCTTAAAGAAGTATCATGCCAGAATTTTTTTTCTCCCAAAAGGGAGAAATAGTTCTAGAACTTGATGGTAATCATCAAAAAAGCTAACCAGGTGAATTAAATGACCCTTAGACATCTTTTATTTGTTCTGTCTCTGATGGTACTAGAGCTGATTCTGGAAACAGTGATCATTTGTCCCTACTGAGTCAGCTATCACTTTCCGTATGGGCAAAATCTCCATTTGTTGCTGGCAAAGTTCATAGGGCACCTCCCATCAAGATTCAGATAGATACTTCCAAACCTCTTCCCAGAATTAATCAATACACTTTAAGTGAAGAAGCCCTCCAAGGCATAAAGCCCATAATAGAAGATTACAAGGCTTCAGGCCTCATTGGCCCTGTAACACTCCCATTTTACCAGTGAGAAAACCTAAGGGCTTTGTCCAGGACCTCCAAGCAATAAACCACATCCTGTTTTTCCTAACACTCATACATTACGAACATTCATTCCATCTGGAACTAAATTCTTTACTGCAATTCATTTATGCATTTCATTCCTTGGTATTCCAGTTGATGAAGCTACCCTATGCCTTTTTGCCTTCACTTGGGAAGAAACAAACAATTCACCTGGATAGTGATGAGTCCAGGTTTTACTGAGACTCCTTATTTCCTCACCAATCCTGAAGGCTGATCTGGATGATGTAAGGTTCCCTAGAGGTTCAACTTTGTTTCAGTATGTGGATGATTTGCTTCTTTGCTCTGCTTCTCAAGCCTCCTCACAGGAAGACAGCATTCGCTTGCTAAAACTTTCAGCCTTAAAGGGACTTAAGATTGCCAAAGGAAAACTGCAGTTTGCCCAAACCCAGGTTCGATATTTAGGGCTTCAACTAGGTCCAGATAGATTTCACGGTGTCCTAAGATTCCCGGAATCCAAAACTAAGTGCCAACTGTGAGGTTTTCTCATGACATTTGATTATTACTGAAATTGCCTTCCAAATTTCTCTCTTCTGGGCAAATCTTTGGTATGTTTTTACTCAACAGTAACAACCCCAATCTATTTTTATGAGAAGGACTCGATGACATAATCTTCAAGGCCTTAAAGGAAAGTTTGATAGACCTACCTGAACATGGGTGTCCCAAATCAGATTCCCTTTTTGCCTATGAAAACAAAGGGAGTACCCTTGGGGTACTCACCCCAAAACATGGGGATTACCGTTGACTCATAGGGTATTATAGACAGCAACTGGACCCTGTGGCATGCAGATACCCCCTTTGCCTTAGAGCCATTATGGCCACTGCCTTTTTGGTTAAGGCCACCAAGAAAATGGCTGTGGGATTCCTTTAACCATTTTTGTACCTCATGCAATAGAAGTCCTCCTGAATTCTAGTCACACTCAATGTTTCTCAGTCAGCTGACTTACCTCCTGTGAAGTCCTTTTGTTAATTGCTCCTCATATAACTCTTATTTTGTAATAACCTTAATCCTGCTGACTCTTCTCCCCTCCATCACTGACAGAGTCCCTCATGGCTGCTTAAAGATGTTGGATCATCACCTGACTCCTCTGATAATCTGTAGGAAATTGCTTTGGGTAACGTTGACTTCTAATGGTTCACTGATGGTTCTTATTTAAAAGGTAACAATGACAAATATAGCGCTGGGGATACTATTGCAACTCCTTTTGATGTTGTTCAGGCAGCATCTTTACCTGTGGCTACTATAGCCCAAGAGGCTGAATTACACGCTCTTAAATAAACTTTTTCTTTAACCAAGGACAAAACTGCCAATATTTACACAGATAGTATATATGCTTTCAGAGTAGCAAATGATTTTGGAATGTCATGGAAGCAACATGACTTCCTTACTTCCAGCAAAAATAAAACTTAAAATGACCTCTATGTTTAGGAATTATTGGTGCAATAATTTTACCTGCCGCCTTAGCTACTCTTAATATTCCAGGGCACTCTAAACTTGACTCTCTGGAACTAAGGGAAATCACCTTGCTGACATTTCTGCAAGGAATGCTCCCTAAAGGAACTAGCGGCATCCAAACCTCTGTCATAGTCTAAAGGAGTCTTTCCCCAAATGATAACTTAGAAAACCTGGCTAAAGCAGCACAACCTTTGGCACCAGAAAAGGAAAAACAAGATTGGAAATGCAACAATTGTTGGTTTAATTAAAAAGTGCTCTGTTTACCTTGTCATGCAGAGAGTTGCACCGTGGCTCACCATGGTTACAGACCCCAAGTTGCAATCCTCAGCTGATCCCAAAAAACCCATTTTTGCTGGAGAAATACCTAGTAGTCTATTTGCTTTAGATCAACCCAAGAGATATGGAAGTTTGACTACAAGCTGGATAAGGAAGGAAAACCTAGAGAGAAATAAAAGTTTCAAGTGAATAGGTCAGATTTAAAAATCTGAAAATAGTACTTACTAAAGAGGGGAGTGGGAGACTCTTCCCAGGAGAATTTAAAATTTTGGGGTTTGAGCAGTTCCAGATCGCATAATTTTTCAGATATATCTCTCAGCTGGAGAATGAATTCTAGTTTTCATTCTGAAGAGCCCATGTATTCCGGACATGGTAATATGCAACGAAACTGGGTAACCAAGACCAGCACCATCTTCAGGCAAAGGAAATTTTGTTGCCCTAAGTTGTAAGTTCCTTCTCCCTCTTCTGTTTCTTCTCCCTCTCCCTCTTCACCCCCTATCCACACCACACCCATTCTAATTAAGCTCAGCCTGTAGGTTATCAAGGTATACGTAAAACCTCACTGTATGTATAGGAAACTATTTCAGAAACTTGTTTTTGAGAGACTATGAAAATGTCTATGCATCAATGTGTTGACATTTTGTGAGATAGTGTGATGAGAAGCCCCAGGATACAAATTTCCTCAAATAGCTTATAGTTACCATGGATCTCCACACACAGAGCCTGCAAGGTTCTCCATCTGCACAAACAGCCCATGATTCAGTTATTCACACCACACTTCTCTTTGAGATGCCTTTTAATGTACAGGGATCAATTAAAAGTGAAACAGTACTTTTATTTAAATGTCATCTCATAAAGGCAGGCAACACAAATAACCTTTTCCTGGAGCGATTCTATTCTAATGTACTCCTCACAGATGGCAAAGCCTTCTCTTCATCCCAGTCACTTGACCAAGTCTGCTCACATTTATTTCCCTAAAAGTTATTTATTGCCAACTGGAAAAAAAAAAACATGCAGAAAAAATTTTATAAGAAGAAAAACATTTTGGAATACACAAATAAAACAACTTGTTTTTTCCTTCAGCTGCCTTTTTTTCGAGAGTTTGTGTCTTGGACTTTGAATTTCATGACTAGTGGTCTGTCACTGGGACAAATAAGGTAGAGCCACATGTACATACTGTGAAGCAAAGTTGAAGACTGAAAGGGGAAAGGGCATTTTCTAGAAAGTCCATTCTTTATTCTCATTTTTTTTCTTATGGCTTTTCAAAAGATAACTGGCCCTGAAAACTAATTTTCTTTCATGCTATTTTGTATTTTTAGACCAGCAGGGTGAGGGACAATGAAGCAAAATAACAAAGGCGGCAATCATGAAAATTAGTATCTTCAACACGCTGCTTACCCTTATTTGCCTTTTGAAAACACCTGCCTACAGTGTTTCTTTCCACTCATTATGGGCTTGTCTGATCAGTGTTTTGCATGTCATGCAGACAACTTGATTATCTGAAAACTCACAAAGTATAATTTCTACTTTTTGTAACTGTTGTCCTAAGGTATGAAAGAGGTGGAATCCTGAAGTCGTGCAAGTTCAAAGAAAGTTTTCAGATTTTTCTCCTTGCCTCCTATACTCTCACCTTCCCCTTCCCTCACCACCACCCCCCTTCCTTCTATGGTTGAAATAAGAAAACTTTGGCATTAGCTTGAGTTGGCTTTAAATGCCTGCTCTCCTAGGCAGAAGCTATTATATTTAGCCTTGAGTAAATCAGTAAATTTTTTAAGAACCTCCGTTTTCATATCGGGAAAGTGAATATGATATTGCTTTCCTTGTATGACTTTTATGAGATTTAGAGATATTTGGGAAATATTGGGTTGGCCAAAAATTTCGTTCGGGTTTTTCTATAAACTCTTAAAAAAAATTTTTTTTAACATCTTTTTTTTTCATCTTTATTGGAGTATAATTGCTTTACAATGGTGTGTTAGTTTCTGCTTTATAACAAAGTGAATCAGTTATACATATGTTCCCATATCTCTTCCCTCTTGTGTCTCCCTCCCTCCCACCCTCCCTAACCCACCCCTCTAGGCGGTCATAAAGCACCGAGCTGATCTCCCTGTGCTATGCGGCTGCTTCCCACTAACTATCGACCTTACATTTGGTAGTGTATATATGTCCGTGCCTCTCTCTCGCTTTGTCACAGCTTACCCTTCCCCCTCCCCATATCCTCAAGTCCATTCTCTAGTAGGTCTGTGTCTTTATTCCTGTCTTACCCCTAGGTTCTTCATCACATTTTTTTCCCTTAAATTCCATATATATGTGTTAGCATATGGTATTTGTTTTTCTCTTTCTGACTTACTTCACTCTGTATGACAGACTCTAGGTCTATCCACCTCAGTACAAGTAGCTCAATTTCGTTTCTTTTTATGGCTGCATAATATTCCATTGTATATATGTGCCACATCTTCTTTATCCATTCATCCGATGATGGACACTTAGGTTGTTTCCATCTCTGGGCTATTGTAAATAGAGCTGCAATGAACATTTTGGTACATGACTCTTTTTGAATTTTGGTTTTCTCAGGGTATATGCCCAATAGTGGGATTGCTGGGTCGGATGGTAGTTCTATTTTTAGTTTTTTAAGGAACCACCATACTGTTCTCCATAGTGGCTGTACCAATTCACATTCCCACCAGCAGTGCAAGACAGTTCCCTTTTCTCCACACCCTTTCGAGCATTTATTGTTTCTAGATTTTTTGATGATGGCCATTCTGACTGGTGTGAGATGATATCTCATTGTAGTTTTGATTTGCATTTCTCTAATGATTAATGATGTTGAGCATTCTTTCATGTGTTTGTTGGCAGTCTGTATATCTTCTTTGGAGAAATGTCTATTTAGGTCTTCTGCCCATTTTTGGATTGGGTTGTTTGGTTTTTTGTTATTGAGCTGCATGAGCTGCTTATAAATTTTGGAGATTAATCCTTTGTCAGTTGCTTCATTTGCAAATATTTTCTTCCATTCTGAGAGTTGCCTTTTGGCCTTGTTTATGGTTTCCTTTGCTGTGCAAAAGCTTTGAAGTTTCATGCAGTCCCATTTATTTATTTTTGTTTTTATTTCCATTTCTCTAGGAGGTGGGTCAAAAAGGATCTTGCTGTGATTTATGTCATAGAGTGTTCTGCCTATGTTTTCCTCTAAGAGTTTGATAGTGTCTGGCCTAACATTTAGGTCTTTAATCCATTTTGAGCTTATTTCTGTGTATGGTGTTAGGGAGTGATCTAATCTCATACTTTTATATGTACCTGTCCAATTTCCCCAGCACCACTTATTGAAGAGACTGTCCTTCCTCCACTGTACATTCCTGCCTCCTTTATCAAAGATAAGGTGACCATATGTGCGTGGGTTTATCTCTGGCCTTTCTATCCTGTTCCATTGATCAGTCTTTCTGTTTTTGTGCCAGTATCATACTGTCTTGATTACTGTAGCTTTGTAGTATTGTCTGAAGTCATGGAGCCTGATTCCTCCAGTTCCATTTTTCATTCTCAAGATTGCTTTGGCTATTCGGGGTCTTTTGTGTTTCCATACAAATTGTGAAAGTTTTTGTTCTAGTTCTGTGAAAAATGCCATTGGTAGTTTGATAGGGATTGCATTGAATCTGTAGATTGCTTTGGGTAGTAGAGTCTTTCTCACAATGTTGATTCTTCCCATCCAAGAACATGGTATATCTCTCCATCTATTTGTATCATCTTTAATTTCTTTCATCAGTGTCTTATAGTTTTCTGCATACAGGTCTTTTGTCTCCTTAGGTAGGTTTATTCCTAGATATTTTATTCTTTTTGTTGCAATGGTAAATAGAAGTGTTTTCTTGATTCCACTTTCAGATTTTTCATCATTAGTATATAGGAATGCCAGAGATTTCGGTGCATTAATTTTGTATCCTGCACTTTACCAAATTCATTGATTAACTCTAGTAGTTTTCTGGTAGCATCTTTAGGATTCTCTATGTATAGTATCATGTCATCTGCAAACAGTGACAGCTTTACTTCTTCTTTTCCGATTTGGATTCCTTTTATTTCCTTTTCTTCTCTGATTGCTGTGGCTAAAACTTCCAAAACTATGTTGAATAAGAGTGGTGAGAGTGGGCAACCTTGTCTTGTTCCTGATCTTAGTGGAAATGCTTTCAGTTTTTTACCTTTGAGGACAATGTTGGCTGTGGATGTGTCATATATGGCCTTTATTATGTTGAGGAAAGTTCCCTCTATGCCTACATTCTACAGGGTTTTTATCATAAATCGGTGTTGAATTTTGTTGAAAGCTTTCCCTGCATCAATTGAGATGATCATATGGTTTTTCTCCTTCAATTTAATATGGTGTATCACGCTGATTGATTTGCGTATATTGAAGAATCCTTGCATTCCTGGAATAAACCCCACTTGATCATGGTGTATGATCCTTTTAATGTGCTGTTGGATTCTGTTTGCTAGTATTTTGTTGAGGATTTTTGCATCTATGTTGATCAGTGATATTGGCTTGTAGTTTTCTTTCTTTGTGACATCCTTGTCTGGTTTTGGTATCAGGGTGATGGTGGCCTCGGAGAATGAGTTTGGGAATGTTCCTCCCTCTGCTATATTTTGGAAGAGTTTGAGAAGGATAGGTGTTAGCTCTTCTCTAAATGTTTGATAGAATTCGCCTGTGAAGCCATCTGGTCCTGGGCTTTTGTTTGTTGGAAGATTTTTAATCACAGTTTCAATTTCAGTGCTTGTGATTGGTCTGTTCATATTTTCTATTTCTTCCTGATTCAGTCTTGGCAGGTTGTGCATTTCTAAGAATTTGTCCATTTCTTCCAGGTTGTCCATTTTATTGGCATAGAGTTGCTTGTAGTAATCTCTCATGATCCTTTGTATTTCTGCAGTGTCAGTTGTTACTTCTCCTTTGTCATTTCTAATTCTATTGATTTTGGTGGTGTGTTTTGGGGTGTCTGTGGACTTATTATGATTTTAGGCAGCCTCTCTGCTAATGGGTGGGGTTGTGTTCCTGTCTTGCTAGTTGTTTGACATTGGATGTCCAGCACTGTAGCTTGCTGGTCGTTGAGTGAAGCTGGGTGCTGGTGTTGAGATGGAGATCTCCTGGAGATTTTCGCCGTTTGATATTATGTGGAGCTGGGAGGTCTCTTGTGGATCAGTGTCCTGAAGTTGGCTCGCCCTCCTCAGAGGCACAGCACTGACTCCTGGCTGCTGCACCAAGAGCCTTTCATCCACATGGCTCAGAATAAAACGGAGAAAAAGTAGAAAGAAAGAATTAGTAGAAGTAGAAAGAGAGAGAGAGAGAAAGAAAGAAAGAAAGAAAAAGGAGGGAGGGGGGGAGGGAGGAAGGAAGGAGGCAAGGAAGGAAAAAAAGAAAGGAGATAAAGTAAAATAAAGATAAAATATAATAAAGTTATTAAAATAAAAAAATAATTATTAAGATTAAAAAATTAAAAAAAAAAAAACAGACGGATAGAACCCTAGGACAAATGGTGGAAGCAAAGCTATACAGACAAAATCTCACACAGAAGCATACACACACACACTCACAAAAAGAGGAAAAAGGGAAAAAAATCATAAATCTTGCTCTCAAAGTCCACCTCCTCAATTTGGGATGATTTGTTGTCTAAAGGAGGGAAGGAAGGAAAGAAAGAAAGAAAGAAAGATAAAGTAAAATAACGTTATTAAAATAAAAAACAATTATTAAGAAAAAAATTAAAAAAAAAAAAGGACGGATAGAACCCTCGGACAAATGGTGGAAGCAAAGCTATACAGACAAAATCTCACATAGCAGCATACACATACACACTCACAAAAAGAGGAAAAGGGGGAAAAAATCATAAATCTTCCTCTCAAAGTCCACCTCCTCAATTTGGGATGATTGGTTGTCTATTCAGGTATTCCACAGATGCAGGGTATATCAAGTTGATTGTGGAGCTTTAATCCGCTGCTCCTGAGGCTGTTGGGAGAGATTTCCCTTTCTCTTCTTTGTTCTCACAACTCCCAGGGGCTCAGCTTTGGATTTGGCCCCACCTCTGCGTGTAGGTCGCCAGAGGGCGTCTGTTTTTCCGCTCAGACAGGACGGATTAAAGGAGCAGCTGCTTCCGGGACTCTGGCTCACTCAGGCCGGGTGGAGGGAGGGGCACGGAGTGCGGGGCGGGCCTGCAGCGGCAGAGGCCGGCATAACGTTGCAGGAGCCTGAGGCTCGCCGTGTGTTCTCCGGGAGGAGTTGACCCTGGATCCAGGGACCCTGGCAGTGGCGGGCTGCACAGGCTCCCCGGAAGGGGGTGTGGATAGTGACCTGTGCTCGCACACAGGCTTCTTGGTGGCAGCAGCAGCAGCCTTAGCGTCTCATGCCTGTCTCTGGGGTCCGTGCTTTTAGCCGCGGCTCGCGTCTGTCTCTGGAGCTCCTTTAAGCAGCGCTCTTCATCCCGTCTCCTCGCGCAGCAGGAAACAAAGAGGTAAGAAAAGTCTCTTGCCTCTTCGGCAGGTCCAGACTTTCCCCGGACTCCCTCCCGGCTAGCCGTGGTGCACTAACCCCCTGCAGGCTGTGTTCACGCCGCGAACCCCAGTCCTCTCCCTGCGCTCTGACCGAAGCCCGAGCCTCAGCTCCCAGCCCCGCCTGCCCTGGCGGGTGAGCAGACAGGCCTCTTGGGCTGGTGAGTGCCGGTCGGCCGGCCCTGATCCTCTGTGCGGGAATCTCTCCGCTTTGCCCTCCGCACCCCTCTGGCTGCGCTCTCCGCCACAGCTTCGAAGCTTTCCGCCTCCGCCATCCGCAGTCTCTGCCCGTGAAGGGGCTTCGTAGTGTGTGGAAACTCTTCCTCCTTCACAGCTCCCTCCCACTGGTGCAGGTCCCGTCCCTATTCTTTTGTCTCTGTTTTTTCTTTTTTCTTTTGCCCTACCCAGGTACGTGGGGGGTTTCTTGCCTTTTGGGAGGTCTGAGGTCTTCTGCCAGCGTTCAGTAGGTGTTCTGTAGGAGTTATTCCACGTGTAGATGTGTTTCTGGTGTATCTGTGGGGAGGAAGGTGATCTCTGCGTTTTAGTCTTCCGCCATCTTCCCAGAAGCCTCCTTAACATCTTTCTTGGAGTATAATTGCTTTACAATGGTGTGTTAGTTTCTGCTTTATAACAGTGAATCAGCTATACGTATACATATGTCCCCATATCCCCTCCCTCTCGAGTCTCCCTCCCACCCTCCCTATCCTACCCCTCTAGGTGGTCCCAAAGCACTGAGCAGATCTCCCTGTGCTATGCAGCTGCTTCCCACTAGCTATCTGTTTTACATTTGGTAGTGTGTATATGTCCATGCCACTCTCTCACTTCATCCCGGCTTACCCTTCCCCTTCCCATGTCCTCAAGTCCATTCTCTGCGTTTGCATCTTTATTCCTGTCCTGCCCCTAGGTTTTTCAGAACCATTTTTTTTATTCCATATATATGTGTTAGCATATGGTATTTGTTTTTCTCTTTCTTACTTCACTGTGTATGAGAGACTCTATGTCCATCCACCTCCATACAAATAACTCAATTTTGTTTCTTTTTATGGCTGAGTAATATTCCATTGTATATATGTGCCACATCTTCTTTATCCATTCATCTGTCAGTGGACACTTAGGTTGCTTCCATGTCCTGGCGATTGTAAATAGAGCTGCAGTGAACATTGTGGTACATGACTCTTTTTGAATTCTGGTTTTCTCAGGGTATATGCCCAGTAGTGGGATCGCTGGAACGTATGGTAGTTCTATTTTTAGTATTTCTGTAAAATCTTATGGAAAAAACCCGAATGTACTTTTTGGCGAACCCAAATATATGGCACAGTGCACATAGTAGGTATTCAATAAGCAGTAGCTACTATCATAATTTATTCAACAATTATTTTTTACCAACCATGTGTAAGAAACCATATTGAGGTACTTATCGTTGTGTTTTGACAAAGGTGTCAAGGTGTTGTCTAACAAATAGTCTGATTGTTTGGCTTATAAATAGCAGATTTTATCATAGGCAAGCAAAGCCAAGGCAAGCTGCTGTTTATGACTTGTGATTGAATTTCCTGATGTGATAAGGGGGCAGGCCTTATTCAAGTACTGTTGACATATAATCAATGTTCATTGTACATGGGAAGGGTATGGACTCAGATGTGAACACTTTAATCCTGTAACAGTCCAAACACCCTCTCAGTTGTCATAATGCCAGGCCTTTTGCTTTAGACAACAGGCAATGGCTGACATAATGAACTTCTGTATATGTATTTATTTAATATGCAAATGTGCATGACCTCTGGTACTATACCTAGGGAGACAGGAGATGTGGAAAACTTCCTTATCAAAAAGCTGTGCTAAAAAATTAGTGGAATTGACTTAAAAAAACGAAGACCCCACAGAATGCCTTCCTTGTACTTCTTTCTATAGTTATTTCCCATCTGCCCAGTCTTTCCGTCTCCTATTCCACAGTTAAATTTTAAGATTTCAAAAGCATTTATTTTCTTTGGCACAATGGAACTTGCGTATTTTGCAGTTATCAGGCAATATAACTGATCGGCATTCTTTTAATGGGCTAAACAAATTATGTATCACCTTTTCTGGACATAGAATATTTCAGGGGTTAAGGGGTGTGTTGTAATGGTTAAGAGTCTGGAGTCGGGCTGCTGGCATTCAAATTCCAGCTGCACTATTTCCTGGTGCTGTGTACTTGTACAAGTTATTTAACCTCCCTGAGTCTTGAGTCCTTGTCAGTAAAATAGGGTTTATTGAGAGGCTCAAACAAAATCATGGTCTATAATACTTACTGCATGCCTGCATATAGAAGACACTTTAAAAATTGTAGGTACAGTCATCCATTGGCATCTGTGATGGATTGGTTCCAGGACCCCCCTAAGATACCAAAATCCACAGACGCTCAAGTCCTTTATATAAAATGGCGTTAATATTTGCATGTAATCTATGCACATCCACCTCTATCTTTTAAATCATCTCTTATAACATGTAATACAATGTAAATGCTATGTAAATAGTTGCCAACCCGCGGCAAATTCAAGTTTTGCTTTTCGGAACTTTCTGGAATTTTTTAAAAAATTTTTTGTTCTGGTTGGCTTAATCCATGGATGCAGAACCCACAGATATGGAGGGCCGATCCTATTATTATTAGGATTGCATAGCATTTTAATCGGAATTATAACTAGGTTTGTTGCGCTGAGCCGTCACATATGTGAAATTTTTATTGGCCGTTCATATACTGTACTGATTTAGAGGGCCATTTTACTTAAGACAGATTTACAAATGTACAGAGTTCAGGACTGGACTTCTATTGCTGTTCAAAATATCTTCTCTCTGTCCTCGCCCTCCTCCCATTCCTATAAAGATTCATCTTGGATGAGGAAGCCAGCAAACAATTGGCATATTTGATTTCATACAGATTTTATAAAATAAGGCTATGTGGAGGACCAAATCTTTACTTTCTGACAAATTTTGTAAGAAAAACCCAACAAGAATCTTTGGATCTTTGCTTCTGGATTTCCAGTAAACTAAGCAAATTGTGCTGGTATAGCTATCTGCTCCTGTGATAGTTAATTGAAAGGCACTCCACCTGTGCTGTCATGTCTACCTGGGTGCCAAACACAAACTTTGATTTATATTTTGAAACTTGAGTTATCTGAGAATAAAATAATCTCACCTGTTAAGTGTACTGCTTTGTTGTTTTGGCTCAGGTGCTGTTACTTTGTATTTGAAAATAAAATCTTAATTCCTTTGCTGACATTCACCTGTGTAACGCCACAGCTGGTGGCAGTTTGGAATGTATTCTGCGTCCATCTCTGCTGTGAGATCGCTCATGTCTGCGATGAACTGTTGGAGGATTACAAAAATACCACGAGGCAGATTGTCATTTCCCCTGGAGGAATGAATGGGGTGGAGGCAGGCAGCCCAGGAGGCAGCCCTGTTTCCAAGACCCCTGCCTGCCTCCCTGCCTGTCCTCTGTGGCACTTCACCCTCGAGGCTCTCATGCACTTGCCCTCTTGTTCTCTAGCTTTCTATTTCTTGCTCTTCCTGTCTGTCTGTCTCTGTCTCTCTGTCTCTCTGTCCCTCTTTCCCTCTCTCCCTCCACCCCCCGCCCTTATATGCCTGTGCCATCGCCTGCATTGTTTGGTCTCTTTATTTCTATGGCACTCATCTCCATGGAATCTAACCACTCAGACAAACACATTAGGTTAAATATAGGCCTGTGTAGGAAGAGAGGGAACGTGTCCCTCCTGTTGCCTGCCCTCCGGGATGATCCATGCTGGATTAAGTGAAAGGGACAGAGGCAGATGGCTCCCACCCATGAGCGCTGCAGAGGGCATCGTAGGACCAATCAACAGTCATTTCTCCCCAGCTGAAGGGACTGCTCCAAAGACCTATGAATGCCTCCAGGAAGCAGAAGGAATATGGGGGCCTGCGCCTGACGCTGCCACTCACTGGCACTGCAAGGTGGGCAGATCGCCTCTCCTCCAATTCCGTCAGCTGAAAATGTAGGAATTGGTCAGGTGATTGCTGAAGATGCCTTTACCCCCAACCCTGAGTGATTTCATGAGCTCCCCCAAATGATCCAGGCTTTCAGGGGGGACTTTCTTCTAGTCACACACTTAAGGCCAGGGCCTTGATAACTCACCAGCTCAAAAGGCTGTCAGTCACATAGAGGACAGATTTGTGGTTGCTAAAGGGGAGGAGGGTGGGAGAGAAGAATGGCTGGGAGTTTGGGTTTGGTAGATGCAAACCATTCCATGTGGAACAGATAAATAACAAGGTCCTACTGTATAGCACAGGGAACTATATTCAGTATCCCAGAATAAACCATAATAGAAAAGAATTTTTAAAAAAAGTATGTATATGTATAACTGAGTCACCTTGCTGTACAGCAGAGACTGACACAACACTGTAAATCAACTATACTTCAATTAAAAATTTTTTTAATTAAAAAAAATAAAAACAATTTACCACCAAAAAAAGGCTGTCAATCAAAGGATTGGTGGGCAGGAGTAATGTTCCTGAGCTTCTCCCCTGTCCCCGCCAGCCCCCTGCAAGTATGCTGGTGGGGGCAACCTGGAGATGGTCCGTAAGACCCAGGGCCTGATCAGCTTCTCCAGGGCCGTCATCTGGCAAGGAGAGTTGACGTTGAGATAATGCGGTGCTCAGTAGGGAGGTTCTGCAGCAGGAATGACATCAGAAAATGTGGAGAGGGTTCTGAGCAGGTGCCACCAGGTGACACCTCTACAGATCATGCATAGGAAGTAAAACCACAATTGCTTCAGGAACGGAGTAAGTGTATGCATGATGGGATGTGGGATGGGGGAACCTGCAGAGGGAAAGTGAAAACTGGTTGAGCCTCTGATGCCAAAGTCTGTTTTTCTGACATTTTTTTATGTTTCTCTGCTTGATCTTTATCCCTGCCCCTCCAAGAAGGAGTTTAGCAAGTAGTGCTGAGTCAGGGGGATCATTGTGTCCTTGGTTTCCGGAAAGCATACACCAAAGCCAATTCTAGGTTATATTCATATATTAATGTGAATTATTTCAAAGCTGAATGATGTGAAATGTTTGACTTAGAATGATAAACTGAATAATGTTCCTTGATATTACAAGAGCTTAATTTCTTTATCAGCCAAAAAAACATAAAGGTACTCACTTGTGAAATTGGCTTATGTAGAGAGACTAAAGAAAATTGTTTTAGGCACTTTAGCACTACACAGTAATACTGAAAGCACAGCCATAACAAAGGGTATTTTCTGACTATTAATGGTCCACAGACATGAACAAACCAAGCCTAACAAACAAAACCAACATGTCCTACTTGAAGCAAGTGTGAAGAATGAAAATGTCATTACCCATTGTAGTCCTACTGTGTGTAAAATTATTAATGCCTTTTTTGAAGGTTCCAAAATTAACTAAAAGTTATTCATTTATTCAGCAGAAATATACTGAATGCCTAATTTATGTCAGGAATAGTGCTAGGTGTTAGGGATACAATACTGTTTAGATACCTATGGTCTTTGCTCTCACTTAACCTCCTGTAATCAAAAAGCATGATAAATGCTATTATCATTCATCCATTCATTCAACAAACATTTGTTGAACAGTTACTATCCCAGATTCTGTTCTAGGTTTTTGGGATCCTGTGGGGGAACAAGACAGACAAAATGCCTGCCCTCAAGGACCTTCTTTCTATTCCAGTGGAAAAGTTCAGTACTTTAGGATATTGTAGGGAGTTAAGGAAAGCTTTCTAGAAGACCTGGTTTCCAAATTGAGACCTGAAAGGTGAGAAGTTAAATAGGAAGTATTGTAGGCAGAAGTAATAATATACACTTAGACCTGAGGGTGATAGTAAACAAGGCAATTTCAAAAAGCTGAAAGGAGTTCAATATGGCTGTCACATCACATGCCACATTTGATGAATGTCCAGAGACGAAGCTGGAGAGGTGGGTCAGGTCAGGTCTCAAGGGGTCATGCCAGCCGTGGTAAGTATTTATGACTTTATTCTAAGGTAAAGGGCAGACATCAAAGGGTATTAAAAGGAGGAGAGAAATAATTAGATCTGTATTTAGAAAAATGTAACTGGCCACAAGGTGGAGAATATATGGCAGGTCAAGATGGGAAGCATGCAGACAAGTTAAGAGACTGTTTCAGTTGTCAAGGTAGTGAACATGGTGACCTGGAAAAGGGAAATAGCAGTGACGGTGGAGAGAGTGAATCTAGACATAGCTTCAGTAGGACATAGTGATCGATTAGATGTAAGTGATGAAGAAAAAGGAGGAGGTGATGTTGATCACCAGGTATCTTGCTAAGACAGTGGCATTGCCATTAGGGAACACAAAGGAACAGTAGATCTCAGGTGGGAGATAATGAATTTAGTACAGTTTTGGACAGGTTGGTAGCCTGTGTGTTGCCTCCATATGGAGATGCCCAAGTAGTGTGTGAATTGGAAGCTCAGGAGAAAAGTCTGAGCTGCAAAGATGTATATTTGAATCATCAGCATAAACATGACACTTGAAGCCGTGGGATTAGATGGGTTGGCCCGGGAAGAGTATGAGGGGACCCTAACTCTGAAGAAATATGGTTATAACATTTAACATTTAAGTGATAAAGAGAAAGAAACGGCTGAAAAGGAGACTGAGAAAGAATGACCAGGGAAGCAAGACAAAAACCATGAGCAGGTGGTAACATAGACACTCATGGCAGTGGGGGATACATTTCAGGGAGGAGTGCCCTCCAATGTCCACACAGCTGCTGAGAAATCAAATAAGAGTAAAGGAGAATGGCTACAACGTGGATGGACTTAAAGAGTATTATGCTTAGTGAAATAAGTCAGGCAGAGAAAGACAAGTACTATATGATATCACTTATACGTGGAATCTAAAATATAAAACAAACACATGAATATAACAAAACAGAAAGAGACTCAAAGATATAGAGAACAAACTAGTGGTTACCAGTGGGGAGAGGGGAGGGGGAAGGGGAAATATAGGGATAGAGGATTAAGAGGTACAAACTACTGTGTTTAAAATAGATAAGCAACAAGGATATATTATATAGCACAGGGAAATATAGCCATCATTTTATAATAACTTTAATGGAGTATAGTCTATAAAAATATCAAATCACTATGTACACCAAATCACTATGTACACCAGAAACTAATATAATATTGTAAATCAACTATATCTCAATAAACAAAATTTCAAAAGGGTAAAAGAGAATAGTAGCCATTTTGTAGTGAGTAGGAAATAGTAGAAAAGAGAGTGTGGAGACAGCAAGGGAGGATAATGCTTTCAAGAAGTTGGTTATAAATGAGAGGAAAGACTAGGGCAGTCGATGGAGGGGTGGAGAGAAAATTTCTTTTTAAATGGGCACCTGAGCCTGTTTAATTGTAATGGAAAGGAGCCAGAGTAGAGAGTGAGAGATTAAAGGGAAGATGGGGTACTTGAAAAATCCAAGTCCCTGAGAGAGAGGGAGACAAAATTCAAGGCACAGCAGAAGATTAATATGAGCTGGGAGAAGAGATTCATTTTCTGCTGTTTTAGAGGGAAGTAAGAAGGGGCGAGTGTGGGTGCAGATAAATTTGCAAGAGCTGAGGGAGGTACCGCCTGATGGATTCTATTTTCCCTGAGAATGAGAAGAGAAAATTTGCCTTGAGCAAGGGCAAGGTGGCAGGATTGGAGTCCTGAAAAATGAGGAAGCTCTGAAATCAGCCCTGCAGTGAGTGGAGGAGAGGCTCATTACGGAGAGGTAGAAGTTGTACCTGTAGCACCAAAGGCTCCGGTCAAGCAGGAGCTTGTGATTTTCAAGTGAAGCCCATTTGGGAGGTTGTGTGATTTTTCTCTAGAAGCCTAGTGTGGGTTCAGAGAATTGGGCACGTAGATGCATTGAGGATTTTTTTTTTTTTTTTTTTTTTTTGCCTAAGTGGGTCAGTGGAAAGAAAATGGAGCAAAGGAGTTGGTAAGACAACAGTTGATGTGACGGAGCATGAGATTTATAATGGGAAGGCGAGTGAAGAGAGAAGGCTGCTGATTGAAAAGGAAAACAATGAGAGGGGAGGTCAAAGAAGCATCTTGGTGAAATCAAACGGCAGCTGGAATACCTTGAAAAAACTGGACAGATAGGGAGTTACGGAAACAAGAACAATTTCACTGAGGAACTTTCCTGATGACCTTGCTAGATTCTGCCTTTCCTTGCTCAGTTTGGCCGTTGCTCTCTAATAGTTATGGTTAGTTTCATAAAATATTCAGAGAAGGGTAAATGTAAACATCAGCATGAGAAAATTGAGTGGAGTGGTTATGAGCTCAAGTTCTAAGGTTGGGTTATTGGGTTAAAATCCTATCTCGTCCACGTATCCGTTGTGTGACTTTGAGTAAGTCATCTTCCCTCTCTGAACCTGTTTTCTCACTTATAAAATTGAGAGAAAAAGATATCTACTAAAAAAAAAAAATAGTTAAATGAGTCCATACCCATAAAGTATTTAGAATAGTTTCTGGCACATAGGAAGGACCCAATAAATGTTAGTGTTGGGCTGTGCCCCACAGTCCTGCAGTCCTTGCAGTTGCTCAGTCATGAGACCGAAGAAAGAGTCTGGAGTCAGTGACGGAGACATCAGTGATGTGCTGGACAGGGAACCTTACAAGTCAGAAGCAAAGGTCCCCGAGCGACACCCCACCACGTACACTGACGGCTGACGGCATGCAGGACACGGTAGCAATCCAGCACTCTTCGCTACCCAGGGGAGAAGGAGGCTACCAGTTATAGGGGCATGAGAAGGGCTCCTTGGCTGCCCGGGGAGGTGGGGGACTGCTGGAGGGTGTCCCCCCATGGCTCTTTGGGTTAGCAACCATCTTGAGGGCCCTTTTTTGCTGATGACCGAACATGCTGGAGCCTTTCTGGGCTGAGGGCTAGAACAATCGTTAGCTGGGGGTCCAGCACAGGTAGTTACTGATTAAACTTTCAACTTAGGAAGGGGAGGCAATCATGTGCATAAGATGAGGGAGAGGCAGGGCCAGGTTGGGCAGGAGATGTACATGCAGAGAACAAGAGAACAGCCGTCTTATGGGGCCTGACCATATAGTTAGCTGTCATTACCCTTATTATTAGAACTCACATGATGCTAGGTCCAAAAAGGGTCCTAGAGACAATTTTGTCTAATTAGCTCATTTTACAGATAAGGAACCTGAGGGCCATTGAGAAATGTTGACATTCCCAAGTCAGGCAGTAGACCCAGGGCTGGATCACAGTGGAGTGTGTAACACAGGGACGCGAAGCCCAGCAGAGAGTTCCTCCACACGCCTTTCTTGTGCCTTCCCCGTAGCGTGAAGGCATCCTGCTCAAGAGGCAGTGCAAGTAGCCCCAGAGGTCTGGGCAAGGTCACCAAACTGCCTCTTCATGGGCTTTGTGCCACTCCTTGTCATAACAAAGAAAATTGCACTTTCACAGGCTCCAGTGTATTTTCTGTTGTTCTATGAAATACAGGCAGCAGCAGCTCCCATCCAACTTATTGTCCTGTCCAGATGGTGGAAGAAAGGACATAATGAAAGTCATTGATGGTATTGTAAAGCGAGGGCTCCGTAAGCAGCGACACTTTCCAGGCTTTGATTGTTTATGGTCTTCCAGCCAAAACTAAATGCAAACTGATCTGTCCTGCTCTGAAGTAACAGAGCTCATGCTAAGAAAGATTGGTGATTACTTTCTCAATTCCTGTGCCTCAAAAGATAGTGTGCACAGATATTTTTCTGACTCATGGCCTCTGGGTCTCTGTTGTGACTGAATACCCAGGCAATCCAAGCTGGGATATGTGTCACTTCTAAAATTTGTCTAAGCTAATTACTGAAGAACTTAAACGGAAGCCTTGGAATCATACAGGGTAAATCATGCTGATGAGATTTCCAGACCAATTTTGGGTTCAGGTGGCTCCATTTAGTTCAAATCCCTGTGTGCTCCAAATCAAAATCTTGATTTGTGGTTTCTCAGCTATGGCACCAACCTTCCTACACGATGGTCAGGATTTTGTTTTGTTTTGCTTTTTGTGGTGGTTGCTGTTTTTTTTCTTTCTAATTGAGATTAGAAACCAAGGCTATGTGAATTATTTTTAATTGTTACATTTGCCATCATGCTCTGTATTTAGGTCTAGAGAAGTAGTCGTTAACCTTCACTGCATGTCAGAATTACTAGGTAAGTTTTTACAAAACAGGGATCTCTGGGTGTTATTTTTCAAGACAGTGTTGAGAACCATTGTTCTAGATCCATGCTTCAGAAACTTTAAAGTGCTCATGAATTTCACTACTACCCAAGTAATAATTCTTATTTCTCAGAGTGTGATCCCCAGATAAGCACCACTGACATCGCTAAGAGCCCGTTAGACATGCACTCTCAGGCCCCACCCCAGACCTACTGAATCAGAATTTGCACTTTAACAGGATCCCAGATTTACCATGTACACATTGTAGATTGAGAAGGACTGCTCTAGAGAGTTTTATTTCTTTCTGAAGACCACAATTTGGGCTTGCTGTCACCAAGTAGGTGCTGTGCCTACTGAGTTATGGCATGGAGATCGTAACAACTGGGTTTCCCCAAGTCAAAGATTATCAAAGGCTTTTCTATGTTACTATTAACATATAATATGACTTTTCCAAAGAGTAAGGTAAAACTGTATAGATAGAATGATTCCAATTATACAAAATGCAAATGAAAATAAAAGAAATATTATCTCCAAATTGTAAAAATGTGATTGACTTTTACTTCTTCATTTTATATTGCTTTGGGCCTTATCAGTTTTCTGTGATGCACGTATATGATACTATAATCAGAAAAAGAAGATATTTCAAGAGAGAAAAAATCCTATTTAAAACGTCTAGCTTTCTCATTACTTTTTACTCTTCTTGGTCACTACAGGGCAAATTTTTATTTCAGTGTTGAAGTAAATCTAGGGATATTACTTAAACATATTTATTCTCAAGGATTTTCTAGCATTAAGCAAATAACCTGATTTTCAAAAAGGGCAAGAAACTAAGTATTTCAGATCATATAGTGATGAACTTCCTGTCAATCTTAAAAAAAAAATTTTTCAAAAAAAAAACCAAACTCACTCTTCGAGTGTAGAGGGGAGGTGACTGTGGAGGCTGCATAAGTAACAAAAAACAGACGATAACAGATTAGTTCTAATTCCTTTTATAGATAAGTCAATAGAATAGTAAATAAAGGGAATCTTTAAATGTCTATCTTGATGTTTCCCTCTCAAAACATTTCATGGTATTTTCGTTATAATATTAAAAATATCGAGAACTGTGGGATGAATGATATCATAGTTGGTAGTGATCAGTCAGGATCCCAGTAGGAATGGAACATTCAAACAGGTTAATTGAAGAGCATTTGATAAAGGGATTATTTGCAAACATAGGGCATGTTTTAGGAAAACCAGCATGGGATGGTGCAGTATCTAGGGGTTGGTAACAGTGGAGAATTTTTACCACCCACAGCCTGAAGGGGCCAGGGAAAGGAGAGGTTTCCAGAATGAAGAGAGGGCTCCTGTGTGCACTGTTTAATAGAGAAACAGGGCCAAACCATAGGACCTGACAGAGAGAGAGTCGGGGATTAAATGCCTTCTCCTCACTCTTCCCCTCTGAACTTCAGTCGGTGCCACTTATTGGCCAAAACACCCAACTGCCAGAGGCCAGGGAGCCCGTCCAAACAGGTTAGCCTCCCAGAGCACAGGGCAGGGTTGTAAGCAGACCCATAAATGCATGTGGAAAATATCAGCAATAAACCGAAGTAGATCCCTAATGGGCTGAAGGATGGGAGAGAATGCGAAACAACTGGTTAATGGTTAGAAATCCACCTGTGGTTTTGCTCCATTCAAGATTTCATCAGTGATTTGGATGAAGATACAGAGGGCACGTGGAAGCAATCTGAAGATGTCACAAAGCTAGGGTAGAGGACACATCAGATGACAGACTCAGTATTCAAAATAATGATGTTCTCGTTCTAATATGAAATACATATTTAATAGATATAACTGAAAGGCTAACATTTGAGTTAAAAACGCCAACTGCTTCTATAATTGTAGGAGAGATATGACTAATATCACTTATCAATAAGGGCTGTAATTGAGAAAATCAGTGTAAATAATCAGTCATGTGAAAAGACTGCCCCCCCCCCCAAACTAATACGATTTTAGTGTGAGTTAGAATCAAAGGGTCCAGAAAAAAGACAGGTGTAGTCTCACTTTCTTCTATGCTGAACAGACAGTAATGATAACCTGAAGTGTGTGCAGGAGATTTACGGTCAGGATGGTAAATATTTAACCTTGGAGAATGAGATGCCATTGAGGAAAGGAGGCAGAGGGAAAAAAATCCTGGAGCTTATTTCCAAATGTCTGAAGGACTCTCCTGTGAAAGAGGGAGATGGCTTTCTTCCAGCTCTGGGGGCAGAGGGTTGTAGGCACACGGAGCAGCAATCAGATGACAGGAAGGGTGAACATCTAAATGATCTGTGCCACTGAAAATCAACTGGATCTACTTGTGGATGGTAAACTTTTTTTTTAATTGAAGTATAGTTGATTTACAATGTTGCGTTAGTTTCAGGTGTACGGCCCAGTGATTCAGTTTATATATATATATATATATATATATATATATATATATATATATATATAAAATATCTTATACCAATTACTTTTTTTTTTTTTTTTTGCGGTACATGGGGCTCTCACTGTTGTGGCCTCTCCTGTTGCGGAGCACAGGCTCCGGACGCGCAGGCTCAGCGGCCATGGCTCACGAGCCCAGCCGCTCCGTGGCATGTGGGATCTTCCCGGACCGGGGCACGAACCCGTGTCCCCTACATCGGCAGGCGGACTCTCAATCACTGCGCCACCGTGGAAGCCAACCAATTACTCTTTTAAAGAAAAAGCCAGTCCCAATTCCAAATCTAATAGTTAAAAACAAATTTTAAGTTAGACCTTCATTTAGTTCCTTATTTAATTTTTCTGCTTGTAAAAGTTCGAATAAACTAAAAAAGGTCTAAAAAAAAATGAAAGCAAAAATCTCTGGAAATCTTACTACCCTGAAATAATCATAATCAATGTTTTGGTGAACATTCTTCCAGACCTCTCTTGGTGAGTACCACCATATGGCTTTTTGGATCCATAGAAAGATAATTTTATATCGGCAGGTTTATATTATACATACTTCTAGGCCATCTGCTCTTTATATGCAACATCATGTTGTTGAAATATTTCCATGTTAGTGAATACTTTTTAATGCTCTCTATGGAGATGAATATAACCTTTGAAAAGCCATTTAAATAGAAGGTTATAAAATTTTTAAGATGCATGTACTGGTTCTTTTAAAAATGGACTACTGAGACAATACTGTGTCCAAGCTGATACAGTTTCAGCTCTTCCTGGATGACAGCAGTTCTCAAGAGGATAGGTCCATAATGATGTAGCAAGGATGCGTGGGATGCTGGGGAAAGTTGCAGCTCTGGGGCTTCAGTTAAAATTAATTTTCTAACTATTAATTTCAGGAGGAAAAAAGTATTTATTGACTCATTGCTGTGGTAAGATGAGAAATTTAGTGTTTTTCCCTCCTTTTCTATCCCTGTTACACATATTGAGTGGATTTAATCAGATTTATATTAATTTTAACATACTTATTTTTTAGTGTCTAACAGATTATTTTATCTGCCATTCTTGAAGATCAAAATGTCCTGTTCTTTCTGTCTAAAAGCTCATGATCATGTTGGATTTTTTTTTTCTCCTGTGCTTTGTTGTTTCATATTGTGAGCACACCCTCAGTAGGCCTTTATCTATAGAAATCTTTTGCCCCATGGGCCAGAGATGCATCCCTCCATATAGGTTTTGCATTTGATAATGCTAAATGTCTCAGCGACTGACTTTTAGGGTAATTTGTATTTGAGAGGCTTTTACACCATATAGGGAGTTTAAACTCAAACCATACCTTATATGAGTGCAGGCAGGTGGGTGCTGTAATTTCTTACATTCTACCCAGAATCCTAGCCAGGATGCAGGCTCTTTTGTCACCTCTTTGTGCTGGTGAAAATAATTTTCTTCATTTCCTCTTTCACTGAGGTTCTGGCTTTGACTAAGAGGGTCTCAGAGGGGCAGCTATTACCATACTCAGTGTTAAAATACGAAAGCTTTCCCCTGAAACTGACAAGAAGACAAGGATGTTCCCAATCAGCACTTCTATTCTTGTACTAGAGGAACTACTAGGGAAGTAATGCAAGGGAAACAGGAGGCGTGTGGGTTCAAAAGGAAGAAGTAAAACTTTTTATGCTTAGATAATGTGATTGCTTCATAAAGAATCCAAAGGAATCTATAAAATATTGTAAATAATAAGTGGATTTAGCAGTGTTGCCAAATACAAGGTCAATATGGAAAAATCAATTGTGTTTCTGTATAGTTAGCACCCAAGAGTTGGAACAATAAAATTTAAAAACAATAGTATTTATAAAAACATCAAAAAATTTGAATACCTAGGAATTAACTTAAATGAAACATTTGTGAAACATCTATCATTAAAATAACAATGAAGAAATTAAGGAAGACCTAAATGGAGATGTATAAATGGAGAGATATATATTAATGTATTGGAAGATTCAATATGGCTGTTGATTCTTCTCAGATTTATCTGTGGACTCGATGTAGCCTCAATCAAAATCACAATAGCTTCTTCGGGGGTGAAAATTGGCAGACATGATTCCAAACTGTATGTGATGATGCAAAAGCCACAGGTAGCCAAGACAGTCTTGAATAAATCTGGAGGTCTTCTTCCACCAGATCTTGACTTACAGTATAGTTGTAATACTGTAGTAGTTAAGCCATCTTGGCATTGGTGCAAAGCTAGACAAAGAACAATAAAGCAGAGATGCTAGAAATAGAAACATACATATATGACCATTTGGTTTACCAAATGGTATCACTTCTATTAAGTGAGGAGAAAAGATGATCTTCTCAATGAATAGTGCTGGAGCAGTTAGAAACATGGGGAAAAAAACAGAACCTTTGACTCCTATATCAAATCATACATAAAAATTAATTTGAAGTGGATCATAGAACTTTAAGCGTCTTATTGGAAGATAAAGATAAATTAAGCTCTAGTATAAGAAACTATTTTCACGACTTTCTGGTCAGCCATGATTCTTCCAGAAGACCCAAGAGGTAGTCATCACAAAAGTGATAAAGCAAAGTAACAACTATTGGACTTTATTAAAATTAAGAACTTCTTTAACAGAAGACTACCTGTGTGACCTCAGATAAATTACTGAATATGTGAATAGGACCATAGACCAGAAGTTATTTACAATACAAAGGTCTTATATACAGAATATGTGAAGAACTTTCTAAAACTAATACGAAAAAGACAAAGTACCAATAAAAAAATAGGCAAAAGATGTGAATAGGCACTTCACAAAAGATACAGCCAATAAGCACATGAAACAGCTCAAAATGATTCGTCATCAGACAAATGCAAGTTAAAACCACAATGAGATATCACCTTATACCCACTGAGAGAGCTACAGTTTTTTTTTTTGTTTGGTTTGTTTTGTAGGTTATAGCTATATATTTATTTTATTTTAGTTATTTTTTTAACATCTTTATTGGGGTATAATTGCTTTACAATGGTGTGTTAGTTTCTGCTTCATAACAAAGTGAATCAGTTATACATATACATATATCCCCATATGTCTTCCCTCTGGCGTCTCCCTCCCTCCCACCCTCCCTATCCCACCCCTCCAGGTGGTCACAAAGCACCAAGCTGATCTCCCTGCAGCTGCTTCCCACTATCTACCTACCTTACGTTTGGTGGTGTATATATGTCCATGCCTCTCTCTCGCTTTGTCACAGCTCACCCTTCCCCCTCCCCATATCCTCAAGTTCGTTCTCTAGTAGGTCTGTGTCTTTATTCCTATCTTACCCCTAGGTTCTTCATGACATATTTTTTTCTTAAATTCCATATTTATGTGTTAGCATACGGTATTTGTCTTTCTCTTTCTGACTTACTTCACTCTGTATGACAGACTCTAGGTCTATCCACCTCATTACAAATAGCTCAATTTCGTTTCTTTTTATGGCTGAGTAATATTCCATTGTATATATGTGCCACATCTTCTTTATCCATTCAGCTGATGATGGGCACTTAGGTTGTTTCCATCTCCGGGCTATTATAAATAGAGTTGGAATGAACATTTTGGTACATGACTCTTTTTGAATTATGGTTTTCTCGGGGTATATGCCCAGTAGTGGGATTGCTGGGTCATCTGGTAGTTCTATGGTAGCATTTATTGTTTCTAGATTTTTTTGATGATGGACATTCTGACTGGTGTGAGATGATATCTCATTGTAGTTTTGATTTGCATTTCTCTAATGATTAATGATGTTGAGCATTCTTTCATGTATTTGTTGGCAGTCTGTATATCTTCTTTGGAGAAATGTCTATTTAGGTCTTCTGCCCATTTTTGGATTGGGTTGTTTGTTTTCTTGTTATTGAGTTGCATGAGCTGCTTGTAAATTTTGGAAATTAATCCTTTGTCAGTTGCTTCATTTGCAAATATTTTCTTCCATTCTGAGGGTTGTCTTTTGGTCTTATTTATGGTTTCCTTTGCTGTGCAAAAGCTTTGAAGTTTCATTAGGTCCCATTTGTTTATTTTTGTTTTTATTTACATTTCTCTAGGAGGTGGGTCAAAAAGGATCTTGCTGTGATTTATGTCATAGAGTGTTCTGCCTATGTTTTCCTCTAAGAGTTTGATAGTGTCTGGCCTTACATTTAGGTCTTTAATCCATTTTGAGTTTATTTTTGTGTATGGTGTTAGGGAGTGTTCTATTTCATTCTTTTACATGTAGCTGTCCAGTTTTCCCAGCACCGCTTATTGAAGAGGTTCTCCATTGTATATTCTTGCCTCCTTTATCAAAAATAAGGTGACCATATGTGTATGGGTTTATCTCTGGGCTTTCTATCCTGTTCCATTGATCCATATTTCTGTTTTTGTGCCAGTACCATACTGTCTTGATTACTGTAACTTTGTAGTATAGTTCTGAAGTCAGGGAGCCTGATTCCTCCAGCTCCATTTATCTTTCTCAAGATTGCTTTGGCTATTCGGGGTCTTTTGTGTTTCCATACAAATTGTGAAATTTTTTGTTCTAGTTCTGTGAAAAATGCCAGTGGTAGTTTGGTAGGGATTGCATTTAATCTGTAGATTGCTTTGGGTAGTAGAGTCATTTTCACAATGTTGATTCTTCCAATCCAAGAACATGGTATATCTCTCCATCTATTTGTATCATCTTTAATTTTTTTGACAATGTCTAGTGCTGCTGAGGATGTGGAATAACTGGAACTCTCATACTGCTGGTAAACTGGTAAACTGGTTCAGTCACTTTGGAAAACAATTTGGCAGCATCTATTAAAGTTAAATGTATAGTTACCTTATGATCCAATAAGTTCACTCTTATGTACCAACCAGCTGTGTGGCTTTAGACACATCTCTTTTCCTCTTAAGGTCTCAATTCCTTCTGTAAATTAATTTTTTTGGACCAGAAGATTTTTGAAATCTCTTCTATTTCTATAATTTTCCCTTAGTTTATATTATTCATTGCATTGTTATATATTACACATATATTTATATTATATATTACATTATATTATTTGATATTATACATGTAAGTTTCCATTTGATTTCTGTTGGAATAATAAGAGTACCATAGACCAAAATTAGACATGAACTTTAGGGTTTCTTAAGTGTTTTGCCTTGCCCTTGCTCTTATTATGTATATAGAAATGGGTGAGAGAGGAAAACATAGAAGAGCTCAAAATAACCTGGGCTCTATTAGGAAAAACAATTACTATAGGGAAATTATTAAGACAATATTAAGAAGTATTACTTCTTTTTCTGTAACCAATCAAAATTTAAGTTACAGTCATATGTAGCAGGATGTAGATGCTTTCTCACTTCATAAATTTAATGAAAATTATACCTGATATTTACATCCTGTTTCTAGAGAATTAAAATTACACTATATATATATATATATATATATATATATATATATATTTTTTTTTTTTTTTTTTTTTTTTTTTTTTTTTTTTTGTGGTACGCGGGCCTCTCACCGCTGTGGCCTCTCCCGTTGTGGAGCACAGGCTCCGGACGCGCAGGCCCAGTGGCCATGGCTCATGGGCCCAGCCGCTCCGCGGCACGTGGGATCCTCCCAGACTGGGGCACGAACCCGCATCCCCTGCATCAGCAAGCAGACCCCCAACCACTGCGCCACCAGGGAAGCCCCTACACTATATTTTAATGAATATTTTCATCTTTTCAATTAGAAATAAAATTTAATGAATATATTACTATTTCATTTGGCAGTTAATTAGAACTTTTCAGAGCATATGCAACAGTTGAGAGCTTAAATGCTGTTGATTCTCATCTTTGCTTTTCCAAGCACCTAAAAAGTTTTGGTGTTTGATTTTTCTCATCTAAAAATATTTATAGGGAAAGAATAACATTTGCTTGGCATATTTATAGGTTTTATTTGTCCCTATATCTATTACAGACCTTCTGTTTCTAGTTAGAAAGTCACTGGTGATGGGAACTCCCACCTTCACAATGAGAAGCAATATTAACTATATAATCATAGTTAAAAAAGAAAACCTCAGTGATCTAAGGACTCAAAGAAACCCAAATGAACTAAATCCTAATAAGTGATGAGCCCTTCCTGGGGGAGAAGAGACCTCTAGCACAACAGCAGTAGGAGGTGAAGGAGAAACTAGCCAAATTTTTAACAAACTTCATGTCTGCATGTGGGCTGGAGTGAAGGATTAGAAGCTGTAGCCACAGAGCAGCCTTCATCAGCCCATCACGGACCTTCACCAAGTATGCCAAGTAACCAAGGTTGGAGTCATGATGGGAGAGATGAGAGCCAGCTACATGAGGCCTTCCCCTCCTGCAAGGCAGCAGCTACTGAAGGCTGGGGCAGGGCAGCTGTATGGAGAGGAATCCCTCAGAGTCTCTCAGGTGCCTTGTTAGTCTGAATCACATCGTAGACCCCAGTGGTTATTCAACAGATGAGAAGAGCCCTCTCCCCCTGACATTAGGAATGATAAAGGTAGTAACTTTATCATTGGATCATGTGTGATCCCTCAAGGTTGTGGCTCTCTGTTTTACAGCCACATGCAGAGCCACAGCTACCTGAATGTGTGCTCTGTGCCAGAAAGGCTGTGCTCAGAGGCTGTAATAGGGGTCTCAACAAATGTCCTGGGCACTCTAGATTTAAAACTGTGTAATGTTTAACCTAACTCCTTTAGGAGAACTTCATCAAATGTGGGCTACTATTATGGCAGCTGAGTGAGCAGGACAGAGTCTGAAGAGAAACCAGCCATTCATACGCTTAATTATTGATCTCTGGGTAAGGAAGTAGCTAAAGAAAAGAAAAACTTCTGTAAACTTGCCTGTCATGAAGATAGTTCGCTAAAAAAAAAAACATAGGAGGTGATTTATGTTCATTTTATTATTTAACGGGAAAAATCTAAAGTGTTGTTTTATATGAAAATTCTCTGTGTGAACTTATTAAGAATTAGATCCAAGTGTATAGTCTGTTTCCTGAATGGCTTTGGTAACATATAACTGCATAGGTGGACTTGCTGTGTGTGATGCTAGTGAGGCTCTTGGGCCACAGTAGAGACTGAATGGTTGACCATGGGCCACCATCTGCCAGGTGAAGAACCACAACTAGCTGAGGTGCTTGCTGAAGGCAAAGGAAATACAGAATGTGTAGCAGCAGAAGGTAGTTGAAAATACCAGCTATGACCACATGACCAGTTACAGAAACAAGGACTGTAACTGTCATATGAATTTCTTCCTTATTTTGTTATGAATATATTTGTGGGCATATATACATATATCAACCAAATATCTTTGTTTTCTTCCCTCTCTTATTTCCTTCTTATGTAACATAAAATGTATTGACTTTATATCAGTCTTTAAATATTGTTAATTTTACATCATAGTATTTAAGTTATAGGGTATCAGGAGAAGAGTATATATCACTTGAGGATTTTATCTTCTTTCCTTGGGAAGGGATAATGCACTTTTGGTGTTACACAGGATAGCTGTTTCATGTTAGGTGGAATTATGATTTTATTATTGTCTTTATTTGGAGACTAAGTTTTTTTTTTTTTTTTTTTGCCGTACTCGGGCCTCTCATTGTTGTGGCCTCTCCCGTTGCGGAGCACAGGCTCCGGACGTGCAGGCTCAGCAGCCATAGCTCACTGGCCCAGCCGCTCCGCGGCATGTGGGATCCTCCCGGACCGGGGCACGAACCCGTGTCCCCTGCATCGGCAGGCGGACTCTCAACCACTGCGCCACCAGGGAAGCCCTGGAGATTAAGTTTAAGAAATTGTGTACGGGTGCCAAGTTGACATGGGGTAGGCTTGTGCTGATTCATTTTATGTGACTTGACTGGTATACAGGATGCTCAGATAGCTCGTAAAATCATTTCTGGGTTTGTCTGTGAAGGCATCTCCAGAAGAAGTTAGGATTTGAATCAGTAGACTGAGTGAAGAAGATTGCCTTCATTAATGTAGGTGGGCATCAAACAATCCATTGAGGTCCTGAATAGAACAAAAATGTGGAGGAAGGGTGAATTTGCTCTCTCTGCTTGAGATGAGACATCTATCTTCTCCTGCCCTTAGACATCAGTGTTTCTGGTTCTCAAATTTTTGGATTCAGACTTGGACTTAAAATCCAGTCCCCATCAGACCAGAAATCCATCAAGCTCAAGGGTCTACAGGTATCAGGAAAAAACCTGCCTACGTGGGGAAACTGGCCATGTTCAGATACTCAATGTTTAGGTACTGTTGCCAACTCACGTGACTGTTTTTTCATTTATTCAAGTATTTACCTGATGCCCTCTATGTGCTGGACACTTCTCTAGGAACTAGGAATTCTTCAGTGAAAAAGGTCCAGGGGGTCCTTGACCTCATGGAGCCTACATCCTAGCTTGAGAGAGAAAGACAACAAACAAATCAACAAGTAAATAATATATAAGATGGTGATAAATGCTATGGAGAAAAATAAGACAGGAAGAAGGGTTAGAGAGGCACAGAGGGAAGATTTAAGGAACTTAAATGAATCAATAAGGAAAAGACTAACACTACACAAATACAGAAAATAAGTCAATGGAAATATAGGTGTAAGTTATAAACAAGCATTTCACAGAAGAGGAGAGCTGAGTGCCTAATAAACATACAAAAATGTATCACTAGTCATCAGGAAAAGAAAAATTAAAATAATGACACACCATCTCTTAAAGTTCCATCAGCTCAAATTATAGTTGGAAAATACCAATTTTTGTCAAGGCTGTGCAATAACAGACACTCTCATCAACTTTAGGTAAGTAGTATAAAAATTGGCTCAGTCTTTTTGGAAAGCAGCTGGCATATTTTACTGAAGTTGAATAGATGCATACTAAACAAGTCCACTCCTAGTACCAATTTCTGTATCAGTCGGAAAGCTAAAAAATGCTTTGGGTAACAGACCCAGTACATGGCCCATGGTACATGGTCATTATGGGTTG
This sequence comes from Phocoena sinus, assembly GCF_008692025.1. Taxonomy (NCBI): domain Eukaryota; kingdom Metazoa; phylum Chordata; class Mammalia; order Artiodactyla; family Phocoenidae; genus Phocoena; species Phocoena sinus. Next base: position 70,081,409 of record NC_045774.1, on the reverse strand, counting down.
ACCGGAGATTAGACTCTATGTCATTGTCACCCCTTCTCAGGGATTCGTGCTGATGGAGCAGCTACTATGTGGAACCCTTCCAGCACTATAGAAGAGAGAAAAGAACATTGCCTGTATTGCTTCTCAAACCTTCTGCCCCAAAATGTCACATATCACTTTAGCTCACACTTCATTAGCCCAACATGGCCATATCTAAATTACGTGGGCAGTGAAGTGTAATCCTGACATGAGCCTTGATGGGAAACAGCAGCAGAATATATGTGATCAGCCTTAATGATGTTTACAGCACATGCCCTAGAGAAACTCTTGCAGACACATACTGGGAGCCACATACAGAAATCCCATGCAGCACTGTTTATAAAAGCACAGAATGTCCATCAACAGTAAAATGGATAAACAAATTGTGTTATATTCACAAATGAAATACTAAACAGCAATGAACAAAATGAACTACTGCTACACTATTGTGGTTAAATCTCAAAATGTTGAGTGTGAAAGAAAGGCATAGAAGCATACTGTGTGATTCATTTATACAAAGTGCGAAATCAGAAAATATAAACAACATATTGTGTTGGGATATGTACATATGTGGTTAAACTATTGGAAAAGCAAGCAAACGAGTAATTAGAAATACAGGGTTTTGTTTACTTCTGGGCAAGCAAGGGTTGGAGGAGGAAGGGGGATCTCAGAGGGGAGCACACACATATGGATTCAAAGATACTGGTTATATTCTATTTTTTTAAGTTGGCTGGTGGTAGATGAATTTTATTTTATTTTTTTTTCTTGTTTTTATTTTGCGGTATGCGGGCCTCTCACTGTTGTGGCCTCTCCCATTGCGGAGCACAGGCTTCGGACGCGCAGGCTCACGGGCCCAGCCGCTCCACGGCATGTGGGATCCTCCCAGACCGGGGCAGGCACGAACCCGTGTCCCCTGCATCGGCAGGCGGACTCTCAACCACTGCGCCACCAGGGAAGCCCTATTTTATTTTTATTCTTAAAATATATATATATCTTAGTCTGCTTGGGCTGCTATAACAAAAATGGGTGGATTAAACAATAGAAATTTATTTCTCACAGTTGTGGGACTGGAGACTGAGAGGAGGATGCTGGAAAATTTGGTTCCTGATGAGAACCTTCTTCTTGGTTTGAATGTAGTTATTTATTGCCATATGGCAGAGAGAAAGATCATCTCTTTCATGTCTCTTCTTTTAAGGGCACTAATCCCATTCATGAGGGCTCCACCCTCATGATCTAATTACATCCTAGAGGCCCCACCTCCAAATCAGCTATACATATCTTGCATGTATGATATTTCACAATAAAAACAGAGGTCTTTAAAGTAAGCTTTCCTGAACAACAAGTGACTTGATTGTCTGCCTTTAATGGCAACTTCTTGGATTCTCATTCTGCTAAGCACACGTACCCAATGCCAATGCCAAGGGACGGACCTCCCTAAATGGTGACATTGAGGGAAGAGGGATTGGGTTCTACTTTGAAGACAGTTGATTTTTACTGGACAGTCCATGTCAACAGAGAAGAACATTTCAGGATCCTGAAAAGACTTTTCTCTCACCTGTTCAGTGGTTCAGTGTGGCTTAATGGATATCCCATATTACAAATCGTCTGAGAAGAATTGTCTGTACCACAATTGTGTACAATTTACCTGTTTTATATTACTCTCTCCACTGTTCTCTGAACTCTAGAAGGGCAGGGAGATTTCTTTTTCATGATTGCAATTCCAGCAACCAACATAGAGTTTGGTGTACCATAATAGACGCTTGGTGAAAATGTGCTAAATGAAGAAATGAATGGATACAGCGTCAATCATAAATACAGAAAACTTTGAAATAATTCCTTGTATATTGATTTGGATAAATGTTGCTGTGACTTGTAACTGAAATTAGTAAAGATACAAATCGGTAACAGGATTAACTACCCAAGAGGTACTTATCTCTTAATTGTTTGAAGAACACCCCCATCCTTTTTGTAATTTTCTCTGTGTCCAGTAGAGGATAAGAGCTCTCTGATATACACACACACACACACACACACATACACATACACACACACCACGTCATGCATATATGAGAGCTAAGCAAACCTGTTTGGACTAATGCATCAGTGAGGCTGCCATCTTCAAGAAAGAAAGGTGTTCACAAATTTAAGTAGTAAAAAATTAAAATAGGAGTCTGTTCACCCGAATGAATGTCCGTTTGAAATGTGAGTAGGAGACATTTTCCCACAGAGGAGGCTTCCTGAGCGCTTACCTCATGAAGGTCACCACAGTGAACATTCTCTCCTCCTAGCCTCCCTCACAACCCCTCCCGCATCTGAATTTCAGGGAAAGAAGTGTGAGGGACCAGCATTGCAGAGGCATGTCATCTACCCCCTCAGTCAATAATCCTCCTGAGAAGGATTGTGTAATCTCACCTAACAAACACTGAATACTTAAAAGCACCAATTATAAGTTTAAAAAGGTAGAGTCGGGGCTTCCCTGGTGGCGCAGTGGTTGAGAGTCCGCCTGCCGATGCAGGGGACACGGGTTCGTGCCCTGGTCTGGGAGGATCCCGCATGCCGCGGAGCGGCTGGGCCCGTGAGCCGTGGCCGCTGGGCCTGCGCATCCGGAGCCTGTGCTCCGCAACGGGAGAGGCCACAACAGTGACAGGCCCGCTTACCACAAAAAAAAAAAAAAAAAAAAAGGTAGAGTCGTCTGTATTTTGTCAGATTTTTTCATGTAATATATACGGTATGCTTGTTGCCTTTCTCTTTCTCTCTGTCTCTGTCTGTCTGTCTGTGTCTCTCTTTCTCTGTCACACACACACACTTTTTATATAATTTTGTTTGAAACCTACATCCCAGAAAAACCCACAGACGCTCCCTGGTAAACCAGAGTACATGACAGGATTACCCAGCAGGCCTGCGAGAGGAAGAAAGCTGGGTCACAGCCCCCTTTCCAGCACTGCCTCCCCCTAGAGGAATTAATTTGCCTGACTCGATAACACTGCATGTGACATGACTGTCCCTTGAAAAGGAAACATGTTCCAAGTCACTACATTATGGTACATTTTTGTGATCAGTTTGAGCAATTTCAGATCCAGGGATTTTGGTCACACACGATGGTCTAATCAAATTAAGGTAAATGAACACATCATGATTAGATAGTAAACTTAATCAAGGGCACAGGGCTGCATGGATAACATATATTTAAATCAGAAGTGGCTATCTCTGTAATTATATAGTCCAGTCATTCCTGGATCCCCAAGCAGGACAGTTGTATATCTTATAATATAATGAAGGGTAGAGAGCCTAAAGAAAGAAGTGGGTAAAAGGGCATTAAGTAAAGGAACAAATGAGGAGAGAGGTAAAGGAGACCAGATGGGGAGGCAGCAGGGGGATGAAAGAGTTAAAAAAAGATTGGGATTGACATGTACACACTACTTTATATAAAATAGATAACTAATGAGGACCTACTATATAGCACAGGGAACCCTACTCAATACTCTGTAATGGCCTACATGGGAAAAGAATGAAAAAAGAGTGGGTATGTATACGTATAACACTTTGCTGTACACCTGAAACTTAACACATTGTAAATCAACTATATTCCAATAAAAATTTTTAGAAGAAGAAGAAAAGAGAAAAACGGGAGAATGGAGAGAATAGCTTCTTCTCAACTCTTGCAAATAGCCTATAATTCAGAGTTGCATGTTGCCCTTTACAATATTTCCATTGGATAGGAATTTGTGTTCGTCTTCTCATTGATTCAAGAAGCATTTATTTAAAACCTGTTCTGTGTCAGGTCTCGTTCTAGGTTCTGGAAATAGTGGGAAACAGAGATGTAGCCTGTTCTATTATATAACTTATACTTTAGTGCAGAGAGACAACAACAGCGATAAAGCTTAACAAAAGTAAATAAGACAGATTTCAGAGATAAATCTTAGAGCTTATATGAATTTCCTATTGTAGTTACAAATTGTCACAAATTTAGTGTCCTAAAACAACACAGATTCATCTTTTACACTTGTGATGGTCAGAAATTTAAGTGGGTCGGCAGGGCTGTGTTCCTTCTGAAGGCTCTAGGAGAAAATCCATTTCCTTGCCTCTTCCAGCTTCTAGAGGCTGCCTGCATTCCTTAGCTCATGGCCCTGCATTACTCTGTTTCTGTCAGCACATCTCCATCTCTGACTCTGTACCTCCTGCTTTCCCCTTATAGGACCTCTTACATTGGGCCACCTGGATAACCCAGGATTTTATTTCAAGATCCTTAATTTAATGATATCTACCAAGTCTCTTTTTCCATGTAAGGCACCATATTCTAGAAATTAGGACACGGACATCTTTGGGTAGTCATTATTCAGCTTACCACAGAGCGCCTTAAGTGAGCTGTTCAACTTCCTGCATCTGGTCCAGACCGTCAGTCTTCTGCATCCAAATGCACTGATCTTTCTCCTTTACCAAGGCTGAATCCCCTCACCCTCTGTTCATGTTCAACCTGCTGAAGACACAAGAGTCCATTTTGATGTTCTCTGATGTTTCCTACATTTTTAACTACCCTCCTTCACTCCTTTAGTGTTCTGAAGCTGGTGAGAAAAATCTGACTTATCCAAAGATATCAGTAACTGATAACGGATTAATATGTCTCTCCATTCAACAAATATTTACTGAGCGCTGCATATGTGCTAAATGCAGAACCAGAGTGAAAAACAAAACAGCTGTTGCTCTTGCCTTGCTGGAACTTTTACTCTTGAGGGAGAGATAGCTATTAAATTATCTAACACATAGATAATTATGCATTCCAGTAAGTGTTAAGAAAGAAATGAAAAGGATTTGATGCCATAATAATTAGGGGAGTTAATTAGACAGGGAGGTCAAGGACAGACTTTTTCTAGAGGGAACACTGAAGCACACACTGAAGGATGAGCGGGGGCCTCCCATGGGAAGGAAGGTGGTGGAGAAAGGCCTTTGTGGGTGGTTTCACAGGAAGGGCAAGCTCAAAGCCTCTGAGATAGGGAAGAGCTTGATAACTTGGAAACATATTTAAAAATCTGAAGAATAATGTGTTGGGTGGGGAGGGACATCTGAGATGAGATCAGTCTGACACGTAGGGAGAGTGTAAGTCATGCAGGCCACAGACCGTGGGCAAGACTTTGGATTTTCTTTTAAAGTGCACTGGAAAGTTATTGAAGGATTTCAAGGTGAGAGGAAAGTGATTTAATTGTATTTATGCTTTCACAAGATGACTTTGGAATGCCCTGGTGATCCAGTGGTTAGGACTCTGCACTTTCACTGCCGAGGGCTGGGGTTCAATCCATGGTCAGGGAACTAAGATCCCACAAGCTGCACGGCGTGGCCAATAAATAAATAAAAGACGACTTTGGCTGTTGTGAGAATACCTTGGGAAGAGATCCAAGATGGAAGCCCAGAGACTAATAAGAAAGCTGGTGTCATGGAGACGATGAAGGGCTTGGACCAGAGCTGTGCTGCGAAGGAGGTGGGAAGTGGGGGAGGTATTAGATGCTTTCTGGAGTAGCAGCAGCAGGATTTGCTGGTGGATGAGATCCAGGGACTGATGGTATGTGTGAATCACGCCTGATTCCCGGGCCACAAGCTTGAGCATCTAGGTAGATGGTGGGACTGTTTTGTGAGATGGCAAAGACCAGAAGAGGAAAGTCAATAAATTCCTTGTTAGAGCCCTTAAGTTTGAGATTTTTGTGGAATTTCAAGAGAAGATGTCAAGTAGGCAGTTGGATAAATGAGTCTGGAGGTCAGAGGAGAGGCCGGAGTTAGACATAAATTTAGAACCTGTCACCATAGAGATTGTATTTGAAACTGTGGGAATGGATGAGATCAGCTGGGGAGAGAGTGTGGAAGCACAAAAGGAAATTTCTGTGAGATTGGGTCAAGGTCAGAGATATAGAGAAAAATCAGAGAAGTGCAGTGTCAATAAAACCGAGAGAAGAGAGTCGTTGGAGAAGAGCAAGTGGTAACAGAGCTCACCACAGTGACCACTGTTTCTGGCAAAATAAAATTACATAAATATAAATGTATTTTTATATATAATATTATACACTATATTACATAATTATATGTAATCTATACTCTATAATTATATAATATTACACAATTATATGTTATATATAATTATTATAGATGATACATAATATAAAATTTATTGATATAGTTATATATCCTAAAGGAGAGCAGCTTCAAACTCCACACCAGACAAGTACAAGCTCACACAACATGTTAAGAAGAGATATTTTCCTTCATTTGTTTCTGAGAAAGCCAAAAGCAGCCCCTGACTGCTGGAAACTGGTCTGATGCTCACAGCCAGGCCATGCTGTTCTCCTATTGGACAGAAATTCACAGAACATCAGACAAAGGTCACTTTGACACCATATGATAAATGAGTCAAAACAAAAACACCATGCAACCCACAAAATAGCACACATCCCCAGTTCTCAGCTAAAATGAGTGAAGGCTGCTTCTTTACCAACTACAGTTGTATGCCCATTTTAAGCCTCCCTCCCCATAGATCAGATTTGTTCAGACACCCAGTCATAGACTTGCTCCTGCTTTCTGACAGCACTCAATCTAGAGTGAGCCCCTGCTTCCTTCAACTCTCCCCAAAATTACCCACCCAAAGCCTAAATCGTATAATAGCATCTTTCTAACTCGCCCTCCCTGAAGGGCTTTATAGCACCCCCTCGTGGGCATTCTCCTTCAGTGCAAGAGGTCTGCAGAGCCCTGGCGGTCTTTGGTTGAAGGGCATTAACATTTTTAGATCTTTTATGCACAGCTGAAGTGTTTTTAATGCTCTTTTGTGTTTCTGAATGCATTGAAAAATACATGCAGATGATCAACTGAGTTTTCCCTTTTCCACAGCCAAAAGATGGATTAACTGTAAGTTCATTTTTATATGATTTCTTCTGTTTTTATAAACTAGCTTTTAATCATGGAAGTATTCCATGGACACAGTAACAAATTTAAAACTGTAGAGAAGGCATGCAATATAAAGTATGACTCTTCCTTTAACTATTTTCCTGTGGCAGCTCCTCTGCACCACCTTCACAGGGGAACCTTCGCTAAACTTTTCCTCTGACTTGGTTTTTGTCATAGCTGTCATACTTCTATTTCTAAACTTATAAACTTTAGACATTATCTGTTGATCTTCTGCAATGAAACCTGAAGAAGTTATCACATTAATTTTCCTTCCACCTCTTTTTCTCAGTCTACTTCCCAAACATTTTTAGTTATCTTTATTTTTATACTTCTAGAGTTCACAATAATCTACCAATCTATCTATATCTATCATCTATCTATCTTTAAATCTATCTCTATATATTCTCTTAGAATTCTCTATATGCCTTCTTTGTTTCTCCTATAGGATAATTTTTAAAATGAAACCCCAAATGGGATGTATCAATACAATATAAACATGTAAACATTATTCCCTGTAGAATCAACTATTATGGCAGAAGCCATAAATGAGAGCTCCATATCAATAAAACTTTGCCACTCGTAGTAGAAGCTTCCAAGAATCAAGGCCTAATGAATCTTCTTTAAATTTATTGCCATCTTTCTTCTCTGTTCTGAGTGACAGTAGCTATCAATACTTTCACATCCCACACGACCCTCATCCTGAAATGTTTGTTTTGTTTGATCGTACTCCTTTCTTGACAAATTAATATTTAAAGTGTAGGATGTATTCATAGTAAACTGTATAAATCCTTACTTGTCTGCAAATGTGTTTGAAAATAAACTGTGGTATAAAATTTTTGATTCTAAATCTTTTACCTTAAGAATTTTGAAAATGTTGCTCGATTTTTTTAGCATCCACTGTTAGTAATGAGAAATCTCAAGTCAGTCTGGTTCTGTTCTCTTGCAGGTAATTTGGGGGTTTTTTTCCTCTCTGCTTTTATGATTTTCTCTTTATCCTTGGGGTTGTGAATGTTCAGTGGGATATACCTACAAAGGAATATTTTCCAATGCTGTTTGGCACTTGGTAAAAGAAGACCCAACACAGCCATAAATAAATAAATAAATAAATTTAAATCATATGGGCTTCTAAGAAGACCTCTGCTTTAAAAAAAAACAAAAAAAACAAAAAAAAGAATTACCATATGATCCAGAAATCCCACTACTGGGCATATACCCAGAGAAAACCATAATTCAAAAAGACACATGCACCTCAATGTTAATTTCAGCACTATTTACAATAGCCAGGTCATGGAAGCGACCTAAACGCCCATCGACAGGTGAATGGATAAAGAAGATGTGGTACATATATACAGTGGAATATTAGCCATAAAAAGGAACGAAATTGGGTCATTTGGTTGAGATGTGGATGGATCTAGAGACTGTCATACAGAGTGAAGTAAGTCAGAAAGAGAAAAACAAATATCACATATTAATGCATATATGTGGAACCTAGAAAAATGGTACAGATGAACCAGTTTGCAGGGTAGAAATTGAGACACAGATGTAGAGAACAAACCTATGGAAACCAAGGGGGAAAAGCAGCGAGGGGGTGGTGGTGGTGGTGGGATGAATTGGGTGATTGGGATTGACGTGTATACACTGATGTGTATAAAATGGATGACTAATAAGAACCTGCTGTATAAAAAAAAATAAAATTAAAAAATTTAAAAAAATAAATCAAAAAAATATATAAAATATCTTTGTAGAATGCTACCTTTTGGAAATGCTAATTTTCTTTATTATCTGTCTGGTTTTTCTTTAATTGTTTTCCTCTCTTTATTATTCTCTTTCATTGGATTACTTCAGGTTTACTTTGCACTTCTTTAGGTTTTTAAGGTTTAAGTTTTTCTAGGTTTTTAAGGGCCATGGATTTTTAGATTTGTTTTCCTTTATGATATAAGAATTTAAAGCCGTAAATTTCCCCCTAAGCACTGCTTTAGTTAAATCCCAAGATTTTGATGTTGTATTTTTATTACCATTTTGCTTACTATGATTTTATTATCATTTAGCTTGCTAAATTGAATTATGAGGGTTCTTGCTAAAACTGGCATTTTCACGGAAGTGCACAGATGGGCATAGGAGAAGGTTCAGGATAATGACTAAAGTTTTATCAAGCAAAGAATCTTTGTCAGCACATAGGGCTGACAGACCTTAGATCAGAACCAGTCTCTTGACCCCTCATCCTGTGTTATTTGGGTTTTGAAATGGCTTTTCTTATGATTTATTAAAATGTCTTAGCATCTTTCTACCCCACTTGCCCAGTCCCATTAGATGAGAACCTAGGTACTAATACAGGAAGTTGAATTTTCTGCTGATTTTAAAAACAATAATGGTAGCAATAATATATGTAGTCAATTTTTACTGTGGGCCTAGATACTATTTTATATATTTTATACATATTATACTTAATGATGCATTTACTTATTCTTATTCTATTTATTAATTCATTTAATTTTCACAATAAATTCTATAAGAGAGGTATCTCATATAGTTTCCAAGAATAAATCCTTCCAACCTCATTCTTATTGGTTGCTCTTCTGGAATCATTAACCTCACAGCAGGTTAAAAGATTGATGATTCTCACTTTGTGTTCCATTGCAAATATTATAGGAAAAAACCATAGATCTCAGGTTTTATTTTTAGCATTTAATACTAACTGAACAAATGTTAATTGGCAGAACAAATATGTAGCAGATATTATCCTGGTCACTCAGGGTAACGGTGGTGAGCAGAAAAGGAAGTGGGGACTGCCCAGCAGTTTGTAGTAGGGGAGTAGACTAGTTCAAATGATCACATGACAATGTAACCATTCAACTATCATAACTGGTATAAAAGAAATATACATAGGCCATAAAAATGGGACTCAAATTGGGGTCAGGAGGACTCGAGAGCCCTTTCCTGAGAAATTGATGTGTTGGCTGAGATATGAAGCATGAGTAAGAGCTGACTAGGTGAAGGTGAACGTTCAGGTGGAAGGAGGAGGATTAAGGCAGAGGGAAGAGCACTTACAAAGGCCCTGGGGGGAGAAGGAACATCGTTCTTGATGGATTTGATGGCCACAGTGATCAGCATGGCTTGGGGGACAAATTCTGATGGAGGAAGGAAATTGATGGAATATGAATAGGAGGCTAGAGAGGTACATAGGGAACCATGTGAGGCAAAGCCTCGTATAGGTATGTAGGATTTTGGTCTTAACAACAGTGGGGGACAATAGAGACATTATCAGATTTGCATTTTGAAAAGATTGCTTTGGGTATCTATGTGGAATCTGAATTTTCCTTTCTTATGCAAGGAAGCTTCCTGTTCATCTTCCCAAGTTGCCACAATTTCTTTCTAAATAACATAAAAATTTTTTAAAGCATTAAGAAAAAACTCTCCTCCTTCCAATGATTATAAACGATTTTCCTTTATTCTCTTCTTGGTCTTCTACATTAAGAATGTTTTCTCATTTCCTTTTATATCTCCTGCAACGCAAAACTTGGATTTTATTTTGGTTTTCCTAATTTCATCATCCACATCTTACAAAATCATGTGCCTCTATAATTACATCATCTATTTTTTTTTCTATCAGCATATAGTGAAAATCAGACTGACTTCAGTTTAGCCAACAGAAGGCCTAAGAAAAATTAGTAAGTAGGCCAAAATGTGTGTGTACCACTCATCTTCCCTGATGGCATTTTTCTCCCATTCATGCCTCTCTGCCTCTCGTACTTACTGACCTGAATGTCTTCCTATATCTGTGTTTGCCCTGCTTTTGCATCAGCTCACTTGCTTTCCATAAGATGCAGAGTCGGGCTTCCCCGGTGGCGCAGTGGTTGAGAGTCCGCCTGCCGATGCAGGGGACACGGGTTCGTGCCCCGGTCCGGGAAGATCCCACATGCCACGGAGCGGCTGGGCTCGTGAGCCATGGCCGCTGAGCCTGCGCGTCCGGAGCCTGTGCTCCGCAACGGGAAAGGCCACAACAGTGAGAGGTCTGCATACTGCAAAAAAAAAAAAAAAAAAAAAAAAAAAAAAAAAAAAAAAATGCAGAGTCATAGCTACTCTCAATGACTAGAGGAAACTCTATACCCTGGGATTCAAACTGACAGGTCAGGTAAAGATTTGGCAGAAGTTTATTAATTTGTTTTTGGAAAAATGTATAAATAAATGGTCAAAGCTCTGAAGAAAAGGAAAACAATATCTGGGTTTTGATCCTGGCTTCTCTAGAGCTGTGTGACCCCAGGTCAGTCACTTTAACTCAAGGACCCTGTTTCCTCACTTGCTGAACTCTTGATCCCTTCTCAAGTGTGGAACAACTTCTGTGATTGTATAATTCTTTTTCGTTGGCTGACTGGATCTCTTCCTGAAGATCTCTTCCCACGGAATTATTAAAGTTCAGTGGCTAATTCATCTGTAACATCAGGGATACTAGTGAGAATTCATAGTCAGGGTGAAGATATTTGAAAAAGGTCCTAGTACCAACCTAGAGAATGCTTATGTTGGATTAAAACCAGGGAGAGGCTGGAGTTTTACATCTAAAACCATTATTCAGTGTCTGGTGTATGTTAGTTTAAAAGCAGCCATCCTTGTTATCCCCTCAAGATCACATGTTGTGTTTATTTTTACCATGTCTTATCTTCACTGTTGTATTTTTATCCTTTGGCTTCAAGGGTGCCCTTCATAGAGATGTGTGAAGACACAAAAACTCCCATTTGGGAACATGCATTGCTACATCCTTCCTGGCAGTGTTTTCAGTAAAAAGTTTCTCTTGATAAAAATTATGGATAAAAATGTAAAAACCTAACAGCTGGTGGCCCCTTTAACAAACTGAACATAACAACTTTCTGTGCTGAGAGACAAAGGTGAATTACAAGAGCAGAGGGGTCGTGTGCAGGTGCACTTGAAGGTCAGCCTCCATTGAAGGCCAAGGGCCTACTGAGGGGAAACATCAGTTAAGAGCCCCACATGAGAAGAAATATAAAAAATTTAGAGTTTTTCTAGATCAGCTCTTTGCTTGTAGCATACAGAGGGAATTTTCTCAACTTATCTCAGTTAATGAAAATGTTTAACAGAGGGCTGTAGATGGGGCAGAAGTCAAGAGAGATTCTTCATAGGCATCCAGGAATACAGTCACATACTGGCCTTATAGGAACCAGAACCAGGTCCAAAGGGCTCCTGGGACCACCGGCATGGGTCATGTGGTCCTACAGTTGGGCTCTATAGTTAATGTCTACTTCTCAATCACCTGCTACCACCAATCGCCCTTACCCTCTTCTTTCTTTTGTATAATGTCTGCTTATTTATAGCTTCTCTTCCCCATATCTCTGGTTTGCATGTGGACCCCCATGACTTTTATAAACTCCACCTTTTATTTCCTGTTTCTATTGATAAAAGTCCTCATTCTCAACTCATTTACCCTAGAGAAAGAATTAAATTGGCCTGGTTCATCTTTTCTTACAGGGCCAGGTCATGGACTGCTATTCATGGATTGACTGACTTTGGGTCAGCTACCACACTTGGTTCAATGGGCTGTGACCAGAGAAGGAATCATATGAGTCACATAATTCAAATCACACAGTAGCCTAAGGGGTTGTGGGCAGAGGCTGCTCCCCTTAGAAGGATAGTGAATATGAGCGATACCATCATGATTGGCGTGTCCAATCCAGAGACATTTTGGGGGACATGAAGTGGTCTCTACTTACCTGCCTCTTGAAATTAAAAAGAGAACAAAGCCTATAATTAGTACAATAAATAGTAGCTGTTGAAATGAGATGGAGTCAGGCCAAGGAGCTAATTGAAAAAGAAGGTTCAATGGAAGAGAAGGTTCTAGGAACAATAGTGGGAGGAAAAGAAGAAAGGAAAGGGGGGAAGAGAAGGAGTGAAGATCGGGACAGAGGGTGGCCCAGCCTGGTAGGAGACAGAGATCAAGTTTGCAAAGGAAACAAGGAGGAGGGAAGGGAGCGTTAGTTTTCTAGAGAGGGTGGAGTGATCTTAGAGGTTAGCATCACACAGCCTTGCTGCTTCAGGGCTACGGTTATCGCAGTGGTTATAACCAGAGCTACAGCCTTTTAAAATTCAAGTTAAAGTCTGATAATACTAAGTCTTGAGGAGACTGTGGAGCAATAGGAACTGTAATACACTGCTGGCAAGAGTTAAAATGGTATAAACACTTAGCAGAACAGCTTAGCCTGACCTAGTAAAGTTGAAGATGCCCATACTCGTGGCCCAGCAATTCCACTTCTGTGTATATAACCTGGAGAAACTCTGGCATATATGCACTACGATATGTTTTTCAAGAATATGTATAGCAGTATTGTTCCTAAATGCCAAAAGCTAATAACAGCCTAAATGTCTATCAACAGTAGAATGGATAAAATTTTGGTATAGTCACACAATGAATGTAATGAAAATGAATGAACTTCAGTGATGTACACCATACGTGAATCTTATAAAAACAGTGTTAGTAAATGGAGCCAGAGCCAAGAAAATATGTATGTATAACTTCATTTAAATTGGTAAAACCAAGCTACCATGTTTAGCGACCTACCCTTAACTGGTACCAAGAAAAAAAAGAATATAATTTTATCTTAGAGAATCACGCTGTTGTGCCAGAATATAACATAGGATGGTAAAAGGAGTACAGTAAGATGGAGAAGGTCTCAGGAGGAAGTAAACTTCAGTTTTCTTCATTATAATACTTCCAAATAATAAGTTTGAAAGAAGCAATGAAATACTTTAAAATGTTGACAAATCTGATCCAATGTTGATAGGTTTATTTATAAGATGAAGAAAAGATGTGAATTTTTTTAATCAGAAAATGATATGTAGGGAGATTAAAAAAAGAGTACAACTAGAACTCATTTTTCATTTTGTTAAAATAAGCAATTGATTTCTGAGTGTGCAGAATGTTTTTATTAAGAAATGGTAGAAGTCATTCTGGTTGTCTACGTGTTTGCCCACAAACATTCCTTATACTACCAAAAGCATTTTCAGGATGAATGAAACACAACAGTGGATATTCACAAAGGCTGGCACAATAACAACCAACAAATTTATTACTAAAAAAAATATTTTCTCTAGGTTTAAAATACTCTTGTCAATTGGTGACAATAATACCCTGAAGTCATAGCACGTCCTTTAAAACCTCAAAGGTAATAGTAAATTTGCATGGCTGCCAGCTGAAATGGTAGTCTTCCTGTTTTTATCTCCTTGACCAGCTCCCTACTGGAACACAAAGGGGATTTGAGTGTCAAAGGAAATGATCTTAATAGACAGGGAAGGTTTATGAATCATAATTAATGGAGCAAGAAATTTAATCACTGGGGATGCAGCCTACTGAACAAAATGGAAAATTTGTATGGAAAAAAAGTTATGAAAAATAAAATAGACGTGAACAAAAAACCAACTTGTATGGAGCCCCTGTGGACTTTGAGGGATCCTGGCCTGTCATGAAGCGTCTGAACTCTGGGATCTTCGCCTGATAAGTAGAATGTCAGGACCGTAATGATGAGGGAAGCAAGTCGTTGTGGAAAAACGTTGCTTCCTAAAAACTGTGACCATTTGCTGGCCAAATGGCAAGATATACTTTGTTCCATGGATGAGAACAGTTTGGAATAAAGGTTACGCTGTGAAGAGATGCTAGAAGTCTCTTCTTGAGGAACTAAAATTCAGGAGAAAAATTAGCCAGAATCAAACTTTAAAAATAAGGTTTCAAAAAGGCAACATACAACTCTATGACCAGTGGCTAGCAATAGGATTAGAACAGCACTTCTGAAAGGTTTCCACTGAAATAATCCTAACCACCAAGTCCTGACTCATTTATCGCAATGACTAAGGAAAGTGAAACAGGCTTTAGCAGCAAATAGAAAATTTGTGATGTATATTACGTTATTTTAAAAATAGATGTCATTTTTGTGCTCTGTTCATAACACTTTTTTTTTTTTTTTTTTTTTTTACTATACATGATGTTTTGAATCATTTCCCATCAAGTAGAATTTATGCTCTAAAAAGACCATCCAGAAAGTGCCCCATTGTGAAGGAGTGATCCCCACCCCTCCGGGATTCTGAGAAGTCTGGGGTGTCAGCAAGACCTGGACACCCATTCCCCTATTTGCTAAAGGTGTGTTCTGCTTTAAACCCCAGAGAGGACTTTTAAGTCATAAACATTCTAGAGGTAAATAGGACCCAAGCTATAATCTACTCAAATCTTGTTGTTTTAACTGAAAGAAAAACTAAAGTACAAGGTTATCGCATTAATTTGGCCACAAAAGCAGAACTAAAGTTAGGTTTTCTAATTCCTATTCCATTAGTACAAAGTCCCGACAGTTTCCTTGCATGACAAACCCTCATCCTCTGACAGATCTCACCACACTTCCCTGTACATCGCTGGTCTCCAGCTCCCAGTATAGAAACTGGTACATAGGAAATACTCACTAAATATTTACTCAGAGGATGAATATTCAAGTTCATATTCTTATGTGTGGAGTTGCTAGGCCACAGGAACATGTCTTTTATATTTTTATGGATTTTGCCAAGGCTTTCTACAAAATGATTCTGCTACTGGCTTCTCCCACCAACAACGTGTGAAGGTGTCTGGCTGACTGCGTTCTCCCCAGTGACTCTCCTCAGGCTTTTAAGTTTTGCCAGTGAGATATAAAAAATTCTATTTAAATGTTCTAATATTCTTTTTGTTTGATTATGGGAGAGGACGAGCACTTTTTCATCTCCTTTTGAGCATTTTATTTCTTTTTTTAATGAATTGTCTATTCATGTCCCTTGCCCTTTTTATTATAGTTTGTTTTTTTCTTAACCATAATTTAAAGGTATCTTTTACGTTAACAAAATAGCTCTTTTTTCTGTCAGCTGAGTTGCAAATGTTTTTTCCCATATTTTATTTTTACTGCCTTTACTATAATCTCTTTTGATACGTATGTTTAAAATTTATATATCATTGAATCTTTCAATGCTTCTTTTATGATTCAGAGTTTTATATCATATTTTAAAAGACCTTCCCCTTGCAAGATTATTTTTAGAATCAACATTTTTCTAGTGTGCTTATAATTTAAGTTTATATATTGATTCTCCATAAATATATTTTGATGGCAGAGGTAGGGCTCTAGCTAACCAAATGTTTTGGGACTGTTCAATCATTTAAAAGTGCAGTTACCTTAAAAATAGCTATGATTGGGTCCGTGGTGACAACTGAGTAGTGTATGTAGCATAGCTTTGTCTTGGGGAATTCAAGTGTGGTGTTAGTCAGTTCAGATATTGGTATAGGCAGCATCACTTGCTTCCTCCCAGCCTCTAACTGTTCTATTTCTTCACAGATCAATTGCCAAGCTGCATGCATACATGCTCTTGAACTTTAATTAAAGTCGGGAAACCTGGGTTCTAATCCAAAATCTGCCTGTTTGCATGACTTTAAGCAAATTACTTCTCAGAGTTGCAGTTTCTTTTTTTACAAAATGAGGATATGAGATGAGGATGTCCGAGAGCTTTCCAGAAATAAAATCGTACCATCCTATAATGTCTTCCAGTTTCCACTTCACATCTACAGATATTATAAATAATCCACCGTAAGATAGCCTGTTGGAATCTGAAAATTATGCTAACTGTCTTCATCCCCTATATTCCTCATCCCCAAAAGAGCTTTTACTTCTGATGCTCCCTCTGCCCAGAATGTTTTTCTTAAAATTACCTGCATATTTCTTGGCCTCTCTTCCTTCAGGTCTGTGATCAAGTGCAACTCTGAGTTCCCTGGTGGCCTAGTGGTTAGGATTTTGGGCTTTCACTGCTGTGGCCCAGGGTTCAATCCCTGGTTGGGGAACTGAGATCCCGCAAGCCGTGAGGCACGGCCAAAAAAAAGACAAAATCCCAAATGCAACTCCGGCAGAGAGGCCTTTGCTTACTACCTCAATGCCATATCAAGCTCCACTCCCAAATCTGTTCTTTTCACTTTACTCTGCTGAAGTTTTTTGTATAGAACTTTTTTTTTAAACATCTTTATTGGAGTATAATTGCTTTACAATGGTGTGTTAGCTTCTGCTGTATAACAAAGTGAATCACCAATTGTATAGAACTTTTACTACCTGACATATTACATATGTACATACTGTTGTATCTCCAAAATAGTATGTGTATCAGTCAGGTTTTGCTGCAGCAACAAATGGCCCCAGCACCCCAGTGGTTTGCAACAACAAACATTCATCGCTTGCTTATGTCACACGACAGCTGTGGATAGGCTGCAGCATTTCTTGGTTCTTCTGAGCTCACTCAGGCTCAGCTAGGCTGGCTTCCACTTCAAGACCTGACATTCTTTCTCTAGGATAAACTGTCCTTATGGTGAAAGGCAGGAATATAAATGGAAGCAGAGCCAAAGCAGGAAATCTCATTTAAAAATTCTGCTCAGACCTGACAGTCACATCTGCTCATATTCCATTAGCCAAAGCATGTCATGTAACCAAGCACAAAGTCAAAGCATGTCATGTAACCAAGCACAAAGTCAAAAAGGCAAGTAGGATATATGCTCCTCTCACAGGATCAAGGCCAAGTCACCTGACAATCAGTGGGGATCTAATTAGATGCAATAATCCTATTGTTAAGGACAATAATCCAATCTATCAAAAAATATAAATTTCACAACTTGGTTCTTTTTCTGTAGTATCCCTAAGGCCTAGAAGAGTAGGCGTTCAACCAATATTATTTGATGGATAAAAACACAATCCTTTCATCCCCCCTAGCTCCACTCTCAACAAACCCCCACTTGGCTTTACCCTCACCACCATGGCCTTGGTGTGGCAAAGAGAGATGAGATGGACGGAATAATCTTTTATAGTCCTTGTGGGTGAGTGATTATGGGATAATGAAAGGCACTTTCAGCTTTGAAATGAAATGCCTGTGTTTTATGGGGACTCCTTCAACAATGTGCTTTTCTCACAAATTCCAGCATCAGTATTGACATGCTGCTCATTTCATGTCGGAGATATGGTGGCACCTGGGGCCTGCAGCATCACTGCCACGGCCAGTTCTACCACCCTCACCCTGCTCCTTTCCTGCTCACTTGGCATTGGTCTCTCCTGAGACGGAGTGGAAAGCAGACACTGTCAGGCTGGGCAGACAAAGCCTCGCTCTTCTTTCCCCCAGTGACGCAGAAGAGCTTTTCGGATAAGTGATTTCATGATGGCATTTCAAAGTGAAATATATGGAATACCTAAGTAATGATGTTGCCTCTTGATTAAGCCACTAAGCCTGGGTATCAGTAGTGGCTAGGGCTTGTGTTCTGGAGTCCAACAGACTGGTTTTAAATGCCTGGTGTATTTTTTAGCTGCTTGATTTTGGGTTTGTTACTTCCTTCTCTAAGCCTCAGTTTTAAAATTTATAAACTTATGTCAATAATGGGGCATTATGAGAATTTAAAAAGCGATGTTTTAAAGTGTTTAGCATAATACTGGCACACAGCAAGCACTTAATAAATGACACCTGTTATTCCCCAGAGTACTTGAATATGTAGTGACTCGTAGTCTCAACATTACCCCGTCCTATCCATGAGGAGGAAAAGAGGTGTAAAATAAGAAATACACTCAATGCTACACATTCAGGGCTGAAACTCAGGCTTCTTATTCCTCTGTTCTATGGATACAAACGGTAGACTGTATTAAAACGTTTATCCAGTTCTTTTTATAAATGTGTGATGTGAGGCTTCCATCCTCCACCCACCCTCTAGGGCTATTTCCCAGAGTAGATTCACTGGACTCTGGCTTCTGAGGCTGTTAATAGTTGTTCCAGAAGAAAGGGTCTATGGTCAGACAAGTTTAATGGTAGATTTAAAAGGCTGAGCAGTTTTCTTTTTTTGCAGAGCCTTTACTATGCTAGTGTTCATCCTGAACCTCCAAGAGGGAAATGCAGAATAGAAAATTGCCCATTTTTTAAAATTAATTCATTAATTGTATCTACTTTTGGCTGTGTTGGGTCTTCGTTGCTGCATGCTGGCTTTCTCTGGTTGCGGCGAGCGGGGGCTACTCTTCGTTGTGGTTCATGGGCTGCTTATCGTGGTGGCTTCTCTTGTTGCGGAGCACGGGCTCTAGGTGCGCAGGTGCGCGGGCTCAGTAGTTGTGGTGCACGGGCTTAGTTGCTCCACGGCATGTGGGATCTTCCCGGACCAGGGATCAAACCCGTGTCCCCTGCATTGGCAGGCCGATTCCTAACCACTGCGCCACCAGGGAAGCCCTCCCATTTTTATTTGATCACAAAATCCTGTCTCAGCCATTCTTGCTCCACAAGGAGAGAGCCTTCTGCAGGACACCCTTTGTGAAACACTCCAAGGGCAGCTTAAAAGTGTCGTGTCATGCTAACACGACACAGATGTAGAAAGATATAGAAGGCACACTAGGAACTGGAGTATTAAACAAGTGCAAAAATGAAATGGGTAAATAAAAACTCTATAGACGCCGATTAAAACTAGATTAGTGAGGTCATTTTGTAGAGCGGCAAGTTGGGTGATGATGTGCATGATGAGATCGCGTGAAACCAAGGGACAGTGACTTCATTCCATGTGGCTTTAACTCTGGACAATAATGTCGTCAGATTTCCCAATGGCGAAGGGTGTTTTTTCTAGGTTTGCATCCCTCGTATTCTCAGCCATAATGATTGTTCATATTTAAGTCTTGCAGTTTATCTAATTATGCTTTTCCCTATCCTTCAAATCCTCCTAGCTCCTGGCATTTTGCCCTTAAAATTGAATTAGTTCAGTGCTCTGATGTTACAGAAACCAGACTCTATTTGGAGTTGTAGAGCCAGTGTCACCAATGACTTAATGGAGATTCGATACATTCACTGCCTAATGAAGCATAGGCCTCTGTATACATAAAAATAAAACTGCTATGGATTTCTTTCTTTTTCTAGTTTCGGTTTCTTTCATATAATATTCTCATGTTGTCTCTGAAAGAAATTAAGGATGTATAAGTAGCCAGATGCCCAAGTCAAAAATAAGAAACTTTTGGGACTTCCCTGGCAGTCCAGTGGTTAAGATGTAGCCTTCCAATGCAGGGGGTGTGGGTTTGATCCCTGGTCAAGGAGCTAAGACCCCACATGCCTCACAGCCAAAAAACGAAAACATAAAAACACAGAAGCAATAGTGTAACAAATTAAAGATTTAAACATTTTTTAAAAAAGAAACTTCTTAGTATTTTTTAAGTCTATCAACAGCAAAAGCTTTTTTACTGTTTGGGATTATTCAAAACACAATATTCAGCTTGATTCTGTCAATAACCAGCTAAGTAGTCAGTAGGTATAGGCATTATTAGCTCCACTTGACATTGAGTTTTAGAGAAACAAAGGTAGTTCCATGGAAACTGCGTCCTTAGGGTCTCTTCTTCTCATGAGTACATGAGAAATTAATTGCTTTTTTTAAAAATAGGTGTTTCTTTTAGAGTTTATGTTCTTTAAAATTATCACAGTGTCACAAACCCTGAGAGGAATAAGTATAATGTCAGCGTGAGCCAGTCATATGTCATTTTTCAACTAAGAGAGTGACTTTGCACAGCATTTGCAAGCAGGATATTTTAAGTGGGTCACAAGCTGAAGTGGTTAACTGAGTTCCAAATTATAGCTCTAGAATCTATCTCAAACTTCACATCCATTTATTCAACTGTCTGCCGGATACTTCCACGCAGATGTTCCAGAGGCACCTCAGACACATGTCAAATATTTAACTCAACAGCTCTCTCCCCCTCCTATGCTCTTCTCTTGTAGCCTTGGTTGTAGCACCACCTTGAAGTCTTGATCTTTCCCTCTTAGCTTAATAACAGGGTTAATCACCAATTTCCATTGCTTTCCCTTAAACTTTTCTCCAGTCTCCTGTCCATCCCTTTACTCATCCCTTTACTCATATGGAGCCTCAACCACCACCTAGAGGCGAACCTCGCTGCTTTCGTTCTCGCCCCCTTCGAACTTTCCACACACTGATAATTGCTAGAAGGACTCATTCAAAGCCAAACTGGATCATATCATTAACCTGATTGCAAGTCTTCATTGACTCCCTGTCCACTCCTAATGGGAGACGGTCCCGGCTTCTTAGCACAGCTCACAGGATCCTCTGTGTCTGGCTTCACTTGACTCTTCGTCCTTCTCCCTGTCCAATAATTATCGTTCCAGGAACCCTGAAATACTTGTACCTTGGCACAGAAGCCATGTTGTTTCTTACCTCTATGCTGTTCTTTGTTTATGATCTTCTCTTTCATGTAATACAACTCCACTCTCATCTCTTCATTTTCTCCTAAAAAAAAAAAAAATTCCACCATTTTAAAGATCTGTTGAGCAATCAAGAGTTCTAGAAATCTTGCATGGCCTCCTGTCTTCCCCAATCCACCTAGATGACATGAGGCTTTTCCCCTGATTACGCTTTTGATTATCTGTGAAGATCGAAAATGCTGTGCTTGCTACATTATGGAATAGTTAACCTGATGTGTGCCTGTCTCCCCCACTGAACTGGGAATTACTTGTAGGGAAGGACTGAGTCTTAAAATATTTTTGTTTCTCAACACCTGGCACAGGACTTGGCATAAAGTAGGCACTCCATGAATATTCCTGAATTGAATAATTATTCAAAGGCATCAGTCACTTTTAGAAATGTTTCTGTAAACCTATATGAGAAATCGTTTATTGGCAACAACACGACTTACAAAAAATAATGTCCGACTGAAAGACAGTTGATAAGTGGGCATTTTGGGGAAGGCATCTAAAAGTTATGTGACATTGGAAAAGCTCCAGATCTGTGTGATGATTCTCTCTACAAGAAACTGGATCATAGTATTTCTACCCTTGCAGAGGAAGTTTCTGAGCACTGGGGAGAGACAACTGCATCTGCAATGAGGCTGGGACTGTCTGCTTCCCTCTGCCTCGATCAGCTTGGGTACCATGTAAAGAAGAAAAAGAAGTCTTACTCTCTTCTACTCTTTTTCTCATTCTCTCCCCCGCCCCCTTCCTACTCCTCAGGTGTACCTCTGTTGGAAAGGGGGACAGGGAATTTGCAGTTTTCTCACAGGTCCAATCCATTAAATGCTCTTACCTCTGAATATCCTCATTGTGTGTAAGTGAGAATTTTGGGACATTTTTCTGGCAAGAAGAGAGTAAGACCCTTTCACGTAAATGTTACTCATGCTCTAAAATGTCATACTGTCCATTTAGCTGTTCCCTTCTTTTTTGTCTGTGTGGTTTACTTTCCCCTTTAAAGAAGCATTTATGAAGCCCGTGCTGTGCCTCCTGCCCTGTGGAGGATATGAAGGAAATACAGGGCTCTGGCTCTCTCCACAAGGACCCCAGACGCTCTGGGTGGGGAGAAAACACAAACAAGCATGTGTATCAAATGTGCTACATATAATCAAGCTTGTGGGCCTCTCCCTTAGTCCCTGTCATCAGGATGCAACCTTTTCCTTTGCTCTGTTAAACTGATGAAACTCAAATGCTGACCCATGTACAAAAATAGAATAAGGAGCCAATTGTTATTGCTATGTTTCTGTTTCTAAATAAAAATTATAGAAAATTCTAGTTCTTGGGCTCCCCTGACCTCCATTTGTCTATACCAAGGTAGGGCTACCATTCTCAAAGACATATATGTATGCCACAGTCCCACCTTAGATACACAGCGAGTATTTATTATTCTGCAGCTTCTGATTTAGCCCTAGAGATGCCTATTGCCTCTGTCAAATGGTACATCTTTATAATGTATTTATCCTTTGCCTTTAGTCTTTGCACAGCTTAATGATTACTGAGATGCTGCAGCTTTTCAATTTTTTTAACCAGTGTTCATTGTAAGAACTGGGCTGTGGGAGTAGCCTCCTCTGTGCCTCGTTCTTTCCCTTTTTCCAATCAAGTCTCCACCTTATCCCATTTACTTCTTCTGGCTGCACGTTGCCTCCCTGCCCATACAGCTTCAGTGATTCCCCGTAGCTCGCCACGTCAAGTCCTCAGTCTGGTGGCCACAGGATGCCTCTGTCCGGACCCTCCTACCTGCTGGACTTCCTCTCCTTCTTCCTGTTCCCAAACTCAATGCGTTCTCATCCCCAACGTCCTGAAAACCTGCTCGTCCCTTACTGTTGCCCTTACTTTGCTCTTGCTGTTCTCCTCCACTAAGATGACCTCCCTCCTGCCCACAGTGCAGCAAGCAGAGAAAGAGATTGGACATTGCGTGGATGCAGGGAGAATCTCAGTTCGGCTTCCTCAAAACTCCTGTCAACTCGGGCAAGTTATTAAGCAATCTTGTTTCCAAATCCTCATAGAAAATGAGGATCATAATAGCTTCCTTGCGTTCTGAAGATTAAAGGAAATAAATATGTATTCCCCTCACCCTTAGTGCTCTGCCGATTCTCTTCATTGTACTTATAAAATTTTATACTACAGTGGGAATCAAGGTACATCTTCCCTTTCTTATCCATATCTGACCCTCAATTCGACTCTAAGTTCTTTGAGGGCTGAGGCTGTATCTTACCCATCTTTGTATTCCTCCAGAAAACTGATCAGAGTGTCATAAGCTCTGGAACTACTGGCTGAAACTTGGAGATTTTTGTTTACTGAACTTTTCATAGCTGTAGACAATTCCTGGAAGGATTTAAAAACAAATGAAATGATAATCAAGTTACTTCAACCTCAAAGAGCCCCAGCGTTAGAGTCATTATTAATAGCAGTCTTTGAGGCCTGACTGCCTGGTTTAAAATCTTAGCTCTGACATTTGCTTGCTGTATAACCTGGTGCAACTTACTTTCTGTCTCTGTGACTCAGTTTCCTCATCTGTCAAGTGGGAGGTGGGATAGTTACGATGCCCACCTCACAGGGCTGCTATGAGGGTTAAATAAAGTAGAACATGCAAATTCACTTAGAGAAATGCCTGGCACAAAATCAAAACTCTCTAAGCGTTAGTTATGACTATTATTAACATTTGGGTTGCTTTTTCTATGTTGCTAGTTAAAATACAAAGGACTTTTGAGGTTGCGTTGTGAACAGCTGAATTGGTTTGAGAGTATAATTCCTCTTTAGTTTCGCCTCCTCCGCTCTTCTTTTGTGGGAATCTGGATCTCTCCGTAGGCTTTCTCCATTTCTTCCTTGGATGACCTACACCTCCACAACTTGTTCTGATGCAAATACAATTGATTGGTCTTCTTTAGAACTGTGCCACGTATGATTAGGAAATTCTATCCCCTACTTAAGTGTTAGCTCTTAACTTCCTCTTTTACTATGGTCCAGATTTCATAGTGTTTGTCCAGCGTGCTTGGTACTCTGTTTATTTCCTTGGTTATGTTTATCTCCTTATATAAGAGAGTGCACTGAAGGACCTACTTAAGTCTCAGTTTCAGCTAAGAGCCCAAGGCAAATGATAGCACACTGCAAAGTGAGGTGCACGGTCCTCACCTGCAGGACCCACAAAGGAGGAAGTGGTCAAAAACCAGTATTTTTCAACTCTTAGCTGAACATCTATCGTTAGCCTTTAAAAAATTAGGACAACAATCCCACCTATGCTGGGATCCCCAGTTTTGCCCCTACTCCCCGCAATAAGTATGAAGAAGGAGGACCTATCCTTCATGCTAAGCCTAGGACAAGGAGAGTTTCCAGGTCTACTCAGATTCTCTGGACCTTGAGTAGCCCAGGGGATTGGTGTCTGGCTCAGACCTTAAGAAATCTAAAGGGCGCGTGACTCTGGCAGGCTGCTCTGAGAGCAGCGTGAATGAACGAGAGAATTGCATTGTTACAACATAAGCTACCAGAGCTTATTGGAGGCAAGATGCATGACTGTTTCCATGGGCCAGATGTGGGCATAAATGAGAGATAGGGGTGACTTTTATTAGATCAAGTTCAAGACAGCTGCCTATAGGGTGAGGAGGCCTTGGCAGGTAGGAGCTGGAAGGGTACCACAAGATGCCCAGTGCTGAGGAAGGACATGAGCAACCAGAGTAGAGAGGCAGTGTTTAATCAAGGGGGTGGCAGACAAGAGATCTTCAGAAATACTGTGTCCCCAAACTGGATCCCTAAAAGTGCCCTCTGAGATTAATGAGTCAGTTTTAATACTTGCCAGGTCCAGAGAGCACCTGTCCCAGACAGGGCCAGTGTAGTCATATTTTTGTTGACCAATTATCCTTTGCCCCAGCCCATAGGCTCAGGAAGCATGGAGGGTGAGAAGAGGAAAGAGGGGAAAAACTAAGGCAGAGATGGAAAGAAGAAAAAGCCGTTCCTACCCTTTACTATTGTAGGTGCTCCCTGTAGCTGGTTTAAGTTTGCCAGAGAGGAGAAAATTTAACTTTGGATGAAGACCAACTTTTCACTACACTGAGCTAGAGAAGTTAATTATTGAAATGAGACAGTTTTTTTTTTTTAAGTTTTACTAAAGATATCAGAGGACTTCTAATTATCTGAGAATGACCATAAGACCCCTGGAATCTGTCTGAATTTTCATTCAAAGGGACAGGGAAGAACTTGGCTTCAGGAGTGAACAGCAAAGACACCAGCAGAGTTGGTTTTGGATGAAACACTTGAGCTCTACTTGTCAAATGTTAAGATTACATTTGCTTTCTGGAAGATGGATTTTTTTTCCTCTTTTTTATTCTGTCTTCTTTTTGATGACTTTCGAGGTAAAGGATTGAAATTAAAATGTCTTTACCAACTTCAGGTAGCTAGATCAGTATGTAAAAGCATACTGTGATTAAAACATTTCTTTAGTTATTTTCAGCAAAGG
This sequence comes from Phocoena sinus, assembly GCF_008692025.1. Classification (NCBI taxonomy): domain Eukaryota; kingdom Metazoa; phylum Chordata; class Mammalia; order Artiodactyla; family Phocoenidae; genus Phocoena; species Phocoena sinus. The sequence continues at coordinate 70,055,731 of NC_045774.1, read as the reverse complement.
GAAAGCATAAAAGAATTTTAATAAAACGCTTTTGAGTTTTTAGGTTAAGAATGAGAGAGATACAGCTATTTACTACCAGTTGAATTCTGTAAAGAAATAAAAAATTAACTTAGTTCTTAAAAAAATTTTAGAATAGATTTAAATTTACAGAAAAGTTGCTAAATAGTACAGGGAGTTCCTTTATACCCCACACCCAGTTTTATCTATTATTAACATTTTATATTAGTGGGGTATATTGGTCACAACTAATGAACCATTATTAATGAACCACAATTAATGAACACATTATTATTAGCTAAAGCCCGTATTTTTAATATTTTAACAAAATCTTTAGTTTTTATCTAATACTCTTTTTGTGTTCCATGATCCCACCCAGGATATCACATTACATTTCATAGTCATGTCTGCTTAGGATACTCTTAGCTTTGACAGTTTCACAGATTTTCCTTGTTTTTGATGACCTTGACACTTTTGAGGAATACTGGTCAGGTAGTTTGTGGAATGTCCCTCTAGTGGGATTTTTCTGATATTTTTCTTATGGTTAGATTGGCATTACAGGTTTCTGGGAGGAAGACCACAGAGATAGTGTCATACTCATCATATTATAACAATGATCTATATTGTCAATATGACTTATCACGTTGATGTGAACTTTGATCACCTGGCTGAGGTACTGTTTTTCAGGTTTCTCCACTTCAGTTTAGTCTTTCCCCACCCTCTGCATATACTGTACTCTTTGGAAGAAAGTCATTATGTACAACCCACACCTAAAAGAGTGGGGCATTATTCTCCACCTCCTTGAGTATAACAGTAAACTCTGCATTGGAAGTTTATCCACTCTCCTCATTTATTGTTATTAAGCCAATCATTTATTTATATTGATATGAACTCATGGATATTGATTTTATACTTTGGGTTACAATCCAATACTATATTGTTTATTTCGTTGTAAACTGTTCCAGCTTTGACCATTAAGAACTCTTTCAGTTGGCTCACATGTTCCTTTGAAATACCCCCATCGTTGAGGGCTTTTTATTTTGGAGAACTTTCTCACTTTCCTGTACTATAGATTCTCCAGGCTCATATATATATTACCTGCCCCAATCCTAGAATCAGCCATTCCCCCCAGGAGCTCTGGTTGCTTTAATTGGAGGATGGTATTAGAGACCAAGATCTGGGCGATAGCTGTGCTTATTGCTACTGGGATAATATTTTTTCAAGTATGTTTGATATTATTCAATAAATATTTATTGAATACCTTCTAGTGTGAAATATAGTATTATGCATTGGAGAAATGGAATTTGAGATTTCCTGACCACTGCCTACACACCTGGAATTAAAATCAGCAAAGACCACCTGTTTAACCATTGTTATTTTCCAGGGAAAAAGTGTTATGTGATAGGAAAGAAGTTGAAAAGGAAAAAATAAACAGAGTCCCCACCGAAGAGGGTGGAGGAGTATGACCCAGCAATCCCACTACTGGGCATATACCCCGAGAAAACCATAATTCAAAAAGAGTCGTGTAAAAAAAAAAAAAAATAGTCGTGTACCAAAATGTTCATTGCAGCTCTATTTACAATAGCCAGGACATGGAAGCAACCTAAGTGTCCATCGACATATGAGTGGATAAAGAAGATGTGGCACATACATACAGTGGAATATTAGCCATAAAAAGAAACAAAATTGAGTTATTTGTAGTGAGGTGGATGGACCTAGAGTCTGTCATACAGAGTGAAGTAAGTCAGAAAGAGAAACACAAATACCGTATGCTAACACATATATATGGAATCTAAGGAAAAAAGAAAATGTCATGAAGAACCTAGAGGTAAGATGGGAATAAAGACACAGACCTACTAGAGAATGGACTTGAGGATACGGGGAGGGGGAAGGGTAAGCTGTGACAAAGTGAGAGTGGCATGGACATATATACACTACCAAACGTAAAATAGATAGCTAGTGGGAAGCAGCCGCGTAGCACATGGAGATCAGTTCGGTGCTTTGTGACCACCTGGATGGGTGGGATATGGAGGGTGGGAGGGAGGGAGACACAAGAGGGGGGAGATATGGGAACATATGTATAACTGATTCACTTTGTTATAAAGCAGAAACTAACACACCATTGTAAAGCAATTATACTCCAATAAAGATGTAAAAAAAAAAAAGGGTTGGGGGGAAGGCCTTGTCTGTGGAGGGCGGGGCCTAAGCAAGGGTGAGGGCTGGGTGGTGGGCGGGGCCAATGCTCAGGACCCACAGGGCTGGAAAAGGCCTTGGGGGCTGTGGGGGAAGGGGCTTAGGCTCAAGGAACAGAACGGGCCCAGGCGTGCCCCCGACCCCTGGTCTCAGAGGGCAGGGGACCTCACCTGCGAGCCCAGCAGGCTTCCTGGGCTCGAGTGGGCCATGCAAATGCCCTCCCTCGGAAGGCCCCTCCCATCTGCCTCTCCTGATCTTCCTGGCCTCCCTCCTATGCCCCCAGGACCAATGCAGCCGGGGTTGGGGGTGGAAAAGGGTGGCCTTGGCAGGCAGGGGACTGGCCTGGGAGCTCAGCAAAGTCCCCGGGCCCAAGTGGGCAGGGCAAACACCCTCTTTCCTCCCAAAGTGCCTCTCCCACCTGCCTCTCCTGATCTCCCCGACCACAGGGTCTCCCATCCTGTCTGGCCTCTCCTTCTCCCCCCTCAGTCCCCACATGTCCTACCAGTTCACTTGGGGGTTCCTTGCATCTCATTGGGCATCAGGGTCCCCTGCCAGTGGCCAGCAGGTGCCCTAGTTGTGGGGAGATGCTAACTTGGCATCTTCCCACACCGCCATCTTGACTCCACCCTTACATTTACTTATGATATCATGTGTATGATAAAGTAAGACTCATGCATATTTCCTTTAAAAATGTGTATTCCTTGGCATGTACCTACATTCAGAGTTCTAGGAACTAAAGGTCAGGTGGCCAAATAATGTTGAAATAAAGTAGTTTGTTTAGGTCATTCTGACTTTTTAAAACATTTTTATTGAAGTATACCTGATTTACCATGTTGTGTTAATTTTTGCTGTACAGCAAAGTGACTCAGTTGTTATAGATATATATTTTTTATATTATTTTCATTCTGATTTATCACAGGATATTGAATATAGTTCCCTGTGCTATACAGTAGGACCTTGTTGTTTATCCATCCTATATATACTAGTTTGTATTTGCTAATCCCAAGTCCAAATCCTTACCTCCCCCCACCCCCTGCCCTGCTTCTTGGCAACCACAAGTCTATTCTCTTCATTTGTGAGTCTCTTTCTGCTTTGTAGAAATGTTTATTTGTGTCATATTTTAGATTCCGTATATAAGTGATATCATATGGTATTTGTGCTTTTCGTTCTGACTTACTTTGCTTAGTATGATAATCTCTAGATCCGCCCGTGTTGCTGCAGATGGCATTATTTCATTCTTTTTTATGGCTAATATTCCATTTTATATATGCACACACACACACACACACACACCACATCTTCTTTATCAATTCATCTGTCAGTGGACATTTAGATTGTTTCCATGTCTCGGCTATTGTAAATAGTGCTGCTATGAACACAGGAGTGCATGTATCTTTTCAAATTATGGTTTTCTCTGGGTATATGCCCAGTAGTGGGATTGCTGCACCATATAGCAACTCTATTTTTAGTATTCTGAGGGTTATCCATACTGTTTTCCATTGTGACTGTACCAACTTACATTCCCATTAGCAATGTGGTAAGGTTCCCTTTTCCCTCTCCAACATTTATTATTTGTAGACTTTCTGATGATGGCCATTCTGACCAGTGTGAGGTGGTACCTCCTTCTAGTTTTGATTTGCATTTCTCTAATAATTAGCGATGATGAGCATCTTTTCATGAGCCTGTTGGCCATCTGTATGTCTTCTTTGGAGAAATGTCTATTGAGGTCTTCTGCTCACTTTTCGATTGTTTGTTTTTTTCTTATCGAGTTGTATGAGCTGTTTGTATATTTTGGAAATTAAGCCCTTGTCAGTTGCATCATTAGCAAATATTTTCTCCCTGTCCGTACGTTGTTTTTTCATTTTGTTTATGGTTTCCTTTGCTGAACAGGAGCTTGTAAGTTTGATTACGTCCCATTTGTTTACTTTTGTTTTTATATCTATTGCCTTGGGAGACTGACCTAAGAAGACATTGGTATGGTCATTCTGAATTTAAGGTGGGAGGATTGATATGACATTTATGCCATCACTTCTCCATCCTGCCAGATATTGCTAATCAACCATGGCACTCTTTTTATTTATTTTTTATTTTTTTCAGCATCCCCTGGGAACTTTTTTTTTTTCCTTTATTGGGAGTATAATTGCTTTACAATGGTGTGTTAGTTTCTGCTTTACAACAAAATGCATCAGTTATACATATACATATGTTCCCATATCTATTCCCTCTTGCATCTCCCTCCCTCCCACCCTCCCTATCCCACCCCTCCAGGCGGTCACAAAGCACCGAGCTGATCTCCCTGTGCTCTGCAGCTGCTGACCACTAGCTATCTACCTTACGTTTGGTAGTGTGTATATGTCCATGCCTCTCTCTCACTTTCTCACAGCTTACCCTTACCCCTCCCCATATCCTCAAGTCCATTCTCTAGTAGGTCTTTGTCTTTAGGTTCTTCATAACATTTTTTTTCTTAAATTCCATATATATGTGTTAGCATACAGTATTTTTCTCTCTCTTTCTGACTTACTCCACTCTGTATGACAGACTCTAGGTCTATCCACCTCATTACAAATAGCTCAATTTCGTTTCATTTTATGGCTGAGTAATGTTCCATTGTATATATGTGCCACTTCTTCTATATCCATTCATAAGACGATGGGCACTTAGGTTGTTTCCATCTCCGGGCTATTGTAAATAGAACTGCAGTGAACATTTTGGTACATGACTCTTTTTGAATTATCGTTTTCTCAGGGTATATGCCCAGTAGTGGGATTGCTGGGTTATATGGTAGTTCTATTTGTAGTGTTTTAAGGAAGTTCCATACTGTTCTCCATAGTGGCTATACCAATTCACATTCCCACCAGCAGTGCAGGACTGTTCCCTTTTCTCCACACCCTCTCCAGCATTGTTTCTAGATTTTTTGATGATGGCCATTCTGACTGGTGTGAGATGATATCTCATTGTAGTTTTGATTTGCATTTCTCTAATGATTAATGATGTTGAGCATTCTTTCATGTGTTTGTTGGCAGTCTATGTATCTTCTTTGAAGAAATGTCTGTTTATATCTTCTGCCCATTTTTGGATTGGGTCGTTTGTTTTTTTGTTATTGAGCTGCATGAGCTGCTTGTAAATTTTGGAAGCTAATCCTTTCTCAGTTGCTTCATTTGCAAATATTTTCTCCCATTCTGAGGGTTGTCTTTTGGTCTTGGTTATGGTTTCCTTTGCTGTGCAAAAGCTTTGAAGTTTCATTTGGTCCCATTTGTTTCTTTTTGTTATTATTTCCATTTCTCTAGGAGGTGGGTCAAAAAGGATCTTGCTGTGATTTATGTCATAGAGTGTTCTGCCTATGTTTTCCTCTAAGAGTTTGACAGTTTCTGGCCTTACATTTAGGTCTTTAATCCATTTTGAGCTTATTTTTGTGTATGGTGTTAGGGAGTGATCTAATCTCATACTTTTATATATACCTGTCCAGTTTTCCCAGCACCACTTATTGAAGAGGCTGTCCTTCCTCCACTGTACATTCCTGCCTCCTTTATCAAAGATAAGGTGACCATATGTGCGTGGGCTTATCTCTGGGCTTTCTATCCTGTTCCATTGATCTATCTTTCTGTTTTTGTGCCAGTACCATACTGTCTTGATTACTGTAGCTTTGTAGTATAGTCTGAAGTTAGGGAGCCTGATTCCTCCAGCTCCGTTTTTCGTTCTCAAGATTGCTTTGGCTATTTGGGGTCTTTTGTGTTTCCATACAAATTGCGAAATTTTTTCTTCTAGTTCTGTGAAAAATGCCAGTGGTAGTTTGATAGGGATTGCACTGAATCTGTAGATTGCTTTGGGTAGTAGAGTCATTTTCACAATGTTGATTCTTCCAATCCAAGAATATGGTATATCTCTCCATCTGTTTGGATCATCTTTAATTTCTTTCATCAGTGTCTTGTAATTTTCTGCATACAGGTCTTTTGTCTCCTTAGGTAGGTTTATTCCTAGATATTTTATTCTTTTTCTTGCAATGGTAAATGGGAGTGTTTTCTTGATTTCACTTTCAGATTTTTCATCATTACTGTATACGAATGCAAGAGATTTCTGTGCATTGACTTTGTATCCTGCTACTTTACCAAATTCATTGATTAGCTCTAGTAGTTTTCTGGTAGCATTTTTAGGATTCTCTGTGTATAGTATCACATCACCTGGAAACAGTGACAGCTTTACTTCTTCTTTTCCAATTTGTATTCCTTTTATTTCCTTTTCTTCTCTGATTACTGTGGCTAAAACTTCCAAAACTATGTTGAATAAGAGTGGTGAGACTGGGCAACCTTGTCTTGTTCCTGATTTAGTGGAAATGCTTTCAGTTTTTCACCATTGAGGACGATGTTGGCTGTGGGTTTGTCATATATGGCCTTTATTATGTTGAGGAAAGTTCCCTCTGTGCCTACTTTCTGCAGGGTTTTTATCATAAATGGGTGTTGAATTTTGTCAAAAGCTTTCTCTGCATCTATGGAGACGATCGTATGGTTTTTCTCCTTCAATTTGTTAATATGGTGTATCACGTTGATTGATTTGCGTATATTGAAGAATCCTTGCATTCCTGGAATAAACCCTACTTGATCATGATGTATGATCCATTTAATGTGCTGTTGGATTCTGTTTGCTAGTATTTTGTTGAGGATTTTTGCATCTGTGTTCATCAGTGATATTGGCTTGTAGTTTTCTTTCTTTGTGACATCCTTGTCTGGTTTTGGTATCAGGGTGATGGTGGCCTCGTAGAATGAGATTGGGAGTGTTCCTCCCTCTGCTATATTTTGTGAGAGTTTGAGAAGGATAGGTGTTAGCTCTTCTCTAAATGTTTGATAGAATTCTCCTGTGAGCCATCTGGTCCTGGGCTTTTGTTTGTTAGAAGATTGTTAATCACAGTTTCAATTTCAGTGCTTGTGATTGGTCTGTTCATATTTCCTATTTCTTCCTGATTCAGGCTGGGCATGTTGTGCCTTTCTAAGAATTTGTCCATTTCTTCCAGGTTGTCCATTTTATTGGCATAGAGTTGCTTGTAGTAATCTCTCATGATCCTTTGTATTTCTGCAGTGTCAGTTGTTACTTCTCCTTTTTCATTTCTAATTCTATTGAGTCTTCTCTTTTTCTTGATGAGTCTGGCTAATGGTTTATCAATTTTGTTTATTTTCTCAAAGAACCAGCTTTTTTAGTTTTATTGATCTTTGCTATCGTTTCCTTCATTTCTTTTTCATTTATTTCTGATCTGATTTTTAGGATGTCTTTCCTTCTGCTAACTTTGGGGATTCCTTGTTCTTCTTTCTCTAATTGCTTTAGGTGCAAGGTTAGGTTGTTTATTTGAGATGTTTCCTGTTTCTTAAGGTAAGGATTGTATTGCTATAAACTTCCCTCTTAGAACTGCGTTTGCTGCATACCAAAGATTTTGGGTCATCGTGTCTCCATTGTCATTTGTTTCTAGGTATTTTTGTATTTCCTCTTTGATTTCTTCAGTGATCACTTCGTTATTAAGTAGTGTACTTTTTAGCCTCCATGTGTTCGTATTTCTTACAGATCTTTTCCTGTAATTTATATCTAGTCTCATAGCATTGTGGTTGGAAAAGATACTTGATACAATTTCAGTTTTCTTAAATTTACCAAGGCTTGATTTGTGGCCCAAGATATAATCTATCCTGAAGAATGTTCCATGAGCACTTGAGTAAAATGTGTATTCTGTTGTTTTTGGATGGAGTGTCCTATAAATATCAATTAAGTCCATCTTGTTTAATGTATCATTTAAAGCTTGTGTTTCCTTATTGATTTTCATTTTGGATGATCTGTCCATGGGTGAAAGTGGGGTGTTAAAGTCCCCTGCTATGAATGTGTTATACTGTCGATTTACCCTTTTATTGCTGTTAGTATTTGCCTTATGTATTGAGGTGCTCCTATGTTGGGTGCATAAATATTTACAATTGTTATATCTTCTTGGATCGATCCCTTGATCATTATGTAGTGTCCTTCTTTGTCTCTTCTAATAGTGTTCATTTTAAAGTCTGTTTTCTCTGATATGAGAATTGCTACTCCAGCTTTCTTTTGGTTTCCATTTGCATGAAATATCTTTTTCCATCCCCTTACTTTCAGTCTGTATGTGTCTCTAGGTCTGAAGTGTGTCTCTTGTAGACAGCAAATATGTGGGTCTTGTTTTTGTATCCATTCAGCCAATCTGTGTCTTTTGGTGGGAGCACTTAGTCCATTTACATTTAAGGTAATTATCGATATGTATGTTCCTATTCCCATTTTCTTAATTGTTTTGGGTTCATTATCGTAGGTCTTTTCCTTCTCTCGTGTTTCTTGCCTAGAGAAGTTCCTTTAGCAGTTGTTGTAGAGCTGGTTTGGTGGTGCTGAACTCTCTCAGCTTTTGCTTGTCTGTAAAGGTTTTAATTTCTCCATCAAATCTGAATGAGATCCTTGCTGGGTAGAGTAACCTTGGTTGCAGGTTTTTCTCCTTCATCACTTTAAATATGTCCTGCCAGTCCCTTCTGGCTTGCAGATTTTCTGCTGAAAGATCAGCTGTTAACCTTATGGGGATTCCCTTGTGTGTTATTTGTTGTTTTTCCCTTGCTGCTTTAAATATGTTTTTTTTTATATCTTTATTGGGGTATAATTGCTTTACAATGGTGTGTTAGTTTCTGCTTCATAACAAAGTGAATCAGTTATACATATACATATGTTCCCATATCTCTTCCCTCTTGCGTCTCCCTCCCTCCCACCCTCCCTATCCCACCCCTCCAGGCGGTCACAAAGCACCGAGCTGATATCCCTGTGCCGTGCGCCTGCTTCCCACTAGCTACCTACCTTACATTTGTTAGTGTATATATGTCCATGACTCTCTCTCGCCCTGTCACAATTCACCCTTCACCCTACTCATATCCTCAAGTCGGTTCTCCAGTAGGTCTGTGTCTTTATTTCTGTCTTACCCCTAGGTTCTTCATGACATTTTTTTTCTTAAATGTCAAGTATATGTGTTAGCACACGGTATTTGTCTTTTTCTTTCTGCCTTACTTCACTCTGTATGACAGACTCTAGGTCTATCCACCTCATTACAAATAGCTCAATTTCGTTTCTTCTTATGGCTGAGTAATATTCCATTGTACATATGTGCCACATCTTCTTTATCCATTCATCCGATGATGGGCGCTTAGGTTGTTTCCATCTCCGGGCTATTGTAAATAGAGCTGCAATGAACATTTTGGTACATGACTCTTTTTGAATTTTGGATTTCTCAGGGTATATGCCCAGTAGTGGGATTGCTGGGTCATATGGTAGTTCTATTCGTAGTTTTTTAAGGAACCTCCATACTGTTCTCCATAGTGGCTGAACCTATTCACATTCCCACCAGCAGTGAAAGGGGGTTCCCTTTTCTCCACACCCTCTCCAGCATTTATTGTTTGTAGATTTTTTGATGATGGCCATTCTGACTGGTGTGAGATGATATCTCATTGTGGTTTTGATTTGCATTTCTCTAATGATTAATGATGTTGAGCATCCTTTCATGTGTTTGTTGGCAGTTTGTATATCTTCTTTGGAGAAATGTCTATTTAGGTCTTCTGCCCATTTTTGGATTGGGTTGTTTGTTTTTTTTGTTATTGAGCTGCATGAGCTGCTTGTAAATTTTGGAGATTAATCCTTTGTCAGTTGCTTCATTTGCAAATATTTTCTCCTATTCTGAGGGTTGTCTTTTGGTCTTGGTTATGGTTTCCTTTGCTGTGGAAAAACTTTGAAATTTCGTTAGGTCCCATTTGTTTATTTTTATTTCCATTTCTCTAGGGGGTGGGTCAGAAAGGATCTTGCTGTGATTTATGTCACAGAGTGTTCTGCCTATGTTTTTCCTCTAAGAGTTTGATAGTTTCTGGCCTTATATTTAGGTCTTTAATCTATTTTGACATTATTTTTGTCTATGGTGTTAGGGAGTGATCTAATCTCATATTTTACATGTATCTGTCCAGTTTTCCCAGCACCACTTATTGAAGAGGCTGTCCTTTCTCCACTGTACATTCCTGGCACCTTTATCAAAGATAAGGTGTCCATATGTGCGTGGGTTTATCTCTGGGCTTTCTATCCTGTTCCATTAATCTATCTTTCTGTTTTTGTGCCCGTACCATACTGTCTTTGTTACTGTAGCTTTGTAGTATAGTCTCAAGACAGGGAGCCTGGTTCCTCCAGCTGTGTTTTTCATTCCCAAGATTGCTTTGGCTATTCGGGGTCTTTTGTGTTTCCATACAAATTGCGAAATTTTTTCTTCTAGTTCTGTGAAAAATGCCAGTGGTAGTTTGATAGGGATTGCATTGAATCTGTAGATTGCTTTGGGTAGTATAGTCATTTTCACAATGTTGATTCTTCCAATCCAAGAACATGGTATATCTCTCCATCTGTTTGGATCATCTTTAATTTCTTTCATCAGTGTCTTGTAATTTTCTGCATACAGGTCCTTTGTCTCCTTAGGAGGTTTATTCCTAGATATTTTATTCTTTTTGTTGCAGTGGTAAATGGCACTGTTTTCTTGATTTCACTTTCAGATTTTTCACCATTAGTGTATAGGAATGCCAGAGATTTTGGGGCATTAATTTTGTATCCTGCCACTTTACCAGATTCATTGATTAGCTCTAGTAGTTTTCTGGTAGCATCTTTAGGATTCTCTATGTATAGTATCATGTCATCTGCAAACAATGACAGCTTTACTTCTTCTTTTCCGATTTGTATTCCTTTTATTTCCTTTTCTTCTCTGATTGCTGTGGCTAAAACTTCGAAAACTATGTTGAATAAGAGTGGTGAGAGTGGGCAACCTTGTCTTGTTCCTGATCTTAGTGGAAATGCTTTCAGTTTTTCACCATTGAGGATGATGTTGGCTGTGGGCTTGTCATATATGGCCTTTATTATGTTGAGGAAATTTCCCTCTATGCGTACTTCCTGCAGGGTTTTTATCATAAATGGGTGTTGAATTTTGTCAAAAGCTTTCTCTGCATCTATTGAGACGATCATATGGTTTTTCTCCTTCAATTTGTTAATATGGTTTATGACATTGATAGATTTGCATATATTGAAGAATCCTTGCATTCCTGGAATTAACCCCACTTGATCATGGTGTATGATCCTTTTAATGTGCTGTCGGATTCTGTTTGCTAGTATTTTGTTGAGGAGTTTTGCATCTATGTTCATCAGTGATATTGGCCTGTAGTTTTCTTTCTTTGTGACATCCTTGTCTGGTTTTGGTATCAAGGTTATGGTGGCCTCGTACAAGGAATTTGGGAGTGTTCCTCACTCTGCTGTATTTTTGAAGAGTTTGAGAAGGATAGCTGTTAGCTCTTCTCTAAATGTTTGATAGAATTCGCCTGTGAAGCCATCTGGTCCTGGGCTTTTATTTGTGGAAGATTTTTAATCACAGTTTCAATTTCAGTACTTGTGATTGGTCTCTTCATATTTTCTATTTCTTCCTGGTTCAGTCTTGGAATGTTGTGCTTTCCTAAGAATTTGTCCATTTCTTCCAGGTTGTCCATTTTATTGGCATAGAGTTGCTTGTAGTAATCTCTCATGATCTTTTTAATTTCTGCAGTGTCAGTTGTTACTTCTCCTTTTTCATTTCTAATTCTATTGATTTGAGTCTACTCCCTTTTTTTCTTGATGAGTCTGGCTAGTGGTTTACCTATTTTGTTTATCTTCTCAACGAACCAGCTTTTAGTTTTATTGATCTTTGCTATTGTTTCCTTCATTTCTTTTTCATTTATTTCTGATCTGATTTTTATGATTTCTTTCCTTCTGCTAGCTTTGGGGTTTTCTTGTTTTTCTTTCTCTAATTGCTTGAGGTGCAAGGCTAGGTTGTTTATTCGAGATGTTTCCTGCTTCTTAAGGTGGGCTTGTATTGCTATAAACTTCCCCCTTAGAACTGCTTTTGGTGCATCCCATAGGTTTTGGGTCATTGTGTCTCCATTGTCATTTGTTTCTAGGTATTTTTTTATTTCCTCTTTGATTTCTTCAGTGATCACTTCATTATTAAGTAGTGTATTGTTTAGCCTCCATGTGTTTGTATTTTTTACAGATATTTTCCTGTAATTGATATCTAGTCTCATGGTCTTGTGGTCGGAAAAGGTACTTGATAAAATTTCAATTTTCTTAAATTTACCAAGGCTTGATTTGTGACCCAAGATATGATCTATCCTGGAGAATGTTCCATGAGCACTTGAGAAAAATGTGTATTCTGTTGTTTTTGGATGGAGTGTCCTATAAATATCAATTAAGTCCATCTTGTTTAATGCATCATTTAAAGCTTGTGTTTCCTTATTGATTTTCATTTTGGATGATCTATCCATGGGTGAAAGTGGGGTGTTAAAGTCCCCTACTATGAATGTGTTATACTGTCAAGTTACCCTTTTATTGCTGTTAGTATTTGCCTTATGTATTGAGGTGCTCCTATGTTGGGTGCATAAATATTTACAATTGTTTTATCTTCTTCTTGGATCGATCCCTTGATCATTATGTAGTGTCCTTCTTTGTCTCTTCTAATAGTCTTTATTTTAAAATCTATTTTCTCTGATATGAGAATTGCTACTCCAGCTTTCTTTTGGTTTCCATTTGCATGGAATATCTTTTTCCATCCCCTTACTTTCAGTCTGTATGTGTCTCTAGGTCTGAAGTGTGTCTCTTGTAGACAGCATATATAAGGGTCTTGTTTCTGTATCCATTCAGCCAATCTGTGTCTTTTGGTGGGAACATTTAGTCCATTTACATTTAAGGTAATTATCGATATGTATGTTTCTATTCCCATTTTCTAAATTGTTTTGGGTTCATTATCGTAGGTCTTTTCCTTCTCTCATGTTTCTTGTCTAGAGAAGTTCCTTTAGCATTTGTTGTAGAGCTGGTTTGGTGGTGCTGAACTCTCTCAGCTTTTGCTTGTCTGTAAAGGTTTTAATTTCTCCATCAAATCTGAATGAGGTCCTTGCTGGGTAGAGTAATCTTGGTTGTAGGTTTTTCTCCTTCATCACTTTAAATATGTCCTGCCAGTCCCTTCTGGCTTGCAGATTTTCTGCTGAAAGATCAGCTGTTAACCTTATGGGGATTCCCTTGTGTGTTATTTGTTGTTTTTCCCTTGCTGCTTTTAATACGCTTTCTTTGTATTTAAGTTTTGACAGTTTGATTAATATGTGTCTTGGCGTATTTCTCCTTGGATTTATCCTGTATGAGACTCTCTGTGCTTCCTGGACTTGATTTACTATTTTCTTTCCCATATATGGGAAGTTTTCAACTCTAATCTCTTCAAATATTTTCTCAGTCCCTTTCTTTTTCTCTTCTTCTTCTGGAACCCCTATAATTCGAATGTTGGTGCGTTTAATGTTGTCCCAGAGGTCTCTGAGACTGTCCTCAGTTCTTTTCATTCTTTTCTCTTTATTCTGCTCTGCAGTAGTTATTTCCACTATTTTATCTTCCAGGTCACTTATCCGTTCTTCTGCCTCAGTTATTCTGCTATTGATCCCATCTAGAGTACTTTTAATTTCGTTTGTTGTGTTGTTCATCATTGCTTGTTTCATCTTTATTTCTTCTAGGTCCTTGTTAACTGTTTCTTGCATTTTGTCTATTCTATTTCCCAGATTTTGGATCATCCTTACTATCATTATTCTGAATTCTTTTTCAGGTACACTGCCTATTTCCTCTTCATTTGTTTGGTCTGATGGGTTTTAAATCTTGCTCCTTCATCTGTGTGTTTCTCTGTCTTCTCATTTTGCTTATCTTACTGCGTTTGGGGTCTCCTTTTTGCAGGCTGCAGGTTCGTAGTTCCCGTTGTTTTCCGTGTCTGTCCCCAGTGGCTAAGGTTGGTTCAGTGGGTTGTGTAGGCTTCCTGGTGGAGGGGACCAGTGCCTGTGTTCTGGTGGATGAGGCTGGATCTTGTCTTTCTAGTGGGCAGGGCCATGTCTGGTGGTGAGTTTTGGGGTGTCTGTGGACTTATGATTTTGGGCAGCCTCTCTGCTAATGGGTGGGGTTGTGTTCCTGTCTTGCTAGTTGTTTGGCATAGGATGTCCAGCACTGTGGCTTGCTGGTCGTTGAGTGAAGCTGGGTGCTGGTGTTAAGATGGAGATCTCTGGGAGATTTTCGCCATTTGATATTTTGTGGAGCTGGGAGGTCTCTTGTGGAGCAGTGTCCTGAAGTTGTCTGTCCCACTTCAGAGGCACAGCACTGACTCCGGGTTGCAGCACCAAGAGCCTTTCATCCACACGGCTCAGAAGAACAGGGAGAAAAAGTAGAAAGAAAGAATTAGTAGAAGTAGAAAGAAATAAAGAAAGGAAGTAAAAGAAAGGAGGGAGGGAGGAAGAAAGGAGGGAAGGAAGGAGAAAAAGAAAGAAGATAAAGTAAAATAAAATAAAGGAAGATAAAATATATTAAAGTTATTAAAATAAAAAAATAATTATTAAGGGAAAAAAACAACAAAAAAAACGGATGCATAGAACTCTAGGTCAAATGGTGGAAGCAAAGCTCTACAGACAAAATCTCACACAGAAGCATACACATACACACTCACAAAAAGAGGAAAAGGGGAAAAAATCATAAATCTTGCTATCAAAGTCCACCTCCTGAATTTGGGATGATTCGTTGTCTATTCAGGTATTCCACAGATGCAGGTACATCATGTTGATTGTGGAGCTTTAATCCACTGCTTCTGAGGCTGCCGGGAGAGATCTCCCTTTCTCTTCTTTGTTCTCACAGCTCCCAGGTGCTCAGCTTTGGATTTGGCCCCACCTCTGCGTGTAGGTCGCTGGAGGGCGTCTGCTCTTCGCTCAGAGAGAACGGGGTTAAGGATCCGCTGATTCGGGGGCTCCGGCTCACTCAGACCGGGGGTGGGAGGGGCACAGAGTGTGGGGTGAGTCTGCGGCGGCAGAGGCCAGCGTGATGTTACACCACCCTGAGGCGCGCCGTGTGTTCTCCCCGGGGAGTTGTCCCTGGATCTCGGGACCCTGGCAGTTGCGGGCTGCACAGGCTCCCCGGAAGGGGCAGTGTGGATAGTGACCTGTGTTTGCACACAGGCTTCTTGGTGGCAGCAGCAGCAGCCTTAGTGTCTCATGCCTGTCTGTGGGGTCCGCGCTTTTAGCCACGGCTCGCGCCTGTCTCTGGAGCTCCTTTAAGCAGCATTCTTAATCCCCTCTCCCCGCGCACCAAGAAACAAAGAGGGAAGAAAACGTCTCTTGCCTCTTCGGCAGGTCCAGACTTTTCCCCGGACTCCCTCCCGGCCAGCCATGGCGCACTAACCCCCTGCAGGCTGTGTTCGTGCCACCAACCCCAGTCCTCTCCCTGCGCTCTGACCGAAGCCTAAGCCTCAGCTCCCAGCCCCGCCCGCCCTGGTGGGGGAGCAGACAAGTCTCTCAGGCTGGTGAGTGCCTGTTGGCACCGACCCTGTGTGCGGGAGTCTCTCCGCTTTGCCCTCCGCACCCCTGTTGCTGCGCTCTCCTCCGCGGCTTCGAAGCTTTCCCCCTCCTCTACCCGCAGTCTCTGCCCGCGAAGGGGCTTCCTAGTGTGTGGAAACCCTTCCTCCTTCACAGCTCCCTCCCACTGGTGCAGGTCCCGTCCCTATCCTTTTGTCTCTGTTTATTCTTTTTTCTTTTGTCCTACCCAGGTACGTGGGGGGTTTCTTGCCTTTTGGGAGGTCTGAGGTCTTCTGCAAGCGTTCAGTAGGTGTTCTGTAGGAGCTGTTCCACGTGTAGATGTATTTGTGGTGTATCTGTGGGGAGGAAGGTGATCTCCGAGTCTTACTCTTCCGCCATTTTCCCGGAAGTCTCGGCACTCGTTAGAGCTTAGACTCAAGCTAACAAGCCTCATTACCACTCCACGAAGTCACTGCCAGTAGAAGGAGCTCCTAAGATGAAACGTCTTAGCCATTTGTGTGTGTGGGTATGGCAAGAAATTTTGCACAGAGGACTTGAGGAGAAATGAGCTCAGGGAAGTGACTTTTTGCTTGAATTTGCTTTCTGTCTCAATTCTTCCAATGAGAACATTATAATTAGCCTTATATATATATATATATATATATATATATGTATATATATATATATATATATATATATATATATATATGTATATACATATATATATATGCATACCCCTGAGGGGGCTTGAAGACTTTCTAGGGGTACACGGCTTTGGCAACTTTAAGGAGATCATTTTGTAGATGTTCAGTTTCCATGTGTCGCTTGCTCAAGCTGATGTGTCTGAGACCCACTCCTGCAGTCAGGTTTTGTCTTTCCTTCCTTCCTTTTCACACTTGACTGCCTCCTACTGTGCAAAAGAAATGTGCACCCATCTGAATCTTATGAGGCATTTCCCAGGCTGCAAAAAAAGCCTCTGGGACAACACTAACTGAACCAACATTTGAATTATACGGGTCCCAGAAAAAGAAGTGAAAAAGAAAGGGTCTGAGAAAGTATTTGAAGAGATTATAGTGGAAAACTTCCCTTACATGGGAAAGGATATAGTCACCCCAAGTCCAAGAAGCACAGAGTCCCATACAGGATAAACCCTAGGAAAAAGACATACTAATCAAACTAACAAAAATTAAATTCAAAGAAAAAGTATTAAAAGCAGCAAGGGAAAAGCAACAACTAATATACAAAGGAATCCCCATAAGGTTATCAGCTGATTTTTCAGCGGAAACTCTGCAAGCCAGAAGGGAGTAGCAGGATATTCTTAAAGTGATTAAAGAGAAAAACCTACAACCAAGATTACTCTACCCAGCAAGGATCTCATTCAGGTTTGACAGAGAAATCAAAAGCTTTTCAGACAAGCAAAAGCTAAGAGAATTCAGCACCACCAAACCAGCTTTACAACAAATGGGAAAGAAACAACTTCTAGGCCGGAAACACAAGTGAAGAAAAACACCCACAAAAGAAACCCAAAACAATTAAGAAAATGGTAATAGGAACATACATATCGATAATAACCTGAATGTAAATGGATTAAATGCCCCAACGAAAAGACACAGGCTTGCTAAATGGAAATAAAAACAAGACCCATATATATGCTGTCTACAAGAGACCCGCTTCAGACCTAGGGACACATACAGACTGAAAGCGAAGCGATGGAAAAAGATATTCCATGCAAATGGAAATCAAAAGAAAGCTGGAGTAGCAATACTCATATCAGATAAAATAGACTTTAAAATAAATACTGTTAAAAGAGATAAGGAGGAACAGTACATAATGATCAAAGGATCAATCCAAGAACAAGATATAACAATTACAAATATTTATGCACCCAACACAGGAGCACCTCAATACATAAGGCAAATGTTAACAACCATGAAAGAAGAAATCGAGATTAACACAATAATAGTAGGGGACTTTAACATCCTACTTACACCAATGGACAGATCATCCAAACAGAAAATAAATAAGGAAACACAAGCTTTAAATGACACAAGAGACCAGATAGATTTAATTGATATTTATAGAACATTCCACCCAAAAGTGGCAGAATACCCTTTCTTCTCAAGTGCACACAGAACATTCTCCAGGATAGGTCACGTCTTGGGTTACAAATCAAACCCTGGAAAATTCAAGAAAACTGAAATCGTATCAAGCATCTCAAACACTATGAGATTGGAAATCAATTACAGAAAAAAAAATGTAAAAAACACAAATACATGCAGGCTAAACAGTGCACTACTAAATAACCAAGAGATCACTGAAGAAATCAAAGAAAAAGTTTTAAAAATACATAGAAACAAATGACAATGAAAACATGATGACCCAAAACTTATGGGATGATGCAGCAAAAGTAGTTCTAAGAGAGAAGTGTATAGCAACTCAATCTCACCTCAAGAAACAAGAAAAGTCTCAATCTAACCCTACACTTAAAACAACTAGAGAAAGAAGAACAAAGAAGACGCAAAGTCAGTAGAAGGAAATAAATAAATATCAGAGCAGAAATAAATGAAATAGAAATGAAGAAAACAATAGCAAAGATCAATAAAACGAAAAGCTGGTTGATAAACTATTAGCCAGACTCATCAAGAAAAAAAGGGAGAGGATGCAAATCAATAAAATTAGAAATGGAAAATGAGAAATCACAACTGACCCCACAGAAATACAAAAGGATTATAAAAGACTACTACAAACAACTATATGCCACTAAAATGAAGAACCATGAAGAAACGGACAAAATCTTGGAAAGGTACAATTTTCCAACACTGAACCAGGAAGAAATAGAAAATATGAACAGACCTATCACAAGTAATGAAATTGAAACCATAATTTGAAATGTCCCAACAAACAAAAGTCCAGGACCAGATGGCTTCACAGGTGAATTCTACCAAACATTTAGAAAAGAGCTAACACCCATCCTTCTCAAACTCTTCCAAAACAATTGCAGAGGGAGGAACACTCCCAAATTCAGTCTACAAAGCCACCATCACCCTGATACCAAAACCAGAAAAAGTTATCAAAAAAAAAAATTATAGACCAATATCACTGATGAACATAGTTGCAAAAATCCTGAATAAAATACCAGCAAACAAAAGCCAGCAACACATTAAAAGGATCATACACCATGATGAAGTGGAATTTATCCCAGAGACGCAAGGACTCTTCAATATACACAAATCAATCAGTGTGATCCACCATATCAACAAACTGAAGAATAAAAACCATACGATCATCTCAATAGATGCAGAAAAAGCTTTTGACAAAATTCAACACCCATTTATGATAAAAACTCCAGAAAATGGGCATAGAGGGAACCCTATTTAAACATAATAAAGGCCACATATGACAAACCCACAGCAACCATCATACTGAACAGTGAAAAACTGAAAGCATTTCCACAAAGATCAAGAACAGACAAGGATGTCCACTTTTGCCACTCTTATTCAACATAATTTTGGAAGTCCTAGCCACTGCAATCAGAGAAGAAAAAGAAATAAAAGGAATACAAATTGGAAAAGAAGAAGTAAAACTGTCACAGATTTGCAGATGACATGACACTATACATAGAAAATCCTAAAGATGCCACGAGAAAACTACTAGAACTAATCAATGAATTTGGTAATAAGGTCGCAGGATACAAAATTAATGCAGAAATCTCTGGCATTCCTATTCACCAACAGTGAAAAATCAGAAAGAGAAATTAAGGAAACAATCCCATTTACCATCACAACAAAAAGAATAAAATACCTAGGAATATTCCTGCCTACGGAGGCGAAAGACTTGTACTCAGAAAACTATAAAACACTGATGAACGAAATCAAAGATACATAAACAGATGCAGAAATATACCACGTTCTTGGATTGGAAGAATCAATATTTTGAAAATGACGATACTACCCAAAGCAATCTACAGATTCAATGCAATCCGTATCAAACTACCAATGGCATTCTTCAGAGAATTAGAACAAAAAATTTTACAATTCGTATGGAAACAGAAAAGGCCCTGAATAGCCAAAGCAATCTTGAGAAAGAAAAACGGAGTTAGAAGAATCAGGCTCCCTGACTTCAAACTATACCACAACGCTACAGTAATGAAGACAGTATGGTACTGGCACAAAAACAGAAATACAGATCAATGGTACAGGATAGAATGCCCAGAGATAAACCCATGCACATATGGGCATCTAATTTACGACAAAGGAGGCAAGAACCTACAATGGAGAAAAGACAGCCTCTTCAATATGTGGTGGTGGGAAAACTGAACAGCTACATGTAAAAGAATGAAATTAGAACACTACTTAACACCGTACTCAAAAATAAACTCCAAATGGATTAGACACTTCAGTGTACGATGAGACACTATAAAACTCTTAGAGGAAAACATAGGAAAAACACTCTTTGACATAAACCACAGCAAGGTCTTTTTTGACCCTCCTAGAGTAATGGAAATACTCCTCCTAGAGTAATGGAAATAAAAACAAAAATTAAAGCGTGGACTTAATTAAACTTAAAAGCTTTTGCACAGAAAAGGAAACCATAAACCAGACAACCCTCAGAATGGGAGAAAATATTTGCAAACGAAACAAGAGACAAAGGATTAATCTCCAAAATATACAAACAGCTCATGGAGCTCAATATCAAAAACAAACAATCCAGTTAAAAAAATGGGTTGAAGACCTAAATAGACATTTCACCAAGGAAGACATACAGATGGTCAAGAGGCACATGGTAAGATGCTCAACATCACTAATTATTAGAGAAATGCAAATCAAAACTACAGTGAGGTATCACCTCACACCAGTCAGAATGGCCATCATCAAAAAATCTACAAAAAATAAATGCCGGAAAGGGTGTGGTGAAAAGGGAACCCTCCTGCACTGTTGGTGGGAATGTAAATTGATACAACCACTATTGAAAATACTATGGCGATTCCTTAAAAAACTAAAAATAGAACTACCATATGACACAGCAATCCCACTACTGGGCATATACCCTGAGAAAACCATAATTCAAAAAGAGACATGTACCACAATGATCATTGCAGCTCTATTTACAATAGCCAGGCCATGGAAGCAACCTAAGTGTCCACTGACAGATGAATGGATAAAGAAGATGTGGCACATATATACAATGGAATATTACTCAGCCATAAAAAGAAATGAAATTGAGTTATTTGTAGTGAGGTTGATGGACCTAGAGTCTTTCATACAGAGTGAAGTAAGTCAGAAAGAGAAAAACAAATATTGTATGCTAACACATACATGTGGAATCTAAAAAAAAAAAAAAAAAGTTCTGAAGAACCTAGGGACAGGATAGGAATAAAGATGCAGACATAGAGAATGGACTTGAGGAATGGGGAGGGGGAAGGGTAAGCTGGGACGAAGTGAGAGAGTGGCATGGACATATATACACTACGTGTAAGGCCAGCAGGTCCGGGGAAGGGCCCAGGGAGTCAGACGGAACCCCCGCCAGGGTGGTTGATGCAGCCGGACCCACGAGTGGCATCAGCCCGGGACTTTCCACCTGCTCCGGAAACAGACCCTGGACTTTCCACTCGGCCCCAGTCTTCCCGCTCCCTGAGCAGCGGAACCAATGGCTCTGAGGCTGATGCAAGCGACTGCTCCCCAAGGGGTGGAACCAACGGCTCTGAGGCTGATGCAACCGACACCTGACATTGCCACAACACCCAAAAGATTACCAAAAAAGGGGGCTGCTTCACACAGCAAGCACCTCCCCTGCGTCCACCCCTATAAATTTTGTTAGCACCTGCACCCGGGTGCGACTTCTCTGGCCCCTTTCTCTCGGACCAGTGAACCTCTCACCTGGGAGCGTTCCCAAATAAAGCTTGTTTAAGCTCTCCTCCGTTTTTGGTGCCGTTCCTTACATTTGGTGCCAAAACCCGGGAGGGGTACCCAGCCCCACAAATTACCGCGGGGCCACCCCTCCCCCCCCCAGGGGACGACCGGGGACCTCTGCTCACCCACCCGATCCAGCAGAAGTGGGGTAAGTTCCTCCTTCATTCCCCTCGACCCCTGGGGCCCCTACCCACCGGACTCCCTGTCCTTAACCGTGGCTGCATCAGGGACTCCTCCATCCTCCCTCCGAGCCTCGGGTGCTTGTGGAGACGTCCCAACCGCCTGACTGCTCTCCAATCCGCCATGACCAGAGATTGAGACCAGAGACGTCTCTCTCTTTTTCTCTCTTCACCCGGGGACAGACCGGAGGTCATGGGGACTTCACAATCCAAACCAGATCCTAAGGCACCCCTGGGGTGTCTCCTGGCCAACTTTACAAAACTCGGCTTTTTTCAAGACCTCCACCGCTGGCGGCTCATATTCTGTTCTACCGAGGCCTGGCCACAGTACCCTCTAGACGATCAATCTAAATGGCCTCCTGAAGAGACTTTCGATTTCAACATCCTCCGCGATTTAGGTAACTACTGCCGCAGGACAGGTAAATGGTCCGAGGTCCCCTACGTCCAGGCCTTCTGGTATTTACGCTCCTGCCCTTCCCTCTGCGTCAATTGTTCCACTTCCCAGATCCTTCTTGCCAAACAGACATCTACTACATCCAAGCCCCTAATTTCCTTTGACGATGACCCGTCTCCACTAGCCGACCCACCCAAATCTCTCACCTCTCCTGCCTCCAGGGCTCCTCTCCAACCCCCACCCTACCCTGGACCGGCCCCTCTCCCTCCTGAGCCCACCCCAGCGCCACCCACCGCTCCCCCGCTTCCCCCGGCAACCTCCCCCTTGGCTTCCCCTTCCCCCCTCTCCACCTCTCTCTCCTCGCCCCCCTCCTTGCCAATCAGCTCACACACCCGCTCTCACCACCATGACTACCAAGACCCAAACCTTCTCTGTCCCTTAAGAGAGGGGGCCGGAGCGGGAGGATTGGTTAGAGTTCACGTTCCCTTTTCCCTCCAAGATCTCTCTCAAATAGAAAAGGGATTAGGCTCCTTCTCTGCCAACTCCTCCCGCTACATCAAAGAATTTCGCTACCTCTCTCAAGCTTACGATCTAACCTGGCACGACATCTTTGTGATCCTATCTTCCACTCTGACCCCCGACGAGAGGGAACGAATTCAAACTGCTGCCCGAAACCACGCAGATCAGGTCCACCTCACTGATAACTCTGTGCCCGTCGGAGCCACTGCCGTTCCTGGCACCGATCCGGGCTGGAGTTATCAGGACGGCCAAGACGGTCGCCGCAAACGCGATCTAATGATCCAATGCCTCTTGGCTGGTAGGCAGGCTGCCTCCCACAAGATTGTCAACTTCGAAAAGCTAAAAGAGATAATAACCCAAGAGCCCAATGAAAATCCAGCCGTTTTCCTCAACCGCCTTACAGAGGCCCTAACTCTCTACACCCGCTTGGACCCTGACACCCCCGCAGGTGCAACGGTCTTGGCCACCCACTTTACCACCCAATCAGCCCCTGATATCAGAAAAAAACTTAAGCGGGCAGATGACGGCCCCCAGACTCCCATCCAAGACCTGGTAAAAATGGCCTTTAAATTCTACAATGCCCGTGAAGATTTGGCAGAGTCCAGCCGACAGGCTCGGATGCACCAGAAGGTGGCCCTCCAAACCCAAGCCCTCGTAACCGCCCTGTGGCTGGCCATCTCCCATGGACAACATCCACGGGACCCGCCGAAGGCAACCCCACCAGGGGCCTGCTTCAAGTGTAGAAAACAGGGGCACTGGGCTTGCCAATGTCCCAATCCCCGGCCTCCTTCCAAGCCCTGCTCTGGCTGTGGGCTAACAGGCCACTGGAAAAGTGACTGCCCTATGGCCGGCCCTCCCTCAGCGCCTCCACGTGGAGGGCAGACCGACCCGACGGCTCCACTGCTTGAACTCCTGGGATTGGCTGACGACTGACAACACCCGGACTCGAAGACCCCCATCACCCTCACCGAGCCCAGGGTAACACTACAGGTAGTGGGTAAGTCCATCTCATTCCTGGTGGACACGGGGGCTACCTATTCGGTCTTGCCTACATATTCCGGGCCAGTTTTTCCTTCCCAGATCTCGGTTATGGGCATCGACGGTAAGCCGTCTTTCCCGCTCCAGACCGGCCCCCTCTCATGTTACATCGAGAGGCTCCCTTTCACTCGTTCTTTCTTAGTCATACCGTCCTGCCCGGTTCCTCTGCTAGGTCGTGATGTTCTCTTCCAATCAGGGACCTCTCTCCAACTGGCCAGGCTTGATCCTAAGGCTTCCTCCTCTCAACTCCTGCTCTCCCTCCTTGGTCTGGTAGCGGAACCCTCTCCCTCCTCTCTTCCTCCTCCCATCTCCCCCAACTGGATAGACCCCCAGGTCTGGGACACATCAAAACCCATAATAGCAACACACCACCCCCCTGTCCTAATCCGTCTTAAAGATCCCTCCAAGTTTCCATCCAGGCCCCAATTCCCCATTTCTGAAACTCATCTAAGGGGCCTACAACCTATTATCACCAGACTCTTAGACCAGGGGCTCCTCGTCCCCACAGACTCTCCCTGCAACACCCCCATCCTGCCTGTCCACAAGGCCTCAGATTACCGCCCGGTCCAGGACCTCTGACTGATCAATGAGGCGATAATTCCCCTCTACACAGTTGTGCCAAACCCATACACTTTGCTGTCCCATATTCCCCCGTCCACCACCCATTTTATGGTTCTCGATCTCAAAGACGCCTTCTTTTCTATCCCCCTACACCCTGATTCCTACTTCCTTTTTGCTTTCACCTGGACAGATCCAGATACCCAGGCTTCCTGCCAGCTCACCTGGATGTTTCTTCCCCAGGGCTTCTGCAACAGCCCCCACCTCTTTGGCCAGGCTCTGGCGCGGGACCTCGCTTCCTGCCCTCTCACCCCCAGTATAGTCCTCCAATACGTGGATGACCTCCTCCTCTGTAGCCCATCTCTCAGCCTCTCAAAACAACACACTGGCTGACCTCCTCAATTATCTCGGCTCTCGCGGCTATCGGGTCTCTCCAACCAATGCCCACTGTCTACACCCTCAGTAACCTACCTGGGAATCCACCTTACCCCCACAACAAAGAGCCTGACAGCCGACCGCACGCAGGCCATCCGCGACCTCCAACCTCCAGAGACAGCTGACCAGATTCTCTCCTTTCTGGGCCTAACAGGATTTTTCCAACACTGGATCCCTAACTTTGCTCTTCTTGCTAAACCCCTATATTTAGCTGCTAAAGAAACCCCCCAAGGACCTCTTACCTCTCCCTCCACTGTTTGACAGGCCTTTCTCACCCTCAGAGACACCCTGATATCCTCCCCTCCCCTTTCTCTGCCTAACCCAGACCGTCCTTTCCACCTCTTTGTAGATGAACGGATCGGAATAGCTAAAAAAGAACCTCACAATTTGCTATGGCAGCCGCCCAAACCTAACTAATGATGCACTCCCTTGCAATTCATCCCTCCCTGTAACTACGCCAATGGGGGCCCCACCAGGCTTGTTCTTTTGGTGTAATGGCTCCCTTACAAAAGAGGTCAACTCTTCCTCCCCCTTCCCATGTATCCCCGTCACCCTTGTTCCACAACTCACATTATATGGCCAAGCCGAATTTCTCTCACTTACCACACAACTTTTTGGCTGACAAAAAAGGGCCATCTTTCTCCCTATGGTCACAGGCATTTCCCTCGCCTCCTCTCTCGTTGCTGTGGGCATTGGGGGAGGAGCCCTAACACACAGTGTCTCAACATCCCGTGACCTAGAACAGAAACTCCAGCTAGCCATCGAGGCTTCTGCCACCTCCATCACCTCCCTCCAGCTCCAGATCACCTCAGTAGCCTGAGATGCCCTCCAAAATCGACATGCCCTGGACCTTCTGACAGCTGACAAAGGAGGTACCTGCCTCTTCCTACAGGAAGAGTGCTGCTACTACATCGACACAGGGGTCGTTGAAGACAATGTGGATGCTCTCCGGCACTTAAAAGAAGAACTCCAACACAGGCAGCGACAATCCACCTCCCCCATCCCCGATTGGTGGCGGTCCACCCTCTATTCCTGGCTGACACCAATCCTAGGCCCCTTAATCCTTATCTGCATCCTATTCATGCTTGCCCCATTTCCTCAGGTTTCTCCGCAGCCATATACAAGAAGTCTCTCGTGTGGCGGTGAATCAGATGCTCTTCCACCCATACACCTTACTACCCACAGAACCCCCCGCTGCCGCCCTCCCCTAACCTCCAGACCGCTGGCCGCCCGACTCCCTTCCGGCGTCCCCGTACAGCAGGAAGTAGCCAGAGACTAAACGTCGCCCCATTACACCAAAGAAGTCGGGATGTAAGGCCAACAGGTCCGGGGAAGGGCCCAGGGAGTCAGACGGAACCCCCCCCCCAGGGTGGTTGATGCAGCCGGACCCACGAGTGGCATCAGCCCGGGACTTTCCACCTGCTCAGGAAACAGACCCGGGACTTTCCACTCGGCCCCGGTCTTTCCGCTCCCTGAGGGGCGGAACCATGGCTCTGAGGCTGATGCAACCGACACCTGACATTGCCACAACACCCGAAAGATTACCAAAAAAGGGGGCTGCTTCACACAGCAAGCGCCTCCCCTGCATCCACCCCTATAAATTTTGTTCGCGCCCGCACCCGGGCACGACTTCTCTGGCCCCTTTCTCTCGGACCAGTGAACCTCACCCGGGAGCGTTCCCAAATAAAGCTTGTTTAAGCTCACCTCCGTTTTTGGTGCCGTTCCTTACACTACCAAATGTAAAACAGATAGCTAGTGGGAAGCAGCTGCATAGCACAGGGAGATCAGCTCGGTGTTTTGTGACCACCTAGAGGGGGGGGATAGAGAGGGTGAGAGGGAGACAAAAGAGGGAGGAGATATGGATATATATATATATATATATATATATATATATATATATATAGCTGATTCACTTTGTTATAAAGCAGGTTGTTATAAAGCTAACACATCATTATATAAAGCAATTATACTCCAATAAAGATGTTAAAAAAAAAACTCCTGGATCTAAGATAATTATTGCAAGGTCACAGGATACATGGTTAATCCACAAAAATCAATTCATTTCCAATATACCATCAAAAAACAACTGGAATTTGAAATTAATAAACTTGAAAAACTCAAAAAGTGGAGAGAAAGGAAACAATCTAATTAGACATGGGCAAAAGACATGAAGATACATTCATCAAAGAAGATACAGGGCTTGCCTGGTGGCACAGTGGTTGAGAGTCCGCCTGCCGATGCAGGGGACACGGGTTCGTGCCCCGGTCCAGGAAGATCCCACATGCCGCGGAGCAACTGGGCCTGTGAGCCATGGCCGCTGAGCCTGCGCCTCTGGAGCCCGTGCTCTGCAGCGGGGGCGGCCGCGACAGTGAGAGGCCCACGTACTGCAAAGAAAATAAAAATTTTAAAAAAGAAGATAACAAATAAGCTTGTGAAAATATGTTCAACCTCATTAGCTATTAGGGAATTGCAAATTAAAACCACAGTGAGATACTACTACACACCTACTAGAAAGGCTAAAATTAAAAAAAGGGACTTCAGTGCTAGTAAGAATATAGAGAAATTGGATCATTCATATATTTCTTGTGGAAATGTAAAATGGTACAGCTACTCCAGGAAATGGCTTGGCAATCTTATAAACTAAATATGCAGCTACCGTAAGATCCAGGAAGTGTACTTCTGGACATTTATCCCAGAGAAATAAAGAATTATGTTCATGCAAAAACCTGTATATAAATGCATATAGCAGTTTTATTTATAATAGCCCAAAACCAAAACAATCCAGATATTCTTCAATGAGTGAATGGTTAAACAAACTGCTATACAGTCATACCATAGAATTCTGCTTGGCAATAAAAAGTAATGAACTACTGATACATGCAACAATTAGTTGAATCTCTGGAGAATCTGTTGACTGAAAAAAGCCAGTCACAAAGTCTATATACTTCATAATTTCATTCATATAACATTCTTGAAATGATAAGACCACAGAAATGGAGAATAGATAAGTGGTTGCTAGGGTTAAGGAGGGGATGGGAATAAGGAAAGTGGATGTGGCTATAAAAGGGTGGCATGAAGCATCTTGATGTTGATGTAAGTGTTCTGTATCTTGACTGTATCAATGTCAATATCCTGTAATGTGCTTGTTCAAGATGTTACTATTGAGATAACTTGGGAAGGGTACACAGGATCTCTCTTGTTTCTTACAATCCCATAAGAATTTACAACTATCCCAAAATTAAAAGTTTAATTTAAAAAGTCAGTGAAAGTTTATTCATTCAATTGAATCAAATCTAAAGCAAGAAAACCCATTTAGCCATTTCCCAAGACACATACACATTATGAAGTGAAAATAAGTCCATTTGCAATTTATATCATCTGAGGAAAATCATCATATCACATAAGAATATATCTGTTTAAAACTCTAACTTTGTACACCCAAAGCCTAGGAGGTATGAGGAAATCAGACAATGGCTGATTAAATACTAGTTTAATAAATAGTAGTTTATGAATAAATAAATATATCTAGCTTCATTTGTTAACTGAACAAAGACTATATCGTGAAAGTGTCCTTAAAATGTTTCCTGGCTTGTAATTGTCTCAGCTTGTCCCTTTTTTATTCAGTTCTCTCTATGAGAACTTTTAAGGACTGACATATGGGATGCTTGATCACCATGAACTTGAGACTGGACATTATCTAAGTGGAAGGGTGAGCTATGTCAATACAAATGGAGAGACAAAAACAACTTTGAAGGAAATAAGGGATGTGAGAAAGTCCAGAAGGCTCTGGAACAAGTTCCCCACAGTGAAGAAGGATCAAAAACTGTAAAGATTGAATCAGGCTGGGCAAAAGATATATGATGTATCATAGGAGGATAAGACAAGACTATGAAGCCCGTTCAAAAAGAAAAAAGGACTTCAAGGAAGAAGAGTAGAAATGCAGCTCTTGGTTCATTGGGAGAACAGAATAAAGGAACATGTCCTGAACTCTGAATAACTGAAAAGAAAAGATGAAAAACTCATTAGGAATAATGATCTTTCTCACTGAAGAAAGGCAAAATGCAGTTTCCCATTCTTCATTTGTGACTAAGAAACTTGCCTAGGCTTTACTTTCCTACAATCATTATTTATGTTATGGTTGATCACTGTTCTTAATCAAATCCTCTTCTATGTAAATATTCACATGCAGTGTGCTTCTTGGTACTATTTATCTTATGATAAGTCAAAAAATAGTTTTAGGCCTCAGTAATTGTGAATAAATTGAACTTATTTCTCACCTGCATCCATCTCCTCTCTTGCAATTAACATCTCTCAGCCTTGACTCTCCTCCAGACACCAGCCAAGAGAAAAACCACCTGGATTAAATGAGCCTTCATGGATGCTCTTTTGATCATAAAAACCCAAATTGAAAGGACAGATCATTAATTGAATTTCTTTTTTTTTTTAAGTTACAAAGTAACGACAAATGCATATTTATGAAAATCATTTTTTTTTTTTAAGTCTAGGTACTGTTTCTTTTTCTACTTTATGCCAAGAGTAAAGATCAGTGCTTCGGTGACTGGCATCAGTGGTGTCTGAGATTTCCTCTGCTCTTTGCATTGTCAGTTGGGATTGAGTGTCTAAAAGGTGTCTTTCAACAAACGGGGTGTTGGCTGTTCAGTTACGTTTTGCTTTTCCCTGGTGGCTACTTAGCATCTGGGGTGGTCCCTCCCAATGGTAAGGCTCACCCTTCTCAGAGTGACTGGAAATGTACAGCCTATTATTCAGTGACTGCCAGCAAATAAAGAACTTTTCTTGTTTCCCATTCTGCTTCCATTGCCAAAAGAATGTGTTGCTCTAATATCTAATAACCTTTATCAGCTGCTGGGTTCTGTTATTTCCAGTTTTCATTACTTGGACTTTCCATATTGTGCTGCCATTTTCATAGCAGGGGCTCCAGAGACATTGCAAAAGAATCTTAAAACTATGGCTTCTGGGGGCTTCCCTGGTGGCGCAGTGGTTGAGAGTCCGCCTGCTGATGCAGGGGACATGGGTTCGTGCCCCGGTCTGGGAAGATCCCACATGCCGTGGAGCGGCTGGGCCCGTGAGCCATGGCCGCTGAGCCTGCGCGTCCGGAGCCTGTGCTCCGCAACGGGAGAGGCCACAGCAGTGAGAGGCCCACGTACCGCAAAAAAAAAAACAAAAAAACCCAAAAAAAACCTATTGCTTCTGAAACCTCACTAAACCACAGCAGTCGTATCTTCCATAGTTCCGAAACTATAACATCTTGGCAAAAAAGCTAGTGTTTTTCTTCCAAGTAAATTTTGGAGCACTCTCTAAGTCCTTTGTTTTCTTTACTTCCCAACTCAGGTCTTTAGACAAAAGTATACTACGTTTTACACAAATGGTTATTTCTTAATAGTAGTGTGAAAAAAAAATAGTAGTGTGGAAATCAGGTTGTTAAAATTAAAATATATGTTAAACCTACTAGGGATAATTATTGCATAAGAGAACTCTGTTAGAATTATTTGATAAGTCAGCTCTTCTGTCTCTCAAATGACCATCCCTAACTTATGTATGTAAAAACAAAATATTCGTATGTCACATGCCCTTAGCCGTTAAGTGCTTCTGTAGAATATGATCCCATTACCATCTCTCATTTCAGGGCATGGATTTGAATTCTGGCCAAAGTCACTATTAATTCCCATTGTTTGGAAATGCTTTCTCTGTCTTCCTTTTTCCTAGTTTTTGAAGTGAAAGATCAATAAACTTCGGTCCTGGGCTCTTTTTCCCAGAGACATCAGGGATGGGCAGCAGGGCTGATGTCACTAGAAGAGCAGTGACCATCCTGATTGGCCAGTACCTTGCTCTGTTGGTCACTAAAGTTTTTGCTATCATCCCTTTTCACAGCAATGTTTTTGTTTCTTTTCAATAAAGTATGTAAGGCATCAGTACCGTGGATCAATCATCTAACAAATTGTTTTCCAAGTTGTAGTCCACAATAAGATAACCACTTGAAATTTGCCTTCAGTATGTATGTGTTACTGACTAACAGTTTACCCATACATTTTGGGCATACTATTTCTTCTTACTAACCACCACATACATAGCACAGTTATTATCTATAATAATATTGAGATCACTGAGTCTTATTTAAAAATATAGATTTCGGGCTTCCCTGGTGGCGCAGTGGTTGGGAGTCCGCCTGCCGATGCAGGGGACACGGGTTCGTGCCCCGGTCCGGGAAGATCCCACATGCTGTGGAGCGGCTGGGCCCATGAGCCATGGCCGCTGAGCCTGCGCGTCCGGAGCCTGTGCTCCGCAACGGTAGAGGCCACAACAGTGAGAGGCCCACGAACCACAAAAAAAAAAAAAAAAAAATTATATATATATATATGTATATATATATTTCCCTCAGAGTATTAAAAATACTCTTTAAAAACAGATGGTATGATATGAAATGTATGTAAATTCTAAACATCCTAAGATCATACAATTATATAAGCTTTTTCTAATTAAGTTGGATCTAACTTAATTCCCTTATATTAATATAGCTACGATTTTTTTGTGTATTATCCTCAGAAAAGATGGACAAACACTAATATTTTATACTCTATTTTTTCTAAGACAATGGTCTCAATTAATTCTTTCAACAAATATTTCTTGGGCACCCACTGTGTGTCTCACACATACTCTAGGAACTTTGGGTATACCCATTAATTCAACAAAGATTCCTGAGCTGTGGTTCTTATATTCTAGTAGGGAAAGTTAGACAATAAATGATAAATTTAAGTGAAGGCTAAGGAAAAAGGAAAGAGTAGAGTAGGAGAAGAGGGGTTGGGAGTGTGAGGATGACACCTAAAACAGGTAAGGAAATTAGCCAAGCAGATTCTGCGGAAAGGAGTGTCTGGCCAGAGGAAAGGACTGCAGCACAGGCCCTAAGGTAGGGCCTGTCTGGCATTTTGGAGAAGAGCAAAAGCCAGTCTGGAGCGGGGAGACTTGGAAGAGGAATAGGGGAGTAGGTGAGAGGGTGTGCTGGGGCAAGTAAGACCAGGAACTTGCTCTGAGTGAGATGGGGTGCCATTGAAGGGTTTTGAGCAGAGGAGTGCTCTGTTATGATGTACATTTTCAAAGGATCATACTGCCTGCATTAAAGAGACTATAGGGGACTACAGGAGACGAGCAGGAAGACAGGTCAGAAGCAAGTGCCATAATCCAGGCAAGATATATGCCAGCTTGGAGGTGGCTAGTGACAACGGAGGCGTGAAATGGGTGTAGGGGTGAGATGAAATGAGGACTCAAGGATGACTCCAAGGCTAGTGCCTGAGAAACTGGAAGAAGGAAGTTGTTATCAACTGAGATCGAAAAATCATGGGTGGACCTGGTTTGAGGGGAAAAGATTAGGAGTTCAGTTTTGAACACCTAGAGTTTGAGGTGTTTTTGAGACATCCAAGTGGATATGTAAGGAGGAAGTTGGATAGATATGTCTAGAGTTTGAGAGAAAGGAGGCTAGAGATTTCATGTCATTTCTGATCTAATTCTCTACTCAAAACTAATAAAACATTCACCCGGGAAATTAACACATTTCCAATATGGACACTGCAGTTTTGTGTACGATTTTGTGTGAATTTTGCTGGAAGCCTTGAAATCAGATTCTCTGATTCTTGATTTTAACTAAAAACATCCCCAAACACAATTTGACTCAATTTTGATTTGATTCTCTTACCTTGATATTCTGGGCAGTGAGTGAAATTTCAATAGTAATGGCTTTCTGTCCTTAAAAACCACTTATTCATTCATTCATGATTTAAACATTTATTCAGCTCCTACAACATGTGAGGCTCTTATTCTTCCCCATAGTCCATTGTCTTGTTTGAGCAGCAAAACTAGCCAGGTCAGGGGGAAATGAATTTGAAAAAAAAACCTTGTAGAATAAAAATTGGAAGGACAACCTGATTTTGAGAAGAACTGCACTGAGGGAATCCTGACGTGAGGGCAGCAGTTCAGAGACTGTAAGAGCAGCAAACAAAACCACTATCTGGGACCATGTGAGTTTCTGCTGCCCACAGAGGACTGTCAAAGAAACATTTTGCATGTAATATGTGTTTTATGTCTTAGAGTTCCTTGAAAACTAAAAATTGTCCTCACATATTCAGAGTTGTTGTTTTTTTAAAATTGGAGAAAGCAGAAGGTGGAATCAAGAGACTAACCTAAAAAAACTTATGTTCCAGCATTTAAAATTTTCCTTTTTTACTTTAAATTTCATGAGACATAAATATTAGAAGGGCAAAGGACACCTGTGGGTAGAATGCAGTAGAGAAACACTACAAAAAGTCCATCAAAAGTAGAAATGCAATTCAACAAATGTGTGTTGAGTGTCCCCCACAACATGCAAGGATTGGTTGAAAATGTGAAGAGCAATAAGAAACAGTCCTCCCCAATATTCATAACATAATAGGATAGAGAACTTTACATAAACACATAAATGACACTAATATGAGGCAGACTGCTACACAGGGAAAGGAGAGATTAAATTATGAGTGATATGATTATGCTTCTTAGAGGAGTAAGGACTTCTGCTAGGTTTTTAATAAAATACTAGTAATAAGAACCAGAAACCAGATGAAGAGGAATTTCTACTCAGAGAGAACCTGAGCATAGATCTGGATGCAGGAATGAAAGGCATGTACGGGACAGTTAATGGTCCAGTGTTAGCAGAGCATTAAAAAGTAGCAGTTAAGTTAAATGTACATATTCACACATGTATAAATAACATAATGTGAGTGAAAACATCCAAGCATGGTGCCTGGCAAAGAGTAGGGGCTCAGTGTGTTAATCACATGTTATCTTGCATTTGAATATGATTAAGAAAGTGTGATAATGAATAAAAATTAGATGAAAATGTTAGGAAAAGTGAAAATTAGTAACTATGGAAGGACATAGCTTGTGAAGATATTTCAGGCTGCATGCGATTAGAGATAGATTTATAGCTTTTGAAATTATTTTTGATAGATTTGTTGATGTATAATTGACATACAATAAATGGCACATATTTAAATTGTACAATTATTACATATGATTACACCCATGAAACCAATTTCACAATCAAGATAATGAACGTATCCATCACACCCCCAAATTTTCTCACGTCTCTTTGTAATCCCCCTCTTCTACTTCTCTTCCTCTTAATCCCCAGGCAACCAATGATTTGCTTTCTGTCAACTATACATTAATTTGCATTTCCTATAATTCTATATACATGGAATCCTCAAGTATATTCTCTTTTTTGTCATGATCCTTTCACCCAACATAAATACTTTGAGAGTCAACCGTGTTGTACTGTATATCAGTAGTTCATTTCTTTATGAATGTACTACTGAGTACTATTTCTTTATGTGGATATACCACAGCTTATTTCCATTCACTACTGATGAACATTTGGGCTGTTTCCACTTGGGGACTATTACAAGTAAAGCTGCTATGAACATCCATGTATAAGTCTTTTAATGAATATATGCTTTTGTTTCTCTTGGGTAAATATCTAGGCATGGAACGGCTGGATCACGTGGTCAGTACACACTTAACGTTTTTAAGAAACTGCCAAATTCTTTCCCAAAGCAGTTCTACCATTTTATATTCCCACAGTAGTGTGAGTTCTGGTTCCTCTACATCCTTGCCAACATTGGGTATAATTTGGCTTTTATTTTTTTTGCGGTAGGCGGGCCTCTCACTGTTGTGGTCTCTCCCGTTGCGGAGCACAGGCTCCGGACGCGCGGGCTCAGCGGCCATGGCTTACGGGCCCAGCCGCTCCGCAGCACGTGGGATCTTCCCGGACCGGGGCACGAACCCGTGTCCCCTGCATCGGCAGGCGGACTCTAAACAACTGAGCCACCAGGGAAGCCCTAATCTGGCTTTTTAGAAATTTATTATCTTACCCCAATCACACACAAATAGCCTTTTTCCACTGATGGGATAAGTTCAATAGACTATGTTTTCAATAAATTTTTAAAATAACAAAATATCCATATTGTTCAGAAAAGATAGATAAATGCCAGAGAAAATAGCTAAAAGGGTTAAGGGGATGGACTTCTGGAAAGTGGGCCAAGAGGTAGGAAGAAAAGGGGCAGGATATTATTGGTATTTATGAAATTGTAAAGACTATTAAATTTTTTAACATACCATGGATTATTTTAACAGGTAATTCAAATATTTTTAAATGACTAAACCAAAGTAGTCTCAGAATTTTTTCCACAAGAGCGCAAAGAACCCCGTTAACTGTGTTTAAATTAAAATTGACTATAACATGAAATTCTTATTAGGTACTTCGTATTGTAAATACACTGTAGATTAATCATCACAATTAATGTATTTTGTAGCCCTTAAATCAAAAGCAGCATTGTTACAGATAACCTGGAGATGATAAACGGTTCAAAAATCCCTCTTTATCCTAAGGAGAGTTCACACTGAAATAATGTATAAACATTATGAAGACAAGTACTTTTTATAGTCATTAGCCACACCTCATTAAATGTTTGGCCTTTGGAAGGTATTGGTGTAGATTAAATTTAAATAACTGACAATGGTTGAATAATTTACAATTAAAAACACAGCTTTGGGCTTCCCTGGTGGCGCAGTGGTTGAGAGTATGCCTGCCGATGCAGGGGATGCGGGTTTATGCCCCGGTCCAGGAAGATCCCACATGCCGCGGAGTGGCTGGGCCCGTGAGCCATGGCCGCTGAGCCTGCGCGTCCGGAGCCTGTGCTCCGCAACGGGAGAGACCACAACAGTGAGAGGCCCGTGTAACGCAAAAAAAAAAAAGACACAGCTTTAATTCATGTGTGACACAGCTTTAATTCATGTGTGTTAATGGTTGTACAGTCTCATTATTGCTACTGTGACTGCTCTGGTTACAAAATGGATAAGACCTGAGGAGGCAGCATAATATAAAAGTGAAGCACGTGATCTTTGGCTTCAGAAAGCTTGGGTTTCAATTCTGACATCATTTACTAGCTATGTGACAACATGTAAGGTGACATTACAAAGCCTCAGTTTTTTCATTTCTAAAAATAGCATTAAAATGATACCGACTTGTTAAGATTGTTTTGAGGAGTACATGATGTAAACTCCAAGCACAGTGCCTGGCACATAAGTGATCGATAAAGTTCAGCTATTGTTAGTACCTGGGACTCATTACTGTAAAATGTTCCAAGAGCTAGAAGTTAAGTACGATAGGGGGTTTTAATTGGAAAATGATTACATTTTATCAACATTCATGCCAATTAAAGTAGTAAATCATTAAAATCCTAGAAGGACTTGAATGATTTTATAATGAGAAATAGATACCAACCTCTAGTTGATTGGTTAATTGGTATATACTGACTGCACTAAGGTTCTTTTGAATCATTATTGTTCTCTTTCCAAATGAATGGCAGGGCATATTCTCTAGTTAAGGTAATGGAGCTAACGTTAGTTCTGCAAAGATAATTTTAAGTCATGGTTTGGAAATGAAGATATAAGATTATAGTAAATTCTGTAAGCAGTTAAGAGTACTGACACTAACGTTCTTTTGATTTATCTTCAAATTCACCAACTCTTTCTTCTGTCATCTCCATTGTGCTGTTAAGTCCATCCAATAAAATTTTTTATTCAGATATTGCATATTTCAGTTTTGGAATTTCCATTTGGTTCTTTGTGAAACTTTTTATTTTTCTCCTGAGAATTTATATCTTTTCAATCATTTCAAGCATATTTTCCATTATGTTACTGAGCGTAGTTATAAGAGCTACTTTAAAATCCTTGTTTGCTATTTTCAACATCAGGGTCAGTGCCCAATGATCATCTTTTCTTTTGAGAAGGGTACACATGTTCTTGTTCTTCAACAAGAACTTTTGAATTGTAGCTGGACATTGTGAATGATAAGTTGTGGAGACTGAGTTCTGGTATAGTCCTCTGATGAGTGTTGAATTTTTTGGTCTAGAAGTCAATTAACTTGGTTGAACTAAAACTGTATATTCGGTGCCTTGGAAAGCAGTTCAAATCCTACTCAGCTTTTTAATCCTTCAGTGGTCTGCCTGCAGTTTACCATGCACATGTGTAATTCAGGGATAGATCAGAGGTTTGGGCAAACTGTATACACAGAATTTGTGTCTCCTCTCTCTCTGGTTCTCACCTTCCTGCAATTCCACCCTCACTTTCCAATGGCTCTTGGTTGCCTGAAATCTGTCTTTTAGACAACAGGACTGCAAGTTTTCTGTAAGAGTTTTAGTCACCTTATGCAGCAGTGACTGGAGTCTGCCCTCACTTTACAAGCCACAAAATTCAGGAAACTCTCCTTGTATCATTCCTTTTGTTCACATGCTAACTTCCCTGCTTTGTTTTTCTGCTGTTTTTCTCCAGTGCCTTTATGTGGTTGATCTTTGTATTTTTCCCAGAGTTTATAGTTGTTGTTTGTGGAAGGGTCAGTCTCCTAGAAGCTCACTCAGCCATACCAGAAGCACACTGACCGCTAATTATACTTAAGTTCTACTCTCCACTAGATGTGGACAGGATTAGTGGTAAAGCCTGCAAAGACGTCTGGACCACTCCCCCTTTCCCAAGAGAAAGGGACTCTCATCTGAAGGTATTAGTTTCCAGAACACTGATGCGACTGTATTTCCATGTGGGTAGGGTTGCTATTTGTTCAAGAGTCATCCTGACTCTTTAAGATGAGTTGATGACAAATTCCACAAGTATAAAAACAAAATCACTCTGCCTTTTTCTCTCTTCTCTTTTTATCAGGAACACTCAGACACTTTCGTTGTTTCACCTTCAGGTACTTAAATGGAGCTACATTGAAAGTCTGGGTTTAAGTGGACAAAAAGACCTCAGATCTAAGCCATGTTTGGGAAACCTAAGAGCACTACATTCGAGTTTGGGAGATAAGCATCTTTGATCATTCTGTTTTTAAGTATTCAGTTTCATTTTATAATTTCCCCTTAAGAATAGCGACAGTAGTAGTGACAGTGGGCATGACAAAAAGTGAGAGATGTAGGGGAGGGAAAGCAAAGAGAAATGTAGTAGTGGAAATTCTGTCCGGGGAGCTCAAAATTTCTTAGAAGCTAAAAAGAATTTTTTAAATCTTTATGTGTTACATAATCAAATCACATCCAAGTTCCCACAATAAGCTGCACAGCAAGGGCTAGAACCCAGATGTGCTTACTTCAGCCCAGTAAGTTTCCAACCACACCATATGCCAACAAGCAGTCTATAAATCTAGACTCCCCAAATCAAAGAACTTTGTTGCTGGAGGGATTATGAGCCTCATCATTAAACTTCAAGCCCTACTGGAAAATCTCTGAATTTTTGTTCCACTAAAACATTTCCTATTATAATTGAGAAATTTCTTGCTCTAGTAAAGTTCCTTATGTAGTTTGGTAGCTTAAGAATCATTAAAAAAAACCCAAAAAACATTAAGAAACACTTCCCGGGCTTCCCTGGTGGCACAGTGGTTGAGAGTCTGCCTGCCGATGCAGGGGACACAGGTTCCTGCCCCGGTCCAGGAAGATCCCACATGCCGCGGAGCGGCCAGGCCTGTGAGCCATGGCTGCTGGGCCTGTGCTCCGCAACGGGAGAGGCCACAACAGTGAGAGGCCCACATACCACAAAAAAAAAAAACAACACTTCCCCCTTCTGCCTTAAAAATTTTACAGTTAAAAAAAAATCCTTACCTAATTATATGAACAATATGTGTTAAGTTATAACAAAGTATATTTTCTGTGCCAACTACTAGGACCTAATAAAATGAATATCCCTATGGTTATCTGAAAATAGGTCTGCTTTTATGCCAATTTACAATACTATAAACCCTTATTAAAACTTGGCTGATTGGTATAGAATAATAAGGTATTCTTTAAGTCTGAAAATGCTAAAAAGCTATTCAACAATCTGGCCTTATTTATGTGTGAATCAGTTCTATAAATGCTTCACAAGTTACTCTACAGCTATAAGAATCCCCCCCTTTAAAAATGCTAAATACAGACAAAAGCCAATTCTTCCCAGATCTGTTCATAAAAAGTACCTCTCCAGAGGCAACCACATGGTCTCTGACCCTGACTTACTGCTATTCTGTGACTCCATCAGGCCCATACCTAGATAGAACCAGCTGTGTAAGGAAGCACACCAGTAGTTTCATGACCAGCCTAAAGAGTATATCATTATACTGTTCAGCCCACAGCCTGGAGTTACACAAAGTATATTCTGGCCCAGAAGCTTCCAGGGACAACTTCAATCCTCTAAATTCTCTATTTCTCATTTAAAATCCCATACTTTTCCTATTGAAATGGTCATACTTTTTACTTTCATTACCATAAATAATCCATGTATATGAAACAACAATGTTTTTTTAAGGTTTCTTAGTCTTTCCTTCTGCATCTAATTCTTCTAAGGCTTCACTTCCCTTTTTCTCTTCTTGTACGCAGCAGAACAAGCCACTAAGCTGTAGTTCTTTGGATGTGAACCTGTGTCTGATACATCATTTATAACTAGTAGAACTGTTTTTAAAGAAAACCAATGTGTGTCACAAGTGAACGAACTTTTTTTTCCCAGTTGACCTTTCCAGTCATCTGCAATGCCTTTGTTTTGTCAGGATGTAAACATCTACTATTCACACAGAAATGGAAAGTCATGTTGAGTGCAAGATGTAGATATCTTACGTGGGTTCCAAGAATGGTGAAGGTGGTGATTGTTGAAGCTGGGTGACGAGTTCATGGCAGCTCCCTGTCATACTCTAATTGTATGCTTGCAAATTTCCACATTAAAAATTAAATTTAAAAAAATAGAAAGAGGATCCCTTGAATACAGCTAGTCACTCCGGACTCTACCATTTCAAGGGACCGATGAACAGATAACCCTTTAAAGTGCATGTATTTAGGATCGCTAAACTGTATGCAGATGAACCTCCTATTTCCAGATATTTGTGATCTGGAACTCTATGAAAACTGTGGAAAATCAAGAAATTAGCAGAACCAGTAACTAATAAGAACCTGCTGTATAGCACAGGGAACTCTACTCAATACTCTGTAAGGCCTATATGGAAAAGAATCTAAAAAAAAAAGTAGATCTGTGTATATGTATAACTGATTCACTTTACTGTACACCTGAAACTAAGACAACATTGTAAATCAACTATATTCCAATAAAAATTTTTTAAAAAAGAAAGAATTAGCAGAACCAAACTCCCTTTCCAACCATGCTAACTGATGAGAACAGAGCCCTCATCATCCTCTGTCTGTGCCACTTGCCCTGCTTTTGACATTAAGCTGCTGCAGAGGTGACATGCACATCAGTACTTCCAGTGCTGACTGCTCTGCCATCAACCTAGGTCTTCCCAGGCTCATTATAAAAAATGTAACTGCTACTTAAGGAGACTTGAATGCCACCCTATTTAATGATGGAGATTCTGATCCTTATCTGGACTCATCATCACCTAAGAATTCCAGATTTATGAGGAAAACCTGCTAAAACGTCTAGAATTAAAGTTTTATGTTGGAGTCTTTTCTGAACAGTAAATCATAAAACTTTAAAGGCAATCGTTCATCCTTTTAAAGACTTACAGAGACTCTGATATTTCTTAGGATGTTTCAATTATTAAATACGTTTCATTAACAGAAAATTGTCTCCTTTATTCCTTATGTAAATTTCTCGTGCCAGAATTTTGTTGTATAGGTCCCTAACTCAATCATTTCCATGGGGAATTATTTATTCCATTATTTAGTTGAGTACTGAAAACATGCCAGGCGTTCTCAAGTGCTGAGGATATAACAATAAACAAAACAAACAAGTAGTTCTAAAGTAGCTTATATTTAACAGGGAAAAAGACAATAAAAAATAAATAAGTGGGCTTCCACTTATTTATAAGTGGGTGGCGCAGTGGTTGAGAGTCCGCCTGCCGATGCAGGGGACACGGGTTCGTACCCCGGTCCGGGAAGATCCCACATGCCACGGAGCGGCTGGACCCGTGAGCCATGGCCGCTGAGCCTGCGCGTCCGGAGCCTGTGCTCCACAACGGGAGAGGCCACAGCAGTGAGAGGCCTGCGTACCGCAAAATAAATAAATAAATACTATACTAGATGTTGACAAGTGCTCTGGAAATAAACAAAGCAGTGAAAGAGGGACAGGGATGCTAGGGAGGGAGAGTTAATGTTTCTTGCCAAGAAATACTTCATTGGTAAGTTGATATCCACAGGGCTTTGACATGCAAAGTAAGCAACAAAACAATTTCTGAAGAAAGAATGTTACAGACAAAAAGGAACAGCAAAGGCTTTACAGCATCAACATACTTAGTGAGTTCAAGGAACAGCCGGGAAGCAAGTAGGACTGGGTAATAGGGTGCGGCCAGTTCATGGAGGACATTGCAGGCTTCCTTGTAAAAGAAAATCATTTTTTATCCTGAGCCAAATGGAAGAAGCCATCAAAGGGCTTCAAGCGGAGGAGTGACGGGATATGATTTATATTTTTACAAGGATCCCTCTGGCTACTGTCTGAAGGACAGACTGTAAAGAGGCAAGGTTACAACAAGGAGACCAGTAAGGAGGCTAAAGTCATAATCAAGGCTGCCTGGCCCTGGGTAGTAGTGGTGGAATTTGTGAGTGGTGATTAAACTCCAGACATATTTTTAGGACAAAGCCAACAGGATTTGCTGATAGAATGTAAGAAATGTCGAGAATGACTGGTAGAAAAGCATTGCCATTTGCTGAGAAAGGAAAGACCATAAGAGAGCAAAGCAAAGCAGCGCGCAGACCACTTTCTGACTCTGAGTTTGTTGCTCCTTTTTTCCCAAATGGCAACAGTTGCATAAAATTCACGGCGCAATAGGAGAACCAGGAGATGGCATGACCAGGGTTACCACCACACTCTCAACAAACACAAGAATGAGCTCCCAAGAGCACTTTCTTGTCACTCTCTACATCCCATCCTTCTCTCCCAGAACACAGAAATAGAGAACACGAGTCTGAGAATCTGGCATATCGCGTCTATAAATTTGTGGACACAAAATTCTCATCTTGTTAAAAAATATTCAGGGTCTCTTTCTTCCATGTTACGTAAATACAAACCCTTTCCTCTGCCCCTCTCCTTTTTTCTTTGCTATTCTTATCGCTCTTTCAGTACTCTAGGTGTGCCCTTTTGAGAAAAATAAAGGTTCAAAGAAAGAAGTGTCACATTCAAGGTACAGGTTTGTTCCACGTGGCTGTATGGGCTCCAGCACCTTTGCTGAGTTTGCACTCCTTTTGTTTTGTAGGCATAGATTCTCGAAGTAGTTGCCCATAACCTGGATGTCAGAAATTCAGAATTTCAGACCCTAGCATCATCACGTTGACTCCCTGCCCCAAACTGACAGGCAGGGAGGTAAATTCTTTTCAGACAGATACCATAAACCATCTCATCATCAGTCATCACCACATTGCTCTTTTTCTTTGAAATAAATATACCCAGTGATTTTGCTTCTAAGGTAATGTTTTTCAACCTTTATTCCCAGCATGAGTTTAATCCTGCCTGTTTTCCTACATTCCTCTTCAAAGGCTCTGCTTCATCCTGCCTGGGCCTCTGAGAGACCCGTTCCCTGCCAGGATACAGTGAGCAGTCAGTTCACTTGATCGTGAACTTTGATCCTCCAACAAGGAATTGTTTTTTGAGTGAGTACAAAACAGTCTTCAAAGGGTCACTGTGTGCAATGCATTGTGCTAGATACCGTATAGGATAAAATAGAAAAAAAGACTTACTCTCTTGAAGGCATGACAAACCTTACAATCTTTTCTGAAGACATACTGATCACTTTATGTCTGAAAATATTTAGTGTTTCTAGAAGACAGAAGGTAAGATCTATGGGAGCTAAGAGACTGCAAATTGCCTACAGCTGTATCTGTAAGAGAACACACTGCCTCACAGGAAGCCAAAGTCCAAGTCCCTTCTTGAGGTCCAGATGAGTCTGGAAAGGTACCACCTGTGTTCTGGGTAGAAGCAGAAACCAGTCAAACAGAAAGGAGGGGGATGACCACTGAGGCAGGTCAGCAAGAGGCTCCCAAGGAGCCAGACTATGCGTGGACAGCCTAGGGGAAAGCATGAATCAAATTCCAGGTGTGGTGGTAGGAGGGAAAGCAGGATGGGTCCCTGGAGCAAGGGCAGGTCAAGGACAGAAACCTGGGCTGAGCCTGTAGAGAGGAAGTACAGAAGGAAGGCGGGAATGGTGCTTGACAGTAAAACCAGCTCCCCTGGGCATTCTTCCTGAGTTCCCGCTCCCAAAGCTTCTCGGCCCCAAGCAGCATTGATGTCCCCCTCGGTAAAACCCCATACTCTGTACACACAGTGGAAGTACCCACGCTGTATGTATGTTTATGTGCCTAACCTCTCACACACAATGGAAGTTCAGTGGATACTCGGGGAAGTGAGCTGAAGGGGGGTGGTGCAGGAAGGAAGTTAGGACAGTACTTAGAGTCTCAATGCAGAGAAGCCAGAAGACAATTATACTGGTTTCCTATGGCTGCTGTAGCGAAGTGCCACAAACTTGGTGGCTTAAAACAATATACATTTATTCTCTTAGAGTTCTCGAGGCCAGAATCCAAAATCAGTTTCACTAAGCCAAAGTCAATGTTCCAGGAGGGACAACCCTCCCTTCCGAGGTTCTAGGGGAGAATCTCTTCCTTGCCTCTTCCAGCTTCTGGTGGCTGCATCGCTCCAATCACCGCATTTGTGGTCACATTGCCTACTCCTATTCTGTACATTCGTGAAATCTCCTGCCTCTCTTATAAAAAATCTGTGATTGAATTTAGGGCTTACCCAGATAATGCAGAATAATCTCCTCATCTGCAGATCCTTCATTTAATTACATCTGAGAAGATCCTTTTTTTGTCATAGAAGGTAACATTCATAGTTTCCAAGGATGGGGACATGGATATCTTTTGGGAGGCCATTATTCAATCTACTACAACAATGAACTTGGTTACATATTAAGGCAGAAAAGAAGGAAGTGGAAGGAATACCAGAGGGAGAGACACTTCTCTGAGAATACCTTGTATAGTTCTGACTTTGGGGAATATGTTAATGTTCTTTTTTTTAATTTTATTTATTTTTGGCTGCATTGGGTCTTCGTTGCTGTGCGCAGGCTTTCTCCAGTTGTGACAAGCAAGGGCTACTCTTCATTGCAGTGTGCAGGCTGCTCACTGCGGTGGCTTCTCTTGTTGCGGAGCATGGGCTCTAGGCGCACAGGCTTCAGTAGTTGCAGCACGCGGGCTCAGTAGTTGTGGTGCACAGGCCCTAGGGTGCGTGGGCTTCAGTAGTTGTGGCGCAGGGGCTTAGCTGTTTTGCGGCATGTGGGATCTTCCCGGACCAGGGATCGAACCCATGCCCCCTGTGTTGGCAGGTAGATTCTTAACAACTGCGCTATCAGGGAAGTCCGTTAATGTTCTTTTTATTTAAAAATAAAGTTAGACAACAAGAAGGAGAAAGGGAAAAAAACCTAAAGCTGAAAGCAAACTGAAAGAAATCATCAGTATTTCAAATAAATAACATAACCACACCTAAGAGGGTGGGAGAGAAAATGCTAATCCGAGCAATGTATGATCACAGTATTTAACCACATA
The DNA here is from genome assembly GCF_008692025.1 of Phocoena sinus. Classification (NCBI taxonomy): domain Eukaryota; kingdom Metazoa; phylum Chordata; class Mammalia; order Artiodactyla; family Phocoenidae; genus Phocoena; species Phocoena sinus. The sequence goes on along the minus strand of NC_045774.1, from coordinate 70,011,541 downwards.
CCCTCAGCCCTAGGAGTGATAAGAGTGCCAAAAAGGCACCCAAAGACAAATAACCCAAAACAAATCCTGAACTATTTTTGTAGGTTTTTTTGTAATGGTTTGAACAAAGCAATTCTGAAACTATTTTAGATGCATTGCAGGAATGAACAAATGAGTAAATATATTGATGTTTTTGAGAACCTGGATTTTCATTGTGGAAGAAGGAGTATGCAAATACGGAATGGGGAAAAGTAAAAAAGAACTTTGTGTGGAGAACTTAGAATTGGCGGTACTGATGTGACTTATAATTTCTAAAATATGTATGTGTATATGCCTGTATATGTATACATGTATATTTATGTGTGTGTGTGTGTGTGTATTTAAGTATGTGTGTTTATATGTGTATACACAAGCATATGTTTCCTAGATCTCCCACTAGGGACTAGAAGCAAAGACATCCCAGTAGCAGTGAACACACCAAGTACCTAGGCATTGATCTCTAATACCATTCCTCACTAGAAAACACCAGGACTCCTCAGAGACATGGCTGATTCCAGAACTTGGGAATTTTAAGTAGAAACTGGAAATGTGCAAGAAGAAACTGGAAAATCTTATGCCAAAAAGTAAGGAAGTACTCAGCAAGTGATAGGGTATGTCACAAGACACATGAAGCAAACCCTCTGGCTCACACTGGTCATATCTGTGATCATTTGGGCACTAAAATCATTAAGGACAGTAATGAATTATAAACCATTGAAAAAAACTGGAATCCGTGATTCATTTATCTAATAAATCAATCAAGGATAAATCAATAAATGGGGGAGAATGGCAGGATCTTGCTTACAGTAAAAATGCCAAGTGCGGACAGAAAAATGTAGAAGAGCTAGAGCGGGCAAATAACCATTTTGCAACCATCATATTAAAGGCTGGTCCAGATGAGTACCGTCAATGATGCTAAATCTAGGGGGAAAGTTTTATTAAATTTGAGTTGTCTTACAGCATTTCCCCTGAACTGCTTATTAATTACAAGGAAAAAAGATAGTAATTATATGGTGGAGAATTGAACCTGTTGACTGGATTCAAAAATTAACATCAACATAAGGACAGATGGACATCAGAGTCTCAAGATGCAATGTCCTGACAGGGATACGACATCACTTATGAAGCATTCCAGTCAAGGCATTTTTTTACATAATTTTTTTAGGTTATGTTGTATTTTCATTTTTATTCAGTTCAAGAAATTTTCTTTTTTTTTTTTTTTTTTGGCTGCACGGCATACAGGGTCTTAGTTCCCCAACCAGGGATTGAACCCGCACACCCTGCAGTGGAAACAAGGAGTCTTTTGGGGTTTTTTTTAATATTTATTTATTTGGTTGCACTGGGTCTTAGTTGTGGCTTGCTGGCTCCTTAGTTGTGGCATGTGAACTCTTAGTTGCGGCATGCATGTGGGTTCTAGTTCCCTGACCAGGGATCGAACTCAGGCCCCCTGCACTGGGAGCGCAGAGTTTTAACCACTGCACCACCAGGGAAGTCCTCAATCAAGGCATTTTTGAAGTTCACCTACTCTGACTATTAAGTTCCAGTGTTGGTCCTCAGCTTTCTTCACCCTCTCATTCAGAAGATGAAAGTATCTTTTTTTTTTTTTTTTTGCGGTACGCGGGCCTCTCACTGCCGTGGCCTCTCCCGTTGCGGAACACAGGCTCCGGACGCGCAGGCTCAGCGGCCATGGCTCACGGGCCCCGCCGCTCCACGGCACGTGGGATCCTCCCGGACCGGGGCACGAACCCGCGTCCCCTGCATCGGCAGGCGGACTCCCAACCACTGCGCCACAAGGGAAGCCCTTAAGTATCTTTTTATAAAACCAGAGAGTGCTGCTGGATTTCACATCTGGGTTTTAGTTAGTTGTATGCTGCTCACCCTCATTTATTCCTGTAGTAAAGATAATAATATATATGTAATAAAAATACTACTCTATACCTATTTTATTCTGTTCTTATTGTATTTATTCTATTATTCTTATTATTATACTCATTCTAAGGCAGCCAAAGTGAAGAAAATTAATTAGTAGAAATCTTTAAGATCTTGAAGTAAGAATTTCTTTTTGTGTTTTGAAGTTCCTAAAAGTTCCTGAGAAGGGAAAGTATAGAACAAAAACAAAATGTGCAAAAAATGATTCCTGCATCTCTATGTCTGTCAAGACCAAAAAAGAGGACTCCAGAAATGAGAAGATCAGGAAGAATTCATTGCAGTTGTTCATCACAAGATAATCAGAACCTGAATGCAACACAGCTGATGGCTGCCTTCCTTCCAAGCACTCTGCTCCCTTAGCTGCTCTTGGTTTTGTTTCTTCTTTGCTGCTTCTCAATCTCTTTAACTCACTCCTTCTCAACAGAATCTTTAAAACTTTCCATTCCTTAGGGCTCTATGTTTTATGCCTTAAGTTGACATTCTGTCCCTGGATAATCTCATTCATGCTCCTGTGATTTTCATTAATGTGCCAATGACTCCCAAACGAGAATCTCTAGCACAGATGGCACTCTCCAAGGTCCTGAGTCACATATCCAATTCTCTACTGGATATCTCCACCCATGAGTGACACAAACTCATGTCCAATTCCCAAAGCTGATTCTCGGTGTTTTTACAACTTCTCAACCAAACACCTGGGAGTCATCTTTGACACTCCTCATCACACACCATCCATTCCCACTTAATCCCCAAGTCCTGATGATCTACCCACTTAATAACTCTTAAATATGTACACTTCTTTTTATTCCTTAATCACCACCATTTCTCACACTTTCCTAGCTGACCTCCCTGCATCTGTTTTTGGTTGCTCCAAACTATTCTCCACATAGGAGTCAGAATAATCGTTTAAAGTGTGAAATTGATTCAGGGTATTTTCTACTCAAAGCCTTCTGTGGTTTCCCATTACTCTCAAGATAAAATCCTGAATCATTAATATATTTCATTTCATGCTACAGTTTTCCTGGTTCTCTTTATGCCAGCCTTATGCTGTGTTTTCAGTTCCTTGGGTATATCTTGCTTTCTCACAACAGGACATTCAAACATGCCATTTCCCAGGTTTGTGACCTCCTGTTTCCCCATTCCTAGCTTAGCCAATTCCTATTTGTCCTTCAGATTTCAACTGAAACCATCTGTTTCTTAAGGAGGCTCTTTGTAATGGTGATTCCTCATTTCTTCTCCTTCATCCTCAGTCCTTTCTCTTTTTTCCTACCCTGCTCTGTGTACCAGAAGGTTCAGACATACCACCTGCCTCACTGGGGCTCCCTTGCCCTATGGTTCTGGCTGGGATGGCAATGGAAGCACTTGTAGGAAAGCCGAGGGCAAGAAGAGAGAGACCTCAGGGGAAGAGAGTGAAACTGAGCAGGACCCTGTGGGACCTTCCTGAAGACAGACCCCAGTGTGCCCAACCTCTTGTTTGTAGAAAAGCTTTAGCTCCCTAGGTCTTCTCTGAATTACAAAGAGCAAATTTAATCAGAAAAGTGAGAAAATGCAGAAACAAAGGAAAATAGTCAAGCAAGACAAAACACCTTTAGTTCCTCCTCAAGGGCTATAGATAACATCCTGAGCCATATCCTTGAGTTGTTTTGCAGATACTAAGACCCCCACCAAGTAGAAGTTGTTAACTGCTGACCACCAGCACGTAGACCCCAGACAGGTTGCAACCAGAAGGTTGATGATGTTGACTCCCAAAATACCACCCAGTTACCTCACTACCAACCAATCAGAAGCATGTCCACAAACTGGGCACGTTGGGACCCTCTCCCTCATCTTGCCTTTAAAAACCCTTCCTGAGGAGTTTGGGATTAACAGGTACACATTACTATATATAAAACAGACATCTAACAAGGACCTACTGTATAGCACAGGAACTATGTTCAATATTTTGAACATACTGAACTATGTTCAATAACCCATAAGGGAAAAGAATCTGAAAAAAATAGATATGTATGTATGTATAACTGAATCACTTCGCTGTACACCTGAAACTAACACAATACTGTAAATCAACTAAACTTCAATTTTTTAAAAAACCCTTCCCTGAACTCCATCAGGGAGTTAGGTCTTTCGAGCGTGAGCTGCCAATTCTCCTTGTTTGGTCCCATGTCGGGTGCCTTGCAGTAAACACCGTACTTTCCTTCACCACAGCCCAGTGTCAGTAATTTGGTTTTGCTGCGTGTTGGGTGAGTGGACTCAAGTTTGGTTCTGTAACAAGAGAAGCCCTTGCTCCTCCCCTGCCTTGACTCTGGGATTCTAGGAGTGGCCATGCCCTCTTCTCAATGCTAGTTCTCACCAGGTGAAATATATAAAGGCTCCCCCATGATACTAGTCTCTAAATAACTCAACAACCACTGGTCACATAAGCCTGTTGACACCTCTGTAAATTGCCTTATCGTTTGAGTAGAATTCTGTTGGGACTCTGACTGTTACACTATCCCTGACTCATTGTTTTATGCTCCCCAAATCCTCTTTATTTTCTCTTAGATAACACTCTCCAACCATGTATGGAAGAACTTGTTGAAAGTTTACCTTGTGCACTTGATCATAAGCCCCACAGAGTCTGTATCTGTCTTTTCACTATTGTATCTCCAGCACCTAGTACACTATCATGTTGTATCGTTAAATATCTATTTACTAAATGAAGGAATAACATTGAATGGTGATTGTGGAAATGGAGGGGTATGCGGGACATAAAGAGGGTGGCTCAAATAAAACTGCTAAACACAAATCAGCAAAATTTTCCAATCCATTACAGCACATATAAACTACTTAAATGAAATACTGTATGTAAATAAACTGAAAATAATAGAGCACTATTTTATTTACATGCCTCTTAATGTTGAAATTAACTCCTCAGGGTCTTTCTGTTCAACCTCTTGCTTTTTGTTGCAAGCTGTCCCCTGAGTTGGAGAGAGCTGAGCTAGATGATGATGGGAGAGCACATGGAAAGGAAGACACGCACAGACACTCATCCTGTTTATAGAGCTGCAAAATGTCCTCAAATTCCAGCAGCATTAAGAGTTGCTGCAGCCAATATTAAGCTATGCAAGATGCACATTTCTTAAGGAAATTGAATTTTCAGAGAAGAATGGGATCAGCTTTCGAAAAATTGTCTAATATTTCAAATGAAATATTTACTTTTATCCATTCAATTTTTTAAAAACTAGAGTTAAAGATTGTGCATAATTACTCTCATGGGAAAAAAACACCAACCCACAACAGAAATAAAGTTTGTAGACTCAGAAACGGAAAAATACTGAGACATCAATACTTCAGGAGCTGACTGTCTAGGTATGTCGAGCCACATAACAGAACGATCCTTCTGTAGGTCACACTGGCACCTAAACTCAAGTTTAGAAGGGCAGTATTTAATACTACAAGAGATAGTGGACTTCAAATCCTTATTTATTTATTTAGTGAGTTGTCAGGCTTCTTAGAAAAATAAAGATTACTGGGATCATTAGAATTAGGAAATGCTAACATATAATAATGTTCCTTTGCAAGGGGCAGCCTGGGGATCCTCCACCTATACTCATTTTTCCAGATCTTTCCTGAGCTGAACAGGAAAGATAGGAGACTGGCCAGAAGCACGCAGGCACTCCAGTCTCCCACTGCTCCAGGAGTCTGCTCACCCACATCTTTTCCTACATACACTGCTAAGCTTCACTTGCTCCTATTAGTCCTACAAATCTCCAGCCATTTTCCGGGAAACCCACACCATTCGTTTCATATCCGCTGTCACCTGTGTTTGCTCAAACCAGACTCCCATTCTACCTAGTCCAGGTAGGATTCTCAGACACCCTCAATCCACACACCATCTCTATGGGGCTTCAGTGAATGTGGCTGCTCACAGAATTATGTTCCCACGTGATGGAGATGCAAGAAATCTATTAGACCTGGCTCAAGTCTCCTGTTTTACGGACAGGAAAGATAGACCCACAGGAGCAAAAGGACTTGCTTTTCCCTCAGAGTTGCAGAGTGGTAGGCAAAAACTGTTAGTTCTCCAGCTTCTCAGCAAGTCACTGAGTTTCCAAGCAGCCCACCCAATCACTGAGCTTGCAAGCAGTTCAGTGTATAGTTCTACAACTGGTAACATCCAATGTGGAAAGAGTCTATGACTTTGTTGCATTTTCAACATAATTCATAAAATCATTTCCTTGATCCAAAAGGTGAGGTTTACTTTCTGCATTTTCTTCTCAATCTCCCTCTCCCTCTCCCTCTCTCTTTCTCTCTCCACCACACCCTTCCTCCTCCTCTCCCTTTCTCCTCTTACTTTATCTAGTTTTCTTCTTTAAAAACACAACAGGTTTATTGAAAATAATTAGGAAAATACAAAAAACGTACAAAAAAAATCCATCCATAATCTCATGACATGGAGAAAACAGTATATTTTCATCTCATTTTTCTGTGTGCATCTGGATTTGTATGTGTATAATCCCAGCCTGAATCTAAGCTGAGTACCCTGAACTCTATAGCTGCTCAATACCAACAAAGCAACCTAAAGTAAACAAAACTGATAGAGCTCTTTGTAAGTTCATAGGAGACAGCTTCAGGAACTCCTAGGCACAGCCAGTGAGGCTGAATTATACAAATTGAGGCAATGGACAGCAAAATTTGTGACACAGGCATTCATGAGACTTCATTTGCACACATAGGCTAGACTAATGAAGCCTAGAAAAACTCAGCCCACAAACATATTACAAAATAGATATCATATACTATATACAGTTTTGTATCCTGCACTTTTAATGTTTAATAAGTGGTACTTCACATCATCAAAGTACTTTAAAAAGATACAGTGGCTACTCACCTACGCCATTTGATATGAGCAATGACACAACGATTACAATGACCATGGAACAGGGTTCCTGATGTGGACACTCTCATTTGTGCCTCCAAGTGAGGGCTGCAAAGTGACAAGCAGATTCCTTCTCCTCTGAAATGAAATTGGGCTAGAAATACTGGAGAGTGTGTTTCTATTTATCAGCAAAGACTGATTTCTAAATGAGCTTAGGAGGATCACACAACTACTACTCTGTATTGTTCAATGCTTTCATGGGGCTTCCATCAATGTTCCCTGACAGTCTTGTATGATGCATTTTAGTATTTGCAACGTTTGTCTAAATTCCTCTGCCCTGTATCCCTACAGAATGTGCTGGTCTTGCTAAATAAATGTTACCTTAGCATTTGAAAAAAATAAAATATCTGGTCTTAAAAATGTTTATCTAAATTATTCTCCTTGTTTCCTCACTTAAGTGTTTTATCCCCAACTGTATGGTGTGGAGACAAATTGTTCCTATTTTAAACCCTATTCAGGAGAATGTGGAAGGAAGAGCCAACTGAAAAATAGAAAACAAAAATAGGAAAGTGTGAATGCTAGAGTCACATTTGTGCATTTACCTGCTGCTCTGTGACCATGCCACTGCTGAGCTCACAAATCACAGCCACGTTGCATTGCAACTGGCTCTCGGCACTTTGACTTCCCCGGAACTTCTCCTAGTTTTTTGTTTTGTTTTATGTTGTTTTAATAGACTTTCTTTGTTAGAACAGTTTTAGATTCACAGCAAAAGTGAGCAGAAGGTACAGAGATTTCCCATATACCTTCTGTCCCCGTTTATCAACATCCTCCACTAGAGTGGTACATTTGCTACAACTGATGAACCTACATTGACTTATAATCATTCAAATTCCATAGTTTACTTTAGGTTTCACTCTTGGTATTGTACATTCTGTGGGTTTGGACAAATGTATAATGACATGGATCCACCATTACAGTATCATACAGTATAGGGTTTTTTTTGTTTACATCTTTATTGGAGTGCAATTGCTTTACAATGTTGTATTAATACAGTATAGTTTTAATGCCCTAAAAAATCCTCTGTGCTCTGCCTATTCATCCTCCCTCCCCACTAACCCCTGTCAACCATGACTTAATCATCACATTTACCAACCACAAACAGCCAACCACAGATCAAAGAATCTCTTCTAAATACTTTCAATACTGAAAAATCCAATTTTATTTCATATCTGCACACAAAATTTTTCAGAGCATTTCATCTAAGATGTCAGTGTATTTGGCCATTTACTTAGAACTGAGGGACTAAATAAAATAACTTTTCAGTGATTTTGCCTATGTCTGATATTAAGAGGCTGAAAACTCATTCTAGCAACTGATTTTGCCTTCATGTCACTTGGATGGTCCTATTAAAAAATATTCATTTCCTGCTCATGTGTCAAAGTCCAACTGAGCTATTACCTTGTACAAAGAGTTTTCCTGGATATTCCCAGCTGCAATTATTCTCCTTGTTTCATATGCCAACCTCTATCATTTTACTTGTCGAGGCTTAGCTGATTTTAGGTCATTGGATATGTGTCTCGTCTTCCACTGGATTATAAGATAACGCATACGGTGAAGGCTAGCATGGGCTGAGCGGAGCGCCTGGCTCATGTTAAGCAAGTACTTAATGAATGTGTACTGTTTCCTTACACCCAGAGGGAGGCAGTGTCTAATTTATCTTTGTAGACTTCCATGACCCCATCAGTGTCATGCATATGTTCAGGAAGCACTTGTTAAAGTGGCTTGTGTTTAACTCCACATCATCAAATTCTCTAAATGTACTAAAAGTCAGAACATAATGTCTTAGGTTTATGAACACGGGCTTGACTTTTTGATAAGTTATTTTTTTAATGGGACCTAAAAATGTTATGTGTAATTGAGTACCTGACCCACTGTAGTAATGGCCATCACACTGACAATGGTGATAGCAGTATCACGTCTGTCTTATCTGATTCACAGAGGCATCTCGTATCTGTTTATCATACTCCTTTCACCCTCCCAAAACATGATTACTTGAGTCATAAAAATTATCGCCATTTTTGTGCTCATTCACAGATACAAATCAGCATACATAAGTTCCTCTAAATGTCGCATATATCAGAGTCCAGATTGCCTTTATTTGCTTTAAAGTGGAGATATATATATATACTTTTACTTACACACTCAGATGGACGAAAAGGGAAAATTCCAGCTGCTAATAATTAAAGTGTTATTTGTTTCTATTTTCAAATTTTACTTTTTCTAGCCTGTTTCTGTTAAATTCCCTGTTTTGCTTTCTTCTTCTATAAAGATGACCCTTCACTGTGTCCTTCTAGCCTTAGCTGCTCTCCTGCCTCTCAAAGCTACATCTTCAACTACCCACAGCATACTCCCTCTTGAACTTCCAGCCAGCCGCCTCTAGGAAGCTCTTCATCCTCTCAGAGAGAAATAGTGTTCTCTCCTTACTCCCCAAGTCACTAATGTCATCACTCATCACTAATGTCATCACTCTCCTCCAGGTCCCCAGGCTCACCCAGGCTTAACACCCCAGGCATCACCTTCTGCTCTTTCCTCTCCCTCACATCACCGTAGTGTTCACCAAGTTCATCCCAGCCTTTATTTTTGGTTCCTCTCCATTTTACCCTCCTTTTTCTATACCACCTTGCATATTTCAGATTCTTAGTCACTCCACACATAAGCATGATATAACAGTGTCTGAACTATTCCTAAAATGGCAATCTCATCACCTTGTGTCCTTGTTCCAAAACTTCAGTGACCTTTCCATGCCAGGATAAAATCTAATGTAGCCTAATGTATGTACTTGTACTTCAGTTCTACTAGAACTTGGCACAAGACTCAATTTTTTTCCTAATAATCGCCTTCAAAAATCTATTTTTTTTTCTTCCAGACATTTCTTGTTTTCCTTTCAGCTCGAATTTCTTCTCCCTGGTTAAGCCTTCTTTTACCCACACGGCTGGAAAGGACCTCTTCTTCCACAAAATTTCTTTGCTTTAGTGTTTATTCCACTCATTCAGCAATAATTATTTATTATCTTATCTGCTGTGCTTCAGGCTGTTACTGTATTTAAATTTCCTCATATGCATCTTGTTTCTCCAACTGGAATGTAAATACTGAATCTGAGGAATAATAGGGAACCAGAGACTTAAATTTCCCTGTATCCTTTACATTCTCAGCATGGTATTTGGCACATATACATAGACACTAAATAAACAATTATTGGTTCAATTTTTTATTACCCTTTTTATTGCTATTAAACATGCTGGTTTCAGGATCTAAAATATCCTCAGTGTTTGGTGGGGTTTGAATAAAAAAGTAATCCAGGAGAAAACAAGAAGCTGATCCATTTTCCCTCTTATACATTGTCTGCTGTTTTCAACCAAAGCATCTCGCTCATACTGTGAAAGCAGACCCAGACATTGCATCACAATTCCTCATTAGCCATTCCCAAAAAGCACAGCATGTTGATGCAGTCCTATTCATCAGAGGTATTTCCTGGAGAAGAAAAAGTCTCCATCATTGACATACCTCTGTCTTTTATTCTGAGACATATGGAATGTTGGCCTTTGCACTCTTGCAGGGATTTACCGTAATAGATGAGGCCCAAGTCAATGACGGTATTAATGTCATAAACCGGATGAGATGCTCACGAAGCAGAAAGCAATGACTAAAACCATCCCCTTGCTCATTACAGCCCCTTTCGAAAAATTTATAATAACAATTAACCATTTGTGTTTCATTCCTCTAGGTGATGAGAATGGTATGGACCTTAGCCCTGCTAATCACTTCCGGCTAATGTTCTCATTAGTCTCCCAGGGTTATCATACACTCTGTCAGTGTGGCAAAAGCAGTTAGGAAGGAAAAGTTCACAAAATCTGAGTTGGAAAGGCTGTCTAGGTTTGAGTTGTTTTTGTTATGGGCTGAACCATATCACCCCAGAATTCACAGGTTGAAGTTGTAAACCTCAGTATCTCTGAATGTGACTGTATCTAGAGATAAAAATGTGGTCATTAGGATGGGCCCTAATCCAATATAACTGATGTCTTCATAAGAAGAAGAGATTAGGACACAGACACGCAGAGTGAGAAGACTAACCTGGAGACACAGGAAGATGGCCATCTACAAACCAAGGAGGGAGGTCTCAGAAGAATCCCACGCTACTGATACTTTGTCCTCAGACTTCCAGCCTCCAGAACTATGAGACAAAACATTTCTGGTGTTGAGGCCACTATGAATGGGTCTATTTGTCTAGGGGTAAAACTTGTAATTAATAAAGCTGTTAAAGTGGCTGGGGGAGGGGGAAGTGGGGAGTTACTAATCAACGGGCACAAAGGTTCAGTTAAGAGGATGAATGAATAGTCTCTAGAGACCTGCTGTACAGCAATGTACCTACGGTCGACAATAATGTATTGTACACGTAGAATTTTATTAAGAGGGTAGATCTCATGCTAAGTACTCTTACCACAGTAAATAAAAATTTTAAAACAATATATCTGTTAAAAACATAATTCTTTGTCTTTGAGGAAATTCTTAAACTTTGTTCCCTGAGATCTTAAACTGCAAAGATATCAGCTGTTATATTAGGCAATTTCCCAAATTATCCAAATGTCCCCAGTCTCTTCCAGTGTCATCTCTAATAGGTAGCAAATTTACCACACCACACTCAGATGTGCAAAGAAAATGTAACTTCTTTTTCCGTATACAACGGTATTAATCTTTGTATATGTGTCTACGCACAGGATAATATAAAGAAGTATTAATTTAAACTCTATTCAGTGTAATAATTTAAACAGTTCCTTTAGCTAAATGCTTTCTCACTTGAAATAATATAGTTAATCTCTCAGATTCTCCTCCCTTCCCCGGCTCCACAAAAGTGGAGGGTGGGTGAAAGAAAAATATCAGGAAACACAACGTTAGAGGGGCCAGTTGAGGAAGGGATCTATACGCCATCCTAAGAAACTTGGGCATTGTTCTATGGGCAACAGGGATTCTATTTGAGAAGTTTTAGGCAGGAGATTAGTTGATGAGTTTGGGGTAGGCACTGCTAGTTAGCCAATGCATCTATTCCCCTCTTTTCTCCTTGCCCACCTCCCATGGTGGAGGTTGGGGGAATAACATGAAACATTTACTTGCTAACCCACGTTATAGCTAAGAGGGCTACAGGACCCAGTTCTAACCCACGAACTGTGAGAGTAAACCCATCAGGGACATTCTGTGAAAATGTTGTCTTCCTAGAAAAAAAGAATAGACGTTCACAAGGCTCTGAAACATAAAGGCTTTGAAGTCAGACCTACTGCATAGCGTTGTAGCTACCATCTTGCAATCATGAGGCATCAAGCATGAGGACAAAAACCCAACAGTGAATAACAGCAAAGCAGAAGTAAAAAAAACCAGGGTCCTTGATGCTATCATGGAACCACTCAGTCAGCTCTGAACTGGTACCTCGAGACAAACCCTCAGGTTGCAGAAAACTTACGTTGGATTATTTAAATCACCACTACTTGTGTTTTCTCTTATTTGCAGCTGAGCAAAGCATTCACAATTGGTACGGTGTGACACAGAGCACCCTGACCTGAGTGAGGATTTGAAACGCAGCAACACTGAAGTCAAAGAGACCATTTAGGGCGTTATTCTTATAATACAAGCAAAAGATGAGAATGGGACCTGAAAAGAGAGGGCAGGCACATAGATACTCAGAAAGTAAAATTTCTTTAACTTCACTGTAGTTAGGAGCGTAGGACAGGCGATTTAGGTCTTGGCTTATGTGGCTGGGCCACAGGATACAGATTGACTGTGAAGATGAATTTTGTTTGAGAAGCATCCAATCCGAGGTACCTCATCATGTGGAAATATCCCGTGGACAGATGAACTTGTAAGTAAAAACATTTCTATCTAGTGATATAGATTTGGGATTCACTAAGGTCACAGCTAAAACCACTAGAGTGGGGAGATCACCCAGAGACTGTGCAAAACTGGAGGGGCCAAGAATAAAACCCTAGGGAACACCAGGATTGAAGAAGGGCAGAGGGGAAGAATGAGCAAAAGCAAAGTCTGAGTAGAAGCACCGGGTCTAAGCTGCTAGAATGTCTGAATCCTGGCTGAGCCTTAGCTGTCTGTGTAAAATTATCAAAAGATAAAGCTAGCAGAGAAAATCTGAAACAAAAATCAAAGCTGAATGTATTGCTTTCTTGAGCAAAGGAGAGCTATTCTGGTCAAGCTCGGTCATATTCAGGAAAGCAAACTGCTAACCTTATATAGATTTTTGTGAGGATGAGTTTGTTTGGGTTTGAGTTGGTCACGGAGGTAAGAGGGGGTTGACTTCTCAGCCTTTGAAGAGTGTTCCCTGGAACCAGTCCACTTCCCACTGTCTGACCTTCTAAATGTCAGTCTGTCCCTGACTGGTTGGCTTTCAAAGGCAAATTCAATGAACTGAGTTGTCACTGACCTATTAGAGATGTTTAAAACCAGTTCTGGGGTTTACTTGCTAACATAGTCATAGAACTGTCACTGATTAATTTAAAAGTTTAAAACCTTTTCTGGTGGTTATGGCCATGGCTATAGAAGGATCAGACTTTTCCTCGGTGAGGGGGACTTTTTTATTCTCAGAGTGAAATGCTACGAAGATCAAGTAAGATAGGGACTGACGTATATTCATCAGTTTTAGCAATTTAACCTCAGGAGCCTTTCAATGGGGTCGATGAGGGATTAAAATACTACAATTCTGCACTAACCTAGTCATGCTTACAATTTTCTCCCAGTTCAGGAAGTCAAAAGGAAAAAGCAGGATCAAGGAAAATATACAGGACAGTGGTAAAGTAAAACTAGCATTTATTGAGGGCTTGCCATAAACTAGAAGTCGTGCTAGGTGCTTGACATACGTTAGTTCATTTAATTCTCACAGCTATGCCTTAAGGCAGCTGTTAGGAGCAGTAGTAGTACCCCCCCCCCCCCCATTTTACAGAAGATAAAACTGTGGCTCAGGATATTAAATAACATTTCCAAGGTCATACGGCCAGTGATTGTCAGGGAAACAGCTGGAGACAAGGCTTGTGCAAACTCGAAGTCTACATGCGTGCCTTTGTACCACATTGCTGCTAAAGAGATGAAGTGAGCTATGAGAAGCAGCTGTTCCATCTCTTCCCATGATCCCCTTCTCCTCTTAAATTATTCCCCCAACCACCTGCAAGGCAGTGACCAGGAAAGTAGACGCAACTAGAGAGCCTAAGAGTGCAGACCCTAAGAAATAAAGTCATGGCATTGCTCACACATAAAGAGCAGATATTTCTGTTCACTCATCAGAAATGTTTTAAATATTCATTTTCTCTCAGTGTTTCATGTAGGTGGCCATTAAAACCATGCAGCTCTTGGCCAAGTATCAAGCAACTTGTTTCCTTGACTGACAGCTACTCATACGTTCAGCCTTATAATTACAAAATGATACTTTCTATAAGAAATCTATAGCTCATAAGACAATGTTAACAATCTTGAGATTGAAATGAGTCACTCAGTAAACAAAATGTATATTGGTAATTTGGTAACCATTTATTATTATTATTTATACTTCTTAATCCATCCTGGGATGGTAGAGTGTTGTTTCTGTGTGATTATTCATTACAAACACAGCTGAATTAAAAAAGAAATTTTTTTTTAAACACAGATGAATCAGAGAACATTCTGGAGATCCCAGAACCCTCAGTCTTTGGGAACATTTGGGTTGATACTGCCCTTAAAAAGACTGACATACCAGCTCTAAAAACAAGTTATTTTAGACTGCTGTGCAGCATGGCCAGTCACCGAAGAAAAGCACCATAGGCTGAGCTGGCTCACCCCCTGAAGCACCCCCTGGAGCTGGCTCTCCCCCTGAAGCACCCCCTGAAGCTGGCTCTCCCCCTAAAGCACCCCCTGGAGCTGGCTCTCCCCCTGAAGCACCCCCTGGAGCTGGCTCTCCCCCTGAAGCACCCCCTGGAGCTGGCTCTCCCCCTGAAGCACCCCCTGAAGCTGGCTCTCCCCCTGAAGCACCCCCTGGAGCTGGCTCTCCCCCTGAAGCACCCCTGGAGCTGGCTCTCCCCCTGAAGCACCCCCTGGAGCTGGCTCTCCCCCGAAGCACCCGCTGAAGCTGGCTCTCCCCCTGAAGCACCCCCTGGAGCTGGCTCTCCCCCTGAAGCACCCCCTGAAGCTGGCTCTCCCCCTGAAGCACCCCCTGAAGCTGGCTCTCCCCCTGAAGCACCCCCTGAAGCTGGCTCTCCCCCTGAAGCACCCCCTGAAGCTGGCTCTCCCCCTGAAGCACCCCCTGAAGCTGGCTCTCCCCCTGAAGCACCCCCTGAAGCTGGCTCTCCCCCTGAAGCACCCTCATGGGGATTTCTCATAGTCCCTCAGGAAGTATCTCCACTGATATTTCACTTATTGAGCCATTTACCATCTGATTGTGTCTTGGGGTAATGGTAAGGCATTCAGCTACATCCTGGAACAGTCTGTCTTCTCACCAATAATGACAGCTTCAAATACAAAAGACAACTTAAATTTTATAACAGCATGTGGGAAATGCTTCTTTTGTGCTCCTTATCATGAAGTTCTGCTATCCGCAAGATGGCGCAGAATACACAAGCTGTTTTGCTCTACAAAGACATTTGCTGTAACAAATTTCGATCATCATGGCATTTCACATTGATGATGTATTTATAGCATGTTAGAAAGAGACTGGAGGAAACCCAAATATGAACATCTGTAACGAATTCAATAGGACTTATTCACTGAAATGTTCCATCTTCATAATGAAAAACTACCACTCAATCCCACCAAGTTCTGTTTATAAATTAGCTGAGAATTTTCTCGCTTAAATTAATACCGTCATCTTTCAATGAATGTCCTATGGGGATATAATCCTTCTATGGTTCAGTATAGCTCCTATCAGACATCCTAAAATGATTAATTCTACCAAAGAGTATGGAGAATAATTTTTTTTAATCTTTAAAAGCAAATTCCTGCATGAAAAGCCACCGTAAATCTCTGCCAGGAGAACAAACAGCTTGCTCTCAATCTAGAAAATAACCAAAGAAAAAGATCTTCTGCCATTGAGCTAGACAGCCTGACACTGGGCCGTTGGTGGCAGACGGATCTACAGTATTCACGCAACAGAATGATGGTCACTCTGGGACAGCTGAGGGAAGGTTCTCAAACACCATCATCAAGGAGGAGACATACAGTGGGACGGAAGTGTCAGCACTCCTTAACCCAGAGAGAAGGCTTTGTAGGGAAAATGATTCCTAAAATCTGATGGGTACAAGTCAGGTTAATTCTTGATTAGCAGGGCCAATCCCAAAATGGAATAGAGCTTTCCCTCTCGATGTGGTTCTAAATGAATTCCAGCAGGAGACATGAAAGATCATGCCAAGGCAGGGCATTATCCATATGACCTGGTCCCAAAGGTTCATCGTGTTCCCCTTCATGGAACCCAAACTTTCACCAAAGCTTTCTGCTCGTCTGAGTGAAGAAGGCAACAGATCCAAAACTCTATGCCTCTTATTTGTCCCTCCACCAATGAAAGCAAATGGAGTGTCTGAGAACCACAACTGCTTGAAGATAGCTACAAGGTAGCTACAATGTAGGCTATCCATATGATATGTTCCCTGGGTTGCCTTTTTTAGAAATCAGAACCCTGGAGAGAAAAGAAGTCACCATTTAGCACATCACAGAGGCACTGAAAGGAAAAACCATACAGTCGGTTTTGGGCGACAATTGAATGCAGACTCAGGATGAAGACTCCATTTGAAGGTCTTAAAAGTTCAGTTGGGGAAGCAATTTCCCCAGGAAGCTTTTTTTTTTCCCCCAAAAATCATATCTAACAAATGCAGTCATGCAAACAGACAAGTGAGAAAAAAAAAAAAAAAGGAAAGAAAATATTGATGAGCTCCACAAAAGATAAATAGGGTTAGAAGTCCATTGACCCGGAAGCTAAGAAGCCAAACCAAAACTCTTTTGCTGATTTTTGGCTTTAAGCCCCATATCTGTGACCCATGTAACATTTTAAGAGCTGAATAACTTAAAATGCACTGTTAGCCTCATTCAGAATAAAGCCGTGCTTGTCATATTCTTTTGTTCTTATTTCTCTATTCTCTAGAAAAACATATCTTTCCATATTTGTCTTTAAGAGGATGCTATACATAGATGGAAAATGAATAGATGTACTTCAAATCTGTGCCAAGACTGAGAGAAAAAAGGAAATTTGGGTTCTGTTATATTCATATCACCCACTCATCTGCTACATTCCTTAAATTGACGTAAAATGGAATCACTTAATGCGTATTTGAAAATTGTTCTCAGATTCCCCATGAAACCAATATCAGCATACAAAGAATGACCATGAAACAACAGTTGATAAACTGCACAAGGGAGGTCCCCACACTGCCGCTTCTTTAGTGTCAAACACAACAGTCCCTTTGCCTGTCATTAACCCCGAGGAATGGTTCAACAGTCTTCTTTTATTTCTACTTTAGCTAAACATTTATCTGTTCCTTAGACATCCCTGATGAACTTCAGAGTAATCCTGCATTGTTTCTGCATGCATGTGCCGTGTATTCAAAATTCACTTAGCGTGTACCATGAAAAGTTAATTAGCCTCCTTTTTCTCAGTGCTGTATCATTTTTCATAACTATAGATAATGACATTTCTAGCAGCCTTTGAGCTAGGAATTATTTTTTTGTTTGTTTGCATATATAAAGAGAGCAATTTAAGGCTTCCCTGGTGGCGCAGTGGTTGAGAGTCCGCCTGCCGATGCTGGGGACACGGGTTCGTGCCCCGGTCCAGGAAGATCTCACGTGCCGCGGAGTGGCTGGGCCTGTGAGTCATGGCCACTGAGCCTGCGCGTCCAGAGCCTGTGCTCCGCAACGGGAGAGGCCACAACAGTGAGAGGCCCGCATACCACAAAAAAAAAAAAAGGCAATTTATTTGGAGGGAAAGTTTTATTATACAATATAAACAATATATTATGGTTTCTTTTTGGTTTCCGTATCTATTTTAAACCTTAGAAAATATTAGATTCAGCTTTCCTTTAGCAGTTAGTCTTTGCTGACTCTGATATGAAGTGCTCATAGGTACCAAAATTTCAAAAATGTTTACGATTTCCTCCTAGTCCCAATAACTCAAAGCTATAATTTATTCCAGGAATTCTTTAAAGCTTCTCTATTACTAAAGCACAGAGGAGTGGATTATGGGTAGGGATGAGCCCTGCACCACCCTCCGTGCTCCTGCCGGTCCTCACCAAGCTCTCAACTTTCTGACACCCAGCTGGAAGGCCCCAGCTGACATCACTACCCTACCTTCATCCTATTCCAGACTCAGGCTCTCCCTTCTTTTCTGCTCCAGTTCCTTTCTCCTCTTTTAAACCCTCTCCTTCCCCTTCCTTTTGGCTCCCTTGAAGTGTATGCTCTGTATTACTCAGTTGGTGCTGAGGCCCACCACAGACACGTGATGTGGATGGGAAAATGGCTCTGAGCAAAGCCGGGATTTGCTTAGATTTTGCTGGAACTCTGGATTTTGCTTAGACTTCTTTTACCACACAACATAATTAGCCAGTATTTTGTTGAAATTCAAAAAGGTTGTCTGCTTTAAGGAAGTATAAAATATCCTGAGTGACTACGAATGTAAATGGCATAATCAGAGTAAGCAACTCACATCTTCTTTTAATGTAACCATTAATGACAAAACATAGACTTCCAACCATGGACTTGCAACACAGGGAACTGTGTGTCTGTAAATAACAGCTTTAGAGTCTTTTCTTTAAAATAAGAACTTGTCTTACTGAAATTAAAGTGTTCTGTTTTTACTAAATTTGAAAGTCTCCATTAGCTGAAAGAGCCAATCACTGGAGTTCATCTTAGTCCTGGTGTTTTAGCAAGGAGTTCTTGATGGCCTTGTCTGGCTCTGCACGGTGGTGCTAGTCATCACATAAAACTGAGGAAGCGAACATTTCACCCTATTCATAACTAGAAGGTCATGATTTTTTATACCTTCTTCAATGCATTATATATGAAACCCAGATTTATAAAAATATATCCTTATAGGAACAGAACTTTTAGACTATATCTATCTGTAGTATTGCAAAGTGTCCCAGACACATGAGGTGCTCTGGCCACACCACTGCCTAAAGTGTCCAAAGAAGATGGTCCATGGTGGTCATTGGGTTATTTACTGTTTACTAGTAAGTCTTGGTTCACTCATCCATTTCTTTTTGCATATTCCAGGGTTGTTGTCAACCTGCCTTTACTGTCATTTTGACTATGTTCACAGAGGTTGGTAACAGGTCCTCATTGGGGTGGAATTCTGTAAATGTGGATGGAAGTGTTGCCAGGCAGAGACATGACCATTGACTTTGGCAACATGGAAATAATTTGTGACTCTGACAAGAGTAGTTGTAATGGAATAAAGAGGGGAACAGAAACTCAATTATGTAGATAAAGGAAAAGATAGGAAATGGAAATAGCAAATATTGACTATGAGAAATTATGCTGTGAATGAGGAGCAAAAAGATGAGACCATAGTTGGAATGGATATAGGGGAGAATTTTTTAAAGATGAGATATCCTGGAGTATATTTGTATCTTTTGTACAAATATTTACTTATCATTTTTCATACAAAAAAGAAAGAAGAGGGGAAGAGGAGGAGAAAGATCCCCAAAAAATGGGCCAATTTCCCTTAAATGTGAATTCAAGTCTCTGCCTCTGTAGAAACGGGGAAAAAAAAAAAAACCACTTTAGAAACTCTTAAATATTAAGTTGTTTCCACTTCCATCAAAACAAAATAAAATAAATATTTGTGGTCTAATCTCAGCAAGTGGAACCACCCCCCCACTTACACTGACAAACTGATCTCCCTCACTTAAAATCTTATTCTCAGATTTAAAACTAGTCATTCATGAGGCACTAATTCAAAAATAGCATTAATTCCTACACTTCTAGGTCCTCAAATAATTATATAGGACTAATAAGAGCCCCTAACAAAATCTGAATTTAATAAGGGGAATAAAACTGAGACACAAAAAATTAAATGCTAATAGAGACAAGAATACAAGGGATGTCACAAGATGGTTTTGAGAAACTGGTGCAAAAGCATTTGGAGGGGGATCGCTCTGTTTGCCAGAAAGTCAGAAAAGCCTTCTTAGAGGTGGCAGTGGGATTTGATCTGCATATTGAGGGAGGGTAGAATTTGACCAAGTGGAAACAATTTAAAGACAGCATATTGGGTAAAGAAACTAACTAGAACTAGCACATTACAAGGAGATAGATGTACACCATGTTGGGGAATGAAAAATAAGCCAACAAGGTAGAAAAGATTTTTACTTGTTCTGAGTGTTTAAATTTTACACAAATCCCGCACATTTAATACATTTGAAGGGTGCATCACTAAATAGTTTATTTTTGTTTTCTTAGGAAGTTGTCTGACTGCCTAAGCTTCAGTTTCCCCTTACTTGAGATGGCTCCTACAGTTTGTGGCTTCATATTTTTTGATTATTAATAGTTTGAAAAATATTTCATCTGTTTCATACCTCACTATCAGTAAAGTAACACAAACTTACTGAGAATGCTGTCAAACTTCCATTAACGTTTTTATTGTTGGCAGTAGTGGTGTTAGTGTTCTGTGTGTGTATGTGCATGTGTTCTTCATATATAACACAAACAGATGGAAAGATATAGCATGTTCATGGATTCCAAGAATTAATATTGTTAAGATGACCATACCACCCAAGGCAATACACAGAGTAAATGTAATCCCTATTAAAATACCAATGGCATTTTTCACAGAACTAGAACAAATAACTCTAAAATTTGTATGGAAATACAAAAGACTCTGAATGGCTAAAAGAGTCTTGAGAAAGAAGAACAGAGCTGGAGAAATCATACTCCCTGACTTCAGACTATACTACAAAGCTACAATAATCAAAACAGTATGGTACTGGCACACAACAGACACATAGATCAATGGAACAGAATAGAGAGCCCAGAAATGAAGCCACACTTATATAGGCAGTTAATCTACAACAAAGAGGGCAAGAATATACAATGGGAAAAAGACAGTCTCTTCATATATGGTGTTGGGAAAGCTGGACAGCTACATGCAAAAGAATCAAACTGGACTACTCTCTCACACCTTGAAAAAAAAGAAACTCAAAATGGATTAAAGATTTAACTGTAATACCTGGAACCATAAAACTTCTCAAAGAAAATGTAAGCAGTAAGGTCTTTGACATCAGGCTTAGTAATATATTTTTTGCTCTATCGCCTCAGATAAAGGAAAGGAAAGCAAAAGTAAGCAAATGGGACAATATCAAACTAAAAAACTTTGACAGGAAAGAAAACTACCAACAAAATGGAAAGGGCACCTAGTGAATGGAAGAAGATATTTGCAAACAATATGTATGATAAGGGACTAATATCCAAAATACACAAAGAACTCACACAACTCAACGTCAAAAAACCTGATTAAAAATTGGCAGAGGATCTAAACAGACATTTTTCCAAAGAAGACATACAAATAGCCAACAGGCACAGGAAAAGATGTTTGACATCACTAAGCATTAGGGAAATGTAAATCAAAATCACAATGAACTATCATCTCACACCTGTCAGAATGGCTATTCTCAAAAAGACAACAAATAAGTGTTGTCGAAGATGTGGAGAAAAGGGAACTCTTGTGCGCTGTTGGTGGGAATGTAAATTGGTGCATCCACTATTGACAACAGTATGGAGATTTCCCCCAAATTAAAAACAGACCACTATATGATCCAGCAATTCCATTTCTGGCTATTTATCCAAAGAAAATGAAAACATTAACTAGAAAAGTATATGCCCTCCTATGTTCATAGCAACTTTATTCACAATAGCAAAGATACAGAAGCAACCCAAGTGCCCATCAATAGATGAATGGAAAAAATAAAGAAGATATGATATACACATACACAAAATGGAATATATTATTACTCAACCATAAAAAAGAATGAAATCTTGCCATTTGGAATGACATGGATGGATATAGAAAGTATATCCCTAAGTGAAATAAGTCAGACAAGAGAAAAATACGATATGATTTTCACTCATATATGGAAGAATCTAAAAAACAAAGCAAAAGACATAACAAAACAGAAACAGAGTTACAGATGTAGAGAACAAACAGGTGGTTGCCTGAGGAAAAGGAGTGGGGGAAGGGAAGAAATAGGTGAGGGGGCTTCCCTGGTGGCGCAGTGGTTGAGAGTCCGCCTGCCGATGCAGGGGACACGGGTTCGTGCCCCGGTCTGGGAGGATCCCACATGCCGCGGAGCGGCTGGGCCCGTGAGCCATGGCCGCTGAGCCTGCGCGTCCGGAGCCTGTCCTCCGCAACGGGAGAGGCCACAACAGTGAGAGGCCCGCGTAACGCATAAAAAAAAAAAAAAAAAAAAAAAAAAAAAAAAAAAAAGAAATAGGTGAGGGATTAAAAAAAATTAAGTTCTAATACTTGGAAGATTCTCTCATATACTTGCTTTTGATTCTATGTATTTTGAACCTTATTTCTCTTCTACTCTCAACATACATCCAGAGCTGGGCACTACAGGACATCATGATACAACCTCTAGCCCTGCTGCCCCTTTGTAATTCACTACAAAGAGCAGGGGGCATATTCCTGGAAGCTGTTTCTACCCCAAGACAATAACTAACCTAGGGTCAGACATGACTGCAAGCCATGTAAAAACATCCCACTAACACCAAAGTAAATCAAATTCCCCTTAGCTAGATCCCAAAATGCCTACAGCCACTCTAATACCACTCACTATGAGAGGAAGTGTGACAGGGGTAAGTATATGTGGAAGGAGGTAACAGTGTTAACTAATTAAGGTTAAAATGACAACTATTGCAAATTTTACAAAATCATGTGACCATGTGAACACATACTAAGACCACTTCTGTGCCTTAAATGGGGCCCTGCAAGGAAGGGGCCCTAAAGCGTAAGCCTAGTTAGTTTTATATTAAATCCATCTCTGAGTATCTGCATTTAAGTAGTAAAATGGGGAAACAATTTTAAAATTTGTGTGGCCTCTAGCTTTCTTTATTCAACAATCAAAGAGTGATTTCATTTGTTCACTGTAGTACCTGACATTTAAAGAATACATATTACTAGAACACATGGTCCTTGACAAGGTGGTCAATACATATACACACGTGAAGCAGCTAGAGAGTAATTCCTGATGAATGACTGCTTACTGGTCATATTGAGACCTAGTAGTGATAAAAGGGTTGGGTGTCCTAAAGTTAGCTGGTAATCATAAGATGATGGTATTGGTCAGGAGATACAATTTGAGCCTATCCTAAAACATAAATGCCATCATCCACAGTGGGGCTGGGTCTGAGGACAGAGCTCTTAGATAGCAGCATCTGCAGCCCTGGAAGAAGAAGGGGGTGGGGAATCTATCAAGCATGTCCAAATGCATTAAAAATATCACCCATTGTATTCCAGGAGTTACTGTACCCAACTCCTTTTCAGGACAATGTCTCCATTTAATAGTAGTCTGCTGACTGGGCAGCAGAGATTTGCAATCAACGTTCATTTCTATTATATAAGCTTTTAGTGTAATAAATTCCTTTGTATTGACATAAGAAAAGCAATGCTTGCTTGCGTGGACTGTAGACCAGACTACGGAAAAAGCCCCATTATGCTGAATTGGATATTATAATGGTATTTGATAAGTTGGTGATTCTAACTGTGGGGCTCATCACACTTGGAAACTAGCACTTTTTCATAACTTTTTTTATCCTTCCACTTCAGAACATTTTCATCCCTTTCATCACTTGGCTGATGTCAAGCAGATTGTCAAAATTATTGTTTACAATACTCATATCCTCAGAGCAGCATTTTTTCCTAATAGGATTTTGAAATAATACCAGTGCAGAGAGTTAAACTTGAACAACCATCTCCCAAACTTCTGATAATCAAGTTCTAATTTGATCTTCATTTCATTCCCTACATACAATCCTCTATGACTTATTTAAAGAATGTGATAAAAGAAACATAAGGGAATATTGTGAAAGGATTCATATTTACCATTAGAATATTTATCCTTGAAAACAGCAGATTATCATCATCTTGGGTATAAAATCGTATCTTGACAAATGTTTGTTGCCTGTGACAAGGACCAATATAGTTTATAGAATCCACTCCTTTTTTTTCTCTCTTTACTTAGCATTACAAAACTAAAGTGAAAGTAAATTTAAAGTAGTCCTAAAAAGCTAAAAATATATTTTAATGCTAGAACTGCTTAAGATTCATTAAATGATGTTAAAAGAAAAGCATGCTACAGAAGAAAATTTTTAAAAAAGAAAAAAAAACCACTCTCTGGTTAAATGAGTACAAAAGCCAACTATTTACATGTTAATTACCTTTCAGGAAAAACTATTGAATTTGTGTGACAGAAATATTGCCATTAAATGTCTGGTTTGCTCAAATATTGGAGGGATGCAAAAAAATAAGAGCTCTTTAATTGACGGGTAAATTGGACCAGCAAGACATCTACGTTCATTTGCATTTAACTAAAGTAGGTTAATCATAGAAGATGGTCAACTTCAGAAAATTTCCGAAATGTTTCGTGTTTTCTTTTTTTTAAGAGCTAATATTTACTTCGTCTGAAACAAATGTAATGCAACTCCTGCAGACTATAACTTGGGGCCTAGTTTGTTTTTCTTTTTCTTGTTTTACTTATACCATGCAGTTTACTTTCCACGAAACACACAGAGAAGTCTCCAGGAGAGGAGATTTTTAGAATACCTCCCTACCATGTACCTGATAACCATATAATCCCAGTCAAAACTTCTAAGTAGGCTGTACTTAGGGTCCACATATAATTTGCCATTCAAATGAGCATAGTTTTGAAATTACAAGGGAGTACTATTGTTAATAACTAGATCAGAGAAACAGGTAACTAAGATCAGCAGTATCTAATGGCATAGATCTAACACAACCTCCCAGCTGAAACTCCTTGATTTGAAAGTTGCTCCACCCTCACTATGTTCTACGCCTCTCCTGAAGAGCAGGTCTAAAAGCTTTGGCCTTGCCCTTTGGCCCCAGCTGGCTGAACACTCACGCTGGATGAAACCAATCAATCCAATCAAACAGCCTAGATTGAGCCAATCAGACTGCCCCCTTCCTAAATTTGAATAGAGACCACCAGAGAACGATGTACACTGAATAGGAAAGTTATGTGTTGATTCATGCTGGATCTGCACCACATACCAGCCGAACTTACAACAGAGCAACAGAACAGGAAGAAGTCAGGCTGGAGAGGAAAATCAAAAATAAAAGAGAAAGAGAGATGAGGCATCACAAGCGCTCAAGAAACCTAACTTTGCAATTCAAACCTCGATATGGCTCAGTTGAACTTAAAATGCATTCAATTACAAAACTAAATATATTCTTACCATATGATCCAGAAATTGTGCCTTGGTATTTTTCCAAATGAACTGAGAACTTTTCCACACAGTAACCTGCACACGATGTTTATAGCATTTTTATTCATAGCTGCCAAAACGGAAGAAACCAAGGTGTCCTTCAGTAGGTGAATGGATAAATAAACTGTGGTTCATCCAGACAATGGAATATTATGGGGTTAAAAAGAAATGAGCTATCAAGCCATGAAAAGACATAGAGGAAACAAATGCATATTACTGGGTGAAAGAAGCCAATCTGAAAAGGCTACATACTATATGATTCCAACCGTATGACCTTCTGGAAAAGGCAAAATTATGGACACAGTAAAAGAATCAGTGTTTGCCAGTGTTAGGAGAAGGAAAGGATGAATACGCAGAGCACAGGGGATTTTCAGGGCAGTGAAACTATTCTGTATGATGCTATAATGGTGAACTCAGGTGACTATATATTTGTCCAACCTCACAGAATGTACAACACCGAGAGTGAACCTAATGTAAACTATGGACCTTGGGTGATTATGATGAGTCGATGTAGGTTTATCGATTATAAAAAATGTACCACTCTGGTGAGAGATATCAATAGCGGGGCAAGTTGTGCATGGGAGGGGGCAGGGTGTATAGAACTCTCTGTACTTTCCACTCCATTTTGCTGTGAACCTAAAACTTCACTAAAAAGTAAAGTTTACAAATTTAGAAAAGAAAAAGAGAAATATGGAAAAAGGTCTAGAATTTACATGTTTCTACTAAAAGGGATTATCTCTAAATGGTGGAATTATGAATGCCTTAATTTCTTTCCTCTTTTTATTTGACAGTATTCCCCCAAATTTAAGTTTATTTTTTATGTGCTATTTTTGTTTGCTTCTCAAATATTGTGAGGTTTTGTCTTTAATGAATCCTCCAAATAACTTCTATTTATACTGACTATCTTGATTTGAGTTTACTTTGTGTCCCAACATCGTTTCTGATTGGAACGTAGGTAAAGAACGATGATGCTTTATCTTCTTCTTTCAATCAAAGCCAGTCTCATTCATATTGAGGAATAAATGACTCAAATGGACTCTGTATGTATTTACACCTTATTAAAGGAAAAATCCTTAAAATAAAGAAATTGTAATGTTTCCACATAGAGTAATTTTTTTTCTTTTTTTTTTAAATTGAGGTAAAATACTAGTAAATGAGAGAAATAAGTTAAATATTTTGAAAATGAATTTTAGGCCATTTTTGGACAAAATACTCAGTTGCATTCTTGAGATCAAGATGAGAAATACTGGATGATAATATAATTAGCTGGCTCAAATAGAAGACTATTTAGTGATTAAAAGCATGAACTCAGTCTCCGACTGTCTGGGTTATAATCTTAGCTCCATAGCTCAGGTGACCCTGAGAAGTTACTTTGTTTCTAAGCTTTGGGGTTTTTTCCAATGATAAGAATGAAATAGTATTGTCATACAATCTTTACAGCGTTGCTGTATTACATTAAATAATGTACGCAATGCAATTATTGAAGTACCTGCACTTGATAAGCAATTAATCATCATTAGTGTAAATTAATGGATTAACGTCAAACTGCTAAAAGGACACAAGAGTGTTGTCCCAGAACTATGTTCTTTTCTATGACTTTCTATCATTTTTCCAGTGAATGAATAAAGATGGCATGATAATGGTTGCTTAATATCTTTTGAACACAATTTAGAATGTACTTAATTCAATGGCTGGCTGAATAAATATTCAAAGTTTTTTCAAAATACTTAAATGATACCTAGAAGCAAAAGAAAAAATTTAAATAAAGATAATTGTAAAATCCTAAACTTTTGTTCAGAAAAATATTAAGACACAAGTCCAGGCTAGAAGAAAATTTCCTTAATTCAAATGAAACTTAGGGGTTTTAGCTACTCATGCACCACAGTGCAAGACTAGTTACTCTTAACAACTTTGTTAAGTTTTAACATCAGAAGACCATTAAATGTGAGATCGAAGAGGCTGGCCAGATTGATGAGGTAATCTGACACAGATATTTTTTATTCTAAAAATGTTTGAAGAAATAGAAGATATTTTGACTTCAAAAAGGAAAATACTTGTGAAGATACACAGGAACTCAATCCATCATTACGAAATATTTTAAAGCAAGAGGATGTTGATGTCTTCTCTGTTAATTCAGAAGGTAAAAGTAGAGCCAGTGTGTGAAATTCAAAGAAAGCGGGTATCATATCAATGTAAGTTTCCATGTAAGTAGAGGAATTAGTATTGCCTGCCTGTAGGTCGGTCTGGGTGTGTAAGTGGTGAACCAGCTCAGAGATGAGCTGTTCTTTGCAGAATAGGGGGCTTTGTAGGAAAGAATCCTGACCTGAGGTAGAAATTTGGACAAGATGAGACATAGCTGCCCTTAGGCTTCTAGGACTCTAGGGTTTTAAGATTCATTTATCTGTTAACTTTACTGAACTTGCCTGTTAAGAATGGTTTTTCAAATGTATGATACTAAAAAAAAGATATTTTAAGAGAAAAAGACAACTTAAAATTAGCTGAAATTTCAGAAAGGCATTTTAAAAATTAGTACAGATATATCTACCATTTTCACCTATACAAAAAGAACAGAAAAACCTATGATTATGGGTTTAAAAAATGGTATTAAACTACTGCTTTTAACATTCAAGGCCCTTTACAGTGTTAGTCAAATAGAAGAGAGATCTCTTCAGTAGTGGTCTGACTACATTAGCGAGTATAATTCTATATGCCCAGGCTTATTATCCATCTAAAATGGACACATTTACTGCAACGCCTTCCTTTGAGGAACAGAACATTTTGTTTATACCTTTTTCACAGCGTGTCCTCATTTGTTTATTATTTCATTTCACAAACTTCTCAGTCTCTTCTCCAACGTCACCACAATATCACCGGAAGCTCTAAGTCTGTCTCATATTTATACCTCAAACATTGTAGTTCAAGTCAACTCTTTTTCAAGACTTGGGAGACTCTGCATAACTTGGCTCCTGAATACCTCTCCCCCCACCAGTCACACACCTCTCCCCCCACCATTCCCACACCTCCCTCACTGCCACTCACACGGCTTCTCTTCTTGTTCCCATGCTGGCTCCATCCTGTGGGTGCCATTGCCAATGTCTGGACCCCTCTTCGCTGGACAACTTCTTCTCATTATTTAGTGCCCAGCTTCAAAGTCACCTTGGAGTAGCCTCTCCTAAAAGAAGCATCGAAATCTAGCCTCACCTCTACCACTGACTTGTTATTTTCTTAGTCCCTTGTTTGTTTGTTCCCATTATAAATCTTATCCCAATTGGTAGGTCTTTTACCTATTAGTTTGCATGTGTTTTATCTACCCTCCCTACTGCAATCTAAGCTCTAAATGGAAAAGAATCTTGCCTCTCTTGCTTATTTACCATTATACTCTTTCACTAAGACAGTGTCTGGCACATGGTCTAAGAACTCAATAATTTTTAGCTTGATAGTTGCAAGAAATATCCAGTTAAGTACTACAGATACCAATCCAACACATTTCCACTGGCTAATCCAGGTCCCTACCTCTCAACCAGATTATTGTAATTTCCTCCTAATTTCCCTATTCCATCTATCCTTTCCTCTGCCATCAGTCCATTCTCCACACTACAGCCAGGGAAATTTTTAAAATGCAAATTGGATAATTTGTGCCTTCTGTTTAATATTCTTTAAGGGTCTCCCATTTGCTAATAAGACAATAATACTAATAGTACTCATAATAGAAAACATTTACCAAACCCATTACTATGTGCCATGAACTTGTACTAATTCATTTAACCCTAATGAAAATCTTTTGAGATATTAGTCCCACTTTATAAATGAAAGCTTAAGACCATAACATGGCTCACAAACACCTCCGTGATCTAGCCCACACCTATATCTCCCACCTCATTTTCTACAAGTCTCCAACTCATATTTGGCATGCAAAAAATCCAGATGCTTTCAGCAGAAGCACAATAGGAATGGACTTTATCTTACTTTTCAAATCCTTCCCTTCTCCCAATACCAGTCACACACCTCTCCTTCACCTTCAAAAGCCGCTACACCTGCTTGTGCCTTTCCCCTGCCTTACTATGTTGCCCCACGATCCTCCCTGTGTCGATCTAAATGCTGTCCATCCTTTGGAATCCTGCTGCAATCAAACCTCTGTAAGCGTGTCCCACATCACCCTCATCCAAAGCCTTCCACTAAACACCTATTAATCTCATTGTTAGTAGCTATTTCATAAATGCACAGTCTCTTACTAGTTATTTGGCTGGTTCCTTGAATTAGCTACCATTTCATATGCAGAGATTCATTTTTCAGCAATAATAGAAGCACCTCAAGAGCAGGGATCTCCCTCCTCCTCTTGCATATCCCTTAGCACACTATCTTGTAGGTAAGTCTTATAGGTGTCTAACTGACACACCTACAAGATATCGTTTGATTTGTCAACTGGTCTTCTTCCCATTTCATGTGATCTTTGTCAAGAGAGAATCAGGAAATATCTGGCAGTGACTTCCCAAATATTTAACTATCCAACATGAATCATGGTATTTCTATCTCATACCTAAAAGACCGAGTATTCTAATTACAGAGTACAGCTGAGAAAACCTTTTGCACATTTTTTTGCTTGGAATTATTTTCATACAGGTCCTGTCATCAGGGAAGGTAGAAAAACACTCAGCACAGCTCCCCAAAGCTGTGTTTTCCTCGTGTTTGACACATCATCACACACACATCGACTATGCCTCTGATAGCATAGCTTTGCAGAGTCTGTTTCTATGGTAATTTTAAACTTATACAACACCAGCTCCTCATCGTCTTCATGAACATTGCTTAAGTTTGTGAAAATTACATACACTTCAGCTTCAAAATGATTCAATTCATTGTGTAGACATTAAGGCAATAATAATGAAATAAAACTATATAACAATATGAAAATACTTTACAACATTAAGAGACGGAAGGAGAGCAAATCTGGATTTGTGCTGAGATTATAACTATGGACCATGTGAGAAGGTGCACTTGGTAGCCTTCCCACCAGCCATCATTTTCCCAACAAGACCATGATGCTGTGCAGACGTCTACCTTCCCCACAACACCATGTGCTCAGGGAAGTCTGGGTCCAGGCTATTCCCAGCCCAGGGGATGGGTCACAGTTAGGTGAAGCCAGAGTTTCTCAGCCCAGGGAACCTTGTGAAGTACCAATGCCTAGGTCCCTCACTTCCTTCCTCCCCTTTTGATACCCCCTCCCTCCAATTCCAACAGTTCTGGGGTAGAGCTCTGGCATCTGGTGTCTTTAAAGTTCCATAGGTGATTCCAGTGCACAGCTAGGATTTAGAATTTCTGGTCTGAGCCATTGTTTCTCAAAGTTGAGTGAGCCAAGAATCACCAGGAGTGTTTTGTAAACCATAGGGTGCGGGGCCCCACTCCCCAATTTTTGATTTAGGAAGCCTGAGAACTTCATTCCTAATGAGTTCCCAGATGATTCTCATGAAGCCAGTCTGGAACCTCACTTTGAGAACTCAGCATTGTGGAAACTTGTTTTGTAATTCTGCTACCAGCCTGCAGATGGCACCAATACACAGAAGAGGGTGGAGCAAAGGGCTTCTCAGAGGAGGGCACAGGTAACCTGAAGCGACCCGTGCAGTCTGCCCTACCCAGGCACTTATTATGGGAGTTAAATAAATCTCCTTATTTTTAAGTCTTTAGCAATAAGGCGTTCGTTGTTTGCTGCTGAAAACATTCTACTTGATGCCTTTCTAAAATAAAAACAGCTGTGTTTCAAATAGTAAAAATGTAACAATTCTTTTTCTTTCCCAATATGCTTTTTTTTTTTTTGCGGTACGCGGGCCTCTCACTGTTATGGCCTCTCCCGTTGCGGAGCACAGGCTCCGGACGCGCAGGCTCAGTGGCCATGGCTCACGGGCCCAGCCGCTCCGCAGCATGTGGGATCTTCCTGGACCGCGGCACGAACCCGTGTCCCCTGCATCGGCAGGCGGACTCTCAACCACTGCGCCACCAGGGAAGCCCTGAATTATTTTTTTTTTTTTTTTTTTTTTTTTTTGCGGTACGCGGGCCTCTCACTGTTGTGGCCTCTCCCGTTGCGGAGCAACAGGCTCCGGACGCGCAGGCTCAGTGGCCATGGCTCACGGGCCCAGCCGCTCCGCGGCATGTGGGATCCTCCCACACCGGGGCACGAACCCGTGTCCCCTGCATCGGCAGGCGGACTCTCAACCACTGCGCCACCAGGGAAGCCCTGAATTATTTTTTATGGTTGAGTTGACTCTCTTCCAACACCAACTTCAAAAAATGTCAAGGCTAAAATTATTGTAGTCAGGCTCCAAGGAATAGAACTATTTTGCTTGTATCAACAATTTTTCACTGTGTTTCAGAGAAGCAAAACTACTATCCCGTGCATGTGAATTACCTCTTCTATTAGGAAATGGGATCCTCATTAGGATCTCTAAATCTGAAAAGAGAATTGTCAGTCCTACTTTCCAGGTCACCTGAAAATTTTTATGTTTCCAAGAATCTAAGGAATAAGATTCTGAATATGAACTGTCTGCACTCCAGGAACTTATAAAGTAACCATAAATCATGCCCACTGCCTCCCAGTGAGCATCCATTGAGAGAAGCACTCTTTAAGAATTCCCGGAAGATGGCGGAAGAGTAAGACGCGGAGATCGCCTTCCTCCCCACGGATACACCAGAAATACATCCACACGTGGAACAACTCCTACAGAACTCCTACTGAAGGCTGGCAGAAGACCTCAGACCTCCCAAAAGGCAAGAAACTCCCCACGTAACTGGGTAGGGCAAAAGAAAAAACAGAGACAAAAGAATAAGGACGGCACCTGCACCAGTGGGAGGGAGCTGTGAAGGAGGAAAAGTTTCCACACACTAGGAAGCCCCTCCGCGGGCGGAGACTGCGGGAGGCGGAGGGGGGAGTTTCGGGACCGCGGAGTAGTGCACAGCGACGGGTGCGGAGGGCAAAGCGGGGAGATTCCTGCACAGATGACCGGCACTCACCAGCCCGAGTGGCTTGTCTGCTCACCCGCCGGGGCGGGCGGGGCTGCGAGCTGAGGCTCGGGTTTTGGTTTTGGACGGAGCTCAGGGAGAGGACTGGGGTTGGCGGCTTGAACATAGCCTGAAGGGGTTAGTGCACCACGACTAGCCGGGAGGGAGTTCGGGGAAAAGCCTGCACCTGCCGAAGAGGCAAGAGACTTTTTCTTCCCTCTTTGTTTCCTGGTGCGCGAGGAGAGGGGTTTAAGAGCGCTGCTTAAAGGATCTCCAGAGAAGGGCGCGAGCCGCGGCTAAAAGCGCGAACCCCAGAGACGGGCACGAGCCGCGGCTGAGGGCGCGAGCCCCCGAGACGGGCGCGAGCCGCGGCTGAAAGCGCAAACCCCAGAGACGGGCGCGAGCCGCGGCTAAAACCGCGGACCCCAGAGACGGGCGGGAGACGCTAAGGCTGCTGCTGCCGCCACCAAGGGGCCTGTGTGCGAGCACAGGTCACTCTCCACACCCCTCTTCCGCGGAGCCTGTGCAGCCCGCCACTGCCAGGTTCCCGGGATCCAGGGACAACTTCCCCGGGAGTACGCACGGCGGGTCTCAGGCTGGTGCAACATCACGCCGGCCTCTGCCGCAACGTCACGCTGCCTCTGCAGCTGCAGGCCCGCCCCGCACGTAGTGCCCCTCCTACCCCCATCCCCCAACCCCCGGCCTGAGTGAGCCGGGGGCCCCGAATCAGCGGCTCCTTTAACCCCGTCCTGTCTGAGCGAAAAAACAGACGCCCTCCAGCGACCTACATGCAGAGGCAGGGCCAAATCCAAAGCTGAGCTCCTGTGAGCTGTGAGAACAAAGAAGAGAAAGGGAAATCTCTCCCAGCAGCCACAGAAGCAGCGGATTAAAGCTCCACAATCAACTTGATATACCCTGCATCTGTGGAATACCTGAATAGACAAGGAATGATCCCAAATTGAAGAGGTGGAATTTAGGAGCGAGATCTATGATTTTTTTCCCTTTTCCTCTTTTTGTGAATGTGTACGTGTATGCTTCTGTGTGAGATCCTGTCTGTATACTCTAGCTTCCACCATTTGTCCTAGGGCTCTATCCGTCCATGACTTTTTTTTAAAAATTCTTTTTCTTAATAATTAAGTTTAATTGTGATAACTTTATTATACTTTACCTTCGTTCTTTCTTTCTTTCCTTCCTTCCTTCCCTCCTTTAGACAACGAATCACCCCAAATTGAGGAGGTGGTCTCAGGGAGCAGGATTTATGATTTTTCCCCCTTTACCTCTTTTTGTGAAGGTGTATGTGTATGCTTCTGTGTAAGATTTTCTCTGTATAGCTTTGCTTCCAACATTTGTCCTAAGGTTCTATCCGTCCCTTTTTTTTTTCTTTTTTTCTAAATATTTTTTAATTCAATAACTATATTATACTTTATTTTATTTTTACTGTATCATCTTTCTTTCTGTCTTTTTTCCTTCTTTCCCTCCTTCCTTCCTTCCTCCCTCCCTCCCTCCCTCCCTCCTTTCTTTCCTTCTTTGCTTCTTTCTTCCTTCCTTCCTTTCCTCCTTTCCTTCTTTCTTTACTCATACTTCTACTAATTCTCCCTACTTTTTCTCCCTTTTATTCTGAGCTGTGTGGATGAAAGGCTCTTGGTGCTCCAGCCAGGAGTCAGGGCTCTGCCTCTGAGGTAGGAGAGCCAACTTCAGGACACTGGTCAACAAGAGACCTCCCAGCTCCACATAATATTAAACGGTGGAAATATCCCAGAGACCTCCATCTTAACACCAGCACCCAGCTTCACTCAACGGCCAGCAAGCCACAGTGCTGGACAACCTATGCCAAACAACTAGCAAAACAGGAACACAACCCCACCCATTAGCAGAGAGGCTGCCTAAAATCATAATAAGGCCACAGACACCCCAAAACACACCACCAGACGTGAACCTGCCCACTAGAGAGACAAGATCCAGCCTCATCCAGCACAACACAGGCACTAGTCCCCTCCACCAGGAAGCCTACACAACCCACTGAAACAACCTTAGCCACTGGAGACAGACATCAAAAACAACGGGAACTACGAAAGTGCAGCCTGCAAAAAGGAGACCCCAAACACAGTAAGATAAGCAAAATGAGAAGACAGAAAAACACACAGCACATGAAGGAGCAAGATAAAAACCCACCAGACCGGGCTTCCCTGGTGGCACAGTGGATGAGAGTCCGCCTGCTGATGCAGGGGACGCGGGTTCGTGCCCCGGTCCGGGAAGATCCCACATGCCGCGGAGCGGCTGGGCCCGTGAGCCACGGCCGCTGAGCCTGCGCGTCCGGAGCCTGTGCTCCGCAACGGGAGAGGCCACAACGGTGAGAGGCCCGCGTACCGCAAAAAAAAAAAAAATAAAATAAAAAAATAAAAGAGGGAGGAGCTGTTTTAAAAAAAAAAAAAAAAAAAAAAAAAAAAAAAAAAAACACCAGACCTAAAATAGGCAATCTACCTGAAAAAGAATTCAGAATAATGATAGTAAGGATGATCCGAAATCTTGGAAGTAGAATGGACAAAATGCAAGAAACAGTTAACAAGGACCTACAAGAACTAAAGATGAAACAAGCAACGATGAACAATGCAATAAATGAAATTAAAATCACTCTAGATAGGATCAATAGCAGAATAACTGAGGCAGAAGAACGGATAAGTGACCTGGAAGATAAAGTAGTGGAAATAACTACTGCAGAGCAGAATAAAGAGAAAAGAATGAAAAGAACTGAGGACAGTCTCAGAGACCTCTGGGACAACATGAAACGCACCAACATTCGAATTATAGGGGTTCCAGAAGAAGAAGAAAGAAAGAAAGGGTCTGAGAAAATATTTGAAGAGATTATAGTTGAAAACTTCCCTAATATGGGAAAGGAAATAGTTAATCAAGTCCAGGAAGCACAGAGGATCCCATACAGGATAAATACAAGGAGAAACACGCCAAGACACATATTAATCAAACTGTCAAAAATTAAATACAAAGAAAGCATATTAAAAGCAGCAAGGGAAAAACAACAAATAACACACAAGGGAATCCCCATAAGGTTAACAGCTGATCTCTCAGCAGAAACCCTACAAGCCAGAAGGGAGTGGCAGGACATACTGAAAGTGATGAAGGAGAATAGCCTGCAACCAAGACTACTCTACCCAGCAAGGATCTCATTCACATTTGATGGAGAAATTAAAACCTTTACAGACAAGCAAAAGCTGAGAGAGTTCAGCACCACCAAACCAGCTTTACAACAAATGCTAAAGGAACTTCTCTAGACACGAAACACAAGAGAAGGAAATGACCTATAGTAGCGAACCCAAAACAATATATAAAATGGAAATAGGAACATACATATCGATAATTACCTTAAATGTAAATGGACTAAATGCTCCCACCAAAAGACACAGATTGGCTGAATGGATACAAAAACAAGACCCTTATATATGCTGTCTACAAGAGACCCACTTCAGAACTAGAGACACATACAGACTGAAAGTAAGGGGATGGAAAAAGATATTCCATGCAAATGGAAACCAAAAGAAAGCTGGAGTAGCAATTCTCATATCAGACAAAATAGACTTTAAAATAAGGACTATTAAAAGGGACAAAGAAGGACACTACATAATGATCAAGGGATCGATCCAAGAAGAAGATATAACAATTGTAAATATTTATGCACCCAACATAGGAGCACCTCAATACATAAGGCAAATACTAACAACCATAAAAGGGGAGATCAACAGTAACACATTCATAGTAGGGGACTTTAACACCCCACTTTCACCCATGGACAGATCATCCAAAATGAAAATAAATAAGGAAACACAAGCTTTAAATGATACATTAAACAAGATGGACTTAATTGATATTTATAGGACACTCCATCCAAAAACAACAGAATACACATTTTTCTCAAGTGCTCATGGAACATTCTCCAGGATAGATCATATCTTGGGTCACAAATCAAGCCTTGGTAAATTTAAGAAAACTGAAATTGTATCAAGTATCTTTTCCGACCACAACGCCATGAGACTAGATATCAATTACAGGAAAAGATCTGTAAAAAATACAAACACATGGAGGCTAAACAATACACTACTTAATAATGAAGTGATCACTGAAGAAATCAAAGAGGAAATAAAAAAATACCTAGAAACAAATGACAATGGAGACACTACGACCCAAAACCTATGGGATGCAGCAAAAGCAGTTCTAAGGGGGAAGTTTATAGCAATACAAGCCCACCTTAAGAAGCAGGAAACATCTCGAATAAACAACCTAACCTTGCATCTCAAGCAATTAGAGAAAGAAGAACAAAAAAAACCCCAAAGCTAGCAGAAGGAAAGAAATCATAAAAATCAGATCAGAAATAAATGAAAAAGAAATGAAGGAAACGATAGCAAAGATCAATAAAACTAAAAGCTGGTTCTTTGAGAAGATAAACAAAATAGATAAACCACTAGCCAGACTCATCAACAAAAAAAGGGAGAAGACTCAAATCAATAGAATTAGAAATGAAAAAGGAGAAGTAACAACTGACACTGCAGAAATAAAAAAAATCATGAGAGATTACTACAAGCAACTCTATGCCAATAAAATGGACAATCTGGAAGAAATGGACAAATTCTTAGAAATGCACAACCTGCCAAGACTGAATCAGGAAGAAATAGAAAATATGAACAGACCAATCACAAGCACTGAAATTGAAACTGTGATTAAAAACCTTCCAACAAACAAAAGCCCAGGACCAGATGGCTTCACAGGTGAATTCTATCAAACGTTTAGAGAAGAGCTAACACCTATCCTTCTCAAACTCTTCCAAAATATAGCAAAGGGAGGAACACTCCCAAATTCCTTCTACGAAGCCACCATCACCTTGATACCAAAACCAGACAAGGATGTCACAAAGAAAGAAAACTACAGGCCAATATCACTGATGAACATAGATGCAAAAATCCTCAACAAAATACTAGCAAACAGAATCCAACAGCACATTAAAAGGATCATACACCATGATCAAGTGGGGTTTATTCCAGGAATGCAAGGATTCTTCAATATACGCAAATCTATCAATGTGATAAACCATATTAACAAATTGAAGGAGAAAAACCATATGATCATCTCAATAGATGCAGAGAAAGCTTTCGACAAAATTCAACACCCATTTATGATAAAAACCCTCCAGAAAGTAGGCATAGAGGGAACTTTCCTAAACATAATAAAAGCCATATATGACAAGCCCACAGCAAACATCATCCTCAATGGGGAAAAACTGAAAGCATTTCCACTAAGATCAGGAACAAGACAAGGTTGCCCACTCTCACCACTCTTATTCAACATAGTTTTGGAAGTTTTAGCCACAGCAATCAGAGAAGAAAAGGAAATAAAAGGAATCCAAATCGGAAAAGAAGAAGTAAAGCTGTCACTGTTTGCAGATGACATGATACTATACAGAGAGAATCCTAAAGATGCTACCAGAAAACTACTAGAGCTAATCAATGAATTTGGTAAAGTAGCAGGATACAAAATTAATGCACAGAAATCTCTGGCATTCCTATATACTAATGATGAAAAATCTGAAAGTGAAATCAAGAAAACACTCCCATTTACCATTGCAACAAAAAGAATAAAATATCTAGGAATAAACCTACCTAAGGATTCGAAAGACCTGTATGCAGAAAATTATAAGACACTGATGAAAGAAATTAAAGATGATACAAATAGATGGAGAGATATACCATGTTCTTGGATGGGAAGAATCAACATTGTGAAAATGACTCTACTACCCAAAGCAATCTA
The DNA here is from genome assembly GCF_008692025.1 of Phocoena sinus. NCBI lineage: Eukaryota > Metazoa > Chordata > Mammalia > Artiodactyla > Phocoenidae > Phocoena > Phocoena sinus. The sequence goes on along the minus strand of NC_045774.1, from coordinate 69,973,440 downwards.
CAGATTCAATGCAATCCCTATCAAACTACCACTGGCATTTTTCACAGAACTAGAACAAAAAATTTCACAATTTGTATGGAAACACAAAAGACCCCGAATAGCCAAAGCAATCTTGAGAACGAAAAAAGGAGCTGGAGGAATAAGGCTCCCTGACTTCAGACTATATTACAAAGCAACAGTAATCAAGACAGTATGGTACTGGCACAAAAACAGAAAGATAGATCAGTGGAACAGGATAGAAAGCCCAGAGATAAACCCACGCACATATGGACACCTTATCTTTGATAAAGGAGGCAGGAATGTACAGTGGAGAAAGGACAGCCTCTTCAATAAGTGGTGCTGGGAAAACTGGACAGGTACATGTAAAAGTATGAGATTAGATCACTCCCTAACACCATACACAAAAATAAGCTCAAAATGGATTAAAGACCTAAATGTAAGGCCAGAAACTATCAAACTCTTAGAAGAAAACATAGGAAGAACACTCTATGACATAAATCACAGCAAGATCCTTTCTGACCCACCTCCTAGAGTAATGGAAATAAAAACAAAAATAAACAAATGGGACCTAATGAAACTTCAAAGCTTTTGCACAGCAAAGGAAACCATAACCAAGACCAAAAGACAACCCTCAGAATGGGAGAAAACATTTGCAAATGAAGCAACTGACAAAGGATTAATCTCCAAAATTTACAAGCAGCTCATGCAGCTCAATAACAAAAAAACAACCCAATCCAAAAATGGGCAGAAGACCTAAATAGACATTTCTCCAAAGAAGATATACAGAATGCCAACAAACACATGAAAGAATGCTCAACATCATTAATCATTAGAGAAATGCAAATCAAAACTACAATGAGATATCATCTCACACCAGTCAGAATGGCCATCATCAAAAAATCTAGAAACAATAAATGCTGGAGAGGGTGTGGAGAAAAGGGGACACTCTTGCACTGCTGGTGGGAATGTGAATTGGTTCAGCCACTGTGGAGAACAGTATGGAGGTTCCTTAAAAAACTACAAATAGAATTACCATATGACCCAGCAATCCCACTACTTGGCATATACCCTGAGAAAACCAAAATTCAAAAAGAGTCATGTACCAAAACGTTCATTGCAGCTCTATTTACAATAGCCAGGACATGGAAACAACCTAAGCGCCCATCATCGGATGAATGGATAAAGAAGATGTGGCACATATACACAATGGAATATTACTCAGACTTAAAAAGAAATGAAATTGAGCTATTTGTAATGAGATGGATAGACCTAGAGTCTGTCATACAGAGTGAAGTAAGTCAGAAAGAAAAAGACAAATACCGTATGCTAACACATATATATGGAATTTAAGGGAAAAAAATGTCATGAAGAACCTAGGGGTAAGATAGGAATAAAGACGCAGACCTACTGGAGAACGGACTTGAGGGTATGGGGAGGGGGAGGGGTGAGTTTTGACAGGGCGAGAGAGAGTCATGGACATATACACACTAACAAACGTAGTAAGGTAGATAGCTGGGGGGATGCAGCCGCAAGGCACAGGGATATTAGCTCGGTGCTTTGTGACAGCCTGGAAGGGTGGGATGGGGAGAGTGGGAGGGAGGGAGACGCAAGAGGGAAGACATATGGGAACATATGTATATGTATAGCTGATTCACTTTGTTATAAAGCAGAAACTAACACACCATTGTAAAGCAATTATACCCCAATAAAGATGTTAAAAAAAAAAAAAAAAAGATACACGCACTCCTATGGTCATAGCAGCACTATTCACAATAGCCAAGACATGGAAGCAACCTAAATGTCCATTGACAGATAAATGGATAAAGAAGATGTGGTACATATATACAGTGGAATACTGCTCAGCAATAATAAAGAACAAGATAATACCATTTGCAGCAACATGGATGCAACTAGAGATTATAATACAAAGTGAAGTAAGTTAGAAAGAGAAAGACAAATACCATATGATATCACTTATATGTGGAATCTAAAATATGGCACAAATGAACTTGTCTTCAAAACAGAAATGGACTCACAAACATAGAGATCAGACTTGTGGTTGCCAAGGGGGAGGGGGGAGGGAGAAGGATGGACTGGGAATTTGGGGTTGTTAGATGCAAACTATTACATTTAGAATGGATAAACAACAAGGTCCTACTATATAGCACAGGTAATATATCCAATCTCCTGGGATAAACCATAATGGAAAAGAATATTAAAAAAAAAAAAGAATGTCAAAAAAAAAAAAAAAAAAAGAATTCCCTAAACTCTGCATAAGCAGCATATAAACTGTAAACTTCAATTTGTCCTGAATCAAGTTGAAACTCTGAGGGGTTCAGACAATTGACCACATTGTCTGGTCCCTGTAGAACTGCTCTGACTGAACGGACTGTGCTTCATAACCATGTCAGCTGTGTCCATTGTGGGATGATGCCAAGAGGAAAAAATCCCAGAATATTTGCTGTTGTCTTACCAAGAGGACATGACTGATGATGTGGTTCATTAAATTTCACAGAATGATCTTTACAAAAACACAGAAAGCATCCACACAGGAATAAACATCAAGAATAGTCATCCACAGCTTCCCTGGTGGCACAGTGGTTAAGAATCCTCCTGCCAGGGCTTCCCTGGTGGCGCAGTGGTTGAGAGTCCGCCTGCCGATGCAGGGGACATGGGTTCATGCCCCGGTCCGGGAAGATCCCACATGCCGCGGAGCGGCTGGGCCCGTGAGCCATGGCCGCTGAACCTATGCGTCTGGAGCCTGTGCTCTGCAATGGGAGAGGCCACAACAGTGAGAGGCCCGCGTACTGCAAAAAAAAAAAAAAAAAAAAAAAGGATCCTCCTGCCAGTGCAGGGGACATGGGTTCGAGCCCTGGTCCAGGAAGATCCCACATGCCGTGGAGCAGCTAAGCCCATGCACCACAACTACTGAGCTTGCGCTCTAGAGCCCGCGAGCCACAACTACTGGGCCCACGAGCCACAACTACTGAAGCCTGCGTGCCTAGAGCCAGTGCTCTGCAACAAGAGAAGCCACTGCAATGAGAAGCCCGCGCGCTGAAACGAAGAGTAACCCCTACTCACTGCAACTAGAGAAAGCCCGTGCACAGTAACGAAGACCCAACAAAGCCAAAAATAAGTTTAAAAAATAAATTTATTTTAAAAAATAATAATTTTAAAAAATTTTTTAAATAAATTATAAAAAAGAATAGTCATCCATCTTTTGAACAAGTTTTTACTACATGCACAAAAAAATATGTATTTTTATGTTTCTCTGTCTGTACTGGCTGCTAGAAAACTCAAAGGCAAATCTGTGGCCCAAGTGTAGTCAGTGTGGCAGGCCTCAGCATGCATTTTGTGTGCTAACCTCATCCCTGGTTTCATCTTATTTTTCCAATCCTATTCCTTTTTTTTTCTTAGTCAAATTTTTTCTTCTCTTTTTGTCTTTTGTTTCTTTTTTCCATATTTGTAAATTGTTGCTTAACCCTTTAGAATAAAAAGTGCAAAAGTGCTAACACCCAAGGCTTCAGAGTACTCAGAGAGCTTGTCCATGAGAAATCCACATGCCTATAAACACACACAAAAACCATCCTTATTGTGAGGACAGAAAGGTGGACCACTGACCCACCCAATCTTATTAACTTAGTTCCCAGGCAAAGGCACACATATATGCTCCAGCACAAAATTCAAGACAGACATTATGTCATGAACGTAGGTTATCAGACTAAGCCAAGGGACAGAGCAGTATTTGAAGATCAGAGCACTCAACAGACCAAGGACTCAGGGCAGCTAGTCAGACAAAGGGATTTATAGCTCAGGCAAAAGAGAAAATTTTGACAAGAATGCTAGGCATCTGTGTGAGAATCAAGCAGTGAGTCTAGGATTTTCCCCAGTCAACGGTTCATGGTTTATATTAATAGCAAAAATCAGTCCCCAAAGGTGGAGGTAAGAGTAATTCCCTAAATAGAATAAAGGCAAAAGGCTGGAAAGAAAGATAGCAATAAAATCCTGTGACTAGACCACCAAGAAGAATAAAAGCAAGATGCTTTAACAAGCACACATTTAAAGCAACTGGAGGTTTTTGCTTTCAGAGGATATTTATACCAAATTCTTATATTTCCTCAGACGTTTTCCCTTGTATTTTTGTGTCAATAAACGTAACTGGTTACGTAGAGTCAGAGCCTCTTCTTACCTGGAGAAATACTAAAAAGTCATAATTGCCAAGTGCTGTTTTTTTTTTTTGTTTTTTTTTTTTAAATTTTATTTATTTATTTACCGGGGCTACTCTTTGTTGTGGTGCGCGGACTTCTCATCACGGTGGCTTCTCTTGTTGCGGAGCACGGGCTCTAGGCGCACGGGCCCAGCAGTTGCAGCACATGGGCTCAGTAGTTGTGGCACACTGGCTTAGTTGCTCCGCGGCATGTGGGATCTTCCCGGAGCGGGGCTCGAACCCACGTCCCCTGCATTGGCAGGTGGATTCTTAACCACTGTGCCACCAGGGAAGCCCCCAAGTGCTGTTTTGACATTCTTCCTGCAGATCATCCCATCTGTTCCATGTCATCCTACCCCCAAGAAGCACCAGGGGCTGAGAGTTGGGAGTGACCAACTGACCAAGAGGTGGGCAGAGGTCTGCACCTGCAACCTGGAAGCTGTATTTAAAATTCCATCCTTTGATGAGAGTCAGGAGAATTGGTGTTTCTTTTTTTTTCTTTTTTTTCACTTTTTTATTTTATATTGGAGTATAATTCATTAACAATGTTGTGATAGTTTCAGGTATAGAGCAAAGTGATTCAGTTATACATGTACATATATCCATTCTTTTTCAAATTCTTTTCCCATTTAGATTGTTACATAATATTGAGCAGAGTTCCCTGTGCTATACAGCAGGTCCTTGTTGGTTATCCATTTTATTTATTTATTTGAAATTCTTTCTTTCTTTCTTTCTTTGGCTGCACCGGGTCTTAGTTGCGGCATGCGGGATCTAGTTCCCTCACCAGGGATCAAACCCGGGCCCCCTGCATTGGGAGCACGGAATCTTAATCACTGGACCACCAGGGAAGTCCCTGGTTAACCATTTTAAATACAGCAGTGTGTACATATCAATCCCAAACTCCCTAACTATCCCTCCCCCCCCCCGTAACCCTAAATTCGTTCTCTAAGTCTGGGTCTGTTTCTGTTTTGTACATAAGTTCATTTGCATCATTTCCTTTTAGAGTCCACATATGAGTAATATCATATAATATCCATCTTTCTCTGTCTGACTTACTTCACTCAGTATGACAATCTCTAGGTCCACCCATGTTGCTGCACATGGCATTATTTCATTCTTTTTAATGGCTTAGTAATAGAATTGGGGTTTCTGAGAGTGATAATCCCACCCCTACAGGTTCTGGACAAAATGAGAAATAAACAGAGGGTCAAACGGGCATCAAAATGTCATATTTTGTTGGTAATATTATATTGAAGAGCATGGCTTTGACTTGCAGCCTGAATCAGACTTCCCTGTTTACCCTCACAATGAATCTCATCACTCTAAGGCTGACCCCCGAGAAGGGGCAGCCCTCCCTGCATGGGGGCAGAGCCTGGGTCTGGTTCCCCTCGAAGAGCAGGGAGTGAAACCAAACAGGACCCTGTGGGACCTTTCCGGAACAGAAACACTGCCCCTACTGTGTTCCCCAACTCTTGCTTGAAGAAAAGCTTTAGCCAAAATAATACTGTAATAGTTTAGCCATAAAACAAAGCCAAGGACCTTTAGTACCTCCTCAGTAATACATAGATATTATCTATTTATATATAGATAATATCTTGAGCCATATCCTTGAGTTGTTTGGCAGATAATAAAACCCCCACCAGGTGGAAGAAGTTCACATCTGGCCACCAGCAGGTAAACCTCAGAGCGGCTGGAACCAGAAGGTTGATGATGTTGACTCCTGAAGTACCCCAGGTTACCCCCCCACCAACCAATCAGAAGAATTTCCACAAGCTGATCAGACACCCCACAACTCTCTCCCTCACCTTGCCTTTCTTTAAAACTTTTAATATTTTTTATTAAAGTGTAGTTGATTTACAATGTTGTGGCAATCTCTGCTATATGGGAAAGTGACTCAGTTATACACATATAGACATTCTTTTTTTATATTCTTTTCAATTACGGTTTATCACAGGATATTGAATATAGTTCCCTGTGCTCTACAGTAGGACCTTGTTGTTTATCCATTCTAAATGTAATAATTTGCCTCTACCGACCCCAAACTCCCTCACCTTGCCTATAAAACCATTCCCCAAAAGCCACCAGGGAGTTTGGTCTTTTGTGGATGAGCTGCCCATTCTCCTTGCTTAGCCCCACTTTGGGTGCCTCTTCATAAATGCTATACTTTCCTTCATCACAGCTTGGTGTCAGTGGATTGGCTTTGCTGTGCATCGGGCAAGCAGACCCAAGTTTGGTTCAGTAACAGGATCGAGTCTCTTCCTCAGAAAGGTGTGGCTGAAGGGGACATAATGGGGGACAGAAGCTACTCCCCCAGTATTCCCTGATTTATGGGTCAAGAGGAGCATGGGCAAAGGGAGAAACTGGTCCCTCCCTTACATTTTCTAACCATTTGCTCTCAAGCAATCTGACTCACCAGCTCAGCTGTGGTGGCCAGGGGTGAGGCGAACCCCTAGCAGGCGAAGAGCAGGTTATCAGGGCAGCCCTGCCTCCACCTCCATGTGGCTGCTTCCCGCGACTATCGCTCTTTTGTTTATTCTTCTTGGAATGATGATGACACTTCCAATTTCTGTCCCCAGAGAGCTCTAAAATGGGTTGGAACTTTTAAGTTAACTCCATGACCATGTTTTTACCTGAAGCTAAAAAATTACCCCCCATTCTATTTCTCATTGTAAATTATACCCTGCCATGCTGCCCAAATAGCACAACGGAGGTTTTAATAAACCTAAATAACAAGAAAAATCAACAGTATAAAATATGCCTCACATTGGAACACTACAACCCTTTCCATGAGTAAATTTCTAGATGAAAATTAAAGTCCAAAATTACAGACCCTTGTGAGTTAAAGACCAAAGAAATAGAAGTCCCAAATTCCCACCAAAATGTCTCATTCAGCTCACTTTCAGCCAAGAGTCTCCCTTGGTAATACTGCCTTGGTAGAAGTGGAGTACGTTCAACAGTAGAACTTGGACTTTCTCCTGGAAAGCATGCATTCCTGCAGCAGCATTGGAGGTGGTTACCATCAAGCAGAGACTGTATGCTATCTGGAGGAAGGAGGGTCATCAGAGGAAACACTAGAAGAGGCTTTCCAGGCTCAGGGAATATGATGCATCTCTGCCAGGCATCCAAAGTCCAGAACCCGTGACCCAAACTGGGTCAGGAGAAATATCACCTCAAGAGGTTGGTGATGACCCCTGTGGGCATGGCCTATGGTAAGGAGGAGGGGTACAGGAATCCCACCAGCACCTTCTCCTTTATAAAGTGGCATTTAAGACATTCTGGTCTTCTTGCAAAATTTAGAAAATGACCTTGTGGTGACACCCCCAGCCATAAAGTCTTACTTCAAGCTGTCTTCTTCCCCATCTCATATGTTTAAAAACTCTTAACTTCCATTTCCCTTTGAAGCCCTGTCTTCCTGTCATGCTGTGCTAAGCATGGGCGCTGTCTAGGAAGCTGGCACTAGAGACACTGCTTCCCTCACTTCAAAGTCAGAGCAGCCCGCATTGTTGCAGCCTTGTCTTCTCCACAGTCCTGTCTCCTGCTCCTGTCTCAAGACATGCGTTCCCTAAGCCCCAGTGGCTGTTGCCAGTGCCTCTAGCTCTTGGATGTCTTAGGCCCATGAAACCTGCCTCTTAGGGTAGGTTGCTCCCTCATCCCCACACCTGTCTGACAATTGCCAGTGTCCTGAGCTGAAGCTCCTGCTGATGCTTTTAGAGACATTGCTTTCAAGGGGTCAATGGGAACCAATAGGTTTTCTGACATGCATTTCTCAAACATTTTGAAATCCTCAGCTCTTGAATTTACCATGATTCTAGGACATCAATTCCATCACATCTTTCTTGGTAGCAATAGGAAATATTTCTAGTGCTGTTTTCCTCTGATGTGCCCCTATTCGTTTGAGGTAGACTCAGCTGATTTTTAACATACTAACCTGCTTCTTATATTGGTCCCTTTCCATTTGTGCATGTAAGTCTGACATTAATTTCTGGGATTCAGCATCTTCTTATCTTTTATTTTCCCTCTGTTTGGGGAACTCAACATTTATTTGTGTCACACACTTACTGAGGTTCTTTCTGTTAGTCCCCCTGCCCTCACTTCTGCTCATACTGGGAGAAATAAAGACATTGGGATTTGGGCATCCCTCAAAGATTCCTTCATTGACATGTACAAAATGTCCATAAAAATTTCTTCCACTTAATAAGCCATATAACAAGATTAAATGCAAATGTAACAAGATGTTAAATTTGGTTTTTCCTGGTTTTGAGGAATTTTGGCAGACACTCCAAATGTCTGTAAAAACAATGTCTGTCACGGACTCAGTAAGAGGAGGGCAAGTTAAGAGAGTAGGAACCTAGCTCCACCGGCACTAATGCTTACCCACCTCCAGCTTAATGGCGATGATGTCAGAGATGCCAGGGAGGGAGAGTGCTCTGGGGAGCTGTCAGTGGACCACGCAGAATCTCATACATCCACAGAGCATGCAAGAGAGACCTTTCCTCGTTATTTTAGGCCAGGTGAGAGAGACTTTGGAAGAACCACTGAGAGAACTCGTTTCGCGTTCCCTGGCACTTGAGGGGGATGAAGAATGACTCTTACCAGTAGGAAATTAAGAGCAAGGCTGTATCTGGAACCACCCATCTGGCACTAAGGAACAAGAGAACGTATATGGGAGTGAGGTTTACTTCCTCTGATGATGGGGAAAGGATGCCTGAGATGTCTCAGGGCCAAAGGGACCTATGGGGGAGAAGTCAGGTACCTTTATTTATTTTAAAAGGTATCTCCCTCTGCCTGAAAAAATGAAGGGATCCAACAGAGATCATTTGTTTGGGGTAGTCCAAAAAATCACGTGGTTAAGCTAGGGAGATATATATATATAGATAGATAGATAGATATAAGTAGGCATTGACTACAACAATGTCACTATAATCAGAGGTCCCTAGAAAGTAGATCACACACAAAACCACACCCCCAACTGGGGAAAGAGTTAGCCAAAGTGCCTCCATCGCACCCAGAAGAAACCAGGGCAACATTAGAGCCTTACAACCTTACCTAAAATGTCTAAACCATGCCTTTTGTTAATTTCCTCTCCCCCTTGGTGCAGGCTGTCACAGGTTAGAAACCTTATCTAACAACTGAAGAAAGGAAGTGGCGGTGAGGAGAAAGAAGCCAATCACATCCCCACCCACCCACCCCCTTACAGGCTCCCAGAGTGAATCAGGCCCAGGCTAGGGGAGAAGAGGACATATCGATCAAGTGAGGATTGGAGTTTTGTCTATTACACTCAACTGGACATTTTAATCACCAAAATGATACTGTTCTTTATTTCAGAGTCTCAAAAAAATCTAGGACTTGCCTAGAATTTTTTCTCCAGGAGTGTGGAAGAACAAAGTCAGAGACCAAGTTTAAAGGGGCTGAAAACAAAGATAAAAAATTGCTTTAGCGCCTCAGTTTCCTGCTCCCAGCTCATTCAGTACATCAGTTACACAGGCATTGCTTGAAGAGACAATGAAGTGGTTGGAGTAGAGAGGTTTAATGAGAGGAGATACTTGGTTCAGACTGTCATCCAGAGATGAGGCAAGGCTATGGCACAGGTGTATGGCTGCCTTGTATTAAAAATGCTATATAACAAAGATCCAGAGTGCTTGCTCAGAGCTGAATCACTGCCTTATACATGATTATGTAAACGTAACTTCATAGGAGTTAGTGCACATAGTCTGATGCTAATATAACCCGGAAGGGACCTTCTTAAAATGTTTTCAGGCAATCACCTGTTTAGGACAGGAAGCTTCTGTTTGGAAGTGTGAAGCAGACCTCATGAGAACCCCGAGACATGCCTCAACGTTATCGTACCTTTTCTGTCAAAAAATCTACATTCTGCTGAGATCTTTGGAACTGTGTTTTTTTTGTTTGTTTGTTTTTGTTTTGTTTTTCAATACGTGGGCCTCTCACTGTTGTGGCCTCTCCCGTTGCGGAACACAGGCTCCGGACGCGCAGGCTCAGCGGCCATGGCTCACGGGCCCAGCCGCTCCGCGGCATGTGTGATCTTCCCGGACCGGGGCACGAACCCGTGTCCCCAGCATCGGCAGGCGGACTCTCAACCACTGCGCCACCAGGGAAGCCCTGGAACTGTGTTTTTATCGTATATTTTTAGCACAGCAAGCGGGTTCCAAATTAATCTTGTAATATGGCTTATTAAGTGGAAGGAATTTTTATGTACAACATTTTGCATATGTCAATGAAGGAATCTTTGACGTGTGCTTTGAAATCTTCGCATCTTAACAATCAATGTATCCATAAATGAAGGTAATTTAAATTACTGTTATTGCTAGTATACACCACGCAAATTCACTTATATCCCTTTTGTTTGAATTATCACCCCTCATTGTATCAAGCAGAAACAGTCACAGATGGTCTACTAGTACCAATAAGATTATTGTTTTTGGATCTTTTGCTTTTAGCTATTGGCTGAATGGCATGCGATGGTGTCTTTTTGCCAAAGATATCTGGACAGTTATCATACCCTACTGTGTAGGAGAAGCCTACACTACCAGTATTACTTTACCTAAAGATACTGTGTCTTTTTCTATTGTGGAAATTATTCCTGTACCTATACCCAGGATACTAGGGTTTGTTTGGTTTGTTGGGTTTTTTTGCATAGTATGAAATATACTCTGTTTGTCTTCTGTATCACTGAATCATACCCCTAAGCTTTTGCCTTGCTAATCAAGAACTGAAAGATACTAGAAGTAGAATCACTGTAGACTATTTTTTAGTTAAGATTGAGTCACATTTATTAATACTTCCAACACACGTGCTATCTAAATCTAACAGATAAATTCCAAACAGAAGTAGACGTCTCAATATTGAATGAGCTATAAAACCATGTAATAACATCTACAAGTCCATTTGGAAATAAATGGTTAGATTGGAGATTCAGTCTGGGTTAATAATTGGTGTAGTCATATTGACCTTTGTACTTGTTCATGTGGATTGTTACTTGCTATGTCACTGGACAGCCCTGATTCAGCATCACCCAAGGGTATTTGGGGAGAGAGGTGTGAGGAACAGAACTACAGGGTGATGTATGTTCTCATTCTCATTCTGTTCCTTTAATAATATTAAGTCTAAAATATGTTTTAACAAACTTATGGTTACCAAAGGGGAAAGGGAGAGGAGGGATAAATTAGGAGTTTGGGAGTAACAGATACATACTACTATATATAACACAGGTAAACAATAAGGACCTACTGTGTAGCACAGGGAACTATATTCAATATCTTGTAATAACATATAAAGAAAAAGATTCTGAAAAAGAATATATATATACATATATGTATGTATATATAACTGAATTGCTTTGCTGTACACCTGAAACTAACACACCATTGTAAATCAACTATACTTCAGTTTTTTAAATGATTAAAAAAATATGTTTTAAACTACTCTAGTTCCTTCTTTAAACTTTAAACTCTAAACAAAGTATTATTTGTCCTACAAAGTATTCTAAGCAAAAGCGTTATTTTCTTATTCCCTTTCAGCCTCTGTATTCATAACTTCATTGAGTTTACTCTCTACCATGACCTAAGAATATAGTTTATCTTTACAATAAGGAACAGCCATTCACTGCCACCACTACCACCGCCACCCCACCTCGCTCCTCTTTATCTGTTTATTGGCAAAATCCACCAGCCTTCCACGGTTGGATTGAACTCCTAGCCTTGGTTCCTAAAAGCCAAAACCATGATCAAGATATATACAATTAATAATCCAGAGCTAGCTTGAGATCATGTGGTGGGCAGTTACTATAGATGCCTGTGAACAATCTACATAATTACAAGAGATGAGTCCCTCCAGCTTTATCCTTTATCAGCTCAAAATAAGAAAGAACAGAACTGGGAGCAATACATGAAAAGAATAGCTGCCATCCCAGTTAAGTTCCAGCCTTCTGCCTCTGCTGAAACACCTAGTAAAAAGGGCAAAATCACTTCACTATCCAGTTAGGAAATTAAAAACTCGAAGATGAAGACACTGCCAGGTGAAGACCAAGACAAGGGACCATCAACCATAAGCTCAACTCGGAGACGTATGAGGCCATGGAAAGCATAGGCAGGACAGGTGAGAGACCTATGAGTCAGGAGGTGAAGCAAAGGTGAGAGAATCTGAGCTGTCCGCTACCAAAGCAAGTCACCAGTTTAAAGAAGGGAATGAAGTGCTAAGAAAGACAAACTGGGTTTCTGGGATTCAGACTGGCAAATGTCTGGACTTCAGGAATTCAGAGAGAGTAAGGCAATGGCTGTAATAGCTGAGAGATCCAGAAGCAAGGGGAAAGCCTACTTGTCATCTTTTACACTTTGCATATAGACTGTAGAGCAGAAATGAGCCAAAAGGTGGATGCAGCAACTTCAGTCAAAAGGAGCACAGGGTTCTGTGGCTTTCAGTATGTTCACATTACAGCTGGGTGAGGGAGGAGAGCTGAAATGACAGGGGGAAATCTGAAGCTTCATTTATCACAGTGTTCGTACAACAGAAGCCTCTTATCCAGTATAACAGGACTGGACCAACAAGTTGGTCAGTTAACTGAGAAAGAAAGATAGTTAAACCAGAAGGTCATTTTAAAAAACAATACGTAATAAAACTTGTATACCACACATAATTTATTTTGACTAAAAGCATAAGAACACATCCATTCACCAAGATTTGCTTTAGAATCAAACTTTTCATTACCATATGTATTCATGGATTGGAGTTTTCTGTTGTTTTTTTATAATTGATAATACGTTATCTATGATGTCTAGTTTTAATGTCTTTTAAGTGAACCAAGAATTTAAAGGCACTTCCAGATGTTTATGACCCTCCGTCTCCCAACTTTTATAATTGTTTTACCCACACCTAATTTTACAGCAATAGTATTTTGGCAACTTTTTTTTTTTTTTGATGTCTGATCTTATTTATTTGTTACTCTTAGAACATCTCAGTTTTGACTGGACTCAGACTTAGAAGTAGAAGCTCTCAGAGAGGACAGCCTCCGTCTCTTGGCAATCTGTTCCTGGTGTTTTTCTTTGTTCTCCTTCATTCTCTTGGCCAAAAGTGTAGCATATTCTGCAGCCTCTTCCTTATTTTTCTTAGTACACTGTTTCTTCAGAGCAATTCCCCGACGTTTGTGTTGCAGAACACGTGGAGTAACGAGATGCTGAATCTTGGGTGTTTTGGTCCTAGGTTTCTTACCTTCTTTGTTTAGGGGCTTTCTCACAACATACTGGCGGACATCATCTTCTTTAGAGAGACTGAAAAGTCTGCGGATTCTGCTAGCTCTTTGGGGCCCCAGTGAGTCCAGGAATATCCTTCTCCCTTTTACAATGACCAAATTGAGAACGCTCAGATTGGCATCCACAATGCAACCCCGTACAGATTTGCGCTTTCTTTCTCCAGTCCTCCTTGGTCTGCAACAGGAATGCCCCTTACTCAGTAGCAGGCGGACTCGGCCATGGGTCAAGACACCCTGCTTCATGGGGAAACCCTGTTTGTCATTCCCACCACTGATTGGGACCACATAACCCTTCCATTCTTCACCCAGAGCGTCAGCAGCAACTTCTGTGGCCATACGCTTCTCATAAAAGGTACGAAGTTTTCGTTCATTGTCCACTTCAATGAGTTTCTGGCAGTCAGTGGCCGGGAAAGAGATGTTCAGCTTCACTCTGAAGCGGCCGACGGCCTCCGAGGCACCACGAAAAAGAGCTGGCAACTTAATTTTGAGGGGTTTTTTTCGACAGTTTACTTTTTAACTAGTTTTTATACAAAGCATTCAACAACAATCTTCCTCACTCTTGTCATTGGATATGTAATATCTAATTAAATTATGAAAGTGTGATAAAAAGTATAACTAACATAATCAGGTGTGAGATCAAGCACATCTTACTTTGGATAAGTAACTTAGTGAGAGCACAATTAATTGGGCACGTTCGTTTAATGACCGTTGGTTGAGACCATAATTTTGTAATGTAATTTCTAAGTTTAAAATGCAGTTTTTTTTTTTACATTTGACAATGATAGCTTCTTAAAAGCACAGAAAGATATAAACTGCTTCCAAATCAAAATGGAGGATTGGGTTACTCCTGGGAAAATATTTCTGGTATTTATTGGATAATAATGACCCCTACATTGACAAATACCAAGAGTAGGTTTAGAGTGATAGACCAGGCACAGACATCACAAACAAGTTTTACTTATCTAAAGGATAGAGAATAAAGCCTATTAAGAGAATAAATTCTCCTAATAAGGAGATGCATTAATAATATCAGCAATATTTTCTTGACCAGATGAAGCTGTAGTCGCATAGAAACCCAATTCTCACCACTTGAACAATACGGTAAGTGAAACTCAATTGCCCTCCTCCAAATCAAGCTTAAATATAAGCTTTATATGTGTATTTATATACACATGGCTGAAACAGTTCTGCTAATGGAGCAGTCTAGATGTGTGCTGGGGATGACCTCATCTGAGCCAGGTGCAACTCACCAAAACAAAATGTCACAAAGAAATAAGGTATAGAATAGTGTATGGAGGCATAGGCACACCCCTGCCCTCTCTAGGTTAACACAGCCTAGAGTAGTACTTTGCTGAACACAGAGCTGCTGAAAATAGAACAAAGATCAGTCAGACAGCTATCTCTGAAGGTCACGATAATGGTTCTTACACCAGTCAAAGGTCTACTGTGCATAGGTGTTAAGCGCGAAAAAAAGAAAGTGTTTCACAGTCAAACCATTTGGAAAACACTTGGTTAAACTAAGTTCAACAGATTTCTTAACAGCAAGGCTTTAATATTAGTCATTAGTTAAGAAGAGGCTGTAGGTAGCAATGTTTCTTAAACTAATTTCAACTCAAGGATTTTTTTTCAGTTTATGCATTTCCCAAGATCATCTTATAGAATCTACAGGATTCTACAGAGCATCATTTGGGAAATGCTGCTGCAGCTGGTATCCTGTGTTTTGTGCCTGTGTCTGCGTTGGCTCCTAACTCTGGGGGCAGAACTTCTTTAATTTATTGTTGGGTTTCACATTTTATCTTCAAGTGGGACCTTTTAAACCTTTGTCCAAAGACCTGCACCATTTTGAGAACCAAAAGGAATTCAAAAACAGAGTCAAATATTATTTGTCTTTGGTTATTTTTAAAGCAGGTAAAAACTTATACACATGGAGCAGTTAAATTGTAATACATGGTAGTAATAATAACAAGACCTATGAACTACTGGATCCCTGCAGTGTTTCATACGCTGTGCAAGCTTCCTTACAAATGTGATCTCATGAGTCCCCTGTAAACACTAGTAGATATTATAATTCCCATTTTCATATGAAACTCAGAGATGTTAAATCCCTTGCCCAAAGCCATAAAACTAGTAAGTGGCAGAGATGGAATTGAAATCCAGATCTTCTGACTCTGAAACATGTTCCTTCTCTTATTACCTTACCCATATACCTTCCTGTGTATGAATGTTAGTACTGTAGTAATTAAGGAACAGAGATCTGATAAGAGATGGAACTTCCAAGAGAAGCTCATGAGTGATGGAGACTAAAGCTAACAGTGAAAGATGTGTAGCTTTCAGATAAATGAAGGAAGAAAAGCCACTCCAAGTAAAGAGAACAATGCAAGAAAATGGGATTTGGGAAATGAAACAGTCAAGAAATGCATCAATAACTTATCTAAAAATGATTTTCTTTATAATTCTTATAATAATTAGGTCAAAATATATTGCAAGGCACTGGAGGCTACAAGAATAAGCCTTCAGAGTTTAGGAGAGTCTGCCATACTCCTGGAGCCTTGCCCTGGGGGAGGCAGGCACCAACCAAAGAATGACCAGTGGCCTCCAGAAAGACTTGCTTCTGGCTGGCCAGCCTGACTTGAGGTCCCTGGGAAAGGTTCTACGTTCAGGAAAACATGGTGAGAGAGGCCAGAGCAAAACCCCACCCTAAGCAGCTGTGAAAGATGATGGAGAGAATGGCAGGATGATGATTCACCTCCAAGGTGGAGAAAGTGTTTTAACTATGTGGAGTCTTCTTTTCTTTCCATCCTCTCTTACATTCCTGGAGAGACACCACAAAACAAAGAAAGCTACAGTAAAGTAAATGTTTTTGTAAAATTATCTTCCCCTGCTAGGTAAAATCATTTTGAGGAAAACAAATATGTCCAGGAATTCACTGAACATTCAAATAGAAGTGTTTATACAACCCTAGTCATTGAGTAATTGGTGAGTGTGTCCTATTTTGAGGCATTAGATGGTGTGTACAAAATACAAGGACTGGCCTACAAGGGTTTCCCAAACGTCTTATGATAATCACCTAAAGTATTAAAAAAATAAAAAAACTAGAAGTCAAAACCTTTCCCCAGGTCACTCCCCAGAGCATTCTAATTCAATGGTTCTGGTAATATACCTAGAATTTTGCATTTTTAATAGGTTCTCTGGGTGACTTTATCATCAGAGAAGTCAGGGAACCACTGCTCTAATCCTGATTAGCCCAAGCGTGGTCCCCCTCAGCGTTGGTGTCATCCAGGAGCTTGTTAGAAACACAGAATCTCAGGCTCTACCCCACACCTACTAAATCAGAATCTACAATCTCCATGTTAATAAGATATTCAGGTGATTCTTACATACTTAAAAGTAGAGAGGAACTGTGTTCTCCAACTTTAATGTGTGAGTAAATCACCTAGGATATTGGTAAAATGCAGATCCTGATTCAGTACGTCTGCACTCTGAGGTGCAGCTAAATTCAGCGCTTTTTTTTTTTTTACCTTTTTATTGGGGTATAATTGCTTTACAATGGTGTGTTAGTTTCTGCTTTATAACAAAGTGAATCAGTTATACATATACACATGTTCCCATATCTCTTCCCTCTTGCGTCTCCCTCCCTCCCACCCCTCTAGGTGGTCACAAATCACTGAGCTGATCTCCCTGTCAGCACTTCTAATAAGTCTAATAAGACTCAGGTTGCTAGTCTGCGGACCATGCTTTGAGGGGCAAGAGACTAGACCAAGGATCAGCGTGAGGATGAGCAGTATTAAGCAGACAATAAATGATGACTGGACTGTTCATAGATTAACAAGGAACCGCTCTCAAGGTTAAACGTGCTAAATTAGTCACATCAGTGTTAATGCTTTTGGGTAACTTTTGTCCTACCCCATCCCCACCCCCATCACTTCTCTATCATGAATGTATGGCTAACTTTCCTGCTTTATTTCTTCTTCTGGTAACAAAGCTTCTGACCACGAAGTACATTACTGGAATGGGTCCTCTTTGTTCACTATATTATTACTATACTGCATAATTTGTCCAAAGCATCTATTGCTATCAACTATTTGGTTACACCAATTTGGTAACCAAAAGATGGTGTGGTTAGTCCCACATTAATTACTACATCAGTTTCTGAACTTTCAAATCATTCCACTTCTTTGTTAAGGATACATTTGTTCTGCCAAATCTTCAGAATAACCCTCCACTTGAGTCATTATCAGATTAAAATGCTAGCTAGTTTTAACAAATGAAAACTAGCTAACATACGTATATGCATAAAATAATGCTTTATGGTTATCAGAGAATAAAAACTGAAATATATGTACTCTAAAACCTACATTTTAGTACCAAGTGATTCATTCTGAAGACTAGTTACCATTTTAGCCATGAATTAATAATCCTTGTTTAATTAAAAAAATAAAGAACCCAAAATAAAATTATAGTGTAGATACATGAAATACAAAAATAAAACAAGTAGTATTTCTCACTTCATATTTTTGGGGATTTGAAGAAGGCAGGGACATATATGTTGCAAATGAAAAGCTTCCCACACTGAATGAAAACAAGATATCAAAGCATATATAAATATAATCTCTACTGGATAAGAAATGAGCCCAGTAAAGAATTGCAGACTTCTGACATTTCATTTCTTTGATGGGCATTATTCTAACATCTGACCCTTCTACTAGGAGATAGATAGATAGATAGATAGATAAAAATTTTTGCAAATCACACATCTGTGCATCTTAACAGATGTGCATTAGTTGGTGTAAAATTGGCTGAGTATAATTCAAAATCCTACAGTTGACATTTCAACAAAGAACAATTATATCAGGTGGAATATCACAACTTCTTTCTCAGATTTATGGCAGTTAAATATCTGGTAATCCGCTGAATCTGTTGTTACTGTTTTTAAGTGACTCAGTTCTAAAACTCCAGGTGAGCCTTACTGCACAGTTTCTGTCTTCTAATGATGATTTTAGTTGTGGTGTGCATAAACCATTAACAAAGTGAAAAAAAAGACAAGTTTATATAAGGATCCTGTATTAGTTTGTAAGGGCTGCTATAATAAAATACCACAGACTGGGTGGCTTAAACAACAGAAATTTATTTTCTCAAAGTTCTGGAGGCTGGAAGTAGAAGAATAAGGAGCTGGCTGAGTTGCTTTCCCACGAGGTCTCTCTCCTTTGCTTGCAGATGGCTGCCTTCTTGCTGTGTCTTCACATGGCCTTTCCTCTGTGTACAAGCACTCCTGGTATATTTCCTCTCCTTGTAAGGACACCAGTCAAACTGGATTAGGGCTCCATCCTTATGGTCTCAATTAACCTTAATTACCTTTTAAAGGCCATATCTCCTAATATAATCACCGGAGCTAGGGCTTCGACTTATGAGTTTTGGGGGGAATACAACTCAGTCCATTATGGACCCACTTCCAATATCATTTGTTGGGTGTATTGATAGTTTTCAACAGCAACAAGCATTTACCATCGTCTTCCTCATTGTCATCAAGTATTTTGCAAATGTCTAGTACCTTCTGTGCCAAGCAAGTTGCTAATCAATAAAATATTCCATTTTTATATGGATTCATAGCTGATGAGGAGCCTTCAGGTACCTTTTCTAATTCAATCCTCATAACTACCCACTCTAATATTAAAACGTCAAAATTATTATTCTCATCTTAAAGGTACAGAGCAGACAGGGAGAAGCTGACTTGTTCAAGATGGAGAAGATAATAAGTAGTGAGTCCAGGACTAGAACTCAAGTTTGTCTCCTCATCCATCATTTTTTTCCCAAA
This sequence comes from Phocoena sinus, assembly GCF_008692025.1. Taxonomy (NCBI): domain Eukaryota; kingdom Metazoa; phylum Chordata; class Mammalia; order Artiodactyla; family Phocoenidae; genus Phocoena; species Phocoena sinus. The sequence continues at coordinate 69,954,159 of NC_045774.1, read as the reverse complement.
CTATGATATCAATTAAATTTAAAATGGTCCCTGCTTTGGAAAAAAATCCAGTCATGGTAGTAAGGTAAACAACATTGGATTGGTTGTGAAGTATTGGGAGAATGAATTGGACTCCATGGTCATAAGCTGGTTCCAGCAGCTGACCATCTTCAGATTATAGTCCTACGAAGAGATTACAGTCCTAGGCAGAAGAGTCTAGAACAGTGACTGGATTGTCATAGGTGCTCAAATAATATGTATTGAATGAATAAATATTGAGTAAATCTAGGAAGGTCCAGTAACTGGCCCACAGTGAGTCCTCAATATTTCTGAATGAGTAAATGAATGATTAAATGTTAGAGTTAGTTTATTTCCAAGGGTATGTGATGCTTAATAGGAAACAGAAAGCATTTCAGAAACCACTATGCCAGCCACATCTTTCCAGGCTCAGCTCAAGAAGCTTCCTAAGATTTCCTAGCCCCTTCCCATGTGCCAGAGCCTCTCCTGTATATCCCTAACACATCATTCATGGTCTCCCTAACTTAAATCATGTGCATAAACCTCAGCCTCCCCCATTAGACTGTGAACTCCCAGAATACTCATTCACACTTATTTCCCACACTGTCTTCTACTTAGTAGGTACATATTAAACACTGTGGAATTGAATCAAAGTGTGCTTATAACCCCTATTTACAATAGCCAAGACATGTAAGCCACTTAAATGCCCACTGACAGGTGAACAGGTAAAGATGATGTGTGATACACACACACACACACACACACACACACACACACAATGGAATACTACTCAGCCATAAAAAAGAATGAAATCATTAAAAAAAAGAATGAAATCATGCCATTTGCAGCAACACGGATGTACCTAGAGATTATCATACTAAGTGAAGTAAGTCAGACAGAGAAAGACAAATACCGTATGGAACTTATTTACAAAACAGACACACAGACATAGAGAACAGACTTGTGGGTGCCAAGGGGGAGGGGGTGGGGGAGGGATGGATTGGGAGTTTGAGATTAGCAGATGCAAACTATTATATATACAATGGATAAACAGCAAGATCCTAGCACAAGGAACTATATTCAATATCCTGTAATAAGCCATAATGGAAAAGAATATGAAAAAGAGTATACATATATATATATGTGTATATCTGAAGCACTTTGCTGTACACTAAAAACTAACACAACATTGTAAGTCAACTATACTTCAATAAAAAATAAATTAAAATCAACAGATAAATAAAAGTAAAAACTTTTTTTAAAGTCTGCTTGTAATCCACACTCAAAAGTGGGAGCTCCCTCTAGGGTTCCTGGGAGGTTAATGCTTTCACATTTGTATGCTCTGGGCTTAATCTTCACAAAATATTGCATTTTTTTCAAGTTCAGAGAAGATGTCTGGAATGGAGAAGCAATTCTCTCAAGCTTCTGTGTTTTGGAGCTAAAAGGCAATTAGACTTTACTCTCCTAAACACAAAGTGAAACAAACCTTTCTTGGTGCCAGAATTTTCCAAGTTCTCTTCTGAAATGTTCTCACTAAGCCTGCATAAAATAAATTGCCTGAGTTTTTTCAGCACTAAAGAATAGACAAACTTTTTTTCCATTCAAAGTTTCACAGAAACTATGTTTTTCTATTTCAGATGTTCAGTGATATCAGAAACACTGGGAGGTATTTTGTTAAGAGAATGTTGACATAATGAGCTGATTAGAGCTTCAGTTACATCTGCAACAGCAAATGTAGACAAGAATTTGCAAAAAGATTCCTCAACCCAGATAAAAGTTTTCCTACCCAAACCCCTTGCAAAACAGGAGCTGGGCTTCGGCAGGTATAAATTAGAAATGATCTGGAAAGCTTTTGGGGGCAGGTGCTGATTGACATGGAAATTTCACACAGCAAAATTGATTATACCTGAAAATTTTAAGATGCTAAGAAGAATATGAAAGAGAGGTAAGACTAGGTTTCAGAGTTTTCTATTGAATGTTTCTCTTTATGTGGTTTTTGTAGAGTAGGACTCCTCAAGCTGTAGAAATTTCCCTCACTGCAGGTGCAGAGAGCAAGGGCCTCAGGGGATATCTATCCAAGGCATATGAAGTGCCATGAGGTGAGCTAGGTCAGTGTTACCACCTAAGCCAATAAATCAGTTTCCACCATCAAGAAAGCCAAAAATCTACCCTGGACTTTCCAGGTCAAACATCCCACACCTGACCCAACTCCTATGCCCCTGTTATTTGTAAATCTGCCTTCGCCTTTCCTTTATTTGGTTGGGAGGTAAAGTGAAAAGAGTTGAAGCAAAGCAGACAAGTAGAATGATACATTTATCCAAAATGTTATACTGGAAAACCAGATTTGTTGTGATTTTTTTCATTGGGATTTGATTGCAACATATTTCAAAGATATAATGCCTTTTAAAATCTAAATAGATCTTCACTGAAATAGGCTACGAGAAAATTCAAGTGACTACAATCCTTTCACATCATTATTATAGTGTATTTTTAGAGAGATTTGTGATGATAAAATGCTAGTTGATACAGAAGTTTTAAGGATTGGGGAGATGTAGTTGCACAGAGCCACGAACAGAATCATTTTTGGAACAGAGACATAAATAACAATTTCCACTGGGGAAAATCAGTGGTACATGGTTGTAGTCATCATGTTATCCAAAAACGAAAACCTGTAATGTTTGGCTCATACACATGCAGTAATGCTAAACATCTCTTCTTTCATAATATTTGTTAAAGCAATGGTTCTCAATAGGACAGGTCACAGAAGGTGATCAGTGGGGGAAGCTGGAGGTGGAGATTTGATGTAGCTGGGGCGATTTTTAAACTACAACACTCTCTCCCCACTTGAGCCAGAATCAGAGCCAAAGGTATCTGTAACTTTAAAAACTTCCTAGACGGGGCTCCCCTGGTGGCGCAGTGGTTGAGAGTCCGCCTGCCGATGCAGGGGACACGGGTTCGTGCCCCGGTCCGGGAGGATCCCACATGCCGCGGAGCGGCTGGGCCCGTGAGCCATGGCCGCCGAGCCTGCGCGTCCGGAGCCTGTGCTCCGCGACGGGAGAGGCCACGACAGTGAGAGGCCCGCGTACCACAAAAAAAAAAAAAAAAAAACTTCCTAGACGATTCCACTGTCCTCCAACTCTTATTAGAACAAACAAACAAGAAAACAAAGAAAAACCCTCACTGTTTTAAGTAATTGAGGATGACTGCTTTTATGACAAGTCAAAGGAGAAAAACAAAACCTATTGTACAGTCATATAATTGCATATTTTATAACTGGAAAAAAAAAAAGAGATCACAATGCCCAGTTTCCTCATTTTATAGTTGAAGAAACTGAGCATTAGAAAGGTTTGATTACTTGGAGAGGATATGTTTGAACGATTAAAAGAAGTTTTCTATAACAAATGGAAATCACAATAGAAAGTTGAATCAATGAATGTTAATTTACAGTATCCTTTAGCAAAAAAGTATTGAGCACTTACTCTGTGGTAGGTATTCCAACTGTATGTATTATTTCTAACCCTCACACTGACACCAGGAGACAAATATCATTTTCTCTCTCTTACAGATTGGGTAGAAAATGATAAAGGCACAGAGAGGTGAAGTAATCTTCCCAAGATGACATAAATAGTATTGGTAGAGCTGGGATTTGAATTCAGGCCAGCTCACCCCAGAGCCTGCACACCTAGTCCACTAGGTTGCACTCCTCTGCTGAGCTGCCTACCAGTTACTGTAAGTACAATTCTCTCTTTTCATGGAGCTAACATAAATAATTAAAAAGTAAACCAATTATTAAATGTATACTTTCAAATTCTGATAAGTACCCCAAAGCAGAAGAATAGCACTACAAGAGGGAACATCTAAATGTATGAGGTCAAGGAAGAGAAATGATATATAAGCCAAGGCTGAGACGGGGCCGTTCATGGGAAAAGAGTCTAAAGCACAGGAAGTAGTACATACAGAGGCCCTGAGATAGAAGAGTTTGGCCTCTCAAGGTAAGAAAGAAGGCCATTGCGGCTGGAATGTGGGTAATATTCAGAAATATACTAGAAAAGATAGGAGAGGTCGACGAGGAGGCCAGAGCGTGCAGAGCCTTGTAGGCCGTTATAAGAGTTAAAGAGTGAATTTCATTCTCTGCGGGTGAGGGGGAGAGGAAGAGGTGAGCAGAGAGCACTTGTTCTTCTCCCTGCATGTGCAGACCACCTGAAAACACCACCTCATTTTTCTCCTGTTTGTTGTCATCTGCTAGTCCTTTGCCGTCCCCCTTTCTTTTTTTTTTTTTTTTTTTTTTGCGGTACGCGGGCCTCTCACTGTTGTGGCCTCTCCCATTGCGGAGCACAGGCTCCGGACGCGCAGGCTCAGCGGCCATGGCTCGCTCACGGGCCCAGCCGCTCCGCGGCATGTGTGATCTTCCCGGACCGGGGCACGAACCCGTGTCCCCTGCGTCGGCAGGCGGACTCTCAACCACTGCGCCACCAGGGAAGCCCTGCCGTCCCCCTTTCTTTATGTATGCTCTTCCTCTCCATGAAACTATGGCCATTAGTCACATAATGACATCAACTTTCACAAGATTACCCACTTGGGTCTCTAGTTTGTTTAATGCCACCGTCTCTAACGTACGTTGCCCCATTCCACCCCAGGCACCCACACTGTGGTTATATCCTAGGCCCTGTGTTTTATCAGCAGAAATGGCTCCACCAACAAAATCTCAATTTCAAGGATTTCATTCTCCAGTCATCACTTGCAAGCATTCTAGCTCACTTGTTCAATACCCCACTGACAAAATTCTTGAACCTTATTAAGACCTCCATTCCACGGACCCCACCATTTTTTCACCATCAGCCCATCTTCTTTACCCCTCTCTCCCTAAATGTAAGTACCAGTAGAAAATGAGATCCCTGGTTGATGTCACCATTTGACATGGATAACTAAACAGCTGAACATTAATGCAGAAAATCACACTGGAAAGTCGACTGATTTTTCACATAACACTCACGACCACAAACCCCAGTTGCCCTCGAAACACCAGCAATCTGACTGCATTTCCCCATTGCTTTTCTGCTCTCCAGGAGGATTGTTTTATACCTTTTCCTCACTCAAGTTTCCCCCATTCCCCTCATTTGGTTACCTCCCTTCATGTTTCATAGAGCAAATGGGAGTCATCAAACAGGAAATCACTCATCTTCTACCACCAAATCTATAAACCTTCCTGCATCAGCGCCCATTTTCTACTCCTTCCCCCTCCTTGAAATAGAAAATGTGTCTTTCCTCCTACTCAAGTTCAAACCTTGTTTTGGTGGATCCTGTCTCTCTGGCCTTCTCGAGATCTTCACTCTGTCATCATCCCCTCTCTCTCCCATATCATCAAGTCTCTATTTCTACCCAGCTGTGTCCATTGGCCTAAAAACATGTTCCAGTGCGTATTTTTAAAAGAAAGGAAGCAAACCTTCACCACTGGCCCAAGATTATACTTCATCTCCATTTCTCTACTTCACAGTAGAGAACCTCTTGAAAGTGTCCACTTCTCAGCACCTGTTCCCTCCTCCATCGCCTACACTCTATCTTCTGACCCTATGAACCTACAGGTTGTCTGTCAGAGTTATCAGCGCTACCACATTGCCAAATCTAGTGGCCAGTTCTCTACTCCTCCTCTCAGTAGCATCTGATATACTTAAGCACTCCTGACCTGAAATACTCTTTCCCTTGTTTTCGTGACAATGTACTTCCCTGGTTTTCCTCTTAACTCATTGAAAAGTCCTCTTCAACCCTCTGTCTGGATCTTCTTTCTCCATGTGAACTCTGGTTCTTCCTCTTCTGCCTTTACACTAAATGGAAGGGTTCTTCACTGCTTTTTCCAGAGTTTTTTCCTTCTCATAACTAAGTCTCTCTCTCTCTCTCTCTCTCTCTCTCTCTTTTTTTTCTCTCTCTCTCTGTTTCTCTCCAAACCCCCCAGATGAATACATAACATTCACGTGCTGAAAGTTTACATATCTGCCACCAAACTATTCTCTGACCTTTTGACTTATGTATCAATTGCCCCCTTGACATGTTTCCTTATCTAATAGGCATCTCAGAACCAATCTCATCAAAACACACCTCTCGCTCTTTTCCCCAAATGTGATGCTCCCCTGGTTTGCCTCCCATTGCACTACTTGTTGCCTCATCTTTGTCTTATGCCTTTTCTTTTCCCCACCCACACACCAATAGTCAATTAGCAAATCCTGTCTTTATTCAATCTAGCTGTTTTTCTCCTAGATACTGCTATCACTCTGGTCCGAGACACTATCAGTTCTCCCCTGGGGAGCTCCAGGGCAAGTGCTAATTGCAAGTGTGGCTGAGCCCCAAATCTAGGCGGATTGTGAGTTAGCAAGCACAGTGGTTCATATTTCCAAGGTAAAACCTAGTTCATTTGGGTTCTAGACCATGAACTGTGTTTTCCCAACCTAAAGCATTTCCCTTTCCTCTTACAGTTTCCCTGGGTCCTATCTAGTTGGACCTATTCTTCAGCCCCTCTTTCATACTAGAGTGTAAAAGACAAATGTAAGAGACAATGTTGCTTCTCACAGTTCTTAATCGGAGTGAAAGCCTCAGTCAAAACTATACACATGGGAAATAATGAAATTCAGGCATCAACCAGCCAGAGGAACTACAAGAGGCAGTGTCAAGGTATATATTCCAACAGGCCTTTGTGTAACCACCAAACCTACAAATGGTCCTACTGTGTATGAGACCTCAGAAGGAGAAAAATGTCTGGTAACATTAATGATGCGCCAGCATGCTGCTGGCCTGGCTAAGTACCATTTGGTGACTCTGTGTATGATAAGATACTACTGTCTTCCAAGTGTGACCTGACCTCCTCTTCCATGATCCTAGAATCTGTCTTGCAAAAACCAGTGGCCACAAATAAGTGCATAATCTACAGTGTACTTTCAGTGGATGATTTGGAAAACATATTATTATTTCAAAAAGTTTAAAAACAGAAAAACCAGGATAGCTTTCTGTAAGTAAATCCCCACAACACATTGATTGTGGAAAATAAAGCTAATTATCAGTCACATAATCTTTGCACTTATGAATTCTAATTCCTTCAATAAACAACACTTCTTCAAATTGGCTTCTGACCATTGACTCATTTGGAAGAATTCATCTAAACACTAAAGACACAGAGGGACCTTCAAGATGGCAGAGGAATAAGATGTGGAGATCACCTACCTCCCCACAAATACATCAAAAATACATCTTCATGGGGAACAACTCCTACAGAACACCTACTGAATGCTGGCAGAAGACCTCAGACTTCCTAAAAGGCAAGAAAATCCCCACATACCTGAGTAGGGTAAAAGAAAAAAGAAAAAAAAAGAGACAAAAGAATAGGGACAGGACCTGCACCTCTGGGAGGGAGCTGTGAAGAAGGAAAAGTTTCCACACACTAGGAAGGCCCTTCACTGACAGAGAAGGGGGGTGAGTGGGGTGGAAGCTTTGGAGCCATGGAGGAGAGTGCAGCAAGAGGGGTGCGGAGGGCAAAGTGGACAGACTCCCGCACAGAGGATCGGTGCCGACCAGCACTCACCAGCCCGAGAGGCTTGTCTGCTCACCCGCCATCTGGGAGCTGAGGCTCGGGCTTCGGAAATCAGATTCCAGGGAGAGGACTGGGGTTGGCTGCGTGAACACAGCCTGAAGGGGGCTAGTGCACCACAGGTAGCCAGGAGGGAGTCCGGGAAAAGTTTGGACCTGCCTAGAAGGCAAGAGACCATTGTTTCAGGGTGCATGAGGAGAGGGGATCCTTCCTGGTCTGCCCACAGAAGGCAAAGCTCTGCCTAAATGAGCACCAGAGATGGGCGCGAGCGCAGCTATCAGCTCGGGCCCCAGAGACGGGCGTGAGACACTAACACTCCTGCTGCAGCAAACAAGAAGCCTGTGTGCGAGCACAGGTCACCATCCACACCTCGCCGTCTGGAAGGGTCCCCTGATCCGGGGACAACTTCCCCGGGAGAACGCACGGCGCGCCTCAGGCTGGTGCAATGCCACGCCAGCCTCGGCTGCCGCAGGCTCGCCCCGCATCCGTACCCCTCGCTCCCCGCAGCCTGAGTGATCCAGAGCTCCCTAATCAGCTGCTCTTTAACCTTGTCCTGTCTGAGCAAAGAACAGACGCCCACAGGCAACCTACACGCAGAGGCAGGGCCAAATCCAAAGCTGAACCCCAGGAGCTGTGCGAACAAAGAAGAGAAAGGGAAATCTCTCCCACCAGCCTCAGGAGCAGTGGATTAAATCTCCACAATCAACTTGATGTACCCTGCATCTGTGGAATACCTAAATAGACAAGGAATCATCCCAAATTGAGGTGGTGGACTTTGGAATCAATTGTAGACCTGGGGTTTGCTGTCTGTGACTGATTTGTTTCTGATTTTTATGTTTATCTTAGTTTGGTTTTTAGCACTTCTTTTCATTGGTGGATTTATTTATTGGTTTGGTTGCTCTCTTTTTTAAATTATTATTTTCTTTTAATAATATTTTTAATTTATTATTATCTTGCTTTCTTTTTTTCTCCCTTTTCTTCTGAGCCATGTGACTGACAGAGTCCTGGTGCTCCAGTCTGGTGTCAGGCCTGAGTCTCTGAGGTGGGAGAGCCGAGTTCAGGATATCGGAACACCAGAGACCTCTGGGCCCCACGTAACATCACTCAGTAAGAGCTCTCCCAGAGATCTCCATCTCAACACTAAGACCCAGGTCCACGCAACAGCCAGCAAGCTCCAGTGCCGGACGCTCCATGCCAAACAATTACCAGAACAGGAACACAACCCCACCCATTAGCAGAGAGGCTGCCTAAAATCATACTAAGTTCACAGACACCCCAAAACACATGACCGGACATGGCCCTGCCCACCAGAAAGACAACATCCAGCCTCACCCACCAGAACACAGGCACCAGTCCCCTCAACCAGGAAGCCTACACAAGCCACTGAACCAACCTCACCCACGGGGGCAGACACCAAAAACAATGGGAACTACGAGCCTGCAGCCTGCAAAAAGGAGACCCCAAATACAGTAAGATAAGCAAAATGAGAAGACAGAAAAACACACAGCAGATGAAGGAGCAAGATAGAAACCCGCCAGACCAAACAAATGAAGAGAAGACAGGTAGTCTACCTGAAAAAAATTCAGAGTAATGACAGTGAAGATGATCCAAAATCATGGAAACAGAATGGAGAAAATGCAAGAAACGTTTAACAGGGACGTAGAAGAACTAAAGAGCAAACAAACAATGATGAACAACACAATAAATGAAATTAAAAACTCCCTAGAAGGAATCAAAAGGAGAATAACTGAGGCAGAAAAAAGGATAAGTGGCCTAGAAGATGAAATAGTGGAAATAACTACCATAGAACAGAGTAAACAAAAAAGAATTAAAAGAATTGAGGACAGCCTCAGAGACCTCTGGGACAACATTAAGTGCACCAACATTCAAATTATATGGGTCCCAGAAGAAGAAGAGAAAAGGAAAGGGACTGAGAAAATATTTGAAAGGATTACAGTTGAAAACTTCCCTAACATGGGACAGGAAATAGTCAACCAAGTCCAGGAAACGCAGAGTCCCATAAAGGATAAATCCAAGGAGAAACACGCCAAGACACATATTAATCAAACTATCAAAAATTAAATACAAAGAAAAAATATTAAAAGCAGCAAGGGAAAGGCAACAAATAACACACAAGGGAATCCCCATAAGCTTAACAGCTGATCTTTCAGCAGAAACTCTGCAAGCCAGAAGGGAGTGGCAGGACAAATTTAAAGTGATGAAAGGGAAGAATCTTCAACCAAGATTACTCTACCCAACAAGGATCTCATTCAGATTTGACAGAGAAATTAAAACCTTTACAGACAAGCAGAAGTTAAGAGAATTCAGCAACACCAAACCAGCTTTAGAGCAAATGCTAAAAGAACTTCTCTAGGCAGGAAACACAAGAGAAGGAAAAGACCAACAATAACAAACCCAAAACAATTAAGAAAATGGTAATAGGAATATACATATTGATAATTACCTTAAATGCAAATGGATTAATGCTCCAACCAAAAGACATAGACTGGCTGAATGGATACAAAAATAAGACCTATATATATGCTATCTACAAGAGACCTACTTCAGACCTAGGGACACATACAGACTGAAAATGAGGGGATGGAAAAAGATATTCCATGAAAATGGAAATCAAAAGAAAGTTGGAGTAGTAATTCCCATATCAGGAAAATAGACTTTAAAATAAAGACTGTTACAAGAGTCAAAGAAGGAAACTACAAAATGATCAAGCGATCGATCCAAGAAGAAGATATAACAATTGTAAATGTTTACGCACCCAACATAGGAGCACCTCTCAATACATAAGGCAAATGCTAAGAGCAATAAAAGGGGAAGTCAACAGTAACACAATAATAGTAGGGGACTTTAGCACCCCATCTTCACCAATGGACAATCCAAAATGAAAATAAATAAGGAAACACGAGCTTTAAATGACACATTAAACAAGATGGACTTAATCGATATTTATAGGACATTCCATCCAACAACAGAATACACTTTGTTCTCAAGTGCTCATGGAACATTCTCCAGGATAGATCATATCTTGGGTCACAAATCAAGCCTTGGTAAATTTAAGAAAACTGAAATCATATCCAGTATCTTTTCTGACCACAATGCTATGAGACTAGATATCAATTACAGGAAAACAACTGTAAAAAATACAAACACATGGAGGCTAAACAATACACTACTAAATAACCAAGAGATCACTGAAGAAATCAAAGAGTAAATAAAAAAATACCTAGAAACAAATGACAATGAAAACACAATGACCCAAAACCCACGGGATGCAGCAAAGCTGTTCCAAGAGGGAAGTTTATAGCAATACAATCCTACCTCAAGAAACAAGAAACATCTCAAATAAACAACCTAACCTTATACCTAAAGCAATTAGACAAAAAAAAACCCCAAAGTTAGCAGAAGGAAACAAATCATAAAGATCAGATCAGAAATATATGAAAAAGAAATGAATGAAACGATAGCAAAGGTCAGTAAAACTATAAGCTGGTGCTTTGAGAACATAAACAAAATTGATAAACCACTAGCCAGAGTCATCAAGAAAAAAAGGGAGAAGACTCAAGCCAACAGAATTAGAAATGAAAATGGAGAAGTAACAACTGACACTGCAGAAATACAAAGGATCATAAGAGATTACTACAAGGAACTATATGTCAATAAAATGGACAACCTGGAAGAAATGGACAAATTCTTAGAAAAGCACAACCTTCCGAGACTGAACCAGGAAGAAATAGAAAATATAAACAGACCAATCACAAGCACTGAAACTGAAACTGTGATTAAAAATCTTCCAACAAATAAAAGCCCAGGACCATATGGCTTCACAGGCAAATTCTTTGAAACATTTTGAGAAGAGCTAACTCCTATCCTTCTCAAACTCTTCCAGAATATAGCAGAGGGAGGAACACTCCCAAACTCATTCTATGAGGCCACCATCACCCTGATACCAAAACCAGACAAAGATGTCACAAAAAAAGAAAAATACAGGCCAATATCACTGATGAACATAGATGCAAAAATCCTCAATGAAATACTAACAAACAAAATCCAACAGCACATTAAAAGGATCATACACCATGATCAAGAGGGGTTTATCCCAGGAATGCAAGGATTCTTCAATTTATGAAAATCAATCAACGTGATACACCATGTTAACAAATTGAAGGAGAAAAACCATATGACAATCTCAATAGACGCAGAAAAAAGCTTTCCACAAAATTCAATACCCATTTATGATAAAAAAAATCAAACTCTTCAGAAAGTAGGTATCAAGTGAACCTACCTCAACATAATAAAACCCATACATGACAAACCCACAGCCAACATCATTCTCAATGGTGAAAAACTGAAAACATTTCCTCTAAGATCAGGAAAAAGACAAGGTTGCCCACTCTCACCACCATTATTCAACACAGTTTTGGAAGTTTTAGCCACAGCAATCAAAGAGGAAAAAGAAATAAAAGGAATCCAAATCAGAAAAGAAGTAAAACTGTCACTGTTTGCAGATAACATGATACTATACATAGTGAATACTAAAGATGCTACCAGAAAACTACTAGAGCTAATCAATGAATTTGATAAAATAGGATACAAAATTAATGCACAGAAATCTCTTGCATTCCTATACACTAATGATGAAAAATTTGAAAGAGAAATTAAGGAAACACTCCCGTTTAGCACTGCAACAAAAAGAATTAAATAACCTAGGAATAAACCTACCAAAGGAGACAAAAGACCTGTATGCAGAAAACTATAAGACACTGATTAAAGACGATACAAACAGATGGAGATATATACCATGTTCTTGGTTTGGAAGAATCAACATTGTGAAAATGACTATACTACCCAAAGCAATCTACAGATTCAATGCAATCCCTATCATACTCCCAATAGCATTTTTCACAGAACTAGAACAAAAAGTTTAACAATTTGTATGGAAACACAAATGACCCCAAACAGCCAAAGCAATCTTGAGAAAGAGAAACAGAGCTGGAACAATCAGGCTCCCAGACTTTAGACTATACTACAAAGCTACAGTAATCAAGACAGCTACAGTAATCAAGACACAAAAACAGAAATATAGATCAATGGAACTGGATAGAAAGCCCAGAGATAAACCCACGCACATATGGTCACCTTACCTTTGATAAAGGAGGCAAGAGAATACAAAGGAGAAAAGACAGCCTCTTCAATAAGTGGGGCTGGGAAAACTGGACAGCTACATGTAAAAGAATGAAATTAGAACACTCCCTAATGCCATACCCCAAAATAAACTCAAAATGGATTAAAGACCTAAATGTAAGGCCAGACACAATAAAACTCTTACAGGGAAACATAGGCAGAACACTCTATGAGATAAATCACAGCAAGATCCTTTTTGACACACCTCCTAGAGAAGTGGAAATAAAAACAAAAATAAACCAGTGGGAACTAATGAAACTTAAAAGCTTTTGCACAGCAAAGGAAACCATAAACACGACGAAAAGACAACCCTCAGAATGGGAGAAAATACTTGCAAACAAAGCAACTGACAAAGGATTAATCTCCAAAATATACAAGCAGCACATGCAGCTCAATATCAAAAAAACAAACAACCCAATCCAAAAATGGGCAGAAGACCTAAATAGACATTTCTCCAAAGAAGATATACAGATTGCCAACAAACACATGAAAGGATGTTTAACATCACTAATCATTAGGGAAATGCAAATCAAAACCACAATGAGGTATCATCTTACACCAGTTAGAATGGCCATCATCAAAAAATCTACAAACCATAAATGCTGGTGAGGATGTGGAGAAAAGGGAACCCTTTTGCACTGTTGGTGGGAATGTAAGTTGATACAGCCACTATGGAGAACAGTATGGAGGTTCCTTAAAAACTAAAAATAGAACTACCACGTGACCCAGCAATCCCACTACTGGGCATATATCCTGAGAAAACCATAATTCAAAAGGAGTCATGTGCTGCAATGTTCATTGCAGCACTATTTACAATAGCCAGGATATGGAAGCAACCTAAGTGTCCATCGACAGATGAATGGATGAAGAAGATGTGGCACATATATACAATGGAATATTGCTCAGCCATAAAAACAAACGAAATTGAGTTATTTGTAGTGAAGTGGTTGGACGTAGAGTCTGTCATACAGAGTGAAGTAAGTCAGAAAGAGAAAAACAAATACCATATGCTAACACACACATATGGAATCTTAAGAAAAAAATGGCTCTGAAGAACTTAGGGGTGGGACAGGAATAAAGATGCAGCCGTATAGAATGGACTTGAGGACACAGTGGGGGGAATGGTAAACTGGGACGAAGTGAGAAAGCAGCGCTGACATATATATACTACCATATGTAAAACAGATAGCTAGTGGGAAGCAGCTGCATAGCACAGGAAGATTAGCTCCATGCTTTGTGACCACCTAGAGGGGTCGGGTAGGGAGGGTGGGAGGGATATGCAAGAGGGAGGTGATATGGGGATATATGTATACATATAGCTGATTCACTTTGTTATACAGCAGAAACTAACACAACATTGTATAGCAATTATACTGCAATAAAGATGTTAAATAAATAAATAAATACTAAAGACATAAAATGGCTTTTCACTGAATGGATGGTGTTTTGAGCCTCAGTCAAAATAATTAATTGAGATTTTACGGATACAAAATCACAAGGAAAGGCACATTGGAAATTCAGACAGAGAGACTGATTAAAATGTGAATTTCGTATTGTGGCTGATTTCTTATTTATGGCAATACACTGGAGCCCTTGACGATCAGGGAGCATTTCAGTCTGACAGCATTTGTTGAGGTGTCTCTGTTGAAGTGGCTAAAACTTATCGCAATAAATACAAAATTGATTTTTTAGATTGCATTTTCAAAAGAAATATTCTAAGTCACTTTATGTTACTTGCACGTAAATTCAACTCTTTTAAGCTGAAGCCAGCATCTTTAGAAATATAATTATTTTTCTAGTTCAAAGTAGGAAGAGGATAAAAGCAAGCACTCTGCATGATTTGTAAGCATATCTAATCCTTACTTCTCTAGACACTCATTTTTTAAAAATAAATTTATTTATTTTTGGCAGCATTGGGTGTTCATTGCTGCACATGGGCTTTCTCCAGTCACAGCGAGCGTGGGCTATTCTTCATTGTGGTGCGCAGGCTTCTCATTGCGGTGGCTTCTCTTCTTGTAGAGCACGGGCTCTAGGTGTGCGGGCTTCAGTAGTTGTGGCACTCGGGTTCCGTAGTTGTGGCTCACGGGCTGTAGAGTGCAGGCTTAGTAGCTGTGGTGCATGGGCTCTACGGCATGTGGGATCTTCCTGGACCAGAGATCAAACCTGTCCCCTGTATTGGCAGGTGGATTCTTAACCACTACGCCACCAGGGAAGTCCCTCATTTTCTAATTTATGTATTAAGCACACTTTCAGTTGTTTCTCTAGCTTGTCTTCTGCTCCCTTTGAGCCATTTCAGTCAATTTTCCTGTGTTTTCTGGTAATAATTTCATTGGGATTAATGGCTGGCTGGTGGTTTTTCATTCACATGTACCCAATTCTTTTCCATATCAGCATTGATCCTTGGCCAACAATGAGTGATGAATGACTGTAGCCAAGAAAAGCTTGGCTCTTATAAAGTTAAATATACATTCACTATGTGACCCAGCAACCCAGCTAGGCATTTGCCTAAGAGAAATGAAGCCATAGGTCCACACAAACATCTGTAGATAAATGTTTACAGTAGCTTTAGCGATTATCATTAAAAACTGGAAAATACATAAATGTCCATCAGTGGGTGAATGGATAAATAAGTCGTTTATAGAACACAGCTCAGCACTAAGAAGGAACTGCCAGTACATGTAACAAAATGAATGAGACTCGAAACACTACATATTATATGGTTCCATTTAAATGACATTTTGAAAGAGGTAAAACTATAATATGGACCAAAGCAGACCAGTGGTTTCAAGGGCTGAGGGTCAAAGAGGAATGACTAGAAAGGGACATAAGGAACCTTTCTGTGGGGATGGAAAAGTTCTATACCTTGAATTCCATGGTGCTTACACAACACTGTATACATTTGTCAAAATTCATTAGAACTGTACATACGAAAAGGGTGAATTTCATTGTGTAGAAATTACATATTAGTAAACTCACTTGATGTACATAACATTGTCACTGACCTCAGGAAGCCTACAGATGGTGGATAAGACAAGGCCAGTGAAAAAACAATTCACAGAAACAGACTCACAGACTGAAAACAAACTTATGGTTACCAAAGGGGAGAGGTGGGGGGGAGGGGAGGGATAAATCAGGAGCTTGGGGTTAACATACACACACTACTACATATAAAATCGATAACCAACAAGGATCTACTATATAGCACAGGGAACGCTACTCAGTATTCTGTAATAACCTAAATGGGAAAAGAATCTGAAAGAGAATAGATATATATGTATGTATAACTGAATCACTTTGCTGTACACCTGAAACTAACACAACATTGTAAATCAACTATATTCCAATAAAAGTTTTTAAAAAAGAAAAAAAGAAAAGACAATTCACAATACCCAAATATTTTTTTTTAGGCTCATTTTTTAATTATTACATTACATTATATAAATTACAGGTGTACAATATAGTGACTCACAATTTTTAAAGGTTATACTCCATTTATAGTTATTATAAAATATTTGCTATATTCCCCATGTTGTACAGTATATCCTTGTAGCTTATTTTATATCTAATAGTTTGTACCTCTTAATCCCCTACCCCTGTATTGCCCTTCCCCCCTTCCCTCTCCCCACTGGTAACCACTAGTTTGTTCTCTCTGTGAGTCTGCTTCTTTTTTGTTATATTCATTAGTTTGTTGTACTTTTTAGATTCCCAAGATATTCCCATAAGTGATATCATACAGTATTTGTCTTTCTCTATCTGACTTATTCCCAAGTAAATCTTTTTAAAAAACTAGAATAACTTATAAGACAGGCAGTGTTACAACCTCCCTTTATGTGATTCCTCATGGGTTTAATTATGGGGCAAATGGAAAGTAGGAATTATCACGTATGAAGTCATATTTTCTGAGACATTTCTAATGGTTTCACTTCAACACATAGGAAATTACTTTTGAAGTTTGTGAGAGTGACATAGGTTGAATTTTTAAATAATAGTTGATGAAATTAATCAAATTATAAAGAGTTGAAATAATCTTTAGCATCAGGGAGACTTACCTTGTGGAAACAAAGGGTACCTGTCTAGAGGTTATTCTGTGATTTTATCACAATTATGCAGTCAACTTATTACTTATTATGAGACCTGCAGTCTACTTATCACCTGTAAAAAGGACCTAAATTATTATTTTGGATGGGTGACTCTCAGTGTTTAACTAGGTTATAGATGAGGCCGCATGCTAAGCTGTGAATTTAGTTTTGCAGACCTTCCTCTCGCTCCCCTGGTGTGAAGTGTCTTGGTTTACTGTCATGCCACAGGGTGGAGGGCTTGTCAGTGATTTCTCTTTTCCAAATGTAGGCCAGAGCTACTCCCCTACTCTCCCACCGCTGCACCCACACTCCACCCCGCAGCTGATGACTGAACTCAGAATTGCGTCCTCAAGGTGTTGCCCAGGGATATCATCTTACAGTTACTGCCAAGCAGTACCCTCCGCAGAATTAGGCAAGGAAGACAGTTTAGGAGAATTGCCTCAATATAGGGTTTTTCAAACCTTTGAACTAGACTCACAGTAAGAAATTCATTTTGCATCATGACCCAGTACACCCATTTGAAAGAAATCATGAAACGTTTCTCAAGACACACTGATTTTTCTATTTTGTACTCTTCTACTTTTTTCCCCCTTTTTAAATGTTGGTTGCCGCTCACTGAATTAACTTTATTATCCTCTAACAGATGCAACCTGTAGCTTAAAAATTAGTGTCCTCAAGGATATGAAACTTACCATTCATCTAAATATTATATAGTCCAAATTACAGTAGATCATTAGGGAGTATTTCACTTTGACCACATTATACGGTAAGTACCCCTTCCACTCTCCCATCCCTGTGAACCTGAATTGTTTTTACTAAGTTGCACTTTGGCTTAATACCATAAGCCCACATGAAAATGATCCCTACCGTTAATCATCAAGAATGTTGGTAAAGACTTTGTTTGTTACGCTACATAGTGTTTCCTCTATGAGGGTCAAGGCTAGAAAATACTTTCTGGTCTCACTGTAGGAATAACGCTGATTATTCTAGGTGACTGGCATATTTCTCCTTCCTCATATTGCCAGTTAGAAGTCTTAGTTTCCACTCACAGCCTGGCTCTAACAAGTACATGTGATTTTGTGGCGAGAATTTGGGCACTTAACCTCATTCCTAATTCCCTTCTACTTTCCTATCCTTTATATTTTCCATTGCCTCCTATTTCTTACTGCTCTTATATTTATTTTAACTTATTCTTTATATCTTTGCATGCCGCTTTAAATCTTTGTGAAACAGAAGAGAAGAAAGAGGAGAGAGAGCAAAGTAGGGAGGAAGACAGAGAGAGAGATTAGTGTCCATAAATGATGACAAGACAGATTTCTAAGCCTTCACTTCTTACATTTTCAAACTGAAATTAACATGAAGTTACAAATTTAGAACACTTTGTCCTACCTGTATCAGAAACAATAATTAGAAATCATTTTGCTGATACTTTAAAGCTAATAAAAAATGGTTTTAGCATTTTATTTAAAATATTCCATATGCAATGATAAACACTGCCTGGGCCAGTAAGAAATAACTTCAAGCAAAGGCTACCTTCCGTAATTGTATATGATTTTCTGTAATACTAGAGAGTGCAGTATTTTCTTCGTGGCCCAAGAGAGCAGTGCTGAAACACTACACGGTACCTAAATTGAAAGGAAAATTTCCTCTGAGAGAAGAAAATAACATGGATTTTACCAGTGGTCAAGGAGACTGAGGCTTCCAGTACATTTCTAAATAATAAAATAAGTCAGGATATTAGAGGACAGATAAAATCAACTATGAAAATGCGTGTTTGGCTCCATTTATTTAAGACCTCCCTGAAGTAGTTCAAAACCAAGGAAATTATTTGGCAACATCCACAATGAAGTAGAATTAATTTTCTGATAATGTTATAGAAAATCAAATCAAACTTAGCTTTGTTGAAGTAGCACACAGCCTGATAAGTTGATTTATTAAATCTATATTAGTTGAGCAGACGAAATATTAATATCCATCCCACAATTTTTCAAGCAACTTTTATGATCTCTTTGTAGTATATTTGTAACTTTAAAGACACTGGTATATAAGTGAGGATAATTCTACAGGCATCCCTCGGCCCTCAGCTTCAGTGGGGGATTGGTTCCAGGACCCCTAAGGGGGTCCTGTCCAAGTCCCTCATATAAAATGGCGCATTATTTGCATATCCCTACAGGCATCCTCCTGTATACTTTAAATCATCTCTAGTTTACTATAATACCAAATACAATGTAAACGCTATGTAACAGTTGTAAATACAATGTAAATAGTAGCCAGCACATGGCAAATTCAAGTTTTACTTTTTGGAGATTTCCAAATTTTTTTTTTAATATTTTCAGTCCATGGTTGGTTGAATCCATGGATGCATAACCACGGATACAGAGGGTCAAATATAATTCCTTTAATAGCCCACCTATCCTGATGCTCCTTCATTTCACCCATCCACCCACCCCACTCTACCCAGCTCTGATTACAACTATATTGTGATATCCATACAAAGATGAAAGGACAGGCAGTTGGGAACAAAAATAACCTTATGAAGCAATTTAAGAATGAAAGTATTTCTAAGTATAACATTTATTCTAAGTATAAATTTCAATAAAGAGTAATAGGCAAAAAAGACTGATGAAAGGATTGTAATTGTGCTACACAATAGCAGATTAATTACTTAGTACTTTCAGCTTATAATGAATAGTCTCAATATGGCTAAGTTTTCAGTTACATGAAGAAATTAACTTTGAGCCATCATGTGATAGCTGAAAAATTACTTTGTGGGAGAAAAGATAAAACAAGAGATTGCTTCTGCTTTCTTTTTTTTTAATGTGTTTTATTTTATTTTATTTTTGAATTTTATTTATTTTTTTATACAGCAGGTTCTTATTATCTATTTTATACATATTGGTGTATATATGTCAATCCCAATCTCCCAGTTCATCCTACCACCACCACCACCCCACCCAATTTCCCCCCTTGGTGTCCATACGTTTGCTCTCTACATCTGTGTCTCTATCTCTGCCTTGCAAACCAGTTCATCTGTACCATTTTTCTAGATTCCATATATATGCATTAATATACGATATTTGTTTTTCTCTTTCTGACTTACTTCACTCTGTATGACAGTCTCTAGGTGCTTCTGCTTTCTAACAGCACTCACTTTTGGGAATCATGTCTCTAAGCTCCTTTGGTTTCCTTGAAGATCTTCCAGTCTCCTCCGATATCACCCTTCAGTCTCCATTTGCTTTCATCCTCTTTCAGCCTCCTTGATTCAACCTCTAAAAGACTTAGCACTACGTCTTGGCCATCTTCTCTGCATACCTCATCCTCTCCCCTAGATCATCTCAGTCACTCCCAGAGTTTTACACACCATCTACATGCTAATGGCTCCCAAAGGTATATTCTAGACTCAACCACTCCTTTGCCCTCTGATTTGAAGAGCCCTTCATCCACTCAATATTTATTGAGTTACTGAGTATCCGTGATGTATAAGGTATTAACCTGGGTCTGGGGATATGGTGGCGAGCTGAACAAAGTCCCTGCTTCCACGAAGCTTATCTTCCAGTGAGGAAACAGGCCATAAAGACAATAAACAAGTGAAATATTTATGTGTTAGAAGCAATAACTGCTAGGGAGAAAAATTAATCAGGATCCAGGGAGAGAGTGTTAAAGTTGAAGGTGGGAACCATTCTAGGTAGAGGGGTCAGAGAAGAAGCTCTGAGTTGCAATTTGATCACAGAGCTGAATGGAGTAGGGGTAGGAGACAGGTGAAGATTTGTGGGAAGAGATTTTCAGGCAGAAAGTAGGGTGAGTGCAAAGGCCCTGAGGCAGGAATGACCTGGGGAGTTTCCACAAAGAGTAAGAAGACAAATGTGCCTGAAGCAGTGAGTGAGGAGAAGAAAGGAGGAAGATGGGATCAGAGCAGTAAGCAGAAGCCAAAACAAGACCTCGCCGGCCATTATAAGAAATTTAGATTTTATTCTAACTGAGATGGGAAGCCAGTGGAGGGTTTCAAGAAGTGAGTGATATGGTCTGATCCAGTTGTCTGCTTAATGTCTCTACCTGAATGTCTTACAAGCATCTCAAACTTAAGACGTTCAAAACAGAATTCTTCATCTTTCCACCACCAAAGTAAAACAAAATTATCCTACGTCTTCTCCATCTTTTTCCCCATTTTAGTAAATAGTACCACTAACTATCCAATTATTCAAGCCAGAATCTTGGAAGTCATCCTAGCTTCATCTATCTTCTTTATCTCACACATCCATTCCACGCAAAGAAAAAGAAAAAAGGAAAAAACAAAACAAAACCCTAAACTTTCTATCTGCAAAAAAGAAGACTAATCTATTTGCTTCTCTGTACCTCTCGTCCCACCAACTTTGTCCATGACCATCTCGCCTAAATTACAACCCAGGGGCCAGATCTTTTACAATTTTGACTTTCCATCTATGGCTTCCCTATGCTCTAAAAGTTAAATCCATACCCCTTGCCATGATCTACCAGGCCTTGCATGACTGGGTCCGTGGCTAGCCCTCTGATGTTTCAAGCCACTCTTCCCAAAATTCCTGAGCTCTAACCACACTGACCTTTATCATTTTCAAGTACATACTTTTCGACCTTAGGGCGTTTGGCTTACTGTTCTCCACTATTCACTCATAGCCGCTCTCTCTCTTCCTTCAGCCTTAACTACATGTCCCCTCCTCAGGGAGGACTCCCCTCCCTACCCAGTACAGAGCTGTACTCCCTGTTACTACCTATCACAGCATCCTCTCCTTGTATTTTACCACACTGTGAGCGTCAAAAGAGCAGGGACCGTGTCCGTCTTCTTCATGGCTATGTACACAGTCCCAGAATTGGGCTGGTGTGCAGAGCAGGTACTCAATACATATTTGTTGACTGAAGGATCAGTTGGTAACGATATCTCCCTATGTCACGTGGAAATATTTGCAAACATGCAACACTACCTCTATTTAAAAAAAAATAGACATTTTTCTAAAACGCCAGATGAAAAAAAAATAAATTTAAGAAATTAAATTACCCATTTGATTTTTATATGAACTTGGTTATATATTTCCACAGAAGAAAAAACTTTGATTCTAAGAAATAATTAAAAGTAGAATTAAAATCATGGCAAGTCTTGGAAAACTACACATTCCATTCATCAAATATTGTTTGAATGGAAGGCATAACATTTTCGAATCTCTTCTGCGTCCTGGATACTGTCCTCGGCCCATTCCCTATCTTGCTTTACTTAATCTTCACAACCATCCTAAGTCTAAGGAACCATGGTGTCTAATTAATAGATGAGAATACTGAAGCTCAGAAATGCTCAGTGACCTGCCGAAGGTCATACAACTAATTAGGACAGAAACAGGATTCAGACTCAGCTGCCTGTTACATTGCAGGGACCATCTGAAAATACGCATTTTTTTCTGATCACAGTATTAAAAATAAACTGATCAGTGCCAATGCCCTTGAACTAACTCTTAAAACCAGGAACTGCCTTTCCTTTGACTTCCATGATGGAAGAAGGAGAAATACATTCTTTGGCCCTGTGCCAAGTGCAGTGCACAACTCATAGCAGGTTAGTAGCTGCTGATCAGTTAAAGGGCTCCTTAAATTTCAGGTATGGGTTTCTCTATCCCAGGGTAAACATTCTTTTCATAAAAACTTATAACCCTATTTTATCCTTCCTTGTGTGAGTTCCCTTGATTATTAGATAGGGCTGTTTTTTTGTTTTTGTTTTTGTAGTATAGAGCTAATTTTAATGACAGTTATTATGTATTCTTAGTGTCTTTTTTAAGATTTTTGACGGCAAGTAGACTACTTATCTCTATAAAGTAGTCTATTCGTTGCCATTGAGTGTATGATAGGCATAACCTACTATTTTTCTGAAGCTGAGTTTCTATGCCCTGATCCATTTCAGTGAGCTCACGTATGAATAGAGAGTATACACATCAGGCTGCCTAAGATGGCGAAGTCTTCCTTGGTGTTTCCACACCCTGATAAAAAGATAAATCATCAATAACCAGTAATGAATTAAGAATTCCATCTTTTCATCCCCTCCCAGATCATGAAACATAGTGAACAGTTAAATGTAATTTGTTGAATGAATGAGTAATGTGTAAATGAGCAAATGAGTGCAAGTGAGTAGAAGGAAGAGGTATATGTATTTTGCTTTAAATATCAAACACTTCTGTTCATCTAAAAGCTATTGATGGGGACTTCCCTGGTGGTGCAGTGGTTAAGAATCCACCTGCCAATGCAGGGGACAGGTTTGATCTCTGGTCCCGGGAGATCCCACATGCTATGGAGCAACTAAGCCCACAAGCCACAACTACCAAAGCCCACACACCTAGGGCCCATGCTCTGCAACAGGAGAAGCAATGAGAAGCCTGTGCACCGCAAGGAAGAGTAGCCCCCGCTTGCCACAACTAGAGAAACCCCGCACACAGCAACGAAGACCCAATGCAGCCACAGATTAATTTTTTTTTTTTTTTTTTTTTTGCGGTATGCGGGCCTCTCACTGTTGTGGCCTCTCCCATTGCGGAGCACAGGCTCCGGACACGCAGGCTTAGCGGCCATGGCTCACGGGCCCAGCTTCTCGGCGGCATGTGGGATCTTCCCGGACCGGGGCACGAACCCGTGTCCCCTGCATCGGCAGGCGGACTCTCAACCACTGCGCCACCAGGGAAGCCCCTAATTAATTTTTTTTAAAAAAAGAATGGAGAAACACGAAATCATGTTTCTCACCTTTAAAAGCTATTGACTTTTTTAGGAAGTTGCTCCTTTTTCACATTCTTGATATTTTATCATTTAATGCTTAAACCAATTTTTATTTTATAACTTCATACCTATTATAAAAGCACAATTTGTTTATTATAGAAATAAGAAAAGGAAGAAAAGTAAAACGATCGATAATGCTCTCCTCCCACACAGCCCCAAATAATCTATGAATTAAAAGACAGCACACACAGTATCTAAAAAGAATGACAAATTATTTCTTATCTCAAACTACAATGCTAAACATACTGTAAATGCTTAAAACGTCCATTTTATTTTTCCTCTTGAACCCTTGTTTGCTTTTAGTACTATTTGTTAACCCGTATTGAAAATAATATTTGCGGTGACATATTTAGAATATACCATGTACTGAGACAGGGTTTTTGCAAACACTTCATAAGGACCTCTAAAGTAGGTAGCACTGTCAAGCGTTTCTAAGATGAAGAAGCAAAGGCTTAGCGAGGTTAAATAATGTTGTAGAGGTAACAATTCTGACATGGAGCAGAACGGGGCTTCTAGCCTAGGTTAGCCTGACTCCAAAGGCTACACTATCTCCACACAGGACTTGGCTACCCATATGGGGTAGAAACACATGATATTGCCAATAGCCAACCATTTTACACACAGAAGAATGGAAATTGTATATGGTCCCATCTGATATAAATAAGATTAGTCGTCTCTGGAATCAAGTCCCATGATAAACAGGCATCAAAGTATCAGATTAAAGAGTTAAAAGCAAATGTCAGAGGATGTAGGTTCAAATCCTCACTTCCACACTGAATGGCACTGAGACTTTGGGCAAATCATCTTCACTGTAGCTTTATTTTCTTGTTGAAAAAAAAATAGCATTGCCCTGCCCTGCACAGTTCATAGGGATTTGTGAAGGGCAAATGGAGTGTATAAAACTGTAAAGGATATAAAACATAAAGTGATTATTATAAACAACACTTCCACATATGAAAAATCCAAGAAGCCACATTCCCAAGTTTCAAATGTGAAAGAGTAGCATGATAAACTAGGGTAGAAGGCCCTAAAGAGCCCACCACAGTGATGTTAACTCAGATGTTTACAATAGTGTCAAGGCCAAAGCCAATCCTTCAGAACCCTATGAGGGATTAGTGATCCTGCCTTGACCTAAGGACCAATCGCCTGCCCTAAATGCTAAACAGATGTTTCAAAATGTGTACACAGAAGTTTGGCCTAATCTACAAAAATTCATCACCATTCCTGGAAAAAAGCTCAAAGCTGCTTAAGAAATAATTATTCCTATACTATCTGAAAACCCTAACTGAAATTTCAAGAAGCCCAAAGGCTTCTGAGCAGCTTACATAAATTTAAGGAGAAGGAAATATTATATTTACTAGCAAAGTATCAAACTCCAAGAATATGTGCCTAACCCAGAGAAGGCTTCTTTATAAAGGTCTTAGAAGAACTCTGAGCTGATCTTGAATATTAATGCTCTTTCCTACACTCCTTTCCTAGAAATGGCAGTTCACTTCTAGTCTCAGTATGAAGAGATTCTTCTCCTTCTTTGGAAATGTTTCTCCAGTGTGACTTATATTCAAGATTTGTTATCCCTTCCTATCCTTTTAGCATGTGAGGTTATATGAGCGAATATATTTTCTAAACTGAAAAGCACTGGACAAATGGAAGGGCCCTTTGTGATCACTTGCTGAGACAGACATAGAAGACACTCTTTTTTCTGCATCCCTCATCCCAGCAAGAATTTTAAGGAGAACTTAGTTAACACCTTACTTTAATGAAGATTTATATCTTCCTTTGCTGCTGCCAATGAAAGATGTCTTCAACAACTAGTATCAGGTTTATAAAAGTAAAGCATTTGTATAGCATATGGATCTAATTTTACATCTGATTCAAAATTGGAATATGTGCTCCTCTCATTAAATAAGATAAGCATCAAAGCTCTTGCACATCTCTTTTTTTTTTTCATTGTCAATCTTAGCCCATCTTTTCCCCATAGTTTTTCAGAATCATTTCCATTCTATGAAAATCTCCAGGCCCGTGCTTGGCTTCTACCTTAGCCAATGACCTGATCTCCTTCAGTTCCTTCCATGGAAATTTCTCTCCAAATCCCACCCTTTCTCAGTGAATATATTTTTTTAATTAAATTTTCTTTACTGGAGTATAGTTGATTTACAATGTTGTGTCAATGAATATATTTCTGAGGGAACCCTCCGCAGAGGGTAAGAATCCCTTCTTTTCCAAGGTGTACTCTTCCACCTGCGGTCCCATTCCTTCCCATATTCCTTGTCTTATTCATTCCCCTTCATCTTCATCTGTTCCCTTCCCATGGGATGGAAGTCTCCCTTAACTCTAAGGAAGAAATAAAAATAAACCAGAAGCAAACGAAGACTCATCCCCATTGCATTCCTCCTTTACATTACTCTTCCATGTTATGTTTTCTTTGACATCAAGCTCTTAAAAGGAGATATGGGGATATAAGTATATGTATAGCTGATTCACTTTGTTATAAAGCAGAAACTAACACACCATTGTAAAGCAATTATACTCCAATAAAGATGTTAAAAATAAAATTCCCACTCCCCCCCAAAATAAATAAATATCTTTATTCTTAAAATATATATAATATAAATATATATATATATATATAATGGAAACAAGTCCCTTGTCAGGTAAATGACTGTCAAATATTTTCTCTCCCCCTCAAAAAAAGAAAGAGTTGTCTATACTCATTTCCTGAATGTCTTAGCCATGTGCTCTTAACCCTGAAATCTGGTTTCTATTTACTACTCGTCATGAATGTTCTAAACGTCTTCTCTCAAAGGTCTGAATAGTACAGTACCTCCTAGTCATCCTTTCTAGAATTCTTACAGCCAACTTCATCTCTTCCCTCTTCTTCCCACAGCCCCTAGCTAATCAGTACATTTTGTCAATTCTTTCTCCACACTGGCTCGTATACCCACAGCTTCTTCTTTATCCCGATAGGAATAGTTCAGGCCAGTTTTATTCCTTCACTCCTTCTGCCCTGAATTATTACAAATGACTCCCAACGGGTCTCCCTAAACCTGCCTCCAACCCAACCCTCTACTTAAGAACAAGTACTCTTTTTTTTTTTTTAAACATCTTTATTGGAGTATAATTGCTTTACAATGGTGTGTTAGTTTCTACTTTATAACAAAGTGAATCAGCTATACATATACACATGTTCCCATATCTCCTCCCTCTTGCATCTCCCTCCCACCCTCCCTATCCCACTCCTCTAGGTGGTCACAAAGCACCGAGCTGATCTCCCTGTGCTACGCAGCTGCTTCCCACTAGCTATCTATTTCACATTTGGTAGTGTATATCCATGCTACTCTCTCACTGCGTCCCAGCTTACATTCCCCCCTCCCTGTGTCCTCAAGTCCATTCTCTATGTCTGCATCTTTATTCCTGTTCTGCCCCTAGGTTCTTCAGAACATTTTTTTTTTTTTCGATTCCATATATATGTGTTAACATACAGTATTTGTTTTTCTCTTTCTGACTTACTTCACTCTGTATGACAGACTCTAGATCCATCCACCTCACTACAAATAACTCAATTTCGTTTCTTTTTATGGCTGAGCAATATTCCATTGTATATATGTGCCACATCTTCTTTATCCATTCACCTGTTGATGGACACTTAGGTTGCTTCCATGTCCTGGCTATTGTAAATAGAGCTGCAATGAACATTTTGGTACATGACTTTTTGAATTATGGTTTTCTCAGGGTATATGCCCAGTAGTGGGATTGCTGGGTATGGTAGTTCTATTTTTAGCTTTTTAAGGAACCTCCATACTGTTCTCCATAGTAGCTGTATCAATACACATACCCACCAACAGTGCAAGAGTGTTCCCTTTTCTCCACACTCTCTCCAGCATTTATTGTTTGTAGATTTTTTGATGATGCCCATTCTAACTGGTATGAGGTGATACTTCACTGTAGTTTTGAGTTGCATTTCTCTAATGATTAGTGATGTTGAGCATCCTTTCATGTGTTTGTTGGCAATCTGTATATCTTCTTTGGAGAAATATCTATTTAGATCTTCTGCCCATTTTTGGATTGGGTTTTTTTTTTTTTTTTGATATTGAGCTTGCACGAGCTGCTTGTAAATTTTGGGAATTAATCCTTTGTCAGTTGCTTCATTTGAAAATATTTTCTCCCATTCTGAGGGTTGTCTTTTCATCTTTTTTATGATTTCCTTTGTTATGCAAAAGCTTTTAAGTTTCATTAAGCCCCATTTGTTTATTTTTGTTTTTATTTCCATTTCTCTAGGAGGTGGGTCAAAAAGGATCTTGCGGGCTTCACTGGTGGCGCAGTGGTTAAGAGTCTGCCTGCCGATGCAGGGGACACGGGTTCATGCCCCGGTCCGGGATGATCCCACATGCCGCGGAGGAGCTGGGCCCGTGAGCCATGGCTGCTAAGCCTGTGCGTCCGGAGCCTGTGCTCCATAATGGGAGAGGCCACAACAGCGAGAGGCCTGCGTACTGCAAAAAAAAAAAAAAAAAAAAAAAAAAGAATCTTGCTGTGGTTTATGTCATACAGTGTTCTGCCTGTTTCCCTCTAAGAGTTTTATAGTGTCTGGCCTTACATTTAGGTCTTTAATCCATTTTGAGTTATTTTTGTGTAAGGTGTTAGGGAGTGTTCTAATTTCATTCTTTTACATGTAGCTGTCCAGTTTTCCCAGCACCACTTATTGAAGAGGCTGTCTTTTCTCCATTGTATATTCTTGCCTCCTTTATCAAAAATAAGGTGACCATATGTGTGTGGGTTTATCTCTGGGCTTTCTATCCTGTTCCATTGATCTCTATTTCTGTTTTTGTGCCAGTATCATACTGTCTTGATTACTGTAGCTTTGTAGTATAGTCTGAAGTCCAGGAGCCTGATTCCTCCACGTCCATTTTTCTTTCTCAAGATTGCTTTGGCTATTCGGGGTCTTTTGTGTTTCCATACAAATTGTGAAATTTTTTGTTCTAATTCTGTGAAAAATGCATTGGTAGTTTGACAGGGATTGCATTGAATCTGCAGATTGCTTTGGGTAGTATAATCATTTTCACAGTGTTGATTCTTCCAATCTAAGAACATGGTATATCACTCCATCTGTTTGTATCATCTTTAATTTCTTTCATCAGTGTCTTATAGTTTTCTGCATACAGGTCTTTTGTCTCCTTAGGTAGGTTTATTCCTAGGTATTTTATTCTTTTTGTTGCAATGGTAAATGGGAGTATTTCCTTAATTTCACACAGAGATGATAAACCAGACGCCAGGGCTTTAGGGCTTAAAGTTCTAAGGTCACATGACCAGATTGTGACCCAGTACTGCTCCTATCTTTTTTGAACCAGTGGGACTAGTAAAGCACCACCAGCAGGGTGTGACATGAGTTCAACTTAACCCAACCAAAAAAGTGAAAGATGTAATAATCTCTGGGATCTTGTGCATTTATAAATTCTATGACACTGTATATATTTTCAATTTTTTTTTAATTAATTAATTTATCTTTTTGGCTGCATTTC
Source organism: Phocoena sinus (assembly GCF_008692025.1). Lineage (NCBI taxonomy): Eukaryota > Metazoa > Chordata > Mammalia > Artiodactyla > Phocoenidae > Phocoena > Phocoena sinus. The sequence continues at coordinate 69,925,021 of NC_045774.1, read as the reverse complement.
GTCTTTGTTGCTGCACGCAGGCTCTCTCTGTTGTGGCAGGTGGAGGTTACTCTTCATTGCAGTGCACAGGCTTCTCACGGGCTCTAGGCGCGTGGGCTTCAGTAGTTGTGGCACGCGGGCTCAGTAGCTGTAGCTTGCGAGCTTTAGAGCGACAGGCTCAGTAGTTGTGGTGCATGGGCTTAGTTGCTCGCAGCATGTGGGATCTTCCCAGACCAGGGCTCGAAACCATGTCCCCTGCATTGGCAGGTGGATTCCCAACCACTGTGCCACCAGGCAAGCCCTGACCCTGTAAATGTTAACTTAACAGTGGCCAAAAGAGCCCCATGGCTCCCATTGCTCCATCACTGTACTCCCTTACTCCTACATAGTTACATGGATATAGGATAAAGTCACTACCAAAGCCAAGGCAGCTCCTGACAGCAAAGGTGTCAAGGGAAAGGAAAACATGAAGTTCAGCATCTCTAGCATTCTTTCTGGCTCCTTCTCACACATTTTGGCAGAAAGCCTGAACTGTCACAACTTAGTTATTCATACTGTTAGCCTGTAAGAGCTATAAGCCTAGAAGTTTTATGTAGACCACTATCTGTTACAAATAAACAATAACAGAAACTTCACGTAAAAACATTATTTGCAGGTGTATTATATTTAACAATGTAACATAAGAAAAGCTTTGTCCATTGCAGACCATTAAACTGACTCTGTCCTTGAAACAGCCATATGCAAAACCCCATCAGCACACCTCAGATCCAGCCAGAGTTCACCAAAAGTTAGAAAGTGGAAAGAAAAACTGGAGTAAGGAAGAGAAGTTCCTATTCTCTATTTTTACAGGAGCACTGAGAACATTTGAATGCCAATGACCTAGAATAAAGAAAATGAAAGAGACTCTCTTACTCCCTGTTTAAATGACCTTTCTAAATTTCTGGGCATTAAAATAAATAAGCTACCCACCACAGAAACGTGTTTAAACTAAAAGTTTACTTTTTCTGTCTTTAAATTACTTTGAAAGATGTCAGAGCAGAGCTATAAACAAAGTGATATATTCCAATTAAGCTTGATTTCCCAAATATACTAGATTTTTCTACATAAAAACACTATGTGCCAGATTCCAATGCATAATAATTACTTAGTGTCTGGACTGAGATGTTAACTCAGTGGGTTAGAACCTGAGTTTATAAACCCAACACTAAATGTCCAAACCTAACACCAAACCCAGTGGGCTTCCCTTCAGCTCCCAGCAGCTGATGTGTCCTCATCATCAGAGGCAGACAGAAGGGAGCTGGTCAGACTAACGCGACCAATGCAGTTACTCAGACCGCAATTCAGTGGGCGTTCTCTGTGGGCGGCGGGTCAGATGCGACGGTGACCTCTGTATATAAAAAGCAGATCATGGTAATTTTAAATCGCGTGGCCTCATATCCAATATTCAGAGCTCCCCTACTGATGATACTTATAAATCCAAGCTCTTGGAAGTCAGTTATTCAGGCTGGAAAATCTTCTTAATAAGAAGAAAAATATTTTTATTTTGATATTTTGTTGTATCTCCTCCCCATGCACATATCATTATTGGCCTATCCCAAAGCATCCTGGAGTGCCAGCTTGATAGTACATTTTAGGGTCCCTTCTTACAAATATGATTAATCCATTTGATAGTACACCTATGATGTCTGTCTAGTAGAGTCTGGTCTTGGGAATATCAATGTGTTTGTGGGTATAAGAATGTGTATTACCCCACCATGCCTCATCCATACACAAACAAGCTTCCTTACATGTGTCATATATTTTGATGCCAAACACCTCAAATCAGTTAATAATAACTATCACAGATCGTTGCCTCACTAAAACCACACTACGAATTAGATCCCCACAATTTGGGCTAAGTTAGAATAGTAGACTCTGACAACTGTCTTGAGTGTCTCTCTCCCAATATGAAATGTGGCAGTGGGTCATCCTATAGGCGTCCAAGGGAACTGGATTCTATTTTCAGCCTCAGTGGTATAAAACTGAAATTTATTCTAAAACAGAACATTAACTAGGTATACATTCTCAATTTATTCCCAGTGTAAAGTGATAGGTAAAATTAATTTCTATAGCCTTATGTGAGTGATACTCTTATTGTAGAATTCCCACAGCATCCATTGTTTGGCAGACCTCATTCCATATTTTGTTGTAGTTGTTGTCTATTAAAGGCCATCTCATACTAATTCATTAATTTATCCTCTTACAGTGAGGTTCTCCAAGAATGCTGGAGGTTGAACTAATTATATAAATATGTATTGGGATTGTACAGAACATCTTCCAGTCCTATTAGAATATAATTAGTTATACAAACACATCTAATGACAATCTCACCAGAAAAAAAGGTACTCAAGCTAAATATGTAAGATTTTGAAAAACAAACCATGTCACTGTTTCTCTAGCACTGTTCAATACAAACAACAAACAACCCCATCTCTAGAGAGAGATTCTCCATTGGGGGTCTGGTAACATGTTATCATACTTCCTCAGGGCTTAGTAGAAACATCCCAGCAAGCCATTCTGTTATTACTACCACTAGCACACCGGGGTAACTTAGGAATATGAGAGAAAATGCCTCAAACACAACAACCCCATCGAAGTTGCTTACTCTCTCACAGCAGGCTGGATGTGACCCATCCAGGCCTGGTGGAGCCCCCCCTACCATCCCCTACTAGGGCTCCAAGGTTGCCTCAGTTCTCATCATTCCCCAGTCGGAATCAGGACAAAAAAAGGTGTCTAGGACATGTGAATCGACCTTGAAGAAGATGACATGGGAATCATCCATATACCTTCTGCTCACAGCCAATCGGTCAGTAATTTGCTGCAAGGGAGATAAGGAAGTGCCATTCCTAGCTGGGTGGGGGGGCTTTCTTCCTTAAAAGAAGCACAGAAAGGATACTAGGAGGAAGTTATTAGTCTCTGTCATAGTCCAACCCTCTGGCCATCCAAGTATTCATGCACAGTCTTCTTGCACATGGAACACACTCCCACCCTCCCCGAGCCCCTTGCATTTCCTCCAGCTCAAAGCCCTGGGTCTCTGAGTGGTGTAAGTCATTTCCATCAGGACTTTTCAGTGACCTGCAGACTAATACATTAGTCTCTCTCCCTCTCCCCTCCTCTCAATCCCGCACACGCGCGCACACACACACACACACACGTATGTACTCACAGGCAACAGCAGAGACGGAGCAGGATAGCTGCCATAACGTCTCCTAGTCATAAAAGGATGGCACACACACAGCAATGAATGGCCCTCGGCAATGATGAACCCTGCTGGGTGGGATTTATGGAGACACCCCTGTCCTGGAAGGATAGAAATTCTCTTGGTTGGAACGTGGTTCTGTTCATCAGGAGACAACCCCTTGTCAGGTATTCTCTGTGGTCACTGGCATTGCTCTCTGGATGGTTTTCGCTCACTCGCCATCATGGTGGCCCCACAGCCAGAGAAGTTGTCACTGGCAAATACTCCAGCTTTCTGCTGGTACAGGTTCGGGAGGTAGGGAGGGCTGCTTTAGAAAAATCATAAGCTTTTGAAGGCCAGACTTGTGGTTTCTTTGGCAGAACAATTCCCTCAAAATTGTGATAGGCTCTTGTGCGCTTGCTTCCTCCACGTTCCAAGTACGATAACCATTCCTAAAGTTCTCCTTAGGGCACAGTTCTTAAGCTGAGTGACTCTTCCCTTTATTTACTGCTCGCTGTTATTTCCTCAGTTTCATGACTGTTACCCTGAGGCCACTTGAAACAGTTAGCTTGGGAAGGAAAGCAGTGCCCTTCATCAGATCCTTGCCTCTGAGTTGCTCCCTGGTCTGGATGTGGTGTCTTAACAGGTTTGTGAGAAAAGTACTGAATGGACAGTTTTATCTTCAGAAGTTTGCTACAGAAGAATTGACTTTTCCAACCCTGTGAATCCCCAAATTTAACCTGCAGGTTACATAGGCAGAGGGACTTTCCTTTAGCAGATTTATATTTCTTTCCATCTCTGCTTCCAAAATGGGCTAATCCTGTCTGCTTTCATCTCTCCTTTGTAAACCACCAAGAAAAAGCCGATAAACATCAAACTACATGAGTTTTTCCATGTAGTTAACCTAGACCAACAGACTCAGTAAGTGCGTCATCTTTCAAGCTACTGTAGGCTAAATTTTACCAAATATTTTTCAACAGCCTATAGTCAGCAGCACGAGAACCTGCAGTTTCTGTTGTCCTGCAACCCACTGCCAGACCACTGAGCATCGTTTTAGTTATTTTCATGTAGGACCTCACTTCTGGATACCATTTTCTGTATTAGTTAGCTGCTGTCACAAAAGGCCCCCAAACAGAGTGGCTTATAATAAGAATGAAGTTCACTACTTTCCCACAGGCAGTCTAGAGCTGGCAGGGTGGCTGTGCCACTGGTGACATATGCCTTCCAGGTTGTTCCAGTTGTCACCATCTCACAGCCAGCAGACAAGGGGGAAGAGACCACCCAAGGCAAAGAGGTGCTCTCTAAGGAGCTGAACTAGAAATTACCCACATCTCTGCTCACATCCCATTGGCTTAAACTTATTTACATGGCCACACCTTGACTCACGCTCACATCCCATTGGCTTAAACTTATTTACATGGCCACACCTTGACTCACGTGTGTTCTCTAGCTGGGGAACCACCTGCTGCTCCAAAACTGGCTGGAGAGGGATGCTGTTACTAAAAATAAAGGGGACAATGGCTAATAAAGAGCAATCAGCAGCCAATGCCACAGGGGATTTCAGAATCCCAGCCCGCTGTTACTCCATCGTTTTGGTTCCCTGTTTCAACGTGGGTTCCTAGGAGTCTGCCAAGCACAGTGTGCAATGGAGCATCTCAGCTACAGACCCAAAGACCCACCTTTGATGAATTTACACAGATAACAACCCCTACGCATTACACAGTCCCAGTTCAGCCTCCCATTTACCATAATATTTCACATCCCATAAAAAGGAGAAAAGAAGGAAACAGACTAGCATACACGTCTATTGCTTCCATTTTGGAATGTTTATACTTGAAGATCGCCTTTATTATCTTCTCTTCATGTGGAAATTCTTGGAATTCTGTGTCACACAGCGCCCACCCACTAGCTACAGTACAGTCTCCAGATGAATCAGGGCATCACCGACTTTTTCAGCCCTGATGTTATCCTCCTCAAGTTCCACACACACAAAAATGACGAGTCACAGGAATATGATTTAAACCATATGCAGTCACGTAGATGTGCTATACGACATTCTAAGAAAAAAAGGAAAAGTCCCCTACTGATTATAGTACATTGCCCTTTAAGCCAAGTGTCCAGTATACCATTTGAACCTTTTTAATGCTTCAACACACTCTACTTCCACTTCATGAGCATGAAGATAATTTCATGCTCATCTTCTGATGAGTACTAAGCTCACTTCCCAGATACTTTGGTATCGGAAGTACATATCTTGGATAAGAGATTCACAAAAGGTCTGAATAAACTGAATATAATGTTGTTATACATGAGATGCATGAGAATGTAACAGCAGTCTGTCATCAAGAGACAGTCATCTCTGGTTTAACCACACAAATCTTATTCTTAGACCTGCAAGGGAATGGGACAAACAACAGAAATAGTGACTCAATCAAGATGCTTTTCCTAGGAGGCTCTACTTACAACTGAATTGTCCCCCAAATGACAGCTTCATTGGCCTTCCTTCAAATGCTTATAAACGCATTTCTAATTCTCCTCAGTAGATCTCTTGTGAGCTGTAAATCTAAGGCAATGGTGAGGTGATCTTGCCAGTTATTTTCGAAAACTCTTAATGGACACCTCTCCAACAGTAATTAAAGGAATATGATTGCTCTTGACTTTTTATTTTGTTTAATTAACCTCTATTTAGAAGGAAGAAACACATATACACTCCCCGTGTGCCAGAAAACTAAATCCTGACAACATAACTCTTTTTATCACTTTGGTTGATAAATATGTAACATCCCTCACTGATGCCCATAATAGATATTCTAAAACCATCCTAGCACTCTTTCCCACAAATGCCAGAAGCAGCCCTAGGACCATTTCCTATGCAAAACTCTAAGAACTTGTCAGCAATTAGAGTTGGTCCTCAGAGTGAAACCTATTCAACACCCTGACAACTAATCACACACACACATACACACACACACACACACACACACACTGAGGCTTAAGGTCACACAACAAATTAGCAATAGATGTAAGACTAGGGTCCAGGACACCTATTTCCTGAGACTAGGGCTCTTTTTTCTACAAGGTATTATGATGGCTAATTGGTAAACTAATGACATTTCTAACAGCTTGGAATGCCTTTATTTGCCAAAGGGAAAATTACTGAAAGAAAAAGAAAAATTGATCCAAGGCTCCCTAGATGACATTTTAAAAGAACTGCACTATAAAACTAATTTCCGAAAGCCTTTCTAAATGTTAAGAAGGTAAGAAAAACAGTGTTAATTAAATGCTCAATTAATGTTTATCAAACATATTTTATCATTAGACTAAATTTACGACACAGTAGAGCTGTGTGCATGTGTGCTCCCTGCACTTTATAGTATATTCATGCTCCCTTGTATCATCATTTGTGAAATGCCAATGCCATTTTATACGCCTTTTATAAGGAATGTAATAGGCAGTACTCTGACAAATTAGGAGAAACAGGTGAGGCCTCCCCTGAACTTAGAGAATGGGTGTGGGCTATTCATGGACTTTTCTGCACCCTAGTTTTCTCTTTGTTAAGTTGAAGGGGTCTTTATGGTCTCTGAAAATGCTCAAGCCCTATTATTCAAAGGATAATTTTGTTGTTTTAAAATTATTATAGGATATTAAACTTGAAGCTTTGCTTTCCAATCTACCTAAAATATTGTCAACTTACTTGGTAACACAATTTGGAAAAATTATATCTCTCCTTATATATTTTTAAGTTGAACCTAAATTCTTATCTCAAATGTAATAGTTACAAAGATACAATTTCTTGTATATTGCATATTATGTGTGAGATTGACATATTTTAAAATATACTTTGAGTTGCAGATTTAGCCCATTCAATTAACAAAACGTATATGCAATTGATAAAACCTCTTTGCCAAAGCCAGTCCTAATTGTCAAACCAATTAGTCAAATCACTAATTTTTTGTCATAAAAAGTCCAGCTTCATTTTTCAATTTAAGTAAAAATGTCACTATGTGTTCCACAGAAACACTTTTATTTCTGAATCCTAATTCTAACATGTGTAGACTGAGACAGGTGGGCACAGAGGCTTTTCATGAGCTTACGTCCTCGATGAAATCAAGGATTGCTCTTTGCCTTTTTTTTTTTTTTTTTTTAATTTTCTCTCACTCTTTCTTTTTTTAACCAAACCCAGGGGCTGTCATTCAGGAGCTCTACATTTCAAACATCCCTCTGTTCAGCGCCCCTAAGTTTTTTTGCAGCCTGGGAAATGCCTCATAAGATTCAGATGGGTGCACATTTCTTTTGCACAGTAGGAGGCAGTCAAGTGTGAAAAGGAAGGAAGGAAAGACAAAACCTGACTGCAGGAGTGGGTCTCAGACACATCAGCTTGAGCAAGTGACACATGGAAACTGAATATCTACAAAATGATCTCCTTAAAGTTGCCGAAGCCGTGTACCCCTAGAAAGTCTTCAAGCCCCCTCAGGGGTATGCATACCCTGTTTAAAGAGATCTGGACTGGGATTCCTCTAAGGTTGAATATATATACATACACGTATATATATATGCAGCAAATTATCATGTTCTCATTGGAAAAAATGAGACAGAAATCAAATTCAAGTAAAAATTCACTTCCCTGGGCTCATTTACCCTCAAATCCTCAGTGCAAAATTTCTTACCATACCTAAACATGCAAATGGCTAAGAGGTTTCATCTTAGGAGCCCCTCCTACTGGCACTGGCTTCCTGGAGTGCTAATGAGGCTTGTTAGCTTGAGTCTGAGCTCTTTAAAAAAGAGTGCCATGGTTGATTACCCATATCTGGCAGGTTGGAGAAGTGAGAGCATAAATGTCACATCAATCCTCCCACCTTAAAGTCAGAATGACCATACCAATGTCTTCTTAGGTCAGTCTCCCAAGGCAATAGAAATCAAAGCAAAAATAAACAAATGGGACCTAATCAAACTGACAAGCTCCTGTGCAGCAAAGGAAACCATAAACAAAATGAAAAAACAACCTACGGACAGGGAGAAAATATTTGCAAATGATGTAACCGACAAGGGCTTACTTTCCAAAATATACAAACAGCTCATACAACTCAATCAGAAAAAAACAAACAACCCCATCAAAAAATGAGCAGAAGACCTAAATAAACATTTCTCCAAAGAAGATACACAGATGGCCAACAGGCACATGAAAAGATGCTCATCATCGCTAATTACTAGAGAAACGCAAATCAAAACTACAAGGAGGTACCAACTCACACTGGTCAGAATGGCCATCATCAAAAAGTCTACAAATAATAAATGTTGGAGAGGGAAAAGGGAACCCTCCTACACTGCCTGTGGGAATGTAAGTTGGTACAGTCACTATGGAAAACAGTATGGAGCTTCCTCAAAAAAATAAAAATAGAGTTGCCATATGACCCAGCTATCCCACTCCTGGGCAAATACCCAGACAAAACTATAATTTGAAAAGATACATGCACCCCTGTGTTCATAGCAGCACTATTTACAATAGCCAAGACATGGAAACAACCTAAATGTCCATCGACAGATGAATGGATAAAGAAGATGTGGTGTGTGTGTGTGAATATTATATATATATATACACACACACACACACACACACACAAAATGGAATATTACTCAACCATAAAAAAGAATGAAATAATGCCATCTGCAGCAACACAGATGGATCTAGAGATTATCATACTAAGCAAAGTAAGTCAGAATGAAAAACACAAATACCATGATATCACTTATATATGGAATCTAAAATATGACACAAATAAACATTTCTACAAAGCAGAAACAGACTCACAGATGAAGAGAACAGACTTGTGGTTGCCAAGAAGCAGGGCAGGGGGTGGGGAGAGGGAAGGATTTGGACTTGGGATTAGCAAATACAAACTAGTATATATAGGATGGATAAACAACAAGGTCCTACTGTATAGCACAGGGAACTATATTCAATATCCTGTGATAAACCAGAACAGAAAAGAATATATATATGTATAACAACTGAGTCAATTTGCTGTACAGCAAAAATTAACACAACGTGGTAAATCAACTATATTTCAACAAAAATTTTTTTTATAAGTCAGAATGACCTAATCAAACTACTTTATTTAGAGGTTATTTGGCTATCTGACCTTTAGTTCCTAGAGCTCTGAATGTAGGTACATTCCAAGGAGTACACATTTTTAAAGGAAATATGCATGAGTCTTACATTATCATACACATATTATAAGTAAATGTAGGGGGTGGAGTCAAGATGGCGGTGCGGGAAGACGCCCGAGTTAGTACCTCCCCACAACTAGGGCAACTGCTGGCCATTGGTGGGGGACACTGATGCCCAAGGAGACGAGAGGAACCACAAGTGAACCAGTAGGACACGGGGGTACTGAGGGGAGAGGAGAAGTGGAGGTCAGACAGGATCAGCGCCCCTGAGTCCAGGGAGATGAGGAGAGGCAGGCAGGAGGGGCCCTCTGAGAGGAGGGCATTTGCCCCGCCCACTCAAGCACAGGAAGCCTGCTGGGCTCCCAGGTGAGGTCCCCCACCCTCTGAGATCAGGGGTGGGGGGCACGCCTGGGCCCCTTCTGTTCGGTTCAGCCTAAGCGCCAACCCCCCACAGCCCTCAGGGCCTTTTCCAGCCCTGTGGATCCTGAGCATTGGTCCCACCCACCACTCAAACCTCGCCCTTGCTTAGGACCTGCCCTCCACAGCCAAGGCCTTTCCCCACTTTTCTATTTTTTCTTCTCCCTTCTCTTTTTTACTATTGTGGTACTATTGTACCTTCTGGTTGTGGATTCATCTATATTTTTATTTTTATTTCTCTCTAACATATCTGTTAGTATCCTAGTCTAATTTTATTTTTTACTTTATTGTTCCCTCTCTTTTTTTTTTTGGCCACCACACACAGCTTGTAGGATCTTGGTTCACAAGCTGGGGGGTCAAGCCAAAGCTCCTGCAGTGGGAGCTCCAAGTGCAAACCACGGGATTAACAGAGAACCTCAGACCCCAAGGAATATTCATTGGAGGGAGGTCTCACAAAGGTCCTCATCTCAGCACCAAGACCCAGCTCTATCAAACAGCCTACAAACTCCAGTGTTGGAATCCTCAGGCCAAACAGCCAGTAAGTCAGGAACACAATCCCACTCAAAAAAAAGAGACAACAAAAAAATATGTCACAGATGAAGGAGCAAGGTAAAAACCTACAAGACCAAATAAATGAAGAGGAAATAGGCAATCTACCTGAAAAACAATTCAGAGTAATGATCGTAAAAATGATCCAGAATCTTGGAAATAGAATGGAGGCATGGATTGAGAAAATACATGAAATGTGTAACAAAGATCTAGAAGAACTAAAGAACAAACAGAGATGAACAACAAAATAACTGAAATGAAAAATACACTAGAAGGAATCAATAACAGAATAACTGAGGCAGAAGAAAGAATAAGTGAGGTGGAAGATAATATGGTGGAAATAACTGCCAAGGAGCAGAATAAAGAAAAAACAATGAAAAGCATTGAAGACAATCTCAGAGACCTCTGGGACAACACTAAATGCACCAACATTCAAATTATAGCGGTCCCAGAAGAAGAGAAAAAGAAAGGGACTGAGAAAATATTTGAAGAGATTATAGTTGAAAACTTCCCTAACATGGGAAAGGAAATAGTCACCCAAGTCCAGGAAGTACAGAGAGTCCCATACAGGATAAACCCTAGGAAAAACACACAAAGACACATATTAATCAAACTAACAAAAATTAAGTTCAAAGAAAATATATTAAAAGTAGCCAGGGAAAGTCAAAAAATAACATACAAAGGAATTCCCCTAAGGTTATCAACTGATTTTTCAGCAGAAACTCTGCAGGCCAGAAGGAAGTGGCTGGATATACTTAAAGTGATGAAAGAGAAAAACCTACAACCAAGATTACTCTACCCAACAAGGAACTCATTCAGATTTGACAGATAAAAGCTTTTCAGACGAGCAAAAGCTAAGAGAATTCAGCACCACCAAACCAGCTTTACAACAAATGTGAAAGAAACTTCTCTAGGCAGGAAACACAAGAGAAGAAAAAGACCCACAAGAACGAACACAAAACAATTAAGAAAATGGTAATAGGAACATACATATCGATAATAACCTTGAATGTAAACAGATTAAATGTCCCAACGAAAAGACACAGGCTTGCTAAATTGATACAAAACAAGTCCCATATATATGCTGTCAACCAAAGACCCACTTCAGAAGTAGGGACACAAACAGACTGAAAGTGAAGGGATGGAAAAAGATATTCCATGCAAATGGAAATCAAAAGAAAGCTGGAGTAGCAATATTTGAATCAAGTAAAATAGACTTTAAAATAAAGACTGTTACAAGAGATAAGGAGGGACACTACATAATGATCAAAGGATCAATCAAAGAAGAAGATATAACAATTATAAATGTTTATGCACCCAACACAGGAGCACCTCAATACATAAGGCAAGTGCTAACAGCCATGAAAGGAGAAATCAACAGTAACACAATAAGAGTAGGGGACTTTAACACCCCACTTACACCAATAGACAGATCATCAAAAATGAAAATAAATAAGGAAACACAAGCTTTAAATCACACAATAGACCAGATAGATTTAATTGATATTTATAGAACATTCCATCCAAAAGTGGCAGAATACACTTTCTTCTCAAGTGCACACAGAACACTCTCCAGGATAGATCACATCTTGAGTCACAAATCAAGCCTCGCAAAATTCAAGAGAATTGAAATCGTATCAAGCATCTCACATTGCTATGAGACTGGAAATCAATTACAGGAAAAAAACTGTAAAAACCCCAAATACATGGAGGTTAAATAGTGCACTACTAAATAACCAAGAGATCACTGAAGAAATCAAAGAAGAAATAAAAAAGTACATAGAAACAAATGAAAATGAAAACACGATGACCCAAAACCCATGGGATGCAGCAAAAGCAGTTCTAAGAGGAAAGTTTATAGCAATTCAATCTCATCTCAAGAAACAAGAAAAATCTCAAATAAACAATCTAACCCTACACTTAAAACAACTTGAGAAAGAAGAACAAAGATAACCCAAAATCAGTAGAAGGAAATAAATCATAAAGATCAGAGAAGAAATAAACAGAAACAAAGAAACAGTAGCAAAGATCAATAAAACAAAAAGCTGGTTCTTTGAGAAGATAAACAAAATTGATAAATCCTTAGCCAGACTCATCAAGAAAAAAAAGGGAGATGATGCAAATCAATAAAATTAGAAATGAAAAAGGAGAAATCACAACTGGCACCACAGAAAATACAAAGGATTATAAGTGACTACTACAAACAACTATATGCCAATAAAATGAACAACCATGAAGAAATGAACAAAATCTTGGAAAGGTACAATTCTCCAAGACTGAACCAGGAAGAATTAGAAAATATAAACAGACCTATCACAAGTAATGAACTTGAAACACTAATTTAAAATCTTCCAACAAACAAAAGTCCAGAATCAGATAGCTTCACAGGCGAATTCTATCAAACATTTAGAGAAGAGCTAACACCAATCCTTCTCAAACTCTTCCAAAAAATTGCAGAGGGAGGGACACTCCTAAATTCATTCTACAAAGCTACCATCACCCTGATACCAAAACCAGAAAAAGATATCACAAAAAAAAGAAAATTATAGACCAATATCACTGATGAACACAGATGCAAAAGTCTTGAACAAAATACTAGCAAACAGAATCCAACAACCATTACAAGGATCATACACCATGATTAAGTGGGATTTATCCCAGGGATGCAAGGATTCTTCGGTATACACAAATCAATGTGATACACCACATTAACAAATTAAGGAATAAAAACCATATAATCATCTCAGTAGATGCAGAAAAAGCTTTTGACAAAATTCAACACCGATTTATGATAAAAACTCTCCAGAAAAATGGGCATAGAGGGAACCTATCTCAACAGAATAAAGGTCATACACTACAAACCCACAGCAAGCGTCATACTCAGTGGTGAAAAAGAGAAAGCATTTCCACTAAGGTCAGGAACAAGACAAGGATGTCCACTCTGGCCACTCTTATTCAACACAGTTTTGGAAGTCCTAGCCACAGCAATCAGAGAAGAAAAAGAAATAAAAGGAATCAAATTGGAAAAGAAAAAGTAAAAGTGCCACAGATTTGCAGATGACATGATACTATACATAGAAAATCCTAAAGATGCCACCAGAAAACTACTAGAACTAATCAATGAATTTGGTAAGGTTGCAGAATACAACATTAATGCACAGAAATCTCTGGCATTCCTATACACCAACAATGAAAAATCAGAAAGAGAAATTAAGGAAACACTCCCATTTACCATTGCAACATAAAGAATAAAATACCTAGGAATAAAACTACCTAAGGAGGCGAAAGGCTTGTACTCAGAAAACTATAAAACACTGATGAAAGAAATCAAAGTTGACATAAACAGATGGAGAAATATACCATGTTCTTGGATTGGAAGAATCAATATAGTGAAAATGGCTGTACTACCCAAAGCAATCTATAGATTCAATGCAATCCCTATCAAAATACCACTGGCATTTTTCACAGAACTAGAACAAAAAATTTCACAATTAATATGGAAACACAAATGACCCCGAATAACCAAAGCAATCTTGAGAGAAAAATGGACCTGGAGGAATCAGGCTCCCGAACTTCAGACTATACTACAAAGCTACAGTAATCAAGACAATATGGTACTGGCACAAAAACAGAAATAGAGATCAATGGAACAGGATAGAATGCCCAGAGATAAACCCACGCACGCACGTATGGACACCTAATTTACAACAAAGGACGCAAGAATATACAATGGAGAAAAGACAGCCTCTTCAATAAGTGGTGCTGGGAAAACTGGACAGCTACATGTAAAAGAATGAATTAGAACACTACCCAACACCATACACACAAAAAAATCTAAATGGATTAAAGACCTAAGTGTAAGACCAGACACTATAAAACTCTTAGAGGAAAACATAGGAAAAACACTCTTTGACATAAACCACAGCAAGATCTTTTTTGACCCACCTCCTAGAGTAATGGAAATAAAAACAAAAATAAACAAATGGGACTTAGTTGAACTCTTTTTGCACAGCAAAGGAAACCATAAACAAGACAAAAAGACAACCCTCAGAATGGGAGAAAATATTTGCAAATGAAACAACAGACAAAGGATTAATCTCCAAAATACACAAACAGTTCATGGAACCCAATATCAAAAAAACAAACAATCCAGTTAAAAAATGGGTGGAAGACCTAAATAGATATTTCAACAAGGAAGACATACAGATGGCCAAGAGGCACATGAAAAGATGCTCAACATCACTAGTTATTAGAGAAATGCAAATCAAAACTACAATGAGATATCACCTCAGGCTGGTCAGAATGGCCATTATCAAAACATCTAGAAACAGTATATGTTGGAAAGGGTGTGGTGAAAACGGAACCCTCCTGCACTGTTGGTGGGAATGTAAATTGATACAACCACTATGGAAAAAAGTATGGAGGTTCCTAAAAAAGCTAAAAATAGAACTACCATATGACCCAGCATTCCCACTACTGGGCATATACCCTGAGAAAACCATAATTCAAAAAGAGACATGCACCACAGTGTTCATTGCAGCACTATTTTCAATAGCCAGGACATGGAAGCAACCTAAGTGTCCATTGACAGATGAATGGATAAAGATGTGGCACATACATACAATGGAATATTAGTCAGCCATTAAAAGAAACGAAATTGAGTTATTTGTAGTGTGGTGGATGGACCTAGAGTCTGTCATACAGAGTGAAGTAAGTCAGAAAGAGAAAAACATATATCATATGCTAACACATATATATGGAACCAAAGAAAAAAGTGTTACTGATGAACCTATTTGAAGGGCAGGAATAAAGATGTAGACATTGAGAATGGACTTGAGGACACGGGGTGGGAGGGGAAGCTGGGGTGAAGGGAGAGTAGCATCGACATATATACACTACCGAATGTAAAATAGTTACCTAGTGGGAAGCAGCAGCATGGCACAGGGAGATCAGGTCGGTGCTTTGCAATGACCTAGAGTGGTGGGAAAGGGAGGATGGGAGGGAGGCTCAAGAGGGAGGGGATATGGGCACATATGTGTGCATATGGCTGATTCACTTTGGTGTACAACAGAAACTAACACAGTATTGTGAAGCAATTGTACTCCAATAAAGATCTATTTTAAAAAATGATTTCACTGGTGTATAAAATACATATAATTAGATGCACATATTTTAACTATACTATTCAATAGGCTTTGATAAATGTATATACCTGTGTAAGTCTCATTACAATCAAGATATAGGATATTCTCATTACCCCTCCAAAGGTGTCTTTTTTGCCCTTTCCCAGTCCATTTCCAACCCTACCCCAACTCCCAGCAACCATTGACCCTCTTTCTATCACTGTATATGTGAATTGTCCCTTCCAGATTTTCATATAAAAAGAATCATATGGTGTGTATGCTTTTGGTCTGGCTTCCTTCAGGCAGCATCTTTTTGAGATTTATCCAGGTTGTTTAATGTATCAGTAGTTCATGTCTTTGCATTGCTGAGTATCATTCTATTGTAGAAATACAATATAATCTGTCTATGCACTCAACTGTTTTTGTATATTTGGATTGTTTCTGGTTTGAGGCTATTAAGAATTAAATTTCTGTTAACATTTTTGTATAAAAAATAAGTAAATTTAAACAAATTTTCCCACATGAGAATAAAGTACAATGTATTTATCAATCAGTAAAGACAAATGGTATGTATTCATTCATTTATTACTAAATAGATAGGCTTAGAAGAGAGTGTACTGCTTTATTAAACGAACTGAATTAATTTTAGTAGGGCTGGAAGATAAAGTGCAAGGAAGTAAGGAGTAAAGAGAAACCTGGACCAATTAGCAGAGACTGTCATGAAGGACCTTGTAAGCCATAGGACGATTCATAAGGCAATGGAAGCCATCACTTTTCGACTTCCTACGTGATCAGATTTACATTGTAGAAAGCGCCCTCTAGTGGCAGTGCTGGGCATAGACAGATTAAAGGGTAGTAAGAAGCACTTGGGAGGCTTGAGGTATTCTAGGTGAAAGATAACATTGAGTTGAATTAGCATTTGCCGTGGGAATAAAGAGAAGTGGAAAGACTCAAGATTGTAGGAGTTGAAATCTCCCAGACTTGATAATTTGTTAGATGTAGGCAGAGGAATGCCTTGTAGAGTCACAAACTGGGGAATAAAAGAAAAGAACAAGGCTTGGAGTAGAAGACAAAGAGCTCAGATTTGGACATACAGAGACTGAGCCAGTTAGACATAAGGGTCTATGGCTCTGAAGAGAGGTCAAGGCCAGCCTATAAGCACTATAAGCACAGCCTACCATCACTACTTTCTCATTATTTTTAGCCCCTCCTCATCCAGTTTGAAGTCCCAGGACCATCGCTTGAGCCACATTTTGCTGGAATCCTCAAGTAAATGGACTTACCCTAGGGAAGGGCATGTGTTCCTCTGAGACAGTGAGGACAGATATAAGGGTCAATACGGGTGCAGAGTCACAGCAAATGGAGACATAAAGTTGATCTCTTACAGTTTCTTATTATTTTGGGTAAAATAAATGTTTACAAAAAATAAATACTTAAACTATGTGTTTAATTTTAAGAGAATCTATACAGTAATTTATATACCGGTTAATTAGAGATAGATTGAGAGATCATAGTAATTTTATAATGGGAGAAATCAACACATTACGAAGAATACAGTTTAGAAATGTATGTGAACAAGTACACAAATTTTCTATAACAAGCACTTTAACAGAGGCAGTTCTCCTTAACAAGCGTTTTTAGTCTCCAGGTTATAAGTCAACATCCACAAAACAAACATTTCTCAGCGACGTGCTACTTAGTGCTTGTAATCTCAAACTCCCATTATGTTTTCTAACCAAGTCTGAATGAAAGAAAATGGGGCTTTCCCCTAAAAAGAATCAGGGGTCCCTGGAGAAACAGCTGATTTCAGAACTAGAGCAGGGAAAGTACAAGATGAACCTAGAAAATCTTGGATCAGATAGTAGGGAAGTGCTGAAAAAATGAGAGGGCCATATGCCAGAAGAAGTCAGGAACTAGACCAAAGAAGTATCCCTAGGCTGAATCTGGGATAATTTGAGCATTAAAATTAATAATGACAGAAATGGATTATTACTCAACTGAAGTTAGAAAAAATCATGAGTCCATACTAATGCTAAATAAATAAAGGGGAAGAGGGGAGGTGTTATGAGTTGAACTGCGTCCCATCACCCCAAAAAAATCATACGTCCTAACCCCCAGTATCTCAGAGTATGCTCCTATTTGGAGACAGGGTTTCTGCAGAGGTAATCAAGTGAAAGTGAAGTCATTAGAGTGGGCATTAATCCACAATGACTAGTGTTCTTATGCAAAGGGGATATTTGGATGTGAAGACATGCATAGAGAGAAAAAAATGTAGAGACATAGAGAGAAAACAGTCATCTACAAGCCAAAGAGAAGCCTGGAATACATCCTTCCCTCATAGCCCTCAGAAGGAACTAACCCTACTGACACCGTGATCTCAGACTTCTAGCCGTCACAACTGTGAGACAATAAATTTCTGTTGTTTGTGTCACTCAGTTTATGGTACTTTGTTACAGCAGCTTTAGCAAACTAATACAGGAGGAAAAGCTCTTTCTTATAGTAAATATAAAAAAATTATAGAATTACAAAATCACCATTATGTAATCATCATAATAATAATTGATTCAGGCAAGAACAATTAGTAGATGGTAAAATGCATTGGGCAAAAGGGTAATTAGGACAAAATATTTACAGTTTCAAGGGATTCTCTTCACAGATCATTTAATAATTGCAGAAATGGTAACTTAAAAAGGAGAAAGCTGGTGGAAACAACCTTAACCAAGTTTATGAAGTTAATATCACCAGTAAATGGCACAAAATGACATCATGTGTAACTTGAATCTAATCATGAAGAAACATCATAAACACCCAAATTAACATTTTACAAAACAACTGACCTGTACCTCTTCAAAAATAACAATGTCATGAAAGTCCAAAAAGGCTGTTCCAAACTAAATGAGATAAAGGAGAAAACTAAATATCATACAACACACAATCCGAGATTTAAACCTGGATCAGAAAAATACATAAACTGACTCTTAAATGATTCAGCAAAAATAAAAATAATAATAGAGATATGTATTGTATGTGTAAAAAACATAAGGAGTTCCTTATAATATTTCTGCAATTCTTCTATAAGCTCGAATATTTTTCAAAGTAAAATCTTAAGAAAGAGAAAATAGGGCTTAAAAACCAGAAGTATCCATTCAAAGTATACTTTAAATTCATACCAAAAATTAAACTCTTAAGTAATCATATTTATACAAAGTCAACTCTTTTGATCAGAGAACAATATTTTTCAAACATAATTTTATAATCAGTTGAGTATTTTAATTATTTATTTGATATTTACTTTCTCCAGAACCCTGAACAATATTATTATATTTGCACAAATCATACTTTTAAAACTATAACCCTCACAGAGCTGTTAGATGATAAAGATCACTTATTTCTGCTAAAAAAGGAGACACAAAGGGAAAAAAGAGTTAACAAAACCTTTAGCTTCCCAGAAAAAAAAAAACAACTCGTAATTTGTATAGCATAATCTGTTGTTTCTTAAATTACCTCTTTATGTTAGTTCTCAATATTTATAATTTATATGGCCATTATGCAAACACATATATGATAGGCGGATATTTCAGATTCAATTCAATCCTCCAAATTCAATCCACTTTTTGCACTCAAAAACACCATTCAGGGGCTTGCCTGGTGGTGCAGTGGTTGAGAGTCTGCCTGCCGATGCAGGGGACACAGGTTCGTGCCCCGGGGAAGATCCCACATGCCGTGGAGCGGCTGCGCCCATGAGCCATGGCCGCTGAGCCTGCGCATCCGGAGCCTGCGCTCCGCAACGGGAGAGGCCACAACAGTGAGAGGCCCGCGTACCGCAAAAAGAAAACAAAACAAAACAAAAAAAAACCCACCATTCAGACTCAAACAATAGAAGAAAATTACATAATCCTAAAGCAAAGAAAGGTCTTTCCTGGTGAAAATATACGGCTTGAGATCACTCAGTCCAATAACATCTGTTAGAAACCCAAGGCAGATATAATTTTATAATTATAAATATAAATATATTTGTATTTATAATTGTTATATAGAATATACATAAGCTCATATAATATATAATATTTTGTTTTTATTTATAATTTATAAATACAAATTAAATTTTTAGTTTTTTTAAATAACCATTTATTTTACATATATTTTGACTTTTTTTTCCCTTGTAGATAATTATGAGCAAGAATTGGTGCCAAAAGTAAGTTGAGACTGTCATCAATTTTGAAATAGGGTAATCTGTAACTCCTTTCTCAACACTCTACGGTTATGCTAATTCAGTATTTCCTTGTGGTAACTCTTCTGCTTTCTGATACATGGTAATCAACAACTCCTACAGAACACCTGCTGAACGCTGACAGATCTCAGACCTCCCAAAAGGCAAGAAACTCCCCCCACGAACCTGGGTAGGGCAAAAGAAAAAAGAATAAACAGAGACAAAAGAATAGGGACGGGATCTGCACCAGTGGGAGGGAGCTGTGAAGGAGGAAAGGTTTCCACACACTAGGAAGGCCCTTCGTGGGCGGAGACTGTGGGTGGTGGAGGGGGGAAGCTTCGGAACCGTGGAGGAGAGCACAACAACAGGGTGCGGAGGGCAAAGCTGAGAGGTTCCCGCACAGAGGATCGGTGCCAACCTGCACTCACCAGCCCGAGAGGCTTGTCTGCTCCCCCGCCGGGGCAGGCAGGGGCTGGGAGTTGAGGCTCATGCTTCGGTCGGAGCGCAGGGAGAAGACTGGGGTTGGCGGTGTGAACACCGCCTGAAGGGGCTAGTGTGCCACAGCTAGCTGGGAGGGAGTCTGGGAAAAAGTTTGGAGCTGCCGAAGAGGCAAGAGACTTTTTCTTGCCCCTTAGTTTCCTGGTGCGTGAGGAGAGGGGATTCAGAGCGCCACTTAAAGGAGCGCCAGAGACAGGCGTGAGCTGCAGGTATCAGCACAGACCCCAGAGACGGGCATGACACGCTAAGGCTGCTGCTGCCGCCACTAAGAAGCCTGTGTGCGAGCACAGGTCACTCTTCACACCTCCCGTCCTGGGAGGCTGTCCAGCCCGCCACTGCCAGGGTCCCGGATCCAGGGACAACTTCCCTGGGAGAACGCATGGCGCGCCTCAGGCTGGTGCAACATCACGCCTGCCTCTGCCGCCGCAGACTTGCCCCACATCCGTACCCCTCCCTCCCCCCAGCCTGAGTGACCCAGAGCCCATGAATCAGCTGCTCCTTTAACCCCGTCCTGTCTGAGCGAAGAACAAACGCCCTCACGCGACCTACACTCAGAGGTGGGTCCAAACCCAATGCTGAACCCCGGGAACTGTGCGAACAAAGAAGAGAAAGGGAAATCTCTCCCAGCAGCCTCAGAAGCAGCGGATTAAAGCTCCACGATCAACTTGATGCACCCTGCATCTGTGGAATTCCTGAATAGACAACGAATCATCCCAAATTGAGGAGGTGGACTTTGAGAGCAAGATTTATGATTTTTCCCCTTTTCCTCTTTTTGTGAGTGTGTATGTGTATGCTTCTGTGTGTGATTTTGTCTGTAGAGCTTTGCTTTTACCATTTGTCCTAAGATTCTGTCTGTCCGTTTCTTTTTTTTAATATCTTTAAAATTTTTTTCCTTAATATTATTTTTTATTTTAATAACTTTATTTTATTTTATGTTCTTCTTTCTATTTTCTCTCCCTTTTATTATGAGCCGTGTAGATGAAAGGCTCTTGCTGCTCCATCCAGGTGTCAGGGCTGTGCCTCTGAGGTGGGAGAGCCAAGTTCAGGACACTGGTCCACAAGAGACCTCCCAGCTCCACATACTGTCAAACGGCGAAAATCTCCCAGAGATCTCCATCTCAACGCCAAGACCCAGCTCCACTCAATGACCAGCAATCTACAGTGCTGGACACCCTATGCCAAACAACTAGCAAGACAGGAACACAACCCCATCCACTAGCAGAGAAGTTGCCTAAAATCATAAGAAGGACACAAACACCTCAAAACACACCACCAGACGTGGACCTGCCCACCAGAAAAACAAGATCCAGCCTCATCCACTACAACACAGGCACTAGTCCCCTCCACCAAGAAGCCTACACAACCCACTGAACCAACCACTGGGGACAGACACCAAAAACAACAGGAACTACAAACCTGCAGCCTGCGAAAAGGAGACCCCAAACACAGTAAGTTAAGGAAAATGAGAAGACAGAAAAACACACATAAGATGAAGCAGCAAGGCAGAAACCCACCAGACATAAAAAATGAAGAGGAAATAGGCAGTCTACCTAAAAAAGAATTCAGAATAATGACAGTAAAGTTGATCGAAAATCTTGGAAATAGAATGGAGAAAATACAACGTTTAACAAGGACCTAGAAGAACTAAAGAGCAAACAAACAGTGATGAACAACAAAATAAATGAAATTAAAAATTCTCTAGATGGGATCAATAGCAGAATAACTGAGGCAGAATAACGGATACGTGACCGGGAAGATAAAATAGTGGAAATAACTACTGCAGAGCAGAATAAAGAATAAAAAGAATTGAGGACAGCCTCAGAGACACCTGGGACAACATTAAGCGTACCAACATTCAAATTATAGGGGTCCCAGAAGAAGAAGAGATAAAGAGAGGGACTGAAAAAACATTTGAAGAGATTATAGTTGAAAACTTCCCTAATATGGGACAGGAAATAATTAATCAAGTCCAGGAAGCACGGAGAGTCCCATACAGGATAAATCCAAGGCAAAACACGGTAAGAAACATATTAATCAAACTATCAAAAATTAACTGCAAAGAAAAAAATATTAAAAGCAGCAAGGGAAAAATAACACACAAGGGAATCCACATAAAGTTAACAGCTGATCTTTCAGCAGACACTGAGAGCCTAAAGGGAGTGGCAGGACATGTTTAAAGTGATGCAGGAGAAAAACCTGCAACTAAGATTACTCTACCCAGCAAGGATCTCATTCAGATTTGATGGAGAAATTAAAACCTTTACAGACAAGCAAAAGCTAAGAGAATTCAGCACCACCAAACCAGCTTTACAACAAATGCTAAAGGAACCTCTATAGACAAGAAACACAAGAGAAGGAAAAGACCTACAATAACAAACCCAAAACAATTAAGAAAATGGGAATAGGAACATACATATCGATAATTACCTTAAATGTAAATGGATTAAATACTCCAACCAAAAGACATAGACTGGCTGAATGGATAAAAGAACAAGACCCATATATATGCTGTCTATAAGAGACCCACTTCAGACCTAGGGACACATACAGACTGAAAGTGAGGGGATGGAAAAAGATATTCCATGCAAATGGAAACCAAAAGAAAGTTGGAGTAGCAATTCTCATACCAGACAAAACAGACGTTAAAACAAAGACTATTACAAGAGACAAAGAGGGACACTGTATAATGATCAAGGAATCGATCCAAGAAGAAGATATAGCAATTGTAAATATTTATGCACCCAACATAGGAGCACCTCAATACATAAGGCAAATGCTAACAGCCATAAAAGGGGAAATTGACAGTAACACAATCATAGTAGGGGACTTTAGCACCCAAATTTTACCTACGGACAGATCATCCAAAATGAAAATCAATAAGGAAACACAAGCTTTAAATGATACATTAACCAAGAAGGACTTAATTGATATTTATAGGACATTATATCCAAAAACAACTGAATACATATTATTCTCAAGTGCTCATGGAAAATTCTCCAGGATAGATCATATCTTGGGTCACAAATCAAGGCTTGGTAAATTTAAGAAAATTGAAATCATATCAAGTATCTTTTCTGAACACAACATTATGAGACTAGATATCATTACAGAAAAAATCTGTAAAAAATACAAACACATGGAGGCTAAACAATACATTACTTAATAACCAAGAGATCACTGAAGAAATCAAAGAGGAAATCAAAATATACCTTAAAACAAATGACAATGAAAACATTATAACCCAAAACCTATGGGATGCAGCAAAAGTAGTTCTAAGAGGGAAGTTTATAGCAATACAATCCTACCTTAAGAAACAAGAAACATCTCTAATAAACAACCTAATCTTACACCTAAAGCAATTAGAGAAAGAAGAACAAAAAAACCCCCAAAGTTAGCAGATGGAAACAAATCATAAAGATCAGATCAGAAATAAGTGAAAGAGAAATGTAGGAAATGATAGTAAAGATCAATAAAACTAAAAGCTGGTTCTTTCAGAAGATAAACAAAATTAATAAACCACTAGCCAGACTCATCAAGAAAAAAAGGGAGAAGACTCAAATCAATAGAATTAGAAATGAAAAAGGAGATGTAACAACTGACACTGCAGAAATACAAAGGATTGTGAGAGATTACCACAAGCAACTCTATGATGATAAAATGGACAACCTGGAAGAAATGGACAAATTCTTAGAAATGCACAACCTTCCGAGACTGAACCAGGAAGAAACAGAAAATATGAACAGACCAATCACAAGCACTGAAATAGAGAATGTGATTAAAAATCTTCCAACAAACAAAAGCCCAGGACCAGATGGCTTCACAGGTGAATTCTATCAAACATTTAGAAAAGAGCTAACACCTATCCTTCTCAAACTTCTCCAAAATATAGCAGAGGGAGGAACACTCCCAAACTCATTCTACGAGGCTAACATCACCCTGATACCAAAACCAGACAAGGATGTCACAAAGAAAGAAAACTACAGGCCAATTATCACTGATGAACATAGATGCAAAAATCCTCAACAAAATACTAGCAAACAGAATCCAACAGCACATTAAAAGGATCATACACCATGATCAAGTGGGGTTTATCCCAGGAATGCAAGGATTCTTCAATATATGAAAATCAATCAATGTGATACACAATATTAACAAATTGAAGGAGAGAAACCATATGATCATCTCAATAGATGCAGAGAAAGCTTTTGACAAAATTCATCACTCATTTATGATAAAAACCCACCAGAAAGTAGGCATAGAGGGAACTTCTCTCAACATAATAAAGGCCATATATGACAAACCCACAGCCAACATCATCCTCAATAGTGAAAAACTGAAACCATTTCCACTAAGATCAGGAACAAGACAAGGTTGCCCACTCTCACCATTATTATTCAACATAGTTTTGGAAGTTTTCGCCACAGCAATCAGAGAAGAAACAGAAATAAAATGAATACAAGTTGGAAAAGAAGAAGTAAAGCTGTCACTGTTTGCAGATGATATGATACTATACAGAGAGAATCCTAAAGATGCTACCAGAAAACTACTAGAGCTAATCAATGAATTTCGTAAAGTAACAGGATACAAAATTAATGCACAGAAATCTCTTGCATTCCTATACACTAATGATAACCTACCTAAGGAGACAAAAGACCTGTATGCAGAAAGCTATAAGACACTGATGAAAGAAATTAAAGATGATACAAATAAATGGAGAGATATACCATGTTCTTGGATTGGAAGAATCAACATTGTGAAAATGACTCTACTACCCAAAACAATCTACTAATTCAATGCAACCCCTATCAAACTACCACTGGCATTTTTCACAGAACTAGAACAAAAAATTTCACAATTTGTATGGAAACACAAATGACCCTGAATAACCAAAGCAATCTTGAGAAAGAAAAATGGAGCTGGAGGAATCAGGCTCCTGGACTTCAGACTATACTACAAAGCTACAGTAATCAAGACAATATGGTACTGGCACAAAAACAGAAATAGAGATCAATGGAACAGGATAGAAAGCCCAGAGATAAACCCACCACATATGGTCATGTTATTTTTGATAAAGGAGGCAAAAATATACAATGGAGGAAAGACAGCCTCTTCAATAAGTGGTGCTACGAAAACTGGACAGCTACATGTAAAAGAATGAAAGTAGAACACTCCCTAACACCATAAACAAAAATAAACTCAAAACGGATTAAAGACTTAAATGTAAGACCAGACACTATCAAACTCTTAGAGGAAAACACAGGCAGAACTCTCTATGACATAAATCACAGCAGGATCCTTTTTGACCCACCTCCTAAAGAAATGGAAATAAAAACAAAAATAAACAAATGGGACCTAATGAAACTTAAAAGCTTTACCACAGCAAAGGAAACCATAAACAAGACCAAAAGACAACCCTCAGAATAGGAGAAAATATTTGCAAATGAAGCTACTGACAAAGGATTAATCTCCAAAATTAACAAGCCACTCATGCAACTCAATATCAAAAAAACAAACAACCCAATCCAAAAATGGGCAGAAGACCTAAACAGACATTTCTCCAAAGAAGTAATAGATTGCCAACATATACATGAAAGAATGCTCAACATCATTAATCATTAGAGAAATGCAAATCAAAACTACAATGAGATATCATCTCACACCAGTCAGAATGGCCATCATCAAAAAAATCTAGAAACAATAAATGCTGGAGAGGGTGTGGAGAAAAGGGAACCCTCTTGCACTGCTGGTGGGTATGTAAATTGGTACAGCCACTATGGGGAACAGTATGGAGGTTCCTTAAAACACTACAAATAGAACTACCATATGACCCAGCAATCCCACTACTGGGCATATACCCTGAGAAAACCGTAATTCAAAAAGAGTCATGTACCACAATGTTCACTGCAGCTCTATTTACAATAGCCAGGACTTGGAAGCAACTTAAGTGTCCATCAACAGATGAATGGATAAAGAAGAAGTGGCATATAGATACAATGGAATATTACTCAGCCATAAAAAGAAACGAAATTGTGTTATTTGTAGTGAGGTGGATGGACCTAGAGTCTGTCATACAGAATGAAGTAAGTCAGGAAGAGTAAAATACCATATGCTAACACATATATATGGAATCTAGAAAAAAAAAAAGGTCACGAAGAACCTAGGGGCAAGATGGGAATAAAGACACAGACCTACTAGAAAATGGACTTGAGGATACGGGGAAGGGGAAGGGTAAGCTGGGACAAAGTAAGAGAGTGGCATGGACATACATACACTACCAAATGTAAAACAGATAGGTAGTGAGAAGCAGCCGCATAGCACAGGGAGATCAGCTCGGTGCTTTGTTACCACCTAGAGGGGTGGGATAAGGAGGGTGGGAGGGAGGGAGATGCAGGTGCGAAGAGATATGGGAACATATGTGTATGTATAACTGATTCACTTTGTTATAAAGCAGAAACTAACATACCACTGTAAAGCAATTATACTCCAATAAAGATGTTAAAAAAAAAAAACATCAGGAACTTCCCTGGTTGTGCAGTGGTTAAGAATCTGCCTGCCAATGAAGGGTACACGGGTTCGAGCCCTGGTCCGGGAAGATTCCACATGCTTAGTGGAGCAACTAAGCCCACGAGCCACAACTACTGAGCCTGTATGCCACAATTACTGAAGCCCATGCACCTAGAGGTGTGCTCCACAAAAAGAGAAGCCACCACAATGAGAAGCCCGCATGCCACAATGAAGAGTAGCCCCTGCTCACCACAACTAGAGAAAGCCCGCGTGCAGCAACAAAGATCCAACGCAGCCAAAAATAAATAAATAAATTTTTATAAAACATAAAAAATAAAAAAATATATATATTTTTTAAAGCAGTTAAAATAGAATACTGGACACAAATGAAGAGAAAATGATTGAACTGGAAAATGGAGCTAAGAAAATACTGAAGAATGTAGTAAATTGATTTATTCATTCAATGACCATTTGAGTGCTAAAATGTTCCAGGCACTGTCCTTTGCAATGGTGATATCTCACAGAGCTAAAGAGAAAAGTCCCTTTTCTGACCTTTTTGAGCTTACACTATAGAGGAGAAGCTATACAGATCAAATAAACAGAAAGAAATGTATAAGGTCATGTCAGGTAATAGTATGTCTTTGACCAAAAATGAAAGAGAGAAGTTAGCTAGAGACTGAAAGTAGATGCCATTTTAGATAGGATTCAGAGAAATCATTTCTGAGGAGATGACTTTTGAGCAAATACCTAAAGCAAGTGATGATCCATGAGAATGATCCATAAGAATATCTGGAGGAAGATCATTCTAGATGGAGGAAACACCAGTGAAAAGGCCCTAAAACAGGAACCTGATTGGTATGCCAAAGAATATCAAGAAGATGGCTCAGAGAGAAGATGAAAACTATAAAATAGGGGTTAAGAGAGATGGAGGACATACAGGAGCTCTTAAAGAATAAAGTATAAGGATGGAGACAAGTCACCATCCCAAGAAACAATGGCTGAAAATTTTCTAGAAATTATGAAATGTATGAATCATTAGATTGAAGAAATATCATGAATCCCAAGTAAGAGGGAAAAAAAATCCATACCTAGACAAGTTGTAGCGAAATCTTGGAAATATCAAAGACAAAAAAAATTCTTGAAAACAACTCTTCATGGCAAAACCACTCTTTTCTCACTCGTGTTTCCTGGACTCTCCCCCCAACATTTATGCTTCACTCTGAGAGGAAGTAACTGATACAATTAAAGAAAAGCTTGGCTCCCGTCTCTCTTTATCCTTGCCCATGTCTCTCTTTATGAGCATCTTCCTACATGCCCAAAGTGTATATGCTGCCTAGTGGTGAAAGGAACCTGCATGGACAGAGCAGGTGTGAGATGGCCCGCTGTGCAGGACTGTGATTTACAAACATAGGTTGTTAAAGGACATCAAGCTCTGGCTGCAGCAATCAAAAGAACAAGCATTTAAGTTCCCACCCTTCATTACTCATCATAAAGCACTAGTGAGGTTATTACTATACTAGTGTCCTGAAGAAAACTGTTCTTTCATTAGTCAAAAGTCGACTAATACAGTCTTAGGACAAGTAGAAAAACAGTGGTTGAGCTACTAAAATAGCACAGCAACTTTAAAATGTCACTTAGATTTCTTCCCGAAGTATGTTTCTTATGTCCTTTAACTATGCTCCTACTTAAAAGTTTTGAACTGCTTAGGAAATGCCTTCCTTGTAGGTGAAATTCACATAAAGTTAAATTAACAATTTTAAAGTGAACAATTCAGCGGCATTTAGTGCATTCACAATGTTATGCAACCTCTATGTTTCTAGTTCCAAAACATTTTCATTACCCCGAAAGAAAACTCCATATCCATTAAGCAAGTGTTTCCCCTCCCACCCCCGCTCCCCAGGCCCTGGCAACAGCCAATCTGCATTCCGTCTCTATGGCTTTACTTATTTTGGACATTTCGTATGAATGGAATCACACAACATGTTGCCTTTTACATCTGCCTTCTTTCACGTAGCCTAATGTTTTCAAGATTCACACACAGTTTAGCATGTATCAGTACTGCTTTCCTTTTTAAAGCTGAATAGTATGCCATTGTATGCATATCCCACAATTTGTTTATCCATTCATCCATTCATGGACATTCAGGCTACTACTACCATTTGACTGTTATGAATAGTGATGCTATGAACATGCAGCTACATCTCTTTGTTTGAGTACCTGTTTTTAGTTCTTTTGAGTATATACCCGGGAGTGAAACTGCCAGGTCAAACGATAATTTAAGGCTGAACTTTTTGAGGAAGACATTTCTTTTAAACTTTACAATGTTACATTGTATTTTTATCATGATTCTAATTCAGTTAGCTCATTCAACTTTGTCCCTCTAAAATATTTAAATTTTTTCAAGTATATGTCATTTATTTTGCATGTGTTATTACCTATAAGTATAAATGATACATTAAAGAATTTTGATGTATTTAGATACTCAAGCAATTGAAATATATTATCTTCAAATTTCAAAGATATTCCATTATACTATTTTTTTGGAAAATTTAACATGTTTTTAACAGCTAATGGGCTATTTTATATATTAAAAACTTCTCTCAAGTCTAGCATAATATAGTCCAAATTCTGAAAAGAGAATTTGTCACATTCATACTTACAAGCCTATAAAACTGTCTAATGATGATTCTGGTGATTCTTTTATTGTTTGCATTTAAAGTCTCTTATTTTATCTCTATCCAACTTAATTGATTGCTAGTTTGCTCAAACTACCATGACTTATAATAAATTAAATATATTCCTGGCAAATTTATTCAACAAAAATCTCTCTATCATTCATATTAAATAACATCCATATTGTAATTGTAATTCCAAAGTTAAAAGAAGTATTATATTTTCTAAAGAGATTTTAATGGCCAATTTTCTTTATTCTCTGTTTCTTTATTCTTTACCTTATTTCCATAAATAAATGTCTAATTTGAAATTACCCTAATTTTAATCTCTGATCATCAGTTCTCTTACAAAATCAAAGATACTACATTCTTGGGCCATCACGATATTTTATTGTGGTCAGATATTTGTTATCAGCTCTGCCTTTAGCTGGAATAATTCCTCACTTATGGACCATATCATGATTTTCATGTTACCTAATCTGCTTATAAGGACATAAAAGATATATATCCACCATCTGAGGCATATAGTTTTAAGAAAAGAACTTTAAAAAGCTCTGCTTATCTGCCATTCCATTTTCCTAGGGACCACTCAAGAGTCATTACACCATGAGGAAAGCAGCATTGTATACTTGGTAACTCATAGACCTAAAGGAAGCAAATCATCCCAATGTGATATCATGATTGCTATAACAGACATGTGGCAGGTGCAGGACTTTACAAAGGAGGAGGAAAGCTGCTGAGCCTGCAATTCTCACGCTTTCCCAGAGAAGTAACCCTTCTCATGCTTTGCCCAGTGTTTTACAGGATGCATAAGGCTCAGAGGCCAGAAACATCATGACGGCTTCAGAAAAACATGAGCCTCACAGACACAGAAAACAAACTACGGTTACCAAAGGGAAGTGGGTGATAAATTAGGAGGCTGGGGTTAACATACACACTAATATATATAAAACAGACAAACAACAAGGACATAGCACAGGGAACTATACTCAATGTTTTGTAGTAACCTATAATGGAAAAGAATTTGAAGCTGTACACCTGAAACCTATAAGGGAAAAGAATCTGAAAAAGATTCACTGTGCTGTACACCTGAAATTAACAAGACATTGTAAATCAGCTATACTTCAATTAAAAAAAAATACTAGGCTTGCGAAGCGAACACTGTCACTAGTAATAACGACAAAAAAGAAAAACATGAGTCTCCTAGTACTCCTATTTCCAAAAGTGTGAAGGACATTAACTGGAGGAAGTGAACGGAGGTCAGACCATACACGGCCTCACAGGCCATGCTAAGAAACTTGAATTTAATTCTGTAGGTAATAGGAGCTTCTAAAAGGTTTTCATAAAGGAGGCCGGTCAGGAGCTCTTTGCTTAATCCAGGCAAGAAATGAAAGAATTTGACCAAATAGCAATGACAAATGAAAAAGTAAAATTTATGCATAAGTAGGGTATAAAATGGACAAATCTTGGTGTCCGGTTAGAAGATTGAGCTAAGATGTGACAGGGGTTAGGGAGAGAGAAGTGGAGTGTGATTCCCGGGAGGAACCTGTGTAGAGTTGAAGTCAGTTCATCCTCTGCCATGGAAGTGGAACTCAGTATCCACACTTCTCGAAGGAGGGGTGAGACAAGGGACGTCCCCTTCCAGGAAAAACATGCTGCATCTGACATGACGGACCTAGCCTTTCTGGGGACAGAGAAGGACAGCTCCAGTGTGCAGGAGGCTGGAGGGACAAAGATAATTCACAAAACACACACACACACACACACACACACACACACACACACCAGGCTTGCTACTAAAGGCATTTAATGCTAATAGCCATGAATTCTCAAATGTCCTTAAATTCAGCCTCATCATTTATCCATCTCACGTATGGAAGGAAGCAAACGTAAGTTCTTTAAGAAAGACATCGATTCTTAAGACTTCCCTGGTGGCACAATGGTAAAGAATCCGCCTGCCAATGCAGGGGACATGGGTTCGAGCCCTGGTCCGGGAAGATCCCACATGCCACAGAGGAACTAAGCCTGCAAGCCACAACTACTGAGCCCCGTGTGCCACAACTATTGAAGCCTGAGTACCTAGAGTCTGTGCTCCACAACAAAGACAAGCCACCGCTATGAGAAGCCCGTGCACCGCAATCAAGAATAGCCCCTGTTGGGCTTCCCTGGTGGCGCAGTGGTTGGGAGTCTGCCTGCCGATGCAGGGGACACGGGTTCGTGCCCTGGTCCGGGAGGATCCCACATGCCGCGGAGCGGCTAGGCCTGTGAGCCATGGCCGCTGAGCCTGCACGTCCGGAGCCTGTGCTCCGCAACGGGAGAGGCCACAACAGTGAGAGGC
The DNA here is from genome assembly GCF_008692025.1 of Phocoena sinus. Classification (NCBI taxonomy): domain Eukaryota; kingdom Metazoa; phylum Chordata; class Mammalia; order Artiodactyla; family Phocoenidae; genus Phocoena; species Phocoena sinus. The sequence goes on along the minus strand of NC_045774.1, from coordinate 69,893,346 downwards.
CCGTGTACTGCAAAAAAAAAAAAAAGAGTAGCCCCTGCTCACCACAACTAGAGAAAGCCCGCACGCAACAACAAAGACCCAACGCAGCCAAAATTAAATAAATAAATGTATAAATAAATAATATTTTTTTTTAAAAAAAGAAAGACATCAATTCCTGTGGAACTCAGTATCTACTATTCTGTGCCTGCTTCACTCTTAATGAAAGTCAAATGTGAGTTCTTGATTCTGATAGTCCAGGCATTTGAAATATTGTTCTGCATTGGAAATGAATTATGCCAGCATCTTAAGGACCACATGATCAACAGCATATAAAAGTGCTTGCCGGGCTTCCCTGGTGGCGCAGTGGTTGAGGGCCCGCCTGCCGATACAGGGAACACGGGTTCGTGCCCCAGTCCGGGAAGATCCCACATGCCGCGGAGCGGCTGGGCCCATGAGCCATGGCCGCTGAGCCTGCGCGTCCAGAGCCTGTGCTCCGCAACGGGAGAGGCCACAACAGTGAGAGGCCCGCGTACCGCAAAAAAACAAAACAAAACAAAACAAAGTGCTTGCCACACAGAGTGAAACTTAGTTTTTCTCTTCTTCTGCAAAAGACAAACAAACAAGCAAACAAATCCCCAAGGTTCTTATAAAATGTTACAGGAAGTTTATAGGCTAAGTAGATTTTTGCAAAGCTAATGATTTTTCAAAGTCCTCAACAAGATAAATTTACTTGATCAAAAGAGCAACATTCTCTTCCCTCAGATACTCCCTTTTCCTTCTCGAAAGTCAGAGTTTAAAAATAGAATCGCTAGTTATTATCAGACAATAAGCCTCATTCTTCCCATCTCTGAACTACTCCAAAATTATAAGTTACACTCCCTTTTAGGTCACCAGGGTCTCAAAATCTATGGCGTTTTTAATATACAGTTTAATATAATAGTTCCCTCATTGAGCAAATAAATACTAAAGCTTCTACCAAAGGTGATTAACATAAAAACTATAAATAGGAAGCATCATAATATAATTGTAATAAGATCAGAAACTGCCTCAAACTCCAATAACAATTAACTTAGAATTTTTTTCATACAGGAAATATTATTACAAGTTTTAGTCTGTGGGTCATAGTGCTTCTAAAACAAAAACCTCAAAAACTGTTAGCAAATGGTTCTCAAAATTTTCTGCCTCAACTCCATTCACGTGTGCGACCAATTCATTTCTCCCATCGTAGGCATTCATTCAAAAAAATACACTGAATTCCTTCTATAAGCAAAGTGCATCCAGAAGTAAATACCACTGACATGGTCCCTATCCTCATAGAGATTAAAGCCTCCTAGTGGTGGAGATAGATAGTAATCAAGTAATATAAATGTAAATAGGAATGGCAAGATTAAAAAATGACATTAAGATACATGCACCCTGGGCTTCCCTGGTGGCGCAGTGGTTGAGAGTCTGCCTGCCGATGAGAGGACACAGGTTCGTGCCCCGGTCCGGGAAGATCCCACATGCCGTGGAGTGGCTGGGCCCGTGAGCCATGGCCACTGAGTCTGCGCGTCTGGAGCCTGTTCTCCGCAACGAGAGAGGCCACAACAGTGAGAGGCCCGCGTACCGCAAAAAAAAAAAAAAGAAGATACATGCACCCTAATGTTCACTGCAGCACTATTTACAATAGCCAAGACATGGAAGCAACCTAAATGCCCATCAACAGATGAATGGATAAAGAAGATGTGGTACATATATACAATGGAATATTACTCTAGATAAGGACTAGATAAGGCAGAGAGAAAGAATGAAATATTGCCATTTGCAGCAATACGGATGGACCTAGAGATTATCATCCTAAGTGAAGTCAGATAGAGAAAGACAAATATATGATATCACTCATATGTGGAATTAAAAAAAATACAAATTAGCTTATTTACAAGACATAAATAGACTCACAGACATAGAAAACAAACTTATGGTTACCAAAGGGGAAAGAGAGGGAGAAAGGGATAAATTGGGAAATTGGGGTTAAAATACATACACTACTATATATAAAACAGATAAACAACAAGGATTTACTGTATAGCACAGGGAAATATACTCAGTATTTTATAATAACTCATAAGGGAAAAGAATCTGAAAAGGAATGTGTATGTATGTGTATGTGTGTGTGTGTGTGTGTGTGTGTGTGTATAACCGAACCACTGTGCTGTACACTGGAAACTAACACAATATTGTAAATCAATTATACTTCGATTTAAAATTTTTTTCAAAGGCATATACAATTTGGTACCTAGGTTTGTAAATTATGATATAGGAAAATCCCTGGTTAAAAAGTGCCTCAAGGAGATGAAAGTTGTTTTCTCTCTCCCATAATAGTGCCACAAAGTCATCCAGATTCCTTCCATCTTGTTGGCCCATCATTCCTTAGGGTGTTCCTTTTGGAAGCCTAGTCACCATGCATCATGTCTACATTCTAACTTTAAAAAGTAGAAAAAAAATAAAGAAATGGATAGCAAGCAATTTCCTTTTAAGGGACAGGACCCAGAAGCTGCCTACATCATTGCTCCTCTCATCTTACAGTCCAGAATTTAGCGCCCAGCCACATCTGTCTGCAAGAGAGTCTGTGAAACATAGTCTCTAGCTGGGCAGACATGTGTCAAACTCGGGGTTCTTTTACTAAAAAAAAAGAAGGGGAGACGAGAGACAGGGGACCCTTCCCAGTCTCTGCCTTATCTAGTCCTTATCTAGCATTAAACAGATGTCAAATGAATAAGGTAATTAGCACTTGTAGAAAATCAGATCACAAGCATATATGGCCTCTCTCATATGAATTAATAAAATGACTGAGTATTAAAAGGGTTTTTGTTCTTAATTTGTTATTATTTCAAGGAAGTTGGAGAGATTGGGTCTCATGACACTGTTTATCAACGTCTGGAAAATATCCAAACCTGGTTGCTATGTTACCATCTTTATTTGACACATAGTTAAAATCTAATTGAAGTAATCTTTACTAATAGGAGAGAAACTGCTTAAATAAATTTAAAGTACCCTAAATTCATTCCAAGTAATGATTGTAAGTGGTTCTAAACAAACCAGTCACTTAAGAAGACAATAGTTAAGAAATAAAAATTAATGAAAGAATAAATATAAATCAGTGTCTTGCTTAAATATAATTCTTTTTCTATTTCTTCTCATTCACACAGACTTAGTAATCTTTTCTGACAAGCCTCACAAGAAGATATATATGTAAGAAGTATGGATCCATTGGCATTCGCATTTCAAATTACAATTAAGAGAGATGTGAAAACATGATAGAATTAGAAGAGCAGATGTCTAGATTCCCCATGATCAGGAACAGAGGAATATCTTTCCCAGGCTTCTGCTGAGCACCTACCCTGTGTTAGATGCCTACCCTGTGTTAGATGGCGTGCTAGGTGGTGTCATGAGAGTTAGGGGACATAGTTTATGCTGGCAAAATAATCACAATCAATGATCAAGAAAGATAAGTACATGGGCTCTTTCATCTCCCATATAATGGGAGATGTAATGTAGACTAAGCATATTTTAAGCCTTCTACCACCGTTTCCTCATTGTGTTTACTTGTCCCCGTCCTACCCCTTGTGTAAGTGTTTACCATACTTGTACAAGCTATTTGTTACCAGTGTATTTAACTTTGTCTTATTTAATTCTTATTGTCAAGAACCTTGAAAATTTTGTCTAAGGAAATTAGCAATGAAGTCACATAATGTTATCTACCATACTTTGACTTGGGTAGGAAGCATTTATGAAATACTGTATGGCAGGGAAGATGGAACGGTTAGGTCCGAGTCATTACAGCCAAGCTGTTCGCTAACCACAAGGTACCTCTGGCTGTTTGGTATGAATCTAATTTCACAAAACATGTCATTCATTGTTGCTGGTATAAAAGAATTTTTTAAAAGAATATTTTTTAAAGAACACTGTAGTTATGTAGGAACAGAAGACCAAATTTTATTTTCAATGGTTCTGTTTTTAAATTCAGTATTAGAAATAGATATGAACATCTCTTCTGAGCTCATATACGTGAGTAAAACAACGCCGTTCACCCACATCAATCTGGACTGATGGTTTCCTACTTTCCTTTAAAGCATAAACAGCCATCTCCTGCAACCTTCGCGATTGAGGGGCAATCTCCTCCTGGGACGGGAGCCCCAGCTCTTACCTCAAGATTCTCCTTTGAGCATTCTTGCTACCACCTTGCTGGCATCAAGCATTAATAAACAACAGCACAGAAGGAAAAAAAAAACCAACCTGAAGCGTTTAGTAAGGCTTTAGTAAAGACTCTGGGATAAGAAGGCATTAAAAACAGAATATCACATGAAACTGAATACATAACAGCTCATCAGGACTCTGAGGCTTGGTACCATCCTCCTGTACTTCTAGAGAGAAGACGGGGCCACCATTCCCTCATTTAACTCCTTCAGCGTCTTGCCACACCTGTTTCTCACACACACACACACACACACACACACACACACACACAGTTTTGCTTTTGTTTTTTGGCTCCATCATGCAGCATGAGGGATCTTTAGTTCCCTGACCAGGGATCAAACGCTGTGCCCCCTGAAGGGGAAGCCCAGAGTCTTAACCACTGGGAAGTGGTTAGTCCCTCCTCCACACTTTTAAGAGATACAATTGTTTCACCATGATTCACAACAGTTTCCTCACTATTGTGTCCAAGATGGATACAAGGAATGATTTTTAAATTAAAATACCATTTGAAGAGATGTTTTAACATACAATATGTCAATATTTGTCACTATTACTGAGATTTGACCCTAAAAAGATGTTATTAAACAGGCACAAAATGTAAGTTGTAATCTCAGAAGAAAGATCATAATTAGGTGTTCGGGGTCCATCACAGAATTAGAATGAAGTCAATCACATACATAACCAATTGTATGGAATTAAGGGATGTTATTGATGCCAGGTGGTACCTGCCCCATTTTCTTTCTACATCACATGATTGAGCCTCTCAGGCCAGCTTTTTCTCCCCTATTGTTTCCTAATAGAATTCCAGCATTTTGCCTTGAAACTGTAGGCCATTTCAATTTCTAACAAAAAAAAATTTCAAATGATAATGAGAAAACATTATTGACTCTTCCTCTGCAGTTACAGAGAAGCAGATTTTGTTTTGTGACCTAAAACTGAACTTACAAATGTAATTTCTAACATATAAATCTTGTAAAACATTTGAACTTCGAAGATAATTGCTATGCCCTATAAAAGTAACCTCTAACATCTAAAAAAATCTATAATTGTGATTGATTGTTTAAAAAACCTGTTTTCCAGGTGTTAATATTTAAACAAACTCTTCCTTATTTGCCCAGGCCTTTCCTGGTTTTTGCACTGAAAAGTCCCACATCCCAGGAAAACGCTCAGTCTCAGGTAAACCCAGACAGTTGGTCACACTAACTGACATCCTTGTGTTCTGTAAAGTATAAATGCATGTAAATTTTCTTTGTAAAGTCAGAAAAGAATGACTGGCATACAGCTCTTCTCCCCAAAGCAAGAAGATTTTAAAACCTATGACTGCAATATTCCTTGCTTAAACAAAGGGAATAAGAATCTGTGTCTCACTTTAATTAACAATGCAAACAACTGTAAACTCTGAACTTCCATGATAATTGCAAATATGTCAACATGCCCTGAATCCTAGAATATGGGCATACATTTTTGTGCTCACCAAGTACTCACAACAAAAGGAAACATACTTAATAAGTCTACCATGTAATAAAACAGATTTATGATTCATTTCAAACTGCTAATTAATAATAATTTTGGTGTTCTCTTAGAATGCAGAGGGGCTTTGAGTCGAAGGGTTTAATGACTCAAACACTGCCCTAATTAGAATGAACACTGTGGTCCTGGATTAGAATCAGAGATGTAAGTATCAATTCATGTTTAGCTTAATATAAATACAAATGGACAGACAGAATAACAACTATAGACGTGTGTATACGTGGGTTAGTACACGTACATATATTACCTAAATTTGTTGGCAGAGATGGCCTAGAAGTAATGACATCCCAGGAGCCGTTAGCACAGCCAGTTCCTGATCTTGGACCCAGGAGCCAACATGAAAGAGCTTCCAATGGCCAGAGCTGGAACAACCTGAGCAACAAAATAAATAAAACAGTATGAGATTGTAACTTAGAGTATAATATAAATGAGATTCCATTAAAATTTTGGTAAAGGAATAAAATAACTGGCTAAACACAAAAGTGGACTGAAGTAAAAAGGTAAAGCAGTTGGCCAATCCAAAAATGGGCAGAAGACCTAAACAGACATTTCTCCAAAGAAGACATACAGATTGCCAACAAACACATGAAAGGATGCTCAACATCACTAACCATTAGAGAAATGCAAATCAACACTACAATGAAGTATCACCTCACACCAGTCAGAATGGCCATCATCAAAAAATCTACAAACAGGGCTTCCCTGGTGGCGCAGTGGTTGAGAGTCCGCCTGCCAATGCAGGGAACACGGGTTCGTGCCCCAATCCGGGAGGATCCCACATGCCGCGGAGAGGCTGGGCCCGAGAGCCATGGCTGCTGAGCCTGCGCGTCCGGAGCCTGTGCTCCGCAACAGGAGAGGCCACAGCAGTGAGAGGCCCGTGTACCGCAAAAAAAAAAAAAAAAAAAAAAAAAAACTACAAACAATAAATGCTGGAGAGGGTGTGGAGAAAAGAAAACCCTCTTGCACTGTTGGTGGGAATGTAAATTGATACAGCCACCATGGAGAACAGTATGGAGGTTCCTTAAAAAACTAAATATAGAACTACCAGGGACGAGGGGAAGATGGTGGAAGAGTAAGACGCGGAGATCACCTTCCTCCCCACAGATAAACCAGAAATACATCTACACGTGGAACAACTCCTACAGAACACCTACTGAACACTGGCAGAAGACCTCAGACCTCCCAAAAGGCAAGAAACTCCCCACGTACCTGGGTAGGGCAAAAGAAAAAACAGAGACAAAAGGACAGGGACGGGACCTGCACCAGTGGGAGGGAGCTGTGAAGGAGGAAATGTTTCCACACACTAGGAAGGCCCTTCGCGGGCGTAGACTGCGGGTGGTGGAGGGGGAAAGCTTCGAAGCCGCGGAGGAGAGCAGAACAACAGGGTGCGGAGGGCAAAGAGGGGAGATTCCCGCACAAAGCATTGGTGACGACCTGCGCTCACAAGCCCAGGAGGCTTGTCTGTTCACCCGCCGGGGCGGGCAGGGCTGGGAGCTGAGGCTCGGGCTTCGGGCGGAGCGCAGGGAGAGGACTGGGGTTGGCGGCATGAACACAGCCTGCAGGGAATTAGTGCGCCAAGGCTAGCCGGGAGGGAGTCTGGGGAAAAGTCTGGACCTGCCGAAGAGGCAAGAGACTTTTTCTTACCTCTTTGCTTCCTGGTACGCGAGGAGAGGGCATTAAGAGCGCTGCTTAAAGGAGCTCCAGAGACGGGCGCGAGCCGCGGCTAAAAGCGTAAACCCCAGAGACGGGCATGAGACGCTAAGGCTGCTGCTGCCGCCAGCAAAAAGCCTGGGTGCGAGCACAGGTCACTATCCACACCCCGCTTTCGGGGAGCCTGTGCAGCCCGCCACTACCAGGGTCCCAGGATCCAGGGACAACTTCCCCGGGAGAACGCACGGCGCGCCTCAGGCTGGTGCAACGTCGCGCAGGCCTCTGACGCTGCAGGCTCGCCCCGCCCTCCATGCCCCTCCCTCCCCCCGGCCTGAGTGAGCCAGAGCCCCTGAATCAGCGGCTCCTTTAACCCAGTCCTGTCTGAGCGAAGAACAGACGCCCTCCAGCGACCTACACGCAGAGGCGGGGCCAAATCCAAAACTGAGCTCCTGGGAGCTGTGAGAACAAAGAAGAGAAAGGGAAATCTCTCCCAGCAGCCTCAGAAGCAGCGGATTAAAGCTCCACAATCACCTTGATGAGTAATTGAGGAGGTGGACTTTGACAGCAAGATTTATGATTTTTTCCCCATTTCCTCTTTTTGTGACTGTGTATGTGTATGCTTCTGTGTGAGATTTTGTCTGTATAGCTTTACTTTCACCATTTGTCCTAGGGTTCTATCCGTCCGTGTTGTTTTTTTTTTAAATTTTTTTCGTAATAATTATTGTTTATTTTAATAACTATTTTTATCTTACTTTATTTTATCTTCTTTCTTTCCTTCCCTCCTTCCTCCCTCCCTCCCTCCCTCCCTCCTTTCTTTCTCTCTTTCTTTCTAATTTTTCTCCCTTTTATTCTGAGCCGTGTGGAAGAAAGGCTCTTGGTGCTACAGCCAGGAGTCAGTGCTGTGCCTCTGAGGTGGGAGAGACAACTTCAGGACACTGGTCCACAAGAGACCTCCCAGCTCCACATACTATCAAATGTGAAAATCTCCCAGAGATCTCCATCTCAACACCAGCACCCAGTTTCACTCAATGACCAGCAAGCTACAGTGCTGGACACCCTATGCCAAACAACTAGCAAAACAGGAACACAACCCCACCCATTAGCAGAGACGCTGCCTAAAATCATAATAAGTCCACAGACACCCCAAAACACACAACCAGATGAAGACCTGTCCACCAGAAAGACACGATCCAGCCTCATCCACCAGAACACAGGCACTAGTCCCCTCCACCAGGAAGCCTACACAACCCACTGAACCAACTTTAGCCACTGAGGACAGACACCAAAAACAACGGGAACTACGAACCTGCAGCCTGCAAAAAGGAGACCCCAAACACAGTAAGATAAGCAAAATGAGAAGACAGAAAAACACACTGCAGATGAAGGAGCAAGATAAAAACCCACCAGACCTAACAAATGAAGAGGAAATAGGCAGTCTACCTGAAAAAGAATTCAGAATAATGATAGTAAAGATGATCCAAAATCTTGGAAATAGAATAGACAAAATGCAAGAAACATTTAACAAGGACCTAGAAGAAATAAAGATGAAACAAACAATGATGAACAACTCAATAAGTGAAATGAAAAATACTCTAGATGGGATCAATAGCAGAATAACTGAGGCAGAAGAACAGATAAGTGACCTGCAAGATAAAATAGTGGAAATAACTACTGCAGAGCAGAATAAAGAAAAAAGAATGAAAAGAACTGAGGACAGTCTCAGAGACCTCTGGGACAACATTAAACACACCAACATTCAAATTATAAGGGGTTCCAGAAGAAGAAGAGAAAAAGAAAGGGACTAAGAAAATATTTGAAGAGATTACAGTTGAAAACTTCCCTAATATGGGAAAGGAAATAGTTAATCAAGTCCAGGAAGCACAGAGAGTCCCATACAGGATAAATACAAGAAGAAATACGCCAAGACACATATTAATCAAATGGTCAAAAATTAAATGCAAAGAAAACATATGAAAAGCAGCAAGGGAAAAACAGCAAATAACACAAAAGGGAATCCCCATAAGGTTAACAGCTGATCTTTCAGCAGGAACTCTGCAAGCCAGAAGGGACTGGCAGGACATATTTAAAGTGATGAAGGAGAAAAACCTGCAACCAAGATTACTCTACCCAGCAAGGATCTCATTCAGATTTGATGGAGAAATTCAAACCTTTACAAACAAGCAAAAGCTGAGGGAGTTCAGCACCACTAAACCAGCTTTACAACAACTGCTAAAGGAACTTCTCTAGGCAAGAAACACAAGAGAAGGAAAAGACCTACAATACCGAACCCAAAACAATTAAGAAAATGGAAATAGGAACATACATATCAATAATTACCTTAAATGTAAATGGACTAAATGCTCCCACCAAAAGAAAAAGACTGGCTGAATGGATACAATAACAAGACCCATATATATGCTGTCTGCAAGAGATGCACTTCAGACCTAGAGACACAGACTGAAAGTAAGGAGATGGAAAAAGATATTCCATGCAAATTGAAACCAAAAGAAAGCTGGAGTAGCAATTCTTATATCAGACAAAGTAGACTTTAAAATAAAGCCTATTAGAAAATACAAAGAAGGACACTACATAATGATCAAGGGATCGACCCAAGAAGAAGATATAACAATTGTAAATATTTATGCACCCAACATAGGAGTGCCTCAATACATAAGGCACATACTAACAGCCATAAAAGGGGAAATCGACAGTAACACATTCATAGTAGGGAACTTTAACACCCCACTTTCACCAATGGACAGATCATCCAAAATGAAAATAAATAAGGAAACACAAGCTTTAAATGATACATCAAACAAGATGGACTTAATTGATATTTATAGGATATTCCATCCAAAAACAACAGAAAAAACATTTTTCTCAAGTGCTCATGGAACATTCTCCAGGACAGATCATAACTTGGGTCACAAATCAAGCCTTGGTAAATTTAAGAGAATTGAAATTGTATCAAGTATCTTTTCCGACCACAATACTATGAGACTAGATATGAATTATAGGAAAAGATCTGTAAAAAATACAAACACATGGAGGCTAAAAAATACACTACTTAATAATGAAGTGATCACTGAAAAAATCAAAAAGGAAATAAAAAATACCTAGAAACAAATGACAATGGAGACACGACGACCCAAAACCTGTGGGATGCAGCAAAAGCAGTTCTAAGAGGGAAGTTATAGCAATATAATCATACATTAAGAAACAGGAAACATCTCGAATAAACAACCTAACCTTGCACCTAAAGCAATTAGAGAAAGAAGAACAAAAAAACCCCAAAGTTAGCAGAAGGAAAGAAATCATAAAAATCAGATCAGAAATAAATGAAAAAGAAATGAAGGAAACGATGGCAAAGATCAATAAATCTAAAAGCTAGTTCTTTGAGAAGATAAACAAAATTGATAAACCATTAGCCTTTTTCTCCCAAGAAAAAAAGGTAGAAGACTAAAATCAATAGAATTAGAAATGAAAAAGGAGAAGTAACAACTGACACTGCAGAAATACAAAAGATCATGAGAGATTACTACAAGCAACTCTATGCCAATAAAATGGACAACCTGGAAGAAATGGACAAATTCTTAGAAAGGCACAACCTGCCAAGACTGAATCAGGAAGAAAAAGAAAGTATGAACAGACCAATCACAAGCACTGAAATTGAAACTGTGATTAAAAATCTTCCAACAAACAAAAGCCAGGGACCAGATGGCTTCACAGGTGAATTCTATCAAACATTTAGAGATAACACCTATCCTTCTCAAACTCTTCCAAAATAGAGCAGAGGGAAGAACACTCCCAAACTCATTCTACAAGGCCACCATCACCCTGATACCCAAACCAGACAAGGATGTCACAAAGAAAGAAAACTACAGGCCAATATCACTGATGAACACAGATGCAAAAATCCTCAACAAAATACTAGCAAACACAATCCAACAGCACATTAAAAGGATCATACACCATGATCAAGTGGGGTTTATTCCAGGAATGCAAGGATTCTTCAATATACGCAAATCAATCAATGTGATACACCATATTAACAAATTGAAGGAGAAAAACCATATGATCATCTCAATAGATGCAGAGAAAGCTTTCAACAATATTCAACACTGATTTATGATAAAAACCCTGCAGAAAGTAGGCATAGAGGGAACGTTCCTCAACATAATAAAGGCCATATATGACAAACCCACAGCCAACATCATCCTCAAAGGTGAAAAACTGAAAGCATTTCCACTAAGATCAGGAAAAAGACAAGGTTGCCCACTCTCACCACTCTTATTCAATATAGTTTTGGAAGTTTTAGCCACAGCAATCAGAGAAGAAAAGGAAATAAAAGGAATCCAAATCGGAAAAGAAGAAGTAAAGCTGTCACTGTTTGCAGATGACATGATACTATACATAGAGAATCCTAAAGATGCTACCAGAAAACTACTAGAGCTAATCAATGAATTTGGTAAAGTAGCAGGATACAAAATTAATGCACAGAAATCTCTGGCATTCCTATATACTAATGATGAAAAATCTGAAAGTGAAATCAAGAAAACACTCCCATTTACCATTGCAACAAAAAGAATAAAATATCTAGGAATAAACCTACCTAAGGAGACCAAAGACCTGTATGCAGAAAATTATAAGACACTGATGAAAGAAATTAAAGATGATACAAATAGATGGAGAGATACACCATGTTCTTGGATTCGAAGAATCAACATTGTGAAAAAGACTCTGCTACCCAAAGCAATCTACAGATTCAATGCAATCCCTATGAAACTACCACTGGCATTTTTCACAGAACTAGAACAAAAAATTTCACAATTTGTATGGAAACACAAAAGACCCCGAATAGCCAAAGCAACCTTGAGAACGAAAAACGGAACTGGATGAATCAGGCTCCCGAACTTCAGACTATACTATAAAGCTACAGTAATCAAGACAGTATGGTACTGGCACAAAAACAGAAACATAGATCAATGGAACAGGATAGAAAGCCCAGAGATAAACCCACGCACATATGGTCACCTTATCTTTGATAAAGGAGGCAGGAATGTACAGTGGAGAAAGGACAGCCTCTTCAATAAGTGGTGCTGGGACAACTGGACAGGTACATGTAAAAGTATGAGATTAGATCACTCCATAACACCATACATAAAAATAAGCTCAAAATGGATTAAAGACCTAAATGTAAGGCCAGAAACTATCAAATCCTTAGAGGAAAACATAGGCAGAACACTCTATGACATAAATCACAGCAAGATCCTTTTTGACCCACCTCCTAGAGAAATGGAAATAAAAACAAAAATAAACAAATGGGACCTAATGAAACTTAAAAGCTTTTCCACAGCAAAGGAAACCATAAACAAGACCAAAAGACAACCCTCAGAATAGGAGAAAATATTTGCAAATGAAGCAACTGACAAAGGATTAATCTCCAAAATTTATAAGCAGCTCATGCAGCTCAATAACAAATAAACAAACAACCCAATGCAAAATTGGGCAGAAGATCTAAATAGACATTTCTCCAAAGAAGATATACAGACTGCCGACAAACACATGAAAGAATGCTCAACATCATTAATCATTAGAGAAATGCAAATCAAAACTACAATGAGACATCATCTCACACCAGTCAGAATGGCCATCATCAAAATATCTACAAACAATAAATGCTGGAGAGGGTGTGGAGAAAAGGGAACACTCTTGCACTGCTGGTGGGAATGTGAATTGGTACAGCCACTATGGAGAACAGTATGAAGGTTCCTTAAAAAACTACAAATAGAACTACCATATGACCCAGCAATCCCACTACTGGGCATATACCCTGAGAAAACCTAATTCAAAAAGAATCATGTACCACAATGTTCATTGCAGCACTATTTACAGTAGCCAGGACATGGAAGCAACCTAAGTGTCCATCGACAGATGAATGGATAAAGAACATGTGGCACATATATACAATGGATATTACTCAGCCATAAAAAAAAACGAAATTGAGTTATTTGTAGTGAGGTGGAAGGACCTAAAGTCTGTCATACAGAGTGAAGTAAGTAAGAAAGCGAAAAACAAATACCATATGGTAACACATATATATGGAATCTTAAAAAAATAAAATGGTTCTGAACAACCTAGAGGCAGCACAGGAATAAAGGCGCACACATAGAGAATGGACTTGAGGACACAGGGAGGGGGAAGGGTAGGCTGGGACGAAGTGAGAGAGTGGCATTGACATATATACACTACCAAACGTAAGGTAGATAGCTAGTGGGAAGCAGCCGCATAGCACAGGGAGATCAGCTCGGTGCTTTGTGGCTGCCTGGAGGGGTGGGATAGGGAGGGTGGGAGAGAAACGCAAGGGGGGGCGGGGATATGGAGATATATGTATACGTATAGCTGATTCACTTTGTTATACAGCAGAAAGTAACACAACAACGTAAAGCAATTATACTCCAGTAAAGATGTTAAAAAAAAAAAACAAAAAAAAACGTAAAGCAGTTGGAAGCTTCCTGTAATCAGTTAATCAAGATGGAGAAAACCATAAAGCAAATTGCTTACAGAAGGGATAGAGACTAGATGAGGGACAATTTTCCTCATAAAGTTCTGAGGATGCGCAATCCTTAGAGATGCAAGATACAGAATAGAGGCATAGAATTGAGGGACTAGCTTGAAACAGGGGCTTTGGTTAAAACTTCGTATGTGAAACATTCATTTATTTCTTTGCCTTCCACACCCTAAATATAAAACCCGGGAACTAGATGTCCATTCTCCAGAGGGCACCTTCTCTAGGAAAACTGAGAAGTTCAAGAGAAAAGATGATCTCTGAGACAGTAGATTAAATTTCGCAAAGGTAGTCAAAAGAAATGGCATCCATAAAGCAAGAATTAGAAGTTGGTTCAATCAGCTAACAGGAGTTTCAGAGGTGAAAAAGAAGAATTGGAAGATGTAAACTATCAGAGAAATAATACTAGAGAAATTCCCGGAGATAACAAGTACAAGTTGTCAGACTGAAAATTCCCACTGAGTATCCAATACACTGAATTTTTAAAAATAGACCTAGGGCACATCATTAGAAATTTTGTCCACTAAATTTGAATAATACAAATGAGAAAATAAAGGTCATCTACCAAAAATAAGAATGGCATGGAGTTTCTCATTCATAAGCCTGTATCTGGAGAACATTAGACCAAAACTGTCACAAATATGAGGGAAAATGATTTTCAGAAATTAATGCTCTGTAAAATTATCAGTCAAGTGTGAGGTAAAAGAAAGATATTTGTGTAAATTCATAAATTCAAATAAATTCTCCTTAGGTGCGTCTTTTCTAAGGATTCTGCTTGGCAAGATGCTCCAACAAAATAATAGAACTAACCAAGAAAAAGAAAGGGAAGGAAACCCAAAATGGTGGATTCAACCTAAAAACGTGGTGAAGGAGAGTCCCCAAATGGCAGGTCTAGAGAACAATCAGGCCAATGATCAAGAGCAAAGAAGTTGACTCCAAAGCCTTCAAGGAAAAAAGGGGAGGAAAACAAATGAGATACAAAATATAGTAGAACATTTAGAGAAATTAAATGTAAGTGAATGGAAATTGGGCAAAAGAAAAAAAGAGCACTTTGAAAAATTTTCACTCTACAATAAATGAGTACATTCATATAAGTATTGATTTTTGGTCACTTAGAGTAGCACTATATCCATATTGGGAAGACTGGAGAAGAGGAGGTGGGAGTCCCAAAAGAGATAAACCCTCACCAATCAAAACAGGAAGTCAATAGGTAATCTCTCAACTTGATTAATAAGAATATAGTAATATAAGCATATCATTGTAAATAAAAACAACAACTGAAAATAAAGCAAATAAAGACAATAAAAATGATTACTTCCTAAAAGTTCTTATTACAGGAAATAAATCTTGTAACTAGGTGAGGTGATGGATGTTAACTAGACTTATTGTAGTGATCATTTCATAATATATATATATACATATCAAGTCATTATATTGTACACCTACTTGAATTAATTCCTTTTTCTGTGTAGTAGTTAGGATATCAACTTTATACACTGTAAGGATTGTTTGTGTTTGTATTCAGTTTTAGTGTTTGCTTCTTATTTCATCCTTTTTGCTTGTTTATTTTTGAATATATAAAATATTTACGTGAATATTACATCACAAAATTCAAAACTATTTAAAAGTTTATTCAGGGAAGTCTAGTTCCCAGCCCTGTCCCTTCCTCAATTCTCACCTACCTGCTTATATAACCACTTTCATTCGTTTCTAGCTTGTCTTTCCTGTGTTTCTTTTTTGAAAAACCAAGCTGTGTGTGTTTGTATGTGTTCTAATTTCTCCTTTTTTGTTACAAAAAAGGTAGTACACTACATATCCTCTTTTGCACCTTGCTTTCTTTAACAATATATCCTGGAAATCATTCCATATAGTTTCATAAAGATCATTTTTTGTCATTTTCATGGTGGCAAATTATTACATTTTGTGGCAATTCAACTACTCTAAGAGTGGATATTTAGGTCGTTTTCAACATTTTGCTAATACAAATCATTTTGCCAGGAGTAGTTTTGGGCATTTTGTTTTGTATTCGTAAGATGTACCTTCAAAGGCTTAAAAATATTTCTAGTATTTGCCATATGAGATGGTTAAATGCTAGAGAAATCGTTAGGACAGTGAGATCGTTGTCTATCCAAATTCCATCTTCTTCTCTCTACTAACAGAATCCTGATTTAATTATAGACCTCAGTATGTCAACTAGAATACTATATTCTCTACCCACTACTAGGGAGGAAGACTCAACAAGGAGGGGGGGTCTTTTGCCCTTTTCTCCTCTGTACAATTTCTGTGTAAAATTTGAACAAAATGTCTGGAACCCCAGCAGCCATTTTGGACTATGAGGCAACCTCAAAAGCTGGAATCTAAGTGCAAAGGATGGCATAGCAGAAAAATAGGAGACTGTGTTTTGGCCCCAGACTGCCTGCCTCTAGAGCTCTTTACATGAAAGATAAACTTCTATACTGCTTGAGCTATTTATTCGGATTTTTCTTTTAATCAGCCAAATAAAATCTTAGTGATACAGAAACCAGTACCTGAGAGTGGAGTGCCTCTAGGAACTTAAACCAAAATATGTCAAGGCTTAGTGGAGGCAAGCCAGCTGGAAAGCTGATGACCCTTATAATGGGGCAGCCAAACAGTCAAATGCTGATGGACTCCAGTGTTAGGTGATATGGTTGGGATATTCATAATGATACATGTGTTGGCTTTTTCTTGTCACTTTTAGTAAAAACCTAACAGAGAGAAATAAACTCAGACCAGAGCTATCAAGTCTGCAAACTGAGATTAAAAGGAAACACTGCCTTAATGAAAGAAGTGTTCCCTGCCTGAGTTCTTCAATCTAAGTTTAATTAGAGACCCACGGTTCCAAGCCTCCAAGGTACAAAAGCAACCAATGCTTCTGTACTTTCAACAAAAACAGCAATAAGAGGTGTCTGTAAAACTGCAGCCTTAACAAGATTTAAGATGGAAGGTGCATCCTCTGTCAATGACAAGACTGAGGTTTCAGCCTCCCACTGGAGCCATTATTTCAAATGTCCTCCAGACATCAGCCTTGAAGTTGAAAGAGAGTGTTGGAGAGAACACTAAAGCCACAACCAAAAGATGAAACTCTCAGGATTTAGAATTATGTCCCTACAGGAGAGCCAGAATACTACCTCCTTTGAAAATGGATGCCACTGCATCAGCCCAGGACTGTGACCATGAAAACTGTCCCTGCTTCTTTGACTTCTATCTTCCAGAGGAAAACCAGCTGCTTGATGCTCAAGTGTTTACTCTAAAGCAGTTATATCAGAAGTGCTGCAAGGGAGGGAATCTGTTATTGGCTTTCTTCCTCCTTAGATCAGGAGGTCTAGCTGCCATTGGATGGACTTATGACAAGTTCACTCTATCATGACATTTTTCCACCTGGGCCCTGCTGACCACACAATGTTACCTCAAAATCTCTGATTCCTTTTGAGCCAAAAGTCTTAAATGCTGGTCTTTGACTCTTTTCAAGGTAAGGGGGAAAAATATGCAAAAGAAGATCCCTCTGCCACGATTAGAGTCTGCTTTGCCTTTTTCGAGTAAATCCCCTCGGTGAGATCATCACAAGACTAAATTGAAAGGTTATCTCTTACAGACTTCATGAAGAAGTGAAACCTGAAGGATGGGTAGAATTAAATTAACTATGACTTATTTCAAGTAGAATAAGCAGCATATACAAAGGACTGGAGGAAAGAAGGCTCAGGGCCTGTCCAAAGAAGAATGGACTGGTTTGGCTGAAGCTTCGGGCACAGGTGAAAAGATGCATTTGGACATGGCCTTGAGTGCAAAGTTAAGACACTTGGACATTGTCCTGCAGGTAACAAGGGTTCATAGAAAACAATGAGTGATGTTTGCAAATACTGTTTTTCTACCAGCTATGTAGCAATGCCCACAGCTAATTCATGGAGTCAGCTAGGACCCATAGAAAACTGCACAAGTTCAACTGAGGACAGTGAATAAGCAAAATGGAGTGAATCCCTGTCAAACCAGCAAGTCCTTTTAGTGCTCCCCAGCACGGGCAGCAATGGCATTGTGAAAATGAGGTCAACTCTGCCTATTTGGAAAAACTCTTCCATCTTTATGTCTACAGAATAAGACTAACCAATTTGGGGACTTAGGTAGCCTATGATGCATTATCCTTGCCAATTGAGAACTTTTAAAAATCTTGCTTTTTTTCTCTCCATCATAGTAAGTCAGCATTATTTGATAGTAGGTCAGCATTATTTGATGGTAGGTCAGCACTGTTAAACATCTAGGAGCGGGCTTCCCTGGTGGCGCAGTGGTTGAGAGTCTGCCTGCCGATGCAGGGGACAAGGGTTCGTGCCCCGGTCCGGGAGGATCCCACGTGCCGCGGAGCGGCTGGGCCCGTGAGCCATGGCCGCTGAGCCTGCACGTCCGGAGCCTGTTGCTCCGCAAGGGGAGAGGCCACAACAGTGAGAGGCCCGCGTACCGCAAAAAAAAAAACAACAAAAAACAAACAAACAAAAAAAAACATCTAGGAGCATCAAGAGTGAGATTTGTGACTCGCCAATGTAGATTAAAATCTGTGCAAATGCATGACCATTTATAAATATGTTCGAATTGCCTAAATAAATACAAAAACAGAAGCTCTCCTAGGTGTACTAAGCAACCTTGATTTTTATTTTTATTTTTTTGCACCAATTTGTATAGTACATTCTCTACAAGCCTTAATCGAGCTAGGATAAAAAATGTCTTTCTTTGGTCTCATTTATATCCATCAGATTGTGTTACCTCCCTCTGGCAATGTCCAAGGATTTCTCTGCATTTTAAACAATGTGATCCTGAAATGTGGTGTAACCTCAGGTGACTTGGTGAACAACCATCATCCCCACATCAGTGTAGTCATCTCAGCCTCTGAACTGTCAGCTCCAGATTATAAATTTGATCTACTTGTTCACAAAACTAGCTCATAGAGAGAGAAGTCAGGTCTTGCTTTAAAAGGGGATTAGCAGCAAAGATGGATTCAAGTGCAAAAAGAGTATTAAAAAATAATGAAACCAAAATATATATTATCAACGCCTCTCTAAGCAACAGAATAAATTATCCTAACATGAGTGCAACAGGAGTATTGCTCTTTGCTAGAGTTTGCCTTTCTCTCTCTCATTCACTCTGTTTATCGTTTACCTTTCTCCTGTTTGGTACAGTACATTCTTTTAAATTACATGTTGCCAAGGGCAAAGATAGTTTTTGCTGGTACTTTCCTACCTCTGGAGGGAAACAAGGGTGAGTGTCATTTGAAGGTAGACAGCATCTTATTCGTACTGTTGGAAACCTTGCACACTGCAGACTTGATAAAAGCTCTAAAAATAAGGAAGAATTCTACTTCTACTTTCAGTGGTACCATCAAGATCAATGTCCATGGTTATAATGAGAATAAAAATTTTAACTCCATAATTCCAGAGTTTGTGTTCCCATAAACACATAAAAATCCTTCTGTACTCAGGCGTTTGACTAGTTTGATGTAACCTTGTAAAAAAGGTGAAAGCTCCGATTATCTTTTTCCCTCCACAAAATCATACTTTCTACTCCTAAAAGGAATGCATAGCCATCAATCAGAAGTTAACTAGATATTTTCTTTTCAGTTTAAAAGATTTTTAAATTAATAATGTTCTCTAAATTATGGAATTTTCCTCTTTGGGCTAACACACTGTGTAATGTGGAGATAAAGATGATCGTCTATTACAGAAACCTAGGAGCTCTTACTGGGTTACCAGATATTGTGGATTGATTTGTGTCCCCCAAAAAGATATGTTGAAGTCCCAGTCCCTTGTTCCTGTAATGTGATTTTGTTCAGAAACAGGATCTTTGCAGATGTAATTCAGTTAAGAAAAGGTCGTTAGAGTGAGCCCTAATCCAACATGACTAGTGTCCTTATAAGAAGAGAAAAATGCCATGTGAAGAGTCAGACACACAGCAGGAAGGCCATGTGATGACAGAGGCAGAGATTGGAGTGATGCAGCTACAAGCCAAGGAATGCCAGGGATTGCTGGCCACCATCAGGAGCTAGGAAGAGGCAAGGAAGGATTCTACCCAGAGTTTCATATGAAGCATCACCATGCCAACACCTTGATTTTGAACTTGTAGTCTCAAGAACTGTGAGGGAATAGATTTCTGTTGTTTTAAGCCATCTAGTGTGTGGTACTTTGTTACAATACTCTGGTAAATACAACAGGCAATGAGCTAGTTGGGACCAATTACATCCCCTTTTCCCAGCTGGAGGGACTGCACCTGAACTGGACATCTCATGGGACAGAGACATCACAGCCTCCAGGTGCTGGGCAGCTAACATTTCCCTACATTACATGCCTTAAACAGCTGTTTGTCTCCTGTTTTACTAGGTACTCTTACTCTACCCCCATTAAAAGGTCGAGCAAACGGAGGAGGAGTTGTCCTGTGGGAGCACAGTCTCAAAATGAGTGCCACTATGCCCAGGCCAAGCACAGAATGCTGAGGACACAAGAGATGTGTGCAAGCTGCTGACCTTCCACTCATGAGTGCCAGCCTGCACCAAGTGACACAACTGGATCTTGATCCAAGCCCTTTGCAGGACACATTATGAATTCAAAAACATCTGACATTCCATTTACACACTGAGTAACAGATAGACAGTGTGGACGTACAAAGCCCATATCCTTGAGTCATGGTGCTTGGCTTTGGAATTGACTCCTCTTTACTAGCAATGTAGCCTTGGGCAATGTATTAACCTCTTTGGCCTTAGTTTCCTTATCTATAAAATGAAGATAATAAAAAATAATAAGAATTTGTTCTGGGTGTCCTTGAGAAGGGTAAATGAAAACAAAATCCATGTAAAGAGGTGAACACAATTAGACGCAAGCATTAATTGCGTTGATTGATATTCTTTTACCTGCTCTGAGCACTAACTAAGAATTTATTTCTCATGACTGATGATGCGTCTCCAGCCGCCCAGCATGCCAAGCCTCTGTTTTCCTGCAAGTATCACACTGACAAATTTCAGTGGCTCATCATTTTTCCTTGCATGCAGTTGTTCTGGGGCTTCATGTCCTCAAGGACAGCCATGTTATCTGTTTCCATTATTTTTCCAAAATCAATAGGCAAAATATTTACTTAAATTTTTGTACTTGAAAACAGCACAGTCTGAACGACTCTGAGCTCCCTCAAATGCATATGAATGATGATTGGTGAATATCAGGTAAGTATTGTCACCACCAGTCATTCAGTTGCTTTCTCACTCAACTAAGAACAATGAGCCACCATATCCCAAGACAGTTTTAAACTGTCTTTACTTTCAGTCATATACAAAATTTGCATTCTTTTAACTAAATTCCAATCAAAATGTTTATAATCCAGCAAAAACTAATGTTTAAAAAATAAAATATCGAGGAGATTCGTTCAAGATGGTGGAGTAGAAGGACGTGCACTCACTCCCTTTTGCAAGAGCACAGGTATCACAACTAACTGCTGAACAGTCATCGACAGGAAGACACTGACACTCACCAAAAAATATACCCCACATCCAAAGACCAAGGAGAAGCTGCAATGAAACGGTAGGAGAGGCACAATCACAATAAAATCAAATCCCATAGAGGCTCGGGCTTCGGTCGGAGCGCAGGGAGAAGACTGGGGTTGGCGGCGTGAACACAGCCTGAAGGGATTAGTGCACCACGGCTAGC
Organism: Phocoena sinus; assembly: GCF_008692025.1. NCBI lineage: Eukaryota > Metazoa > Chordata > Mammalia > Artiodactyla > Phocoenidae > Phocoena > Phocoena sinus. Next base: position 69,871,692 of record NC_045774.1, on the reverse strand, counting down.
CGGGAGGAAGTCCGGGAAAAGGTCTTGAGCTGCCGAAGAGGTAAGAGACTTTTTCTTACCTCTTTGTTTGCTGGTGCACGAGGAGAGGGGATTAAGAGCGCTGCTTAAAGGAGCTCTAGAGACGGGCGCGAGCCGCGGCTAAAAGCGCGGACCCCAGAGACGGGCAGGAGACGCTAAGGCTGCTGCTGCCGCCGCCAAGAAGCCTGCGTGCGAGCACAGGTCACTAACCACACTTCCTTTCCGGGGAGCCTGTGCAGCCCGCCACTGCCGGGTTCCCAGGATCCAAGGACAACTTCCCCGGGAGAACGCACGGCGCGCCTCACGCTGGTGCAACGTCACGCTAGCCGCTGCCGCCGCAGGCTCGCCCCGCCCTCCGTGCCCCTCCCTCCCCCCAGGCCTGAGTGCGCCAGAGTCCCCAAGTCAGCGGCTTCTTTAACCCCGTCCTGTCTGAGCGAAAAACAGACGCCCTCCGTCGACCTAGACGCAGAGGACAGGCCAAATCCAAAGCTGAACCCCTGGGAGCTGTGAAAACAAAGAAGGGAAAGGGAAATCTCTCCCAGCATCCTCAGAAGCAGCGGATTAAAGCTCCACAATCAACTTGATGTACCTGCATCTGTGGAATACCTGAATAGACAACGAATCATCCCAAATTGAGGAGGTGGACTTTGAGAGGAAGATTTATGATTTTTTCCCCGTTTCCTCTTTTTGTGAGTGTGTATGTGTATGCTCCTGTGTGAGATTTCGTCTGTATAGCTTTGCTTCGACCATTTGTCCTAAGGTCCTATCTGTCCGTTTTTTTTTTTTAATTTTTTTTCTTAATAATTTTTTTAATTTAATAACTTTATTATATTTTACTCTATTTCGTTTTACTTTATCATTTTTCCTTCCTTCCCTCCTTCCTTCCTTCCTCCCTCCCTCCCTCCTTCTTTTCTTTCTTTCCTTCTTTCCTTTTCTTAATTTCTTCCTTCCTTCCTTTCTTTCTTCCTACTTTTACTAATTATTTCTCTCAACTTATTCTCACTTTTATTCTGAGCCGTGTGGATGAAAGACTCTTGGTGCTACAGCCAGGAGTCAGTGCTGTGTCTCTGAGGTGGGAGAGACAACTTCAGGACACTGGTCCACAAGAGACCTCCCAGCTCCACATAATATGAAACAGCGAAAATCTCCCAGAGATCTCCATCTCAACACCAGCACCCAACTTCACTCAATGACCAGCAAGCTACAGTGCTGGACACCCTATGCCAAACAACTAGCAAAACAGGAACACAACCCCATCCATTAGGAGAGAGGCTGTCTAAGATCATAATAAGTCCACAGACACCCCAAAACACACCAACAGATGTGGACCTGCCCACCAGAGAGAAAAGATCCAGCCTCATCCACCAGAACACAGGCACTAGTCCCCTCCACCAGGAAGCCTACACAACCCATTGAACCAACCACTGGGGACAGACACCAAAAACAACGGGAAGTACTAGCCTGCAGCCTGCAAAAAGGAGACCCCAAACACAGTAAGATAAGCAAAATGAGAAGACAGAAAAACACACTGCAGATGAAGGAGCAAGATAAAAACCCACTAGACCTAACAAATGAAGAGGAAATAGGCAGTCTACCTGAAAAAGAATTCAGAATAATGATAGCAAAGATGATCCAAAATCTTGGAAATAGAATAGACAAAATGCAAGAAACATTTAACAAGGACCTAGAAGAAATAAAGATGAAACAAACAACAATGAACAACACAACAAATGAAATGAGAAATACTCTAGATGGGATCAATAGCAGAATAACTGAGACAGAAGAACGGATAAGTGACCTGGAAGATAAAATAGTGGAAATAACTACTGCAGAGCAGAATAAAGAAAAAAGAATGAAAAGAACTGAGGACAGTCTCAGAGACCTCTGGGACAACATTAAATGCACCAACATTCGAATTATAGAGGTTCCAGGAGAGGAAGAGAAAAAGAAAGGGACTGAGAAAATATTTGAAGAGATTATAGTTGAAAACTTCCCTAATATGGGAAAGGAAATAGTTAATCAAGTCCAGGAAGCACAGAGAGTCCCATACAGGATAAATCCAAGGAGAAATACACCAAGACACATATTAATCAAATGGTCAAAAATTAAATGCAAAGAAAGCATATGAAAAGCAGCAAGGGAAAAACAGCAAATAACACACAAGGGAATCCCCATAAGGTTAACAGCTGATCTTTCAGCAGAAACTCTGCAAGCCAGAAGGGACTGGCAGGACATATTTAAAGTGATGAAGGAGAAAAACCTACAACCAAGATTACTCTACCTAGCAAGGATCTCATTCAGATTTGATGGAGAAATTAAAACTTTTACAGACAAGCAAAAATTGAGAGAGTTCAGCACCACTAAACCAGCTTTACAACAAATGCTAAAGGAATTTCTCTAGGCAAGAAACACAAGAGAAGGGAAAGACTTACAATAACAAACCCAAAACAATTAAGAAAATGGGAATAGGAACATATATACTGATAATTACCTTAAATGTAAATGGACTAAATGCTCCCACCAAAAGAAAAAGACTGGCTGAATGGATACATAAACAAGACCCTATATATGCTGTCTACAAGACACCCACTTCAGACCTAGGGACACATACAGACTGAAAGTGAGGCGATGGAAAAAGATATTCCTTGCAAATGGAAATCAAAAGAAAGCTGGAGGAGCAATTCTCATATCAGACAAAATAGACTTTAAAATAAAGACTATTACAAGAGACAAAGAAGGACACTACATAATGATCAAGGGATCGATCCAAGAAGAAGATATAACAATTGTAAATATTTATGCACCCAACATAGGAGCACCTCAATACATAAGGCAAATACTAACAACCATAAAAGGGGAAATCGACAGTAACACATTCATAGTAGGGGACTTTTAACACCCCATTTTCACCAATGGACAGATCATCCAAAATGAAAATAAATAAGGAAACACAAGCTTTAAATGATACATTAAACAAGATGGACTTAATTGATATTTATAGGACAGTCCATCCAAAAACAACAGAAAAAACATTTTTCTCAAGTGCTCATGGAACATTCTCCAGCATAGATCATATCTTGGGTCACAAATCAAGCCTTGGTAAATTTAAGAAAATTGAAATTGTATCAAGTATCTTTTCCGACCACAATGCTATGAGACTAGATATCAATTACACGAAAAGATCTGTAAAAAATACAAACACATGGAGGCTAAACAATACACTACTTAATAACGAAGTGATCACTGAAGAAATCAAAGAGAAAATCAAAAAATACCTAGAAACAAATGACAATGGAGACATGACGACCCAAAACCTATGGGATGCAGCAAAAGCAGTTCTAAGAGGGAAGTTTATAGCAATACAAGCCCACCTTAAGAAACAGGAAACATCTCGAATAAACAACCTAAACTTACACCTAAAGCAATTAGAGAAAGAAGAACAAAGAAACTCCAAAGTTAGCAGAAGGAAAGAAATCATAAAGATCAGATCAGAAATAAATGAAAAAGAAATGAAGGAAATGATAGCAAAGATCAATAAAACTAAAAGCTGGTTCTTTGAGAAGATAAACAAAATTGATAAACCAGTAGCCAGACTCATCAACAAAAAAAGGGAGAAGACTAAAATCAATAGAATTAGAAATGAAAAAGGAGAAGTAACAACTGACACTGCAGAAATACAAAAGATCATGAGAGATTACTACAAGCAACTCTATGCCAATAAAATGGACAACCTGGAAGAAATGGACAAATTCTTAAAAAGGTATAACCTTCCAAGACTGAACCAGGAAGAAATACAAAATATGAACAGACCAATCACAATAAAGAAATTGAAACTGTGATTAAAAACCTTCCCATAGGGGCTTCCCTGGTGGCACAGTGGTTGACAGTCCGCCTGCCGATGCAGGGGACACGGGTTCATGCCCCGGTCCGGGAAGATCCCACATGCCACGGAGCGGCTGGGCCCATGAGCCATGGCCGCTGAGCCTGCGCGTCTGGAGCCTGCGCTCTGCAACAGGAGGGGCCACAACAGTGAGAGGCCCGCGTACAGCAAAAAAAAAAAAAAAAAAAACTTTATAGATTTCCTCATATAAATCTTGTAAATGTTTTGTTAGATTTATAACTAAGTATTTTATTTTGGGGAATGCTAAAGCAAAATAGCATTTTTGCTTTATTTATTATGTGTTCTTAATTTCAAATTCCGTTGTTCATTGCTGGTATATAGAAAAATGACTGACTTGTGTATATTACCCTGTATCCTACAACCTTGCTATAATTGCTTACTTATTCCAGTAGGGAATAAGTTGGTTGATTCTGTTGGATTTTCTGTATAGACAGTTGTGTCATTTATAAACAAAGACAATTTTTAGTTCTTCCTTCCCAATCTATGTATCTTTTATTTCCTTTTCTTGTCTTATTGTGTTAGGAAGGACTTCCGGTACAATTTTGAAAAGGAGTGGAGAGAGGGGATATCCTTGTGCTGCTTCTGATCTTAATGGAAAAACTTCTCCACAGGTACAGTAGGAGGAGGAGAGCTTCAGTCCAGCTCCTCTGATTCTTTTCTCCAACCCATCTCTTTTTACATTCTTACTCTTCTCCCCTTCCCTCAACCTCAGGATCCTTTAACACCTTTTTGCTTCCCAACTGCACCCAAACCAAGCCTGTTCCTTTCTCTTCTCAACTTTCAAAGCAGGTTTTGCCCATCTGATTTCTCTTCTGGATCACTAGATGTGGCTGGAGGTGGAGTGAGATGGGGTGGGGGGAAAAGCCCCTATTAGAGTCTGACCTCAGGTTGGGTTATCTACAAGACAGGCTGAACTTTCACATTGCCAGATCAGACCTTTTTTTTGACATATCCCCTGTTTTACTATTGTGCTACAAAACAAAAGAAAACCTCTGTCTTTTTTTCGGCACCTTTTGAGGTACGTTCAAAAGGGCTTTCTTGGTTTTTTGTACTTGGGTATATTTCAAGCCCCAGAAATGGGAGTAGACAAGAGGAGGGAGAACACAACCCTGCCACATGTATATTATGGTTGTTATCATTAAAATTAAATTTATAAAACAATCTTTAATTATATGCTAACTTAAAATTAAAATTTTTACTTGAATAACAAAATAATTATTTTAATCCCTGAACAAATTATAAAAGTATATTCTGTGCAAGTGGTTCAAGCATCAAAATAATTGGACTATTCTGGACACTAGGACTACTCTGATATGTCCTATCAAACAACTGACTGTATCTCTTTGACATTTCTGAAGAACTTTATTTCTTGCTATCACTGATTTTTAATTTTTGCTTTGCAAATTGAAAAAGTGAGAAAGGAAGCAAAGTGTTAAAAACTATAGTGAAAAGAAGCTAGAAAACATTCTATATGTATGTGTCTTACTGTTACTATTGTTGACAACGAGACTGACTTTGTAGACCACTGCAAAGGACTGAACTGTGTCCCCCTAAAATTCATATGTTGAAGCCCTAACCCCTCATGTGACTGTATTGGAAAAAGGGCCTCTAAGAAGGCAATTAAGGTTAAACGAAATCATAAGGATGAAGCTCTGACCCCATAGAACTGGTATCCTTGTAAAAGGGAAGTGACACCAGAGATCTCTCTCTCTCTCTCCACCATGTGAGGACACAAAGAAGCACGGCCGTCTACAAGCCAGGAAGAAGGCTCTCACCAGAAACCAAACCCTGCTAGAACATGGATCTTGGACTTCCCAGCCTCCAGAACTATGAGAAAATAAATTTCTTTTGTTTAAGCCACCCAGTCTATGTTATTTTGTTATGGCAGCCTGAGACGACTTAGACAACCACTGAATATATGTCAGGGTAAAAGGAGGGTTGCACAATATGAACAGCTTGAGAAAACCAGTTCTAAGACAAAATTACCTTCAAGAAAATACATTGTATCTGAGTCTCCAACAATATTTTGGTTTTCTTTTTAACACATTAAGGAATCATTTGGAGAAGTTTCAAAAAACACAGATTTCTCAGCCACAGCCTCAGAGATTTTGATTCAGTAGATCTAGGGCAGAATTTGATTTTATTGATTTTTTTTTTACATGTCCCCAGATGATTCTGATGCAAAGTCAGGGTTAGAAACCACTGCACCAGGGAAGCACCTCAGAAATAAGAATCATAATGAATGTAATCCCCTCCTCTCATGTTTTCTCCTCTCCCCACAAACCTGTCTATTCCCTGCCCACTTCTTTTCTTACTAGTAAAATTAATTTAAAATTAATCAGAATATTGAATTGGAATCAATATGTGGAAATTTTCTGATGAAGAAGAAACCTGCTACTCTCTGGTCCAACAATTAGACACTATGCACAAGAGGAGGACACAAACCTCAGGAAGCCACTGAATCAATTCTGGCTGCTCAGCAGGTCTGTGACTGATCTCTAGATAACCTGTATCCAAAAATGGCCTTTGGGGTTAGTCTATTTACTTTCTTTTCACCTTTGCATTTTAAAACCATAGTTTTCATCTCCCAGCCTAGAAACAAGTGAAAATTCCAACATTCCTCTTCCCTCCTGCCTCTCCTCTCCAGCTGGTTACCAAATCCTATTGACTTTTCCTTTTAAGTCTCTCTCAAATACTTCCCTACCTCTGTATCTATCCACAACCTCTACCTTCTTCCAGATTACTATAATTTCACACATAATTATTATAATAGCTCTGGTTTTCCTTGCTTGCAGTCTTGACCTTCTATGATCTAATCCAGATTAAGGTCCTTCAAACCGCTTACAGTGGTGGACGGGGCTCTTCCTCCTTTCAGGCTTAACTTCCACAGCATTACCCCAGCCCTGACCCATAAACACAGACCCAGGACCAGTCACGCTGAGCTATTTTATTCTCTAAACACTTTAGCTTATGACTCAAATGAATTCACACATTCGCTATTGTAAACCAACCTTCTGCTTGGAATATGACTTCCCCAAAACCTGTACAATCTGACTCATCACTCATTCCAGGCCATCCTCCATTCTGCCTCCTCTGTGTAATGCTCCTGAACTTCCCCTGTAAGAAGAGAAAATAAACAAACAAATAATCAAAACAAACATAGTTGTTGTGAATAACTCAAATCTCTGGATAGGCCTTTCCTTGATAAGATAAAAGAGTATGGGGAAGTAAAAATCCCGCCTTGAATTTGTGCCTCTAGAGCCTGGAAAGCAAAAAGCCTAATAAGCCATGATGAAGGGAGAATGTGGTGTCTGAGAGGCAGCTCTGCAGACTTTGTCTCCCCGGCAGTACCCTACCATGCACACTTTCCCCCACCATGCACCACAGCCCTGAGGGGAAGGCTTGCACCATCTCCCAAGGGAGGCTAAGTAAAGAGAACAACAGCAAAAACAAAGAGAGTAACGCAGAGAAGATGAAACAAAACAAAACAGTACAACGAAAGAAAATGGGAATACCATCTGGAAAGCTCAAGAAGAATATACTCCTAAAGAGGATCTAATGAAGGATAAAGCTGTAACACCAGGGACCCTCACACACAATGTGAGGACAAAGGAATGAGTTGAACATTCGATGAGAGAAAGGCACTACATTTAACATATTTGAAGTTCCTAGAGCTGAAATTTTGAGAGGGGCTCTCAGGGGAAACTCGATTTATTTTCTTTCCAAGGACTCACTTTGGGAAGTACTTGTTGATAATAGTTTCCAGAGTCTGCTGTAGCTAAATTTAAAAGAAAAATTTTTTAACACCAACCCTTTCTGATAGGACTGTGGCCTCTTCTCTCTGTATAGATAGATACATGACACACATGGAATTCTCATGCTGGTCCAGTCACCTGTGAATTCAAGAATTTGCTAAAGTAGGTTTCAAGCCCTGTCAGACATGCATTCTTTGTGCTCCAAACTCAAAGAATTATGCCTCCTTCAGCTTTTACTTCCCATTTCAGAATCCCCCTATTTAATACAAGCTCATTCTCTTTCTGTCTCCAAGGATCCTAAATGTTTCCATCACATCAGGCTTTGTATTGATCTTTAAGGAAGAGGCTAATGACAAAAGTACCAACTCTGGAGTCAGGAGAACTGGAATCTAATCCAGGCCCTGCCTCTGACCAGATATGCGATTTTGGAACAGGACATATACATCTTTCTTTCTTTTCTCAGCCATATTATCATCCATACAAAAAGACATATTAACGTCCAAGGTGTCCAATTTTGTCTAAAATTCTCTGGGATCTGATAAATAAACATATCAAATATGCCCATGTTGAGAGAGAGAGAAACACCTCCATTTACTAGCAATGGCCTTGAGTAAGTCAAGTCACCTCCTAACTTCTCTAGGCCTCACTACTGGTGTCAGATTGCCTGGTTTTAAACCCCCGTTTTGCCACTTACTGGCTACAAAGATTTGGGAATATTATTTAACCTCTTTGAACCAGTCTACCAATCTAAAAGATGAGGATAATAGGGACTTCCCTGGTGGTCCAGTGGTTGAGAATCTGTCTTCCAATGCAGGAGACACGGGTTCGATCCCTGGTCGGGGAACTAGGATCCCACATGCCGCGGGGCAACTAAGCCCACGCTGCAACTACTGAGCCCATGCACCACCACTACAGAGCCCACACACCACAACTACTGAGCCCACGCACTCTGGAGCCTGCATGCCACAACTAGAGAGAAGCCCGCATGCCACAACTAAGACCTGACGCAGCCAAAAATAAACAAATAAATATTTTTTTAAAAAAGACGAGGATAATAATGGCCCTTTCCCCATAAGGCTGTTGCAAAGATTAAATGAGTTAATATACATAGCATGTTTAGAGCAGTGCTGCAAATAGTAAGAGCTCAATAAATGTCAGCTATTATTATCATCCTTGTCATTATAAAATGAGAATAACAACCTGCTTTGACTTCTTCCTATGATTCATGAGGGTCAACTGAGATAATGTATATCAAAGTGATTTGTAAATTTAAAAGTGCTATTTAAAGTTAAGGAATCATACAAATGTTCAACAACTGGTGACTGGACTTTAAAATATGTGCCATATACAACTACTATGGAGAACAGTATGGAGGTTCCTTAAGAAACTAAAAACATAACTACCATATGATCCCACTCCTGGGCATATATCTGGATAAAATCATAATTCAAAAAGATACATGCACCCCAATGTTCATTGCAGCACTATTTACAATAGCCAAGACATGGAAGCAACCTAAATGACAGAGGAATGGATAAAGAAGATGTGATACATATATACAATGGAATATTACTCAGCCATAAAAAAGAATGAAATAATGCCATTTGCAGCAACCTGGATGGACCTAGAGATTATCATACTAAGTGAAGTAAGTCAGACAGAGAAAGACAAATATCATATGATATCACTTATATGTGGAATCTTAAAAGAAAATGATACAAATGAACTTATTTACAAAATAGAAACAGACTCACAGATTTCAAAAACAAATTTATGGTTACCAAAGGGGAAATGTGGCTGGGGGGGAGGGGTAAATTAGGAGTTTGGGATTAACATATACACACTACTATATATAATATAGATCATCATATACAGTTCCTACTGTATAGCACAAGGAACTCGACTCAATATTCTCTAATAACCTATATGGGAAAAGAATCTGAAAAAGAATGGATATATGTATATGTATAACTGAATCACTTTGCTGTACACCTGAAACTAACACAACGTGGTAAATCAACTATACTCCAATATAAAATAAAAAATTAAATTTAAAACAAAATAAAATATGTGCCATATTTGTACAATGGAAAACAATTCAGCAACTGATAGGAACTACTGGTACATACTACATACTGATGAACCCAAAGACATTGTGCCAAGTAAAAGAAGCCAGACACAGAATATTGTGTATTCATATGTGCTGATCTTCAAATTTACAGAAACAGAAAGCAGCTCAGTGGCTGCCTAGGACAGGGGTGGGAGGAGGGAAATTGACTGTAAACAGCCATGAAGGAACGTTTTAGGGCACTGGAGATGTTCTACAACTGGACTGTGGTGATGGCTGCACAACTTCATAAAGCTAATAAAACCACTGAACTGTATACTCACAATGGGTGAACGCTACGTTGTATAAATCATACCTCAATCAAGCTATTTAACTAAATAAATAAATACAAAGTGAAGGTGTTATTGTCACCTAATATGTTATATTGTAAACCCTGTTTCTCTTTAAAGAAATGATTTGACATTGCTCAGTTTTGAAGACAAAGTGCTTTGAAAGTTGTCAATTTCTACACAAAGTAGTAATATTACTGATAAAAATAAATAATAATAAACACATTTTTAGGTACTCTCTTATCCCCCAGACCCCCATCCTCACAGTCAAATACTGCCACAAGAATCCCTTGCTTCATGAGCCTGAGTTCCACAGCCCACTCATTCCCATAACCAAGCTTTCTTTGGAGCTCCATCAGCCCACCTCTGGAACACACTCCAATGGAATGAAAAAGAATAAGCCTTAGAGCAGTCATGGGTTCAAACCTTAGCTCAGCACATACCACCTATATGACCACCAGCAATGTACTTACCCTTGAGCGCCTCCTTTTCCCAAGGGCCAGAAGAGAGCCACTGAGGTAGAAAGATCAGCCCTACACTGAGAAAGCCTAGTTGTCCTCTGCACATCTTTCCAAATCCAGCTGAGCCCCAATTCCTCCACCTAGGCTTCTCTGCTCCTTCAGCTTTTCCATGAAGTCATCCATGGTAGTACCTTCCCCAGCCTTGACTTTGAGCTCCTTGAGGGCAGGGACCCGGTCCTACATATATTATTTCAAACTTCCAGGTTGGAAGTGTGCAAGAAATATTTATTGAAAATAACCTATTTCTACTCACCACTGAGTGAGCTGCTTCTCATGGTCACTTTCAATGAAGAAGGGTTGACCATGAGCCCCTGTCAATACCTCTAGAGCCTGAGGGTTTGTTCCTTGCTATGTTTGTTCTAACCAACCTAGTCTGCCTTACTTACTTCTTCATGGGAACAGGTGTTAACGTGTGCTAACGTGGAGAAAGAGCCAGCCTGTTGCCAGAGCAAGGAGCTTTTTCCTAGTGCAAGGACAACTGTTCCTGTAAAGTTGGGACTCTGATGACATAGTCTAATCAATTAAGTTAATCAACCTAGATTTATTATTTTGCTCCCCATATCCTGAGTTTGGTGAACACCATTGGCCAATCAAGTCAATACATAAATATTTTTAAAGAGAAAATGCTTTCATTCAAAAGCATTGCTGGACACTTGTCATTTGAATACTTGGTGGACAATATTTGTCACTCCTAGGCTCATCTCTACACAGCCCTTCCCTGGAATCCCTCCCAGTGGAGGAAGTATACTTTTCATTCAGTTGACATCAGACTCAGTCATGTGACTTGCTTTAACAAATGGAATGGGAGCAGAAATGATCAATCTTATAATTAAGCAAAAACTTTAAGAAGCACTGTGATGTTCTGCCATGACTCTTCCCTCCACCTAAGAATGGTCTGGCTCCATCAGCCTGTGTCCCAGGACAAACATGTGGAGTGAACCTGCTAATCCACAGCTAATAGGCACTGCGGGCAAGATACAAACATTTGCTGTAATAAACCACTGAGATTTGCGGGTTATGCTTTGTCACCATAGCGGAACTTACTGAGAGCTGACTAATACAGGAAGCTAACTGTAGACATCTTATACTCCTCCTCTGGCTTTTGTCACAACATAAATCTAGAAAGCAATCGGAAGCTCATTCTTTGAAATCAACAGTAAAAGAGATGAGAGCTATGTCATACGGTTATTGGGATTGTTTGGTAGGCTATCATGTGGAAAGCGTCTAGGATTCTGTGAGCTCCTCCCCATTATAACTCCTTCCCTTCTCACTTTATTCCTACTTCCACGGTGGAGGTAGGAAATTACAGATAAATGTCTACTAGGGTCTTGACTTTTCTCCGTACTACCGCTGGGATGAACAAGTCATACACAGTCCCCTACCTTAAGAAGCTTCTAGGCCATCTTCTGGTAGGAAAATGTGCATGCTTGCTCCCTCAGATGTTGAAGTAAGTGTCCAGCATCCACGTGGAAAGTTAACAAATGTGACTGGGATATGCCTCGGAAGCAACGCATTCCACTTCCCGCCACTACCAACCACCACCCCCATGTCCAGCTAATACTCCCTGGTACTCAGGCTGGAGTAGATTCCCCCCACTTTGCATTCCCACCCCTCCCTGTACTTCCCCTTTTGCCCAACTATTACTTTGGATTGGACTTACAGTTTGTGAATCAGTCTTTCCATCAGATGCTAAGTTCTGTGAGAGAAGAAACTATATTTTCTTTATTGTATTCCCAGAAGCTGGCTCATGTCTGGAACATGGTACTCATTTATCAACATTTTTTGAATGAATAAATTTGATCAGTTAATTCCTTCATAATGACTTTTGAGTTCACACCGAAAGTTGATGAGTTTGCTATGCCATGTGCTCAGGGCTCCAACTCAATCCTTATAGATATTTTTTAAACTGACAAGGAGCTCTCCACGTGAAATCAGTATGTGATTTACATATACCTACAATCTTAAAGCACTCATAGAACCCTGTGGAAATTCAAATGGGCAATCCACCAGCTGAATTATCAGCTCCTAATTAAGCAGATGTTGGCTTTCATTAAAACTGGTAAAATATATCCCAGAAGTTCATTCATAGCTTGAGAATAACCATGAACTTAAAGAAGCTGAAATCTGCTAAAGCAGGGGTGTTCTGAGGTATGTTCAGCAGTTTCCAAGTGTATGATACATGTTTCCATAGTTGCCTACACTGTAATAACCAAAGAATAGATAAGCTAATTTCCTAAAAAAGAATAGAATAGAATGGAAAGAATAGACTCTCCTTCATCTCTTGGAAGGACTCCAGAGTTGCCAGAGTATGACCATGTCCTTGCTCCTGGGATATCTACAAAACTTTGATTCTGTGAGTTTCTTTTTAATGATGAGGAATGATTCTTGTTCTGTTTATTTTTACATAACACCTCTATCATCAAACATATTTCAAAATGATGATTTGGATTGGTACAGCCACTGTGGAAAATAGCATGGAGTCTTCTCAAAAAAAACTTAAAACAGGCCTACCACGTGACCCAGCAATGCCATTCCTGGGTATATCTGAAAAAAACAAAAACACTAATTCAAAAAGATACATGCACCCCAATGTTCATAGTAGCATTATTTAAAATTGCCAAGATATGGAAGCAACCTAAGTGTCAACAGATGAATGGATAAAGAAGATGTGGTGCATATATATATACAATGGAATACCACTCAGCCATAAAAAAGAATGAAATTTTGTCATTTGCACGGATGGATTTGGAGGACATTATGTTAAGTGAAATAAGTCAGACAGAGAAAGGAAAATACTGTATGATATCACTTATATGTGGAATCTAAAAAATACAACAAACTAATGAATAATACAAAAAAGAAGCAGAATCACAGATAAAGAGAACAAACTAGTGGTTACCAGTGGGGAGAGGGAAGGGGGAGGGCCAATATAAGGGTAGATGGAAAAGGGGGGTTATTATGGGATTGTATGAAATCACATGTGTGAAACTTCTGAAAATTGTAAAGTACTATAGAATTTAAAGAATCCTTCTAAATACTATATGATATCACTTACACGTGGAATCTTGAAAATACAAAAAACTAGTGAATATAACAAAAGAAAAAGCAGACTCACAAATATAGAGAACAAACTAGTGGTTACCAGTGATGGCAGGGGGCAATATTGGGGTAGGGAAATAGGAAGTACAAACTATTAGGTGTAAGATAGGCTCAAGGACGTATTGTACAACACAGGGAATATAGTCAATAATTTTATAATAACTGTAAATGGAAAGTAAACCTTTAAAATTGTATTAAAATAAAAAATTTTAATACAAATAAATAAAATGAAATCAGATTTTTAAAAAAGAGTATTTCATTCAATAAAAAATTTTAAATAGAGGAAAAAATTTTAAATTTTTAAAAAATTCCAATGACTTGGAAACACTGCCTTTCCTTGGTGGAAAAAAAAATCCTTCCATCCCATCCTCCTGTTAGGCATCAGTCAGCTTAAGCCTTTTCTCTTAGTTTCAAAGGATTAGCAGAAGCAAAGTACAATTCAGGACTTTGGTTTTCCAACTTTCTCTGGTTCAGTGAAATTCTCCTTCATACCCATCACCCAGTCCATGCTGATCCTGAGAGGCACTCCAGAAAGCAGGAAGAAGGGTACACATGCTTGCTTTCTGAATTGAAGAAGGATTTTGTTTGCTTTAGAATTGCCAAGCTACTAGAAGAAAATCACATCAATTTAGCCATGAGGCTACACACAGTAAAGGCAAGCGTGAGGCAGGTATTTGGGGAACCACATGGTTTGTCTGCAGAAGTTCCAATGACCTTTCAACTCAAAGATTATATCAAGCTGTCTGCAAATCACATTGTCTATGTAAAATTTTCTCTTTCATTTTATGGCTCCCATGTCTCCTCTCCCATCTGCCAGGGCTGTGGTTCAAATAATCTGCTTTTTTTCCTGAAATATCATGGAATAAATCTACATAAAGCCTCAAGGTTTCAGAGCTACCCAGGTTCCAGACAGTTAGTAATCCACTAGCCCTCGGGAAGCCTCCTTCAGCCGGGCCAGGATTCTATAAAGTCCCTCCCAAGTTAAATTCTCTGGCCTCGCGGCAGGTGGATACTCAGAACACTTGGAAGAGCACGGAAGCTCCTGCCAACTTTTCTCCACCCCAATTTGCGCCCCCCCCCCCCCCCGCTTCTTCCCTACCCTCTTCTTCCCATCCCTCTCCATAAAACATCCTGTGGATGATGACTGGAATTTTCCCCTTGAGGAAAGCTGAGGAATAATTCACCTCCAGAGTGTTTGCCTGGAGGAACCGCAGGAGACAAAGTCCAAATCTACCCCACTCTCCCCCGTAGCCAGGTTGGCCACAGGAGAGGGGAACGGGGTCTGCTTCTCCCAGCAGCCACTGGCCCGCCGCCAGCGAAGGGCCCTCGTCCACTCCTCCCCCCTCCCCTTAGGCCAAGTTTATATTGCGGGCAGCGCTGCCCTCTAGCGTTGGCAACTGGGAGCCCTGGGGCGCAGTCAGCTCCAGAATTTCTCTTTCACAGCCTAAGCAAGACCTGAAGCACCTCCGAGCTCCGGCCCCCTGTTCTCGTCCACCACCACCCCCGCACTGCACCCCGCCCCACCTCTTCATCCCACCCACCCCCTTCTCCTTTCAAGGGTGTCCTGGACGGCTGCAACCTACCGGTCGATTTAACAGACGGCCCCGCGCTCCCGCTTTTCTCCTGGTCCGTCTCCTCCTCCCCGCTCTCGCTCTCGCCTCCTCTTCCTGTCGGGGCGCCCAGACGTGGCGGAACGCAGCGCCTGCCGCCCTGCGCGCCGCGCTCCCGGCCCCTTCTCGCCACAGCCCGTGGTCACCGCGCGGGCAAAGGGCGCCCGAGGGGCCAGCGCCCGGGCTCGAAGCGCCCCGAAGCCGGGTGCCGTGAGAAGCGGCGCTTTGGTAAAGCTCGAGAGGAAAAGGAGCGGTTCGGAGTGAGACTTCTGGAACCACCGGACGCCCGGGTTTGCCCAGTGCGCGGCAGCTGCGCGCACCGTCCACCAGGTGAGGAGCGCACGCCTTCCGGTACGGCCTCGGCCTCCCCTTGACCCCGTCCCGAGGCAGAGGCTCGGGCTCGGGCTGGCGGATTTCTGCCCGGTCTGAGGCTCAAAGGCGACGGGGATTAGGGCCTGGGGAGGGCGACTACGGGGGTCGCCCAGGCACCGTGCCTGCCTCTGGACTTCTTAGCACGGGACACGATTCTCGATCAAACAGCCTCCCAGATGTGTGAACCTAACTGTCGACATTGTGTAGAACTGTGCTTTGAGAATTTTATACGGCTTCCTTGCAGAAGGATTTGAGGCGGCGTAAAAATTAAGTAAAGGTAGAAAAGGGGTGCTTGGAGGAAGGAATTTGGGTGGCAGTCCGGAGAAGACGGGTATGCTGCGGGGACCGCGGGAGGACGAGGGGGAATGCAGAGACAACGCTGATGAAAAAACCTTTGATTAGAAAGGAATGCACGGTTGCTCCAGCGGTCAGAAAACAGTGATGTGCTCCTGAGAAAGAAAATACCCAGGTGGGGAGGTGATGGGGCTGACTCGTTTTCTTAAATTACCAAATAAAGCTTGGAAATGCGAGTGAAGACGGGAAGTTTAGTCTTAAGCTATTTCCACCCAGTACTGCAAGGTGAGAGACTGGCCCCTTACGTAGTGAAAATGAAAGGGAATTGAAGCTAAATGGAAGTGGTTCCTGCTTCTATCTCAGGCTATCAAGGTTGTGTGTTATTAAAATATCATATAGTTTTATGTGTTTCCATCTGCATCCAGTTTGGGGTAAGACCTTGTATTCAACCTAACCCTGCTTGTCCTTGAGTTAGAAGGATGAAGCAGAGGGTGTCAGCCTCCCAGGGTGCTTCTTCCTAACCTTCCTTATTGTCCTTCTGTGCTTCCTGCACCAAATCTCCCAGAGTCTGGGAGGGAATAATAGATGGTCAAATGGATTGGGGGAGGGTTTTTTTCCCCAAATAATTCAGGGTTCTCTTACCATTTTTCTCTCACTCCCAGCTCCAAGCAGTATATGCTCAGATCTGAACTTGACATTGCTCCACAATGTATGTTTGCCATAATTATACACTCAGGTGCAATGTACATGACCTTAAACACCCAGGGTGGACTTGTGAATCCGGGACTTCCCTGAATTAACCCTGTTCAAGGGGCAGGAAGCAGGGGCCTGGGTCTGGTTCCCTGTGCAGTCTCTTCGATGGGGAACATATTAGAAATACATATTTGAAACAGAGGAGATTATGAGCCAGCCTTTCTTCTCTTGCTGGTGTACTTGTTTACCTGCTGAATTCAATGAGGTGATCCTGTCTTCAACAAATAACTGAGTAGAAGTGTCTGAGGGCAGCTTAGCAAATGCAGAAAATATGCCTGCCTGCCTGCCTTTTTCCTCCCTTCAGAAATTTAGCCCCCAGACCACAGAACTGTGAAAATGAAGCAGGCCTCCTAAATGGGGCTCAGCTCAATTTCTGTAATCATGTTTAAAGCAAAGTATGTTGCTTATTTCTAAAATTGCATAGTACCTCCACTACTAACCATTTTGCTGCATAGAAGTGGGAGAAGTACTTCTGCTAGGTATTTCACCACTAGAGAGCTATACAGAGAAGCTCATTCACATCCTGATTCATCGTTGTTGATACAACTTAATATCATGTCATCATCACCCGATATGGGCTGTCAAAGCCCAAGGGTTGCTGCAGATCTCATGATGAGCTGGAAAGAGCTGGAAAAGAGTTCAAAAAAATAATGTAGCTGAGACTCAGATTCTCAGAATCATGGTTTATGCATGCCCAAACATTCCTTTAGGTGGTCATTGTTCCTTTCGGGAAGATTTCCAGGGATGAAGACTTCACAGATTATTTTCATAGTAAAAAGTATTCAAATTGGCCATTTATGTCCACCAGCTGACAAATTTAAAATTCCATGGAAATCAACATAGTAAACTCAAGTTTTCTTCTCTTCTCTTCTCCTACCCATGGTGACTTTACACAGGGCATATTCCCAGAGCAGTGCTCCTGGCACACCGTGCCCTTAGGCACATGTTGAGACATGAGCCATCACCTCCTTTGCAACTCTCCCTGCTATCACTTTTTAAATTTATTTTATTTTATTCATTTATTTAATTTTTGGCTGCATTGGGTCTTCGCTGCTGCACACAGGCTTTCTCTAGTTGCGGTGAGCAGGGGCTACTCTTCATTGTGGTGTGCGGGCTTCTCATTGTGGTGGCTTCTCTTGTTGTGGAGCATGGGCTCTAGAGGCGTGGGCTTCAGTAGTTGTGGCTCACAGGCTCTAGAGCACAGGCTCAGTAGTTGTGGCACATGGGCTTAGGTCCTCCGTGGCATGTGGGATCTTCCCAGACCAGAGCTCGAACCCATGTCCCCTGCATTGGCAGGCAGATTCTTAACCACTGCACCACCAGGGAAGCCCTCCCTGATATCACTTTTGTTAGCCTTTCTGGTATCTATTCAGAAACATCTGCTCCCCATTTCTTCTTATTGATGCCTGGTCAGCATCAATCATGTAAATAAATTTCTATTCTTTGGAGGAAAATAGCCAAGGTTCTCAGAGATGGGACCTAGGAAGAGACAAAAATCCAGGACACATCTTTAGTCCAGATGACACTGCAATATGTTTCCATTCCCTGCTGTTTGATGAGATTCTTACTGGAGAGTGAAGTGAAACATGTCTCTAGTGGCACCTTGTCCCCAGCTGACTCAAGTACCTCCCCATGGACGTATTAAACCACCCCCCAGGGGCTTCCCTGGTGGCGCAGTGGTTGAGAGTCCGCCTACCGATGCAGGGGACACGGGTTCGTGCCTCGGTCCGGGAAGATTCCACATGCCGCGGAGCGGCTGGGCCCGTGAGCCATGGCCGCTGAGCCTGCGTGTCTGGAGCCTGTGCTCCGCAACGGGAGAGGCCACAACAGTGAGAGGCCCACGTACCGCAAAAAAAAAAAACCAACAAAACCACCCTCCAATCACCACCACCACCAGGATCTCAAGGCTTCAAGTCGAAAGTAGATCCCTTTGCAGAAAACCTCAGGCCCTGACCTGCTAGGTTATCTTCGCACTAATCAAGCATCTGATTTCCACGCCTCACCTGTATACACGTGTCATTTTTTTCATGTTTCTGTAGTCTTTCTTGGAACTTTATTTCTATACTGTTCTTTAAAAGTACAAGATTTAAGTCTAATATTTTAATATAGAGAGGGCTTCCCTCTGTTTCCGTAGGCTTATTTACATGAGAAAATAAGCTCGAGGCTGCTCAAGTGGTGAATTTCAACCAAATAAGGATTTACTGTTCATACCACATTTTATCAAGGCCATCTCATGGCAGAGGTGAATCTGGGCATCTTATGCTTTATGCTCCTTTATGCTCCACCTCCCACATTTTTACGCATGGGAAATTATATGAACATTAATTGCAGGGAAACACTGAAGATAAGTATGCTATATGGGTGAGGAGAGGGGTAGATGGCTGGAGAGGGAAGAGAAAAGGGGGGGAAATGGGGCAGTGGCTCTTTACAGCATCTGACTTCTCCTGTTTTCTCCTCCCTGAGTCATTTTCTAAATCTAGTACTGGGGCCTCTAAAGCTTGGGGCCAGTCATCCTTCCAAAGTCTATCTTCCTAGGAATGAAAGGACTTTCATCAATATCCCATCACCTTTTTATAATTTGGTATTTGTTTCCACATTTTGTGGATTAAGAAACTGAGAACCAGAATTTACAGAGGTCATTCAGTCAGTTGGCATATTCCTGAATCACAACAAATTGGCAAAATCTTTGAGAATTCTGTTTCTGATACAGTTTGATTCTGATTTTATTTTTCATTTTTAAGTTTATTGTTTGTTTGTTTCATCCCCTGTGGATTACCTGATCACTGTGGTCTTTGTCCTAATAGATTTCAGTGCTTTTAGTTCTAAAAAATGCACATAACCAGAACACTTGTAATAGGTTTGTTGTTAGAGCTCTCTCCTGGTCACCAGTTCTCAACACGTGCATTGTAGGATTCGGAAGACAAAATCCTTTGGAAGAAGCTGTAAAACCCAATCCTTCTACATATGGATCATTTTAAGTTGTAAGGAATGAGCATCTCAAGATTCTAGTTATCAGTACAGACCAGATGGAAGGTCTTTGTGAAATCTGGCTTGAGAAAGAAAGCATTTTTAGAGCAAGAAGGTAATATTTTGAAAGATAGCAGCCAGTAGCAGCAGCAGCTTGCAGTTCTAAAGCTCTCAGATCCTTCTAACAACCCCATCTACCGAAAATGCCCAAGTAATGTAAAACCAGACCCTGAGAAATATCTTTCCTTATCTGCAGCCGTTCTTTATCCCTTTATAAAATAATAGGTATATGGTGATGTTTCCAAGGGATCTGGGAAGGATCTGACTTAAACTTGAAAGTATGGGTTTGGTTGGGACAGCTTGCCCAAGAAAGTCAAATTTGTGTCAAGATCTGTATTCTTGGGAATCAAAGACAAGCCAAAGTGTCTTTTGGGAGTAAACTCTGCCTAATAGTGAGATTGATAGGCAATACCTCCCAGAAAATGACTTCAGCTACAGTATTATAATAATGTGCAGAGTTTTCATAAGCCCATTCATATATGGTGGAATGGGGAAAAGAGGAGGGAACTAATGTATGATGAGTGTCTGCAATGCTTCAGGAATTGTGCTAAGAACTGCACACATATTCTTTTACTTAATGCTCACAGAAGCACTGCAGGGTAAGTATTATCAACCCCTAAAATTCATTCATTCATTTAAAAACTACATTTGTCATCCAACTGCTGGACCTGCTGTCCTTTTCAGGAAGCTGCAAAAAATCCAGAGTGAGTGATGTGAACACACACAAGGGGAATAGCTCGAGAGAAGGTTTGAAAAGAATGTTGGTCATGGAGGGGATCCTATGACTTGGGACTTTACTCTGTAGGCCTGGGGGAATCATTACAGAATTTGTAAATGTATTTAAATGTATTTATTAAGAATAATATACATTTAAAAAGTGTACAAATCATAAGTGTTAAGCTCAGTGACCTTTCTCAAAGTGAACATACCAGGTAACTAACCACCACCAAGATGAGAAATAGAACCTCTTCACTACACAAATCTCTTCTGTCCCCACCCCATCACTCCTTCACCCTCCTCCCTAAATGTAACCACTCCCTGCCTTCCAACATCATAGATTTTTTTTTTTTTTTTTTTTGCGGTACGCGGGCCTCTCACTGCTGTGGCCTCTCCCGTTGTGGAACACAGGCTCCAGACGCGCAGGCTCAGCGGCCATGGCTCACGGGCCCAGCCGCTCCGCGGCATGTGGGATCCTCCCGGACCGGGGCACGAACCTGTGTCCCCTGCATCGGCAGGCGGACTCTCAGCCACTGTGCCACCGGGGAAGCCCTGATTATTTTAAGCTTTATATACACATAAATCACATAGAATGGTCTCTTTTGTGATTTGGCTCAATCTTACATTCATGAGATTTATTCTTGTGGATGGTGATACCAGTAGCTTGGTAATTTGTTGCTGTGGTTGAAATCGCATTGCATCGTATGAATGCGCCACAGTTTAATGAATTATTCTACTGTTGATGGGCATTTGGGTTGTTTCCAGCTTTCTAAACCTGGTGACTAATGTTTCCTTTCACCAAGACTGAGGACACAGGAGAATGAGTAAAAACGCATTTGTTGGCTCTCAGAAGGTTAAAAGAATTGCCAAACTGGGGACCTCCCTGGCGGTCCAGTGGTTAAGACTCCACGCTTCCAATGCAGGGGGCGTGGGTGCGATCCCTGGTCGGGGAACTCCCACATGACGCGGGGTACGGCCAAAAAAAAAAAAGAATTGCCCCAATCTGTGCTTCTGCCACAAGCACTCTGTCCCCTGGCTCCCCCCATGACCCTTCCTCCTGCCCCAGCAGCCCTCACACCCTGAATTATAATGGGAACCTCAAAGGGAACATGAACTACTTCGTATTTCCTGAGCTGGTGACCTGTGAATCATTTGCTTTCCCTTCAGTTTTACCTCCTTTCAGCGGCACAATTCCAAACAAAGAAGGAGATGATGAGGAATCAACTAAAACTTTTTTTTTACCTTTTAGACTACAAGACAGAATTCAGGGCAAGAGAATGGAAATAAAGGAAGTAGAATGTAGAGAGCCTAGTCTTGTTCTGGTTGGTTCAGGGGGACTGACCCAGTTAAAATGTGCAGAGCGGCAGATGCCAGCAGTGCACGAAAGACAAGCACTATCTGAAAATGCAGTTAGACCGCCAATGGGCTGTGTACTTGGCTTTGATGGGGACCTGTCACGGGTCAGCCTCTCCAAGAAACACACTCTGAGATGGGATTTATGGTACCGGATGTGTATTAGGGAATGCCCAGGGGAACCACACCAGAGGAAGGGGAGGAAGCAGGATTGGGCAGAGGGAGAAGTTGAGCTGCAATGTGGGCCTCCGGGGGGCGCCTGAGCATTCTAGAATGATCCACCAGAGTTGTCCCAAGCTGGGCCACAGGGTCAGGCTTCCCAACCTTTCCTCCGGCAGGAACTGAAAGTGGCTGCCCTGAGAAGGGCACAACCCAGCTCTCTGCAGCTGAGGACAATCCTGAAAGGGCTGTCCTGACCCAAACCCAGCGGCCTAGCTACAAGCCCTTTCTTTTTTTTAATTAAAAAAAAAATTTTATTGGAGTATAGTTGATTTACAATGTTGTGTTAGTTTCAGGTGTACAGCGAAGTGAATCAGTTGTACATGTACATATATCCCCTATATTTTAGATTCTTTTCCCATATAGGCCATTACAGAGTACTGAAAACGGTTCCCTGTGCTATACAGTAGGTCCTTATTAGTCACCTATTTCATATATCATAGTGTGTATATGTCAATCCCAATCTCCCAATTTATCCCTACCCCCTTTTCCCCCCTGGTAACCATAAGTTTGTTTCCTACATCTGTAACTCTATTTCTGTTCTGTAGATAAGTTCATTTGTACCCTTTTTTTAGATTCCACATATAAGCAATATCATATGATATTTGTCTTTCTCTATCTGACTTACTTCACTCAGTATGACGATCTCTACGTCCATCCATGTTGCTGCAAATGTACAAGCCCTTTCTTGAAGGAGAGATCTGGGCAGCGTGTCTCTGTGTCCATCTCAGGACATTTTTTTATATGGACTCCAACTAGAGAGGGTTAAACTAGATAACTTTCCAGGCTGCTCCTTCTAACTGTGAGATCTGCATTGACTTTTTTCATTATACCCAGGTTTCTAAGCCACTGAAGAGCTTCCAAAGTGTTGTAACTAATTTGCCAATTTGCCTTTCATCTCTCCGCCCTACCATTTCAGCAATACATCACTTAAACCACTCAAAGAAGGGCGGCAAGACCCCCTATAAACACACGTGACCCCTTGATGCAGAACTTCTCTTAAGAAGGTGGGGAGGGTATACTGCCAACTGTCTTCAGTAGTAACCTTTTAGATGATCCTAAAGGGACTGTGTGTGTGTGTGTGTGTGTGTGCATGCCTGTAATGGTGATGCCTGTATTTAACGCTTGAGAAAGACTTTGCTGTAACTGCTCCTTTATAACTGGACCTGCATGAAGACTGAAATATAACAGAAAAACTGCTCATGAAAACCTCTCCTTACTATCTCTGCCTATTCAACTCAGTAACATGCTATCCTGTAAAGGGGTTTTTGCTGTACCTCTTTGACAAGGGACTGGATGATACTTACCAGTTTGAAGAACCTCTTGGAGCAGATTCTGCTGGGGAAACCCCTGCTCACACACCACACGCAGCAGCCCCTGAGCTGGAACTCTGCCTCTGACCTGATGATTCATTCCATTTTGCCTTTAATGCTGGGCTGCTGCTCCCAGCTTTCTCACGACTGTATTTGGTGAATTTCTACCAAGGGCCTCTCCCCAACACTTTTGTGACCTAGAAAGGGCAGAATTATACTCTGCATCCATCGGAGCTCCATTCCTGGGTCCTATTTGCTTTTGCTCCCACTGTTTGGTCTCCTTTCAAAAATGGTTTTACTGTCTGCAAAATCATCATTACGAAAGAAACACGGTCTGTTAAGAAAATGTCATTAGTTTTGGGCCTTCGCTGTGTTAATTTTCTCCAACATTCTTACTGCAGTTCTCCAGTTTGCTTTTCTTGATTGCAGTCTGACGCCTCCCCCTCCCTTATTACCTAAAGTAAGTTCTTTGATCGCTCTGGGCCTTGGTTGTCCCATCTCTTAACATGAGAATGACAATTCCTGCCTTCTAGACCTACTGTGAGGAGTAAAGAAAGGGTAGTGTCACATAGGCTGTGAAGAAGCTGAGGTATTATTACAATCACTATCTTCATTATTATTCCTGTGTGGGGTGTTGTAGAAATAATCCTGACCTAAGTTTAGTTGAAGGATGTGGCGCTGGTCTTGTACAAAATAAACAGCGATGGATCCAGGCTGAGTTCCACTGCCCTGAGCCCTGTCGGCAAGAATTTTTCCTCTTTTAATTACTAAACTTTGCCTCAGATCAGCCCCAGAGCATGCTCTTGTGGGCTGCTTTCTCCAGCCACTCCATCTCCACACTCTGGATCCACTCACAAATCCCCCCTCTGTACATGCAGGAAGAGAGACTGGTCCCAGGGTGGAATTGTGGAATTGCATTTGTCATTGCTCTGCACCTAGAAAGTCACATGGTTTCTGCATGCTCTGTAGTGATGCCTCTTAAACCTCAGTGTGCAGAAGAACCACCTGGGAAGCACGTTAAACCTCAGGTGCCTGGGCCCCACCTGCAAAGCTACTAATCAGTAGGGTGGGGAGGGCAAGAATTTTCATTTCTCACAATCTCCCAGTGATGCTGGTACTGCTTGTCTGCACACCACACTTTGGGTAGCATGGATCTGGGTGGGTGGTGGGGGTGAGGGGGGTGGCCACGGGGCCAGCATGCCATACAAAAGAAAATGTTTTTGTCACAGCGAAATAAACAGAAAACGTATAAGGGAACTCAAAGAACTACAACCCAGATTAGAGGTGTGTCATCTTTAAGCAAGAAAACATTTTGCTGTCATGTTGCAAATACTTTATTACCACAGTCTTCTTTGTGGGGAAAGCAAACTTCCTTTTAAAATGAGCAAAAATATCACATCAGTGAGCCAGTGTTCATCTCAAAGGCTACCAAAAGTTTACAAAATTCAATATATATTCCTAATTTTTTTAAAAACTAGTAAACCGGAAGTAGAAGAAATAAATTTATTAATAAACTAGAAACAGTAAGGAACAGTTTTTCACAGTAAGAACATCTTTCTCAAACAATAGCCAACATCATGCTTACTGGTAAAACACTATAACAATAAGACAAGGATGCCTGCTAATACTACCATTATTTAACTTTCATCTAAATGTTCTAATCAATGTGGAAGGAAGGAAGGAAGGAAGGGGAGCAAAGAAAAAAGAAAAGAGAAAAAGAAAAAAAAAGACTAGAAAAGAGGTGTTATAAATACTGGTCAGGCTGTAGCTGTATTATTATTTATAGATGATGTGATTATCTACTAGGAAAACTCAAGTGAATAAATGAAAAGTGCCATTAAAAAGAATGGAGGAACTCACGAAGATGAGTATACAAAAATATACAAAAGCCAATAGCTTGCCTGATTGGCAACAATATTATTGTAGGGATATCTACAAAGCTTGCAAATCACTGGGGAGAAAACAGGCCTGAGAAATGTCAAAAGATTCTGTCAGAGTCCCAGAAGAATGGGAAATGAAAGCCCACCTCACCTGAAGAAGCTGAAGGAAAGGACCCTACCGGAAGGGACTTCACATTCCAAAACTCATCTCCACGAATTCTGTAATATTTATCACTCCATGGTTTCTGACCACACCATGTGGCACTCTAACTAATTCTCTCCTGTATTACCATAAATGAACAAGAACAGTATCCTTACTTAAGTAGCTTACATCTTTTTTGGTTTTCCCCCTTTTAAAATTTTTATACAATTTTTAAAGGTTACACTCCATTTACAGTTATTACAAAATATTGGGTATATTCTCCATGCTGTACAATACATCCTTGTAGCCTATATTATACCCAAAAGTTTGTACCTCCTACTCCCCCACTCCTATACTGCCCCTCCCCCTCCCACTGATAACCACTAGTTTGTTCTCTATATCTGTGAGTCTGCTTCTTTTTTGTTATATTTACTAGTCTGTTGTATTTTTTAGATTCCACATGTAAGTGATATCATACAGTATTTGTCTTTCTCTGTCTGACTTATTTCACTTAGCATAACACCCTCCAAGTCCATCTATGTTGCTGCAAATGGCAACATTTTGTTCTTTTTTATGGCTGAGTAGTATTCCAGTGTGTGTGTGTGTGTGTGTGTGTGTGTGTGTACACACACACACACCACATCTTCTTCTTTTTTTTTCTTTTTTTAGTTTTTGGCCACACCCCACGACATGTGGGATCTTAGTTCCCTGACCAGGGATCAAACCCACGCCTTCTGCATTAGAAGGCAGAGTCTTAACCACTGGACCACCAGGGAAGTCCCTATACCATGTCTTCTTTATCCATTCATCTACCGACAAACACTTAGGTTGCTTCCATATCTTAGCAATTGTAAATAATACTGCTATGAACATTGGGGTACCTGTATCTTTTCAAATTAGTGTTTTTGATTTTTCAAATATATACCCAGGAGTGGAATTGCTGGGTCATAAGGTAGTTCTATTTTCAGTATTTTGAGAAACCTTCATACCGTTTTCCACAGTGGCTGCACCAATTTACGTTCCTACCTATTATGTATGAGGGTTCCCTTTTCTTCACATCCTTGCCAACATTTGTTATTTGTGCTCTTTTTGATGATAAGCAGCTTACCTCTTAAAACTTTATTTCATGGTGCAGATTTTAATGTTGAACTCTGCCCTTCTAAAAGAAATTTTTGTCACCTGGCAGAAGAAGTGGACATTTAGTAATCCATAAATACTCCCCTACCATATAGTCCAGCATAATTTAAGTAAACATTCAAGGAAAGAAGCAGAGTTTCCTCTTTCATTATGTTTTCATTTGAACTGTTTTAACTTTCTGATCATTCTGTCCCTCTGAACCTAATTCAGTTCCTTACAAAGATGGTCTAAAAAAAATCAAGTATTAAATATGACATTTTATTAGCAGTTGGCAATTAGCAAATAAATTTACAGGATACATCCATATTGGCAAGCATATTTCATAGATTCTAAACTAGTAAAGCAGTGTAATCTCCTCACCCTTTCTGTGACATGATAAGCCTGTTTCTAAGGCCACCTGAGACCTCACCTGATGTCCAAGGCATTGGAGGACCAAAATGTGCTGACCCCAGGATTTGGCAACTTACATATAAATGAAGCGTCTTATCAAGAAGGCATGAAAATGACTTTAGAGGAAAGAAAAATCTCCAAGCTCACGAGTCGTGCTTCGTTTTCAGCTTGGTAGCAGAGGCAGTGCTCTTGTGATACAGATAGAGCAGTTTTCTCCAGCACATCCGTGGCCATTTATACCTTTACCAAAAAGGTGGCCAGCCAGGTCCCACTGATTTTTGGATAATCTCTCATATTGCCTTAGTTTACTGAGTGCCTCTTTCTCAGACACATTTAACACTGACATGCATTTAATTAATAATTTATGGTTCATACTATTGTTATTACAATTGCAACACATTACTGTTATTATATTAAAACATGTGGTATTAGTAGCATATGGTTTGCCGGTTTAATAAAAATGAGCATGAATCTGAGGGTGAGGATGCATGGAGCAAAGACTTAAGGTCAGAGAACCTGGATTAACATCCCAGCCTCCTGGCTTGTGAGCTGCATGGTTTGTCATCATTACCTTTGGACAATAATACCTGCCCTGCCACCTCTAGAGAAGTTTCTCAAATCAGTGTGTGCTGTAGGAATTCATCCTTTACAAGATCACCTGTGTTAAGTCAAACTGCATCTTGTCTTCCTCCAAGGGGACAATTCAGCATGGAACTCAAACTTTGGAGTTCAGCGAGCCAGGTTCAAATCCCAGCTCAGCCACTTGTTAACTGCTTGCTTTGGGGAAAATTACTTACCTCTCTAAACCTTAATGTCTTCATTTGTTAGACAGGGCTGGCATAATAGTACTACCTCATAGGGCTACTATGGGAATTTAAAATATGTATTAGTTACCCATTGCTGCATAACAAATTACCCCAAAGCCTAATGGCTTAAAACAACAGATTTTCATTATTTCAGGGTTTATGTGGGTCGGGAATCTGGGCATGGTTTAGCTGGGTCCTCTGGCTCAGATTTCTCACAAGGCTGCAATCAAAGGGTCAACCAGGAGTGCAGACATCTCAAGGGGCAACTGAGGGAAGATAAGCTTTCAGACTCACTCATGTAGCTACTGACAAGCCTCAGATACTGGCTGGCCAGAGACTTAGGTTCACTGTCACATGGACCTCTCTATAGAGCTATTATCAACACAGCTTGCTTCTCCCAGGTGTTGCAGCTTGCTTTCCCCAGAGCTAGGGCTAAAAGGGAGAGATTCCGAGATGGAAGCCACAGTCTTTTTATAACCTAATCTCAGAAGTGACATCCCATCACTTGGGCTGTACTCTGTTCGTTAGAGACAAGACACTAGTTCCAGCCCATACTCAGGGGAGGGAGTTACACAGAGGCATGAGTACCAGGAGGAACAGATCACTGAGGTCCCCTTTAAGGCTGTCTACCACAATATGACGATATATGAAAAGTTGTTTGATAAAGACTCAAGTCAGTATCAGCTGCTATTACTACCTCACAGTACTGTTCTTAGTCTGAAATTAGAAGCCATGTAATCTATCAGAATATATGTAAAAGGAATTTGTAAAATGTAAAGATCCTTGCAAAATAAAGGTTTTATTAGGTTTATAACATTCAAAATCTACTTCCAAATTATAGGTGGTGATACAAAAACAGCAAATCAATGAGTAAGTGACCTGAATTCTACACCTTGCTCTGCGAATGCCCTTGTAATAACCATTTATTTGTTTCATGCCTTAGTTCTCTTATAAGAGCAATACTAATAACAGCCTTGCCAGGATAAAATGTAATAGCGTACATAAAACTATGCTGAAACCTAAAGAAATGAGATGCTGATGGTGATGCTGATGGTGATGATGACAATGACGATGATAAAAATGATTATATATTTCAGCTACTGCTTCTTGGTCCTTTGTTGACAGTTCAAGTAAACAGATGTGATTTTTTTTATCAGTTATATTTGAAATCTATGCATAAAATCCAGCTACTCCCAGTTTTTACACTTTTATATGGTTTAATCTTATCTGGCTTTGCATATTAGATATGCTGCTCTGAAAAGTGGATGCAAATAGAACTTTTGGAAGCTGACCCACAATTCAAATGCACAGAAAGGGTTTCCATATATCTAGTGGAAGTTCACAATGCATGTGTAACATAATTAGTATTTTTGTAATAGAAAGAATTATCTTTACCTAATTAGCCTGAGGTTTCTGACATTATATCAAGTGCTTTAGTATTGGGCACACCTGGATAAATACTCTTCTAGTATATGATCAAGCCTTAAAGTTATTAGAGAAAGAACTTGCAAAACAGCCTTTTGAAGTAGGCAAATATAACTTTTAGTTATCTCCAAGAGTGCTTTATGTTTAATTCTTGTGCTATGTACACTTCATCTCTCACTGTACACTGACTCCAATTTAGCAGGTACAAGTTCAAAATCTCCTGTTCAACCACATGTGGTTTTTTCCCCCTGCTTATAAATGTATTACATGTTCATTGTAGAAAATATGGAAATACAGAAAAGTGTACAGAAGAGAATTAAAATTATTCAAAACCCCACCACCAAGAGATAGCCACTGTTGATACTTTGATGTATTTTTGCTCCCAGTGCTTTTACTCTATATAAACAGATGTTTCTTTTTTAATAATATTAGAAGCATACTATGTGTTTTTTGTATCCATTAACTTTTTTCCAATTGACGTTATATCTTTAATAGTTTCACATATAACTAAATATTCTTTTAAAACATCACTTCTGGGCTTCCCTGGTGGCGCAGTGGTTGAGAGTCCACCTGCCAATGCAGGGGACACGGGTTCGTGCCCCGGTCCGGCAGGATCCCACATGCCGCGGAGCGGCTGGGCCCGTGAGCCATGGCCGCTGAGCCTGCGCGTCCGGAGCCTGCGCTCCACAACGGGAGAGGCTACAGCGGTGAGAGGCCCGCGTACCGCAAAAAACAAAACAAAACAAAACATCACTTCTTATAAGTATATATTGTATGGATATATCGTAACATTTAACCAATCATTACCACTGGATTTTTAGATTGTCACTTTTTTAATACTATAAAATTAGAGTGTGAAATTATATACATTTAATACTATAACATAGCATGAAATTTTTTACTTAAATCTTGTCGTTATTCTAGCTATTTTGGTAAGCGGTTTGTAGCAAAGGAGTTCTTGACGTAACTAGAGGGGAAATGAGTTTTGGTAATTTAATTGTGATAGGACTTACATACACACCACAGCCTTTTCTTTCCCTTCCTTCCCTCTTTTGGCAGCAATCTATAGGCTTTTAGTGCTGGAAATTGTCAAAGCAACAATCTAATTGGAGTGGCATCTGTCCTTTTTTCCCTACCCAGCATCCATCCCCTTTCTCTGGTAATAGTGCCCTGATTTTTCTTGAAGAACCACACCTCTTTTTCCTCAGTCTGCATGACCCACTCAGGTCAAACTGAATGCACCCTTGACTCCCAAGAGTTACACGTGACCCAGACCAATCGCAACATCTTGCTCTTCTAGCCACTGTGATTGGTTCAGGGATGTCCCGTGGTCCAGAACAAACCAATCAGAACCAGTGAAACTCAGTTCAGAGGTTTACAGGTGCCGCCAAAGCCTTTTATCTGTATCGGCTGGGTAGATCTGAGGATCGACGCCTGGAAATGCTGGGACCTGACCTAAGGGGAAAGCCCCCTAAAGATAACACCTTACATGGTGAAAAGAAGAGATGGAGAAAGCGTCTTGATTTAACTCTTTGACTTCCTGGATCCAGCTGTTCCTGGATCTACCCTGGACATTAAAGTCTCACGAGCAACTCCCTTTTTTGCATAAACCAATTTAAGAGGATTTCTGTCATTTGTGTTTGAAAAGATTCTCACTAATCCAGAGATCTTACACCCTCAACTGATGAAGAGGAGTTGTGATTAAGATAGTATAAATTCATACTTTATAACTTTATGAGTTGTGGTTAAGAAGATTCTGGAGCTGAATCGTGTATCCATCACTCACTGTGTAACTGCGGGAAAGTTAACATGACCTTCCCTCCGCCTCAGCTTCCCTACTTCTACAATGAGGAAAATGAAGGGTTAAATACATTAATATGTGAAAAGTGCTTAGAACAGTGCCTGGCACCTCCTAACTGCTAGCTAATTGTGCCCCTGCTGCCGCTGTTGTTAGTTTGAAGGTGGAAAGTGAAACACAGGAGAGGTAAGTGACCTTTTTCACTCAGGGCTTTGTTCGTCAACCAAAAATTCAAACTTAGGTCTTCTCTTTTCTGTGCTCAGTTAACGATATCATCATCTTGATGACACAGATTTAAGCATTAGGCTTTGAGAGGGTTTCTGTCCGCATATTTGAATATTTCTGTCAAAAGCATTGGAGGGAAATCTGAGGCCCACACAATAGCTTTATGTTGCTAGCAGTGACCAGCCCCTACTGCTAGGACTGTAGGTTATAACTTGTAACTGAATATCTTTTATTATAAGAAATTTAATTAACTGTATTGTTAAATGTATTTATTCAATTAAAATTAAAATACATTTTATTGTAATTTCTATTATTACAAGTGATTGGAAAGAAAATACTTGGTCCCTTTCCCAGCTTTCCTTTTCTTAAGTAAAATATACCTTCCCACTAAACCAGTTGCCCCTGCAGAATGCCTTCAGGTAGTGGGCTCCCGTTACTACTGAGCGCTGGGCAGGCAGCTGGTCTCTCCCAAACGTGAATCAGATTTCATCAAGTCTGGCTCGGAGAGAACGTGGCATATGGCCAATGAATACACAGCTGCCTCGTGAATTTTTTCACCGAGATTAGTCTAATACCTAAGTGTACAGTGAATAAAACACTTTCTAAATAAGAATATTATGTTCACATTCCTTGTCACTGTCAAATATTAAGAGCCAGGTCATTCCCTTGAATTATAACAAAATCCCACTCTCCTGTTTGAAAAAGTCCACATTACTTAGTATTTATTGTCATACTATTCAAGTCCAGGCTGCCTTTTAAATTTTATTATTAAAATTTTTTTCAGACAGCTACATTGCCTGTTATTAAAATAGAAGCTCTTCTGTGAGTGTAGAACTGCTCCATAAAGGCCTCATAAAATTCTGATAGAGATGGAGAGCATGGAAGAATGATGGTGTGATTGGAGGTGCTGGGCCTGGGGCTTTGGAAGGGTCCGATCGCAGTTCCAACACAGCCCTGACACTTCTTGGCTGCCTGCCATTGAGCAGGGTACTTACTACCCTCCACCTTAGTTTCCTCATCTGTAAAATGATAGTAATAATATGCCCTAATGATAATACAACTATTATCAGAATCAAAATTGGGATAACAAAATTGTCAGAATCAAAATGAGAAAATGTATACAATGCTTTTAGCACAGTACCTGCTGCATAGCAAGCCCTCAAAAACAATGAGAGCTGCTTTGTTATTGATTCCAAAGTTTGCAGAATTATCTTTGTAACCACGGGACAATTAGCAAACCTTTCTGGGCCTCAGTTTTGTCATCTTTACAAGTAAATTGGATCAGATTCAATATAAAATGCCTTTCAGGTTTAGAATGCTATGACAGTGCCCATAGGTGTAAGGTAAACCCCAAATCTATAACAGTGTTGATGTTGGGGGAATTTTTTCAAACCTATTCTTCCACGGTGAAATCAAGCTGCACCCATTCTCAGCAAGGTTCCTCCATTCATGACTTTTTCTCCATCCAGTGCTCAGATTTTTCAGCACTTGTTTGGGGAGAAGAGTTAATGGCTCATTGCAGAACTTTCCTCATCATGACAACTTTAATAGTAGTAACAACTTTCTTTCCGATTCCATAATGAATCTTTGTCATAATTAAAGGGCTGCATGATGTTGATAGCACAGACAAAAGTAACCAATTCAAGGATTAACTTGGTTACTGAGGATCACTAATATAGGTTATTCCTTCCCAATTGTTTTGCTGGGGTGGGTGCTGAGGGCACTAATCGTCTTCACTGATTAAGCCAACCTGAAAATCTCTTTATCAGCCCTTACCTTCGTACTTCACCAACACAGCCTTTGAAGTATTTATGTTTTTCTTCTCATGAAGAGCTTTTAATTTTTTTTTTGCCTAGGCTCCAAAGTAAGAAATTAATTTAAAAAGCATTACTTTCAAAGCAGACTTCCGAAAGCCTCCACACATCAACATTAAATCTAAATTGATAAGTATTTTTTTCTTTAAATGATGCAACTTGTAAAACTAGTGGTATATTTCCTGTGTGAATAACTATAGCTATATTGATTTATGAACTCCAGGAAGAATTACCGCTAGGGAAAAAGACAGGCTAGAGGAGCACTAGTTGTGAAGCAGATATAACATTTTAAACTGTGTTTACATTTACATGTGTTTATGTGTTAAGTGATATTTATACTCATTTTCCCAAAATGAATTATAGATTGATGAAGGACGTATTCAAAACTCAATTCACTGGAAGAAAAAACAATAGATATAAATATACGCTGTGAAATTGAAAAATGTTTTTCTTCTAATAATATAAATGGAATAATGCAAATAAAAATGTCACCTAAGTGGCACGCTGTATTTTTGGACCCCAGATTGACTACTGGCATAACTACCAGAAAATAAAATAGAAACTAGATACAGCCAGGCATTGGCAAATATCCTTCCATATTATTGTTAAGAAATTAAAATAACTGCCTCTTCATGGTGTGAATTTTCCTTATTTGAGCCTTTCTTGATTACAAATAACAGATTCCCATTTCAAATTAGCTTAATCATGAAGGCAATTTATTAAAAGTTGCTAGGATATATGGTGGAACCCCAGAGCCACAGCTAGCTGCTAGGAAGTTATCCAGAACCCAGAACCCAGTGTGTATATGTCTCTCTTTTCTCTCCTTCCCTCCTCTCCTCTCCTCTCTCCAGATTGGCTCTCAGTGTTCTGCATGCACGTAGGGAAATGTAGGTATTCTGCAGCTCCCTAGCTCAGATGTCCAGGTTCAGAAAACTCAGAAAACCAGTAAACATCTCTCACTCACAGGTCCAAATTTCTAGAAGAAAGTGATTGGCCCAGCTGTAGTTAGGTATGTACCCTTGGCCCAATGAACAATGGCCAGGCGGTGAGGTTCTGGAATTGCAAACATTGTTGCTGGGAATCTAGTCTTACTGGGAGGGGAACAGTATGCAGGAAAAAAGAGGATATGACTTGTAGAGATACTCCCCCCGAAAGTTGTCTGTTCTTCCTGCATAAACACACACACACACACACACACACACACACACACACACACACACACACCCCTCTACCTATCTCCTTATATGAGGTCTCCCAGCCATACGTGATTAACACAGCTTACACTGAACTACACACTCTCACCCATTCTCCTCCTAAAGGGAGATAATCCTATCAGTCATATCTAGCAACTAAAACCAAAAATGTCATCGATGGGCCCCTATCCTCAAAATGAATGATTTCCAGCTTAGCCCATTTTCCCTCTAGACCAGACTCCATTTTGTCGGACAATGCTCTTTTCCATCCTGCAATTCAATGGTTAGATGGAAAAATTAAAAAGCTGTCAGAACCACAAACCACCCCCACTTAGAAAAAGATACAAGAAGCAAAAGCCTTCAAGGCAACACCATGCATTGGTTACCAGACCACAGAATATATTGCATCTCACAGGAGGACAAGGATTAAAGGGAAGGATAAAAATATTTTATGGGCCTCCATTGGTGTTGTGGTGGTGTTGTCTTGCTTAATTAACTGCTTCAGTAAAACATAATGCAAATGAGGGAATTCTTTCTGCATGCTGCCCTGAGTGACTTAGCCAATCAGTTCCACAGTCTCTCTGTAGTTCTGTAGCCTTCTCTATTGATACAGTTTCTCTCTTGGTCAAGATTCTTTGGTTTGCAAGTGAAAACATACACAGATGTAAAAACACACAGCTGAGGGGGAAAAATAGGTTAGGAGTTTATTGGAAGGGTACAGGGGTGTACCAGTTAGCTACTACCGGATAACAACCTCAAAACTTAATGACATAAAACAGCACCCTTTATTTAACTCAGTTTTGGAGACTGGGTAATTTTTCTGGTGTGGTCCAGCTCAGCTGGTCTCTGCTGAGATAGCTTGTGTATCTGCACACAGCTGGCATGTCAGTTATAAGCCTGATCTAGTGTGTTCACACACTTACGGGGATTGGCAGGCTGCCGTCTAGTGCACTTAAGTGGGCCATTCAGGATACTAGACAAGGTGTCCTCACTTGGTGGTCACAGGGTTCCTAAAAGAGCAGCTCTTGAGACCCAGAATCAAAACTCATACAATTCCATTTTTGCCGTGGAAAAATGGTCAAAGTAATTCATAAGTTCAAAAGTAATTCATAAGTTAAGCCGGATTCAAGAAATGGGGAAAAGATCCACCTCCCGATGGGAGGAGCTGCAGAATAGTATGGGCATTTCTGCAATCTCCAGCAAGTGATATTTCAAGGAGGTCCAAGATAATGTGAATAGCCAGACACCACAGTGGCTAGAACTGGGAATTGTAAAGCTTGCAGAGCCTGGGGGATTTCCATTTTCATTCAGGCTATTGTCTGCCTCTCATCATAGCTAGCTCTGCTCCCCTCAGTAAGACAACTGACTTTATTCTGTGACTTTCTTCTCTTGTGTGTGTGTACAAGACCAAGAGGATGGCCCCACAGTTCACCAGTGCACACGTCTTCAGTTCAAGTGACCAATAGACAGCTGTTCACCCAGCCCATCCACCGTGTCTGGGGGGAGAGCCACAGAATAGACACATGGTAGCTGGGAGCCCACCCTGTGGAAGAGGAAGTTTGGGGATCCTTCTCAGAGGATGAGAGAGACCCAGGAGGCACTTTCTGTCACCATAAGTAGTGACAAAGCCTGTGTGCTATAAGAAAGACAACTCTCCAAATGAAATATGTACCCTATGGCCAAGTCAGTAGCAGGCAAGTGCAACAAAAATTGAAAACAAGCTTGTCATTTTCTTTTATTTCTTCTGAATCTGAAGCTCCTGTAAATACTTTCTGTTCTTTTAGAAGGTTTATAAATGATATTTAATGGAAGTCAAATTTGGTCTGCAGCATATTTTGTTCATTCAAATTTTCCCCATTATCTTGGGAGCATCCCCTAATGAACATCCCCTACTCCAGAGCGCCAGCACAGCATCCTTTCCATCCATCTGGGAAATGGGCACAACATAAACCAGAGCAAATAGACTATCTGCTTTCTGATAGCAAGTATGATTTCAGGAGTTTCTCTGAGCCCGTGTCTTATGACTTCACCACATTTTCCTACACTTTCTGGAGGTCCAGCAAAGAGTCAGTTTTCCCTGGCAATCTTTTTTTTTTTTTTTTTTTTTTTTTTTTTTTTGCGGTACGCGGGCCTCTCACTGTTGTGGCCTCTCCCGATGCGGAGCACAGGCTCCGGACGCACAGGCTCAGCGGCCATGGCTCACGGGCCCAGCCGCTCCGCGACATGTGGGATCTTCCCGGACCGGGGCACGAACCCGCGTCCCCTGCATCGGCAGGTGGACTCTCAACCACTGCGCCACCAGGGAGGCCCCTCCCTGGCAGTCTTGTTGGGGCAAACAATATCTCTTGCTGGCACCACTGCTTATTTTCTACAGAGCGATTGAGAGGGACTATACACCCCATGCAGATTATTTTCCCACCTGCACTTACCCATCATGGAACCTTAAGCAAAGCCTCCTGTCAGCTTGTCACCTACAAAATCTAGATATAAAATATCTGCTCTTGCTGGTACTCAATATGTTGGTTATCAAGATCAAATAAGTCCAGGTCTACATGCGGTAGCACCTTGAAAACAGTAGAATGTTCTGTACATGAAAAGAAAAGGAACTTCTCTCACAGATGCTTGGTAGTGAGATCAATTGGAATAGGTTATTGTATGCCCAGTGTCGTAGTACAGAAGTAAAACCCCACCCTGTAAATGTAGATGAGCCTGTGGAGAATTGTTCCTCTGCTACCCCAGCCTGCTGCTGCCCCTTGCAGTATCCCGGAGGCTCTTCCTCTCAGCCTTCCTCTTTACATACAAACACTTGAATAAGTCTGTCAGAAGGAGGTGGAAGATATGAGAACTTAACCAAGTTTGGTTCTCCCAGGAAAAGCCTCCAGAAAGCTTGCCAGTGGGTTCAAAGATGATTTGTCACACTGGTCTGGTTTAGAAGTCCTTTGGCTCACCCACTTTCTGATATCCCTTCCATAATTTTCTCCTAAGTTTATCATTACTGTCTTCTCTGATTTCCTTTGAATTTTTTTTAACAGATCATGCATTCCCATGCTTGAAATTACTCCCAAATGTCAAGAGGACTCTTACAAAATGCCCAAACAGCCAATCTTCAAATTATGTTCTGGGTGTAGTAACTTTTGCCCTAATTTTCAATTATTATACTTGAAAATTTTCCATTACTTCAATATTTTGTTTTGATAAATGTCAAATCTACAGAAAAATTAAAAGACTAGTACAATGAGCGTGGGTATATCCTTCTGGATTCTTCAACTGTTAACATTGTCCCACATTTATTTGCCTTCTGACTCTGTCTCAAAATCTCTCTCCCCCTCGCTCGAGTATGCATATTCGTGTGTGTCTGTATGTGTGCATATATACACACACATATGTATAGGTTGAACTACTTGAAGTTACAAGATGTTCTGGGCTCATCTTAGGCTTTCTCTACAACCAATTTGGAATCATCCATTTCTCCAAGGAGTACTGTTTTCTTTTAATGGAGAATTGTACTTAGAAACCACAGTCTGGGCTCTAGGTTTACTTGACACTAAGGTGTCATTGCTTCTAGGCCTTGTTAGTGAACAAAACTAAGAAAACAGTTTTAAGAGTTCCTATTGTTGATGTTTCCAACTCAAATCCAGCACCCCTGAGTTCTTTCTCACCATCTCTTATTTCATATTTGTATCTTCCTTCTTCTACAAATGAGAACTCTTGTTTCCACCTACATCAATGTATTTAATCATGTGTTCTATCCTGCCATACACACAAAATAGTTTCAGAATTACTGTATCCATACTACTGCTAGCAATAAAACTTCTAAGTAAAGGTCAAGATTTCTTTGCAGTTCTTTCTTTCCTTAGGAAAAAAAAAACTGCAAAAAAAGTTCCTTAATATTATAGAGTATGTGTCACTATATTATCAGTTTGATTATGTACCTGTGTTTATATTTACATTCAATTCTACAATTTTCTTTTTCCATTGCTCTTCAATTATTTTTGAACACATAAAATATTTACAAAGTTCAAAAGTCCATCTCCTCACTTTCACTCTGTGTGTGTCTTTTGCCCTAAAGTCAGTTTCTTATAGGCAACATATTGAAGGGTCTTATTTATTTTATCCAATCAGACACTCTTTGTCTTTTGATCAGAGCCTTTAGTCAATTAACATTTCTAGTAATTATTGATGGGTATGTACTTATTGCCATTTTATTCCTTGTTTTCCAGTTGTTTTTTGTAGTCCTTCTTTTTGTTTCTCCCTCTGCAGTTTGATGATTTTGTTTTGTAGTATGCTTGGGTTCCTTTTGGTTTTTGTGTATCTGTTGTAGGTTTTGATTTGTGGTTACCATGGAGTTCACGTATATTGACACATAATTACATCTACTTGATTTAAACTGATAGTCATTTAAGTTCAAACACATTCTAAATGACTTAACATATTTTACTCCCCCTTACCACATTTCATGTTTTTGATGTCTTATTTTACATCTTCATACTTATCCCTTTACGGTTAATTGTAGTTATAGTTGCTTTTACAATTTTTTTGTCTTTTAATCTATTGAAGTGATAAAGTGCTTATTTACGTGATCTTCAGTCTTTACATTGCCTTCCTATTGGGATTTACCCCTCCTATAGATCTTTATTTCTTTTCCATTTAGAGAAGACCCTTCAAATTTCTTTTAGAGTAGGTTTAGTGTTGATGAATTCTTTTAGTTTTTACTTGTCTGAAAACTTGTTTATCTCTCCTTGTGTTCTAAATGATAATCTTGCCGGGTAGAGTACCATAGGTTGCACATTTTTCCCTTTCAGGACTTTAAATATATCATGTCACTCCCTTCTGGCCTGTGAAGTTTCTGTGGAGAAATCAGCTGATAGCCTTATGGGGATTTCTTTGTAAATGACTCTTTGTTTTTCTCTTGCTGGCTTTAGAATTCTCTCTTTATCTTTAACTTTTGACATTTTAATTATGATATGTCTTGGTGTGGGTCTGTTTGGGTTCATCTTGTTTGGGACCTTCTGTATTTCCTGTACTTGGATATCTGTTTCCTTCTTTAGGTTGGGGAAGTTTTCAGCCATAATTTCTTCAAATACATTTTCAATCCTCTTCTCTGTCTCTTCTCCTTCTGAAACCTCTATAATGTGAATTTTGGCACGTTTAATGTTATCCCATAGATCTCGTATGCTGCTTTCATTTTTTTTTTTTTTTTTTTTTTGTCTTTCTGTCTGCTGTTCTGTTTGGGTGATTTCCATTATTTTATCTTTCAGATCACTTACGAATTCTTCTGTGTCATTTAGTCTACTATTCATTGCTTCTAGAGTGCTTTTTATCTCACATATTGAATTATCTTTTTTTTTTTTTTTTTCCTGGTTCGCGGGCCTCTCACTGCTGTGGCCTCTCCCGCTGCGGAGCACAGGCTCCGGACGCGCAGGCTCAGCGGCCATGGCTCACGGGCCCAGCCACTCCGCAGCATGTGGAATCTTCCCAGACCGGGGCACGAACCCACATCCCCTGCATCGGCAGGCGGACTCTCAACCACTGTGCCACCAGGGAAGCCCCGAATTATCTATTTTTGATTGGGTCTTCTTTGTATTTCCTAGTTCCTTGTTAAAATGATCTGTGTTTAGACCAATTCCCTTCCCTAATTCACTTAGCATTTTTATTACCAATGTTTTGAATTCTTTGTCTGACAGATTGCTTATTTCTGTTTCATTATTTTTTCAGGGATTTTCTCTTGCTCTTTCAATTAACAGTAGTTCCTCTTCCTTTTCATTTTACTTAACTTTCTCTGTCTCTATGAATTTAGATGAAACATATGAATTGTGGTCTTGAAGCGGTGTCCTTATGTGGACTATGTAGACTGCATTTGCCCAGTCCCTTTGGTGGGAGTGCTGAATTTGATATGGACACCAGTCACATTTTTCCTCAGGGTGTGGTAACCACTCTCACCTTGGTAGGGGCTGTAGCTGGTGATGGAGGAGCTAGAGCTGGCTCTAGGTGTGAGGCAGGACTTCCTCTCTGTTCAGTGGCCATCACTGCCCTGTCCTGGGTGGGGTCTACTCCCAAGTTACTGGAGCAGAAGCCCTGAGGGTCCAGCTCAAGCTGGCTCTGTTCTCTTTAATGGTGTGTTTTTCTTTCTCCCCGCACTGAGACCTTTGCCCAAAAGGAGGGGAGTGCTAAAGGAAGTGGGGCTCATGTGCTTACAGAGTTCCGATGTGCTGCCTGTGTAGGTGTCTGTGGCTCTGCTCAGATGCAGCCCACAGTTGCATCTTTTGCACTGTTGTGGTCGCCCCAGATCTAGTGCTAGGCAGTGGCATGGAGTGGGTGGGGCTGGAGGTTTTGCTCAGTCTGGGCTGGGGCACACAGTGAGGCAGTGGTGGGGATTCCAGCAGCCACACTGCCATCAAAAGTCTGGGCTGTTTCTGGGGTGCTTTTTGAGTAAGCACCAACAATGGCCACCACTGCCCCACCTGGATTACACCCAGGGACCCCAGGTTGCTTCTGCATTCCTAGGTTGTAGGTTGAGTCTTTTCCCAGGTCCTGGCAGCCCTAGATCCACCGCTATGGAGTAGCAGGGATGGGTTGTTCACTCAGCTCGGACTAGGGAGCACAGCGAGGTGGCAGCTGCTAGGGCAGACCTCTGTTCACCCAGCCTAGAGGCAACCAGCACTAGTGCACTCCTTATGAGTGGAGGCAAAGCTTCAGCCTTTCTATCTGTCCCGGCAATTCTCCAAGCAGCCAAGGGGGCTGGTCTTCTACATGTAGGACCCCAGGACTGGGATGCCCAGTGTGTGGCTCAACCCCTTCACTCCCCAGGGCGAATGCCTGCCTGTGTGATCTCCCTTTTCCTCTTAGTTCCCTCCCAGGGGCACAGGTCTCAACCAGATGGTTTCCTTCCCATCCTACCTGATTACATGTGTATCTTTCTTACAGCCCTGATTATACAGGAGTCCGTCTCCCAGTTTCCAGTTAATTTTCCATGAAAACTGTTCCACATGTAGATGTATTTCTGATGTGTTCATGGGGGAAGGTGAACTCCACATCCTCTTACTCCATCATCTTGATCTCCCTCTTCTGGCCTTAGACCTATATCTGGATTTTGAATCAACACTATAAAGGCTTTTCCCTGGCCTATAAAGAAATTGACCTATATTTTCTTCTATTCTTGTATAGTATTTTTACATTTAGAACTGTAATTAATTGGGAACTTTGGTATGGATCTAATTTTATCTTTTTTCAAATTGCTATCCAGTTGCCCCAACACCATTTAATTTACAAGTCATCGTTATTCCAGTAATGTTAGAGGCAGGCCACTTTTATCATAATCACAATTTCCACTTGCACTTGAATCTACTTGGGGAGTTTCTATTCTGTCCCATCGATCTATCTGTCTATTCATGCACTAATATAAATGTGATACCTTTTCAGCTGGGTTCACACAACAGCTACTCCTTCTGCCGTTGGTTCTTGGAAGGGGTGCAGGGAGGGAGTACCATCAGGCCCAGTATCTCACAGTCTAAAGACTTGGAAAAGTGTTTGTGGTGGACAGACCCTAACGTGATCCCAGTGATTCTGCCCTCTGGTATTCACAATTTTATAGATTCTCCTCCCCTTGAATGTGAGTGAGGCCTGTGACTTGCTTCTAACCAATGAAATACAGCAAGGTTGATGGGATGTCATTCCCTTACATTACCTAAGACTGTCTTGCTAGCAGATGTACTCTTACTCTTCCGCTGGCCTTGAAGAAGCAGAGGGCTCTGTTGTGAACTGTGGAGCAGAGCACATGACAAAGAACTGTGGGTGGGCTCTGGGAACTCAAGGCAGCCTCTGACCAACAACCAGCAAAAAACAAAAACAAACCTGAAGCTCTAGAATCTCTCTCTCTCTCTCTCTCTCTCTCTCTCTCTCTCTCTCCATTGTGGGCTTTAAAGAGGCAAGCTGCCATGAATCCTACAGCCATAAGGAAATTAATTTTGCCAATAATCCAAGGAAGCTTGAATGTGAATCTTTCTGCATTCGGGTCTGTGATGAGAACCGAGTCCTGGTGGACACCCTGATTGCAGACTTGTAAGACCTTAAGCCAAGGACTCAGCTAAGTCATGCTCAGAATTCTGATCACAGAAACTGAGATAATAAACATGTGTGGCTTTAGGCTGCTAAATGTGTGGTAGTTTATTACGTGGGAAGGAACAACTAATAATACAGTGTTCACTCTTAAATCTAAAATAGTATTTTAAGTAATACAATCCTAAGTGTGTATGAGTGTGTGTAGGCTTCAGTAAGAGAAAGTGTGTGTGTGAAGAATGAAACACATTTAAAAATTAAATATGGTTTTAAAAATATGGGGTTTTTTTAGTGTTTAAAATTTATTTTTCATTGGATTGTCATTACAATTGGATATTATGGATATTATGTAATTCTCAAAACAATTTGAACTCATTATAAGTATTGGTAGTTACTAAACATGAAACAATAATTATAACAGCAAATCTTAATAAAATAGATGTGAGAGCTTTGTACCTTTGTGAAAAGTAATTTTACTGACATCAAATGTTTGAATTGCTCCATTTTTTTGGTGCCCTGAATATTTTTACATCTGGGTGCAAAGCACCACAGTAATATAGCTGTTTTCTTCTGGGAGACACAATTTTACACACAAATCGACATTATAAGAGTATATGTGGATGACAAAGTCTGAATATTGATTCCTTTTAAAATGTGTGTTTTTTTAAAAATATGATTTTTAAAATATGATTCCTTTAAAAGTACCCTACTATTAGGATATTTTCCTACCCGGTTTTAAGACCAATGATATATAAAATACAACCTTCCGACACAAAATGGACCTGCCGATTCAGGAAAAGTCTATGGTTTTCCAGCTATGCCTGTGACAGAGTGGAAGAATCTATAAAAACATGTTTTTTTAGAGTCAGAGAGAGCTCGGGTGCTACTTGCTTAGCCTATGGTCTTATTACATGTTATTTACCTTTTTTGAGCTTTATTTTCTTTTTCTGTGAAAAAAAGACCACCACCACCAACCTTAGAGTTTTATGAGAGTTGCATATGCAACTCTTATTTGGCCAGGCTGGTATATGCATATGCTTATTTAGCCAGGCTGGAAGACTATAATGTTAGATTTGTGCTTATTTGTTTGTTTGACTCTTTATTGGTATTCACGGGGTTCCATGGCTGAGTTCCATCACATGCCAGCCTTGTTGTTAAGCATATAAAACAACCATTGTTGAAACTGCCAGTCTCCAGATACCCAACAACAAGGCTGAGGCTCTGAGACAGCTTAGTAAAATCTATCCAACAGAATTGAGAAGGCTTGGGAGCAGATGTTTGGGGGCATTTTAAAACAACTTTAGGCACCAGTCCAGGGGGAATTTTTGTTCAAGTGGAGCTGGCATTGTGGGATTTTTTCAAAAACAATAAGCAGTCCACCATTGTTCAAAGATGATTATTTCCTGCCTCTGAGGCGATTACTTGAGCAATGTATTTCAAATAATCCTGATCTAAGAATTTTTCACTTGAACCTTTGAAAAAAAGCAAGAAAAAATATCTATCTTTTACTCTTTATAGTTGTGTAGAACAACCTCTAATGATTAGGGTATCTGGAAGTTTCTTTTTATGATAGATGCTGGCCAAGACCATCTGTGTTTTTGTGAAATATTGTTAGAATTAAATCCCCAAATTCAAGATGAGCTTTCCCTTACTGTCACTTTTCTTCCTACCTCTTGACTCTTCAGGGACTCTCCATGGATACCTCAGCCCCAGCTTCTCAGGCCTGTGACACTGGAGAAAAAGCACAGTGTGGTCTGTCTTACATCAGTTGATCTGAAGGTTTAGTTCTTTCCATTTGTTTTACAATTTGTTATAAAATAAATTATTTTCCCAGTGGGGGGAAAAAGAAAGAAAGACTTACAGGCATTCGCATGGAAAGATTTCGAAGATGTATTGTTAAATGGAATGAAAGCATGTGATGGAATGAAGACTAATATGCAAAACCAGATCCCACAAGCATGGAAAAGCATGGACAAAAGTCTGCAGGGTGCGTGGTGGTTACACTGGGCACCCATGGAAAGGGAGTGGAGTGGGGAGGGGTCAGGGGGCCTGTTGCCTTTAGTTATGTCTATTTCTGTATTATTTAAATTTTTTACATTTAGGCTCTATTGACTCATTGCTTCATTTCTTAAATTGTTTTCAATTGAAAAAGCACATGCAGCGCTTGATCAGTAGAGGCACTTGTCATTGACAAGCCTATGTTTAAATGTCAGCCCCTCGAAATCACCTTCCTTGATCATTCTATCTATAGGACCCTTTCTTCCTTCACTCTGTCCCTGCTTCCCTCATCTCCCTCAAAACACTTGCCACAATCCAAAATTAAATTGTATCGATGTTTATTCGCCTCTCTCCCGACAAGAATGCAGGTTTTGTGATGGTGGAAGTCTCATGAATCTTGTTCAACTTTGATTCTCCAATGAGAATCTGGAAGAGAACTGGGCATAGAGTAGACGGTCAGTGAATATTTGAATAAATACTGGAATGAATGAGACAGGTGCCCATTTACCCTGTGTTCTCAGCTGCACAACTCCCGAGGGGCAGGAGCTGCAAGGGAAAGTAGCAGCTTTCCCA
The DNA here is from genome assembly GCF_008692025.1 of Phocoena sinus. Taxonomy (NCBI): domain Eukaryota; kingdom Metazoa; phylum Chordata; class Mammalia; order Artiodactyla; family Phocoenidae; genus Phocoena; species Phocoena sinus. Next base: position 69,826,907 of record NC_045774.1, on the reverse strand, counting down.
AGTTCTGTATCTGCTTCCAAAATACCCCTCTCTTCTTTGTTAGAGACACTTGTTTCAAGAGATTCAGAGAAAATTTGCCCCATGAAGGATCCCAGCAGTCACAGATTTGTGATACAGAAGTGTCTACCAACCTGATGTTGGCCTGGCTCCCAAACAGTATGAGGCAGTGTGTTACTCAGGGTTCTCCAGAGAAGCAGAACCAACAGAATGTGTGTATCTCTCTGGCTCGCTCGCTCTATACACGTATTTTTTTAAACACACATTATATCTGTTTATTCTGTAAAAATGTAAAAAGTGAATGTTTTTTTTTCCATCAGGGGACAGCACAAAAGAATAACCACAGCCACCCTCATGTGTAGAGAGAGATGGTCCCATATCAGATTGTGACTCCCATCACAGCTTTGTAGTGAAGCAGTGGTACTATTCAAAAGAATCCAGAATTGGGCTTAAAGTCTCTCTGTCACCTTGCCTGAAGTAGTAAAGAAATGAATTATTCTAGAAGAAAAATAGATGTTTGATATAGCACAACATGAAGGAAACAAGGTGAAGTAATTGATTTTCACTAGTAGTGTTTTTTTTTTTAAGTAGTATGAATTTAAGCTTGTATCCATCTTTTGGAGCTTAGATGTGATAAAAGAATAGCAGCACAGAACAGACAGGCCCTAACTATTGGGAGGGGTTAATGTGAGCTGCTCTACAGAACCAAGCTGCTTCCAAAATTGTCACTATGATTTTTCAGGTACCACTCTGTACCGTGGGCACATTTTGAATTAGAGATTGGTCCTTTCTGTTATTCTCTGTCTTGTCCTGTGCAGCACTTCCACTGGCTCCGGAAGCATCACTCCATATCCTACCAACAGAGAGAGATTGATCTTAAGGAATTGGGTCACAAAATTATAGGGGCTGGCAAGTCCAAAATCTACAGAGCAGTTGCCAACAGGCTCGAGACCCAGGGAAGAGTTCATGTTTCAGCTTGAGCTCAAGGTCAGTCTGCTGGCAGAATTTCCTCTTTCTTGGAAGGCATCAGTATTTTTTCGTTTAAAGCCTTCCACTGATTGGATGAGGCCCACCCTCATTAGGAAGGGTGATCTGCCTCACTCAAAGTCTACTGATTTAAATGTTAGTCTCATCTTAAAAAATGCCTTCACAGGCAGGGAAACTCTGCACCCTTTCCCCATACTTTGCCCTGTGTATGTATCTCTTCCATCTGGTTATTCCTGAGTTATAGCCTTTTATAATAAACCAGTGATCTTGTAAGTAAAATGTCTCTCTGAGTTCTGTGGGCCACTTTAGCAAATTAATTAAACCCAGAGAGGGGTTCATTGCAACTTCCAATCTATAGCAGGTAAGTCAGAAGCACAGGTGACAATCTGGACTTGGGACTGGCATCTGAAGTTGGGAGGGCAGTCTTGTAGGAGTGACCCCTTAACCTGTGGGATCTGATGCTATCTCAGCAAAGATAGGTCAGAATTGAGTTAAATTATAGTGTTGGGACTTCCCTGGTGGCGCAGTGGTTAAGAATCCGCCTGCCAGTGCAGGGGATACGGGTTCGAGCCCTGGTCCAGGAAGATCCCACATGCCGCAGAGCAACTAAGCCCGTGCGCCACAACTACTGAGCCTGCATGCCACAACTACTGAGCCTGCGTGCCACAACTACTGAAGCCCACACACCTAGAGCCAATGCTCTGCAACAAGAGAAGCCACCGCAATGAGAAGCCCGCGCACCACAACGAAAATTAGCCCCCACTCGCCACAAGTAGAGAAAGCCCGCAGGCAGCAGCGAAGACCCAACACAGCCAAAATAAATAAATAAATTTATTTTAAAAAAATTTTAGTGTTGGAGAATTTCTCCTAGGTATGGGGAATCGCCCTCAACACACACACACACACACACACACACACACACACACACACACACACTGGAATTGGTGGCCAGAACCTTTAAAGACTCACCCACATTGTGTGCAGTTGTGCTTTGTTTATTCTCATTGCTATATAGTATGCCAGTGTATGAATATAAAATAACTTTTTTAAATACAAAAAAAAATGCCTTCACAGAAACATTTAGACTAGCATTTGACGAAATATCAGGGTAGCACAGCCTGGCCAAGATGACACGTAAAATTAACCATCCCAGGCAGGATGACAGAGCTTCAGCTGAGGCAGGTGGGTAGATAGTCCAGTGGTGAAAAGATTAGAAACAAGGGTATGTGTGAGGAAGAAGGGGCAAGTTTTATATAACTTCCTGACAGATGTTGAACCTCTCTTAACCCTCTTTTATGCAATGATTGGAAAGAGAATCAGAAGCTGGAGGCAAGGTCAGCAATGGGAGCCCTGGCTTTCCAGTCCCATCTCAGCCAAGTGGGGAGATAAAGCTGTTGGAGGCCAGACAGCTCTGAGTGTCCAGCTTTGACAGCAGTGACCTTCTTCCCCAGTATCACTACATTCTTGGGTACTAGTAAGAAAGCCAATCAATTCTACCCAAATTACAAATAAGTTGAAATGTAATAGGGAAGAACCTTTTGTATTCTATTACAAGTTAATCACTAAAGGGATGTCGTCTATAAGTTTAAATTATACGTAATGGCCCATCTCTGGGAACCCTGCTTCCCAGGTAATGAGCGTTAAGCTAGAATACCTTTGTTTAGCTCACAGGAAACATCCTGACCAGGCCCACCTGTGAATGACTGCAGAGAGGAAGAAATCAACACACTACCTCTGGAGGCTGATGGGAACCAGGAAGTGTTTGACTTTACTGCCTCCCCTTCTAGTATGAAAGGAGCTTGAATTCTAACTCAGGCAAGATGGTTCTTTGGGGGCATGATCCCACCATCTTCTCGGTTTGACAGCTTTTCAAATAAAGTCGTTATTCCTTGCCCCAGCAGCTCATCTTTCGATTATTGGCCTGGTTGGGGGGGGCGAGCAGTACAAGCTTAAGACTCGGTAACAGGGCTTCCCTGGTGGCGCAGTGGTTGAGAGTCCGCCTGCCGATGCAGGGGACGCAGGTTCGTGCCCTGGTCCGGGAAGACCCCACATGCCGCCGAGAAGCTGGTCCCGTGAGCCATGGCCGCTGAGCCTGCGCATCCGGAGCCTGTGCGCCGCAACGGGAGAGGCCACAACAGTGAGAGGCCCGCGTACCGCAAGAAAAAAAAGACTCGGTAACAGAAAGGCAGACTGTCTAAAAAGCAAACTTAAGTGGCACGTGGCACACTGCAGAAGTTGTCTAGATAAATCAGGATAAGATTCGGCCGGCAAGTTTGTAAAGCTTATATTTGGGGTTCCCATTATTCCAGCGGGTGACCCTGACCAGTTAGATTCTCTTTAGGACTCAACTCGGGCAAATGCTCTGTCGTCACAGATGTCCTGTCAAGTTCTGCGGAGCTGCAGGTGGCGAGAGCAGTGGAACAGGGACGACCCCACCCGGAAAGTGGAGGTTAATGAAAGGATGTCAGAGGAACAGGATTCTAATGGGCTTTAACACCTCTCCGGGTGATGCGGGACCAGTCACTTAATCTTCAAGCCTCCGTTTCCTGTCTGCTTCTCTCCCAGCCCTACAATTTCCTGGGACTTCTAATCTTAGACACTCTGATGGTCATAATGGCCTCAGTCCCCTCTCCTAATACCTAATGCTAACACTCTATGCCTTCAGATATCTGCCACTGCAGCTGTTGATTTTATCTCCACCACTTCAGTCACGAAAAACCATACTAAAAAACAGTTCTTTTCCCCACACTGGTGAGTCAGAATACAGGTTCTGAATTGCTTTATACATACACTGTATGTTTATCTAATTATAAGTAGAGAATTATACCGTGCCAGTGATAAAAACAAAGCGAGGAACTATCAAGAGAGCCTGGCCATATTTCCAAATACTACTATATTCTTTCACAGTTTGGTTTCAAATCAGCTTCCAGTATTTGGGGAGTCAGGTTTTCTTTTTTTAATATTCCTGCTGTTCGCTTGATTCAGAAAATCTCTTGTTGCTATGGAAGTCGAATGGGTTTTTTTTTCATGTTTTCAAGTCCTCTCTTCATGCCTTTACAATTAAAAAAGTCAGACCTAATTATAATGCTAAACATTTCAATGCGAGATCACATGTGAAATAAAAGAGAATGCTTTTTCTGACTCGGTTTATTATTCTACCCGACTTTAACTCTTTCCCACTCTTTCACATCCCACTTAAATGAGACTAAGGTGTGATGAAAATCAATTATATGACTTTAATTTGTCCAAGCTTGGGATCAAATTTTATTACTCTTTTCCTGAGCATCTGGTTATTCTAATTAATTTTCTCCTCCTTATCAGCGAGTTTAATGATTCACTTCCATGCCCTTATTTTGCCAGGCGTGTCAGAGCGCTTGGCCAGAGGTGTCTCCATGGCTGTTAGGAAGGTCTGATTCTGGGAGAAGAGCCAGGAGCAGGGCGCTGAGAAGGAGAGGAGGGATGAGGTCATTCCACTGAGCAGTGACTGGCACCTTCATTTTGCCTGTAGGCTTTGTAATGTCCACGTGTGCACATGCAAGTGGACATGGGCACACACAGAGATATGCATCGTTGCATGTATCCTGATATCAGAAATGGGTGGCAAGTGAAGATGAGGGCATATTCCACATTTTTTAACCTAGGGACGACCCTGGCAGTCCAGTTGGTTAAGACTCTGCGCTTCCAGTGCAGGGGGTGTGGGTTCGATCCCTGGTCGGGGAACTAAGATCCCACATGCCATGCAGTGCTGCCAAAAAAAACCCTAGTCTAAATTCAAGTCCTTTGCAGAGCTCATCTGAATAAGCCCTTTTAAATCTGAGCCCTTTAATTACTCCAGATTCCCTTAACACGTGGCTACTTCTGTACCTTGACTGTCATAGCAAAGTCACAGGTTGACATGCACCTGCTAAATAGTTAAAAATGTGATGTAAGTGCCTGGAATTAAGAGTGGAGACAAATTAAATCTGAAATGGTATGTGTGGCCCCATCCATGGAAGGTGTGAAAATGTCCCTGGTCTACCGCAGCCCTCGGTAGGTTTATTAACTCCTTCCCGAAGGGAACACGTCTCAGCCCCAGACTCTGAGCATCTGCAAACACTGAAAAATGTGCAGGGAAACAGATGCATGAACATGAATACATCCATGGGGAAGGGTACTATCAGCACCAAAGACTACTGAGGCTGACGTCAGTCACACAGAAACAATAAATCGACACTCCATGCCTTGTGCTTCTGTTTCGCCTTTAATTCCCAAGGCTAATCTTCAAAGTAAGAACTGCCTTCCTGAGAGCATGTTTTCATGTACCTTTTACTAGTTCACAGAGTGGGCAAAGAAGATGTGAACACAAAGCAGGTGAGATTTTGTTTGCACATGAAGGAGAATTTCTTGGTGATGAACAATTGGAACAGTTTATAAAATGTGGTGTGTGGTTTTCAACCCTGGAGCAGGTTAAAGAAAAAAAAATCAAAAAACATTTGCCTGAAGTTGCTTGGGTCCGAAATGGCAGGGGTTGAACGTACGTCGTTTTAGGCAGCTGTGAAACTGGTCAGACATAGATATAGAGAGATTAATATCATCATTTGTCCTGTAAATACTTGCCAAGTACCTAGTATACACCAAACACTAGGTCTGGCTTTGGAAATACAATGAACAAACTCTCTTTCCAAGGCCTTCACAGTCTTAGGGGTAGGACAAATAGACAAGTAAAAATTGCTGTACAAGTCAGGACATAATTCTAGAAAACTCTAGAAGAGGAGTTGCACTGGGTGCTATGGAGTACAGAAGAAAGGCACCTTACCTGGGGCAATGCATGCAAAGGAAGGCTTCCTGACAATAACCAGTCCTCCAGTTCTGAAAACTAAATCATGTGATTATAAAGAAAGCTCAGCTGTAGGAATAAAATAATATGCATTGGAATCGTATCATGTGGTTTGGGGTGGTTGTATTATTAGCCCGCAAGACAAAAATCAAGTATATTTACAATTATTCGCAAACTTCCTGCACGTTGCCCCTAAAGTACAATGTACATAAATATTTGCAGCTTTATGTTATAACTGTATTCGGTAATAAATATGCATAAATATGTGGTCTAAGCAATAAACACAAAGATCACAATCAGCATAGCAAGATGCTCTCAATGTGAGAGACGCGAGAAAATGTGATACACTCATTTAGTGATAGAGCAGACTCTTTTGCAGTATTTAAACTGTTTCTTCTTTCCTCTGCCTTTGTATTTTTTTTTCAAGCATGGGTAGTCAGATTTGACTAAGGTAAATGAGGACATGGTGGGATTACACTGTATTACTTTGACTTCTCTTTACAACAATGGTAAATTACAGTTGGAACAAAAGGCTTCAAAGTGTCTTAAATTCTCTTAAAATAGAGATTCACAGTACTGAAGAACTAAATGAAAACTTCAGCAAAAGAAACCTTTACAAATACCAAATATTTATTAATTTTGGTATCCTTATATTTTTTAATGCTCTGCGATTAGGAAGAATTATTTCATTTATAAGAATGACGACTTTCTCTTAAAATTATAACTGATCATTTAAAATTAACAAAGGAAACAATATAGTACCATTAAAAGAAATGAAAAGGAACATCGTTAGAAATATATCCTCCAGATTTACTGTGTTCCATCCACCCCTGGACTGTGTTGCCCCAGCTGTTGCTTCAGAGCCAAATCTGCTCAATTAATATCACCTTCTGCCTCATTTCCATTGCGTCTGTAAGTCAAGTTCCCCATCACTGGCCCCCTCCGTGCCCCATATGAAGCCCTCCAGACCAACCTTGCCTTGAGGGACTCAGCATCCTGGGCTTCCTACCCCTGTCAGGGGAGCTGTCTGAGATGCTCCTCCTTCAATCCTGGGACATGCTCACTGCTGCTCTGGCCCAAAGTGGGACCAGAGCTGGCTGACCTCTGACGCTAGGCATTTCTGAGTCTCCTCACCTTCTACGTAAAGTTCCCTGTCTGATAACGAGGCTCTCATTCCTGGCATGGAGTCTATCCCACTCCTCCTTCTTCTATGAGTGCCACTCTAGAGAGTCTCAGTGATACGCAACTGAAAGCATTTGAATTCCTTAGTGCAGTAGCTCTCAAACTTGACTGCATGTTTTATTCATCTGGGAAATTTTTTTTTTTAATATCAGTGTCTGGCCCTACCCCCATAGATTCTGACTTAGGAGTTCTGGGAGGGGTTATAGTCATTAGCATTTTGTACAAGTTTCCCAGATGGTTCTAATGTACATGCAGCCAGAGTTGAGGACCACTGGCCTAGAAGGCATCACGCTTCATCCCAGGCTCACCTTCCCAGGCAATGCCAACAGCCAGGTCAGTCCATCTAGGGGTTCCTAGCGTGTGTACATACACACACACACACACACACACACACACACACACACACACACCAGGCTAGGTATAAGTAAATAATTCAAGGAATGATTACAAATAGGAGCAGAGACAAAGTACACCCACCATGCTGTGTCTGAATTCCTGACCCACAGAATCCAGGAGCGTGATAAAACAGTTGTTGTTATATACCATTCTGTTTGGGAGGTTTTGTTACATAGCAATAGATAATTGGAACAGCAAGTTACATAACTTTTCTAAGGTTTTGTTTGATCGTTTTCTAAGGTTTTGAAAAGTTGTGTTGAAAATTTAAATTAATGTATATAATTTACCTGGCACAAAATAAGTGCTCAATAAGTGATATCCATTCCTGATAGTGATTATCATTTATTTTCATTAACTGTTGTCTCTTTGAGGCCTGGCTGCGGCCACTGCTTCATAGGTGCTCTTCACATTTGAAGATGCATAAAAATATGAACAAAAAATTCTATGTAACGAATTCTCTTTCAAAGCTAACCATGCAAAAGGACCAGCCCCTTGGTTTGAGGTGACACCAGTCATTTGCCCAACAATTTAATCATAAGTTACTTTTTTGATTCATGTTTTTCCAAGCAATTTAACAAATATTTATGAAACAATGTGCTATGTACAGTGACACAGAAGATAGAATCCCTGCCCAAAGGAATTAATAGTCTTAATAGTCTTAATAATAATTAAGAAAACAAAATCATCAAATAGGCCTAAGAGAGCTTCTAAAATATCCCTTCATTTTATACTTGAGAAAATCAAAGTCTGGAAAAGTTAATCAAGCTGCTCGGGACCACACATTATTGGCAGCAGACCTGAGACTAGAACCCAGGACTTATTACTTCCAATAATTTATTCATTCCTTCCTTCAAGAGACATTTGTTGATCACTTCCTATGCTCCAGTCACTGGGGACTCCAAGATGAATAAGAAACACTCTTGCTGACAAGGAGTCCACAGTCTGATGGGAGGTACAGGCACAAAAGCAGATAAGTACAGAGCTCAAGAGAAGAGCTGCAGGGTTGAAAGGTAGCCTGGGAGCAGAGAGGGGGCTGCCCATCTTTGCTGGGGAAAGATTCAGAAAGGAGATGACATTTGGGCTGAGTTTTGAAGGTTGAGTAGGAGTTTGCCAGGCAGAGAAAAGGCATGCCAGGTAAGAATAACCAGTTTTGTGATGCCTTAGAGATACGACTATGCATTTTTATTAAACCAGAGTTTCAGAAACTCAGCTCCATGGACATATTCTTAAAGGACCTAGAGAATTTTTATCCTTTTAAAGGGTTAATATTTTATTCAAGTTTATTAAACAGACAATTCTTCACAAACAAAAACAATACAAGACACATAAAATATACATCTTTTCTAAAGGAACATGTAGTGTCTGACCTTCAGAGATCATTTATCTCAGCCCCCAGGGACTCATGGGCCATAGCAGAGGAGGGATATAGCTTAATGAGCAGGAAGGCTGTGAAACCAGAGACATAGTTAAACAGCAAGAACAATTAAAGGTTAAAATTAGATTATTATTCCCTTTGATGCCCTTCCCCCATGGCATATCACAAAATATAAAAGCAAAGGGGAGGGAAAAAAAAACAGCAACTGAGAAGATTACCCTTGAGCCAGCCTATCACAATTACAATATGGTATTTGATAAAAGACAAGACATTTCCAAAGGCCACCATTATTAATGCCACCAAGAAAGAATTGGAAAGTTGCAGTTTAAATCATTGGTTCTGTGCCAGTTCTCTTTTTTATATAAATAACAGTTCTCACTGTGAGTTATTGCACCTTAATTTAGTTAGGAATACATTTTAAAAATGGCTTGCTAGAAGGTGTGACTCAATGGAGGGAATGGATTATCAGGTAGGGCAATGATCCATAAATAGCTGTTATTATTATTTAACATGTGGGTGTTAAACACCCACAGTGAGCTAAGCACCGTATTAAACCTCGGGAAGTTGTGGTTCTTTCTCTGACAAGGAAAGGCTAAATACACAGAAGAGAGGAACGCTTAAATCTACTTAAGATCAGGGAAATTTATTTTTCTACTCCAACTTTTCCTTGCTTTGCTTGTCAAATTAATACAATTCAAGATATCAGACTAGTATTGATAATAGTTATTCCTTACCGGTATTCAGTGTTTTATACTTTACAAAGGGTCTTATATAAAGATCATTAGATAACAGGGCACATAGTCTTTGGAAGATGTGAGCATTAAGGAGAGATAGTTTCATTTCAGGAGAAGACAAAAAAAGAAAGAGGGGTCAGCTGACCTTCAGAGCATCACAGGGCAGTTGTACTTGGGGAAGGAGAGAGATTTTTAGGATGGGTAATATATGCATGGAGCAACTGTCCCTCCCACCTCTTTTAGCCACCAGTTTCTCTCCCTAGAGGCAGTCAACAAAATCAATTTCTTGTGTATTCTACCAGAGCTACCAAATGCATGTCCTAGCATAAAATTTACACATGTGGTATCATACTGTATGCACTGTTCTACACCCCACTTCTTTCTCCTATATTTTGGAGATTATTTCATGCTGCATTATTATTTGTAATGGCTGCATCATATTTCAGGTATACATGTGCCATAATTTATTTAATTAGTGTGGTAATAAAGGATATTTAGGAGGGTTGGATTTTTTGTTTGTTTCTGCAAACTTCTGCTGTTACAATGATTCAATACATATCGTTGTAGAAACAACTTTCCTATAAGTGGATTTGCTGGTCAAAAGTGTACATGAATTGGTAATTTTGATAGCTGTTGCCAGATTCTTCTCTGGAACATCTTGAAATTCTCAACAGCAGTGTATAGGAGTGCCTATTTCCCCCACTGTCACAGGCACAGTGCGTTACCAAAATTGATGATTTTTGATAATCAGATAAGTAAAAAATAGAATCTCATGGTAGTTTCATTTGCCTTCCTTTCAATTATAAGACTTTTTTTTTCCCAGTTTAAAAAACATTAGCATTCCTTTCTGTGAACTCTGTTTATATTCTCTGTAAGGTTTTCCTTTTGGGGTGGTTCTCCTTTTTCTGATTGATTTTGGGGAACTCTTTTAATACTAATGAAATATATAATCTGAATAGCATATATTTTTTGTAGTATGGCATTTCTCTTTTGACTTTGTTAAGGATAATTTTTGCCTTACAGAATTGTCTCATTTTAATAAATTAGTGAATTAATCAATCTTAGGTTTTGTTTCATATTTATAAGTCACTATTAATACAAGATTTTTTTTGTATGTAAGTGGTTAATCCATTTGGTATTTATTTGGTGTGAGGTAAGGATCTAATATTTTGTTTTTCTCGATGGCTACTAAGTGGTCCCAACTTCTTTCATGAATAAATCACCTTTAAATTTAAATGACACTTCTGTCAAATATTAAATTCCTCCATAGACAGTAATGTTTTGTTAAGACCATTATTCAGTTTAGGAATCTAGAAATTCCCCTGGGTCAATTCACCAGAGTTTATGCTAGAATGACCTCCTGAATCCAAGTAGATGTGTGTGGCAAGGAAAAAGTGATATGTAGGAAACAGTGCCAGCTGGCGTTAAGATAGCAAATAGGAACAGAGAGAAGTTAAGATAAAAATATGAAGAAAAAGTAGGGAAGATTCCAAAACAAATGCTTATGATGCAGAAGGTGATCTGCATTCCAAGTGCCCTACTGATAAAATAGGCAATCATCTATTCCAATTGCCCTCATGATAAAGTTTAAATTCCATCACGTGAACTCCAGGACCTGTCTGATCTGGCCTCTGCCTACCTCTCTAGCCCAGGATAGGTTGTTACCCCCACTTGTCTTTCAGGTTTCAGCTTAAGCACTATTTCCCCAGGTCTACTTCCCCGACCTGGCCAGTACTGAATCAGGTATTCCTCTTATGTGTCTCTGCAGGATCCTGTGCTTTGTAGAGTCTGTCTAGTCTCTTAATGCTTTCACCTCTGTTGTAGACTTTTCCCCCACCCCCAAGCTTTTATAGATCTTCCTCCTGGTAGATAAATTTCTCTCTGGGAGACTGCCCCTTCTCTTACAATAAGCTCAGTGTTTCTGAGGGCGTTGACTCCGCCCAACGCAGAGATCCCACACGGGATTTAGAGCAAAGCCATTTTAGTGCCAATCATGCTCCAAGCCCCAGTGCTTGGTTCAGGGATGGGCGTGTGCCCAAAGGGAGCTAATAGGACACAGTGAAACTTAGACTGGGGAGCCTGAATACAGACTCATACCAGAAGTCATCGCAAAACAGGAGGCTGAAGAATGAGCCAAAAATAAAGTGGGACTAAGAAATGGGAAGACAGAGAACATCATTTGAAGCCCTAGGTCAATCTGAAACCAGTCTTGTGCCTGGACTGTTTAATGATAGGTGAGTTAATACATTCCTATTTGTCCTCAAGTCACATTGAGTTGGGTTTTTTGTCACTCCCAACTGCAACTTCTTAACCTAAAGGTTAAGCTTCTTAAGGGCAGAAACTGTCTTAATGCTATTGTATTCCTAGCACCATGCCCGGAGCACAGCAGCCTTCAATACAGCTACAGGGGAAAAAACAGAATAACTAATCTGATAAAGTTCTTTCAAATTCTAAAGTGACAATTGCTTCCATGTATTGATATTCTACTTGCAAAAGATCACTGAGCCCCGGCTGTAAGGCAGAACCTGGATTCTTTGCAGGGCTCCCTGGGTCAAGGTCCTTGGTTTTCTCATCTATAAAATGGCAACAATAATACCGAATTTGAGGCTTGACGTAAAAATGATGATGAAATAGGACCTGGGAGCGCGCCCCACTGCTGCTTCAGGTGAGCGGCCACAAGACCCGCCACACGCCCCGCAGGCCAAGTCCAAGGTCAGGTGCGTGGGGACCCATCCATGGTGGATCCTGTGGAGTTCTCCATGTGGACCCAGCATTACCCTCAGTACTGCCAGACTGTGTGGGTCCTCAGGCTGAAATTAGTGCCCAAAGTGCAGAAGAAGGCGGACCAAGCCTGGGCTGGGTCCTGGCAGAGCTCAAGGTGCTGAAGGCCATCAGTGAGTGCCGGGAGCTGACAGCCTGGGAGTAGGCCAAGAACCTGGAGCAGGGGTAGCAGCAGGCCGAGGACAGGGCCCCCCAGGCTGGAGAGGCACAGGCCTGGACATGACTCTAGGAGCTGGAAGTGCTACAACTGCAGGAGAAGATGAAAAACTTCCTCACCCAAGAGAACCTGGAGATGCAGGTGCAAGACGCATTGGACTCCTGGAAGACATACAACTGGTTCATTTCTAGCACAGGGCTCCTAGGGGGCCAGCAAGGACAATGCCCACCCAGGGCCCAGAAACCATGTGTGTGGGGGGGGGGGAGCAGGGGGGATTAGGAGAGTTGAGCCTGATCTGGAATAAAGCATCTGGTGCTTTTTATTAGGAAAGCTCAGCTTACGTCAGCACAGCCCTCACCTTGTGGCCTCTGCACCCACCACTTGGTTAGAAACTCTCCAACACAGTGCCCTGTGCCACCCATGTGCACAGCTCTAAGCACAGCACCAGCCCCTGGGACAGGTTCCATCTCACAGAGAAGCAGACCGGGCCATAGTCCCCTCAGGCAGCCAGGTCATCTCTGAGTATCTTTAAGGTTAGCAGTTAGCAAATTACAAGACATGGGTCACATCTGGGCTGCTGCCTACTTTTGTTAATAAAGTCTAATCAGAATACGCCCACACACACGATGATAATAACAGCACACATAAATACTTATTCTTAAACTGATTATTTCACCCTTTTTCTCCTGTAGGCTTAATCCTCTTCAGAATCTTTACAGATTATAGAAACCACATAGGAACTCTCTAAACTCGGAAAGGAAGGTATCATGGCTATCTATGAGAGGTTACCCTGATTTTGCAAATAAAATTGTTTTCACTCAGCTTCCAGTTGTCTCTGCTGATGAGAGAATGCAAAGTCGTGGATAATCGAAAGTCATTTATACATGTTCGGGGACCTTGTTGTCTGATGAGTTCAGCAGTAAATTTTCCTTCCTAATTGCATTTTGCCTACAGTGGCACCAAAGTGAGTCTGGATTATGTGAGCGTATGTTGACCGGGTGATAAAGAAGCTAATCATTGTGTTGGACAGGAACAGAAACCGAAACCATTTTTAAATGTTTTTAAATTTTACTTCATGGAATCCTCAAAGCAGATAATCTACAAAGCAGAGCGATAATGTCAACGAAGTATAAGAAATTTTTTTGTTCGACGCCATCATTATGATTTTTAACATAGCATCATAATTTTTTTATTTTGCAATAATTAAAAAAAATTTTACCTACTGTAGCTAGAGGAACTTTTATTAACTGTAAAATTTTACACTACTTGAATAATCTTATGTTTCAATTACCATCTTCTTCTTTTTTGCGGTACGCGGGCCTCTCACTGCTGTGGCCTCTCCCATTGAGGAGCACAGGCTCCGGACGCACAGGCTCAGCGGCCATGGCTTACGGGCCCAGCCGCTCTGCGGCATGTGGGACCTTCCTGGACTGGGGCACGAACCCGTGTCCCCTGCATCGGCAGGCGGACTCTCAACCACTGCGCCACCAGGGAAGCCCTACCATCTTCTTAAAGTAGCACAAGTAATGGTTGAAGCATTATTCATAAGTTAATGCTGTTTTAATTCTGTGAGTGAAATGGATTAAAAATTCTTTATGGAGTGCTGCTGATCCACAGATCACAGTCTGAGCAGCTGCGCTTTGGAGAACAAAATGATTCCTCTATGCATGTGTGACTGGGGAGCCAGGATAGGAGGTATAAGAGCATAAATTGGTTTGCAGAGAAAATGTAGCAGGCTCAGCTGGACTGGGAACTATCGTCTTAGGTGTGCCTAGTGAGATTTGCAGGTGCAAGGCATTGCTAGAGGATTCCTTTCTTAAATGTCTGTAAGGAAACTTATTCCTGTAGTGACATCAGCATCATGGCTTCATGAGATGCTCCCGTTGCCTCTCTCCCTTTCAATCTACAATTAAAATAAAACATCCATAACTCAACAAAGGCTCCTCTGCCCAAGACACCAGGATGCCAGAGAGATCCACACGGCTGTAGATCTAAAGGTGAGTGGATTGGAACATACAGAGGAGACAGAACCGGGGGAACAATAGAGGTGGTGCCCACCATCCCAGCCGCAGCCCCAGAGAATGCAGGAACAGCAGCAGAGGTGACACACACGACTCTGGCCGCCCAACACAGTAGCACCTGCAGTCACAGGGAACCAGGTGCAGTGGAGGTGGCACTCTCAAACCTGACAATCCCAGATGTGGCAGAGGCACCTGAAGCCCTGGCTCACCTGCCTCCCCTCACCACAGTGGTGGTGCCCGCGACTCAGGCAACCCCAGACATGGCAGAGGCGTCGACCATCCCCGTGCCCCCGATGACAACACCAGCCACAGCAGGGACACTGGAAGCAACAAGGCTCCGGCGGCCCCAGAGGCACAAGCAATGATGACAAGGACACCGCAACACCTCTGGCAGAGGCAGTAGAGGATGGGAAGTGCCAATTCTCAAATACACCCTGAGGAAGCGCAGCTGAGAGAAACCAAAAACTTGTGCTATAGCGCCACCTACTGAAAGACGAAAGAAAGGCCTCTAATTACCAACCTGTTGACTTGATAGAATCAAGTTTGCAAAAAAAGCTTTACCTAAAGAAGACAGGCGTTTGCTACTTCACATGCACTGGCAAAGGAATAACTTATCAATCACCATGAAAACCCTTGGTCACACAGAACCACAAGAAGAAAATGACAATTCTCCAGAAACCAAACTTAAAGTCATGAAAGACTGTGATCTGATAGAGAATTCAAAACAGCTGTCGTGAAGAAACTTAAGTTACAAGAAAACTCAGAGAGGCAGATCAGTGGGCTCAGGAATAACATTAACAAACACAAATAATATTTTACCAAAGAGACTGAAACTCTAAAAAAGAACAAGACAGAAATTCTGCAGCTTAAGAACTCAATAAATGAGATGAAAAATGCATTAGAAAATCATTGGAAATAGAGCAGACTATATGGAAGAGAGACTAGTGAACTCAAAGATAGAAATCTAGAAATGATTCAGGTAGAAGAGGTGAGAGAACTAAGTTTTTTTAATGAAGAAACTCTATGAGAACTACCTGACTCCATTAGAAAAGGTAACATAAAGATAATTGTATCCCAGGGGCTTCCCTGGTAGTGCAGTGGTTAAGAATCCACCTGCCAGTGCAGGGGACACCGGTTTGAGCCCTGGTCCGGGAAGATCCCACATGCCATGGAGCAACTAAGCCTGTGCACCACAGCTGTGCCACAACTACTGAAGCCGGCGTGCATGGAGCCCGTGCTGTGTGACGAGAGAAGCCACCACAATGAGAAGCCCACACACCACAGCGAAGAGTGGCCCCCACTCGCTGCAGCTAGAGAAAGCCTGCGTGCAGCAATGAAGACCCAATGCAGCCAAAAATTAAAATTAATTAATTTTTTAAAAAGATAAGCATATCCCAGAAGGAGGGAGCAGAGAGCTTATTAAAAGAAATAATAGCTGAGAACTTCCCAAACCTGGGGGAGGAACTGGATATACAAGTCCACAAGGCTAATAGAACACTTAATTATCTCAATGCAAACAAAGACCTTCTCCAAGACACATATTAAAACTATCAAAAATCAATGATTAAAGAAAAGAATTTTAAAGGCAGCCAGGGGATAAAAAGACAGTAACTTACAAAGGAACTTCCATTAGGCTATCAGTATATTTCTCAGCAGAAACTCTACAGGCCAGGAGAGAGTGGAATGGTGTACTCAAAATATTGAAAGATAAAAACTGTCTGCCAAGAACACTCTATCCAGCAAAGTTACCATTCAAATATGAAGGAGAAATAAAGACTTTCCAGACAAACAAAATCTGAGGGAGTTCATCACCACCAGACTTACCTTACAAGAGATGTTGAAAGGAACTCTTCTACCTGAAACACAAGGCAAAAGTAAACAGAACTTTGAGTAAGGTGATAAATAGACAATCAGAAAATTGCAACTCTATATCTGAATAGGTTGTTAAACACAATTACAGTATAAAGGTTAAAGGGGGGAAAATCACTGAAAATAACTATAGCTACTTCAATTTGAAATGAACCCACAAATAAAAAGGGATAATTTGTGGCAATAAAAACATAAAAAAGGAAGAGGAAAAGAATGGAACTTATATAGGCAAATGAAGATAAGATGCTATCAGCAGAAAACTGACATTTTATCTATGAGGCATGTATACAAACCTTATGGTAACCACAAAACAAAAATCTAGAGCAGAGACACAAAATATAAAAAAGATGAAACTGACAAAAACATCACAGAAAATCATCAAACTAAAATAGAAGACAGAAACACAAAGAAAAAGAAATAATGAAGACATAGAGCAGCCAGAAAACAAAAGATAAAATGGCAGTACTAAGTCCTCATTTATCAATATTCACCCCCTAAATATAAATGGATTGAATTCACTGATCAAAAGACACAGAGTGGCTGGCTGGAATAAAAAACAAGACCCAACTATATGCTGCCTCCAGGATACTCATCTCAGCTCTAAAGACAAACATAGGCTCAAAGTGAAGGGTTGGGACATGATACTCCAAGCAAATGACAGCTAAAAGAAAGTGGGTGTAGCCATACTGATATCAGACAAAACAGATTTCAAGCTAAAAAAGTAACAGATCAAAATTATCAACATATAATAATAAAGGGGACAATCCATCAAGAAACAAATTTATTAATATGTATGCACCTAATTTAGGAGCACCAAAATATATAAAACAATTACTAACACACCTAAAGGGAGAAATTGACAGCAACACAACAATAGCAGGGAAATTTTACACTGCACTTACGTCAATGGATAGATCATCCAGACAGAAGCCAACAAGGAAACACTGGCCTTAAATGAAACATTAGAACAGATAGACTTAACAGATATATACAGACCATTCCACTCAAAAGCAGCAGAATACAAGTGTTCATGGAACATTCTCAGAGTTAGGCCGTATGATGGGAAACAAAACAAGTCTCAATAAATTTTAAAAGATTAAAATAACAAGCATCTTTTCCAACCACAAAAATAGAAAGCTAGAAATCGACTATAAGAAGCAAGCTGGGAAAATCACAAATATGTGGAGGCTAAAAGCAACATGCTATCAAAGAACTATTGGGCCAATGAAGAAATCAAAAGAGAAATTTTTAAATACTTGAAGACAAATGAAAATAAAAATACAACATACCAAAATCTATGGGATATAGCAAAAATAATACTAAGTGGAAACTTTACAGCAATACAGGCCTACTTCAAGAAAAAATTCAAAAACAATCTAAACTTACACCTAAAGTAAGTAGGAAACAAAGACTAAACAAAGATCAAAGTGGTAGAAGGAGGAAATAATATGGATTAGAGCAGAAATAAATGAAATACAAACTAAAAAGACAATAGAAAAGATCAATGAAACTAGGAGCTGGTTCTTTGAAAAAATAAACAAAATTGACAAATTTTTAGCTATACTCACTAAGAAAAAAAAGAGAGAAGGCTCAGATAAATAAAATCAAAAACGAAAGAGGAGAAATTACAACAGCTACCACATAAATACAAAGGACTATTAGTAAGAGAATACTTTGAATAGCTATACAGCAACAATTTGGACAGTCTAGAAGAAATGGATTAATTATTCAGATCAATCATACAACTTTCCAAGACTGAATCATGAAGAAATAGAAAATCTGAATAGACCAATCACTAGTAAAGAGGTTTGAAACAGTAATAAAAATCTCTCAAAAAGTAAAGGTCCTGAACAGATGGCTTCACAGGTGAATTTTACCAAACATTCAAAGAAAACTTAATACTGATCCTTCTCAAACTCTTCAAAAAAATTAAAGAGATGGGCTTCCCTGGTAGCGCAGTGTTTGAGAGTCCGCCTGCCGATGCAGGGGACACAGGTTCGTGCCCCAGTCCAGGAAGATCCCACATGCCATAGAGCGGCTGGGCCCGTGAGCCATGGCAGCTGAGCCTGCGCGTCGGGAGCCTGTGCTCCACAACGGGAGAGGCCACAACAGTGAGAGGCCTGTTTACCGCAAAAAAAAAAAAAAAAAAATTAAAGAGATGAGAATGATTTCTAACTCATTTTACAAGACTAACATTACCCTGATACCAAAACCAGAAAAGGACAACACAAAAAAGAAATAAAAGGAATTCAAATTGGAAAGGAAGAAGTAAACTGTCACTATTTGCAGATGGGATGACTTTATATATAGACTCCACCAAAAAAAACTATTATAAATATATACTCCACCAAAAAAAAAAAAAACCTGTTAGAAATAATAAATGAACACAGAAAAGTTTCAGGGTACAAAATAAATATATGAAATAAATATATGAAAATCTGTTGCATTTCTATACACTAATAATGAACAAGCAGAAAGAGAAATTAAGAAAGCACCCTTCATATTCTTAGCTATGCAGGGTTTAAAGAGCAAGCAGGATATTTGAAGATATGCTTTGGGCATTCTTTAAAAAAAAAAAAAACATAACCTAAACTCAGTGAAATGACTCACTTTTACAAGGAAGTCTCTGGTATCTTTCCCATTATGGCCGGTAGCTGTGTACATTGATATATTATTTCTGGAGTACAGTTTACCAATTTGTTTAAAAGTCCCTGAAATATTTAGCATTTGATTCAATTACACTTTGAGGAGTTATCTTAAGAAAATAATTAAAGACACAAAAACCATGTCATTGCAGCCCTATTGATTATAGGGTGAAAGGTCTAAATTTCTAACTATAATGACATATCTGTAATTTTAAAAATCATGTTTTCAAAGATTATTTCATAGCCAGACAAGATAATTGTAATACAATTATTAAGCAAAGTACACACACAGAGAAAATTATCCTGGATATCTCTGTGAGTGTACAGGGGGAGTAGGGAGTGCAGTAGAAAATTTGCCAGGTACTACTAGGGTTGTGCGATGATGGATAATTTTTACCTCTCATTTTCAACTTGCTGTCTCATCACAAATGTCCGTGATAAACATATACAGCTTTTATAAGTATGAGATCTATGTGCTCCTTGTCTGGAGGCAGGAAGACCTGTTAGGAGGCTGTTGCAATCGTCTGGGTCAGAAATGATAAATATGAACCAAGGCAGTGGCAACTGGGGGAGGGGGCTAAGTGGGAGATTCAGCTATAGCCCACCCAGCCCATGTGTATCCTCAGCCTAGAATGATCTTCATCTTTGCTCAGCCAGATCCTCTCATTCTTCATGCTTCCATTCAAATGCCTCCGGCATAAAATCCTTCATATTTTGTATTTTGAAACAATCACACTTACAGAAAAGTTGCGGGTACAGTACAAAGAACTTTTTCTTAAACTATTTGAGAGTAAGTTGCCAAGCTAATGCTCCGTTACCCCTGAATACTTCTGTGTGTATTTCCTACCAAAAAGAAGATGTTCTCTACATAACCACATTACAACCATCAGAATCAGAAAATTAATATTGAAACACTAATGCCATCAATTTCTCACTCCAGTCATGTTTTTTCATGAATCAATGTCTCTTTAATTTCATTCAATCTGGAACACTGTCTGTCTTAACTTTCATGACTTTTACACTGGAGAAAATCACAGGCCAGTAGAATATCCATCAGTTTGGGTTTGTCTGGTATTTCCTATGACTAGATCCAGGTTATACATCTTAGTAAAAATAACACAGAAGCTACACTGTAGTCCTATTAAATGGTACATGATTGCAATTTGTTCTATTATTGGTTATGTTCACTTTGGTCACTTGATTAGGATGATTTCTGCCAGTCTTCTCAACTCAGAAGTTAATCTATCCCCCTATGTAATTAATAATACTTTATAAGGATGTACTTTCAAACTTTTAATTTATTCATTCATTTATTTCTTATCAGTGTGGACTCACCATTCATTTTATTCTATAGGCTATAATCTATTACTATCATAATTTATTTTGAAGCTCAAATTGACACAGATTTGGCCAGTGGGAGCCCCTTCAAAGTGGCTTCTCTGTCCTTTAACATGTCCTCATTATTTTTTGAGCATTTCCTTGCTTTGTCGTATGTTCCAAGCTCATTTGTACCTTCCTTGTTACAGACCTGTAATCATCCATTTCTATTGGGTTGGCCAAAAAGTTCATTCCGGTTTTTCCATGCAATCTTACGGAGACCCAACCCAATACAAAGATGCCTGGTTCCCTTAAGAATGGTATTTAGAAACCAAAGTCTGAATACTAGAGTGTTTATTGCTTTCAGAGTGTAACTGCTCCCAGGGCCACTCAGTCAGTGGACAGAGATTAGTAATCTTGGGAATACATGTATATGCAATGCGTATAAATTCACACACATTTACATCTACAGCTATTAAGATGTCTGTCTGTATATACTGAAAACCATGAGTTCACACTTAAATCTTTTAATTTCAAAGCTTATTCAAGCTTTCTCCTTTTCCGTATTTGCAATTCCTTTTTCTGACAGTGAGAAATCTGGCTTCTGTTAACCTTATTATAGCTACTTATTTAAACATTTCCCCTATATGTAACCAGTTTCCCATCTTTGAAACTACTCCTTCTCCCCTGCATAGATGTCCTCCTTAATCCACGAAGGCTTTATATGACCACACATGGATGTCCTCCGTACCGTATTCAGTCACTGAAACCCCACTCCATATGTATACCCTCTTCAACCACTTTGTTCTGATACTTCCATGCCAGGCCACTGGCCCCCATGTGGATGCCCTTGTCACCCTGCTTATGCTCTGATACCCCACTCCGGGCTATCCTACATGTGTACCCTCCTCACTCCACCAGGCCACCTGATACATGGACCTCCTCTTCACTCTGCTTACAAATAATAAAATCTTTAAGTTAAGAGAAAAGAGATACTGGTAGAATTTTTACTCTAGGGACACCCTTGACCAAACCCTGAAATTATTAGAATACTTGAAACACACTCAAGGAAAAGTGATTCCTTCTTTTCTACCCCACAGACCATTCATCAACATAATGATTGTTTAAAAGAGAAAATATATCAGCTTTTCCTTATTCAATATCACACACACTCACTCACTGTGAGAGTCTCCTTCACTTTCACTCATTCCTCTGTGGATTGAAAGTTGGCAAAGGAAAATCAAATTTTTAATATTTTTCATGGAAAGCACTGCTTATTACATTCTGTTGCTGGAAAGAGGCTCCTTTTGCAGATTCCTTCTGTTTAGACACTTTAAAACTTCAATGTGAATTCATAATCCTTTCTTTTCTGGCATAGAGAAAATCAATAATACCAGCTTGGCCAAGGTTAAACTCATTGATTTGGGGACAAAGGAAATAACAGTATATAAATTCAACCCAAAAGAATCTTGGAAAATTTTGATGTTCTTTGACAAAAACTCACCATTGAGTCACAGTTTTTAGCACCAGCTGCCATCAAAATAAAAATATCAAAATCAATTTAGTGCCCAAGATAACTTTCACATTGCTATGTCAACCTCTTTTTCAAGTTTAATATCAGAAGTCTTAATTTGGACAGAGTTAATGTTTACTTTTTAGGAGGGGTGGTTTTTGTTTTTGTTTTGTTTGCACAAATTAGATTTATTTCAATTTTTCCAGAAGGGCACTATTAGATTTTACATGATTTTGTCCAAGAATAAATTATTCTGGTCAAAATCAATTTCCAGTTGAGTAAAATAAATTATATGCGAATTTGTTATGCATACGTTTTATGTACTATTCTTGGGAGAAAAATTATGTTTTCATCTGGTTCGCAAATGAGTCATGACTCAAGAAAGTTAAAACTATTGGTGGAGAATGAATAATAATTGTAGGTGGTCAGAAAAATTACCATGACAGGGGAAAGGACAAGAAGGAATAAAATAAGATGTATTTAAAGAGTTTTGACATGAACAGATATAAGAAAACTACCTCCTGGACACGGCAAAGTGGTTGCATATGTATTCAAATTTGTTACGGTGTAGTTGGGAAACTCAGTACGTGCATAGAAGCCACTGGAGCCTTTAAGATATTTAATGACGATACACTGCAGTGCATGTATAAATTAGATGCATGCCTGTATCAGTGAAAGTTCCAGCAGGAAACGTAAGGCACAAACTAAAAGGGTATTTGAAGAGATTTTAATGAAGGGAATATTTACAAAAGAGTGGACAGGATTAAAGGAAGCCACAGGGGTGATGGGGGAACCTAGGATTGACAGCAGTGAAAAACTATTACCACTCATTCCTAAGCCCAAAGGGGCGAGGAGGGAATTTTCTCAGAAGCTAGCCTGTGAGAGTCAAGGCTAGGGGACCAGAATGCCTGGCAGGAACTTTGACCTTAGGAAGAGGGGTGCAGTAACTGCCAAACTGCAGCCCAACAAGGAAGAAGCCAGGATCATACATGCACCAACCTCACTCTCTCCCCATCCTCCGACCTCTCACTGACCTAATCCACACAAAAGCTGAGGGTAGGGGAGCTGGCTCATCCTGTCTGAAGAAGTCAGTTTCTAAAGCCCGAATAGCTTCAAGGGTGGAGAAGGACCTGACAGGGCAGACACCACCCAACACAGATGCTGCCTGAATGAGTGCATGGGAGGGACTCATTAAGAAATGGAGATACTTGGTTCTACAACAGCATTGGTACACATTTTGGGCGAAAGTGTATATTTTAGAATCCTTCCCATTTTCTTAATGTTAGTTTTTAGTCTTCACACTTCACGGTGACAACTTTCTGAGTATAAACAAATACATATTTCATAATCATTAACTTTCTGACAGTAAATCCAATCCTTTTTCCGTCAGGCAGAATCACTCTCCTAGTTCCATAATCTTGGCAGTACTTTATTACTGTCAAAAGCAAAGTGTTTACATAACTTGAGATCATTTGCTTTGATTCCACCTCCAAGTTATACTCATTCACATTTGATTCATGTTTCTCTTCTGAGTCGTTACAAGTATAAATTGTGTCTGGGAGCGTGGGTAGGTGTATGTGGTTAATTTACTGATCAACGGAGAGGCCGTGTGTCCAGATGACCTGAGTGCCACCACTAGCTCATCATGTCTGTCTTTTCAGGAACTGATTGTATAGGTTGTGTGCTGCAGTGGAAAATGTTCTGGACTTTGGGTCTGGAAGCACTGGTTATGATCTGTCTTGTCATTAACAAGCTGTAGGACTCTGCAAGTCCCTCTACCCCTCCAGCTTCTCTTTTATTTCCATAAAATTATATTCCAATAAAGATATTAAAAAAAATAAAAGTAAGGGTTAAATTTAAAAATATATGGAAGGCAGCAGAGGCTCTGATGTCACGCCTAGCTTTAAAATTCTGTACTTCAAACATTAACTCTAAGTACCATACCTAATAGGAACCATCAGTTTTGCTACTTATTGGTAGCTTTAGTTTGAAAGGGCTTTTTTTTAAAATTGAAGTATAGTTGATTTACAATGTGTTAGTTTCAGGTGTATAGCAGAGTGATTCAGTTATATATACATATTCTTTTTTAGATTCTTTTCCATTATAGGTTATTACAAGATATTGAATATACTTCCCTGTGCTATACAGTAGATCCCTGATGTTTATCTATTTCATATATAGTAGTATTTGTTAATCCCAAACTCCTAATTTATCTCTCCCCCCGCTTTCCCCTTTGGTAGCCATAAGTTTATTCTCTATGTCTGTGAGTCTATTTCTGTTTTGTAAATAAGTTCATTTGTATCACTTTTTTATGTTTTTGTTTTTGGTTTTTTTTGCGGTACGCGGACCTCTCCCTGCTGTGGCCTCTCCCGTTGCGGAGCACAGGCTCCGGACGCGCAGGCTCAGCGGCCATGGCTCATGGGCCTAGCCGCTCCACGGCATGTGGGATCTTCCCGGACCAGGGCACGAACCCGTGTCCCCTCTATCGGCAGGCGGACTCTCAACCACTGCGCCACCAGGGAAGCTCTATATCACTTTTTTAGATTCCACATATAAATGATATAAAATGATATTTGTCTTTCTCTGTCTCATATCATACTTCACTTAGTATGATAATCTCTGGGTCTATCCATGTTGCTTCACATGTCATTATTTCATTCTTTTCTATGGCTGAGTAATATTCCATTGAGAGAGAGAGAGAGAGAGAGAGAGAGAGAGAGAGAGAGAGAGAGTGTGTGTCTGTGTCTGTGTATACCACATCTTCTTTATCTATTCATCTGTCAGCAGGTATTTAGGTTGCTTCCATGTCTTGGCTATTGTAAATAGTGCTGCTATAAACACTGGGGTGCACGTGTCTTTTCAAATTAGAGTTTTCATCTTTTCCAGATATATGCCCAGAAGAGGGATTGCTGGATCATATGGTAACTCTATTTTTAGTTTTTCAAGGAACCTCCATCCTGTTTTCCATAATGGCTGCACAATTTACATTCCTACCAACAGTGTAGGAGGGCTCTGAAAGGCTTTTAAACTAATATAGAGAATGCTAAATACTCTAAATTAAAATTCAGATAAAGAAACCAGTGGACAACATTAAAATCCTCAGTGAGTTTCTGAGAGTCTAACAGTTCTAGCCTCCCATGAACCTTGGCATTTCCCTGAATTGCACAAATTATGTTTACCATTTCATAGATAAATATTTACATGCCTGAGTAATGACTCCACAAAGCTATGAGGAATGACAGGATAATTTATGCCCTAGAGTAGGTCCATACTTCATAATTCAGCTCCATTAAAGAAACTCTCCTTACTATCCTTTATATCTTCTTCAATGTCCTAGAACAGAGGAGAGAGCTATTCAGCCCCTGCTGAGGCTAAAGTATTCCCTACAAACTGGTACTATTTACATAGGTAAATAAGTAATTACCATCATATTTAATACCTACTACACAGTGTATTATGTGTGTTACATACACTATTTAATTCTCACAACTGTCCTTTGATATTAAGTCCAATTTGCTGGTCTCAGAGAAGTCAAATAACTTAACCAAAGACAACCTAGTAAGCAATAGGGCCAGGATTTGAACCTAACAGTCTAGAGCTGACGCCTTCATTCTTTTACCCCAGTGTCTCAAGCAATACTGGTCAGACACATCCACTATATCTCAAACACTTCATTTGTTTTTCATAGAAAATGAAGCTTTCCTTCTTCCCTTGAGGGATGCCTCTGCACCCTGAGCCCCTCTACATGTCCCTCTAGCAATATCCATCACTCCTTCAGGAATGAGAACCAGGCCCCAAACTTGGCCTCGAATTACAGTGTCCTCCAGCTCTGTATCAGAGGCAACTGACACATCCAGGAGGCTTCTCTTTAGGCATTAAAAGCCCTATCTCTTTTCATTCTTCTTAATTACAGACCACTTTTTTTCCCATAAGTATCTACCTCCTCTGTACTTCTACCTCAGTTATCCAAGTGTCCAAATAACCTGCTCCCTACCTCAGTTCTCTCTAGAAAACACCTACCTTCTAAATGTCCTTTAGAAAATTTTACACCTTTACTGGTCTTTGAGGAATAAAGAAAGAATGGAGACACTGTCCTAGACCGCTCCCCTTCTGTCTTAGATTCGGTCTCCTCAGAACAGACTGAGATGGAGAATTGTGTACAGAAGTTTGGCTGGGGAGTCCTCTGAGAAGATTAACCTGCAAGGAAGTGAAGAAAGAAGGACTGATGGATGGAGGACCCAGGGGTGGGTCAGCCCTGGAGAGGGGTCTGGGATGAGCCCCACAGTGTACGCTACATCCCTTCAGACTGGTGAATCGAATTTGTGTCTTCCGTGTAATTACCTGTTCTTCTTCCCAACAAAGGGTTTTTAAGGTTCTAAAAACCAGTCTGGAATCTGTGCAGAATTTAAAAGATACTGAGCGTTCTCTCTTGGGAAAATAAATGGAACAAAGATTATAAAATATGAAAGTTCTAAAAATAAAAGAATGAAACTGGGTAATTTGAATGAAAGCCAGTCAAATCTATATGGAATATAGCATATTACTCAGTCATTATCAGGCCACATAGCTTAATTATATTCTATTTACCATGCAATTTTCACACCCTGAAACTTCCCCTGTGAAGTCCACATTATCTGATTAGAGAAAACAGAGAGAGAGAGAGAGAGAGAGAGAGAGAGAGAGAGAGAGAGACAGGGGGAGGGGACATGTAAAAAAGCTTAGTTAAGGATGGCAGAATGCATTGCAAATTCAGAAACATCTTTAACATGTAAAAGAAATGATGCAAATTCATGTTTTGGTTTCTATAAATAAGCAGGGTTTATCTTAAACTATTAGTAAGAATATCCTTCCCTTTCATCTTTCCTGAACTTGAGTCATTTACAGTTTGTAACAGAGAACCATTTTTTAGATCTAACTTAAAATGTAACTCCGTTGTTTCAACAACGAGCAAAACTTCCTAAGACATAAGTAATTTCTACAAAGTGTTGATTTAGGAGCTGCTGTATTAGGAACATACATTTCATGATTGCTAGGTTCTTCTGGTCAAACTTTAAAGATATGTTTTCAAAATATATATACATATCTCAAGTTCTGGGATCAGGAATTTTTAGTGACTGAAAGATGATGAGGAAAATGTAAAGCTCTTACTTAAAAGTATCAAGTCAAACACATTGGTGGTATTATCTTTTCTGAAGACAACTACTTACTTTTGTCCTAATAAGAGACAGTATAGTAAATATGCAAATAATGCTGTTAGGTTAATCTGATCAAATACATTAATAACTTAATAACCACTCTCAAGTTTTAAGGAGTGTTTGCATATGAAGAATAAAGAGGTATGTATGTATGTGTGTATATAGTTAAAACATTCTCCATAATTTTTATTGTCCTAGGAATTATATTAAATGCACTTTTAAGTCTGTTTCTAAAGGAGCCATAATTAACATTTTATTTTAAATAAATTTGGCTAGGAATAGGATATAAATTTGTGGAAGGCAAAGTTTTTTATCTGTTTTATTTATACCATATCCCCAACAAGTGGAAGGGTAACTGACATAGAGTAGGTGCTCAGTAAATACACGTTGAGTTAATAAATTAGGACAAGTTTAGTGAGGACTATAAGAAAATACTAAGAACAAGAAACGGCCCTGGCTATTCAGTGACCATACTTTTTCTTAGAAAGAGAACTAGCAGGTATTTGAAGCAAAGGGGCTCAATCCAGGTTTGGATTAACAGTAAAACACGCTGTCGACATCTGTCCAAATTCTTTCACAATCTTGGATTTTTACGTAAATGTTCTGAAATCTTTTAAAATAGCAAAACAGGCATAAGCCCAGAACCACGACAGCTTTGTTTCAATACAGAATTAAGAGGAGGCCTATTGGGCTTCCCTGGTGGCGCAGTGGTTGAGAGTCCACCTGCCGATGCAGGGGACACAGGTTCGTGCCCCAGTCTGGGAAGATCCCACATGCCGCGGAGCGGCTGGGCCCGTGAGCCATGGCCGCTGAGCCTGCACGTCCGGAGCCTGTGCTCCGCAACGGGAGAGGCCACAACAGTGAGAGGCCCGCGTACGGCAAAAAAAAAAAAAAAAACTTCATGGTGGCATCCTTCACATGTTGCAGAACAAATTCTGGTAATGTTTATTATTTCCAACATCTAGAAGGCTGTCATTTACTATCTGTGCAGTTGTAGAAGGGGAAAAAGTTATATTACTACCTTGCTGTATTTCTTATAAACAATAAAAAAGTAGCATGGAGGGTCACAATTCTATCACTTTTCTCATAAAAGCTGGAATTCATGAACATGGTGATTAGAAGAATTTATTTTTCTCTAGGTAGAACTCAATTGAAATTAGATTGAATCAAAATGATGGTCCTCAAGACATTTGCTGCCATTTGGAAGGACACTGACTTTTTTTTTAATCTAGGGAAATAAAAATAGCTTTTCAGATACCAATCCAGACTAGTTACTAGTGATTGATCACTAATCAGTCATAACACTCTTGCTTAGTCTGGTTACCACCTCTGAATCCTCAGTCCAGCACTCCAGCAGCCAGGACCCATGAGTTGGGGTTTATATGAGGTGAAACTATTTCCTTTTCCTATTATATCTGAAGTACCTCACCTGTAACAGTTTAAAAAGCAAAATATATAATCCTATAATATTTGCAGAGATATCAGTGCCCTTTTAAGTTCTGATCAGTGCTACTAATCCCTATAAACAATTTCAACACTTTGCTGGAAAATAGTGAAATCTAATTAACTGTACTCTAGAAGGGACTGTGGCTCTTAATAGCTTAGCAACTCAGAGGATTCATCAGGAGTAAAAAGAAACATACAAAGTTCCCTTGTCCCCCTTAATAAGCATAATAGTGATGAAGGAAAAAGGAAATGAGGCAAAAATAGACAAAGTAAATATTGTGAATTTGGGAGTCAGATAATATAACTATGGGAAAATCAAAACACATTTACTTTTTGAGGCAAGACAGTCAAATGCAAAGTAAACAAACAAATATAGGACCAAGAAAAGGCAAATATATAGGGTGCATGCTCTCCAGCCCCTGCCCACACTCACAGCAAATAACACTTGCCATTCACAGCACTGTCATGCTGAGTTCAGATGCAACCTTAGAAAATCCAACACAGCAGTCCATGCAGCCAGTGATACAACTGGTACATGAGATGAGGCTTTGTTGTCGTTCCCAGTCTTATCTCTGTTGCCAAACTCCAGACTTTATCTGGATCTGACCAGTTTTTCCAGTAATGCCCTCTTTCTGTTTCAATCCAGGACATACATTGTATTTAGTTGTCGCATTTCCCATCTCCTCTGGCCCGTGACAATTTCTCACTCTTTGCTTCTCTTTCATGACCTTGATGGTCTTGAGGAGTGCTGGCCAGGTATCCTGCAGAATGACTCCTGATCTTGGTTTGTCTGGTGCTTTTCTCATGTTTAAACTGGGGCTATGGGTTTTTGGAAAGAATACCATGGAGAAGTGCCCTTCTCATTACATCATATCAGAGTATATCATATCCACATGACATCACTGGGGATGTAAACCTTTATCACTTGGTTAAGGTAGTGCTTGCCAGGATTCTCCTCTACAAAGGTACTATTTTTTCCTTTCTCTACTCTACTTTTTACAATGGTGAGTCATTAAGTCTAGCCTACCCTCAAGTGTGGGGAATTAAGGTCCAATTCCTGGAGGGGGGAATATGTACTTACATTTTTTGGAATTCTTCTTTAAGGAAGATTTGTGTCTTCAGCACTTATTTATTCAACAATTTATATGTGTATACACTTATGACTCAGTCCTGAGAGGACAGTAGCCTCTTGTTTTGGGGAAATTACATTTATAAAAGTGCAGCTGATGCTTATATATTTTTTAATTAATTTTTATTGGAGTATTGTTGCTTTACAATGTTATGTTAGTTTCTGCTGTACAGCAAAATGAATCAACTATACATATACATATACCCCCTCTTTTTTGGATCTCCTTCCCATTTAGGTCACCACAGAGCACTGAGTAGAGTTCCCTGTGCTATGCAGGGGGTTCTCATTAGTTATCTATTTTATACATAGTAGTGTATATATGTCAATTCCAATCTCCCAATTCATCCCACCCAGCCCCTTACTCCCTTGGTATCCATAAGTTTGTTCTCTATGTCTGTGTCTCTATTTCTGCTTTGCAAATAAGTTCATCTGTATCATTTTTCTAGATTCCACATATAAGTGATATTATACAGTATTTATTTTTGCTGATGCTTATTTATATTATTTATTTATGTCAGTATGGACTCATGGATATTTATTTTATTTTCTGGGTTATAATCCAATACTGTGTTATTTGTTTCACTGCTCATATTGTCCCAGCTTTTGCAGTCATTGTCATTGGGAGCTCTTTCAGTTAGCGTCTCTTTTGTCAGACTGCTTTTCTTTCTCCTGTATGGACTGGATACATCTCTTTGAAAGGTGATGGGGAAATACAATCTGTCTTGTGAAGTATAGATAAGGTTTTAGTCAATAAACAGTCTCTAGTGCGGGCAAATAAAGCCTTTTAATATGAAGGGCACCCATAGAAGTGTTATTTACTTTTCAGCTGAGAATAATAAAAATGAACTTTATGAAGTGCCTGTCATTTAAGCTAGCTGGTGCTTGAAGTTGTATTAGCAAATTTTTTTAAGTGAAATGACTTTTTTTTGATCCAGCTTAATGACACAACTGAAGTACTCAATTCATCAGAGAAGATCTGGGCTCCTTCCTGTGCTGTGCACACAGTTTTCTCTTAAGTCTTCTGCAGTGCAGTGTGCCTTTGTACCAGACTCAAGGAAATGAGCATTTAAGCTGCCTGCAGAGCTAAGGTTTCCTACTGAGCTTCCACCTTGCAAAGTATTGCTGTCTCAGACTACTTGGCTCCGCTCCAACCGCCTTCAAGGTCATGTTTATAAGAGGGAGGTTTGCAGGTACATATTTTGGGGGGGCTTTGCTCAACCTACTTTAGGTTGAGAAGCAAGAAATAGTGTGTTGCAGGGCTTCCCTGATGGTGCAGTGGTTAAGAATCCGCCTACTAATTCAGGGGACACGGGTTCGAGCCCTGGTCCGGGAAGATCTCACATGCTGTGGAACAACTAAGCCCGTGCGCCACAACTACTAAGCCGGCACTCTAGAGCCCGCGAGCCACAACTACTGAGCCCACGTGCTACAACTACTGACGCCCGTGTGCCTAGAGCCTGTGCTCCACAACGAGAGGCCACCGCCATGAGAAGCCCGCACAACGCAATGAAGAGTTGCCCCCGCTCACTGCAACTAGAGAAAGCGTGTGTGCAACAACAAAGACCCAATGCAGCCAAAAATAAATAAATAAAATAAATTTATAAAAAAAAAAAAGAAATAGTGTGTTGCATAGCTCCTGTCAATGTGTATATCTGGAGTCCCCATCTCCTTCATGGCAAATTTCAGGATTTCTTTGAATGCCCGAGGGGCACACTTCTTGAAACCGACTCCACGGATGCCTTGTGAATGTTAATAGTGTATTCTCTGGTCACCACCTTGTTGATGGTGGACCGACCCTTCTTCTCGGCACCCTTCTTTGCAGGAGCCATCCTGCTGG
This sequence comes from Phocoena sinus, assembly GCF_008692025.1. NCBI lineage: Eukaryota > Metazoa > Chordata > Mammalia > Artiodactyla > Phocoenidae > Phocoena > Phocoena sinus. Next base: position 69,795,510 of record NC_045774.1, on the reverse strand, counting down.
TCTGGGGTTGGAAAAGAAGGGCACAAGGGATTGTGGGAGAAGGAAAGCAACATCCTAACCTACCCCTTGATAGGAAGGGAAGTTCTTACTGTATACGCTGAGAGGTTCTACCTGGAGGAATGTGTATATTGCTAGGAGCTCTTGCTCTATGGGGTTATATCGGGTTTCTGCCCCCTTTTAGAGCTGGGACAAATATCTTATGGGTATTCTGTTGTCTTTGCCACAGTGCCCAACGCATACCTTCCAGGGTTACAGGCACATCTAACACCAGTGGTAGCCCTGCTTGAGAGATGCCCAGAGCTTTAATCAGCTTCGCTAGTATTTTTGCCTTCTCAAAGGGGGGCTTGCTGCTCTGATCCATGTCCCACGCACGCCCTTTCTTTACCAGGCAGTATAGGGATGGCGGCACTGTGCCAGGTGGGGAGTAAAAACCTCCAAAACCTCCAAATCCCTATAAAAACTTGAATTCCTTTCATGTTCTTAGGGTTTGGATAGGTTTGTACATTATCAGTCAAAGCTTCTAGGACAATATACATCTTACCTAAACAAATGGCTCCCAAAAACTTGATGGCAGGGCCTGGGTCTTGAATTTTCTGTGGGTTCATTGTCCATCACCTCCACAGAGGTTCCAGCAAAGCCTGCAGAGTGTCCTGCAGCAAAGCCAAGTCCTCATGTGTTAACATTATATCATCAATGTAATGGGCCCATTCTGTTGATGTGGGGAGAACAACCAATCTGCAACGTCGAAGGGAACTTCCTGACTATAATGGTTTGCCCTCTGTAACCATCGGTGGGATCAGACAGCAGGGGCATTTCATCTATTTCAATGTCAATCACCATAACATCCTCTTCTTCATTCAAATTCCTTTCCCAGGGATTCCACCTCTTAGCATCCCAGTCCGGCTTTGTCCCACGCTTAGACCTTAATCGTAAGCAGCTTGTGCCCTCCTAGCTTTGCAAACCAGCACACTAAAGTCTCTAACTTCTTACTCTGCTCTCCCACTTTGTCTGCCAGCCCGGAAGCTAGCAGACTAGTGGACACTGCACACCCTTCTCCAACCTCAGCTCTTCTTCCAACTTCTACTTGAGCTTCCATCTCTAGCTGGGCATAGTGGCCAGTGAACTGTCCACAGTAGAGACTAGCCCACTGTCAGCCCTTCATTTCCCTTCTTTGGGGCAGTGCACCATGCAGAGTTCCTCAAACAAGCTCACTAAGCCAGCCAGGGTTCCAGGGTGTCCCCGGATTCATGTGGAGGACCACAAGCATCTAACATACAGGTCACCCTTCCCCACGTAGAGTCAATGGCCAATTCGGGATTTCCCCCACAGATGCCGCTTTCCCAAAACCCACTTCTCCAGTCTCCTGACTGGCTTACCAATTGTTGGTTTGCAAATTCAGGAACTTCCGGAGTGAAATCTGAAATTGGCCCCCATACACAGAGGGCAAGGAGAGGCCAAAGATAGAGGTAGACCACTCCAGATGGGTAGGTGGGAGGTTTACTAAGGAAGGGAACTTACATATGAGGCTGGTCTCAAGTGTTCACGATGTGAATAGATCTCCACACCTGTCTACCAGAATCTTTAAAGTTTATATGGAGCCCTTAACTGGATCCAGTCATGTATACCGTCCAGATGGTCTCAATAACACCTTAATCTCTCAAGGCTGCATCCTTGAAAACAGCTCCCACTGTGGGAACTGTGAGCAGAACATGCATTCCAAGGATGAGGGATGGAGTGAGGAGCCTCCCATTGCTCTGGTCCAGCTCACGGGCAGTCATGTCCTCTGGATGACCTCTCCCAAGATAAACATAAAACCTAAAACTATTAAGCTTCTAAAGAAAATACAAAAAAAAGATCTTTGTGACTTTGAGGTTAGAAAAACCTTCTTTGGACACAGGAAGCTCTAATCGTAAAGAAAACATGGACCACAGACTTCATCAAAATTAAAGTTTTCTGCTTTATCAAAAGGCTACATAGAAAAATACAAAGGCAAACCACAGAGCAGAAGAAAATTTTCACAAAACACTGTTCTGACAAAAGAATTGTGTCCAGAATATATAAACATCTCCTGAAACTACGTACTCTATTTCACTTGAATTTTTACAATGATAATGTTTTCCTGTTATGAGTATAGTAACCTCATAATAACTACATGTCATGTCCCAGTCGTAATTAAAATAAATAAATAAGAAAAAGAGCATAAAGGACACCACACTCTGGAATCTCCTCTCCCTCTTCCTTTACGCCCACTGAAAGGTCAAATTGAGAAACGTACTACTATCCACCCTTCCTTTCCCCTGGACAGTAAAAGAAAAGTCTTTATGAAGGCTGAGGAAGTGGATTTAACAAACAGTTAGGGAGACAAAATTAGTAATATGAAGGCAAGTTGTCACACCTGAAATAACAAAAAGCAATTGGCACATACTGAGGGTTTTTTTTCATGATTTGAAGAAATTAGGGCAAAATGAAAACAATCAAAGAAGAGATGAGGGCTTCCCTGGTGGCGCAGTGGTTGGGAGTCCGCCTGCCGATGCAGGGGACACGGGTTCGTGCCCCGGTCTGGGAGGATCCCACATCCCGCGGAGTGGCTGGGCCCGTGAGCCATGGCCGCTGAGCCTGCGCGTCCGGAGCCTGTCCTCCGCAACGGGAGAGGCCACAACAGTGAGAGGCCCGCGTAACGCATAAAAAAAAAAAAAAAAAAAAAAAAAAAGAAGAGATGAAAGAATATTTATAGCAAGTTACCTAAAACCAATAGGAGACTAGATAAGAAGGTAAAATTAGAAAGGAGTTGAGTGTGCTCATAACTCTGGTGACTGGTGCTCTGACCATCACTGGGATAGTATAAATCAGAGGCTCTGAAGCATCTCGGTAAATGGAAGCAGCATACACTGAGCTGTTTGGTTTAGAGTGATTCTCTCCTATTCATAATCCTAATGAAAAAGTATTTAAATATGGCTTTGGACTGCATCGGTATTTTCCATGTCATAATTAGAGCAGAAACTGAAAGTTATAAACCCCCCAAGATGTTCCTGCATCAACTCCTGATAGGATATGACTGGTTTTAGCTACAATTACTGCAGTTAATTTTCCATTCCAGGGGACTAATGAAATTTGGTGTGTTGCTATCAGTATTTGCCTTGGTTCTACAGAATGTGTTTTGACTGAAGTGTTATTAGAGTCCCTCCCCCAGCACTATGTGAGAAGCTAAAGATGCTTAAGAGATTTTCAGGTGCTGTGTAACAAGCTCTGTTCTAATTAGAAATCATACTACCTCCTAAGGAGTTGGTAGTGATTATCAACTGTGTTATTTTCTTATAAAAGGAAGCCAAGACAATTGAGGTTGGGTCATTTCCTGAATATGGCTGTATCTCTGGCCCCTTCACCGCCCCCAGCATGATCCCTTAAATTGCTCAGGGAATTCTACTTACCTGGTGTCCCGAGGCCCCACTGACTGACTCGAGCCTCCTCCTTACGGCTTTCCTGCTTCCTCTTTTACATTTCACTCACTCCACAAATGCTCCCCATCCCAATACAAAGGATATTGAATGTAGCAGTAAAGAAAACTATGAACAGCCTGGTTTAAAAAGACAACCTCTCATCTTAAAAAGAAAACAACCCTGACTCCACATTTCCCTCCACATCCACCACCTTATTTTTCTGCTCCCCTTTTCAGTAAACTCCACCACGGCACCAGATGACTCTTGTCAAGGTCATGGATGTCACCCGGATTGCCCAGCCCATCCACAGTCTGTCAGCAGTGTTTACACAGTGGATCACGCTCTCTTACTTAATACACTTCCTTCACATGGTCGTGGCATGGAATTCTCTCTCCTCGTTCTCCTCCACCTCAGGAGCTTTTCTTGTCCTCTGATCTGCAGGTTCCTCCTTACCTACCTGATTTTTTTAAACAGTGAAGAGCTCCAAAGCCCAGTTACTCCACACTTGTTCAGTTTATCATCACCCCCCAGGGGATCTTACCCAGCCATCTGAAAGAATGTGTTACATGTGTTGCTATGGAACAAACTTCAAGATATATTGTTAAATGAAAACAGATGAAAGATGGCAAGTTGGATGTGTGCAGGAGTTTAGGGTGGCTGACAATACAAGGATAGAAAACTTCTACTCTGAGAGGCTCAGGCACAAATAAACCAGGAAGTCACATTAAAGAGCTGACAATGCAGTCCCCTCAAACCGTAATGTTTTTACTAATTTAACTAGAAATTAAATTTAATTTAAAGCTAAGAAGATGAATCAGGCATACATCCTACCCTCCAGAAATATACAGTCTGATGAGGGGAATGAAAAATAAATAGTTACAAAATAAGGAGCAAAATAGTGTCACCAGAGAAATTACAAGTAGGAGTTATGGGAGCTCAGCTAAATAGAGCAGCTTTTAAAAGCTCTATGAAGCTGAAATTATTCTGATTTTTTTTTTACTGCACACTTTCAAAATTAATGCATTTCCTAATTGCCTCTATAATCAAATTGAAATTTCTAAAGTTTTCTGTCCCTTATTCATGCTACTGTATGCTCTTAATCTTACAATCGGAGTGGAAAAGCCTTTTTACTGAGAACTACTCAACCCCACAAACCTCAAGAACCCAAGAAACACATAGCTAAGGATTAATATTTGGAGAAAAAAACAACTTTATTTCATTTTATTAAACAGAAAGGGGTCAAAATGGAGAGATAAAGACATAAGACACCAGGAAAAATGTAGAGAAGTTGCCCCAAGCAGCTAGTAGATGGCTTAGCTGGGATCTGAACCCATGTCTGTCTGATTCCAGAGCCCATATTCTTTCAGTTTTATAGCCTGCTCTCAAATATACATGCACATTTAAACTGATTATAAAAGGAGGGAAAGGTACCAGCGGCGAAAAAAATATTCCATTTATAAGGAAGGAATTGTTGATGGCACAAGTCCCCTGAAAGAACTAGAGAAACACAAGACATTCAAAAGTGGACTTCTGAAGTACATCCAGGGACTTCCCTGGCCATCCAGTGATTAAGACTCCGTGCTCCCACTGCAGGGGGCATGGATTCCATCCCTGGTTGGGGAAACTAAGATCCCACATGCAGTGCCATGCAGCCAAAAAAAGGAGGAAAAAAAGTAGGTACATCCACAGATACACTGTAAAACATCATAGAAACAGGCAGAAGAAAGATACAGACTATCTTAAAAATAACTGCCTCATTTCTGATCTTTAGGGAAATCATCATTATTTTCTTTCATTTTCTGTGTCTAAAAGATAAATGATCCTCATTTACCCTCTTCTTGGTTTTTGCCCTATAAACAGGAGAAATTAAATTTAGAGCTAAATCTCATCCAGGCTGGAGATTTTGATTCCTGCCCACTGCCTTCCAATTTCCACTTTATCCAAAGACCTCTTACCCACCTTCACTCCCATTTCACACATGTCTCAGCTGCTCTTGCCCTCATCCTCCGCTGAAGTCAGTATGTCTGTTGGGCCTAATCCACAACAATCTATGTCCCTTCTTAAAACTGCTGAAACACCAGTATTTCTCTGAAGTTTTCCTGGACCTACTGTCATAGAGTCAAATCAGATTTGATCTGTGTTCTAACCAATAGTCATTAGCCATGAATATTCCTATGCAGATTTTGATTGACTTATTCTCATGAATATACATTTATATTTGACTTTATTTTTTTAAAATTCCTTACAGCTATGCATTCAGTAAATGTCACTGACTATCTCATTGACTGCCCAGCTTAATGACAGTGTTCCAGTAGACAGGTGACAAGACAGATAGGTAGTTAGAGAGATGATAGATAGATAGATGGATAGATAAACACAAATGTTAACCAAAACTAAACACATTTTAAAAAATATAGAGATCTTTGAGCTTGGTGATCATTCTGTTTCATAGTCAATTTACTGTATTACTCTGAGAACAATTTGCCATAAACATCAAAGTGACATTATATGCTTTTTTCTCTCTTTTCTCCAGAGAAAGGCACAGTGGGATACATAAAATGTCAGAAATAATTAGACGAAATTGCACCATCCCATTGCGACACTAAAATATCTCTGAAGTTAAATATTTGCTGTGAAACTTTAAAATCTGGTTTGAAGGCTTCTTATTATAAACAATATAATTTTTCCTTTAATGTAATGGTCCCAGAATTTTTAAAGTGTGATATTATGTGAATATATGTTTCCAAGTGTAAAAAGCCTTATAAATTTAAATGAGGCAGTAATTTGGGTGGCAAGATAGAATTAAAATTTGATAATGTCTTCCTCATAAAGAGTTTGGGAATTTTTTTTTTTTTTTTCTTTTTTTTTTAACGCGGGCCTCTCACTGTTGTGGCCTCTTCCGTTGCGGAGCACAGGCTCCGGACGCGCAGCCTCAGCGGCCATGGCTCACGGGCCCAGCCGCTCCGCGGCATGTGGGATCTTCCCGGACCAGGGCACGAACCCGTGTCCCCTGCATCGGCAGGCGGACTGTCAACCACTGCGCCACCAGGGAAGCCCGGGAATTTTTTTAAAATGTAGCATTTGAATAATAATGTAAAGATGAAGTTTATTAGTGAATATAACAAAAAAGAAACAGACTCACAGATATAGAGAACAAACTAGTGGTTACCAGTGGGGAGAGGGAAGGGAGGAGGGGCTGTATAGGGGTAGAGGATTAAGAAGTATACCTAATAGATTGTATTACGTATAGAATCTATTATGTATAAAATAAGCTACAGGGCTTCCCTGGTGGCACAGTGGTTGAGAGTCCGCCTGCCAATGCAGGGGACACGGGTTCGTGCCCCGGTCCAGGAAGATCCCACATGCCACGGAGCGGCTGGGCCGGTGAGCCATGGCCGCTGAGCCTGCACCTCCGGAGCCTGTTGCTCCGCAGCGGGAGAGGCCACAACAGTGAGAGGCCCGCGTACCGCAAAAAAATAAAAATAAAATAAAATAAAAAATAAGCTACAAAGATATATTGTACAGCACAGGGACTATAGCCAATACTTTATAATAACAATAAATAGAGTATAACCTTTAAAAATTGTGACTCACGGGACTTCCCTGGAGGTCCAGTGGTTAAGACTCCACGCTTCCACTACAACGGGCACGGGTTCAATCCCTGGTCAGGGAAAAAAGATCCCACATGCCACACTGACAAAAAAAAAAAAAAAAAAAATTGTGAATCACTATATTGTACACCTCTACATTATATAATATTGTATACCAGCTATACTTCAATTTTTAAAAAAGATGAAGATTACATTCAAATAATAAAAAAATTATATCAAAAATATGTAAAGATTTTATGAATACCAAAATACTGTCATTTTGTCTTCCAGGTAAAAGAATATGGCTTTTTAAAAAATATATCTTTATTGGAGTATAATTGCTTTACAATGGTGTGTTAGTTTCTGTTTTATAACAAAGTGAATCAGCTATACATATACATATATCCCCATATCTCCTCCTTCTTGCATCTCCCTCCCATCCTCCCTATCCCATCCCTCTAGGTGGTCACAAAGCACCAAGCTGATCTCCCTGTGCTATGTGGCTGCTTCCCACTAGCTATCTATTTTACATTTGCTAGTGTATGTATGTCCATGAAGAATATGGCTTTTTCATTCATTAACCAGTAGCATACTATTTTCCAGGAACCCTCCATTCAGAAGAAATGCTGTGGTGCTTCCCTTTACCCACACGAAATGGAACCCAAGAGACTATGCAGCTGAAGAAAAAATTACCGCCTCCTTACAAATGAGAGATTTTCAAGTCTACATAGTTTCCAACTGCAGGAAAATAACCATCAGCTTCTCCACAGTGTAGATTAGAACAGGGGAAAATGAACATCACTAACTGTACCCCAGAAGCCAGTGTGGCTGTGAGACCCAAGACCATCACTGAGAAGATGCTCATTTCCATGACTCTGGTGATCATCACCGCCCTGACCATGCTGCTAAACTCAGCCGTGATCACGGCCATCTGCACCACCAAGAAGCTCCACCAGCCTGCCAACTACCTGATCTGTTCTCTGGCTGTGACGGACCTCCTGGTGGCCGTGCTCGTCATGCCCTTGAGCATCACATACATCGTCACGGACAGCTGGAAGCTGGGGTACTTCATCTGTGAGGTGTGGCTGAGTGTGGACATGACCTGCTGCACCTGCTCCATCCTTCATCTCTGTGTGATTGCCCTGGACAGGTACTGGGCCATCACCAACGCTATTGAGTATGCCAGGAAGAGGACCGCCAAGAGGGCCGGGCTGATGATCCTCACGGTCTGGACCATCTCCGTCTTCATCTCCATGCCCCCTCTGTTCTGGAGGAGCCACCGCCAACTCAGCCTGCCCCCTAGTCAGTGCACCATCCAGCACGACCACATCATCTACACCATTTACTCCACACTTGGGGCATTTTACATCCCCTTGACTTTGATACTGATTCTCTATTACCGGATTTACCATGCAGCCAAGAGCCTTTACCAGAAAAGAGGATCGAGCCGGCACTTAAGCAACAGAAGCACGGATAGCCAAAATTCGTTCGCCAGTTGTAAACTGACACAGACTTTCTGTGTGTCTGACTTCTCCACCTCAGACCCTCCCACAGAGTTTGAAAAGATCCACACCTCCATCAGGATCCCTCCCTTTGCCCATGACCTAGATACCCCGGGAGAACGCCAGCAAATCTCCAGTACCAGGGAGCGCAAGGCAGCACGCATCCTCGGACTGATTTTGGGTGCATTCATCTTGTCCTGGCTGCCATTCTTCATCAAAGAGCTGATTGTAGGTCTGAGCATCTACACCGTGTCCTCTGAAGTGGCCGATTTTTTGACATGGCTTGGTTATGTTAATTCTCTGATCAACCCTCTGCTCTACACAAGTTTTAATGAAGACTTCAAGCTGGCTTTTAAAAAGCTTATTCGGTGCCGAGAACATAGTTAGATTGTAAAAAGCTGGAAGGCATGACTTTTACCAGCCTCGTGAGTGCACAGGGGTAAGGGGTACAACTTATTAATTCTTGAACTTAGTTGGTTCAGGAGGTTTGTAAGTATGTGTGGTCTTGGTTTTTGTTTGTTTGTTTGTTTTCTGTTTTGTTTGAGGCTTGTTATTGGGTGTGCTGTTTTCTACCTCTGGTCTTATTTGTGGTATCTAATTGCAAATAAACACTATCATACAAAAACAGAAATTTCACAGCAGTAATAATAAGGTAAAATAGTAAATACTTTTCACTTTTTTAGCCATTTCAGTTAACCCTGCAATTAAAGAATACCAAAATAAATCTTCATTTGGAGAATTTCTTATTACTTATAAATCAAATATCTGATAACTTGCCCTGGTGTGTGGCATTAGTTCTGAGCATATGGATCCAAATGCTTACCAATTCCAGTGGAAACTGCATGACCACATAAAGCATTAAAAGAAAAAAAAGTGGTGTGCTGTCATCTACTGCTTGCAGACCTGATCTAAAGCCACTTATTATGATTACGTGGCCCACTCCTTTCCAACACAGATAGTACAGCTGGCATGTCTTCTTAGTTCATGATTAAATACACATCCTCATTCTCTAAACAGAACTTGGAATGAATGTACTGGCACTTTCCTAGGTCTTTGACTATGAATGTGAAACATAAGCAAATAGTATTATAAAACAATCATGGAAATTGGTCATTTTGTTGCTATTTAACCTGACAGACATATTGGGCCTCCTCCAGTTCTAAGAAGTGTCCCAGCTAAGCCTCGAGTACACTCTCCCATTCTAGCAGGATTAAGGTGTGAGTACAAGTCAAATGTGGAGAACTTTTAAAGCAGTATTAAGCTGCTGAACCCATTAAGGGGTGCAGGGATCAAATGAGAGAATCCATTACCTGAAGAACTTTGTTGGAGACTGTTGCTCATTAAGTTACCAGCTGTGCACTTGGAAAAAAAATTAAAAATTGAAAATCTGTGTTTACAGCAAAGGCCATCCACTAGCAAATGAGTATGAAATTGTGTCTCCTGGAATCCAGGAGGCTGCAGGCGGGACCCAAGGCCACACAGTGCATGGCCAACTTGGACTGATGGCTCTAGTCATATGGTGGAGCTCGTCACTAAGTCAAGAGTGATGACAGAAGGGACTGAAAGGGTGGAAGTTCTTGGACACTCCTCAGTAAGTGACTGTTCTAGACCTCTTCTCCTCATCTCCCATCCACAGCCTCTCCCACCTCTTCACTCCCCCCAGATCACGTCTCTTGTTTGTTTGTCAAGAAGACATTGCTTTGCCCCCTGCCCACTTCCACCTCCATGTTTTACCCCTTAGTTCTATCCCCTCTCAAATTTTCTGTAATCTTGCTACTTTCCTCTCTCTCTCTCTCTCTCCCTCCCTCCCACCATCCCTTCCTCTCCCCACTTTTCTTTAATCTCACCCATCAGTTTGCTCAAGTCTCTTAGACATTAGAACCAATGTCCTCCAGCCCTACTTCTCCTTCCGGCCCCTGCTCCATCTCTCTCCACACTCTCCCATCTGAGTCTCCCCAGTCATCAACCTGCTCGTTCTACCTCCACTTCTCCCCTTCCACTAACTTTTCTCTCCTTTGCCATCTGGGTATGCGCCCCCGCCAGTTCCCCCAAAACTGATCTCCCAAAGGGTATCGGTGACTTGCCAATGGGCAAATCCAGTGTCCTTTCCTCTGTCCTTATCTACTTCCCACTCTCATCAGTTAAAACAGCTAACTATCCCTTTCTTGTTTAAGCCCATGCCTTCCAGGATCCCTTTACTAACCTGGTTCTCCAGCTACCTTCTCATTCTTTGCCTCCTTTTCTTCATCCTAGGGGTTTATCCTCAGCTCTCACCTCCCATATATTCATACTCCACCCCAACCTCCATCATTTCCACAAATAGTTCCATGCCTGAGGCTCTAAAATGTGTGTCTCTAATTCTGATCTCTCTCTTTCTCAAACCCTAGACCCATGAATTATGTCTGGTGAACATCTCCCTACTAACACTCTATTGGTGCCTCAAACACAGCTTTTCTAAACTGAACTCATGATAATTTCCCACACTCATACCTTCTCCTTTTCCACCTTCTCAATATCAGATAACAGGATTACCATGCTTTTTATCATTCACATTAGGTCAATGAGATTCTCTCTCTTTGTAGCTTGTCTCTCACATCCAGATAGTATAAAAGTCTTATCCATTTACCTCTGTAGCAATGTTTGTATATTCACCCCTCTTCTCCAATAACTTGGTCCTCTCCCCTGGACCAATCCTCTTATCTGATCCACCTACCTCTGGACCCCCCACCTGCAACTGTGCCCCTGCACACCTGCCACTCTGCCCCTGCACACCTGCCAGATACATTTTCCTAGAACAGTGGTTCTCAAAGCAACATCTCCAGACCAGCAGCGTCAGTATCACCTGGGAACTTGTTAGAAATGCAAAGTCTAGGGCCCCATTGAAGACCCACCATGTCAGAAATTCTAAGTGGGGGGGCATCCATCTCTATCTTAACAAGCCCTCTAGGAGATTCTGGTGCATGCTAAAGCCTGAGATTCAGTCTCCTAGAATGTCCTGTCGATTTCTAACTTCAGTGCACAAAATCCCTTAGTATTTTCCCACCAGTACAAAATAAATTAAAATTCCTAAATATAACATTCAAGGCTTCTTCACTATGTGGCCTCAAACCACATTTCCAGAATTAAGTCTCAGCACTTCTTCCCACCCACCTCATATTCCAGAAAACTCTGGAGATTTCCTGTGTTTTCTAAGCTCCCCTAACATTTGTCCCCACTGCTCCAGAAACCTGACCCCCTGGCTTCCCATCTTTCTTCTCCCAGTCCTTCACCATGGAGTGCAAATGCAGTCTCTTCTGCGAAGCCTTCCTGAGGTCCTCCTTCCTTCTCTGTCATGTGAAAGTCCTCTCCCAGCTCTATGCTCCCGAAGAAGCTCACTGGGATCTCTATTGTTATATGCATACTATCTTGTAGTGCATTTGTTTGTATATTTCTTCTGTCTGCTATAGTAGATTGTGAGCTCCTTGAGGGCAGGAACTGTGTCTGTTTCATCTCTGTATCCCCAGGGCCTCCTACAGTGTTTTACACACAGTAGGCACTCAATAAATGTTCCCAGAAAAGAAATGTAAATGTGCAATGTTCTCTCAGTGAGAAAACCAAACTGTTAAAATCCTATGATGTAATAACACACTTCCTTTTTCTTTAAAACTTACCCTATCATTCCCATCTTTGTTCAAAAACTGCTAGGAATGCTTCCACATGGAAAGAAAATGGATTTCTCTCTCCACTGAATACATGAGTGTCCTTTACTGGTTAGGATTCAAGCTAAGCTGCTCTCAAAGGAGAGACCCCCAAGTATAGTAGTTCAAACAAGATAGTTTCTTTCTCTCTCACATGACATCAAGAGGTAGGAGGGCAGCCCAGAGTGAGCAGGAGACTCTGCTCCACGATGTCCTCCAGGGACTCAGGTCCTTCCATTTTGTGGCTCTGCCGTCCCCTCAAGGCTTGTCCTCGTCTGCATGGCCAAAGCTGACTCACAATCACATCCACGTTCCAGTCCATAGAACGGAGGAGAAAGAAATGGAGAGCAAACAACTTCCTTTTAAGGAAGTCATGTGGAAATTGTACACATTTACCTCTCCTTATAGCCCATTGACAATAACTTGGTCACATGGCCACACCAAGCTGTAAAAGAGAATAAGGGGGTGAATCTCTAGTGGGCAACCATGTGCCTTGCTTAAAGTGAGAACTTTATAACAAAAGGAAGCAGGAGAGGATGGATACAAGGGGCTAATGAGCAGTCTTTTCCACAAGGGGATATTGGTTTCTGTATGTGCAGCTCAAATATTACAAGGCAAGTCAGACAGCTGTCCAGCTAATGGTGATCTATGTACCAGGATGTTGAGATTTAAATTACAGGTGATTTAACTGAGATCGTGCCTATGCTGAAAATCTAGTATTTATCATAACTGTAATATCTATAATATCTAAAAACTATAAGGGCAACTCGCTTGCTTTCTTATCACCCCCCCATATGTCATCATTGAAAATTCTTGGCAATTATAAGAGTTTAAAATTTTTTTTTTTTTTTTTTTTTTTTTATTATTTTTTTTTTTTGCGGTACGCGGGCCTCTCACTGTTGTGGCCTCTCCCGTTGCGAAGCACAGGCTCCGGACACGCAGGCTCAGCGGCCATGGCTCACAGGCCCAGCCACTCCGCGGCATGTGGGATCTTCCCGGACTGGGGCATGAACCTGTGTCCCCTGCATCGGCAGGCGGACTCTCAACCACTGCGCCACCAGGGAAGCCCAAGAGTTAAAAATTTTTAAGAGTCTAAAGAAATAAAAAACAAAGAAGCAGAAGCATAACTAATTTTCACTTACTCACTTTCACTAACTAGATAAATTTCATTCCTAATTTACTAGATAAATCTCATTTCTAATTTACTAAATAAATCCTAATTAAATATATTTTCTCATACCTACCCACCGCTGCCCTTAGCAAAGAATCTGCATATGTTTCCTAGTATAAATCAAACCTGTTGAAAAAAATTCTGTTGTTTGGTTTACTCATTTAACTGATAGGGCTAGCTGCTATTGACCACTATTGCCCCTTTAAATTAAAGCTTGAGTGAAGTAACAGTACCTTCCGATATGGTCAGTGTTTCTAGGGTAAACATTAGCAGATTAAAAGTAAAACCCAGGGGTGACATTTCAATCACCTCCATTAACTAATAAATTAGGACTTCCTGGTTTGTGTACTTGGTAAAAGAGTACTTGCACATGTCACTCCCTTGGAGACCTGGTAGAAGCTTTGGTTGTAACTGGTGTCAGTAAGTACCCCTAGTAGCATTGCTACTACTATCTGCTTTGAATAACTGTATAGGCCTTCCACACTTATGAACTTCAGTTTGCAAACTCTGATAATTGTGTACAAGGTCAGCTGCAGAGCAACATCCGGCAACTAACTCTGCTGGTTTCCTGTACAAGTCGTTTTAGTTTCGACCATCACGTTGGTCTTAGTCTACTCATGTGTGTTTGCTTATTTGCTTAATTTTTAAGGCCTTCTACACATAACTTCATTATGTACAGTATTTACAAAAACAGTGAGAACATTAGAAACAAAACAGCAAAAAGGAGTATATGACTACAACAGAAATACAAGTAAAGGTAATTTTTAAATTAAAAGTGATGAGACAGTGACAACCATTGTATACGAAATGGGATGAAATCTTTTTCAGTTTACAAGGGCCACCAAGAGCAACATGTGAAAAGGCACTGTGCCTAAAATTATCAACTATAATCAGCAGGAAATAAGGAAAAGTGATTAATGAGATGGGAACATGTCTGAGCATCACACAGTAGTTCTAAGAGGTATTTGGGAATGTCTGTGAGCACATTTAGTTATTTCAGTAGAGAACACCAGTGGCATTTTGTAGTAGGAGACAAGGAGGCTAAATCCTGCAATTAAAAAAAAGCCAGGACTTCCCTGGTGGTCCAGCGGTTAAGTCTCCACGCCCTCAGTGCAGGGGGCCTCCGTCCGATCCCTGGTCAGGGAACTAGATCCCACATGCTGCAACTAAAGATCCTGTGTGCTGCAACTAAGACCCGGTGCAGCCAAATAAATAAATAAATATTTTTTAAAAATAAAAGCCAGTCCCACTCAATAAAGAATTGCCCCACCCAGAATACCATTACCACCATTATCACCACCTGCTGAAAACCCCAGGTGTATCAGCATCAGCGTGGGGATACTCAGGGGTCTAATGTTAATTCCGGTGTTGGCTTGGGGATATTTGAGAACTTAAAGGCTATGCATGGTGAAAGTGCTGCCTATGAACTTTTATTGTAAACCATGGAGGGTTTCAAAGGCTCGAGACTAATTTGAATCTGCCAATATCAAAATGAGGGTCAGGCCAACACATACAGACACCACAATGGTTAGAGAGTTTCCTGTGACACTGGCAGAGGTCATTAAGAAAAGGGACCGAATAAAATGTCTATCATCAAAGAGGAGATATTGATGCTTCAAAGGACTAACTCATATCCTTACCTGCTGGAAATGTTTTTGAAAACTGAAGTCTCACCTAAGTCACCTCAGGCTTAGAATTAAAAGACAATCTTAGATACCTGTCAGTAGGAAGAAGAGCTATTTCAAATGGTAGAAAGGAAGATACTGGATGTTCCTGGGACCCTTAAATCATCCAGGATCCTTAAATTATCCTCCTTTTGCCCCCTAAACCCTGGGGAATTCACAGCAGGCTTCAGCCTTGCCATAAAAAAGGGTTGAAATTATTCCCTTCATAACAGAAGGGAATCACTCTGAGGGGAGAATTGCTTCAGGAAAGTAATCTGTTGGCTCCCTGGAAGCTCCCAGCACCCAGCACAGCGGGTGGTACGTAGTAGCATTCAATTTATATAATTTATATGTCTGCTGAATTTAATTGAAATGAACACATTGATTACAGACTTTAAGAAATTCAGAAGCAGAAGTATGTCCTGGGTAAGGAGGGTCCCTTCTCTATGCAGAAGCGGAATTGTCAAATATTTATAAAGAAAAGAAGGCATCAGGACAGTGATGATACGAAAGAAACAGCAACAAGAGGAGCTGGAAAATAATATCAGCAAAGTCTTAGGTACTCAAAGAATACTGACTGACCATCTGCCATGAGTGTGGGTAGATTATGGAAACTTTTCATTGAAAAAGAAAAAGTTATAACAGCAATGATATGAAGAAAGCAAGAATACAGCAATGGAAAGAGTAGAGGTCAGAAGATAATATTGGTGATGGTTTTGGGTCCACAAACACCAAGTGAGAATCTGGCATGAGTTTGGCATCTACTTAAGCACTGGGATCTCTGTAAGGAGAAAATAAAAGGGAAAAGAGGACAGAAAACCTAGGTGTAAGACTATGAGACCCTGGTCTTCAAGGCAGATTTGTAGTAAGCTGATTATATTTATTTTCTATTTGGATAAAATATAATTTTAGAGGGATTTATAAACATTGCCTTTGCTAAGAGGATGAGGGAAAAATGAGGCAGAGGAGAGCATTTTGCTCATCTGATTCTTGGGGAAAGTGAAGGTGATACCAGAAGCTCTGAAGAATGGAAAAGAATGAATGGTTCTTCAAAGAAAATGTGAACAACATAGATACAAGAAACAAGGTCATATGGACATGTTTTTCCAGTTCATGTGGTATCAAATAGTCATATGTCAAGGGATGATTTAGGAAATGCCAATTTATGAAGACATCCAAAGAAATGGCGATGGAAACAGTTCTCTGAGGAAAATTTAGACTTGTAAGCAGTCTAATAATAAACAGACCAGTGACCCCAAGTGTTTCTGTTTCATGGTTAAGCACTCAATAAGAAATTGTCGGAGGGGGGACCTTGAAGATGGCGGAAGAGTAAGACGCGGAGATCGCCTTCCTCCCCACGGATACACCAGAAATACATCTACACGTGGAACAACTCCTACAGAACACCTACTGAAGGCTGGCAGAAGACCTCAGACCTCCCAAAAGGCAAGAAACTCCCCACGTACCTGGGTAAGGCAAAAGAAAAAAAGAAAAAACAGAGACAAAAGAATAAGGACGGCACCTGCATCAGTGGGAGGGAGCAGTGAAGGAGGAAATGTTCCACACACTAGGAAGCACCTCCGCGGGCGGAGACTGCGGGAGGCGGAGGGGGGAGCTTCAGGACCGCGGAGTGGTGCACAGCGACGGGTGCGGAGGTCAAAGCGGGGAGACTCCCGCACAGAGGATCGGGGCCGACCGGCACTCACCAGCCCGAGAGGCTTGTCTGCTCGCCCTGTGAGCTGAGGCTCGGGTTTAGGTTTCGGACGGAGTGCGGGGAGAGGGCTGGGGTTGGCGGCTTGAACATAGCCTGAAGGGGTTAGTGCACCACGACTAGCTGGGAGGGAGTTCGGGGAAAAGCCTGCACCTGCCGAAGAGGCAAGAGACTTTTTCTTCCCTCTTTGTTTCCTGGTGCGCGAGGAGAGGGGTTTAAGAGCGCTGCTTAAAGGAACTCCAGAGACGGGCGCGAGCCGCGGCTAAAAGCGCGAACCCCAGAGACGGGCGCGAGCCGCGGCTAAAAGCGCGGACCCCAGAGAGGGGCGCGAGCCGCGGCTAAAAGCGCGAACCCCAGAGACGGTTGGGAGACGCTAAGGCTGCTGCTGCCGCCACCAAGGGGCCTGTGTGCGAGCACAGGTCACTCTCCGCGCCCCTATTCCGCGGAGCCTGTGCAGCCCGCCACTGCCAGGTTCCCGGGATCCAGGGACAACTTCCCCGGGAGAACTCACGGCGGGCCTCAGGCTGGTGCAACGTCACGCCGGCCTCTGCCGCAACGTCACGCCGCCTCTGACGCCGCAGGCCCGCCCCGCACGCAGTGCCCCTCCTTCCCCCCCCCTCCCCGACCCCCGGCCTGAGTGAGCCGGAGCCCCCGAATCAGCGGCGCCTTTAACCCCGTCCTGTCTGAGCAAAAAACAGACGCCCTCCAGCGACCTACACGCAGAGGCAGGGCCAAATCCAAAGCTGGGCTCCTGTGAGCTGTGAGAACAAAGAAGAGAAAGGGAAATCTCTCCCAGCAGCCTCAGAAGCAGCGGATTAAAGCTCCACAATCAACTTGATGTACCCTGCATCTGTGGAATACCTGAATAGACAAGGAATGATCCCAAATGGAAGAGGTGGAATTTAGGAGCGAGATCTGTGATTTTTTTCCCTTTTCCTCTTTTTGTGAATGTGTACGTGTATGCTTCTGTGTGAGATCTGGTCTGTATACTCTTGCTTCCACCATTTGTCCTAGGGCTCTATCCGTCCATGGTTTTTTTTTTTTTTTCTTTAAATTTTTTTCTTAATAATTAATTTTTTTTTTTTTTTTTTTTTTTTTTTGCGGTACGCGGGCCTCTCACTGTTGTGGCCTCTCCCGTTGCGGAGCACAGGCTCCGGACGCGCAGGCTCAGCGGCCACGGCTCACGGGCCCAGCCGCTCCGCGGCACGTGGGATCCTCCCGGACCGGGGCACGAACCCGCGTCCCCTGCATCGGCAGGCGGACTCTCAACCGCTGCGCCACCAGGGAAGCCCTTAATAATTAATTTTAATTGTAATAACTTTATTATACTTTACCTTCATTCTTTCTTTCTTTCCTTCCTTCCTTCCCTCCTTTAGACAACGAATCAACCCAAATTAAGGAGGTGGTCTCTGAGAGCAAGATTTATGATTTTTCCCCCTTTACCTCTTTTTGTGAAGGTGTATGTGTATGCTTCTGTGTTAAGATTTTCTCTGTACAGCTTTGCTTCCAACATTTGTCCTAAGGTTCTATCCGTCCCTTTTTTTCTAAATATTTTTTAATTCAATAACTATATTATACTTTATTTTATTTTTACTGTATCTTCTTTCTTTCTGTCTTTTTTCCTTCTTTCCCTCATTCCTTCCTTCCTTCCTTCCTCCCTCCCTCCCCTCCTCCTTTCTTTCCCTCTTTGCTTCTTTCTTCCTTCCTTCCTTTCCTCCTTTCCTTCTTTCTTTACTCATACTTCTACTAATTCTCTCTACTTTTTCTCCCTTTTATTCTGAGCTGTGTGGATGAAAGGCTCTTGGTGCTCCAGCCAGGAGTCAGGGCTCTGCCTCTGAGGTAGGAGAGCCAACTTCAGGACACTGGTCAACAAGAGACCTCCCAGCTCCACATAATATTAAACGGTGGAAATATCCCAGAGACCTCCATCTTAACACCAGCACCCAGCTTCACTCAACGACCAGCAAGCCACAGTGCTGGACAACCTATGCCAAACAACTAGCAAAACAGGAACACAACCCCACCCATTAGCAGAGAGGCTGCCTAAAATCATAATAAGGCCACAGACACCCCAAAACACACCACCAGACGTGAACCTGCCCACTAGAGAGACAAGATCCAGCCTCATCCACCACAACACAGGCACTAGTCCCCTCCACCAGGAAGCCTACACAGCCCACTGAAACAACCTTAGCCACTGGAGACAGACATCAAAAACAATGGGAACTACGAACGTGCAGCCTGCAAAAAGGAGACCCCAAACACAGTAAGATAAGCAAAATGAGAAGACAGAAAAACACACAGCAGATGAAGGAGCAAGATAAAAACGCACCAGACCTAACAAATGAAGAGGAAATAGGCAGTCTACCTGAAAAAGAATTCAGAATAATGATAGTAAGGATGATCCGAAATCTTGGAAGTAGAATGGACAAAATGCAAGAAACAGTTAACAAGGACCTAGAAGAAATAAAGATGAAACAAGCAACGATGAACAATGCAATAAATGAAATTAAAAGTACTCTAGATAGGATCAATAGCAGAAAAACTGAGGCAGAAGAACGGATAAGTGACCTGGAAGATAAAGTAGTGGAAATAACTACTGCAGAGCAGAATAAAGAAAAAAGAATGAAAAGAACTGAGAACAATCTCAGAGACCTCTGGGACAACATTAAACGCACCAACATTCGAATTATAGGGGTTCCAGAAGAAGAAGAGAAAAAGAAAGGGACTGAGAAAATATTTGAAGAGATTATAGTTGAAAACTTCCCTAATATGGGAAAGGAAATAGTTAATCAAGTCCAGGAAGCACAGAGAGTCCCATACAGGATAAATACAAGGAGAAATACGCCAAGACACATATTAATCAAACTGTCAAAAATTAACTACAAAGAAAGCATATTAAAAGCAGCAAGGGAAAAACAACAAATAACACACAAGGGAATCCCCATAAGGTTAACAGCTGATCTCTCAGCAGAAACCCTACAAGCCAGAAGGGAGTGGCAGGACATACTGAAAGTGATGAAGGAGAAAAACCTGCAACCAAGACTACTCTACCCAGCAAGGATCTCATTCAGATTTTGATGGAGAAATTAAAACCTTTACAGACAAGCAAAAGCTGAGAGAGTTCAGCACCACCAAACCAGCTTTACAACAAATGCTAAAGGAACTTCTCTAGACAAGAAACACAAGAGAAGGAAAAGACCTATAATAACGAACCCAAAACAATATAGAAAATGGGAATAGGAACATACATATCGATAATTACCTTAAATGTAAATGGACTAAATGCTCCCACCAAAAGACATAGATTGGCTGAATGGATACAAAAACAAGACCCTTATATATGCTGTCTACAAGAGACCCACTTCAGACCTAGAGACACATACAGACTGAAAGTAAGGGGATGGAAAAAGATATTCCATGCAAATGGAAGCCAAAAGAAAGCTGGAGTAGCAATTCTCATATCAGACAAAATAGACTTTAAAATAAGGACTATTAAAAGAGACAAAGAAGGACACTACATAATGATCAAGGGATCGATCCAAGAAGAAGATATAACAATTGTAAATATTTATGCACCCAACATAGGAGCACCTCAATACATAAGGCAAATACTAACAGCCATAAAAGGGGAGATCGACAGTAACACATTCATAGTAGGGGACTTTTAACACCCCATTTTCACCAATGGACAGATCATCCAAAATGAAAATAAATAAGGAAACACAAGCTTTAAATGATACATTAAACAAGATGGACTTAATTGATATTTATAGGACAGTCCATCCAAAAACAACAGAATACACATTTTTCTCAAGTGTTCATGGAACATTCTCCAGGATAGATCATATCTTGGGTCACAAATCAAGCCTTGGTAAATTTAAGAAAATTGAAATTGTATCAAGTATCTTTTCTGACCACAACGCCATGAGACTAGATATCAATTACAGGAAAAGATCTGTAAAATATACAAACACATGGAGACTAAACAATACACTACTTAATAATGAAGTGATCACTGAAGAAATCAAAGAGGAAGTAAAAAAATACCTAGTAACAAATGACAATGGAGACACAACGACCCAAAACCTATGGGATGCAGCAAAAGCAGTTCTAAGGGGGAATTTTATAGCAATACAAGCCCATCTTAAGAAGCAGGAAACATCTCGAATAAACAACCTAACCTAGCACCTCAAGCAATTAGAGAAAGAAGAACAAAAAAACCCCAAAGCTAGCAGAAGGAAAGAAATCATAAAAATCAGATCAGAAATAAATGAAAAAGAAATGAAGGAAACGATAGCAAAGATCAATAAAACTAAAAGCTGGTTCTTTGAGAAGATAAACAAAATAGATAAACCACTAGCCAGACTCACCAAGAAAAAAAGGGAGAAGACTCAAATTAATAGAATTAGAAATGAGAAAGGAGAAGTAACAACTGACACTGCAGAAATAAAAAAAACCATGAGAGATTACTACAAGCAACTCTATGCCAAAAAAATGGACAATCTGGAAGAAATGGACAAATTCTTAGAAATGCACAACCTGCCAAGACTGAATCAGGAAGAAATAGAAAATATGAACAGACCAATCACAAGCACTGAAATTGAAACTGTGATTAAAAATCTTCCAACAAACAAAAGCCCAGGACCAGATGGCTTCACAGGTGAATTCTATCAAACGTTTAGAGGAGAGCTAACACCTATCCTTCTCGAACTCTTCCAAAATATAGCAGAGGGAGGAACACTCCCAAATTCCTTCTACGAGGCCACCATCACCTTGATACCAAAACCAGACAAGGATGTCACAAAGAAAGAAAACTACAGGCCAATATCACTGATGAACATAGATGCAAAAATCCTCAACAACATACTAGCAAACAGAATCCAACAGCACATTAAAAGGATCATACACCATGATCAAGTGGGGTTTATTCCAGGAACGCAAGGATTCTTCAATATACGCAAATCTAACAATGTGATAAACCATATTAACAAATTGAAGGAGAAAAACCATATGATCTCAATAGATGCAGAGAAAGCTTTCGACAAAATTCAACACCCATTTATGATAAAAAACCCTGCAGAAAGTAGGCATAGAGGGAACTTTCCTCAACATAATAAAGGCCATATATGACAAGCCCACAGCAAACATCATCCTCAATGGTGAAAAACTGAAAGCATTTCCACTAAGATCAGGAGCAAGACAAGGTTGCCCACTCTCACCACTCTTATTCAACATAGTTTTGGAAGTTTTAGCCACAGCAATCAGAGAAGAAAAGGAAATAAAAGGAATCCAAATTGGAAAAGAAGAAGTAAAGCTGTCACTGTTTGCAGATGACATGATACTATACATAGAGAATCCTAAAGATGCTACCAGAAAACTACTAGAGCTAATCAATGAATTTGGTAAAGTAGCAGGATACAAAATTAATGCACAGAAATCTCTGGCATTCCTATATACTAATGATGAAAAATCTGAAAGTGAAATCCAGAAAACACTCCCATTTACCACTGCAACAAACAGAATAAAATATCTAGGAATAAACCTACCTAAGGAGACGAAAGACCTGTATGCAGAAAATTATAAGACACTGATGAAAGAAATTAAAGATGATACAAATAGATGGAGAGATATACCATGTTCTTGGATGGGAAGAATCAACATTGTGAAAATGACTCTACTACCCAAAGCAGTCTACAGATTCAATGCAATCCCTATCAAACTACCACTGGCATTTTTCACAGAACTAGAACAAAAAATTTCGCAATTTGTATGGAAACACAAAAGACCCAGAATAGCCAAAGCAATCTTGAGAACGAAAAAAGGAGCTGGAGGAATCAGGCTCCCTGACTTCAGACTATACTACAAAGCTACAGTAATCAAGACAGTATGGTACTGGCACAAAAACAGAAAGATAGATCAATGGAACAGGATAGAAAGCCCAGAGATAAACCCACGCACATATGGACACCTTATCTTTGATAAAGGTGGCAGGAATGTACAGTGAAGAAAGGACAGCCTCTTCAATAAATGGTGCTGGGGAAACTGGACAGGTACCTGTAAAAGTATGAGATTAGATCACTCCCTAACACCATACACAAAAATAAGCTCAAAATGGATTAAAGACCTAAATGTAAGGCCAGACACCATCAAACTCTTAGAGGAAAACATAGGAAGAACACTCTATGACATAAATCACAGCAAGATCCTTTCTGACCCACCTCCTAGAGTAATGGAAATAAAAACAAAAATAAACAAATGGGACCTAATGAAACTTCAAAGCTTTTGCACAGCAAAGGAAACCATAATCAAGACCAAAAGACAACCCTCAAAATGGGAGAAAATATTTGCAGATGAAGCAACTGACAAAGGATTAATCTCCAAAATTTACAAGCAGCTCATGCAGCTCAATAACAAAAAAACAAACAACCCAATCCAAAAATGGGCAGAAGACCTAAATAGACATTTCTCCAAAGAAGATATACAGAATGCCAACAAACACATGAAAGAATGCTCAACATCATTAATCATTAGAGAAATGCAAATCAAAACTACAATGAGATATCATCTCACACCAGTCAGAATGGCCATCATCAAAAAATCTAGAAACAATAAATGCTGGAGAGGATGTGGAGAAAAGGGAACACTCCTGCACTGCTGGTGGGAATGTGAATTGGTTCAGCCACTATGGAGAACAGTATGGAGGTTCCTTAAAAAACTACAAATAGAATTACCATGTGACCCAGCAATCCCACTACTGGGCATATACCCTGAGGAAACCAAAATTCAAAAAGAGTCATGTACCAAAATGTTCATTGCAGCTCTATTTACAATAGCCCGGAGATGGAAACAACCTAAGCGCCCATCATTGGATGAATGGATAAAGAAGATGTGGCACATATATACAATGGAATATTACTCAGCCTTAAAAAGAAATGAAATTGATCTATTTGTAATGAGATGGATAGACCTAGAGTCTGTCATTCCGAGTGAAGTAAGTCAGAAAGAAAAAGACAAATACCATATGCTAACACATATATATGGAATTTAAGGGAAAAAAATGTCATGAAGAACCTAGGGGTAAGACAGGAATAAAGACGCAGACCTACTGGAGAACGGACTTGAGGATATGGGGAGGGGGAAGGGTGAGCTTTGACAGGGTGAGAGAGAGTCACGGACATATACACACTAACAAACGTAGTAAGGTAGATAGCTAGGGGGAAGCAGCCGCAAGGCACAGGATATTAGCTCGGTGCTTTGTGACAGCCTGGAGGGGTGGGATAGGGAGGGTGGGAGGGAGGGAGATGCAAGAGGGAAGACATATGGGAACATATGTATATGTATAACTGATTCACTTTGTTGTAAAGCAGAAACTAACACACCATTGTAAAGCAATTATACCCCAATAAAGATGTTTTTTGGAAAAAAAAAAAAGAAAAAAAAAAGAAATTGTCAAATGAATAAATCAATTACTCAGTTAAGCAATCAAGCCTGAGTTGGAATTTGGATAACAAAGGAGACCAAGTCGGGCAATATAACAAAAGTGTCTTTGCAGGTCAGTTAAAAAATGGATGCTGATAAACTACACATTCAGAGGCATGAAGCAGTGATATAAAAAAGCTAAGGCTGCAAGCTGAACCATCAGCCATCCTTTCTAGCTGTACTTTGCAGGTGGGGGAAAAAGAGGTGTTTTATAGAGAACAAGAAGAACATCCAGGGACTTCCCTGGTGGTGCGATGGTTAAGAATCCACCTGCCAATGCAGAGGACACGGGTTCAAGCCCTGGTCCGGGAAGATCCCACATGCCACAGAGCAACTAAGCCCATGCGCCACAACTACTAGCCTGCACTCTAGAGCCCACAAGCCACAACTACTGAGCCTGTGTGCCACAACTACTGAAGCCTGTGCACCTAGGGCCTGTGCTCCACAGCAAGAGAAGGCACTGCAATGAGAAGCCCACACACTGCAACGGAGAGTAACCCCTGCTCAACGCACCTAGAGAAAGCCCGCGCACAGCAACAAAGACCCAATGCAGCCAAAAAATAAAATAAATAAATTTATTTTAAAAAAGAACATCCATAAGGTAAATGGTGTTGACATAGACAATAAAACTTTTGAGGCAGCATGCGTCTTCTTACCTGACAACTTTACCTGAATACTTCTTATCAGTTTCTCACTAATGAAGAACTAAGGCCTGACTTCCCTTTCTAATCACACACACACACACACACACACACACAGACACACACACACACACACACACATACCCGTAGAAACAAAAACAATGTCCTCAAGCACAGTAAGGAAAGCAAAGGTACGTGTGATACAGGCAAGTGTCCTTGATTGAATGATTCCAATTAGAAATGCAACATCAGGTGTACCATGTATGCACATGTCATTTCATGTATGATTGCTGGATACAGTACAAACTGGAACAGGAGCCTATGGGGATCTCAGCCTCACTGGTAATACCTAGGAGAAATCATGATCAGAGTTTCCAAAATATGTCTATAGCCAAGACATCTTGCCTTAGAACACCTGACTTGCCCATAAACTCCTTCTAAATGGGTTAGGAGACACAGGCACAACAGAGTAAAGCATCTCTAGGTGGTTCTTGAACCACAATCCACCACGTGGTACCATGTGACGCCCTCTCCCCTATCATCCATCAGCTGATTGGTCAGGGCAGCAGGCACCGGCCCCAAGAACAACTGTGTCTACAGGCTGGCTGTGTGCTATGGGGTAGCCTGGTACAAAAGCTCCCCCCAGACAGAAAGTGATAAGTTGCAACGATGACATTCTTACCTCTCAAAAATTTGAACGAAAAATATATGAAGAGACATTCCGCTGTCAAGGGAAACAGGAGTAGAAAGATAAGCAAAGGGGAGTTGAAACAAAAAGAGTAGCCACCTCACATCCATGGCAAAGGGGTAGAATGAAGCTCAGTTAATTCCTGCTCCCAAGGAACTAACAGTGTCACCTGTCATCAAGAGCTGCCTCTTACAATTCCTGACAGCCTTCCGGTCCCCAAACTATGCTCCAGATCCTTGAGGTTTAGCTGTAAGAATGTTCCAGAGACTCCTGTCTCTCTTTTAACAGCAGTTACCATCACAGTCAATCACCACCACCTGCCATAACCTGCACTGTTCTCTCTTCCAACCACAGGAGCCCTGACACACAGAGCTCCAAGGCCTCTGAGCCAGGAGCTTTTGGAACAGCCACGCTGGCTCCATTTGGACAGTAAGTGCCGCTGGACCAGGTTCAAGTCTTTTCTTTCCAGTGACCTTTCTAGGGTGAAAACGTACACTGTTTCCTGACTCCCTGATACTCTTCAGTTACCCTCATGAAACTAAATTCGTTTTTACTCCATGGATTTCAATTCTATCCATTATAGGTTTTTTTCAATTGTTGTTGCTACTTGTCTTTTGTTTTGGTTCCTAGGATAAAGTGACCTACTCTTTGCCCAAGGAGCAAGTGATGTTGATTTCCTTAAGTCTTAGCTTTGGGAATGGACAGTAGTAAGGAAGGGCAGGGTGGGAGGGCCAGTGGGCAGAGTGATCAAAGTAATGTCTTAGTTCATCGGGGCTGCTACAACAGAAATGCCGTAGAAACAACAGAAATGGTTGATTTATAAACCACAGAACTTTACAGTTCTGGAGGATGGAAGTCTGGGATCAGCTGACTGCCAGCATGGTCAGTTCTGGTGAGAGCCCTCTTCTGAGTTACAGACTGCAGATTTTTCCTTGAATCTTCATATGGCAGAGAGCAGAGAGAGAGACAGGAAGCAAGCTCTCTCATGACTCTCATAATGGCGCTAATCCCATTCGTGTGTGATCCATCCACCCTCCGATTTTCATCTAATCCAAATTACCTCCCAAAAGCCCCACCTCCCAATACCACTGCATTGTGCGGGAGAGGGTTTTGATATATGAATTTTGGGGAGATGCAATATTCAGTCCATGACAAGTACTAACAGGCATCTTTAAAGGGTTTGTGCACCAGGCTTCACTGATTCCACTTGTATCTTCTGCAAGTGTTTTGAGGGCTCTGGGGAGCAGAGTTATGATATTAACAACCACTATGTACTCAGCCAGGCTTAACAGTCACAACCATCCTAGAGGAATAGAATCACCTTCTTTCAACTTAAAAAATGTTGAAAGTCTGAATATACTCCAGCAAATGGGCATATTTCCAGTGAGATGAGCCCTTTCTTAATGAAAATAACCAGGAGAAATTACTAAAGTCCAGCAAGGGTGGGTAGGGATTTACTCTACTAAAAAAAAATAATTTGGGCTTCCCTGGTGGCGCAGTGGTTGAGGGTCCGCCTGCCGATACAAGGGACGCGGGTTCGTGCCCCGGTCCGGGAGGATCCCACGTGGCGCGGAGTGGCTGGGCCTGTGAGCCCTGGCTGCTGAGCCTGCACATCCAGGGCCTGTGCTCCGCGGCGGGAGAGGCCACAGCAGTGAAAGGCCTGCGTACCGCAAAAAATAATAATAATAATTTGAAGATTAAGTTTATTCAATCAACTAACTTTTATTAACATCTCTGTGTCAAGCTTTGCATCACATTGTGTTGTGAACAAGGCACAGTCCAGCCATTAAGGAAAATATGATATACTGGAAGAGGAAGTGAAGTAAACAAATAAGTGATTACAACAGAGTGTGATGCGTTGCATAATAGATACATGTACAGTGTGGTATGTGAGCAGAGAAAAGAAATAAACAGTTCTGTGGGAGATAGGGGAGGGGAGCCTTCCCTCCAGATTTGAACCAGAACATGATATGAGCTCACTAGGCTGACAATTTATTCAGAGACGCAGCATGAACAAAAGCATGGAGATGCAGAGATGCAGATGGTGTTTGGGGAATGAGATGTGGTGTGTGGTGGCCAGAGTGTGGGTTAGGAAGGAGAGTGACAGGAGAGGAGGCTGGCCGGGCAGCCAGGTCCATGAAGGGCCTCAAATCCCTCTCTGAGCACACTGGATCTCATCCTGCCAGCAGCAGAAAAATGCCTGAGGATTTTAACCAAAGGAGAACATGACCAGACCTGCAGTTTGCAAAGCATCTTTGAATGAAAGGGATTGGAAGAATGAAGACTAGGTAGACAGGTGTTGGAATAGCCAGAGAGTGGTATGGGGGAGTCTGTACCGAAGAAAAAAAGAAAGTGAGGGGGAAGAGAGGGTGGGGAGATTTTCAATTTCAGAGATAAAATTGGAAGAGAGACAAATCAGTAGATTTAACTGGAATATGACCTTTTTCAATCAAAAGAGAGCAAAGTTTCAGACTGCCAAGGGGCAGATCATCAATCTCACAATTTGAGGATACAGTAGTAGGAGAGAACAAGGGTCACCTTCTTTGCCAAATGGGCCAATCCTTTTCACACTTTGGAGGTTGTCTACCTTCGCTTAATCACAGTCAACTGGGCAGAAAATCTATTCTGGGAAATAACAATAGGATCAGAGGTGCTAATTACACACCTCATTTGTCTGCACTGTTAGCATTACTCCTCAATTGAGCCCTTCTAAACACACTGGTTACTTAACAACTAGGTTAAGCAAACAACCATTACTCTGCAGATATCCATTCATTTATCCTTCAGCAAACATTTACTGAGAACCTACTATCTGCCAAGAATTATGCTAGGTCCTAGATATTCAGCAGTGAGCTAGACAATACAGATTCCTTCCCTAACTGAAATTTAAGTATAATGGAAGAGAGAGACTTTAAGCAGCATTTTCAATACCGTGTGTTAAAATGCAGTAAAAGGCCGTTTTTCTCATATTTCTGATTTGGTAGGTCTGGAGTGAGTCCTGAGATTGTGCATTGCTAGATGTCGCTGGTCTAGGGACCACCCTCTGCATGATACAGAATAATATAACTCAGTCCAGAACATTCTCAACCAAAACCATTTGAAGAGAAACTGGCAGGAGGATGAAATCTCCTTCATTTCATACTTTGAGCAACAGCAATTGGTAACATAAAAAAGAAATAACAAGCACAGTACAAGCATACTTGCAGAACTCTGACGACACTGAAGCAGAAAGTCTGAGCTCATCCTTGAGCAAGTTGGAATAGAAAGACAGTGGAGATGAGTGTGCACACTTGGGACCTCAAGCAGATGTGGAACTAGTGCCATCAAAGTTTAGAGAACAAGGGCCAGGACAGAGCGCACACCTCATGTCTCAGGCTCTCTCTGTCTTTTTTGTTTGTTTGGTTTTTGCTTTTTGCCCACAGCACAGTGTAGAGGGATTAGATGGCCCCAAATTGTTACAATAGTATTTTCAAAATAATTTTTCTGTGTGTAGTTATGCTTGAGTTAACTGTTCTATCAATAGATGCACTTTACCCCATGGGTTCATAACTTTTCAACTAATCCTTTTGTTGTCCTAATAAAATCTGTAGATCTTAAAGATCCTCCTCAGGCAACATTAAAGAGAGTACCTGAGCATGAAGAATTTAACTAACCTGGATCCTGAGACCATGTAAACCATTGGGCCCTTTGTCTTTTCTTGTTTGTTTGTTCTTTTTGTTTTGTTTTTGGCCGTGCAACATGGGGGATCTTAGTTCTCTGACCAGGGATTGAACCCACGCCCCCCGCATTGGAAGCGCAGAGTGTTAACCACTGGATGGCTGGGGAACTCCAGGCACTTTGTCTTTTTCAAGGAAATGAAACGGACAAGAGAAATGGAAAGGAAATGGGAAAAGGCAGAAAGTTGCTCCTGTTAATTTAGTCAGCTTCTCTCCCACCTGCCTGCATTGGACATTGCAAACCCAGAGTCCAACAGCAGGACACAAAAACATAAAGCAGGCCATAAGGAGACATTAAGAAAAGATGATTTCCCAAGGAAATGCTTTTCACTTTGCATTTTAATCTAGAAAATGTGCTTAAGTTCCAAAACTGACACCACCATTAACAGAAGAGATTTAAATGTGGGCCTAAGTCATCATTCTGAGAAATGGCTCACATGGCTCCCTGCGCACCACCAGACCATGTTCTGTGAGCTTGGTACCCTCCAGGAAGCTGTGATTCCCAGCCCTGTGTGTCCTGTAAAAGCCTCAATACAGGGAGTAAGCCCCAGATGCGGAGGCACATCATCCCTCCTCACTGAGAGGACTGGTCCTACACTGTCAAGAAAAGCCAAGAATCTTAGTTTTGCTTGGTTGTGTTACATTGGTAGCCAAAAAGTATCTGATGGGATATTTCTGCAGTTCTACCCTTAACACTCCTAGACTCTTTGGGTCTTTCCTATGCTTGCTCTTGGTTACCTTCATTGGCTGGCCCCAGGAAAGGAGTTAGATAAGTGAAGTTTGTTTTCTGTGTTCCTCACTCCTTTGGTAACCATCAGACATCCAGGTCCTCCTGTTGTTCCGGGGCTGCTCACAGATCTTCCCTGAGGCACCCACCCTGGGCCAGCAGCCCGTGCTCAAACCACTTTCCTTCTCTTTTCTTCTGGAAACAGTTCCCTCAATAGCATGGAGAATTTCCCCTGGAACCCACTTCCTGTGGCTCCAGGGAGGCTTTCAACTACAGCAAGCACTGTAATACCACCCCCAGAGAGAAGCAGGCACATGACCAAGGCCTGGCCAAAGTCCTTCCCTGGGACTCATGCACGGTCCCTGGGGACTGTAAAAAGCGGAACCCGGTGACCATACGCTCTGCTATTTGAAGGAGCCTGAGCCAATGAGACCAACACAGGAGATGAGATGAAATAAAAGCTGGAGAGATGGAAAAAGCCCTAAGTGTTTTAGTTAATGGGGAATTAGAACAGCTAATTCCTCCCACCTCTAAAGGCTTATGATTCTTGAAAATATATCCATGAATAGTTACAGCTTAATAAATTACTCCTCTCAAGTAACATACCGGGAACTGAGTCAAAACTTACTCTGGTGGACCGAAAAGAGAATGTGGAGTAACAACCTAGATTTAAATTCCCACTCCAAAATTATTGCACGACATTGGGAAAAGTTGCTTAGTCTCTCAGAGCCCCAGTTTCTTCATCCATTAAAAAAAAAAATATATATATATATATATATACATATATATATTTACTCCCCAGGTTGTTGTTAGACTTAAATGACATAAAACTCAAAAAGGTGCCTTGGTAAACTACAAAGCCAGAGAAAGAAAGAGATTGGAGCAGGTAGGAATTGAAATTAGAAAAATCTCTAAACCTGTGTAAGACAGTGCAATGCAAATAAGGGTTCTATTTCGATAAATAACGCTAAGAAATCAGTCATGCAAGGTCCAGAAACTGCATGGCACATTCAATCCAAGTTCCGGTTTGATTGAGGGAGCCCTCCAGTGGCTGATAGACAGGACGCCTCTAAATTCTCTTCGCGGTGGTATTCCCAGATGAAGAGACTCACTGTCACATTATGGTACTGTGTAACTAGAAAAGACCTTGGAGAGCATTTCCTCAATCTTCCACATTTGAGATGAGGAGACAGAGATGCTAGGAGGCTGTATATACATATTTCGAAAGTTAGAAATCATACCATTTTTTAAAATATTTAACCCTTTATATTTTGCCGAAGAATGTCAAAATTCAACAATTTCCATTTCAACATAAGAGCTACTCTTATTTTCAAAATGTATACCTAAGGCATGTCTATAGTGACCAAGACACAAAATGATCACTGGATAATGTAACCATGGTGCTTTAAACACATTTACATCATGGAATTATTTCCGTACAGATGCTTTGGCTGAAATTGTCCTGCAATTAGAACACCAATGTTTCTATCTCTTCAAAAGCTGTACTTGTGACCATTACTTGATGCCCTCTACTGGCATAATGTTATTATCCAATGTTCAATACAAATTATTTCCATGTGCTCTACTAATCGACTTCATCATATGCCAGAACATCAGAAAAGTTAACTTTGGGGATAAACAAGTAAATAAAGGAACAACGGAATATACAAATTATAAGAATATATCAAAAAATAGGTAATGAAATAAACCCAAAACAAATCATTACTGTAGTAAATTTTTGGAATGTTAAACAATTATGACATCAACTAGTTTCACCTAATATTTAAGCCTCAAAATATAACTGGGCTGTCAATTTTCTTCTCAGTGTAAAATTTTTCTATTCTGCCATTTTCTATAAGGATGTTCTATTGAATTATTTATTACTGAATTTGACACAGAACAACAGAATTGTTAAAATTCAGTTGTTAACTGTTCAGAGATGCCATGTTTAGAAGTGCAGGCAGGTCTTTTGTCTCCTTAGGTAGGTTTATTCCTAGGTATTTTATTCTTTTTGTTGCAATGGTAAATGGGAGTGTTTTCTTTTTCTTTTTTTTTTGTGGTACATGGGCCTCTCACTATTGTGGCCTCTCCCGTTGCGGAGCACAGGCTCCGGATGCGCAGGCTCAGCGGCCATGGCTAACGGGCCCAGCCGCTCCACGGCATGTGGGATCTTCCCGGACCAGGGCACGAACCCGTGTCCCCTGCATCGGCAGGCGGACTCTCAACAACTGCGCCACCAGGGAAGCCCAATGGGAGTGTTTTCTTAATTTTACTTTCAGATTTTTCATCATTAGTGTATAGGAAAGCAAGAGATTTCTGTGCATTAATTTTGTATCCTGCTACTTTACCAAATTCATTGATTAGCTCTAGTAGTTTTCTGGTATCAAGTTTAGGAGACAAAAGACCTGTATTTAGAAAATTATAAGACACTGATGAAAGAAATTAAAGATGATACAAATAGATGGAGAGATATACCATGTTCTTGGATTGGAAGAATCAACATTGTGAAAAAGACTCTACTACCTAAAGCAAGCTACATATTCAGTGCAATCCCTATGAAACTACCACTGGCATTTTTCACAGAACTAGAACAAAAAATTTCACAATTTGTATGGAAACACAAAAGACCCCGAATAGCCAAAACAATCTTGAGAAAGAAAAATGGAGCTGGAGGAATCAGGCTCCCTGACTTCAGACTATACTACAAAGCTACAGTAATCAAGACACTATGGTACTGGCACAAAAACAGAAATATAGATCAATGGAACAGGATAGAAAGCCCAGAGATAAACCCACACACATATGGTCACCTTATCTTTGATAAAGGAGGCAAGAATATACAATGGAGAAAAGACAGCCTCTTCAATAAGTAGTGCTGGGAAAACTGGACAGCTACATGTAAAAGAATGAAATTAGAACACTCCCTAACACCATACACAAAAATAAACTCAATATGGATTAAACACCTAAATGTAAGGCCAGACACTATCAAACTCTTAGAGGAAAACATAGGCAGAACACTCTATGACATATATCACAGCAAAATCCTTTTTGACCCACCTCCTAAAGAAATGGAAATAAAAACAAAAATAAACAAATGGGACCTAATGAAACTTAAAAGCTTTTGCACAGCAAAGGAAACCATAAACAAGACGAAAAGACAGCCGTCAGAATGGGAGAAAATATTTGCAAATGAAGCAACTGACAAAGGATTAATTTCCAAAACATACAAGCAGCTCATGCAGCTCAATATCAAAAAAACAAACAACCCAATCCAAAAATGGGCAGTAGGCCTAAATAGACATTTCTCCAAAGAAGATATACAGATTGCCAACAAACACATGAAAGAATGCTCAACATCATTAATCATTAGAGAAATGCAAATCAATACTACAATGAGATATCATCTCACACTGGTCAGAATGGCCATCATCAAAAAATCTACAAACTATAAATGCTGGAGAAAGTGTGGAGAAAAGGGAACCCTCTTGCACTGTTGGTGGGAATGTATATTGATATAGCCACCATGGAGAACAGTATGGAGGGTCCTTAAAAAACTAAAAATAGAACTACCATACGACCCAGAAATCCCACTACTGGGCATATACCCTGAGAAAACCATAATTCAAAAAGAGTCATGTACCACAATGTTCACTGCAGCTCTATTTACAATAGCCAGGACATGGAAGCAACCTAAGTGGCCATCAACAGGTGAACAGATAAAGAAGATGTGGCACATATATACAATGGAACATTACTCAGCCATAAAAAGAAACAAAATTGAGTTATTTGTAGTGAGGTGGATGAACCTAGAGTCTGTCATACAGAGTGAAGTAAGTCAGAAAGAGAAAAACAAATACCTTATGCTAACACATATATGGAATCTAAAAAAAAAAAAAGCTCATGAAGAACCTAGGGGCAAGATGGGAATAAAGACACAGACCTACTAGAGAATGGACTTGAGGACACAGGGAGGGGAAGGGTAAGCTGGGACAAAGTGAGAGAGTGGCATGGACATATATACACCACCAAATGTAAAATAGATAGCTAGTGGGAAGTAGCCGCATAGCACAGGGAGATCAGCTCGGTGCTTTGTGACCACCTAGAGGGTTGGGATAGGGAGGGTGGGAGGGAGGGAGACGCAAGAGAGAAGAGATATGGAGATATATGTATATGTATAGCTGATTCACTTTGTTATAAAGCAGAAACTAACACACCATTGTAAAGCAATTATACTCCAATAAAGATGTTAAAAAAAAAAAAAGAAGTGCAGGCAACGGAAAAACATGAGTGAATGCCCTATCTACTCAGATAGCCTTAAGACTGCAGTAAACTTAACTAAAATATATTCCTTAAATATATAGTTTTACACACAAACATGCACACTCCACACAGCATAAAATCATACTTTGACCCAAAGAAAAATCACAACCCCTAATAATAAACCAAATTATGCCATAAGCAGTTAAATCACTGATGATCCACTCCTACCTTCACCACCTCATCATCTGTGGGGTCGCTGCCTTCCTTCTCCAGTCCCTCAGAGGTGAATCTATCAATACATTTCCCACATAGAGGCGTACCGGGCTCTACTTCTACCTCCTAAATAACTATTTTTGACCCCTCCCCAGTCCTGTTGCATATCCTAAGCGGGGCTGTGTTGCTCCCTGAGTCATCTTTGCTGCCTATGTTCCCAGCTCTTCTTGCTCCTGTGCACCTCAACTCCTAGCCCAGCCTCTTCTCTGGTTCTTACCTGTCAACCTTATTCTACTGTCCCCCATCCCAGCTCAATGTCTGCATTTGTTTCCAGGGCTGCCGTAACAAAGTGCCAAAGACTGGGTGGCTTAAACTACAGAAATTTATCTTCTCACAATTCTGGAGGCTGGACGTCCAAGATCAAGGTGTCAGCAGACTTGCTTTCTCCTGCGGCCCCCCACCTTGGCTTGCAGATGGACACCTTATTGCTGTGTCCTCACATGGTCCTTCCCCTGGTGTCCCTGTGTGTGTTCAAATTTCCTCTTCTTGTTAGGACAAAGTGAAATTGAACTAGGGCCCATCCCAATTGCCTCATTTTAAGTTAATCTTCTCTTCAAAGGCCCTATCACCAAATACAGTCACATTCTGGGGTACTGGGAGTTAGGGCTTCAACATATGAATATTAAGAATGTACTGTATAGCACAGAGAACTCTACTCAATACTCTGTAATGCCTACATGGGAAGAGAGTCTAAAAAAGAGTGGATATATGTATAACTGATTCACCTTGCTGTACACCTGAAACTAACACAACATTGTAAATCAACTATATTCCAATAAAAATTTTTTAAAAAAATATGAATCTTGGGGCTTCCCTTGTGGTGCAGTGGTTGAGAGTCCGCCTGCCAATGCAGGGGACACGGGTTCGTGCCCCGGTCCGGGAAGATCCCACATGCCGCGGAGCGGCTGGGCCCATGAGCCATGGCCACTGAGCCTGCGTGTCCGGAGCCTGTGCTCCACGACGGGAGAGGCCACAACAGTGAGAGGCCCACGTACCTCAAAAAAATATATATATATATATGAATCTTGGAGGTGGGACACAATTTAGCCCATAACACGGATGGATGCTTAATAAGCCACAGGGAGCAAGATCTCATGCCCATGTGTGATTGAGGATCCCCAGCTCTGATGCTCTGCCCATAGACTGAGCCCTTCCTATCTGCCCACAGAGGCCAAGGTTCCAAATGTTGTCTGACTCTACCCAAGGAGTCTTATCAACCTTGGGAACATCTCCACAGTTCATGCTGACCATTATCTCAGTTACTCTAAACTACTGTGTCAGTCTCAGATGAATTACAGGTTCATCTACCTCCTCATCTATATCATGTTGCCAGAATATTACTACTATCACTTATAATAATAGTAGTTAAAACATTTATTGAGTTCTAGCCATGTTCTAGGCACTTCTCATGCTTAATTCTCACTATAATCCTGTAAATTTGGTACAGAATACATGGGAACTAACTGTATTATCTTTGCAACTCTTTTGTAAATCTAAAGCTACTCTAAAATAAAAGTTTATTTTAAGAGAATAAAAAGAATAACTGCTAACGGTTCTATCAAATTTTCACTGTTATTTACAAAATTTTGGTGCATTTCCTTCACTCACTTATATACATACATATTTAAAGGTAAACTCAATTAACAATCTTATTATCTTAGATGTGACACAATAAACCTAAGAATCAAATGCTGCTTGATGGATGTGAATGCTTTGCTAAGCTGTACTCTTTAATATGTTCCCTGTAGTTTGGCACTTCATGTACATGTCCTATAAAAAGCTCTCAAAATAGGGACCTAGGTAGCATATGGTGTATTTATTATCTGTGTTTAGCTGTCCCTAGTATCATGCATTGCAATGCTCACAATTATAAAACATACTTTTCTGTCCTGCTTTTCTACCTTGATTGTAAGTTGCTGATGGCTTATATTTAGATTTCATCGTGATTAGTCTTATGTCAATTCCCTCCGCTTCTCAATTCCAATCATTCTTCTTATAATAGAATGTTAAATGGGACTTTTCCTAATCTCAGCTGAAATGAATAGGTGTCATATGTCCCTACATTCTAAAGAGAAGTGCCAAATACACATTCAGGACTGGCTAAGAAGCATCCAAAAAACTGAAAACTATAATCCTTTACACCTCACCAGTCGCCAGGACATTGGAAAGGAAACTAAGAAATTACTTGAGGTTATTGGTGAGGTCTTTGAACAGAACTGTCAGTGTTATATTCCCACCCCAACCTGTTAGAGGAGTCCCCACTCCCACCCTCAGCCAAAGGACAGAGCTTCCAGAGAACTACTCAGACAGAATGGAGGATGAAGGGTGGACCTCAGAGGAGGGCGCCCCAGGGGGATGTTTGCTGAGAGGCAGGTGTGTGTTGGTCTGTTAGTCTGCCTGGCCCCTGGGAAAGAGTTTAACCCATGTCCTCTGTGGATGGAGAGTGCAGACACTGGGGCCTGCTCTTATCTGGAAGATCTTACAGAGAGAAGCTGGCTGGAATGCCTTTGGACTGCAGGGCAAGAAGAGAAGGCTGGGATGAAGAAAGCTGCGCTTGCACCCACAGTGGGTGGAGGGGACATGTTTCCTAAGGGCTAGAGTGGGCACAGCAGAAGATAGGCTTGAGTGACCTCTGAGGGACCCTGGCCCAGGGGATGGCTGGAGAGATGGGGTGAGCCATGCAGAAAGAGGCTGAAAGGGGTCAGCCAGGGCACACATAGCCAACTTCAGGAAATGTTGAAGCCTCTCGGCCAGGGAGCAGGAAGGCTGTCTGAAAAATCCATAAAATGCGCCATGAGATAAAGAACCAGCATTTAGGCATAATCTGATTATGACAGAGAACACCAATTCCAGGCTGCAATCACACCGGGTGAGGCAGAACTGCTTCAGTTCCAAATGACCAGAACTGATCTTGAAACTACAGTAAGTATCCTACTAAAACAACATTTTTTTATTTATTTATTTTTGGCTGCGTTGGGTCTTCCTTGCTGCGCGCAAGCTTTCTCTAGTCGTGGTGAGCAGGGGCTACTCTTCGTTGTGGTGCGCGGGCTTCTCATTGCAGTGGCTTCTCTTGTTGCAGAGCACGGGCTCTAGGCACACGGGCTTCAGTAGTTGTGGCACGAAGGCTCAGTAGTTGTGGCGCACGGGCTTAGTTGCTCCGTGGCATGTGGGATCTTCCCAGACCAGGGCTCGAACCCATGTCCCCTGCATTGGCAGGCGGATTCTTAACCACTGCCCCACCAGGGAAGCCCCTAAAACAACATTTTTTTAAAAACTGAAAACAAGACATCTTAATAGGTTCTGCTTGAATTAACAGATTTTTTCCTATTACCAAGAGATTAAAACAGGTAGCATTTTGAAAGGGAGGGAGGGAGGCAATATTATTATTATGCCTCCTGTGGCACAAATAGTTTCTGGCAGAAAAGCTTTAACCTTAGAATCGCACAAATTGATTTTTAAGGGAATGGAAAACCTAAAAGACTGCTAGGAAATGTAGGTGAGAATCACCTTTCAAAATCATATTGATTCTCCCTAGAAACCAACTATTATACAAAATACAAATTGCAACGCAGGTCTTTTCAGGAGAAAGGGCTTGTTGGCATAGTATCAAATAACGCCCATCAGCCAAATGGCAATCTACTCACTACACAAATAGATGTGTCAGTCCTGTATTGTCAAGAGATCAGTCACTCACCAACTTAAATTAGAACCCGTGAATCAATACTCTGTTTTAGGAAACATAACTACTCTCATCTGCACAAAAGTGCAGGCTTCCTCAGAGAAATTTTCTCATGAATTTCTCACCCATGATCAAAATTTACAATAGCCCTTGCTAAGGTTTTGTCAAGAAATGATCCCCTGACACTTGAGAGCTGTATGTACACGAGGATGACAAAGTCAAGATCTGGAACCTCACATTCTTTAAAGTAATTTTAATGGAAACCTGCAACCCTAGATGCTTACTATGCCTAGAAATCGGTTATGGACAACAAGGCATATTAAGCAGCTGTAAGCCCCAGCACACATGCCTAATGTCCTTCATTTTGAGGGTTACTGTCTGTATTAGTCTGCTCAGGGTGCCATAACAAAGAACCACAGACTGGGTGGCTTAAACAACAGAAATTTATTTCCCCACAGTTCTGGAGGCTAAAGGTCCAAGACCAGGCATTGGAAAATTCAGTTTCTGGTGAGATCTCGCTCCCTAACCTGTAGATGGCCCCCTTCTCACCCTGTCCTCAATGGCTTTCCTCTCTGCTCACACAGAGAGAGTTCTTAGGTGTCTCTTTCTCTTCTTATAAAGACATCGATCCTACCGGATCATGGCCCCACCCCTATGACCTCTTTTAACTTTAATTATCTCCCAAAAAGCCCTCCAAAATACAGTCACTTTAAGGGTTAGGGCTTCAACATATGAATTTGGGGGAGAGGAAAACACAATTCTGTCTATAACACTACCTTTTTGGTAATAACAGCACATTGATTAATGTTAAGACAGCCTGAGATCAAAATGCATAATTTCTATTGTTTAGCTCTTCAGAGTTCTAAGATAACCATTCAACATAAGTAATGGTTTATTGAGTTAGATACCACTAATTTGAAGTTGGCGTTGTTTGAACTGGGGAATCTGAAGCTTCCAGTGGTACCATGCAAAAAATATTACTGAGGCAATTGCAAGTGTTAACAAGATTGCAGAATTGGGGAACCAATAGAGAAAAAATTTCAGCTGCTGCCATTGGTATATAAATAATGAGCTGGTTACTAACTACCGTTATCTGGTCGTAAAAGCAGTTTGTGGGCTCCCCCTTCAGGCACTCTTTGCCCATCTTCAGTCAAATAACTATAAGTTCAGTGCTCTAATACTAAATAAATATTTAACATTAAATATATATATATTTCTTTTCAAACACTTCTGAGTCTCTAATGTATACAAATCACACTCAAGATCCTCATTTGGATAATCAAGGCCCTCCTTAATCCAGCTCTATTTATGCCAGCACTGGCTCCAATTATTCCCTAGTATAACCTCTTCTTCAGTCAGGCTACTCTTCTTCTGGCCCTTGGACATCCCATGCTAGTTTGACCCTGGCTTGCAGGGCTGGCTTGCCCCTTCTGTCCTTGGTGCTTCAGGATCTTGGAATGAATTCTAAAAGCAGAATCTAGGAAACAGAGATGCTTCCCAACCTTAGGGCTCCAACAGCTACGATTTAGGGTCTCAACTCCTCACTTTCATTTTGAGAATTTCCACTTCCTATAAGTTTCACTCAAGTCCCGCTTCCTTTAAGAAAGACTAATTTTCCTAGTAATTTTTATGGAGTTGCTCATCTCTGAATTTCAAGATCCATTCCACCCACTCTAGCTATGCAGTACAGCTTTCCTTCCTAGTCTCTTTTTTATTTTCATAAGCAGGTTTTGAAATGGAGCGCCAATTCCTTCAAGTCAGGTACCGCTGACTTTCACTGTTGTTTTAAACATCCAAAGAGCTCAACAGAGTGTGGAAACATCATTCGATAAATTTTCTTTTCTTCAGAGTAGCTTGAGTTCAAACCTTTCACTGCTTCAAATCAATCCTCTGAAGTAATGCTAATTACTGAGGCTGTGCTGCATCTAGCATTCTATTCATGCTTGATATCACAAACCAATTCTGGAGCAACAGGTATGTGACAGCAAGAAAGAAACATAAAAAGAGGGTTGAAGGGCTTCCCTGGTGGCGCAGTGGTTGAGAGTCCGCCTGCCGATGCAGGGGACACGGGTTCGCGCCCCAGTCCGGGAAGATCCCACATGCCATAGAGCGGCTGGGCCCATGAGCCATGGCTGCTGAGCCTGTGTGTCCGGAGCCTGTGCTCCGCAACGGGAGAGGCCACAACAGTGAGAGGCCCACGTACCGCAAAAAAAAAAAAAAAAAAAAAAAGAGGGTTGAAAATTGACAAATTCCTTAAAAGAGATGGAAAGAGTCACTGGGCAGTAGTCAAAGAGAGTCACTTAAGGAAGTTTTAATGCAGAAAAGAAAGCTCTTATTTGACATACTAAGTGGGAAAACAGTTTAACTTTAGTTTATGTACATTGGTGCTAATTATTTAGATGATAAGAACTAAATCAGTTTCTTTTCTTAAAACCAAATAAATTCAAACCTCCTGAACTTCCTGAAATACTAAAGCAAAGTTTTGGGTAGAGTGGGCTAGAATAGATGGGGTGGGGAATATAATTGTATTTTATTTTTTAGATGAATCCTATCACCTAGGAGCAGTTTCTGCCCCTTTCCAAAAGTGAGTGATAGGGGTCACACTCTGGCCTCACCCTAATATTAGGCAGTGATGGAAAAATGCCTCTTTCAGCTCTCTGAATCAATAATTCTCAACCCTTGGGAACTGCAATATTGTATTGTAACTTGCCTTTACGACTGCTGCTTCACTAAAACTCATCTGTGCTATAATTATACACACATTAAGCATATAAGCTAAAAATACATACTTTTACTAAAATTCTACACACAAAAGGATAGGATGGGTTGCACTGAATTATCTAAGATAGCCATTCTAGAACCCAAGCAGCAATTCTCAGCATTTTCTAATACAGACTACAGTGATTCTGAGCAGAGAGAGCTCATAACCCCTTCGGACTGAATTTCATGATGTCTGATCAGCCAAACGACGTTCCCAAAAGTTTTTGGACAAAGTATTAATTTTAGCTGAACATATCCTGTCTTTGACCAAATCTCCAAAACATTTTTTTACATGACAGATTTTGAGTTGTGCCAAAATTATACAGTCAGGATTCCCCACGTAATTCAATGGTTTATCTTACTCAATAAACCATATGCAGTAGGTTGGAAAAATGGCCACACATGCTTCATCTCTTTGTATTCATACCCTCTTTGTCATGGAAGTTTGAGCGCCCTCAAACTTGACTCTGAACTTGGCCATGAGACATGTTTAACCAATGGGATGCTAGCAAACATGATGCAAGGACTGAAAAACACTTGTGCTTTGGGGCTTCCCCTCAGACCACCACCACCACCACCACCACCACCACCACCACCACCACCATATGAAGAAGCCCAAACGAGCCTATCGATGACTAAAGGCATGTGGTCCAGTCAGCCTTGCCACCCAAGCCAAGAGCTACCCCCACCCCCGGAAGCAGAGCTGACCAACAGCTAACTGCAGTCTTTTAACTGCCGGTAAATAAGAGCCAGCCTAAACCAGAAGAATCACCCTGTGCATTCCAACTCCTGATGCAAAGAAACAAGAATCAAATAAATGGCTGTTGTCTTAAACCACTAAGTTTTGGGGTGCTTTGTTATTCACTAAGAGCTAACTGACACACCATGAGATTTCAAATAATAGCCTACCATTTTCCTCACCCCTTGCCTTCAACTCCAATGATCCCTTTTTTAAATTGGCCATTGCTAGATCTTTCATTTTTTCCTAAACACAATGGGATTATGGAATTGCAGTCTGGAAACCAATTCAGAGATTTAAGAAATTGTCTCATAAATGGGAGAATGGGAGTGCAATAATTTTCACCAGCTGGGTTTTACTAATATTCAGCTATCCTATCTCTGCAATGTATTCCTAATGGTTGAAATACAAGCACCAAAGTCCAGCATCTTTTACTCGCAAAGTTACTTGAAATGTAGTGAAACAATGAAAGCTTTCAAGCAGAACAAGAGTTCTTCTCTTTTTTTTTTTAATACACCAAGCAGGTGGCATACTATAGCCACAAAATAGTATTCAAATTTCAATCCATCTCAACAGAAATTGGACAGTTATTTGGTTTCATCATGGATCAAAGCCCCCAGATCTCTGTAGTTTTTGTACTAGAGATTCCAAAATTGAATAAGGGAGAACCATAAAACTAAGTTGTAGCCCATCCAAAATAAACCGTTGGTTTATGTCACTGATAAAAATCATTGTTTTAATGCTATTATAGCTATAATTATTATGGCATCTATTTTTTTCTGATTCCTATCACATGATATTTTTATTTTTGCATATTTAATGACTATTCTTGCTTAACTTTAGGACATTTGGATAGACTTCCCAATAAATTTCCAGACTGAAATCCACCTTCATACCAAAACTCATACTGAATTATTTTTCTCATCAATCAGTGAGGAGGCAAAAACTGACAACTGATAAATTATACTTAAATTTAAAAACTGGTTAAAACCAAAAAAAGACGGTTAAAATTAAAAAAAAATAAGATTCTTGGATGTTAAAAACACTGACAACTACAGTGGAGACTCATTGCAAACAAACAGGCTGGGGGAGGATTCTTTTAACATTTTCAGAGTAAAATCTTCAGATGGTGCTATTTCTAAGTTTTCCTTCCTGCCGTTTTTATGCTTGTTGCATTTGGGGGAATTAAAAGACAAAAGAGCTTTAAGAGAGTAGGCTTGGAGACCCTTTAGAGGCTTTCCCAGTGTTCAAGAAATATGATGGGAATGGGTTAAATGTCTTCATTGAACGTAAGCGAGTGTCTGGCCTGGAGCCAGTCACTGTTTGGGCCTTCAACC
This sequence comes from Phocoena sinus, assembly GCF_008692025.1. NCBI lineage: Eukaryota > Metazoa > Chordata > Mammalia > Artiodactyla > Phocoenidae > Phocoena > Phocoena sinus. The sequence continues at coordinate 69,752,453 of NC_045774.1, read as the reverse complement.
TGACCAACATGTAAACCATGTATGAGCGACGCGACTGGGGCTGGAAGGACCGAGAGAAACACAAGGAAATGATGGATTACCTCTCATCGCTCGGGAAAAACAGTTCGGTCCATGTCGCCCTTCCTCTCTTCCGGTTTGACGTGGTGTGCAGGGACGAAGTCCTGTACCACTACGAAGTACAGATGGAGAGCAAGATGTGGCGGAAAGGCCTGGGCAAGCTCCTCATACAATCCAGCAGATCACGGCCAGCAGCACACAGAGGAAGAGAGTTATGTTAGCTGTATGTAAGCACAATCGTGGCGCCTACAGGTTCTTCAGAGAAGCGCTGCAATGTGAAATCGACGACTCTCCCCCAAGCGTGTCCGGATGCTGCTCCAATGGGGTCCCGAGCCGGAGGACGAAGTCTGGGGACAGCCAGCACTCCCACGCGGGCGGGTACTCTGGTGGCTGCTGTCCCTGCACTCCCAAGCCAGAACACTTCTCTCAGGCCTGTCCTCTCCCTGGCCTCGTGCCGCTTACCAGGTGCCCTCAGAGCTGTGGCCTCCTTAGCCCTCCCCGTGCCAGGTTGCACCCTGAGAGCACAGAACCTTGGGGAGGAGAGGGCCACGCTGCCCCTCCCGCTCTCTCCTAGAAGAGCAGGAGGCCAGGACGGAGCAGAGGGGACAGGATGCTGTGGGAAGAGCCGGCAGATGCCTGGGCACAAGGCGCGTGCTCTCATAGTGGCCGCCCACTCACTCGGCTCTCGGCTCTCGCGAGAGTGAGAACCCTTCCGCGTAGGGTTCCTCAACTTTCCTCCAGCGGAATGCCTGAGTAGCCCGCCGGCGCCACCACCACCAGCACATGCTCACAGTTGGACAATGGAGTGTTTATACTCGCCTTTCTGAAAGTTCTGGACCCCTGGGTCAGGGTCTGGCTGCTTCCCAAAGAGGAATGGACTTGGTGTAGGTTTGGGCTTTTAGGCGTAGAGAGAGGCTTCGGAAAGCCTCCCGTTTCATGGATGGGATGCTCGGATGGAGACCTTGGGAAGGTCTTTGGTGCCGCGACACAAAGAAGCGAGAGAGCTCCTTATGGCTGTGCTTTTATGGATCCACAGTTAGAGCAGCGCTGTGCCAGGGGACCAGATGACTCAGGGAGGAAGGCTGTCTCCCTCACTCCATTGCTGCCAGTGAGGGGCTGAGAGGACCAGGAACAGGTGTGAATGGGGCCTACCACGGGGACTATGGCTTCTCCGGGCTTTTGGACTTGGCTACATCCTGACCTTAATCTCTTGATCTCATGGCAGTGACTCGAGTTTTTCTTTCATAGAAAACAGCCGGAGGCTCTGCCTGCTCTTCTCCGTCACCTCTCACCACTCTTTCTGCTTCTGCCTCTCACGCCACCCCAGATACCCAAGTTCTTACTCTCAAGGGGAGAATAACATCAGGGAGCCCCTCGTCTTCCCCCAAAATGGCCCCTCTTTCCTGGCATATTTAGTGCCGCTTCCTCTCCTGTCTTGGCGCTGATAGCTCTCTGAAGGTGGGTATCCCTCCCCACCGCCCCGCGCATCCCCCCGCCTGCTTAGAGAGCCCCCAGCCAGCAGCGGGCCCCTCTGCCCGCACTCCCCGGCCTGGCCCCTCGCTGCCACACAGAGCCACCAGTGCCACTGCCCTGGCTGGCAGCGCAGGCTGCAGCAGGAACGCCTCTCTTTGGCCAAACAGCTCCTTTTCTTTCCGGTATCACCTGTGGCAGCAGGTGGGAGCCAGGAGAAGGTCTTCCTCTCCTCTCGTGGGATAGAGAGAGTTTAAACCCGCCCTGATCTCTAGGGCGATCTCTTCCCTTGTTCCCCTTCCAGGGAAGAAAATGACCAAATCCTTATCCAGGAAGAAGCACCTAACGCCTTCCCTTGGACAACCTTGAGCTCTGCTTTAGGGAGTGTCCCAAAGGTTCTGCCTTCGTGAGGTTGCTCGCGAGGAGGCCTGTCCGTCCTTCTGACCGCTGTCTGCTCACGCTGTCCCACCCTCTGCCCTCTTTCGGGCCGCCCATGCTGGCAGATCTCCCAGGAGCTGTTCCTGCTTCTCCCCCGCTCCGCCCCCCGCCTCGCCTCCTCCACACCCACCCCCGTTCCCGCCTGTGCAGGGGGGCCCTGTACACACGGCCTCCTTCCCCCGGCCCAGCCCTGCGCTGTGCGTTGCTCTTGACCAGCCAGCAGTGGACGTGGCCTTGCAGCTTTACACAGGAATAAGCCCACCTTTGCCCCTACCCTGCTGGCTCCCAGGGGATTTTACCCAAGGGTAAGAATTTTAATGACTGGGAGGGGATGGGAGGGCTCATTCCAAGAATCATGGAGCGACAGAAGCATATTTAGGAAAAGATTTTCCTCTGATCCCTGCTGTCTCTCAAAGGACACAGGATGATAAATATTTACTGTATTAGATCATGGATTTCTTTTCTTTTTTTCCATTAAAAACCAAAACAAGTTTATTAAAGTAAACTTTTTTTTTTTTTAGAGATCATGGATTTCTGATGCCTCCCACTAAAGGTGTCCGAAAGGGAACCCAGCATAAATCCCACATAAGGTGAGTTCAGTGTACGTTCTCTCTTTCTGCTCCCTAGGTACCTGGCAGCAAGCCCGCTGGTAGATGGGTGCTTTGTGCTGGGCCCTGCTGATCCAGCTGCCTCCAAGGGCTGCTGTCGGGGGAGGGGCTGCCTGAGACCTGCAGGTCACCCTGTTGTTGGTTTTGAGCCCATTCAGTTCTCAACTATCAATCTTTCTCCATTTCCCCAATGTCTTGGTTTTGAGAAACATAGCAGGCCTTTTGTACCAGAATTTTTTGTTTGTTTCTTTGGGGGATGTTAAAATATTAATTTTGAGATTTTTTTTTTAGCTGTATCTACCATATTTCAGGTTATTTTCATTGATGTCAGATGTGTGTATGACATGTTTATGGTTCTTTTTTTAACCCTTCCTGGTTTGTTTTTTTTAGAGGACACTTTGAATATAAACTCCTTCTTGATATATATATTTTTTTTCTTTAGCAACTTGTTATCACTGGAAGAAAAGGGGGGAAATGACCTCTTTTTGCATTGGTTGTATTTGTTTTTTGTTTGTTTTCATCTATTTATTTATTTATTTTTGGCTGCATTGGGTCTTCGTTGCTGCTCGTGGGCTTTCTCTAGTCGCAGTGAGCAGGGGCTACTCTTCGATGCGGTGCGCAGGCTTCTCATTGCGGTGGCTTCTACTGTTGCGGAGCATGGGCTGTAGAGCACAGGCTCAGCAGTTGTGGCACATGGGCTTAGTTGCTCCGTGGCATGTGGGATCTTCCCAGACCAGGCCTTGAACCCGTGTCCCCTGCATTGGTAGGCAGATTCTTAACCACTGCGCCACTAGGGAAGTCCTGTATTTGGTTTTTGGGGTTTTTTGTTTTTGTTTTCCTGGGGGTTTTTTTGTTTTGTTTTTTCTTTGTTTGTTTGTTTGTTTGTTTTGGCTGCCCCGTGTGGCTTGTGGGATTTTAGTTAGTTCCCTAACCAGGGATTGAACCCGAGCTCTCAGCAGTGAGAGCATGGAGTCCTAACCACTGGATTGCCAGGAATTCCCTCATTGGTTGTACTTGTATGTCACAAATAAAAGATACTTTGTTCAGCTGAAAAAAAAAATTTAATATTCTCAGTGGAATCTGGAGTGAAATACTGGACCTCTCCTCTGAAGGATATATTTCCACTAGGGTTTCAGAAACTATTCATGTAATGCCAAAATGAATTGAAGTAAGAAACATTCCCTTTAAAAAGCAGGTGTCTCATAGGCAGGTCAGTTAGATATAAGTAGTTTCTGACTACAAGCCAGTCATTTGTTTATTTTGAAAACTAGAATCTTGGTGGAGTAAATACAGAATTGACATTCTCAAGTTGAACAGACTCAAATCTTTATATTAAAACAGTAATTATCTTGCTTGTGTGCTGGATGATGAAAGGTCATTGAGGAAAAAATAGAGGGAATATTGAAGGGCATGTGCTTAATAAAAATGCTCACCACATCATCTAATGATTAGATATTATTTAATATTTAATGATTAAATATTATTTAATATTATTTAATAATTTAATATTATTTAAATAATTATTTAATTATTATTTATTGAATTTTTTCTTCAGATGAGGACTATTAGGATCTACTCTCTTAGCAACCCTCAAATATGCTACACAAAATTTTTTTTTTACAATTTTTTTAATAGATCTTCATTGGAGTATAATTGCTTCACAATACTATACTAGTTTCTGTTGCACAACAAGGCAAATCAGCCATATGCATACACATGTCCCCATATCCCCTCCCTCTTGAGCCTCCCTCCCACCCTCCCTATCCCACCCCTCTAGGTCATCGCAAAGCACCCAGCTGATCTCCCTGTGCTATGCGGCTACTTCCCACCAGCCAACTATTTTACATTCGTTAGTGTATATATGTCAGTGCTACTCTCATTTGCCCCAGCTTCGCCCTCCCACCCCATGTCATCAAGTCCATTCTCTATGTCTACCTCTTGATTCCTGCCCTGCAAATAGACTCATCAGTACCATTTTTTTTTTTTTAGATTCCATATATGTGTGTTAGCATACAGTATTTGTTTTTCTCTTTGTGACTTACTTCACTCTGTATGACAGACTCTAGGGCCATCCACCTCACTACAAATAACTCAGTTTTGTTTCTTTTTATGGCTGAGTAATATTCCATTGTATATAGGTGCCACATCTTTATCCATTCACCAGTCGATGGACACTTAGGTTGCTTCCATGTCCTGGCTATTGTAAACAGTGCTGAAATGAACATTGTGGTGTATGTCTCTTTTTGAATTATGGTTTTCTCAGGGTATATGCCCAGTAGTGGGATTGCTGGGTCATATGGTAGTTCTATTTGTAGTTTTTTAAGGAACCTCCATACTGTTTTCCATAGTGGCTGTATCAATTTACATTCCCACCAACAATGCAAGATGGTTCCCTTTTCTCCACACCCTCTCCAGCATTTCTTGTTTCTAGAGTTTTTGATGATGGCCATTCTGACCGGCGTGAGGTGATATCTCATTGTACTTCTGATTTGCATTTCTCTAATAATTAGTGATGTTGAGCAGCTTTTCATGTGCCTCTTGGCCATCTGTATGTCTTCCTTGGTGAAATGTCTGTGTAGGTTTTTCACCCATTTTTTAACTGGATTGTATGTAATTTTGATATTGAGCTCCATGAGCAGTTTGTATATTTTGGAGATTAATCCTTTGTCTATTGTTTCATTTGCAAAGACTTTCTCCCATTCTGAGGGTTGTCTTTTTGTCTTGTTTATGGTTTCCTTTGCTGTGCAAAAGCTTTTAAGTTTAATTAAGTCCCATTTGTTTATTTTTGTTTTTATTTCTGTTGCTCTAGAAGGCGGGTCAAAAAAGATCTTCCTGAGATTTATGTCAAAGAGTGTTTTCCTATGTTTTACTCTAAAAGTTTTATAGTGTTTGGTATTACATTTAAGTCTTTAATCCATTTGGAGTTTATTTTTGTGTATGGTGTTAAGTAGTATTCTTTTTTTTTTCTCTCTCTCTCATGTTTACTTGGCACAAATTATTTAATGTAATTCTGGGTGCAATTTACACCATGTTAACACTTATTTTTTTAATTAATTAATTAATTTATTTATTTTAACATCTTTATTAGAGTATAATTGCTCCACAATGGTGTTTCAGCCTCTGCTCTATAACAAAGTCAATTAACCACACACAGACACATGTCCCCACATCTCCTCCCTCCCACATCTCCCTCCCTCCCCCTCTCCCTATACCACCCCTCTAGGTGGTTACAAAGCACCAAGCTGATCTCCCTGTGCTATGTGGCTACTTCCCACTAGCTATCTATTTTACGTTTGGTAATGTATATATGTCCATGCCACTGTCTCACTTTGTTCCAGCTTACCCTTTCCCCTCTCCATATCCTCAAGCCCATTCTCTAGTAGGTCTGCATCTTTATTCCTGCCTAGCCCCTATGTTCTTCTGACCGTTTTCTTTTTTTGTTTTTGATTCCATATATATGTGTTAGCATATGATATTTGTTTTGCTCTTTCTAACTTACTTCACTCTGTATGACAGATTCTAGGTCCATCCACCTCACTACAAATAGCTCAGTTTCGTTCCTTTTTATGGCTGAGTAATATTCCATTGTATATATGTGCCACATCTTCTTTATCCATTCATCTGTTGATGGACACTTACGTTGCTTCCATGTCCTGGCTATTGTAAATAGAGCTGCAATGAACATTTTGGTACATGACACTTTTTGAATTATGGTTTTCTCAGGTATATACCAAGTAGTGGGTATATGGTACTTCTATTTTTAGTTTTTTAAGGAACCTCCATACTGTCCATAGTGGCTGTATCAATTTACATTCCCACCAACAGTGCAAGAGGGTTCCCTTTTCTCCACACCCACTCCAGCATTTATTTTTTGTAGATTTTTTGATGATGGCCATTCTGACTGGTGTGAGATGATATCTCATTGTAGTATTGATTTGCATTTCTCTAATGATTAATGATGTTGAGCATTTCATGTTTTTGTTGGCAATCTGTATATCTTCTTTGGAGAAATGTCTATTTAGGTCTACTGCCCATTTTTGGATTGGGTTGTTTGTTTTTTTGATATTGAGATGCATGAGCTGCTTGTAAATTTTGGAAATTAATCCTTTGTCAGTTGCTTCATTTGCAAATATATTCTCCCATTCTGAGGATTGTCTTTTTGTCTTTTTTATGGTTTCTTTTGCTGTGCAAAAGCTTTTAAGTTTCATTAGGTCCCATTTGTTTATTTTTGTTTTTATTTCCATTTCTCTAGGAGGTGGGTCAAAAAGGATCTTGCTATGATTTATGTCATAGAGTGTTCTGCCTATATTTTCCTCTAAGAGTTTGATGGTATCTGGCCTTACATTTAGGTCTTTAATCCATTTTGAGTTTATTTTTGTGTATGGTGTTAGGAAGTGTTCTAATTTCATTCTTTTACATGTACCTGTCCAGTTTTCCCAGCACCACTTATTGAAGAGGCTGTCTTTTCTCCATTGTTTATTCTTGCCTCCTTTATCAAAGATAAGGTGACACTATGTGCATGGGTTTATCTCTGGGCTTTCTATCCTGTTCCATTGATCTCTATTTCTGTTTTCTGTTATCTCTGGGCTTTCTATCCTGTTCCATTGATCTATATTTCAGTATGCCAGTACCATACTGTCTTGATTACTGTAGCTTTGTAGTATAGTCTGAAGTCCGGGAGCCTGATTCCTCCAGCTCCATTTTTCTTTCTCCAGATTGCTTTGGCTATTCAGGGTCTTTTGTGTTTCCATACAAATTGTGAACTTTTTTGTTCTAGTTCTGTTGAAAATGCTAGTGGTAGTTTCATAGGGATTGCATTGAATATGTAGATTGCTTTGGGTAGTAGAGTCATTTTCACAATGTTGATTCTTCCAATCCAAGAACATGGTATATCTCTCCATTTATTTGTATCATCTTTAATTTCTTTCATCAGTGTCTTATAATTTTCTGCATACAGGTCTTTTGTCTCCTTAGGTAGGCTTATTCCTAGATATTTTATTCTTTTTCTTGCAGTGGTAAATGGGAGTGTGTTCTTAATTTCACTTTCATATTTTTCATCATTAGTGTACAGGAATGCAATAGATTTCTGCGCATTAATTTTGTATCCTGCTACTTTACCAAATTTATTGATTAGCTCTTGTAGTTTTCTGGTAGCATCTTTAGGATTCTCTATGTATAGTATCATGTCATCTACTAACAGTGACAGCTTTGCTTCTTCTTTTCCAATTTGGATTCCTTTTATTTCTTTTTCTTCTCTGATTGCTATGGCTAAAACTTCCAAAACTAGGTTGAATAATAGTGGTAAGAGTGCACAACCTTGTCTTGTTCCTGATCTTAGTGGAAATGGTTTCAGTTTTTCACCATTGAGGACGATTTTGGCTGTGGATTTGTCATATATGGCCTTTATTATGTTGAGGCAAGTTCCCTATATGCCTACTTTCTGGAGAGTTTTTTTCATAAATGGGTGTTGAATTTGGTCAAAAGCTTTCTCTGCATCTATTGTGATAATCATATGGTTTTTCTCCTTCAATTTTTTAATGTGGTGTATCATGTTGATTGATTTGCATATATTGAAGAATCCTTGCATTCCTGGAATAAACCCCACTTGATCATAATGTATGATCCTTTTAATGTGCTGTTGGATTCTGTTTGCTAGTATTTTGTTGAGGATTTTTGCATCTATGTTCATCAGCGATATTAGCCTGTAGTTTTCTTTGTGACATCTTTGTCTGTTTTTGGTATCAGGGTGATGGTGGCCTCGTAGAATGAGTTTGGGAGTGTTCCTCCCTCTGCTACATTTTGGAAGAGTTTGAGAAGGATAGGTGTTAGCTCTTCTCTAAATGTTTGATAGAATTCGCCTGTGAAGCCATCTGGTCCTGGGCTTTTGTTTGTTGGAAGATTTTTAATCATAGTTTCGATTTCAGTGCTTGTGATTGGTCTGTTCATATTTTCTATTTCTTCCTGGTTCAGTCTCGGAAGGTTGTGAATTTCTAAGAATTTGTTTATTTCTTCCAAGTTTACCATTTTATTGGCATAGAGTTGCTTGTAGTAATCTCTCATGATCCTTTGTATTTCTGCAGTGTCAGTTGTTACTTCTCCTTTTTCATTTCTAATTCTATTGATTTGAGTCTTCTCCCTTTTTTTCTTGATAAGTCTGGCTAATGGTTTATCGGTTTTGTTTATTTTCTCAAGAAACCAGCTTTTGGTTTTATTGATCTTTGCTATCGTTTCCTTCATTTCTTTTTCATTTATTTCTGATCTGATCTTTATGATTTCTTTCCTTCTGCTAACTTTGGGGGCTTTTGTTCTGCTTTCTCTAATTGCTTTAGGTGTAAGGTTAGGTTGTTTATTTGAGGTGTTTCTTGTTTCTTAAGGTAGGCTTGTATAGCTATAAACTTCCCTCTTAGAACTGCTTTTGCTGCATCCCATAGGTTTTGGGTCGTTGTGTTTTCATTGTCATTTGTTTCTAGGTAGTTTTTCATTTCCTCTTTGATTTCTTCAGTGATCTCTTGGTTATTAAGTAGTGTGTTGTTTAGCCTCCATGTGTTTGTATTTCTTACAGATTTTTTCCTGTAATTGATATCTAGTCTTATAGCGTTGTAGTCGGAAAAGATACTTGATACAATTTCAATTTTCTTAAATTTACCAAGGCTTGAATTGTGACCCAAGGTATAATCTATCCTGGAGAATGTTCCATGAGCACTTGAGAAGAATGTGTATTCTGTTCTTTTTGGATAGAATGTCCTATAAATATCAATTAAGTCCATCTTGTTTAATGTATCATTTAAAGCTTGTGTTTCCTTATTTATTTTCATTTTGGGTGATCTGTCCATTGGTGAAAGCGGGGTGTTAACGTCCCCTACTATGATTGTGTTGATACTATATCGATTTCCCCTTTTATGGCTGTTAGCATTTGCCTTCTGTATTCAGGTGCTCCTATGTTGGGTGCATAAATATTTACAATTCTTATATCTTCTTCTTGGATTGATCCCTTGATCATTTTGTAGTGTCCTTCTTTGTCTTTTATAATAATCTTTGTTTTAAAGTCTATTTTGTCTGATATGAGAATTGCTACTCCAGCTTTCTTTTGATTTCCATTTACATGGAATACCTTTTTCCATCCCCTCACTTTCAGTCTGTGTGTGTCCCTAGGTCTGAAGCGTGTCTCTTGTCGACAGCATATATATGGGTCTTGTTTTTTATTTTTTTTTGTGGTACACAGGCCTCTCACTGCTGTGGCCTCTCCCACCGCGGAGCACAGGCTCCAGACGCGCAGGCTCAGCGGCCATGGCTCACGGGCCCAGCTGCTCCATGGCATGCAGGATCCTCCTGGACCAGGGCACGAACCTGTGTCCCCTGCATCGGCAGGTGGGCTCTCAACAACTGCGCCACCAGGAAAGCCCTGGGTGTCGTTTTTTGTATCCATTCAGCCAGTCTGTGTCTTTTGGTGGGAGCATTTAATCCATTTACATTTAAGGTAATTATCGATATGTATGTTCCTATTACTATTTTCTTAATTGTTTTGGGTTTATTATTGTAGGTCTTTTCCTTCTCTTGTGTTTCCTGCCTAGAGAAGTTCCTTTAGCATTTGTTGTAAAGCTGGTTTGGTGGTGCTGAATTCTCTTAGCTTTTGCTTGTCTGTAAAAGTTTTAATTTCTCCGTTAAATCTGAATGAGATCCTTGCTGGGTAGAGTAATCTTGGTTGTAGGTTTTTGTCTTTCATCACTTTAAATATGTCCTACCACCCCCTTCTGGCTTACAGAGTATCTGCTGAAAGATCAGCTGTTAACACATAAGGGGATCCCCTTATGTGTTACATGTTGGTTTTCCCTTGCTACTTTTAATATTTGCTCTTTGTATTTAATTTTTTATAGTTTGATTAATATGTGTCTTGGCATGTTTCTCCTTGTATTTATCCTGTATGGGACTCTCTGTGCTTCCTGGACTTGATTAACTATTTCCTTTTCCATTAGGGAAGTTTTCCAGTATAATCTCTTCAAATAGTTTCTTAGTCCCTTTCTTTTTCTCTTTGTCTTCTGGGACCCCTATAATTCGAATGTTGATGCATTTAATGTTGTCCCAGAGGTCTCTGAGACTGTCCTCAATTCTTTTCATTCTTTTTTCTTTATTATTTTCTGCAGTAGTTATTTCCACTATTTTATCTTCCAGGTCACTTATCCGTTCTTCTGCCTCAGTTATTCTGCTATTGATCCCTTCTAGAGAATTTTTAATTTCATTTATTGTGTTATTCATCTCTGTTTGTTTGATCTTTAGTTCTTCTAGGTACTTGTTAAACGTTTCTTGTATTTTCTCCATTTTATATCCAAGATTTTGGATCATCTTTACTATCATTATTCTGAATTCTTTTTCAGGTAGACTGCCTATTTCCTCTTTCTTTGTTAGGTCTGGTGGGTTTTTATCTTGCTCCTTCTTCTGCTGTATGTTTCTCTGTCTTCTCATTTTGCTTAACTTACTGTGTTTGGGGTCTTCTTTTCTCAGGCTGCATGTTCGTAGTTTCCATTGTTTTTGGTGTCTTTTCCCAGTGGCTAGGGTTCGTTCAGTGGGTTGTGTAGGCTTCCTGGTGAAGGGGACTAGTGCTTGTGTTCTGGTGGATGAGGCTGGATCTTGTCTTTCTGGTGGGCAGGTCTACATCTGGTGGTGTGTTTTGGGGTGTCTGTGACCTTATTATGATTTTAGGCAGCCTCTCTGCTAATGGATGGGGTTTTCTTCCTCTCTTGCTAGTTGTTTGGCATAGGTTGTCCTGCTCTGTAGCTTGCTGGTCATTGAGTGGAGCTGGGTCTTAGCATTGAGATGGAGTTCTCTGGGAGATTTTTGCCATTTGATATTATGTGGAGCTGGGAGGTCTCTTGTGGACCAGTGCCCTTAACTTGGCTCTCCCATCTCAGTGGCACAGCCCTGACGCCTGCCTGGAGCACCAAGAGCCTGTCCTCCACACGGCTCAGAATAAAAGGGAGAAAAAAAGAAAGAAAGAGGAAGATACAATAAAATAATATTATCAAACTAAAAAATAATTATTAAGAAAATAAATTTTAAGTAATAAAAAAAAATCGGTCAGACAGAACCCTAGGACAAATGGCAAAAGCAGAGCTATACAGACAATATCACACACAGAAGCATACACATACACACAAGAAGAGAAAAAGGCAAAAAATATATATATATCGTTGCTCCCAAAGTCCACCTCCTCAATTTGGGATGATTCGTTCTCTATTCAGATATTCCACAGATGCAGGGTACATCAAGTTGACTGTGGAGATTTAATCCGCTGCTCCTGAGGCTGCTGGGAAGGATTTCCTTTCCTCTTCTTTGTTCTCAGAGCTCCCGGAGCTCAGCTTTGGATTTGGCCCCGCCTCTGCCTGTAGGTCGCCTGAGGGCATCTCTTCTTCGCTCAGACAGGACAGGGTTAAAGGAGCAGCTGATTCGGGGACTCTGGCTCACTAAGGCCAGGGGGAGGGAGGGGTACGGATGTGGGGCGAGCCTGCGGCGGCAGAGGCCAGCGTGATGTTGCACCAGCCTGAGGCGCGCCATGCGTTCTCCTGGGGAAATTGTCCCTGGATCATGGGACCCTGGCGGTGGCGGGCTGCACAGGCTCCTGGGAGGGGAGGTGTGGAGAGTGACCTGTGCTTGCACACAGGCTTCTTGGTGGCTGCAGCAGCAGCCTTAGCGTCCCATGCCCGTCTCTGGGGTCTACGCTGATAGCTGTGGCTCGCGCCCGTCTCTGGAGCTCCTTTAAGTGGCCCTCTTAATCCCGTATCCTCGCGCACCAGGAAGCAAAGAGACAAGAAGAAGTCTCTTGTCTCTTTGGCAGCTTCAGACTTTTTCCCGGGCTCCCTCCCGGGTAGCCGTGGCTCACTAGCCCCCTTCAGGCTGTGTTCACACAGCCAACCCCAGTCCTTTCCCTGCAGTCTTACCTCCGAAGCCCGAGCCTCAGCTCGCAGGCCCCGTCCGCCCCGACGGGTGAGCAGACAAGCCTCTTGGTCTGGTGAATGCTGGTCGGCACCTATCCTCTGTGCAGGAATCTCTCCACTTTGCCCTCGGCACCCCTGTTGCTGCGCTCTCTTCGTGGCTCCGAAGCTTACCCGCTCTGCCACCAGCAGTCTCTGCCCACGAAGGAGCTTCCAGTGTGTGGAAACCTTTCCTCCTTCACAGCTCCTTCCCACTGATGCAGGTCCCATCCCTATTCTTTGTCTCTGTTTTTTCTTTTTTCTTTTACCCTACCCAGGTACGTGGGGAGTTTCTTGCCTTTTGGGAGGTCTGAGGTCTTCTGCCAGCATTCAGTAGTTGTTCCATAGGAGTTGTTCCACATGTAGATGTATTTCTGATGTATTTGTGGGGAGGAAGGTGATCTCCGCGTCTTACTCTTCTGCCATCTTGAAGCTCCTCCCATTAGGTAGTGTTCTAATTGCATTCTTTTACATGTAGCTGTCCAGTTTTCCCAGCACCACTTATTGAAGAGGTTGTCTTTTCTCCATTGTATGTTCTTGCCTCCTTTGTCATTAATTAGGTGCCCATATGTGTGTGGGTTTATCTCTGGACATTCTATCCTATAACATTGAGCTGTGTTTCTCTTTTTGTGTCAGTACCATACTGTCTTGATTACTGTAGGTTTGTGGTATAGTTTGAAGTCGGGGAGCCTGATTCCTCCAACTCTGTTTTTCTTTCTCAAGATTGCTTTGGCTATTTGGGGTCTTTTGTGTTTCCAAACAAATTGTAAAATTTTTTGTTATAATTCTGTGAAGAATGCCATTGGTAATTTGATAGGGATTGCATTGAATCTGTAGATTGCTTTGGGTAGTATAGTCATTTTCACAATATTGATTCTTCCAATCCAAGAACATAGTATATTTCTCCATCTGTTTATGTCTTCCTCAATTTCTTTCATCAGTGTTTTATAGTTTTCTGAGTGCAAGTCTTTTGCCTCCTTAGGCAGGTTTATTCCTAGGTATTTTATCCTTTTTGTTGAAATGGTTAATGGGAGTGTGTCCTTAATTTCTCTTTCTGATTTTTCGTTGTTGGTGTATAGGAATGCCAGAGATTTCTGTGCATTAATTTTGTATCCTGCAACCTTACCAAATTCATTGATTAGTTCTAGTAGCTTTCTAGTGGCATCTTTAGGATTTTCTATGTATAGTATCATGTCATCTGCAAATAGTGACAGTTTTACTTCTTCTTTTCCAATTTGTATTCCTTTTTTTTTCTTTTTCTTCTCTGATTGCTGTGGCTAGGACTTCCAAAACTATGTTGAATAAGAGTGGTGGGAGTGGACATCGTTGTCTTGTTCCTGATCTTAGTGGAAATGCTTTCAGTTTTTCACTATTGAGTATGGTGCTTGCTGTGGGTTTGTCATATATGGCCTTTATTCTGTTGAGGTAGGTTCCCTCTATGCCCATTTTCTGGAGAGTTTTGGGTTTTTCTTTTTGTTTTTTTTTTTTTTGCCGTACACGGGCCTCTCACTGTTGTGGCCTCTCCCGTCGTGGAGCACAGGCTCCAGACGCGCAGGCCCAGCAGCCATGGCTCACGGGCCCAGCCGCTCCATGGCATGTGGGATCTTCCCAGTCCGGGGCATGAACCTGTGTCCCCTGCATCAGCAGGCGGACTCTCACCCACTGCGCCACCAAGGAAGCCCTCTGGAGAGTTTTTTATCATAAATCGGTGTTGAATTTTGTCAAAAGCTTTTTCTGCATCTACTGAGATGATCATATAGTTTTTATTCTTCATTTTGTTGTTATGGTGTATCACATTGTTGACTTGTGTATATTGAAGAATCCTTGCATCCCTGGGATAAATCCCACTTGATCATGGTATATGATCCTTTTAATGTGCTGTTGGATTCTGTCTGCTAGTATTTTATTCAGGATTTTTGCATCTATGTTCATCAGTGATATTGGTTTATAATGTCTATTTTTGTGATATCTTTTTCTGGCTTTGGTATCAGGGTGATGGTGGCTTTGTAGAATGAATTTGGGAGTGTTTCTCCTTCTGCAATATTTTGGAAGAGTTTGAGAAGGATTGGTGTTAGTTCCTCTCTATATGTTTGATATCATTCACCTGTGAAGGCATCTGGTCCTGGACTTTTGTTTGTTGCAACATTTTTAATTATGGCTTCAATTTCATTACTTGTGATAGGTCTGTTTATATTTTCTAATTCTTCCTGGTTCAGTATTGGAAAATTGTACCTTTCCAAGAATTTGTCCATTTCTTCATGGTTGTTCATTTTATTGGCATGTAGTTGTTTGTATTAGTCTCTTATAATCGTTTGTATTTCTGCAGTGTCAGATGTGATTTCTCCTTTTTCATTTCTAATTGTTTTGATTTGCCTCCTCTCCCTTTTTTTTCTTGGTGAGTCTGGCTAAGGGTTTATCAATTTTGTTTATCTTCTCAAAGAACCAGCTTTTAGTTTTATTGATCTTCGCTAGTGTTTCTTTGTTTCTATTTATTTCTGCTCTGATCTTTATGATTTCTTTCCTTCTACTGACTTTGGGTTTTCTTTGTTCTTCTTTCTCGAGTTGTTTTAAGTGTACGCTTAGATTGTTTATTTGAGATTTTTCTTGTTTCTTGAGGTGAGATTGAATTGCTATAAACTTCCCTCTTAGAACTGCTTTTGCTGCATCCCATAGGTTTTGGGTTGTAGTGTTTTCATTGTCATTTGTTTCTATGTATTTTTAAATTTCTTTCTTCAGTGATCTCTTGGTTATTTAGTAGCACACTGTTTAGCCTCTGTGTATTTGTGTTTTTTACAGTTTTTTTCCTGTAATTGATTTCCAGTCTCATAGCCTCATGGTCGGAAAAGATCCTTAATATGGTTTCAATTTTCTTAAGTTTTCCGAGGCTTGATTTGTGACCCAAGATGTGATCTATCCTGGAGAATGCTCCATGTTCACTTGAGAAGAAAGTGTATTCTGCCACTTTTGGGTGGAATGTTCTATAAATATCAATTAAATCTATCTGATCTATTGTGTCATTTAAAACTTGTGGTTTTTTTATTTATTTTCTGTTTGGATGATCTGTCCATTTGTGTAAGTAGGGTGTTAAAGTCCCCTACTATTATTGTGTTACTCTCGATTCCTTCTTTCATGGCTGTTAACATTTGCCTTATGTATTGAGGTGCTCCTATGTTGGGTGCATAAACATTTATAATTGTTATATCTTCTTCTTGGGTTGATCCTTTGATCATTATGTGGTGTCCCTCCTTATCTCTTGTAACAGTCTTTATTTTAAAGTCTATTTTGTCTTATATGAGTATTGCCACTCCAGCTTTCTTTTGATTTACATTTGCATGGAATATCTTTTTCCATCCCTTCACTTTCAGTCTGTATGTGTCCCTAGGTCTGAAGCATGTCTCTTGTAGACAGCATATATATGGGTCTTGTTTTTATATCCATTCAGCTAGTCTGTGTCTTTTGGTTGGGACATTTAATCAATTTACAGTCAAGGTTATTATTGATATTTATGTTCCTATTACCATTTTCTTAATTGTTTTGGGTTTGTTTTTGTGGGTCTTTTTCTTCTCTTGTGTTTCCTGCTTAGAGAAGTTTCTTTAGCATTTGTAAAGCTGGTTTGGTGGTGCTGAAATCTCTTAGCTTCTGCTTGTCTGAAAAGCTTTTGACTTTTCCATTGAATCTGAATGAGATCCTTGCTGCGTAGAGTAATCTTCGTTGTAGGTTTTTCTCTTTCATCACTTTAAGTATATCCTGCCACTCCCTTTTGGCCTGCAGAGTTTCCACTGAAAAATCACCTGATAACCTTATGGGGATTCCTTTGTATGTTATTTTTTGGTTTTCCCTGGCTGCTTTTAATATTTTTTCTTTGAATTTAATTTTTGTTAGTTTGATTAATATGTGTGTTTATGTGTTTTTCCTAGGGTTTATCCTGTATGGGATTCTCTGTGCTTCCTGGACTTGGGTGACTGTTTCCTTTCCCATGTTGGGGAAGTCTTCCACTATAATCTCTTCAAATATTTTCTCAGACCCTTTATTTTTCTCTGTTTGTTCTGGGACCCCTGTGATTCAAATGTTGGTGCATTTAGTGTTGTTCCAGAGGTCTCTGAGATTGTCTTCAATTTTCTTCATTCTTTTTTCTTTATTCTGCTTCTTGGCAGTTATTTCCACCATATTATCTTCCGCCTCACTTGTTCGTTCTTCTGTCTCAGTTATTCTGTTATTGATTCCTTCTAGTGTACTTTTCATTTCAGTTATTGTGTTGTTCATCTCTGTTTGTTTGTTCTTTAGTTCTTCTAGATCTTTGATAAACATTTCTTGTATTTTCTCAATCTGTGCTTCCATTCTATTTCCAAGATTCTGGAATCTTTATTATCATTATTATCATCTTTATTATCATCTTTATTATCATTACTCTGAATTGTTTTTCAGGTAGATTGCCTATTTCCTCTTCATTTATTTGGTCTTGTAGGTTTTTACCTTGCTCCTTCATCTGTGACATATATTTTTCTGTTTCATTTTTTTTTTTCTTTTATGAGTGGGATTGTGTTCCTGTTTTACTGGTTGTTTGGCTTGAGGCTTCCAACACTGCAGTCTGTAGGCTATTGGGTAGAGCTGGGTCTTGGTGCTGAGATGAGGACCTCCATGAGACCTCACTCTGATGAATATTCCCTGGGGTCTGAGGTTCTCTGTTAGTCCAGTGGTTCGGACTCAGAGCTCCCACTGCAGGACCTTCGGCCTGACCCCGGGCTCACAAACCCAGATCCCGCAAGCTGTGTAGGGTGGCAAAAAAAAAAAAAAAAACAAAGTAAAAAGTAAAATTAGACTAGGAAACTAGCAGATATGTTAGAAAGAATGTAAAAATAAAAATATAGATGAATCAACAACTGTAAGGTACCTCAGTACCACAATAGTAAAAAAGAAGAGGAGGGAAAAGAAAAAAAAAAGTAGGGGGGAGGCTGTGTCTGTGGAGGGCAAGACCTAAGCAAGGGTGAGGTTTGGGCAGTGGGTAGGGCCAATGCTCAGGACCCACAGGGCTGGAAAAAGCCCTGGAGGCTGTGGGAGGTGGGGCTTAGGCTCAAGGAACATAAGGGGCCCAGGCGTGGCCCCCACCCCTGGTCTCAGAGGGCAGGGGACCTCACCTGGGAGTCCAGCAGGCTTCCTGGGCTTGAGTGGGCAGGGCAATCACCCTCCACTCCTCTCCTGCTCCTCTTGGATGGTCCCTCCTACCTGCCTCTCCTGATCTCCCCGGCCTCAGGAGCGCCAATCCTGTCTGGCCTCCACTTCTCCTCCCCGCTCAGTCCCCCTACATCCTACTGGTTCACTTTGGGGTTCCTCCCGTCTTCTTGGGCATCAGAGTCCCCCACCAGTGGCAGGCAGGTGCCCTAGTTGTGGGGAGATGCTAACTCTACATCTTTCCACACTACCATCTTGACTCTGCTGGGTGCTGAGATATATATTTTTAAACGCTGGGATATATATTTTTAGATATATATTTTTAAATGCTGGGATATATATTTTTAGATTCTGTTCTGCTCTATTCTGTCCCATGAGTCTATTTGTGTATCTCTAGGTCAATAGCGTTTGATATCTATTAGGTCAAGTCCTCCCTTACTAGTCTCTCTTTTTTTTCCAAAATATGTATTTTTTTGAGTTGGAGCATTTATTCTTTCATTAAAATGTTTAAATCATTTAATTCAATTTCCCAATTCTCCCTTACCATAACATTCCTTTGGAATTCTATTTAGGATTGCATCAAATGCATTTATTAATTTTGTGAGAATTGACATTTTCTGATATTGTTTTTCAAGCCAATAAAAAGGTATTCATTTCCATTTTTTCCAACGTTATTTAACTCCCTGACCCTTGACTTCTGCCAATAAGATGAGACCTTTAAAATACTTTTGCTTCCTCCTTCAGTTCATCCTCAACCCTAGATGACACCTTGGAATATGTTTTAATTTTTCTAAAAAAATAAATATTTTTATTTTTAGACTATTATTAGCACTTACCTTGCCATATTCATTCATACGTTCAACTAAACATTTACTGAGAACCTATGCTATGCACAGTTTGAGGCACTAGGGGTATATCAAGCCAAAAAACCCACAAAACTGCTGTCAGAATTTATGTATGGGGAGACAGATACTAGACAAAATAAATGAGTAAGTTATATACTATACAGCATAGTATTTAACACTTTTAATAGGTGATAAATGTTTTGGAGAAAACCAGAGCATGAATGTAGGATGGAAGGTCACAGCACTGAGCAGAGAGTGCATTAAAATGTTAAATAGTGTAATCAGGGAAGGTCTGAAGGAGAATGTGGCACTGGAGAAAAAACTTGAAAGATGTGAGAGAGAGAGCCATGTGGATGTCTGAAGAAAGCCAATCCAGGCAGAGGAACAAATAAGAATACACTGAGGAGGGATCATGCCCAACCTATTCAGGAACAACAGAGAGATGAGAGTGATGGAGATGGGGTAGAGGGGTGGGGTGGTCAGAATATTAGGAGATGAGGTCTTAGAGATTACAGGAGTTAGGTCACATAGGACCTTGCTACCTATTACAAAGACTTCAACTTGTTTATGGCTGAGCAGTGTTACTCAACCATAAAGAAGAATGAAGTATTGCCATTTGCAGCAACATGGATGGACCTAGAGGCTACCATATTAAGTGAAGTAAGTCAGACAGAAAAAAACAAATACCATATGATATCACTTATATATAGAATCTAAATATGACGCAGGTGAACTTATGTACGAAACAGAAACAGACTCACAGACATAGAGAACATATTTGTGGTTGCCAAGGAAGAGGGGGCTGGGGGAGGATGAATTGGGAGTTTTGGATTAGCAGATGCAAACTATTATATATAGCATGGCTAAACAATAAGGTCCTACTATGCAGCACAGGGAAATATATTCAATATACTGTGATTAATCATAATGGAAAAAATATGAAAAGAATGTATATATGTGGAATCTAGAAAAATGTGTAGATGATCTTATTTGCAAAGAAGAAATAGAGACATAGACATAGAGAACAAACGTATGGATACCAAGGGGGAAGGGGTGGGAGGATGAGATGAATTGGGGGATTGGGATTGACATATATACACTACTATGTATAAAATGGATAACTAATGAGAACCTACTGTATAGCACAGGAAACTCTACTCAGTGCTCTGTGGTGACCTAAATGGGAAGGAAATCCAAGAAAGAGGGAATATATGTATACATATGGCTTATTCACTTTGCTGTACAGCAGAAATTGACACAGCAGTGTAAAGAAACTATACTCCAATTAAAAAAAGAATATATATATATAACTGAATCACTTTGCTGTACAGTAGAAATGAACACAACATTTTAATTCAACTATACTTCAATAAAATAAATTTTTTAAAAACCCATTTGAAAAAAAAGACTTCAACTTTCACTCTCAGAGAAATGGAATAAACCCTTGGACAGTTCTTAAAAAGAGCACCATGTTCTGAGTTAATGCATCAACAGATTGATCAGTCTGACTGCTTTGTTAAGAGTAAAGTGGAAAAGAACAAGATGAGTTAGGAAACTGTAGGAATAATCTAAGCAAGAAATAATAGTCTTATGGACCAGGGGACTAGTGGTGACAAGTGGTCAAAAAAGGTTATATTTTTAAGATAGTAGAACCAATAGGAGTTGCTGAGGGATTAGATGTGGGGTGTATGAGAAAGAAAGAGGTCAAGGATAACTCTAAGGATTTTTGCCTGAGCAACTGGAAAGATTGAATTCCATTAACTGAGACAGAACATCACCAGAGGAACCAGGTGGGGTGGGGAGTAGAGGTAGTGAATCAGGAGTTTGATTTTTGACATGGCTATTAGACTTCCAAGTAGCTGAGACAGAGTTGGATGCACCAGATTGGTATTCAGGAGAGAGAGCCAGACTGGAGATCTACATTAGGAGGTGTTAGTGTATGATTGGTATTTGAAACTCTGTACCTGGGTAACATTATCAATGAGGAGATAATGAAAAGAAGAAACCCAAGGATTTTACCAAAGTGAAAAGATGAAGATAGGAGGAGCCAGCAAAAGAAAACAGAGAAAAAATGGCTAGTGAGGTAGGAAGAAAACCAGGAGAATGTGGTATCTTGTAAGCCAAATGAAGAAAGTATTTCTAGAATAGGGGATGATCAACTCTGCCAAATGCTGCTGATGAGACAAGATGAAGGTATCAGTATAATTGCCCAGTGAAGTAAGCAACATGTGGAGGTCATTGCTGACCTCAAGAAGAGAAGCTTTTTCATGTGGATGACGTAAAAGAAGGTTTAAAAATTTAAATAGCACAAACTTTTGGATAGCATCTAAAAAAGGAAGTGATAAATTTATTAAAATTGGCATTATATTTACACTTGGATTGTTAACTATAATTTTATTTGTTTATATCTATTTTTTCATTGTCAATTAGCAAGAGATTATTTTATTTATCTCAATTTTTTTCATTGTCAATTAGCAAGAGATAAAAGGCATCTTCATCTCATATTGAACACTTTGTGGTTCTCAGTAGGTGTTTGTTGAATAAGTAGGTATGCATTTCTCATTCTAACTAGCAAGGGATACCCTCATTGAGTCAACATACTCACAGAATGACAGAAGTCAAGACCACCAATGGTCTCCTTAAATGAAAAAAGTATTCTTTTACAGTAGTACCTACAAGATCTCAGTTGATGGCTGTACTAAATGGTAAAGTGAAATAACAATAATTCTACTCCAGAGTCCTAACCCCAACTTAAATAATATTTGAAGGTTCCTAGTTAGGCCGTGAAGGGGAAAAAAATGTCACCTATAACAGATGGCTCTACTATATGCCATTTAATCAAAGAACCAACTGTCCTTTAAAGCTTGATTTTCAAAATTGATCTATATATTTAAAAAATAAGTAGCAGGAGAAATAATAGCCTAGGGAAACAATGTAATCCATTTTTTTAAAAACTGGCTTCATTCACTTTATTTTTCTCATAGAAAATTAAGTGGTGGTTACAGCTAGAGCCTGGGTCCTCTGCACGGAAACTCTGGTGTGGGTCTTTACAGGATGGT
The DNA here is from genome assembly GCF_008692025.1 of Phocoena sinus. NCBI lineage: Eukaryota > Metazoa > Chordata > Mammalia > Artiodactyla > Phocoenidae > Phocoena > Phocoena sinus. The sequence continues at coordinate 69,730,842 of NC_045774.1, read as the reverse complement.
CGATGAATTCCTGATACGGAGACTTGGTGAACACCGTCTATTTCCAGAGATCAGGAGTGAGATAACTGTAGGTCTTGGAAATGGCACCAAAAGTGGTCTTGGCAAAGTTGCCCAGGATGGCAGCACAGCCCCTGGCAGAGGTGTAGCAGTTGTCAATTCCAGCCATCATCAGTAGCTTCTTGGGCACAGGGGCTGAGATGATTCCAGTGCCCCTGGGGGCAGGGATGAGGCACACCAGCATAGAGTCAGTGGCCAGTCACCTTGCAAGGGACGGTACAGGGCTTGCCAATCTTGTTCCCCCAGTATACTTGCCACACAGGGACGATGGAGAGCTTGTCCAGAATGATGGCCCTACTGATAGTAATGGCTACCTCCTTAGAACACTTGACACCCAAACCAACATGTCTGTTGTAATCCCTGATGGTGACAAATACCTTGAACCTGGTCCGCTGGCCAGCACATGTCTGCTTTTGCACAGACATGAGCTTCAAAACCTCGTCCTTGAGGGACGCCCCCAAGACAATGTCAATGATCTCAGATTCCTTGATGGGCAGAGAGAAGAGGTAGATCTCCTCCAGGGACTTGATCTTCATGTCCTTGACCAGGCGGCCTAGCTTGGTGACAGGGAGTCACTTCTTGTCCTTGGCCTTGCCTCTGTGAGCTCTGTGGCCTCGGCCCCCACCCCGGCCCCAACCACAATGCTGGCCTTGGCCCCAGACATCGCTGCCGAAGCCTCTGTGGAAGCCACCACGGCCTCCCATTCCAGGGCCCCCGGGGCCTCTGGGCCCTCCCATAGCACTGGCATCATCCGCCATTTGGTGTTTTTACAGAAAAGGTTTTGGTAAAAAGTGTCTTCATGTGAGAATTGCATATTAGATAGAGATCAAACATGAAAGAAAAAGAGGCAGAAGAAAATATTGTAAGAGATAATATTCATAGTTCCACTTCAGTGGACTTGGTGAATATAGAAGCAACTGTGGGGGTGGAGTCAAGATGGCAGACTAGGAGGACGTGGAATTCACATCTCCTCACAATGAGGGCACCTACCAGGCACCGGTGGGGGACCACGGACACCTAAGGGGATGGGAGGAACCCCCAGTGACCGGGTAGGACATGGGGCATGAGGGGAGTGAGGGGGGAGGAGAAGTGGAGGTGGGACAGGACTGGCACCCCTCAGGGACAGCTGGGGGAGGGGAAGTGATCCCACGCCCAAAGGGGGAAATTGGGGGACCATTGGGAGAGCAGAGGATCAAAAAGGAGCGTGGCCAGGTTTTCCTTGCCCACTTGGGCCCCCAGGAACCTGCTGAGATCCCAGGCCTGATCCTCTGCCCACCTAGGCCCCCTCTAGCTGCACGGGTCCTGAGGGAGTGGGAGGGAGGGAAGGGGGAGCAAAAGTAAAGGCCGGACCTCCAGGACCGGCACCCTGAGGGGTGCCTGGGGGAGGGGAGGAGTTTCTACACCCAGTGGGACCCACCCATGGTTAGGGGTCTAGCGGCAATGGGGGAGACCCTGGGGGACACGATGGGGAGGGGCGCGAAGGAAGGGAAGGGAACGTGACCAGTGCTTTCCCTGTCCACTTAGGCATGGGGGAGCCTGTTGGGCTCCCGGGCCTAATCCTCTGCCCTCGGAGCCTCCCTCCTGCTGCGCAGAGCCCAAGCCCCGCCCCTGCACTCCCACCCAGGGTCACACCTCTACACTTGGAGACCCCCTCCAACGCGCTGGGCCTAAACACCACCCACACACCCTCACTCAGGGCATTACCTCCAAACTCCAGAACTCCACACTCCAGAGGCCCTCCTTTCAAGGTGCTGCCTCACCCCTTAAGCAGGTCCTAAGCAGAGGCCCTGCCCATGCTTGAACGTCACCCTGCCTAGGCCCTGCCCCATGCTCAAACGTCACCCCCCGACCTGCCTAGGTCCCACCCCACCCTAAACACTGCCCCTGCCTAAGTTCCACCCCTCACATAAACTCCTCCCCCATAGCCAAGCCTATTTTTTTTCCTTTTTCCTCTTTTAGATTGGGGTTCTGTTTTACCTTGTTTATTCATTATTGTTGATTGTTTTCTATTTTTATTTTTCCTAATAAATCTTTTAGTGTTCTAATTTTATTCTTTATACCTTGCTCTGTCCTTTTGGCTTGTTCCCCCCGCCCCCTGCCATTTTTTTTCTTTTCTTTTTTCTGTTGTGGTTTTATTTTACCTAGTTACAGTTGTTTCAATTATAGTTTTATTGTTCCTAATATATCTTTCTTTCTTTCTTTCTTTCTTTATTTTTGGCTGCGTTGGGTCTTCGTTTCTGTGTGAGGGCTTTCTCTAGTTGCGGCAAGCGGGGGCCACTCTTCATCGCCGTGCGCGGGCCTCTCACTACCATGCCTCTCTTCTTGCGGAGCACAGGCTCCAGACGCGCAGACTCAGTAATTGTGGCTCACGGGCCTAGTTGCTCCGCGGCATGTGGGATCTTCCCAGACCAGGGCTCGAACCCATGTCCCCTGCGTTAGCAGGCAGATTCTCAACCACTGAGCCACCAGGGAAGCCCCTATTTTTTATCTTTCCAATATTATTTTCTTTTTTATTCTTTGATATTGTACTGCTCCTTATTTTCTTTCTTTCTTTCTTATTTTTTTTTTTCACTGTGCCACAAAGCTTGTGGGATCTTGGTTCCCAGACTGGAGGTCATCCCCAGGCTCCTGTGTTGGGAGCTCTGAATCCAAACCGTTGGACTAAAAGTGAACCTCAGGCACCAGGGAATACCAACTGGAGTGAGGCCTCCTGGAGGTCCTCATCTCAGCACCAAGACCTGGCTCTATGCGACTGCCTGCAAACACCAATGCTGGACATTTCAGGCCAAACAACCAGCAAGACAGGAATACAGCACCACCCATCAAAAAACAAAACAAAACAAAAAAAACAATGAAACAACAAAAAATGTGTTACAGACGAAGGAGCAAGGTAAAAACCTACAAGACCAAATAAATGAAGATGAAATAGGCAAATTACCTGAAAAAGAATTCAGCATAATGATAGTAAAGATGATCCCAAATCTTGGAAACAGAATGGAGAAAGTACAGGAAACATTTAACAAGGATCTAGAAGAACTAAGGAGCAAACAAACAGTGATGAACAACACAATTATTGAAACTAAAAATACTGTAGAAGGAGTCAATACCAGAATAACTGAGGCAGAAGAATGAATAAGTGAGCTGGAAGGTAAAATGGTGGAAATAACTGCCAGGGAGCAGAATAAAGAAAAAGGATAAAAGAATTGAGGACAGTCTCAGAGACCTCTGGGACAACATTAAATGCACCAACATTTGAATTATAGGGGTCCCAGAAGAAGAAGAGAAAAAGAAAAGGACTGAGAAAATATTTGAAGATATTATAGTTGAAACCTTCCCTAACATGGGAAAGAAAATAGTCAGTCAAGTCCAAGAAGCACAGAGAGTCCCATACAGGATAAACCCAAACTGAAACATGCCAAGACACATATTAATCAAACTATTAAAAATTAAATACATAGAAAAAATATTAAAAGCAGCAAGGGAAAAGCAAGAAATAACATACAAGGGAATCCCAATAAGGTTAACAGCTGATTTTTCAGCAGAAACTCTGCAAGCCAGAAGGGAGTGGCAGGACATATTTAAAGTGATGAAAGGGAAAAACCTACAGCCAAGATTACTCTACCCAGCCAGGATCTCATTCAGATTCAATGGAGAAATTAAAACCTTTCCAGATAAACAAAAGCTAAGAGAATTCACCAACAAACCAGCTTTACACCAAATGCTAAAGGAACTTCTCTAGGCAGGAAACACAAGAGAAGGAAAAGACCTACAAAAACAAGCCCAAACAATTAAGAAAATGGTAATAGGAACATACATATTGATAATTACCTTAAATGTAAATGGATTAAATGCTCCAACCAAAAGACACAAACTGGCTGAATGGATACAAAAACAAGACCCGTATATATGCTGTCTACAAGAGACCCACTTCAGACCTAGGGACACATACAGACTGAAAGTGAGGGGATGGAAGAAGATATTCCATGCAAATGGGAATCAAAAGAAAGCTGAAGTAGCAATTGTCATATAAGACAAAATAGACTTTAAAATAAAGACTATTACCAGAGACAAAGCGGGAAACTACATAATGATCAAAGGATCAATCCAAGAAGAAGATATAACAATTGTAATTATTTATACACCCAACAAAGGAGCACCTCAGTACATAAGGCAAATGCTAATAGCCATAAAAGGGGAAATTGACAGTGACAGAATAATAGTAGAGGACTTTAACACCCCACTTTCACCAATGGACAGATCATCCAAAATGAAAATAAATAAGGAAACACAGGCTTTAAATAACACATTAAACAAGATGGATTTAATTGATATTTATAGGACATTCCATCCAAAAAGAACAGAATATACTTTCTTCTCAAGTGCTCATAGAACATTCTCCAGGATAGACCATATCTTGGGTCACAAATCAAGCCTTGGTAAATTTAAGAAAATTGAAATCATATCAAGTATCTTTTCCAACCACAATGCTATGAGACTAGATGTCAATTACAGGAAAACAAACTGTAAAAAATACAAACACATGGAGGCTAAACAATATGCTACTTAATAACCAAGAGATCACTGAAGAAATCAAAGGGGAAATCAAAAAATACCTAGAAGTAAATAACAATGAAAACACGATGAGCAAAACCTATGGGATGCAGCAAAAGCAGTTGTAGGAGGAAAGTTTATAGCAATACAATCCTACCTCAAGAAACAAGAAACATCTCAAATAAACAACCTAACCTTACACCTAAAGCTATTAGAGAAAGAAGAAGAACAACAACAAAAAAAACCCAAGGTAGCAAAAGGAAAGAAATCATAAAGATCAGATCAGAAATAAATGAAAAAGAAATGAAGAAAACAATACCAAAGATCAATAAGACTAAAAGCTGGTTCTTTGAGAAGCTAAACAAAATTGATAAACCTTTAGCCAGACTCATAAATAAAAAGAGGGAGAGGACTCAAATCAATAAAATTAGAAATGAAAAAGGAGAAGTTACAACACACTGCAGAAATACAAAGCATCCTAAGAGACTACTATGCCAATAAAATGGTAAACCTGGAAGAAATGGACAAATTCTTAAAAAGGTATGACCTTCCGAGACTGAACCAGGAAGAAATAGAAAATATGAACAGACCTATCACAAGTAACGAAATTGAAACTGTGATTAAAAGTCTTCCAATTAACAAAAGCCCAGGACCAGATGGCTTCACCGGAGAATTCTATCAAACATTTAGAGAAGAGATAACACCTATCCTTCTCAAACTCTTCCAAAATATAGCAGAGGGAGGAACACTCCCAAACACATTCTACAAGGCCACCATTACGCTGATACCAAAACCAGACAAAGATGTCACAAAAAAAGAAAACTACAGCCCAATATCACTGATGAACATAGATGCAAAAATCCTCAACAAAATGCTAGCAAACAGAATCCAACAGCACATTAAAAGGGTCCTACACCATGATCAAATGGGGTTTATCCCAGGAATGCAAGGATTTTTCAGTATATGCAAATCATTCAATGTGATACACCATATTAACAAATTGAAAGTTAAAAACCGTATAATAATCTCAGTAGATGCAGAAAAAGCTGTTGGCAAAATTCAACACCCATTTATGATAAAAACTCTCCAGAAAGTAGGCATAGAGGGAACTTTCCTCAACATAATAAAGACCATATATGACAAACCCACAGCCAACATCGTCCTCAATGGTGAAAAACTGAAACCATTTCCTCTAAGATCAGGAACAAGACAAGGTTGCCCACTCTCACCACTATTATTCAACCTAGTTTTGGAAGTTTTAGCCACAGCAATCAGAGAAGAAAAAGAAATAAAAGGCATCCAAATGGGAAAAGAAGAAGTAAACCCGTCACGGTTTGCAGATGACATGATACTATACATAGAGAACCCTAAAGATGTGTTACCAGAGAACTACTAGAGCTAATCAACGAATTTGGTAGAGTAGCAGAACACAAAATTAATGCACAGAAATCTCTGGCATTGCTATGCACTAATGATTAAAAATCTGAAAGAGGAATTAAGGAAACACTCCCATTTACCACTGCAACAAAAAGTGTAAAACACCTAGGCATAAAACCTACCAAAGGAGACAAAAGACCTGTGTGCAGAAAACTGTAAGACATTGATAAAAGAAATTAAAGATGATACAAACAGATGGAGAGATATACCATGTTCTTGGATTGGAAGAATCAATATTGTGAAAATGTCTATACTACCCAAAGCAATCTACCGATTCAGTGTAATCCCTGTCAAACTACCAATGGCATTTTTCACAGAACTAGAACAAAAAATTTCACAATTTGTATGGAAACACAAAAGACCCCAAATAGCCAAAGCAATCTTGAGAAAGAAAAACAGAGCTGGAGGAATAAGGCTCCCAGACTTCATACTACGCTACAAAGCTACAGTAATCAAGACAGTATGGTACTGGCACAAAAACAGATCAGTGGAACAGGATAGAAAGCCCAGAGATAAAGCCACTTACCTATGGTCACCTTATCTTTGATAAAGGAGGCAAGAATATATACAATGGAGAAAAGACAGCCTCTTCAATAAGTGGTGCTGGGAAAACTGGACAGCTACATGTAAAAGAATGAAATTAGAACACTCCCTAACACCATACACAAAAATAAACTCAAAATGGATTAAACACCTAAATGTAAGGCCAGACACTATCAAACTCTTAGAGGAAAACATAGGCAGAACACTCTACGACATAAATCACAGCAAGATCCTTTCTGACCCACCTCCTAGAGAAATGGAAATAAAAACAAAAATAAACAAATGGGACCTATTGAAACTTAAAAGCTTTTGCACAGCAAAGGAAACTATAAACAAGATGAAAAGACAACCAACGGGAGAAAATATTTGCAAATGAAGCAACTGACAGAGGATTAATCTCCAAAATATACAAGCCTCTCATGCAGCTCAATATCAAAAAAACAAACAACCCAATCCAAAAATGGGCAGAAGACTTAAATAGACATTTCTCCAAAGAAGGTATACAGACTGCCAACAAACACATGAAAATATGCTCAACATGACTAATCATTAGGGAAATGCGAATTAAAACTACAATGAGGTATCACCTCACACCGGTCAGAATGGCCATCATCAAAAAATCTACAAACAATAAATGCTGGAGGGAGTTGGAGAAAAGGGAACCCTCTTGAACTGTTAGTGGGAATGTAAATTGATACAGCCACTATGGAAAACAGTATGGAGGTTCCTTAAAAAACTAAAAATAGAACTACCATATGACCCAGCAATCCCACTACTGGGCATATACCCTGAGAAAACTATAATTCAAAAAGAGACATACACTACAATGTTCGTTTCAGCACTATTTACAATAGCCAGGACATGGAAGCAACCAATGTATCCATCAACAGGTGAATGGATAAAGAAGATGTGACACATATATACAATGGAATATCACTCAGCCATAAAAAGAAGTGAAATTGAGTTATTTGTAGTGAGGTGGATGCACCTAGAGTCTATCATACAGAGTGAAGTAAGTCTGAAATAGAAAAACAAATACCATATGTAATTACATATATATGGAATCTAAAAATAAAAATGGTTCTGAAGAACCTAGGGGCCAGACAGGAATAAAGACACAGGCATAGAGAATGGATATGAGGACAAGGGAAGGGGGAAGGATAAGCTGGGACGAAGTGAGAGAGTAACATTGACGTATATACACTACCAAATGTAAAACAGATAGCTAGTGGGAAGCAGCCACATAGCACAGGGGATAAGCTCTGTGCTTTGCGACCACCTAGAGGGGTGGGCTAAGTAGGGTGGGAGGGAGACACAGGAGGGAGGGGATATGGGGTATACTTATGCATGTAGCTGATTCACTTTGTTATACAGCAGAAACTAACACACCGTCGTAAAGCAATTATACTCCAATAAAGATGTTTAAAAAATGAAAAAGAAACAATTGTGAATTCTCTTGAAGCATCTCATGCCTCAAGCCATTGTGAAGGACTTGCAGTACTCCTTTTGCAAAAGGGAGAATTAAGTTAGATTCTCAAAGCTTCACCAATCTTGCCTCACATACAGTTCCTTGATTACAGATTTAAACACTTCTAAAATTCAGGGTAAACATTCTCACCCACTTAGAAAAAAAACCTCAGAATGAAATTTCACATGCAAAACGTTAGCTTGAAACTCACATAGTAAAGTGTGTATGAGGAGAGAATATTCTAATGACTAAGGTGAGGAATATAGTCAAGGTGGTGCCTTTATCCTTAAGGAAATGAAGAAATATGATACTTGAGGGTGAAAAAACAGATATCATTTATGAAACTGTGAATCAGGGCTTCCCTGGTGGCGCAGTGGTTGAGAGTCCGCCTGCCACTGCAGGGGACACGGGTTCGTGCCCCGGTCCGGGAAGATCCCACATGCCGTGGAGCGGCTGGGCCCGTGAGCCATGGCTGCTGAGCCTGCGCGTCCGGAGCCTGTGCTCCGCAACGGAGAGGCCACAGCAGTGAGAGGCCCGCGTAACACAAAATAAATAAATAAATAAATAACAGGATAAACTATTGATATGTTATTCTACTCAGTTTTTCAGCTAATGTATCAGATAGGTGTTGTTGAAAATGTCTCTCAAACAACTAATGATAATAATGATAAGTTTAACACACCAAGCCAAGGTTAATATTCCTCGTTCCATATGGAAACAGACAATTTTCCAGAATTACAGCAAATAGGCTAGACTGAGTCAATGTTTCTCAAACTGGAATTTACAGATGTATTCTCAAGGGAATACACAAGTTCTTTTGTTACTGAAAGTGGAAGTCCGGCTGCTCACCGCTCTAAAGCCAGTAAAGAGGCAAGTTGGTGGAAAGGAAAGTTTGCTTTATTTTGGATGCTAGCAACCGGGGCTGTGCGGGGAGCGGGGAGGGCTGTCCAAAGGCTGAATTCCTTTGACTCCTGTCCAAAGGCTGACTTCCCCCCACTGACAATCAGTGGCCAAGAGCCTTTATCGGCAGAGGGCGGGGCTACATGCAGAAACAGCACAGTCGGCTTTGACAGTCATCTTGAAATTGATCATGTGGTGGTCTGATCGCATCATCTTGTTTTAAGTACAGTTAATCTTCAATGCCAGGGTCCGTTCCCATTTCTTTGAGGCCAGTTCTCAGAATTGTGGCAGCTTATGTCACAGCTACAGGCTGGTCATCATGTATCAATAGTTCTTCCACCTGGTGGGGTTTCAGTATCTACAAGACAGCTCGCAGGACACGGCTCAGAATATTCTCTATAGCCCTTGAGGAGGAACCAAAGATCCTTGACTTTGCTTAATGACTGAAGTATTATTATTTTGTCCTGTTTGACTGCTTTTCTTTGCTTCTGCATTTTCTCACTTCTCTGATTAAACATATTCTTTGGCTAAAATTTTTCTACAGACAAAAGGCAGGCGGAGGACATGGTGGGGTGGGGGGAAAGGCCATAGGGTCCTGTTCCATTTCACTATGAGAAAGTTAACATTGTCTTTCAGTTTTAGTGATGATGATTTTTAAAAAGTATATTTTGAGTTATCTGGATAACTATCTCATTACCAAGACTGCCCTATAATTTAATACTTGCATTTGTGTTTGCCCTTACCATCCTGTGATGCCCAAGGATCACCTGTAATCATGGTATTTATCTTACGCATATGTTGGATAACAAGTGTGACCACCATTCTGTTGGCATATTCTAACACGAAAACGACTACATTTGCTTTTGTTTACCATTGGTAGATAAAAATATTTTTCTCCTTTACAATTTAAAGACATTTTTATAAAATAAGACTTTATTTCCTTAATTTACTTACTAAATTGAAATTGATTTAATATTATAAAAACAATGTAGTAAAGCAGAATGATGTGTTCCTTGCCACAGGCTAATGAGAATAAAATAGATATAAAAGTAATAGATAAATGATTCAGTTTATACCAAGGTAAGTTACATGGTACCCCAGTGGCACTGGGAAATGAAGTGTTTAGAGTGGTCTGAATAGAGAATAGAGGTGCTAGAGTTCAAGTATCACAAAGCAGATTGAACACACTGAACTAAAAACAAAACAAACAAACAACAACAAAAAAGAAATAATATCGTAGCAGTCAGAGTCAAATGCACTTTGCCAACAAACATATTGCTTACATGTATCAATCGTTAGGATAAATGCAGCAACCAAAACTCAGAGAACTTTTTTGGTTGAAAGAAACTTTCTAAATCTCCGATATTGGAATATACCATAAATTTACAGGTCTATTCAATAGATTGGTGCTTTCATATGAATTCTTTTGGTTTTTTTTTTTTTTGGCCGTGCCTTGTGGCTTGCAGGATCTTAGTTCCCTGACCAGGGATTGAACCCAGGCCCCCAGCAGTGAAAGCGCGAGTCCTAACCACTGGATCACCAGGGAATTTCCTGAATTCATTTTCTAAAAGGCAAAATCAATATCAATAATAACAAGGACCCCAATGATGATCCACTATGTTGATGATCAAAAGAATCCAATCCACAGCTGACATATAAAACCCAAACATTTTAATATTTTTTATTAAATTCAATTTATAAATTTTGTTTTAGCAAAATAGCATGTCACACTAAATTGATAATTAGCCCTTGCCTTGGTTTTATAAATGTATGTATTTAACTATTACCATAATACAGTTTAAGTCAACACTGAAAGCCCAAAGAATTTACTTCTATAGGAGTCCCGTGCTTTAATACAGTTTGAGAAACCCTGAACAGATAATATCTAAAATGTTTTCCAGCTATACTTTTCTACGTCTCTGACCTTTTATCATCACATGGACCGCATTGCCAGCCGAGTATCTTGCACAAGCATGCTGATGGTGACCATAAGCTAAAAAGGGAATGAGGCTGAAAAACATCAATCTGTCATCACCACTGAGATACTATCACAAAGAAATTGAGGCTGGGGCACTCAGGTCACTTTTAGAAAAGAGAACATGCATACATACTGGATGACATCTAATTCATCTACTTCATTCAAAATGTATTATCCTAAAAAGAACTATTTTATAAATAAAAATAAACAAAAAGCGTTTCCCTAAAATGAGACTGAGTGGAAATTAATGAATACAGCCTGTTCATAATTCCAAACTGTTTACCAAAGACCCACCATTGAAAAAAATAATAATTGTCCAGATCTCTCTTATCTAAAATTTTCAGGGAGCACAAGAAAGTGGCAGGCAGCATTCAGGTCTTGCTGGGCATGATTACTCATGCCAGCGCTATTCTTTTCTTGCTATCATAGCTAGCAGTCTATTTAAATGAAATTCACGTTGCCAGTACTTACAAGCTGATCCTCTTTGACTGAGGAGAGTTGAAATTTGTATTGCTTATTGCTTGTGTCTCAATGTATGACTATCTTTGGTGATTCCTATTAGTTTTTTGAAAAAATTTTTGACTCCTATTAATGCCAGTAAATAAATAAACTTATCAAGTTTTTAGTGGTGAGGAAGCACTTGTAGGAAGCTCCTGTCCTATTGAAGTTAAATGGAAACATTGTGTAGAGAAAGAGATATTTACTAGCAACGTGACTGAATTCAGGGTGAATTGGCTTGTTTGCAGCTTCTAGATTTTAGTAAACAAAAACAAAAAAACAAAAGCTTTGTGAACTTTTGAGGCTGGGTTTGCTGTCTGGCTGTGTGCTGAGGATAAGAAGCACTAAATACAGAAACAAATGAAAAGGAAAACAGACCTAGATTCTACAACCATCTTAGTCTTAGTCTTAGTTTCCTCTACAACAAAGTGAGGTTCTCTGTTTCTCCAGAGGGATTTTGAGAAAATTATAATACATGATATATATGAAATATCTGCTACAAAGCACTCAATATAAGTTATCTTTATTTTTGATACTATTATTATTACTATAATAATTGTTATGATTATTATTAACATAATACCTGGCACTGAGTCATCCCTAAATAAATTTTAATTCTCATCCCTTTGACTCCGGGTACAAGAATCCCTCTTTTGAAATTTAGTACATGGCACCCAGTAGGTTCAAAGGTGAGCTGAGGCATGTCTAACCCTTCCCCCCATCCCTTCTGCCTAACCTGGACCCACTCAGTGCAAGTTAAACTCATATTGTCTAGAAATATCAGTTCCCCTAAAAGTCCTTGAAGGCCTATGTCTCCCCCTCCACTCATCCTCCTCCCTGCATGAAGATTAATATAATTAAATTTGCATAACTCTTTACAGTTATGCAAACTCTTTACAAAATTTCCAAACTCTTTACTCTTTAAAAAGTATATTCACCTACATTATTACATTTAATTCTTATAATATCTGTGTTATTTTTATCTCCATTTCACAGATGAGACAATTAAGGCTCAAAGAAATTAGTAACTTAATAAAATAACAATAGATAACATTTGTTTCAGGCACTGTGCCAAGTACTTTATACTCATGACTCAGCACATCCTCAAAACAAGTCTAGCGGTGGGGTAGGCACAATTCTGGGATGGCCAGCAAGACCCCTGGCCCTGCCCTTCTCTCCCATCCCTTGTGCATACTCTGTACAATCCTTGCTGCTGTGAATCTGGTAGTTTTCTCACTGAGGTAACTAAAAGCAGAGCTGATAGCGTCTTTTCATAAGTAGCCGTTGCCCTAGCCCTTTCCTCTGGTCCCCCTCCCATCACTTCAAAACTTAAAAACTGAAGAATTCACAATTGGCGCAGCACATCTAGAAGACGCCTTGATGGGCTGTTGCCTGTGCCTTTTCTATCATGAAATGGGTTTTTTTGTTGTTTTTATTTGTTTGTTTTTTGCTGTACGCGGGCCTCTCTCTGTTGTGGCCTCTTCCGTTATGGAGCGCAGGCTCAGCGGCCATGGCTCACGGGCCCAGCCGCTCCGCGGCATGTGGGATCTTCCCGGACCGGGGCACGAACCCGTGTCCCCTGCATTGGCAGGCAGACTGTCAACCACTGCACCACCAGGGAAGCCCCTATCATGAAATGTTTTTGATATTAACCCTGACTAGAAAGACTCACTGACTGTCCCTGATGTCCACTGGTGTTGTTTGCATGAAGTGTATCTTTTGGGTTTATCTCAGTAAAACGTAACTTGTATATGGTTCACAGGCCAGCAGGCTCATATTTGCCAGGCCTCTCTGGGATTACAGCAGGCACGTGACTAGGTGACTGTAAGTGTCAGAACGCGGCAGGCTGGGTTTAATGCCCTGGCTTTTGACAGAGCACCTTACTGTTTTCAGACGAGCGGGCTTCCGATTTTTATGTTTCTCCCCATGATGTCAAACTGTTGTCTGCTGTTCCTTGTGGAAGTTAGTGTCATACAGCAGAGGGAATGACAGGTTCAACCTGTAGTGACACTTTTCCAGGCTGGGCTAAACATGAACAGCAGAATTGAAAACAGCAATTCAGGACAGAGTAATACATCACATACTCCACACATAGCTAAGAACTAGGAAATATACAAAAAAGTGACTGAGCAGCCAATATCCATATATCATCGATCGTCTGCTATAGCTTATGCACTTTCTCAGAGAAGAGGCTCCTTCTCTTCTCTGGATCCACTTACTCTTATGCAAAACTCTAGCAAGTGTAAGATCTACATTCTTAAGCCCTCAACAGGTTAGAAGCAGGAGAAAGGCTGACACACTAAATTCCACAGGGATAGCAGTCAGCAGATTGATATCATGAGAAGAAGCATAAAAATCAGAAGCACAGTTGTCTGAAAACATTTACTCTAAAGGCAGAAAACTTGCACATCTCAATAGCCCCTATGACATCATTAAATTAGGACAAAAAAGAATTCCTTAATTTTTTCATTTATATACTTAAGAATAGTCATTCAACATCTAGTATGTGTTAGGAGGTAGGCTAGTTGTTTGAGACACAGCCATGAATGAGACAAAGTTCCTTCATCAGGAAGGTTTCATCTAAGCGAGGACACATAGCATTTTAATACAATACAGTTGATTGCAATAGAATGATAAAGGCAAAGAATGCTATAGCGTCACAGAGGAAGAGCACAGAACCTAGTAGAGGAAGCTCACGAGAAGCTTTCCAGAGAAACTGGGGTCTACACCAGGGCCTGAGGGATAAGTAGGAGTTAGCAGGGAAAGTGGAGGCTTGAGGGAGAATATTCCAAGCATCGAGAACCGAGAATCGTATGTGCAAAGGTCCAGAGTTAAATAATAGCCCCGGGCCAGCTTTGTGGGCATGCGACCTGTCCACAGGTCCCTATGCTCAGAAGCCATCCCACACACACCAGACTTGTATAATATTCTGCTCTCATTGTCTTGAAATTCCAAATGATTTTATCTTTGAACCTGTGTTTTTGTAAGTGAAGTCCAGTAGGACAGTGGAGCACGTGTGTGAGCAGAGGAGATACTCACAGCCCATACCACCACCACCCCTAGCTGCTGTCTTTGCCTATAGCATTCATCTGACACACAGAATTCCAGCTGATCCACCATATGTGAAAGTTCAGGGAGATGCAGAAGAAGTACAAAATAAGCATGTTGCATCTTTGATTGAGTGAGATCAGCATGCTCTGACAGCCCCAAGACACTTCATTTTCTATTCCAACCAGAACTTACTTCAAACGCAGAAAGGAGGCGATAGCGTTCTAAGAAACATCATGACCAGAGACCCCTACGATATATATTCTTATTGTTGCTACTCTGTGTTAGTCAACCACTTACACTAGAAATGATAACTTAGAAAGAAAGGGGGGAAAAACAGAATAACTCTTAGTTCTTTTTCGTTTCAATCGTTCCTTACTGATGAGTAATTGTTGGTAGGATGTGAGTGTATCAAAAAGTGAAAGAGAAACAGTTGAGTTAGTTTTGTGAAATGCTTTCCACTGTACTGAAGAGAAACAAATACATATGGATGTACAAGGTCTGAAATACAAATTGTGTAATTTCAGTGATTCAGCATACAAAATAAATGCTCTTATATTTAAAAACTGGCATCGTACAATATAAAGATGAACAATAACATCCATGATGATTTAAATTTTTAAATTTTCTTTACTTAGAATGACATTAAGTAGCAAATTTAAAAAAAAACAGCTACTATAACAACTAGAGAGAGACACAGGGAGAAAGAGAAATGCTTTATTTTTTTTCCTGCTTTTTGAAAATAAGGGTCCCATATTTTCATTTTATACTGAGTCCAGCAAATTATGTAGCATGTTCTATGACAGCATAAAAAGTTTGTGTGACGTAAAAAGTTCAGAATTGGAGGAATACAATGTATTATATCTGTGGAAGGTGGGAAGGGAGGAGGGAGGGACTTGAGTCAGGAAAAACCATGTGGCCATCTGGTTGTAAGGGGAGTAGAGTGGCTTTGTGTATCAATGAGAAAATATCAATTTTCAGACTCAAATAATGAAGAAAGACTGACAGATTCTAGAAGAGGTAAGGCCCTGCCAAAAGCCACTCCTGGTGCTGCCACGTCAGGCTAAAAAATGTAGAGCCCCACCTAGGGGTAAAGGAGAGTCATGGAAGAGAAACAACCCAACAGATTGATCATTAAAGAAAGATCATTCAGTGTGGAGGATGTACTAAAAGCATGATAGCGAGTGGGGTGCTGGTAAACTGGTTCTCAAAAAACAAAGAAGCATCCAGTCACAAGATAAGGGATACATACTATGTATACAGACACACGCACACACAGTCTTAGCCTTCGATATGGAAAATCATCCTCTTTGGCAAAAGAATACATTTTTATGGAATTTAAAGAAGCTAGAGGGCTCCCCTGGTGGCGCAGTGGTTAAGAATCCACCTGCCAATTCAGGGGACGCGGGTTCGAGCCCTGGTCTGGGAAGATAACACATGCTGCGGAGCAACTAAGCCCGTGCACCATACTGCTGAGCCTGTGCTCTAGAGCCCGCGAGGCACAACTACTGAGCCTGCATGCCTCAACTCCTGAAGCCCAGACGCCTAGAGTCCGTGCTCCACAACAAGAGAAGCCACCGCAATGGGAAGCTCGCACACCACAATGAAGAGTAGACCCCTCTCACCGCAACTAGAGAAAGCCCGTGAGCAGCAACAAAGACCCAACTCAGCCAAAATTAATTAATTAATTAATTTTTTTAATAAATAAATAAGCTAGAAATAAAAAATATTTGTTTTTCTGAAATAAATTTTTTTTAAGTTTTTAAAAACCCAAACCAACCCAAAACAATAAACTTTCATTTTTAGCATTTGCTGAATCCTAATGTAAATGGCTGATTTCAAGCTACTAATAGTTTAACGATCAGCTTGCAAAATTTCTGAATATTTAACAGCTCTCCTAAGTCTTTAAAAGTCAGCTCCCACTCCCCACTGCAAGTAATGGTTACATGGTTGTCCACGTCTTGTAGTTAAAAACTGAGAGATACATTTAACAATTTATTCATATTTCCATCAAAATAAAAATATTTCTTAGAGAAGTCAGTTCTCTCAAATCTGAACACTGGTTGTCTATGCTGATTTATTCCCCCAAGTTGTCAAAAGGAAAGACATATGGAGCACAAGTAATATTTGAAGAGATTAATTGCCAAGAAGATTTCAGAGCTGATGGAATACAGCAAACCACAAATTTAAGAAACCAGCAAATCCCAAGAATTTAAAAAATAAATAAAAACTACACACGGATGTACCACACTGAAATTACAGGTCTTAAAAGCAGCCTAAGGAGCTAGAATTTTAAAAACTGACTTCTCGACGCAACTGTGGAAGCCAAGAATCAGTGAAATAATTTCTTGAAATATGTAGATCAAAACTGAGAAGTGACCTAGAATATCCAATCCAAGAATAAAAGGAAGGTGGGAAGGAAGGAAGGGAGGGAGGGAGGGAGGAAGGGAGGGAGAAGAAAGGAAAAACTTCTAAGAATTAGGGCAAAATAAGACATTTCAGACAAACAGAAACTGAGAAACTGCCACCAACAGATGCTCATTAAAGAAAATTCTAAAGTTTGTACTTTACTGAGAAGGAAAACTACCTCAGATGAAAGATCTAAGATGCAAAAGGAAAGAAGTACCTATTGGGAAGATTTTTCAAGGCCTTCCCTAACGCAGCTGTTGTCTGTTTTTGGCTTGCACACATGTAAAAACACCCGCAAATCAAATGGACATAGGGACCACCATCCCTGGATCCTTTCTATACCAATGGTTCTAGCACCTGGGATTCAATATGATTTTTGTCTTACTATCTTGACTAGTGGCTGGAGTGAGGCAGTGGAGCAGTTCCAGATGTTTCCCTCTGCCTTTCCCGTGATACCTCTTAACTTACTTGCTGAGGTTCTAATTGGGGGCAGGGTGGCAGAAGTGGGGAAGATTGGATAGGAAGAGCCTTGGACTGCAATGCAATTCTGAGAAATCTCAGCCAGGCTGATGGTAAGGCCCTGAACTGAAATTCTTCCTCAGAGCATTTCTTTGTGGGACAGTTATGATTCCTACACTGCACTCAGTCATTGACTGGGGCCACTGGGTAGAGGAGGCATGGCCTGGTGTGGTTGACCCAAAAGTGTAATCATGGGGACTGTCAATCAGCCACACTCGTCCAGGCAAATTCTCTTGAAGGACTTCTGAGCAGAGCACTTCCATGGCCTCCATGGAGAAGAGACGGCATATGTGTTCTAAGAGATAAGTACAAGAATATTTGTAGTGCAGTATTTGTAATAACCCCCAAATGGAAACAACTCAGATGTCCATCAACAGGAGGGTGGATGAATACACAGTGTCACAGGTATACAGTGAAACCTATTCAGTCATGAGTGGACTACAGCTACAGGGCATCCACAAGGATGCATCCCACAAACAATGTTGGACCAAAAAAAGGAAGTCAGAGGAAAAATGGAATACAGTATTTCTATTTATCAAGTTCAAGTAAAATTAAATGAAATATTCTTAATGATATGTACATGGATGGTAAAACCGTAAAGAAAAGCAACCATTATCACAAGTGTAAGGATAATATTTACCTCTGGGGAGAAGGAAGAGGAATCTCAGTGGGCTTCTAAGGGACTGACAACACTGTATTTCTTTACCTGACATATGGGTTCATGCAAGGGTATTTATTTTAATATTGTTCTTTGGACGGCACATATATGTCTTATAGACTTTTCCCAAATGTATGATATATTTTACAATTTAATGTTTAATATGACTCTTTCATTAGATATGTAAAAAATATTTGCTTTTTAAAAAATCCTTTCAGCAAACTAGATGTAGAAAGAAACTTCTTCATCTCAGTGAAAGCTATCAAACAGAAACCTTCATGGAGCATCACAAGTAAGAGTAGAGGGACTTCCCTGGCAGTCCAGTGGTTAAGACTCCACCCTTCCAAGGCAGGGGGCGTGGGTTTGATCCCACATGCTGTGCAGTTTTGGCCAAAGAATAAAAAAATAAATTAAAATTAAAATAAACAAGAGCAGAGCATTGAAAGCATCCCCATTAGTGTCAGGAGGGGGCAAGGATACACTGTCATTGCTAGTCTTCATCCTGTATGAGAGGTATACTTGTTTTATGAATTTGAAATTATTTAACTCACTAATGAGTAGTTGGTACTTACTCCATGTATCCTATTGACAAGAGCTAGACTGACATTCTCATTACAGTGTGACTTTGTCATATTCCCAGGAACAATTACGAATATGCAGTCCCACCTTCTCTTAATAATGAATTAACTGTGCCACCACTACCAATTGTTTTGAACTAAATTTCATGGACTTGCAATTCTATTTCTCTGCTTCTTTTGATCATGGGTCACCTTTTAGAGATCCATGCCTTCAGAAGATGAGACATTGAGGCCAGCTGTATAGTGAAGAGTGTAGAGCTTGAAGTCATTCAGGTGTATGTTCAAATCCAACTCAATCGATTCAAAGTTGGGTATGACCTCAGGCATATTGCTTAATCCCTTCATTCTTCTGTTTGATATCTTAAAAAATGAGGATAATTATGCCTACTTTGCAGAAACGTCATGAAACTTCAAAACAGCACGTCAATGGCCTAGCTCAAGGCCTAGATATAAAAGACGGTCCAAAATGGTGTAGTTATGATTATTTTCTTAATTTCATGATAGCCAGCTAAATTCCTGAAACCAACCCCCAAAATGTTGATGAAGGATCCTGGAGTGCTGCCATGGCCTTTGTTGGCCCTGTCCTATTCACCATGTTTATCAATAGCTTGAGACATAGATGAAATGACTGCATGGCACAAAACTAGACCAGATGACTAAAACACTTCAGTGGACTCCAACAACACGGGGACCAAAATCAACAAGAGGAAATTTGATGTGACTTAAAGAAAGGTCCAGGCTTGATCTTCCTGACATTTGGAGTTGATACTCCATGAGCAGTGAGCCATGTCTAAATAACACTGGTGGCTTTGAGTTTGATATGAGCTAACAGTGCATGAGAGCCCTATCACCAGTGGGAATTCAGGTGACTTGACAAAAAGCAGTGGAGAAGAATGACATGGCAGGCCCCAGCTGCAGTAGGCAGGAAAGGCAGCTAGTTCCCTCCTCATTAGAGTCTCATTACCATCTCAAAGGCCCTCAGAAAGTGGTGGTGGGAATGTGCAGATGTGGATTTAATTGATCTCAATGCAATTTTAAGCTACTAAAATCTCTATTTCCATAACAGCCTCAGGGAATGTTCCTGAACTCAGGTCTGGCTGCTTGCCACTCAGAGGCCAACACTGGAGAGGCAAGTGTTGGCAGAAAGGGAAGTTTGCTTTATTCAGAAGGTTGGCAACCAGAGGAGAAGGTGGACTCATGTCCAAAAGCAAACTGTCTCCTGTTGATCAGTGGACAAGAGCTTTTAAACAGGAGTTTCAGGGGTGCATAGGTAAAAGGAGGGGGCTACATGCAGAACAGCACAGTCAGCTCTTGACAGTCTCTTGAAATTGGTCATGTGGTGGTGTGGTCAGCATCATCCTGATTATTTTAACTCCAGTTAGTCTTCAGTTCCAGGATCAGTTTGTTCCCACTTCTTTGAGGCCAGTTCTCGAAATTGTCACAGCTTATGTCATGGCTACAGTCAGGCCATCATGTAGTTAACTTCTTCCACCTGGTTTGGGTTTCAGTATCTACAAAACAGCTCAAAGGACATGGCTCAGAATGTTCTCTATAGCCCTTGAGGAGGAACTAAATGTCCTTGACTTTGCTTAATGACTACAGTATTATTACTTTGTCCTGTTTGACTGCTTTCCTTTGCTTCCACATTTTCTCATTTCTCTGATTAAGTTTATTCCTTGACTACAGCTTTTCTACAGGCAAAAGGCAGGCAGAGGACATGATGGGGGGTGGGGTCTGTCCTGGGAAGGCCCCATAGGGTCCTTCTCTGTTTCAGGAAGAGGTACTACAAACCATCACAAAAAAAAAAAATTTTTTTTAAACACATGGCAGCAGTGATATATTAAAATGGCATGAAATAACCGAAGGAACAAAAGCAAGAAGAAAGAAAAGGTCAGGATAACAGTCATAGTGATTGCAATGACCTGGTCATATTCTTGCTTTTGAAACACCCATTCCTCTAGTTCATTTCAAAGAAAACTAATCAATGGCTTCTGGTATTTTCTTCCAGCTCCAAATTCTTTTACTTTTTTTTAAGGTTTTGGCTACACATTGCCACTGGGTGGTGCTCCAAATCCACACAATCGTCTTGGAACTGCAGGGAGCAAGTAAGTAAAAAGCAGGCTACCACTGACTGGTTTTCAGACATATGAACAAAACATTTAAAATATATTCTCTCTTTGTATTGACGCATAAAGACGCACAAACACCGAAGGAAAGGAAGTGGCCATCTTTAGAAAGAAAGAAAGCATCTCTGCAACTGAAAACAAAACAACACAAAACAAAACCAGCCAGCTAGGAAAGACGCTACTGAAGCAAATTTTCAGAGGTCGATAATGTGCAATCTCCTTTGGCTGAGGGTGTGATCGGCAGCTTACCTTGATGCACAGAGATTTTTTGTTTGTTTGTTTTTAAATCAGTTTTTCTAGTTGCACAGAGACCTCTTCTGCAGCTACATTTTGCATGTGTACACTGTGTGGATGTGTGCATCTTAGGAGTACACGTTAAAACATTCCTACAAAGAAGGCCAGGGACTGCCCTTGGGGCCCAGACAGTCTGTGTGGCTCCAGCGACTATCCCCTTGGGAAAATCAAATACAAAATGCCATTCAAACCACCAATTATTGCACTGCTTTAGATAAGGCAACTTGCACTTTCCCCCTTTGTCAGACTCCTTAAAGGAAGGGTTGCAAACCAGAAGAGGAACGAATAATGAGCTTTTCATTATCTATAGAGCCTGTGCCAAAAGGTCCTTTGACAAAGAGAAGATGGGAATCAAGTGCGTCTTGACTGGCTCTAGCATTTTCTTTTGTAGCTATACTAACATTTTCCCAATGTTCAGTTTCCTTTTATTGTACTGCTTTACCTAATACATGTTTAACAAAATGTAGTTGGGCAATAATAAAACAGCTGATGGTGCCAGGCAATAAAAAAAATAGCTGACACTTAAGCTTTTATTACATGCCAGGTGCTGAGCAATTTACCTCCTCGTTCCCTGTAATACTCAGAACAACACTATGACGAAGGAATCATTATCATCTCCACTTTGCAAGTACGGCAATGAAGCCTCAGCAAGGTTAAGTAACTCGCACAAGGATACACAGCTAGGAAATGGCAGTTCCTGGCTCAGACGCATCTCTGCACCGAAGTGCATGCTCTTCCTTTTCTATAAGCACATTTAACTGAGATTTCAGGGTGTCCTAGTTAAAGAACTCAGCCTCAGAGAAGGTGTCCTGGTTATGATTTACCTTGCTGGCCCTGCCCCTTTAGTCCCTGGGTCCCATAGGGCAGCACTGACACTTGAGGATGAAGCAAGTCCACATCCCAGCTTCCCAAGGGGATATTTCACCCCAAATAAGCTCAGCATCCCCTCTGCAGCCAGTAGAGAGGCTCATCAGACAGTCTGGATTCTGCTGACCTCCATTTCCATCCCATGGCAGTCCCTGGAGAGCACCCCAAATCTTACTAGCTGTAAGACCTGGGGCAAGTTACTTACCCTCATTTCTGTTTTTCTTTTTTTTTGCGGTATGCGGGCCTCTCACTGTTGTGGCCTCTCCCATTGCGGAGCACAGGCTCCGGACGCGCAGGCCCAGCGGCCATGGTTCACGGGCCCAGCCACTCCGTGGCATGCGGGATCCTCCCGGACCGGGGCACGAACCGGTATCCCCTGCATCGGCAGGCAGACTCTCAACCACTGCGCCACCAGGGAAGCCCTCATTTCTGTTTTTCAATCTTTGAAACACAAATAATAACAATACCTACCTCAAAGATTGTTGTGAGAATTAAATGATTTAAGCATCATTTATATAATGCTTATAACAGTGCCTGGCACACTGTATGAGCTAATAGATGTTGACCATTATCATTATCACTGATTTAGCAGCTCCAGATTTGCACCCGCTTTTCTCATCGCAGCCTCTTTAGCTACCTCCACTCTCCACACATGCTACTGGCCTACCGTGAAAGCATCCTCATTTCCAGGTCCCTCCCTCTCCAAAGAACCTAGCAGTTGGCTGGCAGACTGGTGTCACTATAATGCCACCAGGTTTATGACACTCTCCATATTAAAAGAAAAAAATTTTTTTAATCATGACTCTCCATTTTCTAGAAACTAAAGTTCTATATCCTGAGTCCAAAGTCCAATGCTTTCGACAGTCTGCTCCCAGCCTATCTTTGCAAGCCTCTCTCCCCAGTTCTCACTTTATTCCTGCCTCATGACCATCCCATGCCTTTGTACACACTACACCACACACATGCCGATATGCCCACCCTTATCTGTCAACAGTTAACTTATCTCTAAATCCATAGATTAACTCTTACTTTCCCCCAGCCTGTAGCAACTTTTTTCTAGTAGGAATTCCCACAGCTTTCTTTTTTGCCCACTCATTTATTTCTCTACACTTATTCACTTGGTTTTGTTGTTATTCTCCTCTTGTTTTCCTCAGGTAGACTATAAGAAAATTGAAGGCAATGACTATTGAAATTGTATACAGATCTCCCTTAACTTATGGGGTTATGTCCGGATAGACACATCATAAGTTGAAAATATCCTAAGTTGAGGGAATTCCCTGGCAGTCCAGTGGTTAGACCTCCACGTGAGTTCCATCCTGTAGGGCCCAGTTTCGATCCCTTAGGGCCAGGGTTCAATCCCTGGTCAGGGAACTAAGATCCCGCAGGCTGCACAGCCAAAAACGTTTAAAAAAAAAAAAGAAAATATCGTTAAGTCAAAAATGCATTTAATATACCTAACCTAGCAAACATCATAGCTTAGCCTAGCCTACCTTAAATGTGCTGAGAACACTTATATGTTAGCCTACAGTTGGGCAAATCATCTAACGCAAAGCCTATTTTATGACACGGCATTGAATATATCGTGTAATCTATTGAAAACTGTACTGAAAGTGAAAAACAGGATGGCTGTATGGGCACAGGATGGTTTTAAGTGTTTCAGTTGTTTACCCTGGTGATCGCATGGCTGGCTGGGAGCTGAGGCGCACTGCCTCTGCCCAGCATCTCGAGAGACGATGGTACCTCACATCACCAGTCCAGGAAAAGATCAGAATTCAAGATGTGAAGTGCATTTTCTACTGATTGTGTGTTTTCTTTTAAGTGAACGAGAGAAACTAGTGCTTTCAAAGGAATATGGACCTGGTCATTGCAATCATCATGACTGTTATCCTCGCCGTCTGTGTATTAATTTCTGTAGCTAACAGTCCTGAGCTAGTATATGAGAAGCTCTGAAGGAATTTTTCAAGAGAGCAAAGCTGGAGAGACCTCCTCTTCCAGCCTGACAGGAATCTGAATTTGTGGTCCTGAGAGCCTAAAAATTTAAGTGGAAGGAACTAAGAAGGTGGGTGTGAGATGCTTAGACCTTCTGGATTTCCTGAGGTAGTAAAGTACGGTTAGAAGTGCCAAAGGGAAAAAATAGCAGCCTCACTGGCACCAAGCTCCGAGCAGATCAATTTTTCCTGAAGGCTGTCGCCAAAAAAACACTCCAGCAACGTCTTAGGATATAAGAGTGGGCTCTTACCAAGAAATATCAGGAATGATCAAGAAAGGATATACATATATTTTTTTTAGTGGTTTTAACATTCTTTTTTTAAAGCTTTTAAGTTTCTTTTTTTATATAACTTTATTTATTTTATTTATTTATTTTTGGCTGCGTTGGGTCTTTGTTGCTGCGCGCAGGCTTTCTCTAGGTGTGGCGAGCGGGGTCTACTCTCTTCGTTGCGGTGCGCGGGCTTCTCACTGCGGTGGCTTCTCTTTCTGTGGAGCACAGGCTCTAGGCACCCAGGCTTCAGTAGTTATAGAATGCAGGCTCAGTAGTTGTGGCGCACGGGCTTGGTTGCTCCGTGGCATGTGGGATCTTCCTGGACCAGGGCTCGAACCCGTGTCCCTTGGTAGGCGGATTCCTAACCACTGCGCCACCAGAGAAAGCCCAACGTTCTTGAATAAGGAGTTATTCTCCAAGTATCAGAGTCATCTGACCAAAAAGTCTGTAAAATAAAATGTGTGCTTACTTTAATTTGCATGTCCTCGCAGAGGTTTGATTTTGATCACTGTGAAGAAAACATAAGAAGGAAGCCCACGTCTTGGGGTGTTCATTGGTCATTCTGCGTACACAGTACTGCACAAGCTCAGCAGAACAGACGTTGATTCTCCCCTCATGCTCCATGTCCATTGCAGGTCGGGGGCCCTACTGATCATAGTCACTCAGGGACCCAGGCTCATAGAGTCTCCGTCATCTGGAACATCACCCTGGAACAGTCCCTGTGGGAGGTGAAGAGAATTCACCCCAGCCCAGAAGTGACAGGTCACACTTTCACTAACAGCCCATTGGCCAGAAGTGGTCCCACGGCTCTATCTATCTGTAAGGGGAAAAGTTTATCCCACATGTCTTAGACACACTGCCCTGCATTTCTGCTCTAGTGGATATCAGCGTCCACTGCTTCTGGAAAATATATAGGAGACTCAATAATGTACTTAAATAAGCCACACATTGGGAGAATAGAGAGTCCAAGTGGATGACTCCAGTGTGTTTAATTCCTGGATCAGAAATTAAGTTCCTTCTGAGCCACATCAGCATCTGTCTCTTTGAGTTAAAATAATCATCTAGGCCTTCTTTGATATTTTGATTAATGGAACAACTACAGAATGTGACTAAGTGGAACATTTTCTCTTTACCTTCTGAGTAGAGAATGGCCAGACAATAAACACTTGAGTTTGTTTGGTCAAGAACAAAGTTAAAGACTTAACATTTTCATTTGTGCTATGACTTCATGGAGTTGTAATTTATGGTGATGATTTTTTTTTATTACCTGTGTCCAAGAGAAAGACCATGCATGAATAAGAACCCCATAACCAGCTTTCTTCACATCAAAAAAAAATGTGAAGTGACATGACAAATGAATCTACTAAGAAATTCCTCTCATTAGAGTGAAGCCAAAACTCCAGAGACTAAAGGCAATGATCACTGCTGCTTTCTCCTGCTGATGCCTAGCTCAAGATGTTTATTCAAGAGAGTTAAGGGAGAAGAAATGCAAAGTATAGGATTTTCAAGCAGTGCTTTGAAATTAAGACTAACATCCTTAGGGAAAGTAATTTCAAAAGCAAAAAATAGATGACACTAGTCCCCATTCTTATTTGAGTTCTTATTCTTATTTGAGGACTTTTATCATCATCTGGAGCAGCATTTCTCGATCAAGGATGCACATTAGAAACAGCTGTGGAGTTTTAAAGTGTGCATCTCCTTGGGCTCAAGCATCAGGGATTCTAATTCAATGGGTTTGGGGTTGGGCATAAGCATCTGTAACTTTTAAATCTTAGATGAGATTTTAATATATGTATAAATAAATATATATATATATATATATATCTTGTTTTGTTTGCCCACACTGTGCAGCTTGTGGGATCTTACTTCCCCGACCAGGGATTGAACCCCAGCCCTTGGCAGTGAGAGTGTGGAGTCCTAACCATTGGACCACCAGGGAATTCCATTTTTTTTTTTTTTTAATTAGAAGCACAGTTTTAAAGTTATGACTTCTATTACCTAAAGGAAAATGGCATTCTGCCTTTTTCTCTCCGGAGGAATTTACAGTCACTAATACATCCTCCATTTATTCAAATACGGAAACTGAGTCAGACCACCAAGGCCCCAGCACCACAGAAAGAGTCATTCTCAGAGCTGAAATTACACCTAGGATTTTCTTAACCTGTAATCATTCCCAATTATTTATAGCCATGTAAGTGATAGTTAAATCCTGCTTATCAGTTACTCTCTGAACTGTGTATGGTCTCTATCTGGCTATGAGCAGACTATCAGTCTGTGACAGCAAGACAGTTAGCATTTATCTTCTCTTTGTATCTGGGACAAAAGCAAATCCTGTGTGATGTAGCCCTTGCCCTCCTTCACTCATTCCAGCCACACCAGCCAGCATTTTCTGCCTCAGCACGTCAAGTGGTTTCTAGATGGGACAGGCCTGAATGGGCAGGAGCATGGGCTAGATGGCCCCTGGCGTGGAGCAGGTACTGGGGCAGGGGCGCAGTGGTGGGCTTTGGAGCAGTCCAGTCTGGCTGGAAGAGCTCGTGCTCCACTGAGAGGTGACTGGTCAGTTTCAGGGAGTTCTGCCACAGAGTCAGGAGTGTGTGGGACCTGGTCATTGAGAATTCACAAGTAATTGAAATCTGGAGATCCACTCTAGCTAGACTTTCAGAGTCTGGAAAGGCATTGAATTGGGCCCCAGGTCTGGCTCTGAGTCTCCTCAAAACTAAGGCCAAGGAACAACAAGCTGATTTTCATAAGATTCATCTTCTGCTCTAATAAACATGGACAACTATCTGGCACTTCCCTAGTGGTCCGGTGATTAAGACTCCGTGCTTCCACTGCAGGGGGCATGGGTTCAATCCCTGGCTGGTAAAGAAACTAGTAGTCATTTTTAAAGAGACCTTCTCTGACTCTTTTGTCTAAAAATACCCACCTTCCCACATGTCATTATTCTCTACCACTGCATGCTATTGGTTTTCTATATAGCCCTCACCACAGTTTGTAATTATATACCTATTTATTCATTTGTTTGTTTGTTTATTTTCTGTCTTTGCCTGTTAACTATAAACTTCTCAAGGGAAGGACTATGTTATTTCACCAATGAATACTCAAACCCTAGCTCAGTGCCTGGCACAGAACAACTGCTCAAAAAATCTGTCACTTAATGAATGAGTGGGGACTGCCCTGGTGGCGCAGTGGTTAAGAATCCGCCTGCCAATGCAGGGGACATGGGTTCGAGCCCTGGTCCGGGAAGATCCTACATGCTGCGGAGCAACTAAGCCTGTGCGCCACAACTACTGAGCCTGTGCTATAGAGCCCGCAAGCCACAACTACAGAGCCCATGAGCCTAGAGCCTGTGCTCCACAACAAGAGAAGCCACCACAACGAGAAACCTGCGCACCACAATGAAGGGTAGCCTCTGCTCGCCGCACCTAGAGAAAGCCCACGCACAGCAACGAAGACCCAATGCAGACAAAAATAAACAAATAAAATTTTTTTTAAAAAATGAATGGGTGGACAAATGAATATGTAATATAATAGAAGGGAGTCCAACATGCCTTAGGGGAAAAGAAGAGAATGAATACTGTTAGAAATGATCCAAGAAGGCATCACAGAGAAGGAGACACGTGAACTGAGTCTGGAACAATTAATAAGATTTTCCTGGGCTGTGAAGAAGGAAAGCTTTCCAGGCAATGAGAATACCCAGAATAGGGGAACAGGCATGATATACACGTCTGTGAAACAAAGGCTAGGTGTGGCCAGTGGGTTGGCAGAGTTATATGAGGAAACAAGGCTAAAGGGAGGAGTTGGAGCCCACTGTAAAGAGTCTTGTAGGACTTCCCTGGTGGTCCAGTGGTTAAGACTCCATGTACCCAATGCAGGGGGCAAGGGTTCAATCCCTGGTTGGGGAACTAAGATCCCACATGCTGCACAGTGCAGCCAAAGTAAAAAATGAAAAAATAAGAAAAATAAAATGAATTTTTAAAAAAAGAGTCTTGTAAGTAGACAGGATTTTAACTTACAAGGCAACCATAGAGCAAATAGACAGAAGAAGAGGGCAAAGGGCGAAACTCTGGGAAATTTCCTGAGACAAGTAGAGAGAAAATGGGTTTGAACAGAGTAGTTGGAGAGAAGGAAAACCAAGGGAGGAAAGTGTAATGTGAGGCAAGGAAAAGAGAGAGAAGAGGCCAAGAGTGTCAGATGCTGCAAGGAGACGAAAGCATTAGAATTTGGCAAATAAATGGATGAGTAATGACCATTAAGAGACTCAGTACAGGGCTTCCCTGGTGGCGCAGTGGTTGAGAGTCCTCCTGCAGATGCAGGGGATGCGGGTTCATGCCCTGGTCCGGGAAGATCCCACATGCCGCGGAGCGGCTGGGCCCGTGAGCCATGGCCACTGAGCCTGCGCGTCCGGAGCGTGTGCTCCACAATGGGAGAGGCCACAACAGTGAGAGGCCCATGTACCACAAAAAAAAAAAAAAGAAAAGAAAAAAGAAACTCAGTACAATAGGGTAAGGGATGCAGAAATCAGATTATAAGGAGAATTTTTGAATGCTAACTGTGGAGACTTCCCTGGTGGTCCAGTGGTTATGAATCCACCTTCCAATCAGGGGATGTGGGTTCGAGCCCTGGTCGGGGGACTAAGATTCCACATGGTGCAGGACAACTAAGCCCGCGCGCTCTAGAGCCCATGTGCCACAACTAGAGAGAAGCCTGCGCGCCACAATGAAGAGCCCGTGCACTACAACGAAGATCCCGTGTGCCACAACTAAAGACCTGATGCAGCCAAATAAATAAATTAATTAAATATTTTAAAAAATAAATGATAACTTTGGAGAAGTGGAGAAAGCTGACAGACACTGTCTTAACCAAGACATCATGGTTCACATCCCTAGTAATAAGACATTATCAACATCATAAGCCCCCAGAATGACATACTGAGAAGGACCAAAAATGCACAGCCTCAGTCTGATCAAGAGGAAGCATCAGACAAACCCAAATTGAGGGCCAGTCTACAGAATAGCTGGCCAGTTCTCTTTTAAAATGTCAAAGTCATGTAAGCAAAGGAAAGACAAGAAGCTGTCATAGATGGAGGAGACTCAGGAGATATAACACCTAAATGCAAAGTGGGATTCTTGGATTGGATCCCAGAATAGAAAAAGAACATTAGTGGAAAAACTGGTCACATCCAAATAAGACACCTGAGTAAATGAGACCACAGATATGAAAAAAATATTTAGTGGCCCTTCTCCCAACCACAGGAGAGAAAATGGACTCAGCACAATGAACCTATGAAAGTGCTTATAAATATTTTTATGTTCACTAACGTAAAACAATAAAGACAGCAAACCAAATGAGGATAAAGTTAATGGCATTTCACACATCTTAAATTAGGAATAACAGTGACTATAAAACTAATTCTATTTTCCATCCTTAGTTTGCTAAACATTTTTCAGGATCTCCCTTTCCTGAATGTTCAGTAGATGCTTTGGTGTGTGCTTTGCTTTGTAATGATGGCAGCCAAACACAGTCCTTTTCTTTTTTCTAATCTGGTCATCTCTTCCACTGTTTCACAACCTTTCATGTGATCACACACAAAAATTAGGAAAATATGGGGTGAACTGGAGGGTATTTGGGGAATGTCCATATGGAGCTTGGTTAAAAAAAAAGAATTATAGTTGTGAGAAAAATACAAAGTATCAAATTTGTATAAAACTTTCAAATAAAACACTTTCAGAAAGTTCAATGAGAAAGGTGAGGCTATGTCTTTATAACTTTTTGTGAAGTTTTACCTTTGAAATGGCTACATGAAATTCATCATCAAGACTTTTTAATGATACCCTCTTCAAATTCTTGATAGTCACTACCTGCAAAAAAACTTTTTGCGTGCAGGTAACAAAAAAAATCCTTAAACCCATTATTTCACAACCATCCAAAATTTTATGATAGTTTAAACTATATATAAGGGACCTAATGGCTTTTCCTTTTCTCCCATTGACAAATATCATGTTGGTGTGTATTAATGTGAATGAATTTGAGCTTTAACTTTAGCTTATCAAATAGTTTTAAATAATGAAGTTATAATTTGTCGAGTGCCCATGCATTAGAGCTGTCCCCCTGCAGCTAGTTGGATGCCACTAAAAGGGCACAGCAGAGGCAAAATAAACAGAAGGATCCCATCCATATGAAGACAAATGTGCCCCGTGAGCAGGACCCATCCTGCCAGGCATCCCTGGAAAGCACACCCGCTCCCCAGCCCCATCCACTTTTTCAAAAGCGCCATGCACCACCTGTCCACTAGGGGCAGCAGTGCCTCTGCAGGTGCCTGATGGGATGGAGGTGTTAGCAGTTGAGGAGAGAGCCACCCTCTG
Organism: Phocoena sinus; assembly: GCF_008692025.1. Taxonomy (NCBI): domain Eukaryota; kingdom Metazoa; phylum Chordata; class Mammalia; order Artiodactyla; family Phocoenidae; genus Phocoena; species Phocoena sinus. The sequence goes on along the minus strand of NC_045774.1, from coordinate 69,700,286 downwards.
GCCACGCTCAGCTTCGCAGTGCTGGGGTGAGCACTTGTGTCTTCAGCTCTAGGAACCATGGGGCCACCCTGGAGTCCACTCTGCCCATGCCAACGGTGACTACATCCCTGATGTTATGACTGTCTTCCACGTCAGAGAGCAGTACCAGAGACACACAGTCACTAGAATAACCATAATTTAATTTAGATAGTTCATAAATTCCCTCCCTAATAGCCAAGGTTAAGGGTTTAATTCCTCCCACCATAATGTCAACCCAAGCATCTGCCAGAAACCCTTTATCCACATGCCCTTCCCACTTCCTCCATCTTGTCAAAGCTGGGGTGCATTTCTGGGTCAAACCCAGGTTTCCTTTCTTCCTCTTCCTTAATCCCTCTGAAGCCATAGTGGACAAGCCGCTACGTATGCTCTGCCTCCCAGTTCCCCTCCACTTCCTAGTCCTGACGCTAATGCTGGCTTTTTCTAATTATCTCCAACATGAGTGGCAATTGAGAAAAAGGTATGTAGAAGGAAATTTGCACATCCTGAAATTCTCCTTACTGTCAACTTAGCTGAGAATCAATTACTGTTCACAGACAATTTACAACTGAATAAGTGACTATAATTCAAACACACTTTCTGATCAAGAGCGTTTGGAGAAAATTGATGCAGTTTTTTGTGCTTCCCACTTTACTGTCCTACATTTTGCAAGCATTCCATTAATGAAAATGGCTTTAAAACAACAGAATGTCTTCTTTGAAAACATTCTTACAAACTTTCAATCATGTGCCAAGCTTTTGGCCGCTTCATCAGAGTGTCCTACCCAACCCCCATTTCCCTCACTCTCTCCCCAAAACCTCAGCTTTCAAGTCCTTCAGACGAGTGAGCCCTGGGAGTCAGGTTCAATAGGAATACACTTTTCCAAACATGTGCTTTTCTGGGGGTCAAAAGAGGAATTCATTAAAAACATCCAACAGTTATTTCCTGTTTATGTCTCCCATTTTCAAGTTCGATGCAATAACTTCTCTCTTTGCTCCAAGGAAACTCAGACCCAGCTTCAGTTCTTCGTGAAAAGTGTTTAATATTTACAATTCTATATGCTATGCAGTTTTGAATAGCAGAATATGGAAATCCTACTTGGCTTTCAGAACAGAGAAATTTCTTTGTATTTCTCCTAATTAAGTTAAAAAAGAAAGTGCCTGAAGGAGGTGTTGATTGAATTGAGAGGAACTACAAAGGTGAAGCTGAAGTTCACTCTTCGAGACAGAACATCAGTGGACAAGTCACAGTTCAGACTTCAATTTCTTTTACTATGATGGGTTCTCACCCTGGGAAAACCTCCAAGTTCTCCTATGCAGTATCCAGGGAGAAACGGGTCCTTTGTTGGTAAAGCAAAAATTTCATCCGTTGAGAAAACAATGGAATTTGAAAGAAGCAGCACAAAACTGGAGATGAGGAAACCCAGAGTTCCATGCATTCCCAGTCCCTGTACAACCAAAGCTTTTTGTGCCTCAATTTATCTAACTGTCAGATGGAGACAGTGCCACCTGCCTTAACTTTTGGTCCCTGAGGGACTGAGTGAGACTCATTGAGGCACCATCTCAGAACTTTCTGCAAAAGTAAAAGTGCTGTACTAATGTCAGGTAGTTTGATGTTGATTAACTTTTTATTAAATAAGCAGACCTCTCTGGACCTCTTGAGGTTTGTGGTCCTAATCAATATCTTCTTGTCAGCTTCATGGTCATTTACATATGGACTCGTTGGTTTTACCAAACTATTGGACCAGGTTATGGACAATTCTAGTTTCTCCATAGATGGCAAGAATTTGGGGCAGTATTTTCTCCAGAAGTTTCTTAGCCGTATAAGGATAATGAAGACATCAATATTTGGAATCTTAGATGTCAACTGAGATTCTCGCCAATTTAAGACATTATCTCTCCAAAAGGCAACAATGGTCATAGTAGGATGATGAGATTATGGGCAGAGCTGCCATGTAAGATTGCACAGTGTGTGCACTGCACAAAGGTGCCCAGCTAGAGGGTAAGGTCGGCCTGACATCCACTTTCCTATGTCATTTAATTATGAAGCCATTCACTCAAGATGGTCTGCTTGGGTATATTGCTGTAGAAAAGTCTAAGTTGAAAAGACACACGCACCCCAATGTTCATAGCAGCACTATTTACAATAGTCAAGACATGGAAGCAACCTAAATACCCATCTACAGATAATGGATAAAGATGATGTGGTTCATATACACAATGGAATATTACTCAGCCATAAAAAAGAATGAAATAATGCCATTTGCAGTAACATAGATGGACCTAGAGGTTTACCATACTAAGCGAAGTAAGTCAGACAGAGAAAGACAAATATCATATGATATCACTTATACGTGGAATCTTAGAAAACGATACAAATGAACTTATTTACAAAATAGAAACAGAACAGACATAGAAAGCAAACAGAGGGGGAAGGGGTGGGGGGATAAATTAGGAGCTTGGGATTAAATATACATACTACTGTATATAAAATAGATAACCAACAAGGACCTACTGTATAGCACAGGGACCTATACTCAATATTTTGTAATAACCTATAAGGGAAAAGAATCTGAAAAAGAATGTGTATGCATACATATATCTGAATCACTTTGCTGTACACCTGAAATTAACACAACATCATAAATCAAATATACTTCAATTAAAAAAAAAAAATGCTCTGCCTGCCCAGTGTCATCTTTTTCCATTCACATAAAGGCTTTATGTAGGCTAGAGGTCTTGACTATGGGTGATTACTTAAATTCTGACAGAAGTTGGGGGAAGAAGTGGAAGTGAGTAGAATTATGGCTTTTCCTTTCTGCTTTAATCCAGTTCAGCCATGTGTGAGGTCACAGACACCTCCAGTGGCCCTTATTGCCCCTCTTGCCTCCCCCTCACACATTTTTCCTTCTGCAACTTTTTATACCCTCCTCATTCTTCTTTCTCTTCCCTCCCCTCTATCTCTTTCCCTCCCATCTTTTCCTGCCCTTTTCCCTAACTCCCAGGAGGCAGACAGGAGCCATCCCTGTTTTACTGGTCTCCTCCTTGAGCCCTGGTCCACAGCGACACCCCTGTAATCACGTAGGAGTTTCCGCTCGTGGTCAGTTCTCGACACAACTACAAAGTAGTAGACGTCTTGTTTCTTTGTTTTATCCCTTGATCGTCCTGCCTGACACCCATCCCTCCCTGGTAAACAGGATCCAGGACCTGCAGACAGACCTGGTGGCCTGTTTAACTCATCTTGTTAATGGCATTGTTAATGATGTTAATGGTCAGCTGTGTTGCCTCAGTCAGACGTGTTGCCATTCAAGAAAAAGGTGCCTGGGATCCTGTGTTTTAGACATAAGGAAAGAATCTCACACGGGAGAATTTGGGGCAGCTCCCTCTGGCTGAGGTGAATCGTGGAGAGGTTTTCTTGAAAGAAGCGCCCCTCAAACGTGATCATCTTCCCTTAATACCACTTTTTGGCATTTTTCAGATGGGTTTGAAACAAAATTTCCAGCCTCCATGCCTGCCTCTCTGCCCCCTTGCTGCTTATCCATCTGAGATGATCGTTTTTTCTCCAGAGGGCTCCTGTCACAGCTTTCTAATTGACTGTCCCCAAAGACGTAACAGCCGCTTCCTTAGCCAGGCTGGTCCAGAATCTCTCCTTGGTGGTGCAGCATCTTCCCTTCCTCACACCCTCACGCCCTCGTGAGCAATCCTAGCCACCTCTGTGGGGTTGATACCACTGAGCACAGGTGACCCTCGAGCCCACTCCTCCAGGCTGGAGGCCTTTCCTAAGCTCCGTGTCTATCGCTGTACACGCTGCCTATTAGACACGCTCACCCAGTACCCCTTAGACACCTCGAGTTGGCATGTCCCAAACTGAACTGTCATTTCCCCCATCTGTTCCCACACAGATCTATTCCATTTCCCAGTTTGGGGCACAGTTATCCATCAGTGACCCAAGAAGCCAGGGGTCACACCCACAATCATTTCTTCATTTTCTCCCAATTCCTCCCAAATCTGTCCCCTCCTCTTACCCTCACCCTCACCGCCAGTAGGCCACCACCATCTCTTGCCAAGACAGTTGTGCAAAGGCCCCAACTCATGATCCTGTGACTGGTCTCTCCCCTTCTCAAACCACCCTTTACCTGCTGCCAGAATGATTTTTCTAAAGGGCAAAGCAGAGCCTATTATTCCTTTAATAGCACTTCTCAAACTCCCCTGCTTAAGAACTCCTAATGCAAGAAGAGTGAACCAGATCCCAGGAGACTTGGGATGGGTCAGAAGGTCAGGATGCAGAAGTCCCCGCCCACAATGTGAAGTTTCTTTTTAAGTCGCAATTTTTAACCCCATTTTGGCAGTTTTGCATTCTACTCTATAATGTATGTTTTTGTTTTGAAATTAAAATAACATGTCCCCAAATCTTCAAGCAAGGTTGATCCTACAGAAAGGTGCATGTTTAATCCTGGTGGCTTCAGGAACCCTCCGGGCCCCTAGTTTGAGAAAGGAAGGTCCTAACTGGAATGTACATTTCTTTGCATGTTATTCGCATGCCTAGTTGACAGTTGTCCGTTTGTCTCTGGAGCTCCAGCCCTCCAACCAGCCCCTGAAGTCCAGGCACACTGAACTTCTTGTCATTCTATGACCATCATACTGGTTCCCATCTCAGGACATTTACCTATGCTGTTTCCTCAAAGTAGACTGAACCCCTCCCCCATCAATCTGCTTATCTTCTAGACTCAAGTATCACCTTTCCTGTGAAGCTCTCCATGATGAACCCCAGTAGACCAAGTTAACCATTCCTCCCTTAATGTCACCAAAATCCATACCTTTCACATAGCATAATCTCACTAGATCTTAATTCTTTGCCTGTGTCTCTCTTCCCTACCGGACTGTGGATTGCTTCAGAGCAGCATCCGTGTCTTATTCTAGTGCTCACCAGGGTTGATTAGGCTGATCTGAATGACCATGGGGTTGTCCCCTTCCTCTCTCATTACTTCTTCCATCCCCTCTGTGAAATGGGATGATCCCAGATGGACAAGGGCACTCCAGTCAAGGGTGTATTGCTAGCTTTCTTCTCCTGCTGAATCCTCCAAACAAGCTCTCAAGACCTGACACATAGTAGATTCTCAATGAATATCTATTAAATGTTTGAATGAACCCATGAATCAGCACCATTGTTTTCTCAAATTAAGCTGTATTAGCTTTTCTCAATCTTATCTTCCAGAGAATCCTGATATCTCTGAATCTCCATGATCTAATCATGGGCCAGCACTTACTAGACATTAAATAAATGTATAGTAAATAAATGAATGAACAAGTTAAGTAATGTGTGTGCATTTCAGTGTTTCTTTAAAAATACATGCACTCATTTAAATTTTTCACCCAGACACCTGGTGTGTTTACCTACCTGTTAGAAATTGGGTTTTCATTCAGAAATGGAATCTGACAAATTGGTGATGAGTGAATTTTTTTTTTTTGAAAGTGTTATCTGTGACCAGTGTGATTTTTTTTTTTTTTAATTTCAGGCTCCCTTAGGAGTTGAAATTTTGGGTGGCTTTGATCTCTACCATAGCTAATCTAATTTAATGGGTAAGAACCATGATCTATCTCTGTTTATAAGTATAAATGCTCAATAAATGTGACTTTGAAGCATGGCAGTACTCTTAAGCATTTGGACAGAGCTAAGTGAAAGTGTTTGTTCCTCCTAGCCCACAGTGAGTGCTCAGTGAATTCTTTGCTTGTCATTTGTTCATTCCCATCAGGATCTGGACATGGAATGTAAGAGGATGATATCCTTACCTTAGCCTCTGTTTGGTTACAACCTGGCTGCCAGGAACTAATAAGATGCTTTTGTTTTTTTTTTTTTTTTTTTGGTCAGGCATAAGCCAGTGGATAGAAACTTCAGGCTGGGGATGATTTTGTCTTTACCAAACCCTAGAGCAGTGTTCTTCCTTTTTTTTTTTTTTTTTTTCCTGATTGAAAACTTCTACCAGTAAAAAAGTTTCTGACCAAACATCCTCAATATCTGCATATTTATTTATTGATAAATTTTGTACATGCATGACCATACTAATGTATCTGTACTTCTATAAAACTCATCCAAATGGTCATCTAAAGGGCTAATGTGAAAATGAATAGAAATAGAAGTTATATTTTCTTCCTTCGCCCCAATGGATTGTCTCATAACTAGCACACTGGCCGAAGGACTCACCATTTGCTCTGGAAGGCTTAGTGGGAACAAGATTCTCCAGTGTCGGGTCACTGAGTATGTAGGGGCCCACACTGGCTCACTCCCTCCCATTAATCCTATTAAAAGTAACTGGCTTATAAAAAGAAATGAAATTGAGCTATTTGTAATGAGGTGGATAGACCTAGAGTCTGTCATACAGAGTGAAGTAAGTCAGAAAGAGAAAGACAAATACCATATGCTAACACATATATATGGAATTTAAGAAAAAAAAATGTCATGAAGAACCTAAGGGTAAGACAGGAATAAAGACACAGACCTACTAGAGCATGGACTTGAGGATATGGGGAGGGGGAAGGGTAAGCTGTGACAAAGTGAGAGAGTGGCATGGACATATATACACCACCAAACATAAAATGGATAGCTAGTGGGAAGCAGCCGCATAGCACAGGGAGATCAGCTCGGTGCTTTCTGACCACCTGGAGGGGTGGGATAGGGAGGGTGGGAGGGAGGGAGACGCAAGAGGGAAGAGATATGGGAACATATGTATATGTATAACTGATTCACTTTGTTATATAGCAGAAACTAACACACCATTGTAAAGCAATTATACTCCAATAAAGATGTAAAAAAAAAAAAGTAACTGGCTTGAAACTTTTCAGAAAAAATTAGAATTCAGTGGTAGAATGATGATTTAAAAGACTTTATTTCTAGCGGAACCAGCTTTTTATGGTCATGCTAAATGCTGTATTTCATTCCAAATGAAAAGAACAAGACTGCCAATTATACTGTAGGATAAAGAGAAAGGCAATAAAGCTGCAGTATATTCTTAAAGCGTGTAAAACATGGTACGGTCAGGAAAAGGAGGGTTTTATCTTGCAAAGTCATAAACACTGAACAAATTAATGTTCCACTCCAGGAAATCAGCAGTCATCAACACGGCCCTTTGCAAACTCTTTAAGATTTGTGATAATAACAAGTACTGCAGTGGCACTCAGTGTGATTCTCCACTCTGGCATTTCCCATCACTGTAGCCTAAGGAGGAAGGGGAAAAGACGACAGATATAGATAGATAGATAGGTGGGCAAAACTGAAAACTGTTAAATAAAATGGACTCTAGCCAGCTGAATTAAATAGATGCTTGCTATATTTGCATATTCTCCTTTTCAGCTGATATTTTCACTCTGAAAGCTTAGGTTTGCACTAAGTATTCTATACTCTCTCCCAACCTGCCCCTCATCACCTCTACCCCTATGCTCTTCATTCAGAATAAATCCAGCCTGTGCCCACAAGGTTGCTGACTCTTTTGAGTAAAGGGGACAAATGCAGCCCTTCACTCTACAAATAAAGCATGGGTCATCAGATACCTCTGGCATTAAACCCCATGGATGTGCTCTGAGGACATTTCTCTGGTTGAACTGTTAGAAAGTTTCTGGGGCCCTTTCAGTTCTCACCTTGGTAAATGCTTTGGCCACACAGCATGTGGCTTCTGAGGTGATGTTCTTTGGGACCAACATTGTCTTCTTGGACCTCGCTGGAGTGGGGTATGCTCTGGAGAAGCAGCAGCCCATGCATTGATAGATTGGGGCACCCAACTTGGAGAAGTATTTGTTTTCCTTTAACTTGCATTCTGGGCAGCCTATCACCAGAAAAAAAGAAAGAAAAAAAGGCAAAGAGTAAAATAATCCAAAAATAATTTTAAAAGAAACTATACATTTTTCCTTATTATGGGACAGCAAATATTTTTATCTATTGGAAATCAAAAGAAATTAAATAAATAAATAAATATTGGGTTGACCCAAAAGTTCATCGGGTTCTTCTGTAACATGGAAAACCCAGACGAACTTTCGGCCAACCCAATACTTTTGGGCTGTATGTTCATCTTCAGACACGATATCTATTTGTACCGACTACAGTTATTTTCATGGGAAAACGATTTTTGCAGATATGCATGGGAAATCTCAGTAGCAATAGTTTCTCTTTCTTTAAGTATGACTTCTCAATTCCAGTGCTGATAGTATGTCTATAGGGAATGCAAAACTTGACAGATGAAAACACCATGTCATCCAAAAGAAGGATTTTGCCCAGAGGCAAAATATTTTCCCATTTAGAATCTGCTATTGTTTTTGCCCCATAGCAACTCCAAATACTGACAAAGAAAAGCATGTGTCAGAATTAAGAAAGCATGGTGAGTGGCACAGCCTGATATGAGATCAGGCATCTGCACTTGGGAACAGGGGTTAAAATATTATCACTTGTCTAGAGAAAAACCATCACCAATAGTAGCTCACAATTTCATAGCAGATGGAATTATATCAGCTACTATATGAGATTTTTCGGAAAGTACAGCAAAACAAATTTACTGCATAAAATCATTTTGTTTTCTCAATTGTTAACTGATTTGAAAATTCATCTACAAAGGCAATGTTAAAATCCTCCCAAATCTTCTGGGAGACATGTAAAAAACAGAAAAAAAGTCAACTAGCTAGACTGAATAAGGAGCACTTTCTGCTTGTAAAACTCAGATAAAGAATAATCAGGAATCTATTTCAGATGGAAATGTACAGGCTGCTATTTAAATGGACATGTAAGATATCATTTTCACTGTACATTTTTGGAACCTAGTTTAATTTTATTTTCACAGTCTAAAAGTGCCTAGATAGATATCCAACAGCAAAGATTTATCACATTTGAAAAGGAGGTAGAAATGTAATTAATGGAGTTATTGATGTACATCTAGAAATGTGTGCTTTCTTGTTACTGCAAACCCAAGTTTGGTCACACACCCTGCATTGTAAACTCTCCATCAGGAAAGGAATAGAGAATTTGCAGAAACACAGACAATGTGGCCAGAATGACAGCTGCATATTTTCTGTAGTAATCCATGGCTCTTCTGCAAAACAGACATGGGAAAAAAGTTACTATAAAATTGGCTTAACAGGCATAACAACAACCAGTAATTTTAATATTAATAGTAATAGTCATCAGTGTCTTGACCCCTCTGTTTACAGCTCCCAATACACTCTAAAGCCATGTATAAAAAAAGCACTTTCTCTTTTGGAAAGAGGTAGAGAATTGACTCTTCCTACTTCTCACATCAACCAGTAGAATCAGGTATAATGATAACAACAAGAAGTTCTCTTTTTAAAATCTTAACATCCTGTTAAGAAGCTTTAATGTCCTTATTTATGAAACATGAAATTTCAACTAGATAATATCTAAGGATATCTATATGAGTGGGTGGATGGATGGATACATAGACAGACAGATAGATAGATAGATAAGCTTATATAAGATATATAAAATATACAACATTTGAGCCCATCCTTCCCATCTCTACATTCCCAGGTGGGAAAACAGAAAGAAAGGATAATATCTCTCCTGCTTTTTATTCACTGTCGGTAGCTGGGCTGTAAGGCTAGTTATCAGTGTGCAAAGTAAATGCTACCCCAGCAATGTGGCAAGAGTAGACAGCAGGTAGTATCAATCAAAGTTCTCCTAAATCCACTTCCTGACTTATTTATACCTGTAGATACAGCTTTACCTAAGCATTCTGAGTACATGAGATCAGGTTATGCAAGGTCAGCTGAGTGATTGACCATTTATCCAGGCATTGACCTCACCGCATTTAAGAACTGGGTTTTATCCCTACATGTTCTAGAAAAATCTCATGTAAGATAAAAGGGACAAAAAATTTTTAATAGATCTTTATTGGAGTATAATTGCTTCACAGTACTGTGTTAGTTTCTGTTGTACACCAAAGTGAATCAGCCATATGCATACATATGTCCCCATATCCCCTCCCTCTTGAGCCTCCCTCCCACCTTCCCTATCCCACCCCTCTAGGTCATCGCAAAGCACCGAGCTGATCTCCCTGTGCTATGCTGCTGCTTCCCACTAACTAACTATTTTACATTCAGTAGTGTATACATGTCAATGCTACTCTCACTTTGCCCCAGCTTCCCCCTCCCACCCCGTGTCCTCAAGTCCATTCTCTATGTCTACATCTTTATTCCTGCCCTGCAACTAGGTTCATCAGTACCATTTGTTTTTTTTTAGATTCCATATATATGCGTTAACATACGTTATTTGTTTTTCTCTTTCTGACTTCACTCTGTATGACAGACTCTAGGTCCATCCACCTCACTACAAATAACTCAATTTCATTTCTTTTTATGGCTGAGTAATATTCCATTGTATATATGTGAAAGGGACAGATTTTTATCCCTATTTTTAAACTGCTTATGTTCAAACCATGAAAGATAACAGAGACAGAGAATTAATTACCAATGAGAAGACAATTCAGAACATTTAAAGAATTAACACCAATTTTACAGAGTCACTTTCATAAAATAGAAGAGAAGGGAACAGTTCCCAACTCAGTTTATGAGGCCAGGATTACCCTGACACCAAAACCAGACAAATACGGAACAAAAAAAAGAAAACAAGAGACTGGTATATCTCATGAAATTAGATGCAAAAATCCAAAACAAAATAATAGCAAATTGAACCCCATAATGTATAAGAAGAATTATTCAACACAACCAACTGAAAATAATTCACAGTATTCAATATTTGAAAATCACTTAATTGTAATCCACTATATCAAAAGAATAAAGAAAAATCATATGATTATATCAATCAACACAGGAAAGCATTTGAAAGCATCTAGTACTCTTTCATGATAAAAACTCTCATCAAACAAGAACCAAAAGGGTTTTCTCAACTTGATAAAGAGCATTTACAAAAACCTACAGATAACATCACACTTAATAGTGAAAAACCAAGTGCTTTCCCCTTCAGATCAGGAACATGGCAAGGATGTCCACCTCACACTCTTATTCAATATAGTGCTGGACATTCTGGCCAGCACAATATGGCAAGAAAAAGAAATTAAGGCACACAAATTTAAAATGAAGAAGTAAAACTATCCCTATTTATAGATGATATGATCATCTACATTAAAAAAAAAAAGCAAAACAGGGAACCTACAAAAAATGTTCTGGAACTAATTAGTGAGCTCAGCAAGATTGCATGACAAAAACAACACATAAAAATCAACTACATTTCTATATACTAAAAACAATAATGTGGAAACAAATTAAAAACACAATACTATTTATAATCGCTCCAAAGAAAATAAAATACGTATAAATCTAACAAAATATGGACAGGACTTGTACACTGAAAATTACAAAATACTGATGAAGTAAATTAAAGACCTAAATAAACAGAGAGACATATCATGTGCATGGATTGGAAGACTCAACATGGTAAATACATCAATTCTCTCCAAATTGATTTCTATGTTTAATGAAATACCTATCAAAATCCTAGCACAGCTTTTGTAGACACAGAGAAGTTTACGACTAGGATCTAGAATAGCTAAAACAATTTTAGAAACAAAGTGGGAGGAACCAGTCTTCCCAGTGTTGTCTTATTCTATAACTACAATAATAAAACAGCATGATATTAGCAGAGGGATACACAGACCAGTGGAACAGAATAGAGAACCAAAAAATATGCCCAGCTGGCTTTTGACAAAGATGCCAAAGCAATTTAACAGAGGATTTCAACTTTTTCAATAATGGCTGCTATAACAATTGGACATCCATAGGCAAAATAAATACAAAAACAGAACAAAACAAACATATAAACAAACACCTTAATGTAAATCTCATACCTTATATGAAAATTAATTCAAAATGGATCATCGACTTAACTGTAAAATGTGAAAGTATAAAATTTTTAGGAAAAAATTGGGAAGGGTGGGCAGGGGCTAGGTGAATAGTTTTTAGAGTTGACAATGAAATACATAAAAGGAAAAAATGATAAATTAGACCTCATCCAAATTATGGGTTAATCCTCAAAGAGGATGAAAATACAAGATACGGACTTAGAGAAAATGTTTGCAAGCCATATGTCTAACAGAGGACTAGTATCTGGAATATATAAAGAACTCTCAAAACTCAATTTAAAAAATCCAGTTGAAAAATGGGCATTGCACTGGAGAAGATATATAGATGGCAAGTAAGCACATTTAATGTATTCTACATCAACCATTAGGGACATGCAAATTAAAACCACAATGAGATATTATATAACTATCAGCTAGCTAACATAAAAATAACACCAAATGGATGCAGAGAAACAGGATAATTCAGACGTTTCTGGTGGAAATATAAAACGGTACAGCCCTCTGGAAAATAGTTTGGAAGTTTCTTATAAAACTGAACATGTAGTTACCATATAACCCAGCAGTTGTACTTGGGCATTTATCTCAGAGAAATGAAAACTATGTTCAACTAAAACGTATATAAAGGGTCATAGCATCTTTATTTATAATAGCCCCAAACTGGAAATGGTCCAAATGCCCAACAGCAGAGGAATGATTGGCTCTGCAAACAATGGTACTTCCAATACCAGATTATATACTATGTAACAAGAAATAGGAACATGTTATTGATACGCATGCAACTTGGATGGATCTCAAGGGTATCCTGCTGAGTGAAGGTTGCATTCTGTGTGATTCCATTTATATAACGCTCTTGAATTGATAGAATTATAGAGATGCTACATTAGCAGTTTCAAGGAGTTAGTATGTGGGGAGGAAGTTGAGGGGAGTAAGTAAATGTGGCTATACAAAGATAGAACCGGGAGCCTTGTGGTGATGGAACAGTTCTTTATCTTGATTGTGATAGTGTCACAATCTAACATGGGATGGAATTGCACAGAAACACACACATACACAAAATACTAGTGAAATCCAAATAAACTCTGTGGGTTGTACCAATGTCAATTTCCTGGTTTTCCCCTTGTACTATAGTTTTGGAAGGTATTGTCATTGAGGGAACTAGCTAAAGGATACTCAGGACTTGCCTGTACATTTTTTGGGCCGTGGTGCGGGGCAACTTCCTCTAAATCTATAATTTATCAAAACCAAAATTTCTTTTAAAAAAATTTCAGAATGAGATTTATAATTCCATGTGATTCAAAACCTGTGGTTATTTTTCATGTAGACTGACATGATAAGACCATGTTTTTCTAGATGTTTATATCAACCCATGTATCTTGTAAGAATAATTTGTCAGACAGTAGAACCAACAGTTTATAATACAGAAAACAGACTGTTTACGTGTAGGTAAGGCTAAAACATATGTACGTCATTATTTCTACCTGATTTATATACTTATACACAAGTAATTATGGGTTTTATTTATCTTCACCCATAATTAACACTGAATAAATATTGTCCTAAGTCAGTGGCTCTCAAAGTGAGATCTGGGGACCCTAAACACTTTTAGTGGGTCTGTGAGGTCAAAATTATTTTCATAATAATACTAAGATGCTGTTTGGATTTTTCACTCTCATCCCCTCATGAGTGTTCAGACAAATTTTCTAGAGGCTACATGACATGTGATATTGCAACAGATTGAATAAAGAAGCACCTGAGAATGTAGCTGTGTTCTATTAGCCCAGTACTTTTTAAATTTTCAAAAAGAGGGAATTCCCTGGTGGTCCAGTGGTTGGGACTTGACGCTTTCACTGCCATGACCTCAGGTTCAGTCCCTGGTTGGGGGACTGAAGATCTCCACAAGCCTCAGGATGTGGCCAAAAAAAAAAAAAAAAAATTGCAAAAAGGTAAAACAATGCCACTCTTCTCACTGACTTTTTTTGTTTTGGAAATTGTCATTTTTTATAAATATATTGTATTTGTGTTAACATGTGATGGGTTTGTAATTGTTGTTTTTAAAGGAATAAATATTTCTGGGAATTCCCTGGCAGTCCAGTTCTTGGTGCTTTCACTGCTGAGGGCCTGGGTTCAATCGCTGGTCAGGGAAATAAGATCCCACAAGCCATGTGGCCAAAAAAAAAGAATAAATATTTTAAAACTTTTTCCAACATAATTTCTATATCAGTAACTATTGATAAATATAAATTCACTAAAAATATTCTTTGAGCGCTTCGATAATCTTTAAGATCATAAACAGATTCTAAGAGCTGAAATTTGAGAACCACTTCTTAAGTGATATACAAAGCCACAAGGAAAATTTCAGAATTGAAACTGGTTTCCTTTTTAAATTAGTATCATTTTTGTGCTTTGATATTGCAGCTCATATATTACGAAAATTCAGCATTATGCAGTGAACAATTATATCAGAATTAATTCAGAGAGAAGCATTTATAACAAGATTGCAGAAAGTGAGAGCATGAAACGGATGCATATTTTAGGATTTGCTTTATGATAAAGTGAAGAGAAGATTGAAAAAGCAGAACCAAAGTCACCATTCCTTTAGCTTTCAATAACAGAAACGGCTTTGTCTTTATTTTAAAAAGGGATGAGATTAACCAAGCAGAAAGGGATTAACCCTCAAATTCTAGGTGTTTCCGAAAACATTTTAATAAATGTTTTCATCAGCCTAATCACCCTTTGGCCTTTCTGTTTTGGAATATGGAAGAAAAACATTAAGACCCAGGGCAGGAACAATAATTATGTTCAGCTGGGATTTATGCTATTTTGCAAAACATGCTCAATCTAAATCAGATGTACTAATCTCAGCCTCTTGGTATTCCGAGTGAGAACACTGCAGGCATCACAGACTCTATATATCCAGCCCTACAGTGCGCCTCCAACACCCACTCAACACACCCTCACCTCCTGCCGCCTGCCCCATCAGAATAAAATGAGGCCAAGAAAATGTGTGTATTCTCGACTTGACCTGTAAGGCCTCTCTCCCCCTTCTCAGCCATCCACCTCAGAGTTTTTTAAGGAGCTGCCCAGCCACCAGCTTCATTGTGAAGGTTTCATCCAAGCCCAAAGGGAGAATAAATAACTCTCCACTGCATTTATCCATCACTTTGCTTATAATTCTTAGATGAAGTTCCACAGTCTGTCCTGAACTCTAGCTAGTTATATACCTGTTTGTCTTTCCATCCATGTAAAGCTTCTTAAGGGTAGAAACTGTGCCCCTCTAACCCACCCCCATCCTAGCACAAGGTCTTGCACAGAGTAGATGCAGTTGTGTTGCATCAGGACTTTAGAACAGTAACAGTATCAATCAAAAGTTGCTTATGTAGAGCTGTCATTCATACTGAGAAACAAGATAACTCTTGAATGACAACTTAGAATAAGTGTTTAATAAAATAAAATATTTTCAGATAATAAATTCATTAGAGATGACATATTCTCACTTAGCTATAGAATTTGTAGCTGGCTAATACATGAATGTCTAAGTGTTAAATATGCCACAGGTAAGAGCCATTTTATGCTAAGATATAAAAGTCATAAGAATTCAAAAGAAAACATTAATAAAAAGCATATATAAGAGCTTCAGTGTTTCAACTGGGTATCTGTTACTTTATATCAAACTAGGTATGTGGGCAAATTTATGTTCTTAATATAATAAGACTCTGTAAGGAAAAGATAGCATTCTTAAAAGTATTAAAGAATATTATTGCCATGATTTACTATTATTTTTTTATTTTTCATAGAAGCATAGTTGATTTATAATGTTAAATTTACTATTATTATTTAATATGTTTGCGTATTATTTATTGTGATTATATACATTAATATATAATTCATGTATTAAATGATTTATATAATAGGTAAATAGCAGTGTACCATACACACACACATATGGACATCAGTATATATCTATATATATCTCTCTCTACATATCTTGACACACCAAGTACCATACACATACACACCAACCCCATCTATCAAACAGTGTACAAAGATAGACACTACGTTTTGATGTGGGAGTGGGAAGTCATACTGCAGAATGAATTTAGACTGAGATTTTTTTTCTGGCCCGTTTTGAAAAGTACACCTGCCATAGCAGTGAAAACTTCGGGACAATGAACAATAAGGGGGCTTCTCTTTGCAGCTCCTCTGTTCTGTTTTTATCACAGAAAAAAAGTGTTTATAAGGTAAGGTGCCAGGACTAAGAAATCTATCATCCCAACCTGTCAATCCTATTACTGAAAGGCTTCAAGGCAAATTAAATATACATACACACACATATATGGATGTATGTATATATGTGTACATGCATGTATGTACACAAATATACATATATGTGTATATATATATATATATATATATACAAGATTGTTCCAAGAAGACAAGTGTTTGGTACAATGTGACATCCTGGTCTTCATTCACCTGCAAAGATGCTGCCGTTGCTCCCCCACTGCCAAAGAGTAAGGTTTTCGATTTTTCTAATTGTGGTGGTAGATGGGGTGACTCACCCATACTCTCCACACCAGGAAGCCCAACTGACTCATAGCACATTTTTGAGATGACTGGCTAGGGTAGAGGCATAATTCTTTGTTAACAAAACAGATTAAATCTAACTGATCTCTAGAGAGTTAACCTAAGGTTTCACTTCATTAGCCCCATCTAGCCCAGCCCCAAACTACCAAGAAGAAGAAAAGTAGGCAGCCTTCAGTGAAGGATCACTAATGAAAAGGACCCTTGAAAGCAAAGACTTTAATCCCCAGCACACTGCCTGGCATGAGATAGGTATGTAAGAATTGTTTGTTGAACAGAGGAGAGGCCTGTAAGTTTTAGCATCTTGCCTGGTCCAGCGAATAGCAATAGTTCAGCCTGGATGAGAGATACGAAGGTGGAGCATCGCAAGGGTAAGTGGACGTTCAGCACCCTTCATCCTTCATCCCACCAAGTCCCATGGAGCCAGTCCCCGAACAGGCTCACCTCCACGTCCCACCGAGTGGCCACTGATGTCTCCTGCTGGACGAATTTAAAGAGTCTGGGGTCAGTGATCAGGAAACTCAACTTGGAGTAGCCTTGGCTACTAGTTTTCTTTCTTCATGTCCTCTAGTTGCAGCAAGTGGGTTTTTACCCTGTTCTTGTAACATATTCTGAATCCCAGGTGGAGCAGTGAATGTCTTCTGTGATCCCATGCTCCAGCCCCCAAGCTCAGAAATCCTCCAAGTTCTCAGTTCTTCGAAGTAGACATTCAAATATTGCTCCTAGGCACTAGAGTGACCTTGAGACCCAGTATTGCATTCACTGATTGTCGAAGGATGGCTGAGAGAGAAACGGTTACTACTCCCATGATCTGTCTCAAATCCCCTCATTCATTCTTTGATATAGATAATTAATGCTTTCTCTATTTTATGAAAAGATGAGTTTTGGATGATTTGACAGTTCAACATTGTAAAGTGCAAAATTTAAGGTCCAAATTGAACATTTGAAAGATTGAAAGACTTTGAATAAGTACCTGCTACGTGCCAGGCACTGTGCCAAGTATGGGTGACACAAATATGAATAAGTTTCCTGCTCTCTGACCCAGATACAAAGGCAAGACTGTGAGTGAGAGCAATGAATGCTGTAGTAAAAGCATTCGTAGATGTTGAAACATTTGATAGGCTGGGGACAGGAAAATGGAGAGGTGAAAAACTAATGAGAATAAAGAACACATATTTCATGGGGAAGAGAAACACGACAGTAGTAAATATATATTTTACTGTTTTAACATTTGTACAGGAGCTTTGTGTATTCAGCAGTCCTCATAACTTCCCCAGCCTAATCACAGGGGTTGCAAATAGTGTATCCCCAAAGTGTCCCAGTGTCCAGAGGAAAATAAGTGACGTCACACAGTTCAGCAGCTGTATCTGGGGTGGGATTTCTGTTTATCAATTACTTAACAGTATTTTTTGGCTTCGCAAAATTCTAAAAGGGAGCCGACTTAATTTTCCAGATGAAATGAAGAGAAAGAGTGAAAAAAGGGGGTCTTAGAGGCAAAAGACGTATAAAGTACAACTTGTACAGGTATACTTTGCAAACAAACAAACAAAAAACCCCAGGGGTTTCCATAAAAACAAACAGAACAAAAGATGACCTTTAAATATTTATTTTTTAAAAAGAAAAAGAGCAGGCAGTATTTAGAAGGAAATTGAAGTGCTCATAGGATTATAAAAATTTCAATTCCTTTATGACGATTCTTGTAACAATCATATTTTGAGAAGCTTCTTAACTGACTAAATTTAAGGGGCTTAAAATAAGATGTACACTTTCTACTTTAATTGTTATTTTAAGGCACTTTACAATGTTAACATAATTATGTAATTAAAATCTTAGTTCTTCCATTACCCTTCTGGTTTTTCTAGCACATCAGCATTTTTTAAATTGTCTGCAAACTAAATCAACAAGAAATTTTGATAGGACAAACTCTATGTACCATAAAATATTGTTTTAAATGAGAAATTCAAATATCTGTAGTTTAAAAATACCCAATTTTTAAAATTAACATTATTGCAGTAATAAATTGCTATCAGGAACAAAACATTAAGTAGTGTCAACTTATCACTCAGAAAAGTAAAACATCCAAAGGCCAGAAAAGTTTTATACAGAGCATTATTATAGCAATATAAGAATCATTCTTGTAACTTTAAAAATTTGTGCATTACATTTTGTTTTTTATTTGAGCTGTTTTCGTGCAGTCTTTTGACACACCAAGTATCATTTCCATTTAAAAGCACTAGATTATGGAAACATTTAATTTACCTTAAAGTCTCTCAATAATAGAATGGACAGGCTGGGTTTGTAGATTTCTCAACCCCAGCACCTCACATTATAGCATTTTTTTCTGTGATAAAAACAAAGCAGGGAATTCCCTAGAGGTCCAGTGGTTGGGACTCCACGTTTCTACTGCAGGGCCCACGGGTTCGATCCCTGGTTGGGGAACTAAGATCCCACATGCTGTGCGGTGCAGCCAAAAATAAAAATAAATAATAGTTAAAAAAAAATAAACAGAGCAGAACTGCAAAGAGAAGCCCCTTATTGTTTATTGCCCCTGTTTTCTCTGATATGGCAGGTGTACTTCCCAAAGATGGCCACAAAAATATTCTCAGCCTACATTCACTCTGCAGTATGACCTTGCCACTTCCATATGGAAAAGTGGTGTGTCTGTCTTTGTATCCCGTTGATCTAGGCGGGCCCTATGACTACTTACACCAATAGAATAAGGCAGTCACGAGAGTGTCCCTCACACCAATACAACACTGGGGCCAGTCGTGGGAGTAGCCCTGCACTGACCTGGCAGTTTCTGCTTCCTGTGTCTTAGAAGCCAGTTGCTGTGTAAGAAGTGCTACTAGTCTGAGACCACCACACAGTAAGAAGGCTATAAGCCACGTGGACTGGCCCTGGAGAACGAGATGCCACACAGAGAAAGAGAAAGAGGCCGAGAAATAATGAATGAAGAAGCCATTTGGATGACCAGCCCAGTCGAGCCTTCAGATGACTCCAGCCCCAGCCAATATCTGATCACAAATGCATGAGAAATCCAAGTTAAGAATGGCCCAGTTGAGCCCAGTCCACCTGCAGGGCCTTGAGAGATAATTATAACTTCTTGTTTTACCCACTAAGCTTTTCAGTACTTTGATGCACAGTAATAGATAACTGGAACAACCACTGTCTCTTATAACAAAAATTTCTCCTCCAGGGTTTGAGATATGGGACGCTGGTCTTGTCTCTCCACTTTCTTCCGGTACTTTTCCTCTGTGGGGTGTGATTTATATAACACAGATTCAGTTAATCTATTAGGGAAAATCTAACAAAGTGTGAAAAAAAATTCCGAGTTAGCATTGCCCACAGTATCTGCCATACTGAATTTGGTAATAATAACTTCTACATTAAAAAGAATACCAACCATTAATTGAGCACTTGTGTGTGCTAGGTATTCTTTTGAGCACCTTGAACACATAAATATATTCAATACTCATGACAACCCTGTGAGGTATTCTTCTCATTTTGGCAGATAAAAGAATTCCAGAGGCGAAGTAACCTATACAAAGTCACAAAATTCACCACTGGCAGACCTAAGATTTTATCTTTTTTTTTTTTTTTTTTTTTCCGTACGCGGGCCTCTCACTTCTGCGGGCTCTCCCATTGCGGGGCACAGGCTCCGGACGCGCAGGCTCAGCGGCCATGGCTCACGGGCTCAGCCACTCCGCGGCATATGGGATCCTCCCGGACCGGGGCACGGACCCCTGTTCCCTGCATCGGCAGGCGAACACCCAACCACTGCGCCACCAGGGAAGCCCAGACCTAAGATTTTAGAATGTCTCTTTACAACTCCAAGATCTGAACCGCATTTTACTACACTGCCTTCAAAACTTTATATTTCACAATGAACTTCTTAAATGTTTTTATTTTCCAGGTGGTATATCCCTAAATAGAATGCTGACATCTTTTTTTTTTTAGAGTAATATTATGTTATACCAGCTCAAATATAACTTGCTCGTGTAATTTTTTATTTTGCATATTTATCTGACTTCACCTTCTTCAGAACAGCCTTAAGAAAGACATTTCATTCATATAAAGAGGCACTTTACACCTGACCAAGGCATGAGGACTAGTGTCTGATTGGCGCGGAGTGACTGGCGGGGGCCAAGCATTGGCTTTCATATCCATTTCCCTTGTTTGATTCTCTTTACACTTCTTTGGGGAAAGCACTACTATGTCACCTATCTCGTAGACTAGAAAACTACACTTGAGAGAGGTAAAAGGATTTGCCAAAGTCAACTGGAAAGTGGTCTGATCCTAAGATAGTACCCTTTCACCTATACTACCTTTATAGCCTAGAAACACACAGTTAATCCATTCTCTTTAGGGTGTTGATTTAAGCATGGATCATGATGTTACTGTTGTCTTTTCAAATTCAATTCATAATATTGCCCTTGATTCTGCTCCCGCTGTGGCCTAAGCGCCCTCTTCTCTCTCTCCTCCTCCTACCCCAGTGCACAGCGGATGCTAGAGCATTTCTATAATGTCATCTCTGAGTCTGATGAATCAAGAAATTACTGGATTATTTTGTGCAACATTATGATGGGGAATGCTGAAATGTTACACACCAAAACCAGAATTTGCAAGGATCATAAGTTGATAGCAAACTACTCTGGGATTCACAAGCTATAAAAATGGAAGTATGGTGCTATAGGTCATGCTGTTCTCAATGGAAATATCAGCTGATTCCTGTACATTTTCTCTTTGTGAAAGCTGATTATCTTGATCTACTTTTGAACAAAATGCACATATTACGTTCTAATTTTACTATTTCTGTTTCCTAGCTCTTACTTTGAGTTTTCATGTAAATTTGAGAAATGTACAAGGAAACTGAGAAACTGTTCTGGAATATAATAAATTGCTTTCCTAACACTTCACATGCTACCTTTTTCAGCAAGAAACGGTGAGAAATATGACTCAAAATTTCAACGACTCTGTTACTGCAAAAAAAAAAAAAAGAAAGAAAAGAAACCAAAACCAAAGTTAAAGAAATGAAATGAAGACACATAAACTTTTCATAAATGGTGGTTATTCTTATCATTTACAAATAATTCAAAACTATAGCAAAGTATTACAATCAATTTGGGTGACCAATATTTTGAATAATTGAGTTGATGTTAAGTAATTATTTAAAAGATATCTTCAGAAACTTAAGAATATTCCTCTGTTCTAATATAAAACATCTTTTTTGATTGAGGAGAAGATTGTAGAGCTTAGGAAACAATAGTTCCCATGAAAGTGAAATGGAGCTTCAGTATTCCTGAGGACCCACGTAGTGTCAGTTCATAATTCTTCCATGTACCCAAATCTTGTATCCTCAACATTAATAAGGAGAGACAAAGGAGCACTTTTATTTTCTAGTCCTAATTTCCTAACCAGCTGCCATTCCAAGCAGCACTGATGCAAATATAACTAAAGTTAGCAAACATTTCTAGAAACTCTCTGTGGAACAAACCAATTAGACTTAGCCAAGTGATGTAGAATTGCAAGGTCCATCAGTAATAGTGAGAAATACTACCGACTCTTATTTTTGTGGCATTCTATGAAAGAAGAAAAAGGAAACAATGTTGTTCAAGACATTTCAGTGTTACAATTCAAGTCTACCCAAGAGGGTCTATTCAAAAAATATCAGAAGCTATGGTCATTCCGCTGAACAGGTGAGCTGCTTTACCATTGACCAGTTTGAAGATGTAGTTATGTGTCATTTAAAAACTGATGACAAAACAATATCAGTAACTTACATGTCTCCTCCCTCCTCTTCCTGACCCCTGGAAGCCACTCCAAAGAATGCCTTTCAAATGACATCCAATATTTCTTGAGAAAACTTTTTAGTTACTGACAGGCACTCACACATCACAGCAGGAGACAGTTGGTTTCTGGCTTCAGTTAGATAACATCTTAGCCTGTGATCACAGACCACAATTTTGCAGACTTCCTCCCAATTCAATCATGAGTGCTGAAAAGAGACTGTGTAAATGCCTGTCTTCTTACTAAGGTTTATGCACAACCAGCTCCCTTGTATTCTCAAATATTTTACTCCTCAATTAAAATCCCCCAAATTATTTCATTCATATTACCTTCCTCTGGATTTTTTGCAGGATGTGGTCAGGGCAGTTGACTGTGGATCTGAAGAGGGATTTTAGCTTCGTCTTGTGATTTCTCAGTAACTGCTCTTAATAAAGTCCGCACCTGTCTTATATAACAGCAGAGTAATAAAAACTGCATGTTCCCACCTGCATCTAAGTCCAGGGATCAACAGTAAATTCCATCCAATGATTGAATGGTACTTTGTGTAATTACCATGACATCAATTTGATCTTATCTCGTTTCAGCCCTTCCATCATTTTTTGTTTTGAGCCATTTCCAGGTGGTGTTGACTGCAAGGTCAGCCTATGAAACAAGAGTACGCTGTTATTTTCTACATAATTTTATCAAGACTTATACACAACATCCTGAAAGTTGACACTTTCCTATAAACAGGATCCTACAAGCATTACATTTAATTAGCTAAGTACCTGATGTTTACTTAAAACAGAAGAGCTGTAAATTTCAGATGCTAGATATAGAGCATTTCTAAGCTTACAACATTACTCCAGTAGAAAACAGAAAAATAAAACATACACCTATTTAGACTTTTCTAAAATTAAATGTGCATCTGGCTTTAATAAGGATGCATGGAGAAGGCATGAGGCAATGCTGAGAAGGACTGATTGGTTCTCAATATTTGTGCCTTTCCCCCCTCATTTCATTTTTGTAAAACTCAGTTTCTTCTTAAACAGAAATTACATATGTTATGGCTTGCCAGCTGAGGAATGTTTAGCTCCAAGATTCCCAGTACATTGTCTTCCTAAAACCCACCAAGCACTTCAGGCTATGGCTGTGGCTGCGTCTATCCTGCTTTTAGGGTTGTGATCCTAAAATAGTTCAAGACTCCATTCGTTGAAGGAAGAGGGACCCCTTCCAGGGCCCAAGAGTGAGCACTTGTCTAACACTCAAAAGTGAATTGTCCCAGGAGACACACATGCTGACAAGCAAGAGACTTTCCTGGGAAGGGGCACCCAGGCAGAGAGCAGCAGGGTAAGGGAGACCATGAGAACTGCTCTGCCACGTGGCTCGCAGACTCAGGTTTTATGGTAATGGGGTTAGTTCGAGGTTGTCTCTGGCCAATCACTCTGACTCAAGGTCCTTCCTGATGGCACACGCATGGCTCAAGATTGATTTCAGCAAGAAGGATTCTAGGCGGTTGGTAGGACAATGGACTGGTGTCTCCTCTCTCCTTTTGACCTTTTGTAACGGAGAAGAACAAAGTGTGACCCCATGTTGGATCTGTTTCTTTTACTTTAACCTTTGTTTTCCGTTGCTTTTGTTACTATAATCACCAAAAGGATACTCTCTATAGCTATAAGCATACATAATGGCATGCCTTGGGGAAGGCTGACACTCTGCCTGAATGTTAAACTAAAGTGCCTTTGTTCAGCTCACAGGGAAACATCCTGACCCTGCCCACCTGAGATCGCACAACGGCTTAGGCCAAAATGGCTTCTCTTATGTCAAGAAAGCCATTCCTGGTTCTCTTTCTCTGGGGACTCCATAACTTATCTGCTTACACGATTGAAGCAGGAGGGAAGGGGGCGGGGCACCACCCTTAAAAGAATGACCTAGGGCTTCCCTGGTGGCGCAGTGGTTGAGAGTCTGCCTGCCGATGCAGGGGACACGGGTTCATGCCCCGGTCTGGGAAGATCCCACGTGCTGCGGAGCGGCTAGGCCCGTGAGCCATGGCCACTGAGCCTGCGCGTCCGGAGCCTGTGCTCCGCAGCGGGAGAGGCCACAACAGTGAGAGGCCTGCATACCGCAAAAAAAAAAAAAAAAAGAATGACTTAGTTTGAGGACACAACATAAACTGGTTAGAACCAAGTATGTGCAAGATGGCAGACGGCTGAGTCGACTTCCACTAGACCTTGAGCCTCAGTATATGTTCATTGTAACACATCAGCAAGCTAAATGACACACCCACAGGAGCCATGACAGTTCCAAGTCTGACCATAAGGTCAAAGAGTGGGTGGTGACCCAATTCCTCGAAATCCCCACCCCTTCCCCAAAATAGTTGGAATACTCCTCCCACTTAGTAGCCTGTGAAATTACCTATCCCTATAAAAACTGACAACCCCATACCCTGGGGCTGCTCTTGCCTTCTGAGATGGCACACACTCTGTCTGTGGAGTGTGTTTCTCTCTAAATAAATCCACTTCTTACCTATCACTTTGTCTCTCACTGAATTTCTTCTGCGATGAGACATCAAGAACCTGAGCTTCATTAAGTCCTGAGACCAGGTGTGTGATCTCAGTTAAAAGAACATGGGTTCAAGTCCCAGTGTGTGGGTTCAAGTCCCAGTCGGAGTTACACGGTTTCAGGATGACAAGCCAAATAGCCACCTTTACTAGGCAAAGTCCTGAAAGCATGTCATGGTACAGAGGAGGTGTCAGGAACATCTTTGCATAGCGGTATGACACAGTGAAGTACATACCAGCTATGCTAAATGCATGGATTTTTCCTAATGACGTTTTGTCATTTACATACTGAATTCTTTTTCAACATAACCACCTTTGTAAATGTTTCATATGATTAGTTGATTTGTTTTATAAAACATAATTTGATCTTTCTGATAGCAAAGTATGATTATCACAAACATTATGCTGTAATCAGAAGAACAGCTGAGGTATGTAAAATGCTTGCTTTTTCAAGTAGCTTTTGCTTCATATAATTCCAAATTCCAAATATAATTCCAAAGATATATTACGTGATTTTAAGTTTTGAAGCAATACAAGAGTATTTCCAATGAAAAGTAGGTCTTCCTCCTACCCCAAAATCCTCGCTCCCATTCTCAAAGGTATCCATTTTTAACAATTTCTTAATGTTTCCAGAAATTATCTGTGTATATAAACACATTTTCTGGGGTTTTGCTATATACAAACAGAAACATAATATACACATTGTTTAGTGTCCTACCTTCCTTCTTCTTTTTAAATCTAACAGTGTATCTTGGTGGTTTTTTCCGTATCCATATATTATGCAGATCTAGCCATACTTTTGAAATAGTACAGTAGCAGGAGTAGCCACACTGAAGCGGATGACAGGAGCCATAAGAATCTGTAGCTGGTCACAATGGGAAGCAAAGGAAGGTTCGCCCTGCTTGGGTTCCTGTTCATCCTGGCTGTCCTCTGCCATGTAGGTCACAGCCTGGAGTGCTACAGCTGTATTAACCCAGCTAATGGCTGCACTACGGTCGTCAGTTGTTCACATAATCAAGATACTTGTTTCATCGTTAAAGCCATGCCACCAAAAACTTACTACCAGTGTTGGATGTTTAACCGCTGCAGTTTCGAAGCCATTGCAAAAGCCTTAGGGGAGAAGGAGCTTCAGTACCGCTGCTGCCAGGAGAACCTGTGTAACAAAAGTGATGGGACGAGTATATCAGGGAAAACAGCTCTGCTGGGCATCCTGCTGCTGGTGGCAGTCTGGCACTTTTGTCTCTAAATCTCCAGGAGGCCCTCCAGGAGGGCTTCTCCTAAATCTCCTGTTTCTGTATATGCCTTATTTCCTGTGCGGCTGCATTCCAAAGGCTTTATATTTTCCAACTGGATCCTGTTGGGAAAGACTAAGGCTAGCTTGAGCAACTCAGATAAGAGAGAGGAACTCAGAGAGATGCTGAAGACCAGTCCTATTAGCAGAGAAGACCTGTGTGAGGGAAAAAGTTTGAGTGAAGCGCATGTGATTTGAGGAAGGTTGCATGCTTCTTACTCTGAGCTCGAGTAGGTTCTCTGCGATCCTCAGTTATTTCCCTCTGGTTCCTTGGATGTAGTTAATGTGATCAGTACTTTTTTGGGAGACTGGGGCAGGGGGCTCCTTTTCAACAGTCTCTCTCGTAAGGCATGCTTTTTTCTCGCTTTTCATGGCCCCTGTATTGCCAGGTAGGCATGATGCATGTTCCAGGTGTGGGCTTGTCAGGGACAGAGATTCTTAATGACTGTTGTATTCTCAGCTAGAAGGTGTCTGGCTGGGAAGGAGGTAAGCTTTCCGATGGCAGGGCACGGAAGCACAAGGTTTGCCTTTAGAGAGATGCCAGAGGCTGAAATCTGACTTTTCCTCTGTCCTTAAATTTTGTATTGGCTTTGCTGTCTTTCGCTAGAAAAACTCAGTAGCATAAATTAATGGTGTGTTAAACCTGTCCCTCCCACTCCCCGCCTTTTTTATTGGAATGGTAGGCTGTCTTAGCTTTGTCACACACAGTTAAAAACTAAACATTTGAATATTCTATGTTACATGTGACTTGCAGTTATTAAGTGTGCTTATTTTATTTTATTCTTTTTTTTAACATCTTTATTGGGGTATAATTGCTTTACAATGGTGTGTTAGTTTCTGCTTTATAACAAAGTGAGTCAGTTATACATATACATATGTTCCCATATCTCTTCCCTCTTGCGTCTCCCTCCCTCCCACCCTCTCTATCCCACCCCTCCAGGCGGTCACAAAGCACCGAGCTGATATCCCTGTGCTATGCTTATTTTAAATGCTACTGGTAGGAAAACTCTTCATATGTGTACGTATAATGCATGAATGGAACAGAAGGAGCCTTTGGGGTTGCGATTTGAGATTTCCAAATGACATCATGAACAGTAACAGGTCTGCGGGGATGTGTTTTACCTGCCGACATCCAGCCTGTTGGCTCCTAGCTGAGTCAGCACAGATAGTGTAAAGTACACCTGCAAGGACTATTAGCATGCTGAGGCTTTCAGAAGCGCTACCAGTTTCCTAAAAAGTGATATACCTTTTCAGGAGGGCAAAGGTTTGCCTTTTTCTTGTGGATACTGGTGAATAATTTAAGATCCAGTAGACTTAATGCCATTTGTATGCTTACAATCTTGGCTGTATTTGACAGCATAGTCCGCCTTTTGCTGATGAAAGTGGAATTCCTTGATTAAAGTTAAAAAAAAAAAACTTGTTTATGTGATCTGTTGGACAAACCAGAATGAATCTCATCAAATGCAGAAAAAAAAGGAAAAAAAAGTACAAAGTATTATGAATCATTAATTACTTAACCAGCCCTCTATTAATGATTATTTGGATTATATCCAGGTTTTTCCTACTATTACAAACAGTGCTCTAATTATCATCCTTGTTCTGGTTACGTGTACAATTATACTTCTAGGATACGCTTTTAGAAGTAGAATTGCTGGATCAGATTATGAATATTTTAAACTTGTATAGAGATTGTTCAAGCCCTCTTCTCCACACCCCCCAAAACTGACGTCATGAGATAAGTTAATTTTTGTGAAACAGGTGAAATAGAGTATCTTATTTTCATTTGCATTTATATAATTCTGAGCAAAGTTGGACATCACTTCATAAATTATAGGTCATTTATGGATTATTTGTCCATAACTGCCTCTTCAAAAATATTTCTCAAGTTGTTAATGTTATCTTTAATTTTAAGCTTAACTTTTGACTCTTTTATGATATTTTTTACCATACAATAATTCTTAGGTAGTCAAATATATCTATCTTTAACTTTTTGACTTGTTGGTTTTATGTCATGCCAATGGTACTAAAAAGAAGTATTTGTATTTTATTCTAGGGTGTATACAGCTTTATTTATTTTCAATTTAGATCTTTAATTCATCTGCAATTTATCTGGGGTTGATGAGTGAAGTAGAAATCGGCCTCTTTTTAAATCTAAACGACAAGCCAGTTAATACCAGGTAGGGATTAATCAATCCTTTTTGTCTCGACTAATCTGAAATGCTCCTAAATTCCTACATATTTTGTGGTCTAGTTTTGGGTTCTCTATTATGATTATATTAATAAAAAAATGTTCAACAAATAATAATAAATGTTTTAAATTTGTTAAGATCATTAAGTATTAGATTTAATTATTTAGTGTCTATCAAGTGTATCAATCAAAGTGCAACACCAAAGAGAAATTATTGAGGTATATTTGATTTACAATGCTGTGTTAGTTTCAGGTGTACAGCAAAGTGATTCAGTTTTATATATATGTATTCTTTTTCATATTCTTTTTCATTATAGGTTATTACAAGATATTGAATATAGTTTCCTGTATTATACAGTACATCCTTGTGGTTTATCTACTTTTTATATAGTAGTTTGTATCTGTTAATCCCAAACTCCAAATTTATCCCTTCCCCTGCCGCTTTCCCCTGTGGGAACCATAGGTTTGTTTTCTATGTCTCTGAGTCTGTTTCTGCACAATACTGTAAAGCAACCATACTTCAATTTTTAAAAAATGATTACCACAGTGAATTTAGTTAACATCAAAAAAGAGAGAGAAATTAGACATAAATCATATCCTTAAATTGCTAACACTCTGGTCACTATAAATAGAAGTATTGGGACTCTCCCTCAACATTCTTTTTGACTCGTCATGAGATAACGAAAACGGAACTCGGATTTCCTAACCTCCACTCGACTCTTTAATGTTGTGTAGCTCTGTTTCTTGTAGTCTGTCCCGTGTTCCATCTAAATCAGATTTATCAGGCTGTTTGTTTAAAGACAGATTCTTGGGTCCCACTGGATCAAAATCACTGTCAGCTGAGCTGAGAAATTTGCATTTTACATACCAAAGCTTACAAACCAGGACTGTGCAGCATTGTTTAGTAAGCCAGCAATGTAGTTAAGGAAGCAATATGGTGTGGTGTCATCTTCAGCTGCCCCTGCAGCACAACTAAATTGAAAATGGTAAAGTCATTTGTTCAGCTCTGTGAGCCTCTACTTCCCACAAACAGCTGGAACCCCCAGCACCAGGAATCTGAGATAAAGATAGCCCAAGGCACCGAACAGCTATCCCGTGGTCACAGACACAAATGCAGGTAGCAGTTTCTCGGTTGAGATAAGGTTTTTAATCAGCAGCAGCAGGTAAGATGACTGACAGCCTGAAAGAACAACCTGAGACGTGATGTCTAACACACGCGGCGGCAGCTAACTCACCCCAGAAGTGATGGACAAGAAGCAGGCCGACTTGACACAGGCAAATCCACCAAGAATATTCTCTACTATTTCGGTCAAAGCAGCGTGGCCTAATCAGTAACGCAAACATCCTGTTTCCCAGGCTAACAACCTCTGTCCCTGGAACCCTCAGAGGGTTAGAGATAAAGAAACTGCTGCTCCAATTATGCATAATCTTCCTCTAGTCTGAAATGTCAACAGAGAAGGCAAATAACGCTGCAGAGAAAAGGAGGAAAATCTCACAGGGGAAAAGTAATTTGTTTAACGTTTTCCCATTTCCTTTTGTTTTGCACATGTCTCCTCCCACATCCATTTCAGAAAGCTTTCAGTTATGGGCTCTCAATGAAAGGAGAAATCGGTTTTGTGCAAAAATCAAAAAAGAAGCAATTGTATTGATAGAGTGGTTTGGTTAGATTTATAGTGCAGTAGGAGAGAGAAAAATGAAGCCCAAACGATTTCCTACCCTAATTTTGCAGAAATCTTAGGAGACATTAGATGTGATATGGGTTTGCCCAAAGCATCTCTATCCTAAAGGGCTTGGCTATTTTGCTGTAAGAGGTAAGGGTGCTACATTCAGAAAACTGTATTTTCCCTCTGTGTCTGTATAAATGGCCATGTGCAGCTTTAGAGACGGTGAAGAAATTGGTGGGAGGGAATCACAGCCGCTTTTATTAAGGAAAAAGGATTTCCTTTGCACGATGCTTTCAGTGTGGCTCAGAGGAGCCCCAGGAATCCTTCAAGAAGGAGAAGCCAGCAGTGCCGGCTGTCCTGGTCCAAAATCTTGGCTGCAGTTCAACGGCAAGTATGTTTAAGGGGCAAGAGGGAGACCTTGTCACAAACATTATCCTGATGCCCTCTCACCACATACCCAGCCATTCCCCACCCCCGACCTCTAGCTGAACTGGAGGGTGGAAGGATTCTGTCTCAGCTCAGCGTCTAAATACTGCCTAAGCCTCACCTGGGCCGATTGAGTCCCAGTCGCTGTGCAGATGGTGGGAGACTGCCCCTCACCACCGATCCTAACTCTCCAGCCTGGAGAGGCAGCATGAATCAGCCACTACCCACCAGCCCTTCCCCACACCCACCTATTTCCTATACTCACACCTCCAGGAAAAATGTACTGTCTGGGATTCAGGGGCCAAAGGGGAATAGGGTGTCAGGGCTCCCCCCAGTTCATTTCTCTCTATGCCTGAGCAGATTCCATAGGGAGTTGTTTTAACTTGCATCACTCTGTAAAACACTAAAGCTGGGTTTCAGGGGGAAAAAAAGGAGAAAGATAAAGAAGAGGAAGAGTGGGATATAAAGAATTTGTATATACCTGAAAATTGCCAGATGAACAGACCACCATAAAATATTGCATGACGGTAGAGATGGCGGAAATCAGCACAGAGGGTGATGTCTGAAGTTCAGAGAACTGAGACAACACAATCGTTATTGAGTATGTGGCCCCCTCTCCCTACCCCCCAAATACTGTATTTTTTTTTTTTTTAGTTAATTTTATTTGGAAAATTATCTATATCCTTTGAGATAGAGACATTCTGGATGGGGTCCCAGAAATAGGGTTGGAAGCTCTGGTCTCGGCACAAAGCATTCAAAACTCATCCTCTCTCATAGTTTCACTTGAAATCTGTTCCAGAACTGACCTCTCCCCTGACCTTCACACCAGTGTCTTGGTTCAGTGCACTAATTATCTGTGTAACCAATTACCCCAAACTTTGCAGCTTGAAACAACAAACATTTCTTACCTCACAGAGTTTCTGAGGGTCAGAAATCTGCAAACATCTTAGTTGGGTGGATCTGAATCGAGATCTCTCCTGAGATTGCAGCCAAGCTCTCAGATGGGGCAGCAGTCATCTCAAAGCTCAATTAGGGCAGAGAACCCATTTCCAAACTCACTCACCTGGTTGCTGCCAAGCCTCGATTCCTCACTATCTTTTGTTCAGACAGGATAGTTATCACGGGGGCCTCTCCATAGGACTGCTAACAGCATAACAACATGATAGGGGGTGGGAATGAGGGGAAGCGGGAGGGAGAGGAGGCACCCAAAACATCCACTGGAACCCTTATTCATTATTAGTGGGAATACCAATGGTATTATCACTTTAGAAAACAGTTTGTTGGTTTCTTGTAACATTAAATATATATTTATGTTGCGATCCAGCAATCTCTCTCTGAGGTATTTATCCAAGAGAAGTTAAAACTTATGTCCATGCAAAGACCTGCAGGTGAAAGTTTATAATACCTTTAAGCATAATAGCCAAAAGCTAAAAATATCAATAATTCAATTGTTCTTCAAAGTATGATACCTCCATACATAGGAATGCTATTCAGCAATAAAAGGAAACAAACTGGGCTTCCCTGGTGGCGCAGTGGTTGAGAATCCACCTGCCAGTGCAGGGGACACGGTTCGATCCCTGGTCCAGGTAGATCCCACATGCTGCAGAACAACTAAGCCCGTGCGCCACAACTACTGAGCCTGTGATCTAGAGCTCATGAGCTACAACTACTGAGCCTGCATGATGCAGCTACTGAAGCCCATGTGCCTAGAGCCCGTGCTCCACAGCAAGAGAAGCCACCACAGTAAGAAGCCACACACCGCAACGAAGAGCAGCCCCGGCTCGCCACAACTAGAGAAAGCCCACGTGCAGCAATGAGGACCCAACACAGCGAAAAATAAATAAATAAAATAAATTAATTTTAAAAACAAAGGAAACAAACTACTGATACCTGCAACACAGGAGTGAATCTCAAAAATCATCATGCTAAGTAAGGAAGTCAGGCACCGAAGGCTATACACGATATGATTCCATCTGTATCATTCTGGAAAAGCAAAACTATAGGGACAGAGATCGGATAAGAGTTTTGGAAATGGGGTGAGGGGTTTGACTCCAAAGAGACACAGAGAAAATTCTCTGAGTGTAGTGGTGGTTACATGACTGTATACTTTTGTTGATACTTATACCATACAACTGGAAAGGAAGGATTTTTACTGTATGTCAGTTATACATCACTAAACCTGACTTTAAAAAATAATAAAAATAGGGACTTCCCTGGCCGTCCAATGGTTGAGACTCTGCGCTTCCACTGCAGGGGGCACGGGTTCAATCCTTGGTCAGGGAACTAAGATCCCACAAGCCACAGGGTGTGGCCAAAAATAAGTAAATAAATAAGGTGGGAAGGGCAAGGGTAGATGCATGGAAGTATGACAGCATGGTGCACACAAGAAGGAGACAGTTCACTATTACAAGGGCATAACATTCAAAGCAAGGAGTGCAAGTAACAGAGTCCTGAGCTTTCCCTTATGTGTCCAGCTTTCACCTCAGACTCAATATATCCAACACCAAAGCCCCCATCCCTCTGTCCTGGAAAAGTACCATCTTGCCTGTTGAGGATGTCATTATCCTAGTCACTGAAACTCCAAAAAACTCTCAACTTCTCCCTTTACCTGTCCTATCAAATCCATGCTACTCTCTTGCAATGCCGTGGTTTTTGTGCTTTTGGTGGTGGCAGCAGTGGTACAATGATGACAGTCAGGGTTTTCCACTTCTCTCATGTACCATTTTTTTCTTACCCCACTGCTCTCATAATAGTTCAGGCCTCTATTTCTTCTCACCAGGACTGGAACATGGCGGCCCACGAACGAGTCTTTGTGCATCTGGTCACCCACCTTTTTGCCAGATGAGTCTTCTGAAAATACCAACCTCATCCCACCACGTCCTAATCAAAAGTCAATTCAAGGTCCTTGTCAATGAAAAGACTCTCTCCCCTTGATCCTAATTTACTTTTCAAGTTTATTCCTCAATCCACCCAGGTCTCAACAACCTGCTTCAGAGCCAGCCAACTTGAGTTCATTTCCACCTGTGTGCATTTTTGTCAGGACAGATCTTACAGTTCTGACTGAGTTGCCCTCTCCTGCCCTCTCCATATATTTAAGTCCTCCTCTTTCCCCATGACTCAGCACAAGTCCTATCTCCCCACTCTCCCCTCTCACTCTCTGCAGGATGCTTCAAGTCACGCTTGCTTCCTTTTCTGAACTCTGCAACAATGATTGTTCCCACCTATCAGGAGGTTTAGTGGTTTTATTGATAATGGTATTTCTACAGCCCTTGGAAGATTTCAAAGCACCTTCCTTTTCATCAACCAGTTTGAGGTCTTCTCAACAAATCTGGGAGATTATTCTTATTTCAAAGGTAAAAAATCTGAGGCTTTATAATGCATGGTGATTTGCCTTAAGGTCACACAGCTAAGAAGATTTTCAATACATTTTTTATATAATTTTATTTATTTATTTTTGGCTGCGTTGGGTCTTTGTTGCTGTGTGCAGGCTTTCTCTAGTTGCGGTGAGCAAGGGCTACTCTTCTTTGCAGTGTGCAGGCTTCTCATTGCGGTGGCTTCTCTTGTTGTGGAGCACAGGCTCTAGGCACTCGGGCTTCAGTAGCTGTGGTGCGCGGGCTTCAGTAGTTGTGGCTTGAGGGCTCTAGAGTGCAGGCTCAGTAGTTGTGGTGCACGGGATTAGTTGCTCCATGGCATGTGGGATCTTCCTGGACCAGGTCTCGAACCCGTGTCCCCTGTATTGGCAGGTGGATTCTTAACCACTGTGCCATCAGGGAAGCCCCTCAATACATTTTTTTAAAGGAACAAATGAAGACAGAGCCAGGAAATTGACGTAGCAAATCAATTAGAAGAGGCAAGACTGTTTTTAATGGAGAAGAAAGTATTTAAGGTCAGAAAAAGACTATGTCGAGTCAGAATTCGACCATGATTATATTCATACAGACCACACTGACTGTTTGGCTTTTGTGAGACTGGTAAGATGCAGTAAAGGGCAGAACTTAATCTAAACAGTTCAACAGATGAATTTTTAATAAGCTTAAAACTGGAAAACAGTACCCTCAGCAAGCATGTATTTCTGCTTTTGTGACTGTTGGAGCTGGCTGTGTGGGAGGGTTAACTGCTGTGTAAAATGTGGAATTAAAATTAAAAAGCTCTGATGTATATTTTTAGAGAACAGAAACAATTAAAATAAAATGTAACTCCAAATTCAGTTAGTAGAGCTGGCATTTAAATTGTTTAATTAGCAAAATTCTATATGATTAAAGCAGTCACTTGAAAATGTCTTTCAAAGTAAAGCATTTTAATATGCTCCAGTTCTTAGATGATTGACATCACTTGATCTTTGTGTTCCCCTCTGGAATTGACTTGTTCTGCAGTTTGAATTAAGAAGGTCCTGGACTAATGTTTTACAAAGGAGCTTATCAGAATGAAAGCATAAAGTGAATCTTATTTGACAATAAAATATCCTGCTCCTTGAAATACTGTTAGCATCTTCAGTGTAGAAAGGAGTGTAGTATAGATTCCTCAATCTCTTTCTTCATATTGAAGGCTTGGACCTTTATCTCACATTCCATCTGAGTTACTGGGTGGGTGACTACCCTTAAGGGTGTTGATGAATCAGAGAATTCTTGAGGTTGTGCTCCTGACCTAAAACATTATTTAAACAAAGGACACATTTTTTAAAACCCGGTATGAACAACCATATGGTCTTTGAGAAAGGATATCTAGTTCATTCCATATTTTTTTACCTAGAGCTACCCCAAAACCATGACCAGCTGATAAGAATCCAGTTTTTTAAACTTCCCAGGGCAGAAATTAGCTAGATATTCACCAAATACATTTCCTCATCCTATGCACCCAGATAAACTACACTTCCCAACCCCCTTGCACTTAGAAGGGACGTATGATCAGTTCTTGTAAATGAAATGTGAGAAGGGATGTGCCTCTGCCCCATCAAGGCAGTTAAGAGGGATGCACCTTCTCTGTGTGCTCTCTCTTTTCCCTTGTGTGCTACCTGGATGATGCCAGGATGCCTCTGAGATGACATGGTGAAGATGGTAGAGCCACAGCATGGAAGGAGCTTGATCCTTAACCAGCTGTGTGCAGAAGACCCACTTCCTGCCACTAACTGCATTGATCTTCGAGGTGAGCAAGAAATAAATTGTCATTATGATAAGGCAGCAGGGTTTGGGAGATTGTTTATTAGACCACTGGGTGTTGGCCTACCTGCTAACTCTCCACTCCCCTCAAAAGAAATTTCTACCACTGTAATCCACCATGTAATGTCTAAACAATGTTACTTCATGTCCTTTTTTTCTAGTTGACTGCTAGAAGCCAGTGGATCTTAACCTTAGAGACAAGGACTTTTTAGAATATGATAAAAATTCAAAACACCTACCCTTAGGAAAATAAACAAATGCACTCATGCTCAAAACTTTGCCTAGGACTTCCTTGATGGTGCAGTGGTTAAGAATCCACCTGCCAATGCAGAGGACACGGGGTCGAGCCCTGGTCTGGGAAGATCCCACGTGCCGCGGAGCAACTAAGCCCGTGCGCCACAACTACTGAGCCTGCGCTCTAGAGCCCATGAGCCACAATTACTGAGCCCACGTGCCACAACTCCTGAAGCCCGTCACGCCTAGAGCCTGTGCTCTGCAACAAGAGAAGCCACCACAATGAGAAGCCCACACACCGGAACGAAGAGTAGCCCACGCTTGCTGCAACTAGAGAAAGCCCGGCAGCAGCAAAGACCCAACGCAGCCAAAAATAAATTAATTTATTTAAAAAAAATAAAACTTTGCCTAAAACTTCAAGATGTTTTCAGAATAGTCCCAAGCTCATAAACAGACCCCAGGCAAAGATCCCTGCTATTAGCAATTAGTGTATTAGGAATGTAGAGGAGCCTTCAGTAAGTATTAATTATTTTCAATCTTTCCAGTTTTACTTCTCACCCCCTTCATATACAGCTGCACAGTCATATTCATGTCTTTGATCTTTGGATTTTAAAAATGTAAAAAATCTAGCTCTCCAACACTGATTTTTCTCTCCCAGAACAAAGATGTCAGTGTAACAGTCTCAGTGCCAGACATCAATTCTGTGACCAGGCCTTTTGATTGCAGTCTCTGCGTCCGAACCATCAGCGATGTGACGGTTAATATTCTATGCCAGGCACTGTGCAATTGCTTTTGGAAACAGAACCTTAACTCCCTGGCATGAGCCTTGAGAGCTTTTCAGTTTTGCCCTGTCAAGCTCTCTAACCTCATTTCTCATCAGTACCCCACATAAACTCTTTGTTCTTTTTTTTTTTTTGGCTGCGTTGGGTCTTCATTGCTGCTCGCGGGCTTTCTCTACTTGCGGCTAGCGGGGGCTACTCTTCGTTGCGGTGCGCAGGCTTCTCACTGCGGTGGCTTCTCTTGTTGCAGAGCCCAGGCTCTAGGCATGGGGGCTTCAGTAGTTGTGGCACACGGGCTTAGTAGTTGTGTCTCGCGGGCTCTAGAGCACAGGCTCCGTAATTGTGGCGCACGGACTTAGTTGCTCTGCGGCATGTGGGATCTTCCCTGACCAGGGCTCAAACCTGTGTCCGCTGCATTGTCAGGCAGATTTTTAACCACTGTGCCACCCGGGGAAGTCCAAACTCCTTGTTCTTATAATATCACACTGCTTATGATGCACGGAATCTACCACACTCTTTCGTGCCTCTGTGACTTTGCCTGGAATGTCCTCTCCCTTGACTGTCCAAAATCTCCTATTATCTTCTAGAGTTCAGCCCAAACATCAACTTTCTGGTAACCATCCCTGGCCTGCACACTCCTGAGTGAAGTGTCCCCAGGAGTGCTCCCATGGTACTCATCACATGCAGTGAAGTTTGCTGCTCTGCCTCCCATGGGACTCCTTGAGAGTAAAGACTGTCTTTTACTGCATGCCCTTTTTTTATGACTTATTTTTTATTGAAGCATAGTTAATTTAAAATGTTGTTAGTTTCAAGCGTGCAGCAATGTGATTCAGTTATATACACCTGGCAAAAGCACACCTGAGCCTCAGCCCTCTGTTTCCACATTAGTCTCTCTTCCAGGGGACTCCATTCTTTTTCCTTTATTCTCCATTCTTTTTCCAACCTATTTTGTACCTCAAGGAATATGACTGCTGTTGGGTCCTAAACCTCGTATGTCAGAGCTTCCATTACCATGGGTGATTTTTCTCAAGTTCTGGGGCAAAAAACAATCCAGAAGGATGCTGGCCTGGCTTAGGTCAGATTCTTACTCCTGTATCAATTGTGGTGGGCTATGTAATGGATTTCTCAAAGATGCCGACATCCTGATTCCCAGAATCTGCTTTACATGGCAAAGGGAATCTTACAGATGGGACTAAATTAAGGATCTTGAAAGAAAGAGATTATCTTGGATTATGTGCTTGAAGGCAATATAATCACAAGGGTCCTTATAACAGGGAAGCAAGGGGATCAGAGAGACACAAAGAAAGAGAGAGAGAGAGACAAAGGCAGAAGCAGAGGTCGTAGAGGAGAGAAGATGCTATACTGCGGCTTTGAAGATGAAGGAAGGGGCCTCAAGTCAAGAAACGTAGGCAGCCTCTGGAAGCCAGAAAAGGCAAGGAATTGCACTTTCCCCTTGAACCTCAAGAAGGAATGCAGGCTTGCTGGCACCAGTGTTATCCCAGTGGAACGATTTTGGACTTCTGACCTCCAGAACTGTACGATAATACATCTGGTTGGTTTTAAGCCAATGAGTTTGTGGTACAACCTTATAGCAGCAACAGGAAACTAATATGCCAATCAAATATGGCCAGGGAACTGGCTGAGATTTGTCCAGCTTGAGTCACAGCCTGCCTCACATTGATTTCCTATGACCAATACCAGCCATTTATAGTATCTATGTTCTAGGTTACATTAGAGAGCCAACAGATGTGGAATTGTTATTTTTATTTGTTTAAGCTATGCAACTCTCTTGAGTATCCTCAACATCTAAGATTTCTTTAGTGTAATATGACCAGTTGGTAAATTAAAGGTAAGGATTCTAATATGTTGACTTGCTGAATAATTTTAATATATACATTCTAAAAAGAACTAAATTTTATAACAGATTATATAATGATATAACATTATAAGATTTAATTCTCTATTCAATCACTACCATTGAATGTCTCCCATGTGCCAGACACTGTCCACCCAAGTGTTGGTGATCATAAACAAAAATTTATATGTGAACAAAAGACAAATGATCTCTGCTTTCACAGTGTGTATTTTTGAATAGGGGAGATAAATACTAAATAAACACAAATAAATATGTAACTACAAATCATAATGATGTTCTGGAGGCAAAGAGGAGACAAAATATGAAATAAAATTTAGCTGGGAAACAAGTCGGAGAACTTTTAGAGTTTTTGTCTCTTCAGATTTCAAGGTAAAATAATCCATCAGAAATAAAAGTAAATTAGCTGCGCTGACCTCTTTCAACCTTAGGTAAATGTAACATATTTCCTGAACAAAGGCCCACTCTGAATTTTGGACATATAGCTCCTCCTTTATGTTCTTCTATCTTTTATTTATTCTAATTAGCCCATTAAGGATTGGTGGTGACTTCTTGTGGAGGCTTTCCTTGAGCTTTCGGGTGAGCCAGTCATTAAAATAGAAATATATGTACCTAAAAGGAAACATTCTCTTTAAATGTATTTAAGCACATGTGTGTGCTGAAAGGTAGCAAGTAAGATAAATCTAGAAAAAGCTTTGGCTGTATTTCTACCGTGGATATAGTTACAGAAGATAACCTGTTTATTTCTTCCCCTTTCTCTCAAATTGAATATCTGGGCTAAAGTTTGTATTTTTTGTTTTGTTTTTTTTTTTTTTTTTTGCGGTACACGGGCCTCTCGCTGTTGTGGCCTCTCCCGTTGCGGAGCACAGGCTCCGGACGCGCAGGCTCAGCGGCCATGGCTCACGGGCCCAGCCGCTCCGCGGCATGTGGGATCGTCCCGGACCGGGGCACAAACCCGTGTCCCCTGCATCGGCAGGCGGACTCTCAACCACTGCGCCACCAGGGAAGCCCTAAAGTTATTATTTTTATCTTTTTAAAATTCCTTTCCATAGTTTACCAAGAAGCTGTTTACACTTGGGATTGGATGGTAAAAATTAAGGCTGTGGAGAGGGTAAAGGAATCAGGAATCTTCCTGATTTTATGGGTGGATTCTTGCTATACAATGACTTCTAAAATTCAGCACTGCTGTTTCAAAGGTAAGCTTGTCCCCCTCACCTGCTAGCAGCGGATTGCTGACCACAGACTCACTGCTGCCTCTCAGCAAACGGGCTCTCTCCCAGCAAGGAGTTTGATAAAGATTGCAGAAGTCAAAAAAGCCACAATTAATAAGACATCTGAAAGAAGTTGGAAGACGCTATTGGTTCCTTATTCCTTACAAATGGTTTAATCTCCTTAGTCTTTCTTAAAAGAGGGGAAAGAAGTCACACACACATACATACTCACATACGCACAGACACACATATACAATCTGGGATTACAATGGGATCTGAGTTTAAGCATCAAATCAGATCTTATCATGAGGGCAATTTCTGGGGCCAAGTGACTCAAGGTATGAATTTGTGAATTAAGTTGTAGAATCTCAGATTTTGGTTGATGAAACCATCATCCTTATTATCACAGTTATGAGTGATTTCTGAGGGTCAGAATCCAGACTATGTAGTTAATATACATCATATTACCATAATTATTTCTCACAATGACTCTGAAAGATAGAAACCTTTATTCCCATTTTACAAATGAGTGAAAAGACACTTAGAAAACTAGGAAGAGTAGAGCCAACATTTAAACCCAAACTAAACTTTCCACATCCCGGGATGCTCTCTAACTGCATATCAGTATTGTTTTCATTGTTCGTTGACTTTTAAATCTCAACCTAAATAAATAATAGTACACAATTTTCTGACTTTGGAATTGTTAAGCCTTAAGCATTGTTTTGAATGCATCCAAATTGTTTGCCTTCATTAACTCTACACATATAAATCTGTCAGTTTAGATCCCAACGATAGTTTAATCTCATTTTCCAAAGAGCAATTCTTTAACCTACTAATTTACTACATCTTTCATCCAGTGTTTATGCCAGTTCTGTGTTTTTTAAACTAACGCTGGCTTTCTCAAACCAACATTCACTGTGACGAGAAGGCATTCTTTAGAGAAAGCCACTTCCCTATCAACATTATTAAACTCTTTTATCTTGTGGAGAAATCTATCACAAAAATGCAATAGTTGAGATATACTGGTTTTATTGTTGTAACAAATTAATCCTGAATTCTCGGTGGCTTAACATAACGAAGACTTATTTCTTGCTCATCCTACATGTCTATCACAGGTCAGCAAGAGTCTCTGTTCCATTCAAGGACCCAGGCTGACCAAGACCCCACCAACTTGTAGGTGCTCCATATGGAGCACATAACTTCCTCAATTAGGAAAGAAGAAAGGCTGGAAAATTATACATAGGCTGTTTATTGCTTCAGTCTGAAGATCACTTTTGCTCCCATTTCATTGGCCAAAACTAGTCACATGGGCTCACATACTATAAAGAGGCTGAGAAATGGAGGAAAGCAGATGGAACATTTGGTGATCATTACTGTTTCTCCCACGAATAATATAATAATTTTCTTGTCTTTTATTCATCTTTCTTGTCCTTTGAGAACAGCATAAATTATTGGTCAAGCTGCATGAACTCAAATAGAAATCCTTTTTAAATTGTACTGTTTTGTCTTTTATGCTCATTTATAATCTGTATCTATTTGAACTAGTTTAAGAATTACAGTAAGGAAAAAAAAGAGTGGTTTCTTGGTGTGCCAGCTAACAATTTCCATTGAGGCAAAATAGGCCTCTGCAATGCCCCTCCCCCTTTTCTATTTTTACCCTTGTTAATTTGACAGCACTTTTCCATGATCTGGATGCATAACCCCACTACAAAGAAAGATAAACATTCCGTTATGTATAGATGACATGTCTATTCAAACACTCCAAGACTGGCTTTAAGATAGAATCAACCTTCGTATCACATGACTTCCCCCAAAAAGCCTAGAGACCAAGTATTCTAGAATTAAAGTCATTATTTTTGCTCAGTATCACCCAACATTAAATGAGTTCATAATTTAAAACTCCGTAAGTCCATTTATCAATATTTTACAACCAGTTTAACTTAATATGTCCACCAGGAAATTATATTCCTTAAAGGTATACATTTTCTGGGTCCTTTACTGAAATAGCTTTATGGCCTGGGTCAGTGTTTACTTATAGCTGCTCTAAAGTTTTTCCAGAAAGAAACGATTTTGTACGTGATCAGGGTAACGAAATTTGACCTCTGAGAGCTCATTTGTCTGTGTTTTTGAGCTCACCAAATATTACTTTTTGAAAAGAATATTGCCCTGCCTAAAGATGCCACCATAGCCATCTCTGTGCAGAGGTGAGGTGACTACTTTATGAGATCCCTAAATTGTGATCCCAGCCAGTTTGGTGTTAAAAGCCAAGGCCTGTGGCTCTACACACTGAATAAGTGCTGCTTTCCAGACACATGTCAGGGACGATCGCCCCAAACCTACTACCGGTCCATCCCTATCAAAACTCCCAGAGAGAAAAGCAATATTTGTTAACAATTGCTCAAAGAGTGTGCAGGCTACCCCTCCTTTTCTCTTACTACTCAAAGTGTGATCCAAAGACCAGAAGCATCTGCAGCTTGTTAGATTTGCAAAGACTGAGGCCCTAACCCAGGCCTAGTAAATCAGAATCTGCGTTTTAACAAGATTCACATGCACGGTAAAGTTTGAGAAACACCACTGTAAGCCACATTTCTAATCTGGGGCACAGGGATCGCTGGATAGGCCTCAGGAAGACTGTGATTTCCTCGACGCATCTCAGTGTTGTGCATGTGCAGTTTGTGCGTTTTCTGGGGAGAGGTTGCATGACTGTCATCAGATTTTCCAAAAGGTTTGCTTCAAACATGTTCACATAAAACCCCTCGCTGTGGAGTTTCTAAAGAATCTCTTTGATCTCGACTAGAGCACCAGAGAGGTTTGTACCTTCATCACCTCTATTAGTTATCTGTTGTTGCATAACATGTTACTCCCAAATTTAGTGGTTTAAAATACAAGTATTTATTAAATCACAGTTTCTGTGGGTTCAGAGTCTGGGAGTGGCTTGCCTGGGTGCTTTGACTCAGCATCAATCAGAGGATGCAGTTATCTGAAGGTTCAGCTGGGTCTGGAGAATCCACTTCCCAGCTCCCTCACATAGCTATTGTCTGAGGCCTCAGTTCTTTACTGGCTGTAGGTTGGAGACCTCAGTCCCTCACTTAAGTGGGTCTCTCCATAATCTGCCTGAGTGTCCTCTTGACATGGCAGCTGGCTTCCCCTAGAGTGAGTGAACCGAGAGAGAGACAGAAAATCACAGTGCCTTTTATGACCTATTTCCAAGTCACACACCATCACTTTAGTCCTAGTTATTCTATCTCACAATGTTTTTGTGAGGATTGGATGTTGTAATGCATGTAAGTAAATACTTTGATCAAGTATTTCTCACACGGTAATGACTCAGTAAGTATAACTATTGCATTGAAGGCTACCTTAAGGAGAAATTCTATGAAGATAACTGTTATACAAACTGTAAGGGTATTATTGAGGATATTGTCCACAGCAGTCTCTCCACAAAAAAAAAAAAAAAAAAAAAATGCCATGGGAGGATTTCTCCTTGGCCTCAGTGAAAGGAATAGATAGTCATCTCATGGATAATGTGAGTTAGGTGATTATGTACTTCCTGTGTTGGCTGCTAGAAAGCACATAACCACATTCATGGTCTGACCTTAATAAGGGAATGGAGACCGTTTCAAGAAGCATTTTGTGCTCTAATCTTGCTCTTAGCTTTATGTTACTTTCCTACCCTATATTCCACCTATTTTGGTTCTCTCACATGTCTAAAATAAAGTTTGATTTTGTTTCATTATATGTAGTTTTATAAACTATTAAAACTTCCTTGGAACCACACAAAATATAAAACAATCTTTCCAATTTCACTCATAAGAAAGTAGACATTAGTTATAGGAAATTTGACCTGGCATATTCTCTCCATAAATGGAGGGATATGGAATCTAAACATTTTTTAGTAAGAGTCACTTATAATGAAAATTAAGAAAATCCCTCCCATGCAAAAACACAAAAAATTTTAGCACAATTTTAGGGTGGCTTTTGTAGCACGCTGGAGCCCTTCCACAAGCCCAGGTTGAGAACCAGTCTCTGTGGGATTTCTCTGATATTTAATTCAGAGGATTCATCTGTCCTCTTTTATAGCACAGTCTTCAAATGGAGCCTGCATGGCCCTGGGGGTACTCTAAGAGTTTTCGGAAGATGGAATGGCACGAATGTGCTACGGAGTCCAAGCTCGCTCTGCTCGCTGCACTACAGGCCAGTAATTCAGGAGACGAAGTGTTGAGGCAAAAGGAATAATGACTTTGTTTGGAAAGCTGGCCGACTAAGAAGATGGCAGACTAGTGTCCCCAAAAACCATCTTAGTGGGGGGTCTGGATGCCAGTTTCTTCTATAGAACAGAGAGGGGGAGGAGGTGAGGAAATAAAGTAAAAAAGCCATTAGTTTTGCAAAATATCTCCTGGCTTGGGCAGCATGGGGAAGGGATGTGTTAATTTCTTCTTTTCTACAGCCATTCGCAGGTGGGCAGGGTCAGATTATCTCCCTGTGAGCTGAACAAAGGCACTTTAGTTTAAGGTTCAGGCAGAGGGGCAGGCTTCCCTGAAGCAGCCCATTATGTATGATTATAATAACAAAAGCAATGAAAAGCAAAGTTTAAAATAAAAGAAACAGCTCCAACATGGAGTCAGATTTTGCTCTTCCCAGTTACAAATAGATTTTGGACCATCAGTTTCCAAATCCTCAGATTCCATAGGCATTATTTTCTAGACTTGATCTGCCTGAGAATGTACCACAGTCAAGACATCATCCTGTTCTCCTTGCCCACCTTCCCTCACCTTTCATAATTGCATTTCCCCACATTACAAAATAAAGACATGTCTCTCATGCATCCCCAAACTTACTGTATTGTACTGCTCTGAGAGTAAAAACCACAGAGTGAAAACGTAGGGAGAATTCTAAATATCTGTGTTGATAAAGCCATCTTTAATCAAGATACTGTTACTGAATTGGTTGACTTAGACCCTCGCTGGGCTGATACCCCTTGTCTTTGCCAGGTAGGTTCTTT
The DNA here is from genome assembly GCF_008692025.1 of Phocoena sinus. NCBI lineage: Eukaryota > Metazoa > Chordata > Mammalia > Artiodactyla > Phocoenidae > Phocoena > Phocoena sinus. The sequence goes on along the minus strand of NC_045774.1, from coordinate 69,655,664 downwards.
TCCCTCTCAGATTCGCACAACCAATAACAAAACCGATGCTGAGACTGGAACAGTACAAGTTTTAGTCAATGCCAAAGAATGAAAAAGTGGGAACTTAGTTTGCAAATCAACTTCTCAACCCAGTTGCAGCAGAGACACCAAATATATAGGAGGGTCAGAGGAAAAGAGAGAGAACTGGAAAGAATGGGAGGAATATTCACGACTTATCTGAGAACAGGAGTGTGGCTTAGACCCACAGAGGCAACACTCCTTTTCAGTGCTTGTATGGGCTTTTCCAGTTGTTGTCATGGCAATTGTCAACTGTCATGGTGCTGGTGGGTGTGTCATTGAAGCATGCAAATGTATTATAATGAGCGTATAATGAGGGTCAAAGGCAACTGGAGGTCAGATCTTCTACCATCTTGGGCCTAGTGAGTTCTAATCAGGTCTTGTTTTTTTCTCTTTGCAGTTTCCTCCTGAAACTAAGGCAAAAGAAATTGGTTCCCATTCGAGAGAGGGGCAGGGGAATGATTCTGGGGCAACAGCCTCGATAACGATACCATAAACCCAAATAGACCTTGACACCATTCTCTGTCTTAAATATATATCTGTTAAGATTGAAGCAAGGCGTTAGATATCTCTGTTGGGATGTTTCAGTCTTAGATGTATGGCGTAGTGGGGCAGCAGAAGTCATGGCAATTTTTTGCTCAACAACCTCATCCCTTCCAATTTTTACCTATTATCACAAAATGTATTGCCCCTGAAGATAGATTCTTCTGAGAGCAAAAAAAAGAACAAAAAAAAGAGCCTCAGTAAGACAAAGTAGCCATCTTTTATTTCATTCAGTAACAAACTCCTGGCAAAGCTCCATGACTTATGTAAATACCTTGGCATTAGAATTAGGAAGGAAGAAGATAATTGGTGGGAGGCACACTAACTCTTATGTTTGATTTGAAAGTGAAACCATATTTCTTCTGATGGAAAGTAAGTGCGATTGGGCTCATTGGTTTGACAAAAGGGCTGGTTTGATCAACTTTTTTTTTTTTTTTTTTTCCCCAGTACGCGGGCCTCTCACTGTTGTGGCCTCTCCCGTTGCGGAGCACAGGCTCCGGACGCGCAGGCTCAGCAGCCATGGCTCACGGGCCCAGCCACTCCGCGGCATGTGGGATCTTCCCGGACCGGGGCACGAACCCGCGTCCCCTGCATCGGCAGGCGGACTCTCAACCACTGCGCCACCAGGGAAGCCCTGATCGATTATTTTACATGTCAGATATTTTCCAGAGATTGAATGAACTAAATGTAAATATACAAGGATTTAAGAAAAAAATAAGTAAATCACATATAATAAGATAAAATATGTTTGCAAAACGGAATTGACATTAACAATTTTTCAACTTTCCCAACCCTTTCTGGGTAAACTGATATGCTTCTAAGTAAACCGGTAAGAGTAACTAATTCTCATTTGACAACTCTGAGTGAAGCCCTATTGGGAGATTCACAGATATGAGAGGATTCTAATGACTAAGTAACAAATACTTTGCAAGTTAGGAGGTTTCTAATTCTGTGCTTTCAACAAAATTGAAGGAGCACCTAATCAAGCTGTCAGGTGCTGTATTTTTAGCACATAACTTGAAAGAAGGTTTTAAAAATTGAGTAATATTACCACAATAAAACTTCTTCCATTCCCATTACTTATAGGAATAAAGATTTCTCAGAGCTTACATCATTAAATTTTTTTTTGAAAATTGAATAGGACTGATGTTGAAAATTCCATCTTCTTTTAATGATAAGTAATAGTTATCCATAGATGCACGTAAAATGTGATCAGTAAGAGTCGCCACATCATGGGACCGCCGTGAACAGTAAATAAACTAACACAAAAAGGACATAGACCATGTGTGGCAAAAAATCAACAGCAATACACATTAACTATTATTATTATCATTATCATTATTACCCCTGTACTTGGCATAGAAGTAACAATCATATGAATCACAGCTGTATCCACATGCGCTTCCAAAATGTTTTATGTTAATAATTATTTATCAAATCATAATATATGTATGTTGTTTTGGTAAATTGGCCCTGAAAATAATTCTTGTGGCAGAGAAGTATGTTAGAATTATCTACTAAAGATTTTCAAACATTAAGATATATTACATTAGGATAAAAAGTATGTGGGGAAGTGCAAGAGAAATAAGTCTGAAAAGAAAAGGTGGCAATGTAAAACTCCTAAGTTAAAGAAGAATTTGTTTATGTATTTTTTAAATGGCTTATGATACATATGAAGGTGGTATAGTATTTGGATTCTATATGATACATTTTAAAGAGTGATGTAACCATTTTAATGTAAAATATCAAAGTTACCTGTGATCATTTTGTAACGTATAGAAATATCAAAGCACTATGTCAGGTGCCTGGAACTAACATAGCACTGTAGGTCAATTACACTTCAATTTTTTAACTAATAATAAATAAATGTATCAAACTTAGAATATGGAGGAATTTATACACTTTGCAACTACTTAAAATTACCACGAAATTTTTTTATAACCTAAAACAGAGACTGGGCACATCGATTAGGAAAATATCGTGAAGACCACTGCCCTGGAGCTCTGTCTTCTGTTTCCACTCACTCTGTACCACCTGCTCACTCACTCTCATTGCTCAGTTAGCCTCTTTATCATCAACTTTATGTATCTGGAGAGAGAGAGAGGGAGAGAGACAGAATATGTATGTAAATAATTATTATATACAAAATATAATATGGGGCTTCCCTGGTGGTGCAGTGGTTAAGAATCTACCTGCCGGTGCAAAGGTCACGGGTTCAAGCCCTGGTCAGGGAGGATCCCACATGCCGCGGGGCAGCTAAGCCTGTGCGCCACAACTACTGAGCCTGCGTGCCACAACTACTGAAGCCCGTGCGCCTAGAGCCCGTGCTCCACAACAAGAGAAGTCACTGCAACGAGAAGCCTGTGCACTGCAACGAAGAGTAGCCCCCGCTCGCGGAAACTAGAGAAAGCCCACGTGTAGCAACGAAGACCCAGCACAGCCCTAAATAAATAAATAAATAAATTTATTTAAAAATATGTATATATATGATATGTATAGAGAGAATATATAATATGTATAATTATTATATTCTCTCTATATCTATCTGGTCCCTGGTGGAGTTTGGGAAAGTAACTCATAATCAAGTAATCAAGCACTTCAATATTTCTCAGCAAAACACATATGTGTATATACATAGATAGACACAATTTTTCTAAAATTAAGACTTTAAAAAAACCTTTGAATTCTGAAACACATCAGTCCCCAAGGGATTGTGAACCTGAAGAGATATAAAAACATCTATCATACACAGTCTTCCTTTCACCATGCATTTGACCTATTAGGTAGCGACTGGGGTTGAAGCTGGGTCTTAGAAACATTTTAAATGAGTAATAATGGGCACCATACAACTAATTTCCATTTACCATTTCCTGTTTACTAGAAACTTCTTAAAATTTCCTTCACGGGCTTCCCTGGTGGTGCAGTGGTTGAGAGTCCGCTTGCCGATACAGGGGACACGGGTTCGTGCCCCGGTCCGGGAAGATCCCACATGACACAGAGCGGCTGGGCCCGTGAGCCATGGCCGCTGGGTCTGCGCGTCCGGAGCCTGTGCTCCGCAACGGGAGAGGCCACAGCAGTGAGAGGCCCACGTACTGAAAGAAAAACACACACACACACACACACACACACACACACACAAATCTCCTTCACTTACAGTCTCAAGGAGATGCTGGTAAACTTGCTTGACTTTTCTGGAGATAATAATATAGATCCTAAAAGTTAGCCTTTTCGTGTTTCTGCTTCTTTACCCAAATGTTAAAGCCTTTCTCCTTTTATTACCCAGGACTTTCACTTGTGCCCCCAGAATCCCACTGAAGGGAGTTTCTGATTCATTCGCCCCTTAGGGGCATCTCAGTGTCCTCTTTTCTAACAGATGTAACAGGTTGGCTCTAACATTTGCATTTTTTTTCACCTTTGTTTCTCTAGCTCAAAATTTCTAGAATTCTGTTTCTGTAATTTGCCATCTATACTTTTGTCATTTTCCTCTTTTCTATTTCCAATTCTCTCCTTGCCTTAATTGTCCCCAAAATAATCATTCACCTATTTTGGAAATAAATTTTTCATGATTACCAAAATGCATGCAAAAATAAAATTAAGTATATTAGAATTTCATATAAAGGGAACTTGCACTTAGGGAAGGATTGCTGGCTTTACAAGTCTTTGAATATAATTTCTAGCCATCACTTTCATGCAGACAGCCCTGATTCTCTATATATGCACCACAGTCACAATAATTTATGGGATAATGTGACTTTTCCCAAAAGATGAGACTGATAATTCGTGTTCTCAGTCTGGTCATCCTAAAGTTTCTCTATACCACACTTTTCAAGACTGTGGCTTTTGCTGTGGTAGATGGTTCAAATCATAAGACTCTCTACTTATTAAACTAGGCACACATCAAGTAAAAAATCTTAAGCTCTGTGTATGTGACAATAATTAGGGGTACATGATGATTTTTCCACAAGACTTGCAGAGAAAGTTTGTGATCTGTACGAACTGTAAAAACATGGCCCTAACAGAGGAAGATGTGAGACCCCTAATCCCTGAGGTAACATTAAGAGCTTCTCTGTCATTTGTGAATAGTTCTGTTCTCTCAGCAATACTCTCTCAAGTAAGTAACAGTTGGTGTCTCTTTGTCCCTGGCATTTTATGACTAGACCCAGCTCCAGCCCTGACATCATGACACATAAGAAGCAAGAAGCTATAGTTTACGTTCATCATAATGCATTCCTGCAGACTAAAAGTCAATAACCACTTGACATTCAGAAAACGTCCTCATGCTGGCAAGTCCAATGCTTCAGTCTGCTGGGGCTGCCATAACTAAATACCATAGACTGTGGGGCTTAAACAGAAGACATCTATTTTCTCAGCTCTGGAGGCCAGAAATCCAAGATCAGGGTGCCATCATGGTTGGGTTCTGGTGAGGATTCTCTTGCTGGATTGCGCATTGCCACCTTCTTGCTATGTCTCCACATGGAGAGAAAGAGGGCAAGTTCTTGCATCTCTTCCTAAAAGTCACTAACCCCATCATGAGGGTCCCACCCTGATGACCTCATCTAAATCTAATTACCTCCCAAGGATCCTATCTCCAAATACCATGACAAGGGAAGTTGCTTAAACATATTAATTTCGGGGTTGGGGGGGACATAATTCAGTCCGTAACAGCTTCATAATACCTTTTCCAAGCAAGCAATGAAATAGTTATGCAGAGGCTAGGTTCCATGGGAAAAGCCCCCGAAAGGAGTGATGTAGCAATAGAGGTACAGGTGCAAGGGCTTTATCGTAAACTTTACGCGTACATGCACACACCAACACCACACCCACACACAATTTCACAACATGATATCTGAAAAATTTCCCCAAACTGCAGTGCTTGGTTCTGAACATCAGCAGCAATGCACTCTCCTGTTTGTTTCTATTAGGGAAATTTACATTTCAGAATAATTTGGGGTGTTTTTTGACGATTGCACCTGAAGACTAGCCAGAGAAACAAAAGTAAGGAGCAGTCACTCTCCCCTGGCCCTTTTGCCTGCTGAAGGGAAGTCTCCTTGTATATCTATATCCACAACTGAACCTTCAGAAAGAGCACTTCTTTGCCCATTATGGGATTGAATCAGTTAAGGAAAAAAGGAGTTGTTGTCATTTATCATTAGTTCTTAATTCTTTTCAGCTTCTGCATGTATCCATGCTGCAGTGATTGGATTTAGCCTACAGGAGATTCCAGAAATAAAAGATTATCCTTTCGAATACCTGTTCCTTCCTTGCTTGGTTTTTGTGTTTGTTTTATTTTTACTAATAACCAATATGTCTCTGCCTTCCACCCAAGACCTACCTCTCCTCCATGAATCTTATTTCATTCCACTCTGAATTTTTCCTTTTTCTGGCTTTTAAAACATGTATTGTGGACTTCCCTGGTGGCGTAGTGGTTGAGAGTCCTGCCTGCCAGTGCAGGGGACACGGGTTCGAGCCCTGGTCCAGGAAGATCTCACATGCCGCAGAGCAACTAAGCCCGTGCGACACAACTACTGAGCCTGCATGCCACAACTACTGAAGCCTGGGCGCCTAGAGCCTGTGCTCTGCAACAAGAGAAGCCACCGCAGCGAGAAGCCCATGCACCACAAGGAAGAGTAGCTCCCACTCACCACAACTAGAGAAAGCCTGCGCGCAGCAACAAAGACCCAACGTGGCCAAAAATAAATAAATAAGTAAAATATTAAAAACAAACAAACAACAACAAAACATGTATGGCTGCACAATCACTTCCTCAATAGTTTTCTAAGGTGGTCACACATTAATATTCAATAAACATTTGTTTGATTCATTGATATTCTTTATAAATATTTCTAGTCTATTAATTAGATATCCATTACACAGTTCTTAAAAAGAGAGAGTGAGAACAGGAGAGAGAGCAAGTTGTGTGCCACTGAGTTTCTTCCTGGAAGCCTCTTCATGGTTTATGCCACCCAAAGCATCTCATCTGATCCACAGGGCCACGGGGCAGAAAGCAGGGCACCAGACATACCCACTCTTGGATGCCCCCGTGGATCTGGATAGTCTATCAACATCATCCCTCTCCCACCCCAGACTTCTGTTTGGAGAGGTGAGGCATCCTTTCAAGGGACAACTCACCAACATTTAACTCTTGTTTTCTTTCCAATGTACTCTTCCTCTCCCAGTGCAGGATGAAAAACAAATTTTTAAAAAACTTTTTGCTCTGTTGACGGAAAAAAATGCACAACCTAAAAGGTGAGAGTTATGTTTTATTTGGTGGACAAAACTGAGGACTTAAGCCTGGGACACAGCATCTCAGATAACTCTGAGAGACTGCTCCAACGAGGCAAGAGAGGGGGAGCCAGGATGTATAGGAGTTTTGGCAACAAAGACCAGGTAGTCAGAACATCAAACGATTACTGGGAATTAAGGAAAACCAGATTATCTCAAGTTAAGGAATTTAGTGCTTTTCTATGTACTAGAAGATGCAAGAGTCTGGGCTCACTGAAATCACTCCTTTGATATGCGAGCTATCTGGGGCCAGTATCCTGTGCTCTCTCATCCTGAGCGTGCTCAGGGTGTACCTTTGGGAGTGGCTGCATTGGCTGACTGCTAGTTGGGGGATTGCGGGGCACCCTGCCTCTATCCTGAGTTGCCTCAGGACTCACCATCCTGGTGGCTGTAATGTGATGGCTTGATGGCTGTGACATCCTTTGTTTACTGATATGGCACCAATGTTTTTCATTCACAGCTCTCAGGTAGGAATGAAAGGAGGTCAGGGCAAAGTGGAACTCACTTATCAAGTATTTTTTCCAACCTTTCTGCCTTATACTTGGTCCTGGAGATTCAAACTTTAAAAGCAAGGAAACAAATGAACAAAAACGAGAAGTTGCTGCTTTGGGAGTTTCCTGGTGGTCCAGTGGTTAGGACTCTGTGCTTTCACTGCCAAGGGCCCGGCGTTCAATCCCTGGTCTGGCAACTAAGATCCTGCAAGCCGTACGGCATGGCCAAAAAGAAAAGGAAGTGGCTGCCTTGGTTCTCTAGTTCCATTATCTTTGGGATGTCAGTGGCCTAACTTCCATCCCACTGCACTATTGGGGATGGGCTAGGGAAACAAAAGAAAACAGAGGGGACCACATCCATTACTATTTTGGAACATCTTTGGGGTTCAGATTATGGTAATTTGGTTCAATATCCAAGGTAGTCTAATAATAATTGAAGGACTTATTGAAAGAATACATTTGAGAAACAGGATTTAGTAATAAATTTAAATAATTATTTTAAAATGGATCATAAATTTATGTTTGTCCTAGATTCCTGCAGTTTTCTCCATTTCTTAGCTCAAGCCACAACTTACCCTATCAACAACTTTTTTTTTCTACAGAAATCCATTAACAATTTATATCTGTAAAGAGCAATTTTGATCATTTGACTGCTGTGAAAAGCAGTGGTTTGCTTTCAGCAAAGGTGACGTTTTGCCCCTAATCAAGTAAGAGAATAGCTGTGTGAGGAGCTGTTATCTTGGTGCTAAAAAAATGGAGACTGTGCATCCCTAACAAAGAATGTGTTTGCAAGCTGTTGATCCCAGGGGAGATTTAGAGGAGGAAGTTAATATTTTCTTGCTAAATTCTATATCACCATAATACTTTGAATTGATTGTAAATAATGCAAAGGTTTGTATGAGTGAAAATTATCTATATACAAAGAGCTGCAGGAAAGTAAATTTAGCTGCTGAAGATATATATGTTATAAAGCTTTTTATTAAGTGGTTAATATTACATTCTTCTCCCAATATTTTCCACATTCTTCGTACTACTACTCAACTATGTTACAAGAGGAATTTATTACATTCATTGTATTCCCATTAATCTTTAAAAAAATATTATATTGCTTTTCATTTTATTTCACTACTATTGTTTTTCCACTAAGCAATGATTTTTACCATGAGGCTGAAATCAATAGACATTTAACAAGTACTATACACAGGTTTATCATCAATCAAAAACCCCAAGGACCTAACACAGCACTTACTAAAATTGACTTTGAATTCATCCTTGCTATTGTATTTTGTGAAACTTCTTTTAGAGGCTCTGGTTCATTTTACTGAGAAAATGATGCACTCCTCAATAATAATTGACAAAAGATTTAAGGAAATGTAATTCAGAAAAAAAAATCATTTACTGCACATAGCTGAAACACGAAAACTTGGAACCCTTTTCTTCCACACTCCTTCTGCCTTGGTAATACCGTAGAGAAGGATATTTTGTGACTAATTTGGTTTTATGTAATTTTTACACAGCAAACCTTCACTCAAAAGGAGATTGAAGATAGAGTGTTTGCTTTCCAGGAAGGGAAAACCAAACTAATATATTTGAGGAAAAGCTGCAAAAAAAACCCATGAAGTTGCCTTTGGTTATCTGATTATACCTACCTACCGCCAAGTCATGAAACTAAAACAAGTCAAAAACATAAGGATCAAGTTATTAAAATGATTGTAGCACTTTAGAATTAGAATATAGCACTAAATACTACTAGAAGGGAAAATATATAGTTAACATTAAGGAAAGTTGAAAATATGTGTACGGATGGACCTACAGATCAAAAGAATCTAGGTACTGCTAGATTCTTTTGATCTGTAGGTTGATTCAAACTCAATTTTAGTAAGTGCTGTGTTAGGTCCTTGGGGTTTTTGATTGATGATAAACCTGTGTATAGTACTTGTTAAATGTCTATTGATTTCAGCCTCATGGTAAAAATCATTCCTTAGGTATAAAGACCCAGAGATGACAGAAATGAGCTGTCATGCCAGGACCTCAAACTTTTTGTACATCAGTTTCCTTGTATAATCCTCCGTCATCTGGTTACCTCTTCCTTTATTGTAGCCTATCACAGTCCAACCTGCAGTACTTCTTTGGGTCCTGGAACCCGCCTGCGGGTTTCTGCCACCTGTCAGGAGGAATTTGATGGCTGAGTGTTTACCAAAGAATAATTCTTACTTATATTAACATGGCACAGCATCAACAGGGCTATAGGAGCACTCTCCCTCCACCTAGAGAAACTTGTAGCCATTATTTCTACACGTTATCCTCACTAAATTGAACTCAGTATTGTTTGAAATGGCAATGCTGTATGTATATGCATGTATAAGGTTGTAAAGGAAACTTCTTAGGGAATGTTTTGTTTCTTCTTTTTTTTTTAATTAATTTTTATTGGAGTATAGTTGCTTTACAACGTTGTGTTAGTTTCTGCTATACGGCAAAGTGAATCAGTTATATGTATACATATATCCCCTCTTTCTTAGATTTCCTTCCCATTTAGGTCACCACAGAACATCAAGTAGAGTTCCCTGTGCTCTACAGTAGGTTTTCATTAGTTATTTTATTCATAGTAGTGTATATATGTCAATCTCAGTCTCCCAATTCATCCCACCCCCAACAGGGGAATGTTTTGATAGTTGAGAAAAGGAAAAGAAAGGAAAGGAGTAAAGGAGTAAACATTTTGTAGAGAATAAAATTTAGCAATTAGAAATAAATCTCTGCAAGAAACTGGGGATATTGTAAGACTAACCATAAAATCTCTGGGCCCTTCTGTAGTCAATCTGTCCTCTGCATAAAAGCTCTCAGAGGGCTACCTCTCCCCTTTCTCCTGCCTTTTGGTTTATAAATTGGAGTCAGGGGTATTTTGTTGAAAAGGACCAGCAAACCAAGAGGGTAGGGCTTCCCTGGTGGCGCAGTGGTTAAGAATCTATCTGCCAATGCAGGGGACACGGGTTCGAGCCCTGGTCCGGGAAGAGCCCACATGCAGCGGAGCAACTAAGCCCATGCGCCACAACTACTGAGCCTGCACTCCAGAGCCCGTGAGCCACAACTACTGAAGCCCGCGTACCTAGAGCCCGTGCTCACAAGAGAAGCCACTGCAGTGAGAAGCCTGCGCACCGCAATGAAGAGTAACCCCTGCTCGCTGCAACTAGAGAAAAGCCCGCACGCAGCAACGAAGACCCAACACAGCCAAAAATAAAAAATAAATAAAATAAATTTTAAAAAACAAAAAGGGGATAAGGCCCATTTAAAAATTGCAGTTTATGAAAAGGCAGAGACTCTGGTCAGGTCCAAGTCTTCTCAAGTTCTCTAAGGCTAATATTATTTTTGCAGAATATGATACTTGAGTATGTGGTAATCTATAAAATATGAGAAGAAAAATGAGGGCAATAACCATCACTCCAAGCTTTAGTTAATATTCCTTTAGAACAGGGTGATTTTTCAGAGCCTTAAATGCTTATAACTGAAAATAGCTTTTATGAATAAGAACAAGGTAGATTCTCGCCAGATCAATACCTTGTTTTCAAGGGGCCAGGTTCTCATTCTATGTAACTATGGAAATCAGACTACACAGGAAGGCAATCTTCCCCAGAGAGAGATGGGTACAAGTGAACCTTCTGATACTGCTAGTGAAATTGAAGTTCCAAATCCAGCTATGTTGATTGAATTCAACACACTCTAATGGGCATATGCTCCCTCTTAGTATGCTTTATTTTAGTAAAGGGGAAAAAAGCACAAATAACATGATTGAAAGGCTTACTCGGCTTCGGAGTGTCATGCCACTGAACAAGCGCGGAAACGCCATCTGCATCAAGAATCTGGAGTCTATTTAATATAACGTCCTTTACATTAAATAATAATAACACATTAGCAGTTGGCTTTAACACATTGTATCTAAGTCAAATTACTGTTATTTTTTCTAACATCTATCTTAAATGTCTCTTTTAAAATTTCAAGTTGTTGGTCCTAATTATACTAAAATTGATCAGTTTAAAAACTATTTTCCTTCCATGACATTAGCACTTGTGTTAGTTTCCTATGACTACTGTAATATATTATCAAAACTTAGTAGCTTAGAATAATACAAATTTGTTACATTACAGTTCGGGAGGTCAGAAGTCCTAAAGGTTTTTACTGTGCTAAAATCAAGGTTTTGGCAGGGCTGCATTCCTTCTGGAGGCTCTAGGAGAGAATCCATCTTCTTGCCTTTTCCAGTTTCTAGAGGGCCCTGATTTCCTTGGCTGGTAGCTCCCTATCATCTGCAAAGCCAGCAATGGCTAATCAAGTCTTTTTCACATCGAATCAATCTTCATATTCATGTGTATCATTATTTTAGGTTCCACATTCATGTGATATCATATGATATTTGTCTTTGTCTGACTTATGTCACTTAGTATGATAATCTCTAGGTCCATGTTGCTGTAATTTCTTTTTTATGGCTGAGTAATATTCAAATATATATATATATATATCACATCTTCTTTATCGATTCATCTGTCAATGGACATTTAGGTTGCTTTTATGTCTTGGCTATTATACATAGTGCTGCTATGAACATTGGGGTGCGTGCATCTTTTCGAATTAGAGTTTTCATTGTTTCTGGATTTATGCCCAGGAGTGGGATTGTAGGATCATACGATAAGTCTATTTTCAGTTTTTTAAGGAACCTCCATACTGTTCTCAGTAGTGGCTGTACCAATTTACATTCCCACCAACAGTGTAGGAGGGGTCCCTTTTATCCACACCCTCTCCAGCATTTATTATTTATTATTATCTTCAATATTTTGGAATAGTTTGAGAAGGATAGGTATAAGTTCTTTATATATTTGGTAGAATTCCTCAGTGAAGCCATCCACTCCTGGACTTTTGTTTGCAAGGACTTTTTAAAATCACAGATTCTATTTCATTTCTAGCAACTGGTCTGTTTCTTCTTTTTTTTTAATTGGAGTAGAGTTGATTGACAATGTTGTGTTAGTTTCAGATGTACAGCAAAGTGATTTGGTTATACATATAAATGTATTCATTCTTTTTCAAATTCTGTTACCAATATAGATTATCACAGAATATTGAGTAGAGTTCCCTGTGCTATACAGTAGGTCCTTGGTTATCTATTTTATATATAGTAGTGTGTGTATGTTAATCCCAAGCTCCTAATTTATCCCTCCTCCCCATGCTACCCCTTTGGTAACCATAAGTTTGTTTTCTAAGTCTGTGAGTCTGTTTCTGTTTTGTAAATAAGTTCATTTGTATCATTTTTTAAAATTAGATTCCACATATGAGTGATATCACTGTCTGTTTTGTCTTGACTCAATCTTGGCAGGCTGTATGTTTGTAGAAATTTGTCCATTTCTTCTAGGTTGTCCAATTTATTGGCATGTAACTGTTCCTCTTATGATTTTTTGTATCTCTGCGGTATTGGTTTTTATTTCTCCTCTTTCATTCTTATTTTGTTTATTCAATTAAATCAGACACAGTTTTAAACAATTGTTAACTCTGTATAATATTAATATGAAATTCCATGAATATACTATGTTTGAAATTGTTTATTAATTTAGATGTTAAAAGATACCCTTAAGGGGAAAACTTATTCTCTTACATCAATAAAGGAATATTAAGGACTTCCCTGGTGGCACAGTGGTTGAGAGTCCGCCTGCCAATGCAGGGGACACGGGTTCGTGCCCCGGTCCGGGAAGATCCCACATGCCGCGGAGCGGCTGGGCCTGTGAGCCATGGCCGCTGAGCCTGCGCGTCCGGAGCCTGTGCTCCACAACGGGAGAGGCCACAACAGTGAGAGGCCCGCGTACCGCAAAAAAACAAAAAAGGAATATTAAGACTGAGCTAATGTTTCCTTCTTATTTAATATTTCTGCTGATAGAATGGCTTTCTGGTATATTATTCCCCTTTTGTATTAGTGACAAATGATAAGTGGCTTGATTTCTAGTAATAGTTACATGTTTTATATGAAATATTCAGTGAATCAAGGAGGCAACTTCTTTTACCTCTCCCTCAAGATGCCAGGGTCTTGCTGTCATTTCCATTCCTCTAGGATTTCCTTCTTCGGTGCTCTGCCCTATGTCAAGTGTAGAAAGTAACTGAACACTTACAAGCACTCAACTGTCTGCAGCTTTGGTGCATCATTTAGAAAGTAAGAATCATTTCTTAGTGAGTGCTGACTGGCACAACACAGCAGGGAAGTAAAGCTGAAAAGAGAAGCCATGAGAAATTTACGTTTCTTTTTGCTTGCGTTTCCTGTCAAACGAGTAAAAGCAGGACTTAAAAATGAATCAAATGTGCTTTAAATAAACTTTCAAGGTTGCAGTCAAAACATTATTTTTTAACTTCCAAATGATCAATATGTATCGTTCCTCACAGAATTATTAGAAACTACTCCGTACAGATTTATTTGAGGTTGTAGGGCTATAACTATGAAAACTAGTTTTATGACAAACAAGCTTGTGGAGTATTTTGTATTTTTCATATACTTGAACTATATATATAGGACACAAAAGGCTACTTTAAAAGGGTAACCGATCACCATACTTTTCTGTAGAAGGTTTTTGCACTAAGAAGTTTCAGTTACTCCAAATACTTTCCCTTCAAAACACAGTAATAAAACTAAAGGCCCAGGAATTCCCTGGCAGTCCAGTCATTAAGACTGCATGCTTCCACTGCAGGGGGCACGGGTTCCATCCCTGGTCCGGGAACTAAGTTCCCTTGTTCTGTTAAAGATGACTGCAGTGTAATACATGTGCCTTGCAGTGTGTCGTGCAGGATGCCCAGAATATCTGCAGTGATGACCTTCATGAATTGCAGCCTAAGCTCTTCATTTCCACCCCTGATCTCATAAAGCCATTTTCTGCACAATTATTTTGGAAAATAACTTCCTTTGACACTTTTGTCACTGTTAAATTTCTACTTCGTGGGTGGGGGGTATATATTCTCAGATCCTTAAGACCTGAACTTGTGTCTTAATTGCTCTTGATATTGAGTGATAATTATTTTCTTTGTTTTGCCTCCAGTGACATAATGTGGTTCTGTTATATTGGATCTTTGACCTCTTTAGAAATCCCTTTGGACGCTAAATATTTTTCTAAGTTTCTGCCATCGACCTTCTCATTATATCCTCTACTTTGGCAATCTCATCCATTTTCATGGCTTTACTTTTACGTTTTATTTTTATGAACGTGACTCCCAAATCAGTATCTCCAATCTGAACTTTTCCCTTCACACATCGACCTGCTTGACGGACAGCGTCACCTAGATGTTTTGCTGGTATCTCCATCCCAAAATGAATTCATCAAGGTCCCTTCCCACCCTTGCTCTCACCCAGGCTAAGCTTTGTCTTGTGTGTTTGTTTTGTTTTGTTTTTTTCTGGCTGCGCTGTGCGGCATGTGGGATCTTAGTTCCCCGACCAGGGATGGAACCCATGCCCCACGAAGCGGAAGCACGGAGTCTTAACCACTGGACCGCCAGGGAAGTCCCAGGCTAAGCTTTCTCTTACTTTCCTATTTCTGTTCAGGGCATTACTGCCCTTCCAAGTTTTAGGTTCCAAACCTTGAGTTCAGCTTTGACTTTCGGCTTCCCCTTTTCTTTACGTGCCATCAGCTGTTTAGACTGGCCAAAGAAATCTTTGTATAGCTTCTATCTTCCCAATGTTATCCCCCAGCAGCTCTCATAAATCTCTCCTAGAGAAAGGTTTCTTTTTTTAATTTTTTATTGGAGTATAATTGCTTTACCATGTTGTGTTAGTTTCTGCTGTACAATGAAGTGAATCAGCTACAGGTATACATATAACCCCTCTCTGTTGGACCTCCCTCCCCATCCCCTTCCCACCCATCTAGGTCATCACAGAGCACCGAGCTGAGCTCCCTATGGATTAAACACCTAAATGTAAGACCGGACACTATAAAACTCTTAGAGTAAAACATAGGAAAAACACTCTTTAACATAAATCACAGCAAGATCTTTTATGACCCACTTCCTAGAGTAATGAAAATAAAAACAAAAATAAGCAAATGGGACCTAATTAAACTGAAAAGCTTTTGCACAGCAAAGGAAACCATAAACAAGATGAAAAGACAACCCTCAGAATGGGAGAAAATATTTGCAAACAAAGCAACGGACAAAGGATCAATCTCCAAAATATACTAACAACTCATGCAGCTCAATAAAAACAAAACAAAACAAAACAAAACAAAAAAACAAAAAAAAAATGGGCGGAAGACCTAAATAGACATTTCACGAAAGAAAGTTTTCTTAATTAGCCTCTTTACCTTCTGCCTCTTCTTCTATTTTGTGCTAAGGATTTCCAGCTAGAGCTGCTCTTCTAAAGGACAACACTGACTTTAAGGCAACATAATCTAGAAGAGTTGAGCTCCCAAATCTGCAGTGAGCTAAGGGTGGAGGATTATTTAAGCCACTTTATCTTTCATTCCCTATTTCTTATCTGTATTGTGGATACTAATAATTTCTACAAACGATAATTGTTGCAATTGCATGAAAACATGCGCATAAAATATTTTTCCCTGGCACTTTATTAGCACTCAATAGATGGTAACAGTTATTATTACCATGTCACTTTGCTGCTCAAAATTGTCTGTGGTGGGAATTCCCTGGTGGTCCAGTGGTTAGGACTCGTCGCTTTCACTGCTGGGGCCGGGGTTGGATCCCTGGTTGGGGAACTAAGATCCCGCAAGCCTCGTAGTGCAGCCAAAACGAGAAAAAGTCAGTGGTGCCATAATGTCCACCAAATGGTGCAGCTCTAACCTACCTTTCCAGTGCTGAATCCCACTTACTGACCTTCACAAACTCTTTTCAGTCATGCATGCTGAACCTCTACACATTTCATTTACCTAAGATGCTTCTTACTTTCTCATTTGTCTTATAGCTATTTATTTAATTTCCCTGTGTGAGTCAACATTCTGTTAATTACAACTGACCTATACTCTTTTCACAGTAAAGTTAAGTAAAAAAGAGGGAAATTATTAACTCACACGTGTGGGCCAGGTGGAGACTGCAAGGCTGTCAGGTTTCACGGAAGCCACTCCCTGGGTCACAAGCATTTTGGGACCACATGGGCTCCACTTCTTTCTACACGTCAACTTTATTGCCTGCCCCAGCATTGGCTTTCTCTGCTTCTCCTTAAACCCTGCCAGCAACACACTTCCCAGTGGTATGCCTTGTTATTTCCATCCATTTAGTTCCACACACAGATCAAATGACCCTGCATTGCAATTCCAAATTTCTGGGACAGTGTGCCAGGCAGTTCTCAGAGCAAGTCCATTCAGGGTAGGATGCTCCAAACATGGTTAAGATCAGAAAATAAGATCATTAGAGCATGAGTAGTGTCTTATCATCTTTATTTTTCTCATCATTCTTGCAAATTGTGACTTGTATAGACCCCCTTCAGTAAATATTTATAGAAAGATCTGAAATTTTCTATTGTGAGTTTGCTAAAAAGCAATACGGATATTGGGTGAAGATAAATTTGTAATTTATTTAGTCTGCAGAGAATGATATAGACTTGATTGGAAGCTCCAAGACCTCACAACGCAATGGAAAATTTTGCCAAAAAGTGAAGGACACAGGAAAAGAGGCTCAACATCACCAATTATTAGAGACATGCAAATCAAAACCATAATGAGGTATCATCTCACACTTGTCAGAATGGCCATCATCAAAAAATCTACAAACAATAAGTGCTGGAGAGGGTGTGGAGAAAAGGGAACCCTCCTACACTGCTGGTAGGAATGTAAATTGGTACAGCCACTATGGAAAACAATATGGAGGTTCCTCAGAAAACTAAAAGTCGCACTACCATATGATCCGACAATTCCACTCCTGCATATACATCTGGAAAAAAACCGAAAACACTAATTTGAAAAGATACATGCACCTCTATGTTTATAGCAGCACTATTTACAATAGCCAAGACATGGAAGCAACCCAAATGCCCATCAATAGATGATTGGCTTAAGATGTGGTATACACACACACACACACACGCACACACACACACACACACACAATGGAATGTTACTCAGCCATAAAAAAGAATGAAATATTTCCAGTTGCAGCAACATGGGTGGACCTAGAGAATATTATGTTTAGTGAAGTAAGTCAGACAGAGAAAGACAAATACTATATGATATCCCTTATATGTGGAATCTAAAAAATAATACAAATGAATGTATATACAAAACAGAAATAGATTCACAGACTTACAGTTACCAAAGTGTGTGTGGGGGGAAATTTAGGGGTACGGGATTAATAGATACAAACTACCATACATAAAACAGAGAAGCAACAAGGATTTATTGTATCACACAGGGAGGTATATGCAATATCTTGTAGTAACCTATAATGGAATATAATCTGCAAAAATACTGAATCACTATGCTGTATAACTGAAACTAACATAATATTGTCAATCAACTATACTTCAATTTAAAAGAGATCCTCAGTTTGTCCCAAAGTTTAAGAAATGCTCATCAAGGGCTTCCCTGGTGGCACAGTGGTTGAGAGTCTGCCTGCCGATGCAGGGGACATGGGTTCGTGCCCCGGTCCGGGAAGATCCCACGTGCCGCGGAGCGGCTGGGCCCGTGAGCCATGGCAGCTGAGCCTGTGCGTCCGGACCCTGTGCTCCACAACGGGAGAGGCCACAACAGTGAGAGGCCCGCATACAGCAAAACAAAATAAAACAAAAAGAAATGCTCATCAAAATGAGCTATTAATTTTAAATTATGAAATTGTTTTAAAAGCTTGACAAAACATAGTTCTACTAAGAATTCCTGGGAAACCGGTCCTTTTCTACACTGTTGATGGGACTATAAGCTGGTCAAACATTTTGGAAGGGCAATTTAGCAACATCTGACTAAATTGAAATCACAAATTGCTTTGATTCAACAAATCTTTATTGGGGAATTTATCGCATACATACTTACTTGCTCAGATAATCAAATATATGCACAAGGAAGGCCACTGCAGCATTTTTTTTTTTTTTTTTTTTTTTTTTTTTTTTTTTTTCAATACGCGGGCCTCTCACGGTTGTGGCCTTTCCCTTTGCGGAGCACAGGCCCCGGACGCGCTGGCCCAGCAGCCATGGCTCACGGGCCCAGCCACTCCGCAGCATGTGGGATCCTCCTGGACCGGGGCACGAACCCGTGTCCACTGCATTGGCAGGCGGACTCTCAACCACTGCGCCACCAGGGAAGCCCTGCAGCATTTTTATAGTTAAAAAAAAAAAGAAAAGAACCAACTTGTTCCTCCATGAAATAATTAATTAAATTACCTTCATTTATACCATGGAATATCATAGGGTCATTACAAAGAATGATGATATAGAAAATTTGTAAATTAATTTTTAAGAGAAAAAAGTAAAGTGGGAGACTGTCCAGCTGAGCGGTATGAGTAGATTTGTTAAGAAAGCAGTGGTGATAAGCACATATTGCTTATATATGCAGAAGAAATTTTTTTTTTTTTTTTTTTTTTGCTACCGTGGGGCTCGTGGGATCTTAGTTCCCCCACCAGGGATTGAACCTGGGACCTTGGCAGTGAGATTACAGAGTCCTAACCACTGGACCACCAGGGAAAAGAAGAAAATTCTTAAGAATAAATAAACCATTGTTGAGTCAAGTAACAGGGTGGGACTTGATCCTGGAGGTTAGGAATGGAGGAAGATGTTTATTTTCTATTTTATGTCTTTCTTTGCTGTTTGAAAATTTTATGTAATTTTAAAATTAATGGCACCTAATTAGCAATTTTAGGAAGTCTCAGAACCATGGATATTTGGAATTTACAAATCAAATTTTACATTATCTTTCTTCCCTGTCCACTTACCCTTATATGTATAAAAAAATACATGTCATTAAGACTTATAAATACAGGGAGAATTTTTTTTTTTTTTTGGCCGCTCGGCATGTTCCCTTACCAGGCATGTGGAATCTTAATCCCCTGACCAGGGATTGAACCCGTGCCCCTTGCATTGGGAGTGCAGAGTCTTAACCACTGGACCACCAGGGAAGTCCAATACAGACAAAACTTTGAGCTCTCTTCCCCTACCCCTTCACACCACTTCTGATAGAGCTGTTAAGAAGTAATATTCTCCTCAACAAGTAGCCTTGCTAGGGAATGTATGAGGAACAGGTTGAAAAATGCACGTTTATTGAGAACACACCTCCCATGTGCTGCACATTGAACTAGGGGCTTAGGAGTCAAATGATTCACAAAACAAAGGCTTTGGATAACAGGATGATTAGAACAAATTATGAAGAGTTAGCTATAACTTTTTTTTTTTTAAGTGCTTTGTGCCCGTTGGTGGAGGGTGGAGCAAGAAGGAAGGTGTTTAGGCTTTTTTTTTCTTTCTTTCTTTTTTTTTTTTTGCGGTACGCGGGCCTCTCACTGTTGTGGCCCCTCCCGTTGCGGAGCACAGGCTCCGGACGCACAGGCTCAGCGGGCATGGCTCACAGGCCCAGCCACTCTATGGCATGTGGGATCTTCCCGGACCGGGGCACGAAGTCGTGTCCCCTGCATCGGCAGGCGGACTCTCAACCACTGCGCCACCAGGGAAACCCTCTTTCTTTCTTTTTTTACAAAATTGGTACAAGGGCCATGAGTCAGAGGGAGGGAAGGGAAGGCAGAAATTAGAAAACTACAGGTCTAGAACAGTATGATCTGAAGGATCCCGAAGTGATGGTTAGAAAACAGGTTTCTAGGGCCAAACTCCAGTCTACTTAGTCAGACTTTCTAGAGGTGTGGCCTGAGAATCTGCCTTTAAGTCAAATTATTCAAGTGATCTTTATGTACACTAAAGTTTTAGAGGTTCTGCTGTAAGATAATTCAGATCCTGAAGGATAAGCCCTACCTGGACTGAGAGGTAATCTTCTTACATTTATTTTCTCCTTAGATTTCTAGGATGGTAGTAAGGTCCCACATTAAGCATGCACTAGATGTTAGTGGGTAAACTCGTGGTAAAGAAATTGAGAAAAGATTGTTATGTTAAGAAAACAATTGGACTGGAAATTTAGACTCTCTCGAGAAGACAATACAAAAATCAATATTGTGACAAAATGTAAGAGAAAAGAAAAAATTAAATTAGATCTAAAGCACAGATTAAGTTTGTGAAAGGGAAAGCTACAGCCTGTGTTTTTGCAGTTCATCTGATAGAGTGTAACAACTGAGCATCTATCTTGCCTTCTTTCGAGTCTACTTGCTATAACTTTTGATTATAGATAATTTTGTTGATAAAAAGTAGAGTCCCCAAAATATTTGAAAGGCAGTTGTAAAGAAGTTCCTAAAGTTTAGAGAGCATCATTGCTCATCCTGTATAGTCTAGGATATTTTAGATAATATGAGGATAAGTGTAAATCTATATCTATGACTGTCAAAAATAAACAGAATTGAATTTAGTTCAATGGGCATTTATTGACTACTTAATTTTACCTTGAAATGTGCCAAGGAATATTAGAGAAGGGAGCCTGGATATAAGACACAGTGTCTACCCTCAAAGGGCTTACAGGCTCATGAGCAAGGCTCATCTATAGACTAACTATAATAAAAGGCAAGATGAGGGATTTCGAATTAAAATGCAGTAGGGGGCGTGGGATGAATTGGGAGACTGGGATTGACATATATACACTACTATGTATAAAATAGATAACTAATGAGAACCTACTGTATAGCACAGGGAACTCTACTCAGTGACCTAAATGGGAAGGAAATCCAGAAAAGAGGGGATATATGTATATGTTTGGCTGATTCACTTTGCTGTACAGCAGAAACTGACACAGCAGTGTAAAGCAACTATACTCCAATAAAAAAAAATGGTATGACATTTAAAAAAAATGCAGTAAGTAGTAGATCAAAGCTACAGGAGCTTTAATGTGTGGTTATTTCTGCATGGGAAGGGGGGGTGGTGGGCTAAGGGAAAGCAGAACAAATCAGTCAACTCTACTCTGGTGACAGATGTATCCAGACTTCACTCCACCAGGAAGACAAAGGAAGACTTCACAGAGGAGCCCTGATTAGAGAGGAAGTCAAGAGGGTGAGGATGTAGAGAGAGGAATAGTGAGCAAGTGAACATTTTTGTAAAGGTACGATAGAGGGTAAGCACTCGGTGGGACTGATCCTGGTCCAGTATATGAACAGAACACTAAACACTCAAATTGATGTTAATTGAATTATTATTACTGCCACTGTTGTTATATTGAAGAATACGTCTGTAAGAATCACAGAAATCAGCAAAACTCCTAAGAAGTTGATGTCCTAAAATGGGAAGAGAGACCTGTGCATTTCCAAGTTCATCACACTTTGACAGCCCTATTTTTTAAAATCCAGAGACCACAAAAGTGATACTCTCTGATGGGTTTCCAATGAGGTAAATGAGATACAATGATGAAAACTTAGAAATATAAGAAAAAGGCACTTTTATATTGCCTTTCCTAAGGCAATTTCTATATTTCTTCTTGGGAGAGATGCTGTGAATCAACTCAGGGGTTCTCTACAGAGATAGCGTATGCCACATTTATGCTTCCAAGATTTATTTTGCTTTATTTCGCGGTTAATTTACGTTTGAATAATTGAGGCTCTCTTAAAAGCATTTTCCTTAGAATAGTATTACTCTTTCTCATTTGCACCTGGCTTTTCCTCATGGAAAGAAAAATAAAAATCCGAATAGGCAATACAAATATCTCTCCTCATTTAACTACCTGTTTATTTAAATATACATGCCATCTTCTTTCTGGGAAGAACGCAAGGACTAGAATTAATCGTTTTAAATGCGGGCCCAGCGTTTCCGGTGCCTTTGGAATCATTTCAATATGTGGCACAGCACCTGCCTCGTGTTTTCAACTTTGATTGGACTCCATTCGCTGCTCCTCTCATGAAAAATGTTTTCCTCGGGAAAGTGTGGTGTGTTTTTAACCGATTCCAATAGACCTTCAACCCATGCTCTCTCTTTGTGTCTGCGGACACAGAAGTGGTTCCCAGACTCCGGGGGGACTTTCTTTTGGACCGATCC
Organism: Phocoena sinus; assembly: GCF_008692025.1. Taxonomy (NCBI): domain Eukaryota; kingdom Metazoa; phylum Chordata; class Mammalia; order Artiodactyla; family Phocoenidae; genus Phocoena; species Phocoena sinus. The sequence goes on along the minus strand of NC_045774.1, from coordinate 69,633,248 downwards.
CCAGACAGACTCCGGCCCTCACCTCTGAGACCCAGCAGGCGGCCTGTCTGGGGCCTCGCGGCCCAGCCCTTCGGATGAGAGCAGGTAGAACCCGCCCGAGACCCAGCAGCCGTGCCCGCGTCGCGGCCTCCGCAGCAGAGACTCTAGCATCCCCGCCCTGTCGGTTTCCGGAGCCCCGGAGCCCCGCCGCGCCCTGGAGAGGCTCCAGCATCCCTCGGCCTGGAGGCCCCGGGCGCCCGCGGCTACCGAACCACGAGCCACAGCCGCCCTGCGGTCTCGATCCACAGCGCCGGGTGGAAGAGCCGCGCCGGCAGATGCCGGGGCTGGGGCTGCTGAGCGCCGGCCCCTGGACGAAGAGCTCGAGCAACCGCGCAGCTGCCAGGCGATCGAGCGCCGTGCCGCGCCAGGGGAGTCCCGTCCCGCCTCGGCCGAGTGGGGACCCGAGGACACGGTTAGCCGAGCAGATCGGAGGCGGCCTCAGCCCGGCTCCAGCCCTGCGCACCTTCCCGGTGGCCGGGGCCCCAGGAGACAGCCGGGGAAGGGAGAAACGGCGGCGGGAGGGCGGGGCGCTCTCCACCCCCTGAGGCCAGCGCTCTCTCCCAGCGTGCTGGGGTTGCTCGGCGCCCCGGTCGGAAGGACGTGCCCAGCCTTAGCCCTGAGCCGTCCGCCGCGCCCGCCGCATCCCTGGCGCGGCCCTCTGGCTCTGTTATCAGGCACAACCCAGCGCCCTTCCTGCCACCAGGCCCTGCTAGTTCAAGAATTTTAGGGGGAAAAAAAAAAGTGCACTAGCGAGTTGGGGGCCGGGGCAGCCCGGGAAACTCGTGAAGCAGGCAGGCAGGCGCGGCCTGGATGCAGCGACCTCTGTGTCCTAAGGGTCTCCCCGGCTGTATTGATCGCAGGGGTGGGGTGGGGGGCTTTTTCTGTCTCCCAGATTTACTCTGAAATCGAGTCTCTTGGGACTGAAGGTCCATATGATTGTATCACGTCCATAGCAGTCGCGCTGTGTCCAAAATGGGCAAGGGCACTCGCGGCGCAGACACTGAGGTCCCCAGAGACGCCAAGTCTCTTGGCCCCGGGGCTTATGCTTGTTTTCTCCGTGGAACGGGCCTCCGAATTCCCCCAGGAACGTCTCAGTAAGTAGGGGTGTGTGTGCGCGTGTGTGCAATGATTCCCGTGAACTGAGTGTTATTACAAGAACAAATGGACGTAAGTACGTCATGTGTACTTGTTGATACACTTTTTTAATGGATAAGAATGAAATTTCTGAGGTCTCGAAGACAAGGTCGACTTGTCAAGGGAAAGTATTTCCAGCCCTCATTTAATTAAAAAAACCTGCACTTCTGTAGAGATTCGATGGACATTCCAGCTAGCACCTTAGACGATTTTGGTGATCAGAACTGAAGCTGTATGCATTCTCATAATAGAACACTTGTCGTACGAACTGCCATTGCAGGTCACTCTTCCTCAAAACTGTAAGCTTCCTCAAGGCAGGGATAGTTTTCATTCACCTTTGATTTTCCCCGTATCAAGCAGTGCCTGGGCATAAGTACTCAATAAATGGTCATTAATTACACCACTCACCCCTAGTCCTTACACTTTCTGTAGATTCTAATACGGAGGAATGCAGGAAGGGGAAGGTGGGGGGAAAGATACCAAATAAAAGTGAAGGACTTAATCTTCCAAGCTGAGGGACATTTGCAAGTCAGTGATAATGCTCAGAAGCAATTTGCTAATCAAATCTTTTTGGTTTTAGGGCTATCATGGGCAGGAAGTGGAAATGACCTACATTCTTGGGCTTTTTGTTTTTAATCAATAAGTGGATACATTTCTCTTTGGATATATTTTCCTTTCTTCTTTTTTTTTTCTTTCTTTCTATAGATTAGGTGTGGTGTAAACCATAATGCTTGAAGTGAAAATGTGTCTTGCTAGCCTTTGATGCCTTAGATGTCCTTGAATTTACTGGTATATGTGGCTAATCTCATATTTCTCAGTTTTTATATTTTAACGGTTATCCTAAGATAACATACATTGGAGAAATCTTGTTTGGACATCTAAAATACTTCACTTGGGAGAGTGAGCTGCAAATATTAAAATCCATTAGCTGCCTTAATTGTTGCTTTTTAAGCTCTCAGTGATACTTTTACATCTTTGTTCCTTAGCCCTTGAGTGTACTCCCCAGCCTCTTCCATTTGTAACTATTTGAAGAACCTGTATTGTTAACATGTAATATCAGCACACATATGCTGTACTATTATTTTAGCTGATAATGGCCTTTATAAGGGGTTCATTTGTGCCCACTCATCTTATATAATGGCACTTAAACATCACCATCACTGATGCATTACAAACATTCATTCTGGACAACATACTGTCTAGAACATTTTCTATTAATACTAGAAATCTCCAGATGCCTCATCACTATCATTGTTTCTGCATTTCTGTAGACAAGTTGTAAGAAAGATTAGCCTTTTGTCTAATTTTCTACTACTAACAAAATATTTGTTTTATTCTGAACTTTAGGCTTAAGCACTTGAATTTTTGTACTACTTCTACTGTTCTGTTCAAGTGCCAAGTGTTCATTCGTTCCAGGTTGTAAATAAAATATGGTTCAGAGTGCCATCTCTATTTGCAGCATCAGGAAAAAATGCTGTTGAATCTGTAATAACTCTCGATAACCTTGTTCTTTTATTTTAGCAACTTCCCCTCCGTTGTGATTTTTAATGGAGTCCTTATTGCTGTCTTTTTTTTTTTCTTGACCTACTTTCTTTTCAAGAGCTTTCATATAGAGCGTGTTTTATGTGGCGGTGATTTCTGTAGTGTGCAGGAGAGTCTTAAATCGCGGCGGAACAGATTAGTTGGCTATCAGTTATTCCAGAAATGTTTCCGTGGTTTAAAAATCACCTGGTTCCAACGTCCACAATTTCACAGTCTGAAATCTATTAAGCTATGCTTTTCATGAGTTTGCTCCGTTCTCCAGACTGAGGATTGGACCTCATTCTGCTCTGACCCAATTGTTATTTTTCTTTGTTGCCTCAACCCCCTAGAGATTGTGTTTCCAAGGGAGAGGCGTTCTTGGGACTGACAAGGAGGGGAGTGGGACGAGATCTGGTACCTCAGGCACTAGATCCCTCCTCCCTCTCCTGGTGAGAAGTCGGAGACAATTTTGACAGTTCATAGTCCCGCTTTGGCTCTCACGCTCTTGGTCCATGGGTGGGTTTTACCTGCTCCCACTTCCCCTGCCTCTGGCCTGCCTTCGGGCCAATCGCAAATGCAGCCCTTGCCCCAGCCCATCCAGAGCTCTCCCTCACCCGTCCTCTTGGGGGACTGGGGCATATGTCCGTAGAAGGCTTCGGAGACTGGGGAAAGCCACGCCGGGATCCGGACGGTCGAGAAGAGAGCCCCTCCCCAAGCTTTTCCCCGCGTCGCGGCCCTCACGTGACCGAGAACAGGCCTCCACCGGCCCGCCCATTTCGTCCGCTGCTGCCCACTTCCCGCTGGGGGTAAGTAAACCGCGGTTTTCCGTACAGCCCAACCCCGCCCTCCTCCTTTCCCCTTCCCTTCACCTCCCTCGGGTTCCCTCGCGCCACTCTCCCCGCCCCCCATCCTCCCCACCGGGCCCTTTGTACGTGCTCGGCGGCGTGCGAGCGCGCCCGGCACGTGACCCCGCCGAACGTGGCATTGTGTTATCACGTGACCCAGGTGCGTACGCGACGGAGCGGGGTGTGAAGATGGCGGACGAAGAGGCCGAGCAGGAGAGGTTGAGTCGCGGCGGAGGCGGCTGCGCCGCGGAGCTGCAGCGCCTGGGTGAGCGGCTCCAGGAGCTGGAGCGACAGCTGCGGGAGAGCCGGGTGCCGGCCGTGGAGGCGGCCACGGAGTACTGTCAGCAGCTGTGCCAGGTGAGGGCGCCTGGGGTCCCCTCCCCCTTTCCCCCTGCTAGAGGGGGAAGAGGGCGAGTGAGCGCTTGGCTGCCGTGCGGTGGTCCTCGCTGCCTTGGCACCGTCTGCGCCGCCGCCCGGGCGGGAGCGGGGGAGTACGAGGAAGGCGCCTTTGTGTGGCTGCCGTTGTGGCGGTTGTTGTCGGCGGCTCCCGGCTGGGGGAAGGGAGTTGTGGTCAGGGCGGAAAATCCCCCCTCCCCTTCCCTTCCCCGAACTCGGGACTGCGCGGTCCCCGCGGCCGAGAGATGCAGACTGCGAGGACTGGAGCCCTCTCCGCCGTAGGAGAGGGTAAGGGGGGAATGGAGGCCAGGTCCCCTTCCTCCTTCTCTTATTGTGCACTGGGGATTACCGCGCCCCCCGCCTCTGCGCCCCCGCGTCCCACTCCAACGGGCCTCCGCCCCCACTGGTTTGATTCCTTTGCCTCCTTTTGCTTTCATCCGTCCCGCCCCCGGCCCCGTTCTCGCTGTCTCCGGGCCTTTGTTGTTCGAGTTTCGCCTTAGGACTGAAGGGGCCTTTGTTGATGTTCCGAGGAGCAGTCCCCGCCGACCCCTTCTAGCTGGGCGAGACGTTCGGGGGTAGGCGGCGCGGAGGTTGTCCCTTCCTGCCTTTACTTGTTAGGAGCACCGCTTCCATGGTAAAGGTTGCTCTCTTCGGTGGAGAGAAGCTGTCCCTGTATGTGTATCCTAGAGTCGGATGTCGCTGTGCAGCGGCTTTTCCAGAGTCCGCTTCTCTTTTGCCTTCACCCTTGGAGGAGTGTGGTTTCCTCTCTGCCCTTCCTCTGTCGTCTCCCCACCCCCCTGTTACTTGGAGCCTTCCCTGTTTGGCCTCCCGGTGGAACGGAGAAGACTGAGGTTCATGTGGACCCGTGCTCAGGTCAGTTTCAGGCCTTTCTTCCTTTTCTTGCACAAGGACACTGCTTTTCAGTAACTGCGTTCTAACCAGGATTTGGAATGTTAATAGCACTGTTTGCTTGATAGAAATCGGGGAGTTTGTGTCTACATTTGGACTTGATTACCTACCCTCCAGTTACGTTTGAAATTTCAAGGTGCTACTGCTGGCTGTGGTCAAGATTTTGGTTAGATTATCTTCTTGAGGAAGAAAAAGAATTTATACGGGTCACATTTAGAGTTAGCTTGTGAACATGTCATTATACAGAAGTTGTTTCGTTAAGATACTGAACTTAAGGTCGAACAATGGTGGACCGTTTTAGCATGTCACACTAGATCACATTTTCACTTTTAACTTTTGGCCTCCAAGTTCTGAAATCTTTCTTTATAAGATCAGGGGTACTTGATCCCATACCCAGAAATTCTCCATCGTTCTATGCACCTTATTGTCGCAAATTATTTGATGGCGGTTATCTTAAAAAGCAAAACAACAAAAAAACTTTGTGAGATTGCATGGTGACTTGTCTGGGAATAAATGCAATGTGAAAGCCACCCACTTAAGGTAATACAGGTCTGGTGAATACCTATGGCATAATTAGATTCTGTCATTCCTTTGAATCCTAGTTTTAAACAATTGTTGAAATTTACTAATTTCACTATCCTGATCGTAAACACTCATTCTTAATTGGTCTTTCAGATTTAAAAATTTATCTTAGATTAAAAAAAACTTTAATAAGATGCCCATGAAAGGAACTCTTTAATTTGTAAGTAAAGTTAGCTTTTCAGTCAGTGAAAAGTATTAAAGTCTAGCTTTGCTGAAAGACATTTTTCAGGTAACAGTTTCCATTGATGGATTTAAGGCTTATTGCTCTAAATAGTCTTGACCAGCAATATGTATAATCAGGATTAATAATTCTGGGAGAGTGGAATCTCATACAAGTTGGACTTAATTTGGAGCATATGCAACATCAGATATTTGTCACTTTAAAATCATTTTTAATGTATGAAACAGTATTCCTTTTTGTCAGCATGAAGGTAATTTCCTGTATTAGTTTTAAGTGATTAGTCTTACAACATGTAAATTGCTTTTATTGAGCAGTGCTACATGAAATAGTAATAAAACAAATGCTGGGTTTGTGGATTTCAAAAATGACATATTGCATGCACTAAAATCCCACAATAATGTAAATGCATTTAAAAGTGATCTCCATTATTCGAATAGTAGAGTGTATCTGATGTTTTAAATTCCCTGTAGAACATTTTATATATATATAGTTTATATATATATGATAAGTTTCCAATTTGGTCTTGCCAGATGGGAGGTAACTTGAAACAGTTGTTTCTTTAAAATTGTATCATAGCCATTATTATTAACATTTTGCTACGAGTTGAGCAGAGCAGTGGTTAACAATTACAGAATTTATTGGAGCAGTTTAAGAACAGTGCTAGAAATACTAGGAGCTAGAAATTATATCTATGTTTCTAACCTGGAGATTATCATTTCACTTTTTCTATCTAAGGTTTTCCTGTAAAACTGGGATAGTCACATGCTTCAGGAAGGCAAAGATGAATAATATTTGTCAGAGTTAGTGAGCTTCAGAGTTAATATTCTGCAAGTGTTGATGCTTAGTGCTTTTAAATGTGAATTAGTTTATATTCTGAATTTTTACCTCAACAAAAGGTGAGTTTCTGGAGAATGTAGTGAAACCTACAGAAATAAAGTTGCTTACTCTTTCTAGTTTATAGATTTTTCTTTCTTTTTGAATGAAGTGTAGGATAGTAACAGATTTCTTGAGTTCTGAGAAGTAAAATAGAAATGAAAAACATTTAAGTTTTTCTTATTGGTAACTATTGTGTTGCTGTTTATATTAGTTTGCTTCCTGGAAGCATGTCCCACTTTTATATGAACGTTTGCTTAAAGCTTAAGAGTAGGAGAAAGGGAAGGTGGTGGAGGATGGGCATATGGGAGTATTTGTCAGAAAATCTTAGATTTCCTTATATCTTTACAAGCTAGCTGTAATCTGGATAATGTTTAATTTTCCTAAAAGCAAATTAGAATAAGAATATAGGATAACCAGAAATAATTTATTGCATTTATTTGTTTCAGTATCATTATATAAAAACAGATTGTAGTTGGAACTTATGGGACTGTTCCATTGTATTAGACTAGGCCAGGATTCACTCACTCATTCAGCATTGTTATTGAATACCTACACCGAGGGCCAGGCAACCATGAGCCTGGTCCCTGGCTTCAAGGATCTTACAGTGTCTGGAGGAAGGTAGACAAGTAATTGTAGTAAACTGTGATTTATATCTTTTATATGGAAGGTTATTTATTTGGGAGTTTGAACAGAAGCATTCCAATAGGAGAATTGTTCTAAAAGGATTTTAAAATGATTCATTTAAAAAGTTAAGCCATCGTAATAGTTGAAGAATGATTTGTTGGAGCATGGTGTTTGTTGACAGCATTACATACTGGACTGGATGACTCGTTGATTAATACATGAGTTGTGACTGTTTATGGTTGTTTACCTTCTGGTGACAGTTATTTTAAAAGGTGGAATTGCAGTTGTGGAAATATGGTTTTGTATCATACACACACGCATGCTTCTTACCTTTGTTCATACCTTAATTCATATAAGCAGCTTCTCAACTGGGCATGGTACTGTTTCCCACTACATTTCTCTCTTAAGGACATTTAGACACACGTGGGGTCAGTTCGGTTACTGCAGTGACTGGGGATGTGATAACTGGCATTTAGTGCCCATGGGCCATGGATATTACATTTTCTGAAGTGACCAGGACAGTCCCACTCCATTAAAATTTATCCCTCTGCCTAAATACCCACAAGTGCCCTTTTGAGAAACAGTGACCAGAAAGAAGAATATATTAGGATTTTTTTTGTCCTTATGTTTTTTCATGTTAATATAGTTATATTAAGAAATGCAGTTAATCTGGAGCAGATCCAGGTCAGTGCTTTTCAACCATATATAAATGCACACACTGAGCTTCATTGCACATTGAACTTGAAAATTTCTACTTTCTTAGCAGAAATTATGAGCAATTACTTAAACAATTACTAAAACAATTCACTTTTACTAGGTTAAGGAGGGTAGCAAAGTCAGCATACTTAGTTATCCTGATTAAAGCAGAGATTTGACCTTTTGATAAAATTGAAATTATGTGCTTTTAAGAAAGCATTTAATGCAAGGACTAGGTTTAAATGTTAGGGAATATAAGATACAGGAGACTCTAGTAGGATATAAACTAATAAGATTTAAATATCACTTCAGAATGACAATTGAAGACATGTCAAAAGGCTGTGTATCATTAACACATTTGCTTGATTTTTTATTCCCCTTTTTTAAATTGAAAATGTGGTACATTAAAATGGTTTTTAAAAATTCAAAGACCAAGAAAGGGCATACACTGAAAACTTGCTCTCCTTCCCACCCTAGGCCTCCAGTCACCTTCCACAAAGACAGTCCCCTAATAGTATTTTATGTGTCTTCCCAGAAATGCTGTTTACTCTTCTTTTTTTTCCGGCACGCGGTCCCCTCACTGTTGTGGCCTCTCCCGTTGTGGAGCACAGGCTTCAGACGCGCGGGCTCAGTGGCCATAGCTCACGGGCCCAGCCGCTCCGCGGCATGTGGGATCTTCCTGGACCCGGGCACGAACCTGCGTCCCCTACATCGGCAGGCGGACTCTCAACCACTGCGCCACCAAGGAAGCCCTACTCTCTTTTTTTTTTTAATTAAAAAATCAAGACATACTGTATACTGCATCTTTTTTTTTTTTGCGGTACACGGGCCTCTCACTGTTGTGGCCTCTCCCGTTGCGGAGCACAGGCTTCGGATGCGCAGGCTCAGCAGCCATGGTTCACGGGCCCAGCCGCTCCGCGGCACGTGGGATCTTCCCGGACCGGGGTACGAACCCGTGTTCCCTGCGTTGGCAGGCAGACTCTCAACCACTGCGCCACCAGGGAAGCCCTATACTGCATCTTTTTTCTTCACCAAAAAAAGGTATCTTTGAGATCATTCTGTAGCTGCCCACGTAAATCTATGGCTTTCTGTTTTAAACTGTGTAATAATTCTAGTCTGCAGCTGTGTCTAATTAATCAGTTAATTGTTGGTGGTTATTTAGAAGAGTAAGTTAATTTTGTGTGTAGTAATTTCAGTAGAGTTCAGAATAGGTAGTAAGCACATCAGGCTGGGTTATCAGACAGAAGGCTTTACTAAAAAGGTAGGATTTGACATAGACCTTAATGCCTTTATTAACTGTGTTTAGTGCCTTGTTGGTATAAGAAACAAATGAAATTAAAACTGTTGAGAACTACTGTTTAAATTATGCAGTTACAGTATATCTTTGTATATATTTCTTTCATCTGTTTGATACAAGTTGATTCTTTTGTTTGTCTGCATGTTTTGCTTAGCTTTAATGGTAGAGGCAAAAATTTTGAAAATACTTAAATATTTTCCTTGAGAAACTCGACTTTCTTTTGATTATTAGAGACCATCTTAAGTTAATTTGTAGGTCACTTCAAATCAGAAGATAAGATAGCTTGCTTGTTAATTAGTGATAATTACTTTAGGTATTGAGGGAGTAATAAGTCATTTAAACTTTAAAAGTTTAGGTAATGCTCAGGGGAAATAATTTGTTAAGTGTTCATAATTAGTATGATTGCATGCTGGAGATATTAAATTCTGCTTTCCAGAATATACTTATACCAGTTTCAGCAAAGGAAAACTTTACCAATTTTTCTTGCCTCCTTCTTAACACTTCTTGATCCTAAATTAAAATGGGGGAAGAGGTATTTTGCAATTGCCATTCATGATATTTTATATGACTAATCTGCAAAACCAAGGATTTTTGAAAATGTATGGTCTTAACTGTATGAAACTGCTGCTGTACTTATTTTCCTGGAGATTCTGTCAAAGTTGAGAAATTACCTTATTTTTCCCAACTCCCACACGTAAATTCAGTTCATAAACCAATCAATGTGTGAGTAGCCTTGCTTATAAAATGGAAAGTTTACTTTTTATTAATGTGTTTGTCAGACACGCTGTGTAACTTTTAGCTATTTATTGTTTTCCAGGAGAGCCTCTTGATTCATTGTTTCTCTTATCATTTAGAGTTGCACAGTGCACCTCATAGGAAAAAATGTTACCTTTTCCCACCTTACATATATTTAGCCAAGAAGATTTGTTAAAGTTCAATCAGTTACATCTTAATTTATTTTAAACATATTGAAATTCCTCTTATATGGGAGCACTAAGGGAGCTATGGAGAATTATGGCATGGATAGAGCTTACAAAATCTGGTACATATATTAATAGTTAAGCAAGTAATACTATTAGATAGTAAAGTATCTAGTGATTAATACAATAAGTAGAGTGTGAATTAAGAAAACTAGAGCATTTTAAAATTACACTAGCTAAAAATTGAAAGGAAAGGAAAGGAAAACACTATTTACATTGGGTCTTGAATGTGGATAACTAAAGTGGGAAGGATGGGAATAAACCTCAGAGATCTGGAACAACTTTTCAAACTGGAATATTGGAGAAAAATGTCATGGGTTGGGATGAAAAATAGGATAGAAAAGGTAGATTAGAACCAGACTTAGAGTTTAAGATCCAAACCAAGGAATTTTAACTGATCCTGTAAGCATAGATAATATATGGTTACATTTCTTAAAGACTTACCCTTCCAAGGTTGAGGCATTGAAATTTTAAAAAGTTCAGAATGTTAGAGCCTTTGGTTTTTCTTGAAGTATCCTGTGTCAGTTACTGCCATTACTCAAAAACACAGTGGCTTTAAAAGAACAGCCTTTTTTATTACTGTTCTCAAGTCTATGGGTCTTTTGGGTCGTTCTGCAGTCAGCTGGTAGGTTGTCTGGGGCTGAATGATCCCAGATGGTCTCACTCATATGTCTTGTGGTTGGTGGATTGGTTGAGGGGCCCCAGTTAAGTTGGCTCATCTCTGCTCCACTCTTACCCTCTAGTAACGTAGCCTGAGTTTCTTTACTTTGCAACAGGAAAGCCAGTTCTGTAGCACAACTGCTTTTCAAGCCTCTGCTTGTGTCATGTTCGCCATTGTCCCATTGCGTCTAGTAGTCATACCCAGCCTCTTCGTGGGTACAGGGAGATGTGATGCTTCAGGGAGCAATTTTGTAACAGTCTATGACATATCCCACTTCTGTTTATTCTCCAGTGCAATTCCGGGCACTTTATTGGGTGAGATTTTAATTTTTTGTTTCTATAGCCCCACCTCTGCTTTCTTTCTTGTCATACATATTCTGTCATCAAAGCACATCCAATTACTCCTTTTCTCCTTGATTGGCAAAAGGCATTTCTATTCCTGCTTTCTAATTTAAATTTCCAAATAGAAGAAGGGCATCCCACTCCATCACTGTAACTTTGGAAAGTTTGTGGAACAACTTCTTATTTGCCATGGTTCTTTACCTTAATATTAAACCTGGTCTGTATGTGGTGTTTTGTGTTGTCTCTACCTTGTACAGTTTAGTAATAACATCCTAGTTCTTGTCCTAATATTTGAACTTCTTTTTCCTTTTAACTGATGAACTTGCTTTTAACCTTCCATTCAGTTTGTGAAATTCCCCCAACATCCTGCTTTTATCCTTCTACCTCAGTGGCAGTCCAGTACTCATGACAGTGTTTCTCAAATTTGTGTTTGCAGAAACCCAAGAGAGTCTGTAGACTTTAGAGTTACTCAGCTCAGAGTAAGATGTAACTTTTTTTTTACGTCGCCACTTAGTTGTCCACTGAAAAAATTATCACAAAAAAATACTTATCTTTACTGTGTGTGATGCATTCTATTTTCATTTACTGTTATTGTTTTTAAAAGCTGCTCTTGATTTTATGATCCATTCATACGTCATAACCAAGAAATTGGAAAACACTGCTTATAGGGAATCAATGGGCTCAATTCAGTAATAAGCACAAACATAGGTACTCCTAAGTTGTAAGGTGGCCTTCTAGTCTAGTTGATTCAGAAAATTCATAGTTTTATTTATGAGGAGCATCAAAATTAAAATACAATTTTAAATTTAAATGACTGCTAAAAACCCAGCATATGTCCATGGAATCAATTTGAGAAATACTGGTACATAGGATCAAATCCAAATTTAAGCTTGAGCCCAGTGGTCTCCGTGCTCTATTGTTTACTTTTTAAAAATATTTTCACTGTTCAGCAGGAACTTTCTGCTCCATCTAAATTGTTCATTCCTCATTTTACTGCCTTTGTGACTTTGTTCAGAGGAGCAATGTTATGCAGTGAAAAGTCAAATGGCTTTGGGTTCAAATAGGAGGTCCCCAACTATCAAGACAAGATTTTTGCTCATGCTTTGTTTGGGGTGAGGGTGAACCTTGGAGTTAGAGTCTAGACCAAACAGATTGAAGAGGAAGAGAATTAATGTTCAAAACAGGCACTGTTACGCTTTACTAACAATGAATTGTTTAATCTGAAGACTTGTGAGATCATAGGATTAAAAAGCGTTTAGTCTGTTTAAATATCTGTTTACCCAAATTGACTCTTAGGGCCTCATCATTGCTATATAATACTTGTTCAGTATGACATTGATTTATCAGAAAATGTTCAGTTTTATTAGGCATTTGTTTAGGAAGACTGAGATATATGGTTTAATGGCTAAAATGAAGCAGTTCTTTAAAAAATGAATTTCAAATATATGGATAATATATTCGTGTGGAACATTTGGCATCCTTATTGATGCCTGACGTATAGGCAATGTTATGTTTTAAGTTTATCACTCCTAGATACAGATTTTACATTTAGAAAGAGGTAATCTAAATTCAGAAGTAGTAAGTAATTGACTTGATCCCCATCCCAGTCATTTTTTTTGTTTGTTTTTTTGGATTGAACCTCCCCCGCCCCACTCCCCTGCAGTGAAAGCACCAGGGAATTCCCTGCGTGAAGGTATTTTCTAGGAAGGGTTTCTGAGTGCTTGTCATAACTGTTGCTCCTTAGTAATTCAGAATGAACTCTAGTACGTAAAACTGAATATGTTGGCAAGAATGAGTCGGACCTAGTATATTTAATATCGTGACCTATTTAGTGTTTCTGAAAAGGCAATCTGATGTTGTAAATGCTGCCTAAAGAGAAATTATTTTTAACACCAGAAGACCTTTGAGGATTTACGTATCTTGAATGAAAACATTTGTGGTGTTTGGTGCCCCTCCTCACCGAATTATCTTTTATAAATCTTGTTTTAGTTGATGAAGAAAACCTACCCTCCAGATTCTTTCATATATTCTTTGCTTGACAGCTCATTAGATACTGTAGATTAAAAGTGTTGGAATTCTAAGGACACCAATTTTAATTTTCATGAATTTGTTTATTGTGACCTTTGGCATGCTACTTAAGACTTTTCTGGGGTTTTTTTGTTTGTTTGTTTTTGTTTTTTATCCTTGACATGGAGATGCTACAGACTTTTGCTGGTTGTTGGTATAAGAATGGATCAAAGGCATGATTATTTAAAACGATTGTTGTTGTATAAAGTAACATTTTCATTTACATTTAGAGACTACTTTGGAAACACCTTTGATGTTTTATACGTGATAGTGACCTAGAATAATGTTATTACATTAATAATTCTATCATTTTGAAGTCATCTATTATTGTCATTTTGAAAATAGCATTAGATTACTGATTAACCAGCTTGTTTAAAGCCTACATTTTAGAGAAGGCAGGATTAGATTTTATAATAATTTATGAAAGGTCTTTTTGTCACGGGGGGCATGCAGATTACTCAATGTGTGTGAATGTGCCAGGAGAAGATTATTGGCTTTGCAATTAAAATCTTTTCCTTTGTCCAAAATTTTAAACCTGGGATTTGAGAGGCTGGGATGAGAAAAGCTAGTATTTACCTAGTAACTAAAAGTATAGATTTTGAACTATGATTAGAATTCTAGCTCCCTTACTTCTGTGGGATTTCAGGCTTGGTTTTGTGCTCATCTCTATCTAGACTGGAGGTAAGAATAATATCTGCCTTAAAGCTGGTGTGATTAAGATATAATGTTTGTTGAGCACTTTGCATATTATGATGCTGGAAGCACACAGCAAATGTTAGCTATTAATACATTTACAAGGACTAGGTCTGAAACTTTCTCTCATAAACAAATATTAATCTTAGTAAAATACTCTTTAGTTTATCAAACTTAAAAAAGAAACAAGGGGAACTCCCTTTTCCTTCCCCCCCAAAGTCTTACCTGAAATCTTATGTATAAAACAGAAAAGTTACTGCTGCAGAACAGTTTGACAAGTACAGTACTAATCCAGAAAATAACAATGCTATTGCCAGGGGTTGTAAAGGGAGTTCAAGCAGAGTTCTCTTCTGCTGTTATTTTCTTCTCAAATGGTTCTTTTTTCTTATTTTCCCTCATTCTACTGCTTTTCTACACTCTCCCAAAAGATAATGAATGTTCTTGTCTTAGAGGCATAATAAAGCCATCACTGAAGACTTTAATATATTTTATCTTTAAAGACTTTTAATTGTGCTGCTTATTTTTGTTTTACATACCAAGGCACACTAAATAAACTCATTTTTTGGTACCTAAGATTTAAAATAAATTTGCTTCTCTGGAAGCGTGACACTGATGTGAATGTCTAAATAGAGAAACTGTACCTTATCAGAGAAACAATAAATATTAAATAATAGTGAAACTTATGCATGAAACAGTCCCACAGATATACTTAGTGCTTACGTTTAATTCGGCCATCTTATATATTCCCTCAAATCTTCATCTCATGTTTTCTCTAGATCTTTTATTTTCTTCCTTGGGTTTCCAAAGAAGTGGCTGTTCCCTGGCAAGTGGATCTTTTCGTCTGTGCACCTCCTCAAAGAACCTTTCCACTTTCCTGTTTCTTCACAATTTTCTTTCCATCACTTCTGTCCTTTAGCCTACAGAGATGGGTGTGTGTGTCTTTCTCATCTTTTTGCTATGTTGATCATGTCTTCAGATTTCTCCCTTTTCTCTGACCCCTTCTCTCCACATATGAGATGTCTCCTATCCTAAAAATGTCTTTCTCTAACTCTTGTTTTCTAGTCTTTCTTGCCAGACGTCTTTGGAAAAGTACCCTGTACATTGCCTTTATTTCTTACCTTCTGTTGCAGTTTGGATTCTACCCCTCACCACACTGGAGAAGACACTCTTTTGAAGGTCACTGCTTGGCATATTTGTAATACTTTATTAAATTTAGACCCAAGTAGCAATCCAGCAGCTCAGACTATTTCATATACCTGCATATTGTGTTTAATAAAATTTAATTGTTAGCATTTTAAAAATCATAAGCTTTCATGTTGAAATGAGAGTGTTTGGCTTTTCCTGGAAAATCAGAAGATCGGGCAATATTGGACTCATGCATGGCTACAGGCTGAAGTGGCTGCCTGCTCAGCCTCTGTTGGCATTTAAAAGTGTTTGTGACCCCATCTTAAGTTCATCTCCCTTCAGTTTATTTACACTGCTCTCCTGATTCTCCTACCTTTGTGACTGCTCCTTAGTCGTCTTCACTGACTCTTCCTTTCACCGCTGGAAATGCATGGTAATTATTAGCTAGTATTAATATATTTAAACGGAGTAGATACAACATTTCTGAATTTTTTTGTGGCATTTCCTCAGTGTTCTTCTCTTCCTTTCACTCTTCATTAATGACCCTCAACCATTTTCCCCATCTCATCAACATATCTGAGACAGGACTCTAATCAGAAAGTGGCTCCTGAGCCCTGGTTGACAGTCGTGCTTCACATACTAATCTTCAGCAGGCATCCACTCTGACAGCATCTCCTGTCACTCACTCTGGATAGGATTTCCAGGGGTCCATTCTCTTGGACCTTGCCACTCTTCTTAGCTCTTGACTCCTGCTTCCAGCCACCTGTGGAACTCTTCCTCGTGAGTTCAGTAGGTACTTCTAATTAAACAAGACCGAAATTGAACTCATCTACTTTGCTCTCCACTCCCCACTCCTCACCAAAAAGAAAGCCTGTTGGTATTGGTGACATTCCTCCCTTCCCCCTCAAACTTAGGTTTTGAAATCTTGAGTCATTTTTAGCGCCACCTTTCACCTCCACAGCCCAGTCACTGAGTTCTGTCAATTTTTTTCATGCACTGTTTCCTGTATCCTTCTCTGGTTAGATCTGATATGCTATTATAGCCACTTAGTTTCTTACAACAAAAAATACAACAAACATTTTTTTCATGAAGGTACTTTTCTGTTCTCCATTCTCTCCACTAATCTATCTTCTTCTACATTGTCGCTAAGATTATGTTATCTTTTTAAAGCTTGGATATCATATTTTTAAAGACTTTTAGAAGGTAGCACAATGTGGAGGAGCTCAAACACCATGAGTTGAAATCCCAGCTCTACCGTTTACTGACTATGGGCTCAGTTTCTTAACCTATTAGATGAGGATCGTAGTATTGTGAGGTAAATGAGGCATCAGCACAGCACCCCCCACATTAGTAAGCACTACATAAAATGCTGTTCCATGAAAAATAAAATTCAAGCTCACTAGCCTTACATTCAGGGACTTTCATGACATGACACCTAGGATGCCAGCCTGGCTGATTGGCAGCCATATCTCTTCATTTCTTTTTTATATAGAGCCTTAGGGGTTTGTAGTCTGTTCTTATACTACAGTTTACATAACTTCCCTCACCTCTGTGCTTTGGCTCCAGCTTTCCCCTTTAGGATTTCCTTCTTTTATCAACCCCATTTCTCCATATTTATTTCCTTCAATCTGTGATGAGATTATGAGGTATTATTATCTTTTTCATGAGGCTTTCTTATACTCCTAAATGGATTTAGTGGCATATTCCCCATCCTTCTTATTGAACTGTATTTTTTCTGGCTTTTATCATAGTTTTTCTATATTAAGATTGTCTCCTCGCCCTCTCCCCAAACTGGAGCTTCTTAAAAGCAGGGGCCATGGCTTAATAAGTGATTAAATCTGTTAAATGGTTGTCTCCTCTTTTTTTGCTTGAATAGGCTGGTTTTAAATGTGGGGTGAATTTTGTGCTCATAAGAGGCCATTACTTCCTGAAATTAGGTTTCTTCTGACCACAGTTGTTTCATCTCAATTCTGACATTGGGTTTCTGTGTTCAAGGCAAGGATTCAGTTGGACCAAATATGTATAGTTTTTATAAAGCAAACATGAATGAATGATAAGTAGCAGCTCTCTTAATAGCTTGCGTTCATTAAATGCTGATTGTGTGCCAGGAACTGTTAAGTGTAAGTGTGTGTGTTTGAGAGGGAGAGAGAGGTTGAGAGAGATGAACTCATTGTAATCCTCAACAACCCTCTGAAGTAGGTGGTTACTCTCCCTATATATGAGAGACTGCTGAGGCATGGAGAAGTAAAGTAGCCCAAGTCAATTAACTCAGACTTAATTTTTAAAAAACAAACAAAAGCAAAACCCAAACTAAGTAAAACTTTTTTTTCTTTTTGGGAGGAATATATAAGTGTTAATTGTTGAAATTTGTTTTAGGGCACAAAGATAATTTACAATAGTAAAATTTAATCATTTGAAACTAAACCTCAGGAAAGCAGAGCAATGAATATAAGCAGTTATTGTAGTGGAGTTTGAGTAATAGTTTTATTTAATAATGTGTTAAGTAAAGTTATTTGTTTAGTAGTAGTGAGAATCTTATTAGTTTTGAATTTCTTTGAGTAATGTATAGGTCTTTTAAGGGTAATCAGTACATATTTATAAATTACAATGAGGGCAACTTGTTGAAGAAATCTGTTACTAATCTCCAAATATAACTAAGATCAATTCTTTATTTCATTGGATTAAGGAAAAAACTGCATTTGTATTGTGTTTGGCCTTTTTTTTTTTGCGGTATGTGGCCTCTCAGTGTTGTGGCCTCTCCCATTGCGGAGCACAGGCTCTGGACGCGCAGGCTCAGTGGCCATGGCTCACAGGCCCAGCCGCTCTGCGGCATGTGGGATCTTGCCGGACCGGGGCACGAACCCATGTCCCCTGCATCGGCAGGCGGACTCTCAACCACTGCGCCACCAGGGAAGCCCATGTTTGGTCTTTTTATATGGTGTAAAGAGGTGCCTAAAATCCATGGGGAAAAGTAGGTCATCAGCGGTCTTTAAGCTGCTTTGAATTGGGTATCCTACCAGTAAACATTTGAATAGGAACCCTTAGTATGGGAATGTCTCATAAATTTCACACCCGTGTGCACGCGCATATTATTTCAGCTTATATAGTTATTTGAGTCTGTTTGTTAAATTATAAAGTTTGTTTTAGATAGATTTCATAGGAACAGTTTTTTCCCCCTCTCTACCGCATTTTACTCTGTTTGGAAACCTCTGGTTTATAGTGCTGTGAGTAGCTGAAGTTTCTGAGATACGTTATTAAATGAGTGCTGATTTATTTTCCCCATTTTCATAGTGTACTGGAGAAATGACAGCAGTGACCCAATCAGAATTTTTTTCATATTGTCTTTTAGGCAAACTTAATGTAATGTGTATTTCCAGTTTATTGTTTCTGTCATGCTTTACCCTTTATGAACATCCCTGAGTATTGAGTGTGCCTGTTACCAGATTCTCTCTTAGCTCTGAATCAACTGTTACTTGCTCTGTGGTATTGGAGCTTGGCCCTTTAAGCATTTCTCTGTTGATCAATGTTAAGCTGTGTCAGTAGAGGATGCTGAAGGGCCATTACACAAAGAAGGGGCTTCTGTTTGTGTTTCTTGCTGATGCTGCTGCTGCATGACTGCTAGTGGCACATATAGGAGGACATTCAGTGGTCCTCTGCCCCAGATGAGTGCCCCGAGTGGACAGGTTCTTCGTGAGCTCACAGCCCCAGCCCCGACTTTGTGACTTGCCTCACCACAGTTCTGTCACGGACATTGCACACCCCGGCCACCAGCACCCCACTTTCCCTGTGCGGCTGCTTGAGCTGTACAAGGTTGTTTCCGTGGCCCTCCCCACGCAGGTACTGCTTGCAAGCAGGTCCTCAGCTCTCTTTGCAGACTCACCTACCGGCCACTTAGGCCCAGGCAACCTAACCTGGCAAACTTCTTTGCGATTCCAGTAGGCTGTAACCATACCTTCTCCAACAAGGTCCAAACCCTAGCTTTGGGGAAGAGTCCTCCTTCAGGTTTGTTTTTTTCCTTCTGGTACTCTCTCAGTTCTTGGGGATTCTTCAGAGCAGCGGTCCCCAACCTTTTTGGCAGCAGGGACCGGTTTCGTGGAGAGTGTTTTTCCACGGATGGGGGTGGGGAGGGGTGATTCAAGCACATCACGTTTATTGTGCACTTTATTTCTGTTATTATTACATTGTAGTATATAATGAAATAGTTATACAACTCACCATAATGCAGAATCAGTGGGGGCCCTGAGCTTGTTTTCACTTGCCACTCACTGGTAGGGTTTTGACATGAGTCTGCAAGCAGTTGATTTATTATGGTCTCTGTGCAGTCAAACCTCTCTGCTAATGATGATCTATATTTGCAGCCGCTCCCCAGCGCTAGCATCACCGCCTCAGCTCCACCTCAGATCATCAGGCACTGGATTCTCATAAGGAGCACGCAACCTAGATCCCTCACACGTGCAGTTCACAGTAGGGTCCGAGCTCCTATGAGAATCTAATGCCGCTGCTGACCTGACAGGAGGTGGAGCTCAGGCGGTTATGCGAGCGATGGGGAGCAGCTGTGAATACAGATGGAGCTTCATTCGCCCGCCTGCCGCTCCCCTCCTGCTGTGCGCCGGTACCGGTCTGTGGCCTGGAGGTTGGTGATCCCTGCTTTAGAGCGCTGTTTACTTGTTTATATGTGTTACTCCTCTGTTAAAATTAATAATTCTTTATGTGAAACTTTCCCTGTTCAAATTACTGTGTGGTTCCCAGGTTTTTGGTTTGACCCTATCTGATGCAGTGGGCTAAAATGAGATAAAGTGCATACTGAGCGTAAAAACTGTATGTAGATTAATACCAGTACTTTCTGCCTTATACACATTGCCTATTTGGTTCACCTGCTTGCTAGTCCATGGAAAGTAGCTCTGGTATTTAAAAAAATACCATGGTTGTAAATTCAGGTTTTCATTCTAGTGGGATTATAATTATGTTGTAGTGGTCCTTAAAAGTCACTGGTCCCAAAAATTGTTGAGGTAAGGGAATGGAGTCATTGTGTTTCATAGTTAAATATCTCTTATACTTTAAACAGTCAGGAAACATCAAGTGATAACTTTTCAATCCTATTAAGTTATTGGCATATTTATTGCTCAAAAAATTTCCACCTGGTCTTTTTTTTTTTTGGTAAATTAGCAAATGGCAGGCATGAGTTATCTTTTAAAAAAAATTCCCCAAGTAGGAGGTTGGGTTAAAAGAAAAACACACCCACACTCCCAGAGGACTGGAGCTGTTGAGACAAGGAGACAAAGAAGTGCTGTTTTGACTAATTTCTTCGCTGTGCTCACTTGTTAAATGGTTTATTTGTAGACATCTGAATTTGATTCTGTTTAATATTTTCATATTTGAATTTTCTTGTGGATATTTAAAATCAGTAGCTTTGCTGATTTTAAGATTCCTCTCATGTCTTTAATAACATTTACCACATGTCTGCAGCTATTGCTGTACAGTTGACTAAAGTGTTCTATTAATACTACATTCATTCCCAGGAAGTTTTCTCAATTTTCCAGTTACTGGATTTCTGACTTCCACTTTGGTTTTTGTGAACCCTAGTTCTAGCTTTTTCTTTGAAGCAGTGATATATACTTAAAATGGATGATGATAATGTTTCCAGAAGTTGAAGGAGAAAAGAATAGAAGTAAATTAATGATCAGATTATTGATTCTATAGGAAATAATTTTGCTATATCCAGTAACCTTTACACTGGTATGGAAGTAATGAATCTGCATAGTGTATTAAATAAATTACATTATTTTTTAAAAGTTAATAAAACAGTAGAACAGCAGAATCCTATTTGAGGGGTTTCTTACCTCCTGGTCCTACTGCTTTAACTTCACTATTTGTGACAGCTTTGGGTAGAGATATTATTGAAGATAAAACTGATGGCCCTGACTCTGTAGATGATGATTTTCCCAATGGAGCATTTATCCAGTTAGTATTTTAAATAAAATTTTAAAAGCAAATTATATTTCCTGTAGAGGAGCCGATTTAAAAAAAAAAAAAAAACCCTAGCTTATAATTACTATGTATACAGTGAGTGCTTTTGAAAAGAAAAAAATGTGCTTTTTAATAAAGTTACAAATAGGAGTTTTTTCCCCCTGCAGTGGAAAGAATGGTACATTATTTAAGTCTTTGACGTGACATTCAGTAAAGGTGTGATGTACTAGAGAAAGATTATAATTACAAAGAGGTGAGTCTCCTCATCTTAAAGGAAAATAGAATTCTTTGCAACAGTAAAAATAATAGGAAAATAATTTATAATATGTATTACTATCAAGTACATTTTTGTTTCTTGCTGGTTGGTTCCTGCAAGAAAATATAACATGAAATTGAAATACGTAGTATATGTTGTATCTTACTAAATGAAATTCAAGTATATTGTATATATTGTAACTTACTAACAAGTTACTTTTTTTAAAAGCTCCCTTCAGGTGACACGGTATGGCAATTTAATTAACAGTAATCGTTTTAATTTTGTTGGTGTACCCTTGGTATTCTTTTAGAACTTTAAGCATACTTTTCTGTGTTGTTAGTGGACGTAAATTCCCAGCTAATCACAACAGTCTTTTTATTAGCAGAGTATGCTTTAGTGTTATTTTGTATTCTAGGAACAGGATGCCATGGAGGAAAGAAGTGTTTCCTACTATTTTTCTGAGTAGTAGGCAAGCTTGCTGTCCGATTTAGAAATAATAGTTGTGAGCAGTTTTTTTTTTTTTTTTTTGGCGGGGGAGGAGGGCTCCTTAACACTTCATTTTCATTCCTTCTCCCTTCCCTGCCCTCTTTCCCAAGTAACCACTGTTCTCATATTTCTGTGAGCCCCACTTTGCATCCTCACTCAAACCCCCTATTTCATCAGTGTGGGAAAATGCAACTACCTGTTAAGGAACATCTAGACTAATATGTGGGTATATCTTAAGTAGATAAGGTTTTGAGCAGATAAATAAAAATGGGGAAATACGGGTAATTTGAGGAAGGATAATTTGGAAAAGAAGGGTCTTCAAAGAGACATATCACACTGTTGCTGTTATCTGAGTTCAGTGTTTGTTTGTTTTTTTTAAGAGTTGTTTCTGTACTCCTGAACTCATAGTTTCTCTGAAAATTTGAACTCAAAAAATTTTTTCCTAACTACTTTTACAGTACAGCAAGGGTTGATGGGGTAGATGAATAGGGTAAGATGGGAGCCTTTGGTATGTATGGTTTTGTAAATTCAGGATTCCAGTTGTGTCATCATCACTCTGATCTTTTCCAGTTATTATGTGAGCAAATAACTTTTTTTTTCTAATCCTAATACAAATAATAGTCCAAATTTTAAGGGAAAAATTAACTACAAAAATGTAGTAAGTTGTCAGTCCTCTGACTTACATACATAAAATATACAGATAATTATGGGTCCAGATAAATCATGATAAATACCAGTGAAATGTAAAGAAAAAATCATTTTGTTCAATAACTCTCTTGACTACATCTCTGGATTCCGAGGCGTGGACACTTAGTCCTGGAAAATATACATGTCCATAGCCAGATCTTCAGCTGAAGGGCTGTTGGATGAACCTATTTTGTGGACAAATGTTTGATATTTATTGATGACCTAATGTAGCTTAGTGCTCCTGTGTTAAAAACTGCTTTCACTACTTAACTGTTTGTCTGTGCTAGCAGTGACAACACTAGATGCCTGTAAACCCCAGGAATGTCAAATAAATGGAGCACTTGGGTAGGGAAGGAGCAGTGAAGAA
Source organism: Phocoena sinus (assembly GCF_008692025.1). NCBI lineage: Eukaryota > Metazoa > Chordata > Mammalia > Artiodactyla > Phocoenidae > Phocoena > Phocoena sinus. The sequence continues at coordinate 69,610,518 of NC_045774.1, read as the reverse complement.
CCAGAGAGCTCCTCCCTGATTTCCCAGTTGCTACCTTCCTGCTTTTCACTGCTACGTGGGTTTCTTGACCCAGTATTACTAGATCTTCTGAGTCTTCCAAGAAGAACTAGAAATCCAGATTTTTATGTGCATGGTCCCAATTTTGAAATATTGGCATCTAATTCAAAATGTCTGGGGGGGGGAGGTGGGGAAACCCGAAAAACACTGTGTGAGCCAAGCAAAACATGTCCAGGGAATTTAAATTTATTCCTGGATATTTTGAACGGTCTATAGTTTGCCAGAAACAGTACATGGAAAAACTCCTCCCCCAGAGTGAGATTTGGTTATGATTCCATCACTGTCCATGTGTTTTCCTTCTTCATTTGCATCTCTGGAAATTGTAGTCTCCTGAATGCATCTGGAAAGAGGTATGTACAGATGGCTAATATGGTAAGAGGGGGGAAACAACTCAGGTTACTTTCGCACCTTCTTTAGAATAGAGAGCTCTCGGAGGTGAAGATTCCTATTGGCAGATACCTAAGAAATCTCTTACCATCCTCCTGGTCTTGTATTTCTGCTGTAGGGCTCTATGCATTGTTTAATTTATCCTGAGGCCGGACAGATTTTTAACCAGTATTCTAAGTTTCCAGAACCGTTTAAACATTGTATATATCCAAGGGTGGTTATATATCAATGTACCAGTGGAAAGACAGAGGAGGACAAATCAGATAATATTAGCTTGCAACCATGTTTATTTGAAACTTGGGTGATTAAAGAGTTAAAAATATAATTATGTTAAACTAGGTTTTAGAATGTCAGTATTCTTGCTTAATCTTTTGCATTATCTAAGAAAAATTCTAAAGTTTAGATTAATACATGGCCAACTGTATTATCTTTTGTTTATTTTAGAAAGTACTTCACTTGTTAAAAATAGCCAAATATCAAGCTTGAAAATGAACATATTAATGAAAAATTTTAACAAATAAAAATGTTTTTTTAGAACACATTTCTTATTAGAATAGTTTTAGATTTACAGAAACATTGTGAAGACAGTACAGTGAATTCCCATATACCCCAGGGCCAGTTTCCCACATTAGTCACATCTTACATTCGTGTGGTACATTTGTCACAGTTAATGAACCTTTATTGATATAGTATCATTAAAGTCCATACTGTATTCATATTTTCTCAGTTTTTTTTTTTTTGTTTTTTTTGCGGTACGCGGGCCTCTCACTGTTGTGGCCTCTCCCGTTGCGGAGCACAGGCTCCGGATGCGCAGGCTCAGCAGCCATGGCTCACGGGCCCAGCCGCTCCACGGCATTTGGGATCTTCCCGGACCGGGGCACGAACCCGTGTCCCATGCATCGGCAGGCAGACTCTCAACCACTGCGCCACCAAGGGAACCCTCTCAGTTTTTTTATCGTAGTGTTTTTCCTGTTCCAGAATCCTATCCAGAATACACATTACACTTAGTTGTCATATCTGCTTAGTCTCCTTTGTGCTGTAATGATTTCTCAAACTTTTCTTGTTTTTGGTGACCTTAAGTTTTGAGTACTGGTCAGGTATTGTGAAAATGCCTCAATTGGAATTTGTCTAATGATTTTTTCTTGATTAGACTGGGGTTAAGGTTTTTTGGCAGGAAGACCTCACAGGTAAAGTGCCCTTGTCATCACAGTCATATTAAGGGTACCTGTTAACAATATGACCTAACACTTGATGTTGACCTTGATCACCTGGCTCAGTAGTGTTTGTAGGTTTCTCCACTGTAAAGGTACTCTTTATTCACCCTTTCCATTATGTACTCTTTGGAAGGAAGTCACTACACTTAAGAGGTGGGAAGTTATGCTCTATCTCCTTGAGCGTGGTGTCTAGATAAATTATTCATGATTCTTTTACATGGGAAGTTTGTCTCTTTTCCCACATTTATTTATTCATTTATTTATTTACATCAGTATGGACTCATGGATATTTGTTTTATACTTTGTGTTATAATTTAACACTACTGTATTTTGTTGCTCAAATTGTTCCTGTTTTGGCTGTTGGGAGCTCTTTCAGTTGACGGGTTCCTTTGGATTACTACCCCCCCCATTTCTGTGTGTGTGTGTGTGTGTGTGTGTGTGTGTACGTGTTAGCACAGTAAGTCTATCTAGAAGAAAAATTTTTAAATAGAGGTTAAGTTTCTTTTTAAATTTATTTGTTTTTGGCTGTGTTGGGTCTTCGTTGCTGCGTGCAGGCCCTCTCTAGTTGCGGCGAGCGGGGGGCCACTCCCCGCTGCGGTGCGCGGGCTTCTCACCGCGGTGGCCTCTCCTGTTGCCGGGCACGCAGGCCCAGCAGCTGTGGCTCGCGGGCTCCAGAGCGCAGGCTCAGCAGCTGTGGCACACGGGCTTTGTTGCTCCACAGCATGTGGGACCCTCCTGGACCAGGGCTCAAACCCGTGTCCCCTGCATTGGCAGGCGGACCCTCAACCACTGCGCCACCAGGGAAGCCCGAGGTTAAGTTTTATATACAGATAATCTTTCCATTTTTACTCTCTTGCTAACCCTAAAACTCCATAACTAACAAAATTCCACTATTATGGTTATGCCCTACTCTCAGCATTCTTTTTTCAGGTACTTTCAGAGGCATTGATGAACATTATCTTGGAAGTAAAATAAACATTGTCAAGATAAAAGATCCTAGAAGATTTTAAAGTTCTTGAAGCAGTGAAAAATGCCTGTGCTTGCTATAGGAAAATTTACCAGAAAATGGAGGTCTCTTAGGCCAGTGGATATATATTTTTAAGAAGACTGCAGAAAAATTCCTTCAAAGGAATATTTAAATAGCCAGTAAACATCTTTGAAACATGTTTATTTTATTTTTGATCAACTTTAATATTTTTTGATGATATAAAACTCATTTCTAGAAATTGGACCCTAATATATAATCTCTCTGTAGAGTTTGATTTACTAGGAGCCAGTGAAGTCATTGTTTGGGGTGGGGTCACTGGTGTTAATTATCCATAGAAATGTAATCGTCCTTGGCATACCCTGAAAGTCAGTTCTAACACAGTTTTCTATGTAGTAGAAACATTCTTTAAGTCAGATAGATAAAAACACTTCTATGTGATTAGTTTTTTTAACTCTCCAGTACATAGTATTAATAGTCTCCATTTTTTAACTACTTTCTTTTTTAAGTTATAAAAATGGCATTCTTTTTATTTAAAAATACAAGCAATACAAAGGTGTCATCCTCCCTATCCTGTTCTACTCTTCACTCCAGAGGTGTAACTAGTTACAAAAGTTGAGTATCTTTCTAGACATTTTCCTGTGCATTCAAATAAATGTAATTCATTTATATGTTCAAGTGTAAATAGCAGAATCATGTAATACGTATTGTTCTGTGCTGTACATTTTTTTCACCTGATAATATATCCTGATCATCATTCAATGGCAGTAAATTCAAAACTACTTCATTCTTTTTATTTTTTTATTAAAAAAATTTTTTTTTCATTTTATTTATTTGTTTATTTTTGCCTGTGTTGGGTCTTCATTGCTGCGTGCAGGCTTTAGTTGCGGCGAGCGGGGGCTACTCTTTGTTGTGGTGCGCGGGCTTCTCATTGCAGTAGCTTCTCTTGTTGCGGAGCACAGGTTCTAGGCGTGCAGGCTTCAGTAGGTATGGCACTTGGGCTCGGTATTTGTGGCTCGCCGGCTCTAGAGCGCAGGCTCAGTAGTTGTGGCACATGGGCTTTTTTGCTCCGCGGCATGTGGGATCTTCCTGGACCAGGGCTCGAACCCATGTTCCCTGCATTGGCAGGCAGATTCTCAACCACTGTGCCACCAGGGAAGCCCGACTTAATTCTTTTTAAATAAAACATTTTATAGTGTGCACATACCGCAGTTTATTAAACAATCTTCTACTAGTGACATTTGGGTTGTTTCCAATATTTTGGATTACAGAAAGTGTCAGAAAACCCTTGTATCAGTGTCTTTGTATGTGTGCGGCAGCATTTGGTTAGGATTGTTTTGTGGAACCAGAATCTTTAGTTTAGTGGTATACCCATGTAAAATGTTTGTATTGCCAAATTGACCTCCAAAAGACCCTACTAAACATTCTACAACACTGGTTGTTTATAAGGTTTTGGAATTTCTGCCATCTTGCAGAGTGAATTAGCGGCTCCTTGCTGCTTTTAATCTTATATTTCTGACAGCTGGGGAGGTTTGAAAGTTTCTTTTTCATAGACTGTGCTTTGCCATGGAAAAGGCTTTCAGAAGATTTTGTTTTCCGTCTCTGATTCTGGGTTAGTTCGTATTTTAGAAGTATTTTTAAACCTTTATATCAGGTACCTCTGAATTGTAGCTAATATTTTCTGGGAAAAGTAATATGATTTTGAGCCATTAATGTTTTAAGCAATGTTTAATATATATTCATCAGTATTTTCTTTTTCATTAGTTTCAAATTGATTCTGTGAATTTGATGGGTTAAATCAGAGGAAATTCGGACAGCTAGAGATCTGTGTCTTAAATGACACTAATTTGCTTAAAATTTAAATTCTAAAATAAGTCACGATTACATAGTACACATTAACTGTGTGCTTCATGTTCAGTCATTTAAGAAACATTAAAACAAGAACTAATTTGTAGTTGGGAAATGGATGTTGCTTAATATAGGTTATTATAAGGTATAAAATACTTGAATGTATTAGGAGGGCTTGGGAAAGTTATTAATCCTCTGTGAATTCCACAGTCCTTATGTGAAACCATTGAAGCCAGATGTGATTCAGAATTTTATGGCTTTCTGAAAAGCTGTATGGTGCATGTACTGTATTTTACACAATACCTTCAGAGGGGCTTTGGGTCACATCCCATAAACACATAGCAAGATATATGAGTATTCTCTCTAAGTGGAGTAAAAGCTATGAAGTATTTCATTCCTTTTTATTATTTTTATTGGATTATATTCAATCATATGGATATAATACATTTTATTTATCCATCCACTCCATTTAATGGACATTCGGCTTGTTGCCAGTTAGTGTTGCTATGAACATTCATATACATTTCTTTTTGTCAACATGGTTATATTTGTTGGGGTGCTTTGTTAATAGAATTGGATAGTGAATTTATGAAGCTGTCAGATTATTTTTGCAAAGTGACTGTATGTACCATTTTACATTCTGTATGTACCATTTTGCATTCTTCCCAGCAATGCATGAGGGTTCTAGTTTCTCTATATTCTCACCAAACTTGGTATTGTCTGTCTTTTTAATTACAGCCATTCTAGTGGATGTATAGTGGTATCTTGTGGTTTAATTTGCATTTCCCTAATGACTAATGATATTGAGCATCTTTTCATGTGCTTTTTAAGCCATTTGTTATCTTCGGTGAACTGTCCATATAAAACTTTAGTCCATTTTTGGGAGAAGGTCGTTACTTGTGTTTTTATTACAGAGTTGTAATAGTTTTTTATGTATTCCGGATACAAGTCCTGTATCAGATATATTATTTCCAAACATTTTCTCCTAGCCTAAGCCTTGTCTTTTCATTTTCTTTTTTCTTTCTTTGTTTCTTTTTTTTTTTAAATGAATGCTTAGTTTTTTCCACATCTGTTGAGGAGAATTGATAAATAAAATTATATATATTTCAGGTGTGCCAGATGAAGATTTTATATACATATACATTATGAAATGACTACAATCAAGTTAATTTAACATATCCATCACTTCACATATTTACCGTATGTGTGTGTGTATGTTTGTGTGTGAGAGAGTACGTGTATTGAGAACACTTAGGATTTACTTCCTTAGCAAATTAGAAATATACAATACAGTATTAATTGTAGTCACCATACTGTACATTAGATCCCTAGAACCTATTTATCTTATAACTGAATGTTTGTACACTTTGGCCAACAGTTCTCTTTCCCCCACCCCCCAGTCCCTGGCAACCACCATTCTATGCTTCTATGATTTTGACTTTTTTACATACGAGTGAGATCATACAGTGTCTTTCTCTGTCTGGCTTATTTCACTTAGCGTAATGTCCTCCAGGTTCATCCAAGTTGCAGCAAATAACAGGATTTTTTTCTTTGTTATGGCTGAATAATATTCTGTTGTGTATATACACAACATTTTCATTATCCATTCGTTTGTTAATAGTCAATTAGGCTGTTTCGATATTTTGGCTATTGTGAAAAATGCTGCATGAACATGGGAGTCCAGATATCTTTTCAAGATACTGATTTCATTTCCTTTTGATATATGTCCAAGAAGTAGAGTTGCTGAATCATACATTCCATTTTTAATTTTTTGAGGATCCTCCATATTGTTTTCTGTAATGGCTGTACACTTTACACTCCTACTAACAGTGCACAAAGGTTCCCTTTTCTCCCCACCCTCACCAACACTTATTTGGTCTCTTTGATAATAGCTATCCTAAGAGGTCTGAGGTGATACATTGTTATGGTTTTGATTTGTATCTCCCTGATGATTAGTGATGGTGAGCACCTTTTCATGTACCTGTTGGCCATTTGTATGTTGTCTTTGGAAATATATCTATCCAGGTTCTTCGCCCACTTAAAAATTTTTTTTTCCCATAGACTTGTTTTATGTTCCTTATATATTTCAGATATTAACCCCTTATTAGATAGATGGTTTGCAAGTGTGTTCTCCCATTTTATAGGCTGCCTTTTAATTTTGTTAATTATTTCCTTTGCTGTATAGAAGCTTTTCAGGTTGATGTAGTCCTCCTTGTCTATTTTACTTTTCTTGTCTGTGCTTTTGGTATTATAGCCAAAAAATCATTGCCAAGACCAGTGTCAAGGAGGTTTTTTCCTCTTTTTCCTATGTTTTCGTCTAGGAGATTTACAGTTTCAAGTCTTCTTACATTTAAGTCTTCAATCTGTTTTGAGTTAATGTTTATGTGTGGTTTAAGATAGGAGTTTAGTTTCATTCTTCTGTGTGTGGATATTCAGTTTTCCCAACACCATTTACTGAAGAGACCATCTTTCCCCATTGTGTGTTCTTGGCACCCTTGTTAGAGATTAGTTGACTATGTATGCATGGATTCATTTCTGGGTTCTCTGTTCGGTTCTGTTAGTCTATATGTCGGTTTTTATGCTAGTACTATACTGTTTTGATTACTGTAGCTTTGTAATATAGTTTGAAATCAGGAATCCAGCTTTGTTTTTTCTTAAGATTACTCTAGCTACTGGGGTCTTTTGTGGTTTTGTACAAATTTTTGTTTTAATTTCTGTGAAAAATGTCATTGGAATTTTGATAGGTATTGCATTGAATCTGTAGATCGCTTTGGGTAGTTATGGACATTTTAACAATAATAATTTTTCTGATCCATGAACATGAAACATCTTTCCATTTGTTTGTGATTTCTGCAGTTTCTTTCAATATTATAGTTTTCAGTGTACAGTTCTCCACATCCTTGGTTAAATTTACTGCAGTGTTTTTTGTTTGTTTTTACGGGTTTTGAAGCTTTTCTTAAAAGCTGGAACTGTTTCCTTAATTCCTATTACAGCTTGTTCTCTTATAGACACATAGTTTGTTCTCTCATAGTTTCTAAATTTCTCTTACAGTTCTCTTATAGTTTGTTGTTATTGTATAAAAATGCAACTGATTTTCCTATGTTGATTTTGTATCTTGCAACTTTACTGGATTTGTATTTTTTCATTTTCTAAGTGAAGTCTTATGAAGTGCAAAAGTTTTAAATTTTGACGAAGTCCAATTTCTTTTTATAGATCATACTTGTAGTGTTGTATCTAAGAACTCTTTCCCTAACCCAGGGTCACTAAGATTTCTTCCTATGTTTTTTTTCTAGAAGTTTTATAGGTTTAGCACTTTATTTAAATATGGTCCATTTTGAGTTAATTTTTGCATGTGATGTAAGGTAAATGTCTTATTTCATTTTTATGCATGTGGATATCCAGTTGTCCCAATACCATTTGTTATGTTGAGAATGGATCACATCTGCTTCTAGTTCAGCATGTATTAACATTTTTCTTAGGAAAAGAAGTAATTTTTTTTCATTTGCTTTTAATCAAAGTTTTTGTGGATCAGTGGATATAATATAAGTGACCAAGGAAAAACTAGTTTCTGTTGAATTTTATTAGCATCCAAGATAGTTGTAAATTATAGAACCAAAGGGAATTGATCACCTTCTAAGCTGGGCTTCCTGCTGTCATATTTCACATTCTAAAGTAGGTGTATTTGTTCGTTTGAGCTGCTATAACGTAAATAACATAAACTGGATGGTTTATAAACAATAGAAATTCATTTCTCACAGTTCTGGAGGTTGGCAAGTCCAAGATCAAGGCACTAGCAGAATCTGGTCTGTTGAGAGCCCACTTTCTGGTTCATAGACAGCACCTTTTCACCATGTCTCACATGATAGAGGAGGCAAGGGAGCTTTCTTGGACCTCTTCTGTAAGGGCACTAATTCCATTTATGAGGATTCTGCCCTCACGACCTAATCACTTATCAAAGGCTCCACCTTCTAATACCATCACCTCGGGGTTATTATTTCAACATATGAATTTTGAGGGGCCCACACATATTTAGTCCATATCAGTAGGAATGTCATATATGTGGCAGTTGGCCCATGATAGAGAGACAGACCAAGTAGACTATGGTACCCTTTTCTGCTGAACCCTAGCAGGTTGAGATTGAGACTCATGCTGTTATTATTTCTGGGATTTTGACTGTGCTTCTTTGAGTATGATTATGTATATATACTGTGCTTGTGGGTCCCTGGAGATATTAAGCTTACGGTCTTTGTGGAGGTTTTCCTCTCTAGGATTTTGGACCTCTCATGTGATATTCAGCTGTATGTTGGAATAAAATTATCACTCTAGACTTGAACCATGTGTTTACCTTCACTATGACTGCTTCACTCTTGGAGTCACAATATAAAGGTACAGGTCAACCAGACACAAGCTGTCATGGTTCTTGGAGTATACGTACAAAGTTAGAAATATTGTGGAGACTAAACTGAAGTCAAAATTGTCATTTTTAGGGTGTCCTGTATGCAGAAACAGTTATATAGTGTTATGAGAATTAGTTCAATGGATGGGATCTAAAAACACTTCCTCTCTAGGTTACAGTGTACTAGACATTGTTACTTTTTATCTCTATTACATCAGGTTTCTTAGGAATACCTGTGGGCATTGTGAACAGGTTAGTGTCAAACATGTTCATATTAGTCCAAGATTGAGACCCTCTACACAAGCGGTCCCCAACCTTTTTGGCATCAGGGACTGGTTTCGTGGAAGACAGTTTTTCCATGGATGGGGGGGGAGGGGGAGGAGGTGGGGGGACGGTGGTTGGGTGGTGGTTCAGGCGGTAATGCGAGCGATGGGGAGCGGCAGATGAACCTTTGCTTGCTCGCCTGCCGCTCACCTCCTGCTGTGTGGTCCAGTTCCTAACAGACCACGGACTGGTACCAGGGGTACCCGGGGGTTGGGGACCCCTGCTCTACACTAAGGAACTCATTTGGTTGCTTTTGTAAAACTTGTTTATAGCAAAGGATATATTATAAGAACTAGAGGAATTAATGGGCCACACCACGTCAAGGTAGGGAATAGGAAATGTTGGGGTCATGATGTTCATGCCGCCAAAATGCTGCAAAGAAAGTAGGCCTTGGATTCTGAGAAATTCTGGAGAATTACAGCATCCATATTGGAGATTATTTAGGATTTTAAGCTGTCAGAAGCTCAGTTTCTGAATGATTACTTCACATCCTAGAATGAATGTATGGGAGTGTGAATTATGTCAAATTCATAATTGATTTTCTTTGAAAATGTTAAAGTGCCACTGAAATAACTACAACAATGGGCCATTTGCCAAGGACAATAGACTAAGGTATGGGGAAACAAAGGATCTGGAATAATGTGGAAGTAAGATTATGAAATAATATTGGATTTCATCACAAGTGAGAGAGACTCATTGAATTCTTACTGTTCAGGAGAAAGATGATACAAAAGCAGCAGCCCCAGAAGAAAGTACAGTAAGGGACAAGCTCAAACCTGAGATGCTGAGTCAGGCTTCTGACTAGCTTGGTAGTTGGGAATAACCTCCTTCACCAATTCTAGTCAGAGGAAACTTTTATTATGGACATGTTAATATGTATTCCTGGGAATATGGGTTGCAAATACTTCTTCCCAGTTTGTAGCTTTTCGTTTGGTTTTAATGTGGGGTTTTGGTGAACCAAATATTAAGTTCTAAGGTAGCTTTGGTTGTCAGTGTCTTCCTTTATGGTTGTGTGTTTTGTCTTGTTTAAGAAATCCTTCATTGTCCCTTGAAATATTCTCAAGATCTTGAGATCTTCTCCTCTTGTGTTCTTAAAGTTTTCAAGTATTGCTTTTCACATTTAGATATTTAGATATTTAATCCATATGGAATATAATTTTGTTGTATGCTGGGAATAGTTGTAGTTTTTTTCTCCTGAAGAACTGGTTGTTTAAGCATTATTTATGAAATGGTCTGTGCTTTTCTCACTAATTACTAACGGCACATCTGTTATATACCCAAGTTCCCATATATACTTAGCTTTGTTTTAAAGCTCTCTCTAATTCTTTTCTGTCATCTATGCCTGTACCAATATCATGCTCTTTTAATTTCCATCTCTTTAAGTCTTGCTATCTGATTAGGGCAGATACTCCCACCTGGCTCTTTCAAAATTGGTTTGGCTTTTTGTGTGAATTTTAGAGTCAACTTGTCAGGTTATATGAAAAATCCTTATGGGGAATTTCTTTGGCATTGCTTTGACTTTATATATCAAATTTGGGTCATATTGCCATTTAAAAAATTTGTCTTCTAACATCCATGAATGCAGTATCTCCATTTATACAGGCCTTCTTTTATGTCTTTAAAAAAAATCTTTTCTGAAGATTTTATATATATTTCATTAGGTTTATTCTTAGGTACCTCATGGGTTTAGTTATTGTGAGTGGTATCTTTTTAACAGTTATATTTTCTACTTGCTTGTGAATAGAATTGATTTATATCCTGATTATATCCTGCAACTAATTTGAATTCTCTTGGACTTAAGTATGCATTTTCTGCAGTAATGGCGTTTTTATTTTTCCTTTGCAGCCTTTATTGTGTTCATTTCTTTTTCTCATTGTGCTGATTAGGCCTACAGTGTTGAGTAGAAGCAGTGATAGACATTTTTGTTTTGTTTCTGACTTTAAAGGGAAATGCTTTTAACTTTTCACCATTAAGTATGAGGTTTGCCGTGGGTTTTACTGAATACATTTCATCAAGTTAAGGAGCTTTCCTTCTATTCATTGTTGCAAAAAGGTTTTTTTTTTTTCTCTTTACGTTGAATGGGTTTGTATTTTGATCGTGTCCTTTTTTTGGTAATTATTGAGGTAATCATATAGCTTCCCCTTTAAATCTATTACTATGATAAATTAGTTTAAAATTAGAGACATCTGTTTACTATCTTCATATTGCCAAGATAAATCCTTCTGGGTCCGAAATACATTAAAAAAAAATACATTGCAGCCCTTCCTCTTCCCTTCCTGAATAATTCAGTCCTTGATTCCTTATGTAGAGGAGACAAAGTAGGTGTCTGTGGTGGGAGCAGGGGTGTTGCATAGGCCCAGAGTGAGTGTCAAAGCCCAGGATGGATGAGTAGCAGCTCTGTGGTGCAGGAGTCAGAGCCCAGTTAGGGTGAGGAGGGCTCTGTAGGGAGTTGGCAGGGGTGGCTGCATGTGGGGATTTAGAGCCCAAGTGAGATGAGTAGGTTGCCCATGGGGTGGGGGAGGGGAGAGCAGCCTGGTGTGGGGCTTCAGAAGGGGGGCATTTCCACAGAGGGGCAGCCTGGCGGAGGATGTCAGCGCCGAAGCAGAGGGAGAAGGGGGAACTACCTGGAGAGACAGCCGGTTCCAGCATGCTGAGCCCAAGAGGAGTGAGGAGGGCAGGCCCTAACTTAATCAAGTGATCAAAATGAACATCATCCATAATGGTACAAATTGAAATCATGTACTGCTTGATAGCATACAGTGAGCAGAAATCATCATTGCTTCTGTGGTATTCCTGCCAAAATGCATAACATGGATATAATTATGAGAAAACACCAAACCCAAATTGAGGGTTATTCTACAAAATAACTGGCCTGTATGTAATCTTTGACAGTGTAAGGGTCCTAAATGAGTCTTTAAAGTTTCGCTTAGGACTTAGAGACTGAAGGGACATCACAACTAAATGCAAGGCATGGTTCTGAACTGTATCCTTTTCTGTGAAACACATCATTGGGATAATTGGCACACTTGAGTGGTGTCTGAGGATTAAATGGTAGCGTATGTACCGGTAGATTTTTCTTTTTTTTTTTTTTTGCGGTACGTGGGCCTCTCACTGTTGTGGCCTCTCCCCTCTCCCGTTGCAGAGCACAGGCTCTGGACGCACAGGCTCAGTGGCCATGGCTCACAGGCCCAGCCACTCCGCGGCATGTGGGATCTTCCTGGACCGGGGCAAGAACCCGTGTCCCCTGCATCGGCAGGTGGACTCTCAACCACTGCGCCACCAGGGAAGCCCAGTAGTTTTTTCTTGATTCTCGTGGTCGTACTCTCTTATCACGCAGGAGGTCCTTGTTTGTAGGAAATACACATTAAAATATTTGAAGGCAGTAGAGCACCAGGTTGGCAACTAACTCCCAAATGGTTCAGGAAAAAATTTTCTCTATACTGTATTTCCAACTTTCTGTAACTTTGTGATTGTTTCAAAATATTTTTTTAAATTTTTTAAAGTTTATTGCAGGATTTGGTTTGGTAATACTGGGGATTTTAAAATGTTTATTAAGTGAGATTGGCCTGTGATTTTTCCTGTCTCATATCACATTTACCCAGTTTTTAAGTTTATAATAGCCTCAAACACTGAATTGGGGGAACTTTCCCTCCCTCCCTTTTTCTCTTCCTTTCTTCCAAAAGTTTCTATAATAGTCTGTTTCCTAAAAGATCGTTTGTTGGATTTTCCTGTAGAAAGCCAACTAGATTCTTTTTTTTATAATTGGATTCAGTTTCTTTAGTGGGTAAAGGACTTTTTCTGTTCTTGAGATAGTTTTAATAACTTCTACCCATTTCATTCAGATTTTTAAGCATTAAAAAACAAATAGTTTGGGCTTCCCTGGTGGCGCAGTGGTTGGGAGTCCGCTTGCCGATGCAGGGGACGCGGGTTCGTGCCCCGGTCCGGGAGGGTCCCACATGCCCCGGAGCGGCTGGGCCCGTGAGCCATGGCCGCTGAGCCTGCGCGTCAGGAGCCTGTGCCCCGCAGCGGGAGAGGCCGCGGCAGTGAGAGGCACGCGTACCCCAAAAAAAAAAAAAAAAAAAAAAAAAAACAAAGACAAATAGTTAAAGATTTTAAAGCTATTTCAAATAAGGAATAAGGTTATTCAGTGTATTATCTTAAGATTTTTTAAAAATATGTATTGCTTCTGTAGTTTTGGTCCCTTTCTCATTCCTAATTCTATTTATTTGTGCCTTCTCTCTTTTTTTTTTTGATTATTTTTGCCAAAGGTTGTTTTTTTTTTAAGTCTTTCAAATGACCAGTGTTTGGTTTTGTTGATCCTCTCTGTTGTATCTTCATTTTCTATTTCATATATAAATATATCTGCTCTTGTTTTTACTACTTCAAAATTTTAAACTTTCTTTGAATTTATTCTCTTTGTCTAACCTAAGTTAGCTACTTAACTCAGCTGTTTTCACAAAATTGTGTGTAACAACCACAAAACCCTAGTGACATCTAATAGTAAGTATGTATTGCTCATTCATCTGAAGTCAGGGCATGGTTGGCTAGGCAATCTGCTGGTCTTGGCTGGAGTCATACAGGTTTAAGGTTGGCTGGATGTTGCCTGGTATAGAGGGTGGCCTCAGCTAGAGCAACAGGGGTGGCATCTTCTCATCTTCCTGGGAACAGCAGGCTAATCTGGACATATCTTCTCCTTTTGATGGTAGAAGCATACGAAGGAGCAAGATTCTTAAACTTATAGATGACCTACCATCACTTCTGACACATTCTTTTGGTCAAAACAAGTCACATGGGGTAGGAAAATATTCTCTACCACTATGAGAAGTATTCCAAAGTCATGTGAAAAACGGCATGGATACAAGGAGGAGTGAGGAATTCAGTCTACCACACTTGCCATCCCCAATATTTTGCTCTTCCAAACTTTTTATTATCGAAAAAGTACAAGAATAGTACACTGAGGGCTTCCCTGGTGGCGCAGTGGTTGGGAGTCCGCCTGCCGATGCAGGGGACACGGGTTCGTATCCCGATCCGGGAAGATCCCACATGCCGCGGAGCGGCTGGGCCCGTGAGCCATGGCCACTGAGCCTGCGCGTCCGGAGCCTGTGCTCCGCAACGGGAGAGGCCACAACAGTGAGAGGCCCATATACCGCAAAAAAAAAAAAAAAAAAAAAAAAAAAAAAAAAAAAAAAGAATAGTACACTGAATACTCATATACCTTTTACAAGATTCACCGGTGTTAACATTTTGCTATATTTGCTTTGTCTCATGCTTTCTCTTTTTCTCCCTGAATCCTTTAGAGCTAGGCATCATGACATTGCGTTAAGTCCAAAAATTGGACTTGTATTTATCTCTTAAGTCCAAAAATACAGTCATCACACAGGAAATTTTAACATTGACACAATAATATTATCTAATTACAATATATGTTCAGATTTCTCTGTTTGTCCCGGTAATATTCTCTATGACTTTTTCATTTTGTCTTTTTCTAATGCAGCCAGTTTTGCTTTATCACAGCATAAGTATCCCTAGCAAAAAACCTTGCTATGCAAGATTGCACAACAAAAATCACAAGGCTTATGGGGAAAATGGGGTTAGAGGCACAACACTCAAACTTCATCAGTGTCACACACACAACCTTATAAAAACTGTAGTACAATTTTATACCCCTTTAGTGGTTAAGATGTACATAACTTAAAATAAATGTGGTGCTTTACCTTGGAAAAGACCTGTACTTTGTTTGTAGGAGTGGGTGTCAGAAGGGATGCAGTTTGTGAGTTATTGTGAGGTGGTGGAAGGAGAGTTCTCTGAAATTGGACAGAAAGTTGTAAAACCATGTGTGGATGGGTGTGGCTCATCACACGCCTGGTGAACTGATGCAGGTGATACATGTTTTTGAGGTGTGTGCATTTTGTTTTCCTGCAAGCTTAGTTCAGCTGGGTATAGTTTTCTGCTTTCACCTAATGTTTCTCACCAAAAAAATCACACATAGGCAAATGGGAAATTAATGTTTTGCTCATACTGTGTTGGAACATATTTGCATGTTTTTTTAAAGCTATAGCGTAACTTACAGTATAAACATTTGCATCTATTAATTTCCCTCTTAAGCTTGTTCTAGCTGCATCCTACAAATTTTGATGTGCTTTTGCTATAGTTCAAGTCTAAGTATTCTCCGATTTCTATTATGATTTCTTCCACCCGTGATTTAGAAATAGACTTAAGGGGGGAGAGGGATAGATTGGGAGTTTGGGATTGACATGTACACACTACTGTATGTATGTATGTATGTATATTTATTTATTTACTTTTGGCTGCATTGGGTCTTCGTTGCTGCATGCATGCTTTCTCTAGTTGCAGTAAGTGGGGACTACTCTTCGTTTTGGTGCGTGGGCTTGTCATTGCGGTGGCTTGTCTTTGTTGCGGAGCACGGGTTCTAGGCACATGGGCTTCAGTAGTTGTGGCACGTGGGCTCAGTAGTTGTGGCGCACAGGCTTAGTTGCTCCGCGGCATGTGGGATCTTCCTGGACCAGGGATCAAACCCGTGTCCCCTGCGTTGGCAGGTGGATTCTTAACCACTGTGCCACCAGGGAAGTCCCACACTACTATATTTAAAATAGATAACCAACAAGGACCTACTGTATGCACAGGGAACTCTGCTCAATATTCTGTAATAACCTAAATGGGAAAAGAATTTGAAAAAGAATCGGTACATGTATATGTATAACTGAATCACTTTGCTGTACACCTGAAACTAACACATTGTTAATCAATTATATTCCAATATAAAATAAAAAAATTTTTTAAAATAACACTTAAAAATTTTCAAATTTGTACTTTTCTTTGTAAGGGTATTTTGTTAATAATTTCTGACTTTATTGCATCATGTTCAAAGAATGTGAAATGTATGATATTAATTCCTTGTTATTTTTTGTGACTATGTGACCTAGTTTATAGTCAGTTTTTTTAAATGTTTTGTGTTTTTGAAGAATGTGCATTCTCTAATTGTTGAGGGCAGGTTAATGTACTTAAATTATTTTATTTCCTTAGCTGAATATTCTATGTATATGTCACTAATCCAATCCAAACTCTCCCTCAGTTGTATAAATCTCCTCTAAGCTTATTCAGGCACATTAGGTAGTCTTGTCAATTTCATCTTGAATAAATTTGTCCTAGAGCCATCCGATATGCTGTAGTTATTTTTCAGGCCCATTGCACAGCTGTCTTCTTGGGATCTTTCTTCATTTCCTGTCTCTTGTGTTAGATTCCCTTTTTCCTAGATATCATTTTCACTCCTTCCCTGGTTTATTCCCTCATTTTGGTGAAATTCCCTCTTCAGTAGCATCCTGAAAAAATATGCCTAGAAGTTGAAATTTTTGAGAATTTGCATGTCTGAAAATAACTTTTCTGTCTCAATACTTATGATAATTGGATGGAAATAATCGCCCCTCAGTTTTTAATGCAGTGCTTCATTTTCCTTTGGCTCCAGTGTTGCTGTTGAGAAGTCTGCTCCCTGGTCCCCCCCCCAAGCTTGTTTTGGTCTTCTCTTTGTCCTTGAGCTCTGAAATTTTATGAAATAGTACCTTGGTATAGGTCTAGTTTGAGTAATTGAGTTGGGCACTTAGTGGGTCTTTCAATCTAAAATTCGTGTCCTTAGATTCTAGGAAACTAACTTGAATTAGTTCTTTGATTTGTTCCCCTCCATTTCTCTTAACTTCCTGGAATTCCTCTTGTTGATTATGAGACCTCTAGCACTATTCTCCAAAGCTTCTTATCTTTTCTTTCCTTCCCTTTTACTCTACTTTCTGGGGAAATTTCCTCAGTTTATCTTCCAGCTCTTTAATTGAGGTTTTTATTTCTGCTATTACATTTTTAATTTGAATCGTTTTAAAATAAACATTCCTTTATGATATGGTGTTTCTATTCATAGGTCTAATAGACTCTCTCTCACACACACACACCCTAGAATATTTTTTTAAATTTTTTTAAACATCTTTATTGGGGTATAATTGCTTTACAATGGTGTGTTAGTTTCTCCTTTATAACAAAGTGAACCAGTTATACATATACATATGTTCCCATATCTCTTCCCTCTTGCGTCCCCCTCCCTCCCACCCTCCCTATCCCACCCCTCCAGGCGGTCACAAAGCACCGGAGCTGATATCCCTGTGCTATGCAACTGCTTCCCACTAGCTATCTCCCTTACGTTTGGTAGTGTATATATGTCCATGCCTCTCTCTCGCTTTGTCACAGCTCACCCTTCCCCCTCCCCATATCCTCAAGTCCATTCTCCAGTAGGTCTGTGTCTTTATTCCTGTCTTACCCCTAGGTTCTTCATCACATTTTTTTTCTTAAATTCCATATATATGTGTTAGCATATGGTATTTGTCTTTCTCTTTCTGACTTACTTCACTCTGTATGACAGACTCTAGGTCTGTCCACCTCATTACAAATAGCTCAATTTCGTTTCTTTTTATGGCTGAGTAATATTCCATTGTATATATGTGCCACATCTTCTTTATCCATTCATCCGATGATGGGCACTTAGGTTGTTTCCATCTCCGGGCTATTGTAAATAGAGCTGCAATGAACATTTTGGTACATGACTCTTTTTGAATTATGGTTTTCTCAGGGTATATGCCCAGTAGTGGGATTGCTGGGTCGTATGGTAGTTCTATTTGTAGTTTTTTAAGGAACCTCCATACTGTTCTCCATAGTGGCTGTACCACTTCACATTCCCACCAGCAGTACAGGAGTGTTCCCTTTTCTCCACACCCTCTCCAGCATTTATTGTTTCTAGATTTTTTGATGATGGCCATTCTGACTGTACACACTAGAATATTAATTATAGTTTCTTGGAATTTTGTCTTCTCCTTGTATAGTCTCTGCTTGCTCCAAGTTTCTTTTTTTTTTTAACTAATTTGTTTCAACCTCCTGAGTGGTCCTTGGCTGTCCATATTTAAAGGTTTACCACTGAAAAATGGATTGAGAGCTCCAGGCCCATGAGTGGGATTTGTTGTGGTTTTCACTGTAGGGGGACCTAGCTGTTTCCTTTTCATGGGGGAAGGCCTGGTGTCAGAATCTTTGGGTCTTTTCTCTTGAATTTCCTGAGAAGGACTCAGCTAAGGAGGTTCTGGCAATTTTGGAGGGAAAAGGACATGAGAACGGAGCTGTCTCTATAGTCAGTATGTAAAGTTGACTCAATGCTCCCCTTATCTCTGTGCAGACACCTTTTTTTCTATACTTCTCTCCAGAATAAACTGCTGGGGATAGAGAGGAGTAGTGCCTAGCTTTGGTCACCTAGCTGTGGAGAGGGATGCAGAAATCAGAGAGGCCAACTGCTTAAATAGACTTTCAGCCAATCCTCTCATTCTCAGTCTCACCTTTGCCCCCATTTCCAGAGGCACCTGGTGCTCCCAGTTCTTGAGCCCTTCCATGATTCTTCAGAATTAGGTCTTTACCTAAAGATTACTTTGGAGTCATTTTTCATAGAGTGCCCATCTTCCGTATGCTTTCCAGTGTTTAAAATTTTGTTTCTCTTTCCTCTGTTCCTATTTTCTTAGTCCTTGTGGGTTTATGCCAGTTTAAAAAAAAAAAATACTGTTGGTTTAGTGAGGTTTGGAGAGAACAAGGTGCGAAGTGTATGTGTCCAATCCACCATTTTCACGCAAAACCTTAAAATAAATTTTAGTAACTTTGAAATTATAAGAGTATCACTCACCAAAGGCTCAGTGGGTACAAAAAAGTCAAAACTCTGTTATTTGCCTTCTTTCATTCCTGTACAGTGGAGTTTTTCTGGAGGTTACATGATCTGTGATATTGCAGCAGATTAAATGCAGGGATATGAGAATCCTGCTCTTTTGTATTAAGCCAAACATTGAAGAGATTTGAAAAATGTAAGAAATGCCACTCTTCTCACTAATTTTTTTGAAAACAATTTTTTTCATTAAAAATACCCTATTTATAGTAACATGTGATGGGTTTGTTGTTATTTTAAATCCATTTATAAGTATATAATTAAATATCTCAGTTTTCATTTCTAATTCTCACATGGTGAAAATCAGTAGTTATAATCCCCATAAACAAATGCTTTGGGATTCTCAGTAATTTTTAAGAAAGGGTCATGAGATCAAAACTTCTGAGAGCTTCCACTCTAGAGAATCATAGCTATAAATTGGAATTGGACCATGAGTATAAG
This sequence comes from Phocoena sinus, assembly GCF_008692025.1. Classification (NCBI taxonomy): domain Eukaryota; kingdom Metazoa; phylum Chordata; class Mammalia; order Artiodactyla; family Phocoenidae; genus Phocoena; species Phocoena sinus. The sequence continues at coordinate 69,591,115 of NC_045774.1, read as the reverse complement.
AGTATAAACATATCCAACACTCCAGTCTTACCTTTATGTAGGACAATAATGTCATTTAATCCTCTTGCTTATTAAATTTAACACCCCTGTGATTTTATTCCCCTTTTATTCTTCTTTCGTTTTCTCTCCTAATAATCCTTAGAGGAACTAAAGGAAGCTTCTGGAAGTTAATCTATACTGTCTTCCTCCCTAGAGTATATATGTCCTAGTCTCTGCTGATGTAGATAATGAGAAATCAACTTAACAGCCAGAATATTAAATGTGCATTTTTGTTCCCAAGGGGGTGAAAATTGGTTCTTAAGGAGCAAAAAGAATCTTAGATATTACAATAGCTTGTGACCCATAAACAGACAGTACACCTGTGGTATTAAAATTTCATTGCGGGTGGGGGACAGTTAGGGAAAAAAGTCAGAAGTTTCCTTAGGAGCGGATGAAAATGAAAAAGAGGTTGAGAAACACTGTTTTAGAGATCCTGCTGGAATATGATCCTTTAACCTTTCTTTTGCTTGTATTTCTTTCTCTGATCCTAATACACGCTATAGGAAAGGTGGTGACGACAAATAACTTGCAGGAAGACAATAGGTCCCTTAAAGAGTGAGGCAGCTGGGTAAGGCTTCCAGCAAGCAGAGAGCCTGTGCCTCAGCTCCTGCCAGTTATTTCAGTGCCGGAATATGGACCCAAGGTTTCCAAATGAAAAAAAAAAAAAAAAAGTCAGAAATCCAAGTTCTATGTAAACTTATGATTTTTAAGTGTTAGAAACTAATTAAAATAATTTTTAGACAATATGCCCACCAATCAAAACCTCTCTGAGCCCCACTAGTGTAGTCTCTTCTGTTGTGATAGAATGTGTCTCCCAAATAGGACTGCTTTACTGCATTCTGAACTCAGAGCTGTTTTGCTCCTGCTTGAGTAACTTCAGTGATGGAGGCCAACCTGTTCAATTTTTTTTTTTTTTTTTTTTTTTTTTTTTGCTGTACGTGGGCCTCTCACTGTTGTGGCCTCTCCCGTTGCGGAGCACAGGCTCCAGACGCGCAGGCTCAGCGGCCATGGCTCACGGGCCTAGCCGCTCCGCGGCACGTGGGATCTTCCCAGACCGGGGCACGAACCCGTGTCCCCTGCATCGGCAGGCGGACTCTCAACCACTGCGCCGCCAGGGAAGCCCAACCTGTTCAATTTTTGGTTAACTGTAATTGTTTGATCGTCAGTCTCATAGGAAGCAGAAATTTATCTCCTTAAAACTTTAACTTAGTGGTGCTGGTTTGTCCTGTGAGAGCACATAGAGTAAGACTAACTCTTGTTTTATGTGACAAGTCTTCAGGTTTGTTAATTTGGCTGTGAATCAAAGTTTCATTTCTCTAGAAATGTAGAGCATAGTATTTAAGAACTCAGGCTCTGAAGTCAGACTATTAAGGTTTGAATCTCCTCTGTGCCTCTAGTTCTGTGCTCTTGGGGCTTATTTGTTTCTTTAACTATTTTATGCCTTTGTCCATTTTAATATAAGCATATTACTGTAATTTATCTAATTGCTAATAGGTATTGTAAAGCTTGCAGAACAGTGCCTAGCATATAGTAAATATTCAGTAAATGTTATTTATTGCCCAGATTAAGCATCCCGTCCTTAGTTCCATTAATCATTCTTTATAGAACACAGTTTTAACTTCTCTTACTATACTTAGTTTACAGTTTATTCATTAATGGAAGCAATCTGGTGCCTCGTAGGAAGACTTACAGGTTTTCCTATCTCTTATCCTCTATACCCCTCGCATATCCCTCTCCAAACCAGATCACAAGTTTTATTTTTGTTCATTTGTGTATGTGTATTTAAATATAAAAACACCACACACACACGTGGACTTGCTCATTCTTGAACACATGTGGGAGTAAAAACCATTGGAGAGGCAACCAAAGTGTGAGGCTTAGGCCCCTTCCCCACCTTCCTAATAGAACCCTGATTTTATTCACACATTTTCCTTCTTCAGCATGGCTTTGTGCTTCGGAGAAACCTTGGAGAGTGGGCAACCGTGGAGTTCCTTTATGGCTGTGTGATTTTTGACGTAGGTGTCTGATGAAATTCTGGCCGTTGGGACCTGAGGAAAAATTTACTGATAGAAATTGGGTTTATGGTTTCTGGGAAGGATTTCTTTGTTGCTTGAAAAGATGCACATGAAGTGGTGGTCTCATCTTTTCTTCTGGTTATTGCTGAGACCTAGGGACTGGGTGGGGCACCACCTGAGGACGGCAGAGTGAAGGCAGAGGTGGTCCTTGAAGATGTTGTTGAGCCGCTAAACTAACCAATCCCAGAACTTGCTCTTCCTCTTAATCTCTTATTATATGGGAAACCTTTATTATTGTTTCTGCTGCTTTGAGTTGGATTTTCTTACTTTCAGCTGAAATAAGCTTAACCAATAAAGAGGTCAAGTTATTTAATTCTACTATGGCTGGCAAACTAGATAAATAGTATATAACCTCATAGAGTTATGAGGAATAATTGAAGTAATAAAGTAATGTACAGATTTATAGTTGTGACATTACCACAAACAGTGTTTGTAGTGGATAGAATGTCTCACAGAGAGTGAGGAGGCTGCCTGGCTTTGCTGATTGCCAATTCAGTTAATATTCGAATTGCAGGTCACTGGACTTCGTAAAACAGAATTAAGTGATCTTGAAGGTCTGTTCTGATTCTGTGTAAAAAATATGAGTCTGATTGTTCTGGAATTCCTGCCTGAAAGCCTTTGTATAGATTAAGGTAGTAGATATAAATAAGTAACTTTTTTAGTTGAAGAAAGCATAATTTATGAACTAGTCATGTTGGGAATGCTTCCAGTTTCACAATGGTTCTACTAATCTTAGTGTTTTGAGAAACAAAGGAAGTTCTACTATCAGTACACTTACTGGTTATGAATATCAACTCATACCTTTATAAAAATAGATATTTAACCCAACTTTTAAACTTATTCTCCTATATGTCATCAGTATGAGCATGCCATTAGTTTTCTTTTTCCTACCATCTCTTATTAAATCTGCTGTGATCCTTTTCTTCTACCCTTTCCCTAGTTACATTATTCCCAGACTGTTAAAAAGCCACCTAAAAGGTCTGCTTTTCACCAGAATCTGCTTTCTCTTCCTCTTTCCTCATCTATAAAATGAGGTGAAAGTATATCATTTTAAAGGTGCTTTATGGTTCTCACATTCTGTGACTTGTCAATTATTTTTCTCATCAATTCAGACTCTGTTATACCCAAAAGAACTCATCTTTGATTGTAATTAAAGGTAAGTTTAAAAACTTTTTCGGACTTCCCTGGTGGCTCAGTGGTTAAGAATCCACCTGCCAATGCAGGGGATACGGGTTTGAGCCCTGGTCCAGGAAGACCCCACATGCCGCGGAGCAACTAAGCCCGTGCACCACAACTACTGAGCCTATACTCTAGAGCTCATGAGCCACAACTGCTGAGCCCTCGCACCACAACTACTGAAGCCCGCATGCCTAGAGCCCATGCTCCACAAGAAGAGGAGCCACCGCAATGAGAAGCCCACACACCACAAAGAAGAGTAGCCCCTGCTCACCATAACTAGAGAAAGCCTGTGTGCAGCAACGAAGACCCAATGCAGCCAAAATTAAATAAATAAATAAATTTAGTAGAAAAAACAAGGAAAACTTTTTCACCTGAGGACAGTAGAACTCAAGTATATAAAGGAAAGAAGTAATGTATAAGTACCCTTTGCAGAGCTAGACATATCAAGAAATGTAGAGCTTGGGTAAAATGTAGATATATGTACATACATGTAGATATATGTGATTTTTTTTTTCTAGGGTTTTTCTTGGGGGTGTTGGGAGACAAGAAAGGAAGAAGCTTATAATTTCAAAGCTTTTTGGAGATCAGTACAGTATATTTTCTTTTTCAGGAAAAATTAAAACTATTATGGGAAATTGATTCATTACTGCAAGAGGACTAATAGGGGAAACCTAAGCTTTCAATTGAACCCATGTGAGATTGGGTACATTGGCCAGGCATGAAATTCCCCAGACGCCTAAACTTCTTTTTCCAGAAAAAGGAAAATAATATTTAATGACTTTATGTAGAAAGACAGGTGCTAGCTAAAGTAAGAATTGTATGCATAGTTGGTGTTAATTCCAAAAACCTTGAAGATGTGAGGTCATCCTCCATCATATCACCAGTTTTATTCCTAGAAGTAGAGGGATCATCACAAAACAATTCCAGAATGTAGACTTTTCCCTTCAGTTGGTAGGTTTTGTTTCGATTTTTCTAAGTCCTGTTGAGAGATATTTGCACTGCTGACACCAAACACATGGTGTTTTTTCCAGTACCTCTTCTCAAGCTCTCCAACACCAAATAGGTGTCCCACAGTTCAGTTAGCTCAGACTCCACAGGTTAAAGGGCTCAGTCCCACAAGACTGCCCTTACTTCAGAAGGCAGTTGCAAGTACTGGGCCTTCAAGTAACCTGCACTTCTGTCCAACTTGGAGAGAGTCAGGGTTTATGAATATATGACTACTCAGAAAGTAAGTGGTTCTTATGTTGCTCTTTAATTTACCAGATTACCTTTTCTATCCTTTTTTTCTTCCGTATTCTCTTTGATCACTTACTACTTTTAGTAGTTAGAGGGTTGTAGAGAGGAGAAAGTAATGTGTTTTCTTTTGAGTGTGTGATAGTAGAATATAATTCCTTCCTTCCTCCCTTCCTCCCTTCCTACTTTCCTACCTGCACATTTGTAAAAAGCTGCTTCTGTATGCCAGAGGATACAAGCAAGGCCTTATGGAGTTTTCCTTCAAGATACCTCTTTTCTACAAAATAACACCTGAATTTGCCACATGTTGATGAGTCTTAAACCTTGAAGAGTGAGAAAGACTAATTGTGGCAGTCTTCTATATTCTAAAAACATTTAATTAGAGTTCTACTTCATTTAGCATAATAGTAGAACCTTTTAGATAGTTTTTAGTAACTCACAATGTTAGTAGTTGTAGAACGCATAGGTGTCTGTTTACTGTTGCCAGTTTCTTCCATCTCTTCATTCTGTAGGATAAACAGCACTTTGTTTTTCCTGATGAAGAGTTTTTTATTGTAAAACACAAGCACTTGGGCTTCCCTGGTGATGCAGTGGTTGAGAGTCTGCCTGCCGATGCAGGGGATACGGGTTTGTGCCCCGGTCCGGGAAGGTCCCACATACTGCCGAGCGGCTGGGCCCGTGAGCCATGGCCGCTGAGCCTGCGCGTCCGGAGCCTGCGCGTCCGGAGCCTGTGCTCCGCAACGGGAGAGGCCACAACAGTGAGAGGCCCCGCGTACCGCAGAAAAAAACAAAAAAAACAAGCACTTTAGGGGCTTCCCTGGTGGTGCAGTGGTTAAGAATCCGCCTGCCAGTGCAGGGAACACAGGTTCCAGGCCTGGTCTGGGAAGACCCCACGTGTCACAGAGCAGCTACGCCTGTGCGCCACAACTACTGAGCCTGCACTCTAGAGCCCACGAACCACAACTACTGAGCCCGCGAGCCAAAACTACTGAAGCCTGCACACCTAGAACCCATGCTTGGCAACAAGAGAAGCCACCACAGTGGGAAGCCCGCACGCCACAGCTACTGAAGCCCACACACCTAGAACCCGTGCTCGGCAACAAGAGAAGCCACCACAGTGGGAAGCCCGCACACAGCAACAAAGAGTAGCCCCTGCTCGCCGCAACTAGAGAAAGCCCGAGAAAGCCTGTGCGCAGCAATGAAGACCCAACGCAGCCAAAAATGAAAATAAATAAAATAAAAAACCAAGCACTTTATTACAAAAATTTCTTGACCTTATAATCATTCTTTAATATCTTTAATAGTGATTTTATGTGTGTTGAACATCTTTAGATATTTTTAGTGATAACTCATCATAAAAACCAGTAATATACTATGTACTATTTTTTATTAACTGAAAACATTTCATGTCTTTTCTGACCATATGTGGTTAATTTATTTGTTAGGTGTTGAATTTTATGTTCCTTGCATGAAAAATAGAACACATAAATATTTGAAATTCTTCACTGCATGCCTGGCCAAGTATTACTTGCCCAGGTGTCTTCTTTTTAAAATAACTTTTAAATCTTAGAAATTTGTGGGTGAAAGGGTGGATTTTGACTTGGAAAGAGAGGAGATAATGCTTTCACTATTTAAAACCAAACTTCATGAAAAGATGCTATTGTTGGATGAATTAACACTAATCTTGTCTCCTACAAAGAGCTGCTGGAAATAAGATTACGGCTTTATTACTTTCAATATTTTAATCAGTATAACCTGCTTTTTGTTTTTATAAATAAAAGTTATTTCTCAAAATTTCTTAGGGAGGAAAGAAAAACAGTTGATTAATCAATATGTATTTTTATTTACGTTGAATACTTTTTATTATCCCTTCCAAACAGACACTCCTTGAATATGCAGAGAAATGGAAAACTTCAGAAGATCCTTTACCTTTATTGGAGGTATACACAGTGGCTATCCAAAGTTATGTTAAAGCCCGACCTTATCTTACCTCTGAATGTGAAAATGTAGCATTGGTTCTGGAACGCTTGGCATTGTGAGTAGACCTTTGAGTAAATAAAAAATTAGATTTAGCTTTTTTGTTTTTAACTCTGTATCTCAAATCTTATGATAGTTTAATTTTAAATAGATTAGTTATGGACAGTCTACTGATGATATTAGAATTATTCATCTTATTTTACTTTGAATTTTAGTAATTATTTGTATCCTTACCAACTTTTTGTTTTTTAGAAGCTGTGTTGACCTTTTACTGTGTCTGCCTGTTGAGTTATCTGATAAACAGTGGGAACAATTTCAGACACTGGTGCAGGTGAGAATATTTACCTACTAGATTTAATATAGGTATATTTTATGGCAATTTTCTTTATTCTTAATAAATTATTTGGTTAAACTTTAAATGATTTAAGTAATGACAAACATTAATTGCTGTTCTTATTAACATTAATGTCTTGCATATAGTCAGTGCTCAATAGATGTGTGCTAAATGAATATATACATTTAAGTAGATTGGTTGAATATTTCACTGTTCTTTAAGATCAGATAATTAGAACTTTGCCAGAGCAGTAAGGGAACACAAAAGAAAATGCCCTCATTTGTATTTAGAAACAGTTTAACTAATTGTTGAAAATTGCAATATGCTTTATAAGAATTTAACATATCTCATTTAATCCTTATGAAAACTTTGTGGGGGTAGGTATATTTTTCCCATTTTAAAGGTGAGGAAACTGAGGCTCAACTCTAAAATATTTATCTGCCCAAACTTGTATAGCTAATATCAGAGTAGTTATTTTAACCAAGATTCTTTACTCCGTAGTCCATACTTTTTCTCCTATATCTGAAAATACATGCTTATCTCTGTTACTTAGGGCTGTTATTCTACTTATAAAAGTACTACATAGTTTAGCACTTAGTTGTTTTGCAGTATTTCAAGAATGTTAAATTTTGTTAAGCACTAGATTGTGCTGGATATTTTATAGCTTCAAGTAAAGTTTGATTAATTGGTTAGTTAAGAAGAATGTTCCTGCCAACTAGTCTCAAAAAGTATAGTTGTCTCTCTGTTCCTCTAGCCAGAGTTCTTAAAATATCTTTTGGCCTTATGTTTTTCCAAATAAGAGATATTAAAAGAGGATTAGTCTCAAATTTTAGAAGCATGTGAAATAAACTATAGTTAGAGAAATCAACTTTCCTATTTTAATATTAAATATTAAAATTACATCAAGTGCAAAATTCTTGAAGATAGGATTCATACCTTTATTCCAAAGGATTCAACATAGAGTTTTACACATAGTCGGTAGATACTTAATAACTGTTGAAAGTGTCTTGTCGTGTTTGTCACATTGCAGCTAACTTTTTGATCATGCAATTTGTACTTCAGCATATCAGTAACTTTTGTCTCAGGTTTTTTTTCCCAGCAAGTGGTTATTTTTAGGTAAATGATTATCTCAGAACTTTTTTTGATTGTTTGGCACTCAGATACACTCTACCACAGAATTAATTATATAAATAGTTTATATACAAATATAATACTGAATTCCTCATATTAATTTTGTTTGTCAACATAAGGTAAACCTTTTCAACTTTCTTTTTTGAAACAATAGCACTACTTGATACTTTTTCATATGATTTAATGAGGAGGAAATAACTCTTTAAATCCCAGTATGGAGCTCTCAGCAGTTGCTCAAAGAAAATTTCTTAAAGCACTTGAACTTGTTCAGTGAGATTTTTATGGTTTTGAGGAATAGACTTTTTATACAAACACAGCGTGCAGCTTTAAGAGTTTCCATGACACTTTGCTTTCATTTCAGAGCTTCCTTGGGCTTATTTTATACCTGCTTAACAGCATTTGTTTTATTTTGCCTGTGTTTTAACTGTTTTTAAGCATCTCTTTACTCCACTAGAGGATAATATGCCCCATAAACGCAGGGACTAGTTGCTCTCTTCCTTGGTACTTTGCCCATAGAAATTCTCAATAAACATTTTCTGAATTGAGTTAAAACTATTGGTCTTTTGTGACCTGAAGAATATGCTAATTGCATGAACACTTGTAAACAACAAGTAAGCAAGATTCAGTGTCAGCTTTAATAGGATATTGTAAGGCTATGTCATGAATAAATGAAAAATCATACATTTAGTTGTTTTCTTTTCATAAGTCCCTTTTATTGAAATATGTGTATACAAGTTGTCACTTAGACCTTGATGCAGATTTGTCATTTGTTAATGGTAGAAGTTTTTTTGGAAAATTTTTTACTAACACAGAGGATATAAAACGTGTAAGGTCTTTCATGCTATGGATACTCTAATAGCTTCCTTGAGAAATAACTTTGCTCTCGGTTTAGATTTTGGGGAGAAAATAATATGAACTTATTTCTAGAAATACATTTTATTTATTTAAATTTTATAATTAATATAATTCTTGTCCTTGAGATTCATCTTTAAAAATCAGAAGTAAAGGATTCAGCACTTTGTAATGTGACATGAAAATTTTAAGATAAAAGTCTTATTTTTCAAAAGTTTAGTATTATATTTAAAGCCTGATAAGCTTGCTTTTGAAAATCTGTTGTAATTCTTTGGATGTTTATTTAATATTTATAGGTAGCTCATGAAAAGCTGATGGAGAATGGCAGCTGTGAATTGCATTTTTTAGCTACTCTAGCTCAAGAGACTGGGGTGTGGAAAAACCCGGTACTGTGCACTATTCTTTCCCAGGAACCATTGGATAAGGATAAAGGTAAATTTTCTAGAGAGCAGAGAGAAAAAAAAGAATCATTAGACTAGAAATAAGTACTTAAAATTGTTTTGATATAATTCATCTCAAGATATTCCAAGAAGGACCATTTAATTAAATTTTATATGAGGTGCTTGAGGCCCTTCACCTTTTTTTTATTGGGGGAAGATGTGTTTATAGGATTATATAATCTTAGAGTAACAGTTTTTTTCCTCAACATTATTTGATCAGAGGAATTCCCTCTGTAACATCCTGACAGGTGGCAATCTAACTTATATTTGATAACTAACTTATTTGACAGATGGAGAAGCAGAAACAGGGTAGTGAAATGATTTTCCTCAGAATAAGAAATTAATGCGGGAACTCTCAAATCTTCTGTCTCTGAGATTAGTACTCTTTCTCAAACAGCTTTTTTTCTCAGACTTAACTTTATCCTGCTTTGTTATTATTGTATGAGCTTAGGCAACAAAGATCCCAGTCACACTCAAACTGGCAGGTAGCCTATCAGAATTAGATGGCTAAATCACTAATATGTATAACACTTAATGTTCAGAATTCAAAAATTGTATGTGCTACGAAGAAGAGCACAATTATTGTCGTTGGTACTTTTCTTGAGATTATTTAGGAAAGTGCCCAGATTCTACCCCAAGTTTTCCCAAGGTATTTAACTAGAGAAGTAAATAAGCTTCTTCCATTGTTTATTGATGTTTTCTTGTTGACTGATGGCAAACTCTAGGTATTTTGCTATGTGATAGCAATTTCTGAAGGCTCTGAGAAAGGAGTGTACGTTCATTATTTGTTAACTCTTCTGGTACTTTGATATTTACCAAAAGGCTTCTCAGCTAATCTGGAAACTTCTCTTCAAGCTGGTTGTTCCTACCTGACTCCCCTCTTAACATTTCTCCCCATTTCTGGATAGTTTTAGCAGTGTTATCTGTTTCTTAGTTTTCACCAAAAGTTTATTTTTATTACCTCCCTTCCTTTATGTATATCCACAGATTAGCTACATTGTTCTCAGACCCTCATTATTTAAAATAGGAAGAACAACAACAACATTTAAAAGTTGAGAATCTTGGAGTTGTTTTGCCTTTGTCATATTAGTTTTTTATTCGCAATATATTACCACCACCATGTTTTTATTCCTGTAACCAAATTATACTTTTTAGTCTTCTCAGCTTTGGAAATATTGGACATATGATATATTAATAATAATATCAGATTACATTGTATAGTTCCTTACAGTTTGAAATGTGCTTTTATGTGCCTGGTTTCATTTAGCCTTCACAATGATCCTGGGGAAAAAGTGGGATCTTTATTGTCCCTATTTTATAGGTGAGAAAATGGAGCCTCAGAAAGATGAGTTCTTTTCTACATCACATTGTCAGTGATGTGAGGCAGAGCCAGGAATTGAAGTGAGGTCCCCAGCTTCTCTCCTTTTTATATTATGCCACGTTGCACCCAGCCTAATAAAATAAAATTGCACCTAGCTTAAATAATTAAATCCTTTTTTCTGTTGTTGGTTTCTGAAGACTGTCTTTGCCAAACTCACACATTATGCTAACGCAGGAAAATGGAACCTTTACCTTAGCAGAGATTTAAAATTTACCTTAAAAGAATATGTGCTCAGTTTCCTTATTTGTTTAAATGTGCCTAACGTTGTTTCTGTTAACAAATGTCTTTGCCTATCTCTGTGCTGCTTTATTCCATGGTCTTCACATGGCATAGCTACTGGAATAATTTGGACTGTGCAGGCAAAAGGAGTTTCTACAATAACAGATGGATTGTAGGTAGCCAGATTTCATTACAACTCGTGAAGCAACCAGAGAGATGTTACATGACTGAGAGACTCTGCAGCCGTAATCTTTACTTGGTTCTCCGTTATTTAGAATACTTCTTTGGTGGGAGTTATTCTGTGGGTAATCACATAGACTAGAAGTGTATGTTTATTTCCTCCTTTGAAAAACTTGAAGGAATTAACATTTTACACATACATACTAATTTATTTATATTTTCAAATTGGATGCTTCTACAGCATGTGGAAGTTTTAGCTTTTTATATGATATATCCAGCCCCTTGGTTTACCCTACACTAGCCTATAGCAAGTTTGATGAGAAGAGCTAGAGCTCAGACAGTAATCAGTACACCATAATAAGCTGTGCTCATTAGTTTGTTTATAACAAAGCCTTTGAAGGTTTGATGTACTATTTGAACAGTAGATGATCCACTTAATCTTGTTTTAAATAATTAATTTTTATTGACTAATTTTAGAACTACTAAAGCCCAGATAAACCAAGAAATGCTCTTTGATTTAGGGTCTGAGAGTGTGTGGGACTAAATTAAAAATGCTGGTTTCACCTTAAGGTTTTAGTATCCTAGAATAAGATAACTCTAATAACTAAATCAGCATAATTCAAGTAGATGTCCATTGAATATCACAGGATCTTTAGGCTTACATATTACTTTTGCTTTTCTTTAGTTATCATCTCAGAATTGGAAAGGCACTGAATGCCCATTTATTTTTTACCCAATTTTAACTCCCTTCTAAAACATCACTGATAAATAAATGGGCCTTTGCTTGAAGACTTCTAGAGAATGGTAACTGTGTAATTCAGTCCATTCATAGCCTGCTATTAGATAATATTCATTGTGTAAATTGTGAAAAACTACATTCTTAGAGTTGCCATCCTTTGGATCTAGTGCTACCCCTAAAGCCATACCTAACAAAGTACAAATCCCTCTTTCGTGCCATAGCAATTGAGATGCTTAAGGATCGTCATCATGTCCACACTTAGTCTTCTTTTATTCTAAAGACTAAAAGCCGTACTGGTGTGGCATTATTTTAAATCTACAGTCATGATTCCTGACCTTTTAGTGCATTTTGTTTGTTGTTCTTATTCATGTGTAATTCTCAAAACTTATGTGTACCCCAAATGCTATCTGGCAGGCTCTGAAGTCATTGGTACTCTCATCCCCTTCATCTTAGTGTTACTTAAGATGACGTTACCTTTTTGGGTGGCCTTATTCTCACAACTCAACGAGGTTACTAAAATCACAAAAATTAAAAAAGAAAACTACTCTTAAATTATTTACATTTTTATATGTTGTGTTTTGGCACACACAAAGTAGTCTTTTTTTTTTCTTTTTAATTTCACTGTGTTAGATCCATTCTGCCTCTGCAACTTGTCAATATCATTTAAAATGTTGATTTTGTTAATTCAAGATTTTTGTCCTTTCCTGTTTAAGCAGATCTTATTAGCATACACTCTCTTGGCATCCACGTTCTTTTTTTCTTTTTAATTTATTTATTTTTATTTTTGGCTGCGTTGTCTCTTTGTTGCTGTGTGCGGGCTTTCTCTGGTTGTGGCGAGCGGGGGCTACTCTTCGTTGCAGTGCACGGGCTTCTCGTTGCGGTGGCTTTTCTCATTGTGGAGCGCGGGCTTCAGTAGTTGTGGCACGTGGGCTCTAGAGTGCAGGCTCAGTAGTTGTGATTCACGGGCTTAGTTGCTCCATGGCATGTGGGATCTTCCTGGGCCAGGGCTCAAACCTGTGTCCCCTGCATTGGTGGGTGGATTCTTAACAACTGTGCCACCAGGGAAGCCCGGCATCCAGGTTCTCGATAATAACCATTAAAAAGGTCATATCCAAAAACCTACCCTATGGGATACTTATAGAAATCTTCTTGCTTGCCCTTCAGTCTTTTAGCCAATGCCGTTTGATTATGGTTGTTTCATCAAATTCACCTATTTCCTTATGTCTGGTCCATGGCTCTCCTTTTTGTCTGTCAGGATTTGATGAAAGACCACAAGAGGTACTTGGCTAGAGTTGTATTAAGTAAGATTGTTTAATATTGAGGTTAGTCTGATCTAATTAATTTTTAAATGAACTTTTTATTTCAGAATAGTTTTAGATTTACAGAAAAATTGTGAAGAGTTTCCAAATAATCCACAACCATTTTTCCCAACTGTTAATATCTTACATTAGCATGATACATTTGTTACAATTAATAAACCAATATCGATACTTTGTTACTGAGTAAAGTCCATACCTTATTCACATTTCCTTAGTTTTTACCTAATGTCCTTCTTCTGTTCCAGGATCCCACCCAAGATACCATATTACATTTAGTTGTCATATCTCCTTAGGCCCCTCTTGGCTGTGACAGTTTTTCAGACTTCCCTTGTTTTTGATGACCTTAGCAGTTTTGAGGAGTACTGGTCAGGTATTTTGTATCCCCTCAGTTGGGATTTGTCCAATGTTGCTCTCATGATTAGACCTGGGCTTATGGGTCTGGGGGAGAAAGATCACAGAGGTACAGTGCCATTGTCATCACATCATACCAAAGGTACATATAATCAACATGATTTCTCACTGTTGGTGTTAACCTTGGTCACCTGGCTGAGGCAGTGTGTTTGTCAGGTTTCTCCACTGTGGAATTACTTTTTCCCCCCCTTTCCATGCTGTACTCTTGGGAAAGAAGTTACCTTGTACAGCCCACACTTAAGAGGTGGAGAGTTAAGCTCCACCTCCTCGAGGAGGCAGTATCTGCACAGATTATTTGGAGTTCTCCACAGGAGATTTGTCTTTTCTTCCTTATCTGTCTATCTGTTTAGTCAATATGGACTCATGAATATTTTTTTATACTTTGGTGATAATCCAGTACTACTTAATTTTGTTGCTCAAATAGTTCAGCTTTGGCTCCCAAGAACTCTTTGAGTTAACTTCTGTGTCCCTTTGACATACCCCATCATTGTGAGTTATGTTTTTTGTTTGAATACTTCCTAGTTTTCTGGCACTACAAGATGCTCCAGGCTTATTGTGCATATTTCCTGCCCTAATCCTAGAATCAGCTATTTCTCCAAGGAACCCTAGTTCCTTTTATTGGAGAATAGTATTGATATTAGAAACCAAGACCTGGTAATTGGGTGTGCTCATTGCTACTGAGGTGTCATTGCCTCTAGGACCTCTCAGCAGACAAAGTAAGAAAATATATGTAAGTATAACTAATCTGTGTATGTACACATATCTATAAATGTTTCTGTATGTAACCAGCTGTATCTATATTAAACTAAATGTGAGAGTTTATACTGATGTCTCCGACTCTAATCTATATCACATGGATCATTCTAGCCTTCTCGCTTACCTGTAACCTCTTACTTCAATAGAATGTCATATAATTGGAATCATACAGTATGTAGCCTTTTCAGAATTACTTCTCTTACCATTGGCCATCCATATACTTAATCCTAGTATACATGTATAGTGGTTTCAGAATTGATAACCTCTACCCCTGTGGGTACAGTTCCTCTTTGCATTCTTGCTGACTCCACTCATCCAAAGTTAGGTGAGCACCCCATTTTCCCACCTCTTTCAGTGAAGTTCTTTCATTACATTTGTAAGACAGATTCTTTTGCCATATTCTACGTTCTATCCTGGACTTCCCAACCATCTAGATACTTTTTTTAATTTGTATACCTTGAGTCCTTCTTCATGCTGTAAAGTTCTGTGGGTTTTGACCAATGCATAGTATCATGTATTCACCATTACAGTATCATACAGAATAGTTTCACTGCCCTAAAAAAAATTAATTGTGCTTCACTAATTCAACCCTCTCCAGAACACCTGACAACTACTGATCACTTACTATCTCTATAGTATTGCTCTTTCGAGACTGTCGTATAATTATAGACTTTTCAGTCTAGCTTCTTTCACTTAGCAGTATACATGTAACATTCATCTATGTCTTTGTGTGGCTTAATAGGTCATTCCTTTTTATTGCTGAATAGTATTCCATTGTGTGAATGTACTGTAGTTTGTTTATCCATTCTCCTATTAAAGGACATCTTGTTTGCTGCCAGTTTGGGGCATTTATGAATAAAACTGCTATAAACATTGGCATGCAAATTCTTGTGTGAACATAAATTTTCACATCAGTTGGGTAAATGCCTAGGAGTAAGATTGCTAGGTCATATGGTAAGACTATGTTTTGCTTTGTAAGAAACTGCCAAACTGTACTATTCTGCATGTTGCTCTACATTCTCACTGGCAATTGGTGGCGTCTATTTTGGGAATTTTAGCCATTTTAATGGGTGTGTAGTGATATCCCATTGTTGTTTTAATTTGTGTTTCTGTACTGACAAGTGATACTGCACATCTTTTCACATGAATATTCGCCATCTGTATATCTTCTTGGGAGAGGCATCCATTTATATCTTCTGCCTACTTTTTAATTGTGTCGTATTTTCTTTTTAATTTTTATTGGAGTATAGTTGATTTACAATGTTGTGTTAGTTTCTGCTGTACAGCAAAGTGAATCAGTTATACATATACATATATCCACTCTTTTTTAGATTCTTTTCCCATATAGGTCATTACAGAGTATTGAATACAGTTCCCTGTGCTAAACAGTAGGTCCTTATTAGTTATCTATTTTATATATAGTAGTGTGTACATGTCAATCCCAATCTCCCAATTTATCCCTGCTCTCCCTTTCCCCCTTGGTAACCATAAGTTTGTTTTCTACATCTATCACTCTGTTTCTGTTTTGTAAATAGGTTCATTTGTACTATTTTTTTAGATTCCACATGTAAGTGTATCCATTCGATATTTGTCTTTCTCTGACTTACTTCACTCAGTATGATAATCTCTAGGTCCATCCATTGTTTTCTTTTTGTTGAGTCACAGTTCTTTGTTATATTTTGATGCAAGTCCTTTAGCAGATAGGAGTTTTGCAGATATATTCGGTTTACTCTGTGGCTTGTCCTTTTTCTTTACAGTGCCTTTCAGAGAACAGAAGTTTTAAATTTTAATAAAGTCCAACTTATCTTTTTTTTCTTTCATGGATTGTGCTTTTGGTGTTTTATCTAAAAATAATTACCAAACCCAAGGTCATATAGATTTTTCTCCTGTTTTCTCCTAGAAGTTTTATAGTTTTGCATTTTATATTTGGGTCTGTGATACATTTTGAATTAACTTTTATAAAAATGTAACTTAATTTATGTTTGATGAATCTGTCTTCGCTCGTAACAGTCATGCTTTTTTTCCTGACCACTCACAAGCCATGTTTTTTGGTTTTTTTTGCGGTACACGGGCCTCTCACTGTTGTGGCCTCTCCCGTTGCAGAGCACAGGCTCCGGACGCGCAGGCTTAGCAGCCATGGCTCACAGGCCTAGCCACTCTGCGGCATGTGGGATCTTCCCGGACCGGGGCACGAACCCGTGTCCCCTGCATCGGCAGGCGGACTCTCAACCACTGCGCCACCAGGGAAGCCCACAAGCCATGTTTTTAATATATTAATTTTGAGACTCTTAGGAATATATCTATTCCTCTAGTCTACAAAATGTACCTTAAGCCCTGTTTTGAAAATTACATCTTCCCATCTATTTCCATTTTCTCCATTGTTTGTTCTACCTTTTCAATTTAAAGCTTATTATCAGAAGCACCATAAGAATAAAGGAATCCTCTTTTTCTCTGTCATCATAAATAATACATAATCAAACCCAAGGAGCAGGTCCTTCTGAAGAAGTTACCCATCTCCACCAATTTGATTACATTCAGCTTTTTTGGTGAGCTAGGGGTCATCTTGAGTTTTAGCTTTAATAACAGTTCGCATAGGTTAGTACTGGTGCTGACACTCATGGTGCACACATCCTTGGTCCTGAGCCTGCTGCTTTTCCTTCTTTTGTATATGTCATTATTGTAAAATCTAAACTCTGAAAGAGCTCCCTATTAACAGTCACACTGAATTCCTTCAGCCCTTTCCCTTCCACTTCTATTTTGGAATAATTTGCAATGGCATAAATTGTATTTTTATCAGCTTGCCCGTTCTTTCTTGACTCCTAAGCCCTATGGTTCTCTCTCTTTTTTTTGAACCCCTTGGTTTTCAAAGGAAATTTCTAAAGCTTCAGCTTTTCCACAGTACTTATAAATCCTCCAGAGCTTTGTGAGAAAATAAGTCTTTTTTTCAGTAATAAACTTTGCCTTTTAAAATGAGCAGGGAAAAAGTGCTGCTAGGTTTACCCGATATTAACATATGTAAAATGTAATTATATTTTAAAGGGAGAGGAGATGGGAGGAGAGAACAAATGGTAACTAATAATTTCCAGGTAAATAATGTGAGGCCAGATCTGATTGCATGCAGCTGAATTTCTTTTCTAATAGTAAATCTCCAGTTCTTTTGCTCATTGATACTTTTCCTATATTTTTCATGTGTGTGTTTATATCTTTACCTGTCTATGTAGAGAATACCAAAAGGGGTGATTCTGAGACCTAGACTTATATCTGTTGACAGTTTTTTTGTGTGTTAGGACATTTCTTACAGAAAGTCACTAAAAAGAACACCTTATAGACTATATACATTTAGTACTCTTAGAAATACAGTTTTCTTAACTTGCTTCTATTTGGTTGTCTTTTTTGTTTTTTTTTTTTTGCTTTGTCTCTCCCTTTTGCTCTTAACTGACCTTGTTATAAAAAATAAATCAGTGGAGCATTTTAGATTTTATTTTTAAAAATCACTGCTAAATTAGATTGCCTTGTGTTTAGGTTTTACTTGTGTATAACCCTTAGATCATTGAGGATCAGTGACTCTGGATAGAATTAAGCTGATAGAACTTAACTGCAGTAAGATTGTGAAAGTGTTCAGTCTCCCATTTCAGGCTGATGCTTTATTTTGCATTTTGTTAACCTTAATAATATTCTACTATTACATAATGAGATATAATATGGTGACCACCAAGATTTTATTTTTACTAAAAATGATTTTAAAACATACACTCATTGGCTTTTCTAAACATCCTAGAAAAATTCATTATTTCTGTTGTGATGAGTATATTTCATAATGATGTTACATGGATAAAGTTGTCAGAATTTAATTAAATATAATAGTAATAATTAAATCTTATTTCACACAAATTTTAGGGTTACATATTTACTAGGTTCATCTATATCATGGAACATTTTTTTAATGTTTAAGAATTCTGATTTATATCAGTCATGTCAAAGAATCAGTTATGATCATAATTTAATGACTTAATGACCAAGCAACATGATTTAAGAAATTCTGAAATCTTCAAGTGAAAATTCTGTTTATTGTATATGTAGCTTGTTCTTCCAGGAAAAGGTGAGAGGTCAGGTGAAGATTAAGACTATCCCTCACTGGTAATTTGAACACTGAAATATAGTTACCTTAGAGCAGTGGTTCTTAATCCTGGCAGTGCTTAAATCGCCTGGAGAGTTTTTTAGACATACCGGTGCTGGAGACCTACCACAGACCGATTAAATTAGAGTCTCTGGGTTTGAGCCCCAGGCATTAGTACTTTTTAGAAGTCAAGATAATTGTACAGCCAGGGTTAAGAATCACTGATGTAGAGCTTAAAGTGTTATGTTTTTATTAAATTTCTGAATTTGGATTTTTTTGTCTAACAATGCTGAATTGATTTTTAATGCATTTTTTTCTTGTAAAAAAACAACATAAAATGTACCATTTAATCATTTCGAAGTGTACAGTTCAGTAGTGTTAAGTATGTTCATAATGTTTTGAAACAGATCTCCAAAACTTTCATCTTGCAAAATTAAGCCCTGTTTTAAACAACAACTCCCCCCTTTCCCCATCCTTCATTTCCAGCCCCTGGTTAATCAACATTCTACTTTTTGTTTCTATGACTTTGACTACTTTAGGTACGTCATATAAGTGGAATCATACTGTATTTACCTTTTTATGAGTGGCTTATTTCACTTAGCATAATGTCCTCGAGATTCAACTGTGTTGTAGCATGTGTCAGGATTTCCTTCTTTTTTAAAGGTGAATAATACTGCATCATATGTATATACCACATTTGTTTATCCATTTATCTATTGATGGACATTGGGTTGCTTCTGCCTCTTGGCCCTTGTGAGTAGTGCTACTATGAACATGGGAGTGCAGATATCTCTCTGAGACCCTCCTTTCACTTCTTTTGTGCACATAACCATAAGTGGGATAGCTGGACCACATGGTAGTTCTATTTCTAATTTTCTGAGGAACTTATAGCCTGTTTCCCTTAGAGGTTGCATCATTTTATAGTCCTGTCAATAGTGCACAAAGGTTCTAATTCTTCCACATCCTCACCAACACTTATTTTCTGTTTTTTTGTTTTGTTTTGTTTTTGATAATAGACATTCTTTTGGCTGTGAAGTGATACCTCATTGTAGCTTTGGTTTGTATTTCTCTGGTGATTAGTGACGTTGAGCATTTTTTCATATGCTTGTTGGCCATTTGTATATCATCTTCAGAGAAATGTCTATTCAGATCCTTTGCCCATTTTCAATTGGATTATTTGGTTTTTGTTGTTGAGTTGTAGGAGTTCTTTATATATTCTGGACATTAACCCCTTATCAGATATGATTTGCATATATTTTCTCCCATTCTGTAGATTGCCTTTTCACTCTGTTGCTTCTGTCCTTTGATATGTAAAAGTTAACTTTGATGTAGTCTCATTTGTTTTTTTTGTTGTTGTTGTTTATACCTTCTTATCACATCCAATAAGTCATTGTCAAATCCAGTATCTTGATGCTTTTCCCTATTGTTTTCTTCTAGGAATTTTATAGTTTTGGGTCTTACATTTAGGTCTTTAATTCATTTCAGGTTTTTTTTGTTTGTTTTTTAATTTTATTATATTTTTGGCCACACCTTGTGGCATGTGGGATCTTAGTTCCCCAGCCAGGGATCGAACTTGCACCCCCTGCAGTGGAAGCACAGAGTCTTAACCACTGGACCACCAGGGAAGGCCAGGTTTGTTTTTTTATATGGTGTAAGATAAGGGTCCAGCTTCATTCTCCTGCATGTGGATATCCAGTTTTCCCAACACCATTTGTTGAAAAGACTATCATTTTTCTGTTGAGTGGCCTTGGCACCTCGTTGAAGATTATTTGACCATATGGTGAGGGTTTATTTCTGAGTTTTTTCTATTCTGTTGCATCGCCTACATGCCTATCTGTGTGCCAGTTTTGATTAGCTTTGTAGTATATTTGAAGTGAGGAAGTGTGAGACCTCCAACTTTGTTCTTTTTCAAAATTGTTTTGGCTGTTTGGGGTCCCTTAAGATTCCATATGAATTTTAGGATAAATTTTCCTATCTCTA
Organism: Phocoena sinus; assembly: GCF_008692025.1. Classification (NCBI taxonomy): domain Eukaryota; kingdom Metazoa; phylum Chordata; class Mammalia; order Artiodactyla; family Phocoenidae; genus Phocoena; species Phocoena sinus. The sequence continues at coordinate 69,570,753 of NC_045774.1, read as the reverse complement.
CAAAATAGCCATTGCAGTTTTGTTGGGATTACATAGAATCTGTAGATTGCTTTGGGTAGTTGGACATCTTAACAGTATTAAGTCTTCCAGTCCATGAACATGGGCATCTTTCCATTTACTTGTGTCTTCTTTAATTTCTTTCAGCAATGTTTTGTAGGTTTTAGTGTACGAGTCTTTCACTCTCTTGGTTAGGTGTATTCCAAAGTACTTTATTCTTTTTGTTGCTATTATAAATGGAATTGTTTTCTGAATTTCCTTTTCAGATTGTTCATTGTTAGTGAATAGAAATGCAACTTATTTTTGTGTTTTGATTTTTATATCCTACAACTTTGCTAAATTCGTTTATTAGTTCTAATAGTTTTTTGTTTTTTGGGTAGAATCTTTAGGGTTTTCTACCTATAAGATTATGCCATCTGCAATCAGATGATTTTATTTCTTCCTTTCCAGTTTGGATGCCTTTTATTTCTTGCCCAATCGATCTTGCTGAATAAATTTTAAGAGAAAATATAAATTGTATTTTTAAAAGGAATAGATGATGCAGATTCATGTAGGCCATGATGGTAATTTTGGAATTTACCCTTTGAAGTCAAAGGGACACCACTTGGGGGTTTTAACTAGGAGAAGACAGTCCAGCGTGTGCTTTAGGAAAAAGAAAAGGCACCCTGCATCCTAGTGGAGATGTGATGGAAAGAGTAAGAGTGGCTGCAGAAGACTAGTAGAGTGCAACAAAGTGGTCTGATAGATAAATGATTTGGGCTGGGAGGTGGGGGTGAGTGAGTGGTTGGCGTAGGGATTGAGAAAAATGAATAGAATTGAGTACTTAGGAGTTAGAAGTGACAGGATTATATGGTGGATTGTAGGTTAGGATGAGGAAGAGGCAGAAGAGAAGAACTTTAATGCCAACTCTTAGTTCTGGGCTGAGGTACCACATATTGTGGTATAGAGATGTTTGTATGCAGAGTTTGAGATGCTTGTGAAACAGCTACCCAGAGATACTGCAAGGGGAATTGTGAGCAAATCTAAGTGTGGAGATACACACCCAGTAAACAGGTTGACTCCACTTTGGGGGGGAATCCAGGACCTAGTCCTAAGTTTTGGTGCATGGTACATGATCAGTTAATATTTGGGTAAAGATTTATCGCAAATATTCAACATATATATTGTAATATATTTAAAATTATCTTCCATGTTTTTCTTTTTTACTATTATGTAAGTAGCATTTTATGGAAAGAAGGCCATTATTACTTTCTTAATTGAACTGGCTGAATATTATTCATTTACATTGCCATTTTATGTCATCCAGCTCTCGATAGGCTTGAATGTAGTAAACCTGCTTTTTTCCCCCAAGTACATAAATACAGACAAAATAGATAAAAAGGCTACACAAGTAAAATTCAAGGTATTTTTTCATTTTCTGGGATGGGGATGGGTAAAGCAGGGTAGGGAGTGAAATTTGATGTGACTAGGTAGTCAAGGATAAAGATAACAAAACTTTTTTCATAAGTCTGGTAGTCTTTGATGTGCTATTATAACTGTAAGGAAAACATGTCCTGGAGTAGAGAGAAATAGAGAAAGATACAGAGGAATTGGGACAAGGAAAGTGTAAAAGAAAAATGGAGAAAAGTGAGGGGAGTGAGTTTCCCTCCCCTGAGGGGGAAGTTCTGAATTGAGTATTGTTGAATGTAATCTAATTTTGATCTGTTTGAAACATGAGCTTCAGGATACATTATTATTTTCCTTTAAAAGCTAATGCTACTTCACAGCTCTTTACTGCTATGTAGTGCTGTTCTGATAACTAGTAAACACACTAGTTAAATAAGAATTTTTATTTTTTTCTCATCACACCACTGTGTTAAGGTGGAAGTTGCAAGACCCCATTATTCTGGTCCTGGTTCTGTCATTAACTGGCTTTATGACCCTAGAAAGTCACTTGCCTTCTGTGAGCCTCAGTTTACTCATCTGCCAAATGATGGAGCTGGGCAAAGTGATCTATAAAGTTCCTTCTGCTCTAATATTCTGTATTTCTTTGAAATCAATTTTGCCCTAAGTGTGGCAAAGGTTTCCCATTGTTTAAAAACACACACACACACAAGTATGTTTTGGAATGTATAATAATAGCATATATTCTGCTATACTTGTTAGTACAGAAATTATTTTGTGTAATTGTCATTCTAACTATACATGCTGCTCTTTGAGATTTTAGGGACTATTTGAAATTCCTCCTATTAAGATTGTCATTAGTTTTGTTTAAAAAAACTTGCCACCTTTAAATAATGTCTTTGCCATGATCTTCAGAGTTTGTTGATTATGAATTTTTGTGGGAGTATTTGAAATAATTCCCAGACTTTTTATTGCTAGAGTTTCCTGGAAACTCAAGCTGTATTTTAAAGTCTGTGACTTATAGCTGGAATAACTTGATTTTAACTCTCTTGCCTTAAATTTGTCATTGAAAATCTTTACAGATTTTACTTTGGCCATTGAACTAAACTGTGAAAAGATATTTGCCATATATAACTGTCTTAACCAGGATCGTGTCATATTAAAAAAAGAAAAGTAATGCCCTGTATATGTCAGACATATCATCAGAGGCACCAGAGGGTTATGCAGATAGTGTTATTTATCTGTGTTCAGTCTTTATACTTTTTGGTTTAGTTTAATATGTAAAGAATAGAGAGTAGCAGATACAAAGGTCTAGAAAAGGATGAAATTTGTGATCCTATGTTAAATTGCTTACATGCTCATGGTTTTAATACTGAGGAGCCATAATCATACTATTTTATAGAAGAGTATTTTCATAGTGGAGTACAGTTAGATCTAAAAAATAAAGGTACTAGAGGGTAGGAAAGGACATTTAAAGAAGAGAAAAACATCTCTTATTTTCCATCTTCTAACCCAAAACTTACTCACTAGACATGTCTCCCAGTCTGTTCACAAATGAGAAATTGTGTATTTTATAGTGTTTATAGGGCATTTAAAATTTTATTACTGAAAGCCTTCCAAAGGTTTCCAGCTAGCCATCACCAAGTAAATTTTTAAACACGATTTTCATCCTGGTAAAGAAAACTTAGGGAAAAGTTTAAATTTGCATTTGTTAAAATTTAAAATCTCCTTCACCAAAAAAAAAAAGTTAAATTTTTATTTGTAGTTGATCAAACAAGCACTAGGAAATTTAAGATTTCAACAGAACAGAAATTTATTATGCATTAGTGGGTCTTAAGCGAGTGTTGAGGTTTGTTGATTGGTATTTTAAAAACCCACAGAACTTTCAGCAGACTACCCCCACCCCCTTATTTATTTTTCCGTAGATATTTAAATTTGTTCTACAACACTCATTAAGGCAAGGTAGACTTCACCTTTGTAAAATGAAAAATACATGAACAGTATTGAACACAATATTAGCTGAATTTCATCTTCTTGAATATCCAAACATCCTTTTGTGGTTTCCCATGTAAGTGTGTAATGTCCTAACTGCAAATTTCTAGAAATGCTAACGCCTGGTATTCAAGAATAAATGCTGTGGGGAAAAGAATTTAGTATTATTTTAAAAACAATGAGTTTCGGAATTCAATGTAAAATTATTTTTATAATCAGGAATTTAACTCACCTCATTGTAAATGGTACTTTCAGGGGCAAAAATATTTAATGCAGCTCTAAAAAGTTAGCAGCGTAACTCCTGCTTATAAGGTCAAGTATTTTGTGATAGCCTGAGAGTAATAGGAAACTGCAACAACAACAAAAAAGAGTTTTCGTTTCTGTGCTTTAAAAAAATATTCCTTGTAAGTATTTGTATTGCAAGTGAACGATTACCAAATGTTAATAATCTATTATGTCTTGTTTTTTAAAGTGAATGAATTTTTAGCTTTTGAGGGTCCCATCTTGTTGGATATGAGAATTAAACATCTAATCAAAACAGATCAGTTAAGTCAAGCAACTGCTCTAGCAAAGCTGTGTTCTGACCATCCAGAGATTGGTACAAAAGGTAGTTTTAAGCAAACTTACCTTGTCTGTCTTTGTACATCATCACCGAATGAAAAGTTAATCGAAGAGGTGAGTATGTTTTCTTTTGTTAGTAATTATTTTTTAAAGTGAAGAAAATAATTTTTAATTAGATTAGAATGTCTTTGACTTCCATTTCTCTTAGTGAAGAGCCATTGTTGTCAGTCTTAGATCTGGGGTGTGCTCTTAGATAGTGATTCTAAGCAGCTTTCAAAGTTATATGTAAACATTTCACCTGGCTTCTATTTTAAATAATTTGGCTCTTTTAACTTCTTTGGCTAAATTATGGGAAAGATGGCGGTAGCTTAATTTAGTTAGGATGTTTATATTTGTTAGTGTTTGGGCCTTAATTTCAGTTTTACCTGACTTAAAGATACTTGGAGATTTTTTTCTAACTGGCTAATTTAAGTAACTTAAAAATTTTATATGACTTCCTGCTAGGAATACTTTCTGTCTCTCTTTCTCTCTCTCTTTCTCTCTCTATATATCTTTCTCTCTTTATCTATATATGTAAATATTTTATTTGCGTATTTAATGTAAAACTTTTTCTTTGTAAGACAGGTGATTCTGTTTTTTTTTTTTACTTCTAGTTGGCATAAAGCATAGTATTCATGTATTTGTGTATTTTATACCACAGAATTCAAAAAGTAGAATCATGATCCAAATGGGAATTTTGCAATTGGAGGACTCATAATTCCAAAGTGAAGTTGGAGACAGGGTAGGAGAATTGAAAGTTGTTGATCAAAAAGCAGGGAATATGTATATAAAGAGTACAGATAAAACTATAATACATTGGACAGTGTTGTGTGAACATTTAATGTATATGTGCCTTACATCTCTAATATACATATCTTTCGACTCCAGAGCGATAGAGGATGGAGAACAAAGGGATTGTGGGACAGATTTTAGGATATACAAAGAGAGAAGCTGAGATAAACAACAGAGAAGACAGTTAACAGAGCATGCATGATCCTCTGAGTAGTCAGAGAGAGATTGTAATCAGAGTTCAGAAGGAGGATAACCTCAGACAGAAAGCTAAATGCCTACATGAGGTTAGAGGCTGTAATTATAATGTTGATTGACTTTTCTTGAGAATAGAAAATAAAGAGGAAGATGATAGCCTTGGACTGAGATTAGAAATAAGCCTGTTGTGTATGTTGAGGATAATGAGGATACTGGGAGAGTGATTCCAGGTAATTTCTAGGCCGGGTGGAGTAGAGCCAAGGGCTCTAGCTTAGGGGAGATATCATTAAGTTTAGACCTTAGCTGTTATTTTGTTTAATAATTTCTCTTTTGTCTCAGGTAATGGCTTTTTAATCGCTGTATAACAGGAGCTAAATAGAAGATAGAAAATTTCTTATTAGTTCAGGATAACTTTGTAGACAAGTTCATTAGCAGCTGTATCAAGTTTCTTGGGATAACAGCCTTTGAAATGTGTGTAACATTGTTTTTTAGTCTTTAAATAAATTAGTTATTGTGATGCTGCATTTTAGATATTTTTCAGCTCCACTAAAGTTTTCATTATCAGTTCAGTCCCAGCCCTTAAGTCAATCTGTCCATCCGTCCATCCTTCCTTCAGCAGATTTTATTAAGAGATGTGTGCTGTCTAAACACTGAGGGGATTTAAAAGTAAGGCATAGGTCCTACCCTAAAGAAGCATACCTTCTAGTAGGAATCTATCTAAAGACAGGGTGGTTAGGTTAACTTTGAAAGTCCTGTTTGAAGTTGAAGACTATGAATTTGTAATCTCCAGGAAAAATCTCTATTTCTAGCTGTCTTGAATAATCAAAAAATCTTGTAATACTGAACCTAAATTCCCTTTTGGTCTAATTATCCAGAGTTAAGTACCAGCAGCCCAGCCTACTCTGGGAGAGCCTCAGAAAAATTCCCTCTGAAGACCCTGGGTATCTCTGATGTCATACGAAATTATTTTTTCCTTCTCTTGTTAAGCAGGTGGAATTAAGATATTTCATGTTCTTTAAGCAGAGTTCGCTCAAGTCTCTTTCCCACCCCAGGAACAAAACTAGATCCCATAGTGTAGAACAGGATGGGATATGTGTAAGTCTACACATTCCTTGTTAAAAATCCCTTTTTGCTTAGAGATTGTTTGATTACTCTTTTATGTTTCTATTGCAAACATATAGAAACTGGTTCTTCATTGTTCCAAGTGGAGTAAGTTATTATTTCTGCCCCAAGGAAAGGTAATCACTTTGGAACAATTGCCCAGACATTGCCCCCTTCAGAAGAGGTATGCTACATGACCCGCTTCAAACATTCACTTTACCTGTCTGGTTCTTGTAAACATTTGAGATCTTTACCCATTCCTTAGAGTAGGCAGGCATAGATGTTGGAAAGAGTCAGCCATGGTCTGGATCTATAGTCCTTTCGAGGAAATCCTTGTCCAAGTGAGCCAGTAGACAAGGGATTGACTATTTCTCAGGACACTTTCAGTGTGATAGAGGTAGCAGAGGAATGGGACTGAGATGAATGTTTATCTGGCTTCTCTAGAAGGGACTTTGGCCTGAATTCTTGGTGTAGGTGTAAAAATGAAGTTAGCGTTGTTTATTTTATATCCAGTATTTACTGGTTTTGTCGTCAAAATAAACATAGATGTTAAAAAAGTAAAATCTACCTTGTGTCTCTCTAACCATTATTTCCACATTTAATACTCCTCTGACTAATCATTAAGTGTGAAATTTGATATTTCTGATATTTTTACATACACACACACACTTTAAACATACTTACACATACCCTGGCTGCTGGTCTTCCTCCTCTTAGTTTGGACATCTTTCCATATCATTTCTTTTTTTTTTTTTTTTTTTTTGCGGTACGTGGGCTTCTCACTGTTGTGGCGTCTCTCATTGCGGAGCACAGGCTCTGGATGCGCAGGTTCAGCGGCCATGGCTCACGGGCCCAGCCGCTCTGCCGCATGTGGGATCCTCCCGGACCGGGGCACAAACCCGTTTTCCCCTGCATTAGCAGGTGGACTCTCAACCACTGCGCCACCAGGGAAGCCCCTCCATATTATTTCTTATAGATCAACCTCATTCTTTCTCATGGCTGCATAATTCCATAGTATAGATTTATAATAATATCTTAGCCAAACTAGGGGACATTTAAATTGTTGCCTTGTCCATACATCCTTTCATTTTTCTTGGGGGTATACTGGTAGGATAAATTTCTGTAAGTGGAATTGCTGGATCAAAGAACCTACACATCTTAAATTAATAAATAGGGCCATACTACCATCCAAAAAAAGATTATACCAGTGTATATACTCCCATAAACAGTATATGAAGTTTTTTTCTTTCCTAACACTATAGATTATTCGTCTTTTAAATCTAGTCTAAGATTTTTTTTTTTTTTTTTGCCGTACGCGGGCCTCTCACTGTTGTGGCCTCTCCTGTTGCACAGCACAGGCTCCGGACGCACAGGGTCAACGGCCATGGCTCACGGGCCCAACCGCTCCGCAGTATGTGGAATCTTCCCAGACCGGGGCACGAACCCATGTCCCCTGCATCGGCAGGTGGACTCTCAACCACGGCGCCACCAGAGAAGCCCCTAGCCTAAGATTTTGCTACCCTGAGAGTATAAAACAAAAACAAACAGTAGCTAATTATTTTAATGTGACAGGTTTACCATTTAAGTCCCTTTCTAGATGGAAAGCAATTTCATTTTGATAAGCAAGACTATTCCTAAAATATGTTAAAGCCAATACATTTTAAAAGTATACTTGGTAAATGTATGTAAAATATTGATGAAGTGTTGTATATTTTTTGGATATCTTATAGAAAGAGCCATATTAAAACATGGAAGTCATTATTCACATTTTTGAAATGATTTTTATGCTTTACAAAGGGATTTAGCATAGTGTATCTTTAACAAACAGATCATTTTAATTGGCTTTAAAATTTTTATTCATATTTCTAAATTTTCTGGTATTAGATTTTTACTCATTTTTCAGAGCAATACAAAATAGCTATCTGTAATGTATAAATAGTTCTTATATAGGTAATATATTGGTAATCCTTACTTTATGCTGCCTTGGATTATAAAAAATAATTCTTGCTCATTGATGGCTAAATTTGACCTGTATTTCACTTGCACAATTTTAATTAAGCCATTTATTAGTTTAGGTTTCATTTTCTCTTTAGTGTCCTATTTTTTTCAAGTGGGCCACCTAGTGGCAAATCGGGAATGAAGGCTATCAAATAGTACATAGTAAAATTGTTTCCTTAGTATACCTATAAAAAGTGAGGTTTTCTGTATTATTGAATATAGCAGATGTTTCAGTTGGTATGTTGTATATATGTGGATAAATTTATAGAGGCTACCTTACATAGATACAAATATATATAAATATATATATATATATATTTTTTTTTTTTTTTGCATTATGTGGGCCTCTCACTGTTGTGGCCTCTCCCGTTGCGGAGCACAGGCTCCGGACGCGCAGGCCCAGCGGCCATGGCTCACGGGCCCAGCCGCTCCGCAGCATGTGGGATCTTCCCAGACCGGGGCACGAACCTGTGTCCCCTGCATCGGCAGGCGGACTCTCAACCACTGCGCCACCAGAGAAGCCCTATATTTTTAATTCTTAAGTATAAGCTAATGTAGGTAATATCATTGGGAAAATAAATTTCTTTCCTTATATATAATGTACACATTTTGCATTATATGAGAATTCAATAAGAATGGCTTAGGTTTTAGAAGGACAACAAAAAAATATTTGATTCAAAATAAATCAGACTTTCAGGATGTAAGAATTTTTGTTAAACCTGAACATGTAGAATCAATATTTAGTAAGAAAGACCCTCAGTATGCTTGTGCATGTAGAATTCTAGAAAGAGCACAGACTTTGAAGCGAGACCTGGGTTGAAATCTTGACTCTGCTAATTAAGCAGGTAACTTTGAGCAAGTAACTTAACCTCTCTGAGTCTTATCTCTATAAAGAAATAGTATTTACCAGGCAAGCTATCATGTTGATTAACAATGCTATTTCTGAAGAAGCTGGCACAAATAAATGAATAATAATAGTAGCTGCTATTTACTGTGTTTATTGACATCTTATGTATAAAATGTTAATGATACCTACCTAGTAGAAAAGTTATGATTAAATAATAATTACATACATATATAAAATGTCTAACAATGCATTTAACTTATTGTAGATATTTGAAAATGTTAATTGTATAAATATATATTGTTCATCCCTTTTTGTGTTTGTTTACATAGGGTCACTTAGAGATAAAGATTTGGAAGAAAGAGGCAGACAGGAGTAGTGGAAAGAGTACTGTGCCAGGGAGTTCCAGGACTTAGGTTTCAGTCATAACTCTGACACTAACTTCATACTTCCTTTAAGAAATCATTGTTGTTAAACACATAGACTTGGAGTTAGGTCTTTTCTTATCCTAGTATTTTCTAGCTCAGTGTAATGTATAAAATGGAACCTCTGAATCTATCCCCGTGCAATCGTTATCCTCATTACCAAAGATCAACCTCAAGATTACCCTCATTCCCATTCAGACACTTGTTTAATCCTAAACATGTTACATTTTACACATACACACACACATTTTTCCCGTACTCAAAAAGTAATGAGACATAGAAGATCGACAAGGAGGTGTATAGTTACCTCTGTGGTACATGGGTGCTAGTGGTCTGTATTAATCTTCAATTATTTTTGCCATTTGTCAGTTGTACCATGTTGGAATTAATCTTTCTAATTCTGTGGAACACCAGTGATTTGTGACTGTATGCTGTTTGTCAAATCCTTATCTTACAACAAATACTTGTAGAGATCATAGGTAAATTCTGTTTCATGTAGTAAATCATTGTAATGAGGTTATAAATTTTAATTTTAAAAAATAAGCATTAGATGTAAGTGCATAATTAAATGAAGCAAGTTGCCTTCATCTAGGTTATACTTATGCATGCATGACTGTTGACAAGCTTTGAGATGGAATGAATTTATATGAAAAGAAAAATAATGGAGATGTATAGAAAACTGAGGTGAGCTTCATTTAAAAGTGGTATAGCTACATAAAATGTTTCATATTATACTTTTTTTCCCTCCAATAAATAGACACTTTGTTTTTCTAGTCTATATCCAGTAGACATTTCTGTCTTTTTGCTGATTCTAATGCTTTTTAAATTACTGGATAAATGGGAAGAAATACAAGTAGCAGCTTTTCTTTTTCAGTATTATAGACCTGATTTAATGGGTAGAGGTTGCTTATAATTAGCATTAGTTATTTACATGTAAATGAATGCTTATAAAGGTCTTGAAAATCGTTGGTTCTCTGACTTGAAGGAAGATTATTTCTTTAAACTGCAGGCTAGTCATGACAAACTGTGAATTGATAGTGTATGAGTTAATGAGGTTTTACTGATGAAAATGATCTGTAAATATCTAATAAAAATTATAAAGTATATTACTGTATATTCTAACATAAAACCATTTTATGGCATATTTCTATATCCTTTCCCTGTAGATTTCAGAAGTTGATTGCAAAGATGCCCTAGAAATGATCTGTAACTTAGAATCTGAGGGTGATGAAAAAAATGCTCTTGTCTTATGTACTGCATTTTTATCACGTCAGCTTCAACAAGGAGATATGTACTGTGCTTGGTGAGTTGATTTTATTTTGAAAGGAGAAGTTTGTTCAATAAGATTACAGGATAGGTTGTGCAGATAGCTTAAGAACATATTTTTAAAAATCTTTTTAGTGTTACAAAGACAAAAAACTTATTTTCAGATATTATATGCTGTGCAAACTGATTATCAAGTAGTTCATATTATAACTTTAAAAACTTTATATTAAGGACCACACAACTCCTTAGTATACCAGCAATGATCATATAATGATCAATTATGATTAATTTTTAAATGTTGGAAGATGAAAGAAGGGCTTGTGTCTAATGCCACAATAAAAATTTTTTCAGATATGTAATCAACCTCTGACTTAATGTGTATATTTTTGCTCTGCATATTGCAGACTTTTTTACTACATAACTAGCTGCTAGTGATTTATGTATAGAAATATAGTTCATTTCTGTGAGGTATCATTCTACTTCACTAACTTCATGGTACATTTCCTAGTGGGCAAACCTGTTATATATAATCCTTTGGGAGGATACAGCTAACAGAGATGATGACTTCACTTAACTCAAAAAACTTAAGATCAACTGTCTTAAGTTAGTGTTAGCTAAAACTGACAATTTATCTGGTCAGTCGACAGCATTATTAGTCTTCAGTGTTGTGTTGGTATTGTGGAAAAACAGAAGAAAATTTAGTTTACATCGTTCTGATATTTAAGGATATTTACCAAGTGACACACGTCATATAAGTGAATATAGAACAGGCAAGCTAAATAAATGGTTGTATAATCAAAAAGACTAAAGTTTATAATTATAAAGGTTTTCTGAACAGTTGAGCTCAGTTATGAAGGAAAAATTGTATATGCAATACAGAGAAGATTGATATAAAAGGCCAGTAGAAGGATTCTGAAGGGAGAATAAATAACATGTATTTATTGAGGACAAGTAGGTTTTCTATATAACAAATATTAATGATGACTAAGAAATTAATGTGTTATATTGGTTTACAAAAGGCATCAAAGTCTGGGTTTTATATGAAAAGCAAAAGCAGTCTATTAAAAGCCCTTAGTAGAAGGGAGCAAAATAGAAGTTTATGTTCAAAAACACTGTTTAAGACTAACAGTTGAGAATGGATTGGAGCCTGAACAATGAGGGCGAGTTGGGGGTAGGAAGTGGCCGTACAGGGAATTGAGCTGAGATAGGAAAATCAACTAGAAAGCCAGTAAATAGTCCAGCTGGGAAGTTACGAAGTTTTCCTGTGGATGTGGGGTGGGGTGAGAGAAATGTTGAAGATAACAGTCTTGAGGATAGTAAAAAGCAGAGGCTGATAGATAGGATCAGTGATAATGATGCATTAAGTTAGAAGAAGGGTGAACTGGAAAGAATGTTAATCATCTTTTTCATATATTAAGTTTCAGGTTTCAAAGGAGATCAAAGGGGGGAGGTCTTATAAAGAACTAGAGAGGTGAAAGTGGTCAAGACTGGAGAGACAGATTTTGAAGTCCTCAATATGAAGGTTAAAATCCAGTAAATGAGCAAGTTATTCAAGTGGATGGTGAAAAGGGCACAGTTGCTAGGAGTGGAATCTGAGGAACTAATAGGAAAGGCCTGTATGGAGGAGAATACTTGAGAGGGGAAGTTGAAGCCAGGAAGAAGATTTTTGTGGAAGTTAACTATGGAGGACAGAAGAGAAATAGGACAATAGGTAAAAGGGAGGAAAATTCATCAGTTCAGTAGGATTACTTTCTAAGAAAATACAGTGTAATTGCATTTGAAATAAATTTCAAAGTTTATTTTTCAAAGTTTCTTTTATTTTTTCACTGCTGTGGCACAGATTAGTTATTTTCTTCTGGGTTCTGTGTCATCCTTGATTCTTAACATTATCTAATAATTTAAGTTAGAAGATAAAAATTAAATGCTTTTTAAAAATCATTATGCCATTGAAGCTTTTTTTTTTTTTTTTTTTTTTTTTTTTTTTGTGGTACGCGGGCCTCTCACTGTTGTGGCCTCTCCCGTTGCGGAGCACAGGCTCCGGACGCGCAGGCTCAGTGGCCATGGCTCACGGGCCCAGCCGCTCCGCGGCATGTGGGATCTTCCCGGAGCGGGGCATGAACCCGTGTCCCCTGCATCGGCAGGCGGACTGTCAACCACTGCGCCACCAGGGAAGCCCCGAAGCTTTTTATATATACACACACATTTTGCACTTTCTTATTACTTTAAAGTTCAGATGTGGCCCAAAGTTACCATTTATATAACTTGTTTAAATGTCAGATGCTTTCCTAGTAAAAGGTAGTGAGTGCTTCTCTGAGATTCAGAAATCTTAATCAGTAAAATGGTAAGTCATATCTTGATTTTTATTTAATAAGTCTTTAGAAATTGAGATTTTTTTTCTTTTAAACCTCATTCCACATATAGAATTGGAATCTATAACCAGTTTTAATTTCACATGTAGTTACGAGCCTGACATGTTCATGATTTTACATGATAGCTCCAGCTTACTTTTTTACTTTTTTTTTTTAAGGGAACTCACTCTCTTTTGGAGTAAATTACAGCAAAGAGTAGAACCATCTATACAAGTGTACCTAGAAAGATGTCGTCAACTTTCTTTGTTAACCAAGACGGTATATCACATTTTCTTCCTGATTAAAGTTATTAATTCAGAGGTAAGAATGATCAAGGTATCTTATCTTAATTTCAAATATATAAATTATCTTCAATAAAAGACTTTATTATTTTGGCACCTCTTCCAGTGATTTTTGTTTATTTCATTTAGTGCTTTGAACATTGATTTTCTTACTAGTCCTTGATGATACTTGATACAGAGAAACATAAAAATGCAAATGAGAGCCAGGGGCTTGCTGTTAGCCTGGAGAAAAGCAATATACATAATACTTGCATTTTATCATTCCACAATTTTTACTGCTAGGTGTTATACTATTTTGATAATTGGCTCTATAGAAATTTAGAAAGTGTAAAGAGAAATATAGAGATAGCTTCCTTTGCTAGCAGTCTGGCAGATTACGGTATCTAAAAATTCTTCTTCTACAAAAGACCCAAAAATACTTGATAAAATAAAACAAATATTGTTCTTAATGTATAGCAGCTGAGATTGCAAGAATATTGGGGAAATCCCTAGGCTCAAAAAGAAGAGAAACCTAAAAACTGGAGTAGAAATTTGAGCTGATGCTAGGGTTCTGCTACCCTGGTGAGGATTGGGGTATGTTACTAAGGGGTTTGAGTTTTTATATCCACACGGGGATAAGACAAGAGATGGGATCTTGGGCCCTTTCAAGTTGGGGATTTAGAACTGAGTTCTGTGTTCCCCTCCTTCCCTCCACCAACTTTTGAAGTACTATGATTTCATTGAAAAGTGGACTAGAAAAATATTATACTGTGTAACACAGGTGATGATAGGGAACCATGTGCATGTCCGACTGGACTGTGGGTCAGAGGAGGGAAATGTTTTCCCTAATAAATTGTAACCATAGGTCTGCCCTCACACGATTTGGGGTCCACATTTACCCTGCCGTATAACCAGGAATCCCCACACCAGGTGAGTGTCAGGGAGGAAGACCTTTTCCTCTCTCTTTTCTTCTTAGTTATGTTGGCTGGTCTAAGAATTAAACTGACACAGGACAGATTAACAAGAGAAGATCAGGCAAAAGTTTAATAACATGTATACATGGGAGAGACCCAGGAAAACTGAGTAACTCGTCAAAATGGCCAAAACTCTCACCTTAAATACCATCTTCAGCTAAAGACAAGAGGATGTTGGGTGTAGTGGTTTAGGGCTTCAGAGGGGAGGAAGGCAATTCACATGAAGATGGAAAAGCAGTGTTTGGTAAACCAATGGTGTGCTGGGCCATGCAGAGACTATCAGGCACGGTGGACTCTGATCTCCAGGCCCTGCAGAGTTTCTCCCCACCACCCCTAGCCCATATTCTTTGCAGAGATCTCTGGTGACAGCTCTATTCCAGGAACAGGCCCTCTGTCTAAATTCTTTTAGGCAGTAACAAGTAGGGGTGGCGGGTAACAGGAAGAACTTCCTTAGTCTTCTGTTTTTTAAAAGTAATCAGCCTAACATAATCCTCAGGTCAAAGAGACACATTTGGTGGTGACAGATTTTGCTCCCTTACATAAGTAGTATTTAAGAAGGTAAGGATGGAGTCCTGGGCTGGTAATGCCTGGGATCCCTGGCAGAAGCAAATGAAGAACTGCTTTGGAGGGACATACCTTCAGTACAGGATTCTTAGATAAAACCCTTCTTAAGATGGGTTCACTATCAAGATTTACAAAACAGAGAACAGTCTGCCATGAGGGAATTTTAGCAGAGAGAACTAACAATAGGGTTAAACATACAAGGATAAAAACGATAAATTACATATATTTAAAGACATAAATAAGTTAACCATCAAGCTCTATTAAACATATGAAACAATCTGACATGAATGAATTTCAGTAGACAGAAAGAATGATAGAGTTATTTGCCTAATACTTTAAATAATACAGTTATCGGATAAATTATAAAATACATATATTTAAAGATATAAAATAAGGGAATGAAGTATGAGAAAGAGAGGTCCTATAAAAATGACCAAGCAGATTTTAAAAAGAGTCAAAAGAACTTTTAGAAATACAAAAACAGTCGTAGAAATGAAAACACTTAATAGATGGATTAAACAGTAGATTAGACACAATTCAAAAGGGAAGTGATGAGCAGAGATTGCGTGTTTCCATTTATCTATTAGCAAAAATCAGAATCCAACTTTTACAAAATTAATTTTTCTTATAGTAACCCTTGTAGGATGCACTTGATTTCCCCTTCAAATGTACACGGAAGTCACTTTCCAAAGTTGCTAGCACTGCATGGAATGGTATGCCAGACAGGTCTTAGGAATCCTTTAAAAGCGGGATGTAATATGATAAGAAGTATTTTTAATTAATGTATAATTTTGTTTTTGAAAGTAGAAACCAAAAGACATTCTTACTTTTCAAAAAATATCTTTTAAGATCTATAGCTGGTCAGTAAATCTTACATGTATCTTTGCTATTCTTCTCCTGAAATAATTTCTCTTCATTTTCAGGAGTAAAGAACAGGAATGAGTCCTTCTGCTTTCCAGTTTTTAATCAACCTTAACTCATCCTTCTTTTTCATTTTATATGTCGTAGCGCTGCAATTAAAAAATAAACTTAACAATAAGTTTCTATGTAATTTTAAAATATAGGTTGTGCCACTACTTTATATCTAACTTAAAGAGCAGCATGGCAAAATAGATAGAACTTGAAACTAGAAGCCAGACAAACTGGGTATAAATCTTGACTTGTTGTTGACCACCTGGTAACTTTAACCACTTTGGATTTCATTTCTTAATCCGTGGAATTGAGGAGGTTAGGTAACAGGGACTCTCCTCCCTCAACCTTACATCCTGCTCACAAGGAGACCTTGTTGGGGAGGGAGGAAAAATCTTGGACAAGAGCTACACTGTCCATTATGGTAGCCATCAGACACTTATGGCTAGTTAATCTAAGTAAAATATAAAATTCCGTTCTTCAGTTACAGTAGCCACATTATAGGTGCTCAGTAGCTCCATGTGACTAGGGGCTACCATATTGAACAGCACAGATAAAGAACATGTCCATCACTGCAGACAGTTCTGTTGAGTAGTGCTTTTCTAGAGAGACTTTGGGCTCAGAAGTAAAGCACATAAAAAAGCACTTAAAGTGTGAATAGCTTGGGAAAGTTGTCCAGGGGAGCAGGATAATGTGCAGTGTGGTAATTGCTCTGCCCCAAAATCTTGTCTCCCATTGCATAAAATGTCTCCCTTTGTTTTTATTTTCTGAAATCTGACCAAACAGAGGTTTTATCTTAAAAGTAGAATCATAGATGATTATTGTTTTAGGACTATGAAAGAGACCTTAAAGTTATGTTGTAGTGACTGCGTTCTAGTGTAACTCCTCATTTTTTTACATGATGAAATTTAGCCTCAAGGTTGATGATTTGGGTTAACTGGTGCCCCCCCCCTTTTCTCCCCAAAACTCCATGAGTTGTTGAAAATTATTGCCCAGCTGCTCACATATTACCTAAAATAATTGTTTCCTTCTTAAACTCTATTTGAGATTTGCAAAGGAAATGGAGCAGATAGCTTGGTTCATCATTTTATTTATGCTTTTTCCTAGACCCCTGAAGTCTGAGTGTTGAAAAATATAGCCCTGCCCTTAAGGATCTCATATGTATTGATGGAGACACACTAACAGTTGCAGTGTAATATGGGTCTTTCAAATATAGAGGGATATCAAGACTCCTGAGAGGGAGAGCACATTGCTGAGCGTAGTGCCTGGTGTAAAGTAGGTGCTGATTGAATAAAAGAAGAGGGCCCTTTAACCCACTGGTCTGTTTAGACTCTCAAATAGTGATGGCCAAACAAAGCTGGAGAGGGAGAGTGTTCCTAGTAACAGAAAAAGAATGAAAGGTAGTGTAAAGAAAATACTGTTTTCTCTTCTGTTCACTACTCACTGAATACTTCCTGATGACCAAGTATGACCAAGGAGATTTTTTCCATACCAGGCAATCCTCTGATTCTCCGGACCCCAGCTGGGTGTCCTACAATTTAACTCAATTCTGACACTGTTCACCTAGAGATAGCATAGAATCCATAGGTTAAGGGCTCAGTCTTATAAGACTGCCTTCCTCCCCCAACATCAGCTGCCAGTCTTGAATCCAGGGTGTCACCTGCTTCTGACCAGCTGGCTATAAATCAGAGGTTTCCACAACTTTCTGGTCAGATTTGATTATTTACTAGAGTGGCTCACAGAACTCAGGAAGAAAGTTTACCAGCTAGATTACTGGTGTATTTTGAAAGGATTCAACTCAGGAAAAGCCAGATGGTAGAGATGTACAGGGCAAGGTATGGGGGAGAGAGTGAGCTACTCTTCCCCACCTCTACTTGTTCACAAACCCAGAAGCTCTCTGAACCGAGTTCTTTTTTGTTTGTTTGTTTTTGTTTTGTTTTTTGTGGTACGCGGGCCTCTCACTGTTGTGGCCTTTCCCGTTGCGGAGCACAGGCCCAGCTGCTCCACGGCATGTGGGATCTTCTCGGACCGGGGCACAAACCCATGTCCCCTGCATCGGCAGGCGGACTCTCAACCACTGTGCCACCAGGGTAGCCCCTGTACCGAGTTCTTTATGGGCTTTTATGGAGGCTTCTTTGGCCATTTATAATAGATTCAGCCTCCATCCTCTCTCTCCTCCTTGGAGGGAAGGGAGGGGGACTGAAAGTTTCAACCCTCTGATCACAGGTTGGTTCCCCTGACAGCCCCCAGCCTGTGGTTATCTAGGGGCTTTCAGAAATCATCTCATTAATAAACTCCAGTGTGATCGAAAGGGCGTTATTATAAATAACCAAAAAACACTCATTTCACCTATTTCAAAAGCTGGGAACAAAAGATGCCCCTATAGCTATTATTACTTAGGAAATTACAAAGGTTTTAGGAGCCATGTCGGAACTGGGGGTGGGGCAGGAAGACCAAAATATATATTTCTTAGCAGTATATTACAATATCACAAGTTGTATCAAGACATGGGAGAATGGCGTAGTTGGGGAACTACAGTTCACATTGCCTGGAGTGTAGGCTGTTTGGATAGGGAAAAGATAAAACATGAGGCTAGACCAGATGAGGCATAGGTCAGACTGTGAGGGCCCTTTTGTATTCATTCCATGCTAAGAAGTTTATATTTAATTCTGAAAGACACGGGTAATAACCATTTTAGAATTTTAAAGCAGGGTAAGCCATGATGCTGTGGGTGGATAGGGGAGGGCTGAATGGGATGTTAATGGGGAAGGAATATCAGCATGTAAGCCTTGGGTAGCTTTGGGTCAAGGATACTGGGCAGCCAGAGGAAAGGAATAGAAAAGGGGGACACCAAAGATAAAACCTTGCATTTTTCAGAAGATTGCCTGCTGTGTGCCAGTGCTAGAGAGGGGGATGAGTCTATTTCTTCTCTGAATGGCTCTCACTTAGGTTTCTGCTCCTGTGACTCATAAATTCAAGCTGGTGCTATCAGTACTTTCATTAACTGATATTATTAAGTAGGTTTTTATGGGCTAATTACTTGTTTAATCACATTGTACTTATGGGAAATTGTGAATTCAAACTCAACTCTTAAAAAAAACAGTTGTTACATAACCAGTTTATGATCTGAATATTACCTATAAACTTAATTTTCAATCAGACACACACAAAGATGAAAACTCAGAAGAATAAAAATTTTGACATAGTTTGTTTTGTTAGCCTTATTTCTTAAGGTTTCAAATGTATTTATAACATTAAGATGGCCAGTTAGCATCTCAGCCTCTTTCACTCACCTTCCTTTTGGCCCACAAATCTAAGCTTCTGTTTTAGTAAAATATTGTATTTCCTTCTTAACCTGTAAAAATACAGATCCTCTCAGCTTTCTTGGACCTTTTTTGACTTTCTTGCCCTTTGATCTTATGTCACACATATTTCATTCCCATGAATGTGACCACATCTTGTGACTGGCTTATTTTTCATATATTTGTTCTCTTTTAGCCTTGTAAAACCCATTTTTATCTCTTCATTACATGTATCTTTCATATGAGTCTTACCTTTATTACTGCTATATTATAATAATAGTTCAAGATACTAATTCAAAAGGAAAAAAGTTTATTGTGTCTCCTGCTACTCCTAATTCTTAAGATGGTCCAGGAACTTCCCTGGCAGTCCAGTGGTTAAGACTTCGCCTTCCAGTGCAGGGGGCGTGGGTTTGATCCCTGGTCAGGGAGCTAAGATCCCACATGCCTCGCAGCCAAAAAACCAAAACACAAAACAGAAGAAATATTGTAACAAATTCAATAAAGACTTTAAAATTGGTCCACATCAAAAATAATCTTAAAAAAAAAAAAAAAAAAAAGATGGTCCAGCCATGAGGTAGCTGATTTGGCATTCAAATTTATGATAGAACTAGAATTCCCAATATTAAGGAACAGGTAACTTTATTCTCTTAAATGGGAAAATCTCCTTTCATTACTAACGAGTTAGGAATTATGGGGATATTCTCAGTTTTGTAATTGGACTAAGGGTTTTGTTTCAGAAGGATTGTAAATATAAACTTAGGAAATGAAATTTGTGATAAAATTAATGACATTTATTGATCACTTAATGTGTGCCAGACATGATACTAAACTATACCAACTACTTTAGATACACAATATCTATTAATGCTCACAGCAGTTTCATGCAGTTTGTGTTGTTTTCATCTTTTATATTGTGATATGAAAGGTCAGAGAAGTTAAATAATGTCCAAGTTTGCCTAGCTGTTAGATGATTTTATACTCACGTCTTAACTTAGCTCTCAACGTTTATGCTTTTTCTGCTATTCTCTACAGTTCATTACACACATAGACACACAAACACACACACACACACACAGCTACAATGCTTTGGAAGGAGGTATCTGCATATATTGGTTATTGCAAAATTTGAGAAAAGCAAACATCTGTTTTAAAATTACTAAATTCACAAATCTGTTGATGAGTGTAAATTAAGATAACATTTCTTACTTGCTTTTTCACAGACTGAAGGGGCTGGACTTGCCACTTGTATAGAACTATGTGTAAAAGCTCTTCGCCTGGAATCTACAGAAAATACTGAAGTGAAAATATCTATTTGCAAGACCATTTCATGCTTGTTGCCTGATGATCTGGAAGTTAAACGTGCTTGTCAACTGAGTGAATTTCTTATTGAGCCTACGGTAGATGCATATTATGCTGTGGAAATGTTGTATAACCAACCAGACCAGAAATATGATGAAGAAAATCTTCCAATACCAAATTCTCTACGCTGTGAGCTCTTACTTGTATTGAAAACTCAGTGGCCCTTTGATCCAGAATTCTGGGATTGGAAAACCTTAAAACGACAGTGTCTTGCATTAATGGGAGAAGAAGCATCCATTGTGTCTTCAATAGATGAACTAAATGACAGTGAGGTTTATGAGAAAGTAGCAGACTATCAGGAAGAGAGTAAAGAAACTTCCATGAATGGTGGAATTGGTGCTAATTCTGGCCTTCTTAGAGACATTTGTGATGAAAAGCAGAAAAAGAGAGAGATAAAACAATTAAGAGAGAGGGGATTTATATCTGCTAGGTTCAGGAACTGGCAAGCCTACATGCAGTATTGTGTGCTGTGTGACAAAGAATTCCTTGGTCATCGAATAGTACGACATGCTCAAAAACATTACAAAGATGGGATTTACAGTTGCCCCATATGTGCAAAGAACTTTAATTCTAAAGAAACTTTTGTCCCTCATGTCACATTGCATGTTAAACAATCTAGTAAAGAGAGACTAGCAGCTATGAAACCATTAAGGAGGTTGGGAAGGCCTCCTAAGATCACAACTACCAACGAGAATCAGAAGACTAATGCTGTGGCCAAGCAGGAACAGCGGCCTATCAAGAAGAATAGTCTCTACTCAACAGACTTCATAGTGTTTAATGATAATGATGGTTCAGATGATGAAACTGATGACAAAGACAAATCTTATGAGCCAGAGGTGATCCCGGTCCAGAAACCAGTACCTGTTAATGAATTCAATTGCCCTGTAACTTTTTGTAAAAAGGGCTTTAAGTACTTTAAAAATTTAATTGCTCATGTAAAGGGACATAAGGATAATGAAGATGCCAAGCGCTTTCTTGAAATGCAAAGCAAAAAAGTTATTTGCCAGTACTGTAGACGGCATTTTGTAAGTGTTACTCATCTCAATGATCACTTACAAATGCACTGTGGCAGTAAACCATATATCTGTATACAAATGAAATGTAAGGCCGGTTTTAATAGTTACGCAGAGCTCTTAACCCACCGAAAGGAACATCAAGTCTTTAGAGCAAAGTGCATGTTTCCTAAATGTGGCAGAATTTTTTCAGAAGCTTATTTACTATATGATCATGAAGCACAACATTATAATACCTATACTTGTAAGTTCACAGGTTGTGGTAAAGTTTATCGTTCTCAGAGTGAACTAGAAAAGCATCTGGATGATCACAGTACTCCTGAAAAAGTGCTGCCTCCTGAAGACCAACTTAATTCTTCTGGAGATTCTGTTCAGCCTTCCAGAGTGAATCAGAACGCAGAAGGGAACACTAAGAAAGAAGGGTCTGTGCTTCCTTCAGAAAACAGCACGGGAAACACCTTCCCAGCAGATAGAAGTGGTGCTTGGGATAAAAGCAAGGCAGAATCACCTGTGACCAAACGAGACCAGATTTCTGCTTCAGAGCTCAGGCAAGCTGATGGACCATTGCCAAATGGTTTGGAAAACCCTGCCCCTGCTCCTCTGCTTCAGGCCAGTGAGGTAGCTGTGTCCATTAAGGTATCCCTCAATCAGGGGATCGAGGATAACTTTGGAAAGCAAGAAAACTCAGCTGTGCAAGGCACTGGTGAATCACTGGTCACAGACTTACATACACCAGTTGAAGATCCTTGTAATGGTTTGTGTCATACAGGTTTCCAAGAGAGAAAAGAACAGGCTTGTTTTAATGAAGCCCAGATTACTCCGAATTCTTTAGTAGATTCGGAAGCCCTCAAAATAGATGACCTTACTCCACAAAACTTAGAAAGACAAGTGAACAACCTGATGACCTTTTCTGTGCAAAATCAGGCAGGATTTCAAAACAATTTACCAACTGCCAAGTTTGAATGTGGAGGTAATGTTAAAACATCGTCCAATCTTTATAATTTACCTCTGAAGACATTAGAAAGTATCGCATTTGTTCCACCACAGCCCAACCTCAGTAATTCTTTAGGAACTCCATCAGTGCCTCCAAAAGCACCAGTTCAGAAATTCAGTTGCCAGGTTGAGGGATGTACTCGAACCTATAACTCTTCACAGAGTATTGGGAAACACATGAAGACAGCACACCCCGACCAGTATGCAGCATTCAAAATGCAACGCAAAAGCAAAAGGGGTCAGAAAGCTAACAACTTAAATACACCAAATAATGGAAAGTTTGTTTATTTTTTGCCATCACAGGTGAGCAGCTCTAATAATGCATTTTTTACACCACAGACCAAAGCCAATGGGAATCCTACTTGTTCTAATCAGTTGCAGCATGTCTCACCTTCCATTTTCCCAGCTCATTTAGCAAATGTGTCAGCTCCACTCTTGCCCTCAGTGGAAAGTGTCATAAATCCAAATATACCTTCTCAGGATAAAAATGAACAAGGTGGTGGTATGTTATGTTCCCAAATGGAAAATTTATCTAGTACTACCTTGCCAGCACAAATGGAAGATCTAACCAAAACAGTTCTGCCTTTGAATATCGACAGTGGCTCAGATCCTTTCCTTCCGTTACCTGCAGAAAGTAGTTCAATGTCTCTCTTCCCTTCACCAGCAGATAGTGGGACTAATTCTGTTTTTTCCCAGCTGGAAAATAATGCAAATCATTTTTCCTCACAGATGGAAGGGAACACTAATTCCTCTTTTCTAAAGGGAGGTAATGGTGAGAATGCAATTTTTCCTTCACAAGTCAGTGTTGGAAATGACTTCAGTAGCACCAGTGCCCAACAGTCTGCACTGGAAAAAGTAAAAAAAGACCGTGGGCAGGGCCCAAATGGGAAGGAAAGAAAACCCAAGCACAACAAAAGGGCTAAGTGGCCAGCAATTATCAGAGACGGGAAATTTATCTGCAGCAGGTGTTACAGGGCTTTCACTAACCCCAGATCTCTGGGTGGACACTTGTCTAAGCGATCTTACTGTAAACCACTGGATGGGGCAGAAATTGCTCAAGAACTTCTGCAGAGTAACGGGCAGCCTTCTCTTCTTGCCAGCATGATTCTCTCCACAAATGCAGTAAACTCGCAGCAGCCGCAGCAGTCTGCCTTCAGTCCAGGAGCATGTTTTAAAGATCCATCATTCCTGCAACTTCTTGCTGCTGAAAATCGCTCCTCAGCATTTTTACCAAATACATTTCCTCGGAGTGGTGTGACTAACTTTAATACAAGTGTTAGTCAAGAGGGAAGCGAAATTATTAAACAGGCTTTGGAAACTGCCGGCATTCCCAGTACATTTGAGGGTGCCGACGTGCTCTCTCATGTTCCGCCAGGTTGTGTCTCAGACCCAGCACCAGTAAATGCAACAGTGATGCCAAATCCACCTGTGCCAGCCCTGCTGCAGACTGTATGCCATGCAAACCCCCTGCTGACAGACCAGAATAGGACACCAAACTCCAAAACTTCCTCCATTGAGGAATGCAACAGTTTGCCTGTTTTTCCAACAAATGACTTACTACTGAAGACTGTTGAAAATGGTCTGTGCTCTAGTTCATTCCCTAATTCTAGTGGGCCATCACAAAATTTTATCAGTAACAGTTCACGAGTTTCCGTTATAAGTGGTCCTCAGAACACAAGGTCTAGTCATTTAAATAAAAAGGGAAACAGTGCTTCTAAGAGAAGAAAGAAAGTTGCTCCTCCACTAATTGCCCCTAATGCTCCCCAAAACTTGGTAACAAGTGACTTAACGGCAATGGGACTTATAGCAAAGAGGATTGAGATACCAACTACTAACCTTCATTCAACTGTAATTCCTAATTGTGAACCTCAGGGTTTGGTGGAAAATCTAACACAGAAATTAAATAATGTTGACAATCAGTTGTTTATAACTGATGTGAAAGAAAATTTTAAAGCCGGTCTTGAGTCCCATACAGTGTTAGCTCCCTTAACATTAAAAACTGAAAATGGTGATTCCCAAATGATGGCTTTGAATTCATGCACACCTTCAATAAATTCTGATTTGCAGATTTCTGAAGACAATGTTATACAAAACTTTGAAAAGACTCTTGAAATTATTAAAAGTGCTATGAATTCTCAAATACTTGAGGTAAAAAGTGGATCTCAGGGTATTGGTGAAACATCACAGAATGCTCAAATAAATTATAACATTCAGCTTCCTTCAGTAAACACTGTACAAAATAACAAATTATCCGATTCTTCTCAGTTTTCCTCCTTCATAGGTGTCATGCCGACAAAAAGTAACATTCCTCAGCCTGAAATACTACATAAGGAGGATCAAGTACAGGAGATTTTAGAAGGCTTACAGAAATTAAAATTAGAAAACGACCTGTCCTCTCCAGCACCCCAGTGTGTACTGATAAATACATCAGTGACACTGACTCCCACTCCTGTTAAACCAATTCCAAATGTCACACTTGTTCAGCCAGTTTCTGAAATGATAAGCAACATTCAGTTTAATGACAGAGTTAATAAACCCTTTGTGTGTCAAAACCAAGGCTGTAATTACAGTGCTATGACAAAAGATGCACTGTTTAAGCACTACGGTAAAATTCATCAGTACACTCCAGAGATGATTCTTGAAATTAAGAAGAATCAGTTGAAATTTGCTCCATTTAAATGTGTAGTACCTACATGTACAAAGACATTTACAAGAAATTCGAATCTCCGGGCACACTGTCAGTTGGTACATCATTTTACAACAGAAGAAATGGTAAAGTTAAAAATAAAAAGGCCTTATGGAAGAAAATCTCAGAGTGAAAATTCGTCAGCCTCGCGAATTACACAAGTAAGAAGACAGCTAGCTATGACAGAGGAAAATAAAAGGGAATTCCACCCTGCTTTAGAATTGGGTGCAATGAAGGAAAATACCCTCAGTAATATAGCAGTGATCCCAGAAAAACAACTTCTAGAAAAAAAAAGTCCTGATAAAACAGAAAGTTCTTCACAAGTGATGACCGTTACTTCAGAACAATGTAATACAAATTCTCTCACAAATGTACAAACCAAAGGACGGAAAGTTAGGAGACATAAAAAAGAAAAGGAGGAGAGAAAACGCAAGAAGCCAGTTTCTCAATCTCTTGAGTTTCCCACAAGATACAGTCCCTACAGACCTTATCGATGTGTTCATCAGGGTTGCTTTGCTGCCTTTACAATACAGCAAAACTTAATTCTGCATTACCAGGCTGTACACAAATCAGATCTACCTGCATTTTCTGCAGAGGTTGAAGAGGAAAGCGAAGCTGGTAAAGACAGTGAAGAAATTGAAACTAAACAGACTGTGAAAGAATTTCGATGTCAGGTGAGTGACTGCTCTCGAATTTTCCAAGCAATTACTGGCCTCATACAACACTACATGAAACTTCATGAGATGTCTCCTGAGGAAATTGAAAGTATGACTGCTTCGGTGGATGTTGGGAAATTTCCATGTGATCAGTCAGAGTGTAAATCTTCATTTACCACATATTTGAACTATGTTGTTCATCTTGAGGCAGATCATGGAATTGGGGCAAGGGGAAGTAAAACTGAGGAAGATGGCATATACAAGTGTGACTGTGAAGGCTGTGACCGAATATATGCGACCCGGTCCAATCTCCTCCGACACATTTTTAATAAGCATAATGACAAACATAAAGCTCATCTGATTCGGCCAAGAAGATTAACACCTGGTCAGGAAAACATATCAAGCAAGGCAAACCAAGAAAAGACAAAGTCTAAACACCGGGGGACAAAATACAGATCTGGAAGGGAAGGAACCAAAATGCCTAAGACCAAACGAAAGAAAAAAAATAATTTGGAAAACAAGACTGCAAAGATTGTGCAGATTGAAGAAAATAAGCCTTATTCTCTGAAACGTGGGAAGCATGTATATTCTATAAAGGCTAGAAATGATGCCTTATCTGAGTGTACGAGCAGATTTGTCACCCAGTATCCATGTATGATAAAGGGGTGTACATCAGTCGTTACAAGCGAAAGCAATATAATTAGACATTATAAATGCCACAAATTATCTAAGGCATTTACATCACAGCACCGCAATCTTCTCATTGTCTTCAAACGGTGTTGCAACTCACAATTAAAGGAAACTTCTGAGCAAGAAGTTGAAAAGAGTGATGTGAAAGATTCTGACACGGGTATATCAGAGAGCAGTGATAACTCAAGAACAGCTGTAGTTCCACAGAAGGAAGTTGAAAAAAATGAAAAAGATGAAGTGGATGAGCTAACAGAATTATTTATTACCAAATTAATAAATGAAGACAACACAAGTGTGGAGACCCAAGCTCAGACCTCTTCAAATGTTAGTAAAGATTTTCAGGAAGATAACCCCTGCCAGTCAGAAAAACAAAAAGCAAGTAATTTGAAGAGAGTTAATAAAGAAAAAAATGTCTCCCAAAATAAAAAGAGGAAAGTTGAAAAAGCCGAACCAGCACCGGCAGTTGAGTTCAGTAGTATGCACAAGGAAGAAGAAACCGCTGTTGCAATACAAACCACTGAGGAGCATCCTGCATCTTTTGACTGGAGCTCATTTAAACCAATGGGATTCGAAGTATCATTTCTGAAGTTTCTTGAGGAGTCTGCAGTGAAGCAGAAGAAAAATACTGACAAAGACCATCCAAATAGTGGGAATAGAAAAGGATCCCATTCAAATGCAAGAAAAAATGTTGACAAGACTGCTGTGACTAGTGGAAATCATATATGTTCTTGTAAAGAAAGTGAAACCTTTGTACAGTTTGCCAATCCATCACAGCTTCAGTGCAGTGATAATGTAAAAATTGTTTTAGACAAGACTCTTAAAAATTGCACTGAGCTTGTCTTAAAGCAACTTCAGGAAATGAAACCTACTGTCAGTCTGAAAAAACTTGAAGTGCATTCAAATGATCCAGATGTGTCTGTTATGAAAGAAATCAGTATGGGCAAAGCCACGGGGAGAGGGCAGAACTGATAACTCATGTGCTATTAATACATTATTTACAGTTTTATTTTAAATAGGAAGCCATCAAGCATGCTAGAATTGTGTAACTTTTTTGTTTTTCTTTTGTTGTTGCTGACATGAATTAACCTGGCCAAAAGAGAAAAAAAAGAAAAGGAAAAAAAATCAACATGACATTTGTCATGTAAAACTTTTTTTTATCCCTATGGGACTTGAGGAACAGAATCAATATTTCAGTTACTGTAAATAGTCGAGCTAAACCTCAAATTTCTATCAGCCAGTTGTCCTTTCCATGAACTAAACTGAATTATCTGTGTGATTGATATGTTTCACCGGGTCACTGCTCATGTGTAACAGTACTCTGTAGATACCTTTTTTGTATATATTTATTATTGTAAATCATTTGCTGCCACCAGCAGTGTGTAAGTCTAAACTATTAAATGACACATTTATATTTGGAATTTTAATTTTTAACTAAGTGATCAAGTTTTTAAAACTTCTTTTATTGTTTTAAATTAAGAATTTTTTTAACTAAAACTAGAAACTCTGCCATAGTTCATTGATTTTTACATAAAACATTTATTTACAAGACTATCTCAAAAAATTACTTTTCACAAAGTAGGCACGTTATATCAACACCTTGCTCTGCTTTGTAAATTTACCCTCCAGGATTTTTTGGGTGGTACTCATGTGAAATTAAAGCAGATTCTTTAGCAATTTCCTATAGCTGCAGTTTTCTTTTCAGTGCTTCTAATTGGATATAGTTACTATGATTCCATGAAATATAATGGAAATGTGAATAAAGAATTTACTACATCAAAGATTTTAAACATTTGGTATTTAAAAAAAAAATCCTTTGTGAATGTGATAGAAACTAGTAGTGTGGAGCAGTGTAAATATTTGAGGTGGTGATTTGTGAAGTAGCCCAGTATTGCCTTAAATAAAATCACATTTCATTTCTTGTTTTATACATGTGATCTTATAAAGGTTTTTGGGTTTTATTTGTTTTTTTTCCCCCATTTTCTGAGATTTATAGATTGGTGTATAGCTTTAAACTGTATAAACTTTTGTGGAAAGATTTTTTTAAACATTTTTATAAATCTAAAAATTGGTATCATCAAAGTGAGCCCATCTTGTGTTTATAAAATGCAAGAGTCCTTAAACATTTATAATTACATAGATGAAACACTTTCTATAAGGAAGTTGGATGTTTTGATTTTACTGTTTATAGATGTTAGATTGTACAGATTTGTCTGTATTTTCCCACCATATCTAATGATACTTTTTTCATTAGGTTGGTCTTCCAGAGCAGTATTAGTTGTTACAATTGATTATTTTGGTTATTCAGTATATAGTTAGCTCTTATAGATTAGCTTTATTCACCATATTTATACTGTGGATTTACGGCCAGAGATAGAGGTTATTTCAGGAGAGTTTATTACCTTCCTTTGAATTCCAATTAAAATCAGTACTGGAAACAAAAGAAAACATCCTTTCAAATTTACTTTTGTTTCTGTTTGCCATAAATAGTAGCATTAATTTTTGACTTTGTTATAAACCAGTTGCGTTCACAATATTATTAGCCTGAGACATTGATGATATTGTGATATGAAAATGTGTATATCCCCTGTTCAACATCAGACTTGCAGGAAAAATGAAGCACTTAACATTAACTGAAATTGCTGGTACTCTGAATAAATAAGCATGGTCAAGGAGTGAATTATTTTCTTTTGGAAAATATTTTTTTAAGTTTTATTATTAAAGTATTATAGTTTTATTTTTAGGGCCGAATGGGTTATATTGAATAGTTGGTTTCACCTCCTTAAGGTTTATTACCAATATGCATAAAACTTGACACATTAAAATCCCTATCCTTTGGTAAGCCCACTGTTATTTATTAAAATAAAAGTTGTTCTTATGGGTGATTAATACATGTTTTTTTCTAAATTAATAATAACTTAACTTTGAGTCATTTTAATATTAAATTTTTGTTAACAACTGAATGTTTCCGTACAGTTTTCTTAGAAGTTGACCTAGATCTTAAAGGTAGGCATTTGGCAAACTGCCCTGTATAGTACAGCAGTAAGTAGGTTTATTTCTGATGAATGTAGTGATGAGCCTGTTAAGGGAAAATGCCAGTGTACTGGGGCTTTTCTTTTGCTCATTAGCTTAAGAAAATTAACCACTAGAACTTCTGTAATTGTTCTCCTACATGTTGGGGGTGGGGGGTGGGACGGGCAGTTTGCCAACATTGAGTTAATTTTTTTTATATTCCAGGTACTGTATGCTAAAAGTAATTATGGAATAGTGGGCTTTTTAGCATGGAACAGAAAAATCAAATTATGGTATAAAATAATGAATTTATAGAACAACAGCATGTTGGTAAAATTTGATACAGAATGTAATGCCTAAGTATTAAAAAAGTATCAAAAAGTATATATTTTTCATGGTATAATTTTCCTCAATCTCTTGTCTTTGAGATATTTTCTTCCTACAGTGTAAATTTGCCTAAGTTTTCATCATTTGAAAAATGGATTTTTTTCCCTCTTCTAAACTCAGAGAATTTGAATCTTACAGATCAGAACATGTTATTCAGAATACATCATTAAGTGAAATGTAACAGTTTGAGAAATTTTCAGCAATGTTAAATTCAGCATAATTAAATAATTATTTTAAATGGCTGGACAGAGTTTTACAAAGGCAAATTTTGATCATCAGGTAAGCAAACAGTTGCTATAGTTATTAAGATAAAAGTACATGAAAGCTAGAGACATGGAGAGAATGCTCTGTTTTTCAGGGAAAAAGAGGTAGGTGGTTATGAGTGTTTCTAGAAAGATGGGTCTTGAAAGATCAGTGAGTGGTCGGCGGCTGCTCAGAGGGGAAAGGGGAATTCTAGGCAGGAGATAAGAAGTGGCATAGTGCATTTGCAGTATTGCAGGTGGTCTGTGTGGAAAGATAGGGAGTTGGAGAAGCTGAAGCTGAGGAGGCTGCTGGGCCAGGTCGTGAAGGTTCTTGTTTGCCACATTTAGTCTTTATCGTGTTGTTTTTCAAGTGGTTACTGAATGCATTTCAGTTGAACCGTTTGATCAGGTACCGATTTTAGAAAGATAATTGGCACTGTATAGAGGATAGGTTGGATAAGTTGGAGGTTAAGAGCAGGGAGACTTGAAGTAGTCCGTGCAAAAATTGATGGGCGCCAGAAAAAAGAATGTTACTGGAGTTGAGAAAGAGACTAATGAATGTGAGAGGTGTCAAGAAGTGGCGCGGTAAGGCAGCCTTTTTCAAAATGTTTAGTGTAGTGTGCTAGTAGTGGGTGGAAAGGTGATGGCAGTGATGAAAGCCGTTTTCTAAACTGCGTGCTGTAGCTCCCCTTAACGAATCCAGTGTACATCCGCATATTGAAGACTGAGAGGTTCTGCTGTACAGAAAAGATGATAACTGTTAAAGTGGGAATTTTTCAGACTTATATGATCATGAACATTAAAAAAAAATTTTTTTAATGTTAATACTTAGGTATATCCCACTAAGCTAGTGATTTAAGGAACATGTTTTGGGAGACAGCCATCTCAGATGTCATTCATTCAGCCAGGGCTCGTGATCAGCAGGTGTGCACCAGTGCACCTGTACCAGCTGTTTACACGTGGTGATTATTCTGATTGGTCAGTTTATCCATTCCAATTGGATTGATTCCCCTGCTGTATTGGTTGTTAATGTTTCATCACCCTACATCCAAATAATATTTATTGAACATTAAGTACACTTTGATTAAAATCCAGTCTCTTTACTGAAAGTCCCTGCCAACCTCTCCAGACATTCTTACGCTACTTCCCATTTTCCAGATGCTTCCATCTCCTGTATAGGAGATGGAAGCATCTGGAAATAGCTTCCCCCAAACCACCACCACTTCAAGGGCTTTACACATATTTACTCCTGTGTCTGGAATGCTTATTCCTCTATTTGTATAGTAAAGCTTAAATGTCACCTCATCAGAGAGCCACCCGGATCACTCTGTAATGAAGTGTCACACGTTCATTCTCCATACCAGTGTTTTTAATTTTTATATTTTTCACTTACTATCTATGCCACCCAACACTACCACTCAGTGAACAAAATTTATTTCCTGATGAACTTGCTCATTAGAGGTGCCTCTCATTTCAGTGATCGCTCCATAAATGGGGGCCCTACGCTTTGACATAATCGAAACCTGTATCACTTCCAAATCTGGAATTCAGATTCCCTTTCTCCAACCACAATCTCTCCAGCTCATCTGCTCGAGATACCTCCACTAAAAAGTATTTCCACCTCATCACGAATAACAGTTAATGCTACCACTTGCTCACTATTCATCAGTTCACTCCCGGCCCTCAACTTGTCTGGCTTAGAGACTAGATCCCACTTTGCAAATATCCTCAGACCATACCCCTGCACCTCCCTTTATGTCGTGATCTGGAAAAATCGCAGTTTTCTGTCTACTCTTGAGCAGTTGAATAGGAGAAAATTGTTACAACAGGCAGGTTTATAATCTCAAAACTTAAATAGGCTCAAAACTGGCAATTTTTCTGCAGTTTTATTGTAACAACTTGTTTCCACAAACTTAAATGATTTATGTACTCTTTTTTTTTTTTCTTTTTTCTGCTGAGAAAATACAAAAATTTGACAGGAACTTTCTCAAATTTCATCACTAAGTTTACAAACCCGTCTATATCTTCACTCCCTTCTACTTGTCAAAAGCCCTCCTCACCTTCTCAGAAACCTTGAATTAACTACTCTTGTTTCATCAATCTTTCTTTTCCTAGATCCTTTCCAACAGCTCATATTAGTCCCTAATAGCTACTGTTCTTGAAAGAAAAGGGGGAGAGTGGTCATTTGATCCCATCCAACTATAACCCCTTTTATTTAGTTCCCATCATAACTAATCTGAGTTGCCTCCATTTTTCATTTACTACCACTTTGTGTGTCCCTACAACTTTGCTGAAAGTGCCTTCATCAGGATCACCAGTCTCTTCCATGCTGTCATACCTGTAGGTTCTTTTTCTGCCCTCATTTACTGCCTCAGGAGCATTCAGTAGGGTTGAGGACTTCCCCTTTGAAGTATTCTCCCTTGGATTTCTTGGCATCTTCTCTTGGCTTTCTCCTTATCCTTACAGCAGCGGTTTCTGGCTGCTCCATCACTGACTCCAATCCTAGTTCCTCTTCCAGGACCTGGACCTTTGGCTCCTTGTGTGACTCTACACTCTCTTTGGATGGTGTCCATTCTGTGGAGCTTAGTATTATCAGTGTACCTGTCACACCTAAACACATAACCCTAGGACCAAACTTGTTATAGTTCCAGGCTTTCATGTTCAGCTGCCTACCTCATAGTTAGGCATATCACGTCATATCAAAGTCATTTTCCCCACCCCGCCTTCAACCTGTTCCTTTCCCAGTACTCTGTCTGAAGTCACTACCTAGGTTTCTCAAGGTAGGTTCTCTAGCCCCATGGCCAGTTAGTTATTCCATTACAGCACTCAGCTTCCTTGATAGCATTCATCTTGAGTTGTAATGGCTTTTTTTCTGCCGTGCTTAAATCTCATGCCGCCACCACCACTGCCGCAAAACCAACCTATAGGTTGCACAAGGGCAGAAATGTTTCTAGTTAGATCGCCTACTGCTTTATGCCAAGCACCTAGTCCAGTACCTTAAACATAGTATGTACTTAGCAGTAGTAAAATTTTATTGAATGCTTAAATGGAAGTTGAAGAAAACTTGACTCAAACTCTCATGGAGCTCAGAAGTACACAATTACCATCATTACTAGTTCTGGGGGTACTGTAAGAATATATAATGGCGTGAGAATATGATACTGCATGGTCTGTAGTGAGGGGAAGCAGTTAATGAAGACTTCACTAAAGAAGGAGGTATTGGAGGAAGCAAGGCAGAGAAAGCTCCAGGCTAAGGGGAAACTGAAAAACTGGTAAGAATAACTTTTGAGGAAATGGTAAAAACAAAAAACAAAAAAAAACCTGATAGCGTTTGAAGTAAGCAAGGACCACATCACACTGTGTCTTAGACCTAATTGGACTTTATCCTGGGTTCACATTTGGGTTTCAATCAAAAGAATAAGATTCTTACATCTGCAGTTTTGTGGGTTTTTTAAAATTATTTTTGGGCAGAGGCTACTCTTCATTGTGATGTGTGGGCTTCTCATTGTGGTGACTTCTCGTTGCAGAGCATAGGTTCTAGGCACGCAGGCTTCAGTAGTTGTGTGTGGGCTCTAGGGCGTGCGGGCTTCAGTAGCTGTGGCGCACGGGCTCAGTAGTTGTGGCGTGCGGTCTCCAGAGCACAGGCTCAGTAGTTGTGGTTCACGGGCTTAGTTGCTCCGCGGCACGTGGGATCCTCCCGGACCAGGGATCGAACCCATGTCCCCTGCATTGGCAGGCGGGTTCTTAACCACTGTGCCACCAGGGAAGCCCCACATTTTCAGTTTTAGAAGTTCACTCTGGTGAGAGCATTCTATTGGGGAATTCAAGTAGACCAGTTAAGAAGGCTGTCCAAGTCATCCAGGGGAGAGGAAACTGTCGGTGTGGAGTGGTGATGGCTGAAGGAGAAAGGTGGATGGACTGGAGAGACCAAAAATATTTGAGAGGACTTGATCATTATGAGTTATGGGAAAGGAAGAGGAGGGGAGAAGCAGAGAAGATTTCCAGGGTTTTGCCTTGAATAAGTAGTTGAAGAAGTACCATATGTTCAGGTAGGTGAGACGGGAAGAGGAGCCGTTTTGTGAATGGGTGATTGGCTATAGGAAAAAGTGCATAGAAAGGGTTCAGGGCTGAACTCTGAGGGACTCAGTATTTAAAAGTAGATTAAGGGGCTTCCCTGGTGGCGCAGTGGTTGAGAGTCCGCCTGCCGATGCAGGGGACACGGGTTCGTGCCCCAGTCCGGGAGGATCCCACATGCCGCGGAGCGGCTGGGTCCGTGAGCCATGGCCACTGAGCCTGTGCGTCCGGAGCCTGTGCTCTGCAACGGGAGAGGCCACAACAGTGAGAGGCCTGCGTACTGCAAAAAAATAAAAATTAAAATAAAAGTAGATTAAGTGATAGGAAAAATCATGAGACATAGGATGGAAAGCATCCTCCGGCTTTAGTGGTAAAGTAATTAGTGACCTTGACAATTATGTAGTTTGAATGGAAGCCAGTTTTGAGGGATGTAGAGAGCAAGTGTACACGCCTATTTTTGGAAAGTTGGTTGTGAAAGAGAAGATAGAATGGTAGCTGGAGAGTGTTATGGATTCCAACTAGTTTTTACAAATGGAGCATATTTTAAGTGCCAGTGAGGAGGATTTGGTAGAGAGGGGTTCAGATGTGAGAAATAGATTATCATAAAATTCTTTACTTTCTGGCTTGGGTAATTGTGAATGATGATGCTGTTTACCAAGACAACATACAGGCGTACCTCAGATACTATGGGTTAAGTTCCAGACCACCGCAATAAAGCAAATATCGCAATAAACTGAGTCACACAAACTTTTTGGTTTCCCAGTGTGTATAAAAGTTATGTCTACACTCTACTGTAATCCGTTAAGTATGCAGTAGTATCACGTCTGAAAAACAATGTGCACACTTTAAAAATGCTTTGTTGCGGGGGCAGTGGGATGAATTGGGAGAATGACTGACACACATACACTGCTGTGTATAAAACACAGCCAGTGAGAACCTGCCGTAGAGCACAGGGAACTCGGTGCTCTGTGGTGTCCTAAACGGGAAGGGAATCCAAAAAAGGGGATATGTGTATGCGTATAACTGATTCACTTTGCTCTACACAGCAGAAATTAGCACATTACTCAAAAACAGCTATACTCAAAAAAATTAATTTAAAAAGATGCTTTATTGTTAAAAAACGCTAACCATCATCTGAGCCTTCAGCTAGTTGTAATCTTTTGGCAGGAATAACATCAAAGATCACTGATCGCAGACCACCATAACAAATAGAATAATAATAAGTTTGAGATACTGCAAGAATTACAAATGTGGCAAAGACGTGAAGTGAGCAAATGCTATTGGAAAAATGGCCCCGATAGACTTGACACAGGGTTGCCACAAACCTTCAGTTTGTAAAAAATGCAGTATTTGTGAAGTTCAGTAAAGCAAAGAGCAATAAAACAGGTATGTCTGTAGAAGGAACATAGCATTGAAGGAAAGGCTAATACTGAGTTTGAGGTTCTTGTAGGTCATTAAGGCGGAGAGGTATAGTGATCAGTTCTTTATAGGGGTCTGAAACAGCTCTGTCCCTTGAGGATAAGCATCCTGTCTTTGTCTCCTATCTCCTGAGCATTTAGCCCATAATCTGAGGTATAGTAAGCACCTGATACATTTTGCTGGAATTGAAAGAAGCAGCAAGCACGTAGGGGAAAAAATACGTCAGCACAGAGAGAACCCTGAGGAACACCAATACTTAGTGGACACTCAGTGGGCAGAAGAAAAAGTAGCAGAGAAGACTTGGGAAGGAAGTGTTAGGTGACAGCCAGGAAAGGAGGTAGGGTATGGAGCATTATGGAAGCCAGAAGAGAGAAAATGGGGAAGGAAACTAGTTAGGAGCTGACCTTATTGGAAGGCCTTTAAGGTAAAGTCGAATATTTATGAATTCTGGGGAGGTACCCATTAAAGAGGCAGAAGCTGACATAGAGTAGTAGATGGAACCTGGTCTCAAGAACAGGTGGAGGTATTAGCATTACCAAATAAAAAGGACATCTCTTAGACTAAGTCTGTTAAGTAGGAATGTTGAGTTCCTAGGAAACAGAACATTCCTGCTCCAGAAGAAGCCTTGGAAAAGTAGGAAGTCAACATTTAAATGTTAAAGTTTGAAGTGAGGAATGAGAGAAGGGGCCAAATATAAAAGGATTATTGATCAGCATTCAAGGCCCAGCTGAGTTAGGAGAGCATAATCTTGTAGTAGCACTGTCTGCATGGTTATGTAATATTTCCAGTAGTGTTCCTCAGCTTGAACAGTGGAGGAAGAAGGAAGAGGTTGCATAGTCCCAGGAGGAGTATTATTACATCAATGAATTGAGGCTGGTTAGGGTAGGAAACAAAGCCAAGAGGACAGAAGAAAATGGAGTGGTCTGGCTTCCCTGGTGGCGCAGTGGTTAAGAATCCGCCTGCCATTGCAGGGAACAAGGGTTCGAGCCCTGGCCTGGGGAGATCCCACATGCCGCGGAGCAACTAAGTCCGTGCGCCACAGCTACTGAGCCTGTGCTGTAGAGCCCGCGAGCCACAACTACTGAGCCCGTGCGCCTAGAGCCCGTGCTCCGCAACAAGAGAAGCCACCCAGTGAGAAACCCACCCACCACAACAAAGAGTAGCCTCCGCCCGCCACAACTAGAGAAAAGCCCACGCACAGCAACAAAGACCCAACGCAGCCAAAAATAAGAATAAATAAATTTTTGAAAAAAGAAAAAAGGAGAATGGAGTGGTCAAGGGACTGGAGGTCTTTTTTTTTTTTGAGGGGGGGTTAGAAGATTCAGTATTATTTATTTTTATACAATTTTTAAATTTTGGTGTATAGTTGATTACCAGTGTGTTTCAGGTGTGCAGCAAAGTGATTCAGTTATACATGTATCTATTTTTCAACTTCATCTCCCAATTATTACAGATTATTGAGCAGAGTTCCCTGTGCTGTACAGTAGTTTCTTGTTATCTATTTTAAATGTAGCAGAGTGTACGTGTCGATCCCGAACTCCCAATCTATCCCTCCCCCCGACCCTTCCCCCTGGTAACCATAAATTCTCTAAGTCTGTGAGTCTGTTTTTGTTTTGTAAATAAGTTCATTTGTATCATCTTTTTTCAGATTCCGCAGGAGGTCTTAATGGTGCCAAAGAGAGGGTATAGTAGGCATAAGGCCAAGAATTAGGTATGAAAGACTGGAGCATTGCAATTTAAGATTTTAGGAGTAATGTAACACAGTGTCTGGAAATGGCCAGAGAACTATGTTTCTGAATTAGAATGTAGATGAAGGCTGACAGAGTTGAGAAATTGAAACAGCTTTTGGTCTAATTTATTGGATGGACTGTACACCGAAGATGCCGTTAGTAGGAAGTGGTGTAAGAAGAGTGAGTCCAGTGCTGAAGTCCTAAATTAAGAGATTCAGTGGAGAGCGTGCTTCCAGGCTACATGGTACACGTAAGGAGTTTTGGAAAGTAGCTTCTTCATGGTATCCTCTTGGCCCAAAAGTCTTGGGAGATCCAGGTTAAGTTAAGATAAAGTTGCAGAATATAGAGATGAGCTTTGAATTCTTTCTTCAAGACCAAGAGTACAGTCTAGCAGGAACCTGCTCTATCTAGCTTTCCCAGGCCTAAGTCCCGTGTGTGAGATCTGCTAGTAATAGTAAAACAGTTAATATTATTTGACTTTTACTACGTGCCAGGCACCGTGCTAGGAACTTTCCTTGTACTTCCATTTCTTCTTTCACCAACTCTTAAAGAGTTCGGTGCTCTTATCCTCATTTTAAGATGAGGACAGTCTAGGTGTCTTGCCTGAAGATTGCACAGCTAGTATGTGGCAGAGCTGAGGGCTGAAACCAGGCAGACTGACTCCAGAGTTTGTACATCCCTTGGTATGGAGAACACAGGCAGCCACATGAGCTAAGAGGTTGCTCAGTGTCTTTAGCTGGAATGATGTTGTGAAGATTGTCCTGGTAGCTGGAGGGCATTTTCCCCAAGTGATTAGGAAACAGTATTAGGAGATGATTTGTAAATGATACTCCTTTTTTAAGACCCACATTTATGAAATTTTTTCGTCTATAGTTTAATATTGATTCCAAAGGAGGGAAAACCACTTCTGGAAGCCAATCTAGAGCCGTGAAGGTAGGGAACATAGAGGAGCAAAGGGCCCCTACTGGTGATGTTCACTCAGAAAGCAAAGGAGCTGAGAGACAGAAGGAAATGAGAAGCCACTGTGGAGGGCTAGAGTGGATTCTGCCTAGCTCTCTACTCACTCTAGTCAGTGTGTATGGGGAGCCCTATAACTGAGACTAATAATAGGGGTTTTGTTTGCTGCCCCCTTAGCCACCAGGTTCTCGTGTTCCCCAGAATAGCTATGGGTGTGGCAAAAGAATGTTCATTCTGCAAGCTGCACTTGCACAGACTTTAGTGCTACCAGTCCTGGACCCCCTAAGTGCCGCTATCCCACAGGGGAGGTTGGAGAAGAGGAACGGGGCATTGGGGTGGTAATAGTAGCCCTCATGTGCCGAGGTCCCTGCCAAGCAGTGAGGTGTTGAAGTCACAGGGCTTTTGAGGACACGGTGGGTTTCAAACTATTCAGGAGCAGATCACACGAGGAAATTCTTAGAAATCAGGTACCTAGGAGTCATCCTCACCAGGAGACTGCCCCCGCCCTTGCCAAGTCAAAGTCCTCCCTTTTATACGGAGGCTTCACAGTGTAAAGCAACACCTAGACACTTAGGGATGGGAAGGGGGATGGGATTATACAGAGCATCAATCTCTTACATATTTCTACAACACTTCTGCAATCAGTACAACCGAGATGTTCAAACAACTGGAACCTTTTGGTAATTCTTGCTTGTTACCTCCAACCCTACAAAACCACTTAGTTAGCTGGTAAACTCATTACATTTACTTATTTGAAAATTTCAAAAGCATCCTTAATGTATTTGCTAAACCTGCTTACAGCTACTTAAAACTGGAGCATTACAAAGTTTTTTTCTCAAGTATATCTGTCCTCAAAGGAAATTTTCTAATCCATGGTGGCAGTCGGGTGGTGTTCTAACCTGATTTATACAGCTTAAAGTGTAATTCTCAACCCCTGCTCCATGAGAAGAATAGGAAACTTAGCAACCCTGTTTTATAAAGACAGTGACATACGGGGAAATTAAATGACTTGTGACAGTAAACCTACAAAACAGGTCTCTTGACCCCTGGTTCAGAACGCTTTCTCTCTGTCCTGCTGGTTGAAGGTGTTGCCATTTCAAAGCAGGAGGATGAAGGTGGAGAGTGGCAGGGTTATACAGGGAAAGTTCTCATTGGAAATATGGGAAGCAGTGCCATATACTTATTTTAGTAATAAGGCAAAATTATAAGTTGTCACATGTCATGGCATATGTTGGTGTCTTACACTTTAAAAATAGTTTTTCTAAAAAAAAATGCAGTCTACATGTTACCAATA
Organism: Phocoena sinus; assembly: GCF_008692025.1. NCBI lineage: Eukaryota > Metazoa > Chordata > Mammalia > Artiodactyla > Phocoenidae > Phocoena > Phocoena sinus. The sequence continues at coordinate 69,531,273 of NC_045774.1, read as the reverse complement.
TAAAACGAGAAACTGAAGCAACTCTAGTTTCTTCCAACAAAACCCTGATCCCACACCAGTTCCCCAGCCGAAGTAGATGAGCCAGAAGTATGAAAGGCAACAGCACCTCTGCTAGAAGTGAAGCAACCAGAAACATCCAGAATGTTCTGTGTGATAGTGGTGTGCACTTTCCAACACAAAATAGTGATTGGTTGTATGTAATCATTGAGCTTTTAACTTGTATTATTGTGCTCCTGTGCTCGCTTGCACTCTCTCTGTCTCTAAGCTTACAGCCCTGACAATGAGAGAAAATCTACATTTCGATTTTAAAACTATAGGCTGGAACCCAGCCTTCCTACAGCCTGGCTATGTTTTGTTTTCTTTTCACTAACCAACCTATAGCGTGTAGGCAGCTTTTTTCAGAAGTACAGCAGGGAAGCAAAGGGCAGACATGTTCCAGCAGAGCTTTCAAGTCTGATCTATTGAATCAGGCACTCAGTGGAGCTGCAGTTTGAGCACTGAGCTCAAAGATCCTGGAAGGGAGGCTTGGGAACCCAAGAGTGAAGTCTGGCTCTATCTAGTAGGACAATGGGTAATATTTAATAATCGTGTCAGACACTGCTCCTGATATGTCCACTGATTTAATCACAACCATAGGAGGTAGCTGGCTGTCACCACCGGACTCATCTATTCCAGGAGACCCATGTGTTCTTACTGAGGTTACCAATCCTAGAATACTGCTTGAAGGGAAATTTATATAATAGTTATAATAGTATATATGTACATGTACACACACATATGTACGTATACCTTCAGCAGAGAAAGCAGACATTGTAGTAGATTTTATAACCCTGTCAGAGTGGGAAGAGAGACCCTGCCACCATTTGGATTTGGTAAAATCTATATTTAAATCCTGTTATTACCTTGCTTTCCCATCTCTATTAGAGGCGATGTTCATATTGGCATCCCAGGAAAAGTTACATACACTCCTTTTCAGCAGTCGTGTATGCACGTCCTATTCCATAAATATTTAGATGGTTTTTGTGCACTTGTCTCTCAGTGCATGTTCTTTAATTCACTTCACTTGTAGCTGCCAGCATCTGTCTCTCTGACTTAAGGTTTGTAAGCCTTTGCTGGAATGAAGTTGGTCTGGAAGTGAAATTTGAGGTGCAGCTCATTTACCTGCGTATAAAATAAGTTTAAAGTGGGTATGTGTGTGTAAACTCCTCAGTTCCAGAGGCTTTGCTGTATCAAACGCTGGTCAAACGCTGAGCTGCACAGGACTAAGAGGCCACAAGGTGGCAAGCTAAGACTGGGAAGTGTGTGTGTAGCTAAGGTCCAGAAACTGAACCAGGAATTACGTTTTCATTGTTTTTAAAATTATCTTTATAAGGGGTATGGGCTAATATGTGGTGGTCATTTATATTTTTGACTACTTATGATAGTTTGAATAGATATTGGAACAGTTTTAAAAATTGGGAGATGACTATGATATATTAGCTGTTGATTCATTTTAGGAAAAATAGGCCACCGTTTACAATGGAAACAGACTAGAGTCACCTTGCATGGACTGTACATATTTTTAACTTTTCCCAAAGCACCAGTCGAAAAATCTTGTTCTGATAAGAAGGTAGTCAGTGCCACCTCCACATGCAAAGGAGGCTTGGAAATGTGCCTTTTAAGCTGGGCACGTTGCCACTCCCAACAAAATCAGAGTCAGCTAAATCAGAATTAGTTGCCTAATAAAGTAAAACAAACAAAAACTGGAAGCAACACAGTCGGCCATTACATGGAATACCAATATTCCAGAGATCTTTGAAGCTATTTGTACAGGAAGCTTCTGGAAGGCTAGATTTGGAGTTTTAAATAACCGAATTCTTGCTCTGTCATTTCCTCTAACGTTAGGCAAAGTCACTTTATCATTCTGAGTTGTAGTCTTCTCATTTGGAAGTATTTTTAAGGTTTCTTCCAATTCCAGAATACTATGATTTTTTAGCTTATACAACATAGTTGCGCTGTAAATTTCATGAATACATTAATTGCTGTCAGCAACTAGTGTGGATTAAGCCCTTAAGGTATGAAGATGAAGGCCTTGGCTCTGCCTGCATTCAATATGCTCATAGTTAGAGGGGGGATTAAAAAAAACAAGCAAATAACGGAGGGAGAAGTGATATAATACAGCCATGTATTAATATCTAACATTTTAAAAAATAACCTCTATGTGCCAATGCTTTGCGTGGATCACCTCATTTAATTCGCTCAACAACCCTATAAGATAGGTATTATTTATCCCCATTTTATATCAAAAATTTGCTCTCTGATAGAAATATTTGATCCAGACTTTGAAATGAAATTAGAATTTCTCAAGCTGAAGAAAAGATGAATGAAAACATTGATTATCTTACATGTCACTATAATGCCATGATTTTAAAGAAGGTAAATCTTACAACCATTTCTATGGAACTGCCTAACTTGTTTGTTGTAATGAGGAGTCTTGTTATTGTATAATACATGAAATTTGTTTTTTTTTAAGGCAATTCTCTATTAATCAGAGATCTTTCTGTGGTATCAGGTTTATATAGTGATATAGCTAATATAAAGTCTCAGTGCTTTATCAGGCAATCATTTAATTGTGATGCAGTTCAAATTGATAGAACATTTCTATATTAGGTAAAAATCTTTATTTCTTTGATGTTCACCCATTGGTCCTGGTTCTCAAATCTTGGAACATGAAATAAGTTATTTGTTTTCCAAGCATTGGGAAAGTCATTCCCTATAGTCTGAACACGAACTTCTAGGACAACAGAATTAAGTGAACTTTCTTTCATTAGCGTCATATTACACTGTGTTCATGTTAAGGTGATGGACAGCTAAAGCTCCACGGACTTTACCTCATGAACCAATATCAATCCTGGTCTCATATTAAAATTTAAATCTTGATGCAGAATGATTACTTGTTGCATTTCACCTGACTTGTTCTTTTTTTATATATTTTATTTACTTATTTACTTATTCTGGCTGCACCGCAGCGGCCTCTTCATTGCAGCATGCGGGCTTCTCAGTTTCGGCATGCATGTGGGAGCTAGATCCCTGACCAGGGATCAAACCTGGGCCACCTGCATTGGGAGTGCGGAGTCTTACCCACTGGACCACCAGGGAAGTTCCTCACCTGACTTGTTCTGAACAAAAGTCTATTGAGATCTTTAAACACGTCTCATTTCTACCTTTCAATATCCTGGTCATTTCTTTTGTCTTCAGTAGATAGAAGCGTGCCTTCTGTGTCTTCATCCTAATTAGTAATATGAATGTAGTCAGGAACTGTTTTTGTCTATAAGTGAAAGAGACTAACAAATCAATGACTTACATCAGGTGGGAGTTAAGTTCTCTTTCACATAACAACAAAAACAAAAGCATGGAGACAGGCGGTGCAGAGCTAATGGCAATTCCATAATGGTGTCAATGTCCCAGGAGCTTTCTTTCTGCTCTTTCATCCATAAGGTCTTGCTTCCATCCTCAGAGTCACCTCATGGTAGAAAATGTTCACTGCAGCTCCAGCTATGATGTCTCAGTCAGGAAGAGACGGGGGGAGCAAAAAGCATGCAAGGTAGATCGGCTCCACTTTTTAACTCTCCCCAAAGCATCAGTCACGAAATCTTGTTTTGACAAGAAGGTTGTCACACACTGCTAACTACATGCAAAGGAGACTGGGAAATGTGCTTTTTTTTTTTTTTTTTTTTTTAAGGTGGGCACATTGCCACCCCCAACAAAATCAGAATTCTTTTAGGTGGAGAGGAATAAATATTGGGTAGATTAAACATGGAAGAGGCAAGAGGAACACAAAGATTTTTTTCCCCAGAAACACCGTACTCCTCAGTACCAGGGACCTAAGCTGTGGCAATACAAGGATGTGAAGAGATGAATGAGACAAGATTCTCGACCTTGGTCACGGTCAGTAGTTTTAATCTCATCATTAAATTAATGTGATTAGGAGCAATCTTCTCTAAGAAGATTGGCTTATCAGGTTTGCTAATCTTCTACAGAAAGGTCTCAAGTTACTGTACTTACTCTCCTTTGAGATCAATGCTTTTTAATTGAAGGCACTTGGCTAACCTAGTGAGTCATACTTTCAGTAACGGGATTGATGATCATCAATTTCGTTAATGACATTTTTATAACAAGAATGTGGAAATTGTACTGCTTAATATTTGTCTCCTCTGCCCCAGTCCTTTCCCTGAGGGCTAGGACTCTGGAGTCCACTTCTTCAACTTCCTGTTGCTCTGCACAGACAAGCAGAGCCTGCTGCAGTTCTATACCACAGCCATTCTGCCTATCTCCACTCTGACAGGAGACATTAATGTCTGATAGAAACTTTAAGATAAAAATAAGTTAAAGATTAAAAAGCTAAAACAAGATTTAAAAAACTACGTATATCACTTTTGTCTGGACAACATTTTTTTCTTTTTTCTTTTAATAGAAAATTAAATCTCCACAGGTGGCGAAGGATCCGATACTTCACTTGTAAGTAGACGGGAATGGTGGCTTATTTGGGTAACATCCAGAGCTCATTTCCCATTGCTTTCGGACAGAATTTATGGGTACAGTTATAGAATTTTAAAAGATCATCTACATCTTCTCAGAATAGGAAGGCTGTTCGTTAAACTCTCTGGCACAGTGGAAACAAGATAGATCTCTGGAAAATTCTCAGAACTCGCCACAATCACCGGTGTCTTTTACAGCTGAAAGAAGATTTGCTTTGTGAGAAAAGACCCAATTTTATATTAAAGAAAGAGCTGCTGGCAGGTCTCTCCCAGAATGCCTCCCTTGGGCTTTTGTCATTAAAATTCAATTGAACGCTGACATTTTTTACCTCCACGTGCCCCATCACTGCTTTCCTTCCTCACCAGTTTTTCACAGAGCTGCAAAATGCCCTCTCCTTTGTGCTGTGTCATACTAAATATACAGGCAAAATAAAATGTAAACTAGGAATACACTGGCATCAATGTTTAAGGCAAGTGTTACATGCATGTGATGAGATGCGAGCTAGAAAGAGATGGGGCACTTTGGGGTTTTCAATTGCTTTATTTTATTTATTAAAAATTTAAGGGCTTCCCTGGTGGTCCAGTGGTTAAGACTCTGCGCTTCCACTGCAGGGGTCGCGGGTTCGATCCCTGGCCGGGGAAGAACCCGCATGCCACGCAGCCAAAAAATAAAAAATGGTTAAGGCATCTTTGGGAAATATAGAGATTTTTTTTTAAATTAAAAACAAAAGTACATGTGAAACAATGAAAAGATTTATAAAGAAAAATTTCATCTCTCCTTCTCTTATTGTAACCAGTGTTGGCATCCTTTCCCGTCTTTCCTCCTATTGACACAAACATTCTACACATACACACATGTAAAAGTTAGGATGCTTGAAGCCTAAGAAGGAAAGGCTAATACAGGAGAAGAGTCATACCTCTTTTTTCTATTATACAGGAAAGAAATTAATGAAGAACATGATTTTATTAGGACTCTTTTAGTTGCAAGGCCCAGAAACCCAATTTAAACCAGTTTAAACAAAAATGGGGAATTTATCTTCGATGTAACTAAACTGCAGAAAGGGTAGGGGTGGAGCCAGTGTCAGGGATAGCAGGATCAAAGAATTCAAACATCCTCAGGTCTTTGCCTTTTTCCCCCTCCCCTCTAGTCTTTGCAGTTTGTCTCTCTGAAGAAAGTTGGCTTAATTTCCTTGGGAAGATTGGAACCATAGCCACTTGCACGCTTGGCATTCTTCTATCCAAGTACTTGAAAAAAAGATACCCTCCAGCTCCAATTAGAGGAAAACCTGTGGCCAGGGGCAAAGTTGTAACCAGAAAGATTCTGGGGATGAGGACAAGGGAAACAAAATAATTGCAAGTCAGGAATGGCTTGAGTGAAATTAGAAAGACATCTGTTTAGTGATCTGGGAAGCCTGATATGGTGAGCAGGTTGTTTAAGGCAGAACTATGGTGATTGTTAACTCTGCTTTTACTAGCTGTGTGTCCCTGAAAGGAGTAACTGCCTTTGCGGGTCTCACTTTCTTCATCTCTAAGGTTACTATCTGAGCACCAGAAGCTTGTAGGGGGGTCAAGTGAGGTGATGTAAATACAAGATACAGGTGTGAGATACTCAACCCCATCTTCACCTCCATGCTCCTTGATGGAAGTGGAAATTTTCTGGAGGTGGGAATTATATCTAAAGATGCACAACACAGTGTCTTGCTTCTATTAATCATTGCTCCATAAATATTTATTGATAAGAGAAAGAATAAAGATGGCAAAATTTAACTGCCAATTTCTCTCAATCAAATGCTTTGGGTCTTCACTGACACCAAGACAGCCTCCAGAATGTTCATATGGGAAACTCATTTTGTAAATTAATTAAGCTTTAAAAAGAAAAAAATTATTCCCCTTCCTATCTAAACAACTTTATGCATGGCCTTTACCTCCATTACTTTTAAGTCTCCTCTGTACGCAAAGTGGAAAGGCAAGAATGTACACATGCATCCAATCCTCTTAGCTTGAGCAGAGCTTGTTGTCATAACTGAGGTGAAGAGGCTGAGGTCCCCAAAGGCGTTTCAGCAGCAAATTCATCCTCAGACTGAAAAATTCCCTGATGTCCATTCCAGTTCTGTGCACTAAAACCCTATGTTCTAGATTCTATGCCATGATCAGGGCCTCCAAAACCTTAAACCTCTTTAACCACCTATTACTGTAGAAAAAAATATATGTTCCTTTAAGTCCTCCCTGGTTACCTGAATTTGTGAAGGCTAGCTTTTGTGAAGACACAAACATGTTTTCATGTCACAAGGTGAAGTACAATGTATACAAGTACCTGAGTCCAGCAGTGACATGTGGTGTAAACTGGAGGAGGGGGACCACAGAGTTCACATCCTCTCTGCTGTCCAGACAGTCTTTAAAACAGATTATGACCGCTGTTGGCGGCATGGTCTGGAGGCTACATAATGACACAAATAACCTTCGTTATGCATGAACTGTAGTGAGACATTTTATGTTAAAGAGGGCAGGCTGTGGAAGACATGACATAATTTTAGTTAAAATTACATTTTTATGAACTTACATTTTGTTTAAAAAATCCCAGCGGAGAAGAATGATTTCTGAGCTATCTTTACCAGGCAGGGTTGCAAATCCTATTCTAAAATTGTCAGAACAAGTTTTATTTCACAGAACAATCATGCCCAGTGCAGCCAAGTAACGATATCAATGACAGTCAAGTAACACCGCAAAACCACTTCATTTTTATTCTGGAGAAATGCACATATGTTAGAGTATTAAATCCAAGGAGAATATATCTGTGATTTTTTTTTAATAGGAAAGTAAAAGAAAGCCATAGTTTTCAAATCAAGTGATAATAAACATATCTTTTTCTTCTTTTTACATTTTTTGAACCAATGTAACAGCATAGCACACATTTTACTATCTATTCTAGAAGATGTACTAGCAAATCGTAGGCAAACTATGACATAGTGTATAGTACATTGTGAATTCCTGATTGTAAAAAGGTCCAACATATGGAAATTTACAAAGTATTTCACTGTTCTGTGGTTAAAGATAAGTGTTCAGTAACTATCAGGTAGGCATATTCTTTTTCTGGGTCTTCCCCTTGCTCCCTACCAACGTGCTTCTCTCTGTGGGACCTGCCTTCCCTCATGACTCTAGAATGACCCTTGCAAATGTCTGCTAGTTCAGGCTTAAGTGGAATTATCTCCCAGTAACATTTGTATTTAAGCTGGAGGCCAGTAAATGATGGCTTTCTTCCCTTTCCCCTAGTCCACTTATATCCAGGGACACCTAAACTGCAAAGCGTCCTGGGCTCTGTGGAGTTTTCCCCAGGCTGAACCCCCTCACTGAATGTGCTTCTGTGTGCCCCTGGTTAGCTGCTACCCCCACCCTCATCACAGGCTTTCTCTACAAAGTTTGAGTAGGGCTGAGTGAGTGGAGCATTGGCTGCCATTTGGAACGATTGCCAGTGCCTCAATTGTTGTTTGGAGGCCACCACATTCGAAAGAAGTGTCACTTTTTATATTTTCCAGTTGATAGATCTAAGCACTTAGAAAAATGCTGTTAGTTGGCTTTCTTCAGACTACGTTGCAATTAACCATTCAAACACAACTCATGTAGGGTTCATGTGGATGAACCCTACCACCAAACAATGAGACCTCTGTCTAGTATATACAACTGAGCACATATTGAAAAATTAAAAAATTCCTCCCAAGTGACATTAAGGCTGACACCCTTTGTTTTCCAAGGAAGCCTATGTCTACTTCAGAGGGATGAGGGTTTGCTTTAAGCCTCTTGTGTGCCACAGAGTACCTTTGTTTCCCCTCCCTGGGCTGTGCTCATGGCTGAGTCTAAATGGTGCTTCTGGAGCAAGGGAGGGGCCCCCATCTCACCATATTTAACATATCTGAGGTTATGGCACTCACACATTGAGGACTTGAGTTTTTTAGAGTATTTTTGGAGACAGCACTTAAAACACTTGAGGACCAAAAAACTCAGTTCAGTGAAATTCAACACAATGCACAGGCATGAGGTAATGACCAAGAAGAGGATGAAGATCGTTTTTTCCGTGGGTTTGGAGACGAAGCAGTCCACAGTGTTGGGACAGGGCTTCAAATCACACTTCATAAAGTAGGGAACACTAAAGCCACCATAGAGCTTGTAAAATAAAACCAGGAAGCCAATTTCAAAACCAGTTTTAACAATGAGGCTGATAAGGTAAGTGTACCACAGGCCCCCATCCATGGTGCCTGCGCTGACATAGAGTTTCTTCCTGTGCCTTTTCTCTCTACCCTCACGATAGGCTACATGTAGAACTACCAGAAGTGAAGGCGTGGAGACCACGACCAGTTGTAAGGCCCAAAGTCTGACCTGGGAGATGGGGAAGTAGTAGTCAAAACACACATTTTCACAACCAGGCTGTCTAACGTTGCACTCAAACTCTTTCTGCTCATCTTTCCATACATGCTCTGCCGCCACCATGTAGACCAGCAAACGGAAGATGAACGTGACCGCCAGCCAGATCCGCCCGATCCCAGTGGAGTATTTATCTACTCCACTCAGGAGGTCTCTGAGGAACGTCCAACTCATGACTTAGATTCCAAAGAAGGCAATATTCTGCAAAAGAAAACAGTTTCATCATGATTCATTTACTTCTATTCCATTGATCATTTCTACTGTCTTACTTGTAGATTATGGAATTATGGAAGATAAACTTGACTTTTTGCATTATTACAACCCTGATGTTCAGGGCTCTCTAAGAATCCCATAGGATATGCTTGCTTTCATACAAGGAGATGACACGGCTGGTCCACAGGACGTAAGTGAGCCCATGCCCAGTTTAACTTGGAATTTGGCTTGTCATCCCACACACACTAGGCCATTCCCAGACAAATCCTTCTACTTTATGGCTTCTCTCTAAGGATGGTTGGGTTCTATGGCTGATCTAGAAAGAATTAGATATGAATCCCAAGGTGACCTTGGTACCTTGAGATATCCCTCACACGCCAGCTTCTCTTTTTTTTTGATGTTCTTTTTTTATTGAAGTATAGTAGATTTACAATATTGTGTTAGTTTCAGGTGTACAGCAAAGTGATTCCTATATATATTTATTTCAGGTTATTTTCCATTATAGGTTATTATAAGATACTGACTATAGTTCCCCGTGTTCTACAGTAAATCCTTGTTGCTAATCTATTTTATATATGGTTGTGTGTGTCTGTTAATCTCAAACCCTTAATTTATCCCTTCCCACCCTTTTCCTTTTTGGTAACCATAAGTTTGTTTTCTATGTCTGTGATGTCTACTTCTGTGTATTAATTTTTGGATTGCACACATTGAAGTTGTAGTCTCTACTCACTTTCTCTAATTTGTCAGTGCCCGTCCCTAATCCCTAAAGGTTATTCCCTGTCCCTACCGCCTCCTGTGTCCCGTATCTCACCCCAGCTGCTTGCCTACAATTTGATAGTGAGAAGTGAGGCTCTCCACTATGAACTCCCTCAAACTCATGCTCCCTCATCCCTCCAGATCTACTTACATTGGTGCCCAACTTACCTTCTTTACCCAGTTTGGAGGGAGAGGGTTGGTCTCTTCTCACCTCAAAATGATCATGATCATTCCAGCTCTAATCCCATTCTTGATCTACCCATTTCCCCTGCTCTGAATTCTGTATCTTCAGCCTCCACTGCCTCCTTCCTCTCAGTGTATAAACGTGCTGAAGTGTTGTCCATTTTTAGTGGGGGAATCTTCACAGCTTCTCTTTCTGACAACCTCTATCTTTATCCCTTATTTCTACTTCCTCAACTATTATTTACTCATCAACTCACTGAGTCTAGTTTTCCTTCTCAGCATTGCACTTAACTTCAACTACCTCTCAATTACCAAGTGTTCTGGACGCTTCAAATCTTTAATTTTCCTGTGGTGTTTGATACTGTTGCCTGCACTTGTGTTTTTGAAACTCTTTCAGTCTTGATTTCCATACCACTCTCCCCGCTCTTTCTGTTATTCTGATCCTCTTGATTGTACCATCTTGGTTGTCTTTGCCCAGCCCTGAACAGCTCTGTCCTCTGCTCTTTTCTCCCTCCATATCCTCTTCCTGCAAAACCTCATGCATTCCTACAGATTCAACTACTGCTTTCAGGTTCTTGTTTCTCAAATCTTAGGCTCCTCCCCGGACTTCCAGATCTCACTGCCTCCTGGCTATTATCTAAATATCCTACAGGCATCTCCAGGTTGATATGTCTGTAGTTCAGTGTATTATCTGCTCTGCCCTTTGATTTCCTTATGTGGTTAAACAGCAACACTAACGCCCGAGCACCCAGGTCAGAAATCTCATATTCATCCTAGATGCCTCTCTCACGACCCTTTTAAAATTGCTCACCAAGTTCTTCTGATTCCTCCTAAATATCTCTCAAATTCACTTCCAAGTCACTGCTGAGCTCTCTCTCACCCATACAACCCTCCCACTGCTTTCTACGTCCGGTCTCAGCATCTCCTCCGTTCCCCTCCTAGTACACCCTCAATGCTGCTCAGTTCTCTTGCGCCCCTCTCCGTCTCTTTTGCTCGTTACCCTACAAAAGTGGATAGGAAGCTAGGGAGCCTTCTTTTCCAACTCAGCGACACTGTCTTTCTTGCACTCTTGGCTTCCATCTTGTCATATAACTGAATTCCATAGGCTGGGCAGTGATTTTTGTTTCTTTCTTTCTTTTTTTTTTTTTGCGGTACGCGGGCCTCTCACTGCTGTGGCCTCTCCCGTTGCGGAGCACAGGCTCCAGACGCGCAGGCTCAGCGGCCATGGCTCACGGGCCCAGCTGCTCCGCGGCATGTGGGATCTTCCCGGACCGGGGCACGAACCCGTGTCCCCTGCATCGGCAGGCGGACTCTCAACCACTGCGCCACTAGGAAAGCCCCTGGGTTTTGTTTCTTTTTGTTTCTTTTGTTTCTTTTTTGTTTCTTGAGCCTACAGTGTGCTCAGCCTTCTCTGTTTAGTGAAGAACCTAGGGGCAGGTTCTCTTTTGAGTTGGTCTCTCACAACCAGCCTGGAAAGTGGGGTTTTTGTTGGTTTGTTTATGGTGGCGGTTGTGGTGTTCTTTCAGATGAGAAAGCAGACTCTGAAAAATAAAGCCACTTCCCAAGGTCACAAAATAAGAGGCAAAGCAGGGTTCAAATCCAATTTTCGTTACTCTGAAACAGAGTTTCTCAACAGTGGCACCATTGACATTTTGGGCTGGATAATTCTTTGTTCCAGCAGCTGTCCTGTGCATTGTAGGCTGTTTAGCAGCATCCCTGGCTTCTCCTAGCTAGATGTCAGTAGCACCACCTCCCGCCCTATTTGTGGCAACCAGAAATGTCTCCGGACAATTCCAAATGTACACTGGGAAGATGTAGCAAAATCTCTCCAGTTGAAACCATTGCTCTTAACTCACTAGTACAATCAGAAGATGTGGACTGGAGCTCCAGGTCTGCCGCTAAGATACTTCATGATTTCTCAGGTGAAAACCTTGCCATTTCAGGTCCTATCTCCTATTACAAAGGTGGATTACATCTTGCCTTCTCTATAGACTCCGCCAGAGGAGCATCGTGGAAATGATGATGTGAGGGGAACCAGAAGGTAAAGAAAATGGGGATATTGTGATAGTAGCGTCCCTGCCAGAGCTCGTCACATGATCTCTTCCAGAGGGAACATTATGTAACAAGCCCACATACTAGAACCCTGACATGTATGAAGGTTAAGAGGTATTTTCAGAGACAACAAAGACACATGTACACAATGCCCTATTCAGCAGGGAATAAATACTTCAATGTCCTTGGTTTTCAGAACACAAACAAAATTGTATTAAATAAAAAGGATTCTCAAATCCACCTGAAAGGTTAACATCTCCATGAATTATTAAAACAAAGCCCCAAAGATTAAAAAGAGGACAAAAGGGTCTTATGTTTCCCTATGACATGTGTCATTGGGCATTTGTCTGTATTATTCAGGAGGATATTTACGTAATGTTGCAAAATATTTAAAAGTACCCTGTTGGACATTGCAGAGAACGGATAAAGGTAAGAGATTTTCTTTTTTTCAAAAAGAAAAGTAGTAAGAAAGTGACTGGTGTTTGAATAGGATCAGAAGACGCCATCAAATGTGTCAGGACTATGAATTTCACCTGACTAATGTCCATCCTATTTTGAAGTTCTCTGCTGATGGAAAGGCAATGGCTTTCCTTAGGAGGGAGGGGTGTTCTAATATGAGTCCACTTTTAACAGGGGTGGTTTACCATAGCGGATAAGAGCCTGAACACAGTGTTGGACTCCTTGGGTTCAAGTCCAAGTTCATCTGTGATAATAATAGTACCTACCTCATGGGGCTCAAAACAGAGACTGACACACAGTAGGTGCTCAGTAAGCATTATCATTATAATTTTTAGTTTTTCCATTAAAAACCTTTTCTTGGTGTCAAAGTGAAGTCTTTCCAATTGCAAGGTAAGTATATATTTTTTTTTTCTTTTTTTTTTTCTCTAGCTCTGTTCCTATGAAGGATAATAGTTAGGAATCTCCCAGTAATAGCCCTTTAAGCATTTGAAAGCAGTGAAGTCATCAGCTCAACATTTTTATCTCTTAATAATGTAGATTGTCTCCTTATTTTTAAAAAGGGTCTTTAATTTATCCCTTTTATTAAATTACTAAGGATTACTCCCAATTTTTAAAGTTTCCGTTTACTATTTCTAATATACAAATTATCCTATGACTCCCTCCTTTCTCTTAAAAAGCAGCAGTTAACTGCATAGGAATTTAGTTTGGAAAACATAAATATTTTCAGAAAGTAAAATATTCAGTATTCCAATATGAGGAATAATTTTGGAAATTGGAAATTTCCCCCAAACATTTGATCTAAATTAATTTTGTCTGTTATGTATTACAGACAAAATAAGTTGAACAGAGTTCTGTGGAATATAAGTGAAGTGTGTATTGGGAAATAATGTGCATGTGTACGCTTCTCTAGGGGGAGTGGATTTAAAGAGGTTGGGGAGAAAGGTTGGAACTTATATTCTGGAGGGCTTTGAACACATTTTTTTTTTAACATCTTTATTGGAGTATAATTGCTTTACAATGGGATGTTAGTTTCTGCTTTATAACAAAGTGAATCAGCTATACATGTACATATCTCCCCATATCTCCTCCCTCTTGAGTCTCCCTCCCATCCTCCCTATCCTACCCCTCTAGGTGGTCACAAAGCACCGAGCTGATCTCCCTGTGCTATGTGGCTTCTTCCCACTACCTATCTATTTTACATTTGGTAGTGTGTATATGTCCATGCCACTCTCTCACTTTGCCCCAGCTTACCCTTCTCCCTCCCTGTGTCCTCAAGTCCGTTCTCTACATCTGCATCTTTATTCCTATCCTGCCCCTAGGTTCTTCAGAACCACTTTTTTTTTTTTTTAGATTCCATATATATGTGTTAGCATACGGTATTTGTTTTGCTCTTTCTGACTTACTTCACTCTGTATGACAGACTCTAGGTCCATCCACCTCACTACAAATAACTCAGTTTTGTTTCTTTTTATGGCTGAGTAATATTCCATTGTATATATGTGCCTCATCTTCTTTATCCATTCATCTGTGGATGGGCACTTAGGTTGCTTCCATGACCTGACTATTGTAAATAGTGCTGCAATGATCATTGTGGTACATGACTCTTTTTGAATTATAGTTTTCTCAGGGTATATGCCCAGTAGCGGGATAGCTGGGTCGTATGGTAGTTCTATTTTTAGCTTTTTAAGGAACCTCCATACTGTTCTCCATAGTGGCTGTATCAATTTACATTCCTACCAACAGTGCAAGAGGGTTCCCTTTTCTCCACACCCTCTCCAGCCTTTATTGTTTGTAGATTTTTTGATGATGGCCATTCTGACTGGTGTGAGGTGATACCTCATTGTAGCCCTGATTTGCATTTCTCTAATGATTGGTGATGTTGAACACATTTTAAAGAAGTTTATTCTTTGTTCTGTGAAAAAAAAATGGGAGTGAGAAGAAGGTTCCGGGACAATCAGATTTCCACATGCAAAAGAATGAAGTTGGATCCCTTCCTCACACCATTAAAAAAAGTTAAAATGGATCAATGACAAAAATATAAGAGCAAAACCCATAAAACTCAAAATCCTCCACCAGCTATTCTAAGGTTCTACTAACTGATTAAGAGAAATTAAGAATAGTATCATAGGCCTCCCTAAAACATGACGTCCTGGAGTGAGAGCACTGTCAGGCTAAATTAAGTAACTCAGAATTTGGAGACAAATACCTCCTTTGAGTGTGAAATGAGTAAAAAACATCATGGGATGTTATTTATAGAAGAAACCCACCCCAGAGAGATCATCTGTCCTGTATTCCTGGAAAAATACTAGAAAGTTGGTAGGTATGTAGATTTAAGGGTGTAAGATTATGCAAGACTTCGAACATCAAGAAGAGAATTGGAGGGCTTCCCTGGTGGCACAGTGGTTAAGAATCCGCCTGCCAATGCAGGGGACACGGGTTCGAGGCTTGGTCCGGGAAGATCCCACATGCTGCAGAGCAACTAAGCCCGTGCGCCACAACTACTGAGCCTGTGCTCTAGAGCCTGTGAGCCACAACTACTGAGCCCACATGTCACAACTACTGAAGCCCGTGGTCCTAGAGCCCGTGCTCCACAACAAAGACAAGCCACCGCAATAAGAAGCCTGTGCGCTGCAATGAAGAGTAGCTCCTGCTTGCTACAACTAGAGAAAGCCCGTGTGCAGCATCGAAGACCTAATGCAGCCAAAAATAAATAAATTAATTAAAAAAAAAATTGGAAACGTTTTTCCAATCATAGCAACCAAAAGGTACCTGAGTAAAGTGGGTAGTAAATGAAGAAACAGAGAGAAGACAACCAACCATGTGGTCCTGTGAGCGGCATCAAGACATGGCAGCAAAGGTTCACAAAAAAGTAGAGGTCTGCGTGAAAGATAGGTGAACAGAAACAACCTAAAATGGCATGGACCTGCTAAGAGTCTACACAGTTCTCCGGGTAGGGAGAACACAGTAATGTGCAGACACCACTCTCTCTTCTGCAACTGAGGATCCTGGGCTTTCTGGGACAACCCCTATTGCAAACATGCTGAGCTATTGTCAGAGCTAGTGAGAATATGCGCAAGTCTTAGGTTTAAAAAAGTGAGTCCCAGTAACCATCTGGTAGGACAAGGATAGCTAATGCATCTGGCTCCTATACATCCTGGATTAAATGTCCATTACAATCATTTGATTCTCATGACTCCAAGTGACCATGCAACCTTCTGAGGAATTGTTTTCTTGCTGAGATTCCTTAAGCTGTGCAATGAAATCCTCCTGAGATTAGATGCAAGACTTCCAGTCCCTGGAGAGGTGCTTTATAAATCAGGCTTCCTGGGGCTTGGCTAATGTGGATGGGTCCCTTAGGGATGACTCCACTCAGGGTGTACTAACTATAAACCTGAGCTTCTGAGCCTTTGGACCTGAGCACCAGCCCTCCCATTCTTCTCTTATTGCAGGATGAGCCTTTGCCATGCCAGCAACTTCTCGCCGCACAGGAGGCTTCACTTCGTGTGTGGTTCAGGCATCAGGAAGCAAGTGCCCTCTCTGGGCTCTGAATGGGCACAAACACTGTCCAAGAAACTCTGGCACTGCCAGGAGCAGGGGACCTGCTCTGTCGTTACCAAGGAGTGCTGTTTTGAAACTTGCATTAGAGAGGCACCAGATATCGAATGCCACACACACCACTGGTGACAAGCCCTGAAAAAGCCATCAGCCTCCATACCCAGCTTCTTTTGCTTCTCAGTAATAATAATACCTTGGATATTATTATCCCTGGATGGTGCTTGACCGTTTCCAAAACATCTCACAGCCTCTCATCTGACCCCCACCCCATCTTCTGTAGTAGGCAGTGAGTGGTAGGAACCTTAATGCACTGACGAAGAAACCAAAACTCAGGGAAGTGGCTTGTCCACAACGCACAATAATCAGTAGAAAATCCAGCAGCAGAAGCCAGGTCCTGCAGGATGGGTCTCCAGCTCCCCCTGGAGCTAATTTCTGTCCAACCTTGCACACAAATCATTTAACCCCCAAAGAAAACAGTTTCCTCTTGGGGACCTCTTTCCATCTCTGAGACCCATAGAACATGCTGACACGTGTGAACACTTTAACCCCTTGTTCGATTTTAAGGCATTTTCATTTTTAGAGATGGCCTATTTGGGAAATGCCCAAAGCAGAAAGTTTCTCAACCCAGGACCTGTGGCTCCTGAAGGGCTGTTGTTGGATTCTCAAGGGTCTATGAGAAGAGTACGTGTGTGTGCTCTTGGTCTAGGATCTTCAAACAAGCAAACAGAAGCACCGCTGAATGACCAGCTCATAACAAGGGCAGCCTCAGGATTTCAGCACTCATATCTACGTGTTTGGCAAACTACACAGCCTTCAGGCCAAATCCAGCCCACCACCTGTTTTGTAAATAAAGTTTTTTGGGACACAGCCATGCTCATTCATTTACGATTGTCTTTGAGCAGCTTTTATGCCCAAACAGCAGAGTTGAGTAGTTGCAATAGAGATAAAGCTGCTCTCAAAGCCTAAAATATTAACTATCAGGCCTTCTGCAGAAAATGTTTATTGGCCTCTGATATATAAATCATATTTAAAAGCATCTTGCAGCCAAGTTGCAGAACTTTAATCACCTAGGCCTGTGAGCAGCAGCACAGGATGGGTTGTGCTCAGGAAAAAGCCACACGAAGCCACAGGGAGAGCCGCGGGAGCCAAGGTGCTGGTGGCTGGAACGGGGACGGGTGGTGGAAGAAGCAGCCAGGACCAGCCCGGCGCGTCAAGCTGGCCCATCACGAGGGCTCTGCAGTCGGAATCTCATTCTCGCCATGAGTAGCGATTTCATTTCAGCAAAACGACATCTTTTGTCTGCTAAACTTTAATTAGTTTAAATTTATTGGTTTCACAACGTTTGGTTTTTCTTTTGT
Source organism: Phocoena sinus (assembly GCF_008692025.1). NCBI lineage: Eukaryota > Metazoa > Chordata > Mammalia > Artiodactyla > Phocoenidae > Phocoena > Phocoena sinus. The sequence goes on along the minus strand of NC_045774.1, from coordinate 69,513,764 downwards.
AAATATAGCCCCATAAAAGCCATAAGTCTAAAGATTAGCCTGTAGATGTAAAATTATTTGACGCTTAATTTTATGTTTTATACATATCAATAACAGTATATTAAAACTTGAATTGTCGATACTGAGGGTCCATAAGCAGTGCTGAGTAGAACAGTACCCACCCAGGCTGACACGTGTCCATATGTACCACGTGCCTGGTATTTCATTTTCCTGTGTGAATAAAGGTGTTGCCATTTTCAGAGGACCCCCTCTTAGGAACAGTGCAAAGGTTGTCCTCAGGCCACACAGAAAAGGCCACTGAAGGGTCCTAGGCTGTGCCTCTGTGCTCCCATCACCTCACTTACATCAGTCCACACCCTGTGCTCAGGCCAGGCTTCTGCCCTGGTCACAGGCTCCCGAAGACCTTGTCATCCACACGTTCCAAATGGGCAACTTTACTTAGTGGCAGCTCATCCAGAAAGGGCATCTGTGATGAGGCACAAAACTGAAAAGCAGTATGTCTAAGTGTGTCATAATTAGGATTCCTTCCCTGAGGGAAACTTTTGGGAAAGAGGTAATGACTACCCAATTACAAGAAATGGCATTTTCCCATTAAATAAACAAATCCTACCATAAGAGAAATAAGCTTAACTTACCTCTTGACACAGATGTGAAGATTAAAAAGAAATCCAGTCCGCTGCTCATTCCATTTAAAAAAACATGAGTTTATTATATCATTTCCCTGAGAGCGAACTGGTGTTTTAAGCTGAGGAAAATGGAGTCCAGTGGTTTCCAAGGTAGTGTAAGCAGAACAGGTGTAACCTGATCATTTGTTTTAGCTCATAACTTTGATGTGAATTCTTATGTCTCTGCTGTTTAAAATATATGTTAAAAGAGAAGTGAAACTGAAAAACCAATTCAAAGCCACTGACGTACACGCAGTTCATTGAACATGCCTTTTTATAAAACCTTGTCATCATCTAAACAAAGAAGCTGGGACAATAAGGGAGGACGTTTCATCTCTTTAAATGATTTCCCAAGGTTATTTATCAAAAGCCATCTACGGGAAAAAATAGGCAAAAGAACAATTTAAGTCAATCTATCCTTGATGAGCTTATTTTAACTTCACTTCATGGGTCATAATCTTAGAAAACCAGAAAGTAAAAGGCATAGTAAAAATCACTTTTCTAAACACAGGAAGCATTGATAACAGACATTTTCTATGTATATAACAAACAGAGAGAAAGAAAAAGTACTTTTATCTTTTTATGGAGCCATTTCTAGGCATGAGTTTAGCTAAAATTAAAGACGTGCAGAAATGAAAATGAAATCCTTTTTCTCTTGGAATAAGAATAACTTAGAAACAGAATTTTACGGTTGGAAATGATATTGGATGTCATGAAATTGAATGCCTTCATTTTAGAGATGAGAAAACAGAACCACTGAGAGCAGCCTGTTGCAGGTCCCAGAGCCAGTATATGAGGTGTAGAAAAGAGCTGGGCAGGCAACCCAAGTCCCAGACTTTTGCACTGTCATAGCCACCTCCACAGACCAGGTGGATTTCAGTTCTCTCTTACTGCTCTTAACATTCGTGACCTTTATAATTATTCCATATATTCATATATTTAATCCAAAATTCAAAGAGGACTGCAGTTTATTTTGAAAAAACATTGATCTACATTATTAATTATATTACTGGATAATTACTGGATAAACCTCTTCCATACCCAATAAAGCAAATCTTGTTTGATTTGGTTTTGTTTTAACAGAGAGATCCCAGGATCCTAGAATACTGACCCAGTTTCCAAAGAGTTGATATCACGGTAAGATCCCAAAGCCTTATCTCTGGAATTGATCATCCCTTTTAGTTCCCATTCCTTTGTTTAGCACTTATCAAACTTCATCCATGACCTTAAAAACGTTACCTGATTGTACTGAGACAACTTCTGCCAGGAATAATTGGTCTGAGGTGGTTTGTTGTTAGGGCAACCTTCAGGGTGGCCTTACTGAATCACCAAGCACTAATGATTCAGAAGATCCCAGCCTTCCAGTAACGTCAGCACTAACCCAAACAAAGGTAGCATACGATGACCCAGTATGGCAGAGGTGTAGTTTTCTAGACGAAGGTCCCTGTCCTCAAGGATCATGTAGCATCTTGCACACCAGCTAGGGGAGGGAGAAATTGCTGGGCTTAGGGGGCTATCAGGAGAGGTTCTATAGAAGAAGAGGATATGGGTTGTATCTTTGTGGAGCAAGAGGCTTGTTCTTACATGGGTGTGTCCTGGAAACAGTGCCTCCGATGAACCTGACACCTTCTCAGTTATGCTCACGATGCTTTCAGTGTTTTTGACAAAGAGATTTCATTCTCCCCCCTCCATTTTTTGTTTGGAAGAAGCAAACATAATAAGGACTGCAAAAGGAGTGACGTGTTGTAGTAGAAATAACACCATCTTGAAGTCAGAAAGCTAAGGGTGGGGAGAGGTAAGAGAAGCCGGAGCTGGAAAGAGAATGGAATGAATGCTGTTTGTTCACCTTGTTCTCCTCTGCTTTCTCTTCACTGTGAGAATGTGTCCCTGCAGGACGTCAGCATGAGCAGAGCCCAGAACATGGAGGGAGTACAAGTCAGAGCCTTCAAATGTCCAGCGTGGCCCCCTGGATGAACCACACAGGGGTGGACGCTGCAGGAAAACCTGCTTGAGGATCGCTGTGTTAATAAAGACAACAGAGGTGTGTCGAATGCAGAGCCATATGAGAAGAACATGACCAAGGTCTAAGCGTTAACATCACAGCTGGCGGCAGTGATGGACGTATAAGCACTCCTGTCCATTGGGGACACTCACGCACAGACTACTGTGCTCTGAACTTGACCTTTATTGTTTCTTAGCATAATGTCTCTTCCAAGGGAGGTCAGGAGTCTTTTCTCCTCACTTTAAACAGAGCTGGAACACCGCGTTTTTTTCCGGCCTCCGTAAGACCCTTGACAAGCTCAAGTAGGTCTAGAAGACAGTGACCAAAGTGGAAAGGGTGTCTCTAAATGAGTCTTGAAAATATGGATTGGAGGTATTTAGCCTGGAGAGGCAAGGTTCAAGGGGGTTACTTATCAGAATTTGTGTCAATTCTCTATTAAAATGTTTTTTTGCAACAGTACAGATCCCACAGACTGGAGTTCAGACAAACCAGGGTTGGAATCCGAACCTGTTTTTTACTTAACTTCACGAAGTTGCTCAAGGTGCTTGAGTTTTCTGAGCCTCAATTTCCTTGTCTGCAAAATGGGAAAGGCATTCCCTTTTTTGGTTTCCTTATAATGCTTAAATGAAATAATAACTGCTCAATAAATAGTAGCTGTTGTTATCTGTGTCCACTGAAAGCAATGCTGACTTTGGGTTGTGAGATTTCCTGTAAAAACAAAATGGGACCAGAAATGAGAGAAGTATGCATAGACTCGAAAAACAAAAAAAAATTACCTTTTGCACTGGGCAGCAAAGCACATATAGGGAGAACTCCCTCTGCATCTCCGAACAATTGCTTTCCAGTACAATTTGTGAACACAAGATACTTACATGAAGAAGTAGTACCCATCCCTTTTTTTTTCTTTTTTAAAATTTTTATTGGAGTATAGTTGACTTAAAATGTTGTGTTAGTTTCTGCTGTACAGCAAAGTGAATCAGTTATACACATACGTATATCCAGTCTTTTTTAGATTCTTTTCCCATATAGGTCGTTACGAAGTAATGAGTTCCTTGTGCTATACAGTAGGTCCTTATTAGTTATCTATTTTATATATAATGGTGGGTATATGTCAGTCCCAATTCCCAATTTATCCCTCCCCTCTTCCCCCACTGGTAACCATAAGATTGTTTTTTACATCTGTAACTCTATTTCTGTTTTGTAAATAAGTTCATTTGTACCATTTTTTTAGATTCCACATGTAAGCAATATAATACGATATTTGTCCTTCTCTGACTTACTTCACTCAGTATGACAATATCTAGGTCCATCCATGTTGCTGCAAATGGCATTATTTCGTTCTTTTTCACGGCTAATATCCCATTGTATATAGGTACCACATCTTCTTTATCTATTCCTCTGTCGATGGACATTTGGGTTGCTTCCATGTCCTGGCTATGGTAAATAGTGCTGCAATGAACACTGGTACATATGTCTTTTTGAATTATGGTTTTCTCAGGGTATACGCCCAGTAGTGAGATTGCTGGGTCATATGGTAGTTCTATTTTTAGTCTTTTAAGGAACTTCCATACTGTTCTCCATAGTGACTGTATCAATTTACATTCCCACCAACAATGCAAGAGGGTTCCCTTTTCTCCACACCCTCTCCAGCATTTATTGTTTGTAGATTTTTTGATGATGGCCGTTCTGACTGGTGTGAGATGATACCTCATTGTAGTTTTGATTTGTATTTCTCTAATAATTAGTAATATTGAGCAACTTTTCATGTGATTTTTGGCCATTTGTATTTCTTCTTTGGAGAAATGTTTATTTAGATCTTCTGCCCATTTTTTGATTGGGTTGTTTGTTTTTTTGTTATTGAGCTGCATGAGCTGTTTGTACAGTTTGGAAATTAATCCCTTGTCAGTCACTTTGTTTGCAAGTATTTTCTCCCATTCTGTTGGTTGTCTTTTCATTTTGTTTATGGTTTCCTTTGCTGGGTAAAAGCATTTGAGTTTAAGTAGGTCCCATTTGTTTATTTTTGTTTCTATTTTCATTACTTTAGGAGGTGGGTCAAAAAAGATATTGCTGCGATTTATGTCAGAGAGTGTTCTGCCCATGTTTTCCTCTAAGAGTTTTATAGTATCTGGCCTTACATTTAGGTCTTTAATCCACTTTGAGTTTATTTTTGTGTATGGTGTTAGGGAGTGTTCTAATTTGGTTCTTTTTTTTTTTTTCTTTTTTAAAATCAAGTGCTTATTAGGAGGAAAAGGGGTACATGTAGAGAGACACACGGGCCGACTCAGGGAGAGAGTCACCTCTAATTTCATTCTTATAAGGTGGGATGTTATTTCCCTGACCAGGGATTGAACCTGCGCCCCCTGCAGTGGAAGCGCAGAGTCTTAACCACTGGACCACCAGGGAAGTCCCTACTCATCTCTTTCTAACATGGCAATTCTCAGTTATACCAGGAGCTCATGGGAGTTTTTAGCAACTAGAACAACTCCAGGAACACAATAAATATTTCTTATGTATTTATTTATTAGAGTATAGTTGATTTACAATATTGTGTTAGTTTCAGGTGTACAGCACACTGATTCAGTTATACATACGTATTTTTTTCAGATTCTTTTCCCTTATAGGTTATTAAAAAATATTGAGTATAGCTCCCTGTGCTAAACAGTAGGTCCTTGTTGCTTATCTGTTTTACATATAGTAGTGTGTATATGTTAATCCCATACTCCTAATTTATCTGTCCCCTCCCTAAATATTTCTCAGTAATGGTTGATGGGAGCAATATCAAGTGCTTCTGTGGTTTCACATTCTGGTGAGAATGAGCTGAAGGGTTCTGTGGCTGCCTCTTACCCTGGTGCTTCGTCTTAACTTCTGACTGATGTAGGGAAGGATTGAGGAAAAATGCTTTGTGGGTACAGAATAGCCGAGGCGTCAGAAAGGTCCCATTTCTATACCTAAAATGAGTTTTCAACATTTTTCAAAGGAAAATGTGAGCATCATTTCCTGATTGTAACCACTCCTAAATCAGCCCTTTCTGGACCCAGCTGCACGATGGGCTTGTCCCACACCAGGCGGCCATCAGCAGAGACACAGCTCCCGGCCCCATCTAGGCACCGCATCTCCCCCCAGGTCACTGAAAGCACTCGCATTTTCAATATTTGCACTTAAAGCATCAAATATTTTCTAAGCATTTTGCACGTCCAGGAAATGTTTGAGATCTTGTTTTTCCTAAGAGAAAGAAAGTCACATATTCCCTAGCATCAGTCTAGCCACCAGGCTTTCAAAGCTTTCAGGGTTTGAGGGGGCTCTAAGTTAATCAAGGTATGTCCTCTAAACAAATATTACACTTGTATGCCAGATAAGCCTAGGTTTTCATCTCTCTTCCCTTATTATTTGAATTTTCTTTAAGAAAAAAAATAATATGAATGGCTTTGTGTGCATGTAAACGTTAATGCAGATGTTGGAGAATAAGCAACAAATGTGTATCTTCTCCATCAATTTTTGCCAAATAGTTCCTAATTTAATCATTTGCATGTCTCCCCACCCTTCCAAAAAATAACATTATTTTAATAGTTAAATTTTAGATTGGAGGCACAAATATAGGCAACAAAATCCCATTGTGTATAGAAAATCTATAGAAATCTGTAAATGTACCCTAGAGATTAATAATATGAAATAGAAATAAATACATACATGAGTAAGGATCTCCCACTCCACGGTGGCTGGAATACTCATTGCAACTGTGACTTCATTATGTGCTTGTAATTGTTAGCTCGATTATCTCGCAGCAGTGTGCAAGTATTGGGTAACAGTGTCTGACATGTAATAGGCATTTAATAAATGTTAGTTAAATTTAGGATTGAAAAGGCAAGTAATGAATAATAGTTGATGAAACGATTTGAGATTCCCGCATGAAAGGGGATCTCAGTAGGTTAAAAGTAGGAGCTGTTGGTTATTTCAATTGAATAGATGGGTAAAAATATTAAGACAAACATACATAACTATAGAAGATGAAATAATTAGGTCAAATACTTCCTCCAGTGCTTGACTAAACTTAAAAAAAAATCACAACAAAACCCAACGCAGATTAAAAAGTACCTTGGACATATTTTTTTGTGCTTCAGAGAAGTACACACTTTAAATTCCATTCAGGGCTTAACGTCTGTGGACTGACAACCGTTCTAAGTTTTGATGCCTACGTATGCTTCCCTTGTGCTCCTTGCAGTATAATAAACACAGTTAATTTTACACACAGCCTGCATATGGTTGTACATAGAAGTAAGACTATGGCACCCAGAGCCAATGCTTCACAGCCACAGCCTGAACCCCAGGGACTGTTCAGCATCTCCAGCCTTTCGGAAAATCTGAAAAGGAAACCCAGCATGTGTAATGACCTCTGTCAGGCATTTGAGAACGAGAAGAAAAATTGTTGGGGGAGTACCACTACACGCCCGCCAAAATGACTCAAATTAAAAAGACGGACAATATTAAGTTTTGGTAGGAATGTGCGTATACTGCTGGTGAGAGTATAAATTGGTGCAATCACTTTGGAAACTGTTAAATGTAATAAAATTGAACATACACCCACTGATGACTCAGCAATTCCAATCCCAGCTGTATACATATGTGCATCAAAATACACTAATATTCATAACAGCATTATTTATCATAGTCTCAAACTGGAAACACCCAAATGGCCACCAACACAAGAATGGGTACATGAATTGTGATGTATTCATATTGTCAACCTCCTTGTTGATCAAGCACAGCTTACAGTCTTGGTAGTGTCTCTAAGTGGGGAAATTAGGGAAGAGTATTTGTAGGGTTTGGGATTCTGGGCTCACAAGGTTTATGCCAGGTCTTTCAAGGTAGGAAACTGGTTGGGACTAGGTCAAGTTCATGGCACTATATTTTAGGATTGGTGGTCATAGCAAAGCAACATTCTGCAGATGAGTTTTATGAAGAGAAAACAATTGTCCTGATAAGTGAGTTGTTTACCCAGATTGGAAAACTGTTTGCTTATAGAAATCGGTTGGCAAAAATTTCCTGATGCAAACAGTAAACTTCTGTATTAATCTGCTATTGTATCTTCCTAATCTGGCTAATCTCAGCTATCAGTCCCATCAGTTAAGTTCATGCTGAGGCAGGAAATCTCACTTCTCAGGACAATGCAATACTATATAGCAATGGAAATGGACCACAGACTGATAAATGCATCAATATGAATGAATTTTAAAACATAATAGTTAAAAAATTAATATATGGTGATAGGAGTTGAAATAGTGGTTGCCAGGGAAGGGGTTGGAGAGTGACGGAGAGGAGGTGTGGTGTGGTTCTGGGATGCTCTTCTGGGATATTCTAGCTCCTATTCTGGGTGGTGGTCACTTGAGTGTGTACATTCTGTGAGTATCCATCAAGCTGGTCACTTAGAATTTGTATACTTTCCTTCAATTAAACAAATGCTTCAATTGAACAAAAAGATTACTTAAAAAATAGAGGTGAGTAAAGGAAAGGCTTAAATTCTAGCACCAGGTTATATTAAATAATTGGTATTGAAAGTAAGTACAACAACAATATTAAAGAAAATCTGAACAAAAGAAAATAATTCCTCATAGTTACACAATCCTGTAACCCTGCTTGCCTTGTTTCACCTGCTTTCTGTTATTCTGTGCCTGTGTCACTTTGCTTTTACTCCATCAGGCCTCCAGGGCCTAATGGCAGAGCATGCTTTCCCTGCCTGCCCATCCAATTGTATTGATCAAAGCTCTACACCCTTTCTTCAAACAAACAAACATTGTACAATATGCTGTTCTGTTAGACTCTGGGGTCTCTCCCTAAATGTTTGTAAGATCTATAATAGGCTCCATTTTACATCTGCATGGCTGGAAGAGAGACAGACACTCTTGGTTGCTTGGAGTGAGAGGTGGAGGCTGACTGATCTAAAAGAGAAATAGAGCGAGCCTCTGGCTCAGATTAGAAAACCCTGATGCCTGTTCACAGGGAGGCTGTCCTCTTCTGGAGATTTGCCTTTTCACCGTGGATTTTTACAACTGTTCTCATTAATCCGGAAAAGCACTTAGCTTGTCACCAGGTAACCTTAATTTAGCACATTCACAGCTTTCCTGAGAATAAAAACACTTACTGTAAGCCACAAATAATCTGCCCTGTGTGTCATTTGCTGTGTAACGATTTCAACATGACCTGAGGAAAAGCTCCAAGTTTTTTCAAACTAAAGAAAGAACAGAAGAAAAAAGAAAGAAATTAAAGAAAATAGAAGACAAGGGAATCTTTCTTATTTGAACTTAAAGAGACGTTTCATTTTTGTTTAAGCCATGACACAACATCCTTTTAGGACCGTTACAATAAAGAACTTTATTACATTTTATGCATCTAAGTAACTCAGTTATTTGTTTTATGCCCTAAAAGGAAGGCATTAAAAATAATTAGAATAGAGTTTCTAATCTTCCTAAAAATCTCTATTTATTTATTTATTTATATTGGATTATAGTTGATTTACAACGTTGTATTAGTTTCAGGTGTACAGCAAAGTGATTCAGCTATGCATACATACATATTTTTTTCCAGATTCATTTCCCTTATAGGTTATTACAAAATACTGAGTATAGTTCCCTGTACTAGGCAGTAGGTCCAAATCTTTGCAATTTTTGAAACTTAGGAAGCACCTTCTCAGGATAAATGTCATTGCCTCCAAATAAAATTGTCCTACTCACTTGATTAGATTTGCACTGATCCCAAACCATGCAACCTATGATCAACACTAACTGCATTTAAGTCTCCACCGTCTGAAATGATTGTTTTGTCTGATTTGCTGGAGCCTTCATTGGGTCAGACATTTAAATCTTCAGAGGAATTTCTTAAGATGAGTTAAGATGTGACACATCTCTCTCCCCAGGGTAGAAACTATATAATGAAAAGCAGTTATGGGGCTTCCCTGGTGGCGCAGTGGTTGAGAGTCCGCCTGCCGATGCAGGGGATACGGGTCCGGGAAGATCCCACATGCCGCGGAGCGGCTGGGCCCGTGAGCCATGGCCGCTGAGCCTGCACGTCCGGTGCCTGTGCTCCGCAGCGGGAGAGGCCACAACAGTGAGAGGCCTGCGTACCGCAAAAAAAAAAAAAAAAAAAAAAAAAAGCAGTTATGTCTTATCTGGCAAATGAAGAAGGAAAGTGACCCATCATGAATGTCAGTGGTTCTCAAGGTGAGGTCCAAGGAGCAGCAGTGGCAGCAATGGAATCTCTCAGGCCCCACCCCAGACCTACTTTCTGAAATACGCTGGAGTTGGGGTCCTGTAATTGGTGTTTTAGCAAAGGTGAGTCTGACGCATGCTCAAGTTTGCCAACCCTCGATGTAGGATAATGCCGAGGGTATGTGAATGTCAGACCAACTGGCAAGACTTCAGAAACACTAAGCCATCTTGTGAGTTCATCTGTTAGTCTCTGGGACTTCTCTCTAAACGTTTGTAAATTTGGTAATACACTGCATTTTACATCTACATTAAAATTGTTTTATTTCAAAGGTATGTACAGTGAACAGCGGTTTCTATTCAGTGGTACAACCCAAATATCCCTAACTTTCTCTAGCATCTGGATAAAAATAAGGTCACTTGAACATTGATACTGACATTTCACTGACTTATTTGCCTACAGGCAAACCTCAGGGCCTATGCCCTCCACACCCCAGGGCGTGGCTATTGACAACGGGCTGGCCACAAAGCCTTGCTTGGGCCCCTTCTACCTCAGAGGGCTCCCCTCCTCTCTGGAAATTGGGTTTGGGCAAAGGTGGAAGAGTAAGAAAAAGGGTGGGCTTGGGGTTTTTTTGTGTGTTTTTATCCAATGAGGGGAACAAGTTGATAAAGGAATAAAAGATCTGTGCCTCAGTTGAGAGAAGTTGTTTCTGCAGCCCTGGGTGCCGTCAGAGGCAGTTACAGAATTGATGTCCAACAATAATCAGTATCGAGGCTGCAAAGAACAAAGAACTTTTTTAGGGGGGGGTCTTAAAAAATTGCAATTTGGGTGACACAGAATCAGGTAAAACTAAAAGCCTGTTCCGGGGAAGAGAAAGAGTCAGGGGCTTATAAAAGCAAAAGCTACAGGATTGTTCAAGAATTATGACTGACTCTGATACAGGAAAGGAAATATTTGTCCATAAGGGATAGGCTGTCACTGGTTATTTTAGGGTAAGCGTCCAACACGTATCTTGAGTTTCTGGAGCACTGGGCAGATGTTCTGAATGCCTGCTTTAGATGGTAAGTGATCAAAGGTCAGGTTCCATCCAGGCTGAGACATGCGTAAGTCACACTTTCTCGATGGCCTCCAGGCTCGACGTGAGAGAGCTCTCTTAGCAATACCAACTCCATTTAGATTTTCCTCTCACAAGTGGGGCCTGCAGGCCCATCGTGGCAGCTCTAACCTCCTGCACTAGGACCCCTTTCACAATATCTCACTTTCACTCCATTGTGGGAAAGCGTCTCTCATGGTCCAGAGGCCCCTATGCGTTGGTTGCCCGCTCTTCATCATGGTACCTCCTCCTTAGCATCTCACTTGTCCACTTAACATCCCTTCTATGAATATTTCTGGAGCTCTTCATGTGTCTGGAAATATAGCTACGGGCAAAACGTAGAGCCTTCATGCAGCTTACATGAAGCTCCGTGGAGCTTTCATGGCATAGTCATACCTTCATGGAACTTACACGCTAAAGGAGAAGAAAGACAATAAATAAATAAATTATATGACGGCAGGTAACGACACTATTTGTTCAAGTCCCTCAGGAGTCTCTCCTGTGCATTCAGCACCAGGCCCACCCATTTTCTCCACTCTGGCCACCTCATTTAGTCACCCACCGTGAGTAGAAGGCATCCCTTCACCACCATGAGAGCATGGGAAAGCAGCACCCCTCAGTGGAAAAGCTCTATTCTATGGTCCCTGCCAGCTGCTGCTTTTCAGGAGTTCTGTGTAACTTCTCAGGAAGCAGGTCTACCTGTGGGGTGGACGTCTGCTTGTTTTGTCTTCCTAGCACCTCTACCCCCTCCCAACCCCCAGAGAATGTCTCCACCACAACTGGGATAACATGACCTTGACCCAGGCTGGGCCAGCCCTACTATCCCTTCCTCCTGTCCACAACAATTTGTCCTGAAAAAGGGTACATGACCCAAAGGTCATGAAAGCCAATCACAATTCTTTTATGAGATTTGATATATGGATGATTAGAAAAGCTCCCTTTCCACTTGGATGTACCTTAACGTGGTAGGATGCTGGAACTGCCAGCAGGGATGTACCCAAGACATGCAGTGAGTGTACCTGAGAAGCGCATAGAGAAATGAGACAAGGGAGCCCTGTTGGCATCTATGGATGTCCCATATCTCACTGTTCCCCAAATCAGTCCCCTCCCTGTACTTAATTACATGGGGTAATACAGATCCTTTTGCACTCAAGTTACTTTCAGTTATTTGCAGCTGAAATAACAGTTGTATGCTGAACCCACATTAATTATGTCACCTACTTTGACTTGGCGTGATGCTAGGGAAAAGAATCCAGCAGTCATTTTATAAAAGTTACCGCAACAATGTGGTGAAGAATCTGGACCTGCCAATGCAGGGGACACAGGTCGAGCCCTGGTCTGGGAAGATCCCACATGCTGCGGAGCAACTAAGCTCATGTGCCACGACTACTGAAGCCTGCATGCCTAGACCCCGTGCAAAGATTAATTCTATTAATTCTTGCCTGAAAAAAAAGTACCCTTCCCTTGAGAAGGCTCACAGACCACCAGTATTGTCCCTAGAGCAGACTTTGGGAACTTCTGATTACAATAGTTGTCTTTCATAAATCTGAATGCATTTTCACACAGATGAAACTTTGTTTTATGCAGCCAATCCCATCAAATAGAAAAGCTCCTAATTCTAGCAAATACCAATGTCCTGTTAAATATTATTAAATATTGATGGTGCTACCTTATTACTTTTTAAAATTAATTAATTATTTTTTATCTTTGGCTGTGTTGGTCTTCTTTGCTGAGCGCGGGCTTTCTCTAGTTGCGGTGAGCAGGGGCTATCTTTAATGCGGTGCGTGGGCTTCTCATTGCGGTGGCTTCTCTTGTTGCGGAGCACGTGCTCTAGGCATGCGGGCTTCAGTAGCTGTGGCTGGCGGGCTCTAGAGCCAAGCTCAGTAGTTGTGGCGCATGGGCTTAGTTGCTTCGTGGCATGTGGGATATTCCAGGACCAGGGCTCAAACCCGTGTCCCCTGAATTGGCAGGTGGATTCTTAAACACTGTGCCACCGTGGAAGTCCCTCTTGTCTTTTTTTTTTTGTGGTACACCGGCCTCTCACTGCCGCGGCCTCTCCCGCCGCGGAGCACAGGCTCTGGACGCGCAGGCCCAGCAGCCATGGCTCACGGGCCCAGTTGCTCCGCGGCACGTGGGATCCTCCCGGACCGGGGCACGAACCCACGTCCCCTGCATCGGCAGGTGGACTCTCAACCACTGCGCCACCAGGGAAGCCCCCTGTTGTCTTTTTGATGATAGCCCTTCTAACAGGCGTGAGGCGATATCTCACTGTGGTTTTGCATTTCCCTAATGATTAGTGATGTTGAGCACCTTTTCATGTTACAAACAGCTTTTTCATTAAAATTTAACTTATTTGTCAGAAGATTGCCTACTAATACCAGATGTCAGTGAACTTTTAAAAATTAAACCTCAAATTAAAGTCAATTTGGCTTGAGAGAACAAGTTTTAAATTCAAAATCCATTTGCCAAAACTGTACATAAATCCATGCTAAAATCTGGGCACCTGATATTCTATTTTGTTTGTTTTAACACAGCTTTTATCCCAACAAAGTTCAAATCAGCAAAGTACGTGCACACCGGCATCCATATCTATTCTTATCACAACCATAGCCACATGTATCTTGCATCTTAGAATCTCAGGGAACTAACAGAATGTCAGAGGATTAACCGTACATTTATTTTATTTTTTTTTTTTATTTTTTATTTTTTTGCAGTACGCGGGCCTCTCACTGCTGTGGCCTCTCCCGTTGCGGAGCACAGACTCCGGACGCGCAGGCTCAGCGGCCATGGCTCACGGGCCCAGCCGCTCCACGGCATGTGGGATCCTCCCGGACCGGGGCACGAACCCGTGTCCCCTGCATTGGCAGGCGGACTCTCAACCACTGCGCCACCAGGGAAGCCCAACCGTACATTTAAATGACTGTGTCCCTGAAATGGGGCTAGGAGGAGACCAGATCCGAGCCTTCTTTCCCAAATCAGAAAGCTTTCCCCTTCCGTTAATAAATTTATGTAATTCTAGGTGATGTCTCCTTTTATTTTTACAAAACACACACGCGAAACTGGAAAGTTATTTGAACCCAGTAGGCTGAAAACTTAAGGTAAAAAAGGAAGAAACCAAAAACGCCCTTTGCAAACTCCATCCCGCGGGCGGGCTGTAGGGCTTGGGAGGTGGAGGAGAGGCGCTAGACTGGTACCCCTCCGTTCCCGCGCCCCTGCGCCTCAGCCTCCGGGCTGTAGGGGCCGCTGCGGCGCCGAGCTTGCCGAGCGCGCTGGGCCGCTCTCTCCTGCAGGGAGAGACGAGGCGCAGCAGGAGAGGCGGAGCGCAGCGGGCGCGGAGCGGAGGTGACCCCGCGGCAGGTGGGCAGCGGCGGGGCTGGGGTGGCTGGGCGGAGGGCCGGCGGGTGGGGACAGGGCGGCCGCGCTACAGCGCACTCGACTCTGGCCTTGGAGGGCCCGGCCGCCATGCGGGCCTCGCTCCCAGGTGCGTGGACTCGGCGGCGTTCTCTCAGGGCCCCCGAATCCTCGCTACTCGGTGGGCGCCCTGAGCCGGGTCTTGGAGATCTCTGCGTGTCCCGCCCCATCCGTGGACACTTCCACCGCCGGAACCCTGCCATTTCCTGGACAGTTTCTTGGTATCCCAGCTCACCAAACTTCCTAATTAGGGGAAAGTGGTTTTGTAACTGTTTTCACATGAGGTGCCTCTTTCCTTTTTAACTGTTAAGTCGTGTGTTCCCTCAGCAAGACAATGTCTGGAACTTAACTGAATGCAGTTGTTTTGTTTTGTTTTTTTCTGGAGGCTTCAAAGGTATCAGTCTTTGAGTAGGGCCAGATGTAGTGTAGGTACCACACTATGGGGAGGGCAGCGGACCCAGGTAGTACTTCACACCCCTCAGATTGTAGGCAACAACCGTTGTCAACATCTTTCTCCTTTTTCTAGGTACAGTAAATTTCAAGAGATGGAAAGAGATTTTTTAATAGCGTTTTTTACCTTAAAAACAGCAAATACAGAATTCATCTTTAAAATTTAAGTGATTATAATTTTATGTTTCTTAAATCTTGTAATAAATAACTTACAAATGCAGAGTCTTCTCAATTTAGGAGTAAGGTGGGGTGAAGTGGTGGACTAGGGGTGGGCTGGAAATTGAGAGACCGGATTATCTCCCTCTCCCTTGGGCAAAGGCAATCTCTGTGGGTTTAGATTTCTTTGTTTAAAAAAAGGGGACTGGATTCGATGGTGAAGATGACAGTAGCTACGTTATTGAACATCTGTTTTGTCCTATAAAAAATGTTACCTCATTTAATCCACATAGTAATTCTATGCATTAGATAATATTATCCCTTTTATAAAGGTGCAGACTGAGGCTTAGAGAGGTTGTCACTCAAAAACATACACCTAATCTGTAGCAAAGTTGGAATTTGAGGCTATTCTACACTCCCTCAAGACAGAAGTCCTCTGATTCTGTCCCAAACTTGCTTATTCTAATTCAATTTTTTTTTTTTTTTTCCCCCTCTACGTGGGCCTCTCACTGCTGCGGCCTCTCCCGTTGCGGAGCACAGGCTCCGGACGTGCAGGCTCAGCGGCCATGGCTCACGGGCCCAGCCGCTCCGCGGCATGTGGGATCCTCCCGGACCGGGGCACGAACCCGTGTCCCCTGCATCGGCAGGCGGACCCTCAACCACTGCGCCACCAGGGAAGCCCCTCAAATTATTTTTAAGGTGTCCTGCCCCAGACTTCAAGTGATTTTCTTAAATATTAAAATAGTGTGGTATGTGGAACTAAAATAACAAGTACATTTATATCTCATTAAAGTATTTTGTCCATTGGCTTTGATTATTGCTGACATGCCTTTCACTAATGTTCTATGATTCTGATAATTTTCTAAATTTATCTTCTACTGAGATACTTATTTCAAAAATGAATATCTGAAGATAAAGGTTTTCCCCCAAAGTAACTCAGATTCTTTATATCTTGGTCTAATTTTCATGTCATGCCAATTTTATTTCACTGAATTGTTTAATGTCAGTTGCCAAATATATTCTGGATCATCCTGCAGAGTAAGAATTTTACTAAAGGAGAGAAAATCATTCAAAAATGACTGTTCCTGTCTTGGCTTAGGAACATCTTTGTATAGCTTTGCACAGTGTGCATTATTCATTCCAGGGGAGCACCATTCTCACTCACACTTTAGGGTGTGAATGACCCTTATGGCATTGGTGCAAAGAGTCAGTCCTTTACCTCTGCTGCTTCCTTTTCGTATCACATATTGCCTTCAACAGAGGGTGGGCAGAAGAAAAAGGTAAAGAACTTTTTACCAGGAGGGACATATGAAGTAAACACAGCTTAGTTTAGATCTTTTTTAAAAAATTTTTATTTTATATTGGAGTATAGTTGATTTACAATGTTGTGTTAGTTTCAGGTGTACAGCAAAGTCATTTGGTTATACAAATACATATATCCATTCTTTTTCAGATTCTTTTCCCTTATAGGTTATTACAGAATATTGAGTAGAGTTCCCTGTGCTACTAGAGGTCCTGGTTGATTATCTATTTTATATATAGTATTGTGTGTATCTTAATCCCAAACTCCTAATTTATCCACACTCCCACCTTTTCCCTTTGGTAACCCTAAGTTCGTTTTCTATGTCTGTGAGTCTGTTTCTATTTTGTAAATAAGTTGATTTGTATCATTTTTTTTAGATTCCACATATAAGTGATATCATATGGTGTTTGTCTTTCTCTTTCTGACTTACTTCGCTTAGTATGATAAGCTCTAGGTCCATCCATGTTACTGCAATTGGCATTATTTCATTCTTTTTTGTGGCTGAGTAATATTCCATTGTGTATATATACCACATCTTCTTTATCCATTCACCTGTCGATGGACATTTAGGTTGCTTCCGTGTCTTGGCTATTGTAAATAGTGCTGCAATGAACATTGGGGTGCATGTATCTTTTCAAATTATTGTTTTCTCCAGATATATGCCCAGGAATGGGATTGCTGGATCATATGGTAGCTCTATTTTTAAGGTTTTTTTTTTTTTTTTTGCGGTACACGGGCCTCTCACTGCTGTGGCCTCTCCTGTTGCGGAGCACAGGCTCCGGACGCGCAGGCTCAGCGGCCATGGCTCGTGGGCCCAGCTGCTCCGCAGCATGTGGGATCTTCCCAGACCAGGGCACGAACCCGTCTCCCCTGCATCGGCAGGCGGACTCTCAACAACTGTTTCACCAGGGAAGCCCCTATTTTTAGTTTTTTAAGGAAACTCCATACCGTTCTCCATAGTGGCTGTACCAATTTACATTCCCACCAGCAGTGTAGGAAGGTTCCCTTTTCTCCACACCCTCTCCAGTATTTATTGTTTGTAGACTTTTTCATGATGGCCATTCTGACAAGCGTGAGCTGATACCTCATTGTAGCTTTGATTTGCATTTCTCTGATGATTAGCTATGTTGAACATCTTTTCATGTGCCTATGGGCCATGTGTATGTCTTTTTTGGAGGAATGTCTATTTAGGTCTTCCACCCATTTTTGGATTGGGTTGTTTGTCTTTTTGATATTGAGCTGCATGGGCTGCTTGTATATTTTGGAGATTAATCTCTTGTCAATTGCATCGTTTGCAAATATTTTCTCCCATTCTGTAGGTTATCTTTTCATTTTGTTTATGGTTTCCTTTGCTGTGCAAAAGCTAAGTTTAATTAGGTCGCATTTGTTTATTTTTGTTTTTATTTTCATTACTCTAGGAGGTTGATCCTTTTGGATTCAAAAAGATATTGCTGTGATTTATGTCAAAGAGTGTTTTGCCTGTGTTTTCCTCTAAGAGTTTTATAGTATTCAGCCTTACATTTAGGTCTTTAATCCATTTTGAATTTATTTTTGTGTATGTTGTTAGAGAATGTTCTGATTTCATTCTTTTACATGTAGCTGTCCAGTTTTCCCAGCACTACTTATTGAAGAGACTGTCTTTTCTCCAGGAGGGACATATGAAGTAAATACAGTTTAGTTTAGAGCTTTTTTTACAGGCAGGTATGAAAAATTCTCCTCTCTTCTATTTAAAAAAAATTATATACAACAGTTTCTTTTCATGAGTTGTTAAGGGAACAACAAATGGGTGATGGAAAAATGAAGAAGAAATAAGAATGGGGGCACCTGGACAGATTGCAGAGCCAGGTGGTGGCCCTGGGTTACCTGATTTATTGAGCGTTTTACAGGTGGGCCCACACAGAAACTAATCACCAAATTACTTAGCCGGGAGCAGTTCAGTGCCAGGTTCCCATCATCCTTGCTAGTGTGTGCATGTGTGTGTGTGTGTGTTTGCGTGTGCGTGCGTGTGTGTAATATTTATTTATTTGGCTGCTGGGTCTTGCTTGTGGCATGTGGAATCTAGTTCCCTGACCAGTTATCGAACCCAGGGCCCTTGCATTGGAAGCGCGGAGTCTTAACTGCTGGACCACCAGGGAAGTCCGGAGATTCCTCTTTTAATGCAATAAATGAGGTTCCTAGCTTACAAATAAACATACCTTGAAAGCAAGTGTATCTAGAGATTCGTCAGTATCATGTACAAATAAGAAAGTGCTAGTTACCTGCAGTGGGAAAAGAAGAGTAAGGGAAGAAGTGGGAGAAAGTGACGGAGAGACTTAGGAAGTTCTTATGGACATGTGCTAGATGTTAACTGTTGTCTTAGGTACTGCTGATTCAGGTGGTAATGTTGGAATAGGTTGTTGCTGTGCTTTGAACTTACGGTGCAGCAGCTTTTTAAAATGGAATTATATTAGCTCTGCACTGACAATTAACACATCTGTGAAGAAACAGCTAAGGTTTTGCATCTTACATACTTTATTTATTCAACCACCACATCTTGAATTTCTGCCCCAGGCATATTCCTACAGCTCTGTGTGCTGGGCATGTGAGGAGATGCAGAAGAACCTTCTCTTACATGAAAAAAATGTTCTGCTTTGTTCTGTTCTTATATATCACAAATTCTTACCTACTAAGGCCCTTTTTGGCCTCAGTAATCTGTTTCTTTTTACTTAAAGTACAGAAGGTTGTTAAAATTCTTTATTAGTTTGATCAGTGGCATAAACAAGTTATGCAGTTTGGGGAGAACTATTGTAACATCTTCAGTGACTGTGGCTCATTAAAGGAGAAGCAGCTATAGAACTGAGCTGTCTTATTCCAGGCCTAGTAAAAGAATGATATATAATGGAAAATATTATTTTCATACGTTCCCCAAAGTATCACAATGAAAATTGTGGCATATTAAATCTTTTTAAATATAGTGTAGTAGGTAATTTAAATTGTAAAAGGCCTTTTCAATAAACATTTGCAGTGGTTTCTAGCCCAGGTGTTCTTTAATTGTCATTTCTGGCAAAGAGTTTAACATAAACAGAATGTGGATGTCTAGAGGTTGCAGTATAATAAATACGACCTTGATTGCTTACTTGCTCGATTCGTCACAAAGCAAATGTAGGTTCGGCTTAGGAAAGAGGAGACCAAAGAATCTTGCATGTGTATATATATAAATATTAATATATCTGAGAGGCTTGAGAGGCTGTCTTCCAGGTTATAGTCCTCAGTAAGGTCCCCAAATAAAACTTAACTTGCAACTTGTAGCTTGCGCGTTTTTCTTCACTTGAGAGTTTCAAGAAGTTCACTTAAGAGTCGGGCATATGAGTGGACCCCTGGTTCTGCAGAAAATGTTGGATTTTTTTGCCAACCTTGGGCATGATGAGTTTCAAGCAAGTGTGTGCTGGCTGAAAAAATTTCAGGCATGTTATGGAATGATTCAGAAGTTGTCTGTAGTGAAAAAAACACTGTTCAGTAGAGAAAACTAGTAAACTTGAATGCAGTTGAAATTTTAAAAAAATTGCTTGTTACAGCTTGAATGACGTTTTAAATGCTGATGAAATCAGTCTTTTACGAGTTGTTACCTCATATACTTCGTGTCCAAGGTAGACTTCGCAGAAGAGGTAAACAGAGGTTGATGATTGCTCTATTCTGCTGTAATGCATCATGGTCAGAAGAAATGAGACCACTTGTCATTGGCAAGTCAGCTCACCCCCAGGACTGCAGAAATGTTTATTTGCTCCCCAGTGATTATGAAACCAATACACATGCCCAAAGTATGGGAGGTTTATTTAATGAATGGCTGAGAATGGTTAGCAAAGGGATGGAAGGGGTAGAAACCAAGATCCTCTTGCTAATGGCCACCTGCTGTGCCTATAGCACACTCCTGTGTTTGGATCACCCATGTGTTGAGCTTTCCCATTGAATAATCGGTATGTTTTGAAAAAACTGAACTAACTTTCTCCATAAGTAATAAAGTTGCAAAAATATTTCTTTTATAAAGACCATAAAATGGAAGACTTAAAGAATACTTGAATAAACAAAGCCCCAATGAGTGTTTAAATGTGAGTGTTTGACTCTCATTTCATAACATTTACTATATGAGAGGGTTCAACATTTTCCCTGAAGAATTTTATTATATTGTCATCAAGTTCAGCCTTTCTTTGGAAGGTGTCTTTCCCTACCTTCTCCCTTGCAACTCTGCCCCCGCCCCCAAGCATTCCTTGGCAGGAATGGTAGGAATAAGCTTTTGCCTAATAGAATCTAGAAGAGAAAAATATTCACAAAATGATGACATTCCAGCTGGGAGAACCAGAAGCCAAAAGACATACTCGGATCTAATAGGATAAATTCTGAGTAATTAAGAGAAAAAAGGGTATTCAGATTAAGGAGGTAGCATAGTGGTTGTTTCCAGAGAGTGGCTGATAGGCAGAGAGGGAGTGAGGACTGACAGCTGCTCACCCTTCTGTCTGGTGCTGGTGCTGGGGTGGCCGGTGGAGGAAGGCAGAGGGGGTGGGAGCAGTGGAGCAATGGAATGCTCCTGTCCTGAAGGGCTATTGGAAGGTGAGGAAGAGTGAAAATGGAAGGAAATTAAGAAGGTGTGGATAACCCACAGGCCACTTCCACCCTTAGCACCCCCTTCATATAACAAGATACAGTGTGACTCAGATCAACAAATGATCTAGCCTCCTGGAAAAGTAGGAAGACAATTTTTGCATACCCTCACTAGTTTGGTCTAAGAGATGAAAAATAAAATAGCCATTTTGCCAAGCAAGACCTGAAGTTCCACTTACAAAGTATGTGTTATACAAAGGAAGAAAATAATTGACCATCACTTTTGGTGGAAAAGTGGACTGGAATTCAAAAAAGAATGAATACGGAATCCGTTTCTTAAAGAGCATTATCAAAAGAACATAATCTGGAAGGGAAAAAAAGTCTCTCATTTTATTTTTAGGTACTAAATCATCATTAGTCAAGATGTCTTCAGCTCCTGAGCCTCCAGCCTTTAAAAAGGAGCCACCCAAGGAAAAAGACCTGGGAAACCCAGGGCTCAGAGGGGTCCGCACCACAACCTTATTTCGAGCTGTGAATCCAGAGCTCTTCATTAAACCTGTAAGAAATACATCCATGATAAGACTTTTTTTTTTTAATATTTATTTATTTATCTGGCTGCGCTGGGTCCCAGTTGCAGCATGTGGGACCTTTAGTTGCTGCATGTGGGATTCAGCTCCCCAACCAGGGATCGAACCAGGCCCCCTGCACTGGGAGTGCGGAGTCCCAGCCACTAGACCACGAGGGAAGTTCCCAGGATAAGACTTTATGTTCAATTTAACTAGGCTGTCAGAAATAGAAAGGTCTTATTATTTGATTTTATCTTGGAAGACCTCTCTGTGAATAAAAAGCAGGTGGAAGGGAGATCTTAAATGCTGTTTCACTTAATACACATATAAAACTAATTATTTTGAGCACATTTGGAGAATTTTAATGGAAAATGGTTGGATTTTAATGGATTGACTTTTCAAATTCCCGTTTAAAATTTTATTTTAATATCTGCATTAATTTTAAGGAAATTTTTATTGTTTGATCAAGTATTATTAAGTAAATAAGATCTTCCATTGAAACAAAGAAAACAGACTGAAAATCTGATCATTCTTATAGTCTACAATTCCAGGCTTTATTAATATTTTAACCTAGGGGGATAGTGCAAACATATCTTGAAAAATTTCAAAACATGCATTTGTACACTGTTAGGGAGTTAGCTAATCATTCATATTTTTGTAGCAAGTTATTGAATATATTTGATATGATAAATTTTACTTTTTTAAAACTCAAATCATACAATGTACTTAAATGTATTGAATGTAATTAGAATTTTAATAACATAGTTGCCAGTATAAGCTGTTTGAAAGTTAAATAGGTCAATTTAACAATCAAATCATTAAATCAAAGTAGAATGTTTTAAAAATGTTGAACTAATGTATTCTTTTATATATTTATTTATTTATTTACTTATTTATTGGCTGCGTTGGGTCTTCGTTGCTGCACGTGGACTTTCTCTAGTTGCAGGGAGCGGGGGCTACTCTTCGTTGCGGTTCGTGGGCTACTCTTCGTTGCCGTGCCTGTGCTTCTCATTGCGGTGGCTTCTCTTGTTGTGGAGCACGGGCTCTAGGTGCACGGGCTTCAGTAGTTGTGGCACACAGGCTCAGTAGTTGTGGCTCCTAGGCTCTAGAGCACAGGCTCAGTAGTTGTAGCTCGCGGGCTCTAGAGCGCAGGCTCAGTAGTTGTGGCGCATGGGCTCAGTTGCTCCGCAGCATGTGGGATCTTCCCGGACCAGGGCTCGAACCCATGTCCCCTGTATTGGCAGGTGGATTCTTAACCACTGCGCCACCAGGGAAGTCCCTAATGTATTCTTTTAATTGCCAAATACATGTCAAGAATTGTAAATTTAGGGCTTCCCTGGTGGTGCAGTGGTTAAGAATCCGCCTGCCAGGGCAGGGAACACGGGTTCGAGCCCTGGTCCGGGAAGATCCCACATGCTGCGGAGCAACTGAGCCTGTGTGCCACAACTACTGAGCCTGCGCTCGAGAGCCCGCGAACCACAACTGCTGAGCCCATGTGCCACAAGTACTGAAGCCCATGCGCCTGCAGCCCGTGCTCCACAACAAGAGAAGCCACCGCAGTGAGAAGCCCACACATCGCAACAAAGAGTAGCCCTCGCCACAACTAGAGAAAGCCCGCACGCAGCAACAAAGACCCAACGCAGCCATGAATGAATGAATGCATGAATAAATAAAATAAGAAATATTTTTAAAAGAATTGTAAATTTAAACTGCTCTGAGGTTTGACCTTTATTTTTTTTGATGATTAAGATTTGAAATAATAGTAGTACAACAGGTATGGTGACAGAAGCAGAAAATACAAATTTAGAAAGCTTTTTTTAAAAAATTCAAAGCTGCATCACTTTGCCTCTTAGGGTCTTGGATTTTACAGCAGCAAATCAAGGTTATTGTAATAGCATTTCTCTTCCAATCACTAAATTTCTTGAGGTAATAGAATAAGTTCCCAGAGAAGAGCGTGTATATTTTGCTGTACCTGGTATATGACATGAAAGGGTTTCTGCCAGTTATCCATGAACTCAGGTGAGAAGAATAGCATGTATACTTCGTTCCTCACTTCCTAATAAAATTAACTAATTTAAGGTTTGCAAGTGGGAAGCTTGGGCCCAGAGAAGTTAAGCAACTTTTCCAACATCACACAGATAACACTGAAAACTCTGAGCACTGGACCAGTTTTCATGCCTCTCGTTTCCCTTGCACCTCTTCCAGCCTCACCTTCCTAAAGGTGAAGGTTGGAGATGTCCCAGCTGTGGAGAGAAGAAGCAAGAGTCTTCTGTAGTCTCTAAACTATCAGGAGTTGAGTTAATTGAATAAAGAACTGGGTAAATTTTTATAAATGAAATTAATACCATAGGAATGTGGTGTGGTACTAAAGCCTTGGCATGTCAAGAGAAAAGTGCAAGAGATACTTGAGTCTCCTCAAATGATGAGTCTTAATGAGGTCTTATAATTTTTTTCCTTTGACAGAACAAACCTGTAATGGCTTTCGGATTAATAACCCTTTCACTTTGTGTGGCTTATATCGGTTATCTACATGCGACACAGGAGAATAAGAAGGACCTCTATGAAGCTATTGATAGTGAGGGACACAGTTATATGAGGAGGAAAACATCTAAGTGGGATTAACAGTGCTGGTTACTGCAGATGGAGCTTTACTGGGGACTCTGAAATCTTCAGGTGAAGATTAGCACCAAACAGTATCTTGTTTCTTGTTCTAGAAGATGCTACTGAGGAAGAAGGATGACGGTTGCAGCCAGGCCACTATAGTGAAAGTTGTCCTTTCAAAACTGTAGCCATTATCGCATTCTTTTTCCACAGAAAGAGCTGCTCAATATTTTTTCTTGACTAAATCCTCTTGTAAAAGTGCCATGAGAATGGAAGTCACTTTTGTGAATTAAGTTCTGTGTAATAAAAAGTACCGATGCTCTTAAATTTACATGGTATTTTTAACATTTTAAGGGGAATTGTGCATTTACAACTGTTGTGAGTGTTTAGTTTGTTTTGCTGTTTGCAAGGACAGTGTTCATTTTCTACCTGGCATAGAACCTATATTTGTAAAGAAAAAAACAATTGTAAATTATCGTAAAGCCTGCAGTTAAAAACAAATAGTTTTGACAGAGTCACAGATGGGTCTTATATTTCGATTTTCCATTTCAGCTAATTTTGGTCCAGAATTTTAATTGAAAAGATACTCCCATTCAACTACTAAAATAAAGATTAAATGAGAGAATAACCCAAAGTAATTGGAGTTTTTCTTTTTTTAAAAAGAAAGTATGTTATACTGAGTATGATGTTTTTATTTGACTATAACCGTTATCTGTTTTGGCTTTTGTAAATGTTACAGTGATATTATAAATGTAGACCAAATGTTCTTACAGTTATTTAAAAACTAGAACTACTCAATAGATAAGAAAAGAAGGTCTAGTTTTAAAATAACCATAAGAACATGGGTTTACCTTATATATATATATATACACCTTTCTAATGAGTGTTCTAGACCTGTTTCATTTCTAGATATTTACCACATTCTCCAAATCATTGGAATTGGAGCTCAGTAATAAATCTCATCTCTGAAATTTTGTTTCATTTATTATTAACAAGTAAAATAATTGCATAGGCAGAGTTTATCATCATAATGTAATATTTAATTTCCAGTGCATTATTGTGGTTTTGCAAGATACATGAAAATGTAATTATGTCTGATTTGTAAATATTAAAGAGCTTAGCTAATTATCTACATGCAACTAAATTAAATCTTTACTACTGAGCCCTAAATATTTCTTTGCTAGGTGTCTCTGTATAGTACACTTAAAGTAGTTTAAAATGCACTTAGGAGGTATAAAATGCCTTTTAATTTAAAGTATTATCTTCTGTTGGTTATTAAAGAACTAGAATTCTTCTGTTTTCAACTTACGCATTTAATGTCACATCGTCTTTAGAGTTCTAGTAGTCAACAAAATAAGTTGCTATTTGGTGAGGGAGGTATTAGTTGAGTGAGCTATCAGGAGATATTGCAGCAAAGAAGGGCATCCAGAACTGGACAGAGGGCGGCCTTAAGCCATGTGACGTGTGTGAATGAACCAGGGTAGCAGTAGATTCTGCAAGGCACACAGCTGTGAAAAGTAGTGCAAGGGAAGAATCCCATTAAATTTTAGGAGCAAGTAACTGTGATACTATTTACAGGGTGGTTACAAGTTCTGTAGCACAGTCTTTCTGTGTGCAGTGTCAAAGGCTGCCTGGCTGTGTGTTGATGTTTTCATTCCTTCTCTAAAGGAAAATGCCACTTTGACAGAGTCAGTTGTCTAAGGAGGGGATGCTCAGGGCAAGATAATTACAGCCTTTTGTAGTCTGGGTTCAAGTGGTAGGAGGAATGTTTTCCAGTGCAGGAATCTGGTTGAGATTGGGCAAACTCAGTAACATAAGAGATTCAGTCTTGAAGCAAGTCTTGGTAAGTGAACCTTTGATAAGGTGTAAGCGACCTCTTTGCCCAGGGAAGCAATCTCTTCTGATAGAAGAGCTATTTGCCCAGAGGAGCGAGCAGTTCAACTGACAAGTTGATAAGAATTTCCTGACGTAAACAGTGAAGTTACTTATTATTTTATACCCTTATCGGGTGACCAATCTGTCCCAGTTTGCCAGGCTTCGAGGGGGTTCTTAAGATGTAGCACTTTCCATTTTAAAACAAGGACAACAAATTAGTTAACTCTGATTTTTAAAACCAAGCTTAGTAATTTTGAGTGCTTGCTTAATGAAAGTAAATTTTCCTTTAAGATACTTGTGATATTTCCCAGTTTTATTGCCATGGCACAAAAACATATTTATAGATAACCTGAAAAAAATTAAACTCCCTCCTTTTCTGGCCTAAAAAAATCACTTCTTTTGGTTTTTTTTTGGTACGCGGGCCTCTCCTGCTGCGGGGCACAGGCTCCGGACGCGCAGGCTCAGCAGCCATGGCTCACGGGCCCAGCCGCTCTGCGGCATGTGGGATCTTCCCGGACCGGGGCACGAACCTGTGTCCCCTGAATTGGCAGGTAGACTCTCAACCACTGCGCCACCAGGGAAGCCCCAAAAGTCAATTCTTTAAAACAAACCATTTAATAGAAAGTATAGCAGGCTGAATAATACTCCTTTTCCCCCAGCCACCCCAGAGATGTTTGGATCCTAATCCCTAGAACCTGTGAATATGTTCCATTATATGGCAGAAGGGTCTTGACAAATGTGATTTAAGTTCAGGATTTTGAGATGGGGAAATTATCCTTTATTATCTGGGTGGGCTTGATAGAATCACAGAAGTCCTTATAAGAGAGAGGCAGATGATCAGAGGAAGAAGAAAAGGCTATATTGATGTGAGTCCATGGGCCAAGGAACGTGGGTAACCTCTGGAAGCTGGAAAAGGCAAGAAAACAGATGCTCCCCTAAAGCCTCCAGAAGGACCAGTGCTGCTAACATCTTAATTTTAGCCCCATAAGACTCATTTTGGACTTCTGACCTCCGGAAGTGCAAGAGAATAAACTTGTGTGGTTTTAAGCTACTAAATATGTGGTAATTTGTTACACCCCCAGAAGGAAACTAATACAGAAGGTATCTGGGAAATGAACAGCTGTACCATGTTCCCTTTAGTCATTATTTCTAGTCGCTTTTATGAGCAAAGCTTGTCTTACCTAGCAACAGTTGCTAAGTAAGTTAACAGTTTAATCTAGAGTCTAGGAGGGAGCAACTGCTTAAATCTTCCCAAATCCAGTGCCCAGACCTTATATGGCAGAGGCTTTCATTACCGTTCTTTACCATTAGGCACATAACCACTACCTAATCATGGCAAATCATTTAATCCTTGCAAGCCTCTAGCATTATCTTCAAACCTTGAACCTCCTCCAGCTTTCTCAAACATCTAGCTTCTCTTAAAATTACTTTTTCTGATCCTGAGAGTGTTTTGACTGTACGTAGTAAAAGACAAATTTAATTATGATCAGAAATCCGAATTACACAAACTTCGTTTGCTGTGCTGTATGTAATAAGATAATTCCACCAGCCCCCTATGGGGAAATCTTCAAACGGATCCATGAGTACAAGCCATTTAAGACACGCTTTTACACTCACAAAGATATACTGGGTAAGTGACTTTGCTGTTTTTCTTTGTTCTCATGTTTCATAGCATTATATGACATTCTTCCTGATGTGTAGACTTTGATCAGCCCTCCTGATCAAAGTTGCTTGTCCTGCAGGGGTGTCTGTTTGGCATGAGAAGAATGTGGGTTGAAATCCAGTTCTCCATTTCCCAGTTGTGTGCCTTGACAGTATGCTTAGTCTCTCAGTCTGTCTCCTTATATGTAAATAGGTATGTTAATACTTATCTTGCAGATTTGTCTTGAGGCTTTAATGAAATATTTGTACCTATTCTAAAGCCTGGCACATAATAGTAACTGAAAGTTCTTTTTGCCCTTCCTCATAATTGGGCACCTTCCATACACATAGGAGAGGAAATATCTCTAAGTAATACCTTAATACATGGGTGAAAGAAACTATATTCTTTTTTTTAATACATCTTTATCGGAGTATAATGCTTCACAATGGTGTGTTAGTTCCTGCTGTATAACAAAGTGAATCAGCTGTACGTATACTTATATCCCTATATCCCCTCCCTCTTGCGTCTCCCTCCCACCCTCCCTATCCCACCCCTCTAGGTGGTCACAAAGCACCGAGCTGACCTCCCTGTGCTATGCGGCTGCTTCCCACTAGTTATCTATTTTACATTTGGTAGTATATATCCGTCCATCCCACTCTCTCACCTCGTCCCAGCTTACCCTTCCCCCTCCCCGCCCCCGCCCTGAAGTCCATTCTCTATGTCTGCGTCTTTATTCCTGTCCTGACACTAGGTGCATCAGAACCATTTTTTTTTAGATTCCATAGATATGCGTTAGCATATGGTAAAACTATATTAGTAGCTGGTGACATAAAAGTAGGTAGATCTGGGTAACAGAATATGTACTATATATACACTTATTTTTCTTCCTCTTTTAAATCCTTTTGTATTTTTAAAAAATTTTTATTGAAATATAGTTGATTTACCATGTTTCAGGTATATAGCAAAGTGATTCATTTTATATATATATATATAAAAATTTATATAAATGTATTTTATATAAAATATATATTCTTTTATATAAATATATGTTCTTTTTCAGATTGTTTTCCATCATAGGTTATTACAAGATATTGAATATAATTCCTTGTGCTATACAGTAGGTCCTTGTTTATCTATTTTATATATAGTAGTGTGTATCTGTTAATCCCAAATTCCCAATTTATCCCTCCCCCCATATCACTTCTAGTAAGCAAATCAAGTTGTAATTACAGGTTTCCTTCTCATCTCCGTCAGATTTTTCAGTCTGACTTTAAGCCTTAAAAGTGTTTTCCTAAGAACTCTCAAAATACTTCTCATATCCTCTCTTCCTTAATATGTTAAATCAGTGGTGATTAAATTTCACTCCTGATCTTTGAACATGTAAGAAGCTAGAAAATAGACGGTGTTTTGAAAAAGCTAAAATGTAGCGGGAGATCAAATTGGGATCATCCTCTAAAAATATCAATACCAAAACTGATAACTGATTTTAACTTTTAGTAACTGTTTAGTATGACTTATTAATTATTATCTCTATAATGATTTGACCTTTTACACCCAGAGCAGTGGATATCTATTCTTAATATGCTTTTATTGGTTGATTCCTTATGCCTCCTAGGATATCTGAATCCAAACATTAAGTGAATAAATTAAAGCATATTGAAATGTCTGTATAAATGCTAATGAGTATTGCATAGGGTAGTTCTCAACCCTGGCAGTGTCCTACAGAACTTTTAAATCCAAACACAGACTCATTGGATTTAATACTGTTACCGAGCTCTTGGGCGGCTCTGGCCGGGGAAGACGAGTCTCATGTGTCAGTTCAGCTGGCGGTGGTGGCGAGCGCGGAGATGGCGGAGACTGTGTGACCACCCGGTTTTGAAATGGCTGCTGACATTTCTGAATCCGGTGGGCATGATTGCAAAGGAGACCCGAGGAGCAATACCAAGTTAGATGCAGATTACCCACTTCGAATCCTTTACTGCGGAGTCTGTTCATTACCAACAGAGTACTGTGAATATATGTCTGATGTTGCTAAATGTCGACAATGGTTAGAGAAGAATTTTTCAAATGAGTTTGCAAAACTTACTATAGAAAATTCACCCGAACGAGCTGGAACAAGAAGTGAGGGTCAAGGAACAGCAGGGGAAGAGGAAGAGAAGAAACAAAAGAGAGGTGGAAGGGGTCAAACAAAACAAAAAAAGAAGACTGTACTACAGAAGGTTAGATAGCCAAAATTCCCAGAGCAAAGAAGAAATATGTAACAAGAGTGTGTGGCCTTGCAACTTTTGAAATCGATCTTGAAGAAGCACAAAGTATTTTTGCTCAGAAATTCTCCTGGGTGCCTCAGTAATAGGGGAGGATGAAATCAGCATTCAGGGAGACTTTACAGATGACATAAGTGATGTCATTCAGGAAAAATGGCCAGAAGTGGATGATGATAGCATTGAAGATCGTGGAGAAGTGAAGAAGTGATTTTGAAAATTTGTCTGTATTTAATGATCTGAACTGATTGTTGATATGGCCAAAGGGAAAGAGGTCTCTAAAATATATATATATTTGTATATATTATATATATATATATATATATATATATATATATTTATCCTACAGTAAAACTGTAGCCTACCCTCACCCCTGGCGTTTTCACTGTTCTGTACAAGGCTGTTTTTTTTTTTTTTTTTTTTCCAAAGTCTAATAAACAGGAGAGGGTGTCATGCTTGTGCATGAAATAGAATTTAGTCAAATAAAAAATTTTGGTCATTTGGTACTGAAGTTTTCTTTCTTCTTTTTTCTTTTTTTTTTTTTGCGGTATGCGGGCCTCTCACTGTTGTGGCCTCTCCCGTTGCGGAGCACAGGCTCCGGATGTGCAGGCTCAGCGGCCATGGCTCATGGGCACTGCATGTGGGATCCTCCCGGACTGGGGCACGAACCCACATCCCCTGCATCAGCAGGCGGACTCCCAATCACTGCGCCACCAGGGAAGCCCATGACCCACTTCTTGACATTATCCTAAAGATATAATGTCTGGCTTAAAACGGTGGTTGAGGGTGTTCTTCAAAGTGCTACTCATGATGTAAAAAAATTACAAATGATAAAGATGAACAATTGGGAAATGGTTAAAGAAATGATGGTTTGTCATATGGTAGAATATTTGCATATATTTTAAAATATTTTCTAGGAATACTTGGAATGTGTTTGATAGTGTTAAAAAGGAGGTCAGACCCTCAAATCCATTTTATACATGATTTTCATTATTGTTTTGAGTGGATAGGCATTCAGAGAGGCTGAGTTCTTTTTCTGGCTATAAATTTATGTGAGTAAAATTCTAACCATTTGAAAATAATATACACCATTGCTCAATATAGTCTGGGAAATAGCAATTGAAATTTGTTTTCCTTACAAGAGAAACAGTGACAATGAATCTTAATGAGTACATTAAATGAATTTAAAATCTGTTTTTATAAAGGTCTTAAGTCAGGTGCTACAAACTGAAAAGAAGACTCATGGTATTTTAAATTGCTATAGACACCTTTAAGAAAGTTAGAACTCATTGTTTATTGCCATGCAAATTGCAATATTAAATGAATTAGTGGGTTTTAAAATAATTGAAATCTTAGAATGTATAATAAAGATACATTATCTTTAATCTTTAATATAAATTAAGAAAGTGAAATTCTGCATTAACTGTGAATTTATCTGATAAAGCAAATTTACCCATTAAAAAAAAATACTGTTACCGAGTCCAAACCTGTTCTGCTCACCATACAACAGGCCAGTAAATCAGGAGACTCAGGGCAAGGAATAAGGACTTTATTTGGAAAGCCAGCAGACCCAGAAGATTGCAGACTAATGTCCTAGAGAACCATGGTACCCCATTCAGAAATCAGGCTTCTTTTATATTAAAAGGGGGGGGGTGGTTGGTTGTTGCAGACTTCTTGGTGCAGGAATCCTTTGTTCTTGCAGCTGTCTGGGTAGGTCAGGTCATGATGTTACTGTAACCTCCAGCAAGACAAATTTTATTCTCTGTTTTGCAACTTTTTATCTCTATATGAATGGGGAAGTGTTAACACCTTTAAAGGTCAGAACCTTGAGAATGGGCTATCCTGTAAATTTCAGGCTATAGGCAACATTCTTAACTCTAAGCAAAACAATAGAATACAAAGGTTAAAGTAAAAGAAACAGATCTAATATGGAGTCAGATTTGTTCTTCCCTATTACAATACTAATCCAACACAAGCCCAGTAAATTAGAACCTTCAGAAGCAGCCCTCAGCTTGTGGGGTTTTCTTTTAAGTTTTAAAATATTTTTTACATATTTTAATAGTTTTTTATTTGGAAATAGTTGAAGACTGATAAGTTTTAAAAATAGAACAGAGAGTTCCCATCCAGCTTCTCTCATTGATGCCTTACATAATGCTGCTACACTGTCAAAACCAGGAAATTGGTGTTGGATCAATACTGTTAATTCAGGTGCAAACCTTACATGTACTTTTTTTCTTTGGTGTGTAGTTTTATTTTACTTTTTTTTTTTACTTTTTATTTTACTTCCCCAGTTGCCTCCCTGTGGACTGGATCTAATACACAGTGCTGTGAGTTCCCTCTTAATCAGTTAGGGAAGAACTTACCCCTTTCATGGGTATCTTTAAAGACTGACATTTCCTGAAAGGATATATTTCTTAGATAACTCTAATAAATAACTCGATAACAGTGAAAAGGAAAGCCAAGAAACAGTCTGTGGATATTTGTGATTTCTTTTTTCTCTTCAAACACACAGATATTGGGACAGATATTCTGAATAAAGGAGAGCAGTTTCAAGAAGCTGTACTCAAAGAACGTATTGCAAAAGCAGAAGCTGACATATGGGCTAAGGTAAAGGAAGTTGGAAATCAACCTGAATGCATCTTTGTGGTTCTTTCACGTTTTGGATTTGTATGAAAGAGTGGAGTCAGGCAGAACCGACTTGAATGCTGGTGTCTGTGGGACCAGGGTAGCAAGTTCTTCAATTCCGTAGTCTTGGCGTCTTCAAATGTAAAAGAGGAACGGTAATACTCTGTAGGATTATTGAGAGAGTTCAATGAAATAACGTGCCCGGCACACAGTAGGTGCTAAGTAAGAAGTAGAAATCATCAGGCGCTTCCTTCTGTCTAAATTGCCCCTCTGTGTGGATGACTCCTGCCTGCTCCCTTTATTCTCATGGGATTAAAACCTTTTTAAAAAGACATTCTTGGGCTTCCCTGGTGGCGCAGTGGTTGAGAGTCCGCCTGCCGATGCAGGGGACACGGGTTCGTGCCCCGGTCTGGGAAGATCCCACATGCCGCGGAGCGGCTGGGCCCGTGAGCCATGGCCGCTGAGCCTGCGCGTCCGGAGCCTGTCCTCCGCAACGGGAGAGGCCACAACAGTGAGAGGCCCGCGTAACGCATTAAAAAAAAAAAAAAAAAAAAAAAAAAATCTTAAAAAGACATTCTTTTGCAAATGTTTTCTCCCATTCTGAGGGTTGTCTTTTGGTCTTGATTATGGTTTCCTTTGCTGTGCAAAAGCTTTGAAGTTTCATTAGGTCCCATTTGTTTATTTTTGTTTTTATTTCCATTACTCTAGGAGGTGGGTCAGAAAGGATCTTGCTGTGATTTATGTCATAGAGTGTTCTTCCTATGTTTTCTTCTAAGAGTTTGATAGTTTCTGGCCTTACATTTAGGTCTTTAATCCATTTTGAGCTTATTTTTGTGTATGGTGTTAGGGAGTGATCTAATCTCATACTTTTACATGTACCTGTCCAGTTTTCCCAGCACCATTTATTGAAGAGGCTGTCCTTTCTCCACTGTACATTCCTGCCTCCTTTATCAAAGATAAGTTGTCCATATGTGCGTGGGTTTATCTCTGGGCTTTCTATCCTGTTCCACTGATCTATCTTTCTGTTTTTGTGCCAGTACCATACTGTCTTGATTACTGTTGCTTTGTAGTATAGTCTGAAGTCAGGGAGCCTGATTCCTCCAGCTCCTTTTTTCGTTCTCAAGATTGCTTTGGCTATTCGGGGTCTTTTGTGTTTCCATACAAATTGCGAAATTTTTTGTTCTAGTTCTGTGAAAAATGCCAGTGGTAGTTTGATAGGGATTGCATTGAATCTGTAGATTGCTTTGGGTAGTAGAGTCATTTTCACAATGTTGATTCTTCCCATCCAAGAACATGGTATATCTCTCCATCTATTTGTATCATCTTTAATGAAGCAGCTGACAAAGGATTAATCTCCAAAATTTACAAGCAGCTCATGCAGCTCAATAACAAAAAAACAAACAACCCCATCCAAAAATGGGCAGAAGACCTAAACAGACATTTCTCCAAAGAAGATATAAAGAATGCCAACAAACACATGAAAGAATGCTCAACATCATTAATCATTAGAGAAATGCAAATCAAACCTACAATGAGGGCTTCCCTGGTGGTGCAGTGGTTGAGGGTCCGCCTGCCGATTGGGGGGACACGGGTTCGTGCCCCGGTCCACGAGGATCCCACATGCCGCGGAGCGGCTGGGCCCGTGAGCCATGGCTGCTGGGCCTGTGCGTCCAGAGCCTGTGCTCCGCAGCGGGAGGGGCCGCGATGGTGAGAGGCCCGCGTACCGCAAAAAAAAAACTACAATGAGATATCATCTCACACCAGTCAGAATGGCCATCATCAAAAAATCTAGAAACAATAAATGCTGGAGAGGGTGTGGAGAAAAGGGGACACTCTTGCACTGCTGGTGGGAATGTGAATTGGTTCAGCCACTATGGAGAACAGTATGGAGGTTCCTTAAAAAACTACAAATAGAATTACCATATGACCCAGCAATCCCACTACTGGGCATATACCCTGAGAAAACCAAAATTCAAAAAGAGTCATGTACCAAAATGTTCATTGCAGCTCTATTTACAATAGCCCGGAGATGGAAAGAACCTAAGCACCCATCATCGGACGAATGGATAAAGAAGATGTGGCACATATACACAATGGAATATTACTCAGCCTTAAAAAGAAATGAAATTGAGCTATTTGTAATGAGATGGATAGACCTAGAGTCTGTCATACAGAGTGAAGTAAGTCAGAAAGAAAAAGACAAATACCGTATGCTAACACATATATATGGAATTTAAGGGAAAGAAATGTCATGAAGAACCTAGGGATAAGACAGGAATAGAGGCACAGACCTACTGGAGAACGGACTTGAGGATATGGGGAGGGGGAAGGGTGAGTTTTGACAGGGCGAGAGAGAGTCATGGACATATACACACTAACAAACGTAGTAAGGTGGATAGCTAGGGGGAAGCAGCCGCAAGGCACAGGGATTTTAGCTCGGGGCTTTGGGACAGCCTGGAGGGGTGGGATGGGGAGAGTGGGAGGGAGGGAGACGCAAGAGGGAAGACACATGGGGGCATATGTATATGTATAGCTGATTCACTTTGTTATGAAGCAGAAACTAACACACCATTGTAAAGCAATTATACCCCAATAAAGATGTTAAAAAAAAAAAAAAGACATTCTTGTTGTAGTTGTTTATTATTGCTTAATATATAGTAGACCATTCGTTTGTGTAGTGTGTAATGCCCCTAAGTGCCTGTTTTTTCCAAATGCTGCGTCATAGCTGACGCTCCTTTTCACCCCCTCTCCCAGCTCCCCTTCGCTCCAAAGTCCTTGACACTTTGTCCATGCGACTGCCGAGGGCCATGGAGGCAATTTGAGGGTCTTGGGGCTCATGGTCAGATCCCAGACACTTCAGCGATGCAGAATCTCAATTCTCCAGCTCCCACTTCTTCCAGTTAGAGAGAAAATGCCATACGTGACTTCCTAAAGAAAATTAGTGCTCCTTGAGAGCGGGACAACCCACAGTGCTAGAACATTATTTCTCGGTTTCTCTATAAAGTAATCATAGCAAAGAGTGTTGGAATTGCCCAGCATTAGTCCCAGCAAAAGCTTGGTATTAAAGTACTTCGAAAGTACAAAATGCTTCAGTGCAAAGGGTAATAGAAATAAAAATCTTACTAGACATATATCCTTATCAATAATAATAAAATTTAAATTGATTGTGAGTCATTAACTACCCTAACACAAGAGAATGCTTTTGTGAATAATGTACAATTTAAATATAACAATATACAATTTAAATGTGACTAATGTTCTGGGCATTCTCTTGAAATAAAATAATGAAACCTCTTCCTGAAGACCCTGATGCAGGGGATCTGGGATGGTACTCAGCCTCCCTTCTCAGTAATTTCAGGCTTTGTGCATTTTTCCACTTCTCTGTATTTTCCAGATTTTCTGCGATGAGCATACATGACTTTGATAGTCAATCAAGCAAGAAATAAAGTGCCAAAGAAAAAAGACAACCCAGCAGCCTGCAGTAAAGCTCTCCTTAGCAATTCCTGAAACAGTGATTTTAGCCACGGTTTGGGCCGTGTTAGGGCATCTCTGGCTGAGGTCTAGATTGCTATGGGAGGTTTGAGATGGGAACAGAGCCAGTAGTCAGGGGCCCCAGGGTGGTTGCTAGTTTTCATTAAACATGAAAACCTGATACATATTAATAAATGAACTCTTTCAAAGGCAGATGAACGCCAAAGAGAAGCAGTGAAGAAAGCCCTTGAAGAAGCAAATGACATGCACAAAATGAAAATCCAGATTCTGAAAGAGGAACATCAAAAAGATTTACAGGTTTTTATAGTGGCTTGTTTGTTGTCTTTTTAGCGGTACTTTAGTAAAAAGCTCTGGCGTGTTCCATGGAGGTTGGTTGGGAGGCCCAGGATTTTCACACAAAGTATGCTGGACTCCGTGGCAACAGTGATGCATGGGTGCAAGAGAATCCCTTTGACATAATGAAGCATAATGAATGGCCTTTGATATAATGAACCCAAACCTTTATGGGGTTAAGGTATGAAGGAGGCACCCCTGCCTGCCGGACCCTACATCCCTTGCCACTGGCTCTCTTTCCTCCTCTCAGTCCCCTTCTTCTGGACCCTCAAACCTGTATGCACCACACTCCTTCCCACCTTGGGAACTTTGCCAGAATGTTCTTCCTGCACTTCATCAGACATCAGGCATCACTGGTCAAGGGAGACCTTACCTGATCAGCTCTGTCCTGCTAGCCATACACTGTCCTTGTCACCCCGCCCTCTTTAACAGCATCACCACCTAGCACTGGCATAGTAAGTAGATTGGAGGATTGATTACTTGTTGAATATCTGATCACCATCTGCCTGCAGCCTTCATAAAGGTGTGTCTGCCTCGCTACCACCCTTGTCCTGGTGCCAGCATGGTGCCTTGACTTTGTAAATGTGAAAACGGGCTGAAGAGAGGAAGCAGGCGCTTCTCTCCCTTCTCCTGAGCTCTCTGATTGCATCCTTTTTCCTAAGTTTGCATTTACCGCGATGCCAAGAGGGACCTCTGTTTCTCAGGTATTTCCTGCAGGACCAGAGGTCACACAATGAGGGGAACTCTTTCCAGCCTGTAACTTGTTCCAGTACACGACTCTGGGTAGTCAGTAAACTGTCCAGGCAGAGAGACCCAGGGGTTCCTTACACAGTTCAGTCCCAAACTCTGCTCAAAGGAAAAAACAGAACTATTTTCACACGTGGGTCACAGGAGGGACAGGACAGGGCACGATGCAGGTGTGATGATTCCTGGGCAGAGGCTGGAGGGAAAGTGGCAGAAGTGTGGACCCAGGTTTGGCCTAATTCAATAAGAACATAACGAATAAACAGTTCAGGGACCATGGGCCCTTTTGTCTCTCGTTTCAGCCGTGAGCACCTGCCATGTATCAGCTCTGTACCAGGTGAGATTAAATAGACTGTCCTCAGAAAACTTTCTGGCAGGAAAGGGACCCCCACCCCAGGGATCCTAAGGGATGGTTGATCCTCCCTGCTTGGCTCCCTCGGCCATCCCTGATTTCACTTTGAAACGGGAGGAGCGTTTACAGCATGTCCAGATAGGCCTGCTGCTCAGCTAGCTGGGACTGGAACGGCCACACTGGTTCTTGAATAGTGAAATACTCCTCTATCAATTGATAAATCACCACTCCCCGGACCCCTAACACCTTCACTACCCTGGACCTCCCGCAGCCCAGCAATTTGAAGGGGCAACCGTTTCCATGGGGTGGGCCTCTAGGACCCTGTCCTGTGCTGTAGCCAGAGGATCCACATTTTAAATATCACTCCTGGCATTAGGGTGTGATGAGGCAAGGGTAGCTTAGATGTGATGCCTGTTGCAAGGAAGCTTGCCTCCTAGTCTTGCTCTAGGTAATTTGATGGTACCCCATATAGTCTTTGGGTTGAGTTGATGCACTTAGTGTTAAAATAGAAGAAGTCCTAAGAAAGTTTAAAGAGGGAGGTTGACCTTTCCAAATTATTCTAAAAAAGTCTCAGGGACTTTTTTTTTATTATGATGATGAATGAGTGATTTGTCTAAGAGGGATGTGGAGGGTTGTTTCAGCTGTAGGGTCCCCAGACAGACATCGCTATTGCTCCTCAGGGGGTGTCTCTGAACCACCTCCTTAGAGCCTACTTACCTGCAGATTCCTGGGCTCCACCTGACCTACAGAGTCATTGGCAGCGTATTTAACCAGCAGCCCGTGTGATTCTCACGTATATTAAAGTTTGATATAAGCACATATAAAGTCACACATATTCTCTCATATTAAAGTTTGAGATTACCCGTATAGAGAGCAGAAAACCAAGTTCTTCTAGAACCAAACAGCATTACATTCTGGGACGTAGAAATCACCAGGTATTGCTCTTCTGTGATGTTAAGAATTTGGGTGTCAGATGTTTGCTGTTAAATAAAATTTCCAGGTCTTGGCCAATGGACAGATAGGATTTTGAAACGGTGCTAATATTATCTTATTCAAATACAATAATATTAAAAAGTAAATAATAAAATGGAAGCTAAGGGAAAATGAGAGTAGGAAATAGAATGAAGTCAGGTGTGAATCCGAAACTTAGAAATGTCTGTATGCCACAAGGTCCTGTGCAGTTACCATAGCTGGCCCTTGAGCTTTCTGACAGTCAATGCACAGAGGAAAGTGCTATGAATCACCATGTCCATGAGGTAAAAACAAATCCGGTACTCAGATGGCCCAGATCTTCCTCCATGTGATACCTGAGAGAAACTTCTCATGGGGGAGGCATTGTGTAATAAAGGAAGGTCTGTCAAACATCTGCACAGTAAAGAGGATGGATTTTATGAGGCTCTCCAGGTAGAGGCGGATTCACTCAAAATGCATTTCAGTAAAAGTAATTTAACTGGAAGGCTTTCCATTGAGTAAGAACACCACCAAACAGTAGGTCATTGAATTATTTTTTCGTAGCTTTAAATAGGTATTGGACATGCTGTATGAGGCAGTAAAATGATTTTGGTTTTACTAAACCATTACATAAAAGAGGGACAGGGTTTAATTCTCTGAATCCTTGTTCAGAACCCAGTCAAAATAAAGGGCTGGTGTGTCATTTTTAAATTCTGTGATTCAAATAGAAATGTATTATGATAATACATCTATCTAAGGTTCAACCATTCAGCAATCTCAGTTACTGAAAATGTACTTGAAAACCCAGAAATAATCCCTAAGAAGTTAAAATATCCCCTAAGACGTTAAACAACGGCCTCTGACTACAACATAGAGACTCAGGCTTATTACCTGTAGCAGAACCTTCCATTCCCTGCTCAGTGATTGTCTCTGGGAGATAGGGAGGAGGAGGGAGGGAGGAACCTCACTGTCTTATAAGCCTGGACGGCGTTTCTGGAAGGAAAATAAACTGATGAATCTCTGGAAAGACCCCAGCATCACAGCCAGCAATGAAGCGAGAAGCTGGTGGGCGAGAATCCTGCTTTTGTTCCACTGACTCACTCTGTGAAATAACTTATTTTCTTTTGTTTTTATTCTTTTTTTTTGCGGTACGCGGGCCTCTCACTGCTGTGGCCTCTCCCGTTGCGGAGCACAGGCTCCGGATGCGCAGGCTCAGCGGCCATGGCTCACGGGCCCAGCTGCTCCGCGGCACGTGGGATCCTCCCGGACCGGGGCACGAACCCGCGTCCCCTGCATCGGCAGGCGGACTCTCAACCACTGCGCCACCAGGGAAGCCCCTATTCTTTTTTTTTTTTTTTAATTTTTGTTTAATATTGGAGCAGAGTTGATTTACAATGTCGTGTTAGTTTCAGGTGTACAACAAAGTGATTCAGTTATACATATACATGTTTCTGTACTTTATCAAATCCTTTTCCCATTTAGGTTATCACAGAATATTGAGCACCTTTATTTCTTTATGTTCTCTCTTATCCCTGAAACAGATACAAACTGACCTTTAAATGAAAGTTTTGAAACCCCTGGATGGAATTAATTGCCCCTCCTTTCTGGCATGTGTTTCTGTTAAACCACTGGTTGCAGGATGGGGTCTGGGTCTCCTCTGCTAGGCAGCAAGTCCCGAGGCGGATTCCAGCCTCCTTCTGTCTGTAGCATCGGGCCTAGCACTGTGCCTGTCACACCGTGCTGTCGGTGGACATTTCCAGCGATACAGGGTTTTCCTTGGGAGCCTGTTTCCCTCAGGTCCTGGTTTGGCAAGTGCCTCCTCTTTTTACTTGGCTGAAGCCTCCACAGGTCCTTCTACCTTGGCGCAGTGGAGCCCTTGCTCCCATCCCCTTTGTCAACGAGGAAGAGCCCCTCAGCTCGAACGAGCTGGAATGCTCCAGAACGACAGTGGGGACTGGCAGGCAGCTTCCTGTGACTGCGTTTGTGTGCAGTGCTTGCTGCCCGGGCCTCAGGTGTCCTCCTACCCAGCAGACTCTCATAGTCATTATTTCTGCCATTTTCCAGGACTGACTTCCTAAAGCAGTATCATGTTCTGTATTTCTAATCATGGATAAAGGTAATAGGACACTATAGAATATTTGGACAATCAAGAAAAAATACCTGTGACCCAATTACTCTTCTTTTTGCAATTCCTTTACAATATTATCTATATACGTATTTTATGCTAGCTTTTGCATTTCTGATTTTACTTAACATCATTATAAATGAAACTTTTCCATATAGTATACACTCTTCTTTATTTTTTCCTTTTAATAGCCATGTGATATTCCATGGTATGGATATGCCATTCCAGTTTTTTTTCTTTTTCCATTTTTTTCTGTATTCCTTTACTTTTTTAAAAAAAATATTTTTTTATTGAATGAAAGACTAAATTCTATGGTGCTTTACAATATTCAGAAGTTTCACACACATGATTTCATACAACCCCATAATCCCCTTTTTTTCCCCACCCCCTGTATTGCCCCTCCCCCTTCCCTCTCCCCACTGGTAAACATTAGTTAGATCTATATCTGTGAGTCTGCTTCATTTTTAAATACACTCTTCTTTTAAATCATTAGGCTTAACTGGCGTACATTCCATCAGGCAGATGAATTATGATTTGAATAACGTTTTTAAACATCAAAGCTGTAACACCTAAACCTAGTTTTTCTGTTGCTTAAGGAAATGGTATCTAAGACCAAGATCGAGTTGCATCAAAACATGGAGGCAGAACTACAGCGAGAACGCCTGGCTGCCGAGCAACGCATGGTCCACAGGATCCAGAGGATCATGATGGAGTGCCACCAGGAGAAAGTCCAGGCCGTGGAAGAAGCCCGGGCCCAGGAGAGGCACATAGCCCAGGAGGAGATCCAGGCCCAGAGAAGGTACTCCAGGGGGCATCTCTGCAAATCAGTGTCTTACTCTGTCAGAATCAACTTGGAGAAAGGGATAAGGTTGAAGCACATAGGTGGATATTTCCCAGCTTTTGTGTTTTTACATTTTTTTTAAATTTACTTATTTTTTATTTTTATTTTTGGCTGCATTGGGTCTCTGTTGCTGTGCGCGGGCTTTCTCTGATTGTGGTGAGCAGGGGCTACTCTTTAATGTGGCACGTGGGCTTCTCATTGCAGTGGCTTCTCTTGTGGAGCACAAGCTCTAGGCGCATGGGCTTCAGTAGTTGTGGTTTGCAGGCTCTAGAGCGCAGGCTCAGTAGTTGTGGCACACGGGCTCAGTTGCTCTGCGTCATGTGGGATCTTCGCGGGCCAGAGATCGAACCCGTGTCCCCTGCATTGGCAGGCGGATTCTTAACCACTGCACCACCAAGGAAGCCCTGTTCTTACATTTTTATTATGGAATATATCAAACATAGAGAACAATATATAGTGTATTGTAGAATGTGTGTGTGTGTGTGTGCGCACGTGTGTGTGTGTGGTTTAAAGAAAAATAACACGAATACTCAAGGGCCTACCAGCCATCTGAAGGGATTAAAAAGTCCCATGTTCTTCCTCAACTACACTTCCTTCCTTTCCCCCCTCTTGCGAGATAACTACTGTTCTAAAAATTGTGTTTTTCATTCTATATCTCCAGTTTTAGGGACAGAGAGGAATCAAGAAATACTTTTCCACAGACACATATAAGTCAGTCTTCACATTCTCTAGCCCATACCATACACTACTGTGGATGGGTTACTTTTGGTCTTTTTCTTATTACACAAGTCATAATGCTGTAAACGAAGTTGATCTTATGGAAATATAGAGAGCAAAAATTGCGAAGTCCCAACTCACTGCTTCCTACCCCGTCCCTGTCTCCCAGAGACAATCATTTTAAAGAACGGGGTCTGTATCCTTCTGTGCCCTTTTGATGTATTTACAGCCTTATATATGTGCATAATCTGAAATAATTTTTACGTAAATTGGATCATATATATATGTGTGAAAAATACCAAAGGAACCATTTTATAATATGTAATGAACATTTGATGGAATTGGCCAGTTTGAACAGGACAGCAGTCCGGAGCCCTAGTGGCCAAGAGAGAACCTCGGTTTCCAGGTGTTCAGAGACCTGACCAAGCTCATGTAGCTGAAGCAGCAGGACCAAAACTGAAACCTTTGTACTCCACCTCCTGGGCTAGGACTTGTCTCTTGCTTTGCTACTTGAGTTAACAAATCTATTTGTATATAATTAATGGGTAAAATTGTCCTTGTTAGAACTGTTTAGAATAGGGCCAAAGGTAAAATTCTGTAGGGGGTGCAGATAAATAGGAATGAAGCCTGCAGCCGCGGCTTCTTCGGTGGTCCCCCCTTCTTACGCAGGCTGTAAGTCACTGTGAGGCAGAGGAGGAAGAGGAAAGAGGATTTCAGGAGAAAGTTAGAGAAGGCGGTAGCTCCTGTGTGAGTTGTGGTCCAAAGCAGTGGAAGGTGGCTCTCCTCTCCCTCTGCTTCCCACCCTCCATCTGCAGGAGCTCTGTCCATCCTGAAGAAGCCTCTGGGTCCTCTCT
The DNA here is from genome assembly GCF_008692025.1 of Phocoena sinus. Lineage (NCBI taxonomy): Eukaryota > Metazoa > Chordata > Mammalia > Artiodactyla > Phocoenidae > Phocoena > Phocoena sinus. Next base: position 69,470,933 of record NC_045774.1, on the reverse strand, counting down.
TCACACACACCGGCAGCCTCCTGCTTCCTCCTTCCCTCTTTCGCTTTTGTCCCCCTTTGGCCCTTTCCTCTGTTAGGTTCAACAGCCACCTTTCATTAAGCCAGTTGACTAAGATTAGGGAACTGCCATGCCTGTTATTTAAGTATATCCATCTAGAATGTCCATTTTGTTATTGATGTGTTCCAAGTGCCTGATGGAGAACCTAGCGCATGGTGGGTGTTCTTTAAATAGTTATCAAAGGTTCAAGCTTGTTCCAGTCAGCTGAACCCACTTTGCAGCACACCAGGTCTTATTTCGAGACATTGCTAGATTCCAGTGTTCTTTAGAGCATTTGCAGAAATTAATATATGGAGAAGGGCCACTGTTGAGAATTCCACTGTGGATCTCTTACTTGGCTATAAACTTTCACTCAAGACTTCAGAATACTTACATATTGTGACAAATTTGTTAAATGCTCAAAACTTTCTTTGTGGGTTGAGGTGATTGAGTTCTAAACAGATTATCTAGGAGACGCTGTACTCTTTCTCTTAAAGGTAAAAAAAAGAAAAAAGAAATAAACATCTTGCTCGGAAAGGTTCTAAGTATTTACTTGCCCAAGGCAAAGGCATGACTGAAGTGGCTGCTCAGGAATGTGTGTGGTGATGGCTGTAATTCCTGGTGACAGCTGCCCTTTATTCCACACTAGAACATGCAAGGCCCTTTGTATGCTTCTCATTGAATCCTCATATCCCTTCCTGGGGGATTCAGTCATCTTTCGTATCTTCGGATGAACATACTGAGTCTTAGAGAGGGACTAAGCAACTGCCCAAGGTCACCTGGAGAAGATACAAACCCTGGTGTGTATGATACCGAAGCTTGTGACCTTCCCTTACGCCACCCTGCTCGCTTCACCAGGGTTCCTCAAGTGCCTTCTGGGGCTGTGGTTCTGAGCTCGGGCACTGAGGAATAAGGCTCTTGCCTCAATATTATGTGAAGTAACTAAAGCACAGCTGTCCCCTTTGAGCAAGGCTAGAGGGACTTGTGCAAAGAACACATGGGTGCTGGAGGAGTTCTCGGTCCTGGAAAGATCAAGCAAAGAGTGTGTGGGCTGTGTGGTGAGATGGGTTTCTTGGAGGAAGTTAGTCTTGGTTTGGGCCCTAGAGAGAAGGGAGGAGGTCCCATTTGTGAAGGACTGAAAAGAGTGGGGACAGCATGAGCAAACACATGGAGGGGAAGGTGGGGAGTTTAACGAGGCGGAGCTACGGGAAGTTGGGAGCATTAATACCCCAGAGATACAAACGCGCTGCTGAAGGTTGGACTCTGGAGATGCCTCCTCTCCTCCCCGCCCCGTCTGATGTCTACCGCCCCAGCTTGGGTAGCACTAATCCTCCCGCAGACCAGGTGCAGTAGGTTCCCAGCGTCTCGGGTGGAACATCAGAATATATTTTCCTTATAAGCACACTGGTTATGGCTAATTAAAATAGTGCTAAGAGCCCTGTAGTTCAAGTGAAATAGCTCATTGTGGGCTCACCTGGCAAATGATCTGCTACGTTCAGTGTTTCTCCAAACATTGGATGCACAAATGAATTTTGGAAACAGATCCCTGCGTAACTTAGGAATTGCCTATGGAGAAATGAAGTGTTGGTTTTTGCTGTACCGACACTGGGAAAATAACTGGCGAAAGTTGGAAAGGACATTTAAAAAAATATCAGATCCCTTTAAGCGAGAACAGATTTCGGTAGTAAGGAGTTTAAAGGGGGCTGTCATGGAGGGTGGGAGCTGGTGTCATCTAAGGTACACTTTGAGCAGATGTACCTGAGATCAGCTCTGGTGGAGCTTTTTAGTCAGCCCCTTAGATGGACACCTCCTCTGTGTGGGTCCAGAGAAAACCAGGTTGACCTAGTAGGAAGCTCACACCTGCTTGTGATGGAGCCGTGGTTCTGGAGAAGGGGTGTAACTTCCTCCTTGGGGATTTGGGGCCGGCTCAAGGAAATGCCTTCCAGTGCCTTCTGATCTAAGCCCCATGGGCTCTGATCATCATCTCCACAATCTCACCAACATCCTAAAGTTATAAATCATCAGCCTGAATCCTAAGGTTGTGTAGACGCACCTTCTGAACACTATCTATGCCTCTATTGTCCTGTGACCTGGGCTGAGAATCAGGAACTTGGTTTTGATTCCTCTTCTTTCTGTAGCCCCTAAATCCTAGCAATAACGGATTCTGGCACTTGTGACTTTGTAATATTTCTTGGATTTCCCCCTTTCTCTCCTTCTTCCTATCCCTTTCTCTTTCATCATTAATTTAGATCATTGTACACTCAGAATGTTACAAAATAGTACAAATTGGTCTCTCTACTTCACCCAACTCGGATTCAGTTTACCTGATATTATCAGAATAACAATTCTAAAATGTTATTTTCAGTGTGTTGCCCTCCTGATAAGAAATGTATAGTGATCTCTTATGCTATTGAAGCAGGCAGTGTTTTCTACTGAAGGGCAGGAACTCTCCGATTTGCTCCATTGTGTGACATTGAACAATAACTGTCTCCCCAAGCCTCACTTTCTTCACCTGTTACACAGGAATAATAAGAGGTAATAAATACAAATAGAACCGGCTTCAGTGGGTGAAAATTAAATGAGATATAGTGCATGTAAATTGCTTAGCACAGTCCCTGGGACACAGTAAGTACTCAATAAATGGTGACCCTTTTTATTAATAACGGATATAGCCTAGTTGGTGGGAGAGGGAATGAGAAAACTAGCATAGCAGCTGGAGAGGCTCAGGACAAATGATGTTTACCTCCAGATTGGGAAAATCTGTCAGGTTTGAAAGTCAAGTTGAAAGAATCAGAGACAATGAGAAAACTGCACCTTGGAGGGTAGAAGCTGGGGTAAGTCTTGGAAGGACTGTATTAGACTAGGAGGCAGAGAGGGGAGGGTTTTTATTAACAACCATAAATACTCGAATTCAACATTTGTAGGTTTTTTAATCCTCAAATCTTTAGAGGTTCTATTCCAACTAGGTGTCAGGAGGAGATATCCACCAGAAGTGTATCTCAGTGGCTAAGAGATTTGCCCTGAACCCAGACTGCCTGGGTTGTAGCACTTGTTTTGCCACTTTTTCTAATTAAGTGAGATTGAGCAAGTTGCTTGACCTCTCTGAGCCACAGTTCCTCATCTATAAAATGGGCCTCATAGACTGAACTGCCTCGTAGACTTGTTTGAGTAACCCTTGAGTTAATATATTAACCATTGAGTTACTGTTGCGTTTATAGTTGGCTGCTATAAATTCTATATAATTGTATACATTATAACCAGAGGCCTATGAATTTATTCAGCAATGTTTCTCAAAGTATGGTCCCAGACCCTTTCAGCAGGTCCCCAAGGTCGAAGCTGTTTTCTTAATAGTACTAAGATGTGATTTGCCTTTTCACTCTATCTCATGAGTATGTAGTGGTGTTTTCCAGGGTTTTATGTGTGATATCTCAACAGATTGAAATGAAACGAAAATCTAGCTTTTTTTTTCTATTAAGCCAGACAGTAAAGAGTTTTGCCACAAATGTAAAATGATGCCGCTTTTCTCACCAAAAGTTTTTTATTTTTTTAATTTTTATTATTTATTTATTTTTATCTTTGGCTGGGTTGGGTCTTCGTTTCTGTGCAAGGGCTTTCTCTAGTTGTGGCAAGCGGGGGCCACTCTTCATCGCGGTGCACGGGCCTCTCACTGTCGTGGCCTCTCTGGTTGCGGAGCACAGGCTCCAGACGCACAGGCTCAGTAGTTGTGGCTCACGGGCTTAGTTGCTCCGCGGCATGTGGGATCTTCCCAGACCAGGGCTCGAACCCATCTCTCCTGCATTAGCAGGCAGATTCTTAACCACTGCGCCACCAGGGAAGCCCTCACCAAAAGTTTTTTGATTTAGCAAAAATATTTTTCCTACGAGGTAAGTGTTTTATGTTAATGTTTAATGGATTTATCGATACTTCACATGAATTTATAAATGTTTGTTAAATGTCTGACATTTAACTTTTAAAACTGTTAGGGTCACTAGATATAACCCCATATGAACAAAAGTTCTTTGAGTTTCTTGGTCATTTTAAGAGTGAAAAGTGATCTTGAGACCAAAAAGTTTGAGACTTCTGTCTTAGAGTATTGCTCAGATAGAATCAAGAATAGGGCTAAACTCACCCTGTGAGACAGTTTCCTCCCCTCTGGCTATAGATGAGTAGCTGGGTTGATATATAGAAATACTTTCTCTAGGGGTTTGGAAATCTGAGCCTATTTCTTCATTTTTTTTTAGAACTCTGCATTCATATTTTTCTGACTACAGTGGACTCGAGTCCCTAAAGTTAGCGTTAGACGCTAGACTAGTGGCCTCGCCCTAGCCCACAGTGGGGAAATCAATGTGCACCTTCCCTGCTCTGAAAAATATTTTTTTATTGTTAACATCTAATCAAAGCTCATCTCTACCAGCCTGTCTCAGACTGGTGACTCATGTAAACCATGAAAGCATTTCTCCTACATCTGCGGTGAAAGACAAAATCTTTTTTTTTTGGTGGCTAATCCATCTAACTATTAATATTCAACCCTTGTTCCTCTCTGTAGAAAGGCCATGGAGGAACTTCGGAGAGCTGGTGTCACAGTTACGAAGGATCAAAAGAACAGTGTGAGCCAACTGATAAAGGAAAAAGAACATGAAATGAACGTCTACTATTGCATGGCTCAGAAACAGAAGCAAGAAGAGATTCAGAAAGTGCTTCAAGAAGCAGAGAAAACACATCAGGCCATGCTTGGAAATGTGATGGACAAACTGCTTAGCACTCAGGGGAAGCTGCTGTCTATGGCGAAGCAACTGGAAATCATGACAAATTGGAAAGATTTCCTGGAGGAGGAGTTACAGGAAACCAGGGTAGCGTTTCAAAAATACATCAATTATACGTTTCCAAAGCTCTCACCGGGACATGCAGATTTTATTCTGCCAGAAAGAAAGAAAATACCTTCCAGTCTTATTACTCAGGAGAGCCAAGCAACTCTTGATTAGAAGTCTTCATCTGAAATGGCACTACAAAAGACATTGTTCTAAAGACTAAATAAATCCACTCAAAAACCACTTATCGATCCCCGGTTATGTGCAGCGGACTAGTGAGCTGTGAGCATTTTGATGGAAAACCAAAATATGCAAAAGCACATTCCAGGCTACGTTGAGGTTCCAAGTCTGATGGAGGAGAGATAACAGTGAGAGGGGTCAAAACTGACTAGGAGGGAAAAAGATTTCTTGGAAGTCTAAACATACTTCTGTATCTGGCTTTACTCACGTTTACATCAGACATTTAACTATTTTAGTATTTGTTGCAGTTAAAAAACAGTAAAGGGACATGTTCTTAGATGGTTTCCGTTGTGGAGAGGTGTGTCTAGTAATCCAGTATGTCTAGTAATCTAGTCTAAAGATTATTATTTTGTGAACTGCAATAGCTTTGTAGGAAAAAAAGCAGTGTTTCTCAGATTCAATAGGATAAAACTTAAATTCTGGGAAGCCTATATAAAATAATTCAGAAAGGACTATCTTATATTTGCCATTTGTGAAAGAAAAATATGTCTTTAGAGGTCAGATTCCTTGCCTCAGGGATGGGGAGTCCCCTTATGTTTATACCCAAGCCCAGGAGTGCTTGGAACTCATCTCTTTTAGGTCAAAATGCAGAAAAGCATTCTGTACCGCAATGCTCAGGGCCAACAAATGTCAACATCTACTGAATTAAAATGGAAGAAAACCCAAGCCATAAAGACTGCCCCCCAAAAATCTATCCACTTTAATGTAGCATCCTTAAATTATTAATCACCAACTTATATTGGTGGCTTTAAAATTAAGTACCTGGAAAGCCGTTTTCAGTAAATTAAAAAGTGCTATTGTCAAGCAGGCCTTAGGTGGATTTGTTTACATTGACTGGTCTGGGATTTCCTAATGATAAAAGTAGTGATTTGTCTACAACTGCATAATGGACTACTCTCTCCTAGTGCTTAGCTTCCTGATTCTGCAGGACTACTGCGGTCCATACTAATCGATTGCCTAGGGGCTGGAAGTCAGAACATTTATACAGTACTTTACACTGCCTTTTCCAGCACGTTCTTCTCATAGCAGTCAATGGGATAAGCAGGACGGGGGGGTTGTTAGCCCATTTTGACAAATGATAACATGAAAACTACTATGTACGTATTTACATGCATGAAGTACTTTTTTTAAGTTGAAGTATAGTTGATTTACAATATTGTGTTAGTTTCAGGTATACAGCAAAGTGATTCAGTTATATATATATATTTTTTCAGATTATTTTCCATTATAGTTTATTACAAGATATTGAATACAGTTCCCTGAGCTATATGGTAATTCCTTATTGTTTATTTTATATACAGTAGTGTGTATATGTTAATCCCATACTCCTAATTTATCCCTCCCCCCACCTCTTTCCCCTGTGGTAACCATAAGTTTGTTTTCTATGTGAGTCTGTTTCTGTTTTGTATATAGCTTCATTTGTATTATTTTTTAGATTCCACATATAAGTGATATCATATAATATTTGTCTTTCTCTGTCTGACTGACTTCACTCAGTATGATATTCTCTAGGTCCATCCATGTTGCTGCAAATGGCAATATTTCATTCTTTTTATGGCTGAGTAATATTCCATTGTGTATATACCACATCTTCTTAAACCAATTGTCTGTTGTTGGGCACTTGGGTTGTTTCCATGTCTTGGCTATTGTAAATAGTGCTGCAGTGAACATTGGGATGCATGTATCTTTTCAAATTAGGCTTTTCATCTTTTCCGGTTATATGCCCAGGAGTGGAATTGCTGGATCATATGGTGATTGTATTTTTAGTTTTTTAAGGAACCTCCATACTGTTTCCATAGTGGCTGCATCAATTTACATTCCCAACAGTGTAGGAGGGTTTCCTTTTCTCTACATGGGAAGCACTTTAAAAACCTTAATATTTAATCCTCACAATGACTTTTGAAAGTAATTATAACTGCCCCCAATTTATAGGGAGGGAAACCGAGGCTCAGGGAGATTCAGTAACTTTCTCCAGGGCACACAGCTAGTGACAGAGAGGGAATTCAGAATATGACAAGGCACAGGCAGATGGTTACATGAGAGAGACCTGGGTTTCGCAGACTTGAATAGATAAGAACAGCAGCTGGCACTGGGGAGTGCTAGCATGCACCAGCCATGCGTACACAAGTGGACTCATTCATGTTCGCAGCAGGCTGTGAAAGGTAGGAACCATTAACACAGGCACAAACAGGTCAAGTCACTTTCTCAATGTCATACAGCGAGGAAGGGTCAGAGCCATTTTCAAATCCACAGAGTCAGTCTTCAGCCCACGCCTTCCGTCATTATTTTTGTTCAGATGTAAAGGCCTTGGTGCCTGGTTGGTTGACTCTGCAGGTGTGTGTCTTCGTGGCTTCTCTAATGAGGACTGGAAGGACGTGGTCTGTCCTCTACGTCAGGCATCGTTTTTGTCCCTTGTAGAAGTGAAAGGAAGTTGTACCTAGGATTGTGTGTCTGAGTTATTGGAGTCATTCACCAGATTCGCAGCTGAGCACAAGGAAGGAAAGCAGAAGGAAAGCATCTTCTGAAGACATTCACTTCATGGCCACAGTGAAGGTGTGTCTTTTGGTATCAGTGATACAGTGCGTAGCATAAAAAGAAAGCAGGCGACTTAGTTTTGGTTTGGAAAAAGGAATCTAGTTTCTCAGGCTTCAACCAGATTGGAATAAATTATCCGTGTTTTTAGTATTTTCCTTGTTTATATTGATACTTCACCCTCAGCTCCCACCCCAATCCCAACGTTAGCTCTGTTAGGGTTTTTAAAGTAATGTGGATGCTTCCGATAAGGGCAGAGTTAGAGATCTTGTTACTGTCCTGATCCCAGCTTGACCTGCCCACCAGAGGACTCCTCCCTCTGCTTCCCCACAGTGCTAATCAGCCCTCTTGTTGTAGGGGTGATCGCAGGGGGTTCTGTCAGGACAGATTGACCTGATCCCAGAACCCCACTTGCTTTTTGCCTTAGAGCCTAGAGTCAGCACGAACCACGGAGGGGAGGGGACCTCTTCTGTCCTCTGTTCTCATTCTGCTCTGCCTGCCCCAAGGCCAATTTGAAGAAACAGTATCTTTACTCTTACCCAAATCCTAAACCTTGATCACTTCAAGGCACAGTTCTTTCTAGCTTGAATGTCTCCAAGATGATATACCCCTGAGAATTAAAGTTCAAAGTGAATGGCTAATCTGCTCTAAAGGGCAGAAAAAGCTGATAGTAAACTAAAAATGAGACCTCCCTCGTATTTCCACAGTCCCATGTACGGAGCCTCTCAGCAGTCTCTTTTATTTTTTATTTTTAAAATAAATTTATTTATTTATTTATTTTTGGCTGCATTGGGTCTTCGTTGCTGCGCGCAGGCTTTCTCTAGTTGCGGTGAGTGGGGGCTACTCTTCGTTGCGATGCGCGGGCTTCTCATTGCAGTGGTTTCACTTGTTGCGGAGCGCAAGCTCTAGGTGCATAGGCTCAGTAGTTGTGGCTCGCGGGCTCTAGAACTCAGACTCAGTAGTTGTGGCGCATGGGCTTAGTTGCTCTGTGGCATGTGGGGTCTTCCCGGACGAGGGCTCGAACCAGTGTCCCCTGCATTGGCAGGTGGATTCTTAACCACTGCGCCACCAGGGAAGCCCTCAGCAGTCTCTTGTTTCCATGACACTGATAAGGATGATCCTTGTGGATAAAAAAAAGAAACAATGGAAAATACAGCAACGACCACTGACTGAGCATCTGCTATGTATCAGCTATGGCACTAAATTCCTTACTAAACCTTGTCTTACTGAAATCTCACAGCAACCCTGTAAGATGCCTCCTATTACCCCCATTTTGAAAATTAGGAAACTGAGACTCAGAGAAGGAAAGTCGCTTGTTGAAAAATGACAAATTGTTTGACTGCAGAGCCATGTGTTTTCCACAGCTACAGCACAGAGCCTAATTTAGTGCCTGTGTAAACACTGAGTAGGCGTCAGGGGTGCACTGCTTTCAAAACACATTGGAATTGTAGCAGGCAAGTCTGAATTACTGTGCAGTACCCTTGCTCTTCCAGTGGGCATGGGCTGGGAGCCAAGAATTGATCAGCCTTCCCTGAATGTGCTTGAGGAACCCTCCTGATGCGGAGCCCAGGGAAGAATTTATGGAGGGGCATAACCCAGAGCTCCCTCTCACCACGCAGGTGTCGAGAAGGGCAGAGTCCCTGGCGGGTTCTGGAGACAGAAGCTCAAAGGTGAGAATTGCAATGTCAAGTGAAAAATTGAAAGTGAGGTATGTCTTTGAAATCTCAGTGGGACACTTATATTTTCTAACAAAATCTGATTGAGACTAAGTCAGGCTATTTTCAAAAAGAAAGATTCCCTGAGTGAACCAATTTTTAGTATAACTTGTCTTGAGAACACTTAGTAACTCTCCTGGTACCAATTACTGAGTACAATACCTAGAAAAGCCACTCTAGATCTTAGATACTAAGCCCCATGCAAGTTATTAAAATTGTAACCATTTTGGAAAGTTACTTTTAAAAGAGCTTAGGGAATTCCCTGGCGGTCCAGTGGTTAGAACTCGGTGCTTTCACTGCTGGGGCCTGAGTTCGATCCCTGGTCAGGGAACTAAGATCCGGTAAGCTGCGAGGCGCGGCCAATAACAAACAAACAAAGAGCTTAAAGTGCATTTTTCTTAGTTGTCTTAGAGGCTTCCTGTACAGTAGGAGTCTGTGCAGCTCCCATGGTTTCTGATATTTAGGAAGCTATGTTAATTCCTGGAGGCCATCTGGGAACTTAATTTGAGGACCCTAAGAAATTACTGTAGTTAAATTTTATAGAAGTCATTCCACCAAGAAAAGAACCTTGTTTTTAGAGACGGGAGACCTGTGGGCTGGGAAACAGGTGCCTAGCATCCCTAGGTGAGATGGAGAAGCTACCTCACCCCCACAGCAGTCACAAAGCACAGGTCGGGCTATTTAGTAATCACTGGGCATTTATGTGACAAAGAAGGCACTCTGGTACTGTCTTTCTCTAACCTTGATTCCATTTGACCTATTTACAGCCTGCATATTCTAGCTTTGGGGGCCTTTTTTTCACTGACATCATGTAGACACTATTTGACAAAACAGGTTTGTTTACAGAACAGAGGGTTTTGACATTCTACTGCCTCTAATAAGCTCTCCTTTCTGCTTGGCTGAGATCACTCAGAAGAGGAAAGAAGAAACCGTTGCCTTTTGTGTCCAGTTATTGGAAGCCAGGCCATGCGTGAGTGCTTCACCTGCGTTATTCAGCTCCTGCCTCACGGCAACCAAGTATCATATTCTCACGAAACAAGGAGGAAGCAGAAAAAGAGCCCAAATGGTCATTTTCCTAATGCATATTTATCTTTTTTCAGAGAAAAATATCATTCTCATAAGCACAGTAACAGCCTTCCCCTAATTACTTATTTGCCAAAACAGATTGATATGACCGTTCATAAGACAATTCATGGCAAAGAGGGATATGATAATGATTGCCTCAGCCTAACAAGGATTTATCCACTAAAGCGGAATGCTTCACTCCTCAAAAAAATCATAAAGTTCTACGAACAAGGAAGAACTACTAAGTGACTGTTAAGTAAACCATCAGAATTGTCTGTCCAAGACCATATGATTCTTTTTTTCCATTGGAAATGGAATTCATTGCCTTAGGTCTTTTTAAATAGTGTACTATTACTGTTGGGGCTGGCTCTGTGCTTGAAAACCAGTTTATTTATAACCTGTTACAAGTGCTATATCTGTTTGCAGTTAAGAAATGCAGAATTCAAAGTGACCTCCTAGCTTGTAAGCAAACTGAGATTCATTGTCCCTCTTCTCTAAAAAAAATGAGTTAATGTGTCCAGAAACTAACTCTAGTAAAGTGGGGTTTAACATTAAAAAAAAAAAATTCAAGCACATCGAGGTTGGGTATTCCGCATCGTCACTCCATTTGAAAAGTGCAGACGCATTCAACGCATTACCATCTGATTCCAGCTAGCAGGATTGAAAACAAATGGTTTTACTCTAGTTGGTTCTAAATAGAAACACTTTAATATTGAATTGAATGAAGTTCAAATTATCCTTTTCTACATAGCAACTGCATGTTAAGTCTTAAAATTAGCAAGGATTCGAGTTTAGCGATCTGCCTTTCCTTACTTTTAACCATATGTGATATTTCCTATTTCTCATAGCACTCTTTCCATCTGCTTTGGCTGTCTGTTTCCTACCACTGGACTTTAAGATCCACTGGACTCTCTCTGCTGAGGACCCATAACAAACTCCAGGACCAGGTAGTATCCTTGACATATCACTCTATGCATAAGTATTTCCCATCCCCTCTCCCCCCACTCAGTATTCCCAAGGAAAGCTATTTCTATTATTGGTCCATTTGAAGGATTATCAGTTAATTACATAATAGAACGTATCCATAGAGTTATGCATTTCAGCTAGAAATCTACATATCTCTAGAAGCTCTACAATCTGTTCTAAAGAATCTACATCTCTAGAAATCATAGAGATGTATGGGATATTAATTATTGATTTTGTTTATTCAACATGCAGTAGGAAGCAACCTACTGTATACCAGGTGCCGTGTTAGATGCTCGGGTTCTTGGTACATGAAATAGGTAGTGGTCCTTACTCTTAGAGAAGTCAGCTAAGTGGGTAGAAGGATAGTGAGTACATGCATTATAACACTGTCGAGGGCTGGAGAAGTAGCAATAATGGGCTCACAGATCATTTTCTGACGTCATGTCATGTTGTACTGCCAAGGCAGTAATATCTGCCATCAGTAGCCTGCTAGCCAAACTGGTATTCTTGCTTTGTGCTTAGTCCTGTCCACATTTGTGAAGGAACAGCTTGATTTAAATTTTTTTTTTTCAGCAAAGTGGGTTCTACAATCTCAAAGATAAATTTCCCTAGTTCTCATATGGTTTTGTTCTTCTTGAGGTTGTTAGGTGGCCACTAGTAGATGGTTGTTTCCCCTGTCGGTTCAGGCCAACAGCTTCCTACTTGACAAAATACCATCTCTGAGTTTTCTGGAATACAAGGAAATTCCAGCCTCTTTGTCAGAGGCCTCAGGAAGACACAAAAGACAATGCTACAACTGCTGTCACCCATTCCAGGGAGTCCAGAGTCATGGTCTGGCTTCATACTCTCTGGTCTCACAGATACACTCAGTGGACTTTGGCCAGGGAGCATCCCCCAAGTAATGGGACCATTGTGGGAATAAACCTCACTGTTCTATTGCTGAGGAATTTAGGCAAGCTGCTCAGGGAGAATGACACTCTAGAAGGGTGTGACCAAGTCACTCCTTGGGTCTCATCTCCAGGCCTTTTCTTTGCCTCGTTCAGTCATCAACATGAGACTGATTGCCTGAAAAGACTTCTTGACAAACAAGTAGTATTTGGTAACTGTTAGTTATTTTTATTTTTCATCCCTACAGAAATGAGATCACAAGTCATATATGGCTCTGCGTTTTTCATGCAGATCCTATAGCCACTGATTCTAATTTTTAGAATGTACCAATTTTATTAATTTTTATTTCTTCAGTATTTTATGGATATATATATATATATATATATATATACACGTGGATGTGAATTATAGTCTACTGCTTGTAGATTTTAAAGTATATTTAGTCAGTGGTGAGTAGAACTTTATTTTAGCTTTAAAAATTTAATCTTATGAGAGGCCTGCTGACATTTATTTTAAAGTTGTTTTATTCAGTTCCTTTTTTCTCTTGCACCCTGTGGCGTATGTTTATTGACTACAGATGTTAAGCACTTTGCTAAGGAACAGAAAGCTGCAAGATAGAATATGTACTTCACCTGAGTGGGTGCATAGAAACCAGCCGTGTGTCTGAATCTTTAAAAACTCAGGTGGAAGGTATGCTTACAAGTTTAAAGGTCAGCATCACAACATACAGACTTGAATTGGAATGACTGCAAGATAGTTTCAGGATTATAAAACTTCTATGTGAAAGAAGTTAATAAAAGGCGTATTAAGGTAAGTCCCTTATAATTATGATTTTGAACAAACTGCTTTAAATTATGCTATAGCATGGAAAAAACAAAGGGATATAAGGGTCGTGGGGCTCAGAGCCTAGGACAACAGCCCAGGGCAGCCATAAAGATGAAACTATGCGTGCTCCTGCAGCCAGAAGTCCAGCAAGAATTAGCTCAGAGACAAAACAGGAAAAGACTTTTTCAATGATTTCAGGACAGTAACGGTAATAGCTAGGATTGGAATTGGAGAGTGTGAATGTAATTGGAACCCACCAAAATACTTCAGGGTTGCTGTTGTTACTGTTGTTTTTGACCTTGGTCTTGGCATTGTTTGAGAGGTAGTAGACAAGCTGATTCTAAATTTCAGGTGGAGGGAATATATGTATACATATAGCTGATTCACTTTGTTGTACAGCGGAAACTAACATAACATTGTAAAGCAATTATACTCCAATAAAGATATTTAAAAAAATAAATTTCAGGTGTAAAATTAAGCAGCAAGAATTTTTAGGGATATTCTGACAATAAATGCAATGATGGGGCACTAGCCTTTTCACTCTATGCCATTAGAAACTGAAAAAGTAGTCCTGGGGCATGAACAGACACAAGAATCAATGGCACAGAATACAATTTAAGAATAAAATGTAAAGGTATAGGGAAGACTTAGGGGTGTTGTTCCAAAATATGGAACATTCAATTTCAGATCTCTTTTAATGTCACTTATTAATTTAACATAAGACAAAAATGGCATCTTGAAATAGTGAAGATGCCTCATTTAAATAATGGTTTGGAGGTAACTAGATAGTCAATGAGGGCAGAGATGATTGAATCCTATCTTACAGTTCATCAAAATATATTCTAGGTGGACCAAAGGTTTAAAAGTAAAAGCAAAACTGCAAAAATATTAGAAGTCATTTGAGAATGTTTAAATAAATCAGATTGAGGATAGCCTTTTATGTTTGTCATAAAGCCCAGAAGAAAAAAGTATTAATAAAAATGATAAATTCAAGTTCGTTAAAAACTTTTAAAAAATCTGCTAGGCCAAAAATCATAAGCAAGGTCAAAAGACAAACCACAAACAAGAGAAAAAATATTTCCATTTCCTGTTTAGGCAAAGAGCTAATTTCTCTACTATATAGATAACTTCTAGGAATCAATAAGGAATGGATCAACAATCCAATAGAAAAATAGATGAAAAATATAACTAGAAAATAGAAAAAGAATCAAACATCATTTAAATTTATGAAGAAATGTTCTAATCACTCAAAATAAGAGGAATGCAAATTAAAACTTCATTAAAAATTCATTTTCTACCTATCAGACTAGCAAACATAAGAAATTATAAAACTTTGCTGGTAAAAGTGTGAGAAAACAAACACTCTCATACATGGCTGGAGGGAACATAAATTAGTACAAGTTCTATGGAATTCAATTTGGCAATACCTATTATAATTAAAAAGCATATACCCTTTGACCCAGCAATTCCACTTCCAGGAATTTATCCTACAGATACTCTTATACATGTAAAATAATATATGGACCAGATTGTCATTACAGTATTATCTGTAAAAACAAAAGACTAGAAACAATAGAACTGGTTATGTAAATTATGGTACATCTTTCCAGTGCTGCAATTCCAATGAAATAATAAGCTTCCATAAAAAAGGAGAAAAAAGTGTATGTGCTGATAAAATCTTCCTAGACTTCCAAGATATATTTGTTGAATGAATGAATATGTCATTAAGTGAAAAGTTTCTAATGATATGCATAGTATACATCTATGTATACATTCACCTGTTCAACAAATATCTTTGAGCATCTGCTATGTGTCAGGCATCACACTCCACACTTGGGATGTGTCCATAGCAAAACAGACAAAGATCTCAACCGTAGTGGAGCTTACATTCTGTTAAAGGGGACCATCAGTAAATGACAAATGTGAACATAATATAGTATATCCGAAACTGGTACGTTCTATGGGTAAAAATAGAGCAGAGCATGGGAGATCGGGGTGGGGGGGCTGGGGGAGGGGAAGAAGATAACGTGCATTGTTACAAACAGCGTGGTCAAGTTGGGCCTTAGAAGGCAAAATTTGAAGAGACTTGAAGGAGATGAGGGGGTTTGTGGAGAGGATCTGTGAGAAGAGTGAGGAAAAGGCCCTAAGGCAGGACTGTGTCTGCTGTGCGCTGGGAGCAGCAGAGAGGCTGGGCAGAGTGAGCTGGAAAGAAGAGGAGGAAAAGGTTCGGAAGATGATGGGAGGCTGGTCCACGCAGGGCCTTGTAAGGAGGTTGCCTTTTATTCTGCATGAACAGGGAACCATGCAGGGTTTGGAGGTACAGTGTGGCATTTTATGGCTTACATTGTAAACGGATTCCTCTTGTGCTCTGTGGAGACTAGGCCGCGGGAGAGCCGGATGGAGGCAGCAAGAGCGTCGGGAGCCCTGGAGGGCAGTGATCCTGCCGAGAGGGGCCGTTGACTGCCACCTGGGAGACAGCAGAGGAGGTGGTGGCAAGAGGCCAGATTCTGGAAACATTTTCAAAGTAGTGAGTAGGCTTTCCTGACAGACTGGATGTGGCTGTAAAAGAAAGAGAGGGGTTAGGGACGACTGAGCAGCCCGAAGGCTGGGGTCGTGATGGACTGGATGGGAAAGCTGCAGGGGAAGCTTTCTGGGGGGAAAAGAGCAGGAATTCAGTTTGAACATGTTGAATTTGAAACATCTGTTAGACATCCAAATGACTGTTTAATCTATATCATCTCTAGATGGTACATAGAGCCATGAGTACGGATATGTTATTATGTGTTTGTTTGTGTATGTATAAAATACCTCTTTTCTAGACATATACAAAAATCTGGTCATTCTGGTTGCCTGTTTAGGAGAGAATTGAGTGGCTGGGGATCAAGTGTTGAATGGAGCCTTAGCTTTCATTGTACATCAGTTTAAACCTTTTAACTTTGAACCATATGAATATATTATAGTAACAATTAATATAATGTTTAAAAATAATAAAAATTACAAGCCATATTATAAAACTCCTACATAATGTTGCCTAAACGTTTTTTTCCTCGTTGTTAAAAAAAAATTTTTTTTAATGTTGAGAAAAGGATAGGTTAGTTTTACTGATTCCAAAGACATTTATTGAACCTCTATTATTTATGATACTGAAAATTTTTTATTTTATTTATTTATTTTTGGCTGTGTTGGGTCTTCGTTGCTGCACGCAGGCTTTCTCTAGTTGCAGCTAGCAGGGGCTACTCTTCCTTGTGGTGCACAGGCTTCTCATTGTGGTGGCTTCTCTTGTTGCGGAGCATGGGCTCTAGGCGCTCGGGCTTCGGTAGTTGTGGCACTTGGGCTCAGTAGTTGTGGCACACGGGCTTAGTTGCTCTGCGGCATGTGGGATCTTCCCAGACTAGGGCTCAAACCCGTGTCTGCTGCATTGGCAGGCATATTCTTAACCATTGCACCATCAGGGAAGTCCTAAGATACTGAAATTTTAAAAAAATTAACAAGATATGGTCTCTTTTTAAAAACAATAATGTGTTAAATTTGAATGGAATCTGCCTGTCTGTTGGAACTAATTAGTAGCAAAAGCTACAACTTATTAGGATTAGCAAACAGCTGATTTATAAAGCACAGCTGCTGGGTTTTTTTTTTAATACAATAGAGTCAGTAAGTATCACATGGTTATTTTGACCCTCAGAAAAGATTCAGAATTATTTTATGATCCAAAACTAAATTAAATAGCTAAAGATAAGAGTTGATCATAGATTTTCTAGAAAAATAATACTTGATCTACCTCTTTTAATTCTTGTTCAGTACTTTCTGATTTGTGTGTGTGTTTGGTTTGTTTTGTTTTGATACAGAAAAGTACAGAGAATCGTATAAGAAATACCTATATGGTCCACTATCCAGAATTAACAAATATCAACATTTGGTCATTGTTTTAATCAGCTCAAGGCGCTATAACAAATTTCATAGTCTGGGTGGCTTAAACAACAAACATTTATTTCTCATAGTTCTGGAGGCTGGGAAGTCCAAGATTAAGGTACCAGCAAATCTGGTGTCTGATGAAAGCCTACTTCCTGGCTTGTAGATGGCTGTCTTCTCATTGTATCCTCACATGGCAGAGAGCAGAGAGAGGAAGCAAACTCTTATGTCTCTCTATTATAAAGGCACTAATTTTATTCATGAGGGCTCCATCCTTTTGACCTAATTACCTGTCAAAGGCCCCACCTCCTAACACCATCACCTTGTGGATTAGGATTCCAACATGTGAATTTGGGGGAGCACATTCAATCCATAGTTTGCTCTATATGCCACATTCATGCCACAGGCATGTTTGCCTTATATATTTAATAGCACATATAAAATATTACAAATAAAATCTGAATCTTCTTCTTTCAATCCCATTCCCTTTCCTCCTTAGAAATGACCACTCTCCTAAATGAGTGTGCATCCTTCCAGTCCTGTTTTTACTACACATTTGTATTCATAAATAACATATAAACTTTAAATAGATACTACTATTTTGTATACATTATTCTGCAACTTGCCTATTTTCACCTAACATAATGTTTTTGAGATCTATCCACGTTGATACATGTCACTGTCTTATTATCTAGAGAGAAGTGAAATCATGGCAATTTTTATTTGGTTATTTTTCATAAGGAAACCATACAGGAACTGGAATTGGGTTAATTGCTAAATGCCCTAAAACATTAAGACTGTATTCCCAAACTGTATGCCAAGTTGCCCCAGGCGCTGTAGCAAACTCACTGGGGGTGGGGGGGGGGGTGAAGCAGGATATTTTTAAATTTCAAGGAAAACACAGTGACATTTGTCAGATACCACACAAACTACTACTATTAGTTGTTTAGACCTATTAGGTACTTGATTTAGCCTAGGTCCAGATAGTTAGGCACTTCTTTTGGCCTAGGGAATGCCATGAATTATTGAGACACTAAGTTCATTAGGAACTGAGAAGGTTCGAGAATCTCTACATTAAGAATAAGAAACCCAGGAACCTGTGTTCTGTATCTGGCCCCACTACCTGGTGTAAAACCACAGCAATTACAGGCAGAGTGCCTCTGAGAAACTGACCAGCCCAGCCTTGCAAACCTCAGTCTACTTCATTAATAAAAACAGTAAGTGACGGAATGGAGCACCTAAGAGGAATAGGTTAGTGTTTTAAATCTTTGGCAAACTGTCTAAGATGAGTATCTAAATTACTTCAAATATATGGTTTTCACCAAAAATGCCCCTCAGACTATGATAAACCTTAAATGTGCATTTAGCTATTTTCTTGTGCTAGGAGTGGGACAGGCACTGAGGAGGGTCAGGGAGGGGTACGGGTGTTGAAGAGGAGAAGACTTTGGGCATGGTTTTTAGTGAATAACAAATCAGCCAGCTTTTACTCATAAGCCTATTTCTAAAGATTTAACCTATGAGTCATTCCTTCTGAGAGACCAGGAACTCAGCTTGAGGAATATTATTGAATACTACTTAACCCCCATTTCATCTCAAAGGATGGCATTAAGGACCCTGATTTAAGAATGCTTGCATTCCTACTTAGTACCACTAAGGGACACTCAGATTTTCTGCAGAGGGAGAAGGTGATTGAGAGGACAGGAAAGGTGACAATGTCCTTGTCCTCCACCATGGACACATCACATCCTCCGTAATCCTAGGACCAAGGCCACCTACCTTGCTTCACTGCTCCCTATTTTCTATGAACTCAGTGTAGTATTTCTGCCACCATATACATTTATTTCTATTTAAATATAAAGAGCCTGTAAGAGAAAAATAGAATCGTTTATAAAAGGTCATAAGGATAGGTTGTAACAGTCTTCAAAAGGAAACATGAAAAAGGCTGGGTTTGAAAGGAAATTGCTGAACTTGAAAAGAGAAAAAAGCAGTAGATTTTTGAGAGAATGACTTTTGATTTTAACAAAGTTAATTTCTTATGTTGCTAAGAAATCTGAACCAAAAATATACTGCCTTTTTTTCCTGAGTAAATGATATCCGTCTCCCAAAGGACCATCTGTGGTCATTATGATGTCACCTTCGCAGAAACCTGAGGACATTAGTGGATCAGATGTCTTGAGTCTTAATAAAGCACCGATAACATTTAAAAATAAATGATTGTATAACCTATTCTTACTTTCTTTGTAGAGAGGGGCACTTCCAAGAAATATGATCAACCATATTCTCTTTCAATTATAAACAGATTCAAATGTAATTTTTTCCAGGATGTTAACATCACATTTTAAGACCCATTACAGAGAAATAAATAATTCAGAGTGTTTTCTGGATTACTGGAATCTAAAAGTAAAGCCAGCTTTGAGGTCATGTAATAGTTTTACCAAGTCTAAAGCCGTCCTAAAGGTCAGCATCAGATTCACAGTCATGTTTGCCCAGCCCTTCTGTGATTACAGGCACTTGAATAAGGGCCTATGGCAGATATTTTTATTTTTCCCAGAGCTAGGATTTTAGGTAGAGAAGCACCTGGCAGTGGCATATCAAACATCATGTCAGAAATGCTAAGATACAATCTGGTATTAAATAAGGATTTGACTCCTAAATGGAATGGAAATATAAAGGAAAAAAATTCTTAATCAAAATTTTTTCAGATCTTAGGAAATCTAGGCTGGAGGTGGTAGGTTTGGTCATTCATTAAGCACTCATGGAAAACCTGTTGTGTAAGTTCATAGGAACTACAGAGATATATCAGGCAGTAGTGGGAGAGGATGGGTTCATAAACAATGATAAGAAAAATGCAATTCCAAATCTGGGGAGTACCCCAATGGAGGCATTAACAAAGGGGTGCAGGAGTTCAGAGAAATGTAATGGCAAGTTTTGATCTGGGCCTTGAAGGACCAGTCCAATCTCAATTGGCAGATTTGGTGAGAAGCTGGCTAATCCAAACAGAGAGAGGTTTAGGAGGAAAGGCAGAGACAGGACAATGTCATCTAATATGGTCCATAAAGTGTGGGTTGTGAGAAATAAGGCTGGAGAGAGGTCAGGGTTAACCACGGAGGCTCTCGAACACCATGCTAGAGAACTGGAATGTATTTGCTAGGCAATAGCATGATTACGAACATCTTCAAAATGGATCAGAGAAAGATGTCCCCAGTAAAGATAAAGAGCTAGAGCAACCAGGTGATCCTCCAAGTTCACAATGCAGGAAACTCTTTTGTTGTCAAGAGACACTTTCCTATTTAGAAAAAAAAAGAGTGAAAGCTTTTGCTATCATTTTTCACTTTTGTAACTCAGAACACTGTTTTCTAACGGGGTTTTGAGAAGACCCAAGGATTAACAAAATGACACATTTGCAAACAGTGAACTCCTATTTATTTAATTTTTTCTTCTCAAGTAATAAGAATAACAATTTACATGAGTGGGAGAATAATATAACATTAAGAACATGGAATAGAAGCGTTTTATCCTATAAGAACTAATGATAAATAACATTCTCCAGACAAAGTGAGAAAGAAGGAGAGGCAGGATGGAGTGGGGGAAAAGAGATAGAAGGAAGAGGGAAGACAAGAGGAGAAAGAAAGATGAGGAAGAAGGAAGGCAGATTGATGGAGGTAAAGAGGGTCCTTAGGAGAGAGACACATGGTGAGTAGGTGAGTAATGCTTAGGTACATAGACGGCAGGAAGCTTCAGGAGATCCCTGATCTGTTCACTTCCCTCTGCTGACCACTTTCTCTCTTCTTCCATCACTGACACCCTCTCCAAAGTTCTGAGTTGGGTACTGCTTGCTGCTCTCCGAATCAAGGAATAAAGAGAACCTAAGCATTATATTTAGGTCATAGATCACAAGATGACAAGCCTCCTGATGGCCAATGAATGGTTAATGATCTTAGGAATTGTCTACTTTTGCAGAAGACTTCATAGATGTATAATTTTACTGCAAAGACATTTCACTTTTCAAAGCGCCTTCATATTTCTTATCTCCTTTGAGCTTTCAGTTATATAGAACAAGCATTCTCCTCCTTTTACAGATCAGAAGAGGTAAAATGATTGTAGATCTTCCTGAGTAAGTGCTATTCATCTCCCCAAAGACCATCTGTGGCCGCTATGATGTCACCTTGGTAGAAACTTGAGGATATGAGTGGATCAGTTGTCTGGGGAGTGAGTGAAAACTATCTCAGCTCTCGATAAAACACCAGAAACATTTTAAAACCAATGATTATATAACCTATTCTTTTTTTTTTTTTGAGGGGAGTATAGTTTATGGTAGTGAAAAAGGTACTAGGCTGAATCAGAAGATCTGAGTTTTAATAGTAATAATATTATTAGCTAATAAAAATAGCTGTTTAGTGTTTAGTAAGCACTTACGGCAGACGCTGTGCTAAACCCCATATATGCATTATTCCCTTCCACCTCCACCACTGCTGTATGAGGTCAATGCTGTTTTTTGATAAGTGATGCAACTAAGGTTTAGAGAGCTTAAACAATCTGGCCAAATGTCTTAGTTCGGGCTCTGCATCATTCTGTTAATAACCTTTTTGGGCCTCTCATTTCTTCATCTGTAAAATAAGGCCACAGATGAACTGAAAAAGAATGAAGATGTAGTTTATGCATCAAAGTAAGAGTGCCTGTTACACTACGTCAGGAACTGCTAAACTTTTTCTGTTAAGGATCAAATATGAAATATTTAGGCTTTGCAGGTCCTACCATCTCTGTTGCAGCTACTCAATCTGTTGTTGTGGAGCAAAAGCAGCCTTAGACAGTGCTTAGGATGAGCATGGCTGTGTCCCAATCAAACTTTATTACGGACACTGACATCTGAATTTCACGTTATTGTTCTTTGTTTTTTCAACGGTTTAAGAAAGTATAAAAATCCTTCTTAGCTTGCAAGCAGTACATAAACAGGTAGGGGGATGGAGTTGGCCTGCGAGCTGTCATTTTCGGACCTTTACTTTACGTGAAGATCTCATAGATATCTGTGTCTACAGAAGCTTTTCTTAGAAAACAGTTGCACCTAAAAAATAGACATGACCGATAACATTATTTCTACATGATCAGGAAGGAAATGCTTTTCAAGCAAAAGAAACTGTTCCATCTATTCTCGTCAGTAACCACTGACGCTGCAGAGCCTTGTACTTTTGGTGTGCACCATATTAGAAGGAATTGCTGGACCACAGTGAGCGTCTATCTATCTATCTATCTATCTATCTATCTATCTATCTATCTATCTATCTATCTATCTATCTGTATGTCTGTCTATCTATTCTGACCTAGATGGGGTGGATTGTAGAGGCAAATAACCAAATTTATTCCGGAGTTAAGCTCCAGAGAAAAATCTTCTAGGTAAAGCATTGTTGCCAGATTCAGAAATAGTTGGTTTTAAAAAAAATAAGGGCTTCCCTGGTGGCACAGTGGTTAAGAATCCACCTGCCAATGCAGGGGACATGGGTTTGAGCCCTGGTCCAGGAAGATCCCACATGCCGTGGAGCAACTAAGCCCGTGCGCCACAACTACTGAGCCTGTGCCCTAGAGCCTGTGAGCCACAACTACTGAACCTGCGCACCTAGAGCCTGTGCTCCACAACAAGAGAAGCCACCGCAATGAGAAGCCTGAGCACCGCAACGAAGAGTAGCCTCTGCTCACCGCAACTAGAGAAAGCCCACGCGCAGCAATGAAGACCCAATGTGGCCAAAAATAAATAAGTAAAATAAATGTATAAAAAAATAAAAGCCTTACATAGGCAGTTGGTGAAATTAACAAACAGCTTTTTGAGCATCTACAGTTATGGGTCTGGTTCTCCTCAAGGTAGCCAGGCTCCTGGCAGGTTTGGAGGCGGCATTAGCAGGAGTGGTCACGAGTGTACTGTCCTCGGTTTTGTCTCCACATGCAGTCTTCCTGGTGGTTATTAGCACCCCAAATTACAGTATCTGGAAACAAAATGTGCATCCCTGCCCCCTAGTACGTGCTCGGGGGCGCATTTGTACATGCACATTGGCTCGTCCAGCTGTGTTCCTTCCAGACTCCATTCATTTTGCTGCCTTCTCTAATCTCTCAGGCATCCCGGTGTGAGGATTCCTTTAATCTCTTGATATCCTGACCAAAGGAGTTAGTGTGTGACCATCTACTATCGTATCAGTAAATATCTTATACAGACATTCAATTTGGGATGTTGTCTGCTGAGGCTTAAGAACAGGTCTCATTCCTGGAGGAGTGGCTGAGGGGGAGGCATCTCGCCTTCATCTCCAATGTCCATCATCTGTGGAAAAGGCAGGCCCTCATAAAGGAAACAGGAATTCTGAATTATGTCTCACCCCACGGGAAAGTCCCACCTCCTCCTGGACCCAGCCCTCTAAGGGCCTGACTTTGAAGAGGAAACGTGCCAGCTGAGTGCTTTTGAGTGGTAGACACAAGGATGGACAGCAGGAAGGAAAGTCAAGTCTCCACTTTGTTCAAAGCTTGGAGAGAGGGCCACACCTTGGAACCAGATTATGGTACTTTTTGTTATGATTTCTTTATGTGTGTTATTACCCTGGACTTTGGTAGATTCTGATTTAAATGTTCCAGCCTTGCTTCAAGATTGCCGCAGTTTTAAAAGCAAGCGTATAAAAGCTGAGGTGTTAAAAGGGGAGCAGTGCCCCCCTGAGGCCAGCTCAGTGCTGGCAGCAGTAACCGGAGGGATCCCCAAGGGCCTGTGCAATCCTACTGGGAGATTACAGGATTAGGAGTCCGTGTTCTCTAAGGAAGGCCATCTTCATCACTGTGTGTTCTCCACAATTTCTAAATCTGTTTGCAGATAAACATCCTTTTACAGTAAGTGTGAGACAATAGCATATAGGTTAGGCTTAGGCTGGAGTCTGTGTGACCTCAAGTAAGTTACTTCATCTCTCTGTGCTTCAGTTTCCTCATCCATAAAATACGTATAATAGTACCTCTCTGAAATGACTTACTAAAAGGATTCAATGTGTTAATATATAAAAATACTTAGCGCAGTGCCAGGCTCATAGCACAGCCTCAGTATAAGTTCTCTGTTATTACTATAGTCTCTTGCCAGGCTTGTTTTGTATCAGGCTGATTAATGGGACCAAACAATCCTCTTCCTTGGGTATTCTGATTTCCTGGACGATTAGTAAACTGTAGTAAAACTATAAACATGAGCTCCTAAGATTCTAGCACCAGGCTAAGCACTATAAGAACTCAAAAGAATTTTGCAACATAGTTTTTGTCCTCTGGGTGCTTACAAACAAGTTGGAAAGGCAGATGCATGGGTTTAATTTTGGCTTCACTGCTTAATAACCTTGGTGATATTGGACAAAGTCTTTTCTAAAGCTCTCTAGGCCTGTTTCCTCTTTTACAAAATGCAGATTATGATAGTGATAGGGTTACTATGAGAACTAAATAAGTTCATTAAGGTAAAGTGCTTGCAACAAAGTGCTGGCATATGGTAAATGTTAGTTTCCTAGTATATATCACCATGAAGCAATGCATGTGTGACGAAGTACCAAGAAGAGTGGTGCCTCAGGGATAGAGCAGAAGTCCACGCAGCTTCATGGACCTTCCTGGAGGAGGTAAGAGTTGAGCGGAGGTTGCAGGTTGGGTAGCATTGGGACAGGCAAAGACAATTTCAGGGAAGGAGTAGTATTCCCAAAAACACTAAGAAGGAAATTGGCAGGACATTTGTTATTACAGACCGCTTCACTAATTCCGGTGTGACAGAAACTTCTTTGAGAATTGCAATGTGTAACAAATGGATATAAATGCTTAACAAGTATTTTCTGACTTGCAAAAGAGACAAGGAGCGTACTGTGGGTTACTTCTCACCTAAAGTGATGTCGGCTTCTTAAATGCTATAAAATTCTTAGTCTAGATTATTGGAGCTAAGCATATGCAGTTATGTAGTTGGAAAAAAATGGAAGAAATTGTAGCCATAGGATCCTATTTCGACAGCAGGTGGCTCCCTAGCATATAGGTAAGAAAAGTGGCCCTGTGGTCTACATAGGGATCATTTAAGTCATTTGAGTAGTTGTCACATATTGTATATCATTGAGGCTGAATTTGGAAGCAGTTCTTTGCATCGATTTTTTTACATTGATTTTTGTATGAAAGATGACATTCATGCAGCAGGAGGGAATTTCTTCCTTCTTGGGAGCTATGCTTACCTCTGAGGATCACAATCTGATTATTGTTCTTTCTGGGAATGAAAGTCAGATACTTGGCAGTATACATTCCCTCAATTCCATCATTGAAGGACTTTAATAGCACCTCACTTACACATGCTGGGAGCATCACAAATTTGGACTTCCCACCCTTCCAACATTAGACTACAACTTCTGTAACAGCACCGATGACCCACCACTCACCTTTCATCACTTCTTTTTTTTTTAAATTAATTTTTATTGGAGTACAGTTGATTTACAATGTTGTGTTCGTTTCTGCTGTACAGCAGACTGAGTCAGTTATACATATACACATATCCACTCTTTTTTAGATTCTTTTCCCATATAGGTCATAACCGAGTATTGAGTAGAGTTCCCTGTGCTATACAGTAGGTCCTTGTTAGTTACCTATTTTATATAAAGTAGTGTGTATATGTCAGTCCCAATCTCCCAATTTATCCCTCCCCTCCCCCATCACTTCTTGATATTTCGGCTCCACAGACCTCAGTTTCCTCTCACTCAATATCAGAAATAACAGTCTTTCTGCCAAGTTGGCCTCCTGACACCCACAGGTATAAGTTCAGTTATACCCTGGTCAGCTCAACACACCGTCCCCTATCATTTCTCCACCTCGGCTTGAGCTTTGCTACAGTTTTCTGTTCCAGGGTGCTGCTGGAGAAAGTCCACAGATGGAGCAAATCTAGGCCACTGTAGATTTAAGATAACAGAATTACAGGGCTAAGGGTTTACTTAAGGCTCCTCTCGTTTATACACCTCCTCTTACGGTTTTCTAAAATGAGGAAACCAGAGAGGTTACTTAGTCTGTCAATTCCACTTTTGCCTCTGTAGATCAGTCTTTTTTATTTTTTTAGTGTTTAAAAAAGTTTTTTTTTATTGAAGTATAGTTAATTTACAATGTTGTGTCAGTTTCAAGTGTACGGCAAAGTGATTCAGTTCTTTTTCAGATTCTTTTCCATTATAGGTTATTACAAGATAATAAGAGTAGTTCCCTGTGCTCTACAGTAGGTCCTTGTTTAACCTATTTTATATAGAGTAGTGTATATCTGCTAATCCCAAACTCCTAATTTATCCCTCCCTCCCTTCGCCTTTGGTAACCATAAGTTTGTTTTCTATGTCTGTGGGTCTATTTCTGTTTTGTAAATAAGTTCATTTGTATCATTTTTTTAGATTCCACACATAAGTGATGTCATATGATATTTGTCTTTCTCTGTTGTACACCAGTCTTAACTCTCCCTTCCCAGCACACCCTATAGACTATCTTACTTATTACACCGGCCGTACCCAGAATGTTCTATATCGGACTGGCGGGAGCAGCAACATATTGGAAGGAGCTGAGGACTTCTCTAGAAGCTGCATTCGCATAGCTCGCTGCTCTTTCTACTTAGATGTATTTGTTGGGGAAGGAGGATGCCCCTGAAGAACTTGTCGCCATGCCACCTCTGGTTCCGGTACTGTGCAGTGCTCCTCGGTCCTCCTGTCCAAAATTATCACTGTGAAGTTCGTTTCAATGAGAAAAGGGCAAGAGTTGAAAACTTTTATCTACACAAAATCTGCACACAAATATTTATAGCAGGTTTATGCATAATTGCAAAAACTCAGAAGCAAACGAGATGTCCTCCAATGGATGAATGGGTAAGCAAACTGTGATACATCCAGATAATGGAATATTATTGTTGTTGATAGAAATAATCAATAAACAATCTGTAATAGGAATAGAAAAGAGTTTTATTTGAGGACTGTAGCCCGGAAGACAGCCTCTCAGATATCCCTGAGGAACTGCTCTGGAGAAGCATGGTTTTCACCATAGTTTTATATCTTGTCAGAATAAAGAACATCAAACAAGTCAGAGATGGATTCCTTCAAGTTTTCAGAAAAACAGATCAGCATGTACACAACTAGTCAGTATGGCCTTGGCACCTGGGAAAGAAGTCTTATCATCAAAGGAGTACCATCATTGGCATCCAAGGAAGGGAGACATTTAACTTTATTTTTAACAGGGACATTCTTTACTTCTAGTCAAGGTGCCCTTTTCTTTAAAGCAGATATACAATGTCTGTTTGATAGGCCTCAAACAGGCTGTTTTCGTTAGCATAAAATTCAAGTTAAATTATGTATAAGCCAGGATGACTTTCCCTGTACCTCAATATGTGAACATTTCTTTCATCATTATTCAATGCTGAAAAGAAATCAAGCTATCAAGCCAGGAAAAGAGATGGAGGAAACTTATATGCATATCGTTAAGTGAAAGAAGCCAGTCAGAAAAGCCTACATGCTCTATGATTCCAACTATATGACACTCTGGAAAAGCTAAACCTAGAGAGACAGAAAAAAAAGATCAATGGTTGTCAGGGGCTGGGGGAGGGAATAAGAGGAAGGAGCTGGAGGAGGGGAGAGGGAAGCATAGTAGGTGGAGTACATGGGAGGTTTAGGGCGGTGAAACTATTCTGCGTGATAGTGTAATGGTGGATACATGTTATTATCCATTTGTCAAAAGCTGTAGAATACACAACACAGTGAACCCTAATGCAAACATGGACTTTAGTTAATAATATTGTATCAGTATGGGGTCATCTATTGTAACAAATACACCACACTAATGCAAGATGTAGGGGAAACTGGAGGGTGGAGTGAGGGGTATATGAGAACTCTCTAAACTTTCTGCTCCATTTTTCTGTAAACCTGATGCCTCTCTAGAAACAGAAAGTCTAATTGGGAAATCTCTGTATCTTCCTTTCAATTTTGCTATCAACCTAAAACTGCTCTTAAAAAGCCTTTTTGAAAATAAAATAAAGTATATTAATTAAAACATAAGTAAATGTAGGGGGCATCCCTGGTGGCGCAGTGGTTAAGAATCAGCCTGCCAATGTAGGGGATGCGGGTTCGAGCCCTGGTCTGGGAAGATCCCACATGCCGTGGAGCAACTAAGCCCGTGCGCCACAACTACTGAGCCTGCACTCTAGAGCCCGTGAACCACAGCTACTGAGCCTGCATGCCTAGAGACCGTGCTCCACAACAAAAGAAGACCCGAAATGAGAAGCCCACGCGCCACAAGGAAGAGTAGCCCCTGCTCGTCACAACTAGAGAAAGCCCGCGCACAGCAACGAAGACCCAACGCAGCCAAAAATAAATAAATAAAATAAATTTAAAAAGAATAAGTAAATATATAAGAAAGGAAGAAATAAAACAGTCATTCTTGGCATATGATATCATCGCATACTTAGAAAAGCCGAGAATCCACAAATAAATTATTAGTAGAATTAATGAGAGTTTAGCAAAAATCAACACACAAAAACCAATGTAATTTTACATACTGGCCACAAAAAATCAAAATATGACAGAAGATGTTCAAGTCTTCTATGAATAAAAACTTAAAACTTTATTGAAAGAGAGTTAAGGCCAAAATGTATGAGACATTTTATGTTCAGTAATAGAAAATTTAAAGGATAAAAAGATTTAAACATGCTGCCCAAATAGATCTATAGATTCAAAACAATTCCAATAACTATCCCAATAAGTTTTTTTCTGGGACATGAAAAGATGATCCTAAAATTCATAAGGAAGAGCAAAGTCCAAGAATAGAAGGAGGATGAGGGCAAAGGAAGTCATGGGCCAAGGGGAATCGGAGAGGGACTTACAGATCTAGATGATGTCCTTCAGCAATGAGAGATGTCTCTGATCAGAGAGTTCTGAAGGGCAGTGTTATGGACTGAATGTTTTGTCCCCACAAATTCTTATGTTGAAGCCCTAACATAATATGATAGTACTGGGAAGCGGAGCCTTTGGGAGGTATTAGGTTCAGATAAGGTCATGAGGGTGGAGCTCCTATGATGGCATTAGTGCCCTTATAAGAAGAGACATCAAAGGGCTTGCTGCCTCTCCACCCTCGATATGTGGACACCAGGAATGTCTGCAAACCAGAAAGAGAGCTCTCGCCAGAACCTGACCAGGCTGGCACCTTGATCTTGGACTTCTCAGCCTCTAGAAATATGAGAAATAAACGCCTTTTGTTTAAGCCACCCAGCCTGTATTTTGTTATAGCTGCCTGAGCTAAGACAGGCAGCAATGGTTTGGGGTCTTTTACAGCTACAATGTTTGTCTTATCTATGGCTAGCAGATATTAGTTGCAGTTTTGTGAGAGGCAGGCAGGCTCTAAATGGCTAAAAAATATGCTTGTTTGGGCTCTATTTAATGCAATTGGATGTGTAAGAATTTGAGTTTGGCACTGGCAGGCTTTGAGCTAATAGTCCAAGCATATTGTGAAGAAGTAAAACACATAGGGGCCAATAAACAGGGGCTATCGTTAACTGATTATATAACCTAAGATACTCCTGAGGAAGAATCAGGCAGGGGGATGATGCCTGTCAGACGCATAGCCTTATCATACAAATATTTCAATTAAAACAGTGTGGTATTGGTTTAGGGATCACCCAGTAGACCAATGGAATAGAATAGACAACCTAAACATTGGCCCATTTATTTAAGAAGATTTGATTTTTAAAATGGTTCTGAAGAACCTAGGGGCAGGACAAGAATAAAGACGCAGACGTAGAGAATGGACTTGAGGACACGGGGAGGGGGAAGCATAAGCTGGGACGAAGTGAGAGGGTGGCATGGAGATATATACACTACCAAATGTAAAATAGATAGCTAGTGGGAAGCAGCCACATAGCACAGGGAGATCAACTCAGTGCTTTGTGACCACCTAGAGGGATGGGTTAGGGAGGGTGGGAGGGAGATGCAAGAGGGAGGAGTTAAGGGGATATATGTATATGTACAGCTGATTCACTTTGTTATACAGCAGAAGCTAACACTAATTTTAAAGCAATCATACTCCAATAAAGATGTTTAAAAAAAAGAATAATATAAGGTATGATAAGAATGTAAAACATACATACATGGATAAATACAGAATAAATAATTACACAAATATGTTAACAATGTCAGTCTTTGTTAATGAAACTATAGGTGATGGAGTTTTATCCCCCCCAGGTTTCCATAAAGATAATGTTACTTTTATAATGGGAAGTGTCCCAATAAACTATTTTTAAAAATAATTTTATTGAAGTATAGTTGATTTACAATGTTGTGTTAATTTCTGCTGTACAGTGAAGTGATTTGGTTATACATATATATATTCTTTTTCATATTCTTTTCCATTATGGTTTATCACAGGATATTGAATATAGTTCCCTGTGTTATACAGTAGGACCTTGTTGTTTATCCATCCTGTATATAATAGTTTGCATCTACTAATCCCAAACTCCCACTCCTTCCCTACCCTACCCCTTGGCAACCACAAGTCTGTTTTCTATGTCTGTGAGTCTGTTTCTGTTTTGTAGATATGTTCATTTGTGTCATATTTTAGATTCCACATATAGGAGATATTATATGGTATTGGTCTTTTTCTTACTTCGCTTAGTATAATCTCTAGGTCCATCCATGTTACTGCAAATGGCATTATTTCTTTTTTACGGCTGAGTAATATTCCATTGTGTGTATATATATGTGTGTGTGTGTGTGTGTGTGTATACCACATCTTCTTTATCCATTCATCTGTCAGTAGACACTTAGATTGTTTCCATGTCTTGGCTATTGTAAATAGTGCTGCTATGAACATGGGTTCTTTTCGAATTATAGTTTTGTCTGAATATATGCCCAGGAGTGGGATTGCAGGATCATATGGCAACTCTATTTTTAGTTTTTTGAGGAGCCTCCATACTGTTCTCCATAGTGGCTGCACCAATTTACATTCCCATGAACAGTGTAGGAGGTTTCCTTTTTCTCCACACCCTCTCCAGCATTTGTTATTCGTAGACTTCTTTTTTTTTTAATATAAATTTATTTATTTGTGGCTGCATTGGGTCTTCATTGCTGCGTGTGGGCTTTCTCTAGTTGCGGTGAGCGGAGCCTACTCTTCATTGTGTTGTATGGCTTTCTCATTGCGGTAGCTTCTCTTGTTGTGGAGCACGGGCTCTAGGCACACGGGCCTCAGTAGTTGTGGCACACGGGCTCAGTAGTTGTGGCTTGCAGGCTCTAGAGCACAGGCTCAGTAGTTGTGGCATGTGGGCTTAGTTGCTTCACGGCATGTGGGATCTTCCCAGACCAGGGCTTGAACCCATGTCCCCTGCATTGGCAGGCAGATTCTTAAGCACTGCACCACCAGGGAAGTCCCTTCATTGTAGTTTTGATTTGCATTTCTCTAATAATCAGCAATGCTGAGCATCTTTTCATGTGCCTGATGGCCATCTGTATGTCTTCTTTGGAGAAATGTCTTTTTAGGTCTTCTGCCCATTTTTCTGTTGGGTTGTGTTTTTTTGTGTCCTGATAAACTATTTTTATACTAGGCACTTAATAAATATTTAAATGCCAGCCAAATTTTCATGCTTTTAGTATTGTGGGTGTGTATCTAATAATTGTTGAAGTCAGAGTTGCTTCCTTGTGCAGTCGGGCTCATCTTGGTGCACCTGTCAAACCACTTCAGTTACCCACTGAAACCGTCATACTGCTCATGGCTTAATTTTAAATGGAACGCAGCTCTAGCATGAGACTGTGATTTAGGAGAGGATATCCTTTTGATGTATTTTGATGACCTGAATGACAATATATTTCTTCTTCAAGGTTTTTACCTGTCAGTGAAGGATTTAAATTGTTTATGAAGACTGATAGACTCTTGACCTTAAGAATATTTATTTGTAATATGTATTCATTCACAATAATTGTTACTGAGTGTGTATTATATGTCAGGCATTGGTCTAGGAGCCTGGAACACAAAGATGAGTAAGATTGGTAGGCCCCTGCCTCACCCCGCAAGCTCACACTGTAGTCACGGGAAACAGACATGAACACCAATAAGTGACAAGGAGTGTTGGGGGCTCTAGGGTAGAGGTCTGCATAAAGTGCAGTGGAGGCCCAAAGAGGGGAGTGACCAACCATGTGTAGGTGGGAGATTTGGTTAGGAATGACTTCACTGAATAGGGTGACATTTGAACTGTGTCTTGAAAGTCACAGTTGGGTAGGGCAAGTATTCTAATTAAAGGAAGTTGCTTTAGCCAAAGCACAGAATGCTCAAGGGTGAGAGTCATTTGGAAGTTTGAGTTGAGGTACAGCAGGCATGAGTGCCCAATAGAACTTTCTGCAATGATGGAAAAGTTTTATATCTTCACTGTCAAATATGGTAGCCACTAACCACATGTTGCTAGCGCAACATGAAGAATTAAATTTTAAATTTCATGTAATTTTAACTACATTAAATTTAAACAGGTGCATGTGGTTGGTGGCTACCAGATTGGATAGTGCAGGTCTAGAGATGAGGCCAGATCAAGGAGGAACTTACATCCCATTCTAGGGGGACTGAATTTTCTCTTCTAGGTAGTGGGAAATCTTCAAAGAGCTGTACATAAGGAATTACTTGATCAGCCTTGCATTTGGGAGGGGGGCAGACTAGAAGCAGATAAAATGTTTAAGAGACCTCCAAATACAGTAACTAGGGAAGTAATTAGGGAAGGGAATGGACATCAGACAGGGTAAGAAGATAGAAGGGGCTGGCTTAGTGACAAGACTGCATGTGAAGGGTGACAGAGGGAGAGAAGGAAGATCACCCGAAGCAGGTTCCGGGCTGCTTTAATCATTGGGCCTGTTATTAAATCTGTGACAACTCATCCCAACAAAGAATGCCAAGAGTGGGATGGGCTTGGAGAGAAGATTAGTGTTAGAGATAATGAGCTTGGAGTGCAGGTGAGAAATTCAGGTGACCTATTACTAGCTCTCTATTGGGTTGGCCAAAAAGTTTGTTCGGGTCTTTCCGTAAGATGTTACGGAATATACTTGCAGTGTGCCAGGAGGAATTGGCAGTCCTACCCTCCCCATTTGAGGGACAACTGTCTTAAAATAATCTGATGGAATTTTGGGCCATTATCTGGCCACAAGAAAATAGCTGCTAAAAGTGGAATGCAGCTCTTTTACAATTTCAGCAAAGCTGGAATAGGGTCAAAAAAATTCCTCCTCAAAAAAATTAGGACTTATGGACTACAGAGCAAGGTGAGTTCCTTGATAATTGAGAAAATAAAATTATTTCTTTTTTAAAAATTGTAGTATAGTTGATTTACAATCTCATGTTAGTTTCAGGTGTACAGCAAAGTGAATCAGATGTATATATATTCTTTTTCAGATTCTTTTCCATTATAGGTTATTACAAGATATTGAATATAGTTCCCTGTGCTGTACAGTAGGTCTTTATTGTTTATCTGTTTTATATAATGTGTATCTGCTAATCCCAAACTCCTAACTTATCCCTCACCCCCCTTTCCTCTTTGGTAACCATAAGTTTGTTTTCTATGTCTGTGAGCCTGAAAATATTATTTCTTTAATAAGGGTTTAGACTGTACCAAATTAAAGTTTGTCCTTGGGAGCCATGCTATAGTGCTCTTCAGAGGGAGAGGGAAGCACAAAGATGAAATTCAGTCTGGAGCCCAATCCCCAGGCCTCATGCCCACCTCCAACACCTGCTCTTCCTGTAAGACTAGGGATCTGTTACTCAGTCAGCGCCCACCTTCTGACACCCAGGCCCCATTGGAAACTGCCGACTCTAGTTTGAGGCATGGATGGAAGGAGAGAAGACTAAGCATCCTCTCTTCCTGGGGATGTTTAAAGGGGTACTTGGAGGTAGGTAAGACATCCTAAAGCATGAGAATCAAAAGTTATGTCAGAGGAAGATCTGAAGACCTCTCATTTAAATGCCTCCTCTTTTCCCTCCAAAATTGTAATTCCTTCCAAAATCACGTTAACTTTTCAATAAATACATTAAAGCCATTTAAAATTTCTCTTTTTTTTCACTCGCCCACTCCTAAACTCACCTCCCTAACCCAGATCGTCTGGTGTGACTATTACATCCCAGGCTCTGTTCTTAGGGATGCTGGGGATTCCACAAAATATGTTCCCTGCCTTCAAGGAGCTTGTGGTCTAGTCGGGGAGACAGACAAGAAAATAGACTCCCCAAGAGTACTGAGAGCTCTGTCAGGTGTATGTACTGGGGGGATGGGCTATGGACATTCCTCTTGGGATGGTGACAATGTTTTGGAATCAGATGGAGGTGAAGGTTTAGGACTCTAAACCCAATATTGATAGGTCAGAGAAAGTTTCATAGGAGACATGGCTTCTGAAAACATGGAGGAATTAACCAGGTGAAAAGGGAAAAGGGACATTCAGATAGAGGAAGTAACCTCTGTGCAAAGATCTGGAGGCCAGCAAGTAATGCAACACGGCCAGAGAGTAGAAAGAGTGTGGTCTTGGGGGAGTGGAGGTAGTTGTGAGAGCTGAGGTTGGATGGCTGAGCTGAGATCAGATCATGATCACCTTGTATGCCGTGCCAAGGAGTTTGGACTTTACCCCAAGGCCACTGAGAAGCCTTCATAAGGTTTTAGGCAAGGGAATGACTTGATCAGATTTCCATTTTTGAAGTACCATTTTAGTGTAGGCAAGGATTTGGAGGGATACGAGACTGGAGGCAGCGAGCTCATTTAGTTGGCTGCTGTAGTAATCCAGGCCCAGCCCCCCAAAAAAGTAGTTGCTTTAATAAATTCAGGAGAAGTGGGAATGGAGAGAATTGAAGTAATTCAAGAGGCAATAATGAAGACTTGGTTCTTAATGTAAGGATTGGGGAGATGGGTGTGGGAGTCGGTGGGTGAAAGCTACCTAGTAACATTATCTGCATATACAGAGTAGGTAAGTAGATAAGATACCAGAGTTTACCATGGGGGCTCCCATGGTATTTCTGATATGCTATCCCTCACTCTCCGGTGTTGAGAATCACTGCCACAGAGGCTGTAATGCAAAGATGTTTATGCTTTAGATCCTGCTTTCCTTATTAGGACTATGTGTACGAAATTATTTTTTTTTATGTGTACGATATTTACCTGGTTTGGGGAGAAAATACCTTTAAGAAAGAACCTCTTGCCTTCACTTTTTTTTAGAGGCTCGATTTTGATTATAATAGAATTCACTCATTTAATTTTTTCATTTTGTGTTCTTGTAATTTCAATTCTTTTGTAGCACATGAAAGAGCAGGACCCCATGCTTGGGGATCTGCAGTAAGTGTTTCAGGTTCCCCCCAACCCCATCTAGGTTGTGAAAATCTGATCTTAAGGTTTGTTGTTTCCCCACTGGCTGATTCATGTGATGGAGAAAAAGGTGGGAAACAAAAATAATTAATGCTTTTCCTCATCATTCTTTTTTTTTTTTTTTTTTTTTTTTTTGGGTATGCGGGCCTCTCACTGTTGTGGCCTCTCCCGTTGCGGAGCACAGGCTCTGGACGCGCAGGCTCAGCGGCCATGGCTCATGGGGCCAGCCGCTCCGCGGCATGTGGGATCTTCCCGGACTGGGGCACGAACCCGTGTCCCCTGCATCAGCAAGCGGACTCTCAACCACTGCGCCACCAGGGAAGCCCTCATCTTATTTTTAAAGGTAATTTACAATCATAAAGAAAAGTAGATTTTTAAGGGTCAGCCTAATGAACTTAAGAAGCTTGCTATTTTTGTGTCAGGAAACTCAAAATTTGCTTTTTTTCTGCCTCTTCATATCTGTGCCCATGTAACTAACCTCTAAAGAGGAATCTCTCTAAGGAAGTTGATTAAGAAATGATCTTGTGGGACTTCCCTGGAGCCGCAGTGGATAAGACTCTGTGCTCCCAATGCAGGGGGCTTGGGTTCGATCCCTGGTCTGGTAACTAGAGCCCACATGCATGCCTCAACTAAGAGTTTGCATGCCACAACTAAGGAGCTGGTGATCCGCAACTTAGGAGCCGGTAAGCTGCAACTAAGGAGCCCACCTGCCGCAACTAAGGAGCCTGCCTGCTGCAATTAAGACCCAATGCAACCGAATAAATAAATAAATATTTTAAAAAAATGATCTTGTGTGGGCTTCCCTGATTGCGCAGTGGTTGGGAGTCCGCCTGCCGATGCAGGGGACGTGGGTTTGTGCCCCGGTCCGGGAGGATCCCACATGCCACGGAGTGGCTGGGCCTGTGAGCCATGGTCGCTGGGCCTGCGCGTCCGGAGCCTGTGCTCCGCAACGGGAGAGGAGGGGCCACAACAGTGAGAGGCCCGCGTACCGCAAAAAAAAAAAAAAAAAAAAAAAAAAAGATCTTGTGATCTTCTTGACTGAAAGGATGTGGGAAGTAGACTGAAAGTAGTTCATGCTTTTTCTAAGGGAAACTGCAGTAAGGAGCGACTTGCATTGTCTTGCTTGTGCCACAGTTTCTTTTTCATCATTACCCTGAAAATTCAGCTTCCCTTTCCGTTAGCAAGCATTTTTGTGGAGAAGGAAAGTTAAACTGGAAAGGAAATTGTCAGCTAATCCTAAGACTATGACTTCCTCCATTTCAAAATCGGTATACCACATATATTACGTAGACTAACACAATGGCTGTGGTTTTTTTTTTTTTTTAAAAGTAGCCAACCATTGCATAGCATATGGATAATAATGGAGAAGAAGAATGAGGTACGGTGAAAAGCACAAGATCTGGATTTTTTTTAACTTCTGAGGATTTTTTGGAAACCAGGATGCAGCTCTATTTTAATGATCTATAGCCAAAAAGCATAACCCAAAGTAGAGAAGTTCTACGTTATTGTGCCTTTTCTTTGCTTTTTATTATGAAATAGACATATACAGAAAACGTTAATATAACATATGCACCATTGAATACATAATTATAAAGTGAACATCCACATAACCACTGTCCAGGTGCATTCGAGAAACTTAACCTACTGACACTTGCGTGAGTTTCAGAGAATCTGAATTCTCTGAAATTACATGTAAAATTAGGGGCCTTATGCATTTTCTGGGGGAAAGAGTCTAGAATTTTTCTTAGAATTTTAAAAGAGTTCCCTTCAAATTTGAAATACTGATTTGAGCAGTAGAACTAAGATGGCCCTGTGACTTAGTAGCTGTGTAATCTTGGGCTGGTCTTTTGTGCTCTCTGAATCTTGAATTTGTAGAATGCAATGAACGATAGTTCATGCTCTTGTGACGCTGTTGTAAGGAACCACTCATTTGTTATTATCTGTGAAAGAACTTGGTAAACTCTTGCAAATGTTCATTATATATCTCTGTTAGTAAATGGAAACTTTCTTAGTAAGGTCTTTGCAATATCTAAAGAACTGCTAAATTGCTTTTGTTGATCGAGACTGGTTTAAAAGTCCTGATCTATCATTGTAACAGCTATTCTGGCAACACTCCAATTCTGGACTAGGAAAACTTTTTCCCAGGCGGCCCCCGAGCTACTCAGCAATGTCTGAAGAAAGTCACTCAACTTGGCAGATTGCTTTCACTTTATATTCATGATCGTAACCTTCAGATGAATATCCACTCTTCTCAGCAATGAACTGAAATTTTCTATTAAGCATACTTTTCTACTCTCCTAGGTGACTGTTTCCTATTATCCTCTCTCCAAGATTATCCACAGTTCCACTTCTGACCATGATGGAATAACAAGGACTGAACTGAACTTCCTGCCACAAACAACCAGAAAACTGGACAAAATATATAAAGCAACTGTTTTCAGACATTGGAAGACAGACAGCACAGGACTATGATGCCTGAGAAAAAGGGAGCATATGAGGTTGAATGCCTCCCCAACTTTCTGTGTGGAGGCAATTTCCAGAATACTTGGAAAATAAACCCAAACAGAGACTAGAGATTAGCTGAGTTGAGGAGACAGAGACCAGCATTCCCAGAGGCTGAGGGAGCTGGAATTTGAAGGGCAGAGTTGTTTTTTTTTAAAAAAATAAACAAAAAACAACGAAAAAGGCACAGCTCCATAAATCTGAGTCTTTGCTAAATGTTTGGCTGTGATACATCGACTGAAAATCCACACAGCCCATCAAAGAATAACCAGGGAGTTGCAAGCTAAATGATTCCCAGAAATCACAGAGGATGGGCAGACATTTGAGCTCTGACCAGTCAGAATGGGAAGTCCTCAGTGAAAACCTCTGAGCAGTCATTACTTAGTAGTGGGGCAAAATTGTCCTTGAAGTGAAGGCTACTCTAGTCTCTTCCTAGTACAGCTGAAACACAGTTTTCAAAGGAATCAAAATGATCCAGAAATAACTTAGCTGCCTAAAAAAACCCAAAGCTCAACACTCCTTGAAGGGAGACAACAAAATTCAGGCAGTCAACAAGGATAACATTTACACCGTCCACCATTCAACAAAAATTAGTAAATGTGATAAAATGCTCAACTCATTTGCTCTTAAGACTTTAGGGAAATACACACACACACACACACACACACACACACACTCTCACATATATATTCCCCTGTTTAAAAGTGTGATAGTCCCTGATCTCTGACATCTTAAAGTCACTTAATCATAGGAATTAAGTCTATGCCATTTCGTGAAGATAATCCTATTTATCTTTGAGTTAAAAACATTCAGTAAAATGGAGCTCACATTCTCTCCTATGACTTCCATCACAACTGGTCAACTCTGTTTGTTTTATGTTAAGTTAGATCCACTACTGTCTGTAGATTTGTACTCTGAAACAACATAAAGTCCTCTTTCTCTTCTAACAAAACAGACTAGTTCTCAGGCCATGTTTTTCTTAAGGTAAATATATCCAACTCCTTCCATTTCTTTCTGACAAGATTCTTCTTATTTTTTGGAGGCTCTCTAGTTCCTCCATGTTTCTCTTTAAATTGCTGCCATGTTAAAACTAGAAAAAACTTGTTCTACAAAGACTGGAAGTCCAATAAGTCATGGGAGTGTGAAATACATTTTCATATTGATTTTGTCAACAATAGTGTTAAAGGTAATAATCATATCTAAAGTGTATTGATCCCTTAAGCTATGCCAGACACTATGCTAAGTGCTTCATAAGGATTCCCTCATTTTATTCTAACAAATCTATGAGGTAGATGCTATTATTATCTTTGTTTCATAAATGAGAAATTTGGACCATTGAGAGGTTTATAGATGAACTATTATCACAGTAATATTGTATAATAAGCTACCCCAAAACTTAGTGGTTTAAAACAATGCTTATTTGTTATCACACATCTATAGGTTGGCTGGAGTTGGGCTGATCTAGGTTGGGCCCATCTGGACAGCTCTGCATCTCATTGAAAGACTGGTTCAGGCAATTCTGTTCCATATGCCTCTCATTCTTCTCCTGGGACCCAAGAGCTAGCCAGGGTATGTTCTTCTCATGACAATGACACAAGCTCAAGAGGGAAAGAAGAAATGTGGGGTCTCTTAAGGCCTTGACTCTGAACTTGATACACTATCACTTCCATACATCCCATTGGCCAAAGCAAGTCATATAGCTAAACTCAAAGGGCAAGGAAGGATACTCCACATAAGTCCATAACAAGGGTGTGCGTGCAAGGAGGAGTGAAGAATTAGGGCCAATTATTCAATGTAGCACAAAAGGCTAAATAATACTTCCAAAGTCACACCTATTGTAGGTAGCAGTTAGGGATTGAATTTGGCTGAATGTAGCAGAAAACCTAAATAATGAGATAGAGGTTTATTTTCTCTGATGTTACGGGAAGTCTGGAGGTAGGCAGTCAAGAAGACTGATATGGCTGCTCTGAGATATCACCAGGAACTCAGGCTCTCTTTTAGATTTTTGTTTCCTCACTCTTAAGCTGTGGTTCTCATCTTCATGTTCACAATAAGGCTGCTGGAACTTCGGCCAGTACATTCTCATTTCAAGTACAAAGAAAAGGGAAGGAGATAGACATAAATATGAAAGGCCTTTCTCTGCCTCTCCATCCAGTTATTCCACTTACATCTCATTGGCCAGGACCATGTCACAGGTCACCCCTAGCTGAAAGCGGGGGCTGTTGAGATATCTTTTTTTTTCTTTCAGAATAGAACATTGTCATTTACAACACAATTAGTGTTGGTAAGGGAGAAGAACTTGTATATTTGGTAGGCAACTAGCAGTATCAGACACACTCAGGAAGTATTTGTGCCAGGAGTTGCCCATTAGTTTAAAATTATACCTAACATGATGGAATTATTCTTACCAGCTTAAAAAATATTTAATGTTCTTTTTTTCTTGTTTGTTTTTTTTGGCCATGCCACACAGCCTGCAGGATCTTAGTTCCCCAACCAGGGATTGAACCCGTGCCCCCTGCAGTGGAAGCATGGAGTCTTAACCACTGGACCACCAGGGGAGTCCCCCAAAATATTTAATATTCTAACATAATATATGCTCATGAAACACATTTTGGTAGATATCTTAAAGTATAAAGAAGAAAACAGCCATGCTCTCATTGCCTAGATATAACCACTGTTAAAATTTTGCTATATCACTTTCTTTTTTGTTGTGTTACTTTATGTATTTACAGTTTCCAAATTGGGCTCAGTTTCTATGAATAGCTAGTCCTCTCATTTTTTTCTCTTTTGTTTTATAGATCATAAGACTATATACTCATTATAGAAAATCTAGAAATTCAGAAAAGTATAAAGGAATAAAAATAACTAACCCATACTCAGAAAAGTAATAAAGTAATAAATAAAATAAATAACTTAGAGCCACACACTGCTAAGGATATTGGTAAATTGACTACACACTTTTTATATATTATGTATATGAATATAGCTGAGGTCATACTGTATATATATTTTGCATTTGGCTTTTTAAAAATATAAGACAAACACCAGGTTTTTACTCACATTTTAAATGCCTGCCTAATGTTTTACTTTATCAACATTCCTTAAATCTCAGGTGTTTGTATTTCCGGTGTTTTGCTATTATGTATCTTGCTACTCTAAAAATCTATTTTTGCACAAGCTTCATCCACATTCTACAAAAATTTTCTAGAAGGGGAAGATAAATAATCCTTTTATAGTATGACTTGGGTATTTTTTGTGTTGATTCATTTCCTAATAATTTGTGAATGTCCTTAAGTAAAGTTTATTTGGTATATTTGCTTGCAATTTGAGAAAAATTACTGGCAGTAGCCTTTTTAAAAATAAAACTTTGTTTGATGCTCTGCTTCTAATATCATTTTAATGCTGTTTCGTACTTTCATGTCAGTAGGTGGACCTAACGAACATTACCGTTAAAGGACAAAACCTCATTATTCCATCTCCAGACTCGGATGTGTTTTATGTGCTTCTAGAACGTGCAGTTTTCTCTTCTGGCATCTTGGGCTATCCTATTACTGACTTCCTTTGAACAAGAGGACATGAAATTAAACTGTGATCCTTCTTTTGTTTTTTTAAAAACTAGATACTAATGGAAGAAATGTTCACATATTGAGGTATGGGGAAAGTCATCCTGGCTTATACGTAATTTAACTTGAATTTTATGCTAACTAAAACAGCTGGTTTGTGGCCTATCAAACATGCACTGTACCTCTGCTTTAATCATTAAAGAAAAGTGCATTGACTCTGTTTGTGTTAAAATTAGAGCTCTTTCCTTGGCAGCCAATGCTGGTACTCCTTCAATGATAAGACTTCCTTCCTGGTGCCAAGGCCATACTGACTGGCTGTGTACATGCTAATCTGTTTTTTTGAAACCTTGAAGGAATGCATCCCTGACTTGTTTGATATTCTTTGTTCTGACAAAATATAAAACTGTTGAAAACCATGCTTTTCAGGAGCAATTCCTCAGAGTTATCTGAAAGGCTGTGTCCAGGGCCGTAGGCCTCAGTTAAAACTCTTTTCTGTTCCTGTTATGGATTGTTTATTGATTATTTCCAGCAACAATACTTTTATATGCACTGCATTTCTCAAGAATACAACCCTTCTGTTCCCATCTCTAGGAACTGGCCTCTGCTCACCTCCCCCACTGTATCCCCTTTTTTTAAAGGCTGCATAGGTTTCCATGCTACCAAGTTAATACTCTTGTTTAAGAAATCTTGTGTTTGACACCCTTAACCCACTGAGGTGTGAACCTGCCTGCGGCGAGCGGGGGCAACTCTTCATTGCTGTGCGTGGGCTTCTCATTGCGGTGGCTTCTCTTGTTGCAGAGCATGGGCTCTAGGTGCACACGGGCTTCAGTAGTTGTGGCTCGTGGGCTCAGCAGTTGTGGCTTCCCGGTTCGAGAGCGCAGGCTCAGTAGTTGTGGCACACGGGCTCAGTAGTTGTGGCACATGGGCTCTAGAGTGC
Organism: Phocoena sinus; assembly: GCF_008692025.1. Taxonomy (NCBI): domain Eukaryota; kingdom Metazoa; phylum Chordata; class Mammalia; order Artiodactyla; family Phocoenidae; genus Phocoena; species Phocoena sinus. Next base: position 69,428,610 of record NC_045774.1, on the reverse strand, counting down.
AGGCTCAGTAGTTGTGACGCACAGGCTTAGTTGCTCCGTGGCATGTGGGATCTTCCCCGACCAGGGATCGAACCCGTGTCCCCTGAGTTGACAGGCGGACTCTTAACCATTGCACCACCAGGAAAGTCCCTGGGTCTCTCTGTATTTGCTTGTCTTTGTTTTATAAAGTTATTCTCGTCCATCCTCCCAGGAAAGACTCTCAAGCTTGGACCCGGCCACGCCTCCCCACCTTGGCCCTACCCACATCCTGGTCCCGCCCCCTTCGGGCCCTAGCGTTCGGTTTCCATGGTTATAACGCTGCTTCCTAGAGAGCCCAGCTGCCCAGAAGGACCCCCGCAAAGACCCCGGGGAAGAATCGGGTAGACGCGGCTCCAGCTCTCCATTCCGGCCACGGTCAGCCCATTCGAGGCTCCGCGCCCTTGAGCCCGGGGTGTACCCCTCGAGGAAGCGAGCGTGGGGCCGTGGACAGAGCCTGGGCTGCTGGAGCATCCCGTCTAGCCCGATTGAGGCTGAACTGTCGGTAAGGACTCCTTTCTGGGCGCCGCCGCTGAACGGAAACAGCGGTCACTTACGGCCGGAGGCGCCCAGGTCCGCAGGTCAGGCTTCTAACCCGCTCGCCGCTGCTCGGGGCCGCATGCACGCCCCCAACGGCCTGAACTTGGGGGTTTAGGCTTCCCAGAGTCAAGCAGGGGCGGGTACTGAGGGGAGTCGTGAGCGGCCCGGGCCCGGCACCCGAGGGCGCTCGCGCACGCGCACACGCAAGGCTAACCTTTGAGCACGGGCTCGTTAGGAGCTGCTGTTTTAAGCTCTTACCTTCTGCCACGCACTATTTTAACCACTAAATGTATAGAATTCAGTCCTCGCGACAACTCCGGGGAGAGGGTAGTAGTCGAATCTATATTTTTCAGATGAGAAACCGCTTCAAAGAGAGGTGAAGCAGATGCCCGAGGTCTCAGCTAGAAAATGGTCGGGTCACGATGGAAACCGGGCACTCCGGTTCTATTGGACAAGATGACGTGTTGTTGACCTTACCTGAACCCTAATAATGCTGAAAGTTAGCTTTATCTACCTGGGATTGCCTTTGTTATTCTCTACATGCTTATTTCCCCTGTGCTCAGTTACTGGTACGAATCAGAAAACCTGATAGTCATTAAAACCCGCCACCTTTTCCTGGTTTATAGTAAATGGAATTAATAGCCAGGAGTTCATTTTTTTCCGTGATGCATAACTCCTGTAATATTTTTTGCTTTTATGTTTTTAATCGAGTCTAAATGCCAACTTGGATGTGCTAGAAAGAGAATTTAGACGATCCAAGCAAGAATTGTTTCCCAAGCGTCATTATAATTATGAAAGGTCATTTAGTGAATGTGGTGGAATAAGCATTTCCTCTTTCAAGCTGTACTCGGCCGCCTACACAAATGGGAGTGGGGTTTCTCATTAATTCTACTCCTCCCTGCCCCCAATAGTGTTTAACCTTTTTTTTTTTTTTTTGCGGTACGCGGGCCTCTCACTGCTGTGGCCTCTCCCGTTGCGTAGCACAGGCTCCGGATGCGCAGGCTCAGCGGCCATGGCTCATGGGCCCAGCCGCTCCGCGGCATGTGGAATCCTCCCGGACCGGGGCACGAACCCGTGTCCCCTGCATCGTCAGGCGGACTCTCAACCACTGCGCCACCAAGGAAGCCCTTAACCTTTTTTTAAATTTAAAAATATCATGCTATAAATGTACCTTTGGTAACCACCATCATTTAAATAAAGAGGGAATGTTTCAGTCATTTGAAACATTCCAGTTGCTCTCACTGTCATTTTTATAAATATGAAACAAAGTAATGAAAACAGGAGGGGCCTAGATACTCCTAAATACTAATAAGTTAATAAATAATATGACTTTACAAATATGTTAGTGGTGAAATCTAAAGAGGAAAAAATAGTATACAAATGCAATTAAAAAAATCTTTTTATTTAGCCAGAATGCCTCCCACTCAGGCTGAAAGTGTTATAAAGAATATCATTCGAGAAATAGGACAAGAATGTGCAGCCCATGGAGAGATTGTTTCTGAAACTGTGGTTGCTTTTATGGTAAGAATGAATATTTTTGTGAATTACTACTTTATTAAAAAATGTGTTTAAGCGGTGCCCATTTTCCTCTTAAAATTCTGTGGTGTTTTCCTGTTATTCCATTGAAAACATACTGAGACCGTTGGACAAGTTAGCCAAAAATATTTTTTTTTAAGTCTATAAAGCATGTTAGTTCTCGATTTAGGAGACTGATTTAGAAGATCTTGATAAGTTTTAGAAACATCAATAATGTTTTCCTATGTGGGAGTTTTTTTAAGATGTACTTTTGTTCAGTGTTGTAAAAATTACTGATTGCCTTCATCTCAGAGAGGCAGCAGTGAGCGATGGCGTGAAGCCAGATCTTAATTCCCTGCCCAGGAGTTGAACCTGGGTAGCCTGGATGAAAACCAGGAATCCTAGCCACCAGACCAGCAAGGGCTAGAGGCTAGAAGCTATTTTTCCCTGGTGTTTGCCCCCAGTGGAAAATGCATTTCTCACGGAGGCAAAAACTGTAAAAACAGGTAGAAAGCACAACAACAAGTGGGAGAGCACGCAGAGAAACAGTTTGTTTAGTTAAGACAGAAGCTAGGCAGGAACTTCCCTGGTGGCGCAGTGGTTAAGAATCCGCCTGCCAATGCTGGGGACACGGGTTTGAGCCCTGGTCCCAGAAGATCCCACATGCCATGGAGCAGCTAAGCCCATGTGCCACAACTACTGAGCCCATGTGCCGCAACTAGTGGAGCCCGTGTGCCTAGAGCCTGTGCCCTGCAACAAGAAAAGCCACCGCAATGAGAAGCCCACACACCACAATGAAGAGTAGCCCCCGCTCTCCGCAACTAGAGAAAAGCCCGTGTGCAGTAACAAAGACCTAATGCAGCCAAAAATAAACAAATAACTAAATAAATTTATTAAAAAAGAAAAAAAGAAGGTAGGCAGAGATGCACATCTGGAGAGAAAGGGTGTGGGCGTCCTCCTTAATGAGGAGGAGTGCAGTAAACGGGCAGTTAAATCATTTATGTAGGTCAGTTCTTCCAGGTCTTTGCGTTCCTTATAGCAATCGTTTTGTTTTTTACCCCCTGGCTAATTTGTTTCAGGACCCTCTCCCTAGGTGCGCATGCACCTCTCAGCCAAGATGGATCTCGATGCAAAGGCATCTGGGAGAAGCAAGACTCATTGTGGCCTGGCATTGTCCCCTGACTTTTTTTTTTTTTTTTTTTTTTGGCGGTACGCGGGCCTCTCACTGCTAGTGGCCTCTCCCATTGTGGAGCACAGGCTCTGGACGCGCAGGCCCAGCGGCCATGGCTCACGGGCCCAGCTGCTCCACGGCACGTGGGATCTTCCCGGACCGGGGCATGAACCCTCATCCCCTGCATCGGCGGGCGAACTCTCAACCACTCCACCACCAGGGAAGCCCTGTCCCCTGACTTTTGACCCCCCCAAGGAGACTTTCTGCGCATGCCTAGTGACTCCCTTGCCCCAAGAGTGGGGTGGGAGGGAAGCGGAGATCCTTTGATCCTTTACTCAAACAAGTTTGTGCCCCTCTTTGTTCTCACCATGACTGTTATCTTAAGGCATCCCCAAGAGACAAAACTTGGCTATTTACCCTGTGCCTGTGGTAGCTTCCATTTCGGAGAGTAAATAGGAGACTGATTTTAAATGTCTAACCTGGAGCCCATCTAACTCCTGTCTCAGGAAATGCAAACAGGAGACTAACTGTAAGTGTCTGGCCTGAAGCCCACTTTTTGCTGCCCTATGAAATGTAAATAGGAGGCTAGGGGTAAATGCCTAGCCTGGAGCCCATCTGTCTCCTGCCTCAGTCTCTCTACTCTTGCTTTTGTTTTAACAATACACAATAAAAAATACGATAAAAATATGCAGTTTCCCAATGTAAAATCTAGCCATTGCTTTCAACCTGTTTCTCCATGTCCTTTTTCTAACACCATGTTCAGATTTGATGCTTATTGCTCCCTTTCTTCAGCCTCTAATGGTTATAAGAAAATCAGCTGAATAATCAACTGCTGGGTAGTCAAGAGGAAGTTATCTAAAAAATGGAAAATTGTTAAACTAGTTTTGTAGTAACGTGAAATAAATTGAATGGACCCTTTCCTACTCTCAGGTGAAAGCTGTTGTCCTGGACCCAAGTAATGGCTTTAACACGGATAGAACTCTCATGAAAGGCGATGTGCAGAAACTTGTAAAGGTGATTATCCAGCAGTTCTCAAATTTTGAATTATTACTTGCAATTCTAAATGTAGTATTTGTGTTGGTCAATATTGCCTTCAGCTCCGTGAAAGAAAACTCCACCAGATAGTGGTGCAGACAAATGAGAGTTTTATTTTTTCTCATAAAACGAAGTCTAGAGGTACATAGGCTATTTTTTCCTGACTTCCTGGGTCACCATCATGCATGTGTTTTCACCCCAGGGTCACAAGATAGCTCTCCCACCTCTAGGCAGGCATAAGGTAAGAGGACAAAGGTCAAAATGTGTGTGCAGTTGGGTCTGTCACTTTCTTTTCGGAAAATAACAGGCTTTCCCAGAATCCCTCCCGTCTTTTTGCATTTATTGACTAGAATGATACTGCAAGTGAGCCTGGGATATTGATTTGTTTTTTCTTTCCTTTTTTAGCTGACCAAGTCTTTGCCTTAATCCAAACTGGGGCTTTGTTAGTAAGGAAGGAGGGGTATGGATACTGGCAGGTAGCAGCGTCTGCCATAGTATTTCAGAGACATCTTGTTATTAATCTAATGTTACATTGAGAACATTATTAACTGACTTGTCATATACTGTAAAAATTATAGTACTAAATTAAGATTCATATAATTATTGATTCAATGTAATTTGTGTTTTTCAATTCTAAGGGAAAAATTGAACCCAGAGCAAAGAATTCATTGTTAGAATCAAGTAGGTGTGCCTGAAAAGCAATTTTAAGAACTAAAGAGGGCAGGAACTTTAGACATTGTTAATTTTTTCATATGTTTTAAGTTTGACTCACTGGGTTTAGATGCTTAAATATTTATTTTCTAGATATTCCTCAATGTATTTCCTAAAATTTCAACATTTATCTTTTTCTTCCTGGGCTTAATGATTTTAATTCCCTCCTTCACACAAAAGACTTGAAACAAGCTTTCCCAGACTTGTACGTGATATTTTCTGAGCTCAGACAAATGGCAGAGAAAATTTTCATTATCTCCATCTTCTCTCACAGCCAGCAGTTCACATAGTGGAGTGCAGGTCTGTCTGCAGATGCTAGAGGGTCAGGAAGAGCTTTGGAAGCTTGGAGCTGGGGAATATGTCGTTACAATAACTGTGCAGAAGAGACTCCATGATTCTCTAAGGCAGCTGAGAGCTGGGTCTTTCTGTGCTGAATCTGAGAACGTGGTATAAGGCCTGTTTTTAGCGATAGGGGAAATGACTGATGGTTATTCAGAAATTTGATTGGACAGCCGTGGAGGAGAATGAAGGAGGGGCAGAAAATGTTTTTCTCCTTTTCATCGCTCAAGAAGAGTTTTGGTTTTTTTTCTCCCTCCGACTCAACCAAGTTGGAAAGCATCAAGCTCAATATACTTTTTCTTTAAATTTATTTTTTATTGAAGTATAGTTGATTTACAATGTTGTGTTAATTTCTGCTGTACAGCAAAATGACTCAGTTATACACTTATATACATTCTTTTTTATATTCTTTTCCATTATGGTTTATGCCAGGATATTGAATATAGTTCCCTGTGCTCAATATACTTTTAATATGACAGGTACATTAACTGTCAATTTATATAATAATTCAAGTGATAAAGATTGTTTTCTTTTTTCTCAATTAAAAATCATGTTGATGAGCTAGTCTGTGCATTTGTAAAGTCTGTGCTTGGAACGCCACTTCTCCACCTGGAGGGGTCCAGGTGCATGGGTCCCCTAAAGATAATGTTCCGTCCTCACTCCTGCTTTCCCCTCTTCCTCCTCCCAGGAAAGGAGAGTTGGTGGCCTGGGAGTTGGGTTGAGGGTTGGTGTTGATGTGCCCGCTGGGTGCAGACATAATGTAAGTCTAACAGGTGAGATGCGGGAAGACTGGGCTTGGGGGGTGCAGAAGAGAGAAGAAAAGAAAAATTCAGGTTGATCCTCTATTCTAAAGAGGCAAAGCGGAGAAGGGATGAGCCATCTATGTTTGGAGAAAAACAGGAGAAGATGGACCAGAGGAAGAAATTTTGAAACAGAAGGTAGAGGCAGAGAAAGTCTGTGAGCAGGGGGCGTAGCCGCAGCAGCGTTTTATAAAATGCACATGACCTCCATCATCAGCAAAAAAGAGTGTTAGGCTCAGATAAACAGTAATGAGGGGACTTCCCTGGTGGCGCAGTGGTTAAGAACCCTCCTGCCAATGCAGGGGACACGGGTTCAAGCCCTGGTCCAGGAAGATCCCACATGCCGCGGAGCAAATAAGTCCGTGCGCCACAACTACTGAGCCTGCGCTCTAAAGCCCGTGAGCCACAACTACTGAGCCCATGTGCCACAACTACTGAAGCTCATGTGCCACAACTACTGAAACCCACACGCCTAGAGCCCGTGCTCCACAACAAGAGAAGCCACTGCAACGAGAAGCCTTATCACCAGAAAAGTAAGAGTAGCCCCCGCTTGCCACAACTAGAGAAAGCCCGCGTGCAGCAGCGAAGACCAAACGCAGCCAAAAATAAATAAAACAAACAAACAATAAACAAAACCAAAACCAAAACAGTAATAAAGGGACTCAGGAAGAGCTGTAGACAGGAGCATAAGCATCATGGCACATTCACCCACATTCAGGCTGCAGAGACTAAGCAAAAGTTCAAGTTCCTTGCCTCCAACTAGACTATTAGTCACTTGGGTATGGTAATATTGGTTAATTCAGAGGGAATAGCGTATTACTTAATAAATGTTGTTGGTTAAGTAAACTATAAAGCGTAAAGTCCTCAATGAGAAAAAACGTAATAAAAATGGTCATTGGTAGATAAATATCAGAAATAATGGCTTTGATGTTGCTCTTTGATTTTGAGAATAACTTTGGAAAACACTTCTGATTTTTTCAGAAAATATAACTGGAAGCATGTATGTGATTTTCTTTTTTAGCTTTGTGTGACTCGGCTATTGGACAGTAAAAATCCTTCCCTGGACACCATTAAGATGCAAGTCTATTTTGATATGAATTATACAAGTCGAGGTAACATATATCTACCGATTTTGATACCCTTTTAAAGAAGATTCATATTGTATTTCAGGTAATAAGGGTGTTGACTTCACAACCTAAAAGTTGATTGTTATGTTTTATTCAGCGGGAAATTTTAGGACTTCAAGCCGGGGAGACAGCATCTCAAGTAACCCTGAGAGAACTGCTCTGAGGAGGGAAGCGGGGGGGGGGGGGGGGGGGGGGGGGAGTCAGGTTATATAGAAGTTTTGCAACAAAGGGAAGATAGTCTGAATGTGAAAAGAGTATTGTTAATTAAAGGGAACTGATATCCCAAATTAAGGAAATTAGGGCTTTTCTTTGTATGAGAAGATGCAAGATTCTGGGCTCACTGATATGGACCTCAGCTATCTGGAGCCAGTATCCTGTGTTTTCACATGCTGAGTTTCCTCAGGGCTCACCGTGGGGAGTGGCTGCAGTCCAATGGCTGCTAGATGGCAGGTATTCTTTCCTTCCAGAGTTTCCTCAGGGCTCACCAGCTCACACTGGGGGGCTGCAGGTGCTGATGACTGTGACATCCTTTGTTTACTGAGATGGCAGGCAATATTCCATTTCTCAAGGGCTTCATTTGGTTGACCAAGAACAATTTAACATTTTCGTTTATCTTTTGAAATTTTTTCCAACTTTGAAGAATGTAATAATGTTGGAGATGCTAAATGAGAAGAACACCAATGGCCTTTGTGAGTGTCAAAAGTTTCCAGGTCTATTGTGTTTTGACTATTATACCACTAATACATAATAAATTAAAGCAACCAGCTCACTGAAGTTAAAATTTTTTAATTTGCTGATTTTATTTTTCCTGGTTTATATTATTATCGCATAATGCTTACCTAAATTATGTAACTTACCCCAAAATGAAGTGACTGATGGGAAATTTAAGCTTAGAACATATTTCCTTATGTAAATAGTTTCTTACATACATCAAAAATAAACTGGAGGGCTTCCCTGGTGGCGCAGTGGTTGAGAGTCTGTCTGCCGATGCAGGGGACATGGGTTCGTGCCCCGGTCTGGGAAGATCCCACATACTGCGGAGCGGTTGGGGCTGTGAGCCATGGCCGCTGAGCTTGCGCGTCCGGAACCTGTGCTCCGCAACGGGAGAGGCCACAACAGTGAGAGGCCCGCGTACTGCAAAAAATAAAAAAAATAAAAATAAACTGGAAAGAAGAGAAAAAAGGAAAAGAAATTTCTCTGTAGACTACACTGCCTCTGCCCCACTGTAATTCAATCATTATTAACCATTTGGTGATTTTTGTTGTCTTTTTTTCCCCTCTCTGTATTAACCTTTCAGTTATGCTACATGTGTAAAATCATATATCTTGCTTTTTTGATGAGTAATAATATTTTAGAACAATAAATAATAGTGGAATTGATGATGTAATTTAGATTTTTCTTACTTTCAAAGTTTGAGTTGTTTTTGTGGTAAGATTATAGCTATGAACTGGGCATGGTTGTTATGTTAATTATTGCCCTTGTCTTATTGACTTAGTTGCAAGAATTATAGTGCTGGTGAACTGTGGCTCCTTCCACGATTAAGCCTAAACCTCACTGTATTACAGGAAGAAGGGAGAGGGATACCATTCTTGATGCAACATCATATTACAGTAATGATATTCAAAGGAAATTTATCTAGAACTAAAATAGAAATACACATAATTGAAGAGGAATATTTATACTACCTATATGGATATTTATATTAGATGTGTTTACATACAGTATACTATACCTACTTACCTAGAGAATATAGATAGTACAATATTTATACTGTATGTGTTTATAATATATATTATAAATTGTCTTGTGTACTTTCTGCTTAAGTAGGAGGTTTTAGCCCTATCTGCTATTACGTTTGGATTGTCTGTTTAAAGGCTTACGTGTTTTGATAAAGCATGCCATTTAAATCACGGTAGTAAATCTTTCCCACTAGATTTTTGTCTTGAGGTTACTTGCTGGCCACTGTTCATTTTTGCTTGCTACATCTTACGAAAATACTTGTTTTCATGCAGTAGAATTACCATACCAAGCCATTTTTTCCTCTGGTCCTATTTTCTTTTTAAAAAAATTTTATTTATTATTATTATTTTGGCTGTGTTTGGTCTTCGTTGCTGCATGCAGGCTTTCTCTAGTTGTGGCGGGCGGGGGCTGCTCTTCCTTGTGGTGCATAGGCTTCTCATTGCCGTGGCTTCTCTTGTTGTGGAGCATGGGCTTCAGTAGCAGTGGCATGTGGGCTCAGTAGTTGTGACTCGTGGGCTCTAGAGTGCAGGCTCAGTAGTTGTGGCGCACGGGCTTATTTGCTCCGCCGAATGTGGGATCTTCCTGAACCAGGGCTCGAACCTGTGTCCCCTGCATTAGCAGGAGGATTCTTAACCACCAGGGAAGCCCCCCGTCCTAGTTTCTTATGTGAGAAGAATTCTGAGTATCAATATACGGAACATTGTCCTTTGCCAATTTTAGAGGAGTTTCTCGAGGAACATCACCGGGTCCTAGAGTCTAGATTAAGCTCTGTTAGCAGAGAAATTACAGATAGTCGAGCATGTGTTCGAGAAGAGCTGGAAAGCCTCTACCGCAAGATCGTCAGCTACGTGTTACTGCGCTCTGGGCTGGGGTCCCCGACAGACATCAAGATTGTCAGAGAGGCAACAGGTAAAAAATATACACCATTTCCATTCCATCCACGAACATACATGAACATAGTATCTTATAAAATATGTTGAATTATAAGTATTGAAGATTGAAGTTTTCTTCTTTTATCTGAAAAAAATTAGCACAAATAAGAGGTTAAAACTTAACCCAGATTTTTCTTACACAGTGTATCAACACTAAAACTCAAGTAGCACTTTTGGGAAGTGAATATTGTTAATCTTCTTAGAGCTGTATGTACCTAGGGGCCTATTACAATGTTTCACTACAGAAACATTGGCAGTATGATTAACCAGGCTGATTGGGGAACGGGGACTGCTGGGAGAGGAGACTTCCTACTGATGAAAGGCGTTGAGTCTGTCACCTAGGATGGATGATGGGAAATGGCACTGTTTTATCCTCAGGGAATACTTGCCCACTTTTGTACTTTAAGATAAGGAATAGGCAATATCTCTAATCTTCCCACGGCTTTCTTCCATAATTATTTTAAAGCATCATTTTTTTTCTACTCAGAGCCCTAATTAGAAAGCTTGTTTTAATGCCCATTGCCAAAAAATTTCTGATGGATGCTTAATTATGAAAATAGACGTGAGGCAATGGCATTATTTTCAGTAGCTCAGCTTTCTTGATAAATGCTAAATTTTGCCATGTATTCTGGAAGCAGGTATCAGACATTTAAAGAATCATCTAAGTAACTCTATAAAGACAAGCCCCTTAACTTTCTGCTGAAAGGAACTTGTTTTTTACGTTCTGATATCTTTACTTACCATTTTGTTGTCTTTATTGTGGTCTGTTTTAGCTGCCCTACAGAGTGTTTTTCCTCAGGCTGAGCTTGGGACATTTCTAACTCTTTCTAAGAAGGACAGAGAACGCCAGCTGAAAGAGCTCACCATGATTGTTACTGGAATTCGCTTATTTAACCGAGACTGTGGAAAGGGAGGAGAAGGCATTGATGACTGTAGGTGTATCATTAAGTTAATTCTATAGGTTAGGTAAGTTTAAAATTTAATGGGAACAGAGGAGAATAATTCACAGTACACCACTGGCATTCTTAGATTTAAGGTTTGCAGTTTTGACCATACCTTAGGTACAGCTACTGTTCATAATGTATAGTAATTTTTCATTTTATTGGGGCAAGACCTTAAATTTTACGTACCATGAAGCTAGTATGGGAGCATGAATCAGTAAAAGGATTGAGGCCAGCCTCCCCAGTTCAGTGGGGCTTTGTGTTCTTTACTCCAAGTCAAATAACCAAAAGGGAATAAAATTCAGTGATTTAAAAAATAAAAATCACCCTGAAAAGCAAACCATTGTTGATGTGGTTAATGGAATGAAATGGTCCAAGAGGAGATATCTGCAAGTCTGTAAATTCAGGAGCCTCTACTATGCTGTTATATACTTAATGCATTCATTATCTGTAAGTTTGAAAGTACTCATTGAAATATTTGCTCAAAGACCTACCAGTTGAAGTAACTTCCTTATGCATTTGGTACACACGTAGGCCCACTGAGAAGGTGTTAGTGTCTTTTTACCAGATCACTGATCTAGTACAATAAGGTAATTTTTTTTGCAATTTAAAAACTGTTCTAAAAAGTCAATTCCCATTCTTCATAAAGTTTCCTGTCTTGCTAGACAATTCTGTTATTTTTCAGTATCCCAGTGAGTTTCTTAAGTGGTACACTTTTATTTTCTTTTTTACCAGTAGTAAAGAAGATACACAGAAGGAGAGATACAGGGGCTTTTCTAGAGGCACATAGTTAATACAGCACATAACACCAATGCCTGTCTATTCTTTAGCATCTTCTGTATTTTACTAGCAAAAGCTGATCTGCTTTAACTTTTGGTTATTATTCTGGCAATGTCGTCGTTTTTTTTGAATATGCCTCCTTATTGTTAATTTGGTTGAGGAAAAAAACTAACTCAACCTAATGTTTAAATATGACCACTTTCTAGGCTTTTTCTTCTGAACCTTTTTAGATTGCCTCATGTCTCTCTTATTATACCTCTCAAACCAGTGCCAGCTATTCTACAGGAAGCAATCCCAGCCACCACTCAGCATGTTGATTCCCAACTTGAGGTGGTCCAGGACCAGGCATACCGTTACACAGCCATCCTTGAGAAAGTAGCAAAGAACCCACTCTTGAGTCAAGAACTTCAGCCCTATATGTTAAAAGAAGCACTATATAATGTGCGACAATATGAGTTCTTCCTTCAGATCATTTTGGTGAGTTAATGTCATAAGAGATGGTCTTTCCCACAGAATTCAGCCTCTTTGCATATATATTCTTTGCTTTGAATTAAATATTTAGTTTAATTTTTAAAAACCCCACTGGTTAGACAAAGATTTTCTTTTAAAGTAGAGTTGATTTACAATATTGTTTTAATTTCTGCTGTACAGCAAAGTGATTGAGATACATATATATATACACACACACACACACACACATAACACACACATTCTTTTTTAGTATTCTTTTCTATTATGGTGTATCATAGGATATTGAATATAGTTCCCTGTGCTATACAGTAGGACCTTGTTGTTTATTGCCACCTCTTTATATATTATGGGGTGAAAACAAAAGGTAGAACCAGGTCGTTGATAAAGAAGGCAACCTTAATAACTGCTCAGTATATATCGCATCTGTAGGATCAAGAACTAAAATAGAAATGGGAAACTTGGATGTTGATATTAATGAAGATGTGTTGGCAGGAATGGATTTTGGGTAGTTGATTCTCTTTGTTCCTCGGTAATATGATTGTTGCACGGTTGCCGTAGTTAAGCAGGTATGTGTATATATATCTATAAGCAATGATGCATTGTTTGCCTTCATTCAGAGCAAGTGTCTAACATATAGTTTGGCAGGTTGTTGGCACTCAAAGAACTTTTATGTGATTATTTGTTCTAATTGTAAAAATTGGTAGAAAAGGTTTTTATTTCTGGTGTTTTTAGATCTAATGAACAAGCCAAGCACTATCCCCAGAGAGCTGGAAAATATGAAGTAGTGATTTTAAACTTCTTTTTAAAGCAGCAGAGCCGTTTCAGATGGAACCTTATTCAAAATCCTAAAAATATAAAGCAAGTACCTAGATGAAAGGATTGGAGGACCTTTTCACCAAGGAGCATCCCCAAGCCACCCTAAGATTCCAGGGAACACAGTTTGTTAACTATGTCATGGCAGCAAGCTGTGTTTCTACCAGTTACTGTTTTGTTTCTGTTTTTTTCCCCTAGCTGTGTTGAGGTATAATTGACAAAGTTGTAGGATATTTAAAGTGTACAGTGTGATGATCTGATATACATACATATTGTGAAAGTATTCTCCCACTGAATTAATTAGCACATCCATCCCCCTGGTCACTGTTTACCTTCACACAGCCTCTATTTTCCAAACACCATAAGACCGCAGGATCAGTGGAACTGTCTTTTGTACAAGTGAATACTAATGTCTTGAGAGATAGAACAAGCTGTATTCTGCCCCCTCTTCATTTTCACAAGTATCTTAATGACTCACTACCACTTTTGGCCGCACTCAATCTGTCTTCTCTCCTTACCTCCGCTACAGAGAATAGAAAGATCACATCCAGAAGACATGACTGCATCGCAACAAACTAGGAGTGGTCCTCACAGCTGACCTACTATCTAATTGCCTTCAGAAGGGAGGACTCTAAATCAACCATTTGAAACCAAATCATTCTTTAGGGTACATGTTCCCCTAACACTGACTTGTGGCTAGCAGCCTTATGTAACTAGTAAGATACTAAGAGGATTTCACGGTCAGTTTATCTTGAGTGCATACAGGTCCACAGGAGCAGAATCTCACATTTACTTTTGTCATTTATGTCCAGAAGGGATATTATAAGAAAGAACTTTGGGAAACTGTCACACATACTGTAAGGATGCTGTAGAGGACATGGTTCATTATATAGTATTTTCTCACAGCTTTCACTCATGAAACATATTCAGCCAACTAACTGACAGTCTTATATTCTCATTGGAGTTCTTACTCTCAGAGCTAGAGGGACGGTTAATAGAGTGTAGAAGTGATAAGTGCGGGTCCTGCAGCCAGACTGCATGGGTTCTAATCCCGACTTTGCCACTTACGAAATCTGTGTCCTTGACCAAGTTGCTTGACCTCTCTGTGCCTTAGCTCCCACGTTTGTAAAAAGGGGTTATTGATAGTCTCCACTAGGTAAGTAAGGTGGAACAGTGCTTGCAGACGGTGAGAGCTCAGTAAACAGATGATGATGGTGATGATGTTGATGACAGTGTTTATTACCATCATCATCATCGGGGCATTAGCAGAACAGCTCTGATTTCATCTCAGTAGGGGCACAAGCTGAAGACCTCTTATTTTTCTAGACAGTATCTCATTTCCAAGCCCTCTGTTGCTCGTGTTATTAGAAAGTTCACATTCTGATCTTAACACTCTTTATGACTGTCTCATACTCCTTTCAGTCAGGGTCAGGATGAGTTTTCTTAACCTTCTGACTTTTTTGCTGGTTAATCAGTGTTTCTTTTTGTTGTTGTTTTTATTGAGATATACTTGATTTACAATGTTGTATTAGTTTCAGGTGTACGACGTCATTCAAAATTTTATAGATTATACTTCATTTATAGTTATTATAGAATATTGTCTACATTCCCTGTGCTGTACAATATATCCTTGTAGCTTATTTATTTTATACATAGTAGTTTGTACCTCTTAATCCCCTACCCTTATCATGCCCTTCCCCCCTCCCCTCTTTCCAATGGTAACCACTCATTTTTTCTCTATATCTGTGAGTCTGCTTCTTTTTTTAATATTCACTAGTTTGTTTTATTTTGTAGATTCTGCATATAAGTGGCAACGTACAGTACTTGTCTTTCTCTGTCTGACTTATTTCACTAAGCATGATACCTTCTAAGTCCATCCATGCTGTTGCAGATGGCAAAATTTCATTCTTTTTTATGGCTGACAAGGATATGATAGTTTTTAGCTATCCAACCTCCCCCATCAATCTACCTTAGTTACAGTTAAGGTTAATTGTTACAGAATGGATACAGTTTAATCAGTATTATCACTAGGTTATAAAATACGTCAGTTTATGTCTAGCTGAAACCTTTTCCTGGGTATGAAGTCTATGAATACTCTTTTTTAAAGTTACATTATTTGAACAGGTATTAATATGCTTTTTGGAAGTATTGATTTTGATGCAAAATTTTTCTTTTGCCAATGCTACATTCAGTTTACGTAGACATTTGAAAAATCCAATTATAGTTTGGGTAAGATAGTGAGCTATTGTTTTTTGATCAGGACTTTATCTGCTGCAGTGAACGAATCAAATACTCTGGAAGAGAAAAGGAAGGGGTGATTGCAGTCTTGTTGACTGTCTTAGCTGAGAGAACAGAATTCCATCCTCTGGGGGCTTTTGAAGAGCAGGGCAGTCACCATAGAGAGAAAACCACTTATTGTTATCGTGCAAGTAAATGCCGCATGACACACAACATTTCTTAAAATATGTAAGTCAAGACTTTCGTACACCTCCTCCCCCCAAGCTCTGTCTGCAGGGCCCTTTCGTAGCATAGATTATACAGGACTTCTTGATTTTTCTGATAATGTAAGTAAGATATCAGTTAGGTGGAATTTGTGCTTGTTTTAGACTTGTTGAAAAATGTCCATGGAAGAAAGTATGAAAAACTTATAAATTAAGAAGTGAGGGAGAGGAAGAAGAATGCTAGGTTCACATGCTTTCTCCAAGCATTTTTTGGACTGCATTATGATAAGAACGTTGAAGCGACTTTATTCTTATTTTTTTCTCCGACAATCTCATTAGAAATATCTTTGTGTTAGGATGCTGTCAAGTTCGTGGTGGCAGATACAGGCTTTTCAAGATGTGAATTTTATCATTGGTAACAAAAACTATCGTTTTCTTGAAGTGACAGACTCATTTCATTCACTCTCAAGAAAATATCTTCCAATAGCTAAGGCTCAAAAACCATAGTTTGTCTGCCAGTTCTTTCAAGTAAAAATGCTTTTCTACTGGAGGGGAAAAAAAGGCTATTTCAGCTTGCAATCCAGTCATGTAAGAGAACTATGTGTTTTAATATGCAATAGAAGTGTTTTATATATACTTTCTGTTTGATCACACTGATTATTAAAAAGCTGTGCACTTAAAGGTCAAAATTCAGTCAAATTAATACATTTTACTGCATCATCAAGGATAGTGCTAAGTGAAACTAGTTTTTTTATTGAGATACAATTCACATGCAAGATTATATTAGTTTCAGATGTATAGCATAATGATTCCATATATGTATATATTACAAAATGATGGCCACAATAAATCTAGTTAAATTCTTCACCACATATTGTTACATTTTTTTCCCTTGTGATGAGAACTGTTAAGATCTACTCTCTTACCAACTTTCAATTGTACAATACAGTATTGTTAACCAGTGATAGTCACCATGCTGTACATTACATCCCCACGGCTTATGTATCTTATAAGTGGAAGTTTGTACCTTTTGACCACCTTCACCCATTTTGCCCACTCGCATCCCCCTCCCCTACCTGTGGCAACTACCAATCTGTTCTCTGTATCTATGAGCTCAGTTATTATTTTTTTTTAATTTTTATTTATTTATTTTATTTTTGGCTGTGTTGGGTCTTCGTTTCTGTGCAAGGGCTTTCTCTACTTGCGGCAAGCGGGGGCCACTCTTCATCACGGTGCGCGGGCCTCTCACTGTCGCGGCCTCTCTTGTTGCGGAGCACAAGCTCCAGACGCGCAGGCTCAGTAGTTGTGGCACACGGACTTAGTTGCTCTACGGCATGTGGGATCCTCCCAGACCAGGGCTCAAACCCGTGTCCCTGCATTGGCAGGCAGATTCTCAACCACTGCGCCACCAGGGAAGCCCTATGAGCTCAGTTTTGTTTTTTTTTAAGTTTCCACATATAGCAGTAAGGTCCTGTTGTGTATAGCACGGGGAATTATATTCAATACCTTGTAGTAACCTATAATGGAAAAGAACCTGAAAAACTTTTGTATGTATGACTGAATCACTTTGCTATACATCAGAAACTAACACAACATTGTAAATCAACTGTACTTCAATTTAAAAAGAAGATTCCAGGGACTTCCCTGGCGGTCCAGTGGTAAAGAATCCGCCGTGCAATGCAGGGGACACGGGTTCGATCCCTGGTCAGGGAACTAAGATCCCACATGCCACAGAGCAATTGAGGCCCCCATGCCACAACTACTGAGCCTGTGCGCCTTGACTAGAGAGCCTGTGTGCCACAAACGACCGAGCCCCCACGCCCTGGAGCCCGCACACCACAACTACAGAGCCCACCCGCCCAGCCCGCATGCCACAACTATAGAAGAGAAAACCCGCACGCCACAATTAGAGAGAAGAAAGAAGACTGCACGCCACAACAAAAGATCCCACGTGCCTCAGCGAAGACCCCACATGCCGCAACTAAGACGTGATGCAGCCAAAAATAAATAAATAAATAAAAAATAAATCTTTAAAAAAAGAATAAATAAAAATTTTAAAAAAGGTTCCATATATAAGTGAGATCATATGATATTTGTCTTTGTCTGACTTACTTCACTTAGTAAAATTCCCTCAAGTTTCACTGTTGTTGCTGCAAATGGCAGGACTCCTTGTAAATAGTGCTGCAGTGAACATGGGGGCACATATATCTTCTTGAGTTAGTGTTTTTGTTTCCTTCAGACAAATGCCCAGAAATGGAATTGTTGGGTGATGTGGTGGTTCTATTTTTAATTTTTTGAGGAACCTCCCTACTTTTTCCGTAGTGGCAACACCAAAGTTACATTCCCACCAACAGTGCACGTGTGTTCCCTTTTTATCCCCACATCTTTGCCAATGCCTGTTATTTCTCGTCATTTTGATAGTAGCCATTCTGTCAGATGCGAAGTGATATCTCATTGTGGTTTTGATTTTCATTTTCCTGATGATTAGAGATGTTGAGCAATTTTTTGTGTACGTGTTGGCCTTCTGTATGTCTTCTTTGGAAAAATGTCCATGTAGAATTTTTAGTTGGAAAGTTCTTTTTGGTAAAATGTAAACAGGGGTTGTTCTAGGACACTATCAGGAAAAATCAAGAAGTTCTGTGTGCCTAATCTGTGAATGGAGCCTGCAAGCATAGCTTAGGGGAGTAGGTCTGGAGTATCTTTACTTATAGTTTTGAAAGAAGTGTTATGTATTGGATGTAACTTTTACTTTGGAGAACATATGCAGAATTATTTCTGTTTCTTGTTGATTGTGTACAAATCTAAAGACTTTAAGGACTGCATTTTCATATTTGATTCCTAAAAGAAAACTAGCAATCAAGGGGAAAAACTCTGAGGGGTAGGGAAGAGACTTATTAGATCGGATAAACAATATGTAAATTATTATTATAAATTTTATTTTAGATAAATAATGGGTGAATGAGGCAAGAGGAGGGGAGATGCTTAGAGTAGTATGGGTAAAATTGAAACAGGATGCACATTACATTGTGAATAAAAAAATTCATTAGTTGAAATACAATGATGATATTTGATATTTCTTATGAAGTAATAATTTTTTGTCATTTAAAAATAGTCTAGTAAAACATATAGTTAGGCTACAGATATCTGAGAATTCAAATGCAGTTTTTTTCTCTTCACATAATTGTTACTCTTTAACACTGTGCTAATAACCCCATACCACTGCCATTTCTGGTCACATCTTAGGATAAGAGCCCTGGGCTCAGACGATCTGGTGTAGAACCATGATTCTACCCCTCATTAGCTGTGTATCCTTGGGCAATTTACTTACCTTTCTGTACCTTGGTTTTCTTATTTGTACTTACCTCTTTTTGTACTTAACAAGTATTTAATATGGTGCTTAGCACATAATAAGAATAAATGTTAGTAATTATTTCAGTTTCAGTATTTAGCACCTTATTTTCAGATTGATATGGTTGTATGAGAAATATATTGTTTTTCTTTCAATGCTGTGATTTTTAACATTTTCTGCATTCTTGAAAGCAATTTTTAAAAATCTGGGTATCAAAGTAGTTTTCAAAGGAATACCTCATTAATTTTATCTTTGAGGAATGGGAAAATAACAGTTCTAGAAAACTGTGTTAGAGGATCCACTGCTTGGGAATGCAGTTATACTGAATATCGAAGAATACCTGTATACATTTGAGAAAAATTATAGCCATTGTATTTCAAAAGATTCATCCATTCAACAAATGTTTCTGGAGTGCCATCCACATGGCCAGTTCTGTTCTTGGTGTTGGGGATACCATGGAGAGCAGAATCCTTGCTCTTACTGAGCTTACTTTCAGGAGCTGTGGGGAGCAGGTAGGGCTTAAAACATACATAATGTTTGTAGTAAAATTATAAAAATAATGAATGCCAATTATGTTGTCTTCACAGTCGGATATAATTACTTGTGCTCAAGAAGTGGAAATGATGATAAAGCAGTTAGGAGCCCAACTGGAACAATTAAAATTTACTGTAAAATCAAAGACGGCTGTCCCAACATCACAAGTCTTTGTAAGCATTTGTCATCCACTTTGACCTTGTTTAAAGGTGAATGTACTTTTAAGTCCTATAAAGTTGGATCAGAAGTAATTTTAATTTCATTTAATTACTAAAAATATAATATTAGCTTTATATGAGGTGATCCTGCTGTTTTTGGTTATTTTGCAGTAATAATCATATAACCAGGATGTTATAAGTTGGATGAGAGGATTCCCTTGGTAGGCCATTGCTACTCAGCGGAGTGCAGATATATATTATAATAACCATAATATCAGTATTGTCTGTGGCAGCAAAAATAATCCATAGTGCAGTGTTGAAAACGTTTTTACAGTAGCTGGTTAAGAAATTGCCTTCAGCACAGAGGTGATGTAACTTGTGACCTTTCTGAAAAGACAGATAAAATCACTTTGTTTACCAGGCCTGCACTTATTCTGACTTTCTGATTATCTGTACCACCCTATGGGCAAATCTGGGAGCCCCAAAGAAGTACAAGATGTACGTGCAGTATTTTATAGAGCATTTTGAGTCTCTGATCATTTTCTGTAATCATTCCCAACATTTGACTTTAAAAGCCTGGAAACAAAAGGCTAAGTTGTTTCACTTATAAGTAGGGCCAGGGCCTGATTAATTTTTTATTTGTTGTATAAGTCAGTGACCTTTAATATGAATAAAAAATACTTTATGTCACTGACACAAAATCTTTAACTTATAAGCTCACAAGAAATGGCCCCCCCAAAAAAAGAAATGGCCCAAGATGTATCCCTAGACTTCCCAAGTTCTTTTGAATTGTAACTGAGCCAGATAAATCTAATTATAATGAGTCATATTTAGCTTTTTTTAAAAAAAGAAGCTGTTCTCCCCTAGACCTTTTGAGGTGAAGCGTCCATGAATGTTTTTTAGGTGATCATGTGTATTTGGCTTTTCTGAGTAAACTAACTTACTGGCAATCATACTAAAATAAAATGCTTTGATATACAAGTTTATTTTCTCATAATTTATGAGTCCAGTTTCTACTGAGATTCTGTTGTCTAATTTCATGAGACTTTTACTTGTCTTACGGGAGAATTAATCTCTTTTACAAACAAAAATTTGTACTTATTTTTAAGAGTAGAGTGATTTGTAATTTTATTAAACAGTGACATTTTGAAAATTTTTGTCTCTTCCTCAGCCCATCTTCATTGCCCTTTCCAATCTGTGGACTAGCTTTCAGGATGAAACTGTTTTGATTAACATCCTCAGTAATTTAACTACTCATCTTGAGCCATTTCTGGGGACTCATGAACTGTTCTTTCCTGAGAAAGTGATGCAAGCTCTTCTTGATGGAGTGACTGTGAAAACTGATGTGTGTAGAATGAAAGAGCACATTGGTAACAGAAATCATGCATTATTTCCTCTTCCTCTTAAAATTACCTCTAGAATAAACTCACTCTTTTGTTTTAAAATTTTCAGGTGTATCATTCTGATAAAGTTTTGAATATCTTTATTGATTGTAAGACTGGTAATGTTCATTATAGAAAATATGGAAAACAGAAAATATATAAACTGAAGAGTTTGCTATCCAGCAATAACCATTCCTAGTGTTATTGTTAGTGTTTTGGTTAACAGTGATTTCCTGTGCTTATAGGTTTCTATTGTAGTCTTAGTGATTTTATTATCGGTTTGTAGTAGAAAAGGATATTAATCCTTGCTATATTTGTTGCAAACAAAGCTCCATTTCTTTGGAATGCTATTTGCCATATATGTACCCCAGATTCAGGTTGAAATTTATAAATCAATAAATGTTATCCCTATAAAATTGAGCTTATTTTAGGCCCTTTAAGAGATGCATTGATTCTTATAGAAAGGCTGTCTTTATCAATAAACTTCCTTTTACTTGTTTAGTCCCTGCTGTCTTATTAAAGACAACTCAAAATTCATGAGAAATGTCAAAATAGAGTCTGGGATTTGAATTGTTGCCTAAAAAGAAAGTTTATCCAGAAAGTGAAATTAGATCATTGACTCTCCAAATTTCCTTTTCACATTCTGTTTGTGTAAAGGCAAAAAATAACCTAGTGGCAGGGCAGGAATAAAGACGCAGATGTAGAGAACGGACTTGAGGACATGGGGGTGGGGGGAGGGGGAGGGGGAAGCTGGGACGAAGTGAGAGAATGGCATTGACATATATACACTACCAAATGTAAAATAGATAGCTAGTGGGAAGCAGCTGCATAGCACAGGGAGATCAGTTCTGTGCTTTGTGACCACCTAGAGGGGTGGAATAGGGAGGGTGGGAGGGAGGTGCAAGAGGGAGAGGATATGGGGATATATGTATACATGTAGCTGATTCAATTTGTTGTACAGCAGAAACAAACACAACTTAGTAAAGCAATTATACCCCAATAAAGATGTGAAAAAAAAACGTAGCGGTAATTTGCATTCTTAAATTATTAGAATACATAAAGTCTGAAAATGAAATCAGAGAGACTGAAAAACATCCTTCCAGTTAGTTTTTCCTCCTTTTTCATTTTGTTAAAACGGCATATCTGTGCAAATACTAAATGAAACTGAAAAATTAAAGTCACTTCAGCAGTAGATATTAAACTCAACTATATTGGCAAGACGTGCCATTTCCTACTATAAGTCAAACGTTTTTATTCACTAGAACACAGTTACTGCTCCAGGGAATTGGGAGACCCAATGTTCTCTTTTTTTTTTTTTTGGAAGAGTTTTTTTTTTTTTTTTTACATCTTTATTGGAGTACAATTGCTTTACAATGGTGTGTTAGTTTCTGCTTTATAACAAAGTGAATCAGTTATACATATGTTCCCATATCTCTTCCCTCTTGCGTCTCCCTCCCTTCCACCCTCCCTATCCCACCCCTCCAGGGAGTCACAAAGCACCCAGCTGATCTCCCTGTGCTATGCGGCTGCTTCCCACTAGCTATCCTCACCACATCTCATCACCGTTTGAGGCGTTCAGGCATATCAGGAAAAAAGAGTGAAGAAGGTCTATTTTCTCCAAAGTATGCATTTACTTCCAGCTGTAGCCACGGGGTCACTTGTAGTGTCTGCTGTTTGGATACAGAGCCAGAAACAGAAGTGTAGGTAGCACTGCAAAAGTAAGAACCTCGGGGATCAATGTTTTATAAATTCACGTTTTTATTTGCGTAAAAAAAATCGGCAAAACTAGGAAGACTTTTTAGAAGTGTGAAGAACAGAAAAGTATATCCTGTTACCAAAATTACTAAGTTACTAAGAGATGTTTCCTTGACTCTTTCTGCTCAGAACATTCTCAGTTGTTTAAAGAACTGACAGTCCTAGTATATAAGCATCATATTCAAAGTATTTTGCCACCTCGCACATTATTAAGAGCTACACTGTCTTGAACGAAGTTAATTCATCTCTGTTTTAGTCACATAGTAGCCGGTCTCTTCTGCTCGTTTCCTGGGTGGTTTACTCTTCCCACTGAATATGGTTTTTCTTGTGCTCCTCTTTCATTTTAGAAGAGAGAGTAAATCTGGCGGATTTCAGAAAACTAGAATGGCTTTTCCCAGAAACAACAGCCAATTTTGATAAATTGTTGATTCAGTATCGAGGATTTTGTGCTTACACATTTGCTACAACAGATGGTCTTCTTCTTCCAGGTATATCATTGGAAATAATACTGTCCTCCCTTCTCCAATTTTTTCTTTAAGTGATGTGTCCTCATTGTCACTCACTCACTCACTTTGTAAAATTTTATGGACTCTAATGGTGAACTAGGAAAGGAGCTACAAAGATGACCTAAATACAATATTTATCTTTGAAGTGCTCGCAGCATAACCCGATAGACTGACATAAACAAGAAATTATAATACAAGCGATAAGTGATGGAATGTGTATATAATGAAATATGGATGCTACAATATCATAAAAGGGGGATGACTCATATGTCGATGAAGGATTTCAGAAGTGTTATGTGGCATTCATTCCTAAAATAGATCATCTTCCAAAGTGATTACCTGAAAGCGCAACAGTTTGACTGATACGTTTATTAAACAACATTCTTTGTCACTTTATGGTTATATTCCGTTAACATAGATCAGGATTTCTGTATAAGGACATGGCCAATATTTTATCAAGTACAATTTCTCTATGATGTATATATTACGAGAACTTCTCTAAAGAGTAAATCAGAAATTGAGATGAAATAAATTATTATTCAAGAAGTACCATGTGAATTGGCAATAGAATTATTACAAAGAATTATTGGGATTGTGTGTATACAGGCTAGAGAACATACACATTGACTCATTTTTTTTTATGGTAGAGATTTTTTCATTATGCGAGTAATAAAAGGTTTACCTTGGGAGAACTGAGAGAATAGTATTCTGAGGTCCTGTGAGGGTCACTGACAGGAGAAAACAATCAAGAGCCGTGAAGAAGTCAAAAGCAATAGAATGGAGATGATTTCCTTCTCCCTTTGTCTTTTTTTTCCTTCCCTTCGCTCCCCCCACCCCAAATCTCTCTCTCCCTCCACAAATAAGAGGGGAAGGGAGTCATGAGAGAAACAAACACAGAAACATGGATGTGGGGTGACACAGAGGTAGGATGATGTGGTTGGAAAAGCTATGGGCCAAGATTGGGAGAGCCTGGTTTCTTTTTCTTTTTTAATATTTATTTATTGTTTATTTTTGGCCGTGCTGGGTCTTAGTTGCGGCATGCGGGATCTTAGTTGCGGCATGCGGAATCTTTTTTGTTTTTAGTTGTGGCATGTGGGCTTCTTAGTTGCGCATGTGAACTCTTAGTTGCAGCACACATGTAGGATCTAGTTCCCTGACCAGGGATGAACCCGGGTGCCCTGCACTGGGAGTGCGGAGTCTGAACTGCTGGACCACCAGGGAAGTCCTGGGAGAGCCTGGGTTCTAGTCGCCATTGTTCCATTAGTAAACAGAGTAACTTTCAGCAAATCTCTTGTCTTTTGTGGACCTCAGCTTCCACATCAGGAAAAGAAGGACCAACTAGGAGGTCTGTTTGGTCCCTTCCAGCTCCTACCAACTATGATTCTAAGAAAGGGGGAGAAAGAGAAAAAAGTAGAAGGGCTTGAGGGGCTTTGCGTTTAGAATCCTCTCAGAATCAGCTAGTCTGGAGACTTTATTTCTACGTGCTACAATATTTCCTGGGCACCAGCCAACTGCACTGCCTCGGAGGAATCCCATGAGAGTCCCTCCTTCCTCGGAACTGCAGACCACAGGGCTTGAGTCCCCGGGTAATGCTGGGGCTTACCAGGCAGGGTCCTTTTCAGATGACATCACTGACTTTACTGCCCACCTCTCGTTCCCTTGTGCACTGCTCTAGCCCCACTGGCCTTCTTGTTATTCTCAAACATTCCGAGCTCATTTTCACCTCGAATCTTTTGCACTTGCTATTCCCTCTACTTGGACAGCTCTATTCCCCCCACAGCTACATACCTTGCTCCCTCATCTTATTCAGCCTTCTCTGATCACCCAACTTAAAATATCAATCTCGCCCTTCTTCCTTTTACTATGTGTTTAACCTGCTTTGCTTACTTGTTTTCTGTAGCACTGATCACTCTCTGGGCTATGGTATATTGGTTCATTTCTTTTCTCTGTATCCTCAGTGCCAAGAACAGGGTCAGTAAATATTCGTTGAATAAGTGAAAGAATAAATAAATAAGACAGTGTTACCGTTTCCTATATAATTCCCACAAACTGTGGATACTTATAACCCATATTTTATGTAGTATCTTTTCATAGTGGGAGATACTTTCTAACATGCAAATGTACATTTTGGAACAGATGTTTCATTTTTGTAGTTCTTACAGAATTATTTTTAAAACTGTGCTTCTAGTAGTTAGTTTAGTTTAAGGAGATTTGAAAAATCTGCTGGATGATTAAGTGGCTTCTCATAAAAGATTTTTAAACGACTTATATCTGGATAGTGAAATATTTTTAAACAAAATCATAATTTAAAATTTAAAAATACGGGATTTCCTGGTGGTCCAGTGGTTAAGATTCCATGCTCCCTGTGCAGGGAGCACAGGTTTGATCCCTGGTCGGGGAACTAAGATCCTGCATGCTGCATGGTGTGGCCAAAAAATAAAATAATTAAAAATGTGTAAAATAAATTTCATTTGAATTTTATGTAAAATATAATTTAACAAAATATAACTTAAAATTGCTAGTTGTAACATTTTAGCTAATAAAGACATAAGTGATATGTTAAAAATAGAGTGTATAGGGAATGGTTCTATGAATGTATTATAAACATAGAATCAGTATTTCATATCTTTTTTAAACAATATATTTATTTATTTATTTATTTGGTTGCACCAGGTCTTAGTTGCGGCAGGCGGGCTCCTTAGTTGCGGCTCCAGGGCTCCTTAGTTGTGGCATGCAAACTCTTAGTTGTGGCATGCATGCGGGATCTAGTTCCCCAACCAGGGACCAAACCCAGGCCCCCTGCATTGGGAGCACAGAGTCTTATCCACTGCTTCACCAGGGAAGTCTCAGTATTTCATATCAAATTCAATTCCTTTTCTTAATTTTCAGGAAATCCAGCAATTGGAATTTTGAAACATAAAGAAAAGTATTACACTTTCAATACCAGAGATGCTGCATATTCATTTGCAGAAAATCCTGAAAATTACATTGATAAAATTAGAGAAAAAGCCAAAAAAAATGCAGAATTGATTCAGCTACTGGAACTTCATCAACAGTTTGAAACCCTTATTCCAAATTCTCAGGTAAGCAGCGTTGGCATTTTGAGAATTCATGACATTTAAAAGTGTAGTTAATTAAAAAAAGTTACGTTTTGTTGTAGAATGGTCCCCCAAGTCAAGGCAAGAGACAGGGTCAGAATGAGGGCCTTTACAGGTTATCTGAAAGGGGTTCACATCTGAAGATGGAAACTAAGGAAATCCACAAAGAATAAATGAAAACAGGACAAGGAGTTAAATTGATGAATTAGACTGGAAAAATCTGAGAGAGCAAGACTACATTTAGACAAATAATTGGAACTACAGTATTTCCTTATCTAAAATGGAAGGAGCTTAGCACAGATAACATAGGTGGTAACTTAGGCTCAGAACTGTAAAATAATTTAAGAGGTTTAAATTGCAGTAGTCTGAAAGGCCACAGAGTGGATCTGAAGGTGTGTTTCTGTGTGTGTGTTTGCCGATTCCTTACTTCATTCAGCAGACACTTACTGAGCCGCTTGCTGTGCACCAGGCATGATTCTGGGCACAGTGAACAAAGCAGGTAGCAATCCCTGCCTGCACGGGGCTCACATTCTACCACTGTGTATCCTTGTTTTCTTCCTCTTTGTCTCTCATTTGTACTGTTCACATTTTAATTGCTCTTTCTGTCATCCTCTCTTGTTTAATTTACCTCTTTTAAACTCACTAAACTAAAACCCCGCAATACATGGTTTATAAATGGTTTGTGTTTGTTATATTTATCAACATTTTGACAGTGAAGCAGGTGGGTGTGGATACGACTGACCAGGTTGGCAGGGATCCCAGCAGTGACTGGTAAGAGGACGATGGGGCTGGTGACAGTGAGGAACAGAGGATGGTCTGAACACTTGGGCAAGAAGACTGACATCCAGCCAAGGACAACTAGGTCAGAAGGGGGCAGCTGTTGGCACTCTTGTTCTCATACCACGCTGCCAGTCTGTTGATGTGATGCTCCAGCTGCCCTTTTAAGATAGCACAAAGACAATGAAAGGCTAGAATCAGATAACCAGGAAGGTGTTCTGTATGTAGATACTTGTCTATTAAAGAACAGTTTTCCTCTACATATCTGGTCTTGTTTTTCCCTTTCTGTGTACTTAATCCTGTGTATTTAATCCTTCACTGACCTTTAATACCTATGGAAGTGAGTATTCTTTCTTCATATTCCAATGCTGTATTCATTATTTTTTCTTGCCATTTACTTGCATAATATTGTAAATTATCTTTTCAGCATCTTTTTACCTACCTAAGTATATCATAAGATCATTTTGAAGGCAAAAATTATATCTTACGCTCAATGGTAGGCGTTCAGTAATCATCTGTTTCTTGATTTGGGGAAAGAAGTTCATCTCTTCCCCCTCCTCTTTACTAGGACTTGAGTTTCTTAAACCTCTGCCACCCGTTCCAGCAACTTCATTTCCAGCATAATCATAACTTGTTTAGCCTGGAATCACTGAATACTTAATATTTTAATAGTGAGCTTCTGGGTGCTTTGGCAGAAAGATGAATATATTCCACTAAAATAGATAATAATCTGCTATGTATGCAGAGCTTGAGTTTAAGATATCTTCTAAAGATGTTCTGATACTTTAAACAAATGTGATGTATACCTAATATTTAATAGCTATTCTAAACTTCTATCCATTTCCAATAAGGTATTCAATTATGCTCCCCACTGTGAAAATTGGAGAGGGACATTTGACTTGGGATGAGTGATGTTAGGTTTTCTCCTTCCAAAATACACCTCCTACATTAAGTTCAAAAAATCAGGCACAGATTCATAATGCCTGGGAAAGTAATTGCATTTGGCTCGCTAATTATGAACTGTTTTTTATTTTGCTGGTATTTACAAGTATGTTTCATGTTGTTTTCCTAATATTTTGTCAGTTTTAGCTAAATATTTTAGTTATCTGTAAATAATGTTTATTTTTTACAAATATTAATTACAAAACTCCACTTCTTTAGATGAAAGAGGTTGACAAACATTATATAAAACCAATTGCAAAGTGTGAAAGTAGCACACAGACGGATACACATTTATTGCCACCAACAATTGTGAGATCATATGAGTGGAATGAATGGGAATTAAGAAGAAAAGCTATAAAATTGGTTTGTAACAATATTTTCTAAACTTATTTATAGGTTGGGGAATTTTAATATGTTGTTACTCAGAGTTGGTAAGCTAAATTATTTATATAAAATAGTGAAGTGTACACAGTTTTTTTGCTAAAATAAAAATAATTAGTATAATTTATAATTTTCCAGCTTTACATTGTAAGATTATCTTCTAGGTTTTTTTTTAAATTAGTTTATTTATTTTTGGCTGCGTTGGGTCTTTGTTGCTGTGCACGGGCTTTCTCTAGTTGCAGCGAGCGGGGCCCACTCTTTGTTACAGTGCGAGGATTTCTCATTGTGGTGGCTTCTCCTGTTGCGGAGCACGGTCTCTAGGCATGCGGGCTTCAGTAGTTGTGGCACGCGGACTCAGTAGTTGTGGCACGTGGGCTCAGTAGTTGTGGCGCACGGGCTTAGTTGCTCCGAGGCATGTGGGAATCTTCCCGGACCAGGGATCGAACCCGTGTCCCCTGCATTGGCAGGTGGATTCTTAACCACTGCACCACCAGGGAAGTCCCTATCTTCTAGTTCTAAGCATATATAGAAATACAGAAGCATGAAACTGCTCTCAAATTATATCAGCCAGTAACTAGAACAATGATAGTTGCTATCTTTCTATCTCCTTTTCTCAATCTCTACTCTGTCTCTCTACTGGTATATATAATAGTTTTAATTAATTGTGCTAACCTATAAGGTGCTAGTATTTAAAGCCCTGCAGCTTCCTCTAATCATTTAAAACATACCCTTCTCTTTTTTGGACTTTTTTTTGAGGAGCAGAATGTTACTGCTGTTATAGCACAGATACAGTCCCCTCTTATTGTCAACTTGTTCTCTCCAGATGTCTCACTTGTCCTTCTGATTCGCAGTCATCTTAATCACAGTAGGTACCTACCCTTGAAGCCTTCTTTGAAACTCTCGTCCCTATCTGACTCAGTGGAATTCCCCCCACTCTTCCTTTTGATAGTATCTGATCATTTTAAACAACAAATATTTATAGTGTGAAGGAACAAACTCTTTTTATAACTGTAGCCTTTTCTCAGTATATTTTATCCAGCTCTTTAACGGAAATCAGGTGTGGAAATAAAGGAAGACTACTCAAATGAGAACAGAGGCTATTTATTCGAAGCTTGCTATATCAAGGGAGCCAGTCACCATCACTTGTGTTTGGCAGAGACTCAAAGTTGGGGAGAGGAGTGAGAAAGTTTTATAGTGAAAAAGGGGAAGGCTTCAGGTATTCCTCTGATTGGAGGATGTTGACAGGGTAAACTGGAGGCGGGCTAACTAGCAGTGGGCGATGGTGGGGCATCTTTTGTGATTGGTTTAGTGAGCATATTTGGCTTTCTCTAGTTGGTCCAGAGATGGAAGGGGAGGCAGCAAGAAAAAAAAAAAAAATAGGGCTGTTCTGCTGTTCAGAGCTGATTGCTACAGCTACCGAGGTTGTGGTTTGGCTTCCAAGACTGGTTGCTGCAGAGGTTTGGGTTCGAGTTCTGTTATCATATAAGGTCCAACCTAGGTCCGTTTGTATATTGTTTCTCTTTTCACTAACCACATCATTTCCCTTGCCACCCTCTCTGGTGGCAGCTTTTCAGTCTCCTGATTTCTCAAGATGAGGAAGGTTCAGCTTCCTAGAATATTTTCCAGATCAGCGGCCCCCAACCTTTTTGGCACCAGGGACCAGTTTCGTGGAAGACAGTTTTTCCACGGGGGAGGTGGGGGATGGCTCAGGCGGTGATGGGAGCGATGGGGAGCGATGAGGGTGATGGGGAGCGATGGGGGGCGATGGGGGGTGATGGGGAGCGATGGGGGTGATGGGGGGCGATGGGGAGTGATGGGGACGATGGGGGCGATGGGGAGCGATGGGGGCGATGGGGAGCGATGGGGGGCGATGGGGGGCGATGGGGACGATGGGGAGCGATGGGGGGCGATGGGGAGCGATGGGGAGAGATGGGGGCGATGGGGGGAGACGGGGAGCGATGGGGGGCGGCAGATGAAGCTTCGTTCGCTTGCCTGCCGCTCACCTCCTGCTGTGTGGCCCGGGTCCTAACAGGCTGCGGACCGGTACTGGTCCTCGGCCCAGGGGTTGGGGACCCCTGTTCCGGATCATTGTTCCATTAGCATTCTTACCAGTTACTCTTCTGTAGTTCATGAAGCTCCCATTCCCTGCATTCTTTTCTGTTATCTATCAATACTAGACTCACTTGAGCTCATCAGATGTATACTGGGTAACGTATATATATCCTATCACCTTTTTCTTCAGGAACTAATAGTCTAGCAAGTGACATTGATACACTAAAAATATTTTAGTATCTCTTGGTAAGTGGTATAACAGAAGTGAAAAATTCTACTCCATTGACTTAGGTGACATTTTAAGTTGGTCTTGAGATACACATAGACAAAGGAGAAGAGAGGAGTGATGGTTGGACAGGATATGGGAGGTATAGGTGGCAGATTAGGTCTGGCCTGGAAATGTTAAGAGAATGCGGTGTTCAACGGGGCTGAACCTCGTACTGACTGGACCCTCTCTTCTCACTCCTCGACTTCATTCTTCTTCCCACCTTAGATGGAATTATCCCCTAGAATTGCAGCATGTTGAATGCCAGCTCCTCATGTATTAGCAACATGACCTGTTGATAAGACAAAGCTGAGTATATGGCTTAGAGCTGTAACGGAAACCACCCCTTCAGCAGAGCTTTGCAATGTCTCAGAGGGGGAACAGCAAAAGGTCAGGATTTATTGAGACTTTGAAGTTTGGTTGAAGGCAGGTCTTTTGATGCCTGGGCTCAGTCAGGGGATGTGTTGGGGGCCTGAACTGGCTTGTAAAGATTATGAAAAAGCAGTCCAGGATTGATGGGAATAGCAAGGTGAATCTTCAGGCAAGGGATGCAGAGTCTTAGGGCTTCTTCTGTGTGTTAATGCTTACCACTGAAGAGTCATGCATCTTTCAGGATGTTCTGTAATGAACAATCAAGTTATTTTCTTTGGCAAGAGTCTCTTGGAATAATAAAATTATGCTAGTGAAGACAAAGGAATAGCAAAGTCCTGTTAATGTAGACGATAAGCTGTGTGTGGGAGAAGTAGTTTTGGTTCTCAGTCACCTGCAGTGTCTCAAACGTGGAAATGTTTCCTCTAATTCCAGGTCTCTCCTTCTTAATTCACATGCTGTAATTCCTTCTGAGTTTTTTCCTTGGACTTTACCACAACTTCAATAAAACTCTTATTCTCTTTTTTTATAAACTCCTCCTTGCTTCCCAGCCTGAGCAATCTGTTTAACCTCATGTTTAGTTGTAATCCATAAAAGGAGTAAGCATAATGTAGAAAAATGTAAAGTATTATCTGGAAACATCAGAGCCTTTTATATTAAAAGTTTTGGGTGAAGCCTATTTAAGTAAGACAATGGAAATCTTAAATTTTTGTCTTTTAAAAAAATAAGCCAAGAATGGTGGAAAAATCCAAGTTGTATGACTCTCAAAGTATAATAATGAATGAATTATTATATTTTTATATTAACAAAGAATTGAGCTCA
The DNA here is from genome assembly GCF_008692025.1 of Phocoena sinus. Taxonomy (NCBI): domain Eukaryota; kingdom Metazoa; phylum Chordata; class Mammalia; order Artiodactyla; family Phocoenidae; genus Phocoena; species Phocoena sinus. The sequence continues at coordinate 69,396,849 of NC_045774.1, read as the reverse complement.
CTGTAGGTTTGAATCTGTGTGTTCTCTCTTTGGGTCCATTTTCATTACTTAATCTATTTTCCTACTTCTCAGACAAGGTTATTTATTTTCTGTTATGTTCTAAATTTTCCAATGTTTTAATGTTTTGCAGAAACACGCTATGTTGCAGGACTAATTTCTTTGTGGATTGAGAGAAAAACATAAGGCCGATACTAACTGGTACCTGACAGTATTTTATTTGTTCTTTAGAGAAATGTTCATTCCTGTGTATTCTCTTTCTACTTAGGCCAATTTGCGTCGGAAAGTTACTCACTCGGTACAGACTGATCTTAGTCACATGAGAAGAGAAAATTGTTCCCAGGTGTACCCTTCAAAGGATGCTAGCACACAGTCAATGAGGGAAGCCAGCAGCCAAGTGCCACGGCCCCAGATTTACGTAGCTGGTTTCCGCGGGGGCCATACCAAGACCACCTCTGAAGTCAAGGTGAACTTAACTAGAGCCATTGATGAAACCTAGTTAGAGACCACACTTTTAACGTAGATACCACTAAATTGTGAACAATGGCAAATATTTAAAAGTATTTTTGCATCCATGAAAATTAGCTAATTTTGTGGGGCTGGCACGTTCATTGGTGGTATGAATGTTTTGGGGTTCTCACCCATATGCACTGTCAAACTGCTACAACAAATGAAAAATTATTTTCTGTAATACATTTTTCATTCTATTAAAATTGCAAAGTAAAACTCTGTCCATTCCTCTTTGACTTGTAAGAGAAAGTTTGGCAGCATTAAGACTGAAATTATTAGATATTAATATAAGATGATTAGATATTAATATATATAAGATTGTTATGCATGGGATAGAAATTTATTTAGATAACTTTTTATATATTGATATAAGATTATTGTACCTGGGATAGAAGTTTATTTCTGAAATCATATTTAATGTTGAACATTAAAAATTTAAACCATAATCAATATTTTCAGCTTCATTAGCTATTAAATACACCATGGATTAAATTGATATGTAATAAGACCTCACTAATTTGGAACAGTTGGAACAAAGGTCCACATGATGTTTTTATTTTTTAAAATTTTATTTAAAAAAGTATTTATTTATTTTTATTATGTATTTTAAAAAATTTATTTTGGCTACACTGGGTCTTAGTTGAGGCATGCAGGATCTTCGTTGTGGCATGCGGGATCTTTAGTTGCAGCATGCGGACTTCTTAGTTGCGGCATGTGGGGGGCATGTGAACTCTTAGTTGCGGCATGCATGCAGGATCTAGTTCCCTGACCAGTGATCCAACCTGGGCCCCCTGCATTGGGAGTGCGGAGTCTTACCCACTGGACCACCAGGGAAGTCCCACATGATGTTTTTTAAAATCTGGAAATTTTACATGGAATCTGGATTCTGGCCCCTTGAAAAGATCGGAATATCTAGCAGCACTCGGCCAGCATTCCTGTAACTAGTAGCTTTGCGCTTTCGTAGGGCAGGTACTTCTGGTTTTAATTCTTGCTGCCTTACAGGTCTCCTACTTCACTCCTTTGACCTATTTGCCTAACTCCATAGGTTGTGTTTAGGGCCCCTGTCAATTACTGATAGCCACATTTTAGACCTGTTGTTTTGTTGCTGCCTTACACACTCCCAATACCTAAGCATGGATAATGAAGTCTCTCAAGTGGATGGCCTGTTAAGCCTGGGGGCAGGGGGGTGTCATTTATATTTAGCACATATTTTTGGCTTAGGTGACTCTTACTAAAGTGTTTGTATAATTTATTTTCTATGTAGGTTAAATGTTACTTATAATATGATATGCTTCAAAATCCATTTTTCTCAGATACTATAAAGGTAAACTTCAAACAGATCTACTTCTAAGTTGTCATGATTTTCATACCTGTAGTTTAATTTTTTTACTGAAGTATAGTTGATTTACAATGTGTTAATTTCTGCTGTACAGCAAAGTGATTCAGTTATCCATATATCTACATCCTTTTTTATATTCTTTTCCATTATGGTTTATCACAGGATATTGAATATTGTTCCCTGTGCTCTACAGTAGGACCTTGTTGTTTATCATACCTGTAGTTTAAAAATGAAGTTAAAGATGGGCTGGCTGGCTGTTGAGGCAAGGCCTGGGGGTGGGGCTGGAGTGGACGTGGGGTTGGGAGGGCTCTGTACCTGAAGAGGGTGGTTACAGCTAATACTAAACTTTGCAAATTCAGGAATTTGATTTTACTGTTCTAATCAACCCTCCTTTGATTCTGCAAGATTCCTAAACACAGAAAAGGATGGCCGATAAGCCACAATTTGGGGTTACCAAGTTAGGGCTGAAAGTAGAATTGCCAAGTGCATAAAAATACCACATACTATATGAAAAGCTAAATATCAGAAAGTCATCTGGTAAGTACAACAGAATGAGAATACGGGGAGCTAGATCAAACAGTAAACTCATCTTCTCCCAAGACCTCCACTGTCTACCCAAGCCCCATCACTCTCTAAAGATTTCCAACCATATGTTGGACCCAGTGTCAGTCGGTTACCCCCATTTCAGCAGGTCACAGGTCGAACTCATTTCCTCTACCGAACTTGTTTCTCTCTCTGTATTTCCTTCTGTGGTCAAAGGCATCACTACCTACTCAGTAGCATAAATTAAAAACTTCTGGATTGTCTTTCTCACACAGCCCCTGCATTTTAACTAGTCACCAAGCCCTGTTGACTTGGCTTCATCTGCCTTTGGGAACCGTGTCTTCCTATTCTCACTGCTATTGCCGTAGTTTAGGACTTAGTCCTATTGCCTGATTCATCGGCGTAACTTTTCTAACACACAAATTTGATCAGGTCACCTGGCTTCCTCCCCTACAACCTTCACTTTCCTTGTTTAAAAAGACACTTTTCCATTATCTGGGGGATAAAAACTCCTTGCCATATTCTATAAGACTTTTCATATATATCCAGGTATCTTCCAGTTTCATTTTCTGCCCCCTCATGCTCTCTGCACACACTACACATACAGGCAAATGGAGCCCAAACTCTTCGAGTGTGTTATGGTCTTTGATACCATCCCTCTCTGTGCTTGCTTGTCACTCTGTCCCCTGGAATGTACTCCACAGACACCCTCAGGAAATCTGTTTGTCCCCATGAAATCTGTTGATCAGATTTTACTTTTTCAATGAAGGTTTTCCCCATCACCTTTGAGAGAATTAATTGCTCTTCCTTTGGGTTTTCACTGGATTTTATTCATATTCTTACTATAACACTCGAAGTAAAAAGGTCTATAGGTGTCCATCTGTATTCTCCCTGTTAGACTGTGCATTTCTTGAGATTTGAACTGTATTTTAATCATTCTTATATCCCTGGTATTGTTATAGTACCTTGTTGGATGAATGAATTTTAAAAGAAAAAGAATGAAAGAAAGGACAAACTGGAGGCAGAGTACTGGTTGAGTGATTATTCTAATAGTCAAGGTGGTAGTTCAGCCGCAAAGTAGTGTTTGGAAAAGAGGGAGAAAAACTGAGAGGCAAAGTAAGATCATCTACGAGGAAGGTGGTGGGAAATAAGGTTGGGTGAGCAGGGTTATATAGATTTTGGAGGACTCTGAAAGCCAGGCGGAGGAATGTGTTGCGTTCCTGTAGTAGGATATTAGAAAACTGTGGCAGATTCTTGAACAGAAGATCCATTGTGGAAGGGAGATACTGGAATTGGGGAGATGGTGAGGAAGCTGTTACAGGAGTTAGGGCATTGCAGTAATGGAAGACATGAAGGCGCAAATGTGAGATTTAATGAAGGGAATCTAACATTCCGGGGAAGGGAAGGGAAAATCAAAGTCTCTACCCTAGGGTTGCTAGGAAACAGAGGATAATTGAGAAGAGGAACTGGTTGGTCAGAAAAGATAATGTGTTCAGTACTGGAAATTTTGAGTTTAAGAAATGACAAAGATAGTAAAGCAGAGGTGACTGGAATTTGATCTGGAGAAAGATAATTTGGGGGATCATCCCCAACGAGTGGGGATGGAATGAGGAGGAAGAGATAAGACAGAGGAACAGTCAGAAGAGTAGAAAAAGACGTAAAGGAATCTCTGTGATTATGGAAGTAAAGTCTAGGTCTACTACTTATTAGCTGTGTTATTTAATATCTCTCTGCTGCAGTTTCCTCATCATAAAAACTGGTGTCATAACATTTCCCAACTCATTGGCTTGTTGAGAGGATTAAATGAGTTAGTTAACACGTGTAAAGCGTTTGTCCGGTAAGTGCCTTCTCATTGTTAGCCAGGAGAGAAGCCCCAGTGTTTCATTTCTGCTGCATTCCTGTCCTCGTTTTCCCCGATTTCTGTTTTCTAGCTCTTAGTGCCTAGAATAATGCTAGGCACATTAGGACTTTTAGTAAATGTCTGATGAACAAACCCAAGAGAATGAGGAATGGAGTTGGCAGCTGCTAAGCTGTTTTAATAGAGTTGGCTTGAGTAGAAATAAGATTGCAGCCAGCGAAGCAGAAAATTGTACAACTAAGTACAAAGTACTTACCAGGGACTGGCAGGAAAAGAGAAACGGGATTATGGTAACTAAAAATGGAAGCAGAGGCAAGGGAGAGTTAAGCTCAAATGAGAAATGTTTAGATACTGATGATTTTTACTCATATTTAACTCTTGTAGTTCAGACACTGAATTGTACATTGTCTCTTTGTATTTCTTTTTTTTTTTTTTTTTTTTTTTTTTGCGGTACGCGGGCCTCTCACTGCTGTGGCCTCTCCCGCTGCCGAGCACAGGCTCCTGACGCGCAGGCCCAGCGGTCATGGCCCACAGGCCCAGCGGCTCCGCGGCATGTGGGATCCTCCCAAACCAGGGCACGAACCCGTGTCCCCCGCATCGGCAGGCAGACTCTCAACCACTGCGCCACCAGGGAAGCCCTTGTCTCTTTGTATTTTTAAACAAATTTTCTCAATTCTAAAATGCAACAATTCTTCTGGCTTCTCTTTAGTAATTTTATACCATAGGAAAGAGTTGTTTTAAAATAATAACTTAGCAAATTGGCTTTGGATGTTTTCTTAATAGCAGAATGAGAATAATATGCTTAATCTCACTCTGTCTACAGTCGGAGATTTGTCTACACAGTTCTTTATGGTTAATGGTTTACTGTACTTTAGACCTTACCACTTTTAGTAATCTATTATACAGCTATCATAGTTGAACTACAGCCTCCTTAAGGCTTTTGGTATTTGCTTCCTGCACAGTCTTCTTGTTTAATGAATGAAGTTCACACTTTTATATGCTTTGTTACTAATGGAGACATAGTGGGCTTCCTTTCGCACAGTTCACTGAGACTAGGGTAGCCCTGATACCAGAGCAGAGATAGAAGTGAGCAGGGTATCGAGACAAATGCTGCAGTTTGATAGTGACAATCACTGGGGTCTCAAATGGTCTCAGATGGATAGTGAATATCACTGGGGTCTCAAATGGAAATAGTGACGGCTGCTGTAAGGTTATTCCATCATCAGGCAAATGAGCTTATGGCTCACATGTTGGAGATGGCTGCTCCTTGCCCTAACCAAGGTTTGCATAGAAAACTAGGCATACATAAAAGAAACACATTCAACTGACATTCGCCCTCTAAGACTTAAGATAATTAGAAATGAGAAAGTAAAAATTAACTTCGACTAAGAATATTATAAATATCTGCTTGGCCATTCATTGGGCTGGGATAATGAACACAGAAATCCCAGCTGCAGAGTTAACAGGAAATAACATACCTCTCAAGGATATGCTACAGTTGTAAAGTATAATAACAACCCCCTTTTCTGAGTGTCTGCTTTCTATTTCACTGAAAAATTTTGTTCTCTAAAATTGTATGCTACTAGGAACCTTGCTGTTGAAATTGTATCAGTAAGAATGAAACACTCCTTCCTTGCTTGAAGGATTTAAGTCACTTTGACACAAAGAAGCAGCGTCAGTTTCCAACCTAGGTGCAAAGCCTTCATTTAAGGGGCTCCTGAATACAGCAGTCCACATCTATAGTAACTTCAGAGTTTCCAAGAAACAGGATCCTGAGACTATTCTGCAGTCCAGATCTGATGTTGAGTTTTTCACACACAGCCCTGCTTTGAAGCTATCAAAGCTTTGAAGCTATCAAAATATTGCTGCTTTTTATTTATTTATTATTTTTTAACATCTTTATTGGAGTATACTTGCTTTACAATGGTGTGTTAGTTTCTGCTTTATAACAAAGTGAATCAGCTATACGTATACATATATCCCCATATCTCCTCCCTCTTATGTCTCCCTCCCTCCCTCCCTACCCCACCCTTCTCGGTGGTCACAAAGCACCGAGCTGATCTCCCTGTGCTATGTGGCTGCTTCCCACTGGCTATCTATTTTACATTTGGTAGTGTATATATGTCCATGCCACTCTCTCACTTCGTCCCAGCTTACCCTTCCCCTCCCCGTGTCCTCAAGTCCATTCTCTAGGTCTGCGTCTTTATTCCTGTCCTGCCCCTAGGTTCTTCAGAACCATTTTTTTTTAAGATTCCATATATATGTATTAGCACACGGTATTTGTTTTGCTCTTTCTGACTTACTTCACTCTGTATGACAGACTCTAGGTCCATCCACCTCACTACAAATAACTCAGTTTTATTTCTTTTTATGGCTGAGTAATATTCCATTGTATATATGTGCCATATCTTCTTTATCCATTCATCTGTTGATGGACACTTAGGTTGCTTCCATATCCTGGCTATTGTAAATAGAGCTGCAATGAACATTGTGGTACATGACTTTTTGAATTATGGTTTTCTCAGTGTATATGCCCAGTAGTAGGATTGCTGGGTCATATGGTAGTTCTATTTTTAGTTTTTTAAGGAACCTCCATACTGTTTTCCATAGTGGCTGGATCAATTTACATTCCCACCAACAGTGCAAGAGGGTTCCCTTTTCTCCACACCCTCTCCAGCATTTGTAGATTTTTTGATGATGGCCATTCTGGCTGGTGTGAGGTGATACCTCAATGTAGTTTTGATTTGCATTTCTCTAATGATTAGTGATGTTGGGCATCCTTTCATGTGTTTGTTGGCAATCTGTATATCTTCTCTTTTTTTTGCAGTATGCGGGCCTCTCACTGTTGTGGCCTCTCCCGCTGTGGAGCACAGGCTCTGGACGCGCAGGCTCAGCGGCCATGGCTCACGGGCCCAGCCGCTCCGCGGCATGTGGGATCCTCCCGGACCGGGGCATGAACCCGTGTCCCCTGCATCGGCAGGTGGACTCTCAACCACTGTGCCACCAGGGAAGCCCTGTACATCTTCTTTTGATAAATGTCTATTTAGGTCTTCTGCCCATTTTTGGATTGGGTTGTTTTTTTGATATTGAGCTGCATGAGCTGCTTGTAAATTTTAGAGATTAATCTTTTGTCAGTTGCTTCATTTGCAAATATTTTCTCCCATTCTGAGGGTTGTCTTTTTGTCTTGTTTATGGTTTCCTTTGCTGTGCAAAAGTTTTAAAGTTTCATTAGGTCCCATTTGTTCATTTTTGCTTTTATTTCCATTTCTCTAGGAGGTGGGTCAAAAAAGGATCTTGCTGTGATTTATGTCATAGAGTGTTCTGCCTATGTTTTCGTCTAAGAGTTTTATAGTGTCTGGCCTTACATTTAGGTCTTTAATCCATTTTGAGTTTATTTTTGTGTATGGTGTTAGGGAGTGTTCTAATTTCATTCTTTTACATGTAGCTGTACAGTTTTCTCAGCACCACTTATTGAAGAGGCTGTCTTTTCTCCATTGTATGTTCTTGCCTCCTTTCTCAAAAGTAAGGTGACCATATGTGTGTGGGTTTATCTCTGGGCTTTCTATCCTGTTCCATTGATCTATATTTCTGTTCTTGTGCCAGTACCATACTGTCTTGATTACTGTAGCATTGTGGTGTAGTCTGAAGTCCACGAGCCTGATTCCTTCAGCTCTGTTTTTCTTTCTCAAGATTGCTTTGGCTATTCGGGGTCTTTTGTGTTTCCATACAAATTGTGCAATTTTTTGTTCTAGTTCTGTGAAAAATGCCGTTGGTAGTTTGATAGGGATTACATTGAATCTGTAGATTGCTTTGGGTAGTATAGTCATTTTCACAATGTTGATTCTTCCAATCCAAGAACATGGTGTATCTCTCCATCTGTTTGTATCACCTTTAATTTCTTTCATCAGTGTCTTATAGTTTTCTGCATACAGGTCTTTTGTCTCCTTAGGTAGGTTTATTCCTAGGTATTTTATTCTTTTTGTTGCAAAATATCACTTCTTTTAAAATTTCACTTAACTCCATTCTTCGCCCACATTCTATAACTCTGTTTTTCCTTTGTTTCCTGAGACTTCCCACAGTTATTCTGGTGTGCAGTCTCTCTCGCTGGAATGAGCCAATAATCCTGACTCTGTCTGACTATAGGTTTGTCCCTGGTGGTTTTGGGCTGATCACGTTAGGACAAGGGCATCAAAATCCAGTCAAGGCTTATGGCAATGGAGTAGAAAGTCTTCACAGGCAATGAAAATTTACAGGAAAGCTGGGGTTCAGCAGCATGATATGTATGTGAACCAGAAATGCCACAAAACTGGCCCCAAAGCATTTTACCCACCACCCTAATTATGATCAGTGTGTGTGTGTGTGTGTGTGTGTGTGTGTGTGTGTGTGTTTAATACTATTCTCCCCCAGAAGGAACCATAATTTCTTGAAGTGTAGTTGATTCCATGGCCTAGGACAGGGAAGAATGAAGATTGGCCTGGAACCTGGAACGTGGAAATCAAAAATGCTTCAAAAAGCTTGTGCAGATTTAAAGGAGTAGGCTTACAGGGACCATACTGGGACAATTTGAGTGTCCAGAGGAGAATAATTATAGTTAATTGAAGTAAGTTGAGACTATCATGATACTCCAAGATGGGAAGTGATAAATAAACTGTACAGAGCAGTAGTTATAAAACAAAAGAAGAAATGTCTGATAGAATATTTTTAATTTTCACAATTAATTTCAAGTACACATATGAATTTTTGTTTAAGTGTACATATAAGAAATACACAGCATGGAACTGAATAATTCCATAAGTGAGAACTATACCAATTACAGGAAGAGGTGATCAGCACCAGTGAGCACACATACACCAGGCAGAGGGAAGATCCAACACTGTTCCAAAGTGAGATTAATCAAATGTCTGACTGTATAAACTGTGATCTCCTTCTGTGAGCCCCTTCTGATATTAATGTGATGCTAATAAGGAATGAAAAATATTCCAATAATGTTAATAGACTATATATCTATATCTATGTATATAATGGTAAGACAATGGTATATAACATTGACCATCCAAACCTTTAAAAAATCATTTTGGAGAAAGAGCATGCCATAGAAGGTGTAGGCGGCTGGGCATCTCAGAATCTTGTACCCATGTTCCTGTAAGAACTGAGGTATTTACATAGTATTTTTAATCCACATATCTTGAAGACCATTCATTTTGCCAGAGAATTATTTCTAACATCGCTTATGCTAATTAATATGCTTCAGTGAACGTGGAGATCATAGCAGTTGAAGTAAATGCCTGTTGATATGTCTAATGTTTTCGGACCCCTTTCGTTGTGCGAAGATCGTGCAGTTAGCATGTCTGGCTAGGTAAACATAATGATAATGCTGACGATGAGGACACAGGCACAAGACTTCTGAACAATATGTAATATAAACTATACAGTAAGTCCCCTACATACGAACGAGGTCTGTTCCGAGAACATGTTTGTAAGTCCAATTTGTTCGTAAGTCCAACAAAGTTAGCCCAGGTACCCAACTAACAAAATCGGCTATAGAATACTGTAATAGGTTTATAATACTTTCACACAAATAATACATAAAAAACAAGCAAAAAGTAAAACATTCTAAACCTTACAGTACAGTATCTTGAAAAGTACAGTAGTACAGTACAACAGCTGGCATATAGGCGCTGGCATCAAGTGAACAGGCGAGAAGAGTTACCGACTGGAGGAGGGAGAGGAGGTGGGAGATGGTAGAGCTGAAGGATCGTCAGCAATAGGAGAGGGAGGGCAAGCTGCAATTTCACTCATGCCTGGCGTTGATGGAATGCACGTTCGCATCTTTGAAAGTTCGCCACTTGAAGGTTGGTATATAGGGGAATTACTGTAAGTTTAAATAAGAGGTAACAAAGGAGTTTCATGAAGGAGGAAGTTAAAGGAAGTTACAGAAGTTGCCAACGCTGTCGAAAGAAGTTTCTGTTACTTTACGAGTTCTTGGTGGTGCTACAACAGCTTTGTCAGGCACGAATCCCTAAGTCTAAGCCCAATTCCTATTTGCCGCCCAGTCACCTGGTGAGGACTACAGCTCCCAGAAGGCAACGCTCCGCTCCCTTGACTCCTGCTTCCTTAGCCGGCCGGGAGTTGTAGTTTACAAGAGAGCGCCTTGGAACCGAGTTTTACGCACTCGTCAACATAGACTGGGCGGAACAGGCCTCTCCTCCATCCGGATCCTCCCGTTTTCCGCAGCCTTCCGATTCATTAGCCTAATCTTTGTGCTTGGCTGGGCGGGAATCCGTGGCTGGTCGGCCGGCGAGGCGCTCTAGGCCGAGCGGCTTTCGTCTCTATGACCCCAGGAGGCGGTCCCCGGTGTCCTACGCAGCGCGCGCGAAGGGGGCGCGCGTCAGTTCCGCGCGGTGCTGTCGGGGAACCATGGCTCCTCAGAGAGGTGAGGCCGGGGGCTGCTGGGACCGGGGACTTGGGACTCCGCGGAGGGCGGTGGCGAGCGGGCGTCAGCGCTGGTCTGCACCTGTCGGTGGCCGGCCATCCTCCGCGCCCGCGGGGCTCTGAGGCCCAGGGGCCAGGCCGGGGCGTCGGGCAGCAGGAGTTTGTGTTGAGCCGCTCTCGGGCTTGAGCGCGCGCCGCCGCAGCTCGTGGCAGTGAGGGGCAGCCAGCCTGCCACTGCAGCTGCCTTCCCCGCGGCGTACTCCGCGCTGGACAGTTCGGCAGCCCGAAACTGCAACTGCCTCGACGAGTTGGCAGTGGGTGGGAACCGAATTCAGACAGACCCGGCGAGGGGCCGGGGCGCAGGTGCGGGGCTGGAGACGCATCACCCAGCGGGAGGCAGGACCGGTTTCTATACTGGCCGGGGTCACCGCGGCTGCTGTCTCCGCTGCGGCTCCTGCCCTAGGATGCACAGAGGCATAAGGGCATGCTCCGGGTGCAGAGCCTAAGCAGCGGCTGACCCACGTAACAGCCACTAAAAACATCATTGGGGTATTAAAATAGCATTGCAGGCGTAACGAGGTGGAGAAAGCAGTCGTTAACAGAGTTACTTCCAAGGAGAGTGTTGTATGTTGTTAGAAGGAATACTTTGATATTTTGCCGGAGGGGTGGGTTGAGATCCACTCCCCTGCCCCCTTCCCCAGGGCTAGCACATTAGAGTAATACTGTTTGATGACTAATTGCCATTTCGTGAGGGTGAGTCTGATTAACTCCGCAGCACTTCTGCTTTGCTGAGTCCGGTAAGTAAGTAAGGACGAGAGCTGAATTTCTGAATGGTAGAGCAGTAGCTAGGAGAGGTTGGGCAACACCCAGATTCTTTCTCCACCCTTCTTTCGTAGAGCTCTTGGCTTTACCTCTGAATAAAGTTGAGCAAATATTTAAAGAATAGCTTTTTGCATGGGTACCAAATTATTTTCTTGTTTGAAGAGGCCACGTTTATTATTCAGGCCCTGCCCAGGAGGTACTGTCTGTAGTTGCATATGCTTCTCTTATTTGCTTCTCAAGCCCAACCTTAAGTCTTTCTGTAGCAACACAGGAAGTAAAGGGAAAAAAGTAGAATTGTTTTGATAACTGACATAAAATGGGAACAGCGAGATTATTGGTGAAGGCAAGTTGAGAATTACATAAGTCGAATCATTATCTGAAATAGTTGCCACAATTTACAGATTTAGGTTTACTGCCAATACATATTTGCTGTGCCTGGGTCGTGTTATAAATCTTATGCCCACTAGAAATGTGTAACACAAAATTGCAGCTTCCTGAGCTTCCTGATATTCACAAATCACAAAGGATTTATTTATCTGGGACTTAATGAATTTCCAAGTTCTCAGGTGTTACAAATAATGTCTCCTCTAAAATATAGTGAAGTATAACTGAGCAGAAGATTTAACTCCACACTGTAAATTTCATTTGGGGGGCATTTTCCACACAAAAACAGATACTGCGTGGGAGCTAATGGGAACTTTGTGAGAAGGAGAAAACAGTACTGATGTGCCAGTGTGCCCACTCAACAATGCAGTTGAGTTGTGGACTTTTTTTTTTTTTCCTCGTGGCGGAGCCTCTGGGCATGCGGGGTGGAACCCACGCCCCCTGCAGTGGAAGTGCGAAGTCTTAACCACTGGCCCACCTGGGAAGTCCCTGTATGGACTTTTGATATTACCCTGAAAAAAAACTGAAATTGCTAATAATTGAACTTTCATATTGGAGAATTAATGACTGGAGTGAAAAGATATTTTGATCTAATGGTAAGCTGAAATTAGAGAAAATAATGCTTAAAAAAGCATTAAGTATTTTTAAAAAGTTTATTATATGTTTTAAAAGTGGTATTCTGTACCAAAGCCCTATACGTTATACAAATATCTAAACTTACTTGTTTATGCTTCTATTTCCATCAGTAGTTATTTTCAAGAATATCATCTATATTCCCATTAATCACGATTCTAAGAGGTGTACTTTCAAAGTGTTAAACATTCACTATGTTGTTTTGGAATCAGGAACCTATATAAGAGCTAAAATAAAGTAGTTTTTAGTTTGGCGATCCTAACATCTCTTATTTATGAAAGTATTGATAATCTAGGATATGGGCTGGTAAACTTTTTCTGTTAATGGCTGATGGTCTCAGTCATAACTACTCATCCTGCTGTTGCCCGGCAAAAAAAGTAGCCATAGATAGTTCAGAAACAAATGAGCGTAGTTGTGTTCCAGTAAAACGTTTTTTATGGACACTGAATCTGAATGTCATATAATTTTCACACATCCCAAAAGATTAACGAAAAACTTTTTTCCAACCGTTTAAAAATGTAAAACTATTCTCAGCTTGCAGGTCATATAAAAATGAGAGGAAATGTAGGTTGCTCACCCCCGATCAAGAAGATGGGAAATGCTTTCTCCTGTACTGCTGTTTATTTTTTAAGTTTTACATTTCCTCCTGTGTAGGAAGGTTTTAGAGCAAGCAAAGTATTATAGTAATCTCCTTCAATCCCTTTTACATTAACATTGCTTTTTGGGTCCTCGGATCTATTGGAAAGAAAGTTTAGGCAGAGAAGCTCTATTTCTTCTATTTTACCATATTACTTTTCAGTTAAGACCTAATGTAATTTTAAAAATCTGCCTGAAATTTACAAATAATTCTTTAATTCACCCAGGGAAAAATATTTATATTGAATAATCTGTTTCCTAGTGAGTTTCTACCTTACCACATAACTTATTTGAAACTCCTATTTTATTTTCCTGTGCAAGTCACCTTTGAGTTGTGGTTAGGCTCCCAGAGCGGTGAACAAAAGTGTACCTAGGGGTAATGTAGTTACAGTAGCAGCCCAGAGTTACCCCCTGTCCCTCTGGTTCTTAACCCAGGTTGTCAAAGTATGGCCTGTTGGTCAAACCCAGCCTATCACTTGTTTTTGTATGGCCTATCAGCTAAGAATGGTTTTTACAGGTGAATGTTTGTAATTAATCTGATGGATCCCTAACTTTGAAGACCAATGAAGCAAAACATTACCCACCCACCCCATAGAATTCCCTTCTTCTCAATACTGTAAAGCATTGTACTCAATAATTATTATATTTTGAATTTTTCCAATTAAATATAAATTAAACGTGAAAGTATATTTTCTCTCTTGTCACCTAAGTACCTACATGATATCCTTGATTTTGCCTTGTGGCCTAAAAAACCTAAAATATTTACTCTTGGCCCTTTACAGAAAAAAATTTGCTGATCCCTGTTTAACATGTGCCTGAGATTTGAAAGAAGGTTACAGGTAGCTAGGGATGAGAGAGGTGTGAAGTGGGTAAAGAAAGTAGGCATAGTTCGAGCATTAGATGGTGGTAGTCTCAGAGCAGGGCTGGGAGTATGGAAGGAGCCCTGGTACACCGGTGCTTGTGGTTTTATTGAAGGTGTTGGACCGGCCCTGGCACCTGAGTGATGGCTGCTGCTCAGATATACTTGCAAGGAGTTCTTAAATTGAGTGTTCATAAGTTGTGTATATTTCCTGGATTTCAAGTTTTACAGAACTTCATTCTTAATACTCTTTTTTATGGTGTTATGAATTATCTTTCTTATAATGCTATGAAATGAGAGGCTGGATGTAATTTGTTTTTTATTATGATGAAGTTCTATATTATTTTATCACTCCATTATTCCTTTTGTTTTCTTTCTGCTGTCTCTCTATTTAGAACATACATTGCAGTAATCGTTTTCATCTTGCTTTTGTGTTTTGCTTTCACAAGTATGAATTATAAAGATATATAAAGTATGTGATTTATAACATCCTATACTAGAGTTAGTTATGCCACGTAACCTTGCACTTAAGCCCTCCCCAGGAACAAAATCTGTGCCTAACCAGTTGATACTTAAAGTCAGCTGTGTTTTGTGTGTGTATGTTTGTTTCTGTTCATGTAGTTGGAAAATATTGTTTTGAAATAAATTTTTAAACGTATTTTGTGCTTGAAATTGGAAGGCATTTTGAGGTATAACACTGCTTAACTTTTACATACATAATATTGTCTACTAAATAATATCTTTGTTGCACGTATTTTCCAGAAAATGTCAATTTATTATTCAAGTTATACTGCTTGGCAGTGATGACCCTGGTGGCTGCAACTTACACCATAGCTTTAAGATACACAAGGACATCAGACAAAGAACTCTACTTTTCAACCACAGCCGTGTGTATCACAGAAGTTATAAAGTTATTGCTAAGTGTGGGAATTTTAGCTAAGTGAGTATAAATACTTTTTAGTGTGTTATTAATTTTTTACTCAGTTATGTTCTTTATCAGAAGATTCAAGCTACATCTTTGTATGTTTGATTGCTTTAGAGCAGTCTTCCTCAACTCAGGACAGTTTTGCTCCCTCGGAGATATTATTTTGGTTGACCCAACTTGGGGGATGCTACTGGCATCAAGTAGGTGGAGGCCAAGGGTGCTGATAAATGTCCTACAATGTCCTGTCCTCCAGGACAGCACTCCATAACAAAGAATTACCCAGCCCCACATATTAGTAGTGTCAAAGTTGAAGAATTCCACCCTAAAGCAGGGGTTAGCAAACTGTGGCCCATTGGCCAAATCCAGTTTGCTGCTTATTTTTGTTGCAACAGAGACAGTATGTTGGCTCACAGAGCCTAGACTATTTACGATTTGGTTCTTACAGGAAACATTTGCTGACTTCTGTTGTAGAGGAATATTATGATAATAATAGTTATCATTTCTTTTTTTTTTAAAGGGCTTCAAATGCTTGGCTTATTTATTTACATTTATTTATTTATTTGTATTATTTATTAATTTTAATTTATTATTTATTTATTATTTATCTATTTATTTATTATTGATTGATTGGTGGCTGGGTTGGGTCTTCATTTCTGTGCAAGGGCTTTCTCTAGTTGTGGCAAGCGGGGGCCACTCTTCATCACAGTGCGCGGGCCTCTCATTATCGCGGCCTCTCTTGTTGCGGAGCACAGGCTTCAGACGTGCAGGCTCGGTAGTTGTGGCTCACGGGCCTAGTTGCTCCGCAGCATGTGGGATCTTCCCAGACCAGGGCTCGAACCCGTGTCCCCTGCATTAGCAGGCAGATTCTCAACCACTGCGCCACCAGGGAAGCCCTAGTTAACATTTCTTGAGTGTTTCCTGTATTAAGTGTTAGGCACTGTGCTAAGTGCTTTTCATTAGTTATCTCATTTAATCTTTATATATATTTTTAGGTTAAGTACTATAATTACCCCTATTTTATCTATACAGCATCTGAGGTTCCTCCCTTGCTATACTTTTACTATGCGGCAGCACTGGGTTTTGTATCAGTAACATCCTACGAAAATCGTTTTAGCCAAGGATGCAGTATAAGAGAGGGTTAAGAATAGGGGCTTTGGAGTGAGACAGACCTAATTTTAGTCCTAGACTCATTGGGATTATGACTTTCCACGTATTCCTTAACTTCTCTGAGCTTTAGTTTCTTCATTTCTTCCTAAAGTTTATGTTATAAGTCTTCAGTCTTGCCCATAAGCCCAATAGTTTTATGCTTGTCTGTTTTCATTTCCCACATTATATTATTCATAGACTGGAATACTTTGTCTGATAAAACTCAGATGACTTTCTCACCACCAATAAAGAAATATATGCAGTGAGTTTATGGGGCTGAAAAGGGAAATTCTAGACGCTGAGTCTATAAAACTAGGGGTCAGAGTCCATTCAAGACAGGAAAACAGCCATAGTCTGTGGATGAGAGAAAAACAGCAACAAGAGACAAGAGAAAATGAAACAAGAGGAGGTGAGCTTTGGGTTATGTTGTATAGTTTCTTCATTTCTTAATTGGAGAAAATAGGGTTGTGAGAATTAAATAAAATCTGGTAGGAAATTACTTGGGGAACGATTTATGAGATGGGGACCCATCTGGGTCATGTGGGCGGGTGAATTCATCTAGGTTTCAAGATGTGGGCTGGTGAGAGTGGGAAGTAGTGAGGAATAGCATGTATGTAGGTTTAAATTACATTTAAACACTTCAAAATTTCATTTAACAAATATTTATTAAGTGATTTCTGTGTGACAGTTTTATCATAGGTGCTGGATATACAGGTATGAATGAAGTAGATATGGTTTCTGCTTGCTTGGAACTTAGTTTCAGTGGAAGAGACAGAAAATGAACTAGTAAACACACACATTATTACAAATAACCATCAGAAAAAAATACTCTAAAACTGGCTTGGGGAAGGAGGAGAGAACAGAAAATAACTTGAGACTTGATGGTGGAAAGCTTTAATAGAAAATTTGTGTTTAAAATTTATCTTGTAGGCAGAGATACTGTGGCAACCTAACTTGTTAGGTTGCAAGTAGGGTAAAACCTCAGACCTTTCACAGCTTTTTACTTAACAAGATCCATTCTCAAGGAAATTTGGCTTCCACTATTCTGCATAATGTCAGGTAAAGGAGGGGCTTTATTGTACCTTTAAAACTTTAAAAGGCAGTGTTCCAAAGGAAAAAATCTGCTTGAAGCTCTAGAACAACATCCATATAACAATTTAAGCGTTAATAAATTAATAAAAACTTAGGGCTTAACTTCTTTTAAAACAAAAATGGCGGTATTGGAAAAAGGGGAATAGGGGAACACATTTCTTCTTCTTATTCCCCAGCTTCCTTAGGGAGAAAAAATTATGACCCAGGAATGAAATAGGGCTGTCAAGCATGAAATCAGCTGTTTTAAAGTGTAAGATCAGATCATGGTTTTGTTGTTTCGTAACTGTTAAGACTTTTTAAAAACCAATGTGCAGAAAAGCAGTGAGGCCTTTGGTTTAACTCAGCAGTTGGGCTAGTGTCCTGCTAACCTGTCTGCATGACTTTTTGTTTTATTTTGATGCTTTTTCAGCTTTGCATTGCTTGCTATTCTTAAGTTATTCAGTGTTATGGATATGGTCAGTTGTAGTTTGTTTTGTGGAAACGTTTTTGGAAATTATATCAAAATATTAATGAAAGCAGAAAAGTTTCCAAGAGTTCACCAGACAAGTCCCAATAATGGTGTTGAAATAGCAACAGTGTGGAAAACTAAATACTGTACTTCATCATCATGATTATCACCAGTGATCACTTACTGTGTATGTCACCTGCCTAGTGTAGAGGCTCTTTTATGAACATGTACCTGCAGAGTACACAAGACCAGGGACAATCAGGACAAAGTAAAGTATTATGACACAGAGTTTTGGTGGTTGGCATTTGACACTACATGGCTAACAAGAATTTGGCTGTGAAGAAGAATCATTTAAAACACAGCGAGTTTCCAAGTGGAAAAAGCACTTGGAAAATCATAAAGCATGAAAGAAGTGAAATGCATTTGAAATTACTGGATTTTAAAGCAAATGTAATTTTTATGGAGAAACATGTTGGCAAATTATCATGTTCTTATTCAAAACACATTGGTAGAATGGAATACCTGCTATTCATAACAAGAAAACATTTTATTTCTTGGAGCAAAGGGGTTACTTTTAAGAGGGCATCTGTGAAAAAATGTTAATCTCTTGGAATGATAAAGAGTGATAGAGAAAGGAGAATTATTTTACCCATGAGGTCACAGGTTGATAGCTACGGAATGAAATAAAAGGATATCGTGATTGCATCTTCAGCTTCTTCAGCAATATGTCATGAGACAATCGTTAATGAAACTAAAGCATAGCTGTGTGGGAAACATACCCAGTGAAAATGTTGAGGGCTTCCTCTCTGAGGAAGTTACGTTTAAACTCAGACCTGAAGATTGAATGGAAGTTGGGCAAGAGAAGAGCAGAGAGAAGGTAAAGAGAACACAGTGTGTTTGAAGAACAACAAATCAGTATATCTGGAGTGCTGTGAGAGGGGAGTGGGGCTAAAATGAAGCAGGAGAGGTCGGCAGGGTATCAAGAGTAATCCTATGGGCCTGTAAAGGATTTTGGATTTTATCTCAAGTGCATTGAAAATCACTGAATGGTTTAAATCAGGGACTAACATGGTGACCCACATTACTTTGAGTTACTTTGTTGATCTATAGATTCTACTTCTAGAACATAACTCAAATCCATTACCTTCATCACCTGCTCTGTCATCATGGCCACAATCCCTGGGCTCTAATAAGCTCCCTTGGTGATGGGTTTGGTGACTGTTGATTCTTACTATCTCAGTAGTTACCACGGACACTGAATTACTGAATACTGAACTTTTGCTCCTAGAGGAAATACAGGGATAGGTTCCTGTGAGCCTCTGGTCACAACATTTTCATCAACTGATCACTATATAACCATGTTTCTGTTTAAAGACACCTTATTTAGTATGTATTGTTGACTCATTAGCATTGAACTGAGGGCCAACAGCACTATTAATCATGCCTGCACAAAGCTTATCTAACATGTATTTTCTCCATAAGGCACATCACAGCTTTCTTGCACTAAGGGACACTAGGCAGCACTTTAGCACTATTGCTATAATATATAATGTTATAAGTTGAAATTGCCTTAGAAAAATCAAAGAATAATGCTTCTTAGGGGCACAATTATGAAAAATGAATTTTTGAAAACCTAATGAGCAGATATCTAACTTCTTTTCTTTAGAAAGCAAGTAACTACACTCTGGAATACTAGCTGTTAATCACTGTCAAAATATGTTATGTAAAGTGCCAAACATCCTCTTTTAAGATTGCAGCAACTAAGTTTCCTGCCTTCAGACATTCAGGATTGTTGCTGTTGAGAATGGCAGGCTGCCAGAGAGTGAAGGTGTTAAGGAAACATTCTTCCCCGTCTCCCCTTAAAAACAGGTGAGGGAAACATGCAGGTAAACACAGCTAATTTTCATTTCATTCTCGTGCCACTGCTTTAGCCTTAGCTATTATTTCATCTTCTACGATGAGAAATCTTAGGTTGAGGGAAGTTTTCATTTGCCAGAGGTACCTAGAAAGTGATTGGCAGTGATAGGATTCGAAGGCAAGTTCCCTGATTTCTAATTTTCAAATTATAAGTATTTTAGAACAAAATAATTGAGCTGTTTTGTGATTAGCTAGGGCAAAGATAAGCATTTAGTAGCATTGTTAGACATTTCAGTAATTGCAATAATTTTATTTTTTGTTTTTTCTCTTAAGTTTTTATTTCCAAATGTTAAATTTTACCATATTCTTTTTTTTTTTTTTCGGTACGCAGGCCTCTCACTGTTGTGGCCTCTCCCGTTGCGGAGCACAGGCTCTGGACGCGCAGGCTCAGCGGCCATGGCTTACGGGCCCAGCCGCTTCGCAGCTTGTGGGATCTTCCCGGACCGGGACACAAACCCACGTCCCCTGCAGCGGCAGGCGGACTCTCAACCACTGCGCCACCAGGGAAGCCCTAAATTTTACCATATTCTTGATTGCAATGTATTTGTGTGGTGTATATTGTTTTTATGTTTTGAGAGCAAGTTTTACACAAGATGCCCCTTTGTCCCTAAATTCTTCAGTGCCTATTTTCTAAAAACAAGGACATTCTCTTACATAATAACAGAATATCAAAATTGACACATTAGTATTGATACAATACTGTTATCTAATTCATAGACCTTAGATAATTGTGTTGCCTACTGATGTCCTTTAACAGTAAAATAATCATCCTTTACAGTAGTAGTATATCTCTAGCTGCCTTTAATCTGAGACAGTTCCTCCATCTTTTTTTCTTGTCTTTGACATTGTTGAAGAGCATAGTCCATTTAATTTGTAGAATGTCCCACAGTTTATGTTTATTGATTGCTTTCTTATGATTAAATTTAGGGTTTTGGTCAGGAATATCACGGAAATGATGTGTCCTTCTCAGTGCAGTGTATCACGAAGTACATAATATCCATTTGCCCCATTACTGGTGATTTAACTTTGATTCCTTGATTAAGGTAGTGCCTGCCAGGTCTCTCCAGATAAAGTTACCAATTTTCTCTTTGTAACTATTAAGTATCATGTGGAGAGAATCTTTGAAACTAGGTACATATCCTCTTTCTCATCATTTTTATTGTCCTTTGATGTTGCCAAATGGTAATTTCCCAGTTCCATCATTCCCTATACATTTATTGGTTGGCATTCTACTCTAAGAAACTTTCCCTTCTCTCCCTCTTCCTCTCTCTCCCCCCTACCTGTCCTTCTCCCTCTCAGTGTAGATTCATGGATTATTTTATTATATTTGCTGGAATCCATTATTATCATTTATTTCGATGCTCAAATTGTCCCAGATTTGGACAGTGGGATCATCTTCAAGGTTCCTCCTGTTTCTTTTCTTTTCTTTTTCACTTACATATTTTCATCAATCTTTGAGCAGTTTCTTTTTAGCATAGCAAGATGTTCAAAGCTTATCTTATACTTTCCCTGCCCCAATCCCAAAATCATACATTTCTCTAAGAAGCTTTGTTCCTTTTTTCCCAAAATGGTATTTAGAAACCAGAATCTAGACATGAGGTGTGCACATTGCTACTGGGGGTATCATAACTTCTGGGCCCTTTCAATAGCGAGAGCTAGGTAACATGTATGTGTATACATACATACCTGTCTGTTTCTCTGTTTCTGTATATATATGTTTGTGTATACAACTATGAGTAATATATTGTTTGATACCTGCAATTCTGATCCAGTACCACAGAGTTCATTGCAACTTTTCCCTTTTCCAATGGTGGTGAGTTTGACTTCCATTATCCTCAGGATATTTACTTGTTTGCTCAGTCCTAGAATACATAATAAGTAGACTCAGAACTTCTAAGATACAGCTGTGAAAAAGCAAACCTACTAACTAAAGTTCAGTATTTGTATGTAGTTTTTTTTTTTGCCTTTAGTTTTAGAGCATATAGTAAAAAGACTGTGTTTTAGAATACTTGGGTTAGTTCTCTTTTTCTCCTTCCGTGTAATTTTGGTATTCATTAAAAAAACTGACAGGGTTGTTTTTTCTTTTTTTGGTTTCTGTTTGTAATTAATTTGGAGTTTTCCGCCATCCTTGTTGATTTTACTTACAATTTCTAGTAATCTTTGGAATATGAAATTATACTTGTTTCAGTCAAAAGTTAGTTTAGAACTGCAAGGAAAAAAAGGGGAGTGTGGGGAAGAATTAATGAATGGCTACTTTATTTTGATAAATAAGGTTTAAGGTTTATACAGTCTGATTGGGGAGTTTGATTACATGCATTGTGTGTGCATACAGTTTACACTGCTTTGCTTTTTAACTTTTTTTTCACTTAAATGTTTTATCTTAGAGATGGTTCCATGTCTGTACATAGAAATCTGTCTCACTCTTTTTAAGAGCTGTGTGGTATTCCACTATATGGATGTATCACATACACCAGTTTCTACTGATGGGCATTTGGGTGTGTCCAGTCTTCTGCTACTACAAAACAAAGATGTAATAATTATCTTTTTATATACACTGCTGTGTACATGTATAATTTCATCAGACCACTTTTATATCGAAAAGGAAATTAATAAATCCTATTTTTGGGGAGGGGAGCAGCTTAGCAGTTGGATGTTGCAAAAGCTTTATATGTGGGTAAGTTATTTTTTAAGTATTTGACTAAGTTACCAATTTCTAAGTTATAATTCCAGTTGAAACATCAAACAGTACATTTAAAAATATTTTAGTTTTTCATAAAATAATTACTATAACAATTCACAGGAAAATTGCTAGTTAGCTGTATGCTTTACTAAACCGTCATAGCTGTTAAAATTGATACTTTTGATTTAAGTCTGTCATTTGTGATGTGAAAAGGAAATGAAAACACTGTGTGTTGTCTTAGAACAAAGTCAACTTTTTATTGTTTGCTATCCACCACAGCCTGTAAAGACTAAAGAAACCTAGAAGGAGGTGTAAATGTACATACACTTTGGGTGTGTTTCGTAATAAACCAAATGCATCTTAAATCTTTGTACTACTTATCCAGATAAGACTGGAGAAAATTATTTTACTGTTTCATAGTATTATCTAGAATAATGAACGAAGCTCTCAGATACCTATGTCATAGATTATCCAGCCCTATTCTGTTTTTCTTGCTGAGTTTACATTTTGACTGCCTCTTTGTACTCAATGCTATAAGGGGTTTAGGGTCATGGGGAGGAAGTAAAAGTCATGTACCTCATATGATGGGTATTTTTGTCCTCAAATGACCTCATTATTGGTTTTTAAACCTAGCTTCCCAAAATCTTTTATGCGAGTTAATTTTAATTAACTTTGCAGATGATAAGAAATTTGTAAGGGAAATTTAGATTTCTTAAACTCATGAGTAACTTCTGCTGTATTATTCCATTTTGCACAGTGCCTTGGTAACCTAGCCAAGGATTTCAGGCCTCCTAGTAGTTCTCCTCAGATCAGGAGCTGGAAGAATGAGGCCTACTTTTGACCACACATAGATCAGAAAGAATTGGTTTCAGCTGGTTGATAGGAAATTTAGGGGGGGCTGCAGCAGCGGAATCTCTCTGCAGTCAACATGGAGCTTCAGCATTCCTTGAGGTAACAACAGGTTGCACATGGATTCTATTCCAGTGATAAAAATCAGAGTAAATTTAATGGGACAGACTATATCTAAAAAAATTAGTGTATGCTTTTTGATTATACACGTTTTCTCTTATCTCACAATGTCATTTATATAATTAAATTCAATAAATTTGTTTTTAACAAAAGGTACTCATTAAAGTGCTTGGGATTTGATTTCCAGAAAATATCAGAGCAGGAAAATGGAAGAAAAAGTGGTCTTTGGTTTTTATGTTTTTTTAGTAATCAGAGAACACTATTCAAGGCTGTAGTATATTTAGAATTGATCATTTATCTTTGTCTACTTAACAGTAAAACAAAAGGATAGATGATTACTAGTGTTTTCTGGAAGATATATTGCTATTACTTTTTTGACTTTAGTGAGTAAAACTGTAAGTTTTAGAGCTGTATTCTTATTAAATATATTAAATTAAGCAAGATTTAATCTAATACCGAAATAATTTATCTCCTCCTTTAAAACTTTGTGTGGTAACATTCCCCTATATTCTTTCTTATACCTCCTAAATCTCTTTATTTTACTTTCTAATATCATTAATTATTTTGAGCTTTTGTTTTCTTTTACAATTTCTTTTAGCATTCTCTGCTATTTTTTGCAACTTATTTCAAAATATCTTGTTATAATTATATAATATTGATATAATTCTAAGGTACCATGGTGAAGCTTGAGCTTTCCAGTAGTTAGCATTCTGGTATACCTTGGCTTCTCTAATATCTACATTAGAGAAGGGAGCAGAAAAAGATAGTAAAGTCTTCCTGGCAGTGGAGAAGTAATAGTTCCTAAGTATCCAATAAAAAGGATATAGCCAGAAGAGCCAAAGACCTGAAGGTTAATCTGGACACACCATACTCTACTCATTTTTCATGTTGAAGGAAAGGAGTACTCAGATTGGCTGGTGATGTCTCACAGGCCCTTCATTTGATGTGAAAGCTGAAAAGTATGGGAGAAGAGATAAAAGTGACAGGGAGAAAAGGGACCTCAACAGCCTTGATTATTGGTACAGCCATGGTTAATAGAAGAAGCTGTTAGATCCTTAAGCAGCCTGTATTCTAGCAAAGAGAGCCAGTGATAAAGAGATCAACTCTGTTCTCTGGATAGGCAGAAATTCATTTGATACCATTGAGGGTTTAGAGTATCTCTAAGGAGTGGAGGTAAGATGGCATTGCCCATAGCTAGGGATTAGGGAAGGGATAAGTGGCTACTAAACTAGAGCTTGAGGAATCGTATGTGGGAGATAAATGGACATGGAAGGAGGTGGACTGTGAAAGATGGGTACAAACAGGTACCTCTCAGTAGTTCTTTAGGGAGCCACTCTGAAGATACATTAGTATAGAAGTCAGCATTTTGGAAGGGCATTAAGTAATGATACAGTAAAAGCAGTGTCCTGTACTTCACACAGCCTGTAAGATTTATGTCTCTGCCATCATGTTTCCTAGTGAGAATTATGACAATAAAGAAAATGTTCAATTATATCACCTTTTTAAAATGGTTCTTTGAGTTGGACCTCTGTGATTCTTCTTTTTAATTTTAATCTTTTTTCTCTTCAATTTTATAATGAGGGAAAACTTTGAGAAATTATTTTTTATACTCTTTTAAGAGGTGGAGGATTATATAGAACATCTAAGATTTGTGTTAAAAAAAAGAATGGTAAATGTTTAAAGGGCCAACCTTCAGCTATCTGGAAAACTCTACAATGCAGACTTTCCCAGTAATCTTCTGGTATTCTCTCCCTCTTCTGCATGGAGTGTAGAGTCGCCCTCCAGGCTGTGTGCATTACTTTTCAGCATGTAGCTTTGGCAGCAAAGTACGGTCTGTAACTAAGAAGGGCATCTTTTGTTTCTGTGGCCTAGGCCAAATTTCCTGTCTTAATTATTTTCTTGGGGGCTGGAGTGTTCTACAGTGGATAAGGCATGGGTAGTTAATTAGACATTATGGACTCTTTGCTCCTTCTCAGAACTTGGGTAATTAATTTTGCACTATTTAAATATGAAAATATCCGATTAGTGACTGTTGATTCTAACGTTAACCCAAAATATAGAGGCTCACTGTGAGTTGAAATAGCTCCATCTTCCCAACGAAGTATTATGGTCCTTTTAAGGATCTTGTGAGGGGCAGTTAGGAGCCTTTTGATGGTAGCACTTTTTTTTGGTGTTAATGCTTATAAAAGTGTTCTTTGATTTGTATTTTCAGGAAATAAATGAGCTGATTTACAACAGGGGGAAATATGAGCCAGATTAGCTAGTTCCTCCTGAGGAACAATAAGAATACTTAAGAGCATGCATCAATCAATATGCACTCAAGTAGTAAGCTTTATGTATGTTCCAGGTACAGTTTACCTTACTGATATTAGTAAATTATTCAGATTTCCTGCAAAATTATACAGATACATACTTGAATTTTATGAGAATATGCTTATTTAAAGATTTATTGTCTGCCATATTGCACAAACACGGAATTAATTTACAAATAATATTGACCTGCATTACTCAGTTCCTATCCCAAGTAACTTCTATAACTACTAACGCTTTTTTCTTTTGTTTGCAATTAAAATCTATTGTAATTTTAAAAATTAAAAAATACATATGCAACCTGATTAATCTAAAAAATAATCTGGGTGAACTTGATGCAATGGCAGTTAAAGTGGCAGGGATTAAATTAATTTTTTATAGGTAATATCGGCAATTCTGGTTTCCTGGTACTCTCATTGTTTAATATACTCAAAAGCCCCTGAAACTTTGACCAGAGGATGAGGGTGGTAAACCTAATTGTCATATTTTCCCAAATGAAGATTGTAGTTGTTTTTCTTTTATGGGGATGCATTGCTGGTTTGCTTCTTTTAATGAATCTAAAGTCAGTTAAAAATTCTAGAAATAAGTATCAGTGAACGTAACACAATGTAGCTATCCTATGTGTGACAGTATCTAATAGAAAGGATGATCTTTCATTTTCTTCCTCATCCCTTCTCATTTCCCCTTTTTGTTTTCAAAGAGAAACTGGTAGTCTGGGTAGATTCAAGGCATCTTTAAGAGAAAATGTCTTGGGGAGCCCCAAGGAACTGATGAAGTTGAGCGTGCCTTCCTTAGTGTATGCTGTGCAGAACAACATGGCTTTCCTGGCTCTCAGCAATCTGGATGCAGCAGTATACCAGGTAGGTGAAGTAGATGATAATGGCAGGCGCAAAATCTTAAAAAATGTTTTCACGGTGAAAAGATGTTTTACTAACCCTTTATCAGACTATTGAATATTTTTCTCTACAGCTGTGTTCATATCAGAAATAATACATTTGTGTCAGAGTCTAATGTTAACCGAGCTGATGAGTTCATTGTTTGTTGGTAGGTGACGTACCAGTTGAAGATTCCTTGTACTGCTCTATGTACCGTTCTAATGTTAAACAGGACGCTCAGCAGGTTACAGTGGATTTCAGTTTTTATGCTGTGTGGAGGAGTCGTCCTCGTGCAGTGGAGACCAGCCCAGGCCACAGGCGTCGTGGTAAGAAGCTAAGTGCTCACTGTAGCTAAACGGGAACTTTCCAGAGTCCTGAGCACTCCACACAGTCACACGGAAAAGAATGGAGCATGATTCATAGCCTCTGCCATATAGATACGCCTTTTTCCCCTTAGGGTGATGTTATTGTCAAGGAGAGTAATATCTCCGGGCTTCCTTTTTGAGAAGGAAGACTATGCATAAACTATGTTAGAGATGGATGGTATCTCAAAACTCCATATAATGCAACTCCTTTGTTTTATGGATAACAGAATTGAAGTCCAAAGAGGTGAAGTCACGTACCCAGAGTTGCACAGTTAACAGCTAACCTATAACTCAGTTGTGCCAACTTCCACACAGTGTCTGTGTTCACAACTTCTAGGCCTCTTTTAGGCATTTTCTCAGAAATACTGGGCAGAGTTTTCCCCATCTAATTTTCATGTTCTCCCGCAACTCACAAAATTTTTTATCATTTTGCACATACATCCACTGTCAGCAATGGGTCTTACAGAATAGTGTTTTTCCCAATAACTGGTAACTACAATAGGGCAAAAAGTGCCTTTACTTCTAACTTTTAGTTGAAGAGTTAAATGTTAAGGTACATACCTGATTTTTTTTTTTTTAATATATTGTATGCTTTAATTGGTTATTTTCCCAAAGAGAAGTAGGAAGTGGAACTACAGTAAAGGACCTGAAGGTCAGGAGCTTCCCTCTGCAACTGCACACTCTAACTCTTAGCAGATGACGGACCACGGTGCTCTTAGGAGTATAAGGCAGCTGGGGATGTATGCAGAGCTTGTGAAAGTAGAAAGCTCCTTTTTAGGTAGTTACTTTCTGGCCTGGTGGAAGAGTTTTTTCCCCCAGAAAGTGAGTTTTAAATTAATATGTATTGTCTTTACATGATGTTTAAACGTGCTCATATTCTCGGTGACATTTCAAAACACTGATCAACTATGCACTGCACGTATAACTGAGATGCAGAACTGTAAAGAATTTGTTTGGGAAG
Source organism: Phocoena sinus (assembly GCF_008692025.1). Taxonomy (NCBI): domain Eukaryota; kingdom Metazoa; phylum Chordata; class Mammalia; order Artiodactyla; family Phocoenidae; genus Phocoena; species Phocoena sinus. The sequence continues at coordinate 69,369,148 of NC_045774.1, read as the reverse complement.
TAAGGCAAACACTTAAAAGTTAAATATGAACTTCCAGTAACACCCTACACCTTTAGAAAAGGGTCACGTCACCTAGGTAATATGTGTGAAAAGCTTAGTATTTTACTTTTGGAGCACTCTAGAAAGTTCTTTTTTTTATTTATTTATTTATTTATTTATTTATTTATTTATTTATTTATTTATTTATTTATTTATATTTGGCTGTGTTGTGTCTTCGTTTCTGTGTGAGGGCTTTCTCCAGTTGCGGCAAGTGGGGGCCACTCTTCATCGCGGTGCGCGGGCCTCTCACTATTGTGGACACTCTTGTTGCATAGCACAGGCTCCAGACACGCAGGCTCAGTAGTTGTGGCTCACGGGCTCAGTTGCTCCGTGGCATGTGGGATCTTCCCAGACCAGGGCCCGAACCCATGTCCCCTGCATCGGCAGGCAGATTCTCAACCACTGCGCCACCAGGGAAGCCCCTAGAAAGTTCTTTCATATTTTAAACAGAATGTAGCTTCCTGTAACTGCCTCTCATTGTTCCTTGTTCTTGTCAGAGTAACTCAGATCCCTGCTAACTCCACAGGATGAGCCTTTGAATGTTTGAGAACAATGTTGCATCTCCACCCTCCCTGTCTTTTCTTCTCTCCCACTGAGACAACCTTGTTGTTTCTTTCTATAATATGGCTTCTGGAGACTTTATGATCCCTGGCTCGTGCCCCAGTATTGCCTCGTATTTCTTTTCTAGGTGCATTTATCCGTTCTTTTTCCTCAGTGTGTCCTAAAAGTTCACGCTCTCTCCAGATAATGACTGAGTGGTGTGAGGTGTAGTTCGCTAATTGCCTCCTTTATTCTGAATACCAGCGACTTGTTAAATCAGCATAAGGTTATATTAGGTTTTTTTTTGGCTGGAGGAGGCTATCCATTATATAACTGATTATACAACCACATGTAGCTGTTTCACACGAATACAGTTTGTCTCAGATGTGTTTTGTGCCGCGGGCTTCTTCTAAACCAAAATGCAAAATGTGTTTATATTTATTAAGCCCATCTTATTAGCTTTGGGTTATTGTTCGAGCCTTTGAGGACTTTCCAGTCCTTATCCATTATTAGCTTTTTCTTTGAATGTTATGCTTTCTACAGATTTGACACCTATGTCTTCTGGGTCTTCTCTGAAAATTTTAGACAGGACAGGACCAGAGCTCTGTGGCCATACCTCTAGACTCTCTTTAGCTTGACTTTTTTTTTTTCTTTTTCCTTGCTTAAGAAACATTCTCTCTCACAGTTTTTATGGGTCAGGAATTAGAGGGTGCCTGAGCTGGCCTCTTTTAGATATTCTGGCTTGAGGTCTCTCATAAGGTTGCAGTCAAGATATCAGCTAGGGCTGCAGTCAACTGAAGACTTGCCTAGGCCTGGAGGATCTGTTTCTAGGATGGCTTATTCATATGCCTGGCTAGTTGATATTGGTTGTTGGTCTAGCTTGGTTTTATTCTGTTAATTAGCACTTTGCAATATGAGCACTCACTCAGCTGTGAATAGAACTACTGTTATCCTCACTACATTTCTCTGGCTTGTTCACAAAAATATTATGCAAATCTGTCAGATTTCTTGCTAAACATTATCTCTATGGAATTCCCCTCAGCACTTACACTAGGAATTCTTTCAGTAAGAAAATTTGGTAAGTCGTATTCTTATGGAAGCCAACCATTTTCTTGTGATGACCGTTATACTCTTGATGGTTTCTTCAAAAGTTCTCCAAGTCACCTGTTGTAGCATTTCGCTGGTATTCAGTAATAACAACAGCTGCAGTCACGTGTCACACTGGATACTAGCAGTGTTCTAAGCGCTTTACATACATTAATTCACTTATGCTCACAGCCACCATACAAGGCATGTATTTTTATTTCCATTTTCTTATGAGGAAACTGATAGGCAAAGAAGGCTAGCAATGGCTCAACCTTGCTTGTATCCAGGCAGCATGGCTCCAGAGCCTGTGCTCTTGGTGAGTGTACTGGGCCGCCTTACAGGTCTCAAGCCGCTGTTTATAATTTCTGCAGCTTTTCTTTCCCTCTGCCTTTTTGAAAATCAGGACAGTATTTGCCCAATGCAAATTTTCTGGCATAGCTTCTATGCCCTATTATTCTTCAGAGATAACAGTGATCGGTACCTTGATTTGCTACTATTCTTGGTCAAGATACTTCTGAATTTATTTAGGTAGGTGTTCTCACAACAGCAAACCAATGTCTTGGACTTCGGTTCCCATTCATTCAAAGTCATTATTCACAGAGAAAATGGAAACTAGGTTTGGGTAACTCTTATTTTCTTGCTATCTAACAGCATGTCATCTAGCCGAAGAAGCATACTCTTTTCTTCCTAAACTAAACATACTTTTAAAGGCCTTCTTTAAATTTTGCAAGCCTCCATTTACAGTTTTCAGTTTTTTGATACTAAAACTCCTGGTTCGTTCCTCTTGGTTTTGTGTACTGTCTTTTTTTTTTTTTTAGTGTTCCTATGAGAATTCATTGAAGATGCCCTTAATTAGTAACACTGATTTCTTTCTTCACTGTTCATTAGAATCTCATTCTTAAGAAACTCTTACCCTATTAACCCATCTTCCCACTAGCTATGGAATTGTTTTAGGTTTTTGAATTTGATTTATTCAGGACTGGAGCTCAAGTCTCTTAACTATGTTGTTTGGCTATTGCTCATGCTAAAACGACATGGTTGCCATTTTCCTAGGTTTCCATCACTTCCACTTCACCCAGCAGTTTCTTTCTTCTTTTGGCTGCATTGGGTCTTTGCTGTGCGTGGGCTTTCTCTAAGTTGCGGCAGGCAGGGTCTACTCTTCTTGCAATGTGCGGGCTTCTCATTGCGGTGGCTTCTCTTGTTGTGGAGCACGGGCCCTAGGCATGTGGGCTTCAGTAGTTGTGGTGCACGGGCTTAGTTGCTCCGCGGCATGTGGGATCTTCCTGGACCAGGGATTGAACCCGTGTCCCCTGCATTGGCAGGCGGATTCTTAACCACTGCGCCACCAGGGAAGTCCCACCCAGCAGTTTCTTATCAGTCAGAATTAAGTCCAGAGAAGCAGTGTCTATCACCATTTTTCCTAACTGTAGAGATTAAACTGGCAGAAAAGCAACCAGGAATTTGTCAGACACTATCTTTAGTAGCTTGAGCTTCCAAGCAGTTGTTGGGATAGATGAAATCTCACACGGTTATTTTTTCTCCTCTGTATGCTGGCCTTGTAGATTGTATTAGGAAATCATCCATGTTTATCAGTTGTAGTCTATAGTAGTGGTTCTCAAACTTTAGTGTACATCAGACTCAACGGGAAGGTTAAACAGATTTCTGGGCCCCATCCCCATAGTTTATGATTCAGTAGGTCTGGGGAGGGGCCTGTCAATTTTCATTTCTAACAAGTTCCCAGGTGATGATGCTGCAGTTGGTCCCGGGACCATACTTTGAGAACCATTAGTCCATAATATCTTCTATTTCTCCTTTTATCTTCATGCAGACATTTTAGAGCAAGCTCTCTCTCTCAGGTACTTAACATCAAGTAATACTGTCCTTCTCTCAGGCTTATCTATTTTGAACAAGGTATGTGCTTGTCATATTACAGACATGTGTCTCAACCCTTTAGTTTCAGTGTTGCCACTGAGATAACATTTATCTCTGAGGAAAGACTGATGAAAGCTCCTGATGGTTAGTTTAGGGAAGAGGAAATACAGTTGAAACAATAGGTTGGGGGCCCATATACCTGCATCTGTTAGCAAAGTATTATGATTATATATATGTGTCAATCTCTCCCATCCATGAACTATTTAAGAATCAAAGCTGTGTATCATCTTCACCTTTATTCATTTAGAATATGAAACAGTATATCTGGTACACAGATGGCATGCTATTAATATTTGATAAAAATTCAGTGAAGTAGGAAATCTTACATGTCATTACTCCATCCTGTAGGTGATAGGGAATAAATTAAACAAGTCAAACTGCTACCATTTCCATGCTTGATCCTATAAGAGCTTGAGTTGTGGTGGCAGAAGTTAAAATAAAGAGGCGGGCTGACTGCACAGTTCTGTGCTTGGGTACCCATTGTTATTAGGAAGTAGGCACACATATCAAGCGTTTACTCTGGCTATAATTTGAGGGATAGGTTTTTAACTTAAGTACTTTGGTTTATCTCTGGGATGGCCTTTTGTTTGGTCCTGTCTTATTCTATAGAATAGCCATGTCTGATATGGCACATACTTTCAGCAGAACTATAAACAGATTTTTGTATTCGTTTGTTCTCTTGGATGAATTCTATTTACTAGTCACTAAAAATGACTTCTAAAACATTACTATTGCAGGTGGAACAGAATCCATTATTAGGGTTTGGTGCTATAGCTGTTGCTGTATTGTGCTCAGGATTTGCAGGTAAGTCATAAAAGTATTTTATTCTGTTGTCAAATTTTTAAAAAAACATCAGACTTTAAATAGGGATTGATTTTATCTTGCTTTATCAAACTCAACTTTATTCCTATTAAAGCTTATCTTCTTACTTAATAGCTATATAGTTTTATGTCAGCTGTTTTTCCAGTAAGCATGTGGTAGTGTTTAACACAGTTTAGACCTCAGTCCTTATTCATCTTTGCAGTTATCTAAGAATGTATTTCTGTCATCCTTGAATATCCCCGGTCCAGCCAAGATCCCCCAAATAAATTAAAAAATGGAGGAAGTTAGCCATCAGAAAGCTCAAGTACCTCTTTCTATTTTCCTGGCACTGGCACTATCCTCAGGTTCGATTCTGCTGCTTTAGGTTGTTAGTTACTAGCTCAGTATCTGTATTTCCCTGGTAACCTCAAGTTCTTCCTCTGCTTCAACAGATTAGGAATTATGGAGTAGGGAGGAAAGGGGGGTGATCACTAAGAAAACCTAATACCCAGAAGTAACAGCCAAAAGGGGAGGGAAGAATCAAAATCACTAACATCAAATAAATGTGGAAGTCTGGACTCATATATGTAGCGACAGGCTATCCTTCACTGAATCAAGAAGAGAAAGTATGAATGTTAAATGCAATGAAAGAAATGTCTTAGAAATGGTTCCAACAGAGAAGAAACTGAAAGTAAAGAGTATATTAGTTATAGCCATACATCTTTATTATTTATCTTTATTTTGCTATATCAAGAGTTAGTACTGGGCTTCCCTGGTGGCTCAGTGGTTGAGAGTTCGCCTGCCGATGCGGGGGACACGGGTTCGTGCCCCGGTCCGGGAAGATCCCACATGCCGCGGAGCGGCTGGGCCTGTGAGCCATGGCCGCTGAGCCTGCGCGTCCGGAGCCTGTGCTCTGCAACAGGAGAGACCACAACAGTGAGAGGCCCGCGTACCGCAAAAAAAAAAAAAAAAAAAAGTTAGTACTCTATTTTTGACTAAGGAAGTATTTTTCACCTCTGTATCTAGTCATTTGATAAGAGGGGAAAATCTAAATTTAGGAATATACTTAATGATAGCATCATGCTAAACTTTTATTCTTAGGAAACAACAAATTAGAAACAAAAACTGGGTTACCCCCCAAATAATATACTACTTGATTTTTAGCACTGTTTTGAACAGTAAAATGTTTGTGTCCAACAGTCTATTTACCATAAGGTCTCAATACAGTTGAGGAAATGGTACGTGGTTTAATATCCCTCTATGCTTGGAGTAACTGAGAACTGAATAGTTAAATGGTTTCCCAATAGTTAAATGGTTTTCCCAGATAGGAAAATCAAAAATAGAAATAGGAATAGCTATTATATGTTTGTTCCCATTCTCTGGCTCTTTCCAACATAGGTTCATCAAAAACAATCTTGGTTTTCATTTGAATTTTTAGTTGATTAGTACTTTAGTGGCAATTCCTAAGCCTCTAATTAACAGTGTTTATAACAAAAATCTTTAATGTCTTTGCTAAACATGCATTCATTTTCAGTATAAAACTTACAGCTGTGCTATGTGATTTTTGTGGGTGGGGTGGGGACACATGTGCGCTTTTGGAGCACCTAAAAAAGTGTCGGATCCTCACCCCCAGAAAAATGCACATAGACACAAAACATTATCTAGTTAGGGAGTTCACAGTCCTTCTGACATTGTGGGTGAACTTGGTCTGTAGACCCCTGCTTTAAAGGAAAATGGCTTCACTGAGCAAGTTCTATTTAAATTTTATTTTGGTTGTGTAACTCTCAGAAAAAATCCTAAGTGGTGATTATATAGGTTATTTTGCAAAGTTGGGAGTATTCATACTAGGCAGATATTATAGGGGTATGTTTAAGATAATTGACTCTAATAGTATATAGTGTTCCAGCTGACCAAAGCAAGCCTTTTAGTGGCATTAAGTGAGCTTTTGTGATCTATCTCACTGCTATAATAAAGGCGGAAACTATTAATAGTAATATAAGGGTCTCCTGTTAAATGTGGGTTTTTAGAAAGCTCCCTCTTGGTTATTAATTCTATATGCTCTGTAAAAATACAAATTGGTAATGTTCGGTATGCCGTGCGTCACAACCAACATAATATAAATCTGCATTTAATTAATGTAAAATGTATGTTCCACAAATCATATACTTTTAGAATAATAACCCAAAAATATGATAATATAAAGACAAAGACATTTTAGATTAATTTCTAATACCTATTTCATATTTGCATGCTTAATTTTCTTTCAGGAGTGTATTTTGAAAAAGTTTTAAAGAGTTCAGACACTTCCCTTTGGGTGAGAAACATTCAAATGTATCTATCAGGGATTGTTGTGACATTAGTTGGCGTCTACTTCTCAGATGGAGCTGAAATTAAAGAAAAAGGATTTTTCTATGGTTACACATATTATGTCTGGCTTGTCATCTGTAAGTATCCAGGAATTAAAGGTTCTGGGTAGATCTCCCCCCCACCCTTTTTCCTCAAGTTAGATGTCCATTTTAAGCCTTTATAGCATTTTGAAATTGTTCCTTTGATACTGTGAATACCAGTTTGAAGATGTAATTTTGGTTTTATTGACTTACTTTTGTGGCAAAGCTATCCCAAAGCAATTTTGCCTTCACAATCAAACGTATCTAATGTATTAGCAATAAATGTGTACAGTTTAGCAGTAGACTACATAGCCCTTTGGGCATCTGAAAAACAATGTTGTTTTGTAGGAACTATGACTCCTAGTACAAAATCTCTCAGATGGCTGCTTCTAAGGAAAATAGTATTTTCCTAGGTAAATTAGTATGGCATCTCTGGGGGTGAAAACTGCCTCACCATCATAGAATGTTTCATTTATTTGAGTGTTAAGACTTTCTTTCTTTCTGTATGTGAGTTCTTGCTAGTGTTGGAGGCCTCTACACTTCTGTTGTGGTCAAGTACACAGACAACATCATGAAAGGCTTTTCTGCAGCAGCAGCCATTGTCCTTTCTACCATTGCTTCAGTGATGCTGTTTGGATTACAGATAAGTATGTCTTAGTTTGTACTGTAAGTAAGTTTTTAACATGGAAGAGCTTCTCACTTCCTTGGTTCATTTCATCTTTCATTAAATATGGCAGTTGCTTGTAGAGTTTACAGAAATTCCTAGTTTTGTTACAATTTATCCTACAGGCACAGCGGTTCATAGTTGTGTGGAATGTGTGTCCACAGTACTTAGGTTGTTTAAATGGTTCTAGAGCTGAAAGTGAGTGGGCTGAAAGTGAGCGGGCTACTCAGTAGAAAGAGTGTTTCTGCAGACAAAGTCTCCCTCGTTAATTTCCGCAGTGGAATTAGAGTAAACTTGGCTTTTTATTCTGAGGTAAGAACAGAAAACTTCTTTCATTTCCTCCTTAGTTTGTACCTTCCTGTTTTAGACTTGGATATAAACTGGTTTTGAAACTACAATCCAAATCTAAATTTTCTCTTTAATAAAGCTATTTGTTTCATTTAATATGTAATTAATACAAAATTCATTACTATAGCTGGCATTCTAGGACCGCCTTTATGCTGGTCCTTCTAATATAATTTTCCCTAGCCATATCCACCATTAGTTGGCTTCTGAATTATTTAAGCAGTGATATTGACTTAACATTTCCTGGTGTTTTTATGGTGTGATAATTTTCTTTACTGATCAGTTATACCATAAACTAATACATGAGAAAAATCTGTCAAATATCAACATTAAGTAAAAGAAACAGATCTGGCCTATATTTACAATTGACTTGTTACAAATGCAAATAGAAGAATACCAACCTTGTAGAAATCTTAGAAAAAAATTTGATAGTTTGGTTCAAATCTTGCTTGTACCATTTATTAGTTGTAAAACCTTGGGGAAGTTACTTAACCCACGTCTCAGTTTCTTTGTTTGTAAAATGGGAATGATAATAACATCTATCTTGTAGGGTTGTTTTAGGCAAAGTGCTTAGAACAGTGCCTGGCACATAGTAGGTAGGTATTCTGTATAAAGCCAACTACTTACCATTTCAGTAACAGATATTTCTAGGCCCTCCTTCTGATGTTTTTCTTACCTGATTTGTGTGAACTTTCACTTGTAGTTCTGATCCATCCTTATGCTCAACAAATCCTATGCCTGTGCTCCTAAAGAATATTTGGAAACAGTATAAATGCTTTTTGGTCAGTGTCCTTAGAATGTCTTAGCAATCTTAAGTTTCCTATTTAGATTTAATTTACCCTCTTCCCCTTTTTGGAAGGCAAAGCTAGTCTTTTCTAGTTAGGGATGAACTAAAAGTCATAGCTCGATGTTGTTTCTCTGCATGACATTTTTAAAGCTATTAAGACTGTGCCATTGTACTCCACATAGAATATTGTTTAGTTTTGACATAAGGATTTATTTATATGATGCCTATTTGTCAAGTTAGGGCAAGTTGTAATTCAGTTGTGTCCAGATTTTCAGGATTACGATAAAAAAAAGATGTTAGCAGAAAATGGAATTTTACTCATTAAATCACCACCTCATCTCCTATTCAGAAATCTTCAATGGTTTGAATCATTGGTCACCTAACTCAACTGCCTTTTTACTCTACTAAGCTTAACTTTCACAGGTTTCTAGTTATCATGGAAAATCCTTATTCCACTGCGTTTTCTTTCAGTCAGCATATAGGGATGTTAGTATGTTCTTTGTCAGTGGTCCAGGACAGTTATACTTGTGTTCTTGAAAAGTATGTAGTCAGTGATTGTCACTCCCTTGATTTCACTACTTTTTCTGGTGAGTGGGGTGGGGGTGGAGCTAGAATTGATGACCTTTCTAAACCTTACCATCATCATATAGGACACAAATTTATTTTCCATGTAATCTGATGGTGTAAACCCACAATTGAAAGTCTTCAAAATTTTAAATTAATCATTGTTACATAGTTTTAAGAACACAAATACAGATTCCTTTTTTTTTTTTCTTTTCAGCACTCACCTTTGCTCTGGGTACTCTTCTTGTATGTGTTTCTATATATCTCTATGGATTACCCAGACAAGACACTACATCCATCCAACAAGGAGAACCAACTTCAAAAGAGAGAGTCAGTGGTGTGTGATTTTAGCCTCAAAAGAAATTCCTACTAAGACTAAACCATTTGCATTAAACTAGAGCCTTAAGTCAATCCCAGAAGGTAGCTTAAAAAAAACAATCAAAAACTGTGTCGCATAAGCATTAAGAAGAAAGCTATGTGAGTGTATTGCTACAGAGATTTAATGTGGCCTGTTTGGAATCAACCTGTTTTGTTTTAGAGTGAAGGATTTTTATTATTGTATATATAGTGTACATATAAAGTATGGAGATGATGTGGTATTAAAAAAAATCATGCAAGGCTACAATATTTAATTAACAAGGTTTGGGATTATGTTAAGGGTTAAAGTGCCAAAGCCATTTCTGTACTAACTGTTCTCTTGTGCAGGTACCAGGGGAGAAGGGTGACCCGTCCTTATTCTCCAGTGCATGTACAGTATTTGGTCCCAGCAGCAGTAAAGACCTAGCTCTTTTCTTACAAAAGAGAGGCAAAAACAAGACAGGCTAGTTCAGAAACAAACTGAATATATAACTTCTCAAACTGAATCTATTTCATAACTCAGACAATGATTTCCGGGTGGTGACTGAGTACTCCTCTAAAGTGCTGTATTTGTGCCATTCATTGTCTGGATTCACATTTCTTTGCTCTTAGATGATATACTTTTCTTCAAAAAATATTTCTAATGTCACTTTTGTACTTTTTTTTATGAAGTATGTTTAACTGTTGAGCTCAATAATTTGTGAAATTTCAGTGTATTTTTAAAAAAATTTCTATAATGTTATGGGAAAATTCAGCAATAAACTTAATTTATTTATATGAAACCTGTTTGATCACTATTTGTATTGTAGATATGACCATTAAGATAATGCAAAAACAGACTTCCCCGGTGGCTCAGTGGTTAAGAATCTGCCTGCCAATGCAGGGGACACGGGTTTGAGCCCTGGTCCGGGAAGATCCCACATGCCGTGAAGCAACTAAGCCAATGCACCACAACTGCTGAGCCTGTGTGCCACAACTACTGAAGCCTGTGTCCCTAGAGCCTGTGCTCCGCAATAAGAGAAGCCACCACAATGAGAAGCCTGTGCACTGCAACTAGAGAAAGCCCGCATACAGCAATGAAGACCCAACACAGCCAAAAATAAAATAAATAAATTAAAAAAAAGAATGCAGAAACATAAACACAAGCCCAAAACATTAAATTTTTTACTTTCTGTATGTTGGAATTTTATCTAGGCTCTTTGGTTGCAAAAAATGGCTATAAACCTCCTCCACCTAGCCTTAAAAAAAAAAAAAAGAATTTATAAGGACTGCAGTAAAGGCTGTATGGCTCTAGGTTGTAGGAATTAATGAACAGCCTTTTCAGAGAGCTGCTTTCAGAAAGACTTGGCTTTAACCATCACTGTCCCTTGTGTCATTTTACTCAAGATTCAAATATAAGGAAGGGACTTACCTGGTGGTCCAGTGGTAGGGACTTACCTGGTGGTCCAGTGGTAAGACTCCACGCTCACAATGCAAGGGGCCCAGGTTCGATCCCTGGTTGGGGAAATAGATCCTGCATGCATGCTGCAACTATGGGTTCGCATGTCTCAACTAAAGATCCCACACACAGCAACTAAGGCCCGGCGCAGCCAAAATAAATATTAAAAACAAACAACCCCCCCCCCCCCCCCAAAAAAAAAAAAACACCAAATACTAAGCAACCTACCACAGATCTGGGAAGGGGAATGTTTGTTCAAAGAAGGGAGGGAGATACTGGATGTGTAAAAAATGTCCCAACTTTTTATTCCATGGCAGATTTGTGCTAAGGAAATACTGATGATACTTTAAGTAGAAAATAAACAATCTGGAAGATAATTCACTTAAAATTGGAGTCTTTTCTAGGATTAAGAAGGTATACCATACTTGCCAATATAGAACTATGCTCATTCAACTAAAGAAGCTTTAATTCATGCTAACTTGCTTCTCTATGCATAAAATTAGATTGTCATTGGTATTCAGAAGATTTCTAGTAGCAATAGTTAGAATAAATTAGATCGGAATGGAAATTCTCAGATGAGGATAGCTGTAACCATCAAACAGATCACATCCTACTCGTTTCCTAAGCAGGTCACACAAAATATACTTACCAATATGCAGATACATGAAACTGAGAAACTCCATTTCAAATGTGGTTCAATGGACTAATTTTTACAAAGATCCTAATTCGATATCTGTAAAAGTAATTCCTTGTTATTCAAATGTGTTCAATGCCCCAGTTCACATAGTCTGGTACGGCCATGAAAAGTATGAGACCTGTTCTCTGGGAGTAGCTGTCAGCTGTATTGACAAAAAAGCTCAATTTTGTTCTCCCGAAATTTATTAAGAACAGTCATAATTCTAAGAAAATTGAGATTTTTCTTCATCAATTTTAAAACATGGAAACAGATAATCTCAGTTACAAGAAGAGTTTCTGGATGAATGGCACTGTAAGATGTCAAGGCAGAGGAGATCGGATGGCAGAGTAGGAGGAAGTGGAACTCACCTCCCCCCATGAACACATCAAAAATATATCTACATGTGGTGAAAAGATGCTCATCATTGCTAATTATTGGAGAAATGCAAATCAAAACTACAATTAGGTACCACCTCACACCAGAACAGCCATCATCAAAAAGTCTACAAATAACCAGTGCTGGAGAGGGTGTGGAGAAAAGGGAACCCTCTTACACTGTTGGTGGGAATGTAAATTGGTGCAGCCACTATGGAGAACAGTATGGAGGTTCCTCAAAAAACTAAAAATAGAATTGCCATATGATCCAGCAATCCCACTACTGGGCATATACCCTGAGAAGACCATAATTCAAAAGATATGTTCACCCCTATGTTCACAGCAGCACTATTCATAATAGCCAAGACATGGAAACAGCCTAAATGTCCATCGACAGATGAATGGATTAAGATGTGGAATAAATAAACAATGGACTATTACTCAGCCATTAAAAAAAAAATGAAATAATGCCATTTGCAGCAACATGGATGGACCTAGAGATTATCATTCTAAGTAAGTCAGAAAGAAAAAGACAAATACCTTATGATACCTCTTATATGTGGAATCTAAAATATGACACAGATGAACATATCTATGAAACAGAAACAGACTCATACATAGAGAATAGAGTTGTGGTTGCCAAGGTAGGGAAGGAATGGGAGTCTGGGATTAGTAGACGCAAACTATTATACATAGGATGGATAAACAACAAGGTCCTACTGTATAACACAGGGAACTATATTCAATATCCTGTGATAAACCATAAGTGGAAAAGAATATGAAAAAGAATATATACAACCAAATCACTGTACAGCAGAAATTAACACAACATTGTAAATCAGCTACACTTCAATAAAAAATTTTTAAAAAGTAAAAAAAAAAAAAATCCTATCTATCTATCTGTCTACATGTGGAACAGTCTCACTGAAAACTAACTCGAAACTGGCAGAAAGACTCCTGTATAGCCAAGGCTGTAAGAAAGATCCACACAGAATCGGGTAGGAAGGGAAGAGAAGTGAGCAGGTTGGGACCTGTGCCCCAGGGAGAGGACTCAGAAAAAGGGAGATCACACGGGTGGAGATCCTCCCTGGAAGTGAGCACTTCAAGCCACATATTGGGCACCCCAGCCCTGGGTCTGGCACAGGGAAGGCAGCCCCCTGGCTGGTCAGAGGGCTGGTGGGACAGGAGGGCTGTGGGAAGCCTGGACACTGCTCACGAGGAGTGTGCACGTTTGCGCACAGACACAGTAGGGGACTTTAACTCCCACTGTTGGAGGGAATGTAAATGGGTGCAGCCACTTTGGAAAACAGTATGGAGGCTCCTCAAAAAGCTAAAAATAGAACTACCATATGACCCAGCAATTCCACTCCTGGGTATATATCTGAAGAAAACAAAAACACTAATTCAAAAAGATACATGCATCCCAATGTTCATAGCAGCACTGTTTACAATAGCAAAAATATGGAAGTAACCTGTCCATCGACAGAAGATGTGGTGTATATACATGAATATTAGCCATAAAAAGAATGAAATTTTGCCATTCCCAACAACGTGGATGGGCCTAGAGATTATGCTTAGTGAAATAAGTCAGAGAAAGACAAATACTCCGTTATCCCTTATATGTGGAATCTAAGAAATAAACAAATGAATATAACAAAACAGAAAGACTGACAGCTGTAGAGAACAAACTAGTGGTTACCAGTGGGGAGAGGGAAGGAGGGAGGAGCAAGGTAGGGGTAGGGGCTTAAGAGATACAAACTACTGTGTATAAAATAAGGAAGAAAGATGTATTGCACAGCACAGGAAAATAGAGCCATTGTTTTGTAATAACTTTAAATGGAGTTTAATTTATAAAAATATTGAATCACAATGTTGTACACCTGAAACTAACGTAATACTGTAAATCAACTATACTTCAATTAAAAAAGAAAAACAAAAAGCCCTCAAGCCAGAGTTTAAACTCTAATCCTTTGTCTCCGGTAGACCACAATGACTTTAAAAAGATTTAACGGGCTTCCCTGGGGGCGCAGTGGTTGACAGTCCGCCTATCGATGCAGGGGACATGGGTTCATGCACCGGTCTGGGAAGATCCCACATGCCGCAGTGGCTGGGCCCGTGAGCCATGGCCGCTGAGCCTGCGCGTCTGGAGCCTGTGCTCCGCAATGGGAGAGGCCACAACAGTGAGAGGCCCGTGTACCGCAAAAAAATAAATAAAAGATTTAACTTAGTTTAACAAAAGTCCATTTAGTACTTATTGACCATGAGGAAACTCAGATGATTTTTTTAAAAGATAAAGATTTAATAAGTTGATAAATCACTTAATAAAATATGGACAATAAAATATAGATTCTGACATAGAATAATAGTTTCAGTTCTATTCTAAATAGCAAGGCATGTAAGAATAGATAACTAGAATTCATTTAGTATTTTAAAAGCAATTTTAATTAGAAATTACATCCTACATACAGGTGTTATTCCAAGAAGTGTCATTCCGTTGGCTAGGACTGAGCGGACAGCTCTGAAAAGATGAAGTCTGGCCTACAAAATAAATTCAAGAATGATTCAAGGTCAATTCAGTAACAGGCTAACTGTGAGTGAATAGATAAAATTCCTGTTAGAAGTAATTCTAACTTTCTTCTAATTTAATGTACAACAGTACCTCCAAGTGCCCTAGGGTTTCCTGTAGGCAAAAGGAAGACAAATTCCTAGGATTTGTTATAGTAAGACTGGTACCCAAGGGCCGTGGAGTGGGAGTAACAGTAACACCATAAAGTACAGCTTCAAATAAGGGGAGCTAATCACCCTGTCACTTGATGTAGGAAAAGGTGTTTCATGATCCAGTATGTTGGAAAGTAACAATGATTGTTACAGCCCAATTCTAATTTTTACCTTGATTGTGTAAGTACACTTCTGTAGGTGAACAACAGGATGCTATTTTAGAAACACTGACAAGACTGACTCAGTAATAAGTCTGAGGATCCTAGAGATTACACAGCAAAACTCAACATAACATACCCCGGCCACTTCAGGAGGACTGTTTTTTATGTGTAGTGTTTTGTGTGCCACCGCTGCAAGATGACTGAAACAGGAAGAGAATAATCATGATTAGGACCAGCTAATTTCCTGTGTAACATATAAGCTTGATATCTAATCTTACTCCCTCAACTTAGAGAAATCAAAGCCGAGAGCCACTAAAGGATATTTCCAAAGTTGGGAAGTTGAGGCTGAATTCACTGCTTTTCAATAACTGGCAAAGTGAAACACACTAAACTCCGGTTTTAGATTTTTGGTCCTGTTCCTACTAATACCAGGTGGTATTATGATTAGTTTCATTGTTCTTAAGATTTTGATTTCATTGTTAGTTTTACAAGTATAGGGGATTCTTTTCTAATAATTAGATGCCTTATTTAGGCATCCCTCAAGATGAAATGTATAACACGGTCTGGCCTGTCTCCTTCTGTACTGGGAGGAGGTGGGGTAAGACTAGTTATCAATCCACTCTGCATACAGTGGCCACTCTTCTTTAAAATATTTTTTCTGTTTAGGTTATGGCAGCAAGAACAGTGCCAGAGAAATGATGCTTATGACATTTGTTTCAATGATTAAGTGACATTTAATAAGACTTTCTGGCTTCTTCATCTCTATATGTCTAAGTGGAAATTAAAGGAAAAAAAATCTATGAGTCTGGGGAAGAAAGGTAAAAACCATATTCAAGGAAGAAGTCCCAATAAACCTTTGATTTCAGTAAATCTTGAGTAAAAGCAAATACTTCCTTTCTTAAATAGCTTTATGAGAAGATACAACTGTTGCTATAAAACTCAACCTCTATTCAAACTTTCTAAAACAGCCACCGTGAAATTTCTATCCAAGTGTCATCTACTCGCTTTCCAATTCATTCTCTACCCTCCATCAGACTGACTTTTCTATGCCTCTGCTTAAAACCTTTTCATGGACCCCACTGCCCTGAAAATAAGTCAGAACGCCTTAGTACAGAACACAGTTGTTCTCCCAGAAGTGCTTTAAATGGATCATGTTCTTGTTCAACTCTGGGCTTTTCCCTCCTTCTCTGCCACCTTGCTTCTCCTGACTGACATCTACTCCTCTCCTCTGAGAAGCCCTCTCTGAACCCTCAAGGCTGGGCTAAGTGCCCTAACATTGCCCCTCATGTCCAATCTATCCTAACACGTGCTGTACTGTGACCACCCATGATGTACCTATCGGTTCCCGTTCACTAGACTCCAGTGACCAGACCTTCAATCACTGCATGAATGAATGAATGAATGAACATTAACTGCTAATTTGCAAAGATGAAGCAAGAATTCCTGTAACTTAAAGCATAAAATTTTTTAGGCCAATGGATTTGTCTATAGGAGACCTTTAGATGAAAGAAAGGTCCTTTGTCATATCAAATGTCTTTTAATACCCCAAAATAGCAAGTTTATAACATACCTTAGAGTTAGAAGGTAACTGACAATATGCCTGGGTTGAAGGTCTTGGGCTGACCTATAAAGCACCTCATCGAACCTAAAAGAAAGATGACAGGAGTGGTTGGCAGGGGAAGGCTGGGCTTATATTATACTAAGCTAAGATCTATGGTATAAGGTTGACTTGATATCATTAATGGTAGAAGATATATGAAAAAAGACCTTGTGTAAATTTGAAGGTAAAGGCACATCTTTCTTTCTTACAAGTTCCTTGATGGCAGGTACTTTCTAAATCACTTTGAGATCCCATAGGCCTAGCCCAAAGCAAGGACTCAAATCATGGCTGTTAAATGTACAAAGCCTCTAGCCATGCTTAGGAACATAATCTAGCAAACAAGAGTCTACTCACTGCCAAGAAAACCAGGTTGGCTTATTTTTCCTCACAAATTAGCCAGATGTTAGTAAACTCACCCCTCATCCCAAGAAAGAACCACTGACCACTGTGTGGCAATCAGAGACATAGGCCTTGTTGTTAACCCTCCATATCCCTTCCAGATATTCCTCAGTCTCTCCTGACAAGTCTGGCTTCACCGATAATGCTCATGAGAGCTCAGAAGTATGATCTCTTGCCCAGTGTATTTGAAGCTGAACTGAAACCAAGAGGCAAATGAAGGGCTTATGGTCTCAGGGATGGTGCACAAAGGCAGGGATTTTCCTTCACTTATCACAGAGGGTGAGAAGATGATCGTTTCTATACTAAAAGGTTATGCTTTTACCAGGCTTTATGTTCGCACACCATGACCTAAAGGATGTTAGACAGCTGGGCTAATTCAATGGTGATAATATTTTTTAAGCCCAAGGATTAGCCGTGAGCATGCCCTCTGTCTGCTCCCAAAGGGCAGCAATCACTTTTTGGTCACACCTTTGGAAAAGCGCTGTCTAGAGTCACTGGCCTGTTGATTCCAGTGGTCAGCAAACTACAACAGTTATTTCACGGAGCAGAAGCAGACTTGATAATGTTAGGAAACTGTACCTGAGAAGATGCTGGAGAATGGAAACAGACTGTGGCTCTTGTAAGCAAGCAGTGTTGAAATCATTTAGATAACCACATCCAAAAGTCTCTTCCAAACTGTTATCACAAGTTTAAACAACAAAGGATTAAACAAGTCATCCTAGGACTCAGTTGCAAATGATGAACATCACCTCATAACTCACAGTCTTGCTTTCCTTAATACAGTCCTAGACTCGGAAGCTACCATCATTTGACCTGATGCCTCAGTTTTTCCTACATCTGTTTCTTCATCTGAAAACGGAGTATACTCTTTGGCAGGGTTATTCTGAGTACTAAATAACGTAATATATATAAAAGCATTTCGTTTCATATGTGTGCAATACATAAATGTTTAAAAAACCCCACAGGACCCAAACATAATAAGAGGTCCACTGTACTTCAACTAGTTTTGAATGTGAGATGTCGGAGAAGCCCAGAAAACAGGGCCTTTGGTCTCGGAATCACTCCATCCAGACCCCACCCTGGGAAGGACAGAGCGGCCCAGTGTTTCCCTGCAGACCCTTCTCACCTGTGGAGGCGGGCGTGTGTGTACTGCAGGAAGACCCCCGTGTCCCCGCGACTCTGGAAAACACGATCCCAGCTGAACTGATAGTCAGATAACAGGAAACCTCTGAAGTCCTAAAATGACAGAGGAAATTTTCAGCGCTGGGATTTGTCCCAGTACCAAATAAAAGGCTCTCCCGGGAAGCAGTCTTCACAGACCTGAATGATGAGGGCTGCGAGCCCCACCCTCTCTGCTGTCTCCTGGGGGTTCTCCAGCTCTCTGGTGGCTGAAATAGACAACCTTGCATGAAACTGTACAGAATCCGGGACTAAAGTGGAGATAAAACCTAACAAAACCATATGCTGACAGCATCAAGAATAAACAGGTGTACAGCAGGCAATTAACTGTCCTAATGTGGGCTGATTTAACTTTGATAATGATGTTTTCAAGCCTTTGTTACAAGGGAAGAAACACGAATTTATTTTTCTTACAAATATCCCTTGGAAGACATTAGATAGAGCTGGTACTTATTTTTCCAAAGGTGAAGGTTAAACAAAGCCATAAGGACTTGGGACTTGCTTCTGATTATGGAACACAGGAACTTTGCACAAGCACTCCAACCGTGGAGTGACAATGCTGAAGCTGCCCAGGAAAAGAGGCTCAGGGTGTATCAATTCCCATTACTAAACTGAATAACAGCCCAGCATCAAGTCTAGAAATTCTGGCACCTCGAATTAGCAAAGCTATTTGTGCCAAGGTTTATGAAAGTTCAATGGAGGGATGGTCATAATAAATCACACTGCACAGAAGTCCAGCAAAACATAAAAGTGCACGTAAGTTATGTCTGTAACAACAAAAAAATGAATTCACTCTTAACAGAAGCCATGTTCTGTAGCATCCTCAATCGAATCTCATTTAGAACATCTTCCAGAAAAGTAACATCTCCTCTTCGAGTCTTCATTCCCTGCACTACCCCAAAGGGCACGTGCTGGCACCTGAAATGGAGAAGGCACTTAGTTCACTGAAAACTGAAAAGGAGCTGGTGATCAAAGAATATAACAATATGCTTATAGAGAATGTCTTAACTTTAACTCTCATAGAGAGGTTTTAAAAAATTTATAAATTGAAATATACTGTGACGTATGCCACAGAAGATGTTAAACACACAGCTTCATTTCATAATCACTAGCATATGATTAAATTACTAATTGCCTTTATGGAAAAAAAGGAGATGGGAATTAAGAATTTTGAAAATCAAGCCACTGAGAGATGTCCAATAAAACCATTTATTAAATGTTTATAAGCTAGAAATTAATATAACCAGGACAAAAATTAGCACAAAGAACAAATCTGTTTTTTCACACTAACATCTTGAAACAAAGAAGTGAATTTTGAATGAAAATCTTTAACAATCTGCTACATTTTTGGACATGGCTGACCTAGCAAAACTTTAATCTTGAGCAGGCAATTAAGAACCATGCAGACAGTACGGTACCTTTCTGCCCAGTCATATCCCATGATCTGCAGCATTTGGAACACTTGCTGAAAATGCTTTTTTTGCCCTTTATCTGTCTTGAGAAAAAAATTTATTTAAAATAAAAGAACACTGATAAGTTAATCTACAATAGGTTGGACATAAATCAAATTAAAATATTTGAGTTTTGACAGACTAGAGTCACTGTCAGTGGATATGTTTTAAATAAGTACACAAAGCAGATGCCACCAGAAGAAGGTCTAAGGTGAGTCCTCTAAAAGAGAAGGAAGTAAGAGCTGCAGCACTCCACTGAGCCAGGAGGGAACATGAAATTTAACCTTGTGAGTTTTCTATCTAAATTCCTCCTCTCTCAGCTGTTATGACCTTTAGCTCCAGGAAGGCAAAACTAAGCTCTAAAAATATATTTAATAGCAACTTTTTTTTTCCTTCGGGGAAAGGGAGGTTGCACACAGAAAGGAAGGGGAGACTAGAATATTACTCAGCATAAAAGGAACAAACTACTGACACATGCAATAGTTTGGGTGGATCTCAAGGGCATTCATTATGCTAAGTGAAAACAGCCAACCTCAAAATGTTACCTAATGTGGGACTTCCCTGGTGGCGCAGTGGTTAAGAATCCGCCTGCCAATGCAGGGGACACGGGTTCGAACCCTGATCCGGGAAGATCCCACATGCTGCGGAGCAACTAAGCCCGTGCACCACAACTACTGAGCCTGTGCTCTAGAGCCTGCAAGTCACAACTACTGAGCCCATGTGCTACAACTACTGAAGCCCGTGCACCTAGAGCCCATGCTCTGCAATGAGAGAAGCCACTGCAATGAGAAGCCTGTGCACTACAACGAAGAGTAGCCCCCACTCGCTGCAACTAGAGAAAGCCCGCACGCAGCAACAAAAACCCAACACTGCCAAAAAAAAAAAAAAAGTTACCTAATGTAGTTCCATTTATATAACATTCTCAAAGTGACAAAATGGTATGATGGAGAACAGAGCACTGGTTGCCAGTGGTTAGGGTTGGAGGAACGCGTGATTATTAAGTGGTTGCCATAAGAGAGGTTTTGTGATGGAACAGTTTTGTATTCTGAATGTGGTGATGGTTACATGAATCTACACGTGATAAAATTTCATACCCCCCTCCACCATGCCCATACACAAGCATGTGTAAAAATTGGTGAAATTTAACTAAGGTCTCTACCAATGTTAGTTTCCTGGTATAGACAAAGTACCATGGTTATATAAGATATTATCTTTGGAGAAGACTGAAGGCTACATGGAAACTCTACCATTCTGAAACTTCTGTGAGTCCTAAAATATTTAAAATAGAAAGTTATTTTAAAGAAATGTATTATAGTGACATGTACATATTTGTTACACATAACCATTCATTTGGGTAATTTTTGTTTTTTTACTATGAAGCAATGTGAACTTTTTAATTTTTAAGTTTTTTTTTTAAACATAGTGTTTGCCATCATACATACACTTAACATTGAATCCTTTCTATAGTTTGAGAAAATTATTTTTGCCTAGTTTTTCAACAAGGCATTCAATATCTATCTTTGCAGTTTTCATGAAGTAGGGATCATAACCTTTTGTTCTTTACTGTGATTACTTACCACATAAATCATTTTATCAAAATTATACTTGTCCATTCGATCTATAGCAGCTGCAAGATCTCTGAAAAAAATGGCCATAGATTAAGAGTTACTAAGCAGATCTGGGTAATAATTTGTTTTACCTATTTAATAGTAATGAGGCTTTTCTCATTAAGAACTACTGTTATTCCAAGCCTCGGGTATAGTACCCATGCTTATATAATCCCAGTACCATACTTTGATACAAAATAGTAATAACAAAAACAGCTTTGGGAAAAGAATTATGAAAGTGCTGTGAAAAGATAAAAAATAAATAAAAGCTCTGGGACAAGTAGTAATAATAACTAAATAGCTCTAGGCAAGGTGTTTGTAGGTAAATGTTTTATGATTTGTTAATTAAGCCTCTACTGGAAAGAATTACTTTCCTGTCACTTTTCTGCAATATACTTTCTTAAAGAACATATTTAAAACATAGGTGATACAGTATCTTCTAGCTACTCTTCCAACGTCTTGTATCATTCGAAAGCAATACTTTCTAAAGCATTTAAAAAGATCATAAATTCCTTTGACAAAAATTCCACTTACCTCTTATCTCTGGTTAAGGACAAAATACCCAGTTTGCACACAGTACAAAATATTTAAAAACAAACCATAAACTATAAAATTTTAAGTGAAAAATTTTAGGTGAAAATTATTTAAATATTGAATTTTAAAATCAGAGCTAATTAACTTGTGGGGAATATGTTAATAACTATGTAATATCTTTGTATGGTGACATATCATAACTAGACTCACCATGGTGATCATTTTGAATATACAGAAATACCAAATCACTATGTTGTGTAACAGGAACTAACGTAGTGTTGTAGGTCAATTATAATTCAAAACCAAATAAACTCATAGAAAAAGAGATAGGATTTGTAGAATTTCAGAGGCAAGGGACAGAGAGAGGGAGAATTGGATGAAGGTGGTCAAAAGGTACAAACTCCCAGTTATAAGATAAATAAGTACTAGGGATGTAAAGTACAAAATGATAAATAGAATTAACACTGCTGTATGTTACATATGAAAGTTAATGTTAAGAGAGTAAACCCTAAGAGTTCTCATCACAAGAAAAATTTTTTTCTATTTCTTTAGTTTTGTTATCTATATGAAACGATGGATGTTCACTAAACTTATTGTGATAATCATTTCGTGATGTATGTAAGTCAAATCATTATACACCTTACACAGTGCTGTATGCCAATTATATCTCAATAAAACTGCAAGAAAAAAAATTAAAGCTATTTTTGCTTAACAATACATGACACTGGGAGGATTTTGAGGATTTTTAAAGTTCCTAGATCTTTTGAAATCTTGGGGATCATCAAAATGTCATTGGTACCTACTTCAGGATCCAGATATAACAGAGCAAGCGCCCCTGCATTGTAAGCGTGGAGTCTTAACCCCTGGACCGCCAGGGAAGTCCCCAGAGCATGCGTTCTGAATGGAGGCAAAATCTGTCTCGTGAGGGACAAAAAAATCTTACTCTATTTATGTATAAAGCACATATATGCATACAATACATACAGATACATCTGTGGTGTTAAAATTTCATGAGGATGGGCAAGTATAAAAAAATATGGCTAAAAAGGCTCCTGAGAAGGGTTATAATTAAAAAAAAGGTTGTAAAACACTGATATAGATTATCCCCAAAACGAAGTCACAAATATACACCCAATTATATTTTTTGATTTGAGCCAAGCACAAAACAAAGAAAAACTTTTTGATCCAAAGGAAAAGAGATGAATATAAGAAAAAGTTCTAGGTTGAGTTTGTAGAACCTGAATTTGAAAGCCAGAGAGGGCTTCCCTGGTGGTACAGTGGTTAAGGATCCACCTGCCAATGCAGGGGATACAGATTCGAGCCCTGGCCCAGGAAGATCCCACATGCCTTGGAGCACCTGAGCCCGTGCCCCACATTACTGAGCCTGGCTCTAGAGCCTGTGAGCCACAACTACTGAGCTCGTGTGCCACAACTACTGAACCCTGCGTGCCTCGAGCCCGTGCTCCGCAACAAGAGAAGCCACCGCAATGAGAAGCCCACACGCCACAACGAAGAGTAGTGCCGGCTCGCTGCAACTAGAGAAAGCCCGCGCACAGCAATGAAGACACAACACAGCCCAAAATAAACATTAAAAAAAAGAAGCCAGAAGAAATGCCAGGTCATTTAGTTCAGGTCTCTCTTTTCACAAAGTAGGGAACCATGGCCCAGAGAGGTTAAGTGATGGTCATGGTCTCAGAACAAAAATGCAGGTCTCCAGCCTCACCCTGTGCTCGTCAGTATCCTCCTGCATTCTTCTTTGTCTGTTATAACAACTCCCTTAATTTACAACCACACACATAGCTGTATTCTATAAGGAACCCATTGAAAGGACAGAAACAAGTACAGTTAGAGCAAGGTGAAAAATCAAACATTTCAACAAGTGGCACAAAGATGATTCTCCCAAAGAAAAAAGGGAAAGTATAGGTATTAAGGAAAATAAACAGAAAAATCTGGACCTAATGATAGCCCCTCAAAAGATAGCAGATAAGGATAGTTATAGAGTCTTTACGACATGGAGCCTCTATTCTGAGCAGACACATTTCTTTCTTTTTTTAAATTTGAGTATAGTTGACTTACAATATTGTGTTAGTTTCAGTGATTCAGTATTTTTGCAGATTATATTCCACTACAGTTTATTAAAAGATTATGAATTTAATTCCCTATTGCTTACATGAGTAAACACATTTCTTATAACCACTACTCAAAGGTTTATTTAATCTGTCCAGCAATAATTAGCTGGCACAAAAAAAATTTTCTACTGTATATTTTTTTGTATCTAGAAAAAGAAATGTACCTCTTAGATATACAGGGTCTTCTCATTTCCTAACTCCAATTGTATGGAATTGATAAAAAGAAATGCCAAAAAGTAACAGAAAATAAGAATGATTTTTCTAAGGGACAGTAAGAGAGGCAGATGGTTGTTTAAAGTTGTTTGGAAAAAAATGATGGTAGTTAACAACAACAAGAAAATATCATTAACTATGCTAGAAAAGTGGTTTGTGATCCAACATAAAATTCTAGCCCGGGAGACACTAGAACCTTTTGCTAGCAGTGCTTGAGTATGGCCGTGTTTGCCTGTGTGGCTTTTTTATGGTCCTGTCTTCTCCTTCCTATTAGCTTTGTCCCAGAAATAAGTGTGCTTGATAAACCCAGTTCTTACTGATTAACAGAGGCTGCTCCTTTCCACAGGGGTTGGTCATGGAGACAAATGAAAAAATATAAGCGGCATGGCCTACTTCTCGCTCGGTCTATTTTACCACAGTCTGAATGAGGACTGGTACTTATATGCACATAAGATGATCTTGACCGAGTGAGGATACCACTGAGCCAACATGAGCACCGTTTAGTATACATTTTCTGTCAATATGCAATTATAAAATATTTATAGTTGGCTAGGAGGTACTTCAATTTTATAGTTTGTAGAACAATGTATTCACCTGTGGAAATCCTAGGATGTTTAACTAACTGTAATCAGTTTTTCAGTTTCTTTTCCGATGATATTAAACCTTTCCAGAAACTATAAATGGCCATAAACAGAAATCCAATAAAAATATTTTGAGTGATGAGAACAAAAGATTTTAGAAATCAGGATTTGGTAACAGTTTTGAGAATAAAATGATTGTCTTAGCATTAATCCTAGAACAAAGAATGTGAAGTCATGCATCCTAATGATGAGGTTCACACAAGACACAAACCTGGTTGCATAGAGAGACGTCCCATCACTTCGCATTACAGTACAAATCGAGGAGGGGTCACCACTTCCTGACAGATCCACTACAGCTGTGCCTTTTCTAGAAATGCAAAAAGGTAACTCTGAAACAACATAATGAATTAAAACCGTTAATAGTATAATATCTATAGTATTATCTTTGGCAAACCAGAGCTATTTTTATTACTTAAGTAGCAATAAGTGGTGTAACCAACAATGAAGAATAAGAAGGAATCTGACCTTGAATCAATCTATTAAGAGTAGGTATTTTGTAATTAATATTTACTTATCATTTTAAATTCTGTACTCTGGATGAAGTACTTAAAGTCTTTAACGTAACTAGTTGAAAAATGAGATTTCAACTTCAGTTTAACCACAAAACATCATGTTCTTCGAATCCAAGTTACTGTAACACTCAATATTGGGCTAATTTTTAACATGCAAGAAAGTACCCTTGAGTAATAAAACCACAGAATTTTGTTACTGTCTTTCCTGCCCGATCAAAAATTAGAATCTGTATATGGTGACCTAAAAATTGTCCTTAAGGACATTACTGAGGATGTCGTGAGCCACATTCTCCATGTCTTTCTTATAAGGATGACGAGCTCTTTGTTACTATGAAAAATGGCACTTTTTTAAAAATTAATTTTTATTGGAATATGGCTGCTTTACAATGTTGTTAGCCTCCACTGCACAAAAGAATGAATCAGCCATACACATGCAGATATCCCCTCCCTTTTGGACTTCCCTCCCATTTAGGTTACCACAGTGCATTAGGTAGGAGCTCCCTGTGCTATACAGTACGTTCCCATCAGTTGTCTACTTTATACATAGCATCAATAATGTATATGTGTCAATCTCAGTCCCCCAATTCCTCCCTCCCCACCTCTTCCCACCTTGGTATCCATACATTTGTTCTCTATGTCTGTGTCTCTATTTATACTTTGCAAATAAGATCATCTATACCATTTTTCTAGATTCCACATATATACATTATTATACGATATTTGCTTTTCTCTTTCTGACTTACTTCACTCTGTATGACACTCCCTAGGTCTGTCCACATCTCTACAAATGACCCCATTTCATTCCTTTTTATGGCTGAGTAATATTCCATTGTATATATGTACCATGTCTTCTTTATCCATTACTCTGTCTATGGACACTTAGGTTGCTTCCATGTCCTGGCTACTGTAAATAGTGCTGCTATGAACATTGGGGTGCATGTGTTTTTTTTGAATTATAGTTTTGTCTGGGTATATGCCCAGTAGTGGGATTGCTGGATCATATGGTAGCTCTATTTTTAGTTTTTTAAGGAACCTCCATACTGTTTTCCATAGTGGCTGTATCAACTTACATTCCCACCAAGAGTTTATGAGGGTTCCCCTTTCTCCACACCCTCTCCAACATTTATTGTTTGTAGATTGTTTGATGATGGTCATTCTGACCAGTGTCAGGTGATATGTCGTTGTACTTTCGATTTGCATTTCTCTAATAATTAGTGATGCTGAGAATCTTTTCATGTGTTTGCTGGCCATCTGGAAAAATGGCACTTCTAAGCAACTGGTTTGCTTCTGTGTTACACATGGCTGGGCTCCTACGAATGGTGCCATTTCTGTTTGGCTGACAGGAAGCTCAAAGCTAAATTAGAAATCTACCTTAAGCAAAGAAGCAGAATTCCAGTGTGTGTTACATGACATACTAATATCATCCCTGACGTCCTATTATTTTTTCTGCCCTGCTTCTTGATTTCCTCATTTTACTCTTTCAAAAGCTTGGGGTTGTAGTATACCTTTTTTTTTTTAACAATTATTTAAGACCTTTATTAACAGGTGCTTGCAGTTTGTTGACTTTTTGAAAAAATCAAGTTGTAAACTTCTATTATAAATTAAAAATGAGGTTCTTAAAAATCTCAACTCGACCAGATATGAAACAATGTAAAATCCTTTAAAGGTATATTGAGAAAATCCAGTTTTTTTTTTTTAAAAACACGTTTGTCATTACCAAAAAGGGACGTCTTTAGGTAAAAATAATAAAAACCCGATGCTGCATAGATAATGCAGATAGCTCTAGTTATCTGGTCAACAGGCAAAAAGCAAGCACTTAAGGTCTTCATCTCCAATCTTTTATTCATTTCTTATTGCTGGAATTTCATATTCATTTCTTCTTGTTGCACGACTGAACCGGATGATGGTAGAGATGGTAAGCCGGCATTTACTCAGCCCCGCCCTGCTCAGCCTCAGGAAAGGACGCATTCTCAGTTGGTGGATCGGCTGCTTGTGTCTCTTCGCCATCTTTGGTTTAGGGTTTTCTGGGCGTCTGCGTCTGTAACTGAAGTTGCGGTGGTACCGACACTGAGGGGGCTGCCGACCTTGGGTCTCATATCTCCTTGATTTCCCTTATCTTCTTCACTGCCGTCCTCTCTGCTATGTCTTTGGCGAGGAGGGCCCCTGCAGAACGGTGGTCTATAACCCCGATACATATTCTGTCTCACTGGTCTATCTTGTTCTCCTGCACCCTGGTTGTCAGCACCCTCCATCACCTCTCCCCGCACAGGAGGGTGGAACGCTGTGGTTGACGCCCATAGGGTCTCCGCACGCAGTAAGGTGGGCGCCGGTAGGGCCGCTGCTGTCGGGCCTGGCCTTCGGGGGCACTCTCGGATCCCTCCGTCTTTTCCCCTCTCTCGCTGTCCCGGTAATTCTGCTGGAGGTTGCATGGAGGCCCCCTGTGACGCGGAGAGCGCCTATGATGGTTATGGGCTGGTGCACGTGTACCACCTTGCGCTGGACCCCTCAGGGCCTGCAACGTCTGCTGCCCGCACCCTGTTCTCCTTCAGCGATATGGAGCCCCGCAGTCTCTCCGTCTCCTACGCCGCGAAGGCACTTCCCGGGTTCTTCTTTACGGCAGTCCGGTGTACACCTTCATCCTCCTTGGTGTCGTTCCTGTTGCTGAAGCCATATCCGTTTCTTACACCGAACCATTTTATGTTCCCAGAACCTTCGCTGCGATGACCTTCTTGTCCCCGGCGGCAGGTGCCGCCGATGCGAGGCTGCCGGGGCTGCCGCCTCCTGCGCCGCAGCCCGTCATGCCGGGCTCGGTGTCGGCAGCGCTGAGGGCGGCTTCTGGGTCTCGGCCTCGCTGCTCACGGCTGCGGCTCCTCCCGGGCTGTGATGGCAACCAGGCCGGCGGCGGCGGTGAGGCTGCTCAGGGCTCTCTGGGGGCCGCTCTCCGCTCCCGCTACCCATCGAACCCAGTATACCTGTTTTTTTAAATTGCTTTAAATCCTTTTGGAACAGGATGGAATCTTTTTAAAAAGGCAGGGTTGAGTACAAAGCGTTCTATTTCCCTTTTCCAGTTATACCATTATCAGCTGGTGTGATCTTAGGCAGGCCACTTATACTTTCTGTGCTTGTTTCCTCATATGTAACAAGATAATATTCTTTCTCCCAAGCTTACCAGGATTTTGCTATGGCAGCAAGAGACAGCATGTGGGAAAGTACTCTGAAGAGCAAAAAGCCCTGTAAAAAAATGCAAGGCTGCACTCGACATTCTGCTCTCCTTACTGAGAGAAAACGTTAATACCAACTTCAAAGCAGAATGAATAACTTTCTGAAGAATAGTAACCTGGTCATACATTGTTTTCTGTAGGAGTCCTTTACTGTCCAGCAACTTTAAGACTTCTTGAGATTTTTCACGATAAAATGATTCTCCTGAATATTCATCGAAGTGTACTCCTAGACGCTAAAAGGATTTGGAAACAAAAGAAAAAAGTTACGCATGTGTCCTATTATCTTACCCTAAGACAAAACAGGATGTTCTACAGTCTGTCAGACAGATAGGGAAAATAAGAATGAAATCAAGTCACTCCGTGACTCAAACCTTCCTAACGGTTCCCCGCACGGTCAAGCCCTCACAGTGGTACTGTGCTGTCCAATGTGGGAGTTGCTGGACACATATGGCTATTCAAATTCAAATTAAGGAAACTTGAAGATTTACTTTCTCAGTTACGCTACTCACACTTCAAGTGCTCAACGGCCACATGTGGCCAGAGGCTACCATATTGGGCAGCAGAGATCCAGAACATTTCCACTGCAGCAGGAAGCTAGACTGGACAGCCCTGGAAAATGTCCTACATCCCACCCCACTCTCCAACCTCTCCAACCTCCTCTCTCACTTTTCTTCATCTTGCTTCCTTACTGCAGCCATGTGGGATCTTTGCTGAAACTCTCTTCAGACAGCACCCCTGATCCCCCCCTCCCCTGCTTCACTTTTCTCCATACATCATCACCACCTAACAGACTGTATATATTCTTGTTGGATTTGCACTGCCTTGAATTTGTTTAATCTGCTGTATCCATGCTGGAGTGTAAAGTCCATAAAAAAAGAACTTATATCTCCTTTATTCACTGTTATATTTCTCCCACCCCCAACATGTTCTTAGACAAACAAATTTATAGCCATCACATATATGCCTAAGGAAGCAAAAGAAGAAAAAATGATTAAGAAAAAGTGAAGGAATGATAGGAGAGAGAAGAGAAAAGCCAAACTGAAATGAAGTATCAGAATGTCACTTCACATTCAGCCTGTGAAGTTCACAGGCTTTATTTTGTAGCTCTTTCAGCCCAAAGAACAATATCTGAGTCCCAATTATCAACTCAGTGACAAATGACAAATCTGTTCTTAAAATATGAACTTCAGAAGCAATCCTCCTACCCAGGAGTACCCGTCAAGAGCAGCTCCACATGACAGGAGAACAGGAGAGTGGGCGGGCACCTTGTAAATCCGAATGTACTCTTCTATGCTCAAGTCCCGAAATTTCTGCCAGAGTGCAAGTGCTTGCGTGTCGCCCAGTTCCAATCGCTGGAAGAACTCATGTGCTGATTTTGCTACATTTTTATCGTCTGCTGCTTCTTTATTAACTTGTACATAAACCTAAAGGCACAATAGTACATTACATTAAGTACAATACTAGTCACTGTTATCTCCAAAAAGGAAAAGAAGAAAACAAAACAATCGGGAGAATTCTCATTTAAAGGTTATACAAGTGCACTCGTCACAGAGTGTAACCTTTTTATCTTTTCTTTTTTTTTGCCACGGACCCTTACCTTAGTGAGCCCTAATAACCCCTTTTCAAAATGCATAAAGTAAAATACATAGGATTATAAAGGAAATAATTACATTGAAATACAATTATTCAAATTTTAAAAAATATTTGTGATATAGTAACAGAGGAAAGTGCTAAATTTCTGAATGAGGTTACTGAAAATAATATGTACTTTTTTCTTCTCATCCAAGTTCACAGATCCTTAGGTTAAGAATGCCTGGTTAGGGACTTCCCTGGTGGCACAGTGGTTAAGACTCTGCCTGCCAATGCAGGGGACACGGGTTCGAGCCCTGGTCTGGGAAGACCCCACATGCCATGGAGCAACTAAGCCCATGCACCACAACTACTAAGCCTGTCCTCTAGAGCCCACGAGCCACAACTACTGAGCCCACATGCCTAGAGCCCGTGCTCCCAACAAGAGAAACCACCGCGATGAGAAGCCCACGCACCTCATGAAGAGTAGCCCCTGCTCGCTGCAACTACAGACAGCAACGACGACCCAACAGCCAAAAATAATAAATAAATTAAAAAAAAATAGGGACTTCCCTGGTGGTCCAGTGGTTAAGACTCTGCACTTGCACTGTAGGGAGTGCAGGTTCAATCCCTGGTCTGGGAACTAAGATCTGACATGCCGCACACTGCAGCCAAAAAAAAGAATGCCTGGTTTAGACTAAGCTAGCATTATTCTTTAAAAAAAAAAAAAAAAAGTGAAATTATTGCTGCAACTTCTCTGAGAAAAGATTGAAGCTAGTAGAATGGTTCAATCTGGAAAAGAAAAGGCCACAGGGTGATTCAGCCATTGTTTTAATGAAAAAAATTTTAAACTGTTCTCTAAATCTGCAAAGACCAGAAAAAACCAGGTGATTTAGGAAGAGCTTTGGGATAGTTAGCTTAATTATACTCCAACTTGGGCTCTTGAGAACTGTGTGGAGCACTCACTTCCAGAGTGTTTTTGCACCATCTGTCCTGGCTCGCTTAGTTCTGCCCCAACCCAATGAGAGGAGTGCAGTTGGATGGCTTGTTAAGGGCTCTTCCAGTTCTAGGATTGAGTGTTCATAGAATCATTTTCCAGTCTCTAAAATGCAAGATTAATAAATGACATAAAAATATCAACACTACAGCTCAAGTAATATTGAAGTTATGCATTAGGGACTATAAAGATTTTACTTACAAGTTGTAACTCACTTCCAGGGTGAAACATGAATAAATTTACTATCCTCCTCTTTTTTTCCAGAAAGCTATTAAAATAGCATGAAATAAAAATTGGCAAGTAAACTACCAAAAAACATGAGGCCTCTAAATTCTTACAGTAATATCATCAAAATATCATGGCAGCAGCATTTGGGTAGAAAAAGTGATTTTATTGCTGGAGAATACTTTAGGACAACCATAATGTGGCTTCTACCCACTAGATACTACCAACAAAAGGGACAGGGCATTAAACATCTATCTCAAGCTAAAAATGTCTCACCTTGTATAGATGGCTCATGTTAATTATTGGAATGGCAGAAGTAAATAAATCAGTACTCCTAGATAAAGGTTAAAACTACCTAATCTTTTTTTTTCCCTCTTTAAAGTTGTGCAGAAAAGAGTTAACGTAGCAGGCCTAGAAACTGTTATCCTTAAAATGCAAGGTTAGCCCTTGGCTGGCATCTGGGAACTTGAATTTTGAGAATGTTCCCACCAAGCTAACTGATAAGAGTGGCTCACGGTGCCTAAACTGTTTATGCAAACAATATGGTTTATGCCAAACACCTGCTTTCCTTCTGGGAGCTTGGAATTTTACTACATGCTACACAGGGGGTGCCTACATATCAACCTCCAATCGAGGTTGATATGTAGGCAAAGGTCAGACTTCCTGACCTTTGAATGACCTATCCATTGACAACTGCGTAATAGTCCAGCCTACAGGAGTAAAGATATACATGTGTCTATAAATGGCTTGTGATTCAAAGTTAATCTTTCCCCGCTTCGCCCATCTCTCTCCAGCTCTCTCTCACATACACGTGTGTGTACATGTGTGTATTCAATTTCTAATCAAATATACAAAAAATATCCTTATTTTCAGAAGAGGAAAGGTATTCGTTTTTTATTTTTTTATTATTATTATTTTTTGCGGTACGCGAGCCTCTCACTGTTGTGGCCTCTCCTGTTGCGGAGCACAGGCTCCAGACGCGCAGGCTCAGCGGCCATGGCCCACGGGCCTAGCCGCTCCACGGCATGTGGGATCCTCCCGGACCAGGGCACGAACCTGTGTCCCCTGAATCGGCAGGCGGACTCTCAACCACTGCGCCATCAGGGAAGCCCATTAGTTTTTTTTTTAATCTAGGACCCTAAACTCAAACAGCCAAACATTTAGAAATCTAATAAGCGTTCAAAATATTGATAAGAATATTCTTAGAAAAAAACATCACCAGAATCTTTTCCCTTTCTTAAAATTTAAAAATTAAAACAAAACAAAAAGCCCTTCTTAATTCCTGAAGAAACCTGGCATTGCAGCAATTTTTAGTGATAAACCAAACATTACTGAAAATCAACTGATACTATCAAACAATAGAAGAGCCTTAATTAGCACTTAAGAATCTGCTTGTAAATGCACTATATAAAACTAATAGTTAACATTCACCAACGTTTTAGAAAAGAAATGCGTTTTCCTTCACAAAGTAAATTTTATACTCTGCATTTCTGACATTATAGACAGTTTTTAATCTACAGTTACCATGAACCCTCTACGCTTGGAAAGTATGCATTCTGAAGACAGCTCCCTTTTGGGGTTAGATCCAGACTCAAAGGGAATAAAAAGGAAATTTTAAATTTGGATATGATAAATAAGAGTGTGGCTGAAGAAAAGTGTTTTTGAGGATGGAAACACAATTTTTCTTTTTAGTTACTAGAATGCAAAAGCCAGCTGTATTTGTTAGCGAGTACACTAAATGTCTGAGACTTCCTGAAATGAATATTAATCCTTCCTTTACACTAATTCTAGATGTAGTGATTGCCAAAAAACATATGACATTTTATTTCTAATTTAATTGATTTATAATCAGCTCTCAGGATGATCTGCCCAAATGTAAAGAAATAAGTGTGAAAAAGTAGCAGAAAATGCTCTCACTCCCTCTTAGTCTTATTAAATTTGATTCTAGAATACCATTAGCCACATAGTCACAGCTGAATTCCTTAGTGCAGGGCTCTAACCCCATCCCTGGTTATTTTTGTCTTTAAAACTGAGAGTAACTGCTAAGGATGGTTAGCATAACTTGTACACTAAAGACCCTTTTATCTGAATATTTATTTGTCCTCTATCTTAGAATGCATTTAATTTTGATCTCATTTTTAAGAGAATAACATGTATCAAATTCATGATTATAATTCAAACAAGCTCATTTTTAGTTTCATGTTTCATGTATTGATCAGAAATTTCTCTGGTTGAGACCAATTCCTGATGTTAAATGAAATATTAAAGAAATTCAAATTAATATAATTATAATTTAATACATCAATACATCAAAGAGCTAATAAAGTCAAAACTTCCTAGGTAAAAAAATAACTCATTTGAAGTAATTAATTACCAAATTTCACATTAGTACATCATTAGCAGCATATAAACAGCATTTTACCATCCCTTCACCTTCTTTTAATGTTTAGAATCTCCTATTTTTATCCTCTGTACATACACAATAACATCCATGGTATCTTACACCTTTATCCAAGGGTGATAATTACTAACTGGTAGATTACCACGCACTCGTGCCTAATACTTTCCTCATGCTGAAGAAAGTGTTTTTCATACATTTCAGTAGGGTGAGATAACGACTGAGCTCTTAACATGTATTCTGGCCTTGCTTGGTATTTCCATCCTTGCTCTAAGAACACTCAGAGGACAATGGGACACTGTAGTGCTGTCCCAGGGGAGTAGGGGTGAGGGAGAAAGGCACATGGCTTTGTGGAAGATGGTCAAGAGCAATGGTGAAGCAGAGAAGCTGCAGGGAGAGAGGAAAGGAGAGCTGCCTAGACAGAGGAGGAGCTGAGGGAAACACTCCCGGGAACAGTAGAAGCTGAGCAGCCCCTCAGGTGCAGCAGGCCCTCAGAGGTCAATGGTTCACAGTGTCCCCACACAGGGAGGCTGGTCTCTGGGCCTGTGGAACTGGGCCACAGCAAGACCTCCAGGTGAAGTCTGTTAAACAAGCAGAGGCTTGGGTACCGGGCCTGTGAGTCAAGACCAATGTGGACTGAAGCCAAGAAAAGGCCTCCATGGCCACCCTGGGACGCACATAAGAGCCTCTGTGTGACCTGGGAGGTGGGAAATCCCTAACATTGACTTAAGCTGAGTCCCACCGCTCACAAAAGTGATGGCTGCGTTCCAATCTTGGTTTAGAATTTAAAAGCTATTTCTTGTAGGTAAGTGTTATAATGAGTAGAATCCACACCAAACATAAGTCATTTTTCCTGAAAAAAGTAAAGTGACCTAAACCAACAAATATCTTTTGAATTCAATTCTTTAAAAAATAAGAATTTTTAACTGCATAAATAATCCTATATATGTCTAGAATCAATTTAGTCTTGAATTACTTTGAGAAGTTGTTTTGATATTCCAAAGCCAGAAAACACATGGTCTCTTGACGAATAGACACTTCCTCCACATTTTAAAAAACGGAAGTAAACATTATCACGCATCAGGTTGGTTGCTTTGGTCCTGCCCTATTTTCTTTTTATTACTTTTTTTTTTGCTACTGATATAGGGAAACTCAGGGTGAAGTCTGTTATCTACTATTACCTAGTAATACATCATCTCTGACTTTCTATGTCTTTTTTATTAAACGCCCATCACTGTGATTACCTCAAATCCTTTCAGAAAGGGGCAGGGTAAAAATAATGAAATACTATTGGGGTCATTTTGAAACTTTAAAAATGCCAGTGCTACGGTACAGGACTAATGCATATTTTATTGGCATGATATTTACCTCTTATGAGAGGCTGCTCATATTTCAGAGGAATTCTATAGTTCGCAAAGTCCAAATTAATATGCAACACCAATAAGTCAAGTTCTAAAACCTTCTAGGGCAAAAAAAACCCCAAAACAAAAAAGCAAAAGCAGAAAAAGTGGCTGGGTTATACATTCTTAAAGGCACAGTGTTATCAAGGTCCATTCAAGTAGTTTACGTCTAGGAGGAACCCTGAGAAATTACTTTTAAAAATTATTAAGACAGATATGAGTAAATGATGACTCCCATATGCCCATGATTTAGATTTAACACTTACTAACTTATCGTAAGAAATTACTTTTAGATACAAGTGGAAAGCCTTTTTGATAAGTATTCCAAAACTTACTACAAATGTTTTCTTTGAATCAATAGTGTGAATTTTAAACAGCAAATATATTATTTAACTCATCGGCCGATTCAGGGGGGAGGAACTATTAAAAACCACTTCCCGTTTTGTGACAACAAATTAGAACAACTAAAGGAAAGGTTTCAAATGTTGGCTAACAAAAGTCCTAGGTCTATGCACAGCATGGCCAGATGTCCTGGGAAAAGAATGACTACAGGTGCAGAGAAACACCAGTAATAAAGCATAGCACAAACATGAAAATGCAGCAAAGGAATGACTGTAGGTGTATTTTCATCACAGAAAAGAAATGCTAAAACTACCATATAGTATCATTTCTAACCTGGCCAAGAAACCAGAACTGGGGGGATACTGATCATGGTGCAATTTAGAGGGATGTAGGCCACGAAATCCGCTCCTGGATGGCCGAAGCCAAATTCAAAACAAATACACCAGAAGGTTGAAACTGCCAAAACTAAACTACTAATTGTGCCCTTGGTACACCACTTCAAGGATGAAAGAAAGGAAAATGCTTTGTAAGTAATTACAACCAGTGGAAATGAATGGCTCAGAAAGGCATTCCATAATGCCAGTGGGGGGCGGTGCCGTGCAGTGCACAGAACACTCTGGAGGCAAACTGCCTGTGTTGGAACCTTGGGTCTGGCCCTTGGGTTCTTCATCAGTAAACTGCACAATAAAATAAGTTAGATTTTTGACCAATGATAAATAGGGTGTCCTATGATAGTTAGTTAGCCCTTCTTTGGAGCTATACAATAGGTTTCTTTAGGCCACAACTTAAATGGAAGGGGCAAATTCATTCAAGCATTTACTGCAAGGCACGGTGTGTGAGGTTGCAGATAAAAGATCAGGAAGACAGGTCCTTCCCACTCAAAGAGCTCCAAGTATAACTTGAGAAGGAAAAAAATGGGTTCGACCAAGGTTCAGGTTTTCTGTTTAGGAACAGGGTAAAATCATTTATTAATATTTGCTTAATGCTCCAAAAAAAAAAGGGAAAAAATTCCTCATTTATACTAAACGTTGTTGTTGAAAGTAATCTACAGTGATAGCTGTAATTTTAAAATGCACCTGGGTCTGCAAAAATTAGCACAAAGATAAAATAACCTAGAGGCTGGGGCTTCCCTGGTGGCGCAGTGGTTGAGAGTCCGCCTGCCGATGCAGGGGACACCGGGTTCGTGCCCCGGTCCAGGAAGATCCCACATGCCGCGGAGCGGCTGGGCCCATGAGCCATGGCCGCTAAGCCTGCACGTCCGGAGCCTCTGCTCTGCAACGGGAGAGGCCACAACAGTGAGAGGCCCGTGTACTGCAAAAAAATAAAAGTAAAAAAATAACCTAGAGGCTGCCACTTTAGGCTCTGCATTTTCTCCATCCTGCAAAGGAAGGAGGAAGAGAGCAGAGAAGTACTCTAAATGGATTTCTATCTTCTATTACAAACAGCAAGGTGGGTGTATTTGACTTGCCCTCTTTTGTCTATAAATACTGCTCAACTATGAAGCTACTAGGCAAAAAAACACTGAATGAAAGCAACACCAATGTGCCTTGAGTTTCTAGTTATTCATAAAAGTACCCCCTGCCCTTATTCCTTCCTTTTGTGTGTCCATCAATTAACAACCTCTAAAAGAGATGTGTGATCTCCCACTTATGAGTCTCAAGGGGCAGGACACTGTATTAAACTGCATAGAAAGAAACATATGTTTAGGTTTCTATGGAGTTTAAGAACAAATTTTACTAGAATATTTAAAACATTATGGGCAACAAAGATTTACTATTTACAGGATTAAATTAAAAACTTCTGAGGTTGGGTGGGTGAAAGATGAGAGTGGTAACTCTCATATGTCAAACTGTACTCTAAATTCTTAAAAATGTTCTCTCAATGGCAGAAGGTCTCCAAGTGGGTATTTGTATTTCCTGCACCATGGGTTGTCTCTGGGGCCTGGATCTGACAAAAGGTTCACTAACCTCGTGGTAAAAAATACTCACGATTATTCAAAGTTTTAAAAAATAATACAGTAAAAATTCCAGGCACTAAGGTGGCAGGCTTTATAGACGACCGTAAAGAATTATTAATTTTTAAACTCTTGACTATCAATAAAACTCTTAATGGGAAAGAGAAAAAAAAATCTTTTGGTTAATAGTATAAATCAAAATGTAGGCATTTACAGTGAGAGTGAAGGCAAAGACTCAGGAGGAAATCACACACCTTTAAAGGTCTTTGAGAATCAGAACGTGTTTTGTTAATTTAGCTATTGATACAAAGCCAGCTGCAGGAGAAAAACAATTTAACAAAAAGGAAAACAATGAAGTGCTCTCTGTGGCTCTGGCTAGAGAAGTAAAACACTGTTTGGCAAGTGCTCTTCCTCATACACATTCTTAGTCTGATCCCCCGTATGTCACCAGCATGGCTGACATAGTATCTGTGTTCCTTCTTGTCAGGCCCAGAAGCAGCAGAGATAACAACTGGGACAATGAAAAGGAAACACATCCCTTGAGATTAATTGGACAGGAAGGGCTTTATTAATGAACTCCAGGAAGGACTGAGGACAGAAAAGCAGAGTATCCAACGGACTAAATGAGGTAAAACAGAAAGAAGTTCACATTGGGCAAAAGGCAGGAAAAGGAGCTTAAAGAAAAATGAAAAAAGTGCACACAAATTCAGAGAAACACGTGTGCCTTCCCCCGCATCAGAACAAGAGCAAAGAAGTATACACTCATGTCTTCTCAAGGTTAAATGAATTATACTTATTACCATGAAGAAAACTGCAGTACATAACTAATAAAAACTGAAAGAGTTCTATGCTGAATATGTTATTCTGTGTGTTTATGCTAAGAAGTTTCTATACCTGGAGAAATACTGTCCCAAATCAACTAAAATACTAATAAAAGAAACACCTGGATTTGAAAATGAAAGGAACTCCCTAGTAAAATATAAGCAACATTTTCAATTGTTTTGGGTCCTTGTTTTAAGGAACAGTTTTTTGGTTTTTTTTTTTAAAACCTCTGGGATTAAAAATATGTTATGAAGCTGCACTGTACTCTGAAAAAAGAAGCTGAAGCATTTTCAAACATTGTTTCTTGCCAACTTACTTCAAAGAGATGCTGTAAAGGATTGGACTGGAGTTTTTCTTCATAGCCAAACAGCTGGAAGCCAGTTCCCAAAAGACCTAGCACAGTAATCCGTAAATGAAAAGATTATACAATCGAACAGTGGAGAACAGTCATGGCAGGGAACAGGTACAGTTCTATAAAAAGATTAAACTCTCATAATTATGCATCCTGAAAATATTGCAAAACACACACTATCACGTTCTGCTACCTCATAAACTGACACAAGTCAAATTCAATATATTGAATCATAAATTCAATATATGGAAGAGCTCACTGAAATTAGTTCCACAGAAACCAAAAGACTATGAGCTCATCCAAGGCAGAGCCTGGGACTAAATTATCTTTATGCTAACGGTGCCCAACACCTCCCTACAAGACACTAATAAAACAAGCATTTATTGAGCAGCTACTCTGTGGAAGGACATTGTGATGCCAGGCACTAGACACTCAAAATTTGTGAAAAGAAACTGATGGGAAGTGTTTTCAAATCTTACTTTTTAAACTTGTAGGTGTGAAAATAAAACAAGGTAGGATTAGCTTAGTGTTACAATATTAGTTCTTAAATAACTGAAGATAAAACTTGAAACAGCCCTGATTACTTCTCCCATTCAAGGTGACCAAGAGACATAATGCTTTGATCTGGCCGATCTGCTTTGATTGTCTTTTATTTGCCAATTTTTTTTTTCTTTTAGTCTTTGATGATAAGTTCAGAGTTCAGGGAAGGTATTAATTTCAACCTTTTTTAAAAAAATAATAATTGAGGTTTGTAAGCTACAATGAAAATTCTTAGTATGGACTGTGAATATTTATACTCTTAATATATTTTGCTAAAAGATGACCACAATTTTGGATGAAAGGATAGATGCAGCCTGGGCCAAGAGTAATTACAGGTAGTGCAATTACTTTAAAAACTAATCTGTTTCTACAACTGTATCAGTTACCTAGCTTCAGATCTAAAGGAGCAATTGCCACTACTGGGCCTTGTTGATGTACATTTTTCTATGTAGGCTCAGCAGAAAGTGGGATGTTACTAAACACGGGGTAGACAATCTTTGGGACTTAGACAGGAGCTAGAAGGATGACTAAAACATATACCAGCACTATTCACTTTCAAGCAAAAGCAAATGTGATTATGATTCAGGGTCTTGGGAGTAGGGTGTGGAAAGAGTGTTCTAAAAAACAGAAATAGGAAAAGTAAAGGCCAATTCCATTTAACATTCAACCTAATACATTTTCAGAAACTAATTCTGTACTTAGGAACTGTCTGCCAACTTTTAATAGGGGATAGCTGAACAGCCAAAATTAAAACTCTTCAACAATGACGGTTATAATGGAAATGTTGACAGATCATTAACCATAGTAGTCCTTTAGGAAAAAACCACTACAATAAAATCCTGCAGCTAAAATGTAATGAATATCATAATCACATATTTGCTAATGGCTGTGAAATGCGTGAATAGGCCAAACTGATATAAAGAGGATGCCATCTATTAATTCTGACTGTTCAGCCTAGAGCCCAAACCACCGTGAACTGCAGGTGGGTTTATAAAATGCAGGGCATGTTTTCTGTTCCTCCACAGTGAATAGTAAGGGCACTGTTAGGTTCAAGTTGTACCCTTTTTAGGGTCTAAAAAGGATTCTAACTGAAAGGATAATATTCATAAGAGAAGGTCACGATAAATCTGTCTTCCGGAAACTGATTTCATTTCACTAGATATGGAACATAATAGTATCAGTGAACTTCAGAACTGGCAGTGCACACTGCACTTTATAGAAGCTTTAAAATGTTATGCAGCCTTTCTTTTGGAGTAGTATTGTGAAATACTTCCCAAGACAGATTCATTCATTATTCTGAGTGCCTCTTAAGTGCCAAGCACTATGGATACAAAAATAAGTACGACACAGCCCATGCTTTCATGGAACATTTCACCTAGCAGAGGAGAGAAGCACACAAAAGAATTCAGTAAGAGAGAAGCTATTTGAGTAGAGCTGGGTACTAGGAACTTGGTGATGTGAGAAAGTGGGCAAGGGTGTGTCTGGCTGTCAGAATGCTTTTCAGAGGTGACACTAGGGCTGAATCTTAAAAGGCACCTGGTAGCTGCCAGAGATTTTAATAAAAAGTTCACATTTCACATGCTACCAGTCCTTCACTACCACAGCAACTTCATTTATCCCATCCTTCCACACTCTGATTACTGCAGTATATGAGCTACGAATGGTTCTGAGTAAACTCATGACATTAGAGATAATCTGTGGCACTGAACTGTTTGGGTCTACACTCTTCTCTTTCTCTCTTTGCTTTTTGACCCTCACCCTCACCGCCTCCCTCTGCCACTTGTACAATTTAAGGGGAAGCCAAAGTATCCCAGTTTGTTCTTCCTTTACACCACCGGCCCAGGGTACAACATTTCACGTAGGATGGACCAGGGAGGCTGGACTTCACTAGTTTTAAAAATGGCAGGGCTGTGGTTGAGAAGGGTGTATACCTAGGCTTACTTTTTCCCTAATACATACTTCTACGTTTAACTAACCAATGTAAGCTACTTTTCTTTAATAAAACCAAAAAAGTCTGTATTTATCAGGTCTCGTTCTGATTTTATGAAGCTTCCTTCCTAAAAACTTACTTGTATGGTGAGAATTACTCTAATAAGTAATATATAAGATTTATGCAAAAGAGCCATTAGGGGAAAAAAGCAGGTAGGAGGCACTACTTCATCCAATGGAATTCAGCCTGTATTCTGTCCAGGTGATTGAGTAATGAGATATTAAAAGAAATTAAACTTAACGATATGAAAAATAAAGCCTCAGATTTACTTACCAAACTGCATGCCCCAATCCCCAAGATAATTTATTCTTGTTACTTGATGTCCTAAAGCTTCTTTGAGATTTGCTATAAAATTTCCTAGTAAATCAATAAAATACACAGTTTCTCATTATCCATTTTGGTATAAGAACCATGTGCTTCTCTAACATCAAAGCATAATACAGAAAATTCTTTTGGCAAAATTTACTAACAATTTCTTTTTACTAAAACATTCATTATTGTGTTTTCATCTACCTTATGGAAAGGGAGTAAGGAATTATTTTGGAGGAGGTAGTTATTCTAAAGAATCTCACAATTTTCAACAACATTAATGGGGGTTAGGAACACATGTTCAAGTAATTGCGATTCCAAGTCAATTCCAAGGACAGAAAATAACAGAATCTCAGTAGTTAAAAAAGAAATATATAATTTGGCTATGTCCTAAAGAACCTAGCCATACCAATTTTTCTTTTTCTAAGTAGCCCATTCCACCTTCTTTCCATCACGAAGTCCATCCTCTCATGTTGCTCCCTAACTAACAGCACATAGCAGTCCAAGGCCTCCACCTTCCTGTACTGCTGATGCTGGTTTGACATTTGACCTCTATTCCACTCTCCTTCTAGTGTGCCCTCACATACTGCAGAGGCTGGAAAGCTAAAAATAACACTCCCCAGAATCTCTGGCAGTTAGGGTTCCAGAAGTCATTTAGGTTTGGGCAATCTGACACACTTTGTACGTGATCTAGAAGGCAGAAATGAGGTGGAAAGGGAGCTACCTTTATTTTTTCTGACAAGCACAGTAGCGGAGACTTTGTTTTTTAGTGGCATCACTATTAGAGGTCCTAGTGTCCTGTCATCTGACCTCCAAGGGAAGTGAAAGATAGGGTATGGGTGGCCTCTTTTGCTAGTTTGAATTCTAGAAGGCATGGCAGGAGTAGTGGTAGTTTCCTGACTGTGGCAGTGGCAGTGATCGCAGAAAAGGCAGAAGCTCCCTTGATGATCAAGTTCTATGGTATAGTTTTGTGAGTCATCTATGTCAGCTTAATCCAAAGCTTCTTCAGCACTCCCAACAACTTTGCAAACTATTCGATATCCCATAGTAAATTCCTTCCTGCTTTTACTAGAGTGGATCTAGTTTTCTGCAAATAACCCCTCGCCAATATGCACAGCTGACAAAGTACTGCAGCTACTTCTCCAGTTTCCCTACTTCTTAGATTTTCCCAAGGTATATGGTCTCAGCAACAGGATTCACCTTTTGCAGCTGGTACTCAGACTATATTCCTATTTTTCTTAGCACCTTAGTATCTTATAAGTCCAACTAAATGTCTGAACCTAGGCTTTTGGAATTAGACTGCCTAATTTCAAATCCTGGCTGCAATACTTACTAGCTGTGTGATTTCGGGAAAGTTACTTTTGGTATCTGAGTTTCCTCATCTATAATCAGCAGTACTTAATAAACTGGGCTATTGTGAAACTAGTTGAGATAATACATGAAAACACTTAACATGGTAAGTTTCAATAATTATCTCTTCCTGGTTCAAATATTTCCCTTATCAACTGTCAAACAACTATCATGTTCAACCCTATGCTTTTGACTTACTCATGTAAGACAACAGCTTTTCTTATACATTGTATTTCTTATATTCTTTTTCATCAAGTCCTGTCATTTCCTCTCTTAAAATGCTGCTTGAGAACTTTGTAACAATGAGAGCTGACTAGTGCCGTAACAATCTATGCCACAAATACTGATTTCTCCAAGTCTTTAAAGTATTCCAGTACGGAATAAATGACTTTCTTGTAAGCATGCAAAAGACAGATTTCTATACTGGAAGACAGATTACATGAGATAAACTCCAAAATCCCTTCCAATTCTAATATTATACAATTCTAACTGCAGCTTTAAGATTGGGCTGCTACACAATGTCATGCTTTAAGTAAATGGAAACCATAAGCCTATTATACACTGAAGCATTACAGCCAAGAAGTACAACACTATAGTAATTTCTCTTTATTAGGATAGTCTTGTTTCAATTTTCAGTCTTGAAAACTCCAGTTAGTACTCACATGACTGAGTTTCTTTTATATAACAAATATGAACAAAAAAATTGGGAGGATGACTATCAATCCCATATAACTATTTTCATTTCAGCATCTTTTTCTTC
The DNA here is from genome assembly GCF_008692025.1 of Phocoena sinus. NCBI lineage: Eukaryota > Metazoa > Chordata > Mammalia > Artiodactyla > Phocoenidae > Phocoena > Phocoena sinus. The sequence continues at coordinate 69,325,785 of NC_045774.1, read as the reverse complement.
TTCATATGCATACATATTTTTAACAAGTTAAAATCAAAACATACATACCAGTTAAACCTGGTTTCTGAGTTAATCTTTTGGTTTTGAAACAAATTCTTTTTGCTATTTCTAAACCAATTTTTTCCATTTTTTTGGTGATATTTAATTAGCATTAAGCTCATAATAAATTTCAACTTCTTTGTTTTTTGTCCTTTTGTTACTTAAGCCTTAAACCATTAGACTGTATCACCAAATACAGCCCTGAAAGGCATGCTCAGTATTTTCTGTGAAACAAATGACACTTACCTATGATGGTAGAACGCAAATGTCCAACATGAAATTTTTTGGCAACATTAGGTGAACTGCAAGATAATTGCAAAAGTTTACTTTTTCTGTTCTAAGAACAAGAGTTCTAAAATGAACTAGGTCATAGCTCCATAGTTTAATACAATTGTGGACTAAAGCCTTTGGTAATTTAGGGCAAAGATAGCTAAAGATTAGACATTTAGAGCAAAGATAAATTAGATCTCAGAAAGAACCATCCTTAGTGAAATTGATCCTCTGACTCATGAGGTAGTCACATAACATACGCAGAAGTGGCACACTTAGGAAGCAGGTACATTTGAGGACTGATAAAAAGATGAGGAAATTCAGAGATATGTTGTGATACAAACAATGTACATTATTAGAAATTAAGTTTAGTGCACTACTTCTCAGTTCTTTAACTTCTTAAAAATTACTGGGGACCCCAAAGAAATTTTGTTTATATGAATAATATCTATCAATATTTATTGTATCAGAAATTAAAACAAAAATATAGAACTATTTATATATAAAGCTTCCCAGGATAACCAGAAATAGGATTTACCACTCCAAATTCTCAAGCAACACATTTATTACTCTTGGTGGTTGAGAAGTTGTAATCAATAATTTAACAATAGCAAATGCTTCTAGAGCACACTATCTGACAGGCACAGTTTGACATACTTTACATGCATTAATTCACTTAATGCTCAGAAGAGCTGTGATGTAAGGTACTCTCATATTTGTGATGAGGGACTTGAGATACAAAAAGGAAAAAAGATAATGAAGCAAATTTGGCAATATCTTGAGGACTCTTGAACCTGGGTGATGAGCCTATGGGACTTAACATACCTTTCCTCTATTTTGTGTATGTTTGAAAATTTCGTAAGTTTTTCAATATTAAAAAAAGATATATTAACTAGAACACAGCTGGTTAAAATTGGTAAAGGGACTTCCCTGGTGGCACAGTGGTTAAGAAACCTCCTGCCAATTCAGGGGACACAGGTTAGATCCCTGGTCCAGGAAGACATCACATGCCATGGAGCAACTAAGCCCATGCGCCACAGCTACTGAGCCTGAGCTCTAGAGGCTGCATGCCACAACTACTGAAGCTGAGGTGCCTAGAGCCCGTGCTCTGCAACAAGAGAAGCCACCGCAATGAGAAGCCTGTGCACCCCAACCAAGAGTAGCTCCCACTCACTGCAACTAGAGAAAGCCCGCGTGCAGCGAAGAAGACCCAATGCACCAGAAATAAAAATAAATAAATTTATATTAAAAAAGAAAAGTGGTAAAAACAGAGCTTAATCTTGGTCTGTCTCCAAAGCCTTGTTATCAATATTTCCCCTTTTAAGGGTATTACCATTTAAAAACTTGATCCTACAGATACCTGTGCACAATTGTGAAGTCATGAAACTATAAGGATACTCATTTTATCATTATTTAGAAAGAAAGCAAATGTTCTTCAATAGGGTTAAAACAACCAGCAAACAAGAAAGATATATAAAACACTGGTTTTATGAAACTAAACAACAGGACAGTGAAGGACTGTGATCCCTATGAGAACATCAGCCAACAGGGTGACCCTTAGGACTGCCTTACTAGCAATTCGGGAGATGTAGCTAAAGCAGAACAATCTATACCATGAAATGTTTATATTACAAAAGAAGAAAGGTTTCAAATCAATGACCTAAGGCTCTCCTATAAGAAACTAGAAAGGGAGGCTCAAACCAAATCCAAAGTAAGCAGAATAAAAGAGAGTAATACAGATGAAGGTTAAAAAAAAAGAGAAACTGTTAGATATCCTAATCGCAGTGGTGGTGATGAGACCTGGACATCTGTGACAAAACTCATCAAATTACATGTTGAAATATGGTGAACTGTATTGTACTGTATGTAATTATACCTCAATAAAGATGATTAAAAAAATCTCCAGACAACAGAATACTATGAAACAATAAAAATAAGCCAGCCCTGGATGTACTGATATTAGAGGAATATAAGCTACATTGTTTGAAGAAAAAAGCAAGGAAAAGAACAGCATATAATGTGTGTGATCTGTTTACAAATGCAAAGAATATCTCTAGGTGGGTAAGCAAGAAACTGGTATTGGTGAATGCCTGTATGGAGAGAACTGGGAAACTAGGTTAGGGAGTACACATCCTTCTTACTGAATACCCGTCTGTAATCTTTGAATTTTTAAAAACTAGGTATTTATATTATCTGCCTAATAATAATAAAAAAGCTTTCTCATAGCTTTTGCATTGTTTTAAAAAACTGAGTATAGTTGACTTACATTATAGAAGTTCCAGGCATACAACAGTGAATCACAACTTTGAAAGATTATACTCCATTTATAGTTATTATAAAATGTTGGCTATAGTCCCTGTGCTGTACAATATATCCTTGTATCTTATTTTATCCATCGTAGTTTGTATGTCTTACTCCCCTACCTCTACCTTGCCCCTCCCCACTTCCCTCTCCCCACTGGTAAACACAAGTTTGTGCTCTATATCTGTGAGTCTGTTTCTTTTTTGTTATATTCATTAGTCTATGTTTTAGGTTCCACATATAAATAATAACATACAGTACTTGTCTTTTTCTGTCTGACTTATTTCACTTAGCACAATGCCCTCCAAGTCCATCCATGTTGCTGTAAATGGCAAAATTTCATTCTTTTTATGGCTGAGTAGTATTCCATTGTGTGTGTGCGTGCACGCACGTGTGTCTGCTTTATCCAGTCATCTGTTGATAATACTTAGGCTGCTTCCATATCTTGCCTACTTCCATATCTTGCCTAGTTCAATAATGCTGCTATGAACATTGGGGTGCATGTATCTTTTCGAATTAGTGTTTTCATTTTCTTCAGATGTATACCCAGGAGTGATATTGCTGGATCACATGGTAGCTCCATTTTTAGCTTTTTGAGGAACCTCCATACTGTTTTCCACAGTGGCTGCATCAATTTACATTCTCACCAACAGTGCACGAGGTTTCCCTTTTCTCACATTTTTGCCAACATTTGTTATTTGTGGTCTTTCTGATGATACCCGTTCTGAGGTGTGAGGTGATATCTCCCTGTGGTTTTGATTTGCATTTCTCTGATGATTAGCCATGTTGAGCTTTTTTTTAAAAAATAAATTTATTTATTTATGGCTGCATTGGGTCTTTGTTGCTGTGCACGGGCTTTCTCTAGTTGTGGCGAGCGGGGGCTACTCTTCATTGCTGTGTGCGGGCTTCTCACTGCGGTGGCTTCTCTTGTTGCGAGCACGGGCTCTAGGCACACGGGCTTCAGTAGTTGTGGCTCTCAGGCTCAGTAGTTGTGGCTTGCGGGCTCTAGAGCGCAGGCTCAGTAGTTGTGGCGCACGGGCTTAGTTGCTCTGTGGCACGTGGGATCTTCCAGGACCAGGGCTCGAACCCATGTCCCCTGTATTGGCAGGCGGATTCTTAACCACTGTGCCATCAGGGAAGTCCCCCATGCTGAGCATCTTTTCATGTGCCTGTTGGCCATAGCTTTTGTACTTTTTCTTTAGAATTAGAAGAACTGAGTCTATCTAGGGCTTCACAAAACCTCCCTTGAAATCATCAATTTGCCATTCTCTACATTCCTGCTCTGAAGGGAATACAATGATATGGAAAATACAAATTCAATTCCTTTGGCAATCAAAGTAACTACTATGAATACAATTTGGACACTTTACTGGAAATTAAAAAAAAAATCTTTCATGTAATTTCCTCAATCTTGTAAGAAAAGAGATAATATTACTCTTATTTTCCATACAAGAAAAGACACTAGAGAAATAAACTGTCCCATCCAAGATGACTGAATCAGTTACTAAGTGAAAATTGGTACCCTGATCTCCTGGACTTCCATATTACCAGAGGTCCTCAATTTGTTTTTTGAGAACACTTCACACTGGGGAACAGCAGGGAGTGGGGAAGATTGTGTTGACGAAAGAAGAGGAAAGGCTACCACTGCGGACTGTGCTCCTGCAGATTTGATTTGAACAAAATAGGAAAGGCTGACTGTAGAGAGGAGAGAGGCAACAGTAGTCAGCTTCAATTCTTACTCTACCTACCACGTGGAGCCCAAGCCCAGGGGGAACAGTCATCTGCGCTGGCACTTTATCACACTGCTCCTGGATCAGACAAAATATAGGGAAACCAGCCACATATCAATATATCAGGGAGGCAGGAAAGGTTAAGGATACAGGATTCAGAGTTAGCTCTGTGACTATGAGCAGGTTCCTTGACCTATCACCACCATCATCATCTCAATATAAGGGGCAAGTTTCTTGAACACAGTGATTCTATCTCTTGCTTTGAGGGGAAAGTTGCCTGGTCTATTAGAGAAACTATGTAGTTACAGAAATTCTCTCCTCCCACCTCTCTCATTTTCAGGACAAATTCAAGAACAATGTTTTCTATCAGTTTTTACCCTCTCCTCTACCTGTTTGTCTCTACTTTGAAACCACAATGATAAGCGCCACAGCAACTGGAAAACTTCTAAGGGAGAAAGCAGCTATGGTCCCACGGCAATGCCAGATGAAAAATAACAGAGAGCAAAGATGGCTGCTGGGAAATGGACTCTGCTTTCATCAGCATTCAGATGCTCATTTAAGTTCCAGCTTTCCTTAACTGTTTTAGAAAAACGTTGAGAGAGGCAAATCCATAAGCAAATAAACTGCCCTTCAAAAAGCCTATAGACTACAACTCAAATAGAACATGTTATTTTTAGACATAAGCATAAACAAAAAAGAGCATTATATGGGAAACACAAACTTTGGAGAAAAGCCAAAGAATCAGTGAGCAAGAAAGACTACGGTCTTGGTATTTTGAGCTTGGCTGGGGAGAAGGGATGGTGAAGGGGAAGTGAACGTTGAGAAGAAGGCATTAAAAGTGAGCACTGGTGGCAACTTTTCACGTGTTCATGTTTCAAGAAACTTGTGATGGCACTATTTCAAGGGTGAATGTGTAGTAACATATATTATTCTACTTTGCTACTGATTTTCCTTTGCTGTTGGTTAGGTAAGAGCAAGGAGTGTACAAGTACTGAAGTACCTCCCCAGAGAAGGGTATGTGTCCTGCATCACTGTAAAGACATGAATGAAAAGAATTAAAGGTGGGCATCACTGTATAGACATGAATGAAAAGAATTAAAGGTGGCTACAAACTCTTTGCCACTCTCCATTAAGAGTTGTAATCTACTCCCTTGCTCTGAATCAGGGATGATCTTGTGACTTGCTTTGACAGGGACAGAAGTGATGATGTGGCTGTTACAAAACCAGATATTTTACTATCTTGGAGCCCTGAGCACCTCTGTAAAGAGGTCTGGCTATTTTGTTGGAGCATGCAGAGAGAGAGATGCCTGGCCAGCCCTCAGGTGAGATGCCAGACAAGTAAATGAGCCACCCGGATTTCTAGCCCTAGTATAATGTCTAGATGACCAGAGTTGCATAAGTGACCACAGGCAAGTAAAAGAATCATTAGGCTATGTCCTCCCTGATTTCCTGGTCTACAGAGTCATGAACATTAAAGTGGTTGTTGTTTTAAGACACTAATCAGGAGTGTGGCAAACTTTTTCTTAAAGAGCCAGATAGTAAATATTTTAGGCCATCTGGTCTCTATCTCAATTATTCAACTCTACTGTACTCAACTGCCATTAGAGTATGAAAGTAGCCACTGTGACAATATGTAAATGAATGTGCAAGCCTGTATTCCAATAAAACTTTATTTACAAAAACATGGCAGGCTGGATTTTGCCCATGGGCTAAAGTTTGCCAATCCCTGTATCAAGTTTTGTAGTGGCTTGTTATGTAAGAGATGACTGAAATGACAGCAACTTTCCTTGGGGGATGGCCTTAGTGTAGTTCCTCTCTGGGGTGAGGATGACTGCAGAAGTCCCTCTCTGTTCTTTTGATGCAACAACGTTTACACTAAACTTTAAATATCTTGATTGGAGCACACCGGTAGCATAAGATTTATTCATAATATATATCTGCTCCATAAAATGGTTAGCTTACTCAACAATCAGTCCTTATCATAAACAGATGAGTTTACCCAGTCTTAGAGGGTCTGCTTTTTCTAAGAACATGACTGAGCGGCAGAGACAGTGCAAATGTGGAATCCATAAAACCCATTCACCTCTGATTACCCCAGGTACTAATTATAACTAAGTTTAACTAAGTTATCATCATAAATTATAATAATGAGTTAGAAAACTTGAAATAATATCTGCCATGTCAATTTTTAAAAATCTTCCACAAAAACATATACTTAAGACAAAGGCTCTAGCAAGTTCTATCTTTCTAAGTGGGAAAACAGCTCATCGAAGCTCTTCCTTGGCTGTTAGGAAGGCAAATACAATATCTCTAACAATGTTCAAGAGCTGTCATCCTGTCAGCTGTACCCTGAAAGTGACCCCTCTTCTCTTTTGGTTACCTAAAAGCAAGTCATAGATTAGATGGTTTTGTTGATGGCATATAAGAAAGTTATCATGAAGACTATTTAGAGGCACATTAAAACGTCAGGCTATTTCTTTGGTAATTTTAAATAATACGCATTACATGTAATAGACCTTGTGATGTTGGATTCGAATTGGTAACATCAGTAAAAATTGAGTTCCAGTAGTAATAAGCACTCCTACAGTCCAGAACTTGGCTTCTACATACCTCCCTCACAAAAAGGAACCAGGACTTCTTGGGGGACATGGACAATTCCAGGTCTGAGTAAGGCTGGAACATCTTATGCCAAAAAGAAAAGTACAGCAAGGCTTAAGGGGACATGCAAAGAGAATAAAGGAGCCTAATTTGGGATAATTTGAGTATAAAAACCAGTAATTTAAAAACAATCTTTTCCATGATCCAGCAATCCCACTTCTGGGTATATATCCAAAGGAAACAAATTATCTTGAAGAGAAATCTGTACTCCCATGTTCACTGCAGCATTATTCACAATAGCCAAGGTATGGAAACAACCTAGGTGTCCATCAGTAGATGAATGGATAAAGAAAATGTGGTATGTATACATAATGGAATATTATTTAGCCTTAAAAATGAAGGAAATTCTGTCATTTGCAACAACATGGATGAAACTGTAGGGCATTAAGCTAAGTAAAATGAGCCAGACAGAGAAAGACAAATACTGCATGGTATCACTTATATGTGGGATCTAAAGACTAAAAAGTCAAACTCCCAGAAACAGAGACTGGAGAAGTGCTTGTCTGGGGCTGGAGGCTGGGGGAAATAAGGAGAGGTTGGTAAAAGGGTGCAAACGTTCAGCTGTAAGACGAATAAGTTCTGAGGACCTAATGTATAACAAAGTGACTATGGTTGATAACACTGTATTGTATAATTGAAATTTGCTAAGCAAGTAGAACAAATGTTCTCACACACATACACAAAAAGTAAATATGTGAGGTGATAGATGTATTTACTAACTCAAAGGGGGAAATCCTCTCACAATGTATACATATATCAAATCATTATGTTGTACACTTTATCTTACAATTTTATTTGTCAATTATACCTCAATAAAGCTAAAAATATATATACATACATTACAAACACAACAAAGCTTGTTCTCTGATAATCACATTACTCTGAAATTCTTAATATGATAGTAACCATTATCTGTGCTTTAGGAGTCTACTAAAAGGAAGAACGAGATCTTCCAAAAAAAAAAAAAACCCACAAAACTGTTAATACATAATTAAAAAAGAAACATAATAATCAGTAGGTACTTTGATTAAAGTCCAAAATTTTTATTCATGGTTTAATGATCAACTCACTGTGATTTTAAGGAAATAATATAATCTAACTAATTTTTAATTTTTCCATGTGTAATTCTGTGAGATCCCAGATGAAAACAGTAAAACACTCACCTGCCCAGCCAGTTGATTAACCAACACGTATGATGGGTAGGCACTCACCTGAACTCAACCACGATCTTCTTCTGGGGAAGGCCAGAAAAAAGTTCACTTTTTAATCCATATTTTGAGCCATCTTCAATCACTTCTTGTAGTACTGTCTGAAAAGTAAAAGGTATGGGATTTAATGAAGAAAAAATGTGCAATTTTCTTAATTATTTTGTTACTGAGAACTAACTATTGCTAATTTTCACATTCTAATTTATGGAACTGAGAATTTTATAGTATTGTTAGCAGTACCACCTTCTTCTATCGCTAATGCTAGTCAGAGCAGTCATAACACAAGTTAACATCTACAGGGCCTCTTTGCCCTTTTATACATCATGTCTATTCATCCTTATAGTAGCGAATGATGTAGATACTTTACAGATGAAGAAACTGAAGCTTAGAGAGGTAATTGCCAAAAGTCCCACAGCAAATAGAAACAACAAAACCAGAAGCAACATCTAATATATTTTCTTTTTTTTTTTTTGGCTGTGTTGGGTCTTCGTTTCTGTGCGAGGGCTTTCTCTAGTTGTGGCAAGTGGGGGCCACTCTTCATCGGGGTGCGCGGGCCTCTCACTATGGCGGCCTCTCTTGTTGCGGAGCACAAGCTCCAGACGCGCAAGCTCAGTAGTTGTGGCTCATGGGCCTAGTTGCTCTGCAGCATGTGGGATCCTCCCAGACCAGGGCTCGAACCCGTGTCCCCTGCATTAGCAGGCAGATTCTCAACCACTGCGCCACCAGGGAAGCCCCAGCATCTAATATTTATCAAATGCATATTATGTGCCAGGCACTGTACTAAACATTTTATATGTATTATATGTATTAATTCTCACAACAACCCTAAGAGATGAGTATATTTTTACAAATGAGGAAACAGAAGCTCAGACTGGTTAAGTAACTTTCCCAAGGTAATACTGCAAAAACTTTGTTCACTCCACAGCTTATGTGTTAACTCTGCATGGTGCTGCTACTTTTGTGATACTAATGATCACAGTAATGGTAGAAAATAAATAAAAATTTATAATTTAAGTTCCTCTTGGCTACATAAGGAAAAAGCAAGGAGATATCACAGAAACTGCCAAAACATATTCCAGGTTAAATAACATAAAATTACTGTATGGTTCACAAAATTCATACTTTATTTTTTGCTAACCATGATGATGCACTTATTTATGTATTTACTTTTTACTGTAGGATTTTGAAATTACTGATAGGTTTTGATTTACTCATACTGATATTTGCTTCACACACAGTATTTGAAGTCCTAAAAATGTAGTTTATGACATGAAGGATTCTACTATCATAAGAGCTGGTTAAGACAGTCACTTTGGGACTTCCCTGGTGGCACAGTGGTTAAGAATCCCTGTGCCAGTTCAGGGAACATGGGTTTGATCCCTGGCCCAGGAAGATCCCACATACTGCGGAGCAACTAAGCCCTTGCGCCACAACTACTGAGCCCGTGCGTGTGAAGCCCGTGCTCCGCAACAAGAGAAGCCACTACAATGAGAAGCTCACGCACTGCAACAACGCAGAGAAAGCCTGCATACAGCAACGAAGACCCAACGCAACCAAAGACATAAATAAATAATTAAAAAAAAAAAAGACAGTCACTTAATGGAAAAGGCAGAGAAGGTAGTAGGAGGCAACAAAGCAACACTTTTAAGAAGCATCTATAGAGTGCTAGGCTCAAGCCTAGATGCTTCTTTGTTATCTTTTAAGCCTCACAATCTTAAAATGGGCAACACTTTCCATTTAATAGATGAAAGAACTAAGTGTGTATTTACCCAAGGACAAAGAAAATATTCTCTTCACTGACACTGTGCATTAGGACATACAGAGAAAGGACTAATATACAGACATCAAGTACAATAGTGCCTGTCCTACATGAGGGACCCATTTAATGTTTGGGTCCAAGAACATGGGTCACAAGAAGATTGCAAGTGGGAAGGTAAATGTAAATGAGAGGTAATTCATACTCAGATTATTCAAAGGTTAAGCCGCACTCATCCTTTTGACTTTCTATCCCCTTTTATGTAACAGATGGTAGACTCCACAAAAGGTTAACAGCGGTAAGTTAGAATTCTCTTTAACAAATGACCCTTGGTTCATTGATTTCGCCAGCATAAACAAAAAAAAAGCAACTTTAATAAAGGACGATCTTACATGCTCCACTTCCAAACCATTCACTGACAGTTCGACCTACCTGCTAACTAGCTAGCTTTTTTCTCTACCATTTCACTGAAAGTGCTCTCAAAATCAGTATTCTAAATGCCAAACCCAATTGAACACTTAAATCGTGTTTAATACATTACTTTTATGAATACATTCTTTTCGTAAAATTAAAAAATTAAACAAATTAAGGCTGAAGTCTATAGTCCCTTTTGTTCATCTGCCCTAATCCTGGTCCCTTCCTGCTTTCCCCCGGGGTAACTACCTTTCAAGCATCATTTTAGCTGATTACTATTCCCTTCTCCTTGCAACTACCCAGCTTCCTTGGTTGTAGTGACATCATTCTACTGAATTTTGCCTTCCTTTATTTCCTTTGAAGACCCCTCTTCCACTGCCTGCGCCCACTCCCTACCCTGTGCTCCTTTCTTGCTTCTAGCTCCTTACTTTACACTTCTCCTAGGTGTAAAGTCCTAAGATTTTACTACTTACCTACCAGAATCTTGTGCTACAGATTGATAGTCAACTCAGGATTAAACATCTCTCTCAGGCACTTCAAACAGAATATACTCCTCTTCCTTCAACGTTCTTCATTTCCACGAATTTCACTCCGAACCCCCCCAGCTAACCAAGTCAGAAACCTAGGAGGAGTTCCTAAGATCTACCCTTTTCCCTCAACCTCCAGAACCAACCACCTGTTAATCACCAAACCCTGTGCGTGCTGTCTCCTAAATATTATAATTTTCCCCTCTGCCCTGGTTTAGATTGTCATCATCTGTCAGCTACACCGCTACAAAAACAACTACAACAAAACAATAGCACCTAACTATCTTCTTATATAATATACATATTTAATCAGGTCTATGTTCTGTTTAAAGCCTTCAATGATTCCCTACCACTTAAGAGATTTTCCCAGTTTCTGGGTTTTTACTTTACATGCATATCATTTTTACTTTTAATTTTGAGGAAACTGATTTGTTGAAAGGCACATTGTAATATCCATAAAAATCACAAGTTATAAGTGTTAGTTTTTTTGATGACATATAACTATTAAAATGAAATAAATTTCGTAAGTGTAAGAAATACCAAAAAATCATGTGTGCCACCTGTGGTACACATAACACACCATGGAAAATAATGACAGAAGAAAAAGCTGAAACTCTTATGTAGAGCATGTAAGGTCTTTCATACTGTGTAATTTCATATCCTCCCCCATGCCATCCTATGTGCAAATCATACTCAGTCACCTCCTGATTTCCAGACAATGCCATGTTTTTGACTGTACTGTCCCAAACTGTCCCCTCTGCCTGGAATGTCTGCCCTTGTATCTCCCAAGTATATTCTTTATCTTCATCCCAATTCAAGGTTATCTCCTGTCTCCTTGAGACAGATTTACTTTGAGGGAGTAGGGGAAAAAAAAATTTACATGTACCTTTCTTTACACCAGGACTGCATCTTATACATGCCCTCATTATATGATTCATCCCACTGTCTAGCCATCACACATTACACTGTAATATTTTTTATGCTTTGCTTTTTTAGATCATAAGCTCCTTGAGGGCAAGATACATGCCATTTTGTCTTCAGATTTCAGTAATGCAGTCCCTGGCAAATAATAAGCAGGAAGTTTATTGAATTAGTGGGCACACAGAAGAACGTCAGTGAGCTAGTAAAGTTCTCTGATATTTTAATAGAGTAAGTTAGAGGCCCATCTATTCACCAATATGTATGTTTAAAGGTAAGAGGTACTCAGTAATGTAAATGTAGGTACATAAAGAATCTATAACCAGAAATTAAATCTTTCAAAGGTTTAACTTTTTGGAATGCTTTAGCAAATTAACAAATATTCCAATAGGCGGGTGCTTTCTGTTTATCCACCACCATTATATTTTCTGTGAATGATTGTCATTTTATCTAATTCTTTATTGGTCAATATATTTTTTTAATTTATTTTATATATTTATCTTTGGCTGCGTTGGGTCTTCAGTGCTGTGCACAGGCTTTCTCTAGTTGTGGTGAGTGGGGGCTACTCTTTGTTGCGGTGCACGGGCTTCTCATTGCGGTAGCTTCTCTTGTCGCGAAGCACAGGCTCTAGGCCATGTGGGCTTCAGTAGTTGTGGCTCACAGGCTCTAGAGCATAGGCTCAGTAGTTGTGGTGCATGGGCTTAGCTGCTCCGTGGCATGTGGGATCTTCCGGGACCAGGGCTTGAACCCGTGTCCCCTGCATTGGCAGGCGGATTCTTAACCACTGCGCCACCAGGGAAGTCCCTGGTCAGCATTTCTTGACAGCTCTCAAAAGAACTTCTAAGGAAGTTACCACTACTTGACTGGTCAGTTCCTTAGTCAATAGCTGAAAAGTGCTTAATCATTAATTCTTTCCATGTGTTCAGCTAATTGACACTACCCATGACTTGAATGCATCCACTGCCTATTGACATAAACTCAATTAGTGAAATAATGAGCAGATTTAGAGCCACTTAAATCAGTATCTCTTTCTTTTTTTCCCCTTAAGTTTTGTTAGAGCATGCACAGTTGAATTCGGCAAATAAAAATGCATGTGTGCATGTGAAATAAAAAATTGTATTATCCACTGTATATTTCTAAGGCACACCTAAAAAACAGGATTTTGTTTGCCTTTTTCCTATTTGGTTAAACTCATATTTTCTCTTTTTTCTCCCCATAAACTGAATTAACTATTATTCAAAGTTAGTTTCTTCTGCAAGTCATCTATAGACTACTGCCAGGTAGAAGTCTGGTACCAAAGTGATAGTTCTTCACAATGATAAGTTCTTTTAGCTTTGAAAAATGTATTATCTAGTGTCAGAGATTTGGCAGTTCCTATTACATTTAATTTTACATTTTAGCCTCCTACCTTTGATGATGATTTATATGAAGACATTATAAGCCATTATTAGTGATCCAAACCTAAGCTAACATTTAATCATCTCTGGTGCTGCCAGTGCCAGTAATTCAATTGCAATGCAAGAACAGATACATTTTATGCAAGGCTAAGTTTGTACATATGGAAACAATGATACAAATTCATAATTCTCTGCTTGAGGAGTAAGTTTTGGACATAGATCATTGGCTACATGTGAATCTCAATAACTTTAACATGGAAAAAAAAGTTTTATAATGGTCCTAAGAAGGATTGAATTTTCTTGATATGATCTGAAAACTTCAGGCATGCAAATGAACATTGTTTAAGGCCTGAAAATAATGGAGCCACGTGTAGAAGAAATTAGGCTTTGAGCAGATAAGAATTATTAAAAAACTGTAACACAGGTACATTCAATACTCCCTTTTTCAGACTATGGGTGTTCACTGCTCTAGGATGTATCTTTACTGTGACACTGAGCAGGCTACTGTAAGCAATCTGCTTGTTCCTTTAAAGAAAGTCACACTAATATCCAGATCCTCAAAGCTACAAGGAAGGGAGGGTTTCCATGTGAGAAACAGTGGCTGGACCTCAAAGCCCTAACTCTTTCCCTCCGTTGTCAATTGAGAAGGATTTGGGAATATATTTAATAAGTGAGCTAGTGGGCATCCTTAAACAGATAAAATCTCCTAGTTAATTAATTGTAATAAAGCATGAAAATTCATGGCCATTGAAATTTTAAATTATTAACTATGCCTTGCCTCGAAATATAAAGTATATTTCTTTCAGCTAAGCTGGCTATAAAGGCAAACTCCATCTACCGTAGCACATTTTCCCATAGTAAAATTGCCTATCAAATGGTCTAAAGTTTGGAAGGCATGTTGGCAAGTTCCATTTCTCCTTCCATAAACACTGAGACAGCAACTGGAGGAAAGAGTCACTTATTTAAAAATGGTACATTAGATTCACTGGTTTGCTAAGTTGACACGAAATGTTATCAAGAGCCCAACAAGTTGTAGACGCTTTTTAAAAAGCTCATAACAAATTTTTCTTGTCCTTGTGACGGATTTTGGTTTAACAAGTTTGTCTTGAACTAACAGTGAAAAAGATAAAAGAGTTCAAAGATCTAGAGACAAGCATGAAACACTAACTCTCCTTCAGAAGAATTATAGGGCTGATGGGTAAATGTCTGTAAACTATGTAACCTTGGGAAGAAACTATATTATTAGAAATTTTGGTTTTACAGTTATTTTCAATTCAAGACCATAGCATATACTAAGTCTGACCAATCCAACACTGGTGTGTATTTCTTTTTTTAAATTAATAGACCAAACCATGCATTATGATAAATTTTAAAGTTCAATTGAGATAAAACTGAACAAATGGTCTCATATCCAGGATTACTTGTCCTCCATGGGCTCACTCAAGGGAGACCCAATTCCTCTATGAGGTTTCCCCAACTCCTTCAGGTCATCCAGATTTTACCATATCTGATGTTTCTTATGCTTATTGTATCAATCACTTCTTTAAAAAAAATTTATTGTTTTATTAAAAGAACTGTCTTATGGTTTCTCTTATATAAATCTTATGCTTCCAACAGATTATAGGCTACCAGAGAGTGAAACCAGCAGTACTTTTCTTGTATTCAATATGGAGTCCATTAATTCATTTAACAATAGTTATCTCGCACCTACTGCATGCCTGGCACTGTGCTAGGAACCGGGGATGTGAGAAAAACAGATGCTATAAGTCCTAATGGAAATTAGAGTTTAAAGAGCAATAGGCATTAATCAAATTGGGAATTCCCTGGCGGTGTAGTGGTTAGAGTTCTGCACTTCCACTGCAGGGGGCACAGGTTTGATCCTTGGTCAGGGAATTAAGATCCTGCTTACTGCGCGGCACAGCCAGGAAAAAAAAAAAAAAAAAAGAAGAAATAAAAAATTAATTAAAAAATAAAGTTATAGAAAAAAGAAGTAAGATAGCAACTACAGTAAGTTTTGCAAAGGAGACACATACAGTGTTGTGAGCGTATATGAATGAAGGGGTCAGAAAGGCACTGCTAGGGAACCTCAAGATCTGTAGGATAAGCAGATTTAACTTGGGGTGGCACTCCAGGCAGAGGGATCAGAATGTGCAAAGATTCTAAGGCAAGAGGAGGCACGATAAGTTTTAAGAACTGGAGGGAAACCACTGTAGCTGAAGTAGAGGGAATGAGTGAAGGTGCAACAGCTGCAACATAACCCATTCTTACCTTTGTTAATAGTTCTCTGTTTATTTTGAAATTTACAGTCCCTGGACCAGTGCTGATTTCACTCACCACTGTGTCACATTTTAGCTGAAAAGATAACAAATCAAGTAAAACAGGCATGTTATGAAATAGGCTTAATGAGCTTTGTAGCTCTGATCCTATCAGATTGGCTCCCAAGGGCAGCAGGTGGGTCCTCTCTCACAGTCATTGTGTCTGGACCTCGGCTTTAGCCCATCTCCCCAGTTCTGTCATTCTATTTGCATTTACACGTTTTCTTCTTTTCCGGGCTAGAATGCTACTCTGTATTCGAAGTCTCTCTCTTCCACCTTCCCATTCTCTCACTTCAAATTCTCTTTCTAACGTGGAAAAAAGGGAGCATCACTTTACCCCCACCCTATGTACCTTGACATGCAATGAATTCTTTTTATTTCATCCACCTTGCATGAGAGTGACAGAACATGACATTCTGTCAGGGCATCCGCTAGAACAACTCACACCCACACATAAAATGTAAATAATTTAAATGCTCGGTCTTCAATGGATACGCTTTACATTTTTAACCAACTAGATGTTCAAAGCACCCGAGACACCCATGAAGCATGAAGAAATTCCTGCTGTCACTGAGGAGCCACTAGCCTTTATTTTTGAGAACTCACAGGAGAAGGAGGAAATAAATCTTGTAATTAGGATAATTTTATTTCTGGTATACTTCCTGATAAAAATCTGGGGTAATTTTTGTGGTCAAATAAACATTTACTTAGCTACCAAAGCTCCTTTATCATATTCATTCTTTAAACATTTTTTTCTATGAAAGTGACTTTCATTGTTTGGACTCTTCAGTGTGCCCATGCCCTCTTCTGTGTCACATGTAATAACCTTATTTAAAAAAAAAAACTTCCCCCAAACCTGCTTTTCTGAAGGTATTACGCTAACAATTTAGATGTGGTCATTCACCACAATCCTTCCAATTCCTCTTTTAGATACGGAACCCATCAGAGAAATTAGAAATGGAAGAGGTTTGTTAAATCATCTAACCACTTCTCTGCAATCATGATTCTATTTACATCTAATCATTTCTTCTCATATTTTAACGTTCATCTTCCCAGAAGCTTATTTTTAAAACTGCAACCCACTGCTCTAATTTATCAAGCTTGTTCTCCTAAATTCAGAAGTCCATCCAGCTTCAATCTGTAAATTTAATTAACACTTCAGTCTTCCTGTAAGTAGTTAATCAATAACTTGAATAATGTCAGCTCAAGAGGAATGTTTTATACCTGATTTCAAAAACCATCCTAACCTTATAGTATGCAGCTAAAATAAATTTAAATTATACTTTTCAAGGTGCCTTGGAAAAAAACGCTATTAAATTCATTATTATGGCTGAGATAGCCTGCAGAGATAGCTTGCAGAGTAGTTTTTTCTTTGAAATACTACATTTATTATAATGTCAAAAAGAGATAATAGTGCTAAAGTACCTTCTCTGCCAGTCTCACGGTTTGAAGTTGAATATCTGGTCTTGAATGGTCATTGTTGTTTTCCAATAGAGAATCCACAGAAAGCTGAAAGTCAGCTACTTCTCTAAAGACAGACATTGAAACAGGAAAAGGCTGTTACCTTAAAAACATTACTAGTGTAACAAACAAACAAATGAAAAAGACTAATTACTCTGTGTTCTCTACATTGACACAATTTTATCAGAAGGAATTACACTTTCAAAATATAAAGGAATCAGAAATATCATCACCTTGTATTGATTTAGAACTTTATCTTGCATCACCTTACAAAACTCTTCCGCTTCCCTTACCTAGTTGTAGCTTTATGATATCTCTGTGGGAGAGGCAGAGCAACCACCTTATTTGATAGATGTGAACAATTATGTCCGGCAAGTTCAACATCTCCCCTAAAAAATCCTCCTGCAACTAATAAGCAGACTCAGTAAAAAGCTCAAGTCTCTTGACTGCTTCTAGCAGTACAAATCTTCTTCCACTATTCCACAAGCTTCCTTCATTCAAGTCCCTTCACTGACCTTCAAATGACCAAAGCACAATTTTTTTTTTTTTTTTTTTTTTATGCGTTACGCGGGCCTCTCACTGTTGTGGCCTCTCCCGTTGCGGAGGACAGGCTCCGGACGCGCAGGCTCAGCGGCCATGGCTCACGGGCCCAGCCGCTCCGCGGCATGTGGGATCCTCCCAGACCGGGGCACGAACCCGTGTCCCCTGCATCGGCAGGCGGACTCTCAACCACTGCGCCACCAGGGAAGCCCCAAAGCACAATTTTTAAAAAATGTTGTAATCTGAGTTTCAACATGAGAGGAAGAATATTCTTCTTAACACTGAGTAGTTCCTTAAGGAGGCAGACAGTGCTGTTCTTTTCATTGGGCTGGTGATGAAACAATGCAAAAACAAAGAAACCAAGAAAGAAACACAAAGCAACCAGTTAGTGAAAACAATCGTTTGCTTCAGAAGAGCAGTTATCCCTAGGAAAGGATGGTAGGGAGTGGAATCAAAGAAGTATATACAGGTGGCTTCAATGGTATCTATAATGTTTGATTTCTGAAAACAAAAATTTGGAAAAAAATTAAGACCTGACATATTCGAAAGTGAGCATGAGTGTTCATTACATTATTCGCTATAAATTTTCTGCAGTTTGAAATCTTCTAGGTGTAAAAATAATTTTAATTAATATACAAACATCCACATAATTACCAACACTGAACATCCTCTGATGTTTAATAATGAACTAGAGAATGAGACTTCATGGGCAGGATAAGTGGGTTGAACCATTATCTGTCTAGCCCATCTGTAATGCAAAATAGAGGAGCACAAATCACTTCCTTCTTACCACTCTTGAAATTCAGGCACATGTCTAAAAAATTCTGTGTGGCTTCTAATCACATTAAAGAATCTAGTCAATAATGACCATTAAGAATTTTCCTGAGCCTTGAGAAGTGACCAGGGTGGCAGAATCGAAGACCCTGAGCTTCCTTCCTTCCACATGCACACCAAAATTGCAGCGATTTACAGAGCAACTATCCATGAAATCCACCTGAAGACTAGGAGAAACTATCTCCTACCACTAAGGAAGGAACCACAATGAAACTAGTAAGGGGCAGAGATTGGGAGAGTCAAGACCCACAAATGGGAGGATAATTACAATTACAGAGGTTTTCTCCAAGGAGCAAAGCCCCACACTGGGCTCCCCAGCCTGGGGGTCTACACTGGGAAGATGAGCCTGCAGCATTTTGGTTTTGAAAGCCGGTGGGGCTTACTTTCAGGAGAGCCAGAGGACTGTGGGAAATATAAACTCCACTCTTAAAGGGTGCACACAAAATTTCACAAGCTCTAAGACCAGGGCAAAAGCATAACTCGAAAGGAGCATGGGTCAGACCCACCTGCAGATCTTGGAGAGCCTCCCAAAGAGCAGGAGGCAAATGGAGCTCACCCTGGGGACAGAGATGCTGACAGCAGCCAATTTAGGGAGCTCACCCTGTCAGGACACTGGTGCTGGTACGTGCCATTTTGAAACCCTCCCTCTAGCTTATTAGTGCTGGGACCCAGCTTCATGCACCAGGTAGTCCTCACCACCTCTGGGATACCCCAGGCCAGGGACCTGGCCCCACCTACCAGTGGGCTGACCCTAGCCCAGGGACCCCCAAGCTGCCAGAGGTGGTCATAGGACCCTCTTTACCCAGTGGGGTGGACACCAGCCCTGCGACTCCCTAGGCCCTGTAGCAAGAGACACAGCTTCGCCCACTAGTGGGCCAGCATTAGACTCTGGACCCACTGGGACACATCCCCACCCAACAGAACGCTGACATCACCTCCAGGATAGCTTGGGCACCTCAGCCAGCCATGTCAGGATATGACCACACTCACCAGTGGGCCATCACCAGCCCTGTCAAGAATCGACCCTGCCCACCAGGAGGCCACCACCAGCCCCGGGACCACCCAACACCAATGGCCCTATCCGTCAGCAAGCTAACACTAGCTCTGGGACTCTGAGCCCTGCAGCCAGCCACCCCAGGACTTAGCTCCCCACCAGAGGGCCAGCATTAGCCCCAGGACCCCCTGCAGCTCTGTAGCCAGTCGCCTTCTGACCCAGCCCTGCCCCACCTGCTGGCCTGCACCAGGCCCTGGACTCCCCTGGCAACACAGCCAGCCACACCAGGACCCAGCCCTCCTGACCAGCCTGTCAGCACCAATAATTGGACGCATCAGGCCAAGCAGCCAGCTGGGCAGGGACATAGCCCCACCAGCTGCCCTGGGACTTGGCCCTGCCTACCAGTGAGCAGGCACTAGCCCTGGAACCTACTGGGCCTTGGCCCAGCCCTAGTGGGCTGACACTGACACTGGGACCACTAGGGCCTTGCAGCTACAGATGCCAGGACCTGGCTCTGCCCACCAATGGGTCAGCACTAGCCCTAGGACCCACTGGGGCTCTATAGCCAGTTGCCTGGTGACCAGGCCCCAGCCATCTATTGGCTGGCACCAGGACCTGGACTCCCCTGGCCATGAGCTCCACTGCACCAGGGTCTGGCCCCACCTACCAGTGACTGGCAGCCTTCACACAAGGCAGGGCCTGGCAACCCACTGTCCTACCCACAAAAGAGCCAGGCCTACTTGCATGCCCACAGTAGTCAGCCTGCCACAATAGAGACCCAAAAAGCCCACATAGGGGACACCCCTAAAGCATATGACTCTGGTGACCAGAGGGGAGCGTGCTGCTAGGACCCATATGAAGTTTTCTACATAGGATCACTTATCTAGAATAGGAAATGTAACCAACCTACCAAATACATAGAAATAAAAACAGAATTAGACAAAATGAGGTCTCAGAGAAATACATTCCAAATGAAGGAACAAGATAAAACCCCAGAAGAAGAGCTGGGTGAAGTGGAGATAAGCAATCTACCCAATAAAGAGTTTAAGGTAATGATCACAAAGATGCTTGGGGAAATGGATGAACAGAGGGAGAAGTTTTAAACAAATAGAAGATATAAAGTAGACTCAAACAGAGCTAAAGCATACAACAACTGAAATAAAAATACACTACAAGAAATTAATAGTAGACTAGATGATACAGAGGATGGATCCGTGAATTGGAAGAGCAGTGGAAATTACTACTCTGTGGGCTGAAAAGAAGGGAGTGGATGATATATTTACAGCAACAAAAGGGAAAAAAAACCCCTACAACCAAGAATACTGTATCTAACAAGGCTTTCATTCAGATTTGAAGGAGAGATCAAAAGCTTTACAGACAAGCAAAAGCTAAGAGTTCAGCACCATGAAACCAGCTTTAAAAGAAATGTTAATGGGATGGAAGAATATTGTTAAAATGACCATACTACCCAAGGCAATCTACAGATTCAATGCAATCCTTATCAAAATATCAATGGCATTTTCCATAGAAAAAGAATAATTCCAAAACTTGTATGGAAACACAAAAGACCCAGAATAGCCAAAATAATCTTAAGAACAAGCTGAAGTATAACACTCCCTGATTTCAAACTATGCTACAAATCTACAGTAATCAACAGTATGGTACTGGCACAAAAACAGACATATAGGGACTCCCCTGGTGGCGCAGTGGTTAAGAATCCGCCTGCCAATGCAGGGGACACAGGTTCGAGCCCTGGTCCGGGAAGATCCACATGCTACAGAGCAAGTAAGCCCATGCACCACAACTGCTGAGTCTGTACTCTAGAGCCCGCAAGCCACAACTACTGAAGCCCATGTGCCTAGAAGCCCATGCTCCGCAACAAGAGAAGCCACCGCAATGAGAAGCCCTCGCACCGCAACGAAGAGTAGCCCCTGCTCACCGCAACCAGAGAAAGCCCGCGCGCAGCAACAAAGACCCAACACAGCCAAAAATAAATAAATGAAAAACAAACAAAAAAACAGACATATAGATCAATGGAACAGAATAGAGAGCCCAGAAATAAACCAACATTTATATGGGCAACTCATCTACAACAAAGGAGGAAGAATATACAATCGAGAAAAGACAGCCTCTTCAATAAATGGTGCTGGGAAACTGGACATTTACATGCAAAAGAATCAAAATGGACTACTCTCTCACACCATGCACAAAAAAGAAATTCAAAATGGATTAAAGACTTAAATGTAAGACCTGAAACAATAAAACTTGTAGAGGAAAACATAGGCAGTACATTTTTTTTTTTTTTTTGCAGTACGCGGGCCTCTCACTGTTGGGGCCTCTCCCGCTGCGGAGCACAGCCTCCAGACGCGCAGGCTCAGCGGCCATGGCTCACGGGCCCAGCCGCTCCGCGGCATGTGGGATCCTCCCGGACCGGGGCACAAACCTGTGTCCCCTGCATCGGCAGGCGGACTCTCAACCACTGCGCCACCAGGGAAGCCCAGGCAGTACATTCTTTGACACTGGTCTTAATAATATTTTTTTTTGCATATGTCTCCTCAGGCAAGGGAAGCAAAGCAAAAATAAACCAATGGGCCCTAATCAATGTAAAAAGCTACTGCACAGCAAAGGAAACTATCACCAAAATGCAAATCACCTACTGAATGGGAGAAGATATTTGCAAACAATATATCCAACAAGGGGTCAATATCCAAAATATACAAAGAACTCATACAACTCAATATCAAATAAACAAAAAACCCAATTAAAAAACGGGCAGGGTTCCAGGATTGACATTTTTCCAAAGAAGACATACAGATGGCCAACAGGCACATGAAAAGTTGCTCAACATCACTAACCCTCAGGCAAATGCAGATCAAAATCACAATGAGGTATCATTCCTACCTGTCAGAATTGCTATTATCAAAAAGACAACAAATAATAAGTGTTGGGAAGGATGTGGAGAAAACGGAACCCTCATGCACTGTTGTTGGGAATGTAAATTGGTGCTGCTACTATGTAAAATAGTATGGAGATTCCTCAAAAAATTAAAACTAAGCTACCATACAGTCCAAGAATTCCAAGTCTGGGTATTTATCCAAAGAAAATGAAAACACTAATTTGAAAAGATACGTATACCCCTATGTTCACTGCAGCATTATTTACTATAGCCAAGATATGGAAGGAACCTCAGTGCCCATCAATACATGAGCAAATAAAGAAGATGTGGTATGTGTGTGTGTGTGTGTGCGCAAACACACACACACACACACACACACACACCACACTGGAATATTATTCAGCCATAAAAAGAATGCAGTCTTGCCATTTGCAGCAACATGGATGGACCTAGATGGTATTCTACTAAGTGAAATAAGTCAGACAGAGAAAGACAAATACTATATGATTTCACTTAATTGCAGACTCTAAAAAACAAAACAGATGAACAAACATAACCAAACAGAATCATAGATACAGAGAACAAACAGGTGGTTGCCAGAGGGGATGGGTGTAGGGGGAAGAGAGAATGAGGAAGATTAAAAGGTACAAACTTTCAGTTACAAAATAAATAAGTCACAGGTATGAAATGTACAGTGTGGGGAATACAGTCAATAATTATGCAATGTCCTTGCATGGTGACCAATGACAACTAGACTTAACGTGATCATTTTGAAATGTACAGAAATCACTATGTTGTAGAAAATGAACAGTGTTGTAGGTCAATTATACTTCAGAAACAAACAAGCAAACAAACTAACAGACTCCTAGAAAAAGAGATCAGATTTGTGCCTACCACAGGTGGGGGTTAGGGGGAGGGGGAATTAGATGAAGGTAGTCAAAAGGTACAAACTTCCAGTTATAAGATAAATAAGTACTAGGGATATAATGTACAACATGACAAAGATAATTAACACTTGTATGTTAAGAGAGTAAATCCTGAGAGTTTTTATCACAAGGAAAAAATTTTTTTTTCTCTATTTCTTTAATGTTGTCTATAGGAGATGATGGATGTTCACTAAACTTACTGTGGTCATCATTCCATGACAATATGTATGCCAAATCACGATGCTGCACACCTTAAACTCATACAGTGCTGTATGTCAATTATATCTCAATAAAACTGGGGGGGGCGGGGGAAGGATTCTCCTGCACCTTAATCCATTATCCAGCAGCCTAGTGTGGATTACACTTATCAACCCAAACTCATCTACCGACATTTGAGGTGTAACCGAAGACCCAAATTCAACTATTAAGCAGTGTCTGTGTGCTCTTGGGCTTGCTGCTTAATTTCTTTTGTAGCACAGTAAAATGGTGATGATAATGGAACCTACTTAAGTTCTGGTAAAATAATCCTAGTTCTGATGTTAAATAAAAATGTTAATACAGTACCAAGCCATGGGGAATTATTCTGTCTGTAGTTCTTCACTTACTGGATTGGTTGGCAAACCATTCTGTTTCTTTTCTAGGACTATTCTCTAATAATTACATAACAATTCAATTTTCTAAAGATTCAGTTTAATTGTGGAAACTCATATAAGGTTTGAATATATTTATTCTTACCAAAGAACTCTGATAATTTAGTCAAGTATTTGTGCCAATAATGTGGGAAACTGAAGACATTAGTCTAACAAAATGGGAATAACAGAAAGATTAAAAAAAATAAAAACCATATAAAGTTAAAATAAGAGCTATAACAGCAATATTAATTGAAAATAAAGATTTGAATGTACCGAAGACTAAATAATGATTTGACATATAGCTAAGATGCTTTCTTTTTTTTAAATTGAAGTACAGTTGATTTACAATGTTGTGTTAATTTCTGCTGTACAGCAAAGTGATTTAGTTACACATACATACATATATACATACATTCTTTCTGATATTCTTTTCCACTATGGTTTATCTCAGGATATTGAATATACTTCCCTGGGTGGGATACTTTATAAAAGGTTTAATATGACCATAAACCTACAGAATGGCTCTCAAACATAAAGAAAAACCCAAACAGGTCACACGATTTTCTATAGATGGTTTAAAAAGTTAATAGTACAAAGTATCCAAAATTTTATTTGAGACATAAATAATAAACTAATTCAATTTAAAAATTCTGAATAAAATCAAATATTTTCAAGTAGTTCAGTGGTATAAGGACAAATTTTAAAAATCCTCCTTTTAGGCCAATAATAATGATTAACACCAATTTATTAAACTAAGAATATTTAAAAAACAAATTCTGTGCTGGGTTATTTGCTAGTATGAAAGGACCCATAGAGAAGTAAATGCTTCAGGGAGGTGAGGGTAATCAACCAGACTTGATCCCAGTTTTCCCTTTTGGGAGATTTTAACTATACACCCACAAAAAATTTCTGCTTTGTGTATTCAGTGAAGTAATTTTTTAAAAATTGAAGTACTGTATAGTTGATTTACAATATTGTGTTAGTTGCAGGTGTGCAGCAAAGTGATTCAGTTACACACACACACGTGTGTGTATATATATATATATATTCTTTTCCACTATAGGTTATTACAAGATATTGAATATAGTTCCCTGTGCTATACAGTAAGTCCTTGTTGTTATCTATTTTATATATGGTAGCGTGTATCTGTTGATCCCAAACTCCTAATTTATCCCTCCCTCCCCTGCTTCCCCTTTGGTAATCATAAGCTTGTTTTCTGTGTCTGTGAGTCTGTCTGTTTTGTAAATAAGTTCATTTGTATCATTTTTTTAAGATTCCACATATAAATGATATCATTTGATATTTGCCTTTCTCTGACTTACTTCACTTACTATGGTAATCTCTAGGTCCATCCATGTTGCTGCAAATGGCAATATTTCATTCTTTTTTATGGCCGAGTAATATTCTATTATGCATGCGTGTGCGTGCGCGCGCGCACACACACACACACACACACACACACCATCTTCTTTATCCATTCCTCTGCTGATGGACACTTAGGTTGCCTCCATGTCTTGGCTATTGCAAACAGTGCTGCTATGAACATTGGGGGGCATGTATCTTTTCGAATTAGAGTTTTTGTCTTTTCCGGATATATGCCCAGGAGTGGAATTGAGTTTTTTGTGTTTTTTTTCTTTTTTTTAAAACAAATCTCCATACCGTTTTCCATAGTGGCTTTACCAATTTACATTCCTACCAACAGTGTAGGAGGGTTCCCTTTTCTCCACATCCTGGAGAGGCAATTCTTGAATTTGAGCTATGTAAAAAGTCAGAACTGAAACAATCTAAATGTCCATCAACAGGGCAGCGTTAAGAGTAAGCCATTGTTAAAAAGTGGTATTTTCAAAGAAATGATGCCAAGAGAAAGGGTTCAAAATCATACATACAGTTGTTTTATAGCTATGACTTTAAGGCTGAAAGACATATTCAAAGAGAAAAGAGAAAAGATATACCAAATTGCTAACATCAGTTGTCTTACTGTATGTAGTAAGAGTATTGGGGATTTTTTCTTCTTACTCTGTTTTTCCCTGAATTTCCTTAAAGTTATGTTTTGCTTTCATGACAGAAAAACTAATTTAAAAAAAATCCCTTTAAAATGACATAACTTCTAGACTATGAAAAGCAGCTGTCAAAATAGTCCACTGTGAAGAAGGAGAGTGGGTAGGGGTGTAGACAACACAAAACTGGCCACGTGCTAATGATCGTGAGTGATGGGCACATAGGGGCTCACTAAACTATTCCCTCTACTTTCATATCGTTTATAATTTAAAAACTAAGTTTAAAAAGCAATAGCTACTGGGCTTCCCTGGTGGCACAGTGGTTGAGAGTCCACCTGCCAATGCAGGGGACATGGGTTCGTGCCCCGGTCCGGGAAGATCCTACATGCCGCGGAGCGGCTAGGTCCGTGAGCCATGGCCGCTGAGCCTGTGCGTCTGGAGCCTGCGCTCCACAACAGTGAGAGGCTCGCATACTGCAAAGAAAAAAGAAAAAAAAAAAAAAAAAAAAAAGCAATAGCTACTTCCCTATTGCTTCTGAGAAGCTGCTGTGGTTTCAGTCTGAAATCCATAGATCTGAGTAGTACTGGCTGGTAACAAAGTTACTAATTCTGTCTACTACAAACAGTATTAAACAGGAATTTCACCACAGTTGAAAATACAGCTGGGACTTCCCTGGCAGTCCAGTGGCTAAGACTCTGCACGTCCATTGCAGGGGGTGTGGGCTCAATTCCTGGTCAGGGAACTAAGATTCTGCTGTCGTGGACAAAAAACAAACAAAAAATTTCAGCTGACCCTTAAACAACTGGGGGGAGTTAGGGGCACTGACCATCCGAGCAGTTGAAAATTCCAGTGTAATTTTAGTCAGCCTTCCAAATCTACGGGTCTGTATCCACGGTTCAACCAACCATGGATCATGTAGTACCATAGTTCAGGCTAGGTGAAAAAATCCACGTATAACTGGACCCATGCAGTTTAAACCCATGTTGTTCAAGGGAAAACTGTATAACTGAATTAGGAGACATGAGCAAATGGATTCATATCACATTAAATAAACCAAATTAACAAAAATAAAATTTCTTAATTCTCCTGGCATGTTATAGCGTTTTAGAATCAAGTTAGAAATATAGAACAGTTAGCCTTTTGACTTCCCTGGTGGTGCAGTTGGTTAAGAATCCACCTGCCAATGCAGGGGACGATCCCTGGCCAGGGAAGATCCCACGTGCCGTGGAGCAACTAAGCCCTGGCACCACAACTACTGAGCCTGGGCTCTAGAGCCCGTGAGCCACAACTACTGAAGCTCACACGCCTAAAGCCCGTGCTCTGCAACAAGAGAAGCCACTGCAATGAGAAGTCTGCACACAGCAACGAAGAGTAGCCCCCGCTCACCGCAAGTAGAGAAAGCCTGCATGCAGCAATGAAGACCCAACACAGCCAAAAAAACCCCCAAAAAACAAGAACAGTTAGGCTTTGTTTTAGTACCCTAAAGAATAACTGGGTTTATGAAGGCAAAGCTAGGGTTTTCCTTTGTTGTAAACAAATTTAATATGCAGAATTTTAGACTGGTAGCCTAGAAAAATTGAGGTCCTCCCCAATATTTATTTTCTATAAACCAAAGTCCTGGTATTTCAGATTGTTAAAGTAGAGCTACCCAAAGGAACTGCAAACAGGTAAAGAAAATCTTATTCAAAAGAGGGGCCAAGACAGCAGGCGCATGGAAAGATGCTCAGCATCACTAATTATTAGGAAAACGAAAATCAAACCAATAATGAGATATCCCCTCACATCAGAATAGGTACTGTCAAAAAGGTGAGAAATAAGCGTTGGCAAGGATGTGGAGAAAAGGGAACCCTCATACACTGTTGGTGCGAATGTAAATTGGTGCAGCCACTATGGAGGTTCCACAAAAAGTTAATAGAACCACCATATGATAAAGCTATCCTACTTCTGGGTATTTATCAAAAGAATATGAAAGCACTAATTTGAAAAGATATAAGCACCCCTATGTTTACTGCAGCATTATTTACAATAGCCAACACATGGAAACAACCTAAGCGTCCATAAATGAATAGATAAAGATGTGGTTACATATATACAATGGAATACTACTTAGCCATAAAAGAAATAATGTCATTTGCAGCAACATGGACGGACCTAGAGATTATCATACTAAGTGAAAGTAAGTCAGACAGAGAAAGACAGCTATTGTATGATAGTGCTTATATGTGGAATCTAAAAAAAAGGGTACAAATGAACTTATCTACAAAACAGAAATGGAGTTACAGATGTAGAGAACAAACTTATGGTTACCAGGGGGTAAGGTGGGGGAGGGATAAGATTGGAATTGACATATACACACTACTATATATAAAATTGGTAACTAATAAGGACCTACTGTATAGCACAGGGAACTCTACTCAATACTCTGTAATGGCCTATATGGGAAAAGAATCTAAAAAAGAGGGGATATATGTTTATGTATAACAGATTTACTTTGCTGTACATCTGAAACTAACACAACACTGTAAATCAACTGTACTCCAATAAAAAATTTTTAAAATGGAGACGTGGTATATATATAAACAATGGAATACTACTCAGCCATAGAAAAAGATGAGATCTTGCCATCTGGGACAATGTGGATGGACCTCGAGGGTATTACATTAAATGAAATAAGTCAGACAAAGAAAGACAAATACCATATGATTTCACTCATATGTGGAGTATAAGAAATAAAAACAAAGTAAGTGAACAAACCAAACATGCAGCTACAGAGAGAGAGTGGTGGTTACCAGAGGGGAAGGGGTGGTGGGGCAGGGGGCAGGGTGAAATGGGTGAAGGGGATCAGCTGTATGATGACACATGGAAACTGAAGTTTTGGCGATGAGCACGCTATACTGTTTAGAGAATGCTGTGCACATGAAATTTATATAATGTTATAAGCCAATGTTACTTCAATTAAGAAAAAAGACAAAAAGATGGGCCAATACGGTTCAGCTTATTAAAGGTCTTTGAAACATAAAAACTGAGACATTCCCATTATTATGCAAAATGTCCTTTACAGATTTTATGAAATAGGTAACTGGTTTGCAACATTACATCAATTTACATATAATTATATGGCCCATCTTTTGGTCAGTGGTTGCCTCTGTTCTTGGAACTCAGTATAGATGAAGTTGTAGCAGGCCATTTTAAAGATGCTCTCTTTTACAAGGCCATAAATAGCCTTTCTCTTCTCCACTCTCTCTTTGTCCTATTCTGGGAAAAAGAACATTCATTCTATTCAATCTTAAAATCCTGACAAAGTTAAGGGGACAAAATACAAGGACATAATGGTATCATTATATCATAATGGAACAATGATAATTTAAGCTTAGGGCTTAAATGCCTACTATGTAGCTAATTTCTTGTCATTATCAATTAACGGAGAGGGTATTTTTATCCAAGTTTTGAAGTTTTCTAGCCAACTCGTAAACAGGTATCAATAAGAATGACCAAACAAAAGAGGTATCTCTCTGAATCCAAGAAGCAACTATAGGTTGTATGTAGTCCTAACCAGTAATCCTCTATCACTGGGGGGGCCTCGAATGGAAACAAGCAAAAAAACCAAAACCTGCAAAAAAATATCTAGCAGGTAAATATGGCACAATAGTATTCAAGTATTAGATAGGTGTAAAATCTCTAAGATCCCTTTAAAAACTGATTTTCTAACTACAATCTAACTACAACCTTAGTTCTTTTATTTGCTGTTACAGAATTAAATTCGAACCTCATTCCAAATTTTTCTTAAAGACTGCCATAATTATAGTTATTAGAACATCAAAACATGAGAATACTAATTTAATCTGCCATGTCAGTATGTAAAATACAGATTTTAATTTTATTATTTAAGTCCATGGGAATAATAGGTTAAATCATATATTAAGGTTAATTTCAAGGACTATTTTGTAAATTGAAGAGTAACTTTTTTCGTATATTGACAAAGCCAGCAACATTCTAGACCATTACAAATATATTATACTTAACTCTTTTCTGGAAATTGGAACTGCAGATATTGACTTGATCAAGTATTCTGGAGGAAGATCCAACACTCTTGAAAGCTAAAAATCAAAAAGAACAAACAGCACAAGATTGTTAATATATTTGTTCCAGATTCAATAGAACGCTACTCAACAATTGAAAAAAAATATTGAGACACAACACAAATGAGCTACAAATGCACTATGCAATGTGATAAAAGCCAGACTCAAAAGGCTATATAATGTATGATTCAGTTTATTTGACATTCCGGAAAACCCAAAACTGTAAGGATAAAGATTAGATCAGTGGTTGCCAGGGGTTGAAGATGAGAAAAGGGTTTGACCATAAACTGGCAAATAGAACTGTTTACCAAAAAGGATGAATTTTATATTTATAAATTTTAAAAACTTTTTATTTATTTATTTGTTTATTTTTTACAAAAAGAGAAGGGATGAACTGCTGGGACCAAAGATAATTTTCCTTTTAATTCATTCATAAAATCTTTTTGTGTTAGGCACTGTTTTAGGAGTTGGGGATACAGCAGTGAATAAAAGAAAAAAAATCTCATGCTATTTAAATAAACAAGCAAACAAATACATAATGGGGGGAAAATCTGACCCCCATCCTCTATCAAAAGTTTATTCACTTGTTTGTTTGTTTATTTATTTATTTATGGCTGCGTTGGGTCTTCGTTGCTGTGCGCAGGCTTTCTCTAGTTGCAGTGACCAGGGGCTACTCCTTGGTGCGTGGGCTTCTCATTGCGGAGCATGGGTTCTAGGCACGCAGGCTTCAGCAGTTGTGGCATGTGGGCTCAGTAGTTGTGGCTTGCAGACTCTAGAGCCCAGGCTCAGTAGTTGTGACTCTCAGGCTTAGTTTCTCCGTGGCATGTGGGATCTTCCCGGACCAGGGCTCGAACCCGTGTCCCCTGCATTGGCAGGTGGATTCTTAACCACTGCACCACCAGGAAAGTCCCTACTCGTATTTTTGAAAAGCTCACTGAATGACTGTAATGCACAGTCATAGTTGTGAACTACTGCCTTCATCAGGAACTCAAATTATGCCTAATTTTTCTTTGAAACAATCCTATGACTTTCATACTATTATAGCCTTCATTTCATGAATGATGAAACTGAAGTACAGAGAATTTATGTAACTTGCTTAGGTGGAAAAGCTGGGATGTAAACACAAGCTATCTATAACCAGAACCTACCTTCAACCCCTATGTCATATCGATACCCTTTCAACAAAAAATGCATGAAAACGAAACAGTGAAAATAGCAGTACAGCCATAATGAATTTAAAACTGTCTTCATCTTTCTTGCCCACTTCCTCAATCCTTATGCAGCCTCTGCAATGGACAAGTCATGGCTGGTGAGAGAGAAGGGAAAGGGAGTAATGGGGTAAATAGGAAAAGTAAAGAATGTAAGAAGAAGCAATCTTAATCTTCCTCAGAGGGTAAGTGTTCAGAAGGGATGGAATAAAACTAAAGTCACTATCTCCATTATTAGTAATAATATTTACCCTATTATCAAAAGAAATCATTTGCTGAATTTCATTAACGTAAAAAAAAGGTCAAAACTTGCAGACCAGGAGCTGTCATTTACCTTTAAGATACTCTGTATATTTCTGCTGATCAAGTATATGTTGATTTTTTAAATCTCAGAGTACAGTCTTTATTTTTAAATTCTAGCCTTTAGGAACTGAATTACTGTATCCTTTACAAAAAAAGGCTTTTTTTCCTTAAGATACTTTCCCAGAAGTGGATAAATACTTCCAAAGCACTTACAGAATAAAGGCTGTAACTGTTCATGTTTATATCACAAAATGTTCCTGCCCAAAACAGATACATCAGTAATAAAGATTCTATTATAATTTCTCTTAAAAAAATTCAAATTCCAGTTCCACTTTTACTGTCTATGAGCCCTTGGGAAAGTCATTTTACATCAACAAGCTTAAGTTTTCACATTTGAAAAATGGGGATAATAAATCTATTAATAATAAACTAGGGCTCTTGTGAGGACTAACAAAATTGTGTCACATAATAAGCATGTAATAAATATTATTTCCTTCTTCCTTTAAAAGGTTTTATTTTGGGAGACTTCCCTGGCGGTCCAGTGGTTAAGACTCTGCATTTCCATTGCAGGGGGCACGGGTTCAATCCCTGGTCAGGGAAATAAGATCCCGCACTTTGGACATAATGTCTTTCAAACTTACCCATAACCTTCTCCTTATAAGACCTTCTGCCTATCTTAGATATAACTAAACTCTACTGGAAAAAAAAAAAAAAAGGAACGTCGTTCACCATCCAGTTACACATGGATTAAGTCATTAGCCACTGCAGTTTCTGACCAATAATGAACCCTGAGAGGAGTTCAGGGCAAAAAACAGGATGAGGCACACTGTACTGTGGAAAAACAGGCCCCTTAGATAGTTCTATGTATATCTCAGGAAGAATTTTAATAACCAGATTCTTGCATCTTCCCATATCTAGAAAAGCACCAAAATCATTAACAGAGATATCTGTTCCTTGTGACTAGCTGTCATCTTTTACTGAGATGTAAGCCTGACTGCACATATTCCCCACCCAACAATCATGATTAAACTGGCTTCTCCCCCTACCTCTTCGGAGTTTACTTAGAGCTACTGAGTGGCTGTCTCCCAGGATATAGTCATCAGTAAGGTCCCTGAATAAAGCTGAAACTGACAACTCACACCTCTTACATTGTGCATTTTTTCCAACAAAGGCCAATTTTTAAATCTTTATCTCACAAATAAGTTGTGAACTTTGGAATGTAAAAATATTACCTAGGACCAACACAAAAAATTCTCTGATACAAACTAAACACTACTTAAAGTTTATTTCTTCTACCATACCTCATTTGCTCCAAAAGAGCTCTGAGGGGGTTTAAACCATAAAAAATAAAATGGAGGTATGAAATTGTGCCAGCAAACTCAAGCTAAAGATAATCAGGCTTCTTGGCAACCAAGGTGCAAAGGGAATCTACACAGCACTTTTTACCTCGTAAGAGATAAAGCAAGTCAGTAGGAACAAAGTTTTCCTAAAAGTAAATTCTAAGACCAAGTTATATACACATGAAGATGTGAAGACCAAAATAGAAAATACCTTCAATAGTAATTTTACAAAGGCACAGAAACATTCTTATATGATGTAAATTAAAAAAACCAAGAAGAAAGGGACTGGGGAGAAAGGAGGAATGGGGAGTAACTGTTTAATAAGGACAGTTTCAGTTTGGCAAGATGAAAATATTCTGGAGATGGTTGGTGGTGATGGTTGCATAACAATGTGAATGTACTTAATGCCACTGAACTGTACATTTTAAAATGGTTAAGATGGTAAACTTTATATTAGAGAAACGCAAATCAAAAATAAAATGAGGTATCATCTCACACTGGTCAGAATGGCTATCATTAAAAACTCTACAAATAAATCCTGGAGAGGATGTGAAGAAAAGGGAAGCTTCCTACACTGTTGGTGGGAATGTAAGTTGGTACAGCCACTATGAAGAACAGTGTGGGGCTTCCCTGGTGGTGCAGTGGTTGGGAGTCTGCCTGCCGATGCAGGGGACACGGGTTCGTGCCCCGGTCCGGGAAGATCCCACATGCCGCAGAGCGGCTGGGCCCGTGAGCCATGGCCGCTGAGCCTGCGCATCCGGAGCCTGTGCTCCGCAATGGGAGAGGCCACAACAGTGAGAGGCCCGCGTACCGCAAAAACAAACAGACAAACAAAAAAACAGTGTGGAGGTTCCTCAGAAAACTAAAAATAGAACTACCATATGATCCAGCAATCCCCCTCCTGGGCACAGATCCGGAAAAGATGAAAACCCTAATTTGAAAAGATACACGCATCCCAATGTTCACTGCAGCACTAATCACAGTAGCCAAGACATGGAAGCAACCTAAATGTCCATCGACAGATCAACAGACAAAGAAGATGTTACATATATTCAAGGGGATACCATTCAGGCATTAAAAAGAACAAAGTAATGCCATTTGCAGCAACGTGGATGCAACTAGAGATTATCATACTAAGTGAGTAAGTCAGAAAGAGAAAGACAAATACCATATGATATCACTTATATGTGGAATCTAAAAACATGACAAAAATGAACCTATCTACAAAACAGAAACAGACTCACACACATAGAGGACAGAGTTGTGGTTGCCAAGGGGGAGAGGTTTGGGGAGGGATGGAGTGGGAGGCTGGGGTTAGCAGATGTAAGCTATTATATATGGAATGGATAAACAAGGTCCTACTGTACAGCACAGGGAACTATATTCAGTATCCTGTGACAAACCATAATGGAAAATATAGAAAAAGTATATATATGTATAAATGAATCACTTTGCTGTATAGCAGAAATTAACAGATCATAAATCAACTATACTTCAATAAGACAACCATAAAAAAAGATGTTAAGTTTTATGTTATGTGTATTTTCCCACATTTAAAAACAAAACCCAAAAAGACTTTGGGATTAAGTAGTAGAAAGAAGTCTTCTTTACATAATCTCTCATTTCCTACCCATTATCAAATTAAAATGAAAAGGAAGGAAGAACGGAGAGGAGAAAGAAAGGAAGGTAGGTCACAGGCTGGTTGGTTCTCCAGCAAAAAATACACATGATAGGCATAGCCCAAAGTTATAAACTTCAAAAGTGGTAACCAAGCAAAGATACACCAGACTCTGAGAAGAAATGGGGCAGCCCTGTTTGGCAAGGCTCCTAAGCTGAATTAACTATTCTCATTAATACCCAAATCTGGAGAGAAAACACTGAATGAATTCCATTATTTTTTTCATCTATGACTGAGAGATGCTACAGAACTGCGGGAAAGAATGAGGAAAAGAGAAGTGATTTCCAGCACAAGTGAAGCTTCTAGGGCAGAATCTGAGGGCCTCCTCAATGGAAACACAACACATTCCCCAATTACAGGGAGTAAATCCTGATATTGTGCTGCCTGGGCAGGAAGAATCAGAGGAGGAACTTTTATAGGAAGATGGGAAAATATCAGAACTAGCCAGCAAAAATATGCCAAGTCAGAACTCAGGAGTAACGTGTACAGGTCACCACGACCTCCTGGAGAGACAAAAGAGGAGTGGAAAGCTGCAGAGTTTATATTTTTGTAATCACAAAAGTGAGGTGAGCCAAGAACAATTCTGAAATGGAGAGTGAAGAAGTCCCCCACACAATGCGGAAGCAAATATAAAGTCTGGGCAGAGCTGTCAAGCACTGGTAAGTGAAAAAGAACAGGCATCAAAAACAGACAAACAAACTGAAAGAGACAGAGATACGGAGAGGGAGGGGCAGGGACTGAAAGAAAAAGAATGAAAGGAATGTGGCATACAGGACATCAAAGAACTCTAGAAGAAAAATATAACAATACATTCTTCATAAGGGCTTCCAGATTTGTGAATAAGCAAGAACTGAAAGATGGAAAAACAACAGAGTGAGATAAAAAAGGAGTCTAAAGATTAAATAAATTGATGATCAAACATTTATTATAG
This sequence comes from Phocoena sinus, assembly GCF_008692025.1. Classification (NCBI taxonomy): domain Eukaryota; kingdom Metazoa; phylum Chordata; class Mammalia; order Artiodactyla; family Phocoenidae; genus Phocoena; species Phocoena sinus. The sequence goes on along the minus strand of NC_045774.1, from coordinate 69,290,433 downwards.
AACTATTAATTAGGAAACACAAAGGAAGAGTGTACTCAGAATTGAAAATAAAAGTATAACACATAAGGGCTAAGATAATCAGATAATACAGATTTTGAAAAACATAGGGGCTTCCCTGGTGGCGCAGTGGTTGAGAGTCCGCCTGCTGATGCAGGGGACACGGGTTTGTGCCCGGGTCTGGGAAGATCCCACATACCGCGAAGCGGCTGGGCCGGTGAGCCATGGCCGCTGAGCCTGCGCGTCCGGAGCCTGTGCTCCGCAATGGGAGAGGCCACAACAGTGAGAGGCCCGTGTACCACAAAAAAAACAGCAACAAAAAAAACACACACAAAAAAAACCCCATAAAGAGATCAAATAAAACTGGGTACAAGATAATCCAACTTTAGGATAACTGGTGCCCCTAAAATACAAAAAGAGCAGCAGCAAAGAGCAAGCAGACAGGAAGACAGGTACACTGGTTCTCCAGCAGCATTAAGGACAGAGAGACAAAGCACAAAGCCACACTCTTCACAAAGTGATAGGCAAGAAAAGATACAAAAGATTCTCAAGCAGAATGGAGCACCCTTATTTTAGCAAGGCTCCTACCTTAGTCTTATTTCCCAGAAGCCATCAAGATGAATGAATAAAACTCAAGAAAAATAAAAGTATTCATAGATATATATCTTGGATCCCCCAAAAGCAGGGCCTGGGAAAAGGACTGTGTGCAGGTAGTTTATCTGGGAAGTGACTGCGAGGGCAGAAGTGATATACTGGGGAGAGTGAGAGAGGAGAAAAAGTAAATACAAGATTGTGCTATCAAGTTCACTGCTATAGGCAATAGGGCCTTAATTTCTATCATACTTTTCAAGAGGGATACACAATGTATATCAAAGTGTCTATCCAAAAATAGGGAACAGGCGCTTCTATCCCCCAGTGACTGAGGGGTGTCCTTGAGGGTGTTCACTCCACCACGCTTGAGCCAAGTATGGGTTGGTAGCAGGCTTTTTGACAGCGTGAAGTGCTGTTAACAGTAAGTGAATGGAAGCACATGTGAAACTGTTCACTTAAGTGGCAGCTAGAACCAGGTGTGACCAAGGTGATAGGAGATTGGGCATAATAGCCAATAAAAGGGAAATCGTCCCTGAAATTAAGAACGAAGTCTGAATTGTTGTATATGACTGCAATGGCACACCACTCAGCAGTAAAATGAAAGAACTGGACCTCTGTGCACCATTATGGATAAACCTTTTTTAAAATTTGAAGGAAACAAACAAAAAAAACCCCAAGTTGCAGAAGGATAATTACAGTTTGATTCCCACTTATATAAAATTTAGTAACTTGAAAAAGAATACTATTTAGGGATACATTCCTAGGTAGTAAGTCACATGCACAGGCATGATAAACAAAACCTCATATGTGAGGAAAGAGTTTGCATCCAGGGATGGGTACCCAGGATATTTTAATAGTGTTTGTAATAGTTTATTGCTCAAGCAGGGTGAAGGGTACATGGATACTAACAGTATTCTTCTCCATGATTAAATATCCCCCCCACAAAAAAAAGGGAAACAAATGGAATCTATAGATCAAAATAAATGACTATGTCAGGAAAACATAATACAGAAAATTCAACAGAGACACATCCTGGTCAAGTCGCTAAATTTCAAAAATAAAGCACCCAATCAAGAAAACTCCAGAGATGAAATAAATGTACTTTACTTTGTAGCCATGTTACCTAATCACAAAGATCATGATCTGGTTAAAGTAAATAATTTAGCAATGATATTGTATAGGGCAAAATTCATCTACTAGAGAAGCTGCAAACTGATCTGCTTATTTCACTTGCTCTGTTCTTTCCTTAATTTGAATTAGTTGCCAACATATGAAAATTGGAAAAAAATTAAAATAACATTAGATTGTTATATGACATTTGCATCTGTAGTATCAGACTTTGGAAAATCAAAAATCAGAAGTAAACAATCTGGTGTTATTGCTTTATTTCTAAAAGGAAGATTTTTAATATTATTTCTAAATTTATTATTTTCATATTATTTCTAAACATGCTAATATTCTAGTTATTAACCCTCCTTTTGATATGTCTAGGATTATTTTATCCGAGAAATCATAATTTCTTAAAAAAACAAAAGTTAAAAAACCCTTCTTGAAAAATCTACTCATAAAGAAATCCAGACAATTAAGCCATGTATCAGGAAAAGGATTGGTGGTAAGCAATGTATCCAATTCAAAATAAAGTGAATAAGAGACAAGTCATGCAAATACCATTAATAAACAGACTAAGTGTTACAAACTTTGAGAAAGTTACTGAAACAAATTAGGAAAGGTAGAGGAAAGTTATACCAACTATAAGAGTGCTAATGTTCTCTTCTTTCATGGCAAGGGTTGATACTGCCTAAATCTGAAACATCAAGATGTTTAAAAATTTATAATTAACATACAATATTATATTAGTTTCAGGTGTACAACACAGTGATGCATGAAATGATCACCAAAATAAGTGCAGTTACCATCTGTCAACATACAAAGTTACAGTGTTATTGACTATATTCCTCATGTGTATGTTAACATCCCATAACAACGTATTTTACAGCTGTAAGTTTGTACCTCTTAATTCCCTTTACCTATTTTGTCCAACCCCCCACCCACTCCCTTCTGGTAAAAACCAGTCTGTTCTCTGTATCTAGGAGTCTCTGAAACATCAAGATTTTAAAAAATAAGCTCCAAATTGTGATGTTCTTCATAATCTCTTAACTGTAGAGGACTCGTTTAGGAAATTGATCAATAATTCTTTGAATTACACTTTGGATTCTTTTTCTTTCGTTATATTCAAGCTAAACTGTGTTTAATACCTTTTACTTAAAACTGCATTTAGGTTATGAGTACGCGGGGAATCATAATAGTATTATACTTTTAGCAGTTGGACATTTTCCATTATAAAACCTAAAAAAATAAAAGCTTGTTACTAAAAAAAAAAAGCTTGTTACAATACAGTCCAATTTTTATAAAAAGCATATCTATTCTGTCTTCCCATCTTCCTTCTTTTTTCTGCCTGTATATCTGCAAAGAAATGTATCTAAAATAGAGGTCAATGTTAGGGATAACTTTATTTTTTAAATTCTATGTACTGTAATTCTTTACAATAAGCAGGTATTATTTTTGCAAAAATGAGAAAGATTTTTTTTCTTTACCAAAGCACAACTTTATAAAAGTATCTACTGTTAAGGAATTCCTACTGAAAATTAAGCAGTATGGTTCAGATATATAGCTTTCTGTTTATTTAACTTCATGTGGGGCTATTGGGCCACACCCTGCAGGCCTGCAAGCCTTGTTGGATGCCCAGCCTGGCGACCGAAGAAAGAGCCCAGAGACAGCTACAGAGACACTACTGATTTATCGGATAGAGGATCTTACACGTCTGAAGCAAAAGGTCCTGTAGCAACACCCCGCTGTGTATGGCTGACGGCAGACAGGACATGGCAGCCATCTTCGCTACTTGGGAGAGAACGAGGCTACCATTTATAGGGGGAATTGACGTCAGGTTGGCTCAACAGTTACCAGAAAAACTAGCAGCTGAGGCAGGGGGCAAGCAAGTAGGCGGTTACTGATTAAGCCCCAAGTAGGCGGTTACTGATTAAGCCCTATCATTAAGAGGATTGGGTAGTTATGTGAGTGAAGCAGGGACTGGTCAGCAGGGAATATACAGACAGCAAGGGTACAGCCATCTTGAATGGCCTGATCATACAGGTGCTAAAGCTTTCACCTAGGGTAATGGATAATAATTAGGTCCCCAACACAAGAAAGCCGCTGGGGTGGTGGTGGTGTGGAGAGGGGCTTCAAAATACCCCATCCTCAGAACTCTAACAGATAATATAATGACTAATGAATACTGCATGCATACAATACAAACACAATTCTAAGTACCCTATTTATATTAATTCATTGAACCTTAATGACAAGCCTATAAGGTAGCTAAATAATTTTCCACACTTTACAGATGAAGTACAGTGAACTTACACACCTATCAGAGAAGCTGGATTTAAACCCACGTGTCTTTTGTTCTTAGTCACTATACCAGTGGTTCTCACATTTTGCACATGGGAATGACCCAGGGATCTTTAGAAAACACCGAGGTCTGGCTTCCACATGTAAGTATTCTGTCTAATTAATACAGGGTATGACCTGGGCAACACATCTTAAAAAGTTCTGGGGGTTGATTCTAATGTGAGGTAGAGCGTGGGGACCACTGAACTACACCTTTCTGCTTCCTGGTCATCCCTGGCTAGTGGTTATCAAGCCCGGATGAACACCAAAATCCCCTGATAAGGTTGAGAACTTCAAGGCTCCCACCCCACCCCAACTCAAGGGGCTTGGGCTTAGCTATTTTTTTCAATGCTTCTCGGGTGATTCCAGTCTCAAGTAGACAAAGCTTGAGAAGCACTGCAGAGGGAGACACTAGCTGCCTTCCACTTTAACTATCAGTGCCCAAACTAGTGAGGGATCTTAATTAATTTGAGGAGTATCTTTTAAATGGGGTGGGCACACACACACACACAAAGAAACAAAGAAAAAGGAACCACTGTCAAATGTTAGAGAGCGTGGTTTTTAATTCACCTACAGTCTCACAGGTTCAGAACTATTCTGGAAATAATAGGACTTGTCTCTGAGACTGAACTTAGTGTTTTCTCTGATGAAAATGTGACCTATGAGTTTCCTTAGCTACAGATTTCTTTTTTTCCCCCTTTAGCTAAAGGTGTTTCTCCTGGCGTTGGGCTTCATCTAGGGCTACCACAGGTGAAACAAGAGCCTATTGATAACTATCTACTTGAGGCCTCAGATTAGTGAAAGAAAAAATTTTTACAGAATATGCTAAAAGTTTACTCAGTTGAAAATAAAATAAGAAAAGAAGACTAAGGTTCAAAACTTTAGAGCTAAAAACAGAGGAATAAAATCCACAAAACAGGGGACTTCCCTGGTGGTACAGTGGTTAAGAATCTGCCTGCCAATGCAGGGGACACAGTTCAATCCCTGGTCCAGGGCGATCCCACATGCCGCGGAGCAACTAAGCCCATGCACCACAACTACTGAGCCTGCACTCTAGAGCCCACAAGCCACAACTAACGAACCTGCATGCTACAACTAACGAAGCCCACGTGCCTAGAGCCCGTGGCTCCACAACGAGAAGCCACTGCAATGAGAAGCCCACGCACCGCAAGGAAGAGTAGCCCCCGCTCGCTGCAACTAGAGAAAGCCCGCATGCAGCAACACACTCAAAAATAAATAAATAAAACTTATATTTAAAAAAAAACCCCAAAAACATTAATCACAGTCCTTGAGAAATAAACTAAATAACTTCCAACTGAATGAAGAGGAAATCTGAGGTTGAAAGCAGAAGCACTTCTTTTTTATTTATTTATTTATTTTTTGCGGTACGCGGACCTCTCACTGTTGTGGCCTCTCCCGTTGCGGAGCACAGGCTCTGGACGCGCAGGCTCAGCGGCCATGGCTCACGGGCCTAGTGGCTCCGCGGCATGTGGGATCTTCCCGGACCGGGGCACGAACCCGTGTCCCCTGCATCGGCAAGCGGACTCTCAACCACTGCGCCACCAGGGAAGCCCCAGAAGCACTTCTTAAAGGGAGTATCAAAAGTGAAAATATACATATGCCAGATGTGGTTTGGGAACCTAAGACCAGAAATTCTCATGTATAATAATGACTAATATGTATTGAGTGCTCACAATGTACCAGGTACAATTCTGCCTTGGATTTGGCAACCTGAAGTCAAAGATTCTAATGTAACAGAATCTTTGGCTTCTAGGGTACCCAGCATGAGCGAGCCACTAATTAATCAGCTTGTGGGCAGTTCTCAACCATTTCTTCCCCTGGCACACAGGCACACATAAGTCTTACGCTTAGTACTCAGGTACTGAACACAAAGCCAAAAAATATCCTATCAGTCTGGCTCTAGATAGGCTCTAAATTCATTTAGGAGCTAAGCTTGCCAGGTTCAAGATCAAAATCTCCAATAACCACATAAAAACCCTAATTTTGCAGATGAAAAAGAGATCCTTATGCTTTAGTAACCAAACATGTAGGTGGCAGAACTGATATCTTATGAAAATTAATTCTGTATTTTATAACAGTCTACAAGGCAATGAGTTTTAAAATTCTTGAAAGATTATCAATCACTCTTCCAGATCTTAAATTACTTAAACTGTCAATTACCACTGGTTATTCCTCAGTTCTGACTCTCTAATATAACCAGGTCAGCTGTGGATGTTTGCCACCAAGAGCCAATGCACGAGTACTCCCACATCTGAAGAGATAGTCTTCAGGTCTGAATTAGCTCAAAGACTCAAGGAGTCAGCAAACGAGGTATCAACGGAAACTTCGGGGTTCAGAAAAGAACTTCCCAAATGATTTGATGGGCAAGTCATTCGCAATTATTTATAATGAAAGAAATTTAGCATGGCTCTTACAGAACTTGTGGTCTGAAGCAGAACTGAATGCTAGTGGGCCTGTGAGAATAGGTTAGAAGCAAAGCACACACCTAGATAATTCAGTCAGTTACTGTAGCTCATCTGAATGTGGATGAGTAATCTGCCCAATGTAACCAGTTCTAAACTGAAATACTTATGTTGGGAAGATATTTCAGCTTAGGACTGGATGACAACAACTGGACAAGTTTAACTGCTCCTTGAGGTTACACCTGAGATCTGACAACAAAACACCTCAGCAGTCAAGGAGGCCTCTCCTCTATTCACAGTTAGCAGTGTATCTCCTCTATCAAGTTACGTAGATATAAATTAATAAGGAGGGGAGCTTAAGGCCCTTAAAAATCTAACAATTACATAACAACGAAATGCAGTTTGTGAGCTTATACTGGAGAAAAAGGCTGTTGAAAAACATCAACAAAACTAGAATGGATTGTAAATTAGATAAAAGTGAATCAGTGTGACTACCCAAAGCAATCTACAGTTTCAGGGCAATCCCTATCAAACCACCAATGGCATTTTTCACAGAACTAGAACAAAAAATTGCAGTTTGTATGGAAACACAAAAGACCCCGAATGGCCAAAACAATCTTGAGAAAGAAAAACAGAGCTGGAGGAATCAGACTACTGGACTTCAGACTATACTACAAAGCTACAGTAATCAAGACAGTATGATACTGGCACAAAAACAGAAATAGAGATCAATGGAACAGGATAGAAAGCCCAGAGATAAACCCACGCACATATGGTCACCTTATCTTTGATAAAGGAGGCAAGAGTATACAATGGAGAAAAGACAGCGTCTTCAATAAGTGGTGCTGGGAAAACTGGACAGGTACATGTAAAAGAATGAAATTAGAACATTCCCTAACGCCATACACAAAAATAAACTCCAAATGGATTAAAGACCTAAATGTAAGGCCAGACACTATAAAATTCTTAGAGGAAAACATAGGAAGAACACTCTATGACATAAATCACAGCAAGATCCTTTTTGACCCACCTCCTAGAGAAATGGAAATAAAAACAAAAATAAACAAATGGGACCTAATGAAACTTAAAAACTTTTGCACAGCAAAGGAAACCATAAACGAGACAGAAAGACAACCCTCAGAATGGGAGAAAATATTTGCAAATGAAGCAACTGACAAAGGATTAATCTCCAAAACTTACAAGCAGCTCATGCAGCTCAATATCAAAAAAACAAACAAACAAATACAAAAATGGGCAGAAGACCTAAACAGACATTTCTCCAAAGAAGATATACAGATTGCCAACAAACACATGAAAAGATGCTCAACATCACTAATCATTAGAGAAGTGCAAATCAAAACTACAATGAGGTATCACCTCACATCAGTCAGAATGGCCATCCTCAAAAAATCTACAAACAATAAATGCTGGAGAGGGTGTGGAGAAAAAGGAACCCTCTTGCACTGTTGGTGGGAATGTAAATTGATACAGCCACTATGGAGAGCAGTATGGAGGTTCCTTAAAAAACTAAAAATAGAACTACCATACAACCCAGCAATCCCACTACTGGGCATATACACTGAGAAAACCATAATTCAAAGAGTCATGTACCACAATGTTCATTGCAGCTTTATTTACCATAGCCAGGACATGGAAACAACCTAAGTGTCCATCGACAGATGAATGAAGAAAGAAGATGTGGCACATATATACAATGGAATATTACTCAGCCATAAAAAGAAACGAAATTGAGTTATTTGTAGTGAGGTGGATGGACCTAGAGTCTGTCATACAGAGTGAAGTAAGTCAGAAAGAGAAAAACGAATACCGTATGCTAACACATATATATAGAATCTAAAAAAAAAGGTTCTGATGAACCTAGGGGCAGGACAGGAATAAAGACACAGACGTAGAGAATGGACTTGAGGACAGAGGGAGGGGGAAGGGTAAGCTAGGAAGAAGTGAGAGAGTAGTACTGACATATATACACTACCAAATGTAAAAACAGATAGCTAGTGGGAAGCAACTGCATAGCACAGAGAGATCAGCTGGGTGCTCTGCGACCACCTAGAGGGGTGGGATAAGGAGGGTGGGAGGGAGACGCAAGACGGAGGGGATATGGGGATATACGGATATATGTATGCATATAGCTGATTCACTTTGTTATACAGCAGCAACTAACAAAACACTATAAAGCAATTATAGTCCAATAAGGATGTTAAAAAAAAGACAAAAAAAAAGTGTATCAGTGTGATATGAATCTAGTAGCTGTATTGTGGTTATATAAGGTAAGCCTTGTTCTTAGGAAGTAAACAATTAGGCATTAGGAGGTTACGGAGCATGATTTATGAAACCCACCCTCAAATGATACAGGAAAACAGATTATACAGATATAGAGAGAAAGATGAAGCAAATGTGGTAAAATGTTAATTGGTGAATCTGGATAAGGGTATATGGAGTTCCTTTGTACTACTCTCATGACTTTTCTCTAAGTTTGAAAATACTTCAAAATTAAAAGGAATTAAAATCAACCAGCTGAATTTATTCTAAACTTAACATCAAAACCTAAATGAAAAGGAAGTGAGAAAGGGAAACAAATCTACACTCTGTCATTATGTTTCTGAGCCAGAAATAGTGCTGAATATTTTACAAAAGTCATTCTACAGAATCCAAAGAATTTCGATTTTGAGTCAGACAGTTGGGTTGGTTAATCACTGAACTCCACAATTTTGTAGCTCTGTGACTTTAGATTATTCTTTTCATCTTCTTGAGTCTCAGGGTCCTCCTCTATAAAATGGAGATAATGCTACCAAGAGCACAAGATGATTCAGATGATTAAGTGAGATGATAATATCAAGTACTGCACATCTTATCTGCATAGCACTGTGCTAAGGGTTGGGAGAGAAATCTCTAAGGGACTCTTAAGTTTCTGCGTGTCTTGTAAGCAAAGCCCAAACTGCTCTTTGTTCTGGACTATCTTTCCAAGGAGGTTTATATAACAAACAGCTTTGTGAGACAGAAATAGTGTCCCACAACAGAACAAAGGGGAACATGCCTGCTGCCATTATAAAGGTCTCAGGGTCCTCTCCTATATAACACACACACTGCCTGTGCAGGTATCATCTGACCCTCTTCACCGTGCCCTGTGGGAAGAAGAGAAGCTTGGGGAACCCACACAAGAAAATGTTGATACTCTGGCTACTACTTTTGCTGGGAATAATAAAATAATAAAAGCCTTTTATTTCGCCCAGGGCTCTCATATTTTCTGCCACCATCCATGAACTATGGCTGACTAACTTGTGGGGTAAAATCACAAACCCCTCACAGTTCTCGACACTAAGCACTTTCTGTTAATATTACCTCATTAAACCTGATCAATAGCCCTGTAAAGTTCAGCAAAACGCTGCATGGTACCAGTAAGGTATTCCACAAATAGTTACTATTATCTTCTTCATTATCATCATCATCATTAATCTTTGCAATAATCCTGTAAACGAGAAATCAATACCATCATCTGATAGCTGATGGGTTAATTAAAAGCTGCCAAGAGTAAGTCAGTCACATTCGTGAAGGGGCTGGAATTTGAATTCTTTCTACCATGTCATCACAGCTTTAAAATTATGAACTCATTTGGTGAAGCTGCAAGCTTTATATTATATCCCAACAGCTATGTTTCAGGCACTTCGCTGATCTGGGGAAATAACAGTGAATAAAATATGCTCTCTGTCTTTGTGAAGCTTATAGAGGAAATATACACCAAAACAAGTAACACAAGACCAAATAATCATTAACTCTTAGAAGTGTTATGACAGAAGCAAACAAGGGACTGAGATAGAGGATAACTGGAGGACATAGTTTCCAAACTATAGGTTGTCAGTTGGGAAAAAATTCAGTGAGTCCCAACCAGCATTTTTTGGAAAAATGAAGCAGCACAGAATAGAAAAGAATGCACACACGTTATAAAGTATTGTTTTGTGAAACTTCCATCTGGCATAGGAAGTCATGGTATAAAATCATTTCCTTTAGGCACAGGGAATAATCTATGCAATGGGAATGTAATGGCAATGTTAAGAACTTGCTATGTTGGAAAACCAGAAAATTAGTGTGGCTAGCATCCTACAGAAAGAAGGGATAGAGTGGCATGAATTGAGGTGGGAAAGAAAGACGTTAAGGTTCTGGCAGTGAGTTTGTGTAGTTTTAAACAGATAAGTGATATGACTTGATTTACATTCTAGAAGTCACTTTTGTTGCTATAAGGAGAATGGATTGAAGGGCAAGAAAGGAAACAGAAAGACCCATCAGAATGCTGGTGTAAGCAGCTGAAGTAGGTGATAATGGTAGCTTGGCTTGGGGTGTGGGAATGAAGGGACAGCAGCGATGGCAAAGAGTGAATGAATTCAAGGTGTTACTCTGAAGACAGAATCAGTAGAACTTGCTGAAGTGAGCATCAGAGGTATACTCTAAACAGTCAGTCACACCCAAATATTGTGGTTCCATGCACATGCCATGCTCTACCATGTCAGCATCTATGCACATGCTCTTCTTGAAATACCCTATCCCCACCAAGCTCTAACTCTACTCACTCTACTCACTCTACAACTCTACATCCTCTCCTCAGGACTGAGCCCCAACACAGCCTTCTCTGACACTAAGAAGCTGTCTTCTCCATATTCCCTTAGCACTTCACAAACGCTTCTAACACACTGGTTACAGACTGCACTGAAATTACCTGTTTATACAGCTGTTTCTCAAGTTACCCTGGAGCCATGCCAGGGCAGAAGGCATATTCCATTCACTTTCAACCTGGGGACTGACAGTGCTTAGAAAACTTTAGACTCAAAGAACCAGAGAAATAGCAACATAAAAAGAACCAGAGAAATGGCAACATAAAAAAATCCCAGCTTTGCTGGTTTTGAAGATGGAAAAATGAGGCCGTGAGCCAGTGTAGGAGTGGCTAAGATGACTGAGTAGGAAGACCCTGAACTCACCTCCTCCCAGGGGCACACCAAAATTACAACTATTTACAGAGTAACTATTGATGACAAAGACGCAAAGACTAGCAGAAAATGTCTTCTTACAATTAAAGACATAAAGAAGGAACCACAACTAGATGGGTAGGAGGGGTGGAGAACAGTATAGTCAAGACCCATACCCCGAGATGGGCAACCCACAAAAAGGAGGAAAATTACAACAGCAGAGGTTCTCCCAAAGGAGCCAGGGGTCTGAGCCCCACATGAGGCTCCCCATCCTGGAGGTTCTACACAAGGAAGACAGGTCTCAGAACATTTGGCTTTGAAGGGTAGTGGGGCTTACTTTCAGGAGAGCCAGAGGGCTATAACAAACAGACTCCGCTTTTAAAGGGCACACACAAAATCTCAAACACTCTGAGACCTGGCAGAAGCAGTAATTTGAAAGGAGCAAAAATAAATAAATGAGCCTATGTCAAACTAAAAAAATTTTGCACAGCAAAGGAAACTACCAACAAAATGAAAAAGCCCACCTACTGAATGGGAGAAGATACTTGCAAATATACATCTGACAAGGGGTTAACAACCAAAATATACAAAAAACTAATAAAACTCAACATCAGAAAAAAAACCCAACCTACCCCAAAACCCCCCAAAAAACCAACAACCCAATTAAAAAGTGGGTAGAGGACCTGAACATTTTCCCAAGATATACAGATGGCCAACTGGCACATGAAAAGATGCTCAACATCACTAATCATCAGGCACATGCAGATCCAAACAATGAGGTATCAATTCACACCTGTCAGAATGGCTATTATCAAAAGACAACAAATAAAAAGTGTTGGTGAGGATGTGTATAAAAGGGAACCCTTGTGCACTAATGTTGGGAATGTAAATTGGTGAAGCCACTATGTAAAACAGTTTGGAGATTTCTCAAAAATTTAAAAATAGAACTACCATACAATCTATGAATTCCACTTCTAGGTATATATCCAAAGAAAATAAAACACTAATTCAAAAAGATATACGCACCCCTGTGTTCATTATAGCATTACTTACTATAGTCAAGGTATGGAAGCAATGTCAGTGCCCATCAATAGATGTATGGATAAAGAAGATGTGGTGTAGGTATACCATGGACTATTATTCAGCTATAAAAAAAAAAAGAAAAGGACTCTTACCATTCGCTACGACATGGATGGATCTAGAGGATATTATGCTATGTAATATAGTCACACAGAAAAAGGGAAATACAAATGAACAACCATAACCAAACAGGAACAGTTATAGCTACAGAGAACAATTGGTTGCTGGTGGGGAAGTGCTGGAGGGAGGAGAGAAACAGGTGAAGGAGATTAAAAAAAACCTATAGATTCATTAATCAAAATTTGCTGAATGAATGTACCCTTTCGTGTAATACATTCCTTCACTCCTAAACTGGGTAAGGACCCTCATTCACAGAGCTACGTATTGCACATATTTTTATTTTATTTATTTTTATCCTTGTTTCAGATCATCTTTTTTTAATTAATTAATTTTGGGGGCTGAATTGGGTCTTTGTTGCTGTGCACGGGCTTTCTCTAGTTGCGGTGAGCAGAGGCTACTCTTTGTTGCTGTGCGCAGGCTTCTCATTGCAGTGGCTTCTCTTGTGGAGCACGGGCTCTAGGCGCGTGGGCTTCAGTAGTTGTGGAGTGCAGGCTCAGCAGTTGTGGCTCATGGGCTCTAGAGTGCAAGCTCAGCAGTTGTGGTGCACAGGTCTAGTTGCTTTTTGGCATGTGGGATCTTCCTGGACCAGGGCTCGAACCCATGTCCCCTGCATTGGCAGGCAGATTCTTAACCACTGTACCACCAGAGAAGTCCCAGATCATCTCTTGATGACCTTTTGTTTGGGGAAATATACCTTTACTTGGTTTGTGTTGTCAGACAACTCTATTACATTCTGTTTAATGATCAGATCGTACTCCTTGCCTTCACAAACTAAACAGTATAGTGTATAAGAAGAAGCTGATTTTGAAGTTAGACAGATCTCTGTTCATAAACCAACTCTTCGATTTATTGACCAGGAGATGTGGGTAGCTTATTTAATCTCTCTAGATCTCAATTTGCTCAACTGTATCATAAGGTTAATATTTCTGTTTTAGGCTTGTCCCAGGGCTTAAATGTGAACGTGAAGTAATTAGCACAAATATACTCAATACACATGAATTCCTGTTTCTCCGACGTGCTTTCTTTACAAGGAAGAATATAGCCTTCGCAAAACTAAACACAAATTGCTTCTGGTCATGGCACCATCTTGACCTAAGGGCTTCGAATGGAAGCCACCTCACACACACAAAGCTTGGACACTGAGGTCTAAAACTACCTACGCTGGACATAGTTTACTGTCCACATTAACATGACTTTATTATTCCTTTGTCTTAATTAGCATAATTTTACTCTTCTGGGAGACTCCTGCCCAGACAAATAGCTAGATTGTTCACTATAGGAACTTCCTGAAAAATCTATCAATTCTGCAATATAAAGAAAGCATCAACAGTTCATGTCCTAAGAGTCCTTGCTCTTTCCATCAATCTTTTTTTTTTTGGGCACTGTGCGGCATGTGGGATTCTCAGTTCCCTGACCAGGGATCGAACCCGTGCCCCCTGCAGTGGAAGTGGTGAGCCCTAACCACTGGACCGCCAGGGAAGTCCCCCATCAATCTTAAAACTGTTAAGATCAGTATCCAATCCTCATCAAGCCATCTCCTCCACTTTCCTGTCCTCACCCTCTGCCACTGAAAGACCAGCCTTAAACCATACTTCAAATGCCTTCCTAGCGAGAGACACTACCAAAGCTCTGTTGCATTAGTCCAGTAAGCCATGAACCCAGCTTTTTGTTATCAAATGGTCCATTGTTGATACTTGGGAAGCTGGCACTGGACAGGGCAGTACTGCTGCAGCAAAAATAGAAATGAAGTTTTCCCTCTCCTGAGAACAAGGAAAATAAAGGGAACAGTGAACAGGCTAGAGAAGAAACATAACCTGGCCTGAAAGAGTTAATCACTCCTAGTTTTTTTTTTTTTTTTTTTTAACTGTTACTAATCTCTTGTATCTGTTAACTAGATTTGTACTTCACAAAGCTAACCTATTACTCTTTAACAGCACAGATGTGAATTACATCCTGGACTCCCTTGTAGCAGATCACCCTTGTAGCATTTACATTTCAGAAAAGAGGTCACAGGCCTATAACCCAGAGACAAATGGACCCAATTATGGGGCTGCCTGACGCCAGCTGTGACTATTTTGAAATAATGCAGGAAGAAGAAGAATGCAGGACCTTGACTACTTTGATCCTTATCTTATACCCCGGACTGCTGCGAGCCCCACATATAAAATCTTCTCCGATTCCCGAAGGAGAGGGGGACAAAGTTCTTGAGGCGCTAGCCTGCTGCGTTTTCCCTTCTGCCTGGCAGAAAAATAAAGCCATCTCTCTCTTCCTCCAAAATCTCTGTCTCCGTATTTCTGTTCGGTGTCGGCGCACAGGGAAGCCGATATTTCGGCAACAGTACATCTCCAAGCATAAAGTCAAGACGGAAGGATTTCCAGAAATACTGCAAAAATGAACTAAATGAAATACATATTATATGCCAGACAAAGTATGTCCACTAATGTGTCCATTAAAAGGAAATGGGTTTGTCAAAACTACAACAGAAAGTTTTGTTGAAAAACTGCATAGTTGGCCGACGCGTTTTAAAAATTATTTCTGATTAAATCTAATGTTCCAGTGTTTTATTCCCATCCTCATTACAGAGTTATTCAAATACTGAAACCGAGTCCCCCTAAAACCGAGTCCCTCTGCCGAGTTTATGATTAACCTCTCTATCCAAAACGTTATTCCCTTTCTTGTCTAACACCTGTTCCCCTCAAGACTGAGAAGTATCAAAGAAAAGGGGGGATTGAAACCGAGCAGGACCCCGCGGGGCCCCTCCCAGGTACAAAAGACTTTGTTTCCTTGTTTCTCATTGGTAGGGAAAAGGCTTAGCCCCCTAGACCTTCCCCGAGTTCCAAAGTGCAGATTCAAACAGTTACTCATCAGAAAAGTGAGGGCATACAGAAACAAAGGAAAAACAGTAAAACAACAGAGCAGCGAAAAAGCGGAATCCTAGTTCCCCCTCAGGGCATACACATAACAATATACTGTATCTTAGAGTTCTTCTACTGGAACTAAGGCCCCAACCCAGGTGAAGGATGGTAACTACTAGCTAAGAAACCAGACTGGTCAGAACCTAGGGAATGAGAAGTTGATCTTTTCTGACCCTAGTGACTTCTACTAAAGCCTGTACTCTCAACCTTTGCCCCAATTCTATATTGAATTCACCTCTGCTCGAGCCCCTTCATGAATTTGCACATACCTTGAGCTTAATTACGTCCTCAATTTTGCCATCTGGGAAGATACTGCTTCGGGAAATATCCCCCCTCGCCCGTCCCCCTCCCCTTCTCCTTACTTGGTGCAAGTAATAAATCCTTCCTTCTCCAGATCTTTGGTTTGGTTGTGTCTTTTGCCCCCACGCTCACCAAGAGGCAAACCCAGTTTTCCGGTAACAATAGGCCTCAGATTCAAGAAAAACAGGGTCTCATGTTATCTTTCGAGTTACCAAAAATAATGCTAGGACAGGCAGCGAAAATGACTGGAAGAGAAATGACCAGTTTTTAAACTAGATCCTTTCAAATGAAAATTCAGATCCATCATCAACTGCACTAAGCGTATGGAGCACTAATTTCTAAAGGGTCTAATCATGGCCCACTGACTTGCCACCCAGGTAAAGCACACTGAGCTGTCAGGCGGTAAGCCGTGAGGGAAGCAACATGTGCCTCTCAAGGTTTACTTTTCACTCTGAGAAACTGATCTGGGCCGCAAGCTCGACTCTCGACTGGGTTTGCCTCGGCGGCTCAAGCAGCTCCAAAAAGGGGGAAGGAGGCAGCAGAAACAAAAACAGGGTATCCGCGGAACCCGCCCTCCCGATGACTGGGGACTGGCCCGTAGCGGAGTTCGGGGCTTGGGGGCCCCCTTTATGCCAGTTTCCGGGCTCGTACCTGACAGGCGATAGACCTGCGGAAGCCGCACGCCATTTTTGTCGCCACGAAGCTGGTCCCAGCTGGATGGTGTTGAGTTTCGCCCCGCCCTCCTCTTCACGCCCCGCCTCCGAGCGCCGGAAGCCCGCCCCGGAAGGTACTGCCAGCCAATCAAGGAGCCGCGTGGCCCACCACTAACCTTTGCCCCGCTGCCGCGAGGGAGCGCGGGAAATCCCGGGTGCGTCTGGAATTTCGCAGGTGGCGAGGACCATGGCCACCTCTTCGGTGTCCAAGGTATGTGGGGGCGGGCGCCCACTGGGACTCCACAGCCGCCTCATTCCCTCATGAAGAAGGGATGAAGCGGAGGTTACGTAGACCTCGTTGTACCGGCTCGAGGGGAGGGGATGGCGGTCCTAGCTGAGGCGTCTTTGCTCCACGTCCAGTGGAGGCCAGCTTTACTTGGGGAGCGAAAACGCCGATCTGCCTTAGTGTTCTTTCTGCCTCGGAGAAATTTTAAGTTCTGGTTTGTGGAGGTCGGATGCCCCGAGGATGTGTCCCAGTCTCCCCTCCTTTTTCCTTTTCACGTATATTTATTGTGAGCCAAAGGCTCTGTTAGGTACCGAGATACAAGTGGTAAACAAAATAAACACAGATATTTCCATCATTACCGAAAATTCTATTAGACAGTGCTGTTACAGACCAAGTAATATATATAAGACCTTTAGTAATACTAGGAGTACGGCCGGAAACCCCTGAAAGTTTAGCTATCTGATAAAGCTGAGAATGCAGATAAGTTGCAAAGACATTTGTCCCTGTGTTGAAACAGTAAATTAATGAAGAAGGCTCTACCATGGATTTAATTTTGATTAAAATTACATTAAAATAAAATGATGAGACTCAGTGCCTTCCAAGACTACATATCCTGGAGGAACTACGAGCCATAGGATTTAAGCGTACTGAAGACTGACCGACTGTGATGTTAGGTGCAAATGCCAGAAGAGCTTAACTGCTAGTATTTTTTTTTTTTTTTTTTTGCGGTACGCGGGCCTCTCACTGCTGTGGCCTCTCCTGTTGCGGAGCACAGGCTCAGTGGCCATGGCTCACGGCCCCAGCCGCTCCGCATAACTGCTAGTATTTTTTATGAGGGATAGTACTGTTTTTGTTTTGTCCTGGTTATAAAGTTCCATAGGTTTTCAGTGGTCTGTCCCCTAATCCTTTTTTTGCATAAGCCTTTCTTATTTTTGTGTATCTTGCAGAATTGTGAGAGATTTGTTTTTTTTGTTTCTTTTTTTTTCAGGAAAACATTTATGACAGAAATGCTTGTATTGAGATGATGATGGAGACCTTACATAAATAAGAATTTTTAAGGATTATTTCTTTGGTTCATGGAACTGTCAGCTTCCTTTTTTTTCCCCTATCTAAACTTTCCTTGTCATATTTTTTGGCTATTGGTTCTCCTCCTAATTTCTAACATCTCCAACACCATCACTTGATCAGTAGTGAAAAGTGGATAACGATATTACTCCTGTTGCCATACATCGGGATCCATTCCCAGCACTCTTCATGTCTCACACCTTTATAGCTCCTTTTCCTGCTCCTGAATTACAGGTGGCTATAGAAAGGAGGCAGTGACAAGCTTGTCATAGCACCAAATGATTTTTCTAAAAAAATTTGTGTGTTTTAAATAGTTCCGTTAGTTGCATATATAAGAATGTAAGGCACAATTCTTATTTTGGACCCTGTAATCCAATGGCCAGTTTATATTTGTACAGCAGTCTTTAGGTCTATCCTGAGATGACTTTTTTTTTTTAAGCTATATTTCTTTGATTCTTTCATTTTCCATAGAAATGGGATTCTAAGAAGCTGTCCATGATGTACGGCTTTAGAATTGGTAGAACAAATGTGGGACCAGCAGCTTACGGCCTGTGTATCACTAGTCAGATAATAACATGAGACTAAATGTAGCTAGGAAATTACCAGAAAAATTATTTGGCAAGCATTGGTCCATTATGTATACTGATTGCCTAACGTATGTGTTAACATTATCCTAAACATTGGGGAAACAATTATGAATTAAATGCAGTCTGTACTCTGAAGGTGCTCACAAGCTACTTGGGGAGGCACTTCCCTGGCGGTTTAGTGGTTAAGACTCCACGCTTCCACTGCAGGGGGCACGGGTTCGATCCCTGGTCGGGCAACATGTACCACACACACAAAAAAAAGATGATAAAAAATATATATATATAAACTACTTGGAGAGACAGCTCCATAAATAACTATCATGCATAGTAAGGGTGACTTAAAGCGAAATAAAGATATTCAAGTACTGTGAGATATTAGGGGAAAGAATAATTCTGACTAGAGAATTGGAGAAGGTTTCCCAAAGCAGGTGAGTTTGAGTTGAACTTTAATGGACAAATGAATAAGAATTTATCTGATGAAGAAAGGTGTGTAAGGTGAATCAATAGCCAAAACTGTCTGTGTCCTGTCAAGGTCCTAGATACTTGGAATTTAATTCAATAATAAATACTTCTTTTGAGGTGAGAGGGCATCAGTATTTTTAATCATCTTGATTTTCATTTAATAATGTATAGTACTAATGTTCTTCCTTCACTAGGTTTTATAAAAATGAAAAATGGAACCTTTCTGGGTTTAAATTTCATCGGCTTTTATTTTCTTTGTCTCTTAGATTAGGTCCCAAAGAGCAAAATCAAAGATGAGCTTCCCATGGGAAGGAGGAGAAAGAAGTGGTTAGTCCCCTTGTTGTTTCAGAATTTTCCTTCTGTAATTCAGATTAAAGAAAGATGATTTCTTAGCACTTTAAAGAAACGCCTTGGGGCTTCCCTGGTGGCGCAGTGGTTGAGAGTCCGCCTGACGATGTAGGGAACCCAGGAACATGGGTTCGTGCCCCGGTCTGGGAAGATCCCACATGCTGCGGGGCGGCTAGGCCCGTGAGCCATGGCCGCTGAGCCTGCGCATCCAGAGCCTGTGCTCCGCAACGGGGGAGGCCACAACAGTGAGAGGCCCGCATACCGCAAAAAAAATAAATAAATAAACGCCTTAAAAAGAAAAAAATCTGCTTGTCCATAAAGTACGAGGTTAATCAGATTTGTCTGCTTCTTGGCTGCTTTGACTTTATGCTTTTTTTCTCTCTTTCTTTTTTATAGGGTTGCTTTGTGTTTAAGCCAGACTTCAAGAAGAGAAAGATCTCTGTGCCAATAGGTAAGATGTCTTAATATCAGATTTGTTAGTTTTCCTCCCCTAAGTCTTGAACCAATCTAACTCTCATTGAATTAGTAATTCTGCTGTCTAAGCTTGCCTTACTCACCATGTTGATATAGCAGTAATGTTCCAAGGCATAGGACAGAGCGATAAGGGGCACTCCCCAGGGCTCTAATCTAAAAGGGAATCCAAATGTACCATCAAAAGGCAATTCGAAATTTCCTTCAAAAGGTATGTCACCATTCTTTAAAAGAGAGATTGTCTTAAAAATCTCAGTGATTTCTTGGGATGAGGTAGGGAGTATTGACTGCAGAAGGGCAGAGGGACCTTTTGTTTTTTTGGCTGCATTGGGTCTTAGTTGAGGCGTGTGGGATCTTTTGTTGTGGTGCGAGTTCTTCGTTGTGGCACACGGGCTTCTCTCTAGTCGTGTCGTGTGGGTTTTCTCTCTCTAGTTGTGGCTCTGGGTTTTCTCTCTCTAGTTGTGGCGCGCGGGCTCCAGAGTGCGTGAGCTCTGTAGTTTGTGGCATGTGGGCTCTCTTGTTGAGGCGTGCAGGCTCAGTAGTTGTGGCGCGCGGGCTTAGTTGCTCCGTGGCACGTGAGAATCTTAGTTCCCCGACCAGGGATTGAACCCGTGTCCCCTGCATTGGAAGGCAGATTCTTTACCACTGGACCACCAAGGAGGTCCCAAGAGGGACTTTTGGAGTGATGGGAATGTTCTGTAGACAGAGGATGGTTATGTGAGTATATACCTTTGTTAGGACATATCAAACTGTTAAAATGGGCATATTTTATTATTTGTAAGTTATACTGCAGTAAAATTAAATTATTAAAAAAATATTGTCTTTACGTTCTTTACTTATCTTCAGATGTCTGTTTAGTGATCAAGTTAAGAAGACTTGACTACTTCAAACAAATCAAGATGTTATTATCAGTCAGAAAATGTTTATTGTACTGTTTCTCAATGGGGCCTGCAGATTAGAATCACTTGGGGAACTTTTAAAAAAAAACTGATATATTGTTTTTTTGGTATAATTGTAGATTCACATGCAGTTGTAAGAAAGAGTGTAGAGAGTAGAGAGTACCCTTGAACCGTCACCCAGTTATCCCCAGTGATAATGTATTGCATGACTATAGTACAGTATCATAACTAGCATACTGACAGTGGGATAATCCATCGACCTTATTCCGATTTCAACTTGGAGAGTTTCTTAAAAACACCAATGCCCAAACCGCAGCCCAGACCAACTGAATCAGTATCTTTGGGAATGGGACCCAGGTGTTGGTATTTTTTTAAAAGCTCCTCTCAGGCATGTTGAGTATTTACACTCACTGTTCAGCACTGTGAAGATTAATTCGGATGGAAAAATTATGATGTGCAATTAAGCATATTCATTCACACTCATTTTTTAATTTTGAATTAAAAAAGAAAAACTGGACTATACTATTGTTTGACTAAGGAGATAAACAGCTCCAATATATAGAATTGGATTTTTCTAAATCATCTCATGATGTAGACCTTTAAGGTGTTAATCCTTCAATTTGAGACCAGCTAGGTAAAGTACCTGTGCTCAGGGAGCAAATAATAAAATAATGGTCCATATTGAGGGCAATAGAGGGTAGAAACTATGATTTAAAATAAGGATGCAGTTTCTCATTAACAGGAGAATAAACAGTGGTGTTGAACTTTACACTCATAGATTTAGTCTCAAAAAAACCTGAAGCTTTCTATATTCCTTGCCCTCCTCACCTCCCCAAATAAAAAGTGACAGTGATGGACTTGGAAATAGTGAACGAAGAAGAGCTACATTATAAATTATTTTGTTTTTAAGTGATTGACTTATCAACATATTTCTTTAATGTTGGAGATTGCTAAACTTAACTAGAAATAGTTCATTTTCAGAGAAAAATTCAAGACTTGTTCCCCTGTTATCCATGAAGGATACATAGCATGAAATGACATCTGATATCATGAGCAATGTCATTATAACTAATAAAAGCACTAACATTTATTGAGTGTTTTTAATGTGCCAGAATATTTTAAGCACTTTGTATGTGTTAAACTATGAAGAAAGTATTATTATTATCTCCATTAAAGTATATCAGGATATTTAGATGTAGAAAGAACTTTCTCAGTAATAGTGCTAGCAAGTGGCAGAGCTGGGATTTGAAACCAAGCTGTCTGATCCCAGAGCCTAAGGTCTAACCACTACCTAATAGTATTTCTCATAATTCAAGGCAAGTTTTTGCTTAGAACTCTTTGTATTGAATTTCAGCTATAATTTATTAAGATTTGTGAGTCAATGACAATTAGAAGGAAAGTTCCTTAACATGGAAGAGAATTTCTGTTCCAAACTATCAGTTAACATTAAAACTTGTTGGGAGGACACTAGCAGCATCTCAGTGAAATCAGGAAAAAATTGTTAATTTTTAACTTTTTGTTTAAAAAATAGTGTACTTTCACAATTATTATTTAATACCATGAAAGTTCTAGCTGTTGCAATAAAATACCTAGCAGTAAACAACAAGAAATATGAAGGAAAGTAGGAAACTATAAGGCATGTAAAGTATTTGATTATAAAAAAAGACACCTGTAGTGTTTTGGGATGTGGCTTTTTTGAAACGTATTTAAGAATGTCATTTCTCCCCAAATCAATCTACAGATTTTATTTTATCCAGTCAAACACCAGAGTAATTAATTTTGAGAAATGACAAATTTAATTTGGGAAAATGTCTTAAATTTTTTAAAATTATTTTATTTATTTATTTATTTAGGTCTGTGTTGGGTCTTCGCTGTTGCGCATGGGCTTTCTCTAGTTGCAGCGAGCAGGGGCTACTCTTTGTTGTGGTGCGCGGGCTTCTCATTGTGGTGGCTTCTCTTGTTGCGGAGCACGGGCTCTAGGTGCGTGGGCTTCAGTAGTTGTGACATGTGGGCTCAGCGGTTGTGGCGTATGGGCTTAGTTGCTCCGCGGCATGTGGGATCTTCCCGGACCAGGGCTCGAACCTGTGTCCCCTGCATTGGCAGGTTCATTCTTAACCACTGGGCCATCAGGGAAGCCCTTAAATTTTTTTGAAAGAGAATAATGTTTGGTGGCGCTGGGAGGAAGCTCTGGATCTGTTGGATGTTAGGATGCACTTCAAAGCTCTAACAGTTACAGGAGTTCAGGACTGCCATGGGAGTAGAACTGGATTCAGTAGAACAAAAGAAGTTCAAAAACAGTTTCAAGTGCATATGTAAGTATTCAGACAATAAGGGCATCTGACATGGGTGGGAGAAAGGATGGATTATCCAATAAGTGCATCTCTTTCAAACTGAAAGTTATAACCCAAGTGTGCATCATGAAATCAGTTTAGTGGATCTTGATAGTTTTAAAAAACAGAAGAGAAAACATTTGCTGTCACATGATAACGAGAAGTATTGTTTTATGGGACTTCTGTTTTTGTTTTTTGTAGATTCACGTGTATTGGATTATGACGTAAAATGTGTTCCTTAATGTGGATCATGGTTTAAAGTTTGAAAACCATTGCAATAAATAGTGTGTTGATAAATGGCTAATCATTTAGAGGAAGCCATTCAAGAAGGTTATAAAATACAGACTAAATAAAAGGCTGCACTAAGCTATTTCAGCTAAGCTAAGAATAGTAGTAATAAGAATCATTTAATAAAGGAGAGTTCAAAGCAAATATGTGAAGCAAAGTATACAGAGCCTTAGCATAAGAGCAGATAATGAAAATACATTAATATTAAATGTATATACCTCAAACCAAAACCATTAAGAAGTTCAAAAGTAAATGATAGAAATACAGTCGAAAAATTAAAAAGATTTTTAAACTTACAAATACCATTAATATAGTAAAAATATAAGATATATAAATAAAATTAAATATAAAGGATATTGAATGTCACCTATCCCCAAACTTGTAAAAAAAAATTCAACCCATCACTTACTTTGCACAGAGATTTTCTATTATTATGTAAAAAAGAAACTGACTTATTTCCTTCTGTGTTTTTAGAGGACTATTTTAATAAAGGGAAAAATGAATCTGAGGACAGTAAGCTTCGCTTTGAAACTTACCAGTTGATATGGCAGCAGATGAAATCTGAAACTGAGGTGAATACTTTTTTTTAATAGCTTAACATTTCCTTAATATCATAAATCTCATATTTGTTCCTTCCCATTTTCCTTTCTACCAGTTTATAAGAGTGTGATGAAATATAGGTAATCTTGGTTAAGCGTAATCTGTATATCCTAAAAAACATTAAAAACCCTTATGTTTCAATTATTAAGCATAGCTTCAGGTATTGGAACATACGTTTATAATTATCGCTGCTAACGCACAGGCCCTTTACATATCCTCACAGCTTTCAAATGGTGGCACTCCTTTAATTATCCATTCAGTTACACGAGTAAGAAATCAAGCTATTTGTAAACCACTTCATTCCCTCATCCTCATATTCAGTTACCATGTTCTTTATATTTCAGCCCTGAAAAGTTTCTCTGCTGTAGCAGATTTGTAGATGTAGGGCCAACATTTTGAGGGAACTTGTTTTGTTCGACCAACACAGGATTGTGTTTCCTGTTTTTTAATGCCTTTGGAGGGTTATGCACTTTCCAGTTTGTTACTCCTTCCCACCACTCTCTACTGCTTTACAGCTGGCGGCTTTGCCCCTTCATGTATTCCTTAGAACGCTTGAAGTAATTTGGGTTTGTGATTTCTAGTTTAGGAAACCTAAATGGTCATAATAGATTGTCATAGTCTCCTCTTAACTGATGTCCCTGCCTCTGATGTCACACCCTTCTGGTCTGTCATTAGTCCCTATGCCACCATTGGCCAAATCCCATCAGGCAGATCCAGGCTACAGGGGTTTTCCAGCCCCACTACCAGTACAGCTCCTCCAGTCCCCTCCAATCTGGCCTTCATAGTACTGCCAGGTGAACCCTTCTTAACCTTGATTTAATCATGCCTCTGCTCCAAATCCCTTTAATGGTTCTCCCCACAGTATAAAATCTAAACCGTTTAACATCAAATATATATTTCCTTGGTACAGTCCCTTGAGTATTTGTCCAGCCTCGTTCCTGGCCACTTCTCATGTTCTTATTCTTAGCTATATCTGTGGTTCCCCAGATGTTTTGTGCTTTCTTCCTTGATTGCCTCCTCCACTCCCCATTCCTTCTTAACTTTCTTTCGTCCACCATCACCTCCTGCATCACCTGCTCTAATTCTTTGGCTCAAATATATCACCTGATCAGCTTAAGGTGGATGATCCTACTCTTTGTTCCTATATTATCATAGCACTCTATGCAATGTATTTCAATTTAATTGTAAGTGTTCTAGCTCATTTTTTTCACTTTTTTTAGGGAAGAGACTCTTTCATTTGTAAGGTGGTTAGTAAATGTTTGTTGAATGAATAAATGAAATTCTTTAAGGAGGGAATTCAAAGCACTGCTCACTGGAGATTTAAGGAAAAACAATTTTTAATTACATCTATCTTATAATTATTTTACATGTGATCTTTGGAATTGAAATCATGACAGTTTCCTTTCCCAAACTTGGAAAGATGTATCAGATTACTGCTAAAAATAATTCATAAAGTTTTGTGGGTTTTTTTGTAGCGACTACAAGAGGAATTAAATAAAAACCTGTTTGACAGTCTAATTGAATTTCTTCAGAAGTCTCATTCTGGGTTCCAGAAGAATTCAAGAGACTGGGGCTGTCAAATAAAACTCAGAGAAATTCCAACTGCTGCTCTTGTTCTAGGTACATATGTGTGTGTTTGTTTTTTGTAATAGTGGTTTTGTTGTTGAGAATAGTGGGAATCACCTGTTCTGATAAACTTGTTTTGTCTTTTTCATTTACAGAATTAAACCAATTAAAGTTTGCATACTTCCAAAACCAATAAAAGTTCCTTATACTGACCATACATCTGTAAATTAAAAGAAATTGATTTAGGGTTAGTTAGTACCCTCCTCACCTTTTTGTCAGAAAAATGAAGGGGAAATATATTTGTGTTACTCTTTCTTCCATAGTTATTTGAATCTGAGATTTGAATTCAGTAATAAAGAAACTACCAGTATGTTGATAGATACAATTTTTATACTTTATCATATCTTCAATGAAATTACTCTGTGACCTTAATTTTATTTCCCTGTGCTTATTTTTTCAATCTTGGATTGTTTTGTAATGTTGTATTAATATTAATGGTGTGAAGGGGGTTTGGATGAACTATATATAAGTTGCTTTCAGATTGTAGATTGTAAACTTTTTACATACTTAAGTATCCATCATTAATATCCCATTTTAACCAAACATCTGGATTGCATGATAATGGAAAAATTTTCTTTGGAATATTAGCAAACTTTCTTCATTCCTTCTGAAAGGAAAGTTGGATTTATTTGGATTCCAAACATACTCCTCGTTGTATTTCCAATTTGTTGTTTATTCAAGGTTTTTATACTAGTGAGCTCTGAGATAAGAAATTAATTCTGTTGTTTAATACTGCCTCTAATACTGTCCAATACCTAAATCTTATTCCTGATATTCAGGACAATACTTCTCAAACCTTAATGATATCTACAGATAACCTCCAGGGGATCTTAGTAAATAGAGATTTTCGTTAATAGGTCTAGGGTGGGGCTGGAAACTGCATATCTAACAGGCTTCCAGGTAATGCCCATATTGCCAATCCCAGGATTCCTCTGAGTAACAAGACTCCAGGGAATGATTTTTATAATGCTGTGGACCAGCTTTTCAGTGCAGCCTGCCACTTAATTTCAAACCCCTTCCATTTATGGATGAGAAACTGAGGCCCAGTGATGGCTGGCTTGTACTGTTGGGTGCTTTGTTTCTCTCCCGCCAGGTTACAGCAATTGGAAGTAGAGTGGGGGAAACACAGTCAAGAGGGAGGGCCTGATAGATTGTTGTGAGAAAACTGTTTAAATCCCTTCTCTGCCTGCTGTCATAAGGAGAAAAGAAGCTAATGGAAATCATAAGTTTCAAAGTCAGTGGTCTGAGGAGAACATTTTTCCAGTTGAAGACATTGTTGATTATCTTATTTTCAATAGGCAAATCCATTGTTTTAAGGAACGTAGTGTTAAATAGCTAATAAAGTCTGTCAGTGAAAGACAAGAGAAGCCAATGTTTTATTAAACTCCCAAATTTGTTCAGTGATGCAGTATCACATTCCTAGACCATAATGCGTGCTAAATACCATTTTGATATCTGTACTCAAAGAATACTTATACAGTTACACAGTTACACATTTTCTGTTTTCAAAAACGTATATATGTCCATTTTAAAATAGCCAGCCTGCATTTTTATTTGTCTCCTAGAAAAAAAATTTGCTTACTGGTGGTCTGGAAGATTCTGAACCTTTTCTTTTCCTTCCAAGCACTTGAAGTTTTTTTTGTTGTTGTTGAATTTTTGAATTTTATTTTATTTTTTTATACAGCAGGTTCTTATTAGTTATCCATTTTATACATATTAGTGTATACATGTCAATCCCAGTCTCCCAGTTCATCCCACCAGCACCCCCTCCCCGCCACTTTCCCCCCTTTGTGCCATACGTTTGTTCTCTGCATCTGTGTCTCTTATTTCTGCCCTGCAAACCGGTTCATCTGTACCATTTTTCTAGGTTCCACATATATGAATTAAAATACGATATTCCAAGCAGTTGAAGTTTTATAGTAGCAAGTCTCAAGCAGTTTCAAGATGTCTGCTGCTGGCACTAAAGCACTTTCTAAGCACCAAAGCACTTTCTAGAAGTCACAGATTGTGACATTAGGGAAGGTATCAGTGAATAGAATTTTTTCCAAAGTAGTGGGGAAATTTCCACTCAACTCTGATACCTGCATGCAGAGCACTAAAACTGATTTGTGGAAATGAGAACCAGGGATTCAGTAAATACTTAAAGGACTTAAAGTTTTAATTTGTTTTTAGACTCTTCCCCTAGTATACACTTACCTTTTGTATTTACTACTAAGATCATTAATAGAATTGCTATTAATGATTGGATTCTTCTCAGTTGTTAAGTCAGGGTCACAGTAAGGCCCTTGTTTTTGAATGATTATTTTAAAGAGCTCTTTATGAATTTGAAATTGCTTTTAAAATGTTTTCAAGGGTCAACTACACATCCCCAGTAGACTTTTTTTTAAAAAGTCGTGCTAAATACCTTTGATAAGTATAGTGTGTGCCTCTATATTTATCTTTTTAATGGAGAACTCTTCATTTATGCAGTATGTTTTCTTAGTTTCTATTATTAATCATGTTTTTAAAATATTTTAACTTATGACATGTTAAATGGCTTTTCTTGTTAAATTATTAATGATAAAAATGATGGTGTAATATTGATTTATTATCCCATAGGTGTGAATGTAACAGATCATGATTTAACATTCAGAAGTCTAACAGAAGTCCTTCAGAATAATGTTACTCCATATGTAGTTTCATTGCAAGCTAAAGATTGCCCAGGTGAAGTATAAATGCTATAACAACCTTGATGAGATGTTACATGTCTCTTCTGTCCGTCCATCTCTCTAGCTTTCTTTATCCTTTTTTATTTGCGGGAGGAGCATGGCACTACATTTTTGGCAGGATGAGGTTTAGTGCCTCTGGCGTAATCTTGACTATTGTAGGACTCTGCCGCTTTAGTTTATTCTGGCCCCACCCCTACCAATCAGCTTCACCTCCAGTAATAGTCCAGACACTCACAAGATGTTTTCTGAACCCAGTAAAATTTTAATAAGTTTAATAAGCTGAGGATCTCTTATTTAGCCCAACAGAGAAGAGACTACATACATAGGCTCATATATACAGCCTCAAATCATCTTATTATCCCACTTTGAAAGGCCACCGTGGTAAAAAGCAGTCCATTGCCAGAGCTAATCTTGGGTATCTGGAGCCATTAAATCATAAAGGATGTGGACACTAATAGAGTAAAATGTACTTAGATTTGGGCTGATACAAGGGCTTTAAGTGCTTATATTTATGTTCATATTCATAAACTGTTTGGAATTAAGTAAAAGCCCTTAGGGCATCTTTGAAAATGACTGTAAGGAAGAATTGTAATCAGTAAAATAGCTTATGTAAATAACACTTTCGATGTCTTCTTAGGGGTCTTAAAAACCTTTTGCTGTCCAGTGTAATTTAAATACATATTATTCTTAATATAATTTATAGTTTTCATGTTTGCACATTTGTTTAGGTAACACTTTTATTACAGACAATATACATAAACTTTGGCCTAGTGTTAGTCTGAATGAATGAAATTAAAATATTAGGGAGAGGATACTAACGAACCTCAATAGTTAATATGTTAAATGTTACATTAGGTTAAGTGTAGAAAAACACATTCTACCCAAATAGTGTAATATACTGTTCAAGAAGTTTCAGGTATTTTAGATGTGTTTTAAGGGGATATGCTTTCTTATGTTTTATGTTCTGCAGATATGAAACATTTTTTGCAAAAGCTGGCCTCACAGTTGATGGACTGCAATGTAGACGTGCAATCCAAAGAGAAAGAAAGTGTTCAGGTCACCCAGAAAAAGATACCTTATTCAATGGATTCTCTTTCTACTTGGTATATGAGTGTCACACAGGTAAATGTAAACTGACAATTTTTTGCCAGGAAATTGGCATATGATTGAAGAGGTCTGGAATTATAGTAAACATAGTAAACATAGTACTGTTTTGTTCTAATAAGGATACGTTTATGTGGCACTTGCTTTTAATTTAACAGAAGCTACTTATTTTTCCTAAGGCTGCTAGAATTTAGAAATTTTCTTTTATCAGTATGTAGCCTAATTCCTGGGAGGTGTTTAGGTTCTTACGAGGCCATTTTATTTGTGGGAGAATGTCATCTAATGACAAAACAGCATCAGGAATTTGTTCTGCTGCAGATTCTATCTCTGTCTTTATCTTTATTGTCTTTATCTTTAACATATTATCTCTTAGGTTCAGTATTTACTTTGGTGCAGTAGAACCATGCTTTCAGTACCCACTGTCGACTTAGTTTGATGAGGAATGGTCATACACACATGCACACATGCACACACGCACACATGCACACACACATATATAATATATATGTAAATCTCCTTTGTTCCATGTTTAGAATTCTTGAGGAATAAATGCTCTGTAAGTAAAGTATGTTTAACAAGCAGATACATAAATAGAAGTCTCATTCTACCATGACAGTCTCTGGTGAAACTAAATAACCTAGATGATTCATGGATAACTGCACCATAAAACCACAGCCTTAGTTTATGATGCTGTGTAGCCAGATAGTATGGGAAAAGTTACTGTGGTGACATTTTCTGCAGAACGTATTTGCTGAAGTCATCATAAGTGAAGTTTATTTTGCTTTATATAGGGACTAAACTGGGTCTAATGCTTACCATAATATCTTAATTTGATCCACAGCTTTAGATTTTTCGAGAAATCAAATACTGCCTGCAATTTAGGTCAGAAATCTTTAAAAAATTGGGATTGGACCAGATGACATTTAAGATGCTTTTCAACTTGAAATTTCATAATAGTAGAGCAGCATGTAGTGTTATTCATTACAGTTTTTAATGAAAAATACTGGTTCTCACTCTAAAGCAAAGCAAAAGATAACATTGTACTAACAGAAAATCAATTTTATAGAAAATACTCTCGTCTCCCCATGCTTGTCCTGTCGTTTTCTCAGATAGCAGAAAATATAAATATTTCATATGAGTTACAGATTTTACTGAACTTTTTTCTTCTTGGTTATTATTCCCATGTCAGACACAGAAAGATTCTGCTAATAACTGTTGAAATGAATTTCTCTTTATTATGTGGGAGAAATAAAAGAAACAATGTTACTGTGAAATATGATGGAAGATATATCAACTTGTGGCATTATAACATTGTTTGGGTAGTAAAGTTTACTTTTAACTCCTTCTTTCCACAATGGCTTAAAAGAAGACTGACGTAAAAATGCCAAGAAAAAAGAGGACTCCTAGCCAATGGCAGTCTCCTCCTGTTGTGCTTATCTTAAAGGATATGGAAAGCTTCACCACAAAAGTACTCCAAGACTTTATAATTATCAGCAGGTAGATGGCATATCTTCTGGCTTTTTTCGCAAAATTCTTCTTATTAAGAAAACATACAACTTTAATCAAAAAGCAACCTTTGGGCTTCCCTGGTGGCGCAGTGGTTGAGAGTCCGCCTGCCGGTGCAGGGGACACGGGTTCGTGCCCCGGTCTGGGAGGATCCCACATGCCGCGGAGCGGCTGGGCCCGTGAGCCATGGCCGCTGGGCCTGCGCGTCCGGAGCCTGTCCTCCGCAACGGGAGAGGCCACAGCAGTGAGAGGCCCGCGTAACGCATAAAAAAAAAAAAAAAAAGCAACCTTTTGCAGAGAAAATGAGTAGCAGTTTAACCCTCATTTTAATGGATTGAAACCAGGATGATTTCAAATTCCTTATAAAATTGAATGTTTGAACACCTCCTATACGATTTTCATTTGCTTTTTGATCCAAAAATGAGAATCAAAAGTTAACCAGTTTTTAATTAGAATGATAAGGCAGTATAAAGTGTAGTTTCTCTCACCAAAGTTGTCTGTTTCTTACTTGCCCACTAGATGGATGAACTACTCCAGGTTGAGATATTTTTGTCATGTCTTATTTTCTGATACCTGTCCACCCTTAGAAGCTCTGAGTTATATATGGCTCTACTGAGCAAGAATGTTTTTTTAAATAACATTATTTTATATGGTATTTCTAATGAGAAACTACTTTTATGATCTTATTGGGTCTTCAAGGAAATCCTGTGAGACTTGGAATTGAAGTAAAAACCCTATGTTTTACAAATTTTATTTATTGTTTATTTTTGGCTGTGTTGGGTCTCTGTTGCAGTGCGCAGGCTTCTCCTTGCAGTGGCTTCTCTTGTTGCGGAGCACGGGCTCTAGGCGCACAGGCTTCAGTAGTTGCAGCACACGGGCTCAGTAGTTGTGGCTCATGGGCTCTAGAGCACAGGCTCGGTAGTTGTGGCTCACGGGCTTAGTTGCTCCGCGGCATGTGGGATCTTCCCAGACCAGGGATCGAACCCGTGTCCCCTGCACTGGCAGGCGGATTCTCAACCAGTGTGCCACCAGGGAAGCCCTAAATAACCCTATTAAAAAACCCACTGACATGCTTTTCCCGTGGTACATTTTTTACAATATAAATTAATTTGGTTTCTTCTGTATGTTAACTTGCTTAATAGTTACGGCTACATTTGCCTAAAGCTGTATTGTGTGATAATCTAATAATAATTCCTACTTTGATAGTCTTTTTTTTCCCCATTTGAAACTAAGATTTCCAGATCCTAAGACTTTTCTTAATGCTAACACTGAACTGATTAACATGCTGAAAAAATGCACAATACAGAATAGTGACAGAAAAGCTGTGCTTTTTTGGAACTCAGACTTGTGACTACTTTTACCATCAAAAGTAAGAAAGAAGAACTTAAACAGTAAGATAGTTCAAATACTTCAGTACTATGAAAGTAGAACTGCATACAGCTAGAATACTGAAAAGCAATAGCTAATAAGAGGGAACAAGCAAAATTATCAGCTATGATACAGAGGGCTCTGACCTACAGTAGCCCTCAGGGATACTGATGTTTTACTCTGTGGAAGTCATTTATGTTCATATTGGTAATGCTAAGAGTAAATCATGTTCAATAAGTTTGAGTTAAGACTGTGGGGAAAGAATGTAATATTTTTTTAATGATGTCCATTAAAAATATCTTACCTATTTGTAAGAAAAGTTTTCTAAAGCTTAGCTGTTATGCTGGGGTGACATAGTGTCTGTTAGAAACATCCATAAATAGAGTAAGTTACCTTGAAAATTAGTGACCTTCATGTTACTGAACTCTTAAAGCATAGTCTAGATGTCTAACTGTGAGGAAGACTGTAGGTAGGGCTCAAACTTTGGGCGAGAGGATGAATAGAGGATGAATAGCATCTAACACCTCTTCTAACACTTGTTTTTGTGTAACCTTAGAGGGAAGCAGTTGATCTCTCTGGACCACTATGTTCTTATTGCTAAAATGAGAGGATCTATTAATAGATTGATTTCAGAGCTAGAATGTCTGGGAAATAACTATTTCTGTGTTACTGTAACAGAGGAAAATGAGTGACCTAAAAATTTTTATTATTTAGAATGATCTTCCTTAGCAGTGTCTTATAAAGTAGGCCTGAAAGTAAAGGTGGTCTTATTTTAAACCATGGTGTATTGAAATATATTTGCTAAAGACATTCCACTTTTGCATCTTCCTTTGAAAAACTAGTCAGCATCTACATGAATTTCCACTAATACTCATTTTTGGAATCGCCACATCTCCTGTTGTCGTCCATCGGTTGCTTCCTCATGCAGTATCATCTCTATTGTGTATAGAACTATTCCAGTCTTTGTCTTGCAAGGAGCACCTGACTACAGTACTTGATAAGGTAAAAAGAAAAAATGTTACCAGTGAAATAGGATGAAAAGAAAACTGCCATGGACAGTTTATAAATGTTAGTGATAAATTTCTCAGTATGATATTGTATATATTCCTTCACATATTTTACTATTTTTATTTAATGATTTTCTCACGTATAGTATTACTTCTTCACTTAAAATATAAGCTTTATGAAAAGAATGATCATATCTTTCTATATCTACCTACCTATTTATCTATCAACCAGTCATTACTCAATAGAAACTTAGGTTTTTAAAATAAATTTTTGCAGAATTTAATGACTTCCTAGTAACAATAACAATGTTTTCACCCTTACATTTTTTTTTTTTTTTTTGCGGTATGCGGGCCTCTCACTGTTGTGGCCCCTCCCTTTGCGGAGCAACAGGCTCCGGACACGCAGGCTCAGCGGCCATGGCTCACGGGCCCAGCCGCTCCACAGCATGTGGGATCTTCCTGGACCGGGGCATGAACCCGTGTCCCCTGCATCGGTAGGCGGACTCTCAACCACTGCACCACCAGGGAAGCCCCACCCTTATATTTTATATTAAATGATTTGAAGTTTTTCATGGACTCTTTCCTGTCATACTGCTCGTGACAAAAAGTAAATACCAACGCCTTCCCAGACCTTACCTCTATGTTTCTACCTAAGTGGAAATACTGTTCTTTAGTAGTGACCTTCCATGAACTGTTGCTAAACTCACCTCCTTGAAGATGTCCTTTGTGCTGCTCTGTAAGGTAAACTAACGACCACCTTCCACTTATTTAGTAACCACTTCTGCATTTTTTTCCCTTAAAGGTGGTAGCCACTGACTTTAGGGAAATTTTTTCCAGCTACAGTACTTAAAATTGCTAGGTTGTTTCCAAATTCAGTTGGCCTTCTATCACTCTGTTTCTGTTTGAAAAGCCTAGTATGACTCTTTGTTTTCAGATTTAAAATCTTCAGGGTAGGCCATTGAAATGCAAATTCAGCTATTTAATATTTTTTAAATAGACACCTGTTAATTTGGGGTTTCTCATTCAACAGTACATAATGTGTTGTTACTCTTTGTAAATGTGCATCAATATGGATGAAAAAGAAATCTAATAACAAGAATTGCCAAAGCCTACAGCTTCTTCAGTGGCTTCTGTTGGGAGAAAAGAGTTTGTATAGATGATATTTTTTAATAGAATTTTTTTAAAATTAGGAATTGAATGAAGGATGATGGATATCTGTGATCCTGAAGATATAGTATGAATCGCTTCTTTTGTTGTTGTTACTGTTGTATAAGTTTATTTAAAATTTTGGTTGATATCTGACCTAAAAAAATCTAGTTACTAGTATAGCTTTCATAGGTACTGTGTTTTGGTATCATTCGTTGCCTCATTATTTATACTTGATGTTTATGAAGAGGGAAGACTAACCAGGAATATGTCCTGCCTCCCTTTTCTCTTTCAGCTACTTCTTACAACTCAATTTCCGTTTAAACTAAGTGAAAAAGTGTTGCAGGTTCTGACCAACATCTTTTTGTATCATGATTTCTCAATCCAAAACTTTATAAAAGGACTTCAGGTAAGAAGACACTAATGGGTTTAAAAATTCGCAAGCTGATTCTAAATAATTTGCATGTTATTTCAGACTGACTTTTTAGTGTGATAATTGGGCATTTTAAATGGCAAAATCTGAATAAGTAAGTTCAAGTTATATTATTCTAGATTCTATGGTTCCTTTGTTACTTTGCAGCAAAGTGTAGAGAATACGTTAATTAGAATATCTAAAATGGAAAAAGGCCTCTCCATTCCAGTGATTCTTAACCATTTGGGGGTGAGGAGGAAGGGACCTTTATTTTTGAGAATCTGATGAATGCTAATGGACTTTCTACCTAGGAAATG
Source organism: Phocoena sinus (assembly GCF_008692025.1). Lineage (NCBI taxonomy): Eukaryota > Metazoa > Chordata > Mammalia > Artiodactyla > Phocoenidae > Phocoena > Phocoena sinus. The sequence goes on along the minus strand of NC_045774.1, from coordinate 69,255,401 downwards.
CTATATATAAGGGGTCAGCAAACTTTTTCTCTAAAGGGCTAGATATTAAATATTTTTGGCTTTGCATGCTACATGTGGTCTCTGTTGAAAGTCTTGTTACTTTTTTTATTTTTAATTTTTTTTTGTGGTACGCGGGCCTCTGACTGCTGTGGCCTCTCCTGTTGTGGAGCACAGGCTCCGGACACGCAGGCTCAGCGGCCATGGCTCACGGGCCCAGCTGCTCCGCGGCATGTGGGATCCTCCCGGACCGGGGCACGAAGCCGTGTCCCCTGCATCGGTAGGCGGACTCTCAACCACTGTGCCACCAGGAAAGCCCTTGTTATTTTTTTTAAATAACCCTTTATAAAGGTATAAAAATAATTCGTAGTTCCTGGACCATACAAAAATAGGCTATGGGCTTTAGTTTGCTGTGCCCTGCACATATGTGTGTGTGTTCATTTATATTTATTCCTATATATTGTGAATGGATTTTCACTAAAGTTTCATAAATTTCAAGAAGAAAATTCATGAACTTAGCTTCATAACACCTAATCTAAAAAAGGACTCCATTCACCAGTTGTTTCAAAGTCGATAGTATTTCCTTCTTTCGGCAACTACCTAAAATAACTTAGCAAAGTATAGTCGTGAACACATGCCGGTTGTCAGGTTCATGAAAACCTATGTATTAGTAACCTTCAGTACAAAAGTGCAATATGGTAATACCTCATGTTTGTGTAGTGCCTTGAAGATTATAAATTATTTCTCATATGTGTTCTTCCTCTACATTAAACGCTATAGTATTTTATTACATAAGAGTATTAGCTGTTATGGCTAATATGTATCATTTTTTTCAACTTAGACTTTTTAAAAAGTATTTTAAAGCAAGAAAATATTATTTACCTTAGCAATATGCAAAATTAAATGAAATTGAGATGTAACTTTCTAATTTATTTCTCTCATTCATTTCATTTTACTCATTTGTTTATTTACTCATGAGTGTTTATCACGGGTCTACTGTAAGTCAAGCACTAAGCTGAGCCCTGGAGATGCAGAGGACCAAGAAATCTCTGTCTTCAAATTGCTTATTTAGTGAAGCAGGCAGAAGAGTAGAATGGCAGTTACTGTTCTGAGTAGTCAGTGCTGTTAAAGAAACATGCCTGGGGGTCCATAGGAGAACAGAAGTGTATCCTAAGGAACAGGAGCTAGCTAGGTCAAAATTGGAAAGGCCACAGTAGAGGGAGAGACCTCTGTTAGAGGGCTACTGCAGTTACCTAGATAGGATACAACAGGGGCGAAACAGGTAGTGATAGTGGGACTAGGGAGAAGGAAACAGATTTGAAGATGAGATAGAATCTTGTTACTCGGTGGATGATAGGGTGAGTAAGAGAGGAGCATCTTACAGACACACAGGTTCTAGCCTGGCAGATAGTTTGGAGGTTGGTACCCTTTATTCAGTGTACACGTTAAAGTAAACAGCCAGTTTGTCAGAAAAGGATGAGTTTCTTTTTATGTATGGTAAGTTTAGGGCATATGGGATATAAAGGTTTGGTACCCAGGAGAAAGATCTGGACTAGAAATACTTAGGATTTATCATTAAAAGGTGGTGGTTGAAGCTGTGTAATGAGGATGAAGTCACCTAGAGTGAGGAAAGGACCAGGAGTAGAGCCCTAAGGCAAGCTGACTGTGTGAATGAGCAACAGAAAAGGAGACTAAAAACAACAAGGAAAACCAATAGAGGGGAGAGATCACTGAAGTTAAGGGAAAAGAAAATATAAACTGTAGGCTCAAATACCATTGAGAAAGTGAGTGAAGAAAAGTATATTAACCAGATTACTTAATCTTTCTGTTTCTCAGTTTTCTCATCTGTAAAATGAAGGGATCTGATTAGATGATTTTATAGGTTCCTGATAATTTTTTTATACTACGCATTTTACTGAGTATTAACATTGCTTCATTAATATGTATTATTCTCAGTTTTGCACTTGGAGAAACAAAGGCTTAGGTTAAGTAGCTTGGCCGAGGTCACACAGCTAATAAGTGGCAGTCTTTAGACCCCATTTGTCTAGTTTTCCTAATCATCAATGGGAAATATGTGTAAGTTTTTACTTCTCTGTAGAAGGTGCAGTAGGGCATATAATCATTCGGTATATGGTTGAGTCCTTATTAGGTGGATATGTTAACCAACTGGTTAATTGACCCAAATATTGGGAACACACTTGGACCGAATAGTTAAGTGTTACTGGGCTCTTGTCCTATCTGTAGCTCTGCTGTAACTCATGTGACTTAGTCCCTTTCCTCCTCCCCAGCAAGTCCGTTATCGTGTTTGGTCTTTACTTTTCTCATGTTTAAAAAGTAGTGTTAACACTGGAATAAATATTATCACATTAATATAATTGGAAATATATAAGTAAGAAATAAGATCATGTTGATACGTGCAAAAATACTTCAGCACCTGGCATGAACAGTTGCTTTCTATTTTGTACTTGTTTCTAAGTTAGGCTGGCCCTTTGCCTTATAGCCTTATTTTGGAGGATGGACTATTTTGGAGGATTTCCTCTTGCCTTGGATATCTGGTCTTCAGCTCTACAGGCTCAGAAATTCATTATCAGTTTACCCAGGAAGGATCAAGCTCAAATACCTTAAGACTGATATATAAGCTAGCATGTTAATTTATTAATTTGTGATGTGGAATGCTATTTTCCAGGGACCAGGATGTGTTTTGTCCACTATCTAGGGAACTGTCTCTTTGGTACAAGGTATCTGGAAAAACCAAACTGGTCATGAGAAGCTTGCTTAGATTCAGAGCTTTTAACATGTGGATAGTCTTGTAAAATATATCTTACAAATTATGGTAGGATCTGGAAAATCAATCACCCTTGTACTGCAGAGACCACAGCATTCTAGATTGGAATACATGTATCTACCAGATACTGTACCATCTTTTCCTCCATGAAATAAAACTGAATTTAAAAAGATACATTTTCTTTGGCCGTCCCTCATTTTTCATATTGTTTTTTATCAGTAGGCAAAATTTCTGCTATTGTAGCATTTTTATTTATTTAGCAGACCAGTTTTTACACTGATTCTAGATTGGTATTTTCTTATGCGTATTTGAGCATCTGTTAGGCTATTAGTTCACACCACAGTCACATCCCCACCACATTTACTGTTATTGTAAGTGAGTTGCTCCTGCAGATAGCTGTTATTTATATTAGTTTCTACTTCAGACATTACAATTTTCTGACCTTGTCGACAAAATTGGAGTCTTAAAATATTCAAAGTATATAGCCATTTGTGCATTATTTGCATTGCTGTTGTGACATTATTAAATATAATAGTGCCATAAATATTTTTGCTGTTAAAAAATACCTTAAAATTGAGCAAACATAGGACAAAAGATTTACTGTCAAAATACAGCAAATATATTTAATTTTCACATTTCTTTCAGCTTTCTCTATTAGAACATTTCTATTCCCAGCCCCTCAGTGTTCTGTGCTGTAATCTCCCAGAAGCCAAGAGAAGAATAAATTTTTTATCAGATAATCAATGTGAAAACATCCGACGTCTTCCATCATTTAGGAGGTAAAAAGAGAAGTACATATTTAACACATCTTATAAAAGAGTTTGGGGCAAAATAAGGGATCTCAGACCCAGTTATGTTTGAAGTGGGTAGAGAGAAAAATAACTTCTTTGTTTAGAGCAAAATAAAAGACTTTTGTTTTTAATTGAGACATTTCTTTGTTGGATTTGAACACTTGGCATAAAGAAAAATATTTTTACAAGGGGACATAATTTGCAGGTTCTCCAGAGTCACTTTTTATAAATAACATTTCCTATTTCTGGAGTTTATGGCTTTTGTTTATTATTAGACCCCTAGACTGTGAAGTGCAGCTGATTTAAGGAGTTAAAAATGACTGTAAACCATGACTGTCATCTTGAACTTATGTTTGAGAAGAAATAAAAGAATGTGGCCACCAATCTACGTAGTTCTTTTTTTCCATATACTATTCAAATATTTAGAATTCTAATTTTCTCTTTTTGTGTATGGGATGGTAAAAATTTTAGGTACGTGGAAAAGCAAGCTTCAGAAAAGCAAGTTGCACTGTTGACCAATGAGAGATTTTTGAAGGTAGGAATATGGATATATTTGTTTCAGTGTTATTCTCTTTTTTCTTCTTCATGGAAAAGAACATGCACATAAAATTTATTGAGTTAATTTTATTTAAAAAAATTCGTACATCCTAATATGCTTTGCACAATGAAGTATTGGATCTTGATAATTGTATAGGAATGTGACTATTAAAGGTGACACAAAACTTCAGTTCTAAAAGGAAGACTTTTTTTTTAATCAAGTAATAAAACTGGCACATGAGGTTTCTCCTGTGGTCTATTTTGAAAACACTTGCAGATCTCAGCTTTCTTTCCACGTAGCAGTTTTGGAATCTGTAGGCGGTCTCATTTTAGTGCTCTTGTAAAGGCTGTCATAAATAAAAACACATAGAAGCCATGCAGCTTAGAGACCCACTGCTAAGTGGGTATTGATTTGATTTGAAAATAATGTCATTACATATTGATAATATAGTGCTGGGAAAGAAGTAATGAGCTTAGAAAATGATGAGTTAGCCATACAACATAGGGAATATCAAAAGAGGGAGGTTTTTTTCCTTCTAAAATAAATAATACTTGGACATGGTACATAATTCAAAAGGCAAAGTTAATATACAGTGAAAAGACTCCCTTCCACCTTTGTTCTCCAACTACCCACTTACCCTCCCTGGATACAGCCAGTGTTACTAGTTTCTTATGTATTATTCTAGAGATATTCTCCACATATACAAGTAATTATATATATTTGGGGGATTTACTCCTCTGTCTTACAGAAGATAAGTATATATACTATTCTGTACCTTGTTTTGTTTTGCACTTAATCTTGGAAATCATTTTATATCAGTACTAAAGAGTGGCATTGTATTATTTTTGTAGATTACCTTTTTTTGTTGTGTTATAGTTGATATACAATATTATGTAAGTTTCAGGTGTACACCATACAGTGATTCACAATTTTTAAAGGCTATACTCCGTTTATACTTATTATAAAATATTGGCCATATTCCCTGTGTTGTACAATATATCCTAGTAGCTTATTTATTTTATACATAGTAGTTTGTACCTCTTAATCCCCTACCCCTGTCCTGCCCCTACCCGCTACCCTTACCCTACTGGTAACCGTATCTGTGAGTCTGTTTCTTTTTTGTTATATTCACGAGTTTGCTTTATTTTTTAGATTCTACATAAGTGATATCATACAGTATTTGTCTTTGTCAGACATATTTCACTCAGCATAATACCCTCCAAGTCGATCCATGTTGTTGCAAATGGTAAAATTTCATTCTTTCTTATGGCTGAGTAGTATTCCCACTGTATATATATTCACCACATCTTCTTTATCTAGTCATCTGTTGATGGACACTTAGGTGCCAATATATTGGTAATTGTAAATAATACTGCTATGAACATTGGGTGCATGTATCTTTTCAAATTAGTGTTTTTGGTTTTTTCCGATATATATCCAGGAGTGGAATTGCTGGGTCATATGGTAGTTCTATTTTTAGTTTTTTGAGAACCCTCCATACTGCTTTCCACAGTGGCTGAACCAATTTACATTCCCACCAACAGTGTACGAGGTGGTTAGCTTTTCTCCACATCCTTGCCAACATTTGTGTTCTTTTTGATGATAGACATTCTGATAGGTGTGAGGTGATATCTCATTGTGGTTTTTGTTTTCATTTTCTGGATGATTAGCAATGTTGAGCGTTTTTGCATGTGCCTGTTGGCTACCTGCATTTCCTCTTTGGAAAAATGTCTATTCAGTTCTGCCCGTTTTTTAATCAGGTTGTTCGTTTTTTGAAGTTGAGTTATGTGAGCTGTTTATATATGCTGGATATTAATCCCTTATCAGTAATATAATTTGCAAATATTTACTCCCATTCAGTAAGTTGTCTTTTTATTTTGTTGATGGTTTCCTTTGCTGTGCAAAAGATTTTAAGTTTAATTAGGTCCCATTTGTTTATTTTTGCTTTTGTTTCCTTTGCCTTAGGAGACAGATCCAAACAAATATTGCTGCGAATTGTCAGTGTTCTGTCTACGTGTTCTTCTAGGAGTTTTATGGGTTTCAGTCTTACATTTAGGTCTTTAATCCATTTTGAGTTTATTTTTGTATGTGGTGTTATAGAATGTTCTAGTTTTATTCTTTTACATGTAGTTGTAAGAGTGGCATCATATTTTATTGAATGAATTTACCTTCATTTATTTAACAAGTCCCTTACAATTAGAATGCATAATGTCACACTTATTTTCATACTCTTTATAACTTTTTAAGGAAAAAGTTATTAGAAAATTGTAATAAAATTAAGATGAGATTGAAGTTAAGCCCTAGTGCTCTGTGGGTTATACTGATACAAACTATTTTCAAATTTTGAATAAAAGAATATTAGTTCCTAGAGGGCATGTGTTCTATATAGGTAAATACTAATTTACCTCCTTTTTTTTTTTTAATGAATTTATTTATTTTTGGCTGCATTGGGTCTTCATTGCTGCACGCAACGAATTATGGCATACATAATTACAATGGAGAATGGCTTTTATTAAATGTTATTTCTGAGGCAGAATCCACACTGAGCCATAATATATAATCACTTCTAGATTGGGTTTAATAATCATTTTAATAATCTCTGTAATCTTTTCAGAGCAGTATAGGAAATCTTCAAACCCTATTTCAGTAGAGAAGAAACTTAAGAACCAGTGGGAAAGGATGTGTGCATGTTTATTGAGTTTTTCAAGATTAGGTAGATTAGCTCTGTGCTGAGTCAGCTAGTTGCCAAGTGCATTTCCTGTGAACTTTCTGTCAAGAGTATTTTCAGAAGCCAGGAATAGATTTTTTTTAATTAATTAATTTTATTTATTTATTTTTGGCTGTGTTGGGTCTTCATTGCTGTGCAGGCTTTCTCTAGTTGCGGTGAGCAGGGGCTACTCTTCCTTGGGTGCACGGGCTTCTCATTGCGGTGGCTTCTTTTGTTACAGAGCACAGGCTGTAGGCACGCGGGCTTCAGTAGTTGTGCGCAGGCTCTAGAGCGCAGGCTCGGTACTTGTGGCGCACAGGCTTAGTTGCTCCATGGCATGTGGGATCTTCTTGGAACAGCGCTCGAACCGTGTCCCCTGCGTTGGCAGGCAGATTCTTAACCACTGTGCCACCAGGGAAGTCTTAAGGAATAGATTTTTAAAGAGTACCTTTAACCATTGAGATAACAAAGGGAGAGAATGTCTAGGCTGGTCTGTTACAGAAATAGCCTGACATTTATCTTTGCTTTTCTGTAACTTTTTGTGTATTTTCTAAGCATTTATTTATGCTGTGCTTGTATTTGTTGCACTTATCAGCCCTATTTGTTATTATCCTTGCTGTATTCATTTTGGGATCGCATATTTGATCATTTAGAGGCATATTTTCTTGAGACTTACATAGTAAGAAATATGAAGGAGCACAAAGATTTGTACCCTTAACCTGAAAAAGTCGTCTGCAGGCTACCTGGTAAATTCAAAAGACAGAAGATATCTCTGAAAAAAATTAATCAATATGTCTGTTGATTTTTCTGGTTTAGAGCAAAAGTATCTTTGACTATTCTTATAATGCTTTTCTTTTTCTTTTTTATAGTTTTGTTTTAAAATACATGATAATTTTATGTATATTTTTCTATAATAAAAAAAATTAAAAGAAACTCCATATGATAATCAGTAATATGGTACTGCATGATACAGGGGAAGATCCTGATCTTGACCCCAGAAATCTTGCGTTTGAGCTCTAGCTGCTCCTCGATGTGTACTTGAGGAAATCAGTTACCCTATTTAAGCCTCAATTTCCTTATCTCTGAAATTGGATGATAATTTCTTAGTATGATTTCCTCATAGGATTAGTGATAATCAAAGCCTGTTCAGCAAGTGAGAGTGAGTTAAAAACAAATAGAATAATAAAACTTATAAATATAAAACATATTGTTACTATTTATTTTTCACTATAATAAAAATTAAGATCAATATAAATATACTGTTTTATATATTCTATAACATACATACTATATATAATACTCAGTTATACAGTCATATAGATTATATAGTTATATAGACTTACCTACTGTTAGAATTGATCATTTTGTACCCATTTTCTACATTCAGATTTCTAAGACATAGACCTCATCGTGTTATTGAGAGAAATTTATACTCTTTATATCAAGATTGTCTCTGCCCTAAAAGTCTAGTTTGCTTTCTACTCTGATAAACTAAATGAGTGATTCTCAGACCTTAGCATACATCAGAATCACTTGGAGGACTTACTAAAACAGAGATATCTGGGCTCCGTCCCCAGAGTTTCTGATTTTGTAGTCTTGTGCTGGGCCCCAGGAATTTGCATTTTAGCAAGGTCCCAGATAATGCTGATGCTGCTGGTCTGGAGACCATTCTTCAAGAACCACTGAATTAGACTGACTCCCTAGAAGGAAACATTATTTATTGTTTCCCTTACCCTGTTTTCTTAAGTGTAGAACTAAGCTACTAAATTTCAACCTAAACAAATTATTCATCTCAGTTATCCTCTGACTGGAATCAAGATGTAAAAAAAAACCCCAAAAGACAAAAAAAACTTCAGCTCCCTTAAAATTATGGACCCTTAGTTTCATAGATACTGCTTTGAAATTGTGTACCAGCTTTGTATTTCGTAAACTTAAGGAATGAAGTTTTTTAATGTACTTGTAAGTTTAAAAACTTAGCTAACCCAATCATGTACATTTGTAGAAGATTCACTAAGAAGTTCAAACTAAGGTGGGACCTTAGAATCTTTACTCTTTCATCATACAGCTGATGAAAGAGTAAAGATTCTGTGCATTTTCTCATTTCTGAGTAGTCTGTCCTTGAACAGTTGTACAGTGCAGCTGGGTACAATGGCCAGAACGTGTACTCTGATAATCAACAATCAAGTTCTTCTAAGTTTAAGCAGAATAAGCTTGCTCAAGCTCCCATTAATTCAAACTTCTGATAACTCAGTAGCTTTCAAAGCCTTCAATAGAAGTTTAACCAAATAATCTTTAAAGTTCCTTTTGGGTCTAGAATGCTAAGATCGTATTTACTTGTTCATTAAACAGATTAATAATATTTTTTTCTGACTGCTTAAATCATTTAGATTCCTCATTAAAATTTCATTTTAGTGCATAAGTTTAATTGAAATTAAATTTGGTAAAATATTATGGTAAACAGCTGTAGGTTTTAAGTGAAATAGGAATAGTGACTAGATATATTTTTACCATGTTTTTGCCCCATAGTATTGCTTTAGTAATCAAGCTTTCTTTTTTTTAACTTAAATCTTTAATTTATGAAACTATATTTCATGAGAAATTGAGCTGTCAAAAGTGCCTTAAACAGGACTTTCAAATTCACCATAATTACAGAGATACAATTTTTACTCTTGCTTGTGCCTGAAATTTTGTTTCAAGTCAGGTATTAAGGAGAGCTTTGAAGAAGATTTTGGCGTCATATCACATTTGTGTAACTGTTATCATTATCCTATAATTAAAAAAACCCTAGTTCTTGAAATACTGGAAAGATTTTTTTTTTTTTGGCTGTGCCAGGTCTTAGTTGCAGCATGCGGGATCTTTTAGTTGTGGCATGTGGGATCTTTTAGTTGTGGCATGTGGGATCTAGTTCCCTGACCAGGGGTGAACCTGGGCCCCCTGCATTGGGAGCGTGGAGTCTTAACCACTGGATCACCAGGGAAGTCCCTGGAAAGATTTTTAATAGTGAAAAATTCTCTTCCTTTCCATGAGCAAATGTTTTGCATTGGGGAGGGGGGGAGAATATTAACAGCTTTTCCCAATTAGTGGTTTTTATGCATTGTCCCAATACCATATCTAAGATTAGGCCCATTTTAATCTTGTGCTCTTTATACCGACCACATTTTATATTACTGGTAATGAAGTGCTATTCATGTTGGTCCTCTCTTGCCAAGAAATTATATTATCCTCAGTATATTTAATGAGTGACTAATTCCAAGTACTGCTTCTAAGAAAATCAATTTATGTATTTTTATTCAAATCTTACTTAAAACTATGTGGCATGTTCTCAGCCCTTAAAGGGTTAAACTTCATGGTATGTAGAAAACTTAGATTCAGTCTCTTGCAGGTGACAGTTGAAGTTTTATTCTGACTTTTAATGTTTCATGCCACTATGCCTATGTGCCCAACTAGATTTTAACTCCATTGAGAGTGGGAAGTAAGAGAACGTCTTAGAGTTGTAATATATTACTATTACAAAGATAATCTGATTCAGCATGCTGATTTTACAAGTGAGGAACTGCAGCCAAGAGAAAGGAAGTGAAATATCTGAAATCACAGAGCAAGTTAGTGGTAGGGCAAGGACTTCTGGTCACCATTTAGCATGCTTATCATGTGTTTGTTGCAGACCTGCCTTTCACCTTTGCCCATGCCTCTTCTTTCTGTTTCTTTTGGCAGAACCAAAGGGCAGAAGGAAGGGGGAAATCTATTAATAATAGATTTATTAATAATAAAAGGAAAAGAGAAGGAAAAAAGAAAACTACTGCAAACAAACTACCAAACGTGATCAAACAAGCTAGGCGTTAGCCTGGTAGTGTGTGAGGAATTGACACTTTAAATCCAAACCCTTCATCACGTGCTTCTGATGTAAATGCCAGGGTAGGAGTATGCAGGACAAAAGCCTGAGACAGATGAGAGGACTGGCACTCAGGCCACTCACGAGCTGGGAGAAAACGGTGGTTTGCTGTTCTCTAGGTAGCTGCCATGTGATCTGGGAAACACTGTCAGCCAAAATTTCTCTCTAATGAGAAAAATAACACTTAGTTCTATCAAGATGATAAATAAGAAAATGCTGTGTTCTTGGACAGCTGATGCGTTTTCATCCAGAAATTCAATATGTTTGTTTTACCAGCTTTTCATGATCTGAAAGGAATAAATTGCAGAAATTTAGTCACTTTTACATACTTCCGTGTAATCTTCTTGAGATCACTCTTCACCCCATGCATACCATTCTAGACACGAAAGTGATAAATACTATGGAAATAAGAAGAGAAATAAATGGAGAAACTAAGCATCATGGCAAATGTAATTCTACTCAAGTTTTCTTTACCTATATATATATATTTAAGTTTTACATAGTCATTGGCTTCTCCAAAAAAAAGTAACTAGATCAGTAATGATAGAGGCCTTGTCATGTAAGTAAACAATAATACATGAATGATTTTTGAATGAATGACAGAATTGAAGTGATTGGAGATGGCTGATTTAAAAGGGTGTATTACACGTTGACTGGCAACTGACAGCCTGCTATAAATGTGATTTTTTAGGTCCATAGTGGTTTTTGTTTTTAATCTGAGGCAACATTTACAAATTGAGATATTTTACATCACAAATTCAGACTTTTGTCTTCTTTTGAAAAATTAGTTAAGTCTGGCCCACACCCAGCAAGACAAAAGCGGTTGCTTTTATTTAGGAGAGAGACTGCTTGTTGGCCTCCATTCATTCATGCACTTCCTCATTCAACAAGTATTTTTTGAGTGACTACTGTATGCCAGGTATTAATCTAGTACAGGACTGAACAAAACAGTCAAAACCCCCTGCCTTCGTGGAGCTTATCTGTTACCAAGATGAGTAGGTAAAATATCTATGTTAGTGATAATTGCTAAGGTGAAAACAGTGAAAGGAAGGGAATATGGACGGTGTGCATGGGGAGTGGGATTGAAATTTTAAATAAGAGCCTCACCAAGAAGGTGACTTTAATAAAGGGAACTTGTAGAGCTTGCCACGCAGGAATCTGTAGGAAGAGAGTCCCAAGCAGAGCAACAGTAAGTGGAAAAGACCTGAGGTTGGAGCATGTCTGGAACGTTTGAGGAAGAGCAAGGAGGTTGTTTCTGCTCTGTTTTTCTTACAGCACACTGTTCCTGTATCTGCTTCAAAGATCAGTAGAGACCAAGAGGTCTTCATGTTTCAAGAACAGAAGAAAACATATCTCTTTGGGAAATAATAAATATTTCTAGGCAGTGTATCTCTGTTGAAAAGGACCATCCTAAACACAACTATGAAATAAAACAGTGGCAGCTATGACTACAGTACAGAAAGGATGCCCGAGGAAAACTTTAATGCTTGGAAAACAGGAGTACTGTTTCAACAGGCTTTGCTTTTGCATGAGCATACTGTGATGCTGCTGTAATGTGTTTATTAAGTGGGAAATTTTCTCATACATTAAAACCAGGCTTAAGTTTATGAAAAAGTGTTCCTAAAGTGCATCAGGATTGTTGCCCTGCCTAGATAAAGGCATTTGCAGATAGGTATCTCAGCAAGACAAAGAACTTAGAGAACAGGTTACGTGAAAAAGTTAAATTAGTCATTTGTGATGTTTTCTGCTGCAGCTGATAAGCACACAGATATAAATAACAGTGGAATCTTTCTTATATGGAGATTAGGTTCTAAAGTCAGCACATAAAGCAAAGATTTGGGATGGTCAAAATTATTCTTGAAAATCTCTTAGAAAGATATCACAGATCTTCTCTCAATTAAGTCCCATGTAGCCGGTTTTATTTCCAATGTTGGAACCAGAACTCCATTTCCTCACATGAAATAGTCTGCCATATTATAGGAATAAAACCAAACAAAATGTTTTTTAAATGCTAGCATTCCACTCAGCACGGGGATGTGATCCACATTCTGGGAGAAAACATGTTCGTATCCCTCCTCTCACACTTATTCTAGGGCGTATAGTTCTTGAGCGTGTGACATTGCCCATACTGTGTCAGGTATTTCTTTTCTCTCTACATACAAGTAAATTCAGTGAAGATGGCATTCATTTCTACTGTATCACCTAGTTATTTGTATTTACAGTTACTCCACAAAGCAAAAGTAATAGGTAGTGCATGAAGCAGCAAGAAGTATGGTTATTATTCAGTAATAGATTCCTTTTTCTCCAGAATATTGCCCCTGTTTAAAAGCTGTTTAATCACACATCAAGGCAAACAGTTAGTGGCTTTATGCAGTCTCTGTCATAGCTTACAGTGAAAATAGAATTAAAGTATACCTTGCCAGTGGTGGTTAAAATACCCTTTGTTATGATAGGAGACCTAGATTTTTGAAATTCCAACTAACTCGGATACTGGTGGGAAAACATTTTGATACTAAAAGCTTTTCCTTCATTTGCCCTATGCTTTCAGGTAATGGTCCATAGATCGCCGACCAAGGAATTGATTTCTGAGTTAGAGTTTAGGAAAATATATCAGATTTGTTGGTTTATATATGTTGGATTTGCTTGAATTTATTGATATCTGAGGTATTATTTTCTGCATGGTTGACCACTGAAAATAATGGGTATCTGCTAGATACTACTGAAAGAAAAGACAGCCCAGTAGTTAAAGTCCTTTATTTGACTTCTTATTGGAGAAAAAAATTTGAAGACCATGCCACAGATCATAATCCTCTTAAGAAAATGTTACAGAAATAAGCAGTGATAAAAGTATTTGAGGCCTGAAAGATGCTTGATAGGACGTAGTGTTTTAAAATCATTTCTAAACCATTTCAGAAGGTTCTAGAAAACATAATCACTTCCAACCACCCCCCGCCCCCAAGAAAAACCTTTTGAAACTGATTTGTGAGCTCAGTCATCCCATAGGTTTCTTAAGACACTATCTCCCATATCATACTTGTTGGATTCTAAATTATAAAGCTTGTTGGCTTCACATTGCTCTTTTTCACTTTTTTTTCCCCTTAGTTGGTAAAGTGACTAAACCAGTATTGGAGATTCCCAGCAAAAAGCAGGGGTTTACACCTGCAGTATTTCTCTACAGTCTCTCCTTCCCTTTCAAACACAACTTTACCAGGACTTTAAGAAAAGCATACATACATCTTAAGCGGAACCTCAGCAACCGTTAATTACATTGGTAGTGGGCGCTCTGGTGATCTCCTCACCCTTCTGATGCCAGTGAGGTAGAGGGTGATGGGCATACCTTGCTGTGGTACACACCAGGTGACTAGCGTGGGCAGGCGTTCCGCGGGTGCTCTTTTGCACACCTGTATTTTGGGGGCCAAGTTATTGTGGCAGTGCTGTAGGTAGGAGGAAATTAAATTACAATATTAATTTTGGTGTGTGTGAAATATCGCCAGACTTGACACTAAATACAAAATATCCAGCCTTTATCCTAGATTTTGTGTGCATTAAAAATTCTCAGGATTAAGGTTAATTTGCAATTCTGAATCTTCTCTCATCAGTTTTCTGGAAATTTTATATATATATATACCCATGAATTAGATTTTAGTATTTTATTCTTTTAATTGCTGGCTTACATATTTGTAATGTATTCTATGATTTTTTTTTTTTTTTTAGGAGGAAACACAGTCATTACTAGAAAACCTGCATGTTTACCATACAAATTACTTCCTGGTTTTGAGATGTCTTCATCAGTTCACCTCTTCTCTTCCCAAGTACCCACTGGGTCGACAGGTAACCAGAACTTACTCATTTGGAATCTACAAAGTAGGAATATTAGTGGTTTTTTGCTTTGAGTTTGGTAGCATTCAGGCATCAGAATTTGAAATGGATCCAAATCTTGCAGTGAGTACGCAATCTAAATCCATTCCAGCTGTATACTTTACTCGTTATTGAAACAGTATTTTTTGTCTGATGGCCACAACTAGAAACAGCCACATGAATCCAAGTGGTGTTGCTTTCTCTCCAATGTACATGTGCTAAGGCATTTAAACTTGTTTTCTTTAACATTTCTTTGTTACTTATACTGAGAGAGTTGATCCTCCACTTTAGTGAAATGGAAAAAGGAATCTGTTTGAGACCATTTAATGGTTAACCTTGCATTACACCCAGAGCTAAAGGGAGGCAGTTTAAGAATTTGTTCCTTGCAAAATTATGCTCTGCTGGCCTTCGTGTCATGGCATAAACCTGTGAACCACCTGTCAAGTGAATAAAATGGAAGAATTCTGTATTCCTAAATCTTTGCATCCTTAACTCAAAAGGTTTAGAGAACAAATATAAATATGTAAGAATGACTTGTTTAAAAGACATTTTCTGCCATTAAACCTTTTTAGTAATCACATCATCATTTTAATAACTTTCCTATTGCAAAGTGACCGGTGATATCAGCCAATCCCAATATGGTCTCATTTTGCTTTCATGTGAACGGTGTTTTATGTAAATGCCTGATCCATGTGATGTATGCCAAGTCTGTTGTCATCTACAGAAAGTGGCTGTTTTTAATGACATTATTTTTTTTGACTTGACCATTTATGATTTTTCCAAATGTAGTGTGCAAACTTAGGAGATCACTTTTGATTCCTCACAAGTGTGCTGTTCACTTCCAGATCAGAGAGCTGTACTGCACGTGTTTAGAAAAGAACATACAGGATTCAGAGGAGTATGCATCGGCTTTGCAGCTGCTGAGGTAGTTTGTTTTTTTCCTTTTTTGTCTGCTCTAAGCCTGCCAATAAGTAACACCTGCCTCCAGAACTCTGCCTGCCAGGGAGTTTCATAAGTAGCCATGTTGTAGCTAATATTTGTACATGTCTTGAATTTATGTTTGTAGCTTATAGTGTTTTTAATGTAGCAACCATCCATTTGCTGGTTTTACCTTGTTTTTGAACTTTTGATTTTTTAAGTAAAATGAGTGTTTATTTAGAGAAATATTGACACTACACAGGGAGAACTTAGGTATGGATCATTTCCATCCAGCCAGCTTGCTGTCATGGTAGGGAAGGTGGTCATGGAAAGCAAGCTCACATGGCCCTGACCTGGTTGGGCAGAGGAGCAGCGTCACTGGGTGAAATGCATCCTGTGAAGGAGGCCACGGCTGATGCCTTCTCCCACCTGAGCTGGCTCTATCCACGTTAATTTAATATTGGCTAAGTCATAAATTATTTGTCTAATATTATATGAATAAATAAGATATCTTGGTGTTATCAGATATCAAAGATCACTTACTATCCCTGACAAATTTACCTTTTAAAGTTATAATTATTTGTTTTCCTTGGCTTTACTTCTTATATGTATGGTGACTTCTTAGTCTTTCATAAAAATAATGACCACGTGGCTAGTGAGAAAAGGGAAATCAAGTGGAGTTAAGTTTCTGAACACAGTCTTATAATTTTCTTCAGCGGATATAAATGCTTATATGAAAATATCATAAAGAAGTCTGAGAACTGAATATTTATTAAGTCTTGGCTTCCCCTGGGCCCACAAGAAAAGAACAGATGGGCACAGTAGGAGGAAAATTCACATTAAAAGCACTTTAAGTCTGGAGACCTAATAATACAAATGTTAGTAATCTAGCAGGTGCAGCTTAAGATAGGAAACGAATTTTATGCTATCTGGAAAAATAACTCCTCATGGAAACTAGATTGCCACTGAAAAGCTATGTTTTATTTCATTTTTTTAAATGCCAGTAACAGATTTCTATGTATTTATATACTTCAACTGGAATGTTTCTGAGACTTCTTTTGTTTTTTATTCAAGTCAACATACTTATCTCAAACACCCAGTTGATTCTTGCTGGGCTTCCTCTTTAACCTTCGTGATTAGTAATTGCCTTCCTTTTCCAGTTGGGTATTTCCAAATTTGCAGATTTCTTTGTCAGGGAGGGACTTGTTCTTCTCCTTCTGCATCTCCCTGGCACTGGCAATCTTGGGGTTCAAGTCAGGGATCAAGAATGCCAGTTCCAAATTAGGGTAAGGAAATGTGAGCAATAATAGTAATGGTATGCACTATTGAACAGTAGTAACCAGGGTTTATGAAGGCTTGCTGTGTGCCACGCTGTGTTGGGCACTTTCAGTACATTTTCCTGAGTAGTACTGAGTCTAATACTCAGTGCACATTTGTGGCAGACACTGTTAGCCACACTTTACAGCTGAGGAACCTGAAGCATAGAGAGGGTTTAAGTGATTTGCCTGAGATCTCATAGTTGTTGATGGAACCAGGATTCTAATCCAGGTCTGACTTCAAAGCTGTTATACTTTCCACTGTTCTTTGCTAAGCTCTAAAATAGGGATGTGGGGATCTGAGTAAAGCAGAAGCAGTGAACAGAAAGCAAAGTTTCAGTCATTTTGCTAAGCTGAGGTCAGAAACATAGGAATATTAAAAACACTAAGGATCAAATATACAATAGCTGCTACAGCAAGGGCAGGCAAGAGTCTGGGAACTACGAGAGAGAAAGGAATCTGGCAACCTCCAAATTGGAATTCTTCTTTTCCCCTTTGTACAGATTAGATGTGGAGAAAAAGTCAAGGACACTCATCAGTTTAGGCATTCTAAGTAGGAAATATCTGAATTTAGGAAACCAGACATTCTTGTCTTCTGTCGTCAAATAATTGAAGTCATAAGAGAAAATAAGGTTAAAATGATCACTGAATGTTACTTTGGAAAGAAAAACTAAGGTACTGTTAGAAACATAGTCTAGTAACATTTCCAATTTGAAATTTTTGTTAAGAAGTACTTTAATGGCAATATTTCTCTTGAAAAATCCATTTTATCTGGAAACTGACATGTTTAAATAACCATAGATCTACTTGTTGAAATATTTTTTGACCATTAAAAAGTACTTAATTCCTAACATTTGTGTGGAACCACAAAAGACCCTGAAGAACCAAAACAGTTTTGAGGAAGAACACAGGTGGAGGCATCATGCTTCCTGATTTCAGACTGCATTACAGAGCTATAGTAATCAAAACAGTATGATATTGGCATGCAAACAGACACATAGATGAATGGAGCAGAATAGAGAACCCAGAAGTAAACCCATCTTTACATAGGCAATTAATTTATGACAGAGGAGCCAAGAATATACAATGGGGAAAGGACAGTCTTCAATAAATGGTGTTGGGAAAACTGGACCACTATATTCCACCATACATAAAAATCAACTCAAAATGGGTTAAAGACTTGAACATGGAGTTGAAATCATAAAACTAGAAGAAAACATAAGTGGTAAGGTCCTTGGCATTGGTCTCGGCAGTGTTTTTTTGGCTTTGACACCAAAAGCAAAGGCAAAAAAGCAAAAGTAAACAAGTGGGACTACATCAAACTAAAAAGCTTCTGCCCAGTTAAAGAAACCATCAACAAAATGAAAAGGCATCCTACAGAATGGGAGAAAATATTTGTAAATCATATATCTGATGAGGGGTTAATATCTAAATTATATAGAGAACTCACACAACACAATAGAAAAAAAAATCTGATGAAAAAATGAGCAGAGGATATGAATAGACATTTCTCCGAAGAGGACATACAGATGGCCAACAGGTACATGAAAAGGTGCTAAACATCATTAATCATCAAGGAAATGCAAATCAAAACCACAATAAGATATTGCCTGTCAGAATGGCTATCATCAAAAAGACAAGAAATAACAAGTGTTGGACTTTCCTGGTGGCGCAGTAGTTAAGAATCTGCCTGCCAATGCAGGGGACACGGGTTCAAGCCCTGGTCTGGGAAGATCCCACATGCCGCGGAGCAACTAAGCCCGTGCGCCATAGCTACTGAGCCTGCGCTCTAGGGTGTGCGAGCCACAGCTACTGAGGCCACGTGCCGCAACTATTGAAGCCCGCACACCTAGAGCCCAAGCTCCGAAATGAGAAGCTATTGCAGTGAGAAGCCCGTGCACCACTACGAAGAGAAGCCCCTGCTCGCCACAACTAGAGAAAGCCAGTGCACAGCAACGAAGACCCAACAACGAAGACCCAATGCAGCCAAAAATAAATAGATCAATAATTTTTTTTTAAACAAACAGAAAAACAAGTGTTGATGAGGGTGTGGAGAAAAGGGAACCCTTGTACCCAGTTGTTCAGAATGTAAATTGGTGCAGCCACCATGGAAGACAGTGTGGAGCTTCCTCAAAAAATTAAAAATAGAGCTACTTTATGACCCAGCAATCCCACTTCTGGGTATTTATCAGAAGGAAACAAAAGCACTAACTCAAAAGGATATCTGTACCCCTATGTTTATTACAACATTGTTTACAATAGCCAAGACATGGAAGCAACCTAAGTGTCCATCAATGGATGAATGGATAAGGAAGATGTGTGTGTATGTGTGTGTGTGTGTGTATTATTCAGAAATAAAAAGAAGGAAATCCTGCCATAACACTGAACTCATAGATACAGAGGACAGATTGGTGGTTGCCAGAGGTGGGGGGGGTGGGCAAAATTGGTGGTGGTCAAAAGGTACAGACTTCCAGTTGTAAAATAAAGAAACCCTGGGAATGTAATGTACAGCAGGGTGACTGTAGTCAATATTGTATCGTGTATTTGAGAGTTGCTAAGAGAGTAGATCTTAAAAGTTCTCATCAAAAGAAACAAAAATTGTAACTACATGAGTTGACAGATGTTAACTAGACTTATTGTGGTGATCATTTCACAAAGTATACACGTATTGTATTGTATACCAGTAACTAATGTGTTATATGTCAGTTATATCTCAATTAAAAATATTTACAAGGAACTTGTAATAATGTTGAAAAATGTCAAGTATTCATGAGTGGAAAAAGAATTTTATATCACAGTTATTTAAAAATGTAGGCAGCAGACACTGATGTGTGGAGAGCATGCTTTTTTCTTTTTTTTAACTTTTTTCTTTTTTGGCTGCGTCAGGTCTTCATTGTGGCACGTGGGGATCTTTGTTGTGGCACACGGGCTCTTTCTGTTGCGGCGCACGGGCTTCTCGCTAGCTGTGGTGTGTGGGCTTTCTCTCTCTAGTTGTGGCTCACGAGTTCCAGGGTACTTGGGCTCTGTAGTTGTGGCATGTGGGTTCCAGAGCGTGTGGGCTTTGTAGTTTGCCTCACGCAGGCTCTCTAGTTGAGGCACGTGGGCTCAGTGGTTGTGGCGCGTGGGCTCAGTTGCACCATGGCATGAGAGCATGCATTTATAATATGTCATAATCTGACATGAGTACAAGGGTCCTGCATGTCTTCCATAACCTTTGCTCTCTCAGTCAGCTCTTGGAGCATGAAGACCACATTCTTTTACACGATATGAGTTGGTTAATTTTCACTCAACTGCGTGTCATTATATAAGGGTATATTTAAGTTAAAACACCATTTGGGGACAGAACTTGGTAAAAATTACGCTAACTGAGCATTGAGCTGGGAGAGTGGCTTTTCCTCGTCAGGCATGAAAGACATTAAGAGGAAACATTGATCTGTTTTCTATTGGAGAAAATTTCTAGACAGCCACCTAAAAATCCAACACTAGACAGAGAATTTTTAAAATTTGAAAAACTGTGCTTCAGTAATAAGGTTTTATGGGTTGACAGAAATCATAAAGTCCTCAACTTATAGGCCCATGAGAGCTCAGCTGGACTGGAGCACACTGCCCTCTACCAGCAGTACCAGTGGAGCGCCACAGCAATGATTCTTAGATTGGGGGTAATGAAAAGTGTGCCCCTCTTCTTAGGAGAATTTACTGTGCCCCCCACCCTGTCAACTGAAAATCCCTCATCTAGAGTTATCCCATTGTTTTTCCCCAATAAGGAAACCAAAGCCAGAACCGTTGAGTGACGTTTCTGCAGTTGGCAGAGCTGGAATTTAAGTCCGAATCTTCAAACAAAGTTCAGTCAGTTTTTCAGCCCTATTCCAATTATTCGAGAGGTAGTATAAAAAGAAATTTATATGGGTTTGTGGCCAGTAGTCCATGATGAGAGCATACCCAAAATTTTATTTTATTATTTTTATTTATTTTTGTTTTGTTTTTTTTTGTTTTTGCGGTATGCGGGCCTCTCACTGTTGCGGCCTCTCCTGTTGTGGAGCACAGGCTCCAGACGCGCAGGCTCAGCGGCCATGGCTCACGGGCCCCCACTGTGCCACCAGGGAAGCCCCCCACATTTTAAAATGAGCCAGCAGAGCAAGCTTCTGTGGCCTCAGACCCCCTCCCATCTTGACACTAGTCATCTTGGCACAGTGTGCAGGCATGCATATGAAAGGAGCCACAGTGTCTAGTCTGCTTATCCCAAGAGCAACCTTATGAGCTTGCCATAGAAACACATTTGTAAATTGAAGTTGAGTGATAGCTGAGGGAATTTACTTTAGGCTGAAAGAGATTATTCTAATTCCTGAATAAGGCTTTTGAGTTAAACAGTAATATATTAGCAGGTCAGCTCAGCTTTCATTGAGTTAAAAAAACATGACTCAAGTAATAATATTAACATTTGATCACTTTAGCTTAGTTCAAAGAGGCTAGAGATTTAGAGTCTAAATAATGCATTGTTTCCTGACTTTGCAGATCAAATTTTGATGATATTTAAAGATCTTGTTATGAAAAATGACACAGCTCCACAGTATATGAGGTGCTTCCTAAATAGCAATAATCTAACTTTTGATGATCAAGATTTATCCATGCGGAAGCTATGTGAGACTTCACCACTAAAATATGATTTCTTTTAGAACAGGGATTGCTAATCCTGAATTTGCATCATATCAGGCCCGCCACAATTTTCTGTGTGCTGGTGGTACAATCAAACAGCTGAATTGTTGAAGCTCATTTTAAAGCAGAAGATACTGAGTGGCACTGTTTTTGGAGTAATGGTTTTCAGGCTTTAGTGTACATAAGAATCAGTTGAGGTATTAAATGTATAGATTTCTACCCTCTCCACAAAGATTCTGATCTGACTGCTGGGCGCTTGGGTGTGGTGGTCAGCAGGAATCTGCATTTAAGAAGCACTTCACCACATTTGGACAGGTGGTCTAAGGACCACA
Organism: Phocoena sinus; assembly: GCF_008692025.1. Lineage (NCBI taxonomy): Eukaryota > Metazoa > Chordata > Mammalia > Artiodactyla > Phocoenidae > Phocoena > Phocoena sinus. Next base: position 69,233,617 of record NC_045774.1, on the reverse strand, counting down.
CTTTGAGAAACGCTGTTCTAGAAAATAAAGGGGAATAAAAAAGGGGTACAAAATTGAGGGGAAAAAATGAAGCCATCAAAGAAAAAGAAGCTGGATGGCTTTAGGCAGTTGATCTCAAATTAGTTCCAAAACTAGACTAAGGTATTCCACTGCTACTAGTGAACAATGGTTTTTATCTCAATAAACAGAAACAAGATCTGCATTTGTATTTTGTTTTTCTTTATTAAAAATTTAGTGTGTACTGCCACTTTTTTGCTAGTAAAATGAACAGGTAGCTAAGAAATATTAATTTAAAAAAATCAGAAATTGCTGATCAAACTGAGTTTGACAACTTTATTTCTTCTGAACTCAGGATTGTACTTTCGTAGTACATCAGTAAAATAGGTATATATTTTATGTTTCTAAAGTTGTCTCTAACCATATGGTAGAGTTAACTTGATTCATTTTGACATACTAAAAAGAGCATGGTGTTCCACAAAGGGCCCCGTGACTTTCAGGTGCTCCCCTACATGAGCCAATTTGAAAATAGAGAAATTATTCTTCACATTAGGTCATGAAATTCTTTTTCAGTGCATGGCCATTGCCTTGTTCATCGATTAAAAAAAATGTTTTTTTAATACTTGATACGTGGAGTCACTGACTGATGACAAAGATGACACAGTGTGGGGTCCTTACCCACACTGAATTTTGGCCAAGTGGGAGATTAAGGTGGATAAGTAGACAGGCAGGTAGAATACAGAGCAATAAGTGCTGTGCTGGGTGAGGTCTAGGGCACTAAGGAACTAATAGATTGGACAGTTAACCTCTGTTTGGGAGGTCGAACAGTTTCTTGGAGGAAGTGGCGTCTGATATGAAATATCAAGGTTTAAAGGAATTATGCATATTTTTGGTTTCTATTTCACTTGTTAGGATCATATGTGATTACTTTGTTGTGTTGTCTTGGAAGAAGACAATCTCTGTGAATGTTTCTTTTGTAAGCCTTTTTGTTTTGCTTTCTTCTAGTCTTTGTTGATATATTTGCAGTTTTGAGTGTTTGAATATTTTTTGAAGCTGTTTTATACTGGTAGTATCTGTTTAGAACTTGAGAACTTATTATTCGGAAGATGTTTGCATTAGCCGTGGATTGGCCAGTTTCTCCTTCTAGCCTGTTCTCAATCAGATGTTTATATAATCAGTACTTAACCAGAAGTTGTTGCCTTTCTGCATGATGAAGCAGAACACTCATTGCCCTGCAGGATGATTGCTTTTAAATGGTTGCTAAATGATTCTCTTTCTGTCTTCGTTAAGGAAACTTTTTTTAAAAATAACCTATAAAGCTTTCAACACATGAAATATCACAGTCTGTTTTGAACCATTTACACAAAAGTGATATAATCACTTAATCATGTTGGTTAAAGATAATAGCTTTTTCAGCATTAATGAAACGTGTCTTAGTTGTGTTTGTTTTTCCTTTCTCTTTAAAGTAGTCCAGCGTGCTGGCTTTCAGACGTTTAGACTTTGGTACAGTTTGTTCTCTGTATCTGCAGGTTCCACATCCATGGATTCAACCAACCACAGATTGAAAATATTAAAAAAAAAAAATTCCAAGAAGTTCTAAAAAGCAGGAAAAAAAAGCATGTGCATTTGCTACGCACTGACAACTATTTACATAGTATTTATATTGTATTTACAATTATGTGCATAGCATTTACACTGTATTAGATATTATAAGTAATCTAGAGATGATTTAAAGTATCTGGGAGGATATGCGTAGGTTATGTGCAAATATTATGCCATTTAATGTAAGGGACTTGAGCATCCTCGGATATTTGTATCTTCAGGGGTCCTGGAACCGATCCCACATAGATACCGCGGGACAACTATTTACTTTTCAATTTTATTCTGTTTCTTTTAAAGTAAATGCTAGATGGAATCCACCAAAATTTGAAAGCATTGTCACACTATCTCCAGTTTCTCTCCTCTCTTCTCTCTTTAGCTGATTTGGTTTTTCCACTCTAGCAATATACTTTGATCAAGGTCACCGGCAACCCTCATGTTGCTAAATGTTTTTAGTTATCAATTCTGTCTTCATTTGCATTAACCTGTTATCAGCATCTAACACAGTTCATCACTGTTTCCTTAATGACTTGTAGGGCCTAGATTCTCTTGGTTTTCCTCTTACCTCAGTGCATGTTCCTCCCCCTCAGTCTTCTTTGGTAATTTCTCATCTCCCTGACATCCTAACATTACAGTGCCCCAGGGCTTAATCAAGAGCCCACACTTTTCTCCTGAGTGCCAGACTCTTATGTCCATCTACCTGTTGACACCTCCACTTGGATATCTGATATACAGCTCATAGTTAACATGTTCAAAATTGAATGCCTGATCTTCCCCTGAAACCTAGAATCTTCCTGCAGTCTCCCTATCCTTCCAGTTGTTCAAAGCCAAAAACTTGGGTTCTGCCTTCAAAATATTTCAAGAACCAAACCTCTTCTTGCCACCTTCCCTCACTGGTACCACCATTGTCCAAGGCACCGTCACCTCTCATCTGGATTATTGCCATCACCTCCTAACTGGCTTCCTTGCTTCCACATATGCTTCCTTACAGGTTTTTCTCAAAATAGCGGTCAAAATAATCCTATTAAAATACGTCAGATAATGTCACTCCTTTGCTCAAAACTCCCGTTTTCACTCACGGTAAAACCACCATCTATACAATGACCATACATGATCTAGCCCTTCATTCCCTCTCTCTGATTTCATTTCCTACCACTCGGTCTCGACTTCCACTTGTGTAACCTCAGCCTCCTTGTTTTTTTGCACAGGCCAGACATATACCCACTGTAGGGCCTTTGCATGCATTGTTTTCTCTCAGGAAAAGTTTTTCTCCTACATTCTTGTATGGCTCTCTTACCTCCTTCACATGTTTGATCAAATGTCATCTCAGTGAGGTCTAATAACTATTTTAAAATTGAAACCTACCTGCCCTCAAACCCTCCCCCCCAACTCTGCTCAATATTTTTCCATAATACCAATTTTTAACATATATAGTAATATGAGATAGTGTTTGTTATCTCTGCACCACCCCCCAGCCCAGCTAGAATGTCAGTTTCATGAGGACAGGGTTTCTTTGTTTTGTTTGGTTTTTTCCCCCGGTACGCGGGCCTCTCACTGTTGTGGCCTCTCCCGTTGCGGAGCACAGGCTCCGGACGCGCAGGCTCAGCAGCCATGGCTCAGCAGCCATGGCTCACGGGCCCAAGCCGCTCCGCGGCACGTGGGATCTTCCCGGACCGGGGCACGAACCTGTGTCCCCTGCATCGGCAGGCAGACTCTCAACCACTGCGCCACCAGGGAAGCCCAGGACAGGGTTTTTTGATTCACTGAGGTGTATATTAAATGCCCAGAACCATGCCTGGTATTAGTAAGTATTCAGTAAATGTTTATTGAATGACTGACTGACTGAATGGTTTCTTGACTAATAATGGTTGAAACCCATTTTGAAAACCCAGTTTGAAAAATGCTGGTCTGGTGGCTAGACTCAATCCTAATTTTCTTCTTTTTTTTGGCTGCATTCGGTCTTCGTTGCTGCTCATGGGCTTTCTCTAGTTGCGGCGAGCGGGGGCTACTCTTCCTTGCGGTGTGCGGGCTTCTTATTGCGGTGGCTTCTCTTGTTGGGGAGCACGGGCTCTAGGTGTGCAGGCTCCACCAGTTGTGGCACATGGGCTCAGTAGTTGTGGCTCGTGGTCTCTAGAGTGCAGGCTCAGTAGTTGTGGCACATGGGCTTTTTTGCTCCGTGGCACGTGGGATCTTCCCGGACCAGGGCTCGAACCCATGTCCCCTGCATTGGCAGGCAGATTCTTAACCACTGTGCCACCAGGAAAGCCCCTCAATCCTTAATTTTCTATTTGGGCTGCTATATGTAACAAACTTTGGGGGGATAAAATTAATTTTTATTTTTTAGTCATTTTTAGTTAATTTTGTTCAGTTAGGTGTGGTTTGTCCAAAGTGCTTGCTGGAGTCACTCTAACAGTAATCTAAATGAAAACATACCAGTACTTTTCTGACATTACCCCTTGTGTTATATAACTTTGAAAGCCAGTCATCCACTGTTGGCAGTTTGTACTTTCAGATTTTTTTTGCAGGCACAAACATATATTAAATCATACTATACAGTGTTCCACAATTTGCATTTTTTTGGTTTTTTGGATTTGTCTGATTGGTTTTTGTCATGGTAGTTATTTGTTTTGCTCCTAATATTCTACCATGGACATTGTGTCTTGAGATGCACTATAAGATCATCGGTAAGAGCACGGATGCCCAGCCAGACTGGGTTCAAATCCCAGCTTTGCCAACCAGACTCTGGGCAAGTTACTTGAGTCTTCTGTGCCTCTGTTTTCTCATCTCTTAACATGGCAATAATAATAGTATCTCATCATACAGTGTTGTGGAGATAAAATGATGCCTGGTTTACATACCTGTGCATAGAAATATTAGCTGTCATCACTTGTATTACTTCATTATTTATCCCCACTATGTAGTATCCCTTGTTTTGAAAGTGTAACATTTTAATTAGTCCCTTGTTTGATATATGTTTAGGTTGTTTCTAATTCTCTGTTGTTACAAACAGTAATCACTGAGGGTGAGTTTGTGTTTGCACGTTAGTATATTTATTTCCACAAAATAAGTACATAGACTTTCTGAGTCTAAAATATAAACACTATTGTACACTTGCACCAACAATGTATCTGTATTTATTTCCCTGTACTCTTGCTGATGCTGGATGTTACCAGACTTAAATAGTTTTCTTTTTTTCTTCTAGTAGTTCATGATTGATGGACTGGTTCTTTCCCCTCCCCAACATTTTTATTCTTTCTGAAATATATTGAGGTAATGATCTGTTTTTTTCAAACTAGTTATTTCCAATACTCCCCATCTCTTCCCCACTGATTTGAAGTGGTACCTTTGTGTCATGTACAAAATTCTCATATATACCTTGATCTCTTTCTAGACTCTTATTTCCTTCTATCGTCCTGTCTATTCCTATACAAAGTACCATCTGATTTTAATCACTGTAGCGTATACCTTTTGATATATTAATAGCCCCACTCACTACATACACTCAAGTATACACACTTTGTTCCTGTTTTAGGAACAATTATTTTTCCAGATTAATTTCAGAGTGATTTTTTTTGGCTTTTAAAAAATGCCCACTGGAATTTTGTTTCAAAAAGTATTAAATTTTGGATTAATTTGGAGTGAATTTATATCTTTACAGTATTGAGAGTTAGAACTTAAATGTCTATTCAGGGCTTTCATTTTTTTGCTATGTCTTACACGTTTGTCATAATATTCTATAGTTTTTGTTTGTTTGTTTGTTTGTTTGTTTTGCGGTACACGGGCCTCTCACTGTTGTGGCCTCTCCCGTTGCAGAGCACAGGCTCCGGACACGCAGGCTTAGCGGCCATGGCTTACAGGCTCAGCCGCTCCGAGGCATGTGGGATCTTCCCGGACCGGGGCACGAACCTGTGTCCCCTGCATCGGCAGTGCATCGGCAGGCGGACTCTCAACCGCTGCGCCACCAGGGAAGCCCTATTCTATAGTTTTTGTTGCCATTTTGAACATGCTCTTTTTTCCATAGTTTAATGTTAAGACATTGATTACATGTAAATGTAAGGTATTGACGTGTGTGTACATATACACACATATGTATTTGCCTTATATGCACCCACCCTTTTTACACTCTTTAATACTTCTGTAGCTTTCTTAGACTTTCTAACCTTACTGTTGTATCCTGTGCAAATAATAAATTTCATCTTCCTTTCTGATGTTTGTACCACTTGCTTCATTTTTATTGTTGTAGAATAGATTCCAGAATGATGCTGAATAATAGTGATGATAGCAGGCATCTTTGTTAGTTCTTTGTGTAAATATATATAATTTAATTGAAAAATTTCAATTAATGACTTTATTGGGTTCACATTATTTGCTCTAATCAACCTTACTTCAAGTCTTGTTTTATATTAAACCTGAGAGTACTTGGGAACATATAAGGTCTTTTGTTACTTTGGAAACAATAAGAACATAGTCTTTGGCTAAGAATAAAAAGAGTAATAACTGTCTGAATCCCTGGAAGTTTATACCTGAGATGAAAGAGCTACCCCGTCCAATCAAATGCCACGTTAAAAATTATGACTGGTAAAGTTAGATTTCAAAATTATGTGACATAATGCCATTTTTTATTGCATCCTGAAAATGAATAATAGGCTGGGCTTTGCCCTCCTCAATATTCAGTTTTGTAAGCTGCAAAGAGATGTGAGGTGTGGCTGCCAGTGGCCTGGGGAGCTAGTCCTCAGGGTGCTGCTCTTGCAGGTTAGACCTCCTCTAGCGTTTCCTCAGCCTCTGCCCTTACAACAAGCCAGTGCCCGGGATTCCTTGGAGCCTGGAAATGCTGATCTAGTCTGAGTAGGGCTTAAGTTCGCGTATGACAGATTGTTCAACCGTATCTGACTTTGAGTTAACTCTCTTCTCTTAATAGTTTGACTACATCCGGGCAATAGAAAGCCAGAAATTTAAAATAATCTCAAATGTAATCAAGAATTAAATGTGTTGGCTTCATTGTCTTTGACATGTTTGTTAGCTGCCCTTCATTCACAGATAAAGATTACACTTTGGATAATTATTTCATTGTTGTAGAAAGAGGAAGAGAAGCTTTTATATTCTTAAAACTAGGGAAAAGTTTACGTTTTTGTCCACCCCTGCCAGTTTCTGTATTTATTGGTTGTGTGACTGTTTTGTTCGTTTGCTTTTGTTCTGGGTCTTTTGTTTTTGGTTTGGGTTTAAATTTTAGTTGAAGTAACCAGCTTAATTTTGAGGTAATCATAGTCTACTTAGCTTCATTTTTTTCTCTAACTTAGTAATAATAGTATTTTCCCCAAATTTTTTACTATGAAAAATGTCAAACATAAGATAGTTTTCTTACAGAATGACCCATATTCTGGGTTTGGCCGATTGTTTTCTTTCATGATTAATGTAAGAACTTTTAATCATTGTACTTTCATCTGTTACTGAATATGATCTTAGGGGAGAGATCCTATAAGTAATGACCCTGAAAACAGGATCTTAATTTTAGAATATCTGTGTTCATTTTCCATGTCTAACAAAGATTTCCTCTGTGGCCTTGAAGGAATTACAGAATCATTCTACCTATGCTATACAGAACAAGGAGAATTGCCTACTAGTTTTAAAGTTCAGTGGATTTACTGATTGGTGTTAACAAAGCCCATAGAAGATATAAAGCCTAGCTAAAATAATAAAGAAATCACCGATAATACTTTTTTGGTCATTTCAAACAGGTTTCATTTAGCATGAGCGTTACATCCTCAGTTTCTTGTCTCTTATTTATGTTTAGATCTGAAGGAAAGGGAAACTAACCTTAAATGCCTGCTGTGTGGTAAAAGCACTGTGCTCATTCAAATGCGCATCTTCTCATTGAATTCTTAAGCTTCCATCTGCCTTGTGAAATAGGTGAGTTCCTATTTCCATTTCACAGGCAAGGAAGCTGAAGATCAAAGATGTTTAGTAAAGTGTTCTATGTTACAAACATAGTAAGTGCCGGAACCAGGCTATGAACCCAGATTGTAAACTTTCCAAGTTGAGCTTTATCATGAGAACTCTTCTGAATACTTCTGAATATCACATACATTGAGGAAAGTCTCCCCCCAAAAAGTTGGTAGCTACCAATGAAGCATTTTATACCATCTTCTTCTGACCAGAAACATTTAAAATGTAGACAGTGTTTTTTAAATACATGAATTTTCCAGTTATGTTACATCTCCTGTCACTGATTCTGTTCTAGGATGTTGGCAAAGGATGAACTGATGGCCATGCTTCAGAAATGTTTCAAGGTTTTTAAGTCCTCTTCTGAAAAGCAGCTTGGCAACACAGCAAAGAGAATAGAGGAGTTCCTGGCCCAGTTTCAGAGCCTCGATGGTGAGAATATAATACCTGGCCAATTCTACTGGCTGTGACAGTCATTTAACTACAAAATAACATGGAAAACCCCACGTTCTGATGTGTTGAGAGATGAAGAGGTAACGTAGTTTGTGATCAGTCAGTATACCAAGCCTCAGAATAGCACAGCGTGACAACTAAGCCAAATGGTTCTCTTCCAGATTTGGTTTAAACAATGAAAACTATCAAATGGGCAGGAAAGAAATTTCTTTCTCCAGATGGACAGTTTTGAGGACTTACCTCAGGGGAGAAAACAAAAAGGGCAGCAAAAAGAAATCAAAACGATTGGAGAGAGTAGCAGGGCATCATAATTAAGGACTCCTTTTAGATGTTTTTCTTAAGCATTTCATCAAGTTCTTTATAGATTTCAAAAACACTGCATAAATTATTTGTAAGCCTGAAAATTAATAGCTGTGAACTGCTTTCACAGCAGTGAGGCTCATTGGCATGCTGATTACCAAAATATGCATGAGGTTTGCTTCAATCAGGTTTACAAAGCTTGAATCTTTCAGTCCTCAATGAACTGCGGCAGCCTGGCATTCCTCAGTGTTGGAGGAGGGCACAGTTTCCTTTACCTTGCGTGACCTGCACAGGATTCGCTGTGTTTGCCGAACGCTGGGATGCCTGCTTGTGCACAGGCAGCCTGTTCAGCACTCCGATGCTCCAGGACGTCTTTGTTCTGAGGGGGCTCAGTGGATTGATACTGATGTTTAACTTTTCATGGGCTCTTCCCTTGCTCTGTTTCTAGCACCAAAGTATAGTACTCCTTCAGCAAAACAAGCAAAATGACTGTGCACTTCTTATTTTCCCCTATTGAGGGAAATTTTTAATGGGGTCTGGGGAAAAGAGGCAACTTGGTGTATAAGCACACGGATCGAACCAAGGCATGGTGAAAACATTGCACTTGGAATGTTCCTATCAATCCTTTCTGTGTTTGGCAAGTGTCCCTTTCTCTTTAAATCCTTTAGATTTAGGAAACGTCTTTTGCTGAATCCCTCCCTCTCTCTCCATAGCTGCAGCGCTAGGCCCCATGAGTGCTGAGCCAGTGCAAGATGAAAGAGCCAGCCTACTTGACTGGCAGGGCATGAGCGTGAGGAATTGCCACCCCATGGTACCAGGGGCTCCCTCCAGATCACGCGCAGGCATTATTGCTCTGCAGTGCATTTGCAGGACAAGTGAGCCGAACCATTTTCAAATCATAAACATTTTAAAGGGCTGGAAATTGGTATCATAGAGATTATTGAGTCCAGCTGCAACAGAAACTAAAGCCCAGGAAGAGGAAGGAGCTTGCTTGAGATCTCGTAGCTAGCTAGGGTAGTACCCATCCTGGAGCCCATCTCTTTCTTAATCACCAGCTTATTGTTTTTTTTCTCACGGATTCACAGTCGCCACCTAGTTAGGGTCACTGGGACAGTGAGGGGCCGCCCTTAAGGATATAAACAGGGTAAAAGACTTAGAAGAATATAAGATAAATTAGGTAAATTTCAATCTTTTACAAAATCAGACTCAGGGATTTTTGTAAAATGAAACTGCAGATATTATAATAATTTTAATTAGAGTTCATGTAACATAAGCTAGTGAACAAATCCTGTGATGTGCTAATATTAAATAAAGGAACACAGCTTTTAGAAATGGGAAGGTTGGTATTTAAGATGATTAACTGTCTGAAGAATAAAGAATTTTGTAAGTTGAAGCAAAACGAGTGTCTTGAATAAATGTACTTTCTGTTTTCAAAAGTGGCACATTATTAATAATAAAGGGAAATTAACCCCACCCTCCCATATTGGACAGGCGTACAGTTTGACTGTATGCTATCTCTAGTTCCTTGACAGTTATTACACATTACAGTTTAGGTTTAAAATTACATTTGGAGGGTTAAGTAGATCAGAGTGTCATATCAGATTTATTTTTAAGGCTCTGCTACATGTTAATGAAATGGGACAGAGAATTTATTAGATATTTTAACCTTAAAGCATATCTTTCTTGAACCAAGATTTATCAATAGCTAAAAAGAAATTTATTCTTCGAGAACAAGGCAGATTCTCCGGCTGCATCTTCCTGTCTTAGGTTTGGCCAAATAAGCCATGTGAGTGTGAGGTTCCTAAAACCTGCCCTGCACCAGGGAGAGGCTGTTAGAACCTCATGTTCTCTGGAAACACAACTACACCTTTTACTAGATACAGTTTTCTGTTTCCTTTGCTAAAGAACCATGATGCAGTTTGTGTTTCAGTAGATTATTTCAAAACTTATATGCACTACCGACTTCAGACTTAAATAGCATGTCAAATATAGAGAATGGGAAGATCCAGGCCAAGTTTGCCAGGGTGTAGGTTTGTATTGTTTACATCAATCATGGCATAATCAAAGGACCATAATTTAAATTTGTTTGTTTTTTAAAAGCTATTTATAATGGCACAAAGATTTGGAGATTTTTTTTTCCTATTGGTTTGAGGGGATTTGTTTGTATTTTGTTTTGTTCTCACTGTTGGTCACATTTTTAAAATTCAGTAGCTGGTTTCTTTGAAGACCTCTCTGCAGCATAACTTATGTAATATTTATTGACCTTCAGCTTCTGGAAGAAATCATTTATGTGATGGAACCTTGATCCCCTGCCACATTAAAAAAAGAAATGGATGAAACTTTATTTCCCTTGGAGTAGTAGAAATGTTTGTTCTCTTAAATGGATTTACCCAAGCTGCTGTATGTTGGTTTTGTATTAAAAGCAGAAGCCAAAGAAGAAGAAGAAGATACTTCTGAGTCACAGTCAAAGGGACTTCAGAAGACAGACCTCTATCATCTTCAGAAGGTCAGAGCACTTTCTTATCCTTCCAGCCACATCCCCTGATGTTCCCGTGTGCTCTAGATTAGCTCTGCCTGGATGTTTTTGTTTTCATTTTTAAACCACAACTAGGAACAAAGCAGACTTTGTAACTCACTTATAAATTGAACATCCAGTTTATCCCACTGCTATCCTCATTCTCCATGTAGAAGTTGGCGGAAACTGTTCCGATAGCCTCAGAGAGAAAGAGAATTAACTAGTAATAAGGGAAAATGGAAACCTGGTTGCAAAAAGGAATCTGATTATTTATCTGATGTATTTGTTTTTCAGTTTGATCAAATTGAGAGGTTCAGAAGAAACTCTTTAGTTTTAGATATTTTTCTTGATTTTTTTAAAGAAATGCATATTGAGTATAGAGCAGAAATTGAGCCACAGTTTGTCTAGTGTAGCCTTTTTCAGATAGTTCTAACTTTAGGATCTTGGTTGTCAAAGTAAAGAACCTTCTGTAAACCATGATACCAAGTTATGAGAAACGTAGAATAAAATATCAATCTAAGCAAACCAAAGCATATGGAATCTATTCTGTTAGCATGGCAAAGAGCACGCGTTTTCTCCTCTTCTTGGAAGTCCTTTTCTCAAATGAATTAGTGGCTTGTGGCTTGTGAGCGCTCTGCCCTATAACTTAGTAGCGACATAAGCTGCCCTTCTCGTCTTTCTCTGAAAAGTCACTTTATATTTTTTGAAGCAAAATACCTTGGAGGAGAGATTCTTCCCAGTCCTGAAAAATAAAAGACAAATATAACCCCTACTGATCTGGTTCTTTTTCTGTACATTCTGTCATACGGAAAGGGCATCAGCTGCCTCTGCCTGAGCAACAGGGCTGCCCTCTGAGGGGCTTTCTGTCTCAGAATCACCAGAAACAGAACAAGGTGTGTTTCTTTCATCCATAGTCATTACTGGAAATGAAGGAGTTAAGAAGAGCAAGTAAGAGGCAGACCAAGTTTGAAGTCCTCAGAGAACAGCTTGTGAGCTTCATCGACAGTCTGGCGCGGTGAGTCTGTTGTTGCTTTTCAGAGCTAAAAATCAGGCTATTTGCCCAAATAACACTGGTGTGATAGCTGTCCGCAGCCAGTCCGGGACACTTCTGGGTTAGGCTTTTTGCTCCTCGAGGCCCTCCGTCCAGCGCAGACTTGTAATTTTTATTCCTTTCCCATCCTTATTAAGGTGGCTCAGTGGATGGCTTAGTTCATTCTTTTACTGCCAGTTCAAGAACACAGGTTTAAATTTGATGTAGATCATTAGGCCTGGGCTGGGGTGGGGATGGAAACAGACCAGGAAACAGAAAAGTGAGTGTTTTCCCCCTAGTAGCAGAGTGTTTGCCTTACACTTAATCCTTGCTCTGTCTTTGCTCAGAGTATGCTGGATCTGGGCCAAACCCAGAAAACAGCCCAGCCCAGCTGTAATACCCTATTTTATCCTGAGTAAAGGGTTTCTAATTCTGAGGGATACCAGTGTAACTCTGGATCATGTCAGCACAGACGCATGGTGAGCAGGGTACTCAGAGTCAGTTTAGAAGTCCACCAGTCCTACCTGTATTTTAAGGTGATTCCTTTTTTGGGAAACCCAGATCATTCTGATATTTGGATTTCCCAAAAGCCAGCTCTGTGTAGCTCTTTAAAATCACATACCTCACCTGCAGGTGGGACATGCCATATAGGAGAAAAATGAGAGGTCTGAAAAATAAAATGATTTAATAGTTAAATAGGGAAAAAACTGTTCTTTGTCATTGCTTATTCTGTTTTTTAATGGCAATTCAAACTCAGCAGCAGGCTAGGCACTGACTAGAATCAAGTACTAAAAAAAAAAGCAGCTCAGTTATTGAAGACAAAGAGTGGTTTTCTGATAAATTGCCTGTCCTTCTTGAAAGTGAAGAGTTCCATTTTCCAGGACAGTTTTGGGGCAGAGTCATTGTTCCTGGTCACTGGGGAGAAATTACTAATGTCAGGACAGAGGTCGAAACGATCAACCAAGTATGACAAAAGGAAGGTTAAAGTGAGAGAAATGGGTCACATAAAAGTGACACAGTGCAATTCTAAAGTGACCTACTGGCTAGAAATGACCTTGGAAAACTCATAGAATTAACCTTGCTGTACTGGGCCTTCCTGTTCTTGTAGTTTCTAGCCCCAAGTTCCTGGTTTTTCCCTTTTACCAAGTTGAGACCATTGTAGTTGCTAAAAATGATTTTACAGTATAATTTGGCATAATTTATAGGTCAAATGTCATGTTCCTTTCTGCATTCCCACAAATCCCAAATTGTAGGGTTGGAAGCCAACCAACCATTCCCCTTTTGTGATCTTTGACCTAATATGCCTGACTTTTCACCTTCCTGAGCAGTTATTGAAATAAAGCTGGGCATGATTGAAATGTGTTGTATTGTGAAATCACAACAATTTCCATACTAGGATTTACTATCTTTACCGAGCTTGAGTGTCCCAGCAGGGAAGAGATGAGGACTGTAGTATGTTAGAGCTAAATGGGACCTGAGGACTCATGTGGCAGCTAAAGCCCAGAGAGAGGTTGCGACTTTTGGAAAGTCACATAGTTAGTCCCAGTCTGCTGACATCTTTCAGAAGGCCCGCTCTCTTTCCCCACACAGTCCCCAAAGACCACACCACAGATGTTTGAACAGAGCTTGGAGTTCTGGAGAAAAGCGGCCCTTGAAAGATCACTATAAGCAACAGACTCCAGGAAGTAGAGTTCCCCGTACACCACGAGCAGCTCTTGCCGAAACTACTGAGAAATGAGAATAAGTTGCCGCTTTCTAAGTTACTGTTTTCACCAAAGTACAAGCTTCAACCTTGTAGCCCTTGTGGATACTAAGTGGTCCTACCAGCTCCCCCCAGACCACCGCCTCTTTTGCTTGTGGACTCTGCTCTGAGTCTAAAATGAGCGTCATGCAGTGCTCCAGTGCCAGACTCACTGCTGATGTCCGTGCCAGTCTCCACATTTGGAGTTGGATAAAAATTCTAATATACGATGATGTTTTGTCAGTATTTTTCAACTAACATAGCCCAGTAGAAACAAAGTACAGGCAAGTATTTAGACTCTGGAGGTTCTTTGAGGATATCTGAAAAGGTCTTTTGCCTTGAGAATTATCTGAATCTCTAAAAATTAAATAAAGATGTTAAAAAGGGAGAGGACAAATATGAGACAATTTTTTTTCTGAAATTGACTCTTATCTGGTTGCCTTAGATTTCCAGTCCTTATTACAGAGCAAGGACTCCAACGTGAACTTTTAATGACCATTATGTATAATGATTGGGGAGAAAACAGCCTGAGGTTGGGATAGGAAAAGTTTATGGTCAGAAATTACAAATGGGTAGCCAGCCATCCAGGGAGGCAGCTCGCATCACAGAAACCATTCCTGAGACTACAGCTAAATAGCTTAATCTTGAGTCAGATGTTAGCAGTACTTGAGGTATAGAATGCTGGTTCTTAGGGCTAATGCTCTTTGCACATGGGTTTTATTCCAATGACTGAAGAAGGAGCAGCATCTGGAAGCTAAATGAGCAGGGGGCCAGGAGCTCTTGAGACGGGCAGGACGGAGATGGTGGGGAGGGAGGGACATGGGTCATACCCTCTCTGCGTCCTCTCTTCCTCAGAGCCAGACCACACAGGAGGAGCAGGTGTGGTGGGATTTTTCTAGGCCCTGGTATCCTCTCCAGGAGGGAAGAAAGCCAGGACGCCAGGAAGAAGAGTAATTTCCCCAGTGGCTGGGCTGAGGGAGCTGCTTGGTTCTGCCTGCACCGGTGGGAAAGGGAGCTGATACAAATCTGTCATGTGACCAAAATACTTTAGGCCCAGGACTAACTAAGCCCCAGAAATCTTTATGAAGGCATGTGAGTTAACTGCTTTAATCAAGTTAGTGACTTATTACTCTGTCTTTGGGTTATGGGTGCCAAAGCTTCTCCCTTCCAGTTTGCTACCCTCTAGGCCACCCAGGAACCATGTACTGTCACAGCTCATACCAGCTGATAGGCTCATTACATATTCAGATGAAATTTTTAATGGTTTATCTTTTAAGTTCACATTTCATTAAAATTGGTTTATTGTCTAGCTCATAAATAAGACAGAAGAATCCCAAGTTACAGTGGTATTTTTTAATAATTGAAATTTTAATGATAAATGATTTCCTTGTTTTTAATACTCTGAAGCTAAAATTTAGCCTTTTCTGCCTATAAAGTAAGGAGGAAGTCTAACACATAAAAAACTTTACCTGTATTACTTCTATGAGAGATATCTCTTGTGATCAAAAAAGAATTTCCTAAACTCTTAATTCCAGGTCTGAGGCCTGTGTTTAACAGTGCCAGGAGTTAAATGTTTGCTATGAGAAGGAATATGGATATCTCTGTTTCCTAAATAATTTAAGAAAGTATTCATTTATACTTTAAGAAATTCTACCTTAAAGATTTTGAGCAAAGTGGGAAGCAGCCACATAGCACAGGGAGATCAGCTCGGTGCTTTGTGACCACCTAGAGGGGTGGGATAGTGAGGGTGGGAGGGAGACGCAAGAGGGAGGGGATATGGGCATATATGTATATGTATAACTGATTCACTTTGTTATACAGCAGAAAGTGACACACCATTGTAAAGCAATTATACTCCAATAAAGACGTTAAAAAAAAAAAGATTTTGAGCAGAAATGTAATTTATATACATTTGTTCCTAGAAGTTTAAATCAGAACTAAAATATAGTTTCTTGTACACCAGAGAGTCAAAGTTTTAAACAATATTACACGGAGAGGTGGCATTCTGAGTGCAGTTGCACTGGATTTGGTATTTGGTTGGTTTTGGCTATTGTTGATTTTGCTTTTTCGGTAAGTTGCTCAGCCCTCTACAGAGGACTGACAAAAGTGGTTTATTGAAAATAGACCTGTGCTTATCTAAAAGCTGATACCTGACTTTGGTGGTTTCAGAGAATACCTCCTGCTTCCTGAGACACAGCCTCTGCATGAGGTGCTGTACTTCAGTGCTGCCCACACCCTTCGCCAGCACCTGAACGCTGCCCCGCGGATTGCCCTCCATACCGCACTCAACAACCCGTATTATTACCTCAAGGTAAGAAGCAGTCATTTCTCTGACAATTTAGTTCAGACTCCAGGCTTTATGTATCACAAAAATATTGTAAATTTGCAGTTCTAATGAGCAGGGAACTGGCAGCTCAGGGTTGCACCTCTTTCAGATATTTTTTTAAATTCTTTAGATTTTTTAGAGGGCATTTTCTAAGCCAATGAACTAACACTGCCAACTTTTGATCATGCGTAATTGTCTTCTCCTTCATGTGATAAAACCAGATCATAGGCACTAAGACTTGAGTATAATGCTACTACTCTTGAAAATAAAGGAAAGGTTTCTTACAGACATAACAGCAGATAATAGGTCAAACCATATGGCCCAGTGAAATGACTTAAAAGAGCCAAATGATTGTTTCTGATGCAAAAAGAAAAAGGAATTTCATCTTGGATTTTAAACCAAAGAAAGATCTGCTCTGAGAGTATCTCCAGAGCTGAGTATAGAGGACGGCCAGCAATATGCCAGGGATAAACCTGCTAAACTCCAGACACATTTGCCAGTTCCAAGTTGTTCTTTAAACAGAGAGTTCAAGACAGTTGAGAATTTTTAAAACTAACTTTCCTATGACCAGGAATATCATTTTAAACAGCTCAGTAAGCTATATTTCGGTTATATACACACACATAATTTCCTGATAATTTGCTAAGTTAATATTAAATTGTTAATTTGTTAATAAGTTATCAACTCAGTTAAACACCTAGAAATCTTGCAACAGAGGATACTTAAGAAGTGACTCCATAAAACCTATGAAGAGAGTTCCGACGTATTGGTTTCCTGTCCAAAATGGCACACAAACATGCTAATAAGCCTTACAAGAGAGTACTGAGTAGGAAGATGTAAATCAGTGATTTTTCAATGACGGTGGTAGTGGGGTACTTGAATAATTTCATATTTAAGGCACAAAATATCAATTATTTTTATTATATAAACCACAAATTAAAACTCTTTACATAATCTGTCTTTTTGGCTAGTAGTAAGTCACGGAAGAGAACTGGTGCGATTTCAGCAGTTTTGGGAAGGATATAATTCCCATGTATATGTTTGAGAGAGATTTTGTTTCTTAATAAGAACCATCATTTTCACATAGGTTGAAAAAACATTGATGGTTTTGTAGAGGTTAGGATCTGCAGTGTTATCAGCAGTCTTTTTTGAGAGATAACTTATATCCCTGGTAGTGGTGTGTTGGTATTTATTAATACAGTATAGTAATTGCTAGAATTCATGTAATTACAAATGTTCGAAGTGGCATTTTATTGAAAATCCACAAAATTCCATAAACTTTTATGGAAACCAGAAATGCATTAGAGTCTCAATAATGAATAATGTATGATTAAAATGAAAAAAATTAATAATTTATGATGAGAATGAAAAATATGCTTGTCTTCTGATCCTGGCTGTATTCATCTAGTGATTAGGAGCTAGAGGGATTTTGACCAAGACCTCATCCTAAACAACCAGCTAACTATCGGAGAGTAGGTGCAACTCACAAAATAAAGGAAACCAAAGACTACACTTATTGGCTTACTAAAATTCAGGTTAGCAGGTTAATTAATATCTGATTTCGTTCCTCATCATTTCTGAAAGGTAGTTATCTTAGTTTACTGTTATTTTTAGAATGAAGCACTGAGAAGTGAAGAAGGTTGTATTCCAAATGTCGCCCCAGACATCTGCATAGCATATAAACTGCACCTGGAGTGCAGCAGGCTAATCAACCTTGTGGACTGGTCGGAGGTAGGTCAGGGGGAAAGAGCAAGCTGTCTATGTGTCTAACCATCCATGACAACTTTCCTGGAATGTTTTTATGCTTTTGGTACTTTGAAACTCATCTCTTATTTTTTCAATGCCCTGTCTTTGGTTTGGAAAGCATTATAAATCACCTGGCAAGTTTCTCCAGAAAAGCAGCTCACTGCTCAACAGTCCCACACAAACCCCTGCACTCTGATCCCACACCCTCAATCGAGCCAATTCTGCATCCATGCCAGGTCAAAATAAGTACATTTTAGTATGTTTAGCAAAAGCTAAACAGTTTAGGTCAGTTCCGTTATTCCACAGAATAAAAAAGTACATTATTAAATAGCATTTCCCTTATTGCATAAAAGAAAATATTGGAATAACTACACAAAAGTTAACTCTGTTAAAGGCCCTATTTGACACATGTCACCATTTAAAAATATGCATAATTGGCTGCTTCCAAGAAAAATAGGCATTTTCCTGGGAGATGGAGGTTGGAGTAGAGGATACAGGGCATCCTTTGCTTTTCAACTTTGAATAGTTTTGCTACCTGTTTTTCTCTGCACGTTTCTTAATTCTCTGAAATACAAGATTATTCAGAAACCATTCCATTATCTTCTAATTTTTTTTTCTTATGCAGAGAGCTCAATACTTTATTTAATAGATCTTTATTGTAGTGTAATTGCTTCACAAAACTGTGTTAGTTTCTGTTGTACAACAAAGTGAATCAGCCATATGCATACATATGTCCCCGTATCCCCTCCCTCTTGCGTCTCCCTCCCACCCTCCCTATCCCACCCCTCTAGGTGGTCACAGAGCACCGAGCTGATCTCCCTGTGCTATGCGGCTGCTTCCCACTAGCTAGCTATTTTACATTTGGTAGTGTATATATGTCCATGTCATTCTCTCACTTTGTCCCAGCTTACCCTTCCCCCTCCCTGTGTCCTCAAGTCCATTGTCTACATCTGTGACTTTATTCCTGTTCTGCCCCTAGGTTCTTCAGAACCTTTTTTTTTTTTTTTAAGAGTCCATATATATGCATTAGTATATGGTATTTGTTTTTCTCTTTCTGACTTACTTCACTCTGTATGACAGACTCTAGGTCCATCCACCTCACTACAAATAACTCAATTTCGTTTGTTTTTATAGCTGAGTAATATTCTGTTGTATATATGTGCCACATCTTCTTTATCCATTCATCCGATGATGGACACTTAGGTTGCTTCCATGTCCTGGCTATTGTAAATAGTGCTGCAATGAACATTGTGGTACGTGACTCTTTTTGAATTATGGTTTTCTCAGGATATATGCCCAGTAGTGGGATTGCTGGGTCGTATGGTAGTTCTGTTTTTAGTTTTTTAAGGAACCTCCATACTGCTCTCCATAGTGGCTGTTATCAATTTACATTCCCAACCAGCAGTGCAAGAGGGTTCCCTTTTCTCCACACCCTCTCCAGCATTTATTGTTTGTAGATTTTTTGATGATGGCCATTCTGACTGGTGTGAGGTGATACCTCATTGTAGTTTTGATTTGCATTTCTCTAATAATTAGTGATATTGAGCATCTTTTCATGTGCCTCTTGGCCATCTGTATGTCTTCTTTGGTGAAATGTCTATTTAGGTCTTCCACCCATTTTTTAACTGGATTGTTTGTTTTTTTTGATATTGAGCTGCATGAGCTGTTTGTAAATTTTGGAGATTAATCCTTTGTCCATTGTTTCATTGGCAAGTATTTTCTCCCATTCTGAGGATTGTCTTTTTGTCTTGTTTATGGTTTCCTTTGCTGTGCAAAAGCTTTTAAGTTTAATTAGGTCCCATTTGTTTATTTTTATTTCCATTACTCTAGGAGGTGGGTCAAAAAAGACCTTGCTGTGGTTTATGTCAAAGAGCGTTTTTCCTATATTTTCCTCTAAGAGTTTTATAGTGTCTGGCCTTACATTTAGGTCTTTAATCCCTTTGGAGTTTATTTTTGTGTATGCTGTTAGGGAGTGTTCTAATTTCATTCTTTTACCTGTAGCTGTCCAGTTTTCCCAGCACCACTTATTGAAGAGGCTGTCTTCAGCCTCTTGTATGTTCTTGCCTCCTTTGTCGTAAATTAGGTGACCATACGTGTATGGGTTTACCTCTGGGCTTTCTATCCTGTACCATTGATCTATATTTCTGTTTTTGTGTACTTATTTATAGTGATTATCAGTGTAGTTTTGAGACTCTGAAATTTGGTATCAGTTTTTAAAATGTGTCAACTACCAGCAGCAGCAGTGCTTGACCTGGCTTAAATACAGAGCCATCAAGTGCCATAAAAGATGTTTGGCAGTGGCAGAGATTTTTATCTTCTTTTGTCCTCTCTCTCAAAAGGCCTTTGCAACAGTTGTGACAGCTGCTGAAAAAATGGATGCAAATTCTGTAACCTCAGAAGAAAGGAATGAAATTATCCAGTATCCTTTAAAATCACTTCTACAGTGTCCAAGTAAGCATACAGAATAGTTTATAGTTTCTCCAGATCTACATTAGAGATTTAACCATACCATCCCAAAATAACTTGTTTCTAAATACTTATTCTGAATTTAAAATTGCCCAAATCTAAACTATTGGGTCTAAAACTTATATAAAGGTCATATTCCAAAATACACCAAAAATGGTCATTATTGAATTCTCTATTTTTCTAAGGTTATTAGTATACTTTAAGAAGTTGGCAGGGAAGCAATTTTCATACTCTGTGAAAAATGAGAACCAGACAAGTGTTACATACTTTTCCATTCGTGTCTTATTGACAGTAGAGTCTAATTACATTTAATGTTTTCAAGTGTTACAGACTTTTCCATTCGTGTCTTATTGACAGTAGAGTCTAATTACATTTAATGTTTTCCAGTAAGGGTTTTAGTTTAATTTAGTAGTATGTATTCAGTTTACTAAATCATGTTTTAACATTGAGATTTTAACCCCTTTTTGTCAGAAGTACATGGTGAATTTCCTTAGCTATAGCCTCCAGTGCTCGGTTTATTAGAGCTGTTTCTGAACTAGAACTTTTAGGATTTATAAAACCTACCAAACAGAAGACTGACCATGTGGCAAGGCTAACATGGGGAGGCTGCTAGAAAGCAAATGAGTGAAGCCAGAAAGATAGCATTTAGCTTAAGAGAAAAAGGAGACCAATCATATTTACACACTGGTAGAGGAAGATTGCTTGGGAAGAAGCATAATGTGTAATCCCTGTGTGATGTTGAAACAGAAAAGTAGACTGTTAATCCCTATCAGGAATGTATCAAAGCACCTTTGGAGTACTTTAGAATCCAACAAGTAACATGCTAACATTGCAAGTAGAACCTCTCTCAGAGTATCACTGCAATTTTCATTCATTAAGAAATTATGAATAAATTGTTCTTGAACATACATAATTTATAAATGTAATAAATTCCTTTGTCTAGGGGTATCTATTAATATGCATTTAATTTAATAGTACTTATTCCTGCTCCCCCAGTTTCTTGCACTGGCATTTCCTCACTTTAGTAAATTATGTAATAAGATGAAGATTCTAGAGGTTTCTCCTAGTAACTACAGAGGTTCTAAAACTTCCTCTGCTGCCCCATTTCCTTTAGTCATACAACTTAAAAAACCTCAAGTTGTTTGGCTTTATGCTTCAATGCAGTAAATATTCTACTTCAGGAAGACCCATCATGGAGTCTTAGAGCCTCTAAGGCCTTTACAAATCACATCAACCTTTTAAGACACAGATGAAATGACATCTGAATCTCTTCCATGACAAGAACGCACCAAGACAATGAAACAAGGAGACCTCAAGTTCATTATTTAATATTCTACTTCCAAGAGAATTCTGGGATGTGTCTTTAAGTATACTCACTAACATACCAAAATTACCATGCAAATATGACCAGGAGAAAAAAAGTCCAAATTCAGTGAAGACTGTTTTAGTTGCAAACCTTAGAACTGTGTACTTGCAGGTCTTTTTGTGTGTGTTTGCTTTGAGGACAAATTTAATGTATAACTAATTGTTTTAAAATTTAATATAAACTTAATATATAACTTAAACTTCATTAATTCTGGAGTGTAAAGGAGGTATTATGAGTATAAAGGGCATCTTAGCCCTCTGGCAACAGGGTGGGCCAAGATGACATTAATGGATAAATGCTCCCTTCCCCACTTCCTGCTCCAAAAACTAAAAGTGCTAGATGAAATATACTCCAAAACAAATCATCAGAATGTTGCCAGGGTTAAAAAGTAAGGTAAATCCCAAGGTACCAGAAATAATTACAAGCCAGAGCAGAAAGTGTCTAGCCCTACAAAGCTTTGAGACAGTTACCAGAGTAGCATTAGTTCAGATAGATTAAGTCTTACTGTCTTCATCTAAAAGATGCCAGGATTTCTTACTCAGTAGAATTTAAAAACATGTACATATGCACAAAGGGCTGTCAACTTGGAAAGAAAGGAATTTATGATATGTAAACATAAACACCACCACCAATAAGGAAGAAACTGGACAAATAAGAGGCTTTTGACACCTTGGAATCCATGTGTTAGAGGCAGAGCCTCTGTCACCTAGGGGTCCCTGAAGGAGGGCATGGAGCAGAGCCTCTGCCAGTGCTCATGATCAGAGCAGAGAATAGATCTCTACTGTGTGAAGTTTTCCACGATTTATCTTAACAGCAACTAGGTCACTATTTTTTCTCAATATTCTCTAGCCATTCCCCTCCAATCAGAGGTGTCATCCATCATGTGTTTCATTTTTGACTATGGTTGGTGAAATCTAGGGAAAGAATGTGTGAATGATTTTAAGGATTTTCCACCTATTGTCTAAGTGAGGCAATCAGCAATACTCCATGTCTGATTAACGTGAAGACACCATCAGTATCTACAACGCAGTTTCCTCAGCTTTCAAATGGTGCAGATGAGCGTCAGATAAAATTGTTTAGAAACCATTCCTTTTGACAGAATGCTTACACTGTAAGGTACAGAGTCTCACACAGGCCCGCAGATTTATGTCAGTATGAGGCACTTGAGGGCTCTTGAGCCCTGCTTCCTTTCTCTTTTGCTAGGCATTTAGTTGAATTCAGCCTATCTAAATGCATGTCAGGAACTGAACCACTTTGATTTTTCTTACTGTCTACTTAAGGATTAGGTAAGAGTAGCAGGATGGAAACTGTTTTGTAAATATTCAATTGAAGCTGTAAAACTGAAACATGAAGCTCATTTGTGGTAGCCATTAATGGAGCACAAAACCCTCAAGCCAGCCTATAAAGTGTCAGCTTAATTATGTCCATTCCTTAATACTGTAAAACCTCACAAATGGGATATTCTGATGCACTAAATCTTGTGGTTAATGAAATACTAATCTGAGAAGTTTGAAAATTTCAAACTGTTGAAGTAGTTTGAAATTTTTTCACAAAATATTGAGCATGTACCATGTGCCAGGCACTGTTGCAGGCCCTTGTGATACTTCAGTGAGCACAGATCTTTGCCCTCATTGCATTCTAGCAAAGAGTACAATGATTAATTATATAGTATATTACAGAAAAAAACGAAACAAACAGCAAAAAGAAGCAGGATGTCATGCTGCAATTTTAAACAGTGGTCAGAACAGGCCTGAGATGACGTTTGAACAAAAAGATTTAGTCATGAAGTTTTATGGAAGAAGTTCATCGTACACAGCGAACAGCCAATAACAAAGGTCCTAAGGGCAGTACGCAAGCTGCACTGGAGGAACAGCAAAGGTGGCCAGTGTGGGACACGCAGTGAGCAAGAGGTGAACTCCAAACTGAGTGAGGCGGGGTGGAGGGCAGGTAAGTTATGGCCCTGCAGACCATTGTAAAGTCCTTACCGTCTATAGGTGGGAATCCATCTAAGAAAGACTTAGACCTTTAAGGGATCACTGACTGCTATGAGAACAGACTGGAATAGGTTTGGAGACACAAATAAGGCAAAACAAAGACCAACTTGGAGGTCACTGAAATCATCCAAGCAAGACACAAATGTCTTCAACAAGAGTAATAGTAGAGATGGTGAGATTTTAGATGGATCCAAGATCGGATGAAGGATGTGAGGAATTCAGGGCTGTTTTTTTGGCTGAGAAACTTCTGAATGTAGATGCCATTAGCTGAGGAGAAGTTTAAGAGGCAAAAAAAGGAGTTTGGTTTTGGACGGGTCTTCAGACCTCTTATTAGATATCCAAGTGGAAAGGTCACAAAGGGAGGCGAATGTAACCATCTTTAGGATTAGATGAGATTACCAAAGTGAGTATGAGCAGAGGGGGCAAGGAGCCCAAGGTCAAACTCTGGTTATGTTTTAAAGTTCAGAGAAAGGAAGACTGGGCCAGCAGCCAGTAATGGGAGGAGAATCAGGCAGGTGCGGTTAGTACCTTGCAAGCCAACTGAACAAAGTGTTTTAACGTCAGATGTCGATTAGATTTAGCAATGTGGAATATATTGGTGACTGAGTGGTTGAATAGTGAAGACTAAGCCTGGTAGCCATCACCTACCAGATGACCTAACAAGTGTCTAAACTTACCACTAGTCCATACTTATCACACAGAACCATACTTTGTGTGATACACTGCGGAGATCATAGCATCATCTTATACAAAAGGTTTAACCTGAAACTAATAAATGCTTTAGACCTAACTTCCAGTTTACAGTAAGTGCAAAGGGATAGAAGAGATTAAATTAATGACAATTAATTAATGACAAAGAAACATTCAACAGAATAGGCCTAGTTGTTCCAGAAAGTCAGAATCTTGATTGAATCCTACTTTAGCGAGAAAGCTGCAAAAGACATTTTGAGGACAAATGGGAAAATCTGAATATGGACTAGATGTTAAAGTAGGGAAGCATTACTTTAAGTGGGATAATGTTATTGAAGTTATGTAGGAGAACCCCCTTGTTCTTAGATGCATCATGTATACATTCTTTGAAGCAGTTAAAAATATACATATAAAGCAAATATGGCAAAATAATTCTTCCCTTTAAGTGGATCGTTGGACCAATCTTTCAGCTTTTATGTTTTGACTTTTTTCCTAATAAAAAAATTGGTGACAATAAAATAAAATATACCCAACTGAAAAAAAAATTTTGGTGACAAAAGGAGCGGGGAGGGGGAAGAAGATTGGAAATTTAGAAAATCCTTGAGTTCTGCTTCAAAGGTTATAGAACAGAAAAATAGGTAATAGCTAGAGAGGGATTACAGGATCAAAAGACTTTTAATAGCATGTTTATTATGCTTATGGGAATGATCTAGTAGACAGAAAGGAAACGGAGGCAGGAGAGCACTGCTGGCCCTGTCTTTGAATGAGCTAATGCTCCTCAGCTAGGGCAGAGGCAGGAGCAGAGAACTGGAGCCCCACCAGTGAGCAGACAAGGACAGGCTCATGAGGTACTTGAGCAGGATATTCACTTATTAACACTGATTACTGTGTAATTGTGAAGTAAGGGAGTAAAGAGAACCCTAACAAGGCAACTATTGTATATTCACTGCCAACCCTAGCTGCTTGGATCAGCTGGGGAGCATATTTAAACAGATTCCAGCTCTTCCCTCCCCACTTCTTTAGTCTTCTAAAGCAGTCTCTGTGGGTAGAACCTGGGAAAGCGCTCCAGTTAATACTGCTCATGCAATCAGTGTCTCATTTGGAAACCATTTTCTGTAGGAATATAAGGTCTTGCCATAGGCCAAAGATAGCTTTGATATTTTAAACCTAGAATCTATTTTTTTCAGATTGCCTGTGCCTATTTTTCCTAATACAAAGAACTGTACCTGGTGATGTGCCTTGTTAATAGTGACTTACTGAACACATTACAGTAACCTGAGTGCAGCACCACACCAGCACTGGCTTTTACTGTAAAAGAATAAGATGACTGTTAGCACACTAAATTCTGAAGATACTTACTTACTAGAAGCAGTTTCAGGGCTCTCTGGGAACTCAAAGTGCGGCTGGTTATTTGCACTAATGACCACCTACTGGGTCTGTCTAAATCTTGGATTAACTACATCCAAGAAGTTGCCCACATTTTTTATTTTCTGAAATTACTACTTAAAATCAGTACGCAGCCTATGAGCTAGGACTTTTTGCTACGGTGGACAGCAGAAACTTGGCTGTGGAGGAAATTTTGTTCTTGATCAAAGCTGAATCTAGAATTAAAACATAGTACTTGTGGCTCCATTCAGATTGCCAGCACTGATTTCCTTTTAGCATATCTTGCCCGGTAAATATAAAAACCAGCTCTTTTATAAATTTAAATCTACATAAAAATTCACACATGCTTATTATATAAAAGAATGTTCGCTATTTTGGGGTGTGAGAAGGGATAAAGCATATTTACAGTCGCTCTGCCCCCCCTCCTCCACATCTTAACTTACTGCTTGCATTCTAAAATGCTGTCCCACTACACCAGCAGTTCTCAGCTGGGGACTGTTTTCTTCCCCCAGCCCAGACATCTGTCAGTATCTGGAGGCACCTTTTTTGGTTGTCACGATGGGGGGAGGGTGCTACTGGCATCTAGTGGTTGAGGCCAGAGATGCTGCTGAACCTCCTACAAGGCACAAGATAGTCTCCCCACAACAAAGAATGAATCTGGCCCAAATTGTCAACAGTGCTGAGGTTGAGAATTAGTCCATTAAAACCAGGTAGAATTATCCACCCTACTTAAGGTCAGCCTGCACTATATACCAATGTTTGTCAGGCACTTAAATGGGCATATGAATTACCTGGGGATCTTGTGAAAGCCCTATACCCCTTTTGGCCTTGTTTTAAAGAAAGAATTGGTGAAATATAATCACTGAAGTTAAAAAGGAGGAAAAAAAATTCTTTTTGTATCTTCCACTAATTAGGTCAATTATAAATATTTATGTCCCAGCATATTTATGACTTAATTAGTAGAAACATGCTAAAAGAATTTAACAAAAGAATTCACTGAAGTATTTTTCCTCACTTCATCATAGGAAAGCTGTGTTTGGAAAGCATGTATGTAAAGGGAATTAGATGTGCTGAATCATGCTTTCATATAGTGTCCTTTAAAAAAGGTAAAAATTTTAGTTGTTAAAACTGACCTATTATTTAACCTATCATGCAGTCAGTTAGAAGAGAAACGATTTGGAGTCAGAACTCAGTTTGTGAAAATAGCACTCAAATCTTAGATTACTTGGTATGTGAAAAGACTGATTTTGAAATCTTATCAATTAACTTCACTGATCCCTGTACAATGCTTACGTTTAAAACACTGGCTTTATTCAAATACTACCCATCTGTACATTAAAAACAAGCAGATTAGAAGTAAATGTTTTATTCTTCCAACTAAATTCCAGTACTACAAGGGCAGTAAAACAATGATACACTGGGAAAAAAATGCAGCAATAAACATTTGTTAAAAAGACTGATAGAATAAATAAAAACTACCAAAAAAGGGTGGGGGTAAATCATATAAACCCATTCTGAAACCCCAAGAAGTCCTGGAGTACAGAAATGCCCTCCTCCTTCGCTATTTCACAGGAAGCACTGAAGGCTATTTGCTTAATAATGTCCTGGGATTACACTCTACATTATTAATAACTGGTTACAGCTTGGTTGTAGTGCACAATTAAAATCACACTAACTTCATCTGAATTGTCATTCTACAGTTTTATTTACACAACCAGTGAAGGGCATGTTCTTAGAATACCAGCTTTAATCCTTTCCAAACATTAATATAAGAAGCCAAATTGTAATGATACAGCAAATGAGGCCACTGGCATTAATACAGGTAGCAAAGGTCCACATCCGGGTGGTACTGACATCAAGGAAATTTCCAAAACCGGTTGCTGCCTAGGAGTGGTTGCCACTGACGAAAGCTTGAAACAACCTGTATTCACAGGGGGTATTGGCATTGCTGCATGTTGTAACTGGGACCTCTTGCAACAATGCAACAAGGAACAAGGCAGCCCACAAATGCAGAAAACATGATTCATGAAACATCTAAAGGGAGAAAAAAGGAAAATTAGGGCTAAGTTTAGGTCAAAATTTAAACACACGCCAAATCTTCATCCCTAATATTTGCCCCTAGGTATTTAAGTAACCAAAAGTAAGCCTTAGTAAAGTTTTGCTGCCTATTTCCCTCCAAACTTTTTCTCCATGATTTTCTGTTAAATTCTCTTCTTGGGTATGAAGATAATTATAATAAACTATAATTATAACAAAAGTCTTCTCCGTAAAAGACTGTCTTGTTTTTGGTTTAAAGATGAAATACTTACAACTAGCAGGCTGTTCTCCATATCGTCGCATTATTTGATCATGCGTGAACTTCACAAATGCGTCATATTGTTCTATAAATAAAGATAAACATCAATTACATGATTTGCAAAACTGCCCTCTTCTCTAATATATTGGAGCCACACAAACTGAAAAGTCCAATATATATAGTGAGACAATTCTAAGCTGGCACTTAATCAGACACAAAACCTCAGTAATAACAGTTTATCAGATGGAAAGAGCATGGAGCTTAGTCAGGAAACCTACATTTGTTCAAATCACACAACCTCATGTATAGGCTGGGTGGGGCTTATTTCTTAACCTATTAAATTTAAAGGGCTTGAAATAAAAAGATACTTTCTCCTCTGAAAGTTATTATAAGTGGTCTATGAATGGCAAGTTACTGCAATGAGGGGAAACACGACAACAAAAGCGTAGCAAAATATAAGATACATCCATACATCCAAAATATGATACATCCACCTGTAACCTAATCAGGTGCCACAGAAAAAGATGTTATAAAACTAAGCAAATTCTCTCACCTGTGTTAGCATCGTGATTGACTTAATTCCTTAATCAAGAAGTTTACAATATCAATATCCAGTAAATATCTGGCTTAAAAATCCAGGGGGAAATTCTGATTAAGTTACCATACATAATATATTTACTACATTTAAATTACCAAATTTTATGGGGAAAAAAAATTTTTTTGGATAATTTAAAGAAGACTGCAGCAGCTTCATACTCTAAAATTAGGTACACAGTGCCAGTTAGATTACTTCAAGTGTCCAGAACTGATGGCAAAATTATAAAAGATACAAAGTCAAAAAACCCACAACCAAATTGAGCTAAGTAAACAGCCAAAGCACAGGGTATACCAAAAGAAAACTCTAGTTCCCTAATACTGCTGCTGGTCTACATGGCTAACATACTGTTTCTTAAGGTCACTAAGGAGGACCACGAGCTATAGGAAAGTTCATTTCCTTTCTTGAATTGAACTTCTCTGGTTCTTAGAAAATACCTGTACCAGTGTATAGGGTAATTTAACTGATGTGAAGTGTATGTGGGAAAGAATGCATTTCTTAGGATGAGTTTCTGGGAGACTCTAAAACTCATCTCATACCTGCAAGTTTTGTGTTCAATATTTCTTCATACTCTTCTCGAACTTTCTCTTCACGCTCTTTCAATAAACGTTCACAGATCATCCCAACCTGCCGTAGAGTGAATAAGGGCTGCTCTTTTTTTAATGGTGAGGAGGCTGCTGATGGAGTCCCTATGTACAACATGAACAACAAAAACCGCACCAGATTTAGAGCCATCACAGAAAGCATCATCTAACTGAGGAGGTTTCACTTGGATGTTTTCAATGCTTATATATCAATAAAAGCATTTTTCTATCAGCTTTTAGCACAGCATCTCCCTAGTCTTAAAACAGGTTTAATCCTATCAGCTTATGGCTTTGGAAGAACACAGCAAGATGTATGCCATCAAATATAAGGGAGAAAAAGTGTGAAGGTGAGTGGAGACAATGTGACAAGATACAAACTTAATTTTTTGTTTTTAAATTAATGATATCAGCTAGGAGAGACTTTATAAAAAGAAATACTGAGAATATATCCCTCAGAAATACTGAGAATAAATTCAACATTAAATTTCACAGTTCAGCATCCTTAAAGATTATAATGTAGCAGCCACTTAGATAGTAGCAGTTTCTTCAGAATGCATTCCTCTTAAAAGTATTACTTAAGGCACTCTGATTTTCCAAAAACATTCCTCTTTTCTTGAAAAGAACATCTGAAATTAATCTTTGCGAACTCAAGATTGTGATAGTCATCCACGGTAACACTGCTGCAAGTATTCTAGACACACACAAATACACACTTTTGCTATCAATTGTTTGTCCTGTTTATCTGCCCCAATTCCTCTTTTCACTTGCTCCTTGTAACTTGCATGACTGGGACCACTATGTCCAAAAAAAAAAAAAAAGTATGTTTGTGCTGTGTCTACCAACAAGCTGTAACAGAATACCAGAATCCTTGTATTCTGGTATACAAGAATAAACTATACCAGCTTCAGTCCACAGCTACTAAAAAGTAAGCCTCTATCTTTATTTACTTTCAAATTCGCAGCTTTGTTAGTTGAGACTGCCAGTTCATGATCTCCTAAGAAGTGATGAATTATAATGAGCTTGGTTCCCGCTGTAGAGTCTTGTCTCTACCCTCACCTCCCCTTACCAAGTTTCACCCACTTATACCTGGCCCCCCAAATTGGCAGGAATACTGCAGAATTTAGTTCTGAACAATTTCATGTTTCCTAATCTAATTTTATTTGACTGTTTTATAGCCTGTGAATGTTTGTTTTGTTATTCTGCCTGGTTTTCCTATCCCTGCTGGGAGGGAAGGGAAGGCAAGGCAAGCAGGCAACTACTGTCACACAAAAACCTATTTTCGCTGAGAACTTAACTAAAGTAAGAACCATTTTTGATGGCTCTTCTTTAGTAAGAAGTTTAACTTTCCCTTCACTTCAAACAGCCCTGAGTTTTACACCTTAAATTTTAAAAAGTGTATTTGCAAACTATTCTCTCCAACAAGAGGCAGGGAAAAAACCGATATAGGATCAAAATTATCAACCTTTAAGGAATCTATCCTAAAACACAAGTATGTGAGGGTATACGTTCAGGGACATTTTTGTAAATACTGTAATAGCAGAAATTCTGAGTCTATCTATCATTATTAAATAATTATGGGAAATCCATAAAATGGCATCGTATTCAGCCATGGCAAGGTACATCTATACCTAACAGAGAAACGTGGCTATATCTTTTTTTTTTTTTTTTTAAATGGAGGCTACAAATCATAGCATTTATGGGGAAGTCCACTTAGGAGATACTATATACAGGTGGTTGTCTTTGAGTCATGAGAATCCAGGTAGCTATTACTTTTGTACCATATTTTTAAGAGATCATGAATTATTCGTATAAATGTTTTTTTTTTAAGCAAGGGGAGAAACAGGAGCTTGATGACCGAAAGCAACTTGTATTACTTTTTCCCATAATAAGTGAAAGGAAATGTTACTTAGTAAGTCTGTTATTACCTGGTGAAGCTGGTCCGCTGAGGAGAAATGCCTGTGGTTGTGCATCAGAAGTACAACATGGATCTGTCTGTTGGAAACTAGTTTCTAAATGTCTTCTCTTCTGCATGCGCTTATACTCTTGTTTTATGTTGTACAGAATTTGTTCTAAAAGAAAAAAGTCAAAATTTGGCAAGATATAAACTTTCAAGTTAAAAAAAAAATAGGTTGGGTTCTACCAAAAATATTCTCTTCAAATAATATCTAGAAAACTTATGTTCTGGGAGGAATTAGTTTCAGCATGATGGGGACACTCATTCAGAAACAGCACATACACATCACCTGGAATCCAGCTATTCTACAATACCATTCTTTCTCAGCACTGACTAGTAAAAAAATAAGTTTTTCATTCACTGTAAAGATAAGGGAGTCTGTGAACTGAAAAACGTACTTAACTCAGATTCTGAAGAGTACCAAACTCAAAGGTCATTTATTCACCACACACATAACTATTAAACTAACAGGCTTTTTCTAAGACCATAAATAATTAGAAGCAGGGAGGACTATGTAAATACAGGCACACACCAGTGAGAAGTGACAGTAGCAGGTCAGCAAAATGACACAGATGTGAACTAAAAAATCGTCATACATTAAATGGCCAGAGCCATTAATATTAAGCTCAACAGAACTGATGAATATTACAGCATTAGCAGCAAAGTACTGTTCTGAATCTTTGGGGTAAAAACTCATGTAACGTGATTGGTACATAACAGATACTCAATTAAGAACCACTACACTACAGTGCCATTATCTTCAACCAAACCAGGAGTAAACAAGTGTAAGGGACATATCCTTCAGGCCAGTATGATGCATTTTAGAAGATTTCTAATTCAAAATAGTTACCATTTAGCCTCTCCAGAAAATCCCTCCCTGAGGTTTCCACTCCCATCCAAATAGACTTTCTCACCACCACCATAGTTCCTAAATTAATAGTTATCCATGTGAAAACTACATCCCAAGAAGTTTATTAATCCCAATCCAAAACAAGTAACAGGCAATAAAATGTTTCATAAATATAATGGAGTATAATTTCAACAATTCTACAATGATGCAATTTCAAAATGAACTGAAACTCAATTGAAGGCTAAAGATTTATGTAAGATGAAAACAATCCTTTTTAAAAAATTTAATACTAGAGGTGTTTTTTTTTTTTATTTTTAGGTATATACTTCTCATCTCTCTTTTCACTTCATTTCCCAGTAAGAACTTTTAGGGCTTTTGAGAGAGGGGACATCAAACAGTCCCGTAAGCATTTAGATTCTGCCAGTTTCATTATTGTATTGATAATTAGAAATCAAAAAATAAAAAGCTGCAAAAGATATATCCAGTGAAGATTTCATTTATGTAAATGTTGTGTGTAAACAAATCCATTTTACATATACACGAATGCAAACTCACACTGGAATAACTAACCTCAGGATGGTTGTGTGAATGTCTGTACTTAATATTTTTCAGAATGTTAACATTTGTTTATACTAAACATGGTCATGTTCACTCCTTTTCCATTTATGTGAAATTGTTTATAATTTAAAAACAAAGTTACCAGTGTGAAATAAAATGGCTGTCTATTGAACAGTTAAGCACCTTGATAGAAAACAGGATTCCTAAGATTCACAGAGGTGACCAATAAAACTAGTGCAACATCCTATACCAACCAGGTCAGGCACACATATCCTCATTTTTCTTAAATAACAACTCTTTCAGTAGCGATATTCTAAAAGATTTCTAAAGTAATGATGTTTCAATCTCATAGTAAGCTTCACTCATTTATCATTTTATGTTCAAAGCTACCATCATCCTGATCAAAAGTGTCATTCAAAGCATCCTAAAGTTTATTCACAACCAAAGACTTCAAATATATTAGCACAAAGTAACTTTTAACCTTAACCTCTTTTGTGTGACTTATTCTTTGATCACCACACAGCTGTCCTCAGATTATTCTTCCTTTTGCTTCACAAAATCAACCAAAGTACAACTAAGATGTACCAAAAGAATAGTTGTAACAGACTCAATTTGTTCATCTGAAAGTCTCAAACAAGATCTAGCCTAGGATTAACATAACATAGCTTTATAAAATCGCCGTACCATCTAATATTTAAGAGACATCATTACAAGCAAAGGAACTGTAAGGCATAACTTACAAATGAATTCACCAAATTAAATGTAGTTTGATGAGTTCTTGCAAGTGCATACATAGTCCTGGAGCCACAACCACAATAATGAACTTTATCACCCCCCAAAACTTCTCTCATATTCCTATTCACCACCTTTACCAACACCACTGCTACTTATCTGCTGTCATTATAGTTTTGCCTTTTCTAAAAGAGTGTAGATTTTTGCCTCCTTTCACTCAGCAAAATGCTTTTGAGATTCACACATGATGTTGCATCAACCAGTAATTCCTTTTTATTAATTAGTATTCCATTGTGTATACATCACAACTTATCTGTTCTTTTAGCAGACATTTGGATTGTTTCCAATTCGGGGCTATTATGAATATTCAAGTACAAGTCTATAGGTGGACAAATTTTCATTTCTCTTGAGTAAATACCTAGGAGTGGAACTGGATGGCCTGATTATATGGTAAGTGCATAGCTTTACTTTGTAGCAACTGCCAAACCATTTTCCAGAGTAACTGTACATTTTGCATTCCCACCAGTAATGTATGAGTTCCAGCTTCTCCACATCTTTGCCAACACTTGATATTGTCAGTTAGCGCTGAAGAATTTCAAATACTACTGCACTGCTTTTTATATCTATTATAACTATGTCATCTAAGCCTCACTGTGCCCTCAGATGCTCTAATACTGGTAACGTGATCAACACCGTTACGAAGTGAATGGTCCAATTTAACTTGACCAAAACCCTCAACACTCAAAGTAGCAAAAAGCTAACTACAAGCTTCAAGTTCATGTTACCTTGGTTCAGAGGTATATGCAGTTTTGAAGCTAATAACCAAGAAATCTCCCCAGATTCAATATTCCACAATTCACATTTTAAGCTCAACCTACATATTTGGCCAACTTTAGTTGCTTCCATGCCAGCTGGATAAAGGCCTTCCATACATCAATAAAGTACCTATGTCTACTTAGTCTTAAACTACTTAAATCTAGCCATCTCACCAAACTAGAGTGTGACATTTTACTCCAAGTACATGTTAACTTCTGACATTGTGTTGCCAAAAAAATTTACCAGTCCATTAAAGAAAGTCAAATAAAGCTTCACTAACATTATCAGTTTTAATCATGCAGACTTCATATTTGGCTTATGAAGCAAAGATTAAATTTGTAGCAAATCACTTAGAGCAAAATATGGAGTTATTTTCACAATCTACTTTACAAATGGCTGTAGTATATCCCTTTTCAAAATCCTTAAAACTACATCACCCTTATACTACACGGTCAATCCCTGAACAACATGGGGATTTGGGGGTGCAGACTCTTACGCAGTTGAAAATCCACATTAACTTGTAGTTGGCCCCTGTATCCAAGAGTACGGTTCCTCCACGTAGGCGGGGTTCCACATCCTTGGATTTAACCACCTTTGTATGGTGTAGTACTATAGTATTTACTATTGACCTGTCAGTTCAAGCCCACACTGTACAAAGGTTAACTGTAAAATACTTGTAAGAGTTTCTTGCACTGTACTAGGTTAAGTGAAAGTCAGAATTAGCAAATTTATGACTAATGGCATTTGCATTCTCAAATCTAGTAAATACCACTGAGAATGCTAATAAAATTCTCCTCCGTAATAGGCAGATTGTCAGTGAGCCAGCACTTATTCCTTTGGAATATTAAAATATATATATAAACAAAAACACCTAGGTAAATGTGAAAAGGAAAGAAAGGCCTGGCCTGAGGCAATAAAGCCTGTTTACTCATCTTTGTTGCCAATGTTTACTTGAAAAACCCTGGTCACAATGAACAAGGTCAACAATATAAACAGGAGAAAGTTGATGGGATACAAAAAATAACTCTGAGTTGATAATGGTAAGAGAAACAGCATCAAGATGGGACTGAGAGCAAAGGGAAAATGGAATTAAAAGCAACCAGAAATGTGTTTAAAGGAGAACCACAAAATGGGGGGTGGCGGTGAGGGGTTGTCAAGTATCTCTCTAGAGTAGAGTCCATAACCATAAGATGTCTAAAACTTGGTGATATGTGAAACTAAACTTTTGCTCCAGACTTGCATGGACTTCCTGTTTTCCTACTGACATAATTACTAGATCAAACAGTAAGGCTTCGTTAACAGTTTTAAGTTCAGGTGTGTAAAACCCCTTTATTATCACCTAATATGCTAATTTCTCTATGGAGTACCTCTGAAAACAAACAAGGTAAAAGTTCATCCAAACAGATTTAACTCAAACAATGGGATTAAAAATGAAATAAATCTTGAAAGCCTGTCAGTGCTAGGGAGGAACACAAATAAAATGAAAAATCTGTACACAATTAAGTACAGAAAACCTGCAGTAGCCATTAAGACCTAAAACGGAAACTGTTCCAAATAAAATAACAGACCAAATCTCGAGCTCAGAACTACACAGACATTGCCATGTCTACTTTATAAATTAAAACACACACGAGTTCAGAGTTGCTATGGAGACCCATCTTTGTAATTCAGCTATTCTCCCAGATCATCTGATCAGAAACTAACACAGTTCTTATAGACTCCTTGAGGGAACCTTAAGGACAATGTTCTTATCCACCCAAGAGCTATCTAACTAAAAAGAATGAGCTGATGCCATTTTAAATTTACTTCAAAATTACTGCTATGTCAAAGGAACCAGGAACCAAATTTTTAACATAAGACTGTTAAGTTGTATCTACAGTACTTTAAAAACTGGCTGAGATTCTAAATTTACATTACATAATATTTTACTGTGTAAGAGGCATTCATTTATCTCCTACAAGAGGAGAAATAACTGTAATTACTACAGGTCAAATTCTATTACTTCACTGGAACTACAGTAGCCAATGATTACTTACTTGAAATAAATGGCTCAATTTATTAAAATCCTTCAGGTCTAAGTATAAATTACAAATTAACTGCGCAATGGGAGTCACTAAATGCAAGGAGTCCAACAATGCTCAATCAGCAGGTAGCTCCTCCCTGATATCCAAGTTTCATACCTCTTTTATATTACACTAGATTCTAAAGGGATATATGTTAACCATGCTGCTTTTGTTGTTTACTTCTTTACTATCTGCAAATGTCTTCTCAAATAGCTTACAAGCTAGGAAAATACTAATAAGAACCAAAAAAAAGAAGTAAATGGTGAAGAGAAAGGGGAAACTGAACCATCCAAAATCCAAAACCCAAATATGCAAGCTACAGAAAACATTCAGTGCCAAGGCAAGTTTCAGCTTCTATTCCAATTAACCATGGGCCATCAAAACAAGGTAAGGTTTGGAAGGACAGAGAGCAGACTCCTTGAGGAGGGCTGTAGGGCAGCACAATCAAGCTGAAGAAGAAACACTAACACACATTAGGACACCCAAAACACACGTATGCATATAAATATCGAGATACAGCATAACTGGAAATCAGTGGCTGCAAGCTGATGATTTAGGAGCTAAATGGAACCCAAAGACATGTCTGGCCTGAATACTTTCTTTTTAAAACAATATGGCCAACATTTAAAAGTGGGTGATTTTACATTAAAAGTCAGATTTTTGGCTACTGCTGTTGCGGGGGAGTGGTGAGGAGGTATTGGACTATGTGGCAAAATTCAGCTGAAGAGCAGCTGCTACCTTTTGGGCTTAAGTTCTCAAGTGCTTCTAAAGCTTTAATGCACACGCAAACCACCTGGGGATTTTGTTAAAATGAAGACTATGAGGGACGGAGCCTGAGTTAGGCATTTCTATTGAGTTTCCAGGTGATGCTGCAGGCCAGGAGCAAGACTGGAATTCACAAGTCCTCACCTTGTTCACTCATTTATTACTTGCCTGAACTATGGGCATTTAAATTTCTATCCCCTGCTTAAAATAATAACTCCTCTACTGTGGCAATTAAAAAGAAAAGTGGTTGGGTTTATGTATTATTGGACATGCCAAGAAATGGAGGGGAAGAGAAGGAAAGCAGTAACTGCAGAGATTATTACAAGTACCAAAATATTAAGGATGATCTAATTCATTTTGCCACTCTCACCTGGATGGCTTTTGTCGTTCTGAGACAGACATACCACCCCGCCCAAGCAGGAAAATATTCTGTAAATCAGTTTAAACTTGGACCTACTTAAAGAGATTCATTACATGACAGTAACATACATATATTGATTCACTTATATGAATTTTATATTCATTATGTGATTGAAAGTAGACAAATGCATTTGCTTTTCGATTCTGTCTGCTTTAAAAAGAGCAAGTAAGACTACCTCTTACGCCAGAAGACACTGATTGGAAACCTACAGACATCTTTTGTTTATCCCATGTATTTTGTAACTTAGTTGTGAATACTTAAAAGTCAACAGATTTTGAGAAAATTCTGAATTCTGGGCGAAGAAAGCCTTCTGGGAAGGTATGACAATAAAAAGTCTAAACTTCCCATGGCTGGACCTGAGAGGAACGGTCTGAACTAAAGATATAAATTAGAAAGTCACCTGTAGAAGTCAGGAGCATGCATGTGGTCACTTAGGGAGCTATTAAGCTAGGCAGGAATGGAGCTGAACCTAGAACTAAAGAACTCCTAAGTTTATGGCCAGATGAAGACAAAAAGCAGCTGGAGAAGTGGAAGAAAACACTGCTATCGCAGAAGGTTAAAATACAAAAGGTATTTCAAAAAGAAGGGAGTGTCAGCAGTGTGAATGCTGTAATAAGAAAGGTCAAACAAGATGAGGATTGACTGTGTGCCATGGAAGTCATCAGTGGCTTGACAAAAGCTGTCTGAGATACAAATATACTAGGAGTAAGTTGAGAGCAGCCAAAGAAATGGAAGCAAGTAGACTACCTGAAAGCTCTTTGAATTTGGTTTTGAGGTGGAGAATTCTGGATGACTGCTGGAGGAAAATGAGGATGCTTCATTTACTTTATAATGGGAAGCCTGACCGTATTTAAAGCCAAAAGCAAAGATCTGGTTGAGAAAATCAGGTAAGGTTCCTTTGGAGAGAAGTGGGATTCTTCCCTCACTATTCATTTAATCTTCCTCAATGATACAAAAAAAAAAAAAAAAAAAAAGACACAACCATTGGTAGTGTTGGTACTGGGAAAAATGAAGAAGCTACCATTTGATGGCCTCTATTTTTTCTGTGAAGTAAAAGGCATGGTTATTCACTGAAAAATGGCAGGACTGCTGGACAATGTAAAAAGTCCCGTTTAAAGTTGCCCTACTGTAACTATCTCCAGCACTCAGGGACAGGAAATGCTCTTAATTCTCACAACATCTCTAGGAGACAGATACTACTATAATCATATGCGTAATTTTACAGATGAGGAAAATGAGGCTTTGCTTCAATGTCTTCTGAAAGGTCATACAGCTGGAAGAAAGTAAACCCAAGCCTGATCTCAGGGCCTAACCTCTTAACATCTACTACCCTCTCCAGTATTAGTACACCTAGCCAATATTCCGCTGAGTACCTAAAGTTAAAATGTATCACAAGGAGGAGAGCAAATTCTTAAAAAGCAGGATGTCAGTTAGAATAGAGGGATCCACTGCCACGTATTATTAATACTTCATACACTGAAATGTCAAACTCTACGACTGTTAAGAAGGTAGTGACCAAAACGGAGCATAATTCTCATTTACCTAGAGCCCTGCAATTGCAGTCACTGGCTGTAACAAAATAATTATAAGAAATTTTCATGTTACATCCGGGTATTTATAAAAAGGATGCTTCAAGTGTCTGTAAACTGCCCCTGCTGAGGACAGGCATCTATAACTAACCAGAATGTTTTATTGGTGTTTCCAAAGTTAGGAATTACTCTAGATTGGTAGGTCGGCATTACCACACATACAGGACTGATTACAAGACCAGCTTCTGATAATGTACTATTTCACCTTGGGCCATGGATCAGGTTCCCCTGTTCTGTCATAGCCACCTAAAACCTCCTACACTTCTAACCAATTACACTGCTTAGACAAGTTTTTCTTCCAGAGAATTATATATCAGCACTAGGAACAAGGCAATCTTCTGTAACAAAAGGCAAAGTTCAAGGAAAGTAATGTTTGAAAAGTTGGCTTTCTGCAATCTTTCAAATTCTACTCCACATTCTATTCTTTAATTGCTACATCAGTTCAATGACATTATTTTTTTTTAAAGAAACAAAAGAAAGAAAATCAACTCTTCCAGGTCCCTCCCTCCCAACTGTCTCCCTTTAGTCTGATCTTTAGATGGAGTATTCTAAGAATTAACATTAACGGAAATGAAAATAAATGCTAATAAACCAAAGTCAGAATGCACATCACAGACTAAAACAGAAACAGCCAATACATAAGCTTCAATAGTAAAAGTGTGACTTAATTAAGTAAACCAATTTCAGTGCTTAGGCTGCCAAAGGTGAAAATAATGCTAATGTGGACAACTGTCCACAAAGAATTAAAATAGGTATTTTGATAAAGCATAAAGTTTATGGTATTTTTATTCTAGTTTAGCTGGCTTTAAAAAGTATCAGCAGTGGCAGCTCTGTCAGTCCCTGGACAGACTTTGTCTTTTCTTTGCCTAACCAGCATAGAATCTGGAACTCAAATGAGGTTCATAAAAGCTTGAACAAGTGACTTCTAGAGGAAGTATTTAGATTTTTTAAAAATGCTGAGAAAATCCAGATACATGAATACATATAGAAATTAAGTCAAACTCAAAGGCTGTATTACTGAAAAAAAATCACAGTAATAAAAGATCACATTTTAATAAAATCAAAATGTTGCAAAGCATTTATATTTCAGGATGACCTGCCTATGACATTTGTGACAGATAAAAATTAATGACTTACAATTTGTAAAGGGAGGAAGAAAGCTATATTCCAAGACAAACTACAAGCATATTCTGAGCTGTTTTTCTAGCGCTGGAAGGATAAAAAACACTACCACTACCCAAAAAAACCTATCATCACAAGAAAGATTACACAATCTGGCATAATGCAAAATTATGATCAAAAGGCTGAAAATAAATATCAAAGCTGACAACTTGACATACACTAGATTATTAATTTACCTGCAAGCATTCTTTCCCTGCTCAATTATAACTGCAGTATCTTCTCATCATGCAAAAAAATTTTGTTTTAACTTAAATCATTCAATCCCTTTAGAAATGAAAGCTCAGAACTTCATATTACAAAATCTTTTCTCCTAAAAATCACATAAAATCTTTAAAAATGTAATTCTTCGAAACAGCAAATCTCTGAAAATGGTAAAATCCTTGTAAATGGGCTATTTCAAATACTGAAACGCACAAAACCATGTTTATCATCACTGTCCAGAAAGATGAGGGAATACTGAGTAGACTTCAAGCACCTCAAGAAAGTATTGTTCAAAGTCATAAATTAAATAAATGCTGTATTTCTTGTTACTACTCATTTGTTTGAGTCAC
This sequence comes from Phocoena sinus, assembly GCF_008692025.1. Lineage (NCBI taxonomy): Eukaryota > Metazoa > Chordata > Mammalia > Artiodactyla > Phocoenidae > Phocoena > Phocoena sinus. Next base: position 69,193,112 of record NC_045774.1, on the reverse strand, counting down.
AATTAAAAATATATGTTGTCACATATTGTGGCTTTATTGTCACAAAACAGTCTAAAAAGAAAAAGTGGTATAGAAGAAGGAGCAGAAATGAAATTGGATTTTTTTCTTAAATTTCCGAGCCTCTAAGAACCTTGGGAGATTCCAAGGCTTGATTAATTCAACAAATACATTCAATAAATATTTTAAAACTTTATTTGTGGTAAGACATTAACTAAGAGGGAAAGGATGGCAGATAAGAATACCTCTGGGGTTACTTTCAAACTCTACAAGTCCCATCTATCCCCTCAAAATCCAGGGGACATTCCTTTTAACTAACAGTCTTTGCTACAAGACTGCCACTGATGCATCACATTTCTCAGGTGTTTAGAAAGTTGTAAAACATTGGTAAGCTGAGTTCTAGAATCCTTATGCTCAGCAGTAAAACTGAAGATGAATCTCTTAAACTAGATTCATTTGTGAAGACCTCTTTACCATCTGCAGATGGTTCATATAGGCTTGAACAAGTAATCCACCCTTGTAGGTAGTCTTCTCAAAGTCGAGAAATTCACTGTGGGTTTCACACATGCATAGAGAACATTCTGTGAGTCAAGAGTACTAGCACAGTATTAATGCAAAGACTGCAAGGACCATAAACTGCTGGTTAATTCACTTATGAGTACTTGAAAAGACCCAGCCCCAGTACCATTCATTATCTTGTTTCATGAACCAACTATCCAAGAGGTCCAAACTTAACCTATGCTATCATTATTGCATTCTTCTTTAAATGGAAAGAGAATCAAAGGTTTCTTTTCTAAGAGGAAAAATAACACAAAACTGGGCACTTCCAATGAATCTCTTATTCTCAACCTTTCAAAACAAAAGTATTTCTATCACCGTCTTCCTGGGTCTATCTAAACACATAGGAAAGATCTATCTGAATAATACCCAATATATTCTCTTTCCTATAAAGCCCTTTAAGAAAACTGAATACATTTATTATTCTCCTTTACATCTTAGTGTATGTCTCTGTGGCAACCATGGTGGCTAGGAGCATTTTCACCTAAAGAAGAGCTAACAACCCTGTCCTCTGATGTAGCCATGTTTACCCGATGTGTTTCTGTGCTCAAGATAGGCTTTCATTTTCCTACTTTCAAAACAAAATAGCTCAATAATGAATACAACTGCATGCTGCTTTTAATGGCTATAAACGTACATGATTATTAAATGCATAATTCATACAACTATTAAAAAAATGCAGCTACATACGCAGTCCTAAATAAAATATCAGGTTTGAAATCCAAAGTACAAAGACCATTAAAAACAATTTATTTGCCAAATCCACTGAGAAACTAGAAGCAACTTAACAGCTGTCTAAATAACCACAAAATATTAAAAACACTTCTGGCTCAATATGAATGACATCTGAAATGAAATGTTGCCTCCTCCAACAGACATCTCATTTGTTTGTGTAGAACCATTTATACTTCATTTAAGCCAGCTGGTGTCTCCATTTGCAGGCATGTATCAATGTCTACAAAACAATCTTAAGTTCCTGTAAACCCTTCCCCATTCACAAGCTGCAATTTCCATTCTTGATGGCAAGTTTCCAGCAAATACAATGAGTTTTTACAAAGGCATTTAACTCTTCATCCAACTCAATTCCTAAGGCAGACTACAGCAATGGTAACAAGTCAAACAATGTATATAAAGGTGCCTAGCAAACTCACAAATAGGTTGAGTCCATAGAGGGATCACTTCACTCAACCACTTATTCACTACACAATTATGAATAACAACGTCTTGGATTTGACTGACAAGTATAATATTTTGGTTTTATTAAAATAATTTTGTTCTTGGGAATGTCACGATAATCTTTTGGCTAAATGATAATATTCTGAGATGTTTCAAAAACCCATCGACAAGGATAGAACACTCAATCTGTTTTCAACTAACTTGCCAGGATGAGTACTAATGAAGCTAGGAGAGGCATTCATTTTCCCAACCACAGCCAATGGTTCCCCTCCCACACACCTTCAGTTGTCATTCACTTTTCCTTTTCCACATCCAGGGGTTATTACAGACCTCACTGCTGACACCCTTAACCAGGGTTGGGCAAACTTCTTCTGAAAAGGACCAGACAGTAAATATCTGAGCTTTGGGAAAATACAGTCTCTGTCACAATTACTCGACCCTGCTATTGTAGCCTTCAAGGGACATGGACAATACTTAAAAAAAGAATGAGCATGGCTGTGTTCCAATAAAATTTATTTGCCAGCTCTTTCATTTTTCCTGGTATTAAGTTCCACTAGTTTGAAAAATATTGATTTAAATAATAGTCATCAAGTCAAACTTTGGAATAACCTTCCTGGGATGACTAAAACAAAAACAAAAAACAAAGTTGGGTTTAAAACAGAAGTCCTAGTTCCTGAAACTACTAGTAAAGCCTCAACATGACTTCAGCTACATATCAGAAAACACTATATACATATCCAGAGAATGATAAAATCATGATAAATTGTGCACATGCTCTGAAAAAAAATTCACTTCAGTAGTCTAGTTGTATATTGTTTAAATTATATTTGAACTCACAGAAGTGAAAACAAAGAGATTCCATAGAGCCCCAATCAATCTCAATTTGGTAAGTTGCTTTCTGTTCCCAATTCCAGCTACTTATTTCTGCTAAGGACATATGGGTACTCGCTCTTGTAAAGTTTAGGTATGACCACTTTTAAAATAGGAATCTAAAAATTAGGTATTTGGGAAAATTATTTCCAAGTTAGATAACATGAAAACCGGGAAGCTCTCTGATACCTGCACAACACTGCAGCTCCCATTATGACACCATGATTACAAAAACCATTACAGGAGCATGCCCAAAACTGGCCATGTAAACACAAGGCTAAATTAAATTACATGTAAAGTGTCATTCAAAATCATAGTTAAAAACGTAAATTTTAGCAATTCAAAACTTATGCAATTTTAACTGCTTTTCTCTAGTTGAAATAGCTTAAAAAAAACTTTTCACAGGCTAAATAAATATCAGGGTGTGGTTTTAGAGTTCAGGATATGATCAAACTTCGAGTAGATGTCAAAAACACCTTGAAAAACAAAACAGCAATATTTTGGAAAATGTGAATCTGAATCAGCAGGCTTAAACGATTCCAATAATTCCAGTCATTTTACTATTACCGTCCACTTAACTGAAATGTAACATGATGTGCAGCCAACTGCATTAGCCAATGCTTCAAATATATCAATGAAATGACAAATTTGCAAAGGATCACAATTCTTTCTGAATTAATTCCCTTTAAAGTGAGAACAAATATAGCCCCTAGCTGACTTACCTTATATGCTCAAGACTATTTTAGCATTTAGATATACTTTAACTCCCAAACCTAACAATGTATTAATTCACACCCCCCCCAATGAAATTTATTGCTGGTTAGCTAGAGCTATTTTTAAGTGGCCTTATGAGGTACAGACTCCACAGTATCATTTCAATTTTCAATGACAGCATTTCACTAAAAAGACAAACTCTAAAAATAATGTTAACCACCAGGAGCTCATTCTTGACATTGTTTCAATAGCAAAAAATGGTAGCCTAGGCATTGAGGTCCTCCCCATATATTTGGGGAAGGATATTTTAAAAATCTGACCTGAAAAAAAAAAAAAAAAACAACTAAGTCAATTCCAAATGGAAGTTACCAAATGCAGGTAAATTACTGCCCACATATTTTTTTTTAAGCTAACGATAAAGAAACATGTAAATCAAATTATGAAAAGGCTTTGTCTACAGATCATGTTATTACCAAAGGCTAACACACAGGAAACCTTTGCTTGCTACACACACAAAGGAAACATTTACACTACAAGTCCACAAAAACCTATCTTAAGACTGTGCCAGGAGCACACAAGGATTTTTGAAGTACAGAAAAAAATGGACACACACATGCAGTACAAAGCAGCCAAAAGGTAGTTCCCCACAGTCACTTTCAGGAAATGTCTCAAGATGAAAAGCAAAAATAGTCTTAAGTCCTTTGGAATCTTGGGTTGATTTATTATTCCCAAGGCCTGGGCTTTTTCTCCCAACAGACTTCATCGGGCAGAAATAAAGCACTTCCAACTAAAAGCAACTACTCAGCCCCGATTTTCAGTACAATTTGCTTTTCATTAAAAGTTCGAGTTTCTCAAGATCTAGACGTATAGTGCGATCAGATTACGGCATTCGGGAAGAGCAGTTTCTTTGTTGTTGACCCTGCTAGGGAAACAGGTCTTGACTCAGCCCAAGTGGCGTTCTTGTGGGTGATTAATGACAGGCCTAGATCTCGCCCCAGTGACATCCCTCCCCACCCCCTCCGTACTAAAATCAGCCATGTCTGAAAGGGAGGAGGGGCTGCCGCTTCGCCTCCAACCACCCAATTCCAGACTTGATAGGTGCAACCAATCGATGCCGGGGAGACAGCCACCAAGAGTCGGGTGAAACGCGTGACCCTTCGCTTGCCTAGATTTCCGTGTAGCACCCTCTCTGATCATTTCCGCTTGGGCTCTCCAGACTACGGAAACGCTCAATTCTAGTCCCTCGGCGCAAAGAAAAGGACCTTCCTCTTCCCCACAATACCCGGCGAGGCACGGCCCTTACCCACCCCCTTCCCGACCCCCCCCCCACAAGGCTATTCCCATTGTGTCTCCGAGGCTGGAGGAGCTCGTGAAAAGAACTGTGGTCGCCCGAGGGCTCCGCTAAGCATGGGGGCGGTCCGGCAGTCCAGTCCCGCGGCCGCGGCCCGGGCCCCCCAGTCCTCTCACCCCCTCCCCCCACGGCGGCCGCGGGGCCGAGTCCCACCTGTGGTGAGGCGGGAGGAGACATCGCCGAACGGAGATGGCTCCATTCGGAGATACTTCTGCGGCGAGGTGGCGGCGGCCGAGAAGGAGGCGGCGGTGGCCGCGGCGGCCGACGACGGGGACGCGGCAGCCGAGGTGGGCGCCGACAATGGCGCACATCGCCTCCGCTTCGGGGACGCCGGGCTCAGCAGCGGGTCGAAATCCAGAGTCCGTTTCAGAGTGGCTCCGCACGCCATGGCCGGGGTGTCGGGCTCGTGTAGGGTCGGGAAGGGGAGGACGAGGGAAGGGGGGCAGAGTGGGGCCCCGAAAAGAGCCTAACTGACCGGCTCAATAGCGGAAAAGCGGGTGGCGGAGCGCCGGCAAGGGGAGTAGAGCCGCCGCCGCTGCTGCTGCCTCCGCGGCAGGGGCAGTGGCCCGGGCCGGCCGGGGCGAGGGCGGGAGGGGCGGTGGCGGCGGCTCACGCCAGCCGCGTCGGGGGGGGGGGGGGCTCTTCCGCCTCCTCAGGCGCGGCTCCCCCGGGAGAGGCTCCGGCGGCCCCCGCCGTCCGTTCGGGCTTTGCGCCGCGCCTGAGGCGCTCCTGCGCGGAGACCGGCTCCCTCAGAAGTTTAAACCAGCCCCTTGAGGTGTGAGGCTGCAACGCGGCTCCTAAGACGCCCGAGCAGCGTCAGAAGCTAGAGAGCGTCGGTCGATGCGGCGGGATTGAGAGGTGGCGGCGGCGGCAGCAGGAGCTCCACCGAACACGTCCAGCCGCTTCCCTCTCCACTGTACGACTCTTCCACCCGCCGCCGGCCCCAATATGGCGTCAATAACAACGCCGCCGATTCAAATCCTGCGGCCTCAGGGCGCGTGCGCATGGGCGGCTGGCCACCCCCGTGGTGCATTCCTGGGAGTTGTAGTTTTTCCCTGTCGGGAGGAATCGGCGTGAAAAGCGATTAGGGAGGAGTCATGGAAACTACGACTCCCGTCATTCAAGGCGCGCGATTCCGAGTTCCGAATTGGAATTTAAATCCCCCTACACAGATTGAGTGTAAAAGGAACAGAGCGAAAGAGAAAAAAGAAAAGGCTCAGAGAGAGTGAGAGAAAAGAAAGTCAACCAGTGCGGAAAGCAGGCTCAAAAAAAAAAAAACCTTTAAAATTCAGGACATAGTTGTCCTGGTACCGCTCCCACAGTGACTTAACAACCGGGAAATAGAAAACTAAGCCAACCTAGAGGTTCAAGACTGACTAATTTCGGTAATAAGAGTGCCAAAAACAAAACCTGTCACAACGACGGGCTAGGAAATGATAAGATTTTGGAACCTATTTAGGACTTCAAGAGAGAACAACAGTAGTAGTATCAGGTTACAGGAACCTTGATTGAACTCCATGCTTTGCCCTTCCCAGGTAGCTGCTTGCATCCACCTACTAAATTCTACAAAGCCAGGTTTACCCTGTGAATGAATAGGATTTGAACGACGTACAGAACCAAATAGTTTTGCTTTGGATAAAAAGTTGGTGATATCAGAAATTGCACTGTCTCTGTTGAGGACTGGTGTATACCTTGTGAACGGTAAAAATCAAAGACACGATGAAATGTCTGGAGAGTAGATATTGGACCCATTTTGTAAGCAGAGAAAAAAAAGTTTTTTTCTAAAAGTTATACTTCTAATCAGGTACCTAAAATAAAAATCAAATACAGGATTAATAAAGATACTTATGTGAAAAACTGTCATTGGTCCTTTGCCTATGGAAGCTATCACCAGTCCAGTACAAAACTAGTTATCTATGTGAATGCCATATTATCAAATGATCATGAGTATCAAATACTGGCTTTCAATGCTTATTTATTCCTGTCATTTATTCAGTAACTAAAAGATGTACTATTTTGTACCATTTTGTCTATTATTCTTTACACCATTTTTGGACAGTAGCTTAATATATTCTTGTTTTATAGAACTGTTCAACCCTTCAAAGATCAGCAGTGCTGATCACAATGCCTGTGTCAACAACTAAGTTGTGCTAATTTTAACATACTGTTCGGAAAGTATCTTTGGAGAAAGAGCAGCATTTAACGAAACAGCAGCTGAACTGACACCTAATAAGTAAATTTTTACTAAATTCTGAACACTCCATGAAATCTATGATATGGTGAAAATAACAGACTATACATATTTTATGTAAATGAGTAGGAAAAGCTATGTTGACCAATGGAAAACAAGCAACAAAGCATTTATGTTCCTGGTAAATATTTTCTGAAATTAAGATTTAACCTTAAATTATAGAGCTTACTTTGGAAAAGGAATGTTATGAGTCAAATTGTGTCTCCTCAAAATTTATATGTTGAAGTGCTAATCTCAGGTATCTCAGAATGTGACCATATTTGGAAATAGGATCATTTCAGATATAATTAGTTAAGATGAGGTCATACTGGAATAGGGTGGGCCCCTAATCCAATATGACTGGTGTCCTTACAAAAAGGGGATATTTGGACACAGATGGGTAGAACACCATGCGCACATGAAGGCCGAAACCTAGGTGATGCATCTACAAACCAAAGAAAGCCAAAGATTGCCAGCAAGCCATCAGAAGCTAGGAGAGGGGCACGGAACAGACCCTTCCTCACAGTCGTCAGAAGGAACTAACCCTGCTGATATCTTGATCTCAGTGTTCTAGTCTCCAGACAGTGAGACAATAAAATTCTATTGTTTAAGCCACCCAGTTTGTGACACTCTGATATTAGGAAATTAATAAAGGGGTGGTGGTTATTTGAGTTACACCCAGTTGCCTGGAAAATGAGGAAAGAGTTGTGTGTAAAGGTGGCAGGAGGTATCTGGTAAACTTGACATTTTAGTCATAATAACTACCCTTGCAATCATTGCTGCACTGCGTATCTGCAAAAGGCTCTCTGGTAGAAAGGAAGGGGCAGCCTTCCTTTCTACCAGTGGCTCAGGAGCCTGCTAAGAAGCTTACAGGAACAAGAGGAGAACTCTCTGATTCACCTCTGTGTCTTCGCCCAGCTTCTCTTCCATACTTGTTGCCTGACTACTTTAAGACTCAACCTTCCCGGAACATGTCAAGGCTGAATTCATTTTATAGATTCACAGAAAAAGAGACACCTATCTGCACATCTTCATCATTACCCTTCTCACATTGTAATACTGTAATTCTCTGCTCATGACTCTGCCTCTGCCACCACTGTATTAGCGCCTTGCCAATAGTCTAGTACCTTGCACACTTCAACAAATACCCATTGAATGTTTCTCAAACATTTTTTAATCACCCTATTCTCCCAGTAGTCCACATTATACTTGTCCCTTGAGATAGATACCTACTAAAATATAAAAGCAACACTTTTAGGGTAGAAGAAAACTGTTGAAGGAAAAAAAACCCTAAAAACATTTCTTAGACTAAAATTAAAAATAAAAATAATACTTGAAAGGCCATAAATCTTAACATCACCTTAAGTCTTAACAAGTTTAGTAGTAAATTTTTATTCACTTCTAGAGGCAAGGAGAACTATATTTAACACATTAATAAGTTGAATCAGGCCACATGAATCTAAATATACAGTACAGCTAAAGTCTCCAGTGACCCACACAGACCAGAATTGCTCTTGTTGGGACTAAAGGGCCCATAACAAAAGTTTTAAAGGCTTGAAATATTTAGAATAGTTTTGTGACAATCCAGCAAGTATTTTCTGATTTGTACAATCTCTGAAGAAAATCAAACTACTTTACCAAGACGCTGGTCTTTGCTTGGTATTAGACTTTTCTAACACCTCCCAAAATATTCCCCAGGATCTGATTCTGATGAGTCATTCTTTGACTAAAGCCAATAAAAGTATACATTACTGGATGACACAAAAATCTCATCATCTTGAGCCTGAAGATCGTCTTTGTACCATAAATCATTTTCAAACAATTTTTCTGGCGTCAAATAAAGGTAAATGCAAATATGTAAGGTGGGGACAGGTGTTTGCTGACTTTGCATGTTGAGTTTGAGTAATGGGTAGGTTCAGCATTAAGAATAGCCATTCTAATTCAGGAGTCACTTCAAATCTATATTCAGAGCAAGCATTGCTGAGGGCAAAAAAAAAAAAAGTTTAATCATTGTGTAAATGAGCGCAGTAGGGAAGAATAGACATTGTAATTCCTTCCACATAACATCTTGCAGGCTTGCTGGAGTCTCTGATAAGCACTGTATCTGTATACTATTTTTCATTGGCCCTTTTGAACTTTGGTTTCATTATTTTGCTTGTGGTCATTATTTTGAGTTGACTGGATAGACCATAGAGTCATCAAAACCATATATCTGTGCATGATTTCTGGAGGTCACCTAGTCTAGTCCCCAGCCTCGAGGTATGGTTACTGGTGAACTACTCAGGCCAAATCAGTGTCTATCTGACTCTTTCTAAAGAATTTTCAGAAACAGCCTCCAAAATCCTGTTGTGCAGGCAACTGCGTATTCTCTTATATTTAGCTTTAACCTCCTCTCCATCAGAGGCTGATTTCGACTTGAATAGTACTCTATAAAGAACAATGCACTCTAGGAAATAAGCACGATTCACTTATCCTGAGGGACTTCGAGAGAAACCACAGGATAGTCTCTGGACAGTCAAAATAATTTTTTATGAAGTCCTTTTCAAAAAAAATGTGCATACTTTTCTCAAATATGTGCCCTCAAGGACCTGTATCCTTACAGAAACTGTTTACTCTTTACAGAGAAGCCAACCATGTTTAGGGATCTTATTTCTCAGCCCAAACCAATTAGAAGAATAAAGAAGAGGGAAAGGGGAATTGAAGATGCTGTGTATATGCTGACTACAACAAGCAATACAATCACTGGAGAGCAAAGGAAGAGAATGTAAAAAATAACTACAAAATTCAAAAAGCACAACAGCCTGGAACCACTGAAGTGTCAGGACAATCAGCCCAATGATACCTGAAGCATTACTGTTTTATTACATCACCATATACTAAGGGTAGGGTTGCCAGATTAACAAATAAAAATATAAGATGCCCAGTTCAATTTGAATTTTATAAACAAGGAATGATTCGTTAGTACAAGTACGTCTCAAACATTGCCTGTGTTCATCTGAAATTCTAGTCTTACTAGGTATCCAGTATTTTTATCTGGCAACCCTAAATAAGACAGGGATCCCAAAGTCATAAGTAAACTGCACTTAGTATACAGTTCAAAAACTGTGTAACTAATACGATATTAGAAAACTTTTCATCGATAGTATTTAAGATTAAGAAAATCAAAACTTTCAATTGTCTGGAAAGTTAATTAATGTGATATACTTTGAACCATGCATGTTCTATTCTTTGCAGAGTGCCAGGCGTAAAATAAAGACTTAGCATTGGATGAGGAGTGAAAAGCTTAACACACCATCTCCCCATTGGAGAGCCCTGAAGGTTGTCCCTAGCCCCACCTGATTGTATAGTTTTAGAGTTCCTTCACACCTTCTCCTGCAGGTGTCAGTTCTGTTGTCTTGTTTGAGTCCAAGCCTGACTCAGAGGTGGTGTCACTGTCCGTGTCGGGCTCCCATGCCCTCTTGTGCCTGTTTTCCTGGGCTTCCGTGATGCCACCGTGTACCTACCCTGATGTGGCTTTTCAAGAGAATGAGATGATGCCTACACTTCCCTGATACTTCGGGCTTCCTGGGCAAGCCCGTTGTTATACGGGGCAGTCAGGTGTGTGGTGTAAAGGAAATGAAGAAACAGGCCCCACTCTTCCTCCCAGGAGCAGCTTTTCCAACCCCACACACTGATAACAAGCATCAATCTGGGACCAATGATTGGTCACTTGCAGCCCTCCTGGCCTATATCAAGGGCTTCACTTGATGCCCAAGAAACTGCTAGATTTCATCTGAAAGTTGTGTCCCACAGTTAGTTATTCTTTGTGGTCTGATTAGTCCAAGAAATCATCCCCGTGTGAGAGGAGATAATCTGCACTCTTAACAGGATTTGCCTCTGAGCAGTGGAACACGGTCTGTGGGAACCAGATGAACAAGACATGGTTCCCACCCTTGAGGAAGCTTACTTCCTACTTTATATGATTTTCTGAAGATACTTTTACAAGAATCCCCTTTATCATAATTATTTGAAAAATAAAATGTAATTTTATGGAAATAATGTCATCTCAGTGATCATCAATCGGAAAATTAAAAGCCCATACATTCCAAAACAGTGCCTAGCACATGGTAAACCCTTAGTGAGTGATGGCTGTTATCATTATGCTAAGTCAAACTACAAAATTTCCCCAAGCTGGAAGTAGTGAAAGGATATAGAGTATTTTCTTGTCCATTATTCTGCACAGAGGCCAATCACAGCTGCTGGGGTCCAGTTTCTGAGAGAACCTCTCCCCTCTCCTCTATCCCCTGCCACTAGGAAGGAACTAGACAAGATCTAGGTTCCAAATTGGTGTTGTTGAGTTACAGGGTGTACCTCACTTTAATCTCACTTAGAAACGTGAGTTAGAGCCTAGGTTGGCAATATTTGGGGGAATAAAAGTATTATTTACAGGGATCCCACCATTGGCCCAGGTGCTTTCTCAGTTCATCCTAAATAAAAACTCAAGGCAGTAGTGTTAATCCCATTTTACTCTTGAACCTGTGGCTCATGTCTAAGGTCACACTGTCTTAAATGGGTCAGAGTTGGGACTATCACCCAAGTGTGTGAGATCCCAAAGGTGTGTTCTTGTACGCCGCACTGTTGACTAGGGCAGTGAAGAAACCTGGAGAGAAAGAGATGGATTAATGTAAATTTTACAAAGCATCATAATGGAAATAAGTAGCAAGTGGTCAATCAAAAAAAAGTGTTCCTTTTAAGAACAGTGTGAGCGTGTGTTCCAGAAGACACAGAAGAATGTATCCTATGACTGCTTCACTGTGTTTTGTTTCCTCTTGGAATCTGATCCTTGAGTACCAAGCTTTGAGATGATTGATTGTTGTGGTATCGTGTTTCTGTTCTAAGGCAATTGTGAGACCCCAGGGAGTATTATGGAATCATGTGTGGCCTACATGACTTATTTTCCTTTCTTAAGAAGATCTTTCATCATGTCTCCAAAACAGCTAGCTACAGATCCCTAAAAGTCATTCCTAAATAATATTAACCACATCTTCTACTTCATTTGCTGAGAAGCAGCTAAAGAGAAGTTCAGGTTCCTTTCATTCCTCTTGGATGCTTGCTGCTTAAAATGTGGCCCAAGGATGAGAAGTTTTGGCGTCACCTGGGCACACACCTGGAGCTACTACTGCATGAAAATCTGCATTTTAACAAGCTCCCCCAGGTGGTTCACGGGCACATTAAATTTGAGAAGCTCTGCTCTAGTTCACTTAGCTTCTCCCTGGCAGGTGTGCTAAAAACACTATGCCATGGTCCTCAGGTGCGTGCCGGGCCCTCCATGAAGCCACAGTGAAACTAAGATAACTAAGACATGGCCCCTGTGATAGAGAGAAAACAGAATAAAAGAAGGGGGTCCAGGCAATCTAAAAATGCTCACCTGGATCAATGAAAATTCCTGGATCTAAGTGACTTTCTGCTCTGTGAAAGAATGGAGTTCAGAATGGCTTTCAATGGAGACAACACACTTGAAGGTTGTGTTTGCTTTTCAAGAGATCATAACCCAGGAAAGTAGTGAGAAGAAAAACAAAAGGTGCATACATCTGCCACGCTGCTAAACTGTTCCTTTTGTCCTCAGTAACCACCCCTCTACAGCACTCCAGCAGAGATGTAAGACTGCTAAGCTTCTTAGAATCTACTCGCTTAAACGTTTATTGAGTGACTTCCATATGCCAATCTCAGTGCCAGCTGCTCCAGTTACAGGTGAAAACTATGTGATCTCAGCGCTCATGGAGCTCATAGGTGTGTGTAGACAATTATTACCCAAGTCTGTGACTGTGAGTGAAGGCTGTGGCTTGCGGTTTGAGAGGAAAGGACTAATTCTGTCCCAGTTTTCTTTCCTCTGGAAATTTGATAACATTACTTTCATGGCCTGAGTGTTCCCCTCAAGAATGTTTTTAGCACCTGAGATGCAAGTGTATGAGTAGGAGACAGCTACTTTCTTCAGAAGTGGAAATGGTCTTGATAAAAAACTGAAGCATCATCTATCATCCAACAATATTTCTTCTAAAATTAGGTAACTCATCATTCTAGCGTTGTGTTTCCTATCACTGCTACTCAAAGTGTGGTCTGTGGGTTTGTTCCCAGCCACAACAAGATAGGTATAGAAATCGACAATGACAGCTTAGAAACTTTTAGAGCAATTCGACATTGTCACAACATGCAAGGGCATCACCAGAGGACTAGTCTTGTTGAACAGGGTGCCTCCACACACACAAAATTCATATGTTAAAACCTAATTCCCAGTGTGATGGTATTTGGAGGTGAGGCCTTGGGGATGTGGTTAGGTCATGAGGGTGGAGCCCTCATGAATGGGATTAGTGCCCTTATAAAAGAGACTGAGAGAGCTCCCTTGCCTCTCCTGCCATGTGAGGACCCAGAGAGAAGGCAGTGTCTATGAAATAGAAGTGAACCCTCTACTGGTGCCTTGATCTTGGACTTCCCAGCCTCCAGAACTGTGAGAAATAAATGTTTGTTGTTTTTAAGCCTCCCAGCTTATGGTATTTTGTTATAGCAGCCTGAACAAACTAAGATACAGGGTATAGTTAAGGCACTGAACTGGAATGTCTGAGTCACATGTGACACAACTTCCTGCTAGCCATCCCAATACATCTGTGATATTTTAAGGTTAATTTGTCAACTGTAACCCCAAAGTGTATAAAATCCAGAATTCATCTTGTTCACTTGTTTAGCAAAGATAATTTAAATTTAACTATAACTTTAAGAGATCAGTTTTGGAACTGACTACTGATGAAGGATTGAAAATGAATGTTGAATATACAACATCATGTGCTTCATTTTAGATAAAAGTAGAAGATGAATATCCAGAGCTTGCAGAACTGGCTTTAAATTCTCTTTTTCCTTTCTCATCTACCTACCTCTGTGAGACTGGTTTCTCTACTATGAATGTTATTAAAACAAACATAGAAACTGTTTAGATATACACCATCGCCTCTTTGTAGCGCTCTCATCTATTTAGCCTAGATTAGACAAATTACCAAGCAAAACGCAAGCTCACCTATCGCACAAAAAACTTTAAATAATAATACACAAAATGTTTGTTTCAAGTACGCATATCAGCATTTAACGTGGAGAATTGCTGTTTCCCTCCTAACTTTTTGTTTCATCACAAATGTGGAATGACAAGAAAGTACCGAAGCAAAGCTATTAATTGCCTGTGCTCAGGCTTTCAATGAACAGCGGACACATTTCTGCAATTTACTTTTTCCTATGTATTGTTCTCTGATTATTGAAATATATGTCTATTGAATCTAATAAAATATATGGGCTTGTATTTTATATCTTCTCTTTTTTATTTCCTTTTTCTAATAATTCTTTTTTTGTTCTATATCCAAATGTATTGGTCCACCTGGATTGGAGGGGAAAATCTGGTCCTTCATTTCAGAGAGTTTGAGAAAAACTTCTCTATAGTAACCTGCATGTTAATGACTACTGTCAAACACAACTCAAGAAAAAGAAAGCAGGCTATTAACCCGTATGTATATAGTTTTGGCTACCTGCCAGGCATGTCCCATGTGCTTTACAAGTATTAACTCATCTGCTCTTATGTTATGAATTAGGTACTATTGTATCATTGTATTACTGTTGAGACTACTGAGGCACAGAGAGGTTGAGTCCCTTGCTCAAGGTCACACAGCTCTAAAGCAGGGCCTGGTTCCAGAGTCTGAGCTCTAATCCACAGAGAGATGTAACACGGGTGTCGTAGACATAGTCCTCCACCAAATAACTTACGTTATGAGCTTACGTGAATCATTTAACTCATGAGGGAAAAGAAAAGGAAGAATTAGAAAAGATAACAGAAGCTGCAATGGAGAGTACTTCCCAGGTGCCAGGCATTGAGCTAAGTGCTTTCCATGCATGATCACAGTGTCTCCTGAGGGTGGGGCGCTGTAGGAAATGGTTTAGGTAGTACAGGAGATGACTTAGTGGTGTATGGGCAAGGCAGAAATCAAACTGCATCACATAATGAGAAAGCCATTCTTTCTTCAAGCCTCTGACTCCTTCTGCCCACATCTGGTCGAGTCTCTTTGGTGCAGGTCTTAAATGACTTTCTTACATTGGCTTATTTCCTTTTGTTCCAAAAGGAGAGCAGGCCGGAGCTGAACAATTTCTCTGGCAACAAGATCACTTTTTATTTTCACTGCACCTTCGATTTAGGGCAAGTAATTCTCTGTTTATGATAAGGACATAAAATTTCCTTTCAAAATATATTTAAATTTCGAACAGGAGCTATGGAAAAATACAAAGAGGATAATAATATAGTTCTTACATGGACTTGGAAAAAATTATGATGAATGAAGTTTGGAAAATACCTTGTTATCTTTCAACAACCTGGTAAGGTAGGTATGATTGTTCTCCATTCATACGTAGGAGACCTGAGGTTTGGAAAAGTTCAGTAACCTTCCAAAGGCTACTCCGTAGGAAGGTGAGGAGTTGGGATTGAAACCTAGAAGTGTCTGCCTCCAAAACTGCCTCCTTTACATGACAATCATGCTGGTTTCCTTGAGGACTGTCACTCAGAGCCTTCTGATTGTACTTCGCATCTAAATCAACAGTTCTCACTGCGTGTGCCTTTCTGGTAGTCCTCCAGAAAGGTCCTCCTCTGGGTACTTTCATCGTAATCCTATGATGTTGTTCATCTCTTTCACTCTTGTTTGCTCACGAGTGTATAGGGAAGTTTTCCAGAGGCTACATGACATGTGCTATCATGTTACACTGAATGCAGAAGCAGATATGAGAATCCAGCTGCCTTCAGTTAAGCCAGAAATTAAAAAGATTGATGAAAAAGTAAATAATGGCATTCTTCTCATGGAATCTTTTTCATTTGTTGGCTTGTTTTAGAAAATACAGTTATTTTAAAAAATGTGATTTATGTTAACATGTGGTGGGTTTATTGTTATTTTTAAGTAAATAAATATTTTACACATTTACCCATCTTAATTTTGAGTACATTAAACATCAATATGTATAGCCCATAGAAACAAGTTCTTTGGGGTCATCAAGAGTTGTATAAAGGAGTCTTAAGATGGAAAATATGTGATGGGATAATATTTTTTAATATTAACGGAAGAACTTTTTTCTCCCAACATTTCCACCCTTCCTTTCCTCCCCTTTCCCTTTAAGTAGGTAACCGCTGTGATTCATTGCTTCAGTGGGGGGACATTACCGAACGGAAAGCAGAAATAGGGTCTAGCTTTTGTGTTTCCCAAAAGCCTAAACCTAATAGGGAAGTTATGCTAGGTGCTTTGAAATAGGAATATCAAAACACAGCAAGCAGGGCTTCCCTGGTGGTGCAGTGGGTAAGAATCCGCCTGCCAATGCAGGGGACACGGGTTCGAGCCCTGGTCCGGGAAGATCCCACATGCCGCGGAGCAACTAAGCCCGTGTGCCACAACTACTGAGCCTGTGCTCTAGAGCCCATGCTCTAGAGCCCGCGAGCCACAATTACTGAGCCCAAGTGCTGCAACTACTGAAGCCCGCGTGCCTAGAGCCCGTGCTCTGCAACAAGAGAAGCCACTGCAATGAGAAACCCACGCACCGCAACGAAGACCCAATGCAGCCAAAAAAAAAATACAGCAAGTGCCACCGAGAAAAAATACAGCAATGTTGAGAAAGGGCAGTTTTCCCAGGGCTAGACAAATATTTCTCACCTCTTGAGGGTGGGTGTGGGGAAGAACAAAGACAGAAGAGAGATTAGGAGAACAGAAAGAAGACTGGGCTGAAGGGGCCAGGAGGACAGAAACTAGGCACTGCTCAGCCACAATGGAGCCTCTCCCATTGTCCTGGAGCCACGTGGGACCTGGGACGTGTCACTGCCTAAATCCAGTGTCTTTGAGAGCCAGCTGCCCCCCTCCACCCCATGACGGTCCGCAGGAGTGACACATTCTGATTCACCCAACCTGGTCACCCACACCCTGAAAACGTCCCTGGACCATCAGAAGCCCAAGGCGGGGCGTGGTTGGGGCCCTGGATGCCTGGAGGGGTAGTGGTTGTGGGGATGAGAGGTAACAGCTCTGGACCCGGTAATTGGAAGTTCAGATTGGAATCGGCTGCAGATCGCCCTGAGCCGGGGGAGCAGTTTTTACAAATATTAGGAGCATCACACATACCTGTTGGCAGATAAGCAAATAAGGGACCATGTGGTATTCTAGCAGAAGCTGCACACCGATTGCAGTGTCCTTGGGTTCAGCCCACAGGTAAGTATTCTTGGTCCAGTACAGGGCATCTGCTTGGTCCAGTACAGATGCTCTTGGCAGGAGTCCACGAACCATCCTGGGCCCACTGTCATTTCTCCCAGCCAGCCCCTGCACCCATCCACATTCCCTGCCTGGCCTCTGAGGACACCTGACTTTTCTGAGCCCTGCGATACAAGGTGGGTGATCTATAGTAGGACTCCTCAAGATGAAACCCTGAAACTACACAGAATCATGAGCCTCTGCATTTTTCTGAGGAGAGCGTCTTAGCTTTCACCAGCTCCACAGCAGATTCTCTGACACCTGTGTTGGAATCCTGGTTGCTGTTCACTGGCTGTGTGACCTTGAGCATGTCACTTAACCTGTCTGTGCCTCCATTTCCTCTTCTGTGAAATGGGGGTGTTAATAGTATCTAACTCTTAGGGCTGATGTGAGGATAAATGAGCTTATACTACATATGAAGCGTTTGGAATGGCAAACCCTTCAGAGCTGTTGGCTGTCATTATTACAGGGGAGGTAGACCATGGGGGCAGGGGGTAGGGGGTAGAAACCCTGTGTCAGAGGGGCCAGCCTAGAGCAGAGAGGTGACTGAGGACACCTTGGGTGACCCCGGCCCATCTTGAGGATGTAGCCTGTGCAGCCCTCAGAACCCATTCATTCAGCAGGCAGTCCAGTACACTGGAGACCAACAAGTCTTCTCTGCACATGACCAGAAAGGCTGCCGGCAGCTGGAATATGTGTGACTCTCGTCCTGGGAAAGATAAGGATCTGCAGGTGGCAGTCAGAGGGGCCTGGAGCCACGATCTCGGAGACCACGGTTCTGCCCTGGAGACCAATGCCGCTTTAGTTCTAGGCCCGAGACACCACGCTGGGCGGCCCAGGCAACAGAAGGCACAGCAGCGTCCGCCAGCAACTGGAATCCTGCTCCAGCACTTTCTAGCTGAGTGTTCTTGAGCAACTTACTGTAAACCTCCCTAAGCCATAGTTTCCTCTTTTGAGAAATTGAGCAATAATATGTCCACTTTACCAATTCAATGACATAACATAAGCAAGACACTTAGCAAGTACGTAGCCACTGCTCAGGAAATGGGAGCCATGGCTCTGGCAAGGTGTACAGTACTGAGGCAGGGCTCACGGGGGTCCAGGGGTCCAATCGGATGGGACTCCTTGAGGAACAAATCAAAAGACCACTACAGCGAAGACATATTTGACCCATTTGGGGGTCATTTTTGCTTCAGCTTCTCTTTAAGCTTGGGAATTTCTTAGGGCTCCTTTGGGCTTCTTAGGAACCATGAAAGGGGGAAATGAAGATGAGAATATTCTTTCAAAATTAACTCCTCCCCCCACCCAATATTCTCATGGTGAAGAATCTGTGGCACTGTTATATTCACAGAAGTCCATTCCAACCAGCTTAAGAAGACAGAGCTTTACTCACAGGCTTGGAGAACAGGAAGTACTCAAGGCCACAGGCCCTCACCTGTGCTTCCAGGGGATGCCTGCTTCTTTCCTCTCTCTCTGCAGGTCTGCTTTCTCTTCTTGATGATGTAACCAGAATGGCTGACCCAGCCCAGCTTTGCCTCATTTTGTAGTTTAAATGCAGCAGATTAGATGTTCCCTGTTCTCAGATCCAAGTTCCCAGGAGAGGAAATTTATTGGCCAGCTCCTGTAACATACTTGGACCTGCTGCTGTCAACCAAAAGTATGTACATATGGGGTGGGAGGGGGAGGAAACAGGAGTGGTACAGACACACAGGCTCAACCAGTTCATAAAAGAAGATCAAATGGCTAAGGAACACCCACCTGAAAAGACACTCATCTTCGCTAAAATTCAAAGAAATGCAGATTAGCCAATAATGTGACATGCTCATGTTTTTCTTTTTGGACATCACATTGGCAATAATGAAAAATAAAGATAATTGCAGGAAACTTGTTAAAAGTATAAAGTGATATGACTTTTCTGGTTTGCTATTGAGCATTAGGTTGTCATATTTTAAATGTACATAAGCTTTAACACAGAACTTTTAGTTGTAAGAAATTACCCTAAAGAAATAATTAGAACATGCAAAGGCATATATGTATATAGATGTTTATTGCAATACTTTTAATATTTAAGAAAAACTTAGAGGATCATAGACGACCTTCAGTGGAGGGTAAAGATTATGGTACAAAGGAATATTACTGAGAGGCCATTATAAAAAATGAGATAGATTCATATGTAAGATGTACACGACAAGCTATTTAAAGTAAAAAAAAGCAAACCACAGAAAAGAGTAAATAATGTGATTCCATCTTTGTCAAACATGCAGTATATAGTACATACTGTACATACTATCTTAGAAATATGTATGCATACACTCTATATGTATTTGCCTATGTATATGTGTATACATAATATATAACAATTACACAGTATATGTTGTATAACAGTTACATATGTATATACACACATTTGTAGATATCTGTAAGGATAGATATAAAACTAATAATTTTGGCCATCTCTGGGAATAAATAGAATTATGGAAAGTTTTCACTTCTTGCTTTCTCCATTTTTATATTATTGAACTTTTTAAAAGCAAGCTTGAATTATTTTAATAACTGGATAAAAAAACTAGTAAGAGATTCCATTTCTGGGGGGAAAGAGAGTACAGATTTTATATATAAAAGAGAAACACTTGCTATTTTAAAATTAAAGAAGGACAACAAAAATCCATTTTCCCAGTGACAGATTGGCATAGGAGGTGGCAAGAGATTTCTAGGGTGGAAAGGATAAAAGTCACTTTCTCCTGGTACCACAGAGTACATTAGGGCTGTCCTACTGGAAGAATTTGGCTAACCCACAACCCAAAGGGCCTTCCCCCTTCTGCTGTAGATGAATGAATGAACTTGACTGAATTGAACACTTCAGCTCAAATCTAGAAATAATATGTTTATATATTTACATATAAAAAGAGGAAGCAGGTAGTAAATGATGAGAGTTGAGGTATGCAGCCAAATGAGGGGTCGGATATAGAAAGGACCAGAAGCCAACCTGGGAAGAGTGAAGGTGGCCTGCTTCAATTCCAGAGATGGGTTTGTGTGGGTGCTTGGGGCCTTTTTAAAGGAAATTGAATAGGTGGGGGAATTGAAACTCTCACTGGGCTTATTATTATTTTTTAAGTGTTTCCCTTCGTATCCTTCCTTTCTTGATAGAAACATGCTAAATATTTTTAAAAATCCCCCCGAAAAAGAAAAAAATCAATAAAAGGTCCCATTGTGCAGAGGGGGGAGGGATAAATTAGAAGTTTGGGATTAATATATATACACTACTATATTAAAATAAATAACCAACAAGGACCTACTGTATAGCACAGGGAACTATACTCAATATCTTATAATAACCTATTATGGAAGAGAATATAAAAAAGGAATATATATATATATATATATACACACATATATATATTTGAATCACTTTGCTGTATACCTGAAACTAATACAACATTGTAAGTCAACTCTATTTCAATAAAAAAATTGTAAAAATCCAACAGAAAAAATAAATAAAAATAAAAGAGCCCATTGTAATTTCTTTTAATACCATAGTGGATTTTTTTTTTTTTTTTTTTTTTTTTTTTTGGGTTACGCGGGCCTCTCAATGTTGTGGCCTCTCCCGCTGCGGAGCACAGGCTCCGGACGCGCAGGCTCAGCGGCCATGGCTCACGGGCCCAGCCGCTCCGCGGCATGTGGGATCTTCCCGGACCGGGGCACGAACCCGTGTCCCCTGCATCGGCAGGCGGACTCTCAACCACTGCGCCACCAGGGAAGCCCACCATAGTGGATTTTAATCGGGGAAAAAATTAATCTTGCTGTGTAGCCCACTTTACAAGAATGCCTCAAGTTCACACATAGCAGGAGAGTTGTGTTCATTTGGCATAGATAGAAAGCAATTTCAATGAGCACAGTCTCTTGTCTTTGTAGTAGGCAGTTCACTAATAAGGCATTTTAGAGCATTGTTCACCAACAGCATTAGAAGTGAGTGAATTTCACCATATTACTTTTTCAGACCTCTAACACCTTGGCAGGCAGACTCCTGTAGAATAAGACCTGTTTCTCCTTTTCTTTTAGAATTCCACTCTAAGCAAGAAACATTTGCTTAATGCCTACCTAGGGACTTCAACATTGCTAGTGCATATAATGGCTTTCCAAAAATGTTTACGGTAATGGGAATTTGGGGGATAATATACCACTGGCCATACTGCCAAGACAGCTTTTTGAACGACTGTTCATATAAAGCCTGCCAAATTGCTGATATTAGCATTGGTCATTCCTTGCATCACGAGATTCTGAAGATGAAAATAATAACTGGAGACAGACAGCAAGAGCTGACAGGTCATCTTTCTCAGCTCCCTCAGGTTAGATAGGAGGAAATGAGCCTCTGAGAGAGCAGGGTGTTGTCTAGTTTCATGACTAAGAAGTGGCAGAGATTTTTTTTTTTGTTCCAAATCCTATGCTCTTTTTTATTACCACTCGGCATGCTGCTCTCAGACCCAAGTCTGTCTCGGAAACGCCAAACATTCTCTTCTCCCTACCCACATTGCACCTTGGAGACTCTGCCCCACTCATCACCCTGGGAGGGTTACACTACCTACCATGAGACTGTGCCCCATCAGTCTCAGTGACTGACCCAGGGATAGATATCTGACCTCAGCTGGGCTGAGCAGATACACTCCCAAGAATTTGGAATCGGGATAAAGAGGCTGAGTCATTGAGCTGTGCAGAGCCAAGCTGCAAGGTCATGGCCAGCTGGTCTGTCACAGCAGCCACAAACCTCATACTAGTGAGGGAGGGGAAGCTGAGAAATCATGAGTCAGCAGAAAAAGTCCATCTGCAGAAGGATGAAGCAGATGTCCCAAGACAAACAGAGACACCATGTACCTCCAAAGGTAGAGGAGAGACAGAGGGAGAAAAAAAATCTGCATAATCCCCTTTTGGTCCCATAACACCCAGCTTTATCTCCTGCACTGCTTATTGTAACCCTGTAATAAACTCTGCCTTTCAATCAATCCTCTTTTGATTTGAGCTAAGTGGAATTCTGTTCTTTGCATCTAAATTTTTCCTAAGACACTCCAATTCATAGCAAATAAATTTTTGGGTGAAAAAACTGCTCTGTTTTTTATGAAGATTATGGAAATTGAAGTCTTATCTCAAAACCCACAACAGAATGATTGGTTTTCTGCATTCTCTTCCCTAATTATCCAGACACTGGAGACCAAGCTTTCCAGGTGAATAATTTCCAGAATTTCTGATGGGAGTTAGCCCAACTTTGGGTCTTCCCTCAAAGTATGCTAGAGTTATTCTGTCCAGAGATAGAGATCTTACTGGGGTCTGTAGCTGCCACTTTGGGAATATATGTCAGGACTTCCTAGAGTATTTCCATTTAAAGTTTCTAAGGCTTCAGCTTGCTTTCTCATAAAAGCTCTGTTCCTTTGGATGTACTTGTGGCTTAACATTGACCCAGCTGGGAGGTGGCCATATCCATGAGAAGTTCAGGTACTATTCCTGTGTTCATTTCAAATAATGGAAAGAGCCTTTTGAAAAATTCTACTTACTCTTCTAAAATTCTTAGAATTAATCTAAGTATAAAATAATGGAGAAATGATTGAGTAAATTAGGGTTCATCAGCTGATGGACTACTATACAGATATTTAAAACAAGATAACTACCAAGATTAAACACCATGGAAAGATATTTATGATTCAGAGAATAAGGGAAAAGAGAAGAATCCAAAGTTGTAAGTATTGACCATGCGAAAATAGGTTCACGAAAAAGACATGTTTCTTGATAGTTCTCAAGAAGGTAATTGAGGTAGCCCCAAACAATCCCTAGATCTTGGTATGTAAGATAAAAATCTATTGGGCAACTGCCTTAGATGATTTTGGATGAGTCTTAGGAAAATGGAACAATTAGGGGATTTCTCAGCAGTACCACTGCCAGTTTTCCCTGGGCACTTATATCAGTGTTTATTTGAATGGCTTCAATGAGGGTATTTTACTTACCCTAACTCAGAGGTTCACGATTTGAGAGATCGACAGAGGCTTCAATGTATTATAGTCTTGCTTTGTAGAAATTATTGGGTGGAATTTTTCTGTGAGTAAATGGGGCAGTAGAAATCTCTGCTTACCACTACCTTCCACCCCGACTTTGCCATTTGGCATCTGTCCACTTGTCTTTATTTTAACTATTCCAGCTTATGGTTCATAAAAGATCATAAAGCAATACTATGCCCACAGATTGAGCCCCACAAATAGCATTCACAAATCTCTCCTCTAGAAAATATTACCAAAAATGTCTCAGAATTCTATACATACAAAATTCCCTTTGCTTTTTTGGTCTGTGTTATGATTTGTGGGGGAAACGGTCTTGCTCCTGTATAGTGAATTCCTATAACCTTTTCCAAATTCATCAAAGGATAAAGAAAGGAGAGACTGGTGCATGTGAGGAGGGACATCCAGCCATGTTCCGAGGGAAGGATTTCACCAGGTGCCACAGTGGCCCAAAAGAATTTAAAGGGAAGAGACATTCCAAGGAAGGCATAAGCCCTCTAGTTGAATTCATGCTAAAGATGCACTCTAGTGAGATCTGACTGTTGAAAAAGTATCTTAGGGTCTCAGTCTTCCTCTTCTAGTTGAATCCTAGAGGAGAAAGGAGGCTTATTTTGAGGATGTGGTAGGAAGGAAGGCAAGCTACATGAGAAGGGATAGCAAGAGATGTAGGGAGAAACGTGATTCAAGATGTCCGTGGGGATAGTTTGACTTCCAGGGAGAAGTGATTCTTTCATCAGTGCCTGTTTCCATCACTGCAATGCAGTATCTACCCTCTCATATTTTCTGGCAGCCAATATTTCCAAACATCTGCAGGGATATATACAAATACTCATTTAAAATATTGAACCGTGCACAAATTAAACATCATGTTTTAATGTATATGAAACACAGTAACATTTTAGCAGTGGTTATATTGAAAGTGTAGAGTGAAAAAGAGAGGTAATGAGGGAAGAAGATACTGAATATATCCAATTATTTTTGTAGGGTATAAAATGTCTCATAGTACATGTAGGGTTAACCTGAAACCTTAAAGCATGTTAATTGTAAAGCTCAAATAGTTCTGAGATAAGATATGATTTTGGTTTAGTCCATAAAATAAACTTTGAGTCTGGGGGCCAAGAAAGGATTTTCTCAGATATTGTTTCCTTTTTCCTTTTTCTTATTTTTATCAAAAAAGTATAAGGATAGGGCTTCCCTG
Organism: Phocoena sinus; assembly: GCF_008692025.1. Lineage (NCBI taxonomy): Eukaryota > Metazoa > Chordata > Mammalia > Artiodactyla > Phocoenidae > Phocoena > Phocoena sinus. The sequence continues at coordinate 69,168,697 of NC_045774.1, read as the reverse complement.
GTGGCGCAGTGGTTGTGAGTCCGCCTGCCGATGCAGGGGACACGGGTTCGTGCCCCAGTCCGGGAAGATCCCACATGCTGCGGAGCGGCTGGGCCCGTGAGCCATGGCCGTTGAGCCTGCACGTCCGGAGCCTGTGCTCCGCAACGGGAGAGACCACAACAGTGAGAGGCCCACATACCGCAAAAAAAAAAAAAAAAAAAGTATAAGGATAAAGTACAAAATGTATGAAAGATGAAAACTTTCTTGCGCCTTTCTGATGACAAAAAGGTGAGTCATTTGCTCAAAGCCAGCCCAGAAATTTTCTCTTATGCATCGTCGAATAAGAAGCCTCAGCTGGGCACCCCTCCAGCTGGTAAGAGGATCTCTGAGTCGCATGATGCAAAGGGGAGGGGCTGAACCTGCAGCCCTCCGTCTCCCCTCCCTCTGGTTTCTGGCAGCCTTTCTGCACACAGATCATCCTCTGCCACGATTCTGCACGCAAGTTTCCAGGGCTATTCCCCTCGGCCCACTCCCATTTGGGTCAGAACCCTGAGCCTCTGTAGAGATGGAAAAGCAGGCAGGTCTGGCTCAGCCTCACTATGACACAAAGGAATACGACCTTTAGGTTTCCCTGGGAATGGTTCGTGTGGTTGGCTGAGCCTCAAGATCAAGGTCATCAGTGTGATTCCTGGAAAGAGATGCAGAGTTGTTGTCTCTAGTCTGGGCCAGGTGCCTCAAATCCTGAAATTTTAGGATAGGCAGTGTATGCTGTGGTTCTTGAGAAGGACCAGGCAGGCGAGGAAGTTTGCAGTGACGCATGTCAACACTTCCACTAGGGAGACATGTGAAGGTGTGTGTCCTTAGCTGTGTCACCTAGGTTAGCTGGGTCACCCGCACAAATGCAGCTCAGCAGCACGAGTATTAGAAATCAGACAAGGCCCAGGGCAGGACAGCCCATGCTCCTCTCTAGGAGTCCAGTCCCACTCACCTTTCCTTGCAGAGGGAAGTCCTTCTCTCTACTGTGAATTTCCATCGTGAAAACTACACATTTGGAAAGGAATTCAGATGAAGGAAACTCTGTGGCTTCCTTGGTGAAGTAAACCAGTTTGGGCCAGAAAGAGGTGAGTAGCCAGTGTCAGAGTAGGAACCCTACTTCCCGTCTCCCCTCCTGAATCATCGTGTAATAAGCTTCTGAGATGCGGAAAGCCCTGAAGAAATGCAGAGAAGGAAGTGAATAAGCCAACTGCATTGCCTCCAAGCCCGAGGAACACCCTGCTTTGGGGATAAAACTGCAACTCTCGTGCCAACAGTTCAGGCAAGGGAACCTACACAAATAATGCTTGGAATTCAATGGACGAATGGCCCACAGAGATCTTGTGGTCATTTTTTTTTTATATTGCCCTCTAAGATTGCCCTTTTGCTTGGTTGTTTGCTTGCTCGCTTTTGCTCAGGTGATGAGAGGAGGGAATAAAAAACCCATCTTCTGGTTCTGAGTAGCACCTGTTTAGATGACCCAGAGGGACATCATCCAGGTAAAAGAGGGTGTGGAACCCTGCTACCTCACACCTCCTTCCTGAGTAAATGAAAAGCCAAGGGCTACTATAAAAAGTAATTTTTGTCCAGCTGTTGGGGGGAGGGAAGTATCTTCACACTCAGAACGTCACACTCCAAATTTTAACCTAGAGCTGTTTTCTGCTCCTACCCATCTAGTGATTCACAAGGCTTTGGTAGCTTTAGCGTCTTCAGAATGGAGGAACCAACAGGTCAGTGGCCACCTGATGGAATTACACAACGTGGCTTATTTTGGAGGAAAGGGAAGTCAGGGTGAGGACCATTTATTTCATCAGCCTCGTGATCACAAAAGTTATCCAGGCTAAAAACAGTCTTTCACCACTCTGCCATTTATACTTCTCCCCCTAGCTTCCAAATTCTCATACTTAAATTCTCTTCTTGTGAAAACTACTTTTGACTTAAAAATTCTTCCGTCTGTCCTTACTTTTCTATCACTTTTTCTCCTCATTGAATCCTTTCCATTATCCAATAATAGAAATAGGATAGCATAAGGAGTTGAGGAGGTTTCCTAACTCAACCTAAAACCAAAGAGTAAGAAGAAAAATGGAAGACGCTCTTACCCAGTTTCTTGGCTGTAATTAAGAAACCAGCCTGTGGCCAGGTCCAATCAGTTAAATGCAGAAAGCTGTAGGTTGGCCATGTGCAGTTACCATCAGACTGAGGTCATGATGACACTAGTATGGAGGTTTGACAAAGGAGACCCAAAGACCAAGAATTTCAGGATCAGGGGCTTCCCTGGTGGCACAGTGGTTGAGAGTCCGCCTGCCGATGCAGGGGACGCGGGTTCCTGCCCCGGTCCGGGAGGATCCCACATGCCGCAGAGCGGCTGGGCCCGTGAGCCATGGCCGCTGAGCCTGCGCGTCCGGAGCCTGTGCTCCGCAACGGGAGAGGCCACAACAGTGAGAGGCCCGCCTACCACAAAAAAAAAAAAAAAAAAAAAGAATTTCAGGATCTGATTTAAAAAAATTCTTTTTAAGTAAAAAAATGTTTTCAGGTTCTGACAGTAAGCAGTAGGAAGACACTTGATCTGGTGAAATAGCTAATGCTTAGGAGGTCACTGTGTGCTGAGCACTGTTCTGATCACTGTACGCATGTTAACTTATTCCATCCTCACAATAAAGCTACCAGGTATTTACATTATCCCCATTTTGCAGATGAAGGAAGCGGAGGCACAAAATGATGCCTGTGGTGGATGTGGAGAGGCACTGTCCTTCAAAGGATTTTCTCCCTGGCTGTCTTCAACTGTCAGTGCCTTTAGGCTCTGCCTCAGCTATTTGGCCTGAGGTCATGACCTTCCCAGGGCAGCCTGCATTGGACAGAGGGACAAAGTATAAAGACCCAGCCATTGCCCCAAGACTTATCCCAAGATGGAACAATTCTGATGGGTAATAGTCACAACAGATCTCCCTGTCTGGTTGGTAGAAGCTTTGATGAACCTATATCACATTTCAACTTCTGCCTCAACAAGGGTGATTAACCATCCCAGTTTGCCCAAGACTGTCCTGGTTTTAGCACGGAAATTTCTGTGTGCCAAGAAGCTCTCATACCAGGCAAACCAGATGGTTGGTTGCTTCAGACCAATCCTGCTTCCTTCCCCTTCCTTCTAAATATATTGATCCCTAATAATGATTTTGCATGGCAAACTCCATCTCAGCGTCTGCTTCCTGAGAAACCCACATGGACAGTGCCCTGATCACATCACAGACAACGGACCTTCCGGCATCAGACTGTGTGTTCCTAATCTCCAAGCTTCTGGAGATTATACAAGTGTTCTGGTAACTTGAATGGTGTACTCAACAGAGAACAGAGGAAGATTCTCCAGGCTCCATACAGCCCAGGTGAAATACTTCTCAACAAGAATGAAAGTAGCTCATGTTCTTCAATGTGCCAGGCAATGAGCTCAAAGTGCTTTTGTCTGTGAAGGAGGTACCTATCAATATCCTTATTTTACAAATGAGAAAGCTGATGCTTAGAGAATTTACTTGCCCTAGGATTTTAACCTAAGCACTCTGCTTCTAAATTAAAAGTTTAGATAAACCTGAGTAGCTGAGCATTATAGAACGGAGAGAATTTTTTTGGAGTAGAGGTATAGAGTGGGTTCAGTGAAGATTCTATATTAAAAAAAAAAAAAGACCCGGAAACATGGCAAGAGGTTACAATCCAAGTTATTAAAAAAGCTGAAAGAGTTTAAGAACAGGGATGTTAAATATTCAGATGTAAGTTGTTTATGTTGCAGTGAAGTAAACCTCTGTCGCTCTCTTCATCTTCTTGAACTTTCCCAAATCTTCAGTGAAGTTTAGCACAGAAGAGCCACACATTCAGTATGTGTGTAAGCCACAAAGGGGCTGCCTGAGCAGAGAACAGGGACTAGTAGAGGCAAGAAATCAGAGACAGAGGGGCCATGAGGCAGCCCTCTCCAAATTCCTCTCATCCCCACCTGCCACCAGGCCTGGAGGAATTTGCAGAAATATTCAGGAGGTTATTAGGTTTCCCACAGGCCTGGAAAGAGATGTGGGTCTAATTTGTTTATATCTTTAGGGCTAGGGAGATTCCAGATGACAGCTGAGATGCACACACATGACAAGAGGTTTATGAAAATCAAAATGATAAAGGCAGCTATCTGGAGATGCGAGTAAGAAACCTGGTAATTTGTATTTTCTTTTTGGTGCTTTTTCAAGATTCCTGCAATAAATTCGTGTTAATTCTGTAATCTGAGAAAAGAGCAATAAATGATCAGTGTCTATTTCTCCTGTGTTCCCATATAGACTCTTCTGTCTCTTGGGTGTGCCCAGTCCCTAAAAAGAAACAGATGAAACAAACACACAAAAAAACCATGCCACTGATGCATGCAGAGGTATTTCATATAGTTACAGAAATAGAGTCTACATATTGTGTGAGGCCTCATTACCTTAGTGTGAGAGCATCCAAAATGTTTTAGGTCAATATTATGGGTCTAGGAAGAGAGGGTCTTTAAGATTTTAAGTTAATCCTTGAGACTTTGATCAGGCAAAGTTGATAATGATCAGGTCAACGTTTAATCCTGACTTGATTCTTGACTCATGTAATTTTGAGTGTGCAAGTAATTTTCTCTTTTTAACTTTCCTCTTCTCAAAGTGACCAATATTTTTTTTGCAAACAGGTAATGCTTACAAAAAACTTTGAGGGGTCTGAATTAAAGATTCTATATAAAAGGAGAGTTATGACACATGACTGTCCAATCCTCTTGATGATAGGGCTTAATTAGTACCTGGTAACTGATGAGCTCACCTGATGTCAATTTCCCCTTATAAATGGTGGCCTCCTTCTCCCCTGAGTGGTAAGGACGGTTGTCATGTCCTGCCTGCTGGCTGGCGCACACAGTGGAGTGTCACTCTGGGACCTTGCTTCGATATGTAAGATCCCCCTGTGCAACAGAGCATTAATGTCTCTGCCACTGTCTCCAGGGCTCTTTCTTCAGTGTCAAGGCTGGGCAACTACAGGGCTTGCAGGCCTGTGGGGTGCAGCCCTACAGTCATTAAAAAAAAAAAAAGGAGAGAGCTTCCCTGGTGGCGCTAGTGGTTGAGAGTCCACCTGCCGATGCAGGGGTCACAGGTTCGTGCCCCGGTCCGGGAGGATCCCACATGCCGCGGAGCGGCTGGAGCCGTGAGCCATGGCCGCTGAGCCTGCGCGTCCGGAGCCTGTGCTCCGCAACGGGAGGGGCCACAACAGTGAGAGGCCCGCGAACCCCACCCCCCAAAAAAAGGAGAGTTATGACTGTGATGTATTTCAATGTCGTTGCTCAAACAGAATTAAAAACGTTTCCTTGCTTCTCTTGAATAACACAGGTGGTAGTAAAGAATGAAACGGATAATCTAAAACATGAATGTTTTTTTCCCTATTCATCAGAAGGGTTTAATAGAAAAAACAAAGGCACAGTTTACTATTTTGAAATAGTTTAAATACTCTGGGGTGCAGAGGGATGCAAGATCCATGACGTCATGTCTTGGACATATCATCTTTGACTTGCTAATTTCCACACTTGGGCAGAGAGTGGTTGAAAAATGAATACTCTTTGTTTTTTTAGAAAATGAAGAGATCCTGAGGAAACACATGGGAATTTTAAAGTGTCATTATAAAGAGAGAGGAGATTCTGTAAGCCTTTAGATCCATGCCCTTTTTTTTTTGGCTGTGACGCATGGCTTGAGGGATCTTAGTTCCCCAAACAGGGATTGAACCTATGCCCTTGGCAGTGAGAGTGCAGAGTCCTAACTACTGGACCACCAGGGAATTCCCAAGATCCATGTCCTCTTGACTGACAAGTCAAAATGTATTTTCTCTCATCCATGACATCATAGCCTGAACCTGACCATCAAGCTTTGCTTTCTTTTGCTGAGATGGTACTTATTGCCCAGGAGCTGCTTCTGTTTCTGCTCCTGAGTCAACGGGCAAGATTTACTTCTGGGGTCCAACTTATAAACAAACATATCTAAATTTCATATTGATTTTAAGATTTCTTTATTGCTAGTAAGGACTTGAGAATTGTGAGGATATAAATGTTATCACTTATAGTCAACTCTAGAACTGATAAGCTAACCAGATGCATGTGACATCCGTTTATAGTAATGACAGCAATAAAATTTGTGGGTAAGGTATGAAATTAAAAGGAAAAGTTTGTAACTAGGTGATATACTGTTTTAAAGTTTTTGTATGATTGTTAAAAAACTTGTTTCTCTGGTTTAGATCCTGGTTTAGAAGCTAGCTGTAAAAGACATTAAGGGATAATTGGGGGAAAATTTGAACATGGACTGCATGTTAGGTGATATTAAGGAATTAATCTTTTTTTTTTGCGGTACGCGGGCCTCTCACTGTTGTGGCCTCTCCCATTGTGGAGCACAGGCTCCGGACGCGCAGGCTCAGCGGCCATGGCTCACAGGCCCAGCCGCTCCGCAGCATGTTGGATCTTCCCGGACCGGGGCACGAACCCGTGTCCCCTGCATCGGCAGGCGGACTCTCAACCACTGCGCCAACAGGGAAACCCCAAGGAACTAATCTTAATTTTGTTCAGTGAGATAATCTTATATTCACTCTGAAGGAAAATGTTCTAACTCTTTAGTGATGTATGTTGAAATATTTGTAGGTAGGATGTCACTATGTCTCTAATTTGCTTTAAAAACTTCAACATAAAAAGTAAAGTGAGTTAGAAAAAATTAAAATTTGTTTCCTGCTCTCTGTTTACATTTTTATTCATGATGTTTTCTTCTCAAGACATCTTCTTGTATTCTTATTTGTTTAGAGTATTATTTTTATTATAAAAGTAAGATAACAATATTACAAAAATTGAAAAATTCATAATTCTACCTGCTCATCCCAAATATCATTAGGAGATATATTTTCTTTCAATTCTTTCCCAAATTATATTGTGTTTTTTACTTTGATCAGAGTGTGTGTATGATTCAGTCTCCTATGTTTTTGCCCTTAACATTGTATCTTGAGTCTTGTTTCTTGGAAATTGTCTTAAATTTCCAAACATATATCCTTTCAGTGCTACTAAAGGACAAGGTGTTTTTTAACTTCCCTACAACCCATGCCTGTCCCTACTGTCTGTCTCCTGGCCGGTCAAGCCCAGGTGGCCATTTGCTGAACACATGTGGGTTGCCTCATGGCCAGTGTGGCACAGCTGGAATGGACACAGAAGTGAGTCACTGCACGAGGAAGTCTGGGCTCCTCCCCCACACCCCACACATAGCAGAGAGGTCGCCTTTAGGTCTCCTGCAAAACGGGGAAAAGTCTGTTGTATATTTGCATGGGGCCAAAGGACGACTCCACAGATGATGCCAGTTATAAGGGGGAAAACAGGACTTTACAATGGTGAAATCTGGGGTCACCACTCAAACCCTGTGACCAACTTCAGCATCACCAGTTGGGGCACACTAGACATTATGTACCTCTTGATATTGTGCAATAAGTAGTACAGGTCTTTATCTGTGAAGTAGTGCTGCCAAAAGGCTTACATCTCATGAAAACTTCTATATCTGCATTTCAGTTTACAGGAAGTCCAGGGGATTAGAAAAAACACGTTAAGTGATACCACGAGGAAACAATCGCACAAATCTAGAAGTTTGGACCTCGTACAAAACAACTGGCCCAGACTTCTCAACAAGCCAAAGTCATGTAAAGAAAGAAGGAGGGGGAAAGGGGTCTGTTTTATATTAAAAGAGACTTGAAATCCATAACAGCAAAATGCAATGTGTGTTCCTTCTTTGGATCCTGATTTGAATAAACCAGATATAAAAGGAAGTTGGGGGAAAGCTGGGTATTAGACGATGATAGAAATTATTGAAAATTTGTTAGATTTGTCACATAGGAGAATGTTTTTATTTATTGGAGATTGTATGTTCATTGTACTATTCTTTTTACTTTTCAATATATTAAGTATAGTTGATTTATAATATTGTGTTAGTTTCAGGTGTACAGCATAGTGATTCATTTTTGTTTGTTTGCTTTTGGCAAATTATATTCCACTATAGGTTATTACAAAATATTGGGTGTAGTTCCTTGTGTTATAAAATAAGTCCTTGTTGCTTATCTATTTCATATATAGTAGTTTGTAACTGTCAATCCCATACTCCTAATTTGTCCCTCCTCCCCTCATCTTTGGTAACCATAATTTTTTCTCTATATGAGTCTGTTTCTGTTTTGTATATACATTCATCTGTATTGTTTTTAGATTCTACACATAAATGATATCATATAGTATTTGTCTATCTTATTTCAGTAAGCATAATAGTCTCTAGGTCCATCCATGTTGCTGCAAATGGCAATATTTCATTCTTTCTATGGCTGAGTAATATTCCATTATAATATATATATACCACATATTCTTAAGCCAGTCATCTATTGATGTGCACTTGAGCTGCTTCCGTGTCCTGGCTATTGTAGATAATGCTGCTATGAACACTGGGTACATGTATCTTTTCGAATTAGAGTTTTTACCCAGGAGTGGAATTACTGGATCATATGGTAGTTCTGTTTTAGCTTTTTAAGGAAACTCCATACTGTTTTCCATAGTGGCTGTACCTTTTCCATGTATTTTAAGTATTTCATCATCAAAAAGGTCTTCTGTGAATGGAGTGGAGGCAGGGGAAGGGTTATTCTTTCACTAGGAGTGGGATGGGGTGTTTCTATTATTTTCTGTTATAATAAATGAGTTACTGTTCAAGACATGAGGGATGAGATAATCAAATAATATGAAGTTACACAAAATTAAACAGATTATGTTTCGTGTTGTAGACTTTAATTTCATTTGCTTCTCTCTGAGATGGGGATAATACAGGCAAACAGTCTTAAAATAGAAATACCTAATATGAAGTTTCTACTGCACAGGAGAAGAGAGAAGATAACTGTAATACGTATTTATTCCGGACCCACCACGTGCCAGGCACCATGCCGAGTGCTGGAGATACTACAAGAAAGGCCAGTGTGGGGCTTCCTTGGTGGCAAAGTGGTTAAGAATCCGTCTGCCAATGCAGGCGACATGGGGTCGAACCCTGGTCTGGGAAGATCCCACATGCCACGGAGCAACTAAGCCCATGCGCCACAACTACTAAGCCTGCACTCTAGAGCCTGCAAGCCACAACTACTGAGCCCGTGCGCCACAACTACTGAAGCCCTTGCACCCAGAGCCCGTGCTCCACAGCAAGAGAAGCTACCGCAATGAGAAGCCTGTGTACCGCAATGAAAAGTAGCCCCCACTCACCGCAAATAGAGAAAGCCCGTGTGCAGCAACAAAGACCCAATGCAGCCAAAAATAAATAAATTAAAAAAAAAAAAAAAAAAAAAGGCCAGTGTGGCCCCTGCCACAGACAAAAACATGCAAACAGACAAACAACATAACAGGAGCAATTCCTCTTGTGGGGGAAACAAACAAGGGCCACGAAAGAGAACAACAGGGGTGATGGACAGGAAAGGGGTGTCCTGCGGGCACACTCAGGCTGAGTCCTATGAGAGGATGACTGAGTCAGAGGACGGAGAAGAGGAGTGTAATCTAGGTGGAGGGACCTGTGTGTGCAAAGGTCCTCATGGAGGAAAGGAACGGAAGAAAACCAGTGTGACGTAGACGAAGTGAGCAAAGGGCACTGTGGCGAGCTGGAGAAATGGCTTTTAGGCCATGGCAAGGACTTTAGATTTTTTTCCTAAGTGTGATGGGAAGCCATATTCAATAGTATTCATTTATTTTAAAATATCTCATTTTGCAGAAGATTTAAGGAAATTGCTAACACACTAAAAGCTGAGGAACCACATGTTCCATACTCCAGCCACACTCAGTATAACCACTTACTATAACACTTTCAGTTCTTCTAACTGGATGCCTTCCACCTGCCAGTATGGCCAACTGATACTCATTTGGTGCATTAGGAATCTATTGCTGGATAACAACTTACCCCAAAATGTAGTGACTTCAACCAATAATGAATATGTATTATCTCACAGTTTCTGGGTCAGGAGTTCAAGAGTGGCTTAGCTGTCTGATCTGGTTTGGGGGTCCCTCATGCAGTTTCAGTCAAGATGTCAGCTGAAGTCATTGGACATCTTGGTTGGGACTGGAGGAGCCACTGCCAAGATGGCACCCTCCCACTGCTGTTGTCAGGAGGCCTGGCTTTCCTGCCGTGTGGTCCTCTTCATAAGCCTGCATGAGCATCTTCATGACATGGCAGCTGACTCCTCTCAAGTGAGTGATCCAAGTAAGAGAGTAAGGAGGAAATCACAGTGCTCTTGATATCCGAGTCTTGGAAGCAACACACACTGTCACTTCTGCCTCCTTGAGAGATGAGTCATTAGGTCCAGCCCACACTCAAGGGGAGGGGAATTAAGTCCCACCTCTTGAAAGGAGTTTTATCCAAAAATTTGTGGACATATTTTAAAACCACCACATTCAGTGACAACTCAAGTGTCATCCTCTGTGTGAAGCCTGCCTTGGTTTTCCTGAGCGGAGCTGGCCCCTCTCTTCTCTCAGTTTTCAGAGCATTTCATTTCTGTCTCTTAGAGCTCTAGCCTTGTTTATGGAAATCTGTTAGTCTTTCTCACTAGCCTGGAAGCTCCGTCAGGCCAAGGGAACATGTCTTCTTGATCATCTGCATCCTCAATCTGCTAATTAATGAAATTTTCAGATCATCACAAGACACTACCATCCACCACTCCTGAGATAGGGTTTTTTTTTTTTTTGCGGTACGCAGGCCTCTCACTGCTGTGACCTCTCCCGTTGTGGAGCACAGGCTCTGGACGCGCAGGCTCAGCTGCCATGGCTCACGGGCCCAGCCGCTCCGCGGTATGTGGGATCCTCCTGGACCAGGGCACGAACCCATGTCCCCTGCATTGGCAGGCGGACTCTTAACCACTGCGCCACCAGGGAAGCCCTGAGATAGGGTTTTTAAAAGACCCCTTCATACTTGGTGTTTTCTTGCCTCTCTTTTCTCTTGATTTACTCTTTGTATTATATTTAGACATATCCTCTCTACTAGATGATAAACTCCAAAAATAAGACTTAGTCATCTCTCTTTTTAAATTCCTCATGGCACCACAGGCATTGCTCTGTATTATAATAATAAATGTCTTTTTAAAAGAATTAAACAAGAGAGGGCCCTGTACAGTTAAAAACTCTTTCCAGCTTCTTTGGTAATTGGAATATCTCCTGACTACCCCAGGTCTATGTAAACTCTAGAAAAGAAAAATGCCTTCAGTTCATAATACACGAAACATTCTGTTGCAGAAAAACTCTGAAGCACAAGTGGTCTTCTATTCTGTTCTGTTCGCTTCCTTATCGTTTGGGAGAATCAAGATCTAACACTGTGAGGCTCTCCTAAGCATTCAGCAGATCCTTTTATCTCCTCTCCAAACAGGAAAAGCCATATTCCCTCCCATAGTTACAAAGTATCATACTGTCCTTGGTCTAGTTTAGAGAATGTTATCAAGTCAGGTACGCAGTTTTATCTAGATTAAGTTAGAAGCCCAGATGGCCTTGGTTCTGATGATTAGGAATCTTTTGACATCCCGAGAAGTCTTCTGGGGCAGATTTCTTTGCGTTTAGAAGAAATGGTTGGACTAGCTCTGAGCCTGTGACAGGCCCAGGCTGGGGGCAGCGGGAGAAGAGGTGAGCAGAGGATGGAACATGACCTGCCCTTCTGCCCTGCTTCTCCTTGACAGGGAAGTTCTTTCTCATGGTTCCTCATTAAAGAATCAAGATTACTGCACATTAAAACTAAAGAAAAGTTAATGGAAGAGCCTTCAGCAAAATAGTCAGTGCAGCATATTAAAGGGTCACTTTCTTCTCAAAAGGAAAGAGTAAATGCATATCATTTCTTTTCTGTCTCTGACCTGTAAAGACAGAACAGCCTTGATAGGACATAAGTGCCTGCTTTTACGGGACTCTTCTATTTCTCGAAAGATGATCTGGGATAAGATGAAAGCCCAGAGCATGGTATCTGGCACACAGTAGATTCTCAGACAATGGTGACCGCTCTGATGGTTATAATGCTGATGCTGGCTGGGTTCTCTGGTACTGTGACAACTAAGCTGTCATAAAATTTCTGGACAGTTTCTCCAGCAGGAGGGAAAATAGGTCCTGAAGGAAGAGTCAGAGAATCTGAACTTCACTGGGTGGTATTTATTTGGCCTTGACACATTCACATTTGGCATGTCTCGGTTAAGCAGCACAGTAAACTTGAAAGAATGAACTAGGCTTTTAAAGATGTTTGAAAGAAGTGCATCCTGGGAAACCTCTCCTCCCCAGGGGAACGTGGCAGGAGGTCTCTTGAGGGAGAAACACCTCCACCCTTTTTAGGGAGGATAGAAGATAGAGGGTGTTTGTTTCACAGAGGAGTTGACAGCACAAATTACTGTTTTCTTTGTTAAACCAATTTCTGAAACGTGTTACTACCTTGCCTGACTGTTGCCTGAAAGGGTGGAGGGCAGAGAATAAAACTGCAAATTGCTGGTTAGTTAACCAATATATGAGTTTTGACAAATCCCGAATTCATGCTAAAGTTATATTTAATTTCAAATTTAATGTGAAATCTGGAATATCTAAAATCTCAGTGACAAGGAATCAAAGATAAATGTGTTTAAAATTCAGTGCAGAAAGATTAGGAGTTTAAAAAGAAAATCATTTCAGTTAATACACAGTCTCCCTTTTGGTTCTCTTTTCTAAGTCAACTGAAAATGTTGAATCACGTGCCTTTAATTAAAGCTCTGCACCCAAGGAGAAGCACAAAGTGGAGTTTGTTTCACTTAGACAAGAGTATCTAATGGTTCCCTTGCTAGAAAATTGATATTTAATAACATACATTTCCAACAGAGACCCCCGTTTTGTTTCAAGTTGTGGAAAAACTGAACCTTGCTGAGGGGAAAATAGCCTTAAACATCACTTCCTTTTTTTTTTGTCTTTTAGTTTTTATATCATTCACAATAATTATTAATGGTGTATTAACTTAGCTTGAGCATATTAAACATAATTGTCTGGGTGGGATAAGCACCCTGAGATTTATTTGCGAAGAAGCACCGACTAATTTCACCAACCACCCCCAGACCAACCAGGAGAATTCACATATGCACTGTGTGACTTACCAGATGCTGCACTAGGAAGACAGAGGAGAGAAGACGACTGTGTCCTGGGAGAAGGCAGGCTGGGCTGGCAGCCAGGACCCTCTGTTCTAGCCCGGCCCTGCTGGGAAAAATCAGTATAAACCAAGGCAGGCCATTACCCGCTATGGTCTCCATTTCCTTCTCTAGACTTTGAGTGGGTTGACTAGATGACTCATAAGATGAAGCTAATTTTTAATGTCTTGCACATCTGTACATGGCAAGGTTCCATGATGTCCAATTTGATGTAGAGCACAGGCGAATCTGGGAGCAAGTCCAGGGCAAGACAATCTGGGCTCAGTGACTCTCAGGTGAGTGAGTCACTGTGCCATTTTTCATCGATTAAATGTGGATGATAATGAGCCCCATGACACAGGACTGTTGTGAGTCCTGAATGTGATAACGCACCTAAAGCCCTTAGAATAGAGTCTGGTGTAAACGTCAGATGACATTTGGTTTAAAAAATACTTCCCTTTCCAGATGGGTTCAGTGTTTTCGCCTGGTCACCACCCCCAACTGTCTGGCGTGTCCATATGTCCTCTGTGAATATTTCGTGACTTTCATTATCCCGTGGAAGTGTTTGATGGATGTTCTGCACGGCTATTAGAGCTCTAATTTTCAAGCTGTGAAAAAAAAAAAGTGAAACTTATTAGGGAAAAATGCCTTAAGCTGTAAATACCGCTAATGTTCTTTGGTTTTAATCTCATGTACAGTGACTGCTGTTTAATGCCTCTGCACGGCATTAAGTATGAGGATCTGAAGATTAAGTATCAGGATCTCAAGGACAGTATTAGAAATGCTGCTCCACGGTTTTTACAAGTCATTAGACCTTGACTAGACCCCAACTCAAAGGCATTTATTCATGCACTCATTCACTCACTCACAAGCTTTTACTGAGCACTTACTATGTGGCAGTCACTGGACCAGAGAAATAATACACAGTTTCTCCTTTAAAAGAGCTGAGAGCCTATGGGGAAGACAGATGAACAAATTTATAAATTACCAAGTGGTAAGTATTGTTTCAAGGACATGAACAAAATGCTGTCAGAGCCCAGAGGACCAAGCAACTGATTGTGGCTGGAGGAGTCAGGAAGTGACAACGGAGGGAGGAAAGCCTTTGGGCGTGATTGTGCATGTGTTTGTCTGACAGTTACAGGGAGGGGCAGACCAAAGGCATTGTGAAAGGGGTTGAGGGCCTTTGGGAGGCACAATCTACATCTCTGGGAAATAATTGGTTTCTTTTTAAAGTGGTAGGAGAGAGGGAACAAACTCATCTAAAATCCCAGCTTTTCCAGGGCTGAGAGCATTTGTATCAGATATCCTGATGGCAAAGGCAGTAGCACTATGGATATTTATGTGTTAAGTCTGGAACTCAAAAGCAGGTGCATAATGATTTTGAGAGCCCCCCCACCCCGAAACAACCTGGTATAGCCACAAAGGAGCTAAATTTATCCTAAAATGTATGTACTATGGGATGCATCCACAATTCCCCAAAAGCCTTTTTTTTGAGGCAGGCTTGTGAGTGAGGAAAGAAGATAGATGTTAGAATACAAAAGATAAATGGAAGGATTTTAGAATCTCACAAAATCAGTACAATGAACATTCATATACCTACCCCCTAGATGCAACCGTCGTTAACAATTTTCCACTTCACCATATTTGAGTCACATATAGATATGTCTGTGTGTGTGTGTGTATACATATTTTGGAATCACTTTAAAGAAAATTACCAACATCAAGATCTTTTATACTGAAATACTCTGCACACATGCACACGTGCCCCCCCAAATAAGGACTTTTTCCTACTTACCCGAGCACCAGCATCACATCTAACAGAATAAATTACCTAATTTCTAATACTGAACCAGAATTTATTTTCCCCTGGTTGTCCCCAATGATCTTTTATAGCTCTTTTTTTTTTTTTTTTTTAACAGGACAAATATTTGTTCTTAATGGGTGGCATAAGATTTTTGGACTCCTTGGAGAGACATGGAGAAGTCTAATTTCTACTTTAAACTGTATTTTGCACTCTGCCAGATTTCTTTGAAGCCTGAAATATCACTTAGGCTTGTGTAAGTATACATAAATGCTCAAGTGAAATGGAATTAATCTGCCAAGGAAAGCTAAAGAAAAGAAGAGCTGGGATTTAGAAAACTGTGACGTTCTAAGAATCTCGGCCCTTCAGGCTGAGTCTCTCCAAAAGATTGATCTGCTTTTTCCTAACAGAGAGCCCTTGAGAGATTAAATTGATGGTAGAGCAAAAATGCTAACAGATGATACTCAACTTTTCTTCTTGACACACCACGGTGAACTTGGGTATTTTAGTCAGATGTTAGGAAAATTTTAAAAAGTGAAGCAAGAACATTCTGACTGCGTTTCAAAATCATCTTTTCACACCTCTCCTCATCATCTCACACCACCCAGGATTCAATCAGTGCTGCCACAAGGCCTGCAAGGCTCCGTGCCCCAGACGCAAGATATCCTCCAAGGTGTGCGGTCTGAAGATGCTCTGACTCCTGGCACAATGAAAAGCGTTCATTTCTACCAGGAGAACTGAAGCTACGGTTGGAGGGAGAAGACCTCATTACAGTATAAGAAAAGGATTTGAGACCAAAGTGTGGACACGGGGGTTGGGGAGAGGGTAGGATGTGATGAACTGGGAGATTGGGATTGACATATGTGCACTGCCATGCGTAAAACAGATAGCTAGTGGGAACCTGCTGTGTAGCGCAGGGAGCTCAGCTCGGTGCTCTGTGGTGACCTAGATGGGTGGAATGAGGGGTAGGATGGGAGGGAGGTCCAAGAGGGAGGGGATATATGTATACATAGAGCTGATTCACTTTGGTGTGCAGTAGAAACTAAGCCAACATTGTAAAGCAATTATACTCCAATTAAAAAAAAAGAATTTGGGACCAAAGGATATACATTTAAAATGTTTTGAAATGATCTCCAATTTACAGAAATGTTATAAGTGCAGTACAAAGAATTTTGTTCCAGAACCATAGGAGAGTAATCCCCTAATACTTTATTCTCCTACGTAACCTCAATACAGCTACCAAAATTAGGGAATTAACCCTAATACGTTACTACCATCTAACACTCAGACCCCATACAAGTTTCACCAAATTCCTTTATAACAGAAAAAGTTCAGTTTGGAATCCCACGTTGCCTTTAGTTGTCATGTCCCTGTAATCTCCAATCTGGAAGGATCCCTCAGTCTCAACTTGACTTTTGTGATCTTAAAAATGTTGAGAACTCTACACCAGTTGTTTTGTAGAATGCCCCTCAGTTTGGTTTTGTCAGATGTTTCCTCATGATTAGATTAAGATTATAGGAATATTACAGGAGTAATGATGTGGTCTTCTCATTGCATCCGACTGGGTGGCACGATTTTGATTTGTCCCATTAGTGATAATAGTCACTCTGATATTTTGATTAAGGTGTTACCTGCCCAGCTGCTTTGATGTAAAGCTACTCTTTTCCCTTTTGTAACTATTTAGTATTTTGTGAGGAGGTATTTTGTAATGATGTAAAAGCCCCGATCCTAATCACACTCTAAATTCATTCATTTATTAATTTATGTCCTTAAGGCTTATGTTTCCTTTTTAGTCATCTTGTAATCTGTTACTATCATTATTTATTTATTTATTTATTTATTTATTTATTTATTTATTTATTATTTTTTTTTTTTTGCGGTACGCGGGCCTCTCACTGTTGTGGCCTCTCCTGTTGCGGAGCACAGGCTCCGGACGCGCAGGCTCAGCAGCCATGGCTCACGGGCCTAGCCGCTCCGTGGCATGTGGGATCTTCCCGGACCGGGGCACGAACCCATGTCCCCTGCATCGGCAGGCGGACTCTCAACCACTGCGCCACCAGGGAAGCCCTCATTATTTATTTTGACACTCAGATTTTCCTGGACTTCTCCAGTGGCAGTCCCTTCAAGCTGACTGCTGTATCCTTTTGATAAAGCCCCACCATTCGAGCACTTCCTTCTTTCTGATACAAGTTATATTCCAAATTTACCTGTACTTTCCAGGCTCCAGCCCTGAATCAGCCATTTCTCCAAGGAGCCTTGGTTCCTTTTAGTGGAGAATGGTATTTATAAGCTAGGTGTGCTCCTTGTTACTGGGGATCTGTTCCCAGGCTCTCTCACTGGACAGAACTAACCAATATACATGTGAACTACTTTCCTATTGCTGCTATAACAAATTAGCACACACATAGTAGTTTAAGACAACACAGATTTATTACCTTACAGCTCTGGAGGTCAGAAGTCCTAAAATCAAGGTGTCAGCAGAGCTATATTCCTTCTGGAAGCTCTAGAAGAGTATTCATGTCTTTGCTTTTCCAGCTTCTAGAAGAAGCTCCCTGCATTCCTTAGCTTGTGGCCTCTTCTTCACAAATGTCAAATGGCCAGCAGCACAGCGTCTTCAAATCTCTCTCTCTTTCTCTCCTACTTCTGCTTCTGTCATCACATCTATGACCGACCCTCCTGCCTTCCAGTATAATCACAAGGACCATTGTGATTACATTGGGCCCACCCAGATAACCCAGGATCATCTTCCTGCCTCAGGATATTTAACTTAATAATATCTGCAAAGTCCCTTTTGCCCTGTAAGGTAACACATTCACAGGTTTGGGGCATTAAGATGTAGACATCTGGGGAGTCCATTTTTCTACCTTCCACAGTATGTAGGCGGGTATAAACACATTTATTTTTGTATCTATATAAATATATTGGAAACCATGAGTTCATCTAGATACCTTCGATTCCGATCCCACTACTACAGAGTTCATTCCTCTGTTTCAATATTTGCAGCTCTCTTCACCCACAGTAAGAACCCTGGCTCCCCTCGTCCCTAATAAGTTACTCATTTGATTTATCGCCTCTGTGTAACCGGTCTCTTATTTCACTTCCGTCCCCTTACCCCTGGAGGAATGTCCTGCCGCTCTGCCTGGACTGATATGTTACATTTGGCTGCCCTTCCTCGGGGACGCCCTCCTCACCCGACATGGACTCTGCCACCCCAAGCCAGCCTGCCACCCCGCAGGAGCACCCTCAGCAGCCCCCCTATGGGGACACCCTTCTCGCCCTACTGGGGTTCCAACAGTCACCTCTGACCACCTCTTAGGTGCTGTGCTCTGCCCCACCTAATGCTTTTAGGAGCAAATCGTTACGAGGGGGAAGAAGAAAAGTCCAAATGGCATACTTTTAGGAAGGAGAAAGGGCACTGAAGCCCTGATCCAAACAAGGGTGGGAAATGTGGAATGCTGTTGAGGGGGAGGGGAGCAGGAATGAGGTAGAAGGACACAAACAATTGGGGACTTGAGGCCTGAGAAATACGGGATGCAGGAATGTGCCTCTGTTCTTGGGCCTCTGCATCTTTGAGGAGTCGACTCATACTTTTCTGGGCCGAGAAGGCTGCCACCAGCCTGAAGCCGCATCAAACCACTTTTTATTTAAAAAAAAAAAAACACAACCCACCCTTTGGCTCCTGGTGTTTTTTATGCTGATTAAGAACACTTACTTGGCTATGTGAACAAGAGAGCTGATTGTTGCTCTCTCTCTTGAAGCAGAAGAGGCTTTTGATCAAGTTGAGTGGGAGTTGATGTTTGAGGTACTTTAAAAAATGAAATTGGGAGATAAGCTTATGAACTGAATTTGAACTTCATTCCAAGCTCATTGAACAGAAATATTTCAGATCCTTTTAATCTGGAAAAAGCCCATCGCAATCGCCCTTTTCATCCCTTGTTTTTCTTTAAGATAAAGTTCCGTCTCAAATTGCTTGTCCTTTATCTACCTACTGAGAAGGGTACTTCAAAAATAAACTCGGGGACTTCCCTGGTGGCGCAGTGGGACAGAGGTTCGTGACCCGGTCTGGGAAGATCCCACATGCCGCGGAGCGGCTGGGCCCGTGAGCCATGGCCGCTGAGCCTGTGCGTCCGGAACCCGTGCTCTGCAACGGGAGAAGCCGCAACGGTGAGAGGCCCGCGTACCGCAAAAATAAATAAATAAACTCGGAAGCTTACAGATGTATGTGTTTCTTTCTTTCTGAGGGGATGGGCATCTTGGCTCAGCTGCCTCCTCTCTTCACCCCCGGCACCCAGAGCAAGGATGCTGTCTGCAGTGCCTAGGGAGGACCAGTTTCTTGGAGACCATCTGGGGTCACGCTTGGCTTCTTGGGACTCAGGGTTGGTTGCAGAGAAAGAAAAAGCTTGTGGGTACTAATCTCAGTTTCTCCCCTGGCTTCTCAGTGACTTCAGGCGAGTTGTTTCGTTTCCACATATTTGGTCTGCTCCTTCCGCCATATGAAACTAATGATACCCCTCATCCACTTATCTCATAGGGATGTCGTCAGGGCTGATTAATGTACCGGGCAGTCAAACATTGCATACATGGGATGAGCTAAGAAAAGTGAGGCCATGAGCCCAGAGACCTCTTCCAATTAGGGGTGATCTTTGCCTTCAAGAATGAGTGATGTTTGTGGTGTTAGTAATTTTTGGCCATTTCTCTGTTTGTCTTATTAGTTCAACTCATGCTATCATTAATTATATACATAATAATACACTTGACTCAACACAGATGAAATCATCCACTTCAGTATTTTTAGTGTACTTCCTATGTACCGGGCACTTTCTGTACTAGAATTAAAAACCTAAGGAAAAACCAAATCATGGGAAGGTCAAAAAATGTGAAATATTTATGAGCAAATTCATGTCTATGTTTCTACTGTTCCCTCTGAAGATTTATTTGTTTGAACAGAGGCTCTTCTTTTTTTTTATCATAAAACTTATCTGAGGGAAGCTGAGCTTCAGTTTCCTGAGTATTTGTGAAACACACAGCTTAGTGTTTTAAAAGGAAAGACTCCCCATTAGCCAATTTCTCAGAGAACTGACAACCCCCCTAAAAACATGATGTTCCACTTCATTTCCACATAGCTGTTCCCTGCTAAAAAGGGCACTAACCCAAATTAGGCCTGCCCCTTTGCTGTGCCAAGCAGGTAGTAAAATTGAACACCATCAGTATATCCTCAGCATAGGGAAGTTAAGCCAGACTGGACATGAACTGAAAACTAAACGAAAAATGATTATCTCATCCTCCTGAAAAATCCTCACCATGCACATGTGGAAAGAACTGCTTCCCTCCCGCCTCCGCGTGCAGATGGCCGCTGCCTTCAATGACATGACCTTTGAACAGGCAGCAGCAGGAAAGCCTTGTGCTTTTCTATCCACAAGAGCTGACATCTAAGTTCCAAATGCCAAGGGAAAAATAAAAAAAACACAAAATAATACAACACAGAGTGGGATAGAAGGGTTTGGCAACTTTGTTTCCAGTTGCTGTCTTTGGCTCTGAGCAGGGCTTCTGGCTGGCCACTGTTGGAAAACTTTTGGACTATTTTTGACAGACCGAACAGGCCACATGAAATGTCTATTATTACTTCAATCTTGGCTGGCTGTAGCGCACAGCACCGGCTTCCTTCTGTCCCTCGCCCTGTAGCCTCTGATTACTGGGCTTAGCTCCCACACATGGAGACCTCCCCCAGAGCCTGTCTGAGCATCATTACCTCTTAGGGGTGAGACCACCCCCAGTGAAGGTCTTCTCGACACTGTAGCTGCTGATGTTTCTGGAGGAGAATGAAGCCCAGCCTGATTTTTCTTCTCTAAAACTGTCCTAAGTAACTGTGTCAAAATCTAAGGTACCAACAAGCCCTTAAATCGGAAGCCAGATAAAATTCTCCAGGATTGCAACGTTTAAGATGCACGTGTATTTCTAATATGTATTTGAGAACCAGGGACATTGTTATCAGTTCTCTAAGCAATTCCCACATGGAGAGCTTGGTTTTGCTCCCCAAATCCTATTTTCTCCTTCTTGGTTAAGGAGGAAGGATGAAGCAGTTTAAAGGACCTCCATGTGATTTTAAAAGAATCCATGAAACTTCCAAGTGTTTAGAAGTAGTAACTCTCCCATCTTTACATGTGTAACCTCAGCTCTGAAAAAAGCCCAGAAGCCTGTGGTCTGACCTGTTGATGTTGACATTCCCTGGCCTCCTACACAAGAGGAAAGACATATCCATTTCTCTGGACTTTGGACCATTTGAAGACCATTCTGTGGTGTGTCAAAAGGCTGGGACTGACCGCTTTTTGTTTTGATTAGGAATCCTGAGCTTTAGGAAAATGGAATTTTAGCCAGCGGGGGCAGCTTTGCTTTTGTAATGGATTTTTGTTTCTTCCGAGCTCAAGTCCCATTGCCTTGGGAACCATTAAAAATGGAAGAATGATGACGAGACAGGGAACATCTTTATACAGATTGGTTGGTAGAAAAATTGAGCCAAGAAAGAGCCAGGGTGGTAGTGCTCTGACTTTGCCACTGATCCACCTGTTCAGTGAGCTGAGCCCACGCTTCATCGCTTCACAGCTCAGTTTCTCTCCCTGTAAAGTCAGGATGCTGACCTTCGTGGCACCGGCAGAAAGGCAGGAGGGTTGAGACCATGGGCTCTGGAGGCAGATGCCCTGTCTGAGTTCTAACTCCATCACTTCTAAGTGTGTGACTTTGGACAAGTTACTTGACACACCTCTGTGCCTCAGTTTCCTCACCTATAAAATGGGGATAAATATAGTACTCACTTCTTAGGACTGTTGTGAGGAATACATGTCACGATACAGGTAAAATACCTGCCCAATCAGCAGCCACTTTTTATTTTTTTATTGAGGTGTAGTTGTTCTACAATATTGTGTTAGTTTCTACTGTATAGTGAAGTGGAGTTCCCTGTTCTATACAGCAGATTCTTATTAGTTATCTATTTTATATATATTAGTGTATATATGTCAATCCCAATCACCCAATTCATCCCCCCCACTTACCCACCTTGGTGTCCATATGTTTGTTCTCTGCATCTGTGTCTCTGTTTCTGCCTTGCAAACCAGTTCATCTGTACCATTTTTCTAGATTCCACATATATGTGTTAAGATACGATATTTGTTTTTCTCTTTCTGACTTACTTCACTCTGTATGACAGTCTCTAGGTCCATCCACGTCTCTACAAGTGACCCAATTTCATTCCTTTTCATGGATGAGTAATATTCCATTGTATACATGTACCACATCTTCTTTATCCATTCATCTGTCGATGGGCGTTTAGGTTGCTTCCATGACTTGGCTATTGTAAATAGTGCTGTAATGAACACTGGGGTGCATGTGTCTTTTTGAATTATGGTTTTCTCTGGGTATATGCCCAGTAGTGGGATTGCTGGATCATATGGTAATTCTTTTTTTAGTTTTTTAAGGAACCTCCATACTTTTCTCCATAGTGGCTGTATCAATTTACATTCCCACTAACAGTGCAAGAGGGTTCCTTTTTCTCCACACCCTCTCCAGCATTTGTTGTTTGTAGATTTTCTGATGATGCCCATTCTAACTGGTGTGAGGTGATACCTCATTGTAGTTTTGATTTGCATTTCTCTAATGATTAATGAGGTTGAGCATTCTTTTATGTGTTTGTTGGCAATCTGTATATCTTCTTTGGAGAAATGTCTATTTAGGTCTTCTGCCCGTTTTTGGATTGGGTTGTTTGTTTTTATGATATTGAGCTACATGAGCAGTTTATATATTTTGGAGATCAATCCTTTGTCCATTGATTCGTTTGCAAATATTTCTCCCATTCTGAGGGTTGTCTTTTCGTCTTGTTTATAGTTTGCTTTGCTGTGCAAAAGCTTTTAAGTTTCATTAGGTCCCATTCGTTTATTTTTGTTTTTATTTTTATTTTATTTTATTTTTAGTGGTACGCGGGCCTCTCACTGTTGCGACCTCTCCCATTGCGGAGCACAGGCTCCGGACGCGCAGGCTCAGCGGCCATGGCTCACAGGCCCAGCCGCTCCGCGGCATGTGGGATCTTCCCAGACCAGGGCACGAACCTGTGTCCCCTGCATCAGCAGGCGGACTTTCAACCACTGTGTCACCAGGGAAGCCCTTTGTTTTTATTTCTATTACTCTAGGAGGTGGGTCAAAAAAGATCTTGCTGTGATTTATGTCAAAGAGTGTTTTCCTCTAAGAGTTTTATGGTGTCTGGCCTTACATTTAGGTCTTTAATCCATTTTGAGTTTATTTTTGTGTATGGTGTTAGGAAGTGTTCTACTTTCGTTCTTTTACATGTAGCTGTCCAGTTTTCCCAGCACACTTACTGAAGAGACTGTCTTTTCTCCATTGTATATCCTTGCCTCCTTTGTCATAGATTAGTTGACCATAGGTGCATGGGTTTATCTCTGGGCTTTCTATCCTGTTCCATTGATCTATATTTCTGTTTTTGTGCCAGTACCATATTGTCTTGATTACTGTAGCTTTGTAGTATAGTGTGAAGTCAGGGAGTCTAATTCCTCCAGCTCCTTTTTTTTCCGTCAAGATTGCTTTGGCTATTCTGGGTCTTAGTGTGGTCTTACTTATCTGCAGCTAGTATTGGTACTGCTATTATAACCTAACCAGAGATACCGAGGTCCAAAGGAATAGAGAAATAAGAACAAATAGCAGGTTACCTTGAGTCTACTATTTTTTTTTTTTAAACCCAGCCATTTTATAGACAAGCCAAGATGTCAAGAACTTTTGCAAATGTAGACTCACTGGAACTCTTCCACAACTGCCTCCCCATGATGCCAGCAAACATTTAAGGAACAAACAGAGTGATGCAAGGTCAAGGAGCAGAGTGGGAGGTCCCTGCTTTTGTCACCACATCCAGGGTTAGGCCGAGGCATTTGAAGGATCTCCAGCAACATCTTCATAGCAATTAATTTAGGTGGCATTTGAATTTTCAAACATTAATTACTTTCTTGGGTGAGATGTGTACTATGTCACTCCCTAAGCTGGGTTAATTGAGTTACAAATAAATGAATGCTTTGAGATGATGCAGCCTGAAGGGTCCACCTACAGAGAAGAGAAAACCCAGAGCCATGGAGTCAAGGGAAACCTGGGTCGCATTTGGGTCTTGTCTTTCCTGAGCTGGCCCTTCTTCTTCTATTCAGGCTTACTTTCTACTTTTCCCTTCACTCTCTTCAGCTCTGCTTCCCATGGTCCCATGGCCATGATGTACTCAGGCTTTCGTCATGTCGGCCCTCTTGGAAAGCTTCTCTTTCTTACCTTCTTACCCATATTTTGCTTATTGTTTAAGACCCAAAGCGGAAGCTTTCCTTTCCATACATCTCTCCTTTACTCTGCTGCTCTCCTGATTTTTCTCCGCATCTAGGAGAATTATACAGGCAAAAACAAGGCTTCCAATTGTTTGCAATTGCCATAGCTTCCCCCCTCGCACATTTATTGAATGCTTATGATGTGGCACATCTGTGCTAGCAGCCAAATGTTCTAAGTGGATATTATTCCAGTTTCACAGATTTTTTTTAAAACAATGAGACTTTAAGATATTAAGTTATTCCCTCAAGGCCCCAAGCTAGTAAGTGACAAGGATGGAATTTAAATTCGAGTCTGTCCTTTTTTCGTCTTTCTGTAGAGAATCTTGTGTGCTGAATGTGAGCAAGTCGCGGTGAGTAGGTGGGAGGGATGGGAAGGGTTTCTTAGAAGATCCGGAGATGAACTTGACTGAGGAATTAGAATTGGTTACAGATTTAGTGGATGGCTGGGCGGGGGTAGAGTGGGCAGAGTGTGCAGGGCTGAGGACACGAGTGAAGGAGAGGCCAAAGGGGATGTTTGTGGAAGACCAGAGGGAAACTGTACCTCAGAGTTGGGCAAGGGCCACCGCTCGCTGATCTCCTGTCTTTTTTTCTTTTTTTTTTTTTTTTTGGCCACGCTGTGTGGCGTGCAGGACCTTAGTTTCCCGACCAGAGATCAAACCCATGCCCCCTGCAGTGGAAGCGTGGAGCCTTAACCACTGGACCGCCAGGAAAATCCCATGATCTCCTGTCTTGTGGGGAGACTTGCCTAAGCTTGGCCTGAGCACAGGCCAGAGGCCTAGTGTCAGGTTGAAATTATCTCCAAACAGCAAAGAGAGAGATTTTAAGGCCGAATGTAAGCTTTGCCCTTAGGAGGGAAGAAAGCCAAATTGGGCTGCTCCTTCAGTCCCTGAGCCCAAGCACTGAGAGTGGAGCCAGGATTGGGAGACCAAGCTGAGCTCCAGAAATGAGGTAGACACTAGGATGGAGTGGAGGGTCAAGGAAAAGTAAGGGGCCAGAGCCTGGGTCCAAGCCCATCTGATGAATAGAGCTGATGGGCTGGGGCTTGTCTGCAACAACTGCAAGAAGCAAGATTGTAAATCAACTATACTCTAACATAAAATAAAAATTAAATTAAAAAAATGAAAAATAAGAAAAGTTAAAAAAAAAAAAAAGAAGCAAGCGTAGGCCTGTGTGGCTTTTACAGGCACAGGATCTGGAAAGAGAAGACACTGAGGGTCTTAGATGACCGTGTTAAGGGGCAGTCTTTAAAAGGATCTCTCCACCCTCTGACCTCAGAGTAAGTTGTCAGGGGTGGGGGTGGAGGTAAGGAGCAGTAGTGATGGAGGCAGAAGCAGTCAGGGCGTCTGTAGGGTTAGCTGGTTGGGAGCCGCAGAAGCAGGGTAGAATGTCCTATCCCCCACAAATCTGTTACTATGGCATGAAATGCATCTAGGACGAGGTACACTGGGTCGTCTGGAAGTCTCACGTTGTCTGTGGGAGGGCTTCTGCATGGAAGTTGAGGGATGTTTGGGGGATTTATGATTCCCTTCCTTCCACAAATATTCATCTGTGCATTCATTGACTACTTATCTGTTGAGCACATCACATTGTACGAGGTACCACTCTGGGCAGTGGGAACAGTGGGACCCAAGGCATCAATGTCCCTGTCTGCATGGGGATTTATTATAGTGGAGGAGATAGACATGGGACCAATAAACACACAAGTTAAGGCATAAATTTGGAAAGTGAGTGCTGTGAGAGAGGTAATGAAAGGGTCTGATAGTCAGGATCGGGGGAGAGGCCTCTCAAGGAACTGATATTTAGGCTGAGGTCTGATGCATGAGGAGGAGTTAATCAAGCAAAGCATGAGGAAAGAGCATTTCAGGCTAACAGAATAATGTGTGCAAAATCTTTGAGGTAGGAAAGAACTTGGAGTTGCAAGAGAAATCAAGGTCAAAATGTTGCTCAAATTCGGAGAGCAAAGTGGGGGCTGCAGAAGTAGGCAGGGGCTTCGGAGCCTAGGTTGGAGATCTCAGATTTTATCTTCTATTCAAAGGGAAGCCATTAGAGAGAGTTAAATAGGGGAATGACATTATCAATGGATGTTCTAGCTCTGACTGCTGTGTCGAGAATGGATTGGAGAGGTGAAAGTGGGAAGATCGATTCAGAAGTCCAAGCAAGATACGACCACATCCAGAAAGAGAAGGGGCAGGGAGAATGAAGAGATGACAGTAGATGTGGGGTATACACTGTTTTCAAGGAAGAATCTGCAGAACTTCATGATATACTATAATCTCTGAAAGTGAAACAACTCTCCAAAATTACATGGAACGTGGAGGCTCTATAGCTGTAAATTTTGCTTTGATGCCAAAGTTTCAATGAAGATGCTCAAGATGCATTCTTTCCAACGTTTCCCAAGAAGGAAAGCAATGATGTATCTTCTGTTGATGATCCCAGCAACTTGGCGCATTAGGTTATGAGTAGTTAAATCTGGAGAGTTGTGTGCTCTACTAATGTTCTTTTAGTTTTGGTCATTAATCTCTTGTCTGCTCCAGTTATATTTGTTTGTATAAGACTGCAAGCTGGATGAATTTCACTAGATATATGTCTCCTTGGTGAGAGGGTCATAGAAGGATGGTGGGGATGTTATGTGATCTGATATTAAGACAAGACACAGAGCATAGGCCAGACAGGGGCTGTACTTCTCCAGGATTGCCTGATGTTGCATGAATCTGCTTGTGTTTTCAGAAGAGCACCTCCTTAGAAAAAACTCTTCCTATCTGGCCAAGTAGCTTGTTGGTATCTATTTGAAAATTTAGCTAATAATAACTTAATAATACAAATAGAGAGGTGGTCTTAGATTTCAGAGGGTCTAAAAGTGAGGATATAAAAGAGAGATCTATAACAAATTTCAACTTGTTAAATCTCCACAGAAAAGTCTCATGGGGGAAGTCGTTGGTATAAGTGTGTCGTGTTGAGGCTGTATTTTTGAGAACGTAGGAAAAGTACAAAGCAACAACAACAAAAATACCTTTTTTTCCCCTTTCGAGTCATGTCTTCCCTACCTGCCTACAATCCTGGAAAGTATTTCAATGGGAAGAGCCAAGGGCAACCCTACCCTCTCTTTCTCCTTGTGATGTCTTCCTCTTTTACTTGCTCAAAAAATCAGTGCCTTCAAAAGAAAGGCAGTGCTACGGGAATAGTTCTGTGGGAGTCTCTCTGTGCATGTGACATGTGGTAACACTGTTTTTCATTCAGAGTGTTGGGATGACAGCAGAGGGCAAGTGAGAGGAATTCTTAAACACTAGGAAAGAGAAACATATTTGCCTTGTCCTTTTGAAACTGGAGTCAAGGATCTGGAACCAGGACACCAAAGTGAACACATCAGAATGAGGAACAGGGTTCCAGGGGATCTTAAATGTCCCTACAGGACAGACAGGGCCTGGGTTTTGTGGTCTCTTTCCAGAGCGCTCCAAATAGATAAGGAGCTAGGAGAGATTGAAGAAGGAGAAAGGGAGGTGTAGCCAAGGAGAAGCAAGCAACTTCCCTGTGGGGATATGTCTATGTTTCTCAGTCCTCATGCGTCTGATTGGTTCTAACTACCTGATAAAGGGGCTCAATCAGCCTCCCATTAGGTCCCTTTCTTTGGTTTTTTTTTTGAATTTTATTTAATTTTTTTATTCAGCAGGTTCTTATTAGTTATCTATTTTATACATATTAGTGTATACATGTCAATCCCAATCTCCTAATTCATCCCCCCACCCCCCACCCCTCTTTCTCCCCTTGGTGTCCATACATTTGTTCTCTACATCTGTGTCTCTATTTCTGTGTTGCAAACTGGTTCATCTGTACCATTTTTCTAGAGTCCACATATATGTGATAATATATATTTGTTTTTCTCTTTGTGACTTACTTTCATTCTTACTTTTCACTCTGTATGACAGTCTCTAGGTCCATCCACGTCTCTACAAATGACCCAATTTTGTTCCTTTTTATGGCTGAGTAATATTCCATTGTATATATGTGCCACATCTTCTTTATCCATTCATCTGTCAACGGGCGTTTAGGTTGCTTCCATGACCTGGCTATTGTAAATAGTGCTGTAATGAACATTGGGGTGCATGTGTCTTTTTGAATTATGGTTTTCTCTGGGTATATGCCCAGTAGTGGGATTGCTGGGTCATATAGTAATTCAGTTTTTAGTTTTTAAAGGAATCTTGATACTGTTCTCCATAGTGGCTGTATCAATTTACATTTCCACCAACAGTGCAAGAAGGTTCCCTTTTCTCCACACCCTCTCCAGCATTTGTTGTTTGTAGATTTTCTAATGATGCCCATTCTAACCAGTGTGAGGTGATACCTCATTGTAGTTTTGATTTGCATTTCTCTAATAATTAGTGACGTTGAGCAGCTTTTCATGTGCTTGTTGGCCATCTGTTGTCTTCATTGGAGAAATGTCTGTTTAGGTCTTCTGCCCATTTTTGGATTGGGTTGTTTGTTTTTTTGATATTGAGCTACATGAGCTGTTTATATATTCTGGAGATCAATCCTTTGTCCGTTGATTCATTTGCAAATATTTTCTCCCATTCTGAGGGCTGTCTTTTCGTCTCGATTATAGTTTCCTTTGCTATGCAGAAGCTTTTAAGTTTCATTAGGTCCCATTCGTTTATTTTATTTTTTTTTTTTTTTTTTGCGGTACGCGGGCCTCTCACTGCTGCGGCCTCTCCCGTCGCGGAGCACAGGCTCCGGACGCGCAGGCCCAGCGGCCATGGCCCACAGGCCCAACCGCTCCACGGCATGTGGGATCCTCCCAGACCGGGGCACGAACCGGCGTCCCCCGCATCGGCAGGCAGACTCCCAACCACTGCGCCACCAGGGAAGCCCCATTCGTTTATTTTTGTTTTTTTTGTTTTTTTTATTTTTTATTTTTTATTTATTTATTTATTTTTGCGGTACGCGGGCCTCTCACTGTTGTGGCCTCTCCCGCTGCGGAGCACAGGCTCCGGACGCGCAGGCTCAGCGGCCACGGCTCACGGGCCCAGCCGCTCCGCGGCATGTGGGATCTTCCCGGACCGGGGCACGAACCCGTGTCCCCTGCATCGGCAGGCGGACTCTCAACCGCTGCGCCACCAGGGAAGCCCCTATTTTTGTTTTTATATCTATTACTCTAGGAGGTGGATCAAAAAAGATCTTGCAGTGATTTATGTCAGAGGGTTCCTCCGATGTTTCCTCTAAGAGTTTTATAGTGTTCAGTCTCACATTTAGGTCTTGAATCCATTTTGAGTTTATTTTCGTGTATGGTGTTAGAGAGTGTTCTAATTTCATTCTTTTACATGTAGCTGTCCAGTTTTCCCATCACCACTTATTGAAAAGACTGTCTTTTCTCCATTGTATATCCTGGCCTCCTTTGTCATAGATTAGTTGACCATAGGTGCGTAGGTTTACCTCTGGGCTTTCTTTCCTGTTCCATTGATCTATATTTTTGTTTTTGTGCCAGTACCATATTGTCTTGATTGCTGTAATTTTGTAGTATAGTGTGAAGTCAGGGAGTCTGATTCCTCCAGCTCCTTTTTTTCCCTCAAGACTGCTTTGGCTATTGGGGTCTTTTGTGTCTCCATACAAATTTTAAGATTTTTTGCTCTAGTTCTGTAAAAAATGCCATTGGTAATTTGAGAGGGATTGCATTGAATCTGTAGATTGCTTTGGGTAGTACAGTCGTTTTCACAATATTGATTCTTCCAATCCAAGAACATGGTATATCTCTCCATCTGTTTGTGTCATCTTCGATTTCTTTCATCAGTGTCTTATAGTTTTCTGAATACAGGTCTTTTACCTCCTTAGGTAGGTTTATGCCTAGGTATTTTATTCTTTTTGTTGCAATGGTGAATGGCATTGTTTCCTTAATTTCTCTTTCTGATTTTTTGTTGTTAGTGTATAGGAATGCAAGGGATTTCTGTGCATTAATTTTGTATCCTGCAACTTTACCAAATTCATTGATTAGCTCTAGTAGTTTTCTGGTGGCATCTTTAGGATTATCTATGTATAGTTTCATGTCATCTGCAAATAGTGACAGTTTTACTTCTTCTTTTCCAATTTGTATTCCTTTTATTTCCTTTTCTTCTCTGATTGCCATGGCTAAGACTTCCAGAACTATGTTGAATAATAGTGGTAAGAGTGGACATCTTTGTCTTATTCCTGATCTTAGAGGAAATGCTTTCAGTTTTTCACCATTGAGAATGATGTTTCCTGTGGGTTTGTCGTATATGGCTTTTATTATGTTGACTTAGGTTCCCTCTATGCCCACTTTCTGGAGAGTTTTTTTTTTTTTATCATAAATCGGTGTTGAATTTTGTCAAAAGCTTTTCCTGCATCTATTGAGATGATCATATAGTTTTTATTCTTCAGTTTGTTGATATGATGTATAACATTGATCGATTTTTGTACATTGAAAAATCCTTGCATCACTGGGATAAACCCCACTTGATCATGGTGTATGATCCTTTCAATATATTGTTGGATTCTGTTTGCTAGTATTTTGTTGAGGATTTTTGCATCTATATCCATCAGTGATATTGGTCGGTAATTTTATTTTTTTGCGGTATCTTTGTCTGGTTTTGGTATCAGTGTGATGGTGGCCTTGTAGAATGAGTTTGGGAGTGTTCCTTCCTCTGCATTTTTTTCGTAGAGTTTGAGAAGGATGGGTGTTAGCTCTTATCTAAATGTTTCATAGAATTCACCTGTGAAGCCATCTGGATCTGAACTTTTGTTTGTTGGAAGACTTTTAATCACAGTTTCTATTTCATTACTTATGATCGGTCTGTTCATATTTTCTATTTCTTCCTGGTTCAGTCTTGGAAGGTTATACCCTTCTAAGAATTTGTCCATTTCTTCCAGGTTTTCCATTTTACTGGCATAGAGTTGCTTGGAGTAGTCTCTTATGATGCTTTGTATTTCTGAAAATACATAAATATGATGCTTTGTACTTCTGTCCATTGTAATTTCTCCATTTTCATTTCTAATTTTATTGATTTGAGTCCTCTCCCTCTTTTTCTTGATGCGTCTGGCTAAAGATTTATCAATTTTGTTTATCTTCGCAAAGAACCAGCTTTTAGTTTTATTGATCTTTACTGTTGTTTCTTTGTTTCTATTTCATTTATTTCTGCTCTGTTATGATTTTTTTCCTTCAACTAACTTTGGATTTTGTTTGTTCTTCTTTCTCTAGTTCCTTTAGGTGTAAGGTTAAATTGTTTACTTGAGAATTTTCTTGTTTCTTGAGGTAGGCTTTTATTGCTATAAAGTTCCCTCTTAGAACGCTTTTGCTGCATCCCATAGGTTTTGGATCGTCGTGTTTTCATTGTCATTTGTCTCTAGGTACTTTTTGATTTCCTCTTTGATTTCTTCAGTGATCTCTTGGTTATTTAGTAACATATTGTTTAGCCTCCCTGTGTTTGTGTTTTTTTACATTTTTTTCCCTGTAATTGATTTCTAATCTCATAGTGTTGTGGTCGGAAAAGATGCTTGTTATGATTTCAATTTTCTTAAATTTACCAAGGCTTGATTTGTGACCCAAGATGTGATCTATCCTGGAGAATGTTCCATGTGCACTTGAGAAGAAAGTGTAATCTGCTGTTTTTGGATGGAATGTCCTATAAATATCAATTAAATCTATCTGGTCTATTGTGTCATTAAAAGCTTGTGTTTCCTTACTAGTTTTATGTCTGCATGTTCTGCCTGTTGGGGTAAGTGAGGTGTTAAAGTCCCCCACTAGTATTGTGTTACCGTCGATTCCCTCTTTTACAGCAGTTAGCATTTGCCTTACGTATTGAGGTGCTCCTATGTTGGGTGCATACATATTTATAATTGTTATATCTGCTTCTTGGATTGATCCCTTGATCATTATGTAGTGTCCTTCCTTGTCTCTTGTAACATTGTTTATTTTAAAGTCTATTTTATCTGATATGAGTATTGCTAGTCCAGCTTTCTTTTGATTTCCATTTGCATGGAATATCTTTTTCCATCCCCTCACTTTCAGTCTTTATGTATCCCTAGGTCTGAAGTGGGTGGCTTGTAGACAGCATGTAAATAGGTCTTGTTTTTGTATCCATTCAGCGAGCCTGTGTCTTTTGGTTGGAGCATTTAATCCATTCACATTTAAGGTGATTATCAATATATATCTTCCTATTACCATTTTCTTAATTGTTTGGGGTTTGTTTTTGTAGGTCCTTTTCTTCTCTTGTGTTTCCCACTTAGAGAAGTTCCTTTAGCATTTGTTGTAAAGCTGGTTTGGTGGTGCTGAATTCTCTTAGCTTTTGCTTGTTTGTAAAGCTTTTGATATCTCCGTTGAATCTGAATGAGATCCTTTCTGGATAGAGTAATCTTGGCTGTAGGTTCTTCCCTTCCATCACTTTAAATATATCATGCCACTCCCTTCTGGCTTGTAGAGTTTCTGCTGAGAAATCAGCTGTTAACCTTATGGGACTTCCCTTGTATGTTATTTGTCATTTTTCCCTTGTTGCTTTTAATAATTTTTCTTTGTCTTTGATTTTTGTCAATTTGATTACTACTTGTTTTGGTGTGTTTCTCCTTGGGTTTATCCTGCCTGGGACTCTCTGCACTTCCTGGAACTGAGTGGCTATTTCCTTTCCCATGTTAGGGAATTTTCGACTATAATCTCTTCAAATATTTTCTCGTGTCCTTTCTCTCTCTCTTCTCCTTCTGGGACCCCTATAATGCGAATGTTGGTGTGTTCAGTGTTGTCCTAGAGGTCTCTTAGGCTGTCTTCATTTCTTTTCATTCTTTTTTCTTTATTGTGTTCTGTGGCAGTGAATTCCACCATTTTGTTTTCCAGGTCACTTATCCGTTCTTCTACCTCAGTTATTCTGCTATTGATTCCTTC
Organism: Phocoena sinus; assembly: GCF_008692025.1. Taxonomy (NCBI): domain Eukaryota; kingdom Metazoa; phylum Chordata; class Mammalia; order Artiodactyla; family Phocoenidae; genus Phocoena; species Phocoena sinus. The sequence goes on along the minus strand of NC_045774.1, from coordinate 69,135,483 downwards.
TAGTGTATTTTCATTTCAGTTATTGTATTGTTCATCTCTGTTTGTTTGTTCTTTAATTCTTCTAGGTCTTTGTTAAATATTTCTTGCATGTTCTCGATCTTTGCCTCCATTCTTTTTCTGAGGTCCTGGATCATCTTCACTATCATTATTCTGAATTCTTTTTCTGGAAGGTTGCTTATCTCCACTTCATTTAGCTGCTTTTCTGGGGTTTTATCTTGTTCCTTCATCTGATACATAGTCCTCTGCCTTTTCATTTTGTCTATCTTTCTGTGAATGTGGTTTTTATTCCACAGGCTGCAGGATTGTAGTTCTTGCTTTTGCTGTCTGCCCTCTGGTGGATGAGGTTATCTAAGAGGCTTGTGCAAGCTTCCTGATTGGAGGGACTGGTGGCGGATCGTGCTGTGTGTAGCCCTCTTTTTCTACAGCTCGAAATCAAGGTACCAGTTGTAATTACCAGCAAATAATGGAGAGCTTAGTTGAAATGACATCACAGTACAATTTATTGTTAGTGAACCACTTAGGTGACTTCTGGATCATTTTTAAGAAAAAAATAACCCTTTCTTGTTCAGGGTGGTGCAATAGGGGAGTGTAGTCTTTCTAGCTAAAGAAGTCTTAGTTGAGGTTTATCAGCTGTGTGAACTTGAATAAGTTCCTGCTAGAATATAAGTTCCATTAGCTTGGGTTCACTGTTAAAGCAGCCTGTAGTAGGTACTCAGTAAGTACTTGCTAAGTGAATGAAGTCATTTATGTTTCTGAACCTTGATTTCCTCATATAAAAGAGGGAAATGTGGGCTTCCCTGGTGGCGCAGTGGTTGAGAATCTGCCTGCCAATGCAGGGGACACGGGTTCAAGCCCTGGTCTGGGAAGATCCCACATGCCGCGGAGCAGCTGGGCCCGTGAGCCACAACTACTGAGCCTGTGCGTCTGGAGCCTGTGCTCCGCAACGAGAGGCCACAACAGTGAGAGGCCCCCGCACTGCGATGAAGAGTGGCCCCTGCTTGCCACAACTAGAGAAAGCCCTCTCACAGAAACGAAGACCCAACACAGCCAAAAATAAATAAATAAATTTAAAAAAAAGAGGGAAATGTAATACTTCAAAACATTGTCATAGAGATTGTGGATGATGTATTGTAAAATACCTGAGCAGAGCAGTCAGTCTGATTAGACAGAAACTTGGAATAACTTCAGTGGTATTGTTGTCTCCAGGCATGATTTGTTTCTCTCTCTCTTTCAAGTTTTATATTTTGGCTTACTTTTACCAGTTTGCTCATGAACCTTTTATCCCTCTCTCCTAACACCACCTTCAGGTAGATTTTAGCTCTATTGCGGGCAATTCTTCATTTAAAACTATCAACCAGAAAGTAGAACCCTACCGCATATGCTACCACTGGGCAACCTCTTAATGATGGGCTAAAAGAATATTTATGTATAAATATAGTGTATTGCTCTTTGGGGGACTTTTAGCTCATCCGAACAAATGCTTTTGAACAAACAAGATCCTTCAGCCAAGTCCTTTTATTTCCATGACTGCCTCTCCCCATAGTTTCTGTTTTCTGCCCGTCATAAGTTGTTCTCAGTTCTTGAATAAACCATATTCTTTCTGAGTCTCTAGCCTTCACGTGTCTGTTTCCTCTGCCAAGACTTCCCATGACCCCACCCTGTCCTTTAGGTCTCACTTTATATGTCATATCCTCAAGGGTGCCTTTTCTAGTCTCTCATCATATGATCCCATAATATCTGTGCTTCCTCTCATAATACTAATCACACCTGTCATTACTTCATGACTTTTCTAACTGTACTGTGAGCCTCAGGATGGCAGAATCTGCTTTGTTTACCATTACATACCCAGTAATTGGCACAAAGTAAACACTCTGAAATTTTGTTGAATTGAAATTGAACAAGCTAAACCAATGCCTCAAAAAGATTTCAGCACTGGGCTGGAGGGGCGTATCTCAAAATATAGTGATAATATTTTCTCAAACAAAAGACAAAAAAATTATGTCAGAAAAGGATTTTGTTTTTGATTTGTTAAATTGTTTATATGAAAATTCTCATACACCTGAATATTAAAGACTTCAGTTATATATTTAATAATTTGCCTTTATCAAAAAGATTAAAATTACTTGACATTTTGATGATCAAGAAATATCTGGTATGAATGCTTCTTACACCTAAAGTAATCTGGAGTTCAATAAAAGAAAAGCCTATGTCATGGGTTAATATTTTTAAAACACTAACTGACATGTCGTTCATTCTGGTAATTCCTAGTTGTTCCACGATGCCTCACAGCCCTTTATTCTAGAAACAAATAGCACGAGTTCAAATCCAGTTTCCATCACTTAGTTCTTATTGATCTTAGGCAAATTACTTAAACTCTGTATACTACATTTTCTTTGTCTGTAAACTGGGATAGTAATAGTACCTGTGTAAAAGGATTATTTTGAAGATTAACTGAGATAATACATGTGAATTATTAGACTGATGCTTGGCACAGGGTTCTCAATAAATATTATATTATCATCAGCATCACAGCTGAAAACAAAATAGTCATTGCTTAGCTTTCCATTTTAAAATACTTTAAAAATATGTAATAGAGTGACATAAGCAAAAATGGCAGAGCCAGGACCTCCAAAAATTACATGAAAGCAGCAAGAAAACTAGCAAAAGACAGAATTAACTTTTTTTTGGAACTCTAGAAATTAATCAAAGGCTTGCAGCCCTCCAGGGAGCATTTATTAAAGAAAACAGCTGACTCTCAATAAAAATAGTGAGCTTTGTGGCATTTTAGCATGTCCCACTGTCCAGCTCCATGGTAGCCTGAAAACCAAGGGCCTGCAATCAAGAGGAAAACCAGCAGTGTGGTAGCCACTGAGGAAGGCAGAATGGGGTTGCAGTTCCTTTAAAGGCTCATTCCCAGAGAACTGTCATTATTTGACCTGTATGATGGCTCTCTCTAAGACTCATTTCAAGGCTATCTTTATTTAACTTTAACTTGGAACTTGTTCACTGCCTCTGCAAAATGTCCTTTCCCCTGGAACGAGGTGGTTGTTTTTTTTTTCCATTTTTTAAAAAACCTTTTTATTTTATATTGGAGTATAGCTGATTAACATTAGCAAAGTGACTCAGCCATACATATATAGGTATCCATTCTCCCCCAAACTCCCCTCCCATTCAGGCTGCCACATAACATTGATCAGAGTTCCCTGTGCTATGCGGTAGGTCATTGTTGGTTATTCATTTTAAATATAGCAGTGTGTTTACAATAGCGAGGACATGGAAGCAACCTAAGTGTCCATTGACAGATGAATGGATAAAGAAGATGTGGCACATATATACAATGGAATATTACTCAGCCATAAAAAGAAACAAAATTGAGTTATTTGTAGTGAGGTGGATGGACCTAGAGTCTGTCATACAGAGTGAAGTAAGTCAGGAAGAGAAAAACAAATACCGTATGCTAACACATATATATGGAATCTAAAAACAAACAAAAAGGTTCTGAAGAACCTAGGGGCAGGACAGGAATAAAAACGTAGACATAGAGAATGGACTTGAGGACACAGGGAGGGCGAAGGGTAAGCTGGGACGAAGTGAGAGAGTGACATGGACATATATACACTACCAAATGTAAAATAGATAGTGGGAAGCAGCTGCATAGCACAGGAAGATCACCTTGGTGCTTTGTGTCCACCTAGAGGGGTGGGATAAGGAGGGTGTGAGGGAGATGTAAGAGGAGGAGATATGGGGATATATGTATATGTACAGCTGATTCACTTTGTTACAAAGCAGAAACTAACACACCATTGTAAAGCAATTACACTCCAATAAAGATGTTAAAATAAATAAATAAATAAATAAAAAGAATATATAGCAGTGTGTACCTGTCAATCCCAAACTCCCTAACTATCCCTTCCCCCCATCCATCCCCCTGGTAACCATAAGTTGGAATGAGGTGTTTGTTGAAAAAATTTAGAGGCACTTATTTAACTTCGTGGCTGCCTGAGGCAGCGGATAACTGAAAAGCTTTAAAGGAAAAACTGAGGAGTGAGATGGCTACAGGGGCTTTGAAAATCTCTGACATACTCCTGGGAATTTAGAAGGCCATGTGCATGTGTAGGGCTCTGTGCATGCCAAGACCTGTGTGTATGTTCAGGAAAGACCTGAGAAAGTCTTAAGCTCTCACCACTGACTGACCTTGAGGCTCTACAGAAAGTAAAGGCTAAGGCAAAATTGTCAACTTCCTGGCTAAATATGGAAGGCATGCCCCAACGTACACAGAACCCCTCACCAAAGCCTGGGAAACTTATTGGTTCTAGGTATTTAAGTTTTCAGATATCTAATCACTAGCTGACCACTAAGATAAATGAGCAGAGACTTCAGTAACTACACATGAAAATAATATAGACTTTTGACATTCGTTCAGAAAAGTCACTAAATAAACAACAGAGACCCTGAGCAGGGGGCAGCATTTGGTTTCTAGAGTTGCCACATTATATTATTTTAAATGTCCAGTTCTCAGCAAAAACTCTAGACTTTCAAAGAAAAAACCCCATATTATCCACATATAAAGCAAAAAATCAACAGAAACTATCTCTGAAAAAGCTCAGACATTGGACTTACTTGAGAAAAACTTTAAGTCAGCTATTTTAAATATGTTCAGAGAACTACTGAGAATCAAATCTAAAGAACTAAAGGAAAGTAGGAGAATGACATTTCACCAAGCAGAAAATATCAATACAGAGATAAAGATGATAAAGAATGAAGTAGAAGTTCTGGATTTTAAAATTATAATAACAGAAATGAAAAATTCAGTAGAGGGACTCAACAACAGATTTGAGCAGCTAGAAGAAAAGAATCCTCAAACTCGGAGATATGTCAATTGAACTATCCAGTTTGAGGAACAGAAAGAAAAAAAAGAATGAAGAAAAATGATCAGAGCCTCAGAACCCTGTGGGACATCATCAAGTATACATATTTATAATGGAAATCCCAGAAGGAGAGGAGAGAGAAAGGAGCAGAAAGAATACTTGATGAAATCTCTGAAAACTCTCCAAATTTAATGACAAATCTATAGCAGAGATGATAGCCTGAGAACTAAAGAGCTTTTGGTTTGCAAGGTCCAGGATTTGGGGGAAAAAAAGTCTATTTTTATTTAGGGCATACCATTTACACAGGATATAAGGAAGCGTGCATAATGATATCAGGTGCCGGACAGAGAGAAGATAAGACCCCTTTCTGGTCGAGATGGAGGAGCTCAGAACATTTGAAGAGGAATATTAGAGCTGAGTTGTTAGTGTGGGGCTTTGACTTTACACCCTCTCTCTCAAGGTAAAAATTCTGGTTGAATGTGGATGAAAATCTCAGACAAGTCTGGGGATTCCTCAATCCATCTAGAGCTCTGGGAAGTGTGCCCTAGACCAATCTTTGGGTCACAATAGGGAAGAAAAGGAAGTGCAGTATGTTTAGGAGGAGAGGATGTGAAAAAGTTGGTTTGCTTATCCTTTCCCTGTCTATATCCTTCAGTCCATGGGACTGGAACAGATCTGTTGATAATTTTTCAAGCCTTAGTGGGATCCTGAATGAGGTTCATAACTGAGGGTGGGTGTGTCTGTCAGAGAGTCACAATGGTGTGGAACAAGGGGACCCAGAGTAGAGGTCATGGGATAACAGTCCAGCAAAGGGATGGGATGAAAGATGTGGTTAAGTGGCAGAGGATCTGCAGTGTCATTGACAGCTGGTGTGAGAGAGACCTCCATGTCCCCAGGCTGTCCTGGAGCACCAAAGTGCCAGAGATTACTCCAGCCTGACTTTGGCCATGATCACAGTGGAAGCAGATGCTATGGCCCAAGACTTGGTGAAACAAGCTACACTTCAGGAAGGCCAGTGAGGACAGACATGACACATGGACCAATGTCCTTCCTCTGATGCTAAAATGATATGTAATCCCCCCCAGAACTTAGATTATTCTGGGAAGAAGAGGAGAAAGGAAAAGAAGAGGAAGAGAATCTTAAGAGACTAAATTTTAAGATGGAAATGACTCAAGTCTCTAGAATTGGCACAACTAAGTGTTCTGCTCTCCAAGGAGATGGGATCATGAGAGCTAAATTTAATTTCAGCCGTAGACAGAGAAAATTATATCCCTGCACATCTGGACTCTTGTACTGTGAAAATGTATTCTCACCGTACCTATTTAGATTGCTCCTCATTTAATTCCAAATTACATGTATTTTGTGTTATATATGCATTTAATTGTGTAAATTACATACTCTGCAAAGAAAGAGAAATATTTTTTGATCAGCGTGTGAGGGTCCACCCACCATTCCACTCAGTGAGCGTATGTCCCTGACTGAATGTGAGCTGAGCTCTGATCAATACCCAAGGTCTTTGCATAGAGTGAAAACCTCACCAAACTGAACGTGATTCTATTGCTGAAGATACTTAACTTTTAAAATCCTAAATGCTAGTTCATAATTTCATCTGGTGCTCAACTCAAAAGACAACAATCTGTTGTAGCAATGGAGTAAACACTGTCTCTGTAGAATTTACTGAGAGAGTGTAATGGTGTTCAACATGGAGCCTTCCTAAGGGATTGTCAAGGGGAATTTGCCTACATGTGCTTTTCTCTGTATGTGTTAACATTTGAACCTATCCACAAGGTAAGGTAAGACTTCATTGTAGATTCAAGTTTTTGGCTGAATATTCAGAGAACAGCTCAAGACACACTGCCTTTGAAGAGCTTACAGTGGCTTTATGTTTGTAGGTTAATTTTTCTTTAATAACTTCCCAGATCAAGTTAAATTAATATTTACCTTTCTCAAAATGTTGGGATGATCACCCTAAATTAAGTTAAAATGTGGTATATTAATATCTTCTTGTAACAAAGTACTAATGTTTGAGGAAAAAGATTGCCTTGTGGATTTAGTTTCATATATACTGGGGTCTCTCAAAGATGAACAAACATTGGGAGGCAACTGGAATTCCATGCTGAGTTAAAGCATTCAGCTGGCTAAGCACAGTTGCCAAGGCCTTGGGCAATGATCCTGAAATGGGGCCATTGCAAGTGGGGCCCTGTTTCTAAGTCTGAACAGACTCTAGAGTATACCTGGGTATTTTCCCCTCTTCTGTTGGTCAAAAAGTCAAAAAGGGGAACTCAGCATTGAAATTTTGTGGGGAGGTATTTAGGAAGTCTTTATTTAAAACTGAATTTTTATTTTTTAAAAAAGTAAGTACATGTACATAGTTTTAAAAGTACAGTAATATTACTGAATTCCATCTCTCCTCATCTCCTAATTCCCTTTTCTAAGAAGTAAAAAGTTTCAAACACCTTCAAAAATAGATAAAGAAGCTACCAATTTTCTGGTATTTATTTATGTATTTCTGAATAATACTGTTATTACTTTTTCCAGCTTTAGATCTTATCTATAGACTTCCTACTATGAAAATGAAGACTTATTGATGGTTTCTTACTACCCATTCCACCCCAATATGCGCATGGGACCTATAGAGAGCCACAGGTGTGGAGAAGTCATGAGACCTTGGTCTCCTATGTTCCTTAGACAAGGAACAGAGCTGCTGCCCAAATGCCGCAGCCTGGAGGTGAGGGTTGGGGTAAGGGTGGAATCAATATTTCACCTTCTCCTTCCCTCTTATTTCTTGTGTAAACACTGATAACAGTGGGAGACATCTCACTGGTTGAATCCAACCAGAAGCCAGAGGACAAATAATATCAATGGGGATGATGGCATTCCAGAAAGGTAGAGGTCAGATGGTGGTACCTGACTGTGTGAGGAAAAAGGGCACTTAACCATCAAGGACCCAAGCCTGGGTCCTGCAGTCTACAGAGGTCATCTACCTGAATCCAAGACAGAGAGAGAGCAGAAAAAATCTAGCACGTATGACTTTTTGTTTTCCCTGAAGTTAGTGATTGCCTCACATTTTGTTGCTGTTTGTTTGCAAAGTTTTCTATCGTACTGTTGAAACAAAAAATGACTTTTTTGCCTTGATTGCAATAAGACTAAGAACTTTTCATCCAGAGACATTCCAAAAACAACAAGATCTATCTGGTTCTGGTCCCCCAAATAATATAACCTTGAATATTTCTTGTAAACCCGGACTCCCTAACAAAAACAATTTTGTCCCTGAGTTTTACTATATGGATGTCTAAAGATAAGCCATGACCTTTGCGAATGAGATAATGATGTGAGAAAATTATTTTTTCCATCATGAACAGATTAATGTAAACTTCGTAGCTTGATAAGTTTGTGGGGATTTTCCCTTTAAAAACTTGTGTTCTCTACCAAATGTAAAATAGATAGCTAGTGGGAAGCAGCCACATAGCACAGGGAGATCAGCTCGGTGCTTTGTGTCCACCTAGAGGGGTGGGATAGGGAGGGTGCAAGGGAGATGCAAGAGGAAGGAGATATGGGGATATATGTATATATATATATGTATAGCTGATTCACTTTGTTATACAGCAGAAACTAATACACCATTGTAAAGCAATTATACTCCAATAAAGATGTTAAAAAAATAAAATAGATAACCAACAAGGACCTACTGTATAGCACAGGGAATGCTGCTCAATATTCTGTAATAACCTAAATGGGAAAAGAATTTGAAAAAGAACAGATACATGTATATGTATAACTGAATCATTTTGCTGTACACCTGAAACCAACACAACATTGTTAATCAACTATGCTCCAATATAAAATAAAAATTTAAAAAATAGACAATAGGACCTACTGTATAGCACAGGGAAATCTACTCAATATTCTGTAATAACCTATATGGGAAACGAATCTGAAAAAGAAATGATATATGTATATGTTATAACTGAACCACGTTACTGTACACCTGAAACTAACACAACATTGTAAATCAACTATACTCCAATAAAAATTTTTTTTAAAATGTTGACATAAAAACTTGTGTCTTAAACTTTGTGAGCCAGTCCTTATGGGTCTGACTTCCCTGTAATCTTTGCAGGTAAAGTTTTCTTTCTTTTTTTAAATGCTTCAGTCTCCAAGTCTTCTCTTGACACGACCTATCAGTGATTCAACCAGAAACTTGCTCACAGCAATGAAAGTTTCTCCTCAGTGTTTAAGCACATTGGGTATTCAATCAATTTCTACCCTTGGAATCTGTCTGGTTCAACCTCTCCAGAAAGTAAACAACAATCTTTTATCTGAGTAGGGAAAAAGTGATTTTTGGCTGCACAGGGAGGAGGGAAATGATGGCCAAGAGGGTATCAGGTGTTCTAAATCTTTCTTATACAGACTTATATGGTGATCATGTTCTCTGCCCTACCTCTCTGCTTGCCTTCAACATTTCCTGGTGTCTTCAATTTCTAAGGCCATCAGGGAAGCTTATCATGGACTCCCTTGCTGCCCTCTTGAAAGTTTAGATTTCAGTTTTTTTCACTCTGCTAAATCAATTACTACTTATCCATTTGTATTCTAGCTTCCAATGTTCGTGTTCACCTCTGTCTGCTTTCATTTTCTCACTCATTTTCTTTGTTCCTAGGGGCCTTTTCTATTCTTTCACTTTCATTTGGTGAGGTTTTGGCAGGGAGAGGAGTAAAATACACAGGTTCAATTAGCTGAATTTAATCAGACGTCAGAACTGCTTCTTTGGGGGCACAAAAATGCTAACAAATAACTCCCTGCACACAGACCTTGTTCGGGGTTCAACTCTCAGGGGAACCTGGGATAAGATAGCTGGTATCAGAAATGGCACCAGAAAGCAGGCCCTTGTGGGATTTTTAGAGCTGGGTCACTTGCCAGTTAGTTGGCAAGAAGAACCCTATTGTTGGTAGTAGATGGTTGGTGATTAACCCTGGTGTGTAATAGCATCATAATTACTAAGACTCCAGGGTGACCTAGGATGAGGTACCAGTGGAAGAGAAAGCACTAAGTTATATAGTTGTTATGCACTTGAATGGTACAGGGGCAATGTGCATTACAAAAACTGGAGATTTTATGGATTGCTTTGGAGGCCTTGAGAAAAGGATAAAACAAGCCTTGTTCAGCCAACTGTTAACTCAAGGCGGAAGGCCTCCGTGACACAATGTAAGGAGACCTTTGTCTCCTGTGGTTATGGGGAATACTGTGCTGAAAATTAGGACGAGGATTTAATTGTAAGGGAGGTAGACTTTCAAAGGAGACTGAATGTGTGGCTTTGGCAAGTGTCCTATGTCAAGGTCAGGATCCTGATAGGAAAAAAGTGTAACTCTGAGATCTAGGATAGGGATATTAGAGTGAACAAGCCTGAGAATCTTGAATCTTCCAAACCCTCTTAAACTTCTGGGTTGGCAAAAAAAAATCCTTATTCTCCTTGGTAAAGAGAGGAGCCTTTGCTTGCTTGGAGACTATGCATTTAGCTTACCCAAGGCAGGTGCCTCTATTCTCACCAAAATCTACCCCGGCAGACCAGTAATGAGGGTCAGGTATCAGAATAGCTCAAACAGGGAAGTGCAGTCTTTGCTCCAGGAGAAAGTAGCTTATGCACTGGAGAAATTGCTGGAGCTGATTAATACATCTGAGCAGGAACTAGGGGCATATGTGAGGGGGTAAATCTTGAGGGAATTGGATCATGGAGGGCTGTTGATCTGGTGAACTTGTACTTCTTAATCTCCACTAAAAGGGGGGATCAAAAGTAGTTCACCTTCACATGAGAAGGGCAGCAGTAAACATTCATGCTCCTGCCCCAGGACTAAGTAAATGCTCCTGCTTTCTACCACAGGGATTTCAATCTTGTGGACAATCATCAGATCGCCACATAGCATCTTGCTAAATGGATCTGGTGAGCAGGAAGTAGAAGATACCGTATATGCCCTAGTAGAATCATGCATAGCAGAGAGAGAGAGAAATCCCCTGAAGATTCAGGGACTTGCCACACTGGCGAAGTTTTCAGGGATCCAGTGGTCTAGAGCTTTCCAGGACATCCCTCTAAAATAAGGAACAAGAGGTCTTACCTCACCCCTCCTACCACTAGGAATGAGGCATCGGACTTGTCTCTCTAGCAGCTCTGCCTTTCAGTGACAGGAGATGAGAATATTCTTAAAAGTTACCCCAGAGGCCCTCTAGATTTCAAAGCAGGCTTTGAATTGGCAGCTGGTCGATCTGAGTCTATTATTTTCTTTTTTCAAGGCTTCCAATTCTGCTAATAGCAGTAAGGCCAATCCACACACTTTATAGTCGCAGTTGCTCCCATGCTTTTCAAGCACCATGGCAACTGCATATCCATTGCCTCACCTTCCATCTCCACCTAATATCAGTTAAATTCTGGGGAAAGCCTTAGTACTTGTGATGCCATTGCATGCCAGAATTTCCACTCCATTCACCACCCTATTTGAATAATAGGGTTCAATAATTTGAACCCTATTTCTTTCAGATTAGTGAGTAATCTAGCACCAAAATGTCATCCTGAGTGTCTGCTTTCTAGGGCCATTTCTGGTGCCAACTGTCTCTGTGATGGGCAGAATTCTAAGATGATCCCCAATGACCCTTGTCTTTGTATAATCCACATCCCTTTGGGGGAGGGTGGAATCTGTGACTATGGTACATCATATGGCCAAAGGGATTTTGCAGATGTAGGTCCCAAATCAGTTGACCTTAAAATAGGGGGACTGTCTAGGTAAAACTGACCTAATCACATAAGCCATTTAAATCTGGGTTTAAAGATCAGAAACAGAGGTCAGAGAGATTTGAAGCACAAGAATGATCTGACTTGTTGCTGTTGGCTTTGAAGATGGAGGGAACTGAGTGGCAAGGAATGCGGGTGCCCTCTAGGTGCTGAGAACAGCCCCTCACCTACAGCCAGAAAAGAAAGGGGAACCTCAGTCTTAGAACTGTGAGGAACCAAATTCTTCTCCAACCAGGTAGGACTGGAAGCGAACTCCAAGCTCCTGATGAGAATGTAACTTGGGCTATACCTTGATTTCAGTCTTTTGAGAACCTGAGTAATAAACCCAGCCACACCACGGTAAACTTCTGACCTACAGAACTGTAACCTGATAAATAGGTTTCTAAGCCACTACATTTGTGGTAATTTGTTACAGGGAAATGGAAAGTGAATAGAGTCTAAGCCTGTGTTGCTTAGAAAGCAGAGCCTGAGGCCAAGGATTATGTGCTACTACTTTCTTTTGGAGCACAATTCCCAGAGAACAGCAATGAGGGAAAGGGGGGTGAGGCAGGGAAGGAGGGAAGTAAAACTTGAGGGTGTTTATTAAGAGCGATTGATTCCAGAGCAACCTGTGTCCACTAACAGATGAATGGAGAGAGAAGATGTGGTCTATATATACAATGGAATGTTACTGAGCTACAGAAACAACAAAATATTGTAATTTACAACAACATGGATGGACCTAGAGATTATCATCCTAAGTGAAACAGTCAGGCAGAGAAAGATAAATATCACATATCATTTATACGTGGAATCTAAAAAAATAATACAAATCAACTTATTTACAAAGCAGAAACAGACTCGCAGACAGAGAAAACAAACTTACGGTTATCAAAGGGGAAAGGGGAAGGGGGGATAAATTAGGAGTATGGGATTAGCAGATACACACCCCTGTATATAAAATAAACAACAACAAGGATTTACTGTATAGTACATGGGACTATATTCAATATCTTGTAATAACCTATAATGGAAAAGCATCTGAAGTTGTATACCTGAAACTAACACAATATTGTAAATCAACTATAGTTTAATAAAATTTTTAAAAAGTGACTGATTCCAGGCAAGAAAGGGAGAAGAATTATTTGTTGGTTCCTGGCTCCCTTTGGCCTCAGGTTTTCTCTACTGGTTCTTAATTCCCCTGTACTTCCTGATTGTGTATATATGTGTAGGCACTGAATGTGTTCTGTCGGGTATCACACCTCAGCATCGACAGGAAAGCCTGAGAGATAGATATGAGTGAAGTGGGGTGCTATGGGTTTGCCCAAGTGGAGTTGGTTGAATTTACACAAAGTTGGCTGCCATGATGTTGACTGAGCTGGAACAAGAGGTCAAAGGCCACAGAGAAAGGCAAGGCTGAGAGGATCTGAAGGGGCACGTGGGAGGTGATTAATATGATAGGAGTGGTCTCTTGATGTCCCTTTTTTTTAAAACTTTAAAAAAAAATTTTTACTCTTTTATTTTTTGGCCTCACCGCACGGCACGTGGGATCTTAGTTCCCCAGCTAGGGATCGAACCCACGCCCCCTGCAGTGGAAGCACAGAGTCTTAACCATTGGACTGCCAAGAAAGCCCCTTGATGTCCCATTTTATGTGGAGAAAGCTGAAGAAAGGGTTAAAATTTTACTATATTTATTTTAATCCGTATATTTACCATATACTAATACTTTGACAGAGATCACCAACTGTATTTGCAAAATCTATCATATTTGCTGTAAACAGGATATCTAATCATGCTCAAGCATCTCCATAAAAATTGTTCTAGGCCTTTCTGGGGGAACTTTGATGTCCTAGAGCAAGCTATTCACTGTCAGCTCTTTGCTGAATGTGACAGTTTTCTGTCAGAATTTAAAATTTTTCTTATTTAATACAGAGTTTGATTTGGAGAGTGTCTGAAGAGACAGATACGACTCTTTGATCTGCAAAGCATTCTCCAAGGGTAAACATGGATATGTAATATCAACCCTTCTGAAGGACAAGTTACACTGACTTTTGCACACTCACTTTGAAGAGTTTCCAGCTTTTTCCTTAGTCTATGGACCCAGGGAAGAGATAAACTTTCTTCTGGTGTTGATGATGATGATGGTGATGGTGATGATGGTGATGATTATCACAGAGAAAACTTTTCCCAGAAGACTCTCAGCAGTTTTCCCCTCATGTCTTCTTGGCTAGAACAGTATCACCTTCTTTAGCTACAAGAGAGGCCGGGAAAGGCATTTTCACAGCCTATAATGGGAGGTGGGTTCTGACAATGATGAAGAAGGGAAAGGAATGGCTGTTGGAAAGGCAATCCAGCAATTACATTTCCTTTTTCATTTCCATCAGCGCTATCTCTTTGAGACTTGCTGTAGAAAACTTGACTAATGCTGGAGGTAGTGATTCTTCTCAGCCGTATACTTAACACAGACCAGTTTTCTACTGATGGCTCTTCTCATCCAGTATGTATTGATTCTTACTCGGGTCGCTTTCAGAGGGTGACCTTACTTTTAAGTTCAAGAGGTACCTTTCTCTCTCCCTAAACATTGATTAAGATGAGTCACAATCTTCGAACGGTTTGAGTTTGGATCTTGACTGTGTTTTGAGGTTGAATTCACATGGCTACTTTACACATTTTTTGATCCCTAAAGCATCTGAGCTTGCAACTGCTTGGAAAGAAAGAGGTTACAAAAGGCATTTATCCATCATCACTGGGTAAATCGCACATAAAGGAATAGGGGTTACTTTTTGAGAAGAGAGAAATTTATTTCTTCAAGCACCAAACATTTCCAGTCTTAATTCTTTTGAGTAGAAAGCTTCCTAATATATCAAAATATCTCAGACCCTACTGAACATAATTTAAACGTATCTCTGGAATATGAGGCATGGGCATAAATACCTTTTGTTTTCCATCTATTATGGTAGGTTTTCAGGAATATTAAAATGAGGCAGATCTACTTTGGTCTGTCACTTCTTGCCCCTGTGGCTGCATCTATGATCTATTCCAATTTGCTTCTTTATATCTGCATTGGCTTCAGGAAAAGGATCACTGAGCTTAAAAGGTTCTTGTCTAAAAATAAAGTAAGAGCCATTTGCAGCAATGTGGATGGACCTAGGAATATTATGCTTAGTGCAATAAGTCAGACAGAGAAAGACAAATACTATATGCTATCACTTATATGTGGAATCTAAAAAATAACACAAATGAGTGTCTATGCAAAACAGAAACAGAATCATATAGAAAACAAACTTGTGGTTACCAAAGGGGAGAGGGAAAGGGGGAGGGGCAAATTAGGGGTATGAGATTAACAAATACAAACTACTGTGTATAAAATAGATAAGCAACAAGGATATACTGTACAGCACAGGGAATTATAGCCATTATCTTGTAATAACCTATAATGGAGTATAATTTGCCAAAATACCAAATCACTGTGCTGTATACCTGAAACTAATATAATATTATAAATCGACTGTACTTCAATAAAAAAATGAAAGGAAGCAGTATTTGACTTGTATATTCTTTTAAGTTTCCCAACAGTGTCTGCCTAGGACAGCTGCCAAGTGAGATAGGTCTGCATTTGATTTCATTGTCATCCAGGAGAGGATCTCCTTGGGAAGACCCAAGGGTGAGGGAAATCTTTGAGAACTTCAGTCAATGCCCTGTATTTCTAATACTATCCCCTCATATGATGGAAAACTTTGTCACATAGTCAGTTAATGGCAGGGCCCGGGCAAGAAATCAGATCTTGAGTGTTTTCCTCCATGTATGCAGAGATGGACCTCTTTGGGCAGTTTGCCCTGTTTCTCCCACACCAAGTGGAAGCTCCACGGGAAGGAGCCGGGACCTTGTCTTATTCACCACCATATTCCCATATGTATATATTGGGTGTTCAATAAAGATTGAATACTATATTTTTCTCAATTTCCTTTTGATATATTCTTACTGTCATTATATTCTTCTAAATTGGGTTTTGTTGTGATGAGGAAGGATTGTGTACTAAACAAAGAACTAGGAAAATGAAAGGCTTTGAGCATGAACATCTTTGTGTGTGATTACTGGGTCGGTACAGAATGCAGGGGGCAGAGTTTGGAGTGCAGGTCTGAACCTGGGAGCAAACTCAGAGAATCACACTCCGGGGAGAAGAGGCAAAAAATGGAGAACAGTACTGAGGAAGGCTGGCTTGGAGGACAAGGGGACTTGAAGGGTTTTTGGAGAGCAACCTCAATAAGGAAAGACCTTCTTTTTGGGAATAGGGTACAGTGAGAACTTTCTCCCAATTGTTTATTTTTCCTTGTGGAGGAACTTCAGCTAGAGTTATACTCCTGGCCTCTCCCCACCCCCAGAGGAAAAACTGAGCGCACTCTGTACAGCTCCTTCCTTTCTCTTTTAAAGAACTTCCTGCCTATGCTGCTCTCTGCCTTGTCTTAAGGAGTTTACCCTTGAGGTAAGGCCTGTGGTGGTCCAGCTGTGCTGTGTCGGAGGTAAAGCCACACAAGCCTCCTGTGGCCACACATCAAAGCCATGTCCAACTCTTCCCACTTCTGTCAGTCATGCACTTGATGTTCTGATCTCCATCTGTCTGATCTCTGTATCTGTAACTCAGTTAGTTCTAAACGTGGGAGAGAGAAACAAACTCTTACAGACTGACCCTTCAAATCTCTCGGTTTATGTTTTGGCTGCTGGCATTGATTTTCTGGAGAAGCTGGAATTTCTTGCTTTCAGGGAGAATCATGGTGATTATTACCATTTATTGAGAACATGCCAGGTAGCATATTAAACACTTTATGAGTTTATGTTGCTGCAATCCTAAGAGGTAGCTACCTTTATCTTCCCATTTTACGGATGAAGAAGCAGTTTTAGAAAGTTAAGAATTTTCCCACCTTCAACATGGCTAGTAAAATGTGGAACCAGCTTTTGAACTCACTTTTATCTGATTCTTAGTTTTGCTCTTAGCCACGGGCTTATAAGTTCTCAGGTACAGAACTGTAAGGAGAACAAGGAGAAAAAGACAGTGTTTTGGAAGAAGAAGGAAAGTCTCATGAAAGGCAATATGGGCTACTATAGGGTGTTCTTAAGCAAGAAATAGTTTTTTTAGAGTTCTTAAAGATTATTTTATTTAATGTTTTGTATCAGTATACAAATAATTGCACAAGTAATAAAATTATGATATAATCTAATCTCTATTATTCTGACTTGTATTATTATTTTCATAAGGATTTACACTTATTGACTCAATAAAAATCTATTGTCTTCCTACAACTGTCTAGCAAATGCACTCTTAATAGTTGTATTAACTGTCCATCTATTTCCCTATTAATTATTGAAAAGTTCTTAATAATTTTCATATAAAATTAACTTCTTTCATAATCATCATTAATTATTCTAGCATATTCCTCTTGCAATAATAAACACATACTTTTACTTCAAAGACTGATAGAATTTTCAAGCAAGAAACTTTGTCTTCTAGAAAACACTGGCCCAGTTTGGTCTGTTTGTATGAGTATATTATCTGTAATAATTTCAAGGTAGAATATCCAATGAAAAAAACTGGTCTTATAGTCATTTAAAAACTGGTCTTATATTCCCTTCCAGAGAACAGTTAAGATTTCAGAATGACTTTTTTCTGCATGTATCTCCCTGCCTCTTTTTTTTCTCTCCATTATCTTTTGTCTGTTGCTGGTTCTTGTTAAGCCACACCTGCTAATTCATGCTGGTTCTCTTTGGACAATTTTTAAAACCTTACTGTGGCTAAGTTGCTCCATTTGAAAATGTATGGGGGTTGGTAATACTGATTTCTCTATCTGGGTGTGTGGGTTCAGATTAATTATACAGAACTTGTATCATACTTTGAAGCTGCTGAGCTTTCATGTCTGTTCAGACTTAAGTATTTTTATACAGCATGCACATTTAAATTTAAGGAAGATTTTCTATTTTTCTAATGGCTTCTCCAAAATATCTTAGCACCACTGTGTAATACTGAAAAGCGGGATCTTCCAGACTAATCCCTGCTCTAATTTCCCTTTCCCACCATCGTAAGATGTGGAGTGTTTGTAATGATCTTTGCTGAGTCAGTCTCCTTGGGGGACAGATCAGTTTCATCATTTCAAAACATCCTAGCAAAACACCAGCCCTTTCACATGTGGTAGCTTGCAGAATAGGGTCGTTCCCAGGCAGCTGGGAGGGTAACACAGGCTCGGGCAGGAGGAGAAGCGTTAGGGCATTGGGAAATGCTAACTGGAGGATGCCAAAGATAGAAAAGGTGGGGAAACCTCACAGCAATTCACACACCTTGAGCAAATCCAGCAGGCGCAAAGGGAAGAATAAAAAGGGAGGAGAGATGTAAGATGGATGAAAGATGGATAGAAACAAGTCCATGAAGATTGGTTTTTAAAGATTGGTGCTCCTGCCTGGATTCTTGTTTTCCTGTATACCACTTTGTTCAATAAAGTACCTCAATAGCAGAGCCAGGCCACCAGAATCACTCGGGGAGTGAATCAATGGGAGGGAAAGTGGAGGCGGGAGAAGTCACACCTCACTACTGAGTTTGATGGGCTACCTGTGGGCTTGTTTAACAAGCCTCTGATTAGTGGAGAGATGTTCAGTGGGGAGCAATGAGTCACTCCTGGGAGCTGTGGTGAAGGTCATCTCTGTGGCGGTGGGGAAGCCAGGAAATACAGTATCAGATCCTCTACCGAATGACAGCAAGTATTGCATTCCCCACCCCCAAACCTTTGTTTTTCTGTGCATTTCTTCATAGTCCTGCTGAAGTTGCCCAAAGAAGACCTCATCCTTTTGTTAACTTTTATCCTGAACTTCAAGGCTGCTTTGTGTTCTGCTGAAGTAAATGTTTGTCAAAAGCCTAGAGGCAAGACACAGAATTCCTCCAGACGTCCCCAATACCCTGTAGCTTTTCTGAAATATTGAAGTGTGCTGGCGTGGTCACACTCACAGCCACTCTCTACCTCCCCTCCTACGCCCAGCACTTTAACCTTCTGGGTCAGAACTTAGCTTTGTTTTCACAAAGTAATAGCATTTAATTTGTTATGGTAATTTACATGGTAATTTGTTCCAGCTTTGGGGCCATCTGCTAATATGTGGTGGGAGACCTCAAATTCAGGGGACTCATGTTAAGTGACTGTCGAATAGGAACTAATCTGTCATTATTATATTATTTATTCTTTCTTCCTTAAAAGGGACATCAATTTGTCACGGAGAGGGCATCTTCTCTTTAATGAGAAAAGGAAATAGATGGGCAGAATTTTTTTTTTTTTACCTTCTTAATAAAGCAGGAGACCTTGGGTTTTTATATTCTTTCCTTCTCCTTCTTCTAAATTTTTATCATCAGAACTTGCCCAAACTAAATTGGAATGAGTTGCCTTTCAAAATTATTTCTTATCTTTAGAATTTGAGAAGGAATGAAAAAATTAAAAAGAGAACAAACTGATATGGTTCAAATAAAAACGAGGGGGAGCCGGAGGCAGTGGGGTTAGCAGAGCTGTTGGGTTGACTTCTCCAGGCAAGTATTGTCAACAGAAATATAATGCGAGCTACATATATCATTTTAAATTACCTAGCAGCCACATTAAAAAAAATAAAAAAAACAAGAGCAATTGGCTTGAATACTATATTTTATTTAACTCAATATATCCATAATATAACATTTCAAAATGTAATCAACATAAAAACTATTCATGAGATTTTCTTTTGCCTTGTTTTTGTCCTAAGTCTTTGAAATTTGATGTGTATCTTCCATGTACAACATAATCTCATTTCAGACTGGCCACATCTCAAGTCTCAACATCCATAAGTTGCTAGTGACTAGCATATTGGGATACCCTGTCTTGAGGCTGTTATCAATTTCTCTCCATGGTGATGTCTCACTGGCTTTGCTTTAAAACTGAGCCTGGATCTTCCCATGTTGGTTTCCTTTATAGCTTTAATCTTCATTTTCTCTAGACTCAGCCCCCTTGGAATAACATTCTAAAGATTAATACAGGGTGAGAGAGGTTAAAGGAAGCTGGATTGCGTCAGGGAAATGATCAAAGCCAGACTCCCTAAGTGGATGGCTCTCTGTTTAGACCTGAAGCTTCTTTCTCATGGGGAAGGTCCTCCAGCTGGTCGACTGTAGGGGAAAAAAATGTTTATAATGTAACAAAGTCTATACTTTAATTCCTAGTCTGAACACAGGAATTCACATCAGAGAGTTAATAAGTAATACATCCTTTCACACTTTATTTTTCAAAAGCAGTGTTCTTTTCCCACATGGAGAAGCACTTCACTGCCAGTGACCACAATGTCAAAAGCAGGCTCATTCCCGTGAGAGTTTATGGAGTAGCCAACAGCACCCCATATGGGAGACTTAGCCCATATTGGGGGACTTAGCCCATATGGATGGGGGAGTTAGTCCACAGGGTCCTCACAGCACACAACAACTGTCCAGGGTTCAAGAAAGTTAGGAATCCTTGACTCCGGCTCCATTCTCTTTTCTTTTTCATTTTTAATTAATTTACTTTTGGCTGCGTTGGGTCTTCGTTTCTGCACGCGGGCTTTCTGTAGTTGCGGCCAGTGGGTGCTACTCTTTGTTGCAGTGCGCGGGCTTCTCATTACGGTGGTTTCTCTTGTTGCGGAGCACGGGCTCTAGGCACACGGGCTCAGTAGTTGTGGCGCACGGGCTTAGTTGCTCTGTGGCATGTGGGATCTTCCTGGACCAGGGCTCGAACCCGGGTCCCCTGTGTTGGCAGGTGGATTCTTAACCACTGTGCCACCAGGGAAGTCCTCCATTCCCTTTTCTTAACTTTAAGTTCTAGGCAGGGGGCTCAAAGTCTTTCTTCTTTCACCTGCCCTCTCACCAGGTGCAGGATCCTTGTCCCAAATCCTTAGCCACACTCTTGAGCACATCTTGCGGGTCACCTAGGGTATAACTACATGGCAGGCAGCTGG
Source organism: Phocoena sinus (assembly GCF_008692025.1). Taxonomy (NCBI): domain Eukaryota; kingdom Metazoa; phylum Chordata; class Mammalia; order Artiodactyla; family Phocoenidae; genus Phocoena; species Phocoena sinus. Next base: position 69,114,879 of record NC_045774.1, on the reverse strand, counting down.
CCGAGGGTGAATGAGCCCTTTACTTCAAGTCTGAAGACCTAGGTTCTGTCACTTCTTTGTTATAGGATTGTGCAAGTCCCTTGACCTCTCTAAGCTACTCTTTCTTCATTTGTAAAGCGGCAGTAATAACGTTTACCTCACAAAGCTGTTGGAAGGATTAAATGAGGTAATGCATGTGAAACCACTTTGGAATCTGTAAAACACTGAATGTACTTCAGTTGTTAAAAGTTATCTGGTCAGGTTCCAGGACATATTCCTGCTGAATTCCCTCACTGTTCCAACTCATTTTTTACGTTCATGGGGCTCTTAACCTCACCCTCTCCTGAACCTCAGCTCTGCCAGACCTCTTTTCAGACTCTCTCGTCCCACAAATGTTGCTAAGTAGACAACTTGCCACATGAGCAAGTGCCTGGGCACACTGAGGGCTAGGAGTAGACACCTGACCCAAATTCCCCCTCCCTGGAATAGGATATTGGGACCCAGGGAGTTTGTTAATTGCTTGAATTTGGATGGTTTAGATACCAGTTCTCCAAGCATGGTCCATGGATCCCTGTTGGGGCGTGGTCCCTGAGACCCTTTCATGGGGTCTACCAAGTCAAAACCATTTTCATAATGATGCCATGAGGTTATTTTTCTTTTTTACTGGGCTTTTCTTTCTTTCTTTATTTGCTGATAGTATACAAGCAAAAAAGCTAGCATCTTAGCATGAACCAGGGTAGTGCAGTGGCACTCACCTGTAGTCACTGTATTTTTTACCCTCATGCACTCACAGTAAAAGAAGAAGAAAAGAAAAGCAAAAGCGAGTTTCACTTAAAAGTGTTCTTGATGAAGCAGTAAAAATTATTAATTTCATTAACTCTTGACTCTGGAGTACAGATCTTTTCAATATTCTGTGTGATGAAACGGGAAGTTTGCATATAGCACTTCTACTGCATGCCGAAGTAGGCAGCTGTCTAGAGGAAAACCACTTATGTGATTGTCTGAGCTGTGAACTAAACACATTAAAAAAAAAATTTTTTTTTTAAAGAAGCACTATTCTTACTTGAAAGAACAAACTGTGGTTTCTTAGCCTTGGGTATTTGGCAGACATTTTCTTGAAAAATAAATGAAGTTTTCCTGTCACTTCAAGGAAAACAACTAACAGCATTTTTTGCCAATGGTAAAATTTGAGCTTCCAAATGAAAACTAAAATTTAAAAAAATTTTTTCTAACTGCCACACCATGAGCTTGACAGCTTTTCAATACTTAAAAGTATTCTGGGGCTTCCCTGGTGGCGCAGTGGTTGAGAGTCCACCTGCCGACACAGGGGACATGGGTTCGTGCCCCGGTCCGGGAAGATCCCACATGCCACGGAGCGGCTGGGCCCGTGAGCCATGGCCGCTGAGCCTGCGCGTCCGGAGCCTGTGCTCCACAACAGGAGAGGCCACAGCAGTGAGAGGCCCGCGTACCGCAAAAAAAAAAAAAAAAAAAAAAAAAAGTATTCTGGTGGGATCTGTGGCAATATTAACAATTGTGATTTTTAAATATATTTTGTCATGAAATGTGTCAACATTTGGAAGATATGCAGACCTCAGTAAACCCATATTTTTCAAATAACAAAGACATGAGTAAGAGATTCATTCAAAGTGGATAGACAAATGGATTATAATTTAACAGTAAGAAAATTTCATTGATATAAATTCAGATTCCACACTGCATCTAAACTTTAAGAAACTACTACTTGTTGAGTTTCGGTATAGTTATCAAAGGTTATCCACAATCATTTGAAAAGTCCATTAAGATACTCCACTCTTTTTTAGCTACATGTCTCTGTGAGGCTGAATTTTCTTCATATACTTCAACCAAAACAACCTAACACAACAGATTGAACGCAGAAGTAGTAATTCAGCTATCTTCTATTAAGCAAACCATTAAAGGGATTTGCAAAATGTCAAACAATATTATTGTAGTCACTAAAATTGTTTGTTTGTTTGCTTTTGGAAAAACAACAACAGCAACAAATCAGACTTGGGCAGCCATGTTTGGCCCATGTATGTGCAAGTGAATAGGGGAAGTTAGTATTTAGAGAACAAAAGAGGAGAGTTGGGATTGACATACACACACTACTGTATATAAAATAGATAGATAACCAACGAGGACCTACTGTATAGCACAGGGAACTCTACTCAATATTCTGTGATAACCTATATCAGAAGAGAATCTGAAAAAGACTGAATATATGTATGTGTATAACTGAATCACTTTGCTGTACATCTGAAACTAACACAACATTGTAAATCAACTATAATCCAATAAAATTTTAAAAAAAGAGAGAGAGAGAAGAGATGGAAGTGCAGTGAAAGACAGGTGGGGAGAGAGGGACACGGAGATGATGCTTTGGTTCCTGATGGCTTCTGGACCTGGTTTTAATCTCTTTTGAAGCCTGGCCCTGCCCAATTTAGAGTTCTAGATTTCTGTGTGTTCTTCCAGTAACCCCCGCTTTCTGTTTAAGCTGACTTGAAAAGGGTCAATTCCTTAGGTGGGGATCATAAATCTCGGCCCACAGACTCAGATGTGCGAGAGATAGGACCTTTTAAAATTTTCTATAAGTTGACTTAATTTTATCTTTGGGCCTACATCCTGCTGGGTTGGTGAGTAATTCCTGAGGTTTCCCTGCTCATTTCCAGGTTGTATCAAAGCATTAGGGAGCTCAGCTTTGGGAAAGCTGCTCCCTTGAAGCTTCTAAAGATAGAGCAGAAAGGCACTGGCGATCAGCCTGGAGTGGCTTCTCCCAGCCATGAGGAAGGGCAGGCTAGGGGCCACTTCTCAGTCTTGGCGAGGCGTGTCCTGATCATGCAGAGAAAACCTAAGGTATATGCAGATGGAATCTTTCCATTTGGTTTTCTTGAGATATTCAGAGGGGAAGGGAATTTGGGGGATTCTGATCCCACTGTAGAGGAGGAGGGAGAGAGGGTACAATTACCCAGGGAACATATAATGCATTTTCACCCTCTCTCCCCGCTCTCTGCACACCTTGCATTGGCAAAAACTAAAGTCTTTACAGGGCTCTCTTTTGTCTGTGAATACGTGATCCCTTCAGTGCCCCCTTCACTATGCCCCTGGCAGTGATGATGAAAGAATCCACATGAGCTTTGATGGTCTGGGGAAGTGTCCTGGGGGCCACCACTCTTCTGGTCTACACACTTCCTCACAGTGGGATCAGTTCTTCCACAACCGCCCCTTCCTTCCTTCATATTCCCACCACTGCCACTACTGATGGCCCTCATCCTCGCATCCCTGGATTCTTCCCCTAACTTAGCGAGACATTCTGTACACAAATCCTCAGAGGTGCCATGTCATACCATTCATTTAGCACTTAGCACATTGAGCTCCTTTTCGCAGGTCGTTTCTTTATGTGAATGGCTTGTCTTCCCTTGAGAGTGGAGACTGTTTTCTCTTCTGTGTATCCTACAGGTCCAGCACAACATACAGTGTTTGCTGCCACTGCTGCTTTCATGGGAACATCAAAGGGGTCTTTGGAGGGTTATAAGTAAATCATTCAAAAGCTTTTATTTAACACCTGCTGTTTGCCTTACTCTGCTGTGTCCAGGAGTCTCAAAGATGATTTGCTTGCATCTCTTTGTCCAGAGGTGAATTGGCTGTATCTCATGAGAAGGCAGCATGGTAAGTGCCAGAAGAGCTCAAGAATGGAGGGCCTGTCTCCTTTGTCCAGCTGTCCCCAACCTCCTCAGGCTGGTTTAGAACCCTTCCTCTCTGCTCCCCAGGTGCCCTCAACCTTTATCCACCAGTGTACTTTGCATGCCATCTGTGTGTTAAAAAATCTAACACTTTACCATGAAAAATTTCAAACATACATACGAGTAGAGAGGAGTGTAACAACGATCCCTCCCTGCTTCAGCAGTTATCAACAGTTTCCATTTTGGTTTCATCTCTCCCCACAGTTATTTTTCCTGGCAGAGAAATTTAAGGCAATCTTAGACTTTGTATCATTTCATTCACTAATACTTCAGGATCTATCTCTAAAAGATAAGGACTTCGGGGGAAAAAAGTCACTGCAAAACTATTATCATACCTAACAAAATTAACGATAATTCTCTAATGTCATCTAATATCTGCTTCATGTTTATTTTTTCTCCAGTTATCTCAAAAATGTCTTTGGAAAGTTTTCATTTTTAAAGTTAGGTCTGTAGTTGCATTTCATTGATATGTTTCCTAAGTTTCTTTTAAGTTTCCATCACTGTCCCCCATCCTTATGTATTCGTTGAAGAAATCTGCTCAACTGTTTTGTTTCCTTCATCTAGTTTTGGCTAATTCCACCCTCGTAGTGTTTTACCATGTCCTTCTAAACCCTGCATTCCTGTCAACTGGCAGTTAGATCTGGAGACTTAATCACAGTTGGGTTCTATTTCTCGGACAATATTATGTCATCATCGCAGATCTTCAATAATACCACATCGAGATGAACATAACGTCCTGTTATACTGTATTCCCATGGTCTATTTTCTTGTCTTCTCCTGCAGGACATGGGTCTTGAAGGATGAGCAGGCTTTGGCAGGTAGGTGATGGGGCAGACATCCCAAGGAGCAGGCCTGGGTGAGTTCAGGAGTCTGCTTAACCGTCATGGGCATGGTCATGCTTAAGGACAGAGCAGACACAAGTAATGCTGTGACATTCACCTTAGCCCTGATAGTGATGCAGGCAGAGAGGGTAGCTCACGAAATAGTGTGAAGGCTACTTCCCTATTGTCTTTGGGTTAATTCCACTCCCAACAGGAACTGCCAACGGATTAAAAAAGCCCCCTGAACCTCAGGCGAGTGTTGCTGGGAAGCGGCATTAGTAGCACTTGGGGGACTCAAGTGTCTTGTAGACATCAACCCCATTCATTCACTCATTCATGGCGAGAGAAGAGCAGGGACCTGGCAGAACAACAGCTTTAGACTCATATCTAGCTCTGATTCTGGCTGGCTGAGGAACCTTGGGAAAGCCCTCTAACAGTTTTGAGCCTCAATCTGTAACCTGGTGATAATAACACTGACCTCAGAGACTGGTTGTGAGAAGCATACGTTAAGCATCTCCTATAATAACTGGCGTAGTTTCGAGATTAATGTGTGCTGACTTTCTTTCTTCTATTCTGCAAACGTTTAGAGGGACTAGTGACTACAGGGCACTGTGCCAGGCATGGGGGTGTGTCCTCTGGAGCCTGCAGCCCAGTAATGGAGTAGGTAAGGTAAGTGGTTAGTCCACAAATAATTACAACACGCGATAGAGGGGGAGGGGGTGAAGGTGCCATGAGAGACACAGAGCTAAAAGTGCAATGGGATAGCTGTGCCTTTGCCACTTGTGTCTACGCGCAGACCCCTCTGGATCACAGCCTGTTCTGCTTCTCCTGTTACAACAGAGGCTCTAATCTGGATGAAAAAGAACAGAAAGGACTTTTTTGCTTCTCTGAGGACGGAGGTAGTCTATCCACACAACCTGACGACATCCCTGATGTAGTGGTGAGGACACACCTGACTCTTCCATCTTTGCCAGAAAGTCAAAGCTGCTTGGGGCCAGTCGGGTGCAGGGGCCGTAGAACCCAGCTCTTGGGATCAGCGCCCTTCATCTGATTCGTTTTTTTTTTTTTTTTTAACATCTTTATTGGAGTATAATTGCTTTACAATGGTGTGTTAGTTTCTGCTTTGTAACAAAGTGAATCAGTTATACATATACATATATCCCCATATCTCTTCCCTCTTGAGTCTCCCTCCCACCTTCCCTATCCCACCCCTCTAGGTGGTCACAAAGCACCGATCTGATCTCCCTGTGCTATGCAGCTGCTTCCCACTAGCTATCTATTTTACGTTTGGTAGTGTGTATATGTCCATGCCACTCTCTCACTTCGTCCCAGCTTCCCCTTCCCCGTCCCTATGTCCTCAGGTCCATTCTCTATGTCTGCGTCTTTATTCCTGTCCTCCCCCTAGAATCTTCAGAACCATTTTTTTTTTTAGATTCCATATATATGTGTTAGCATATGGTATTTATTTTTCTCTTTCTGACTTACTTCACTCTGTATGACAGTCTCTAGGTCCATCCATCTCACTACAAATAACTCAATTTTGTCTCTTTTTATGGCTGACTAATAATCCATTGTATATATTGCCACATCTTCTTTATCTATTCATCTGTCAATGGACACTTAGGTTGCTTCCATGTCCTGGCTATTGTAAATAGTGCTGCAATGAACATTGTGGTACATGACTCTTTTTGAGTTATGGTTTTCTCAGGGTATATGCCAGTAGTGGGATTGCTGGGTCGTATGGTAGTTCTATTTGTAGTTTTTTAAGGAACCTCCATACTGTTCTCCATAGTGGCCGTATCAGTTTACATTCCCACCAACAGTGCAAGAGGGTTCCCCTTTCTCCACACCCTCTCCAAGCATTTATTGTTTGTAGATTTTTTGATGATGGCCATTCTGACCGGTGTGAGGTAATACCTCATTGTAGTTTTGATTTGCATTTCTCTAATGATTAGTGATGTTGAGCATCCTTTCATGTGTGGGGACCTAATGAAACTTAAAAGCTTTTGCACAGCAAAGGAAACCATAAACAAGACAAAAAGACAATCCTCAGAATGGGAGAAAATATTTGCAAATGAAGCAACTGACAAAGGATTAATCTCCAAAATACACAAGCAGCTCTTGCAGCTCAATATCAAAAAAACAAACAACCCAATCCAAAAATGGGCAGAAGACGTTAGATAGACATTTCTCCAGAGAAGATATACAGATTGCCAGCAAACACATCTGATTCATTTTGTCTGTGATGCCTCAAAGCTCAGCTGCGTGATCCCATCCGATGGAAAGTATACGCCGTAGCTGGAGCGAGAGGGGCACGTTCTGCCCTGCAGGGCCCGGAGGCTCTGAAAGCAACACTTTCCCTATGGGAAGCACAGACTCTGAAGGGATTTATCTCCAGGCAGTGCTACAGCCTCCTCTTCGGGCACCAAGGAGACTGTTGTTCCGTCAGGATTTCTGGCATCAGCAGAGGTGAAAGGGAGCAGGGCCAGGCAGCTTCCCTGTGAAAGGCGGACCCGTCCCAGCCCCTCTGAGCCACTGAGCACCCGGGGCTGGTGCTGCACCGGTGAAGGGTGGGCGGCCAAGGACAGATTTCTTTTCTGTGAAACTTTCACTCAAGGATCCATCTCCACCGCCTGCATTGAGCTCACACTTCGTGCATCTGACAGCCTGCGGGTTTGGGCTAGATTTGCAGCTTTATTAGGCATCGCAGAAGCTGAGCAGAATTTCTTTTCTTTTTTTTGAAACTCCAGTTCCTGTAGCTAGTCTTACATTTCTCAAGCTTTGCTTTTCTATATGAAACCCTTTTGTTAAAACTGTGTGAAAAGATTAGAGAGAGAAAAAAAAGTACAACATAAAGAAGGGAACGCCTAGGTAACCATCACCTGAATCAAGAAGTAGACCATTCCCAGCTCCCAGAAACACAGCCCCCCTGCTCAGCCACACTCCTCCCTCTTCCCTGTTTTCTCTTTTTTAACAGCCAGCAGGAGCTGGGATTTTTTTTTTTTTCCACACGGCTTGCGGGATCTTAGTTTCCCGACCAGAGATGGAACCTGGGCCCCCGGCAGTGAAGGTTCAGAGTCCTAACCACTGGACCACCAGGGAATCCCCATTCCTCCTTGGTTTTAATGCCAATTGTTTCCTTGCTTCTCTTTATGCTTTTGCCACCTAACTATTCATCTAGAAACACTATAATCAAGTCTTTCATGCTTTACAATTTATATAAATGGGATTATACAGCATTATTATTTTCCTGCTGGTTTCTTTCACCCAATATTATGTCTGTGAGAGGTGTCCATGTGATTCCCTGGAGCTGTGGTTTGGCCGTTTTCCTGGCTGTATAGTATTCCAGAATGAAAACAATGTAATCATTCTGTTGTTGCTGGCTGTTTGAGCTCTTTCTAGTTTAGGCTCGTATCAGCAATGCTGCTGAGAGCAATCTTGTACAGGTCTCCTGGTGCATGAGCTGCTCTTAAAAGGAAAGCTCTGCTCTTATTTTGTGTGGCTGGGGACTGGAGGCTTTGGCCATGCTGCCAGGCAGGGAGCTGGCTGTGGATTCAGGCTGGTGTTCCAACCCCCCATGTGCTCAGCACTGTGTGGGTACATGGGGCTGGAGGTCACTCTTATTAGAATTCTCCCCAGAAACCAAGGGGAAAAGAAGTAAGAACTTTCTGGGCAGGAGAAAGGGAACAACTTGAAAGGGTACTGAACTAGAGATCAAAGACCCCTTCGTGCTGTTGGCTTTTTTTTTTTTAACATCTTTACTGGAGTATAATTGCTTTACACTTTTGTGTTAGTTTCTGCTGTATAACAAAGTGCATCAGCTGTATGTATACATATATCCCCATATCCCCTCCCTCTTGCGTCTCCCTCCAACCCTCCCTATCCCACCCCTCTAGGTGGTCACAAAGCACCGAGATGATCTCCCTGTGCTACCAAACGTGATTTTGGCTTTTGATGTGAGTGTCACTGCACACCCTGCGATAATGAATTCACTTATCTTCAGAGCTCGCTGCATTCCCTACCTACCGCCTCCTAATCAGCAAGCCTGCACTCAAGGCCAACAGCATCATCAAGTTTTGGGACTTGCAGCCAGGGTGCCCTTGGCTGCCTTGGGCACTCAGCCCGGCTGGAACTGCTCTGGGGAAGAACTCTGAAGCCCACTTGCAGAGGCTGTAAAATCAGAGAAAATTGGAATGGGAAGTCCTTCGAGATCATCCTAGGCGGTCTCTGCGGCTGTTTACAGGCTTGTGAGGGAAAATGGAGTTTTCATGGAAAAGAAGTTGTGTTTGTTTTCATTCCATGGAGTTGCTAGGTCGGTATGTTCAAGAAAATATCCTCCTTCCTTTCCTCTTTCCACGCCCTTTTGTCTTTTTCAGCCTCATGCCTCCTGTTTCAGAAATTAATTTGTCTATTCTTCTAGCATTGAGGAATAGATACACATCTCCCTCGAATGAGCCTTTGACAGGGGTGCTAATCAATACAGCCTTAAAGATCACAAGTGGATGATAGAGGACTAAGAGGTAGGAAAAGTAAACATGGGGGAAAATAGTTGTCAGGACAGGTTCAGCTATTCTGGGATGATAGAGGCGAGAAGAGTGACATCATATGGGAGGGGCCGTGAGGGAAACTTCTGGGGGAGCCGGAATGTTTTCAATCTTGATCTTGGTGGTGGTTACCTGGGTGAATGCATATGTAAAAATTCATCCATCTGCTACAGTAGAAATGAACACAACATTGTAAATCAACTATACTTCAATAAAATAAAATAAAAAAATCATCCAACTCTACACTTAGATTTGTGCACTTTACTGAATGAAAGTTGTACATTGAAAAAAAGAAAAGGCTGTCAGGAAATTTCCACTTGGCCTGATTATCTGCACTTACTTCCCTTATGCTTCCAGGTGTCATACATATCACATAACCATGTGAAATAAACCCCACAATACAATGCTATAATTTTTACCTTAAACAGTAAGATGTATTTTAAGGAAAAGAGCAGAAAGATTGTTTTTTATATTTACCCACATATTTATCTTTTTTTTTTTTTTTTTTTTTTTTTTTGCGGTATGCGGGCCTCTCGCCGCTGTGGCCTCTCCCGTTGCAGAGCACAGGCTCTGGACGCGCAGGCTCAGCGGCCATGGCTCACAGGCCCAGCCACTCCGCGGCATGTGGGATCCTCCTGGACCAGGGCACGAACCCGCGTCCCCTGCATCGGCAGGCGGACTCTCAACCACTGCGCCACCAGGGAAGCCTTATTTATCATTTTTGAAGATCCTTTTGGGAGATCCAGGTTTCTACCTGTTATCATTTCCCTTAAGCCTGAAGAACTTTCTTAAGTATTTCTTGTAAGTGCTGACAACAAACATTCTTAGTTTTCATTTATATAAAAATGCCTTTACTTTTCCTTCAGTTTGAAACGGGATTTTCACTGGATAAAGAATCCTAGTCCTACTTTCCTCCCTTCCTCCCTCCCACCCTCCCTTCCTGCCTTCCTGCCTTCCCTCCTTCCTTCCCTCCCCCCTCCCTCTCTCCCTCCTTCCTTTGTTTCCTTGTCTCTCTCCCTCCCTCCCTCCCCTCTTTCTTTCTTTCCCGCTTCAGTTTAAAGATATTGTTTCATTTTTTTTCTTTTTCCTCCAATGAGAAATCAGCTATGGTCTGTATCATTATTTCCCTGTATATAATTTCGTGTTGTTTTTCTCTGATGCTTTCAAGATTTTCTTTTTATCTTTGGGCTCCAGCATTTTGACTAAGATGTACATAGGTATAGTTTTTATTTATTCTGCTTAGGGTTCACTGAGATTCTTGAATCTGTAAATGTATATTCTTTACCAAATTTGGAAATTTTTTGCATCATTTTTTTCAAAAGTTTTTTTTGTCCCCTTCTATTTTCTCTCATCTGTGACTATAATTACATGTTATATTATTATGTTCTATTATTTCCTATTTTCTCACAAGTCTCTGAAGCTTTCTTTATTTTTTTCAAATTTTTTCTCTCTGTTCTTCAATCGGATAATTCTCTTGATATAACTTCACACTGACTGACTCTTTTGTTATTTCCAATCCACTGTTATGCCCATCCAATGAATTTTTTATTTCAGGTATTATATATTTTTAATTCCAGTATTTCCATTTGATTCTTTTATAATTTCCATTTCTCTCTGGTGATTTTCGGTGTGTTCATTCATTATATTTCCTTCATACATTTGAGCATAATTGTAATGGCTCTTTTAAAACCCTATTTGTTATTTCTAATATTTAAATCATCTTAGAGTTGGTCTCCCTTGACGGTCATTTCTCTTGTATATGAGTCATATTTTCTTGTCTCTCCTTATGTCTAGTAATTTTAGATTATATCATGCATATTGTGAATAGTATATTATAGAGACCCTGGATTCTCTTAAGTTACTCTGAAGAGTATTGCTTTGTTTTAGCAGGCAATTAACCTGGCCTAATTCAAATTCTAAATTCCCCTGTGTTATGTAGCAATTGAAATTTCTGTTTAGTTCTTTTAGCCTTAGCTGCGCTTCTTGGTATTGGCACAACATATGCTTAGTTTAAGGTTGGCCAAAGATTTGGCCAGAGTTTATATGTAGAATTTGGGGCTTCCCCTCTGTGGCTCTCTTCTTTCCAGTATTTTCCCCTCCACTTTCCAGCTGCTATTGCCCTGAATGTTGTCTTCTGATTACTGGGCCAGTGAGGTTTCTACTCAAGTTTTAGTCACTTTCTAGTGGCATGAATTGTGGACTGCTCTCAGGCAAAAGGACATAAAAAATGGGCAATTATCCAAGTGCCAAGCGTTCCCTCTAAATGTTGGCCACCAGTTTTTTGCTTGCTTTTGGCTGCTCTCAAATGGCTTCAGAGATTGTTTTTTTGTGTGTTTTCTCCAGAGTTTATAATTGTCACTTTGAGAGGATTGGTCTAATATGAGCTACTCAGCCATTACTAGAAATGGAATCTTGTTGTCTGTTTTTGTCTAATGATCTTATGGCTTGATTTCTTATTTGTTTTATTAAATTAATATGGTAAACCTGCTGATAAAAAATATCTTCTTTGGCATCAGAAATGATTCCAGTGTTAAAAAAGATAGTTAATAGTAATAATAAAAGTACAGTAACTTTTAAATCATAACAATAAATATGCTCTAGTACAAAGATCTAAGGATAATGTTTTCTTTGGAAAATTGGATAGTTTCCACAAACAAGGAGCTTTAGAATAATGGAAAAATTTCAAGGATCTTTTTTGAGTGATTTTTTTCTCTTTCCATGGAAAAATGAAAAACTCTTTATTTTGCTCACTTCTAAACTTCATCCTTCAGCATTCTCCTTATATTAATTTATACAAAATGTGGGTGCTGATATAGATTTTAATTTTTGTGAAAAATAATGGTAAACGAGTAGAGTTGGGTCTAAAAACGTAGAGAAATTTCATTACTTTAGATTACTTTAGGGCATGATCTTGGAAAGATTCTCCTTGTCTTTATTTTTGGGGCAAAAATAAATGTGCATTAAAAAAAATCTCATTCTAGCTTTCTGCATACTATTTAACATCATTCTGCAAAAATTCTAATGCTTTGATCTATAATTTCATTTGACTGGTGAGTACTCAGGTCCACATGGAACATTAGAGTTAATACTATTTCTGTGACACAGCTAAAGAAAATGCTGAAATCCTTAATGGCTCTGCTCAGCAATGAATCCTGAAGTGCTAAGGCTCCCAGTCTTCTCCTGTATTTTATGAGATATGGAATGAGCAGAGCTCTGGTATTTTCCATGGTTAAACTTGCCCAGGAGACAAGGATTTGTGGGCAATTGTACCCCTTGCTTTTAGGGATCACACTTCCTGATTAGCCTCTCCTCCAACACATTCTCTATTAATATGAGACATTTATTGTATTGTATACAAGCTTGAATATTAACTCCCCCCAATTTTTGGAATGATTACCATTTTAAAAAATAAAATAACATATTACTATATATGATAAAGTTTATTAAGAAATAAAATAGGGCTTCCCTGGTGGTGCAGTGGTTGAGAGTCCACCTGCCGATGCAGGGGACACGGGTTCGTGCACTGGTGCGGGAAGATCCCACATGCCGCAGAGCGGCTGGGCCCGTGAGCCATGGCCACTGAGCCTGCGCGTCCGGAGCCTGTGCTCCGCAACGGGAGAGGCCACAGCAGTGAGAAGCCCGCGTACCGCAAAAAAAAAAAAAAAAAAAGAAATAAAATATATGTAAATAATATTTTTGAGAAATCAAATACATGTTATTTAATTTTCTTTTTTCTTTTTTTTTTTTTGGCCATACCACGTGGCTTGTGGGATCTTAGTTCCCTGACCAGGGATTGAACCTGGGCCACAGCAGTGAAAATGCCGTGTCCTAACCACTGGACCGCAAGGGAACTCCCACCAGTATTTTCTTATACAATGAAACAGCAAAGTATTGTCTTGAAGCATGTGCTAGGTGGCCTGAGATAACAAATATCTTTTATAAGAGGCAATACTTTTACATAAGTAAGGAAGCAAGGGGATAGACATGGTATTATGTGACCACTAAAAAATTTTATACAGAGATACGGGAACATATGTATATGTATAGCTGATTCACTTTGTTATAAAGCAGAAACTAACACACCATTGTAAAGCAATTATATTCCAATAAAGATGTAAAAAAAAAAATTTTATGCAGGTGCTACTGTCACTATCTCCTGCCAAACCACCAACCCAGGAGAAACTGGAAGAAGTGTTCTCTAAATTATGAAAAGCATCTAACAAAAACGTGAGTCTTTTAGCTTTAGAAAAGCTAAAAAAATCATATAAATAAACATTTTGTTATTTGATCCAAACATGAAATCTTCATAACTTATCAGTGTGTGCTTTGTTATGCTGCTGATTAAAATTTTTATAAAAATGTTGTTCTGGTTTATGTCATCCTGGATTAATGTTTTGTTGCCTTCCCTCATTAAAATTAAACCGAAGGTGCTGGATTTTAGTTGTTTGTTTTTGGCGATTTTAGAGTAAAGAGGAATCTAAAGGTTTCCTTATGAATCTCATGGGAAAGTGCTTTAGTGTAAAAGATAACTGGAGAAAGGATATTCTCCGAATCAAGTAATTATACTTGCCAAGTAACTGAGTTATTTCCTGGCTCTATATTATGGCATATTGGGTCCCAGACTCTGGGTCAGTAGTTTGGCATGAGAGTAGGAGTAAGACCTGGAGGAAACTTATTCATGGCTACGTAGGGTGATGTCTTATTCTCTTCGTTTCTTTCCTGTGCAAATGTACTGTCTCATAAAAAACGTCTGTTGTCTTTGGCCACTCAGCAGGTGCTCCAAGGAAATATTTTCCTGTTTCATTTTATAAAAATATACTGGCATTGGGTAAAGAAAATTACTTAGGAAATTTGTGTCTTCAACAAAAGTTATTAAATGAGGTTGAAGAAAGCTTAGGGGAAGCCAGAGAGCAGTGATCTGGCTCCCATTTCCTTAACTACTTATTTTATATGGGTGGTGAGGGCCCCATAAGCAAGTGGTTAGCCTCCCATTTCCTCATTTCCTCATTTTCTGTCGATTTGGAACAGATGAAGATGACTTTTACTGATTTATTTCTTAAAATTAATTTTTATTGGTGTATAGTTAGTTTACAATGTTGTGTTAGTTTCTGCTGTACAGCAAAGTGAATCAGTTATACATATACACTCTTTTTTAGATTCTATTCCCACATAGGACATTACAGAGTATTGAGTAGCGTTCCCTGTGCTGTACAGTAGGTCCTTATTAGCCATCTATTTCATACATAGTAGTGTGTACATGTCAATCCCAATCTCCCAATTTATCCCTCCCCCGCCTCCCCCTTGGTAACCATAAATTTGTTTTCTACATCTGTGACTCTATTTCTGTTTTGTAAATAGGTTCATTTGTAGAAGGTGAAGTTTAGATAGAATGGAATTGGATTTGCAAGTAACCAACCAGAAAGCACTAACCCGCACCTTTTTCTATTAACCAAAAGAGAAACTTCTGTAAGGCTCCAAGAGACAAATCATTTGAATCAAGGTATAAAATAAAAGTTTGGGAGTAGAACCAGTAGTATGTTAACCAGATTCAAATATATTTTAATTTTCCCAGCCCATGTGAAAGCATTTCCCAGAATATCTCAGTGAGGCCCATTACTTTCTAAGCCAGCTGTGTGGATGGAAGGTAACCTCATTTCCTCCAGAATGACTGTGTGCCCAATAGCCATCTTCGTGATGTAGCTATTTGGCATTTTTTCCTGTGGTGTAGAGACATCTAGGAAACAAGATGTAAGTCCTCACTTTTAGGACTAATTCTCCAAGTATAAAGAAAGATTCATCTTTAATAGCTGTGGGCACAGATATGCCACACAACAAAAAGTAATAAAAAACAGCTAATATACTGAATACTCACAATTCGTTGTGTATTAGGTCAAGACTTTACTATCTCATTCAGTCTCCATACCTCAAGAGTAACTATCATTATTATGCCTATTTAAAAATGGGGACACTGAGGTTTGAAGAATTTGCCTGATATCAGACAGCTAATATGTAGAGTACTCAGGTTTTAATTCTAGGGCTGCTCTTCTGCAAAGCTCTTTTCAGTAACTGTCATTTCCTACTATTTATTTATCAATGAAATTTATCAAATTCAATTGACTTGTGGATTCATCAAATTAGTCAGGATAATATGATTCCTGTAGGGAGTCCTATTGGATGAGTCGGTTTATATGGAGATAGAAAAAAGTCACTCCTATGAGCCAAATCGCTTTGTTTAATTTAGATGTTCACTTACATGCAGATGGTAGGTAATCTGTAGTGCAGTAGTTCAAGGTATGGTCTGGAGACCCCTGGAGGTCCTTGAGACATTTTCAGGGGTATGTGTGATCAAACTTGTTTTTATAATAAGACTAAGACTTTGTTTGTTTCTTTTGTTTTTTTTTTTCATTCTCTCAGGAGTGTACAGTGGATTTTTCCAGAGGGCATGTGATGTGTGATATCACAATAGATTGAAAGCAGGAGATGTGAGAATGTATTTGCAGTCTATAAAGCTAGACATTAAAGGAGATTTATAAAAAGATAAAAACAATGCCACTCTTCTCACCGAAAAATTTTTTGTTTTGGAAAATGTAATTATCTTGCATATATATATATTTATGTTAACATTTAATGGGCTTATTTTTATTTTAAAATAAATATTTAAAAATTTTCCAGTTTTAATGTTTATATGGTAAATATCAATAGATATAACCCACATATAGGAAAGCTTATTGGGGTCATCAATAACTTTTGAGATTGTAAAGGGGCCTTGAGATCACAAGGTTTGAGAACCACTGCTCTCATGTAATGTAAAATTTAAATGGAAAGGGATGTTGGGTTTAACTGTTAAACATATTCTTCCTTTTCTTTCTATTTCTTTCTAGCAGAGTAACTTGTAAGGTACTGAATCTTGAAAGAAATTTCTCAGTGCTAGGTGGCTGTGCAGTCGCATTTTCCTGGTACTGCAGATACCTTTCTAATGATCTCCCAGCTCACCATGCTTCTCCTAGTGACGGGACCCTGGCAGCCGTATTTGTGTTATGGATACCAAGCCCTGTTGCAGTTGATTAGAACAAGGTAAACCTAAGCTTAGCCAATTAGAGTCTCACTCCCAGAAATGTGGTGCCGGCATTCAGAGACAGCAGTAAATTTTTCTTTATGGCCTGAACTGAGTTGGTGAAAACTCAAGCAGAGGCAAATCACCCAGAGAAAGACCATCTGAAGAGAGAAGAGACAGGTGTACTAAGAGAAATAAGGAGAAGTGGAGAAGTCCCCAATGGCTTCCTGGGTCTTTGCTCTAGACCCTTCTGAAGCATGGCTGCCCACATGCCCCTGGGTTTTATGAACTACCCCTGTAAGGTTAGAATAAAATTTCCCTTTCAATTAAGCTAGCTCAAGTTGATTTCTGTTATTATTAACCAAGCAGATCTTAGGCACTCAATTTCTGTAAAGCTGAAATTCTTGTGAAGGCATTACTCTTGTTTAAAGGTGCAATGGAAAACATCTCAGAAAAACATTGAAAATAATTTGTTGTAAGAGAAAGAATAGGAACATTAATTAGGAAATATATCAAGTTGTCCCTATTTAAAACTTTAGCAATGTTTATAGGTGTCACCCTCTTCAGAAGGGCAAGTAAAATGTGGTGGACAGGTAATCTGCCAGTGAAATCAAGGAGCATCTGTCTTTTGCTGGCTAATCTAGTTACCTAGTCCCTGCTGTGCTGAATTGGAGTGTGGGTGTGTGAGTGCACATCAGATACATCTTCTGGCCTGTTACCGAGTCCTAGCCCATACTGCTTGCTGCACGACAGGCCAATCAATCAAGAGATGAAGTGTTGGGGCAAGGAATAGCAACTTTATTCCAGAAGCCAGAAGACCGAGAAGATGATGGACTAATGTCCCGAAGAACCACCTTCCCCAAGTTAGAATTCAGGCTTCTTTTACACTAAAGGGGAGGGGGTAAAGTCCTGGTTCCAGCCAGACTCTGGAGGGGACGTGTTCATTTTTTCCTTCTTGCAGTCATTCACTAGTGGGTTCTGGTCAGGATGTTTCCTGTGAGCTGAACAAAGGTATTTTAGCTTAACGCTCATTACCTGGGAGGCAGGGTTCCCAGAGATGGGCCATCCCTTTAGTGATTAACTTGTAATAGAATACAAAGGTTCTTCCCTATTACATATCACTTCATTAAAAAAAAAAAACTTATTTATTTATTTTTGGCTGCATTGGGTCTTCATTGCTGTGTGCACCAGGGCTCAAACCCGTGTCCCCTGCATTGGCAGGCGGATTCTTAACCACTGCACCACCAGGGAAGTCCCCCACTTCATTTTAATATTACCATTTTAGTTCTTACTAAACTCTGTAGGCCACTTCTGTCATGTTTACCAGTGTATCCCCACAGACTTGGAACAGTGCCTGGCACAGTGTGGGCACAGTTAATGTTTGTTGAGCAAATAAATAAATGATCATTTTGAATAGTCATGAGGAGGTTCACTAGACCAAATATTATGTGAGGTTTTTTTTTTTTTGGCCATACCACATGGCTTGTGGAATCTTATTTCCCCGACCAGGGACTGAACATGGGCCCTCAGCAGTGAAAGGGCGGAGTCCTAACCAGTGTACTGCCAGGGAATTCCTGAGTTAAAATCTTATTAAGACTTTATTTTGATTTTTTCTTTTTTGCGTTACACGGGCCTCTCACTGCTGTGGCCTCTCCCGTTGCGGAGCACAGGCTCCGGATGCGCAGGCTCAGCGGCCATGGCTCACGGGCCCAGCCTCTCCGCGGCATGTGGGATCTTCCCGGACCGGGTTACGAACCCATGTCCCCTGCATCGGCAGGCGGACTCTCAACCACTGCGCCACCAGGGAAGGCCTGGGCTTTATCTTTTGAACATTAAGACACCCTAGAAGAGGACTGTAATTTCTTCCACTCCATGAATTCTTCTTATCTGAAGAAATGCATCTTTTAGGAAGATTCATAAGGCTTCAGTGTGCAAAATGGATCAGAAACAGAACACATGGCCAGGAGATCAATAAAGAGCTATTATCATGGTCTGGGTATGGAATAATAAAGATACTGTTTAGTTCCTTCTGACTATGACTGTGATAAAAGGTGCTTGGGAGTCTTCAGGTATCTTTAGAGTACAGAAGGAGAGGCAATATTAGGTTTCTTTTTTTTTAAGACCTCTATGCTTTGAGCATAGTGTAGGCAGGACACGTAGTGGGATTTAGGAGTAGATATAATTGTATAGCTTCAGCATTTGTAAAGGTTTCATGCCTCCATGCCATTGTTCCTGTTATTCCACCTTTTTGGAATGCCATCATCCTCATTCTCCTCCAATTGAAATCCTCTTCATCCTGTAGATCCACTTTCTTTCTGTCACCTTCCCTGATCTGCAGGTCAGAATTATGGTCTCCTTCCTCCCGCCTTCCACAGAGGGTCTCGTTTCTTCAATAGGCACTTACTCCATTATGCCTCGTATGATGTTCATCTCCCACTTGGATGTGGACTCCTAGAGGGAAGGGACCATGATGGTCCCAACCTTGGGTGCCCCACAGTGGCGATTCCATGGCTTTGCACTTAGGTGAGGTTGAATTTCATTCGTATAGCATGACTGATGCATTTTAGAAATGAAGGCCGAGTTTTGATTACATTCTTGGTAGCTGAGAAGCCATTAGATGAGGCACTCTATTTATTCAAAGTGGTCACAATATTGCCAAAATGTAAACAATTTCAGTTAAGGTTGTGAAAATAATATACTCTGTGTTCGCACCTATAGTTTCCAACCTACTGGGCAGCCCTGAATGACTCGCATGGTTATGCTTTTTCCTGAATGTTAACTAAACACCAAGATTACAGGGTAAGTGACTGATTCAGAGCTGAATCCCACCTATTCAAGCTCCCTGCTTCTTTGGGAGATTAAATGACGTGTAATTTAACTGTGTGGGTCTAGCATGTCTTACAGTAAATGGTGTGCATGTTGGAAAGCTTCATTAGTCAGCTCTAACGTCTTGACTACACCCTTCAAAATGTAAGTGATTAGGACTCATTCAGTGAAATGAATTGGTACACAGCAGTAAGTTCATGACTCAGACGGCATGAATACCATTTACAAGGTTTCAACAGAGGAAGAGGGGCCAACAGAGGTAACGACTTTGGACTTGGGTTTCTATAGTCTTTCATCCAAGCATTGTGCCTGAAAATACTTTGTTCCTCCAGCACAATCACTCAGCATACAAACAGAGCTCCTGCCCCTGGGTGGGGAGGAAGTGGGTGCAGAGTCTACTATGAGGTTGGGTACGCAGCGGAGGCCCCGTGCTGCACTCATTTGCCTCTTGGATACAGAGCTCCTACCTCTTCTATATAAGACTGAGAAAACTTACATTGTGCAGCATTACTCAGTTATATTCAAACTCACTTCTTGGGAAGTGACAAACACGAACGAGAAAAGACTGTTAAATGGCAAGGCTGAGAATTAGAAGCAGAGACAGCTTTCTCCCTGGAGGTCAAAATTTCCTCCTACCCCAGGGGAAGGGAAGGCACTGGAAGTCCGGCCTCCTGTATCTCCTGCCTTCTGTGGGAGGCTTGGGCTGCTTCTTTTTTTCTCAAATCTAGGATGTTTTAGGGATCAGGCAACACATGAGCACAGAAGAAATCCATTGAATTGTCTTTTAGAAGCAATTAATGCCTGGTGGTCCACGACTGCTTCACTGTCATAAACTCTATACCATGCACAGGTTGTAGGCAGTTGGGTCTTCTGTGGAAGTGGTTAGATGAGACCAAGGGGACAGGTATTCGTTCACTTCTGCAATTTGGCAACAGCAGTGGTGTCCACGGCTGAGAAGATCCTCAACATTCCTTTGGGTTTATTAGCCTAACCACCATTTTGTCCTCAGCTTAGCAGAACAATTGGAACAGCTGCTGCTGCTTTTAAAGAGCTATTACTATGAAGATTCTTATTTAAATTATACTCAGCATATTATGAACCGTTATCTCTATTTTTCTACTGACAGTTACATTCTGCCTTTCAAGAGGTCTTTTTTAGGATTAAAGGGTGGTAATCTGGCTCCTCTAAAAAGAATTTTTATAAGGTGATAGCCTCTAAATTTAATGTGGATTGTAGTATAGATCTTCCTTGACTTATGATGGTGGTATGTCCCGATAATCCCATCGTAAATTGAAAATATCCTAAGTCAAAAATGCATTTAATACCTCTAACCTACCGCACATCACAGCTTAGCCCAGCCCACCTTAAACATTCTCAGAGCACTTCCATTAGCCTACAGTTGGGCAAAATCCTCTAACACAAAGCCTATTTTATAATAAAGCGTTGAATATCTTGCGTAATTAAAAAAATCAAGTCTACTCAGCAAATTATTTAGTCCAGAGTGGCATAAAATATTCATGGAAGACATTCATGAAAAATATGTTCATTAGCTTATTCTAAGCATCATTAATTCATCTATTCATGCAGGTATGAACTCAAGCAATATTTCTTGAGGGCCTGCTATATTCCAGACACTGTTCTAGGTTCTGGGGATAAAGCAGAGGACACATAAGAAATTAGCCCGGAGGAACCTTGAAGTGCACAGTTCATGAATCAAACACAGATGAGTGACAGTCTAGTTTGACTCCCTATTTTACAAATGTGGAATCTGAGACTGCCCATCCTTTGGGGATTGTAGTTATGGGTAAAAAACATTAACATGGGCAGCCAGTAGGATGGGGTGGGGATCCCAGCCAATAACAAAGTGCAGTAGCTGAAGAATCATTTCTTTTAGACTGAGCCAAGTTTAGAATAAGAAGTATGCATCTCCTCTTATCTATGATGCTATCATTCCTTTTTCAAAGCAGAAGGGACAAATTGTACATTAATATTAATACAAATGCTCAAATAGCATTTAAATAACATCTTGTAAGTGGCTACTAGAAATCTAGCAAAGTGTTTTTATCTGTATTATCTTATTTAATCCTTCAACCATTGAATGGAATAGCGATTATAATTCTCCTTTTACAGAAGGTGCAACCGAGTCTAAGAGACTTTAATCTGCTGGATAAGTGATGGGGCCATGCTTTGGAAGCAGGCGTTCTGATGCTACTCCCCATGTTGGTCATACTATGCTGTACTGTGCTCTTACCACTGGGCATCAGTTAATTCATTTCCTTGACAGTTTCTGAAGGCCAATTATAGGCCTGGCACTGTGCTAGGCACTCTGACAACACAGAAAAAAATCCCAACAACAACAGAACCTGCCTTCAAATGATCTGAAAATTATAATACAGTGTGATAAATGCTATGATGCAGGTATGCCTGGGGTGTAGGGAGCTCAGAGGAGGTTCATTGCCCTGGTGCTGAGGTGGCTGAAGAAAACTTCTGAAGGAAGTGACCCCTGAAGCAGGGAGTTACTTGCTGAGTGGGCAGTAGTCAGGTAAAGAAAGGGTGAGTGTAGGATGTCACAGGCAAAGGGACCAGTGTGGGTAAATGTACGGGGTCTGAAGCATGCACAGTGCAATTAGGGAACCAAGAGTAGACTGATGCGTGGGAAGCTCAGGGCTTGAATAAGACTGATGTAGAATCTCTTATTACCAATGAGTTGACTGTTGAAGACTGTGCTTTTAAGTCAGTTTAATGGCCCCAAAGATTCTGTTTTCCAAAAAGCTTTTTCATGGTGACATCACTGCCCTCAACTCAGAGTTATGGGTCAGGTGTTTTCTCACCCCTCTGAAGAACGTGCCAACAGTCTGAATAAGATTCCCCAGTAGGATCAGAAAACCTGACACTAGAATCATCAACAATCCATCATTCCTAGAATGTCAGATCCTTTCCTGGGCTTCTCTGATCTCCTTGTGGAAGGTTTCACTTTGGAGTTGCTGGAAAGAAGCCTGAACCCTCTGTGAAGTGGCAGCAAGCTGGTTTCTAACAAGAAGTTTATGATCAAATGACTTGTTGATGTCCAAAAGCAGCATTTGTTGGTTTGATGTTTTCTATTATTCACTATTCCTTTAGGATTTGCAATGTCCAAATGTATTCTAAAATATGCAAAATTGAACATTTTCAAACCTTCTAAATCAGCAGGGGATGCTGAATCCTTGTATCCACCCAGTGGATGAGCCAGACTGTAAAAGCTGCCTTTGCCTGCATCTGAAAAAATGCATTCTATCTTTGTCATAGCCATGGAAGCATCAACCTAATTTTGGTTTTCTGATTTCAATTTTAAGAACCTTCAGTTGGCCTAGTTATACGCACCCTTAATTTTTAAGGCAAAGTCTTTTCATATATGATCCTTAGCTTAGCCAGATACGGGGGAAGTGAATAAAAAGCTCTGTTAGAAAACGGTTAAAATCTGATTCAGCAATCCCACTCCTGGGCATATATCTGGACAAAGCTAGAGTCTGAAAAGATATATGTACCCCAGTGTTCATAGCAGCACTATTTACAATAGCTGAGACATGGAAATAACCTAAATATCCATTGACAGACTAATAGATAAAGAAGATGTGGTATATATATACAGTGGAATATTACTCAGCCATAAAAAGAATGAAATAATGCCATTTACAGCAACATGGACGGAGCTAGAGATTATCATACTAAGTGAAGTAAGTCAGAAAGAGAAAGGCAAATACAACATCACTTATATATGGAATCTAAAATATGACACAAAGGAACTTAACTACGAAACAGAAACAGACTCACAGGCATAGAGAACAGACTTGTGGGTGCCAAGGGGGAGACGGGGTGGGGGAGGGACGGATTGGGAGTTTGGGATTAGCCGATGCGAACTATTATATATAGAATGGATAAACAACAAGGTCCTGTATAGCACAGGGAACTATATTCAATATTCTTTAATAAACCATAATGGAAAAGAATATGAAAAAGAATATATATATGTAAAACTGAACCACTTTGCCGTACACCAGAAACTAACACAACATTGTAAATCAACTATACTTCAATAAAATAAATTTTGAAAAAGAAAGGAAAGGTTTAAAACCTATGGTAGAGTTGATCCACACCCTTTCTCTCAAACTCTCACATTGAGATCCAGAATACATATTGAACAGAAGTGTTGCCAGAGCTTCTCAGGAAGAAGGTAAGAAGACTAAAATGACTCCAGGGCCACCCACTTTTCTCTTTTTATGATACATAAAGGGACTTGCCTGACAAGCCCTCAAAGAAAATAGCTTATCCAAAAGGTGGTAAATCATCTAAACTCATCCTAATCCTGTAGGAGGGAAGGGTTGACTAGTCCTGTTATGGCCTTCTCATATTTTTGGTGTTTTTATTGGGTGATTATAGGAACCACATATATAGGGAAATGTACTCTGAATTTTGGTCACCTTTCTGCTGTATAGTGTCATAATCCTAGAAGTGGTCCTTTAAACTTTAATTGCCGGGATTATCTCAACTGAAAGAGGAGGATAATATAATTGAGTCACCTCTCAGGGTTATTGAAAAAGTTTGCAATAAAAGTCACTCTTTAGGTGACGGTCATTCTTGGGTTGAAATCACTCTGCTGTTTGTCCTGCACTCTTTCATTACCAAGGCACTGTCTCCTTTAAATTTTTGTCCTTGAAACATTGACTATATCAGCTGGAATTAGGTTAGGCTGCATATAACAGTAAAACCCCAAACAACAGAAGATTCAATAAGTGAGGATTTTACTTTTCTCTCATGTACGTGAAATCTGGAAGTAGGTGGCTAGGCTCCACAAACATCAGAAACATAGAGAGACCTTGTATCTTTCTGTCCCACTCTTATAGTCCAACATTTTCATTCTCAAGATCACCTCATAATCTAAGATCATTGTTGGGAGGCAAGGCATCATACCTGTGATGCAGGCCAGAAATAAGAGGGAAGACAGAAGGACTAACTGTCCTGCTGAGACAGTTCCCCTGAAGCAGGATACCCAGAAGTCTCAAACAGTTCTTCTGCTTTGTCTCACTGGCCAGAACTTGGACATGTGACCATACCTACCTGCTAGAGATCCTGGGAAATGTGACTTTTAGGCTGGCTGTCTTTCCATCCTAAATAAAATCGGGGCTCTGTTACTAAGGGGGAAGGAAAGAAGTGGATGTAGGGATAGGGAACTAGAACTCTTTGCCTTAGTCTATTGCTTTAATATCCACACATCCACGTGCATCATTCTTAAATATTAAACACTCATTCTAAGTAGATCCTCAAGGAGATGGGAAGCTAGGATTGGATATATGTTTGGGTTGGATTTTGAAGGCAATAAGAATCCAGTTACTGTTAAAGATGGAACACTGGTAGTTCTTGTTACCTGTTGGGGGGAAGAATTACGTAAATGATCACCTACGCAAGTCTTTTGGAGTGAGCGGCTATTGCACAAAATCACTGTAGAGACCACATGAAGAATCTAAGACCTGTGGGTTTGTCTTACTGCTCCAAAGTACCCTGGAGAACTTAAAGAAAGAAAATAACAGCTTCAAGTTTTAAATTCTCAGCTCAGTCACTGATCAGAAGACCAAAAAATTTCTAAGGTTGTCCTAAAGAATTTTTTTTTTTATCTTGTAGCAAAGGATTTATGTAGCTGAAAATCATATTCAGAGTCTAATCCTGTGAATTGCTGAATTACAGTATAGTTTGAATTTACAGTCTTGCCATCTCTCTCAAGTAAAAATTAGGGCACGGACAGGGAAGAGTGGGACCTGTAGTATTGGAATGAGGACGTTGAGATGAGCTGGATAACTGAAAACCAAAATCACAAACTTTATTTTTGGCACCAATTACTCAGTGTTTTTAATCTGTAGACAACAAAATCCACACTGGCTAATAAGGCATGACTCAGAAGGATGCACAACTTATGCTCACAATCTTTTTGCCATGTCCTAGTTATATGACCTCACCTAGCTGCAAGGGAGGATGGGAAATGTAGTCTTTAGCTGGATTGCCATGTGCCCAAATAAAACTTCTATTACCATAAAAGGTAGAATGAATATGGGGGAGACAGTCAATGGTACTTCTGTTAACTAAGTCAAAGAATGCAGAAAGAGGAGCAAGTTGGTAAGGGAGCTGTGGGCAAGCAGAAAATAAGTTTGGATTGGGAAGTATCAAGTCTAAAAGCCTGTGGCACATCTATTATGAGATGTCCATTAAGATGGATAGGGGAAGCAATCTTACCCAGGGAGAATTTAGAGAGAGAAAAGAGAGCCAAAATTTAAGGATGAGGTGGAGAAAGGGGAGTCTCTGAAAGAAAATAGAAAAGAGCAGACAGGAAAATGTACCTGTCTCACAAGTCAAGGAAAGGGCTTAAGGAAGGAGGCAGTTATCAAGAGTGACAAATGCTGCTGAGAAGACAAGTAGAAAAAGGGTGGAGCAAAAGTCATTTGATTTGTCCCTTGTTGACTCAGTGGAGAGACGGGGGCTGAAGACAAATTATAGTGGGTTGAGTTGTGGGTAGGAGTTTATTTGGGGGATAAGAACTCTTTTATTTTTTTTGCGGTACGCGGGCCTCTCACTGTTGTGGCCTCTCCTGTTGCGGAGCACAGGCTCTGGACGCGCAGGCTCAGTGGCCATGGCTCACAGGCCCAGCCGCTCCATGGCATGTGATCTTCCCGGACCGGGGCATGAACCCGTGTCCCCTGCATCGGCAGGCGGACTCTCAACTACTGCGCCACCAGGGAAGCCCAGGGATCGGAACTCTTGATCACATCTGCAGGCTGAGTGCGTGGATTCAAGGGAGGAGAGATTGAAATGAAGAGAAGAGACAGCATACCACTTGTAATTGTATTTGCATGGTAGATGGGGGTGATGGAGAGACTTGGTGAGATGGATCTGCCCATGGAAAGGGGTAGGGCTGCCTCTTTCCCTGGGATAAAAAGGAAGATGATAACAATTGGTAAAGGAGATGAAGATACTGAGAACTTGCGAAGAAGTCTGACAAGTCTTTTCAAATTTCTACCGATATTTGAATTATGGAGCTTGATGCTGGTGCATTTTCAGTGTCTGTTAGGCACTCAGATACACATGGAGACCGAGGTTTAAGCAGCTCAGTTCCCCAGCACAAACTCCAGGTTTGACCTGAGGATGATCTCCTTTCTTGAAACTCTGCAAGCAGGACATATATCAAAGGAGAGGCTCAGGAGATCTCAGAACAAATCCCAGGATGTAAGAAAGGGCAGAAGCAGCAGCAACGAGTGCTTTCTTCAGGAGGCACCTTTGGTTTATCACACCATACCAGCTGGCCCTTGCAGAGCTTTGAGTGCCAGGGACTCAGTGACCCCAAGGCTCCTCCTGGAAAAAACGAAAAATTGGGATCTTCCCAAGAAGAAATCTCAGCAATGGACTAAATTCATTAAATGGCACTTAAAAAAAGTTGTAGATGGTAAAATCATTATTGGAGGCCATCAGAGAGCTTCCATGACTCACTGTTTAATGATTTCCAGCAGTATTACAAAGGATTTAAAAGTAAGCTTGGAGCTATTGAGAACAAATAGTGTGCCAAGAATATGAGAGTGGTTTGGGTTTTGGACTCTATGAAAACTGTATTGTTAATTTAGAGAAAAAATATAGACTGGATTCCTCAGGCTCTGGAAATCTGTTATTTTCCTAACGCTATTTGCCTTGTCTCAGCAAGATATTTGACATTTAAAAAAGGGCTGAGCAGAGAGAGGTAGCTGTGTAAAATCTTGTGGATCAGATCACCTCAGAAGAGACAAGAAGAAAAAACTTATAGAGACTGGGTGAGTCATAGAGTAGAAAGGGGGAAAGGAAAGCAGAGTAAAGTGGAAGGAGAGGAAAAGGAATGGTGGTCCTTTCCCCTAAACCCAGATATGTTAGATGTTTTGCAAAAAGGGCCATAATTATTTCCCTCCCTAAATCTATGACCCTTTGCTGAGTAACTCTGCAGTTCCTTCCATGAAGAGATGGTGACTGTTTTCCTGCCCCTTGAGTTTAGCTGAACTTGTGACGTGTTTGGCCATCAGACTTTGAGGGAAGTGGATGCTGTTCATTTTAAGTTTAGGCCTCAAGAGTTCTTGCACACTTCTTCTCTAACTCTGGAACCTTGCTGAGCTCTCTAAGAACAAGCCGAGGCTAGCCTGCTGGAATGATGACAGCCTAGTTGTCCCCTAGCCTCGGCCGAGAGGCAGTCAGCCCCAGAAACAAAGTCACCTAGCTAAGAAGCAACATGAATGAGCTCACACAAGAACAGAAAGACAACCCAGCTGAGCCCAGCCCAAATTGCTGATTAATCCACAGAACTGTGAACTACATGACTGACTACTGCGTGAAGCCACTAAGATTTGGAGTGGTTTGTAACACGGTGAAAGCTAACTGAGACACCCCTGTGGTCTTGGGAAGGTAGTGGAGTAGGGGAAGAGCCAAGAAGATGAGAGATGGAGGTTGGGAAATCATGTCATAATGAATTGTGCTCTGATAGAAACATGAAGCAAGATTAAAATTGACAAGAGAAGAACTGAGCACCCATAGCTGTCTGTTTTCTAAGCTTTTCCGTCCTCCATTTTCTAGTATCAGTACCCTGCCTTTCTCCCATACACATAATGAGCTGTATGTTGCTCAATCAGTCTGACTCTTCATGTGAGCTCTGGGTGAGGTTTATCTTAGAGCTACAAAAGCACAAAACAAAACAAAAAAGAAAACGCTGCTGTCTCTGCTGTCTTAAGCAGGCTTTTTCTCTGGATGGCTTTCTGAGGTCTGTGGTCAAGTTATAGCTCTGCAAAAAGTTGGTGGCTCACTGACCTAGACAGTGGTAGGAGCTTTTAATTGTTCATCAATGTTTATTTGGGGAATTTGAGGGTTTTTTTTCTTAGTGTTCCTTCAGAAACGCAGTCAACGCCACGCAAATCCTTCTGAGGCAATTCATGGCTCTTCTAAATAAGTTTTCTCTTATCCCATTTTTCTGCTCAGCATGTTTTTCAAAACTTTGTTGAGGTACTTCTGGAAGCTTAAATTTGTTTCCTTTTGCTAAGTAGGAGCTTTAATTGGAGACAGCTCTGTTGTGAGGTGTCTTCCTACCGCCCCATCAGCCCAGGGCTCTGAAGGCTCCTCCCAAGATAAGCCTTTCATATTATCATTAATGAGTATTAGAGTATAAACGATATATCACTTCTCACTCCAATTTGGAGAAATATTTGTGATTACCAACTAGAATCATAGCTTGTTCTCTTCACTGATGAATAGTTCCTCTGTCCTCACTATGTGTCAAGATAAAGTCCTCAGCTTTGAGGATGTCATAGTCTGCGTTAGAGTAGGGGCTCAGAGACCACTTAGCCAGTGGAGACCCAGGAACTAGAACTCAGGGATCTCGTTTTCCAGTTTTATGATTCTCCCATCAAGTCGTGGGGTTATGCTGTGAGTTACAGAAGAGACAAAGATAAATAGGATGTGTCCTTGCACTTCTGCCACCTGACAACCTGACTAAAGATATTTAAGCAACTTTACTTTGATGAACTAAATTAGCAGCACTAATTTCTTTAGTAACAGGGAGGGTATTTTGGGGAGGCATATGTCAAGTTAAAATGAAAAAGATTATGGATTTGGAATGATCCTAAATATTTCTTTGAATAAAAAAAAAAAGATCTGACTTCCAGTTACAAATGTCCAGATCTCTCTCCAAGGGCTTGATACTCTTATTGTCCATCTGTTTCTCCGTCTCTCTGTACACACAGACATAAACACAGATGCACTTGAGCTACTGCTAAAGGTCACATACAAAAAGTTTGCAGTGAGAAAAGAAAAAGGTAGGTAAAATACATGCATTTTGTTTTTTAGCTTACTATTTTAAAGGCTCGTTCTTTAAGGGAAGGCCATTGCTCTGCTTATAATCCAAGAATCTGAGAGTTTTGTATTTTACACAAGATCTATGTTCAACAAATCCTCTTTGTTTTCTGTTCAAGGCAGAGATTTTATTGACAGTAACACTGAAGTCATACAGGACTAATAGAAAAATCAGTCTTTAACTTGCAAGTTGTTCATTTCTTGTTACCAATATTAATTGGCATTTGGTCTTCATATATGAAAACTTGGCACTTTGTATTTTCACAGTCAAATAATTAAGTTAAAATATGATAACTTTTCTGAGAGAAAATAAGTGAGTTTTCCTTTCTCATACTCACAGATGAAGTACAGTAACAGAGACAGGAAGCTGTAGGTCTAATTTTTCTCACAAACTGACGAAGGCTCAAGTGAGATAATACCTGATTTATAGCTTAAGACCTAAAGTTTACATAGGAAAAAATATCTTGGGTTTTTTCTCTTCTTTAAAATGTGGACAAGACAATGAAATGTGTTAGTATGTAAAATGCTTAAAACAACGTCCAACAGATATTAAGTGTTCAATAAATGTTAGTTATTACGAGAAAGTATTTTCAAAAGTACATATCTGTATACAAATAAAAGATACTATGGAAAACTGCTCTTGAGAAAATCTTATAGATTTCATAATACTTTATATCATACATCTTTCAATGATTTTGTAATGTGGAACAACATTCAGACCAGGTTTGAAAAAGACATACCTAATTTCTTATTTGGTTTCTAAGGACCAACGTGTTTCTGATCATCGAATTAGAAATTGTACAAGAAATACAGTGGAAACAAACAGTTGATGATACCATGGGTGACGTTACTGTCTCAAAAGCACAGGAGAGGAAAACTACAACAATTGAAACTTGGTTTGCTGAGACTCCTCTTGCTTTCTTTTTGTCACCCACTGTGTCCCCCTTGTGTTAACCAAAGATCAAGTGTAGAGATTAAGGGAAGCAGTTTCTTTGACCCATCTTCAAGTTTGGAACCATAAAGGGAAAAACTCCAAGCCAGAGAAATTTCAATTACATTTGTTTTCAAGTGCATATTTATTTCCTATGTGCCATAAAGCAGAATTATTAGATTAAAAAATTTTTCAGAAGGTTGAGGCAGAATAGTATTTTGTGGTGTGTGTGTGTGTGCGTTTATTGATGGAGTGGGTAGGTGACAGAGTATGGGAAAGGATAGAACTAATGGATTTTAGACAACACACCAACAGGACTTCATTCCTAGGGCTGATGGACATCTGATAGATTGGTAAATATCATTGTGCTGAAACATTTTCAACCAAGGCATTTGTGGAAAAGGAAATGCAATAATTCCGTCAAACAAAAGAAATTTCTATTTCATATCTGGGAGCTTCTAATTAACTTAAGGCAATCAAAGGGATTTCTTGGTGTGTTTAGATAACTGCAATCTGACCTAGATGTTTAGCATAACTTTGATTTGCAGCAGTGGAAAGCAAACTTGGTGGAAAGCTAAATTGGTATAAAATTCTCCTTTACCGTCATCGCTGTCGATCACGTTATCCCATCAAAGGCCAGGTTCTTCTCTTGGTTGTTTCTTGGGTGCTCCCAGTCTCCTCCTTCTGGTTTCTTTCCTTTAGAGGACATCTCTTTGGATGTTAATGTAGCCAGCAAAGGCACAGTGAGAGGGAGCTGGAAAGAGAAGAGGAAGAGAAAAACAGTGAGCCAGGCAGTTTCTAGAGCCTTGGGAAAAGCTTTGGGAGCAGCCTTGGCACACTCTTAAGAGTTGAACAAGCATTGTGACCATATCTGTACCACTGAGATCCGCACTGCCCTTAACCTCTATTGTCTCCTCAGACACAGTGAGCTCTGCATAGATGTTTATTGATAGATTAAGCAAGGAGACATGATTGCCTAAGCCCGTAGTGTGAATAAAAATGAAACTTTCTGGGGATTTCTGCAACGCAGGGCAAGTTGAACTTGCAAGACCTCAAGGAGCCATATCACCCTAAGATTTTTTTTTTTTTTTGCTTTAGGTGGTCTTTATCTTATTTTTATTTTAAAAAATTTTTACTGGAGTATAGTTGACTTACAATGTTGTGTTAGTTTCAGGTGTACAGCAAAGTGAATCAGGTATACATATACATATATATATCCATTCTTTTTCAGATTTTTTTCATTCAGATTTTATGAGTCTTTCGATTGCAGGCATCCAGCAACACTCCCTGAACTCCTCTTCCCGTGTTGGGGGTCAGAAAGTGACTTCTGGTCTTATGGCCATGGTACCTTGGCAAGCCTCTCTGCTTCCTTGATATAAAAAGAGGAGCTTCCCTTAGGTTAGCACTCTTCCAGCTCTCGCGTTCTGTGTGATTCTGTGAACTATGAGTTCCACCACCCTTGCCTGATGGCGGGAGGGTCATGGGAACAGAAGGAGCCTCTTTTCTGGAACTCCGGGGCATTCATTCTAGCTTGGATTGGACAATGAGTACTAACCATATAAGGAGCAGCTTCTCTCTTTGCTAAATGCACCTTGGTCCCTATCTCTTGGGACAACCTCATGAATCTCTTCCCAATTATTTTAGAGCTTTGAGTGTCCCTGAATATATGTTACCGAGCTCTTGTCCTTATGTTTTTATATGTGGTATTATGTGCTTTTGAGAATTACAAATAGGGGAAACATGTGCAGTGGATGGACAGGAAATGGTTTCCTTAGCAACGACTGCAGTAAGAAAAATATATCAAAGGATGTGGGTTTTCCCCTACTTTGATTACCCCCAAATCTAGTCCCTAGCCTATACTTAATCTTCTCTTTTTTTTATTGTAAGATAAAACATAGAATCATGCAGTGCTATGAGGATCTATTATAATTTGGGGGTAAACCAAGATTCTACACATGCACATAGGACAGGGAGGGCGTCACTGTTATTTGGGGTGCTATATTTAAAGCACATGTGTATACCTATTCAGAAATCTAAGTGACCTGTAAAAGTTGTTTTCCTTTGCTTTTCCTGGATTTCCATGCTTTTTATGCCTATTTCTTCTCAATGCCATTTCGAAATACAAACACCCATAATCATAGAAACCATCATGGGTAAACGTTGAGGGAAATCAGATGTTTACTTAAAGTTATCGGGACAAGGAGAGGATATGTCTTATACTCATTTTTTTTTTTTTTTTTTTTTTTTGCGGTACGAGGGCCTCTCACTGCTGTGGCCTCTCCCATTGCAGAGCACAGGCTCCGGACGCGCAGGCTCAGCGGCCATGGCTCACGGGCGCAGCCGCTCCGTGGCATGTGGGATCTTCCCGGACCGGGGCACGAACCCGCGTCCCCTGAATCGGCAGGCAGAATCTCAACCACTGCGCCACCAGGGAAGCCCCTTATTCTCACTTTTTACAGTAATATTTAGGCCCTAGGCTGCGTTACCCTTTTCTATCTTTTTTCAGATAAGGCCTCTGCAATATGATTCAATCATTGGCAGCCTCTTGAAGTTGCTTCTATTTTAGTTTTTTACTTTTCCGCGATGGAGTGGAGACTTACTTCAACTTGCCAGAATTAGTCTACTAAGTCTCAGTAAACACCCATAAACATAACTCCCTGGTACGACTTGGCATTGGCTAAGCTTGGAACCTTCTTAAAATTAATTAAGAAACCAGAAGAGTTCACAAGAACATCCTGGTTGAAGTTTGATTCTGGAGAAGATTTGAGGATCGTCCCTCCTGTCTATTTGCTTCAGGGATGGGAGCACGGTAATCACAGAAGGGGATATTTCTGGTCTATTCTAGGCAGTTGGTCCACCAATTAGTATTGATCATTTTCTTGATTTCTCCCTTCTGATCTGCACAAGAGACAAAAGTCATCTGATAATTTTAGCATCATTTAATCAGCCATTATTTTCTCTTCAGATGTTACTGCTAATGAACCACCCCCATGACCTCCTTGCCTTTTTTTAATTTTTTTTTTTTTACTTTTTCTTTTCTTTTTTTTGGAACATCTTTATTGGGGTATAATCGCTTGACAATGGTGTGTTAGTTTCTGCTTTATAACAAAGTGAATCAGTTATACATATACATATGTTCCCATATCTCTTCCCTCTTGAGTCTCCCTCCCTCCCACCCTCCCTATCCCACCCCTCCAGGCAGTCACAAAGCACCGAGCCGATATCCCTGTGCCATGCGGCTGCTTCCCACTAGCTATCTACCTTATGTTTGTTAGTGTATATATGTCCATGCCTCTCTCTCGCCCTGTCACAGCTCACCCTTCCCCCTCCCCATATCCTCAAGTCCGTTCTCCAGTAGGTCTGTGTCTTTATTCCTGTCTTACCCCTAGGTTCTTCATGAAATTTTTTTTCTTAAATTCCATATATATGTGTTAGCATATGGTATTAGTCTTTCTCTTTCTGACTTACTTAACTCTGTATGACAGACTCTAGATCTATCCACCTCATTACAAATAACTCAATTTCGTTTCTTTTTATGGCTGAGTAATATTCCATTGTATATATGTGCCACATCTTCTTTATCCATTCATCCGATGATGGGCACTTAGGTTGTTTCCATCTCCGGGCTATTGTAAATAGAGCTGCAATGAACATTTTGGTACAAGACTCTTTTTGAATTTTGGTTTTCTCAGGGTATATGCCCAGTAGTGGGATTGCTGGGTCATATGGTAGTTCTATTTGTGGTTTTTTAAGGAACCTCCATACTGTTCTCCATAGTGGCTGTACCAATTCACATTCCCACCAGCAGTGCAAGAGTGTTCCCTTTTCTCCACACCCTCTCAGCATTTATTGTTTCTAGAGTTTTTGATGATGGCCATTCTGACTGGTGTGAGATGATATCTCATTGTAGTTTTGATTTGCATTTCTCTAACGATTAATGATGTTGAGCATTCTTTCATGTGTTTGTTGGCAGTCTGTATATCTTCTTTGGAGAAATGTCTATTTAGGTCTTCTGCCCATTTTTGGATTGGGTTGTTTGTTTTTTTGTTATTGAGCTGCATGAGCTGCTTGTAAAATTTGGAAATTAATCCTTTGTCAGTTGCTTCATTTGCAAATATTTTCTCCCATTCTGAGGGTTGTCTTTTGGTCTTGTTTATGGTTTCCTTTGCTGTGCAAAAGCTTTGCAGTGTCATTAGGTCCCATTTGTTTATTTTTGTTTTTATTTCCATTTCTCTAGGAGGTGGGTCAAAAAGGATCTTGCTGTGATATATGTCATAGAGTGTTCTGCCTATGTTTTCCTCTAAGAGTTTGATGGTTTCTGGCCTTACACTTAGGTCTTTAATCCATTTTGAGCTTATTGTTGTGTATGGTGTTAGGGAGTGATCTAATCTCATACTTTGACATGTATCTGTCCAGTTTTCCAGCACCACTTATTGAAGAGGCTGTCCTTTCTCCACTGTACATTCCTGCCTCCTTTATCAAAGATAAGGTGACCATATGTGCATGGGTTTATCTCTGGGCTTTCTATCCTGTTCCATTATCTATATTTCTGTTTTTGTGCCAGTACAATACTGTCTTGATTACTGTAGCTTTGTAGTATAGTCTGAAGTCAGGGAGCCTGATTCCTCCAGCTCCTTTTTTCGTTCTCAAGATTGCTTTGGCTATTCGGGGTCTTTTGTGTTTCCATACAAATTGTGAAATTTTTTGTTCTAGTTCTGTGAAAAATGCCAGTGGTAGTTTGATAGGGATTGCATTGAATCTATAAATTGCTTTGGGTAGTAGAGTCATCTTCACAATGTTGATTCTTCCAGTCCAAGAACATGGTATATCTCTCCATCTACTTGTAGCATCTTTAATTTCTTTCATCAGTGTCTTATAATGTTCTGCATACAGGTCTTTTGTCTCCTTAGGTAGGTTTATTCCTAGATATTTTATTCTTTTTGTTGCAAAGGTAAATGGGAGTGTTTTCTTGATTTCACTTTCAGATTTTTCATCATTAGTGTATAGGAATGCCAGAGATTTCTGTGCATTAATTTTGTATCCTGCTACTTTACCAAATTCATTGATTAGCTCTAGTAGTTTTCTGGTAGCATCTTTAGGATTCTCTATGTATAGTATCATGTCATCTGCAAACAGTGACAGCTTTACTTCTTCTTTTCTGATTTGGATTCCTTTTATTTCCTTTTCTTCTCTGATTGCTGTGGCTAAAACTTCCAAAACTATGTTGAATAAGAGTGGGGAGAGTGGGCAACCTTGTCTTATTCCTGATCTTAGTGGAAATGCTTTCAGTTTTTCACCACTGAGGATGATGTTGGCTGTGGGCTTGTCATATATGGCCTTTATTATGTTGAGGAAAGTTCCCTCTATGCCTACTTTCTGCAGTTTTTATCATAAATAGGTGTTGAATTTTGTCAAAAGCTTTCTCTGCATCTATTGAGATGGTCATATGGTTCTTCTCCTTCAATTTGTTAATATGGTTTATCACATTGATAGATTTGCGTATATTGAAGAATCCTTGCATTCCTGGGATAAACTCCTCTTGATCATGATATATGATCCGTTTAATGTGCTGTTGGATTTTGTTTGTTAGTATTTTGTTGAGGATTTTTGCATCTCTGTTCATCAGTGACATTGGCCTGTAGTTTTCTTTCTTTGTGACATCCTTGTCTGGTTTTGGTATCAAGGTGATGGTGGCCTCGTAGAAGGAATTTGGGAGTGTTCCTCCCTCTGCTATATTTTGGAAGAGTTTGAGAAGGATAGGTGTTAGCTCTTCTCTAAATGTTTGATAGAATTCGCCTGTGAAGCCATCTGGTCCTGGGCTGTTGTTTGTTGGAAGATTTTTAATCACAGTTTCAATTTCAGTGCGTGTGATTGGTCTGTTCATATTTTCTATTTTTTCCTGATTCAGTCTTGGCATGTTGTGCATTTCTAAGAATTTGTCCATTTCTTCCAGGTTGTCCACTTTATTGGCATAGAGTTGTTTGTAGTAATCTCTCATGATCTTTTTTATTTCTGCAGTGTCAGTTGTTACTTCTTTTTCATTTCTAATTCTATTGATTTGAGTCTTCTCCCTTTTTTTCTTGATGAGTCTGGCTAATGGTTTGTTAATTTTATTTATCTTCTCAAAGAACCAGCTTTTAGTTTTATTGATCTTTGCTATTGTTTCCTTCATTTCTTTTTCATTTATTTCTGATCTGATTTTTATGATTTCTTTCCTTCTGCTAACTTTGGGTTTTTTTGGCTTTTTTTTCTCTAATTGCTTTAGGTGCAAGGTTAGGTTGTTTATTCGAGATGTTTCCTGCTTCTTAAGGTGGGCTTGTATTGCTATAAACTTCCCCCTTAGAACTGCTTTTTCTGCATCCCATAAGTTTTGGGTCACCGTGTCTCCACTGTCATTTGTTTCTAGGTATTTTTTAATTTCCTCTTTGATTTCTTCAGTGAACACTTCGTTATTAAGTAATGTATTGTTTAGCCTCCATGTGTTTGTATTTTTTACAGATCTTTTCCTGTAATTGATATCTAGTCTCATAGTGTTGTGGTTGGAAAAGATACTTGATACGATTTCAATTTTCTTAAATTTACCAAGGCTTGATTTGTGACCCAAGATATGATCTATCCTGGAGAATGTTCCATGAGCACTTGAGAAAAATGTGTATTCTGTTGTTTTTGGATGGAGTGTCCTATAAATATCAATTAAGTCCATCTTGTTTAATGTATCATTTAAAGCTTGTGTTTCCTTATTTATTTGCATTTTGGATGATCTGTCCATGGGTGAAAGTGGGGTGTTAAAGTCCCCTACTATGAATGTGTTACTGTAGATTTCCCCTTTTATGGCTGTTAGTATTTGCCTTATGTATTGAGGTGCTCCTATGTTGGGTGCATAAATATTTACAATTATTATATCTTCTTCTTGGATTGATCCCTTGATCATTATGTAGTGTCCTTCTTTGTCTCTTCTAATAGTCTTTATTTTAAAGTCTATTTTGTCTGATATGAGAATTGCTTTTCCAGCTTTCTTTTGGTTTCCATTTGCATGAAATATCTTTTTCCATCCCCTTACTTTCAGTCTGTATGTGTCCCTAGGTCTGAAGTGGGTCTCTTGTAGACAGCAAATATATGGGTCTTGTTTTTGTATCCATTCAGGCAATCTGTGTCTTTTGGTGGGAGCATTTAGTCCATTTACATTTAAGGTAATTATCGATATGTATGTTCCTATTCCCATTTTCTTAATTGTTTTCGGTTTGTTATTGTAGGTCTTTTCTTTCTCTTGTGCTTCTTGCCTAGAGAAGTTCCTTTAGCAGTTGTTGTAAAGATGGTTTGGTGGTGCTGAACTCTCTCAGCTTTTGCTTGTCTGTAAAGGTTTTAATTTCTTCATCAAATCTGAATGAGTTCCTTGCTGGGTAGAGTAATCTTGGTTGCAGGTTTTTCTCCTTCATCACTTTAAATATGTCCTGACAGTCGCTTCTGGCTTGTAGAGTTTCTGCTGAAAGATCAGCTGTTAACCTTATGGGGATTCCCTTGTGTGTTATTTTTCCCTTGCTGCTTTTAATATGTTTTCTTTATATTTAATTTTTGATAGTTTGATTAATATGTGTCTTGGCATATTTATCCTTGGATTTATCCTGTATGGGACTCTCTGTGATTCCTGGACTTGATTAACTATTTTCTTTCCCATATTAGGGAAGTTTTCAACTATAATCTCTTCAAATACCTTCTCAGTCCCTTTCTTTTTCTCTTCTTCTTCTGGAACCCCTATAATTCAAATGTTGCTGCGTTTAATGTTGTCCCAAAGGTCTCTGAGACTGTCCTCAGTTCTTTTCATTCTTTATTCTGCTCTGCAGTAGTTATCTCCACTATTTTATCTTCCAGGTCACTTATCCGTTCTTCTGCCTCAGTTATTCTGCTATTGATCCCATCTAGAGTATTTTTAATTCCATTTATTGTATTGTTCATCATTGTTTGTTTCATCTTTAGTTCTTCTAGGTCCTTGTTAAATATTTCTTGCATTTTGTCCATTCTATTTCCAAGATATTGGATCATCTTTACTATCATTATTCTGAATTCTTTTTCAGGTAGACTGCCGATTTCCTCTTCATTTGTTAGGTCTGGCGGGATTTTATCTTGCTCCTTCATCTGCTGTGTGTTTTTCTGTCTTCTCATTTTGCTTATCTTACTGTGTTTGGGGTCTCCTTTTTGCAGGCTGCAGGTTTGTAGTTCCCATTGTTTTTGGTGTCTGTCCCCAGTGGCTAAGGTTGGTTCAGTGGGTTGTGTAGGCTTCCTGGTGGAGGGGCCTAGTGCCTGTGTTCTGGTGGATGAGGCTGAATCTTGTCTTTCTGGTGGGCAGGTCCACGTCTGGTGGTGTGTTTTGGGGTGTCTGTGGACTTATTATGATTTTAGGCAGCCTCTCTTCTAATGCGTGGGGTTGTGTGCTAATGGGTGTTGTCTTGCTAGTTGTTTGGCATAGGATGTCCAGCACTGTAGCTTGCTGGTCGTTGAGTAAAGTTAGGTGCTGGTGTTGAGATGGAGATCTCTGGGTGATTTTCGCCATTTGATATTATGTGCTGCTGGGAGGTCTCTTGTGGACCAGTGT
This sequence comes from Phocoena sinus, assembly GCF_008692025.1. Classification (NCBI taxonomy): domain Eukaryota; kingdom Metazoa; phylum Chordata; class Mammalia; order Artiodactyla; family Phocoenidae; genus Phocoena; species Phocoena sinus. The sequence continues at coordinate 69,076,497 of NC_045774.1, read as the reverse complement.
CCTGAACTTGGGTCTCCCACCTCAGAGGCACAGCACTGACTCCTGGCTAAAGCACCAACAGTCTTTCATCCACACGGCTCAGAATGAAAGGGAGAAAACGTAGAAAGAAAGAATTAGTAGAAGTAGAAAGAAAGAAAGAAAGAAAGAAAGGATGGAGGGAGGGAGGAAGGAAGGAAGGAGGGAACGAAGGAAAAAAAGAAAGAAGATAAAGTAAAATAAAATAAAGATAAAATATAATAAAGTTATTAAAATAAAAACAATTATTATGAAATAATTAAAACAAAACAAAACAAAAAAAAGGACGGATAGAACCCTAGGAAAAATGGTGGAAGCAAAGCTATACAGCATAAATCTTGCTCTCAAAGAGCAAGTCATTTGGGATGATTTGTTGTCTATTCATGTATTCCACAGACATCACGTTGATTGTGGAGCTTTAATCCGCTGCTTCTGAGGCTACTGGGAGAGATTTCCCTTTCTCTTCTTTGTTCTCACAGCTCCCAGGGGCTCAGCTTTGGATTTGGCCCCGCCTCTGCGTGTAGGTCGCCGGAGGGCGTCTGTTCTTCGCTCAGACAGGACGGGGTTAAAGGAGCCGCTGATTCAAAGGCTCTGGCTCACTCAGGCCGGGGCGGGGGGGCGGGAGGGGCACGGAGTGCAGGGCGAGCCTGCGGCGGCAGAGGTCGGCGTGACGTTGCACCAGCCTGAGGCGCGCCTTGCGTTCTCCCAGGGAAGCTGTCCCCGGATCCCAGGACCCCGGCAGTGGCGGGCTGCACAGGCTCCCCGGAAGCGGGGCGTGGACAGTAACCTGTGCTCGCACACAGGCTTCCTGGTGGCGGCAGTAGCAGCCTTAGCGTCTCATGACCGTCTCTGGGGTCCCCGGCCCTAGCCGCGGCTCGCGCCCGTCTCTGGAGCTCCTTTAAGCAGCGCTCTTAATCCCCTCTCCTCGCGCACCAGGAAACAAAGTGGGAAGCAAAAGTCTCTTGCCTCTTCGGCAGGACTCCCTCCCGGCTAGCCGCGGCGCACTAACCCCCTGCAGGCTGTGTTTACGCCGCCAACCCCAGTCCTCTCCCTGCCCTCCTACAGAAGCCCGAGCCTCAGCTCCCAGCCCCGCCCGCCCCGGCGGGGGAGCAGACAAGCCTTTCGGTCTGGTGAGTGCCGGTCGGCCCTGATCCTCTGTGCGGGAATATCTCCGCTTTGCCCCCCGCACCCCTGTTGTTGTGGTCTCCTCCGCGGCTCCGAAGCTTTCCCCCTCCACCACCCGCAGTCTCAGCCCGCGAAGGGGCTTCCTAGTGTGTGGAAAGCTTTCCTCCTTCACAGCCCCCTCCCACTGGTGCAGGTCCCGTCCCTATCCTTTTGTCTCTGTTTATTCTTTTTTCTTTTGCCCTACCCAGGTACATGGGGGGGGGGGTTTCTTGCCTTTTGGGAGGTCTGAGGTTGTCTGTCAGCGTTCAGTAGGTGTTCTGTAGGAGTTGTTCCACGTGTAGATGTATTTCTGGTGCATCTGTGGGGAGGAAGGTGATCTCCGCGTCTTACTCTTCCGCCATCTTCCCGGAAGCTCCCGACCTCCTTGCTTTTAGAAGAGGAAGCTTCCTGCTGCCATCCATCTCAGGCTTCTGTGCAGAAGGGAAACACACTCGACCTCAACTGACTACTTGAGGGTTTCTTTGGTCCCGGGAACTGAGATGTGTGATCCCCTTCCCCATTTCTAATCAGAATGTTCTGTTTTTTAAATAGCTGTGAAACAACGGATGGGTACAAGGTAGAAAAAGAGAAACAAGTTGAAACTTGAACAGTGACGTTTCTGAGATTCTGATGTGGCAGAGAAATGGATCTGGTGAACCATTAGCCCAATCCCAGGCAGAAACCATGTGAAGAGATGCTTTCAGCCATGGACTTTGGGCATAACCACAGCAGGGGTCCCTGGTCCGAGGAGGCTGGGGTGGTGGAGGATGGTGTTGCCTGGTGATAGGAGACCAGGGTTGGAAATAAGTGTGGTATCTAGACTGGCTTGAGCGTTCTGGCCAGTCCTTTTCACCTGAAAGTTTCCCCCACTTGACCATGGTTTACTGGTGTCTCTGAGAGCCTGTAAGATCTATGGATTAGCACAAACATTTCCAGAGAAGCCCAGTAATTTTCACATCATAGCATTAGTGCGGCATTACATGACATATACTGTAATGTGAGTTGAAAAAAGACCGGTCCCAAGAGTGTGAAAGAGAAGAATCAACTGGCTTTTGTTCCTTCAGTTATGACTTGTTTCTGCATTTTCAAAATGTTCCTATTCAAGCTCATAAAGGTATCAACAAATCAAGTTTTTTTTTTTTTTTTAAAGGGACTATATTGGCCACAATTCTTCTTTGATTCTGTCTCCCATTTGAGTTCTCCTGGGCATCCCCACAACGTAGCAAGAGATACGGTTATGCAGAAACTAACCCGTCAAAAGGCTTGTGGTGTGTGTTTTAAATAGCTATGAGAATTTTTAAGTTCCTTTTAGAAAATAAGCAGCTTCTGCCATCCACCTGTTCACTTTACAATTCCTTCCTTCTGTTTAATGTGTTACTCTCTTTCCTTGTTCCCCAACCCTTGGCATATAGTCTGACACGGAAATGCTTTCCATATTTATTCTTTCTGGTTCTGTTTCCTCTGAGATTGGAATTTCATTTCGGGCTATGCCTTAAGGAAAAAAGTCCATCCCTAGTTCCTTCTATTTGAAAATTTCAAATAGAAATAGAAATTTCATTTCAGGCTATGCCTTAAGGAAAAAAGTCCATCCCTAGTTTCTTCTATTCCTATTTATATCTTCTTTTGCCCCCAATGTACTTTTTCCCCTAGTTCTTCTTCCCTCTTCCTTGTGTCTCTTATAGTCTCTAGGTCAAATGGACTCTTACCGAGTTATTTTCTCCTTTATCCACCTTCCCTCTACTTCACTCATCTAATCTGTGGGGAAGATGAGTTATGTTGTGAAATGATACACAGCTCAATTTCTGACACCAAGAATTCCTTTCCCCTTTGAATCCAAAAGTCCAGAGCAAATATAGAGTATAAATTAACCATCTATCAACACAGACAACAGAGAAATTTCCCCCAAACACTGCACCAATTGTTAATTCGTTTCTATCTTGCATATTTGCACTGGGGAAGACATTTTTAGGCCCATGGTTGGCAGGTGAAAGAACAAGAGGGGCTTCTGTCCCCATCAGTCCCCTGAAAGGGCTCTTGTCAAGGTCTCCTGTGACCCTTGTGTTGCCAAGTTCAATGGTTACTTCTGTGCCCTCATCTTACCTGACCTCCCACCTGTGTTGCCTTACTCATCTTCTCTTCCTGTCCTCCACCCTCCTGACCACTTCAGCTCAATCTTCCTGGCTGACCCTCCCTTCTTTACTTCAAAGGTCCATGTCCCAGTGTCAGGCCCAGGCCTTCTCTGTTCTCTATCAAAACTCTCTCCTTGGGGATCTCATCTTTTTTTTTTCTTTTTTTGCGGTACGCGGGCCTCCCACCGTTGTGGCCTCTCCCGTTGCGGAGCACAGGCTCTGGACGCGCAGGCTCAGCGGCCATGGCTTACGGGCCCAGCCGCTCCGTGGCACGTGGGATCTTCCCGGACCGGGGCACGAACCTGTGTCCCCTGCATCGGCAGGCGGACTCTCAACCACTGCGCCACCAGGGAAGCCTGGGGATCTCATCTTTAAATGTCATTTGTATCCTGAAGACTTCTAAGTATAAATCACCAGTCCCAACCTCTCTCCAAAGCTCCAGACTTCTAACAAGAAGACATCTGGTTGTGCAGACATCTCTGAACATTTCTTCTTGATATTCCCAAGAGGTTACCTGACATCTCCTCTTGGTTATGCTTCTCGAATTGAACCATGACCAACCCAAACAGAACTCTATTCCCACTGCCTCTCACCTCCCCAAACTGCTTCTCTGTCATCCTTTCCAGTAAGTGGCATCACCATCCACCCAGTTGCTCAGTCAGAAGTCACACCCCACCCCGACCTATCACCCATCACCAATTAGCTCTACCTCCAGAATATATTGGAAATCCATTCACTTTTCACAGCTTCACCACCCTTGTCCACTCCAGTCTCTTTTATTGTGTGCATGGCTGTGATCATTTCCAAAGAGGTCCCTATTTCTATTCCTGTCCTCATTGTGGTATTTTCTCCATACAGCAGCCTGAATAATTTTAAAAAATGTTAATCAGGGGACTTCCCTGGTGGTCCAGTGGTTAAGACACCGAGCTCCCCATGCAGGGAGCCCAGGCTCGATCCCTGGTCAGGGAATTAGGTCCTGCACGCAACTAAGAGCCCGTATGCCGCAACTAAGACCTGGCGCAGCCAGAAAAAAAAAAAAATTAAAAAAAATGTAAGGTTGCATCATTCCCCTTCTTAATCACCCCTCGTGCTGTCCTGTATGCCTGCTCTACCCATAAAACACCCTCTTCTTCTTTGCCTTGTCTAGTACTTTACTTCCACTGTAGTCCTGACCTGCTGAAAAGGTTAAGTCTCTTTATGCTATCTGGTTCCTTTTTCATAAGTAAAATGAGGACAAGAATATTTACAGATCTGAAAATCCTTTAAAGTATTTATTAAGGTACAGGTAGAAAGCTTCCTAGGTAACTCTCTCTTTTTTTCGAAACATGGAGGGTGGAAACTTTAAGACTACTGGTGTGGTTTGCTCCTATTATCTGACCAAGGATACTGGACAGAGTCGAGAAAAGTAATGAACTTGGGGAGACACAGACGGAGAATAAAATGGGAAAGTAAAAGATGGTACAAGGGTTAGAAAGAGGTGGATGCTGAATAAAATTTATCCTTTATAATTTATATTATAGTAGAATTGTATAAATTGAGTTGCAGTAGAAAAAGGAGTAATAAAATGATATTAATTAGCATCATACTAATAATTATATGTCTCCCTGAATTTATATAATCTTTCTGCAAAGAGCTAAAAATGGTTTAAAAAGCTCTAATAATATTATATTATTGGGCAACGTGTCTATAATAGATACTAATTGTATGGTATTAAGCCAATCCACAGAGCTTTCTAAAGGTACAATAGACTAATAAAACCCCAGAAACCTAATTGCTACTCTAAGAATTTAGAATTAAAATTAGCTTAATGATAGGAAAAATTTTAATAGGGAAAAATTTCCACAGAACACTCGCTCAGATGTTGTTTTTCACTGTAAGGAAAATTAAAAAGATCAATATAAACAAAGTACTCAGACCTTGTTACACAAATATCACTGTTAAGTTCTTCTTTTTCTAAGCTATCTTACTGTGTGGTTTTCAGAGCCTTTTATAAGTCAGCCACTAGAGAGCAAACTTCTTCTTTCTATCAAGCTGTAGTTTTATTTTAAAAAGTACACACCACATATATTTTGGCACTCTTACTATAACATATTATCTCAGACTGTAAAATCTGATAATATAGCTTTTGGATGCCTGGGGCGGTGGGCGTGGAGGATGGAAGTGGGGAATTTTAAGACCTTTGTATTAAAAACATAAGAAAACACAAGATAAGGTGTTGTAACGTTGAACTACTTTCATGGAGTGAAAATGAAACCTTCTGCTAATGGAGCAGAAAGTCTTAAGTTTCATCCATGTAATAAAATATGATAGGCATTGTTTGGTCTGACAGGCATCCTGGGCCTTTCTTCCAGGTGGGGGGTCTCTAGGGAGCTCAAAGAAATGGTATTGTTTCCAGGTGAAATGTGGATAAATTACATTGTCAGTTACCTTTACAGCTTTTAGTTCCAGAGGGCTGAGCCAGGCAAAAGAAAGCTGCCAGTTGAGGAAACTTCTCATGTTTTGGACTAACTCCTACTATTGACATTACTTCCAAAGGTCAGTGTGGTCCCCAAAGATAAATATGCAGGAGGATCAATCCACTAAAAGGTGCCAGGGAACAGAAAAAGGAATCAAGGAACAGTGGGGAATTTACTGCACTGTAGAAACCCCAATTTACCAGGCCCCAGAAGGTATTTCTCAGCCGGCTTTTTGGCCACGACTGAGAAATAAAGTGAGTGAAACTTGCTTTCTCTTCCGTTTTCTGTAAACAGTTGACCTTGTCCACATGACCCTAGGAACTCATGGCTGAACAAAGTCTCTGGAATCAAATTTCATCTCTGTTGTATGGGCTTTGGGATTGTTGAGGATTTACAGTCTAGAATTCGGACTTTTGGGGTATTTTTACAAAATAATATTTAGTAACTATAGTTAGATTATAAAAGATATCCAAGAAGGGAGATTTCCAAACCTTCCAGGAAACACTGGGGTTTATAGGCTATTCCAGTTAGGTTATAAATATATTTTTAGATTGAACTGACTCATGTGAAATTGTCAATATTTGAACAATTTGGCCTATAAACCAGCAATTTCACAGGGTTTGACCTACTACTGTATACTACAAGGCCTTCTGTGGAGAGGCCTCCACCCCACTGCTCACCACTCAATCAGGGATCATTGCACAGCCACCACGCTCAGTGAAGTCCCAGCGTAGCTTAACAAAGACAAGCAGGGAACACTTCCCTTGCCAGGCACTGCCATGAGTGCCGTCAGACATTAAGAGCAAGCAGACCAGTCCTGTCTTTGCAGAGCTTATGTTCTAGTGTGAGATGCAGGCACCGATCGCTCACTCTAAGGAGAATGAGACTGTCTATGTTCTCTAGGGTTGAAGTACTGTGGGAATAGGAAAGGGGCTGAGATTTGGTCCTGACTGGGGGACTCCAGAAAAATTTCGTGGAGGAGGTGGCACTCCTGTTTGGGGGCCGATGCTTACCTGAAAGAGGCGGTTTGAACTGGAACTTGAACGATGCCTTAAGATTGTTCTTAGAATTTCTCTCAGATATTTGTGGCTGTCATTGTTATTATTACCAGGTGGTAAAGTCTCTGAGGGCAGCGGTCTCTCTGGAAAAACATGAAACCTGGCACAGTATAGAGGCTCTGTTTCACGCTCCGGAGCTGGTGCATTATAGTGGGTGAGAACATTTACCTGGGAGCCAGACTGCCTTTAGTGGCTGTGTGACCTCGAGCAATTTAATCAACTTCTCTGTGCCTCAGTGTCCTCACCTGTAAAATGTGGGTAAATAATAGCACCCATTTCTGGTTTCCTCTGGAACGCAGAAACCACTGGGCATTTCCACAGGTCTGTGGGCAACCTAATAAAACTTTTCATGGACACAACAAGGGACCCCCCAAGGAAAGAACTCCAGCGAGCTAGACTTGAGGAAGAGGGAGTCAGACTGGCAGGTTGACTCACTAAAGCCACAAAGAGTGAGGGGAGTCAGGCCAGGACATCTGTCTCATGAAATGTTTTCCTTTGGTGCAGTTCTGTGCACTGATTCTTGCGGGGTGTGTGTGTGTCTGTAAACTTTAGGTTTACAAGCAAATAAATGAAATCCCCAAAGAGCTATTTTTACCTAAATCTCTCTAAAACCCCAGGGCCTTGGTGGAATTTTTCATAGCCCTTAAGCAGTTGGTAAGGGCTGCGTAAGGGCTGCTATCAGGATGGGGGTAGGGTAGAGGGCAGCTTTCGTGGATTGACAGTTCCAGAGGCCACAGGCCAGCACTGTCACCTCTGAGGCCCCAGGGCCTCTGCTGGGTGGCAGATGCCTGGCAGATCCTTACCCAGTGGAAGCAGCAGCCTTGTCTGATACCACATGGGATTGTTCTTGGACATATTCAAGACAGCGCGTGGGAAGGCCTAGAAATTTGGTGGCCCAGGGTGGAAGGGAGGTGGGAGCTCCTTGAAAGAAGTGTCCAGAAATAGCAGGGTGAAAGGGCAGGGTGAAAGTCAGCTGAAGGAAGGTTATTACCCAATATTGCCCAGTTTGTATCTTTCAGGCCGCTGTGCTCTGGGACACATCAGTTACATGTGAATCCCTGCTTGCAGTTTAGCAATGTCAATTGTAACTGAAGGTCAGAAAAGATTTTTTTTTAAACATCTTTATTGGAGTATAATTGCTTTACAATGGTGTGTTAGTTTCTGCTTTATAATGAAGTGAATCAGCTATACATATATCCCCATATAGAAAAGTTTTTGAAAAGTTCTCCTTGTGCCTAAGAAAATAATATATCTTATTGTGGATAGTTCCAAAAATATAGAAAGCTACAAAGTTAGATTAAAATTTCCCTTAGCTTATCATGCAGTGATAACTACTTTTTTTCTTCCATTTTTAAAAGTTTTATTTTTTTAACATCTTTACTGTCGTATAATTGCTTTACAATGGTGTGTTACTTTCTGATTTATAACAAAGTGAATCAGTCATACATATACATATATCCCCATATCTCCTCCCACTTTCTTTTTCTTCTTATACTTTTCTTTTAATATCTTTATTGGAGTGTAATTGCTTTACAATGGTGTGTTAGTTTCTGCTTTATAACAAAGTGAATCAGCTATACATATACATATGTTCCTATATCTCTTCCCTCTTGCGTCTCCCATCCCTCTAGGTGGTCACAAAGCACCTAGCTGATCTCCCTGTGCTATGCGGCTGCTTCCCACTAGCTATCGGTTTTATATTTGGTAGTGTATATATATGTCCATGCCACTCTCTCACTTTGTCCCAGCTTACCCTTCCCCCTCCCTGTGTCCTCAAGTCCATTCTCTACGTCTGTGTCTTTATTCCTGTCCTGCTACTAGGATCTTCAGAACCTTTTCTTTTTTTTTTTTAGATTCCATATATATGTGTTAGCATACGGTATTTGTTTTTCTCTTTCTGACTTACTTCACTCTGTATGACAGACTCTAGGTCCATCCACCTCACTACAAATAACTCAATTTTGTTTCTTTTTATGGCTGAGTAATATTCCATTGTATATATGTGCCACATCTTCTTTATCCATTCATCTGTCAATAGACACTTAGGTTGCTTCCACGTCCTGGCTATTGTAAATAGAGCTGCAATGAACATTGTGGTACATGACTCGTTTTGAATTATGGTTTTCTCAGGGTATATGTCCAATAGTGGGATTGCTGGGTTGTATGGTAGTTCTATTTTTAGTTTTTTAAGGAACCTCCATACTGTTCTCCATAGTGGCTGTATCAATTTACATTCCCACCAACAGTGCAAGAGGGTTCCCTTTTCTCCACACCCTCTCCAGCATTTATTGTTTCTAGATTTTTTGATGATGACCATTCTGACTGGTGTGAGGTGATACCTCATTGTAGTTTTGATTTGCATTTCTCTAATGATTAGTGATGTTGAGCATCCTTTCATGTGTTTGTTGGAAATCGGTATAACTTCTTTGGAGAAATGTCTATTTAGGTCTTCTGCCCATTTTTGGATTGGGTTGTTTGTTTTTTTGATCTTGAGCTGCATGAACTGCTTGTAAATTTTGGAGATTAATCCTTTGTCAGTTGCTTCATTTGCAAATATTTTCTCCCATTCTGAGGGTTGTCTTTTGGTCTTGTTTATGGTTTCCTTTGCTGTGCAAAAGCTTTTAAGTTTCATTAGGTCCCATTTGTTTATTTTTGTTTTTATTTCCATTTCTCTAGGAGGTGGGTCAAAAAGGATCTTGCTGTGACATGTCGTAGAGTGTTCTTCCTATGTTTTCCTCTAAGAGTTTTATACTGTTTGGCCTTACATTTAGGTCTTTAATCCATTTTGAGTTTATTATTGTGTATAATAATACACAATATAGTGTGTTCTAATTTCATTCTTTCACATGTAGCTGTCCAGTTTTCCCAGCACCACTTATTGAAGAGGCTGTCTTTTCTCTATTTTATATTCTTGCCTCCTTTATCAAAAATTAGTTGACCATATGTGCATGGGTTTATTTCTGGGTTTTCTATCCTGTTCCATTGAGCTGTATTTCTGTTTTTGTGCCAGTACCATACTGTCTTGATTACTGTAGCTTTGTAGTATAGTCTGAAGTTTGGGAGCCTGATTTCTCCAGCTCTGTTTTTCTTTCTCAAGATTGCTTTGGCTATTCGGGGTCTTTTGTGTTTCCATACAAATTATGAAATTTTTAATTCTAGTTCTGTGAAAAATGCCATTGGTAGTTTGATAGGGATTGCATTGAATCTGTAGATTGCTTTGGGTAGTAGAGTCATTTTCATAATGTTGATTCTTGCAATCCAAGAACATGGTATATCTCTCCATCTGTTTGATCATCTTTAATTTCTTTGATCAGTGTGTTATAGTTTTCTGCATACAGGTCTTTTGTCTCCTTAGGTAGGTTTATTCCTAGGTATTTTATTCTTTTTGTTGCAATTGTAAATGGGAGTGTTTCCTTAATTTCCCTCTCAGATTTTTCATCAATAGTGTATAGGAATGCAAGAGACTTGTGTGCATAAATTTTGTATCCTGGTACTTTACAAATTCATTGATTAGCTCTAGTAGTTTTCTGGTAGCATTTTCAGGATTCTCTATGTATAGTATCATGTCATCAATGCAGTGATAACTACTTTTGATGTAAATGTATTTTGATGTATTTCCAGCCAGATTTTATCCTGGTGAAAGACATGCATATTTGGAATTTGCTAAATTTGGTAAATTTATTTAAATACTTATATATTGCTATAAAAATTTTACCAATGTTTATCCTCACTTTTTCAGTTAACATTATGTTTTGAATATTTTTCCACATTAACTGCTATTGAAAATATTATTTAATACATATTTCCTTATATAGGTGGCTATAAATTTTTAAAGTCATTTTAATTTTTATTAAAGCATAATATGCAAATATTACATGCAAATATTCTACAAAATGTAACATGGCTAAATGGCATAAAGAAAGAACAATCACTTCTCCAGTCACCTTTGGCCATTTATCCACACCTGCTTTGTCTCAAGAGGAACCACTTTCAATACTTAGATAGCAGCTTCTTTTGATATTTACCTCCATATTTACAACCAATATTAATATCCTATTATGTCTTTATTTACCAAATTTAATACTATAGTGAGAACTTTTGCCCTCTCTTTCTTCCTGATGTAAACATTTTAATTTTTAGCTAAATACAGATTCAGTGTTTTCATGATTAGTATGTGAATATTGTTCACTACTGACGTAAGTAAAGTGCTATGATTATTTTTTTCTTGTGTATTTTTTGTTTTTTCTTGGAGTTAATAAATGTCATATTCATTTGCTTAAATTTCTTTGACATGTGTAAGTCTTCCTACTTTCCAATAGCCCTGTTAAATGGCTTTCTATACAATTTTCCACATGATTAAACTTGTCATATAATTTATCAGTTCTATTTTATCCTGTAAAATTCCTTCTGAAGCCCTCTGACCTCCTGCTGCATTCTGGACTGCTTCTCCCTAAGCCAGCAGCCTCTAGATATTTTAAATGATGGACTGTTATAAATTTTTTAAAAAGCATATACCTCCAAGATTTTTATAATTTATTTCTTTATATCTGTTTTTCTGTAATAGTGTGTACATTATGAAACAAATAAAGAAGACATTTTAAAAGACAAACATTAAAATAAATAAAAAGAAGATATTATTTCCTTCTTGTGCCCCAAAGTTTGTCTTTTGCTCAGTGAGGGGTGAGACCTCTGCTCTAGGCTTACTCACAATAATTGTCCTGGGGCTTTCTTTTCCATCAATCTAGGAATTCCTTTCGGCTATTTCTTGTGTTGGACCTTGTTTCTTGGATTCCATACTTCGTCTTTCTGAGTTCTCTCTGATGTTTGGATGAAGCACATCTTCTGGTAGCTTCCTAAGAAAAGGTGCATGGGAGGTTAATTTCCTGAGTTTTTGCTTGTCTAAAAATGTCTTTATATAAAAGAGTGAAGATACAAGCTACAGACTAGGAAAAAATATTTGCAAAACACCTATCTGCTAAAGGTCTTGTGCCCAAAATATACAAAGAAACTCTCAAAACTCAGTTTTAGGACAGTAAGTAATCCAATTAAAAATGGGCAGAAGATCCAAACAGACACCACAGAAGATATACAGATGTCAAATAAATATGAAAAGCCACTCAACATCATATATCATTAGGGAATTGCAAATTAAAACAATAATGAGAAGCCACTACACACTGATTTGGCCAAAATCCAAAACATGACAAGACCAAATACTGTCAAGGCTGTGGAGCAGGAATTCTCATTCAGTGCTGGTGGGAATACAATATAGTATAGCTACTTTAGAAGACAGTTTGGTGGTTTCTCACAAAATTAAGCATAGTTTTAGTATACAATCCAGCAATCACTCTTGTTGGTATTTACCCAAATGAGTTGAAGATTTATGTCCACACAAAAATCTGCATAGGAATACTTATAGAAGCTTTATTCATAATTGCCCAAACTTGGAAACAACAAAGACAGACTTCAGTAGGCAAATGGACAAACAAACTGGGGAATATCCATACCATGACATATATTTAGCAATAAAAATGCCTATCAAATCATGAAAAGACATGGAGCTAACTTAAATGCTTACTGCTGAGTAAAAAACTAGTCTCGAAAGCCTACATACTGTATGATTCTAACTATACAACATTCTGGAAAAGGCAAAACTATGGAGGCAGTAAAAAAATCAGTGGTTGACAGGTTCAGATGGGAGAGAGGAAGGGATGGTAGGTGGGAGCATAGGAGATTTTTAGGGAAGAGAAACTACTCTACGTGATACTGTAATGGTGAATAGATAACAATATACATTTGTCAAAAATAGAAGTGTGCAACACAAAGAGTAAACCCTAATGTAAACGATGGGCTTTAGTTAATAATAATGTATCAATATTCATTCATCAATTATAACAAATGTACTGCACTAATATAAGATGTTACTAACGGGAAACTGCGTGGTTGGGGTTGGTGGGGAAAAAGAATATGTGGGAACTTTGTAATTTCTGTTCATTTTTTCTATAAACCTAAAACTGCTCTAAAAAATAAAGTCTATTAATTTAAAAAAGTCTTTATTCTCACATTTGATGAATGATTTGATTTGGATAGAGAATTTGAGCTTAAAAATTTTTTGAGGCACTGCTCCATTGCCTTCTACATTCAGTGTTGCTGTTAGAAATCTCATGCCATTTTATGTTATGATCTGTGGAATAATCTGCTCCCCCCCCACCCCATTCCATCCCCCCAGAACTTTTCAAAATCTTCTCTGTTTTTAGTGATCTGAAATTTCGTAATGATGCAGGTCTTTCCTCCATTAACTTCATTGGCTTTTGCTTTTTTTAAGTTATCTTTGTTGGGTATACAATCCTTGGTTTACATGTTCTTTTTTAAATATTTTATCTTATTTTATTTATTTATTTTTGGCTGTGTTGGGTCTTCATTGCTGCGTGTGGGCTTTTTCTAGTTGTGGTGAGTGGGGACTACTCTTCGTTGTGGTGTGTGGGCTTCTCATTGAGGTGGCTTCTCTTTTGTGGAGCATGGGCTCTAGGCATGTGGGCTTCAGTAATTGTGGCACGCGGGCTCAGTAGTTGTGGCTTGCGGACTCTAGAGGGCAGACTCAATAGTTGTGGCACACGGGCTTAGTTGCTCTCCAGCATGTGGGATCTTCCTGGACCAAGGCTCAAACCTGTGTCCCCTGCACTGGCAGGTGGATTCTTAACCACTGCACCACTAGGGAAGCCCTCATTGGCTTTTTAAAACATTTTTATTGAAGATAGTTGATTTACAATGTTGTGTTAATTTCTGCTGTACAGCAAAGTGATTCAGTTATACATATATTAATTATACATCCTTTTTCATATTCTTTTCCATTATGGTTTATTACAGGATACTGAACATAGATCCCTGTGCTATACAGTAGGACCTTGTTGTTTATCCATCCTATATATAATAGTTTGCAGCGGCTAATCGCAAACTTCCAGTCCTTCCCTCCCCCAACCCTCTCCCCATTGGCAACCACAAGCCTGTAATCTATGTCTGTGACTCTGTTTCTGTTTTGTAGATAAGTTCACCTGTGTCATATTTTAGATTACATATATAAGTGATGTCATATAGTTGTCTTTCTCTGTCTGACTTTCTTCACTTAGTATGATAATCTCTGGGTCCATCCATGTTGCTGCCAATGGCATTATTTCATTCTTTCATTGACTTTTTAATCTGGAAACTCATGCCTAGTAGTCTTAGAAACTTTTAAAATATTATTCCTTTGATAATTTCCTCCTGTTTTTTCTCTTCTCTCCTATTAATCTGGACCTCTGGATTGATTCTCTAATTTTCTTATCTTTTCTCTTTCAATACATATCTCTGGTTTTTGTTACTATTGAACTCCCTGTTGCTTCCTAGACCTTATTTTCCAATCTTCTAATTGGATTTGTCATTTATGCTATCATTTTCCCTTCTCTGAAGCAATTAATGTAGTACCTTTGAAATTTTCTTCTGCTTTCTGCATTGTCTCTGTGTTCCCCATACCCCACTGATTAATTTTGGTCTCTTGTGTTGGAGGCTTTCCTCAAATGTCTGGTATAGCTTGTCTGTCCATTTGTGGTTAAGAATAGGGCACTAAAAAGCTGATTGGAACTCTGTGTGCCTATGTGGGGCTGATCAACTGGTAGATGGTGCATGAGACAATTGGTGGGCATAGAGATTTTTAACTGAACTCCCAACATGTTAGTATGTATTGTCTCTTCAGGTTCATTTCCTCTAGAGAAGGGTAATACCATCTCCTGCCTTGAGGTATAATACATGAGCCTGATGAGTTGGCAGTGGGCAAGGCTGTAGTTTCAGCATCCAGAATGCAGATTTTCACTTGGTCCCTCTGTTTTCACCTTAGTACTGGATCTGTACTGTCCTCTCTGCCTAGTTATTCTTGTCTGGAGAATGTCTAGTTCAAGTTCCCCAAATACTGTAGGGTAAAGATACTTAAATTTTCTCATCGTTGGCCAGTGGGAGCCTCTTCAGCACTACTCCTGAGTCTTTTTGACACTCTGCTAGTCTTTGGTAACATTCTTGCTATCTGTTATGACAAGATGTTCCAACATCAACTTCTATCTTCTTGAGCTGGAATTAAACATTTTCTCCAAGGATTCTTGGTTCCTGTTAGTCAAAAATGGTATTTGGAGAGAAAGCCCTGGTGCTAGGATACTCATTGCTACTAAAATAATCATTGTGGTGGGCCTTTTCAATGGGCAGATCTACGAAATATTCATGTTTTTTAAGGTAAAATTAGGAACTCATAATGATATTTCCAATTCAAAATCAGGACAAGGTTTTACTTAATATATCTGATTTTACATCTATACTTTTTCTCTTCTACACTGAGAATCCTGGCTCTCAATGTCACTGGAAAGATAGAATCAGAATGTCATATAATTGCACGTTTGTTTTTTCCCCAATGTACACACAGAAGAGTGTCAGAATATAATACAAACATTACTACCAACAAAATGATTATTGAAAATAGCTTAAGATATTTTTTGTATTTCCTTTTGTTTTTATAGTCTTTTCTATTATTTATGAACAGTCACATTATTATGCTTCAAAGTCATTTGAATTGGTTGTTTTCTGTATGTCACCAACCGAAAACACATTTGGGTTCCTTTTTTTAACTTCAAAAAGTGCTGTTTTGAAAGTTAATTTTGTTTCATAATTTGTAAGATATTTACATGGTTCCAAAGTCAAATCCTACAAAGAAAGATATATTCAAAGAACTTTAGCCTTTATCCTGTTCTCTCAAACCTATTCCCTCTCTCTCTTTCATAAGTAACCACTTGTTTCTATTTTAGCATATATATGACTATATATTTAAATATATACATTTAAAATACATACATATTTAATATATGCATATATATGTATGAATCTATATATTTGTGTGTATATGGACACACACACACACACACACACACACACACATATACATACAGTTGGCAATCCATACCCACAGGGTCTGCCTCTGCAGAGTCAACCAACTGTGGAGTTAAAATATTTGAAAAAAATGAAAATTCTAGAAAGTTCCCAAAGCCAGACTTGAATTTGTACAACAGCCCAGACCCTTGCCATCCTGTGCTTGAATGATATGACAGTTTTCTTCTCCCTTGACTTCCCTGCCTCCAACCCATTCTGCGTTGGGTCTTCACTGCTGAACGCGGGCTTCCTCTAGTTGCAACGAGCCGGGGCTACTCTTCATTATGGTGTGCAGGCTTCTCATCACGGTGGCTTCTCTTGTTGCGGAGCACAGGCTCTAGGCGCGTGGGCTTCAGTAGTTGAGGCTCGAAGACTCAGTAATTGTGGCTCGTGGGCTCTAGAGCGCAGGCTCAGTAGTTGTGGTGCACAGGTTTAGTTGCTCTGTGGCATGTGGGATCTTCCACGACCAGGGATTGAAACCGTGTCCCCTGCATTGGCAGGAGGATTCTTAACCACTGCACCACTAGGGAAGTCCCCTTTGGTAGTTTCCTTATTTTTTTTTATTTAAATTTAAAAAATTTTATAATGGACTATAGTTGATTTACAACACTGTGTTAGTAATTATTAATAATGATATTTTACAAAATTCCAGCAAAGATGATTAGGTTTTTTTCTTTAATTGTTTAACATCTTTATTAGAGTATAATTGCTTTACCATGGTGTGTCATTTTCTGCTTTATAACAGAGTGAATCAGTTATACATATACATATGTCTCTATATCTCTTCCCTCCTGCATCTCCCTCCCTCCCACACTCCCTATCCCACCCCTCTAGGTGGTCAAAAGCACCGAGCTGATCTCCCTGTGCTATGCGGCTGCTTCCCACTAGCTATCTATTTTACGTTTGGTAGTGTATATATGTCCATGCCACTCTCACACTTTATCCCAGCTTACCCTTCCCCCTCCCCATATCCTCAAGTCCATTCTCTAGTAGGTCTGCATCTTTATTCCCATCTTGCCCCTAGGTTCTTCTGACCATTTTCTATTTTTTCTTTTTTTTTTAGATTCCATATATATGTGTTAGCATACGATATTTGTTTTTCTCTTTCTGACTTACTTCACTCTGTATGACAGTCTCTAGGTCCATCCACCTCACTACAAATAACTCAGTTTCATTCCTTTTTATGGCTAAGCAATATTCCATTGTATATATGTGCCACATCTTCTTTATCCATTCATCTGTTGATGGACAGTTAGGTTGCTTCCATGTCCTGGCTATTGTAAATAGAGCTGCAACGAACATTTTGGTACATGGCTCTTTTTGAATTATGGTTTTCTCAGGGTATATGCCCAGTAGTGGGATTGCTGGGTCATAGGGTAGTCCTATTTTTAGCTTTTGGAGGAACCTCCATATTGTTCTCCATAGTGGCTGTATCAATTTACATTCCCACCAACAGTGCAAGAGGGTTCCCTTTTCTCCACAACCTCTCCAGCATTTATTGTTTGTAAATTTTTTGATGATGGCCATTCTGACCGGTGTGAGATGATATCTCACTGTAGTTTTGATTTGCATTTCTCTAATGATGTTGAGCATTCTTTCATGTGTTTGTTGGAAATCGGTATAACTTCTTTGGAGAAATGTCTATTTAGGTCTTCTGCCCATTTTTGGATTGGGTTGTTTGTTTTTTTGATATTCAGCTGCATGAATTACTTGTATGTTTTGGAGATTAATCCTTTGCCAGTTTCTTCATTTGCAAATATTTTCTCCCATTCTGAGGGTTGTCTTTTCATCTTGTTTATGGTTTCCCTTGCTGTGCAAAATCTTTTAAGTTTCATTAGGTCCCATTTGTTTATATTTCCATTTCTCTAGGAGGTGGGTCAAAAAGGATCTTGCTGTGATTTATGTCATAGAGTGTTCTGCCTATGTTTTCCTCTAAGAGTTTGACGGTGTCTGCCCTTACATTTAGATCATTAATCCATTTTAAGTTTATTTTTGTGTATGGTGTTAGGGAGTGTTCTAATTTCATTCTTTTAAATGTAGCTGTCCAGTTTTCCCAGCACCACTTATTGAAGAGGCTGTCTTTTCTCCACTGTATATTCTTGCCTCCTTTATCAAAGATAAGGTGACCATATTTGTGTGGGTTTATCTCTGGGCTTTCTATCCTGTTTCAATGATCTATATTTCTGTTTCTGTGCCAGTACCATACTATCTTGATTACTGTAGCTTTGTAGTATAGTCTGAAGTCTGGGAGCCTGATTCCTCCAGCTCCGTTTTTCTTTCTCAAGATTGCTTTGGCTATTCGGGGTCTTTTGTGTTTCCATACAAATTGTGAAATTTTTTGTTCTAGTTCTGTGAAAAATACCAGTGGTACTTTGATAGGGATTGCATTGAATCTGTAGATTGCTTTGGGTAGTAGAGTCACTTTCACAATGTTGATTCTTCCAATCCACGAACATGGTATATCTCTCCATCTATTTGTATCGTCTTTAATTTCTTTCATCAGTGTCTTATAATTTTCTGCATACAGGTGTGTTGCCGCCTTAGGTAGGTTTATTCCTAGATATTTTATTCTTTTTGTTGCAATGGTATGGTAAATGGGAGTGTTTTCTTAATTTCACTTTCAGATTTTTCATCATTAGTGTATAGGAATGCCAGAGATTTCTGTGCATAAACTTTGTATCCTTCTACTTTACCAAATTCATTGATTGGCTCTAGTAGTTTTCTGGTAGCATCTTTAGGATTCTCTATGTATAGTATCATGTCATCTGCAAACAGTGACAGCTTTACTTCTTCTTTTCCAATTTGGCTTCCTTTTATTTCTTTTTCTTCTCTGATTCCTATATCTAAAACTTCCAAAACTATGTTGAATAATAGTGAGAGTGCACAACCTTGTCTTGTGCCTGATCTTAGCGGGAATGGTTTCAGTTTTTCACCATTGAGGACGATGTTGGCTGTGGGTTTGTCATATATGGCCTTTATTATGTTGAGGAAAGTTCCCTCTACGCCTACTTTCTGGAGGGTTTTTATCATAAACTGGTGTTGAATTTTGTCGAAAGCTTTCTCTGCATCTATTGAGATGATCATATGGTTTTCTCCTTCAATTTGTTAATATGGTGTATCACATTGATTGATTTGCGTATATTGAAGAATCCTTGCATTCCTGGGATAAACCCCACTTGATCATAATATATGATCCTTTTAATGTGCTGTTGGATTCTGTTTGCTAGTATTTTGTTGAGGATTTTTGCATCTATGTTCATCAGTGATATTGGCCTGTAGTTTTCTTTCTTTGTGACATCTTTGTCTGGGTTTGGTATCAGAGTGATGGTGGCCTTGTAGATCCTTGCTGGGTAGAGTAATCTTGGTTGTAAGTTTTTCTCTTTCATCACTTTAAATATGTCTGCCACTCCATTCTTTTTTTTGTGGTACGTGGGCCTCTCACTGTTGTGGCCTCTCCCATTGCAGAGCATAGGCTCCGGACGCACAGGCTCAGCGGCCATGGCTCATGGGCCCAGCCGCTCCGCAGCACGTGAGATCTTACCAGACTGGTGCACGAACCCGTGTCCCCTGCATCGGCAGGCGGACTCTCAACCACTGCGCCACCAGGGAAGCCCAGCCACTCCATTCTTGCTTGCAGAGTTTCTGCTGAAAGATCAGCTGTTAACCTTATGGGGATTCCCTTGTATGTTATTTGTTGTTTTTCCCTTGCTGCTTTTAATATTTTTTCTTTGTATTTAATTTTTTATAGTTTGATTAGTATGTGTCTTGGCATGTTTCTCCTTGGATTTATCCTGTATGAGACTCTCTGTGCTTCCTGGACTTGATTAACTATTTCCTTTCCCATATTAGGGAAGTTTTCAACTATAATCTCTTCAAATATTTTCTCAGTCCCTTTCTTTTTCTCTTTTTCTTCTGGGACCCCTATAATTCGAATGTTGATGCATTTAATGTTGTTCCAGAGGTCTCTGAGACTGTCCTCAGTTCTTTTCCTTCTTTTTTCTTTATTCTGCTCTGCAGTAGTTATTTCCACTATTTTATCTTCCAGGTCACTTATCCGTTCTTCTGCCTCAGTTATTCTGCTATTGATCCCATCTAGAGTATTTTTAATTTGATTTATTGTGTTGTTCATCATTGCTTCTTCCCTCTTTAGTTCTTCTAGGTCCTTGTTAAATGTTTCTTGCATTTTCTCTATTCTATTTCCAAGATTTTGGATCATCTTTACTATCATTATTCTGAATTCTTTTTCAGGTAGACTGCCTATTTCCTCTTCATTTGTTAGGTCTGGTGGGTATTTGCCTTGCTCCTTCGTCTGCTGTGTGTTTCTCTGTCTTCTCATTTTGCTTAACTTACTGTGTTTGGGGTCTCCTTTTTGCAGGCTGCATGTTCGTAGTTTCCATTGTTTTTGGTGTCTGTCCACAGTGGCTAAGGTTGGTTCAGTGGGTTGTGTAGGCTTCCTGGTGGAGGGGACTAGTGCCTGTGTTCTGGTGGATGAGGCTGGATCTTGTCTTTCTGGTGGGCAGGTCCACGTCTGGTGGTGTGTTTTGCCGTGTCTGTGGCCTTATTATGATTTTAGGCAGCCTCTCTGCTAATGGATGGGGTTGTATTCCTATCTTGCAATAGGGTGTCCTGCACTGTAGCTTGCTGGTCGTTGAGTGGAGCTGGGTGTTGGTGTTGAGATGGAGATCTCCGGGAGATTTTTGCCATTTGATGTTATGTGGAGCTGGGAGGTCTCTTGTGGACCAGTGTCCTGAACTTGGCTCTCCCACCTCAGAGGCACAGCCCTGATGCCTGGCTGGAGCACCAAGAGTCTTTCATCCACACGGCTCAGAATAAAAGGGAAAAAAAATAGAAAGAAAGAAAGAAAGGATAAAATAAGATAAAATAAAATAATTAAAATAAAAAGTAATTATTAAGAAAAAAATTTTAAAGGTATAAAAAAAACAAGGACGGACAGAACTCTAGGATAAATGGTGAAAGCAAAGCTGTACAGACAAAATCTCACACAGAAGCATACACATAAACACTCACAGAAAAGAGGAAAAGGGGAAAAAATAATCTATCTTGCTTCCAAAGTCCACCTCCTCAATTTGGGATGATTCGTTGTTTATTCAGGTATTCCACACATGCAGGTACATCAAGTTGATTGTGGAGCTTTAATCCGCTGCTTCTGAGGCTGTTGGGAGAGATTTCCCTTTCTCTTCTTTGTTCGCACAGCTTCGGGGTTCAGCTTTGGATTTGGCCCCGCCTCTGCGTGTAGGTCGCTGGAGGGCGTCTGTTCTTCGCTCAGACAAGACGGGGTTAAAGGAGCAGCTGATTCGGGGGCTCTGGCGCACTCAGGCCGCGGGGAGGGAGGGGCACGGAGTGCGGGGCGGGCCTTCAGCGGCAGAGGCCGACGTAACATTGCACCAGCCTGAGGCGCGCCGTGCGTTCTCCTGGGGAAGTTGTCCCTGGATCCCGGGACCCTGGCAGTGGCGGGCTGTACAGGCTCCCGGGAGGGGAGGTGTGGATAGTGACCTGTGCTCGCACAGAGGCTTCCTGGTGGCGGCAGCAGCAGCCTTAGCGTCTCATGCCCGTCTCTGGTGTCCACGTTTTAGCCGCAGCTCGCACCCTTCTCTGGAGCTCCTTTAAGCAGTGCTCTTAATCCCCTCTCCTCGCGCACCAGGAAGCAAAGAGGGAAGAAAAAGTCTCTTGCCTCTTCGGCAGCTCCAGACTCTTCCCCGGACTCCCTCCCGGCCAGCCATGGTGCACTAACCCCTTCAGGCTGTGTTCACGCTGCCAACTCCAGTCCTCTCCCTGTGATCCGACCGAAGCCCGAGCCTCAGCTCCCAGCTCCGCCCGCCCCGGCGGGTGAGCAGACAAGCCTCTCAGGTTGGTGAGTGCAGGTCGGCACCGATCCTCCGTGCGGGAATCTCTCCGCTTTGTCCGCCGCACCCCTGTGGCTGTGCCAGAGCTCCCTCCTCCGCCATCCATGGTCTCCGCCCACGAAGGGGCTTCTAGTGTGTGGAAACCCTTCCTCCTTCACAGCTCCCTCCCACTAGTGCAGGTCCCGTCCCTATTCTTTTGTCTCTGTTTATTCTTTTTTCTTTTTCCCTACCCAGGTACGTGGGGAGTTTCTTGCCTTTTGGGAGGTCTGAGGTCTTCTGCCAGCGTCCAGTAGGTGTTCTGTAGGAGTTGTTCCACATGTAGATGTATTTCTGATGTATCTGTGGGGAGGAAGGTGATCTCCGCGTCTTACTCTTCCGCCATCTTGAAGCTCCTCCCAGCCTTTGGTAGTTTCTTGAGGTACAAAAATAAAATCCATATTTCTTAACCTGTTCAATGACCCCTCCCTGCCACTCCAGTTTTATCACCACCCTTCTGACTCATCTATGAAAACTTTTGGTTTCAATTACTGTGCTGCAATCACAGATTTCACGTTTCCACCTCCATGTAAGCAATTTTATGTCCCTGAAATGCCCTTCTTTTCTTTTTTGTGCATGTAAATTACATAGATTTTCAAGACTGTTTTTGGTTATCTTGTAGAAGCAGAACAGGATGGACCCATCATCCAATATTTGGTTCCCACCCGAAATACGGTTTGGATGTCAAGACTGATGATGTCATGCATGCACCGAGAGGTATGTAAAGGTTTATTACTCATACACTGGAACTTTCTATGGGGAGCAAGACTGGCTCTGCTTTTACTGTGATTAGGTAGTGGGGTTGGGATAGGACAAGGGATCCCGCGTGGGCCAGGGCTTGTGTGGTTTCAACTTACTGTCAGCACCAAAGGAGGGAGCAATCCAACTTTCTTATCAGCCTGCTCAGATGTGGGGCAGTGGGGATCTGGAAGTGATGGCGGTTGTAAGCTCTCAGCTGTCATACATCAAAGACAGAGTCAGACTCTATTACAAAGACCCAACCCACATCCCTCCACGCTCCCCAGTCCACAGTCATCACTCTTCTTCTGAATTCCTAGCATTCAGCATTGCTGCCTCATACTGCTATTTACATTTCCTGATATTTGACTTATGGAAATAAGTCTAGTTACTTTAGATTACCTCCCAAGGGTGAATCCCTCTTAATGAAAAAGAGTACAGAATAGGTACGAAGCCTTGGAAGGGGCTGCACTAGACAGGGGCCCTGAAGCTTAAGCTTCGTCAGCTGCATGGTAAATCTGCCTCTGCATTCCTCTTATGCATTAAAAATAAACATCCAAAAATATGACATACTGTACATTTCACTTGTTATTGGTTACAGTTCTATGAGTCTGTACATATACATAGATTCTTTTTTTATTCATGAAGTTCTTTATTCACAGTAAGAATTAGTGAATAAATAAATATTGAATTTCTCACATGTAACCAGGATGTACAATAAATCTCTCTGAATCATATTCTATTTTGCGTTTAATGTCTAGTATAAATTTTTAAATGAGAATCCAAAACGAAAGTTTTCTATGGTAAACTAAATGGAAGACTTTGTTCATGAGGGTGGTTGAATGTTGATAAGTCACTGTCATATCAATGTTTTTAATGGACTACTTTGATAATACTTCTGTAACTTTCTAAGATGAGACAGATCTTTCCCTCATCTATCGCACTGTTGACCCAAAACTTGGTCATGTTGGGGGATGCATAGATTCTTGTACCCCCTGTGACAGGCAGGATACAGAGCAAGGCCAACACCGCACGGAAGCCCTTGTGCTGCCCCTCCTTATTCAGACCCTCCCCCAGCCCCTCTTGTATATTTGGGTTTTGCCACTATGATGCCTTGCATCTGTAGGAGTTTGTTGTTGTTGATGATAATGGTGAGAAAAATGACATTCTGTTTTCCAGCAGGAATAGCTTATTAGTGATGAACAGGGGCATTAAGCATATTCTCTGATAAGGTTTACATAGGAAGCCTTCTATTCGACTAAGTAAGAATTCATGAATTTAAAAAAATGACGGTGTTTTGGTTTGAGATCCTCAGTGATGAAATTCAACTAGTTTTAGATCCCTCCCTTTGATTGACATTTGTCTCAATTGGTACAGCATAATGCCTTGAACATATACATGTTTAATAAATACTTGGTGATTTAAATTAGTGGGCTAGCTGGCAGAATCAGAGGTTACCAAGGCTAAACTCCAAGCAACATTCCTTTAAAAGTACACCTTTTCTTAGTGTATATTTGTGTGTGTAAATACATTTATGAGTTTACAGACAGATATATTTCCTCTTCTTTTAGAGTTCTAGAAACAAGATCAGGAATCATGGTACTACAGATAAGATCCTTTAAGGAGGGCTGCTTTCTCAAATCTAGAGAAAGCTAGGTCTTTTCAAATGAAGCAAGTTGAGAAGGGAGAAGAAAAAGTCTTTTGCTGAGATATCAACTGAAATACATAACTCCTTTGTAGCCTAAATGCCCCAGTATCCCAAATGCTTCCGTGTAGTACAGATCACATCAATTTTGCCCAAGCTCATCTGCAACTGATGAATACCTAATCTACTGTTTTGACAGAACCACTATTCCTGGACCCTAAATTGCCATTTAATCTGAAATCAAAAGTGGCTTTCCAAACCAGGAAGGAGGAAACAGAAGGCTCTTCTACCTTCCTTAATGCCTGATGATGAACTGTTTTCAGATATCACTGTGTACATGACCTTCAGCAGGAAATCATGGTGCCTGGGTTTGCTCACTGCAGAGCAAAGAAGGGTCGCACAACTGGGTGTCCCAGATAAAAGTCCAGTTAGTCTCAAAATAGCAGCTCACAGAGTAAAGAGAACAAATAGAAGGCAAAGGCTTTAGCTTGCGAGCATATCTTCTTTCCCTGTGATTAATTGTATTAACCAAAGACAGTTAATTCAGACCAAGAGGAAGGTCAGGAGTTGCGTTGCTTTCTGTCTCCCTGCCACTCCCTTCTGTCTTGCCATCAGAGTTTTGTCAACAACCAGGTAGTTTGTTTGTTTAGTGGGACTACAAACAGAAGCACTGCTGAGAATTTCAAAAAAAGCAGTCTTAGCAGCAGCTGGCAGCCAGCCAATGTAGAGTTCTCTGGAGAACCCAAGACATTTTTATGCCCATCTCTAGGCCTGGGGATTTGAAACAGCGTGATCATTCCCGGAAGAAGAGCACAGGTTTACAAAATGCCGTCTTGCGTAATAGTGCCCTATTACGTTTTTTTTTAAAAAATTATTTAATTAATTAATTTTATTTTTGGCTACATTGGGTCTTTGTTGCTGCGCCCGGCTTTCTCTAGTTGCAGCAAGTGGGGGCTACTCTTCGTTGCGGTGCGTGGGCTTCTCATTGCAGTGGCTTCTCTTGTTGTGGAGCACGGGCTCTAGGTGCACGGGCTTCAGTAGTTGTGGCATGCAGGCTCAGTAGTTGTGGCTCGCAGACTCTAGAGCACAGGCTCAGTAGTTGTGGCGCACGGGCTTTGTTGCTCCGCGGCATGTGGGATCTTCCCGGACCAGGGGTTGAACCCGTGTCCCCTGCGTTGGCAGGTGGATTCTTAACCACTGCGCCACCAGGGAAGACCCCCTACTACGTTTTTAAAAGCTGGCTAACAGTTGTTTTATTCACCTTTCTTTGAAAGATTTATCTGCATAGACCAGGCTTGGCTGTGGATTATTTCCTATTGTGTCTAAAATGATAAGACTAGTTATTTCTTGTGTTCAACCCTTGTGGGGAATTAGGTGGCCATCCCTTTGCTTCTTTGGTTTCACTTTGCTTAATTCCCAGGCATTTACTATCGTCCAAATTGTGTTTGATTAGCATAAGCTAGATTTCCCACAAGAGTTTTTCTAACACATTTCTTCTGCAATCCAGTCCCACTTGGACACAGTAAGCCTCTCTTGTTCATCCAGTATGTCATTCAAATAGATACCAAAGAGAGATGCATGCGATCCTTGGTGCTTGGCGATGACAAAGGAGTGAGTCTGCAGGATTAGGTTTAGAGACCAATGCAGGAAGAGTAAACATAATGACAGGAGAGGCAGCAGAGCCCTCCCGACTGCTGTCCTTAAAATCCATGAGGTCAGCCCTCTGTTTAGGGACAAAAACTGGTAACAAGGGAGTTGTGATTTTTTTTTTTTTTAAAGAACAAAGTGTAAAATTCGATTAAATAAAAGAAAACTTTATTGCGGCATTTAAGAGAATCTCTTGGTTATCCAAGGACAGAAAGTGCAGAGTGAAGGCAGTTCCCTTTCAAGAGCTGCATGGCCTTTGTGTCTTGTGGTGCCTCTTTGTGTGTTTTGTGACTTTTGCCTGAAAGCGGCAGATTTTTCTGAAACTGTGAGAATCCTTTGAGATGAAGGTTGAAGTTGGGACTACCAGCCCAGGCACCCTAGGAATTGCAGCCTCTGTTTGAAGCTTTTCAGACTACATGGCTAGCAGGAATCTGGACTGCAAGCCATGTGAGGACTGGCTTAAGGCTATGAACACTTAACCATCCACTCAGCACCAAGATCCAGAGAGATGTAATCCTTGCTGCCACTTTCTGTAGAATGGGGTTTATTTCTCACTCATCTATATGTGCACTGAAGGTGTGGCCCTCTGGGGTTCCAACATTATGTGAGGGGTCTTCAATCAGATTGCCCACCTTAGGTGGGTCCCTAGCTCACTGCAGAAGCTCAAATGCTCCAGGGTTTAGCAGAAACTTTCAGGGTGAAAGCCAACTTTGGTATTCACTTAGCAACCAGGGTCCCTGCTCTGATTGCATTTTTGGGATCCACAGAAAACTTTATTTTATGCCAGCTCATTTAAAGAAATTTAAAAAAAATTAGCTGCTCTTTCAGTTGTCTCAATCAGGGAGTTTTTTGGAAGATCAGGAATTAATCTCACAGTGGCTCTACTTCTCTGTGAATCTCTCTCTGTGTTCCTTTCTCTATTAGGTCAACTTCTTTTTAGTCTTCCAGAATTCCAGCTTATTGTGGTTTGGATAACTAATGCCTCTTCAGTTCTGGTACTACTTCCGTTTCTGCCCTCACTGCTATCTGCCCTGTCACTCCAGTTCCCAAAAGAAAATTAACAAAGAAATCTAAATTTCAAGTTGAGCCATTCAGGTTCATAGGTCATTGGTCACTGCTGTTGGGTCAGAGTCCACCCTGATTTCTGTCAGGTGTGGTCAGTGTGTGTGTGTGCGCGTGCGTGTGCGTGTGTATGTGTGATGTGCGGGTGGGGAAGCAGTGGTAGGGTCGTGTGTTGCAAAGCATGGCCACCATTCCTTAAAAGGGCTGTTGGCAGATGATTTCCCATAGAAGAGGGTATGGGAAGGAACCATAAAACATTTCTAGTACAAAACCTATAAGACCAATACTCCTTCCTCCCCCTCCCCTGCCTTAAAAACAACAGCAAAAAAGATTTGTATGGATCCAGGGCAGAGATGATTTCTATCAAATCCCTTCTTAAAGTGAGATGGATGGTTCTTGTGAGGTGATAACATGACAGCCAAAGAATTCTGCCTTAGGACTTAGTATCAGTGCTGTGGCCCTTAAACCCAACTCTCTGTTGATGCCATTTGAAAGACCATGAAATTATTGCAGATACCCATGAGAACCAAAATAAACTCACCAAAAGCAGTTTAGGAGCTACATTAGCAACTTTTATTAAGTAGTCTTTTCAAAGTATTAACAAATGTCCAAGAGCTCATATAAGATGCATATTTGTATTTCCACTCTAGTGCAATAATGAAATAAAATAATGTACAGCATCCGTCCCACCTCTCCCTCCAGCTACTGCCACTTTACAGCTAAACTAGTTGAAAGAGTTGTCTATAGGCACTGCCTGCACTTTTCTACCCTCCCGTTTTCTCCTCAAGTCACTCTAATTTGCACCATAGTCCTTAGCAGGGTACAGTAACTTCATGTGAACAGGGACCCATCTGTTTTGTTCACTATTGTAGCTCCAGTGGTCTCAACAGTGCCTAACACACAATAGTCTCTCAATGGGTATTTGTTAAAGAAATGATAACTGTAATGGAATATTAACCACCCATTTAAATGAAGATATTTATGGAGGGTTTTCAATAATATTAGGAAATGTTTTGATAAAAGCCTAAATAGGAAAAAGGATAGAGAATAACATATTTCACATGATCTCAGCTTTTACAATGCATGGAAAAAAGACTGGAAGGAAATATGCTAAAATGTTAACAGTGGTTCTCTGGAGCGGGATTATACATGATGAGTGCTTTCTTTTTGTCTGTTTTTTTTTTTTTTTCCATTCTGCCAATCTCTAATAATGGTAGTGTATATCATTAAACAAAAATGAAATCTAAGCAACAACATAAAGGACATGGCTTAGTATTTCAACGTACCGTACTTTCAGGCTCAAACAGCAAATATTATTGTACTTATTGAAGGTAATGTACTGGATAAGATCACATTTGATAAGTGCAGATTAATTGTTCAGATGATAATGGGTTTATTGTTACCTATCATTGTAATAATTTCAGTCTCATCTTCTAACCAGACAACAACCACTTTACTACAAGACAGTGGTCACAACAACAAACGTTTATTTATTGGGTGGTAACTATGTGAGGCACATACATTATCTTATTTAACTATCACACTAATCCTCTACAGGAAGTATGATTATTCCTAATGTTCAGATGAGAAAACTGAGGCTAGGAGTGTGTATGGAACTGGTCCAGGATCACACTGCTAGTAAATGATCCAGATCTAGTTCTTGACCAGAGCTCTTGGGATCATGGCTTTTCTCAGCATCCTTCTGAGTAGTTTATCCTATGTGTGGAAAGAGGATGCCAAATACAGCCTATAAACTCTACCCCGAAACCTACTGTTGCAGGAATTTTCAGGCTGCTGCACACATTGCTGTAGGTGTGTTATTTTCCCACCTCGGTTGGCAGAAGTGACAAAAGAGTTTATGGTTGGCTTGGATCAGGCTGGGTATTGGGCTAACATGAGACGCACTTAGTGCAAATGATTTGAAGAGTTGTCATAGCTGAGGAATGTATAAAGCCAAAAATATACTTTAAAAAATCTGCACTGCACACAGATAAATGGCAGCCACACAGGCCGAACTAGACCAGGACACCACATATGGGCTGCTAGGGGGTCCAGATGTGTGGGAGGATGTGTAGCATAGCAGCAGTGGCCATGACCCTTTGCCTCACAGTCTCTGGGCATGACATTAAAAAAGAATAGAACTTTCCTCTTTTTTTTTTTCCAATTGAGAAAGTTACATGCATATGGTAAAAAAAAAAAAAAAAAAAGGTACCAGAGAAAAATACAGTGAAACATCATCCTCCACCCACAGCGCTCATTTCTTCTCCCCAGAGGCAACAATTGTTACCAATTTCTTAAGTGTTCTTGCAGAAGTATTTTATGCATAAAAGTATATACTCAGCATTTATGTCTATGCTGTTTGAAACGCACACTCATGTTATCAAATTACACCCACCTTCCATTTCTCCCCTTAACACATCTTGAAAGAGCTACCATATATAATTGTGTACAAGGCACTTTGCTAAGGGGAGGGTGGGGGGCGGAGATTCAATAAACAGTGTTCTCTGGCAGGAGCCTGGGGCTGCCAGGAAGAGGAACCCTTTCCTTAATTCCTACACAGTTACCATCGTGAACTCTAGAATTTGTCTAGATCAGCACACATACATCTACTTTACTCTTTTTCGTCACTGCAGAGGATTTTGCTGTACCAGATGAACAGTACTTTAACTAGTTTTCAATTGGTGGACATTTGGGTCCTTTCCAATTCTTTGCTTTTAGGAAAAATACTGTAATGAATTTCCTTGTCTAAGCATTTTTGTGCACCTGTGTGAGCACATCTGAGGGGTAAATTGGGTATTCCATTTTTGAGATTCTGAAGCATTTGGTTTCAGAGAAACAAAATACATTGATTTGAAAAGACCTGAACTCCAGAGGTATTTCTTCTTTAATTTTTGTAAACAATATTTCAAATTCTCATCCATGGTCAGCCTTGATAATTGACTTCCAGCTGCCAGGGGAGAAGTGTTTGATTTCTTCTCTTGGGTCCTAATCATCCACAGCAGGTGCCTTTTCTCTCTTGAACCTGCCCTCACTACCTCCAGAATTGTCCTTAGCACCCCCAGAATTATTTCTGTCAGGAGGATCCTAGACTCCAGCAATGCTCTCTTTTGTTCTTGGTGAGGTTCTTACTCCCTGAAGTTCAGAAGAATCCGAAATTTTCACCAGATTTTCATGGAAGGGTGTGGTTCATTCTCACACTTCTGAAGCCCTCAGTTTTCCTGCTATTAAATATCAATAAATCTTCTGACTCTTCAAAGTACAGACAGTACTGAAGTAAAGGGATTTACATGACAGAATTTTTATTCTTAAGGACAGTGTGGTGTAGTAAACAGAACAGGGCTTTCCAAATCACAGAATTGGGACTAGAATCCTAGATCTGCCCTGCTTGATAATGGATGTGTGTAAGGCCATTTGCATGTTAGCTGGCAATCGGTAACTGGAATTAACAGTGGTGACGGTGATGATGATGATGGTGATGATGATAGCAATGTACTCTATATGAATGAATAAGGAGACAGATATGTCCCGAGCACTGTGCTGGGTGTCCTATAGATGTTAACTGATGTCCACTCTGTTTAGTAAGCATCATTCCTTCATATTAAAAACAAGGCCAGTTTGGGATTAACATATGCATGTTACTATATATAAAATAGATAACCAACAAGGACCTACTGTGTATAGCACAGGGAACTATACTCAATATCTTATAATAACCTATAAGGGAAAAGAATCTAAAAAAATATATATGTATAACTGAATCACTTTGCTGTACACCTGAAATGAATACAACATTCTAAATCAACTATATTTCATTAAAAAAAAAAAGACAAGGCCAGAGAGGCAAAAGAACTTGTTCAAGAATTCAAAGCTACTAAGGGGCAGAGCTAGTATACAAGCCGCACTCTTTCTCGTGTGAGCTGGTATTCCTTTCTAGATATGTGTAATACAACTTTTTTTTTTTTTTTAAGGGAAGTGAGCAATGTCTTAACGATGTTCTGAGTCATGACTTGTATAGGTTCATTCTTTCTGCTTTCCAAAGCCTATTTCTTTTCAACCTATTTGCATATAGCATTTGGATTTTAAGAGTACTTTTGTTGAGCAGCAATACAAAAGATACATTGTTAGGGGGACAGGTTTACTAACAGGGTTTGGGGATATGAAGAATTAATAAAGAAGTCCTCGTGAAGGAACCTTTGATCTGCAATTCTATAAAAATGTATTGTCAACATGGAGAAGTGCTTTGCTGATCTTCTCTGTAGCCTTGAATATTTTACTGTCTGTTTTACTTCAGCCCTAAAGAAACTTTCCTATTTTCTTTTATCCTCTGTGTTCATCTTTCCACCTATGAAACATATCGGGTCCTTAATTCCTTTCTCCATTGCTAAACTGGAATCTAGACAGCTTATTTCTCTTATCTCTTTCTAACTCCACGGTGATAGGTTTTCTTGTTTCTTACCTTTTTTGAGAAATATGACTTGTAGGATACGTTTTGGGGTGGCAGGAAGGTAAGGCAGCCTTGGGGAAAATGCAGACGTGAAGCTTTGCCTTTTGGAAAGTGACCTGTTTGGGCAACTGCACTCCTGGCAGTGGCCTTGCCTCTGAACTTGACCATTGGTTATGGTGTTTTTATAAGGCTGTTTGAGCGAATCACTTGTGTATGCTATTCAACGTGAAGGTGTTCTCATTTACACTTTCTGAGCAATATCTTCTTCTTTTTACATGATCTAGCCATGTTGTTTGGGCTACAAGATGAACATTTACCATTTTTGTCCTCCCTATTCTTACCAAACTCAAGTTCATGTGCCCGATGCATGGTGAGGCCAAACAATACTGAAACATCGGTGTTTGGAGCAGAGAAAGGTTTATTGCAGGGCCATGCAAGGAGAACCGGTGGCTCATGCCCCCGCAAGGCCCCAGACGCCCTGAAGTGTTTTTTCAGCAAAGCATTTTTAAAGGCCAGGTCGGGAGGGGGGGGTGTCACAGGATATGT
The DNA here is from genome assembly GCF_008692025.1 of Phocoena sinus. Taxonomy (NCBI): domain Eukaryota; kingdom Metazoa; phylum Chordata; class Mammalia; order Artiodactyla; family Phocoenidae; genus Phocoena; species Phocoena sinus. The sequence goes on along the minus strand of NC_045774.1, from coordinate 69,044,750 downwards.
GATTAGCTCATGCACAGTTCTCTGATGGGTTGATGGTGAGGTAACAGGGCAGTTAACATTATCCTGAGGTGCCCAAAGGTCTGGGGGCTCATGATCATCAAGTAGTTAATTTCTTCCATTTGGTGGTGGTTTTTAGCATTTGAAAAATTCAGGAAATATGCATGGGATACTATTATCTGGGTAATTCAGAGAGGAGCTACAGCAGAGGATATGGGGGAGGGGTCTGTCCTGAAAAGGCCCCATAGAGTCCTGTTCATTTACACTAATGTGAAAGTTTACCTTTCAGTGTGTATCCATCCAGAAAACATTTATGAGGTGCCGACTGGGTACACAGCGTGGGTTGAGATGGGTGGCACCAGAGATGGTCCCAGTTTATTTTGGGTAGAGTTGCCAGATAAAACACAGGATGCTCAGGTAAATTTGAATTTCAGATATACAACAAATCATTTTTAAAGTGGAAGTATTCTCATAGAAAATTTGGGACACATTTATACTAAAATATGACTTCCTATTTATCTGAAATTTAAATTTAACTGACATTCTGTACTTTAATTCGCTAACTCTGGCAACCTTAATTATCACATGACAGTGGGATAAATGCTATGATTGGGATGCTCTAAAGCATTTCAGCCATTACCTCTGTGGTGTTTGCAGAGAAGAAACTGGCCTGGAATGGAGGGGCAGCCCAGCAAAAGGATATGTCTCCAGGATGATGAGTCAGAGAGTTGGGGTTGTCATAGTCTGTTTTTTTTTTTTTTAATATCTTTATTGGAGTATAATTGCTTTACAATGCTGTGTTAGTTTCTGCTTTATAACAAAGTGAATCAGTTATACATATACATATGTTCCCATATCTCTTCCCTCTTGCAAGCATCTCCCTCCCTCCCACCCTCCCTATCCCACCCCTCAAGGTGGTCACAAAGCACCTAGCTGATCTCCCTGTGCTATGCGGCTACTTCCCATTAGCTATCTATTTTACGTTTGGTAGTGTATATATGTCCATGCCAGTCTCTCACTTTGTCACAGCTTACCCTTCCCCCTCCCCATATCCTCAAGTCCATGCTCTAGTAGGTCGGTGTCTTTATTCCTGTCTTACCCTAGGTTCTTCATGACCTTTTATTTTTTCTTAGATTTCATATATATGTGTTAGCATACGGTATTTGTTTTTCTCTTTCTAACTTACTTCACTCTGTATGACAGACTCTAGGTCCATCCACCTCACTACAAATAACTCAATTTCATTTGTTTTTATGGCTGAGTAATATTCCATTGTATATATGTGCCACATCTTCTTTATCCATTCATCTGTTGATGGACAGTTAGGTTGCTTCCATGTCCTGGCTATTGTAAATAGTGCTGCAATGAACATTTTGGTACATGACTCTTTTTGAATTATGGTTTTCTCAAGGTATATGCCCAGTAGTGGGATTGCTGGGTCGTATGGTAGTTCTATTTTTAGCTTTTTAAGGAACCTCCATACTGTTCTCCATAGTGGCTGCATCAATTTACATTCCCACCAACAGTGCAAGAGGATTCCCTTTTCTCCACACCCTCTCCAGCATTTATTGTTTCTAGATTTTTTGATGATGACCATTCTGACTGGTGTGACATGGTATCGCATTGTAGTTTTGACTTGCATTTTTCTAATGATTAATGATGTTAAGCATTCTTTCATATGTTTGTTGGCAATCTATATATCTTCTTTGGAGAAATGTCTGTTTAGGTCTTCTGCCCGTTTTTGGATTGGGTTTTTTGTTTTTTTTGTTATTGAGCTGCATGAGCTGCTTGTAAATTTTGGATTAATCCTTTGTCAGTTGCTTCATTTGCAAATATTTTCTCCCATTCTGAGGGTTGTCTTTTCATCTTGTTTATGGTTTCCTTTGCTGTGCAAAAGCTTTTAAGTGTCATAAGGTCCCATTTGTTTATTTTTGTTTTTATTTCCATTTCTCTAGGAGGTGGGTTAAAAAGGATCTTGCTGTGAATTATGTCATAGAGAGTTCTGCCTGTTTTCCTCTTATTGAAGAGGCTGTCTTTTCGCCACTGTATATTCTTGCCTCCTTTATCAAAGATAAGGTGACCATATGTGCGTGGGTTTATCTCTGGGCTTTCTATCCTGTTCTATTGATCTATATTTCTGTTTTTCTGCCAGTACCATACTGTCTTGATTACTGTAGCTTTGTAGTATAGTCTGAAGTCAGGGAGCCTGATTCCTCCAGCTCCTTTTTTCGTTCTCAAGATTGCTTTGGCTATTCGGGGTCTTTTGTGTTTCCATACAAATTGTGAAATTTTTTGTTCTAGTTCTGTGAAAAATGCCAGTCGTAGTTTGATAGGGATTGCATTGAATCTTTAGATTGCTTTGGGTAGTAGAATCATTTTCACAATGTTGATTCTTCCAATCCAAGAACATGGTATATCTCTCCATCTATTTGCATCATCTTTAATTTCTTTCTTCAGTGTCTTGTAGTTTTCTGCATACAGGTCTTTTGTATCCTTAGCTAGGTTTATTCCTAGATATTTTATTCTTTTTGTTGCAATGGTAAACGGGAGTGTTTTCTTAATTACTAGTGTATAAGAATGCCAGAGATTTCTGTGCATTAATTTTGTATCCTGCTACTTTACCAAATTCATTGATTAGCTCTAGTAATTTTCTGGTTGCATCTTTAGGATTCTCTATGTAGAGTATCATGTCATCTGCAAACAGTGACAGCTTTACTTCTTTTCCAATTTGGATTCCTTTTATTTCTTTTTCTTCTCTGATTGCTGTGGCTAAAACTTCCGAAACTATGTTGAATAAGAGTGGTGAGAGTGGGCAACCTTGTCTTGTTCCTGATCTTAGTGGGGAATGGTTTCAATTTTTCACCATTGAGGATGATGTTGGCTGTGGGTTTGTCATATATGGCCTTTATTATGTTGAGGAAAGTTCCCTCTATGCCTGCTTTATGGAGGTTTTTTTTTTTTTTTATCATAAATGGGTGTTGAATTTTGTCGAAAGGTTTCTCTGCATCTATTGGGATGATCATATGGTTTTCTCCTTCAATTTGTTAATATGGTTTATCACATTGATTGATTTGCGTATATTGAAGAATCCTTGCATTCCTGGGATAAACCCCACTTGATCATGGTGTATGATCCTTTTAATGTGCTGTTGGATTCTGTTTGCTAGTATTTTGTTGAGGATTTTTGCATCTATGTTCATCAGTGATATTGGCCTGTAGTTTTCTTTCTTTGTGACATCTTTGTCTGGTTTTGGTATCAAGGTGATGGTGGCCTCGTAGAATGAGTTTGGGAGTGTTCCTCCCTCTGCTGTATTTTGGAAGAGTTTGAGAAAGATAGGTGTTAGCTCTTCTCTAAGTGTTTGACAGAATTCGCCTGTGAAGCCATCTGGTCCTGGGCTTTTGTTTGTTGGAAGATTTTTAATCACAGTTTCAATTTCAGTGCGTGTGATTGGTCTGTTCATATTTTCTATTTCCTCCTGGTTCAGTGTCAGCAGTTTGTGCATTTCTAAGAATTTGTCCATTTCTCCAGGTTGTCCATTTTATTGGCATAGAATTGCTTGTAGTAATCTCGCATGATCTTTTTTATTTCTGCAGTGTCAGTTGTTACTTCTCCTTTTTCATTTCTAATTCTATTGATTTGAGTCTTCTCCCTTTTTTTCTTGATGAGTCTGGCTAATGGTTTATTAATTTTATTTATCTTCTCAAAGAACCAGCTTTTAGTTTTATTGATCTTTGCTATCGTTTCCTTGATTTCTTTTTCATTTATTTCTGACCTGATCTTTATGATTTCTTTCCTTCGGCTAACTTTGGGTTTTTTTTGTTCTTCTTTCTCTAAATGATTTTGGTGCAAGGTTAGGTTGTTTATTTGAGATGTTTCCTGTTTCTTAAGGTAGGATTGTATTGCTATAAACTTCCCTCTTAGAACTGCTTTTTCTGCATCCCATAAGTTTTGGGTCGTCGTGTCTCCATTGTCATTTGTTTCTATGTATTTTTTGATTTCCTCTTTGATTTCTTCAGTGATCTCTTGGTTATTAAGTAGTGTATTGTTTAGCCTCCATGTGTTTGTATTTTTTACAGATCTTTTCCTGTAATTGATATCTAGTCTCATAGTGTTGTGGTTGGAAAAGATACTTGATACGATTTCAATTTTCCGATATTTACCGAGGCTAGATATGTGACCCAAGATATGATCTATTCTGGAGAATGTTCCATGAGCACTTGACAAAAATGTGCGTTCTGTTGTTTTTGGATGGAATGTCCTATAAATATCAATTAAGTCAATCTTGTTTAATGTATCATTTAAAGCTTGTGTTTCCTTATTTATTTTCTTTTTGGATGATCTGTCCATTGGTGAAAGTGGGGTGTTATGTCCCCTACTATGATTGTGTTACTGTTGATTTCCCCTTTTATGGCTGTTAGTATTTGCCTTATGTATTGAGGTGCTCCTATGTAGGGTGCGTAAATATTTACAATTGTTATGTCTTCTTTTTGGATCTATCCTTTGATCATTATGTAGTGTCCTTCTTTGTCTCTTGTAATAGTCTTTATTTTAGTCTATTTTGTCTGATATGAGAATTGCTATTCCAGCTTTCTTCTGATATCCATTTGCATGGAATATCTTTTTCCATCCCCTCACTTTCAGTCTTTATGTGTCCCTAGGTCTGAAGTGGGTCTCATGTAGACAGCATATATACGAGACTTGTTTTTGTATCCATTCAGCCAGTCTGTGTCTTTTGGTGAGAGCATTTAGTCCATTTACATTTTAGGTAATTTTCGATATGTATGTTCGTATTCCCATTTTCTTAATTGTTTTGGGTTTGTTATTGGTCTTTTCCTTCTCTTGTGCTTCTTGCCTAGAGAAGTTCCTTTAGCATTTATTGTAAAGCTGGTCTGATGGTGCTGAAGTCTCTCAGCTTTTGCTTGTCTGTAAAGGTTTTAATTTCTCCATCAAATCTGAATGGGATCCTTGCTGGGTAGAATAATCTTGGTTGTAGGTTTTTCTCCTACATCACTTTAAATATGTCCTGCCACTCCTTTCTGGCTTGCAGAGTTTCTGCTGAAAGATCAGCTGTTAACCTTATGGGGATTCCCTTGTGTGTTATTTGTTGTTTTTCCCTTGCTGCTTTTAGTATGTTTTCTTTGTATTTAATTTTTTATAGTTTGATTAATATGTGCCTTGGCATGTATGTTTCTCCTTGGATTTATCCTGTATGGGACTCTGTGCTTCCTGGACTTGATTAACTATTTCCTTTCCCATATTAGGGAAGTTTTCAACTATAATCTCTTCAAATATCTTCTCAGTCCCTTTGTTTTTCTTTTCTTCTGGGACCCCTATAAAATGAATGTTGGTGCATTTAATGTTGTCCCAGAGGTCTCTGAGACTGTCCTCAGTTCTTTTCATTCTTTTTTCTTTATTCTGCTCTGCAGTAGTTATTTACACTATTTTATCTTCCAGGTCACTTATCCGTTCTTCTGCCTCAGTTATTCTGCTATTGATCCCATCTAGAGTATTTTTAATTCCATTTATTGTGTTGCTCATCATTGCTTGTTTCCTCTTTAGTTCTTCTAGGTCCTTGTTAAATATTTCTTGCATTTTGTCCATTCTATTTCCAAGATATTGGATCATCTTTACTATCATTATTCTGAATTCTTTTTCAGGTAGACTGCCTGTTTCCTCTTCATTTGTTAGGTCTGGTGGGTTTTTACTTTGTTCCTTCATCTGCTGTGTGTTTTTCTGTCTTCTCATTTTGCTTAACTTACTGTGCTTGGGGTCTCCTTTTTGCAGGCTGCAGGTTCGTAGTTCCCATTGTTTTTGGTGTCTGTCCCCAGTGGCTAAGGTTGGTTCAGTGGGTTGTGTAGGTTTCCTGGTGGAGGGGACTAGTGCCTGTGTTCTGGTGGATGAGGCTGGATCTTGTCTTTCTGGTGGGCAGGTCCACGTCTGGTGGTGTGTTTTGCCGTGTCTGTGGACTTATTATGATTTTAGGCATCCTCTGTGCTAATGGGTGGGGTTGTGTTCCTGTTTTGCTAGTTGTTTGGCATAGGGTGTCCTGCACTGTAGCTTGTGGGTTGTTGAGTGAAGCTGGGTGTTGGTGTTGAGATGGAGATCTCTGGGAGATTTTCGCCATTTGATATTACATGGAGCTGGGAATCTCTTGTGGACCGGTGTCCTGAAGTTGGCTCTCCCACCTCAGTGGCACAGCCCTGATGCCTGGTTGGAGCACCAAGAGCGTTTCATCCATACGGCTCAGAATAAAAGGGAAAGAAAATAGAAAGAAAGAAAGAAAGAGGATAAAATAAAATAAGGTAAAATAAAATGAAGTTATTAAAATAAAATGTAATTATTAAGAAAAAAAATTTTTAAAGTAAAAAAACCAAAAAAGCAAAAATGGATGGTCAGAATCCTAGGACAAATGGTGAAAGCAAAGCTATACAGACAAAATCTCACACAGAAGCTTACACATACACACTCACAAAAAGAAGAAAAGTGGAAAAAATAATATATATTGCTCCCAAAGTCTGCCTCCTCAATTTGGGATGATTCGTTGTCTATTCAGGTATTCCACAGATGCAGGGTACATCAGTTGATTGTGGAGGTTTAATCCGCTGCTCCTGAGGCTGCTGGGAGAGATTTCCGTTTCTCTTCTTTGTTCTTACAGCTCCCAGGGCCTCAGCTTTGGATTTGGCCCCGCCTCTGAGTGTAGGTCGCCGGAGGGCGTCTGTTCTTCGCTCAGACAGGTCGGGGTTAAAGGAGCCCCTGCTTCGGGGGCTCTGGCTCACTCAGGCCGGGGGGAGGGAGGGGCACTGTGTGCGGAACGAGCCTGCGGCGGCAGAGGCTGACGTGACATTGCACCAGCCTGAGGCGTGCCGTGCGTTCTTCCGGGGAAGTTGTCCCTGGATCACGGGACACTGGCCGTGGCGGGCTGCATAGGCTCCCGGGAAGGGCGGTGTGGATAGTGACCTGTGCTTGCGCACAGGCTTCTTGGTGGCGGCAGCAGCCTTAGTGTCTCCTGCCAGTCTCTGGGGTCCACGCTTTTAGCTGCGGCTCGCGCCCGTCTCTGGAGCTCCTTTAAGCAGCACTCTTAATCCCTTCTCCTCGCGCACCAGGAAACAAAAGACAGAAGAAAAAGTCTCTTGCCTCTTCGGCAGTTCCAGACATTTTCCCGGACTCCCTCCCTGCTAGCCGTGGTGCACTAGCCCCCTTCAGGCTGTGTTCACACCGCCAGCCCCAGTCCTCTCCCGGCGCTCCGACCAAAGCTCGAGCCTCAGCTCCCAGACCCCGCCCGCTCCGGCGGGGGAGCAGACAAGCCTCTCGGGCTGGTGAGTGCCAGTCGGCACCGATCCTCTGTGCGGGAATCTCTCCGCTTTGCCCTCTGCACTCCTGTTGCTGTGCTCTCCTCTGTGGCTCCGAAGCTCCTCCCTCCGCCACCCATGGTGTCCGCCCACGAAGGGGCTTCTAGTGTGTGGAAACCTTTCCTTCCTTCACAGCTCTCTCCCACTGGTGCAGGTCCCGTCCCTATCCTTTTGTCTCTGTTTATTCTTATTTCTTTTTCCCTACCCAGGTACGTGGGGAGTTTCTTGCCTTTTGGGAGGTCTGAGGTCTTCTGCCAGCGTTCGGTCGGTGTTCTGTAGCAGTTGTTCCACGTGTAGATGTATTTCTGGTGTATCTGTGGGGAGGAAGGTGATCTCCGTGTCTTACTCTTTTGCTATCTTCTCGTGTCTCCCATAGTCTGGTGAGGGATGGGAAAAATCAAGCAGAATTTTGTGAAGACACTCTGTCATCTCATATACAGTTTGATTAAAACTCTTTCTGCTCCAGCTCCCACCCTCAAAGGCAACCCTCAAGAAAACCACTGGTTTTTGACATTTTGGGTGCCTCCTGGGTCAGGTATTTAAATGGCAGTTTAGTTTCTGTGGCCTTTGTGTCTGGCTATCAAAAAAATGGTGAACAAGTATTTATGTGTTTAGTAACTATAGTACTAAAAAGACTATTTTTTAAAATTAATTAATTAATTTTTTTTTTTGGCTGTGTTGGGTCTTCGTTTCTGTGCAAGTCCTTTCTCTAGTTGCGGCGAGCTGGGGCCACTCTGCATCGTGGTGCGCAGGCCTCTCACTATCGCGGCCTCTCTTGTTGCGGAGCACAAGCTCCAGACGCGCAGGCTCGGTAGTTGTGGCTCACGGGCCTAGTTGCTCTGCGGCATGTGGGATCCTCCCAGACCAGGGCTCGAACCCGTGTCCCCTGCACTGGCAGGCAGATTCTCAACCACTGCGCCACCAGGGAAACCTAAGACTGTATTTTTTGATGATCCAGGAAGGATGTGGGGGAAAGGCAAGGGACAAAGGGTAAAAAGTAATCAAACAAATTCCTGCTCTTGATAGTCTGTTGTGTGCATGTGTGCATGTGTGTAGGGGGATTGTGGGTAGGGTGCGGGTAGAGCAGGTGCAGGTGGAAGTAGGGCTTGGGGATGGGAGAACCAAGAACCAAATACTAAAGAGCCATGCTATTTTAAGCAATGTTAAAAGAACTGAAGTCCATCCCAACCAAAGACCTGGAATTTGTTTGCACAGGGTTTGACCTTGGTACTTCAGTGTTAAGTGCCTTGAGTAGGTCTCATCCAGCAAAGTTGCCTGGAGAAGATGAATTTGAGTTCGGCCTTAAAGGTCTGGAATTTGAGTGGGTGTAGAGGAGGGAAAAAGGCACTGTCCACAGGGAGAGTCACACTCAATTGCATATTTTAGTCACTGTGATCGTGTGTGTGTGTGTATGTGTGTGTGTGTGTGTGTGTGTGTGTGTGTGTGTGTGTGTAGGATCACTGGGGCCAGCTGGTATGAAGGTGAGAGGGTGAGGAAATCCAAGATGACTCCCAGATTTGGAAGTGGAAAGGCTATTCGTTAACTGATTAGATTTCAGACTCAAGGAGGAAGCAAAAAGAATTCATCACACCGAACAAAAAAAACTGATAAATGGAGATTTCTGGGGCAGGTTGGTAAACGTTAGGCAAAGCAGTGGTTTGAGTTGAGATAATGTCTTAGATAACTCAAGAGCTGTCCCACTTTTGACTGAATTTCTCAAGAATTAAGAAAATTGCTTCACAGAAGTTATGTTCTTGCAATCATATTCTACCAGAGGCTTCCAGCAGGTGGTATATTAGGAAAAATATTTACATAGAAGAAGATAAAGTCATTTTACTTTCCTCCTAATCCATGTTATACCTTAATTGCCTTATGGAAAAATCCTTTTTGCTTGGCCCTCTTTCTTGCACGGAAATACAGATCATGAATGCTGGAAAACTGAACCGCAGTCTTCTGCCGTAGCAGGAAAATGCATTATTGTTGGGTTGGTTGTTTTATTAGAGATTTCTGCAGAGGCTGAATATCTTTATCTAAAATTCACAGGAAAGCCTTAGGCCAAGATTCTAAAAAATGAGAATTACTTACCTGGAATCTCTTTAGTTTACTTTTTTTTGCCCCTTTTCTATCTCCCTTTTCTTATCTTGCTGGTTATTTTAATGTGGCTCTGTATAGTCATAATAATTTCTACCCATCCACTATTTTAACCACGCTTAATTCAATATAGAGAACTTGTTTGATTTTTCTTTTTCTTTGTGGAAATCAGGAAGGGTAGAAGATTTTCACCCAAATACACTTTTTCCTGAATTAAGAATGAACAATGGTCCTGAATTCCCAGGAGAAGGTAATTTGGAGTAATCCAGACTCTAAGGAGTGTTTCAATGGAGGCATTTTCTCTGCATGCTGATTCCCCTTCTTGTAAGTTATCTTTTTATTGCAGAACCACAGACCTTGAAAGGGTCTCCGGAGGATGTGTTGGAATGGCTTGTTGCCTTGGGCAGGCACAGACCACAAGGATGGTGTGAAGTTAGATTCTTGGCCTGAACAAACTATTCCAGGAAGGGCTCCATAAGCCTTTATTATTCATAAATTTCAGAAGTTCTGTTAGAGGTGGCCTGCTAACTTTTGCTGTCAACATTTATAGCCAGTTACTAAATAAATCACCCTTAAAAGCTCATCACAGATCCATTTCTAGAGATGTATGCTATCCAGCACGGTGGTTGTTTTAATCACATTCTACTTTTTTATGTACCCTTAAAGTACATAAAACCACATCTTATGTTTCCAAAGATTTGCATCTTTGTGAGAGTTAAAATTGCACCTACGCAGTTTTCTATCGCTTTGTTACTGTTTTTGTTTTTGTTTTTTTTTTTTTCGGTAGGCGGCCCTCTCACTGTTGTGGCCTCTCCCGTTGCGGAGCACAGGCTCCAGACACGCAGGCGCCCAGCCGCTCGGCGGCATGTGGGATCTTCCCGGACCGGGGCACAAACCCGCGTCCCCTGCATCGGCAGGTGGACTCTAAACCACTGCGCCACCATGGAAGCCCTTTGTTACTGTTTAATACAAAGCTCATATTTACACAGGCAAAGCACATGTAATCACTGGTAATTTAAGCTTATAAGCACGTCACTTGACAAACAAAACTAACGGAGGAGAAATGATTTTGGGGAACTTGTAGTACCCAGAAGATTTCTTTAAGTCTTCTTTTTTAAAATAAGGAAATAGTTTCCTGTGTCCAGTCTGATTATAGAAAAAAAAAATGCTGAAGTTGGCCTTCAACCTCCCTAGCCTCTTCTTCTCTTTCAAGTTTCTTGAGACTCTCTTTTAAAGTATCCAGTGGCCCGGGGAGCTCTGTATTCCAGTTTTCAAATGAATGCCTGGCAAGGGTCCTGCCAGTAATCATTTACATCGTAGTGTAAATAAGGTGAAATTCAAAGAGCTGCTTTAAGGGGCTGTTGCTATTTCGAGACCTTCTGTTTGTGGAATATGTTTAGGCAATTCTGGTGTCTCTGAGCAAGTGAGGGAAGTGCTCTGGGGGCTCCTGAAATCCCAACCCACAACTGGCCTTGCTTTCCTCTTTCTTTTCCTCTACTTTAAGCCACAAAGGGAAAACTATTTGTTGAGTCCTATCTACTAGCTCTAAGAATCTCGAAGCTATTTCTTGTTCTGTAGTAACAGTCCAGGTGTATGTATACTGTTTACTAGATGGCAGGCACACTGAGTTAACTCCACTGACTCACAATGATCCCACGGAGGATAATTATTATCACCCTATGTATGGGTGAGGAGATTGAGGCATGAAAAGGTTAAGTAACTTGCCCAAGGCCAAGTAGGTGGAGCTACTAAGTGGGTGGAGCCAGGTTCAATCCAGGCCGTCAGTAGGGCTCCAGAACACTTTGCAAGCTGCCCTTCCAGTAGCTATCTACTCTGATACCTTTAGTTTTTGCCCACAAGTGTTACTTTTATTATGTTGCATGATCTCCAACATTTTTAAAGTATTTTTCACCCAAAATAAATATCATCCTATAGTGGGTATCTAGTCTAGGATATACAAAGAATTAGTTCCCAGCCCTTGTATGTCAACTCCCATTACTAGAGTCCAGTGTCACTGGTTGAAATTTTCTTACAGAAGCCCAAGTTCTATTGACCAGAAACAGATGACATATCTAATTTTTAACTTTTCAGGAAAGGTATTTCATACTCCACTATGAGTTTGTGATCCATGATGACCCTTTCTGCCCAATCTATTTTTTTTTAAGATTGGAAAGCTATTTGTTAAATTTTTTATTGTAGTAGAGTTGATTTCAATGTTGTGTTAGTTTTCTGCTGTACAGCAAAGTGAATCAGTTATACATATACACATATCCACTCTTTTTAAGATTTTTTTCCCATATAGGCCACTACAGAGTATTGAGTAGAGTTCCCTTTGCTATACAGTAGGTCTTTATTAGTTATCTATTTTATATATAGTAATGTATATATGTCAGTCCCAATCTCCCAATGTATCCCTCCCTCCCTTACCCCCTGGTAACCATAACTTTGTTTTCTATATCTGTAACTCTATTTCTGTTTTGTAGATAAGTTCATTTGTATGCTTTTTTTAGATTCCACATATAAGCGATATTATATGATATTTGTCTTCATCTGTCTGACTTACTTCACTCAGTATGACAATATCTAGGTCCATCCATGTTGCTGCAAATGGCATTATTTCATTACTTTTTATGGCTGAGTAATATTCCATTGTATATATGTACCACATCTTCTTTAACCATTCCTCTGTCGATGGACATTTAGGCTGCTTCCATGTCCTGGCTTTCGTAAATAGTGCTGCAGTGAACATTGGGGTGCATGCATCTTTTTGAATTATGGTTTTGCCCAATCTATTCTTGATACCTCTGGCTTCGCTTTATATCCCCAAACCTTATATGGCAGACTTGGCATTTGTGGAGATTACAGTAGTGGTATTGTGTGTGTGTGTGTGTGTGTGTGTGTGTGTGTGTGAGTGAGTGACCCAAACAGGAAGTCACTTGCCGTTTTACTGAAGCAAATATTTGAGTTTCAAAGACTGCAAGGCTAGTGTCCAGAACCTGTCATGTAGGAAGTGCCTGTCCTGTCCTAGAACCATATCCCAGTGGGGATTTGTTTTATCTAAAGGGGTATTTGCAAGTTTGGGAATTTGAGAAGGTCTCAACAATCATCCCTCACTAATATCACAAGACACTGTACTGAAATCACAGTTTTCAAGTATATTCTGTTTTTAACGGACTATTTCTCTAATGTTTACCATTGCTTTTTTGTTATTGTTTTAGTCTGAGTAACCTTTACTGAATATAATATATTAATATGATCAGGCTGCTATAATAAAATACCACAGACTGGTGGTTTAAACAACAGATATTTATTTCTCATTCTGAAGGCTAGGAAGTCCAAGATCAAAGTGTTGACCCATTCAGTTCCTGCTGAGAACCCTCTTCTTAGCTTGCAGGCAGCCACCTTCTCACTATGACCTTACACAGCAGAGAGAGAAAGGGAGACCAAGCTCTCTGTTATGTTTTCTTATAAGAGCACTAATCCCATCATGGGGGCCCCACCTACATGATCTCATCTAAATCTAATCACTGCTGAAAGACTCCATCTCTAAGTTCCATCACATTTGGGGTTAGGACTTCAACATATGAATTTGGGGGGAGGGGACACAATTGAGTCCATAGCGTATAACATAAAATACTATTGTAAGTATATGAATTGTAAGTATACAACTCAAAATATTTTCACAAAGTGGCCAGACCTGTGTAGCCAGGGTCTAGATCAAGAAACGGAATATTGGGCTTCCCTGGTGGCGCAGTGGTTGAGAGTCCGCCTGATGATGCAGGGGACACAGGTTCGTGCCCCGGTCCAGGAAGATCCCACATGCCGCGGAGCGGCTGGGCCTGTGAGCCATGGCTGCTGAGCCTGCGCGTCCGGAGCCTGTGCTCTGCAATGGGAGAGGCCACATAGTTTTGCCTGTTTTTGAGCTTTTAAGTATTCCATGAAGAATATTCATAGCAGCACCTTTCACAATAGCCTAAAACTAGAAGTAACTGGGTGTGTACCTGTTTCTGTTGGCTATAGACCTGGCTGTGGGATCACTGAGACGTCGGGTATATGAATGGTCAGCTTTACTGCCAAACAGTTCCCCAAATTGGTTGAACCAATTTACATCCCCGTCAGTTTGAGGGTTCGTATTGTTCCTTATCTTCACCAAGCTTTTGTATTGTCAGTCTTTTTCATTTTAGCCATTCTGGTGGTGTATAATGGTACCATATATGGTTTTAATTTGTGGTTCCCTGATGGCTAATGAAGTTGAGCATCTTTTCTTTTTTTTTATTACAGTTGCTTTTTTTTTCTTTATGATCTAGCTTTTTATTATTTATTTATTTATACATCTTTATTGGAGTATAATTGCTTTACAATGGTGTGTTAGTTTCTGCTTTATAACAAAGTGAATCGGTTATACATATACATATGTCCCCATATGTCTTCCCTCTTGCATCTCCCTCCCTCCCACCCTCCCTATCCCACCCCTCCGGGCGGTCACAAAGCACCGAGCTGATATCCCTGTGCTATGCGGCTGCTTCCCACTAGCTATCTACCTTACGTTTGGTAGTGTATATATGTCCATGCCTCTCTCTCGCTTTGTCACAGCTTACCCTTCCCCCTCCCCATATCCTCAAGTCCATTCTCTAGTAGATCTGTGTCTTTATTCCTGTCTTACCCCTAGGTTCTTCATGACATTTTTTTTCTTAAATTCATATATATGTGTTAGCATACAGTATTTGTCTTTCTCTTTCTCTCTTACTTCACTCTGTATGACAGACTCTAGGTCTATACAGTTGCTTTTAATTAGGATCCCATGACTTTCAGGCAGCCCAACTCCACTTTGTGTCACCTGAAGGACAAAAGCATATAATTTTAACCCCAGCTTTCATTTTGATGATACTCTGTGGTGCTTGGTTTTGGGTCTGGCTTTTGACCATTTAGGTGCTAAACCATATCTTGATCAGTAATTGCTAAGAATATCATGTAGACCAGAATTAAATTACTTGAGAAAATTAGCTCTAATTCTGCTTCCTTTATCCACATACCATGTAGATCAATTCTGTGGCTGAAGGGCTACATGGGCCCTCCTATCCTGGTTCTTCATGGAGGCATGTAAGGTTATTTGAACCTGGTGCTTCTCTGGGTGCCCTTCAAACAGATAGTTTGATGATTTTTCCTCGTGCCTCCATAGGAATTATTGTTGGGGAGATGAGTTTATAATTGTCATGTTTATTCCTACCTTCTCTGGAACTGTCAGAGCAGTAAGACTGTTTATTGGTAGAAGCCTGGAGCATTAACTGCTCTTAGTGTTGCCATTGCCCGGGTCCTTCCTCTAAAATAGTTCTTCCTCCTTTTCGTTATGTCTGTTTGAAAATCTCAAGTTCCTCAGATGACTAGCATCCTCTTGGTGCAGTCAGTTAATTGCGGTGCACCAACAGAGTCGATGATGAAATTCAAGGCAAAGATGCTGACTCTTGTCAGGCGTGGTCTCAGGTGTCTGCATGGTAATCCCGTGGAGTGATGTATAACTGTCTTCCCAAAAGGAGCCACTCTCATAACACATTTTCCAGGGGAATTTGAGTTCATTTGAAAATGACACATTGGAACCACTTTGGACTTTGTAAACTACATGTTCAAACCAGTAAAGTTACCTCTCCTTTAAAAATGTGTTGTTTGGGGCTTCTCTGGTGGCGCAGTGCTTGAGAGTGCTCCTGCCGATGAAGGGGACACGGGTTCGTGCCCCTGTCCGGGAGGATCCCACATGCTGCGGAGCAGCTGGGCCTGTGAGCCATGGCCTCTGAGCCTGCGCGTCTGGAGCCTGTGCTCCGCAATGGGAGAGGCCACAACAGTGAGAGGCCCGTGTATCTCAAAAAAAAAAAAAAAAAAAAGTGTTGTTTGCAATGCTTTCTATTTGGA
The DNA here is from genome assembly GCF_008692025.1 of Phocoena sinus. Taxonomy (NCBI): domain Eukaryota; kingdom Metazoa; phylum Chordata; class Mammalia; order Artiodactyla; family Phocoenidae; genus Phocoena; species Phocoena sinus. Next base: position 69,029,409 of record NC_045774.1, on the reverse strand, counting down.
ATATCTCTTTGTAAAAATATTGGTCTTAATATATTTCCATAACTTGCAAGTTTGGACTTCTCTTTGAGTTTTTGTGTTTAGATTTGCTATCACAGAATCCATGTTTTTAACTTCCAGGAGAGAACAACAAATTGAATGACCCACTTGCCTCCTACCAGGTAGTTTTTTGGATGTCTGAGATTTGAAAATGTACTTCACTTCGATTAGAAGTGTGTTCTTGTATTTTCTATTAACCAAGTACCAGATAATTATTATACACATCTTCTAGGGGTGAGTGAGTTTTCTAGGGGTGGCTGATTCATTTTGGGATCCCTGCTGAGATGGTCACTAAGAAATTGCAGCCAGTGAGGAACTGTTCTGTTTGGCATGGAATCAAGACCACTTTATTTCTCTTGGACCAAGAAACTAAGACCACACATGTGGCACGCACACACTCACCCACACCCAAAACAACAACAACGAAGAGAAGAGAATGCTTGCCAAGCAGTCTAGGCTTGCATCAATTGCTTCTCAGTAAACTCCATGCCCTAGAAGGCATCTCCGCCATACTCTGATTCTCTTGACCCATCTTGGTTCCATGATGGACAGCAGGTTTGCTACTAGAGCTCTGTTTTAGCTCTTGTTACTAACTTACACGTGGTTGATTTTGACTGTCCTGCTGATTGGGGCATGTGTGCTCAGCTGTGGTAGTCACGTGCTTGTCAGAGGAATGGAGAAACAGGGCATTGAGTGGTGGTTTTCACTGTGGATTCAGAGATCAGAGACTCCTTAGGTAAATAATTGTCAAGCAACAGACAACTTTTGTGAGATGAATAAATATGGCAACTTAGATTTTTATGAGCTACTGTAAATCTTTTCTGCATTGTGCTTTGAAAAAATGTTTTCAGATTTTCCTCCTTCCCATAGCCCATTAAATACTTGGAAATAATGGACTTTAGATGATTAAGCATAGCTTCTCCAGCTTATTTGTTTAGAGAGTTGTCATCTCAAATCACATTTTTCGGTTTCAAAGAAATAAAACAAAATTTACATTTGGGAGTAATTTGTCATTAGCCAAAGCAATAGTCTGCTTGGGTTACATTTTCTCTCTCTCTCTCTCTCTCTCTCTCTCTCCAGACCACCTATATTTCCACTTGGAAATTCACACACTGTTTCCTCTCAGAAGAGTTTATCAGTAGGCAGAAGGTAAGAAGACAAATTAGCTTGTTTTGAGAGTATCTCTCAGTTACTGCCGGAGGGTGGGGAGAACTGGTTAAACCATGGCCTCCTGATAGTGGATCTGAAACTCTAGTATCCATGAGAAGAACCTAATATAGAAAATGTAATTTGTGAGTCCCACCTACAGAGATTCTGATTTCTTAGGTCTGGGGTGAGGCTTGGCAACCTACACTTTTTAGCAAGCACCCCAATAACTCTCATGTGCATGGTCCAAGACCACATAATGTGGAATACTGATCTAGAGCCTCTTACAGAACATGATGTCAGGGTCCTGAAGCAGGCGAGAAGACTGGCCATTGTGAATGACATTAATATTGTGATTAAGAGAAAAAATGTCTCTTTAGATCTAACTTTCTAAACTGTATCCCTTAGGCTGGATTCCCTAGGAGGAGAGCCTGAGACCAGCGTTTGGGTGTATGTGATTCATTGGAGTGGTCTCAGGAAAAAGAGAATAAGGGAAGTAGCACAGGGCAAGGCAGAGCACTAAGCAGCGATGTGGTCTCAGCTGGAGGCCAGCTTTAACTTGATCCCACGGGGAGCTCTGGGCATGAATTGCGCCACATGGCTGATCCCACGTTGGGGAGAGAAGGCTAGCTTTTTGTACCCCTTGTCAGCCCGTCACTGGTTGTGAGCTACCCTGGAATGGATGATATAATCTCTTGGATAAAGTGATTCCTATTCTGCAGAGGGCAGTTCTCCAGGGAGGGAGCCTCTGGAGCCATTAGTAACCAACACTCATGGCAACTAGGGAATGGATGCACCAGCCAGGTAAAAGGGATCCAGGAGGGGTACCAACAGCATCCATTACATGATGACAACCTGGAGTCACATGAGAGGCCTTTCACACTATGGTTCCCGTTCTTGGTCACCTTGGCTACTCTTGCTGTCATACCTTATATGCTTGCTACTCTTACAATGCTTTTTATAATTACAAGGGAAAACGTGGGCAGCAGATATACTTGGCTTTTTGTTTTTCTGATATTTTCCCTCTGGTGCTTTAGTAAAAATTGTCATCCTGCAGCAAAGTGGAGAAAATATGGCAACCTCCTTTGTCAGTTTTTTCTCCTATCCCCAATAAAAGAAACGATGACTTCAGATATTGAATTGTGAATCCTCAGGCTGTCGTGAAATCTTAATGTGTTTTACTCGAAACTCCATTTGCAGATGATTCTGTCTCATGCTTCTTGTAACAATATTGCTTGTGGAGGATGTTCCTTTGTTTAGGACTTTCAATGAGAAATATGCTGTTCTGGAGACGATTGAACTGGTTGTCGTTGGTTACTTGGCTTTATTAAATAAAACAGCCTCTTCTAAACTATGTTCTGTGGAACGTTAGTGTCTTTTGTACTGTGTTCTCTAGAAAATAAGTCCTATGGTCAAATAATTTTGGAGGTGAGGCACTCTATATACTATATTTCCTTCTAAGAGATTCGCAAAGCACTTTGGCCTGTTGAAGGCTCACATCCTGCAGGAAAGAAAACTACATTTGTTTGGCTGATTATTTCCCAAACCTATTTGCTCATGGAGCCGCTTATCATGGCTACCTCCTTCCTTTTTATTTTTTTGGAATACACATTAACCGCTTACAGAACTAATGTTCCGTAGAACACAGTTTGGAGAATACCGAAATAAAACTTTATTCCTCATCATGTATTATCAGGGCTTTATAAGCAGCAAAGAACTGGTTCCACTCTTTCATCTTGTAAAACCAGCCTTGATATCTTATCTACATGCAAGGCGAGTGCAAAGCAGATGTGGGGATCAGAATAGTCTCTGGGGAAAAGGATATGTTATTTGTTTGCTGTGCTGAAGGGGCCATAAAAACAGTAATATACTTAATGAGGCCTCACCATGGATATATTAGTTTCCATAAAACATTTTATTTAGCCTAGCATACCAGTACGTAATGACCAGTGAGTTTCACAAACAGCTAGTCCCCAGCCTCTAATGTTTACGAAGCGTCTGTTCTTTTTGGAGTGACTTTGCCAGGGAGGGTCATGCAAGATTAAAAAGATAAGAGTATTAAAAATTCAGCCAAGACACACCAGGACTGCCCCGATGATAATAACTATGGTGTAATGTTTCTCAATTTATGTAGATTCCCCATCCTGTTCTCAGTAAAAGATAACCCAGCCATTTCCCAACAATCTTTCATTTAAAAATTATTTGGATTGTCATGGGTATATGGCATTTCCTTTTTGCATAAGACAAACCCTCTGTGAGTTGAATTTTTCTAAGAAATTTTGAATTGTAAGAGACAGAAGTGAATGAATATTTATTTAAAGGAAATATTGTAAGTCCTCACTTATACAGTTTACAGAGAACTCCCCCCCGCCACTATAACTTTTGTACTTAATAAAAACCCTGTGAGAATGGCGGTATTACAGGCACCACAAGTGGCCAAGGACTCTTGGAAAGCTGGCCAGAGCAGCCTTACAGCATCCAGAAACTTTATTTGTATTCACCGTAACCATTATCCTAAGCGACAGGCTCTCCTGGGTTTGATTTCTTACTCTGTAAGAAAATTCTAGAAGGAAATCACAACAAGATTTTCTCTCATTTGCTCTTACTTCCTTCATGCTTAGTTATGTTCAACCAGCTTATCACCTAGACTCAGCCACAAGCTTACTGTTTCCTAATCCATTGCTTAGCAATAGTCACCTCTTGGATCATGAGAGATGGTAAGATTCTAGGGTATGTGTGTGAGTGTGCAAACATTTAGGAACTGGTGGGGGATGAAGTACTCAGAGACCATATTTAGACAGAGTTCTGTATTCCCTGCCAAGGAATGTGGATTTTCTCTAATAGGAAGCCAGAGGAACCTAGGATTTTGGGTGCCTTGGGCAGGGTAGAAGAGGGTTTGATAACACAGACCCCAGGGAGGAGGCTGTTAACATGAATACAGTGGACAGATGATGAGGATCTGGGAAATGGATCTGGCTGAGGCAATGGAGGGGATTCCTGAGGTGGAATTGACCAGTGTGGGAGGTAAGGGAGATACAGAAACTAAGGACATAAATGAGATTTCTAGTATTGGTGACCTCTAATGCTATTATCAGAGAAAAGAATATGGGGGAGAGAACTGGGTTGGTACAGTGGGAGTGTGAGAGAGTCAAAAAGATAGAAGTCACTTTAGGATATGGTAAATTTGAAGTGAAACATTTAGAAACGTTTAGAAAGCAGCTAACACAACACTGTAAATCAACTATACTTCAATTTTAAAAAATTAAAAAGAAAGAGAGCAGTTTGAAATATCACTTCAAATTACAGAGAAAGAAAACAAAACCTGATATTTAGATCTAGAGTTCGACAGTGTTAAAGACCTAGGACACGGACAAAAGCATCCAGGAAGAGGGTGGCTCCAGAATGAATCAGCCCACACAACTCACGTAAGTTAGAAATGTCATGTGTTTTTACAATTTGTAAGTCAACTTCATTTCGTACTGAGTACCCCTCCTTTTAGTCCGGGGGGAAACTTAATTTCATTTATCTGAGTTTCCCTTCCTCTTATGCTGTGCTGAGGCACCAGGGTACAGGGCAGTGATCTGGTCCTTTGTCATCTATCAGGGAGGTTACTGCTGAGGCTGTCATCCTTCCTACTAGATCCGTTTTTCTCTGCCATGGCTATGCCATGTGATGCTGCCTGTGGTTTTGTCTGACTAGCTTAAACTCCACCCAGCCCTTCCACTTGGACTTTTGCTGTCAAGATTGTGGGAGCATGAGGGAAGCATGTCTGCTCTGGGACCCTTTGGTATCTTTCTTCCTTCCTGTCCTTCCTCTAGCCCAGGGACATCTTTCTAGGGCAGAGAAGGAAGAAGGATGAAGCCCCCTTCTTCTCGCTTCTCACACACTCTTCCATCTTCTCCCCAAACCACCAAGTTCTCTTAATGGCTTACACATGTTTTTGTGTGTCGGGGGGAAGTCAGAAGGACTTGTGCTATTTCTGCTTTTGACCCCAGTGCATCCTTCTGGAACTTTTGGCATATCAAGACTGCTACCAGCCTAAACTGGAGGATGGAAACATACAAATACAGATACAGAGAGAAAAAAGATTAATATCTCAAAATACTATCTAGCCACAGCGTTCAAGTGAGAAAAGAAAACAAGCAGGCTGTGGGTTACAGAGTGTAGAGCCAAGAGAGAACAGAAAGATGACATCCAGGGAAGAAGCCAGAAAGCTCTCAGAGGGTACAAGAAAAGCACCGCTCTCGGGATGCCAGAACACAAGGCATGGCCCCGGCTGTGTTATAATAGCACAGGTCAGAGGAGGGCAGGCGGGTTTAGAGCCCAGAGCTTTAAATTATGCCTACAGCCCCGCCTGTGGTTGCGAGGAAGCGTCAGTCAGCTTGGGTTCAGATGGAGCCACGTCCGCCGTGTGCATAATTATGTCATGTCCCTTAAGTGTTTTCCTGCGCTTCTCTGTTTCTCCAGTGGTCTCCCTCCTTGGACTACAAGTTCCTCAGGGACAGAGCAATGCACATTCTTATATCCTCAGCCCTGAGCACAATGTCTGACACATAGTAGATTCCTTATTCAGGTTTAATGAATGACTAAGAGCCGAGGTTTTCCAAGAGGGTCAGCATTTTATCTGCCCAGCCGTGGGGCTGAAATAAGCCAAGATCTCAGAGGAATTTCCCTCTGTTGCTGTGCTGGACTAAAGCATGAGATCTGGCTCCTACATTGATGAGTCTAGTAATCTGTTTTCCTTGTTTCCAGAGATAATGGTCCCAAGGTACCCATTGGGAGCTGTTTGTTTAGGTCCAGTGGAGTAAAAGATAGAGTTTGAGCATTTACTGTTTTTACCCTCCCATTTGTATCCTAATGTAGACATTGGGGTCATTATATATTTGAGAGAAAATTTAGATCATGGGTTCAATTCAGAAATAAAGAAGTGTGTCACAGTTCTACATATTCCCTGCACAAGGCATGAGAGAAATTGCTGTAAAGAGAAGGACTATAAACACCCAGGTCTTGTTTTTTAAGATCTTCCAGTCTAGTAGAGTAGAATAAGGTAAGTCAAGAAATAGCTGTAATTTTGGAAAAATAAATGTGCAAGTGTTGAAAAAATAAAGTATTGGAGGACAGAGGGTTTCTACTGAACTCAAATCACAGATTACACAGAATTTCCCATTTCTTAGGTATCCCATTGAAAAGTTATTTCACGGAACCTTGCAAAGTAGAAAGACACTTCATTTTTATGGTATACTTACCCTCTGCAAAAAAATCTTGGAAGCACAAAATAAAATGTACAGGTGGGGTCTAGGTTATACCAATGGTTATATACCAACAAAGAAGAAAGGCATAAGGAAAGGAAGGAAGATTATTGAAGAGAAGCCAGGACTCAGTTTCCATTTATGGTGAAGTGTATGATTTTTGCCAAGGGATTACACACAGCAGGCTGACTCATCTTTTAGCTTCTAAATCAAAGTTGGAGAGGTACATGGTTTGGAGCCATTTCAGCTGTGTTTGAAGTTGCTCAGAGACCCTTAGGTGAAGGGTGGTATGTAAATCTAAATATTCTTGTTATTTCATTATTGTTGTGATGAGTTATGTTGTCAGGAATACCAGCTGTTGGAATCAGGCTGGGGCCACAAAGAGGATGCATAGTCACCTAACGATTGTATTTCACAGCTGTAACCACCCCAAAGAACTTCTGGCAGAGGATCTTCAGCTGTAAATGTATAACCTTCACAGGCATCCAAGCTTTGTTGAAAAAAATCCCTCGAAAATATGTTCTTCTAAATGTCTGGCTTCTGATAGAATCTTATTTATGTAATTTTAGTATGCATGGATGTGGGGAAGGGGCTGAAAAGGAAGGAGAGAATATCAAAAGCACTTTGAAGGACCTGTAGATTTTTCTTTGTTTTTCTTTCCCCCTAACAAGCCAATTTTTGGGTTGCTTATGAAACTAGCCTTTTGGGTTGAAAGAGCTAGTAAAGTCATATTTATTGAGTGCCGGCATATTTATTGAGTGCCGGCATATTTATTGGACCAGGGCTGGTGCTCTGGGGACTACAAAATAGATGTCTAAGGTTGACCCTTGCGATTTTGGAATGTCTAGCTAGAGGAAAAAGACCAAGCTGTGAAAAACAATAGGAGACCTTCCTTAGAAGAGGAACTATCGTTGAATGGTGGGATGTGATTTGGAGTATCTGTGCTAGAGAGGGCAGGGTAGGGGCTCAGATGAGGTCTCTGAGAGGCTCCCTGCTGTTCTAGAAATGGAAATGACCCTCATGGGGAAAATCCCCTTTGTTCATTTTAACAACAGAACCGCCGGAGGAAGGAAAGAGGCACGGAAATGCTGCCCTGCCGCCCAGGAGGTGATGGGAGCCTCCTCCTTGGTACCCAGGCACCCAAAGCACACTATGGCTTTGGCTGCAGAAGCTGAGGATGTGCCCAGGTGCCCAAGATGGAGGATCTGGCCACGGGGAAAAACAGACACCAAAGCTGAGAGCTCATTTCACTGGGATCCCTTGCTCTTCCTGGTGTGAAACCCAGACCGTGGAGCTGGCAGCCATGGCCTTGTCCGCTGGTCACAGCCCCTTTCTCAGACTTAGTGGAGCTGTCTGAGGGGTGGCCGCTCATGAGTGGTGACCTGGGAGCTTTTGGGGGTGGGTTGGGCAGCATTATATTCTCTGATTGGCATCTGGGAAGACCGCCCATGGCAAGGGCACTCCAAAGTGATCAGGTTAACCTCTCTGCCCAAGCCGGCACATCTGGACCCTATCCAGGAAGCTTTGTTTTGCCAGGTCACCAGCCTCTGAGGGTAACTGGGCCACGTGAGCACATTATACCTAACTTGCCCGTCTCGCTGCATCTGCTCACACGGCTTACTGGGTGACTGCCAAACGCCTCACAGGGATCTTGGGAGTCCTCAGGAGGTGCCTGTCATGTGCTCATGAGCAAGGTCAGTCAGCAATCACTCAGTTTCTACATCGCAGACTCCTGCCCTGATCCAACCAGGGCAGTCACGTCCACTTCTAGCACTTGTCTTCCTCTGGACACCGCCCCACGTGCTGGAGCTCCCACGGTGCCCGGCTGCGGAGGGGTCTGCCCAGGGATCTCCCCACTTTCGGGGCACATGCTGTTAGAGGGATTCCAAGGTAGGACTGTCCTTGGGCTGAGTGCCCCTGCGGAGTTCTCAGTGAATTAGCTCTTGTGGTTTTCGCTTGTATTAATACTTCCCTTTGACATGGGCCTCAGACAGAGGCCAACAGGGATTTGGAGTGAGAACAGTTCTGAGGGGCATCCTGTGTGCTGTGCATCTGGTGTGCTCTCCTTGCCTTCTGAGGACCAAGGCTCTGCCATTGGGTCCAGCTGTCTGTGCCTGGGTCCCTCCCTCTTGGTTCAGATGTCCTACCCAGGAGACTCCTCAGCCCCTCAACCAACTAGTTCACTAGACAGCCCCTCTGAGGAGGACATAGCTGGGAACTCACTTTTTTCTTCCTGAGAGAGAAAGGACTAAGGCTACTTTTATTTTTGAAAATTATTTTAAAAATTAATATTTCAAGTAAAGTAAAATGTGCATGATGAAGCCTTAAAATGAAAAATTAGTCACCTGCTCTATCCCATTCAATTCCAGATCCTAACCCCAGAGGTGACCATTGTCAAATCCAGCTGTTTCTTCTGGTATTTATCATCATGTTTCTAAGTAATATGTTTATATCACCGTTTTTGTTTTTTTTTACTGAAGTATAGTTGATTTACAATGTTGTATCAATCTCTGCTGCACAGGAAAGTGACTCAGTTATACACATATAGACATTCTTTTTTTATATTCTTTTCCATTGTAATTTATCCCCATATTTATCTCCATCAGGATATTGACTATAGTTCCCTGTGCTATATATTATGGCCTTGTTGTTTATCCATTCTAAATGTAATAGTTTGCATCTGCCAACCCTCCAAAAAACCCAGCTCTTTCTAGCTTACTTCACCTAGCATGATCATCTCTCGTTGCATCTGTGTTGCTGCAAATGGCATTCTTTCATTCTTTTTTATGACTAATATTCCATTGTATATATGTACCACATCTTCTTTATCTGTTCCTCTGTCGATGGACATTATGTGTTTTCCATGTTTTGGCTATTTATATCACACAGTTTTGGACATCATCCCTTAATTTCTTGTCATAGTAAATGAGAGCTTACTGTTGTGTACACATCCCCAGTTCCTATTCCACCTGCCCCCCCCATGGCAGTATCATGAATTTTGCTTAAATCAATTGTCAGGGCTTAGAGTATTATGACTTGCAGTATGGCGGGCGGGGGTGATACAGGATTCCAATCAGGTTGTGTATAGATTTGGCCCAATGTCTTGTTTTCATCCCTGACACACCCTCTGCCTCCTATAACCTGGGCCCCACGTCACACACGTCTGTAGTTCTGGGTATCAGGTGATCTCACTTCTTTTCGGTATTCCCCTCTGTGGAAGCTAAGCTGTGCTTTCCTCCTCTCTGCTGAACCAAAACCACACGTCCATCCTTTGACTGTTTTTCAAACATGTGTTGAAATTTCTCATCTGTTGACATCTCTTCGACTGGTCATTTGTTCTTTTGGGCTAAAACCTTTTAAATGCCCTTACTGTCGTTTGCTGGAACTTAGGATACAGTCATAGGTAGTATCAATCTGCTGTGTTTAGTCTGCTCTACTGCATTTTGGAGACCTCCTCTGACTCATGTTCTGTTAGAGTCCTAGTTCCTGCTCACTTCGAGCCTAACTGTGTGACATTGAGTAAAACTCTCGGATTCTCTGGGCTTCAGTTTCTCACCTGTATAGGCAGCTATAAAAACTTGTAAACAGCAAAGCGAGTGCCCGTTTTGTCAAGTCTGTGTTGCTGTGTGACTGAAATGAGATTGGGTACGTGGGAATGCCCTGGAAAAAACAAAAGTGGGATGAAAATTAAAACCATTGGGAGTAAAACTAAGAAACAGAGAGAACCTCTTTTTGCAAATGGCAAAGGGCCCCTTTTTCTCAGATATCCTGGCCTTCCCAGTGTTGATATGCACCAGCATACGCATAGGGGTGTTCATCTAATAACATTCCACTTGTTTTGATCCAAATTCCTTCTCTCACTTCGGCAAAGCTCACCTTACCATGGCTTTTTGTTTCATCCCCTCCATCATCCTTGAATACCTCGAGGAAGGTATAAGATGTCTCTAGTGTTCCTTGGTCCCAGTTTGAGCCCTCTCTTAAAATTTTTTCTATTTAATTGCAAATTTATGTCTCAGCACTGTAATTCCATGTCCTCCTACATTTTCTGTTGGGTTATATTACTTGTATAGATCAAGGAAAACAGAGAGAAATAAAAATGAAATGTTAAACACAGCCATAATTTTATAACATAAATTGCAACTTGCTAGAATCTACGGCATTAGAAGGCTGGACCTTCACAATGGATTACTGTGAGATTGAAATGCATAATAGAAGGAAGTGCTTTGTCAACCATCAAGGTCTGTAACAAACATAAGAAATTGCTGTCATCATTTTCCATTTCTCTGGGCCTTAGTTTGCTTGTCTGTGAGATGAGTTGTTTAGAGTCCTGGTTCTACTACTATGGTGATTTAAGCCCCCTACAGCTTAACCCTCCAGCTGATGGCAGCTAAAACCTCAGGATAAAATTTTTTTAAATAGCTACCTGAAGACTCTGAAAAGCCTTATATATAGTTGAACTAGGCAGTCAGCTACAAGGTGTGATTGAAAAGGGACACCAAATACTCTGCAGCCCTACTGACCTGATCTATAGGTTTTCTGTGCAGTTCCTGAAAACCTGTCTTGGAGGTTAACTTTTAGGTATAAGGAAGCAAAAATGCCAGTGTTCCTTGGAAAGGTAACACCTCTGGATGCTGCTATTAATATTTCATTATAAGTTAGTTAAGCAGAGAGGACTTGAATCCTGTGAGGAAACCCAGATATGAGCTCTGCTTTATCTGTCCCATAGAGCAGAAGCACCACAAGAGGACACTGTTTATGGCTTCTAGGTGCGAAATGCAACAAGATTTAAAAGTCCTAGAAGTAGTCAATTACAAGTTGGTGACGTAGTTCCATCAAGTAGGCCTTTTCCTGCTGAAAATTAAAAAAACATTTTCTGTGGTTTTTCCAAAATAAAAATTTTATTCTCTTGATATTCTAGCCTTGGAAAGTAGGGCTCCATTTAGAGAGAGAATTTAAGGAATCCCAGAGCTTCCAAACTTTAGGTGAGAATTAAAGTATTCTTTATAACAATGCCTAGTAATAATTACTTTATGTTTTTGTAAATCCAAATGGTTTCGTGCCCTCTCCATATTGAAAAATAACAATATTAATCAGTGTTTCTCATCTTTATCTCTTATGTCAGAAGATGTTGAGGTGGCTTTTATTATTTGTTGTACTCATCGAATAGAATTTTGTTTCCCTATTTGTGTTTTAAAAAGCTGATCCAACAACCAAAAATCAAAGTCATCCACCACATCAACAAGCCAAAGAAGAAAAATCATATTAACCGATAGGGAAAAGCGTTTGACAAAATCTGATACCCACCATGATAAAAGAATCTCTAGGCGAATTGAGTAGAGGGGAACTTCCTCAACTTGATAAAGCACGGCTACAAGAAATCTCCAGCATGACACGGTGTGGTTCATGGCTTGGCCATGCTAGCTATTCCACCGGGAGAATAGCGTGTTGGTGCTGTGGTGGCAGGGATGGGGGTAGGGAAAGCACTGAGCATTGTTTTGGGGAGATGCTGAAAGTGGAGAGCAAAGCATTGAGACGGTGATGGTGAGCATTGGGTCAAAGTCATACCAGAGTCACAGTTTTCCAGGAGCCACCTGGCAAGGTTGTGGTATTGATGTTGCCCTCTGGTCCATAGACATAGCCGTGCCTAGACCTGAAGAAACAATGCCAATAAACATGTGAAGTGAAAGGGCTAGTCATTCTTCTAGGTCTATTTAGCTGTCCCTTTTCAGGATTGATTTGGCCAAAGGATTCTGCCTGTGTTGTCAGTATTCATAAGCACCAACTTGAAAATAATAGAGATTATATACTCAGTATTTGACACTGATACCACATATATTGGCCTAACGGTGTTCAATTGTGATACGTCTGATACAGTTAAGCCTTCCCCCTTCATGGTTTGTGTTACAGTAGCTGTTGAATGTTTTCCCTAGATTTTGCTGAACCATACCTCTTGTCCACCCTTCTAAAATCTTATCCTCATTGGTCTAGAGGGATGTTTTCAACTCAGAAGCTCCATTTTTACATGAGACTAAAACTTCAAACCTTATTCTCCTTCTTTAGTGTGATTCATATACTGGCTTCAAAATACTGCTGTGTGATGATTTACCCGAAAGAATGCTTCATAAAAATCAATAATAATATATTTTATAGCAAGTAGGCTCTTTTAACATATCATGTTTGTAGGATAGCATCAAGGTAAACAGGGAGTGTTGACATTACCAGAATTTTAGGAGATCTGCCAAAATATAAGCATAGAAACCATAGGTGGGGCAAGTTTCCCTTGTCTGGAAATCAATTATATTACAAGAGGAAAGAGTAGATGGCTTTTTCCTATCACCTCCAAATTTAAGAAGACAGAGTCCCAACTCTACATGCTCCTTGGGAATTCTCAGCATGACTGAATTTCAGGGCTTTGGTTTCATTTGTGCTCCATAAGTCACTACCAAGATTTTAATATCCCGAGTATGAGAATCAGCTGTAATAAGTTGGAGCTGTGTTGTCTGGCCGCCCATGTCCCCAAGATGGCAAAAACAAATTGACTTTCTTCTTTGCTATAATTTTACTTAAGGCAACCTTTAAAAATATGTGTTAGTTTTACTTTAGCCTTTGAAAAGAAAAGAACATAAACCAGAAACTGCACTTGCTACCAAAAGGCATATTTTAAACTAAAAGGAATATGGAAACCACTGATTTAAATCTGATACTCTCTCATAAACACACCAGATGTTTTATATACCAAATTATCTCTGGGTGCTGAAATCTAGATCTTCTGACATCCAAATATTGCTATTGCAAGTGTTGAAATACTCCCAAGTTTAACATGTGTAAGGAAACCAAACCTTTCTCCAGATAAAGCTATGCAATCTCAAACCCTCCGAAGAGCTATGCTTTATTTAAAGGATTGTAAATGTGCAGTAAGGCATTAAAAAACGCCATATGACATAAGGTGTTTAGGTTATAGTCAACATGTTTATTTTCAGAGGTTCTGCAACATTAATCCATGGGCAGGTGTGTGGCCTATGATTTAAAACAATTTTATTTCAAGCCATTTATATCACTGCTTAAGAGATGACTTAATTCTTCCCAGTTACCATATGTCTTAACCATGGAAATGAGAAGGAAAAGAACATCTGGTCAACCATTGTTGTCTTGCCTGTCATATAGGACATGTGGCATTGCATGTGCTTCTCATCGAGTTCCTTCGGGACGTCAGCATGGCCAATGGTTTCATATTTTACACAGCTGGTGCATTTAGGACATACCGTCAATCTTAGCTCAGTACCATCCTTACACTTTTGAGTTTTTATTGGGCTTTTGGTGATGAATTCCATTTTTAGTTGCTGCAAACCTCTCTCCTGGAGCTTCAAGTGAGAGTAGCATATTTGTGTAACGAGATCTCTATATAATTTGACAGTTTTGGGGTAGAAATGTGGCCTAGGAAGAGACAATACTCTGGAAATTATGAATTAGGATTGCAATATCTTAGTGTTAATACTAACTTTATTTTAGCATCCTTGGGAAAAATTCACTGAGCTCCGTATATCTTTATTTAATCCCTTGTAAAATAGTCACCAAATCATCCTGACATTGTGCTAATCATTGGATGAGGCTATAATACCCATGCATGTCATTATGTACAAAGCAAATCCCTTCTTCTTTTAGGGTGCATGTTTGAATGATCATCTTAAAAAGCATGATTTGAGAATTACAGCACAAATTTGGTAACATATTTAATCACTGTGCTACCTCCCATTTGGCCAATTTGGTTATATTCTTGCTTGCCCAGGGCTTTGACAGCAAATCTAGGCATCTGAAGTTAGAGTTTCTTGGGATCAGTGACTCATTCTTCGCCACTGCTAAATCCATCATGTGAAGGAGTGTTTATTCAGGTGAGGAAGGCTTAGTCCTAATCTAAGAAAAGCACACAGGTCATCAGGTAACAATTAATATCTCTAAACTTACATGTTTTTTACTTTTCTGAACTGAAGACAGTTTTATTGCTTAATTTTTCTAAGTCCGTATCTTTCTTGAATAATGCCCAAGTAGAATCATTTCTACAATGTGAGGAATAACTAAACTGGGAGCTTTATTTTCAGGTACAGATACAAATATGGATATACATATGCATATATACGTCTCAAAAATTAATTTAAAAGTAAGCAACAATGCAGATATTCAGAAAATGTTTAAGTCATGGCCAATATAAGTATTGCATGCATTTTCTTTGTTATCTCTCTCCCATTAATATTCACACGATTGAACAAAAAAGGGGTTTTCTTTTCTTCTTTTTTTTCTTCTGCGTAATCAATTCTTTAAGAAGCTGTGAGAGCTGGACTGTATTTTCTTTAGCGTCTGAATTCCAACCAGCACACTGGGGGCAGTTAAATAATAAATAATAACAAATACTGGGTTTATTGACTCCTGAACCCTTGAATCAATCAATTAATCATGATATTATGGCAAGATCAAAGGGATAAAATTCCAAAACTGACTGCAAGATGCAAATGGATAAATCTCCCAGTGGGAATAATTGCAAACCATTTTGATCAAATATAAAATGATGATCAATTATGCTCTTTAGGGTTCAGTAACTCAGGTTTATTTAAATGCTGTAAAGTACATCCCTCCAGGATCTAATGATCTCCTAAACATCACTCGTTAGGGTAAAGCATTGTCGTCTAATCACCCTAAAGACTGAAGCTACAGATTCACAGTGGTGAGCACCATCTATATTTTAAAGGATAATTTCCCTGAAAAATGTCCCCTTGCAATATACGATTTGGATTTTTCAGTAAGTCTTACAGCTTGGTCAGTTTCTGTTGTTTGCATCAAAATTAACTTTCCTTTTCCTAGCCTCTAATCATTGGCTAAGTACTAAAGTAAGAGATTTTATGTGAGCATTTTGATCAGTCTACAAGAAACAATGTAGTTGGTACTAAGAAAAAGAGTGAGTCACCAGACAGAGAAAGTTCTGCCCCAGGTCAGAACTTGCAAGATACAGTAATAATACTCAGCCACTATAATGTGCCCAAAGGTCTCTCCTATGGCCACCAGACTCCAGAATCATAACTGCTGGAGGTTTATGCTGGCCGCTATGGATTTGCTTTCTGGGTTCACTCGCTCACCCCTTGAGGAGTGTATCAGATGTGTAGTCCTTACCCAGGGGAGATTTCTCTGAGTCCAGAGAACCCCGCTGTGTATTGCCAGGGGATGTGGTCTTTCCAATAGCCTGCTCAGAACACAAGCAGCAACCCTAGAAAGAGAGTTTCTTTTGGATAACTGAGATGCTGCCTTTAGGGAATCTATTGTCCCTATGATTCTGGGGTTGCCTTGTTGGATAAGGACCTCTGTGAGAAGTCTTATTTTCAAGGCCTCAGGAAGTTAGAATTCAGGTTAAGATCTAGATGTTGTGTTCTGGTGTTTTTCCCTTTTAAGGGCTGGATTGAATTAATTCATTTATCAACAGACATTGCTGAACGTCTACTGTGTGCTGGATAGTATAGATTCAAATAGGAATAGGATTTGATCAGTGTACTTTGGGATTTATTGAACCATCTCTTAGAGTCGAGCGATACTTTCACATCCATTATCGCCTTTAATCAACCAAGCCATTCTCTGAAGGAGGTATCATAGTTTAAGATAAGGACAGTGAGGCTCAGTGAGTTGACGTAGTTTGCCTAAGGTTGATTAGTTAGTGTCAAAATAAGGACTTCACAGAGTTCTGCTTCTTTGTCTGGTGTTCTTTCTTCTACATTATAGCACAGATTTCCCTTCTGAGTCTTGGTTTCTTCTTCCATAAATTAAGGCAGAGAGACTTTTTTTGTCAAATTATCTTCTTTCTAAACATTCTGTGTTTTATGCATAACCAGTATTTGGATGTAAGGAATTAGGACGTTAATCTCAGTGCCTTGTCACCTCACTCAAACACCTTGGGGCTTCATTGTGCCAGCTGGCACAATGCCTTCCCAGTCGTGGGCTTCCTCAAGTCTGGTGGTGTGTTTATCCCTGAGAGCTTCTTGGTGTTGGTCTCCCATGACCTGCCAGAAGACTTCTTAGGAAGGGGTCTTGTTCTGAAGACCTTTCCTCCCCTCCCTTTATAGTCTGTCCCTTTCCCAGGTCACAAGGATTGGGTGCTTAGTTGATAGTGTTTGCTAGGGATCTCCTAGCCCTTCTCTTCCTGAGACATCAGAACCACAGCTCTCTTCCTTGTGGGTTTCTCGTATGCCATCCCAAGATGCTGGGAGAACAGCCTTTCCTGGGATAGCACCATCTAATCTCTTGTTAGAGGTTGAATTGTGTTCCTTCAAAATTTTATATGTTGAAGCCCTACTCCCCAGTACTTTAGAATGTGACCCTATTTGGAAATAAGGTCAGTGCAATTGTAATTAGTTAAGTTAGGAAGAGGTCATACTACAGTAGGATGGGTCCCTAATCCAGTATGATGGTTCCCTTATGAAATGGGGAAATTTGGACACATACACAGGGAGAGTGCCATGTGAAGGTGAAGGCGGAAATCAGGGTAAGGCAGCAGAAGCCCATGAACAACAAAGATGGCCAGCAAACTCGAGAAGCTAGCAGAGAGGCATGGACCAGGTTCTCCCTTACAGCCTCAGAATGAACTGATTTCAGATGCCTAGCCTTTAGAACTACGAAGCGATAAATTTCTGCTGATACTCTGTTAATGGCCGCCTTAGCAAAGTAATATACCCCTTATGTAATAGAACTAGCTTGGAGAGAAAGCACTTCTCTTGGCTCAGAATGATATATCCCTTAATTCTTACCATTAATGGAAGAATGTCCACTCATACCTTTCTACCTAGGCAATCAGTTGTCCTCAAGTGACCAAGTAGTTGCCCAAAGCCTTATGCAAATGATCCAGAGCACTGGCCCTCGCTTCCTCTTGTATGTCTTCCTAAGACCTGCACATAGTGTTCGCTAAGGCCTTTCTGTTATGCTTGGACTCCACAGGCCTTTGGCTCCTTGCAGATTTAATGACGATAGTGCTTCATTTAGTGATGATTTAATTCTCAGTGTGCTTCTCATAGGAGAAAGAAGAAGGCTATGCTTTGATTTGTAAAATCTGTTACTGTTTGAGATGCTACTTTCCTCTCAACTACAGAACACCAATGAGTGTCCTTCATTTCCCTCCCAAATGAGCCCAGGGCACCCTGCCTCCAGCTTGGTTAAACTTTTCATTCATCCGTCCTTTCATCCATCAAACATTTACCAAAGATCAACTACATGTTGTCAATATGAAGAAGTGAGCAAAGACCTGCCCCTGCAGAGCTCCCAGTCTAGTAGGAGAGACACTCAAAGTCTCACGGGAGAGTCAGACACAGAAGGACTTGTTCTGTAATGACCCTGTGGTAGAGTATTTTACCTTATGAGGCAAAAGTGGCTAAATATCCTTGGAAGAAAAGGTTTGGAAGTCTTCACAGAGGAAGTGACTTTTGTAGAATGAGGAAAGAATTGATGGCAATTGGAGGAAAGACAGGAGGGGGCACAGGATGGGGAAGGCATCCAAGGTCGAGACGACATGGGGAAGGCTCCCCGCCTTGAAAATTCTGGCTCTATGTGGCTAGAGTGTATATAGGACGCATAGACATAGATTTGGTAGGAGAATGGGGCTCAAAAGTGAATGTGGGGATCAGTAGTGGATGGTTTTCCACACCTAAGTGGAATTTGAAATAATAGGAAGCTCCTGAAGGTATTTATGATTTGGAGCAGTATCATCAGATTTGGTTTTTTTAAATGATCATTCTGGAGGCAGAGAAACACATGATTTAGAAAAGGTAGAGATTGGTGGCTGGAGACCAGTAAGGAGGCTGCATTTCTTGAATTAAAAAATTAGAACACGGTTCAACAAGTACTAATGTGGTTGTGGACACAACGGGACAAAGTAGTTAAAATCGGCATTATTTAGAAATACTTACAGAAGCTGTACCTAGGGGCAATGCAGGAAAAAGAGAATGAAAGTGTAAAGCAGGACAGTGCAAGTTGGAATGGAGAGAGAGGGAGGCATTTATGAGTTAAAAAGGACAGAATAGATGATATTTAATTTTGGAGTAAAGAAGAAACAGGAGTCAAAGGTGGCCTCCAGATAATTTATTTGTCCATAAAGATAATAGCAGATGGAGATACTAAGATAAGAAAAAAAGGAATGAATTTCCTGAGAATGCTAATGGGCTCCATTTTGGAAATAGTGAGTTTGAGGTACTTACAGAGGATATCTAGGGAGAGAGAACTCTAGGTGGTTGGAAATATTGGACAAGAGCTCAGAGGGGGTGTTTAGAAATAATTATAACAATAACAATAAAATAATATCTACACTTTATTGGACTCTTATGATATGCCAGACACTGCTGCTCGGTCCCTTGTGTTCATTATTTCATTTAGTTCCTTTGACAATCCAGTGAAGGATTATCTTCTTTCTATAGGTGCAAAAACTCACAGTAGTCAAATAGCTAGTAGGTAACAGAATTGGGATTCCAACCCAAGTCTGTCTGTATTCTCAGCCCCTCCCTCTATAGCCACTACTGCATGCATGTCTGTGATACTGTCCAGATAAGGCCATGCAGTGCCCGTCCATGGAAGGGAATCCATAAATATCTGCTAAATAACTGAACGAGGCTCTGGGTGCCACCTAGGTGAGTTCCAGGAAGAAAAGGATTGCACAATTGATTGAAAGACACCAACAAACAACAGACACCTCTAGTGAGAACACAGAGTAAGCTGCTACTACATGCAGTGGGAACACAACAGCCTTCTCCCTGTCAGAGGGACAAGTCTCCCTGGCCCTTATGTCTCACAAAATACCCCACTGAAGATGGTTCCACCTAATGGGCTGAGGATCCCTTTGGATGTGGAGTCCTCCAAGACTCCCTTTGTGATTCTCATGAAGTGATGTGTACTGTCTTGCCCTCCTAATCCCCAGCCATCCAGAAGATCCTCTACAAGCCTGCGGTCCCAGGGAAAGCAACAATTAACAACCCCAGCACTTTTCTGGAGAATGAAAAAACTGAAATTAGGCTTTCCAGGTCAGTTTTCCTGGTGTGTAATCCCCTAAAAGGCCCAAGCTTCAGCCCTGCCTGAAGTCTATTCCTATTTCCTTAACCTACCTATGTTGCACCAATAGAGGTAAACACACAATACCACATTCCTTTAAAAGGGCCAATTTATTAAGGATGACGTGGACCAAAAAAAACCAAACACGGCACCAATTTTTGCCTCTCTTCCAATCTCTCACCTTTGATATGAAGGTATAATAGCCAACTCTCTGCGTATCTTTGATCAGCTGGATGTAGCTGGTAATATACATGATAGTAAATTCTCCCACTGATTGTTCAAGGGGATAGCAAAAGAGGCAAGTTAGTCTCCAGCTGTCATCATCTGAATAGGCAGATTTAGATGCACATTGTGGCAACTCTTACTTGGGATTCAAACCTTTTTTAAAAATTTTAATTTTTTTTATACAGCAGGTTCTTATTAGTCATCCATTTTATCCACATCGGTGTATACATGTCAATCCCAATCTCCCAATTCATCCCACCCCCACCCCCACCCCCCACGTTCCCCCCTTGGTGTCCATACGTTTGTTCTCTACATCTGTGTCTCTATTTCTGCCCTGCAAACCGGTTGATCTGTACCATTTTTCTAGATTCCACATATATGTGTTAATATACAATATTTGTTTTTCTTTTTCTGACTTACTTCACTCTGTATGACAGTCTCTAGGTCCATCCACGTCTCAACAAATGACCCAATTTCATTCCTTTTTATGGCTGAGTAATATTCCATTCTATACATGTACCACATCTTTATCCATTCGTCTGTTGATGGGCATTTAGGTTGCTTCCATGACCTGGCTATGTAAACAGTGCTGCAGTGAACATTGGGGCGCATGTGTCTTTTTGAATTATGGTTTTCTCAGGGTATATGCCCAGTAGTGGGATTCCTGGATCATATGGTAATTCTACTTTTAGTTTTTTTAAGGAACCTCCATACTGTTCTCCATAGTGACTGCACTAATTTACATTCCCACCAACAGTGCAAGAGGGTTCTCCTTTCTCCACACCCTCTCCAGCATTTGTTGTTTGTTGATTTTCTGATGAAGCCCATTCTAACTGGTGTGAGCTGATACCTCATTGTAGTTTTAATTTGCATTTCTCTAATAATTACTGATGTTGAGCAGCTTTTCATGTGCCTCTTGGCCATCTGTATGTCTTCTTTGGAGAAATGTCTATTTAGGTCTCCTGCCCATCTTTGGATTGGGTTGTTTGTTTTTTTAATATTGAGCTGCATGAACTGTTTATATATTTTGGAGATTAATCTTTTGTCCATTGATTCGTTTGCAAATATTTTCTCCCATTCTGAGGGTTGTCTTTTCATCTTGTTTAGCGTTTCCTTTGCTGTGCAAAAGCTTTGAAGTTTCATTAGGTCCCATTTGTTTATTTTTGTTTTTATTTCCATTTCTCTAGGAGGTGGGTCAAAAAGGATCTTGCTGTAATTTATGTTATAGAGTGTTCTGTCTATGTTTTCCTCTAAGAGTTTGATGGTGTCTGGCCTTACATTTAGGTCTTTAATCCATTTGGAGTTTATTTTTGGGTATGGCATTAGGGAATGTTCTAATTTCATTCTTTTACATGTAGCTGTCCAGTTTTCCCAGCACCACTAATTGAAGAGGCTGTGTTTTCTCCATTGTATAATCTTGCCTCCTTTGTCAAAGTTAAGGTGACCATATGTGTGTAGGCTTTTCTCTGGGCTTTCTATCCTGTTCCATTGATCAATATTTCTGTTTTTGTGCCAGTACCATACTGTCTTGATTACTGAAGTCTGGGAGCCTGATTCCTCCAGTTCCGTTTTTCTTTCTCAACATTGCTTTAGCTATTTGGGGTCTTTTGTGTTTCCATACAAATTGTGAAATTTTTTGTTCAGGCTCTGTGAAAAATGCCAGTAGTAGTTTGATAGGGATTGCGTTGAATCTGTAGATTGCTTTCTGTAGTATACTCATTTTCACAATGTTGATTCTTCCAATCCAAGAACATGGTATATCTCTCCATCTGTCTGTATCATCTTTAATTTCTTTCATCAGTGTCTTTTAGTTTTCTGCATACAGGTCTTTTGTCTCCCTAGGTAGGTTTATTCCTAGGTATTTTATTCTTTCTGTTGCAGTGGTAAATGGGAGTGTTTTCTTAATTTCACTTACAGAGTTTTCATGATTAGTGTATAGGAATGCAAGAGATTTCTGTGCATTAATTTTGTATCCTGCTACTTTACCAAATTCATTGATTAGCTCTAGTAGACATGTTTAGGATTCTCTATGTATAGTATCATGTCATCTGCAAACAGTGACAGCTTTACTTCTTTTCCAATTTGGATTCCTTTTATTTCTTTTTCTTCTCTGATTGCTGTGGCTGAAACTTTCAAAAGTTTTGCATATGTTGAATAATAGTGGTGAGAGTGGGCAACCTTGTCTTGTTCCTCATCTTAGTGGAAAGGGTTTCAGTTTTTCACCATTGAGGGTGATGTTGGCTGTCGTTTTGTCATATATGGCCTTATTATGTTGAGGTAAGTTCCTTCTGTGCCTACTTTCTGGAGGGTTTTTATCATAAATGGGTATTGAATTTTGTCAAAAGCTTTCTCTGCATCTATTGAGATGATCATATGGTTTTTCTCCTTCAGTTTGTTAATATGGTGTATCACATTGATTGATTTGCATATATTGAAGAATCCTTGCATTCCTGGGATAAACCCCACTTGATCATGGTGTATGATCCTTTTAATGTGTTGTTGGATTCTGTTTGCTAGTATTTTGTTGAGGATTTTTGCATCTATGTTCATCAGTGATGTTGGCCTGTAGTTTTCTTTCTTTGTGACATCTTTGTCTGGTTTTGGTATCAGGGTGATGGTGGCCTCGTAGAATGAGTTTGGGAGTGTTCCTCCCTCTGCTATATTTTGGAACAGTTTGAGAAGGATAGGTGTTAGCTCTTCTCTAAACGTTTGATAGAATTCGCCTGTGAAGCCATCTGGTCCTGGGCTGTTGTTTGTTGGAAGATTTTTAATCACAGTTTCAATTTCAGTGCTTGTGATTGTTCTGTTCATATTTTCTGTTTCTTCCTGGTTCAGTCTCGGAAGGTTGTGCATTTCTAAGAATTTGTCCATTTCTTCCAGGTTGTCCATTTTATTGGCATAGAGTTGCTTGTAGTAATCTTTCGTGATCCTTTCTGCAGTGTCAGTTGTTACTTCTCCTTTTTCATTTCTAATTCTATTGATTTGAGTCTTCTCCCTTCTTTTCTTTTTTTTTTCATTTTCACATCTTTATTGGAGTATAATTGCTTTACAATGGTATGTTAGTTTCAGCTTCACAACAAAATGAATCAGTTATATATATACATATGTTCCCATATCTCTTCCTGCTTGCGTCTCCCTCCCTCCTACCCTCCCTATTGCACCCCTACAGGCGGTCACAAAGCACCGAGCTGATCTCGCTGTGCTATGCGGCTGCTTCCCACTAGCTATGTACCTTATCCCTTCTTTTCTTGATAAGTCTGGCTAATGGTTTATCAATTTTGTTTATCTTCTCAAAGAACCTGCTTTTAGTTTTATTTATCTTTGCTATCATTTCCTTCATTTAGTTTTCATTTCTTTCTGATCTGATCTTTATGATTTCTTTCCTTCTGCTAACTTTGGGTTTTTTTTTGTTCTTTTTTCTCTAATTACTTTAGATGTAAGGTTAGGTTGTTTATTTGAGATGTTTCTTGTTTCTTGAGGTAGGCTTGTATAGCTGTAAGCTTCCCTCTTAGAACTGCTTTTGCTGCATCCCATAGGTTTTGTGTCATTATGTTTTCATTGTGATTTGTTTCTAGGTATTTTTTGATTTACCCTTTGATTTCTTCAGTGATCTCTTGGTTATTATGTAGTGTGTTGTTTAGCCTCCATGTGTTTGTATTTCTTACAGATTTTTTCCTATAATTGATATCTAGTCTCATAGCGTTGTGGTCGAAAAAGATACTTGATACGATTTCAATTTTCTTAAATTTACCAAGGCTTGATTTGTGACCCAAGATATGATCTATCCTGGAGAATGTTCCATGAGCACTTGAGAAGAATGTGCGTTCTGTTGTTTTTGGAAGGAATGTCCTATAAATATCAATTAAGTCCATCTTGTTTAATGTATTGTTTAAAGCTTGTGTTTCCTTATTTATTTTCATTTTGGATGATCTGTCCAATGGTGAAAGTGGGGTGTTAAGTCCCCTACTATGATTGTGTTACTGTCGATTTCCCCTTTTATGGCTGTTAGTATTTGCCTTATGTATTGAGGTGCTCCTATGTAGGGTGCATAAATATATACAATTGTTATATCTTCTTCCTGGATTGATCCCTTGATCATTATGTAGTGTCCTTCTTTGTCTGTTGTAATAGTCTTTGTTTTAATGTCTATTTTGTCTGATATGAGAATTGCTACTCCAGCTTTCTTTTGATTTCCATTTGCATGGAACATCTTTTTCCATCCCCTCACTTTCAGTCTGTATGTGTCCCTAGTTCTGACGTGGGTCTCTTGTAGACAGCATATATATGGGTCTTGTTTTTGTATCCATTCAGCCAGTCTATGTCTTTTGGTTGGAGCATTTAGTCCATTCACATTTAAGGTAATTATCGATATGTATGTTCCTATTCCCATTTTCTTAATTGTTTTGGGTTTGTTATTGTAGGTCTTTTCCTTCTCTTGTGCTTCTTGCCTAGAGAAGTTCCTTTAGCATTTGTTGTAAAGCTGGTTTGGTTGTGCTGAATTCCCTTAACTTTTGCTTGTCTGAAAAGGTTTTAATTTCTCTATCAAATCTTAATTAGATCCTTGCTGGATAGAGTAATCTTGGTTGTAGGTTTTTCCCTTTCATCACTTTAAATATGTCCTGTCACTCCCTTCTGGCTTGCAGAGTTTCTGCTGAGAGATCAGCTGTTAACCTTATGGGGATTCCCTTGTATGTTATTTGTTGTTTTTCCCTTGCTGCTTTTAATATTTTTTCTTTGTATTTAATTGTTGATGGTTTGATTAATATGTGTCTTGGCATGTTTCTCCTTGGATTTATCCTGTATGGGACTCTGTGCTTCCTGGACTTGATTAACTATTTCCTTTCCCATATTAGGGAAATTTTCAACTGTAAATCTTAAAATATTTTCTCAGTCCCTTTCTTTTTCTCTTCTTCTTCTGGGACCCCTGTAATTAGGAAGTTGGGTGTTTAATATTGTCCCAGAGGTCTCTGAGGCTGTCTTCAATTCTTTTCATTCTTTTTTCTTTATTCTGCTCTGCAGTAGTTATTTCAACTATTTTATCTGCCAGGTTACATATCTGTTCTTCTGTCTCAGTTATTCTGCTATTGATCTCTTCTAGAGAATTTTTAATTTCATTTATTTTGTTGTGCATCATTGTTTGTTTGCTCTTTAGTTATTCTAGGTCCTTGTTAAACTTTTTTTGTATTTTCTCCATTCAATTTTGAAGATTTTGGATCATCTTTACTATCATTATTCTGAGTTCTTTTTCAGGTAGACTGCCTATTTCCTCTTCATTTGTTAGGTCTGGTGGGATTTTATCTTGCTCCTTCATCTGCTGTGTGTTTCTTTTTCTTCTCATTTTGCTTAACTTACTGTGTTTGGGGTCTTGTTTTTGCGGGCTGCAGGTTTGTAGTTTCTGTTGTTTTTGGTGTCTGCCCCCAGTGGTTAAGGTTGCTTCAATGGGTTGTGTAGGCTTCCTGGTGGAGGGTACTAGTGCCTGTGTTCTGGTGGATGAGGCTGGATCTTTTCTTTCTGGTGGGTAGGGTCACATCTGGTGGTGTGTTTTGGGGTGTCGGTGACCGTATTATGATTTTAGGCAGCCTCTCTGCTAAGGGTGTGGTTGTGTTCCTGTCTTGCTAGTTGTTTGGCATAGGGTGTCCTGCACTGTAGCTTGCTCGTTGTTGAGTGGAGCTGGGTCTTGGTGTTAAGATGGAGATTTCTGGGAGATTTTTGCCGTTTGATATTACGTGGAGCTGGGAGGTCTCTTGTGTACCAGTGTCCTGAAGCTGGCTCTCCCACTTCAGAGGCACAGCCCTGACGCCTGGCTGGAGCACCAAGACCTGTCCTCCACACAACTCAGAATAAAAGGGAGAAAAAGAGAAAGAAAGAAAGAAAAAGATAAAATAAAATAAGTTATTAAAATAACAAAATAATTAATAAAAATTTTTAAAGTAATTTTTAAAAAAGAAAGAAAGAAAGAAGAGAACACCAGACCAAAAAACAAATCCACCAATGATATCTAGCACTGAAAACTATACTAAAAAAAAAAAAAAGAAAAAAAGGACAGATAGAACCCTAGGACAAATGGTAAAAGCAAAGCTATACAGACAAAATCACACACAGAATCATACACATACACACTCACAAAAAAAGAAAAAGGGAAATGTATATATATATATCGTTGTTCCCAAAGTCCACCTCCTCAATTTGGGGTGATTCGTTGTCTATTCAGGTTTTCCACCAATGCAGGGTATATCAGCTTGCCTGTGGAGCTTTAATCCACTGCTTCTGAGGCTGCTGGGAGAGATTTCCCTTTCTCTTCTTTGTTCGCACAGCTCCTGGGGTTCAGCTTTGGATTTGGCCCCGCCTCTGTATGTAGGTCGCCTGAGGGCATCTGTTCTTCGCTCAGACAGGACGGGGTTAAACGAGCAGCTGATCCGGGGGCTCTGACTCACTCAGGCCCGGGGGAGGGAGGGGTACAGACGTGGGGCGAACCTGCGGCGGCAGAGGCCGGCATGATGTTGTACCAGCCTGAGGCTTGTCGTGTGTTCTCCCGGGGAAGTTGTCCCTGGATCTCGGGACCCTGGCAGTGGCGGGCTGCACAGGCTCCCGGGAGGCGAGGTGTGGAGAGTGACCCGTGCTTGCACACAGGCTTCTTGGTGGCGGCAGCAGCAGCCTTATCGTCTCATGCCCGTCTCTGGTGTGCACACTGATAGCCGCGGCTCGAGCCCGTCTCTGGAGCTCCTTTAAGCAGCACTCTTAATCCCCTCTCCTCACGCACCAGGAAACAAAGAGGCAAGAAAAATTCTCTTGTGTTTCCGGCAGCTTCAGACCTTTTCCCGGACTCCCTCCCGGCTAGCTGTGGCATACTGGCCCCTTCAGGCTGTGTTCACGCAGCCAACCCCAGTCCTCTCCCTGGGATCCGACCGAAGCCCGAGCCTCAGCTCCCAGCCCCCGCCCGTCCTGGTGAGTGAGCAGACAAGCCTCTTGGGCTGGTGAGTGCTGGTCGGCACCGATCCTCTGTGTGGGAATCTCTCTGCTTTGCCCTCCGCACCCCTGTTGCTGCCCTCTCCTCCGTGGCTCCGGAGCTTTCCCCCTCCACCACCCGCAGTCTCCGCCCACGAAGGGGCTTCTAGTGTGTGGAAACCTTTCCCCCTTCACAGCTCCCTCCCACTGGTGCAGGTCCCGTCCCTATCCTTTTGTCTCTGTTTATTCTTATTTCTTTTTCCCTACCCAGGTACATGGGGAGTTTCTTGCCTTTGGGGAGGTCTGAGGTCTTCTGCCAGCGTTCAGTAGGTGCTCTGTAGGAGTTGTTCCACGTGTAGATGTATTTCTGATGTATTTGTGGGGAGGAAGGTGATCTCCATGTCTTACTCTTCCACCATTTTCTGAACATTCTCTAGTAGTTTTCTGGTGGCATCTTTAGGATTATCTATGTATAGTATAATGTTATCTGCAAACAGGGACAGTTTTACTTCTTCTTTTCCAATTTGTATTCCTTTTATTTCTTTTTCTTCTCTGATTGCTGTAGCTAGGACTTCCAAAGCTACGTTGAATAATAGTGGCGAGAATGGACATCCTTGTCTTGTTCCTAATCTTAGAGGAAATGCTTTCAGTTTTTCACCATTGAGAAGATGCTTGCTGTGGGTTTGTTATATATGGCTTTTATTATGTTGAGGTAGGTTCCCTCTCTGCCCACTTTCTGGAGAGTTTTTTTAATCATAAATGGGTGTTGAATTTTGTCAGAAGTTTTTTCTGCATCTATTGAGATGATCATATGGTTTTTATTCTTCAGTTTGTTAATATGCTGTATCACATTGATTGATTTGCGTATACTGAAGAATCCTTGCATCCCTGGGATAAATCCCACTTGATCATGGTGTATGATCCTTTTAATGTGTTGTTGGATTCTCTTTGTTAGTATTTAGTTGAGGATGTTTGCATCTATATTCATCAGTGATATTGGTCTGTAATTTTCTTTTTTTTGTAGTATCTTTTTCTGGTTTTGGTATCAGGGTGATGGTGGCCTCATAGAATGAGTTTGGGAGTGTTCCTTCCTTTGAAATTTTTTGGAAGAGTTTGAGAAGGATGGGTGTTAGATCTTCCCTGAATGTTGTGAAACCCTCTGGTCCTGGATTTTCTTTGTTGGAAGATTTTTAATCACAGTTTCAATTTCATAACTTTTGATTGGTCTGTTCATATTTTCTATTTCTTCCTGGTTCAGTCTTGGAAGGTTATACCTTTCTAAGAATTTGTCCATTTCTTCCAGGTTGTCCATTTTATTGACATAGAGTTGCTTGTAGTAGTCTCTTAGGATGCTTTGTATTTCTGTGGTGTCTGTTGTAACTTCTCCTTTTTCATTTCTAATTTTATTGATTTGAGTCCTCTCCCTTTTTCTTGATGGGTCTGGCTAAAGGTTTATCAATTTTGTTTATCTTCTCAAAGAACCAGCTTTTAGTTTTATTGATCTTTGGTGTTGTTTTCTCTGTTTCTATTTCATTTATTTCTGTTCTGACTGTTATGATTTTTTTCCTTCAACTAACTTTGGGTTTTGTTTGTTCTTCTTTCTCTAGTTCCTTTAGGTGTAAGGTTAGTTTGTTTATTTCAGATTTTTCTTGTTTCTTGAGGTAGGATTGTATTGCTATAAATTTCCCTCTTAGAACTGCTTTTGCTGCATCCCATAGGTTTTGGATTGTCATGTTTACATTGTCGTTTGTCTCTAGGTATTTTTTGATTTCCTCTGATTTCTTTAGTCATCTCTATGTTATTTAGTAACATATTGTTTAGCCTCCATGTATTTGTGTTTTTTAGGTTTTTTTCCCTGTAATTGATTTCTAATCTCATAGCGTTGTGGTCAGAAAAGATGCTTGATATGATTTCAATTTTCTTAAATTTACTGAGGCTTGATATGTGACCCAAGATGTGATCTATCCTGGAGAATGTTCCATGTGCACTTGAGAAGAAGGTGTAATCTTCCGTTTTTGGATGGAACGTCCTATAAATATCAATTAAATCTATCTGGTCTGTTGTGTAATTTAAATCTTGTGTTTCCTTACTAATTTTCTGTCTGGGTGATCTGTCTGTTGGTGTAAGTGAGGTGTTAAAGTCCCCCACTATTATTGTGTTACTGTCGATTTCCTCTTTTATAGCTGTTAGCATTTGCTTATGTATTGTGGTGCTCCTGTATTGGATGCATATGTATTTATAATTGTTATGTCTTCTTCTTGAGTTGATCCCTTGAGCATTATGTAGTATCCTTCCCTGTCTCCTGTAATGTTCTTTATTTTAAAGTCTATTTTATCTGATATGAGTATTGCTACTCCAGCTTTCTTTTGATTTGCATTTGTGTGGAATATCTTTTCCATTCCCACACTTTCAGTCTGTATGTGTCCCTAGGTCTGAAGTGGGTCTCTTGCAGAAAGCATATAGATGGGTCTTGTTTTTGTATGTATTCAGCGAGCCTGTGTCTTTTTTTTTTTTTTGTGGTACGTGGGCCTCTGACTGTTGTGGCCTCTCCCGTTGCAGAGCACAGGCTCCGGACGTGCAGGCTCAGCGGCCACGGCTCACGGCACCAGCCGCTTCACGGCATGTTGGATCTTCCTGGACCAGGGCACGAACCCGTGTCCCCTGCATCGGCAGGCGGACTCTCAACCACTGTGCCACCAGGGAAGCCCCGAGCCTGTGTCTTTTGGTTGGAGCATTTAATCCATTCACATTTAAGGTGATTATCGATATGTATGTTCCTATTACCATTGTCTTAATTGTTTTGGTTACGTTTTTGTAGGTCATTTTCTTCTCTTGTGTTTCCCACTTAGAGAAGTTCCTTTAGCATTTGTTGTAGAGCTGGTTTGGTGGTGCTGAATTCTCTTAGCTTTTGCTTGTCTGTCAAGCTTTTGAATTCTCAGTTGAATCTGAATGAGATCCTTGCTGGGTAGAGTAATCTTGGTTGTAGGTTCTTCCCTTTCATCACTTTAAATATATCGTGCCACTCCCTTCTGGCTTGTAGAATTTCTCCCGAGAAATCAGCTGTTAACCTGATGGGAGTTCCCTTGTATGTTATTTGTCGTTTTTCCCTTGTTGTTTTTAATAATTTTTCTTTGTCTTTAATATTTGTCAATTTGATTACTACTTGTCTTGGTGTGTTTCTCCTTGGGTTTATCCTGCCTGGAACTCTCTGTGCTTCCTGGACCTGGGTGGCTATTTCCTTTCCCATGTTAGGGAAATTTTCGACTATTATGTCTTCAAATATTTTCTCCGGTCCTTTCTCTCTCTCTTCTCCTTCTTTGACCTCTATACTGTGAATGCTGGTGCATTTAATGTTGTCCCAGAGGTCTCTTAGGCTGTCTTCATTTCTTTTCATTCCTTTTGCTTTACTCTGTTTCACAGCAGTGAGTTCCACCATTCTGTCTTCCGGGTCACTTATCCATTCTTCTGCCTCAGTTATTCTGCTACTGATTCCTTCTAGTGTATTTTTCATTTCAGTTATTGTATTGTTCATCTCTGTTCTGTAATTCTTCTAGGTGTTTGTTCTTTAATTCTTCTAGGCCTGTGTTAAACATTTCTTGCATCTTCTTGACCTTTGCCTCCATTCTTTTTCTGAGGTCCTGGATCATCTTCCCTATCATTATTCTCAATTCTTTTTCTGGAAGGTTTCCTATCTCCTCTTCATTTAGTCATTTTTCTGGGGTTTTATCTTGTTCCATCATTTGGTACATAGTCCTCTGCCTTTTCATTTTGTCTATCTTTCTGTGAATATGGTTTTCGTTCCACAGGCTGCAGGACTGTAGTTCTTCTTGCTTCTGCTGTCTGCCCTCTGGTGGATCCAAACCTTCTAGTAATCTTTTTCCTGACTCCTGTATTCAGAAATGGGGCCTGGAAGTTGACTGATCAGAAAAGAGGGCTTTCTTCTTACAACTTCATTTACTCATAAGGTCTACTTGTTAGAAGTGCACATGTACCTTCTTGTGATTCAGTTGCTTTCTAGGGTGGAGGGGCTGAGCTACTCAAGTGGGGCCTCAGGCCTCAGCATCAACATCACCTGGGAAGTTGTTAAAAATGCAGAATCTCAGGCTCTGGCTCAGACTTGTTGAATCAGAGTCTGCCTTAGAATGATCTCAGAGGATTAGTATGCACATTCACATTTAACAAGCACTCGTCTAGAGAATCCAAATTCAGAGATATGAGAAATTAATACACTCTAGCAATCAGGAGTGGCCAACACAAGCTCATTAACTTTGTTTCATCACTAGATCTTCTATCCATAAAAACATCAGTGTACATTCTCCTTTCCTCACCTTTTAAGACAAGATAATCACAATCAGAACTTTATGAAACCCTCTACACAAGCAAGTAACTAGAAATGAGATTTGCATTTTGAGGCTGTGAACATCGATATCCAGATTCGTTGTTTCCTATTCAAATACACATGTCTAAAATTCTATCAGAGTTACCCAGTGTTTCTTAAAAACCAAGGGCAGATTGTCTCTGAAAAGAAAATAATCATGTTTTATTGTTAAGCAACTAAAATCAATGTGATGACTGAAAACAGTTAAGAATGATTTTTTGGCTCCAGATACACTTCTAGGATTTGAGATATGGGTCATCAACAGAGAAGCCAAGGTCAACGAATCAAAATATGAGTGAAAAAGCAAGGAAAATAAGTGGGTATCAGGCTGAGTGCTGTTACAAAATGAAGGAGGCAGGAAGATGAATTCTGTTAGATGATAACCATCAAACACTGAGTGAATTGACAAGAAAAGTGGGTTTCATGTGGACCCCACTGGAAAAAACAAAGGCTGAGATTCTGCTATGATATCTCTACATAGAAGACAAAGAATCAAGGACACTAAGATTGAAAGGAATCTGGAAGCAGAAATTAAAATCATGAAGTATCTCTTTTCACAACATTAATCAAAATTTACATTCCAAGAAGACTATAAGAATTTGAACTTTTAATCTGACACTGAGACTTGTAGCGGCCCTCAGTCTTCTGAACAAGTTTCTGTGGTTCTGCCAGGAGAAAACCCTCACTTTTTAAAGTCGTTTGTCTCATACAGAATACTATTGAGCCTAAGGACATTCACATCAATGTCAATGTTGTCAAGAAAACATCTTAAAGGCTGGGAATACCTTTCTGATTTTTGTGTTTTGATGAATTTGTTGTTAAGAATGTGCCTTGAGAAATATAAAATCTTTCAATTCTGGATCAAGAATGATTGTTTTTTTGATTTTTTTTCTTGACATCTTTATTGGAGTATAATTGCTTTACAATGTTGTGTAAGTTTCTGCTGTATAAAAAAGTGAGTCAGCTATATGTATACGTAAATCCCCATATCTCCTCCCTCTTGTGTCTCCCTCCCACCCTCCCTATCCCACCCCTATAGGTGGACATAAAGCCCTGAGCTATGGATCAAGAATGATTTTTACAGTGAACTCACTTTGGGGGAAGAAGGGCTGATATGACGTCTTGTGAAAATTTAGATTTGTAAGTTAAAGTTAGCTTGGAGATAAAAGTTGAAGTTCTGAAACTTTTGTGGCCTATAGCTTTTTTTTTTTTTTTTTTTTTTTTTTTTTTTGCGGTACGCGGGCCTCTCACTGTTGTGGCCTCTTCCGTTGCGGAGCACAGGCTCCGGGCGTGCAGGTTCAGCGGCCACGGCTCACGGGCCTAGCCGCTCTGTGGCATGTGGGATCTTCCGGAACCGGGGCACGAACCCATGTCCCCTGCATCGGCAGGCGGACTCTCAACCACTGCGCCACCAGGGAAGCCCTGGCCTATAGCTTTGATGTGCAATTCTCACTTTCTTATCTGGACCTTTCGTTTTAACAGCCTAATCTTTTATAAGAAATGTATTCATGGAAGCAGTAGAAACTACAGCACTGATAGGTCACTTTGATTGAGTAGGTGTTTTTATTTTAATTCAATAAGTAAATTAAGGTGGGTTTCTTGCTGTGAGCAATGTTTACTCACTATAATAATGGGTGTAATATGTTGTGTGAGATCTTGTGCTGCTTTTAAAAAAGGACGGGCTTCTCTGGTGGCGCAGTGGTTGAGAGTCCACCTGCCGATGCAGGGGACACGGGTTCGTGCCCCGGTCCGGGAAGATCCCACATGCCACGGAGCAGCTAAGCCTGTGAGCCATGGCCGCTGAGCCTGCGCATCCGGAGCCTGTGCTCCGCAGCGGGAGAGGCCACAACAGTGAGAGGCCCGTGTACTGCAAAAAAAAAAAAAAAAAAAAAGGATGTTCCTTTTGTAAAGCCCCATTAAATATATAGTTCCTTTTCTTGACCTTTGTACTCATTTCATGACTGAAATAGGATTCTATAAATGAATAATTATAATGTATTTCAAACAACTTTGAACTATAATTACTATTATCTCTTAGCTCCCCAGATGATTAATTTTGCCTTGAATCATAGTGACCTGAGATTTTAAAAAATTAAACTAGTGTTTTATAGGCTTTGTAATCAGAAAAGCATCAGCACACATGTACAGATTACATATATAGCCATAAAAGTACACAGTATGTGGCTTATGTCAGAATTTCCCTGAATAAATATTTATTTGAACTTGTAAGTTTATGGTATTTATGACCCTCAGTCTTTTAGGAACAAGTATTTATATGGTCATTGGAATCATTCACTTACTTTTGGTGAAAATAACAGGAAACTCTGGGATAATTTTGTGATCTAGGGTATTGGTTCTCAAATTTCAATGCGTATATTAATCATTGTCCGATCTGGAGAGAGAAACAACACATTAATTCAAACAGAGAAAGTTTAATATAAAGAATTATTAACTAGTAATGGGACATAACTACTAAGGGGCAAAAAGAACTCTAAAGAAGACAAGAATGACAAATATAGGGGCAGTCAGTAGCTCTAGGGTTGAGGCAGAGTACACAGGGATTGAACACATTCCCCCATCCCTAAGGCTGAGGGTCAGACTTCTTTGGAGAGGGTGTAACTGAGGTCCATTGGATGGTGGAGAAGTTCACTGAGGTATCACAAGCCAAGTGAGTGGAGTGACAGTTCCACTCAAGAGTATCTGCAAAAACTTCAAAGTGGCTTGAGAACTTGCATTCATATAAATATTAGAACATTTAAACTGCTTCACTAACTTCTAGGGGTTTGGGGAGCTTTTATCGATATTGGAATAATAGGAAAAATGTCTTACGTTTGTATAAAACTTTATGCAGATTGTTTCAGGTATGTTTTCTCATTTAAAACCCACAGGTCTATATACTTTGATAAGGATTAGGGCCAAATTTCTTAGACTGACTGATATGCCTTCAGAGCATGATTTTAACATATTTCTCTAGACTCATTTCTCATCAATTCCTACGCTCCATTCCTAAAAGTTACAACAGATGCTTTCTTAATCCCCGTTTAACCCCCTCATTGGATTTGTAATAGTCCCCATTCTTTCTGTAAAACATACTAACTGATGTTTATAGCCTGCAGAACACACCTGGCTAGCAGGAAACTCTCTAGTATGCGCTATACTCCTGCTTCTACCAGCGGGAGTTGTATACTCACGAAGAATCAGATGAGTGTGTACATGTGCTCCCAAATCTGTTGATTTAAGTTAAACTTATTATTATAATTATGTAATTCAGTGAAAGTGAATGTAAAGCATTATAATATTAGTACAAAAAGAGAGTATAATATTAGTACAAAAATATTAGTACAAAAAGCATTATAATATTAGTACAAAAAGAGAGTTGCGTGTAAGAAGTACAATTGAGAATTTCTGGTTCCAGCAAGCTGGCAGGCAAAACAATCGGAAAATTCTCCTTCTAACAGCTTCTATACATGTTGGATAAAACACAATAAAAATTATTAGATGTGTACAATTGCATTTATGAGAAAATGTAACCCCAGTTCCCGGGGATAAAGAAGGAACTGTTAATTAAATAAGACGAGTCTGAGCTGATGTTTAGTCTTTTTTGGAGGCTGGGGAGCATAGCTTTAACTCCTACAAGGGAGAGGAAATGAAGCTAGTCCTGGATAACCAGAGAGTTCAAAATAAAGCCCTTGTATAAAGCCTGGATTTTGAAATCCTGCACCTTCTGTGTAAAAGTGGACTAAAAATCCACACACCAACATAAAGAGATGACGAGAAAGCTTATCTGTCTTTAGTGAAGGAAAGAAAGGAAAATCTCTGAGAACCTGGTTTCAAGGTTTGAAATGATAATATCCACATGTTCTGGGCACCCTCCAGCCAAGAAATTCTGTGCAAATTTTAAGAAAATTGCTGTGAGCTAATGATGTCCCTGGGGTATTTTAGAGAAGCAAACACAAAACCACTTTGGAGAAACATACTTTCACTGCGTGGAAGAGGATTTCAACAGAACTTGCAGAAAATGAGGTCACAATCCAAGATCACAGAACAGATGAGAAAACAACAAACCATGAATGA
Organism: Phocoena sinus; assembly: GCF_008692025.1. NCBI lineage: Eukaryota > Metazoa > Chordata > Mammalia > Artiodactyla > Phocoenidae > Phocoena > Phocoena sinus. The sequence continues at coordinate 68,994,291 of NC_045774.1, read as the reverse complement.
GAGCCACCCGGCACAATAAATAGAATGAATCTCCCAAACCTGCAATGGGAATGATAAAATAAGTACATTTAAAATAATTAAAGATGTAGAAGAATGCATTAAAATCATGAAAAGTAAGATACAATGAAAAGACCAGATATGTTTGTAAATAAATCAAATAGACCTCCTAGTAATGACTACTATGGTCATTGAAATGAAAAACCCAGTGGCTGAGTTGTGAAGGGAATGCTTATTACAGTATTACTCTATATGTGGATCATGTGCCAGTATAGGCCTGTTAGTGAACCCCCAAGTGGCATCTTCTGCCCTTTTTATGTTCTGCATATTGTATGAGTACACAGGGGTATAAAGATTATTCTAAATAGCGTGTGTTATTTAGGTTTTTAAGCTTGGTTCCTTAGCGTTTGGGACCCAGACATCAGAAGATGTATGCTAGCTGAGAAGGAGAGTTATCTTCCCATTCATGGAGTCCAGTGCTGAAAAACCTAGAGATTCATGCTTATATAGGTTGTACCATGACTAGGATCACTGTGGTGCTAAGATTTTAATTGATAAAGACATAGTGAGACCCAAGACTATTGGTTTGCCTACAGTGAATGAAAAGTTTGACCTGCACTGTGTCCAACCTAGCTCTGTAACTTAGAGAAGACGTTGAAGCTCCAGGTGCTCTCTCACCCGATTGGAGTATGGTTGTTTGGAGTTTTTGAGAAAGTATGGCAGCTGTTTCCTACGGGCACTTGAGGGATTTTTGTGCAATGCAATGTTTAAGCAGTTGGCTTTTCCTCAGAGCATACACGGAATTTTTTTCAAAAAGTTTACCATAACGCTATAGCACTGAATGAAGCATCAAGTCTTTACTTGTCATTCTCAAATGACAATGGCTGAGAAGTTGAATGTAAATAACATAGAGTTAACTACAGTAGCTAGGCAAGAAGTTTCAAATGGAAAATATAAAAGAGAAATTTTAAAATATTGAGGGTAAAATGAGAAGGTCCAATATAGGTCTAAGAGTTCCAGAAGGAGAAAAGAGGGAGAATAGTAAAGAGGCAATGTATAAAGATATAATGGCTGAGAATTTTCCAGAATTGCTATAAGAATATGAATAATGTCAGAAGCACAATGAATGTAAGACAGAATAAATACAAATAAATCCACAGCCATACACATTATGATGAAACTTAACTCTACAAAGAAAACATGGAGATTTTATAGGCAACTAGAGAAAAAGCTTACAAGAGGAATGACCATTAAACATACAGCTGAATTTTTAATATCAACAACTGAAGTCTGAAGCCAGTAGAATGATATATTAAAATGCTGAAAGAAAATAATTGTTGTCTAGAATGACCACACTAAACTGTCACTGAAGAGTGAGGACACAAGACATTTTTGGAAAAACAAGATGGAGTGAATCTAGCACCCGTAGAGCCTCACTACAAGAACTTATTAAGGGTATATTTTAGTAAGAAGAAAATTTAACCCAAACGAAGGAGTGGGAAACAAAAAGCAATGGTGACCCAAGAAATTGATAAAATTTCAATAAAACTAAACAAGTACTGACTGTATAAAACTATAATAATAATGTTGAATATAAATGGTGGTGAAGCAGTGGGGCAGCAGAGTTTAAAAGGAAGGTTGAATTTAAATACAGGGCAAAAATAACAAGTAAGATTGAAAGTGACCTCAGAGTTAAAATATTCTAAGTTTCTTTCTTTGGGATGAGTGAAGACATATAGATTAATTTTATAGTTAATATTCCAATATAAAAATATGAATAATCATTAAAATAACAATAGATTGTATAGCTTCCAAACTAATATAAAGAATAAGACAACCAGGTCAACAGAAGTTAAGAAGGGAAAAATAGGAAGTTCATCAAAACTTGTTTAATAGAAATTTGAAAATAATAGAGTAGAAATAAATGGAAATATTTCAATATTACACCAAATACAGATGAACTAGCTTAGTAACTAAGAGCAGAGAATCTTGGATAAGGTTTTTTAATGCAGCTCTATAATATTTAAAAGAGACTCACCTAAAACTTGACACAGAGGGCTAAAATTAAAGGATAAAAAAATGTATTCTAGGTCATACTAAATAAAATAAAGTTAATATAGATACGTTAATAACAAATACTGTTTAAGAATTAAGAGCATTACTCCTTAGTTATTAAGAATTAAGAGCATTTTACATGATGATAAGAAAGAACATTTCACTTGGAAAATAGGTCAATTCAAGACTTGTATGTACCCAATATCATATAAATGGGGGAAAGGTCCCCAACTCATTTTTTGAGGCTAGTATATTTTTGATAGCAAAATTAGAAAAGGACAGCATGTAAATAGGAAATTATAGGTTATGTTCACTTATGAACAGAGATGAGTATAAAATATATAATAAATAATCAAATATGATTATCTCAGGAATATTCAATATATAAAAATTTTACTGTAATATTAAGGGATAACAACCATTCAGTACCTCAAATATTTGCAAAAAAATTCTGGAAAAAATATCAACACTCATTTATGGTAAAATCTCTTAGCAAAGTAGAATAGAAAAAAACTTCTTTAATTGGATAAAGGTATCTAACAAAAATATATAATGAATATCATTCTTAGAAGTATTCTGGGTGAGAACAGGACAAAGATATCCTCTATTCTTGCTCGTATTTAGCATTGTATTAGAAGTCCTAATTGGCACAATAAGAGAAAAAAGAAGATTGATTGGCATTTGCCATTGTTTTCAGGGTCTATATAGAAAATGCAAGACTTTACAAACCATTAGAATTAATCAGTAAGGCAAATATACTGTTTGATTTATCAACAATATCAAAACATCAGAAGTAATGCCTTTATCTCATCAAGTAATAATTAGAAAATATTATTTTAGAAGTATGTTATTTGTAATTGCAAGAAATACTCTAAAGAACCAAAGAATAAATATAAGAAAAGTCATTCAAGACGACTATAAAGAAAATAATAAATTTTATTGAAAGACAACAAGGGGACCTAGATGAATGAAGAACCATATCATGTTTCTGAATGAATAGATTTGGTATGATAAAGTCTCCTCTAATTAATACCTATATTCAACATGATTACAAAATGAGCAGGATTTTTCAGGGAACTTGGCTATCTGATTCAGAAACTCACATAGAAGAGTAAATGAAAAAGGACAGTCAAGACAATTTTGAGGAAGAGGAATAACTAGAGAGAGGGATATTATCTGTTATCAAGATTTACTGTAAAGCTCTAGGAATGAAAAGAGTGGTATTGATATATGGATAAAAAAATTAGACCGTTAGACCTCGAAATAGACTTAAGTATATATGAGTTTGGTCATTGACATTAACAGCATTACAAATAAGTGAGAAAATGTTAATTCTTAAAAAAAAGTGGTGCTAGGACAACTAGATATCTACATGAAAAAAATTACATCTCTATGTCATAACACACACACTCACACGCACACTCACATGCACACACACAGATGGATTAAAGACCAAGATAAGCAAATATTAAACACTTTAAGAAAAACATGTAGAAGAGCTTCATAACTTTGGTATAGGAAAGATTTCTTGAATAAGACACAAAAAAATACAAGCCAAAAAAAGAAAAGATGGTTACAATTGACTACATTAAAAACTAAAACAAAATTGAGAAGACAACCCAGCATCTAGGAGAAGATATTTGCAATGCACGTAGAGATTAGGATCTAAAGTATATTAAGAAATCATGACTCAATAAGAAAAAGACAGAAGATAACTATGAGAAATATGGAGAAAAGATATAACATGTAATTCACAGAGGGTGAAACCTGACAGGCCAATAAACGTATAAGAAATGTCCAACTTCTAATTATCCGAGAACTTTAAAACAACAGTGATACACATTTATGTTATTACTGAGATTAACAAAAATGAAGAAGTCTGATAACTCCAAGTATTTGTGAGGTTGTGGGACCGTTGCTGGTGGAACAATAAATAGGACAGCTACTTTGAAGAGCTATTTGGAAATATCAAGAAAAATTGGAACTGCATAAACTCTATGACTCAGCAATTCTACCTCTAGGTATGCACGAGGCACAGCAGAAACCTTGGAGCTGGGCAATGCACAGCGCTTCACGTCAGAACAGATCTCACAAATGTGCATAGAGACCATTCTAAAAAACTGGAGGAAAAACTAGGGATTTGAAGCTCATACTCATTAGAAATTGTTCTTCTGCTTCCACTCGGTTTTAAGAAGTTGAAACTGGAAACTGTAGACATATTTTGATATTTATGTAAGAAGTAAAATCTGTGACCCCTATCAAAAGGCATATACTGAAGAAAAAAGTTTCTTGCCCTATATCAAAAGAATGAAGAATACATATACCTTGATATGTTTATATATGAATGTAAAAGTTCTGAACAAAACAAAATGCAATGTTCCTTTGTTTTACAAGGTAGTTGCATTCCTGGAAAATTAAAAAATATTCCTGGATATTTGAATGATACCAAAAAAAAAAAAACAGAAAACATATCCTTTGTGGTTTATATGTAAAACCGAGTTAGCATCAAGGCTCAAATAATTATAAACAAGTTTTTTAGCTCCTAAATGCCTGGCACGATACTTGACATTTGAGTCACGTGAGAAGCAGTACACTTCTTTGCGTGGGGAATTGATCCAGGGTAATGATGGTTCGCTTCCCTGACCTCTACCCACTAAATGCCAGTTGTGCCCCAGTCACTGAGATAATAAGCCCCCTAGACCCAGCTCAAGCATTTTCTCCTTCCTGGAGAGCTCTTTTATTAATAATTTCTCTGTGCCCCTGAAGTGCATGTGACCACTATAACACTGAACCTTTTGTATAACAATGAGCTGTTTACATATCTAGTCTCTCCTGCAGACCATGGTTTCCCAGAGGACTGGGACCACATGTTGTTTTATATATCCAGAGCCTAGAAGTGCACAATAAATGTTTGTTGTATGAATATAATTTAATCAAATCTAGCCTTTTGGGTTTGAGTTTCTAGCTTGTCATTGGAGTGCTTGCTGCCTGTCTTTTTTTTCCCCTTCCCAAGTTTTTATCTATAAAAAAAGAGTCATTTAGCAGAAGGCATCTTCATTTTTTTTTTTTTTTTAAAGTCTGTCGTGTACTGCTGTACCTCAGATCAGTCCCTATTAACTGAATGTCTTCATTTACAGAGCAATTAGGGTAAAGAGTGTGGTGGCTCTTGTTAGGGAACTATGTACATATATCTGGCCAACATCCAGGAAGACCTGGATCTTGCATGCATTCTTTACTCCTCTGTAGGGCAGACACCCTTAATGTTTCCCCCTTCTTTTGGCTATATCTTTGTCAAACAACTCTCATTTGGCCAGTTCCGGTCCAACATTCGTCATAAAGATATACCCTGTGGATCTAGACAAGACTTCACATTCTAAGGTACATGGATTGATGGGATGGTCTTACTAACCGAAATAAGATTTTTCACAATCTTTAAATCATAAGTGGCATTCATTGAACACAAGAAGAAATCAAGGGGCTTCATGAACAGATTCATAAATTTTCTTCTTTCTGCATTTTAATTATACTGGCATTTTAATTACATTGTAATTGCATTTTAATTGCATGTATTTGTATAAATTAAAAAATAATTAGAGCTCTGCAGCACTATGGGAAACTAATTTATGCATATAGACCTTTAAAAATGTACACTTGAAGAATGATAGCTCTCACCATGTTAGACACTTTAAAACTGTCCTTACTGAAAGGTCTATAGCTATCTAGATGGATGTGCCTTTCCTGTTCTTTCTGTGACTGAGAGAGAGAGAGAGACAGATCTAGAGCTTGAATGGAGGGCAGTTCTTGATATTTATGGGACTCCCAGCTTGGAAAGTCCTTTACATATATATGTTTTATGCAAGAATTACACTGTATGACTCCTGTATGAATATATATATTCTGTTTTCTGATAGGAGTCAGACATTGTATTTCTTACATAAATCGTATATATATTGAATACATTTATATATATATATATATATATATATACATATAATTTTTTCTAGCTTAGCCCTGAGAAGTTTCTGTGCTCTGATTGCATGTGGGTGGTAAGGACAGAGGATGAGTCACTAAATTAGGGCAACAGAACCAATGAATTTTTAACAATACTCCTGACACAGGTTATCATGGCAAAGCATATGCGAGATGTACGGGCTATTCATTCAACAGGCATTTAATGAACGCCTACTGGGTGTTTGGCACTACTGAAGTATGGCCCCATCCCATTTCATAGGTCATTTACCCCAAAGCAATATGGATTTTCCAGCTTTTACTTCCTTCTCCTTACTCAATGTCTTAGCTTCCATCAGAAACCTGAGCATTACATGATTTTGGCAAATTGTGGATTGGGCTCCCTTATATCCTAGTTCTCTGCTGCTTCAGAATATAGCCCTCCCTTCATCTACCCAATATCCCAGAGAGTTCTTAGTGGCAGGTTTATTGCTTAAAAATTGCATTTTTATCTTTTTGGAAAGAAAAAGTCTAAGAAGGCTAGTAACTAAGATTGTATTATTCCCTTGCCTTGAGATAATGGCACCAAAAGCTCTTGTAAGCAAGAGGACCCAAAGTAAGTAAACTTCCTGTCCTCTCCTATCTCATGGTCTGTACTTGAGTTGTTTTCTCTGCCTGCTTCTGGGCGATCCTCCTACACAAGCAGCCTTCGTTCCATCCCTCCGAAGAAAACTTCTGAGTGCCCCATGTAGAATTATTCCTTCCCTGTCTTTTGTTCTTATAGCACATTCTGCATCCTTCTCTTTTGTAACATTTAGGTTAGAGTTATATTTTAATTGGCAGTACCTGGAGGTCAGGGACGGTGTCTAATTTCTTTTTAGCCACCTGAAGGATTCAGTGTTTGGCTTTGTCTCTGATAGATATAACCTGAGTTTGGGATTCAAGGGTCAGATATCTTCAGGGGTGTGTGTGTGTGTGTGTGTGTGTGTGTGTGTGTGTGTGTGTGTGTGTGTGTGTGAACTACAAGCCCCTATTATAATTTTCTATGATCTTTTATCACAGGAAAACACAAGTCAGTCAACAGTCTTAGGGAAATTTGTGCGCTCTCTTCTGGGCTGTAGCTGGGTTTCCTGGCCTTGTTTGTTTTGTTTTTGTTTTTTTAATGGGGCTGCTCTTTGCAAAAGGAAACTCATCAACTCTTAAAACATTTTGCAGCCAGATGGTGTTCCAGGCCTTGGAAGCACACCCCTCTCTAAAGGGCATGTGATGGGGAGAGAAATGGAAGGGAGTTATATCTCCTTTGGAAGTTATCGTTGGGCGTGTCCTGGAGAGCAGAGAATCCAAAAAGGAGTACTTCCCATTCGAGCCTGGTAAAGCTTATCACAAGAGCCTTCTGTCCCTTGCAAACACCTAGTCAGAGTAAAGCAACTCCAGGCTCTTGCCCCTTGGACTGAACCTTATTCAGATCTATGAATAGATACTGTCCCTGAGCTTCAGAAAGACTGTGTTTACCTTTGGCCTAGCTAACTACATGAGTTAGGGTAATGCTAGTTGCTATTACAAATAGAACCCAAAATGTGTTATATCCCAAACCAACAGAAGTTGATTTCTTGTTAAGGTAGTACCAGTCCCAAGCAGTGGTTCCTTGTTGATCCATGACTCCTTTATGAAATGATTCTGACCCAGGCTTCTTCCATCCTGTGGCTCTGTCAACCCATAGGGGTTGACATCTTCCAGTCCTATCCAGCCAATGGAACTGGAAAGGGAGTGAAGGTACAGTAACTGCTTACAAGCCTTGGTCTGGAAGTGAGGCGCGTCATTTCTGTTCACTTTATATGTCTCCAGATGCAAGAGGACTGGGAAACTAGTCCCTGATTGGGCAGCTGCTCTCCAGAGACCGCTCACAGCTCTGTACCCTAGAAAGGGGATTCTGAGTTTAGGGTACAGTTAGCTGCTGGGGTAGATCTACTGCTTTTTTAGGGCAACACCATTTGTCCAGTGACCCGGATGTTCATCTTGCATCAAATGGTTGTCTGCTGCTCTCTGCCACCTCATTACCGTTGAACCACTGAAGCAGCTTAACTTCTGCTTTCTAACAGATAGTTGGAAAGTGTCCCAAAAGTACTTCCAGGTCTGTCTCCACCTGTCTTGAGCAGAGTGGGGAAGAAAGCTGACCTCTCTAATAGATACTTAATAACGGGGCTTGGTGGTGCATTTCTCACCCTTATACCAGGCAGTGCTCATCCCTCCCCTTCTCATAAGGGGCACAGCCCAGTACATCCCACTGGTTCTCCCATGGCTGAGACTGTGGGGCGAGGCACTTTCTAATAAATTTCACCTAAGCTTATGGTGCCTCATTTAAAACAATTGCCTTGGCAGAAGGCCTCTGCCTGTCTCCTCCAATCAGAGCTCAACACTGTGGACCCTTTAGTCCTGGAGTTTTCTTGAGCAGACTTCTTGTGAAAATGATCCTGGGGCCCCTGGTCCTGATCTCTCTGTCCCTTTTCTCCTTAGGCATCCTCTTTTTACAAGTATTGGACCTCACAACTTTCAGCCTCTCCTGGAGGTTTCATTTCATTGAATTTTAGAGTCTTCTTGAGAACAGGAACATGTTATGTGGTACAGAAAAGAAAATATTTCATAAGAATTTTACTGAGCAAATACTATGACCTGTGTGGCATGAAAAAGGCTATGGGATATATGAAGAAACATAATTTATGGTCTCTGCTTATGAGGTTCTCATAAGTTAGTTAGCAAAAACTGCTAATCACCCAGGAAACAAACAAACAAAAAAAATAGTGTCGTTGTTAGGGAAAACACTGACTGAAACCACCCATACTGGCCAGGCACCACAGTAACCATTTGCATGAGTTATTTTACGACAGGAGGTCCTGGTAAGGAACACGGAACTAACAAGCCACCACCAACCCGAAGAATTCGGGAAAGGTCAAAAGGAGACGCCAGTCCATATGTCCTGCCAACTTCCCAGAATCCTTCTCGCTGGAACCCATCTTGGCTGAGCGAGGAGTGCGCCACCAGGAAGGACCCTGAGTCAGAGTGATTGGAAACTAACCCCATTACAATAAAACACGAGACTGCGAGCCACATGGCAGAGCAGTTCTCTTGGGTTCCCTTACCCTGCTGCTCTCCGCCTGGGTGCCCCTTCCCAGTAAAGTCTCTTGCTTTGTCAGCACATGTGTCTCCTCAGACAATTCATTTCCAAGAGTTAGACAAGAGCCCACTCTTGGGCCCTGGAAGGGGTCCCCCTTCCTACAACATAGTAACAAGGTACGAATTCTAGGGTACCACCCAGATAGAAGATGAACTGAGGGGAGGCATCTTTATTAAGTATCCTTCTGACAGTCTTCCTTGCCATCCTTAATCTGATAAAATGCAGAACTAAGGCTGTATTTTGCCTAACCTTTCCAAGTCTGATTGAAAAAGAAAAATTTATTGCTGTTATTTATCTTTCAACTTTATAAAGAGTGTTCATTTTTTTCCAACTCTGAGAAGTGTACCAAATTATTTTGCACTGAAACAGTTTTTTTCAGGATTACATATATGTATTTATTTAATTCTTGCTCATGGTAAAAATGCAAACTGAATTAAAGAGTTTACAGTGAAAAATAAGTTTCTCTTTGACCCTGTACCTCAGAGTTACCCAGACTCTCACTCATTGAGTATAAATGCTGGGCCCTTCGTTATTCATTTTCTCCCAGCTTCTTTCTCTCCATCTGCTAGGTCAGTAGTTCTCAAGTTTTATTGTGCAAAAGGAATACCTGGGGGAACTTCTTAGCAATGCAGATTCCCTTTTTCCAGAGATTCAGTGGGTCTGGGTGAGTTCAAGGAATTTGCTTTTGTACCCTGGTAATTCTGAATCAGGTGGTGCATGGATCCTATGTTAAGACACTTTTAGAAAATAATTAGGAGCTCACTGTATCGGGGACTAATCTGGTGAAGTCACAGGCTGTGGTAGATTTTACCTATTCCGATCATAATGCCATGTTCACTTTCCCAGTCTTTGACCTTCACTGGGGTTACTTTCCATAGTGATGCACAGAGGTCTTCCACGTGTAATTAGCCTAAGGATGTTGATTTATTCCATTGCCTCTCTCTGACTGCCTCACTGCTGAGCTGTGGAGTGTCATTAGCTAGACTGAGAAAACTCAATTAGTTTTTGTCGACTGAAAAACAGTGCACAACCTAAAAGTTGAGAGTTATGTTTTATTCGGCAGACAAAACCGAGGACTTAAGCCTGGGACACAGCATCTCAGATAACTGAGAGACTGCTCTGAAGGGGCAAGAGAGAGGGAGCCAGGATGTATAGGAGTTTTTGCAACAAAGACCAGGTAGTCGGAGCATCAAACGATTACTGGGAATTAAGGAAAACCAGATTATCTCAAGTTAAGGAACTTAGTGCTTTTCTATGTATGGGAAGATGCAAAGTCTGGGCTCATTGAAGTCATTCCTTTTATATGCACCTCAGCTATCTGGGGTCAGTATCCCGTGCTTCGCATCCTGAGTGTCCTCAGCATGCACTGTCGGGTGTGGCTACAGCAGCTGTCCGCTAGATGGGGTGGAGGGCATCCTGCCTGCATCCTGAGTTGCCTCAGGGCTCACCGTCAGGGCAGCTCTAATGTGATGGCTTGATGGCTGCAACATCCTTTGTTTACTGATATGACAGGTGGCATTTTTAGTTCACATCTTCTCTCTTCCTCCAGTTATATGATTGCTGTTAGCATTGGTTTTCTCATATCTCTGATGAACAGGTAGCAGTCACAAAACTGTAGACTTTGGCGAGGTTACAGTAACTTGGACATTGTTTCAGCCAATCTGTAGGTGGGGAAACTGAGGCCCAGAGAGATTAAGAAACATAACCAAGGTCACAAAATAAATTAGTGGCAGAGCTGACCAGAAACCTGGTTTACTAATTCTGAATCTGGTGCTTTTTTCTCATCTTAAAAAAATCTCCGCTAAAATCACGGGTCCCTGAGAAGCATTCAGACGGTTCCTGTTCCCCAGTCCACCTACCACCTTGAAATATGTCCTTCTGTACCCTGTCTCTCCCCCACCCTCACTATCTCCTTGAGCCACACTAGCCCTGGTGGGTTGTCTCACTCAGGAGAGCGATAGTGCGAATTATTTCCGAACGCTTGAACATGGCAAAATCTCATCTAGTTGAACCTCAGGTCACCAAATACAGCAATTTTGAGTGGAAAGAGCTGTGGTTACTTTAAGTCTCTGTGGGAACGCAGGAGCTCATCATTCTTATTCTCAGCTTCCTCCAACAAAGAACCAAGGAACAGTCCTTATTACTTTTCAGAGGTTGCGGGAGGGTTGAGGTCACACAAAGGTTGCTTGGCTTACAGTCTCATCCCGCCTCTCCTGCTCTTGACAAGGCATCGGGTGGTTTAGAGATTGCTGCCTCCCTTTAAGGCCTATTTGCTGATGTTTTGAGACATTTATCCAATCTCAAGAAACTCAAGGGACCCGATTTCAACTTTGAATTATATATTATCCATATCTGGGATGGAATGGGCAATTTTAATGGAAAAATCTCATCAGTCAGGCCAGGGACTGGGCAAGACTTTGATTTATATGCTTGTTGAAAGCATCTATATTGATGTAAAATTTTTACAGTTCTATGAATTTAATAATATTTTAACCTGAATATGATTCTTGACACACACACACCCCGCACACACACACACATCCGTGTATTCTTCCTTCTTTTTTAACCTTTGGTGAAATATTAACTTACTCTACCGTACATTTGATAACATCCCCAGAGATTAGCCAGGAGAAATATCAGGATGCCCTTGGAGGAATGTCTGCCTTGATGAGAACAAGAAAGATTCCAGGAAAAAAGGCTCAGTTCCTGAAATAAATTACAGTAACTTCAGGAAGGCAATTAAGTATCTGTTGAAAGATACATTTACTAGACTAGTGACTTTTCCCACACTTCCATAATTCAGATACAGGAAATTTCCATAATTCAGGAAAAGGAAATTAACTGGGGCTTTTGGATAGAAACGGTGAGAAATGGGAATTAGTTAGCATTTACAAGCCTATAGGCACATATAGTTTTATGCTTCTGTAATTAGAGCTGTTGGTGAATCACTCCAATACCCTGATTGCTTTAGTTGCAGTCTTTCAAACAGGTATTTATCTTAAGCTTGAAGATAGGTATAGGCATGAAAACAATGCTGTCTTATTTAATCTGTTGTCACATGTAGCCGGTAAATCAGCTTCTCTCTAACTGTAAGATAAGGATCGATACTATTTTGTTTGTGTGTGTTATTCTTGGAATTCTGCACCCCTGGGAAAAAGTCATCAAAGGTTGCGTTAGCCATGCAGTGAGGCGGGGACAGCGAATCCAGGCACACACTCAGGGTAGAAAACCTGCCATAAATGTCTGCTGCCATTACTCTATGCATCAGTGCTTATAATTTCTAAGGAGCAAAACTGTCCATTGCTATTTTTAGTCCACTTACTTTCTTTTGAGGATAATGGTCATTATTCTGACATTTTGTTTCTTAAATACTTCCCCCTGCTCTGGAAATCCAAGTAGACGATTAGTTTTCCATCCAGATGTTTTCATACCTTCTGCACAGTTGGGCTGGGCTCATGTGCATTTAGTTTTCTTGGGAGGGCTAATGATTTGATTTTCAAAAGGTCAGTTGCTGACACACAACCTATAAAATACTTAGCTGTCCAAGATGTTTTTCACTCATTCCTCAAACACTGAGTTTAGTTTTGGTCTTTTTAATTCACTACTGAAGATCAGTTGCCTCAAGGAATTTCAATATTACATTACAGCATAACAAACTGTCCAGTATCACACTAATGGCCTATTTAGGAATTAAATACTTTTTTTCTGGTTTTAAGCAATTTCTAATTTTGATGCGGATCAGTCACCCTCTATAAGGATGGAGTTAATAAGTCCCTGAAGGGACACATCACTAGCCAGGTCATAAACATCATGCATGGCTTGCGCTTTCAGCCATAAGGCAGGAGGAGAACAAATGCATCTATTTTCCCCCAGCATCATATTTGTGGTCTGAAGATGCTTGAAAAATTACAGTCGTTATGTTATTGTTGTTGTTACTTTTTGCAACGTTTCTGAAATCTGGGTCTATCTATCTATCTCTCTGGTACTTTTCTCTTCCCCAAGAATTTCCTCTCTAACATGTCTTCTCTCAAAATGATATCCAAAACAGAAGGCAAGTGCTGGGGGTGAATATAATATACTATTTGAAACTTGGCCATGTAAGCCATTGTCCGGAAAATTCAGACAAAAGGACTAGTTAGCGAGGGAAGAAGTTACTCAAACATACTTGTTTTGGCTGCTCACAGTGATCAGGTTTGTGGAATAATAGCTTTAATTCCTTGTGATAAAACATTCCAGTCCTCTCCTATTTCTGTACTGTAAATGTCCCCCAGTTTGACTAAGACAAAATTGATCTAAACGGAAATGTGTTTGCTTTGTCCTTGTAAAATGTGCATGTGTAATGAGCACCTCAGGGATGGATGGAGAGCGCACAGAGCAGCAGAGGAGGACATAAGAGTGGGGTGGGCTGAGGGCAGGATTTGGGATCCCACCTTGAAATCAGATGATGGGAAGAAACTGAAAAAACATCCTAGTGCTGGGAGAAGAGAAGCCCAGAGAGTGAGGTGCAGGAGACTTGCTAAAAACTAGAGATATGGGTGGGGAGGGGGGCACATGGCCTAAAGATGTTCTCCTCTGCAGGAGGAGGGAGGGGCGTGTATGATTAGGTGGCTGCAGGGAAGCACCTTGGATTCAGATCACTTAAAACCCAAGCAGATTCAAAAGATGTTCAACGTCGCTAATCATCAGGAAAATGCAAGGCAAAGCCACAGTGAGATATCACCTCACACCTGTCAGAATGGCTATCATCGAAAAGTCTACAAATAACAAATGTTGGTGAGGTATGAAGAAAAGGGAACCCTTGTACACTTGTATTCCCTTGTACAAAGGGAATGTAAATTGGTTCAGCCACTGTGGAAAACAGTATGGTGGTTTCTCAAAAAACTAAAAATCAAACTACCATATGATCCAGCAATCCCCCTCCCAGGTATATTAAAAAAAAACAAACCAAAAAACCCCAAAACACTAATTTGAAAAGATACATGCACCCCAGTGTTCATAGCAGCATTATTTACAGTTGCCAAGATATGGAAGCAACCTAAGCATCCATCAACAAATGAATGGATAAAGAAGATGTGGTATATATGTATATACAATGGAATACTACTCAGCCATAAAAAAGAAGGAAATTTTACTATTTGCAGCAACATGGATGGGCTTGGAGGGTATTATACTAAGTGAAATAAGTCAGACAAAGAAAGAAAAATACTGTATGATATCACTTTTATGTGGAATCTAAAAAATACAACAAACTAGTGAATATAAGAAAAAAGAAGCAGACTCGCAGATACAGAGAACAAACTAGTGGTTACCAGTGGCGAGAGGGAAGGGGGAAGGGGCAAGATTGGGATAGGAATTAAGATGCACAAACTATTATGTATAAAATAAGCTATAAGGATATATTGTAAAGCACAGGGAATAGAGCCAGTATTTTATAATAATTATAAGTGGAGTATAACCTTTAAAAATTGTGAATCACTATATTATACACCTGTAACTTATATAAGGTTGTACATCAACTATAACTCAATTTTAAAAATCCCAAGCAGATTCAGAAAGGACTTAATTTTCTCCAAGGAGAAAGGAATTAATGTTTGCTGAGCTCCTACCAAGGAGCCAGGTCTTCCACAGATATCTCATTTAATTCTGCACAGCATCCCTATGAAGGGAATTACAATAATAATAGCTAGCATTTTTTACGTGCTTACTATGTGCCCCACAAAGTGCTAAGTGCTTGTTTTCCATTGCTTCTTCATAACAGTCCTTTAAAATTGGGGAAACAGACTCAAAGATGAGGATAATTTACTCAAGGGTGCACAGTTAATCGAGCTGCAATTGATATCCAAATACGTCTGACCCAGGGCGCAGACTTCCTGGTTGACCATGACGCTTCTTCAGTGAGTGGAAAATCCACTGGAGATGGAAGAGTTTCTATCTGTTAATTTGTGATACATTGTTTCTTGTGGGTAAGCTAGGTACCTGCCATTTACTTGGTTATGCCAAGTCTTTACCTAAATTCCTCAGAATGAAGTCAAGGTAGTAGTCAAAGGATGTTCTTGAGTAGGGTTTCTGTGACTTATGAAGAGGCAAGGGCAAGGAGTGGAAATATTTGGCCAGGCTCTAGCCCTCAGTTACCTCCTAATGATAAATAATCAAACACACAAAAACGAAAGGCTCCAAACCTTTAACCCTTTGAGTGGTAGTGATGAAAGGAATGTTAGGAGAATATGGAAACCCTTGACTAGATCATACTTTGGAAAATGTTATTTCATTCAGCATCCCGTGATGCCTCTGGGCTTCACAACTGCCATGTAATGATTAGTCTAATTCTGCTTCATAACTGTCTCCAAATGTGAGGAGAGGGTCTGGGCCTCTGAAGAGGAGGGCTTTTTGGAGCATATCTTTGTGTCAAGCTCGCAGATGGATTGGCCCCTCCACACAGCCTCCCAGGCTACTGCAGCAATATTGGGAGATATAGCCTGCAGGGGAGAAAGTTCAAAGACAGCAAAACCCGTGGGCTTGAGCAATGCAGCCCTGCGCCCCCCTCCCCATAGATTCCTGTGGGATTAAGAAAAACGTTCATCACTGGATTTCCTCGGCTCCTGATGAACCAGGATGTGGTTGTGATATGGCAGAGTGTGGTTATTTTGAAATGTGAGGTTTATGCTCAACTACCTCCAAGAATTCTCAGTGGGTGGTATTGCCTGTGCCTTCTCAGACTTATATGGGAAAAGAAGTGCGTTCAGAAAGAAGCTTTGTCTAGAAAATGTAGTCTTTTCATGATTAAGTTATAATTTTTACAAATGAGACACAGTGTCGTTAAGCTATAGTATGTAATGGTTTTCAGCTAGACTTTTGTGATGTGCTTTTAAAAACAAACAAACAAACAAACAAATATATCAGGTCTGTAAAATGAACTTGCTAAATCCTGAACTCTTTCCACCTTTTTTTCCCCCTTCAAAATGCCTCAAGCTTCATGCTATACTTTTAATTTATGATAAAGATTTTACTGCTTGACATGTTGGCAAAAAGAAAGAGGTGGCGTATGAGCTAAGACTTCCGGTTATCTGGGCATTAATTTAGGCTAATTTTCTAAATTTCAAGCTGTACCTAATGCCCCGTCTGCCACACGAAGTGGGAAGCCACAGATGTCCTCTGAACAATTATTTAAAGGGAAGGAGTTTCAACACCTCCTTAGTTGAGAGAACATGAGAAGACCACCTGGGCATATAGAAACCATCTTCCATTTCAAAATGGAGTTTGAAAACACAAAACACTCTAAAACATACCCTGAAATCATGCAAGAAAAGTAAGTTTTACTTCAGAAATAATTAAGAGTGAAAATATATATGCCCCGGTTAAAGCCAAGGAGCTGGTTGGCAAAGGAGGTGAGTAAACTGCTATCCAGCTCTTAGACGTGTTTATGAAAGTGGGACAGGACAGGACAATGCCAGCGAAACTGGGCCAGACTCTAGCTTCATAACCAGAGGCTGTCTGTTGTGACAATCTTTTTTTAATGAGGGCTCAAAAGTGTAGCAAAAAATGATATTGGAGGACAAAAGAAAAAGCCTCTAGAATCATCTATGTGGTAAAATGCCAGATACCATGGCTTTGACAATAATAGGAATTTTTTTGTTCTGCCACTTTCAGAGTTAATTTTCTTCTCCTCTTGAAATCAGGAGGAATTACAAAAATCTTTTATATCAGATTTGCAAATACCAGTAAATTAACCACCCCCACTCTTTCTTTATCAGCTTGCACGATAAAATGAATAAATTCAACATATTTTCCTGTTCAACAAGCATAAATTATTACTAACTGTGGAGAGAGGCTATTTGAAAAGCTGTTTTATTTTATAGAGGAGGCTTCTTTTATCTATACAGGATTCTGTTTGAAATCAACGTAGATACTGTGTCACCTTTGTGACCTCAGGAAACTGAACTATGATGACATGTTTCCATTCTAAAGAGGGCAATGAGAAGATTCACGTATAAACTGAATAAACTCTGCTAATCTATTCCTGTTCTTGGATCAGATTCCCAGTCTTTGAAATACTAGGAGAATCACCAGAGCATTTGTATGTGATATGACACCATCGCAAATTATCTGAGTGGGTTCTAACTGGCAGACTTCAGCCCTGGATGGGGGGGAGCCCTTCCAACCAAAATGCATCACATGTCTTTCATACCATAGCCCTTTAGTAATGGGCTGTTGCTCTGTCATTTTGGCCAGCCTTTCAGCTCTAGTGCGGTAAGTCATGACTTCCTTCAAAGGCGCTCTGTGATTCCCACACCTGAAAGGGTTCTAGCAATTTGGTAAAGTATCAGTTTGAAGTAGCACTACCAAAATGTGTATCTGTCCAATCATTATAGCTTTTATTCGCTGCCAGACGGCCAGGAAATTCACAAATAGTTTTCATGAGGTAGCACATTTCTTCAGTCATTTAATCTGATGCCTGTCTTCTGCCTGGTGCTTTCATCATAAGAAACTGGGCATTGAACCACTGAGGCTGGCATTTAGCATTAACATGCTATATTGTACCCCTCACCATTTTGCTATTTCTTGGTTGCTTTTTCATTTTTTCTATGTATTTATATTTTTATTTTGGAGGAGTGCAGAAAGCATCAATGATTTCTGAAAACGAACATTTCTTTTTACTGAAGTGCAGTTGATTTACAATGTTGTGTTAGTTTCAGGTGTACAGCAAAGTAATTCATATATATATATACACACATACATATATATTTTTTCAGATTATTTTCCATTCGTTTATTACAAGATATTGAATATAGTTCCCCGTGCTACACAGTAGGTCCTTGTTGGTTATCTATTTTATATATAGTAGTGTGTTTGTCCCAAACTCCTAATTTGTCCCTCCCCCGCTTTCCCCTTTGGTAACCATAAGTTTGTCTTCTATGTCTGAGTCTGTTTCTGTTTTGTAAATAAGTTCATGTGTATCCTATGAAATTTTACATTTTTAGTGAAGCTGCTCTGGGCTGTGACTTCTAACTATTTGGGCATTTGTGCTAAAGAAAGGAGATTGGGCATTTTGAACCTTGTGTGGTAAGGCAGAAGAGAATCCTAAATCAAAGCTTCTTGGCTGTGAGCAGGGCTGACTCACGCCCTTGGCTCTTCTACTCAGCAGGAAGCAGCACTCGGGGGAGCCTGACTCACTTGCCAGGCGGCACGTGCATGAGGTTGAACAGTGAGACCAACTGCCGTGTTGGTTGTTCTCTCCGTGAAGAGAAAAGCATGTGAAAATTATTCATCCTCATATGTTAGGTCTTAAAATAGTTTGCTCTGTTGATCCATTTATAAGAAACGTGCAACCACTTTTTCTCAGCCCGCCTGGGTGAAAGGTCATATGACCGAAAGCACTTTGTGGTAGAAACACATGAAGTTTAAAATGTTGGGGTCGATTTTGACTACTCTCCGTTTCTTGCCTGGAAATATCTCTTCAGTCACAAAATAGTTACCCCTGAACTTCCTTATTGTGGAAGCCACCCCATAACTCAATTTAGGCCCTTATAACCTCTCACCTGTATCACTGCCATGGCTTTTAAAGGGCATGAAGTGGTTAGGGTTCCTTGGTTGCAAGCAACAGAAACCAATTCTGGCTAATAGAAAGGAGTTACTGGAAGGACACACAGAATCAGCAGGAGATGGGCAACTGGGTTTGTGAATAGGTAGGAACAAGGCATCTCTGGAAGCCAGGAATCAGGAAGCACAACACCTGCTTCACAGCAGGTTGAATCTGATTGGGGTGAGGACGGCCGTGGCCATGGATGACGTGCAGCCATCCCTGCTGACCTTGCATCATTGGTTTAGAGTCCAAATGACACCTTTGTCCCTGGATGTGTTGGGGAGAGAAGAAAGAAAATCTGATCCCATGGCTTCCTGGGTCCCTGGAATTAACATCCCTCTAAGAGGACACGTAACACATGCTGGGGTGAGGTAAGGACCAAAAATAAAACTGGAGGGCCATTAGAAAGTGGGAAGGGATGCTAGGTGACAAATATCCACGAGAAGGCATTTTCCCCCTCCAATACCTCCGCTCTCCAACTCATTTCGATTTAACAAACATTTACTAAGTATCAACCCTGCACAAGGCGCTGTATTCGGTATCGAGCATTCTGGGAAAAGGGGTCTTCTACACTTTGCTACCAGTTGTGTTGCGTTTAGTGGGGCCAGTTACTCTGATGGCTTTTTATAAAGACTATTTTTTTTAGAACAGATTTAGGTTCACAGTAAAATTGTAAGGAAGGTACAGAGATCTCCCATATAATCCCCGCCTCTGTGTAAGCACAACCTCCCCAATATCAACATCCCCCACCAGAGTGGTACATTTGTTACCACTGACACACTTAACATTGTCAAATCATAATCACTCCAAGTCTGCAGTTTACATTAGGCTTCACTCTGGGTGTTGTATATTCTGTGGGTTTGAACAAATTAAAAATGACATGTATCTGCCTTTATAGCGTCATACAGAGTATTTACACTGTCCTAAAGATCTTCTGTGCTATACCTGTTTACCCCTCCCTCTGTCCAACCCCTAACCACTGAACTTTTTTACTGTCTCTACAGTTTTGCCTTTTCCAGAATGTCACATAGCTGGAATCATACAGTGTGCAACATTTTCAGATTGGCTTCTTTTACTTAGTAGTACGCATTTATGTTTCCTCCATGTCATTTCATGGCTTGACAGCTCTTTTTTTAAAGTGATGAATAATATTCCATTGTCTGGATATACTACAGTTGATTAATCCATTCCCCTACTGATGAGCATCTTGGTTCCTTCCAAGTTTTGGCAATTATGAACAAAGCTGTAAACATCCACGGGCAGGTTTTTGTGCAGATGTTAAGTTTTTAATTCCTTTGGGTAAATACCAAGAAGCTTGATTGCTGGACCATGTGTTGGGAATATGGTTTTGTAATCCCATGGTTTTCATTGAGGAGAGGCGATGAAGAACTGGCCACCTCTGACATGCATTCCAATGCTGTCTTCTGAGGTTATCTGAAGGCTTCCTCCTGTGTTTCCCATCTGCATCTCTCTCTGGAGTTCTTTCACCCCCTAAAGTGCACTCCCTTCCCCTGTGTCTTGGTCTTACTCTCAGCTACCTGTCAAACAATATCATTAAGCTGTTAGTTGAAAGCAGACGTGAGGGATCTCACTGGGATGCTGAAAATGTTCTGTATATGGATTTTGGTGATGGTTGCCCATCTCGGTAAATTTACTACAAATCAATACATTTTACATTTAGAACAAGTGAATTTGACAGCATGCAAACAATACTGTATTTCAGTTGTTAAGGAAAAAAGATGTCAGGAGATACTGAAGACTGGAAAGTGCACTCCCTTGCTTGGAAAAGCCTTTTGGAGGGGAAGCAGGTGATGGAGAGTGGTAGAATGGTGAAGGCGGGGTTTGACAAGCCCGGCCAGGGCACAGATGGGGCTGGGACTAAAGACAGACTCACACAGTGCTGGGGAGCAGCCTGACTGGTTACTTCTTGATCATTTGTCATCACTCTGCTTCAGGGAACTTGGGGCTCAACAGGTGTTCACAAGAGGTACCTTGATGCCGGTCCATGAGCTGAGACTGGGCATTACACACTGAAGGAGCCTCTCAGGAGGGGTGCAGAGCAAGAGGTGTGGTCTACTTCTTGTGAGAGAGGACTGCTGTTTTGTGTCCCCCTGTTTCCTCCCAGTTGTGCCCCCCTTTATCTCTGGAAGTTCACATGGGAGGAGAGGATCAATGGAGGTATGGCATACTCCCCCTCCCCCCAGAAGGTTTCCAGTCCCTGAGGTCTGTTATAAGAAAAGGAAAGATAGACTGCCTTGTAGGATTAGGTTTGCTCCAAGGACTCTAAATCCCAGAGACTCCATGACTCTGACTTGGAATCCTCTTCTCCACATGTTGTTTCATGGCCCAGAGACCATTCCATTGGTAGAATTATTTGTTTCAGCAGATGTCTCTGTGCTAGAAAGTCTGTCAAAATCTACCATGCTTATCACAGCCAATCTTAATGATTTTTCCTGGCTTTTGGGGTCCCGAGCAACTATCTCCATCTTAACTCTTGACATTGGCTTCTCTGCCTGTACTGGGTTTTCCCTCTTCCCTCTTATACCATGTTCAGCCTTCACTGTTATCCTCTTCCTTGTCTGTGATGATTTCCCTTTACTTCCTTCTCAGGCTGGGTGAGGTGCCACTTCCTCTAAAGATCTTTCCCTGACTGTTTCTATCCCACAATATTCTTCTATTCCTCTCAACCTAACAATGATTATAATCTGTATCACACAACTTGAACTTGATTATTCTATTATTCTGTATTTTTCTTATTTTTTTTCTTGTTAAATCTTATGCAAGTTGATGCCCCGCCCTACAAAGGTAGGAACTCTGTCTCTTATTCTTTGGTATCTCCCACAGCATGCAGAGTTGTGTTAAGACCTTAAAAATACCCTGTTATTCTCTGCTGGGCTCCCTAAATTTCACTGAGCTGTTACCTTGGGGCTGTGTGATAGCCTTTCTCAAAGGCCACTCTCTACCTCTATGTTTACAGTGATTTCGGGGAGGGTACTAATTAATGACCTCTCTGCCATGGTTTAATGGAGAATACAGCTTCTCTCTTCCCCAATAGGTCTGCATCACAGGCAACCCTTCCTGACATTTTCTCCACTCTCCCACCTGCTCCTCCCCTTGGGTGAATGAATGGCTAATAGAAATGGCCAAAGCTTGATAATCCTTTCGGCAAATTATAAGAGGATGTCCCTATGTCCTCAAAAGAAAATGGACATAGGGACGTCCCTGGTGGTCCAGTGGTTAGGACTCCACGCTTCAACTGCAGGGGGCATGGGTTCAATCCCTGGTTGGGGAACTAAGATCCTTGCATGCTGTGCAGCATGCAGCCAAAAATAAATAAAATAGTAATTAAAAAAAAAAAAGGGTATATGTCCATGTCTCTCAAACAACAACAAGAACAGCAAAACAAACCAAAAAGGAAATGGGCTCCAGCTTCTCTCTTTTCATTGCCTTCCCCTTGATCAGTGAGAAAGGCCACTTCCCACTTGCTTTCTCCACTCAAAGCAAGGTCTTCCTATACTGATGATGGTGTTGGAGGGAGATGGGCATTTTCACTTTCTGTTCCAGCGTTTCTACCTACAGCTAACTAGGAGTCTAGTCAGTCCCCTTTCCCATCGGCTCTGCCTGTGCTCAATTTGGAGTAGGAGATATGAAGCCAAACTACATACTCCAATCCAGCTGTTCCCAGGAAGCCTAAACCTCCAGCAAGGGGTTATTTAGGTGGTTGCTTAGTCTATTAATAACACCGATATTGGATGTTAATGCTTGGATTCTTGTTCAGATGTCTGTTCTGGCATCTCCACAGCAGTGGAGTGGAAGATGGGTGACTGTTAGTTTGGGAGCCCTAATGCTACCTTAAACCCTAATACGAGATAAGTCCAGGAATTGGGTTGACCAGATGGTCGTGTAATTTTAGCTGAGAATGGCCTATCATCTTAAGTAGGAGTGGTCCACATGGCATTGGAGGATGCATATATGTGTGCGTGTGGTAGAGCTCTCTTTCCCATAGCTATTCAGAGCATCTGTGGGCTGAGATTCTCAAGCAGGCCATCAAAACTGCCAGACCATAAAAGCCTGCATTGGCTTTGGGGGGACCCTGCCAATTTGTGCAACATCTGATAAGATGTTCCTGAATTTGTGGTCATCTATGCTATTTAATTCCCTTCCAAACCTCTTAGCCAACATTTGAAACATCTTCCACATCCTGGTCTCCCCCAGCCAGTGTGGAAACAGCTGACAGGGACCTGTCGTTAGCAGCACGGTGCTGGAGAAATGAGACCCAAGGTTAGCATCCTTTTCAGACGTGAGGATGCATTTCAACATACATGCACAGGCAGTAGAATTATACCCAAACCGGTATTGTCCCAAATCTCACCGCTACCCATTTAATCTTTGGAAGTGGGGCCAATACCTCTCTAGCTTAGTGGTTTTGTGTCTCTTGGCAGTCATTTCCAATACTGGAAACTTCTCCGCCTCTCTCCCTTTCTAGTGGCAGACACACTAATGACTGGGATTGTTCAGGATTTCTGTGAGGCCCCCCTGAACTCTGTACCGTCTCCCGACCCCAGATGGTTCTACCTGTAAAAGAGAGAGACGGTGGGATAAAGCATGGACCCTGGAGGGCCTTTCCTGCAGGAAACACATTACCAAGCTTTGTCGGCCTCCTGACTGAGAGACCTGTTTGTTTTCATTACTAAAGCTCCATATTCATAAGCAGAAACATAACAACAAACAATCATAATAACACAAGACTGTGCTCAGCCAGGTCTTCATTTCCTGGTACGGAGGAGCAAAATGCACCCTCCCGCGTTGGACCCCTGCTTGCATGGAGGTGAATGAGGTTTGAAAGCCCTTTGATTCTGAATGAGCAGCAGAATGGAAGGGGCTGCACTGGAAGTGGGGAGGCTGAGCCAGCTTGCTGGCCCTCCAGCATCCTCACTGAGCCCAGCGGTGAACCTTTTGGCTCCGCCACTGGCCTGCTAGTTAAATGCGACCACTGAGCAATCACTTGACAGGATTTCCAGCTTATTAAACATGGAGTGTGGCCACCAGGGATTTAAACAGAATGGTAATAAAAGAGAACCTAATAAAAACTTAAAAGCGTGCACGTGCACATTTCAAGGGAGTGCAGTCTTAACACCGCCGCCCTCCCCTGCCCCCCAAGATTAGGAATTTGAAGACCCGGGTTGAAGAAATGAAACTAGAGCTATAACACTGAATTGTTCGCCCTGTGCTTTTTTTATTTTCCAAAACTGTTTTCTCAGTGAAGGAGCAGTGATCGCTTGTTAGGTTGCTTATACCTAGTTTACATTTTATATATTTCGAGATGTAGGCAGGCACTCGTATAGATCAGTAAAGGAATATAAACATTCAGACATTCAATAACAAAACCGTGTCTTCTAATTTTAATGAATGAAGCATGTGGCACATGTAGGAAAATCATACTGTCAGCTTCTGTAGCCTTGGATGGCATAGATCTTATGACAGGGTACCATTTATTTGTCATTGCCCTCACCTGCTAATGAATAAAAATATAAAAAATACTTTTTCTGCAAACCTCCTGATCCTGTCTTTTTGCTACTTCTCTGTGGTTTCTTCGTAGGTAAACTTAAAAGAGATCTGGTTTTCAGTGTAATGATTGAAACATGTAGGATGTCCCCCAATTTTATCATATAAGTGACTGTTTCTTGCTGCCTATTATTCAGCTACCTTTTATACACTTTCACATTTTCCTCTGGAAGAGCAGTGCTGGCTCCCCTCTTCTGGAGCCCTGAGAGACTGTTGGTGCCGTATTTATTACACCTGCTTCTCAATGTGAGAAGGGTTACAAAGAGGTCAGCATAGGGATTATTGAGTCACCCTCAGATTGGCCAGTGGTGACTGGTAGCTTCAGCAGAACATCTAGGAATCAGATTCCAGAAGCCAGATTTTCCTTTCAGGCAGCAGGATGCGATGGAGAGAGCTGAACACCAGCAGGCACAGGACCCGCCTCGCTCTCCCTCTTCTGCTAATAACTGTTTCACTTTAGACAAGACCTTTCATGTCTTTGTGCTTCTGTCTCTTCATCAGGGACATGGGGGTGGGTGAGGGAGGGCTTGATAATCTCTAGGCTCAGCTTTGACACTCTGATCATTTGATTAGAGAATCAGAAAAATCTGAGAGGCTCTCCCAGGCTCAGCTAGCTCACTGCCTCATGTGATAGCAATTCTGTACCCACAGCACTCCAGATAAAAGGCAACCTGGTCCAAATCAATGATAAAATGATAACTCATTTAGGGAGTGCTTTGTATGTGGCGACTAACACATATAACTGAAAGAAGGATCTCCACTTATTTTCTGCCCAGAGACTGAGGAAGAGGCTCCGTGCCCCTGATGAACCTAGGGGCAGGACAGGAATAAAGACACAGACGTAGAGAATGGACTTGAGGACACGGGGAAGGGAAGGGTAAGCTGGACGACGTGAGACAGTGGACTTATACACACTACCAAATGTAAAACAGATAGCTAGTGGGAAGCAGCCACATAGCACAGGGAGATCAGCTCGGTGCTTTGTGACCACCGAGAGGGGTGGGATAGGGAGGGTGGGAGGGAGATACAAGAGGGAGGGGATGTGGGGATATATGTATACGTGTAGCTAATTCACTTTGTTATACAGTAGCAACTAACACAACAATGTAAACAATTACACTCTGATAAAGATGTTAAAAAAAAAAAAGCAAGAGGCTTTTTAAGGTTAAGGATGTGGTTAAGGATATTTAAGAAATCTCTGGCTTCCTAGTGGGTCAGTTTCTGATCCCAGGAAAAGCCCAGTGAGACATAATTTGTAAATGAGGGAAACGGCTAGGGAGGGAGAGGGAAAGGAAAGGAATTAACATTGCTCTGAATAATAATATGAAACTGGCTGCATTGTGAATTAAGACTCAGGAAAATATTTCTCTTCTTCAGCATTGGCAATTTCTGAGAATGAATGTTGTGTGTATGTGTGTGTGTGTGTGTGTGTGTGTAAGGAAGAGAGAGACAGAGGCAAAAACAGAGATCCAAAGTTACCTGCTGACAGCGGGGTTAGGCGTGTCTTCAGCTTACCTCTTGAAGGGGAAGCTACACCTATGCTGTGTTCTGTTGCATGGCTTAAGTATGTCAAAGCCCCGACAGACACACACCTTGGGACAAAGGCCATTGTTCTCAGACCCGGGATGTACTGCTGCAGGAGAGGGGAATCCTGTGTGTAGAGAATGGGGTTTCTCAAAAGGTGGTCAGGGAGGAGAGCAGGTTAGAAGGAAGTTGCCTTTGAAGACAGGGGAACATGGGAGCAAAGTTAGGATCTAGGATTTCCTGAGATGTCACCGTGAAAAGTTGAACTTCTTGGGTATTCTGGAATATCAGACAATTTATGTTTAGTGCAAGGTTGAAAAATGTTCTTTTCTTTCTGGTGAAATTTCTCTTAATTATTCTAACCTTTCAAGAGATTCTGACATTCCCACTTCTGCCATTTCAGGAGATAAGGAACAGATTAGGAAAGAATAGAAAAGTGCATTTTTATTAAAGAGAGCTTTCTTATTTGTTTGCTTTATTACTTACTTACCAAAGAAGCAGAATCCTACAAACTCAACTTTGGTACTTACGAAGGTCCAGGGAGGCCCAAATGCAATGAATCACTGTGCCCAAAGAGTGCCTGGGTTGGTTACCATTTTGATCACAATACTCTTTCGAAATCAATGCCTATAAATGAGTTTCACCAAATTTTTGAGCACCTAACATTTTCATGGTGTAATTAATGTTATAGATGTAGGAAAAGCAGCTGTGGCTTCTCCAAGGTCCATGCAAACTCAAGCAGTTACTATTACTCGAGGATCATTACTTGCCCAGATAATCCTGAATGCCTCTTTGGCCATAATTGGTTATTGAATTGGACCAGAATTAACAACAAAAACAGCGCAGGAAAATAAAGACCAAAGATTTTTTTCTTATTTAAAAGGAAATATTTTGGAAAACAGGAAGATTTTCTGGTGTGTCTTGCTTTTCTGGTCTCCTCATTCAGTAGGTCATCCTGAGCTCCACAATAATTGCTGCTTACCCGTGGATTATGAAGATTTGGAGAGGAGAAGCTGCCAGTCTAGAAAATTCTGCTCTTGCCTGGTAAACCAAGGAACACACAGTGCTGGTATCTTAGAGTGCCGTTCAAGCATGAAAATAGAAATTAAGTCAAGCCTGGACACTAAAAGCTGCTTTTTCCATCAGGCAAAACCATTCTTCTATAATGGTTCAACTTCTGAAGCCAGAAGTTGTTTAAGTAAGAAAAACTGGTTTGGGTTGTTTCTTGATTTTTGGTGGCATTGCTGCTAAGATGGCTTTATATTCCTTTAGAAGACATTACAGCCCCATCTGCATAGCTTAATTTGAATATATTTTTTCAAAGGGATGAATTAATGCCCTGTTTTGTTTATAATTATAAGGATCAATGGCTGCCCCAGGCCCCCATAAAGCCAGGGGTCTATTTATTGAGGAAAAGAAAACAGAAAAAAACAAGCTGCTTTGCCTGGAGGGCTTCCACAGGCTAGTGGTTTGAGAGTGGCTTCTCTCTCTAATGAGCATAATATTAAAATTAGGTGGCTTCAAGAGGTTTTATTTTGGCAGTATTTGAACTGTATATACAGACATCTGCAAATGCTAATCATCTGAT
This sequence comes from Phocoena sinus, assembly GCF_008692025.1. Taxonomy (NCBI): domain Eukaryota; kingdom Metazoa; phylum Chordata; class Mammalia; order Artiodactyla; family Phocoenidae; genus Phocoena; species Phocoena sinus. The sequence goes on along the minus strand of NC_045774.1, from coordinate 68,966,862 downwards.
TTTGTGGGCACAAAGCACTGTTTGTGCTCATACATATGCTGACAGAATTGCTTTTATGTACCTGCTTCTTCTCCTGTCTCAGCTTCCTTCTATCTTTTTATTTTGTTTTAATGTGCAGGCATTTGCTGAAGTGTAACCACTCAGAAAGCATCTGGGCTCACATGGATTTTAAAACTGAACGCACATTTTAAGTTTCTCACCTCTCAATCTGGATTAGAAAAAAACGAATCCATCACAGTAACCAATATTAATGGTTCTTTCACATTCCAAAATGCTTACATTTGCTCCTTGATTATAATCCTCAGTTCGGAGTTTGGCTCCCTGCTTTGTCTCAGATTCCCAGGGGCCTTACAATAACGCTGCACATTTGCATAGCACTTTTAAAGCTTCTTTCAAATCATTAATTCATTCATTCATAAGATGTCTTTTCACGACTCCCATTTAATGCCTCCATAAGCAAACGGGGCCAAGCAGAGGTTAAGTGACTGGCCCGGGGCCACCTATGGATTTGGTTAAGTCCTTTCATTCATTTTTTTTTTTTTTTTAATTTCCAGGAAATTAAAATACATTTTAATTCCAGTGTTCATCCAAATTTGCAACTTCAATGTGACACTATCAGGATCAGTCAATGAACTTGGACAACCTGGGGAGATAGTTGCTCTTTGGGGAGCGTTAGGTTTTCAAGTAGAATTGAGAATGCTGTGACTTCTTAAGGACATGGCTACCTTCCTGATCCACAGGCTCAAGCCAAGCCTTAGAACAGAGCTGAGATCTCCAACCTTTTCTGGATAAGGAGCTATTTTTTGAAACGTAAGAATTATTGCCCAGGAAGGAACTGGGATGCTGATAGTGCACATTGAAGACGGGCCAGGAAAGGCTTTGCATCTTGGTCTTCTTCCCAGGAGACCTTTCCAAAGAAGGGAAAACTGGGGTGGCAGCTGGAGTACAGAGCAGGCAGGTAAAAGTTTAAGATTGATAATATGCCTTTTGCCTCTTCAGGAGCCCGCTGGTGAAAATAGGAATGAGGGAACGCAGGCTGGGAAGGCTTTCCCAAACTCTCACCAAATGCCTAAGAAAATCGTGCTTTTCCTCTCTGTGTCACCCCTGGGCTCTGCCTGCGGTACTCCACGGGGCTTCAGTAAAGACCTGCTTCATTGGCTGTTACCCTGAGCTCAGAATAGCGTCTGAGTTGGGAAGAAAAGCTGTTGCTCTGGAAAAAGAGCAAAGAGAAGGAGGAAAACAGAGACCCAGGGTGAGGAGGTGCGTCTATGCTGGGGAAATGGACCGGAGAGACGAGGCCAGCTCGCAGCGAGTAATAATCACTTCTGAGATAGTCACTAGGCGGCCTTTACCCAAGTGTCCTGAAAGTACTAATTGGGACGTCGTCTTGGTTTCCTGGAGCCTGCTATAACAAATTACCACCAATGTGTGGCTTAAAACAACAGACATTTATTACTTTAAAATTCTGGAGACAAGGAACCCCAAACCAAGGGGTAGTCAGGCTCAGAGGGAGAATGGGTTCCATGCTGGCGTCTGGTGGCTGCCAGCAGCCACCTTGGCTTCTGATGTATTACTCAATCTCTGTCTCCGTCTTCTCCCCGGCTGTCTTCTCTCTGTGTCTGTGTGTCTCAATCTGCCTTTTCTTTCTCTTATAAAGACTCTAGTCATTGGATTTAGGGCCCCCCCTAAGTCCAGGATGATCTCACCTCTCCTTAACTTAATTGCATCTTGCAAAAATCCTATTTCCAAATAGGTTTCCTTCGCAGGTACAGGGTGAGAATTTGGAGGTATCTTTTTGGGAAACAACAATTCAACCCAAGACAGACGTCATCCTTCAAACCTTGGGTCTGGGGAGGACCTGAACATTCTCTAGATACTGCACACCTGGGTGTCTCCTGTGACTCCAGACAGACTGACAATGAGATTTTCTGGAGGCAGGGCTGACAAATGCTTCCTTCTGCTTCTCTCCTGTGTTGTTCTATCCACCCAACTCTCTAACCAACTAGAGGGAGGAATTGCTTGGAAGCTCCCAAGAATCCTCACTGCATCTCGTGTGCACAAGAGAAGGGGCTACTACGTCATTCTGTTCACGAGACCAGGCAGACACCTTCCCTTCCTCCTGGCTCTAACTCTGACTTTAGGTGCGTGGTCCAGCAGGGAAGCTAGCTCTATGATTCCTGGATATAGGGGCCTTGGGGGTAGAAGATCACTCTTTCTTTGACCATGGTAATGCATAGGACACCAATCTGGGTCCTCTGGAAGTATCTTTGTATTGTCCTGATCCTCCTGTTTCGTCCCCAAATACCCCAAATCTGCTCTTTGGGGAGTTCCACAATCCTCCCAGCTATCCAAGTTAGTCACTTAGTGCTTCATCCTGGGATTTTCCTTCTCTCCTGCCCTACATCGAATCAGGCCCTGGGTCATGTTGAGTCCCCAACTTTCTATTTCCTAAGCCATCCCCTCCTTTTCATCCTTTTCAGCCCTATTATCTTTCAGGCTCCCATCACAGTCTTGTGAACTATTAACTTTGGCTGTTTATCTGGCCGGCTTGCCTCCAGCCAACCCTTCCTTTCTATCCACCTGCTACTCTACTCTACAGCAGTGTTGATGCTTCTGCCGATTTTCAGGTATTCTCTTCCTTTAAATCTTCCAGTGGCTTCCCTGGCCAGATTAATGTCCAAATTCTTTAGCAGGCTACAGAGTTCTTTATGACAAACTCGACTGCTGTCCATGAAGCAGACATTGCCTTCTGCTAAAAGGACCTCTGGGTGCTCCAATCTAGGTGCCTATGCACATAGCTGACAATGCCTCCACACAGCCCAGCACTTTCTCTGGGTCTTTTTGCTGCTAAACAATCAGCAATACCCAAGAGACTTTACTTTTTAAACCCAGGGCATGAATATTTTGTGACCTATTTGACTTTTAAAAACTTACCCTCTTTTTTCTTCCCCTGAAATCTCATCTTCCAGAGCCTACAGTGTGTGCTGGATTGGGTGTCCTGCTTGGCAGTAGAAATCTTTTCCTCTGAGTGTTCAATCATTGGTCCCTTAACCTTTGCTTATTTGAAAATTTATCTCTAAACCCTTATATTTCTTCCATTTTCCCCAAAGCTTTCTGGGTTCTACGTATTCAAAATTTTTTGGAGTTCTCTGAGCATTCATGCTTTCATTCCTCCATGCCTTTGCCCATGCTGTTCCCTCTTCCAGGAACACCAAGTGCCCTGTGCATACCTGAGTCTCCTTCAAACTTAGGGGTTAGGTCTTCTGACTCCCCCAGGCAAGCTGAGGACCTCCTTATGTGGCATTCCCAGGGCAGTCTAGGAAACACTGAGAACAGAACCTAGAACATCTATCCAACCTTAGAGTGGAGTTTTTAAAACTGTGTGTCAATATCCCATTAGTAGGTGGTGAAATCAATTCTTAAGCTGCGATAGAACAGAAAATATCAAGTACATTGCGTTTAGTAAGGGTCTGGTATGTGGACTTTAGCTGTTGCTGCTGCCGTGTGTATGCGTGCGTGTGTGTGCGCACGTGTGTTCTGGGTCTAGGAGTATTTCTCACTGTAAGTCATGGGCACTAGACAGTTACTTGAGTGGCAGGATCTCGCCTGCATCATCTTTGTATGCCTTGGCCCTGGTCCGGTGTTTGCAGAGGGTTGACAGTCAGCAAATGTCGGGTGAATGAAGTGACTCAGTGCAGCTGTGAGAATCCTGCATAAAGTTCTCAACGCATTCTCAGGAGACCAAGAGGAGTCGTGACAAAACACTGAGGATTCTAGAACCACTTGCTGGCCCTACCCATGTCTGCAAATAGTCAAAGCCAGAAGTGTGGAGTGAGTCATGCCTGTGTCTTCTGCGGGTTACAACTCAGCTTGTATTTATTTAGCATCTACCTCTTTGCCACATGCCGTCTCATGTAATCTTCGAAAAATGCTGCAGTCACGAAATTCCTTTTTTTAGTGTGTGACACTGTGGCACAAAGAGGGTTAAATGTTGCTTCGAGCTGTACCACAGACAAGGGCTGCTTGAATTTGCACCTTCTATCACTTAGGTGAGAGTTTGTTCTTTTGTATCAGGAGATGTGTAGGTCAGGAGTGTGGCAGCTTCTGGAAGGCTGTGGAGGAGAGTTAGTGTGGAGGAACAGGGCAGTAGGGCCACTTACTCAGTTGCAGCATTGAGGAAACAGCCGCGCAGAGAAGGAAAACATTACCACACATGGGTGACAAAGACTCCTAAGGCCTGTGAAGAAGTGGTTTGAGTAGGCGTGTCAAAGGACCATTAACCAAAAAGCAGAAGACATGGCTCTCTAAGTGCGACGGGAGGGATTTGTCATACAGTTGTACTGTCACGGATGGGAGCCATCGGCAGCTGTGCGTGCTGCTCATACATTAAACACACTATTGTGGAGATTGATTTGGGAGCCTGGTCCCTGAAGCCGTCTCCTGCCTGCCTTCACCTGCCTGCTCCCTCCTCCCTCCTCCCTCCCCCTCCCCCCTGCCTGCTCCTCCCCCCGCCCCCCAGCCCACCTCCTACTTCCATCTGGATGCCTCCAAACAGATGTGGACAGAGCCATATGCTCCACGGCTCTGACTCACGCTGCTGTGCTTCTAGGTTGGCTCACGTTGGCTTATGCTTAGTGTTTATTGTTATCATCTCCAAGTCAGATGGTGGTGATGGTTACCGACTGGCCCAATACAAATCTCTCTGTCCGTTAGGAACCTGCATGCAATGAAAGCAATTCACTGAAAGACGAATACAAAATACTTGTACTTATTCATCTAAAACAGGCAAGTACACACCAAAAAGAATGAAATAATGCCATTTGCAGCAACGTGGATGGACCTAGAGATTATCATACTATAAGTAAGTCAGAAAGAGAAAGACAAATACCATATGATATCACTTATATGTGGAATCTAAAACTTGACACAAATGAACTTATCTATGAAACAGAAACAGCCTCACAGACGTAGAGAACAGACTTGTGGGTGCCAAGGGGAGGGGTGGGGGAGGGTTGGATTGAGAGTTTGGGGTTAGCAGATGTAAACTATTATATATAGAATGGATAAACAACAAGGTCCTACTGTATAGCACATAGATCTATATTCAATATCCTGTAATAAACCATAATGGAAAAGAATATGAAAAAGAATATATATATATATGTGTGTGTGTGACTCACTTTTTTCTTCACCAGAAACTAACACAGCATTTTAAAGCGACCATATTTCAATAAAATAAATTAAAAAATAAAATGGGCAATTACAAGACTGTGTCCTTGGCTCTGTCCTGTTGAACATTTTTATCAGGGACTTGGATCAAGACACAAAAGACCCGCTGATCACATTTGCAGTTGGCATGAAGTTGGGGAGGATGGCTAATAGGCTAGCTAAGAAGATCAGATTTTTAAAAAGATCTTGACAAGTGGAGCAAAAGGCCAAAACCAACACAAAAAATTTAATAAAAGAAATTTAAGGTCCTGCACTTAGAGTAAAAAAAAATCTGCTTTAAAAGCACATAGGAGGGGGCTTCCCTGGTGGCGCAGTGGTTGAGAGTCCACCTGCCGATGCAGGGGACACGGGTTCATGCCCCGGTCTGGGAGGATCCCACATGCCGCGGAGCAGCTGGGCCCGTGAGCCATGGCCACTGGGCCTGCGCATCCAGAGCCTGTGCTCCACAAGTGGGAGAGGCCACGGCAGTGAGAGGCCCACATACCACAAAAAAAAAAAAAAAAAAAAGCACATAGGAGGGAAGGAAGAGATCTATCTTTGTAACAGTTCTAAAGAAAAATAGTAAGGACTATAGCCCCAGTATGAATTAACCACAAAGGGGATGAAAGTTAGGTGTCCGAATAGAAGCACAGTCAGCGTCCTTCCCAATGAGCCCTGTGCAGGTCCAGCCACATCTGCAGGGCTTTGGGTGTCTGCCACATTTAAAATAAGAATCAGAGTATATGTCACTTATTGACTGAAAATTCTTTTACCAAATTCCTCTTCAAAAATTACCCAAGTAACAAGGGTTAACTGCAGCTAATGAAGCATGATTAGGTGTATTTGAAAAACCAATATTTTCTCCTTCCAACATCCCCTAAACCAGGTAACTCATGTAAATTGCCTCTGGTGCATTTTCCCACACTGTTATTCATGCTGATATAAATACATCAAAACAAATCCATATGCATATGAGATTTTTAAGGGAATTGTTTTTTGTAAAGCGGATCTTGCAAAACCCATTACTCTCCAACTTTCTTCAACTAAGGATACACCATCAACACCTCTCTGGGTTAATATGTATAGATAGATCTAAAGTATTAAAAATAATGCTTGATTGTCTATGATATGGATGTGCTATTATTTATGAAGTCTTTCTCGCTGTCACATTTTAAGAGGCATACTGGCAAGTAGGGGAGGGGATAGCTTTCCGGGGTGGGAAGATGGAAAATGGGGCTAGAAGCCATGACATACAAAGAAGGAAGCATCCAGAGATATTTAACTGGGAGAACGGTAGGTGGGTGGCTGAAGGGGAGGGTGGGTTGAGGTCATTCATTAACACTGGGGTTTTTCTCAACTGAACTGGTAAGTCAGAGATTCCACGTGTAGTGTTGGGTTGCTTGTCAGGACAGGGCTAAGGAAGGGGCGAGGGCAGGGACCTCCGGTGGTTGGAGGGATGCGCAGAACAACAGCTTTGGGGTTCACAGGTCGGCCCACCCCCATCCCCGGTCCCCAGAGAGCTGGTGGGCACGGAGCAACCTCCTCAGTGAGCACATTATAAAAACATTAGGCGACAATAATAAAAATAATGACATTAAAAAGAAAAATCATTGTAGAAAGCAAAAAAAACCCAGCCCTAGAGCTGAGACGGGTACCGGCTGGGATGTTGGCATGCTCCAGAGAAATTTGATTTTGATGAATTTCATTGTCAGTGTAACGGGGGCATGAATCACCCTCCTCCGCCCTTTCTCGTCACACCGCAGATTTAGGGAACGTGGCATTAGAGAGATAAAGAGGTTCTCAGACAGCATCAGCCAGGAGCCCCCTGGGCCCCGTGGCGGCGCTGCACGCAGGCAGGAGGCAGTTCTCGGCGGTTATAGGTCCATAAATCTGAAGGCAGTTGAACCCCTGCGGGGTTTGAAGCAGTCAAGCCTGAGACCAGAGCCGGAGCTTTTCGGGCTCCGCAGCCTCTCTTCCCCCCTTCCCCCCGCCGCCCCGCAGACCACCTGACTGAGGGCTGAGGAATGAGTCTCTCACTGTGAAGCAAGGGGGCCTGGCAAAGCCGGTGCTGGAGAGAGGCAGCTCCCAGTGGGCTTCCAGGCTGCATCTCCTCATTCCCCGAACATTCTCTCCCGAGGTGCGGGGAAAGCCACTTGCCCCGGCAGAGGCACACGGCCGGTGCCAGCCTGGGTGCTGCAGGCGGCCCTGGGCAGATGCTTCCAGCCTGGTGGTCGGAAATCCCTGCCACTCCTGGAACCATGCTCTTGCTTTATGTTTTAATGAGCATGTAGTTGATCCTTCACTGGGTGCCAGGCCCCATGCCAGGCTCTTCACGTAGGTAAACTGCTCCATCCTCCCACCCATCTGGCAGGTACTGCTATGGCGTCACTCAGCTGGCCAGGCCTTGAACTCCAGCATCTGTACCCTTTCCATGAAGAATTGATGATGGCATGGATGCAACTAGAGATGATCATACTAAGTGAAGTCAGTCAGAAAGAGAAAGACAAATACCATATGACATCACTTATATGTGGAATCTAAAATATGACACAAATGAACCTATCTATGAAACAGAAACAAAATCAAGGATATAGAGAATAGACTGGTGGTTGCCAAGGGGAAGAGGGTTGGGAGAGGGTGGGATTTGGGGATTAGCAGTTGCAAACTGGTATATATAGAAAACAACAAGGTCCTACTGTAGAGCACAGGGAACTATACTGTATTCAATATCCTGTGATAAGCCATAATGGGAAAGAATATGGAAAAGAATATATATATGTATAACTGAGTCACTTTGCCATAGAGCAGTAACTAACACGACATTGTAAATCAACTACACTTCAATAAAAGTAAATTAAAAAAAGAGTTGATGATGGCATTTCTAAGTGAAGTAAGTCAGACAAAGATCATAGGATATAACTTACATGTGGAATCTAAAAATAATGATACAAATGAACTGATATACAAAACAGAAATAGACCACAGACATAGAAAACAAACTTATGGTTACCAAAGGGGAAAGGGGAAGAGGGATAAATTAGGAGCTTGGGATTAACAGACACACTACTATATATAAAATAGATAAACAACAAGGACCTATTGTATGGCATAGGGAACTATACTCAATATCTTATAATAACCTATAAGAGAAAAGGATCTGAAAAAGCACACATATCTGTCTATCTATCTTGATATATATCTGAATCACTCTGCTGTATACCTGAAACTAACACATTGTAAATCAACTATACTTCAATTAAAAAAAAAGTGTTGATGATGGCACATTGTAATGGGAAGGGTCCATGAGAAGTGAGCCTTCTTAAAGCCCATGTTTTCTCTCTTCTGATTATAAACCCAGCCAATTTCATATGTTCCACTTCAAAATGCTCAAGCTACCCTCATTTACCTAGAGTTCATCACAACCCTCAAGGTTGCTTAGGGAATGGCGGACCTGTTTTGTTCATACCAGTGCATCAGACTATTACTATCCACACAGGTAACTGAATCAGGACCTGGAAATTAGAACTAGAAAAATCCACAGGGTGTATGGAGGTTGGCTGCCTCATGGTGGCATTTTTCAGATAGCAGGGCCCACTGATATTTTTTTTCATGGAGAGGCAGTGAGGAACAGTGGCCAGGAATAGTCATTCAACTTGAATTCTGGAGTCTTATGACTTGGTTTTACCCGTGACATTGAGTTACTTAACTGTGTACAAGACAGTGATAATAACAAGATGAAATGAGATCTTGTCTATAGCGTGCCCAGCCCAGCGCCTTGCACCAAGTAGGTTCCTGTAACTGTTGTCTACTGTGGGTGTTATGTTGTCCTTGGGTACAGAGATGACACTGCAGAGGCGCTATCATTAAGATGTGCACTTGGAGTTGTTTTTCCTGTTGTGGGAATGTGCTGTAGTCATTCCATTTTTGCTCATAAATCTGGCATCTGTCGGGGAATCATTTGGAAACTGCATGGCCGGGGAGGAGAGAGGCATGTCAGGTAGGAAATGATCCCAGCTTATGAGATCCAGGAGAGCTGGTTCCCAGTCCCAACTGGGAAGGATGGATGCTAAAGAAACAATAAACAAGGTGCTTTAACCTACTGTGGTTCCTCTGTCCTCACCTGTAACGTGGAGATAATAAGTATTTATCTCATATGGGTTTTTTTTTTTTTTTTTTTGCGGTATGCGGGCCTCTCACTGTTGTGGCCCCTCCCGTTGCAGAGCACAGGCTCCGGACGCGCAGGCTCAGCGGCCATGGCTCACGGGCCCAGCCGCTCCGCGGCATGTGGGATCCTCCCGGACTGGGGCACAAACCCGTGTCCCCTGCATCGGCAGGCGGACTCTCAACCACTGCGCCACCAGGGAAGCCCTCATATGGTTTTATAAGAATGAAATGTGATAACCCTGTTTAGTACAGCGCACCACAAGTAGTCATCACTCCATAAATATTAACCAGCACTATATAATATTATCAACATCAAAATTCCAACTTTGGTGTCCCCATTTTAAAAAGAGAAACTGAGATACAGAAGAAAATGGCTTGCCCTCGATAACCCAGAGGGCCAAGTACAGTGCCAAGAGAAAAGCTGACATTTTCATTTCCTGTTCAGATTTTTAGCGACAACATTCACAGAGGCTTCTGTCTGAGGGCCCAGGGTTTTAGACATTGTTTCAACCTATTTTCAGCAGGCAGAGTTCGGCTGGGGCTCAGGCAGCCGGACAGTGAGGAAGAATTGTCTGAGATCCTCGGGAACTAGCTCTTCTAGTCTTTGAGGAAGAAATGAGAAGCACTCTTGAACCACTCTTCGACAGGGCTTCCATAGACAACGTCTCTGAGTCTGTGGCTCAGGAGAAAAGAGCAGGGGAAGCTATTCAGGAGGGAAATGGTTTTACAGAAAAGTCATGTTTGGCAGCCATCAGTGTGCAAGAAATAAATACTTCTTAAAACAGAAGGCGAAGGCACATGTCTCTGGAAGTTTAGAAATGTTCCTAAGAGTGATCTAGATGAAGAGTCTACGGGAGGAGACACGCGAATACTCTGTACAGAATCATTCATGCTGAACGTGAGCTCAGAAACCCGAACTCACTGAGGTCCTAATGCGCGCGCAGGAAACCGCCGAGGAAGCCCATCGGATCATAGCTACGAGCCTAGACTTGTTGCCCCCAGATTGATACCAGTATCCCTATAGGTAGTCCCCTTACATCTTGATGATTGCATCTAATGTTTAATAAGCTAGTAATCAATGATTTTTAGGGTTTATTATTTTCATATAAAATTCCAGAAAGAAAAGAAGTAAAAAAAAAATCCTCGACATGTTTAGCTTAGAGAGTGTTTGGAAATAAATGAATGTGTATTAAGCAATATTTCTGATAAAAGTATTTTTCCTCTCCTTTCATCCTTCTGTTCCTCCCTCCGTCCCTCTCTTTGTTTTATTTCTAGAGAGAATGGCATAGTTTGCCTGAACACCCAAATAACCCTTTCTCACTTTATCTGACCTATTCATCTCATGCATGTGTTTATTATAAGTATGGAGAATTTTCCTGCTTTCTTTCTTCGAAGCGTCCTTTTGTGGGTGTTTGGAGGATTGCGTGGTTAAAGAATGTTTTGAGAAGGACTAAGGAGTCCGATGCACAGAGTATGGCCTTGGGGAGGGACTTCTCTGTGCCTCAGCTGCCTCATCGCCACCACCGACACGTGGTAAGAATGAGCTAGTTCACATCCCAGGCTAGATTCCTGGGTCCCTAGGAACGTCTCCTGTGAAAGGCCTCCTGCTTCCCTTTCTCCAGGCACAACACGGCACTCCTGAGGCACTTTGGAAGCAGTGACTTGGGAGACCGGCAGGTGGCACACGGGAACCAGAATACACACACCCTGGCCCAGGACAAAGAGACGGGCAAGGAGGTGGATATAGTGCGAGGTCAGCTGGCCGACTTCCTCAGTCTTGAGGTGTTGAACGCTGCCCACGAAGACCACAAAATCATGCATGACTGCAGGACCTAAATGATTAAAAGGCAGGGAGGACAAGATAAGAGCAACACTAAACGGTGGGGACGTTATAGTCCTCCTTTTAACCTCTCCTAATCCTCTCTCTTAGCCTGAGTTACCTGCTACGAAGATTGTCCTGCTAAAGGACATGGGGTAGATAAAGCAACACGCCTAGTGTGAAGAGCTCAGCATCGGTAGCTGTAAAATAATTATAATCTGGTTGGTTTGAACACAATCCGGTAGTATTATTTAGGCATTTCTGATTCATATAGTGGTTGCATTTAGGTGTTTCTGACTCATTGATCTGTTCATTCATTTTTTTCAACCAAAGACTGTATGTGGAACTCCTACTCTGGACCTGGCACAGGGCTTGGGCACATGAAGGTAAATAAGACCCAGATTCAGCTCTCCAGGAAAATAAAGCAATTCACTTGGCTAAATTGATAGAAAGGTGGGTGGTGGATTTCACTTAAAACCAGCAATTTAACCTGATAACCAGTACACTTAGCTGAGTAGGTCAGTGTTGGGATAATGGTTTGGACGGTGGGAAAGTTAGGACAGTAGCATGAGGGAGAAAAGGACCATGGGGCCATTTATAAACCAGAAGATTCAGTTATACAGATATCTATTCTTTTTCAGATTCTTTTCCATTATAGGTTATTACGATATATCGATATTGTAGTTCCTTGTAATATACAGTAGGTCCTTGTTTATTTTATAAATCAGTTAATCCCCAACTCCTAATTTATCCCTCCCTCACCCCTGCTTTCCCCTTTGGTAACCCAGAATCATTTCTTATATTAAAATAATCAATATGTTCACACATTTTATTCAACCCTCCTCCTTTAGTTGGATTTACTGTCAACTCTTTTAGCTTGTAGAAAACAATATTTTGAGGAGATCTAACCTTTTAAATAATATACGTGGTACATGAAGCGTTAATTTTACAGAGAACAGTGCTCAGTTTTTCCCTGTTTCCAGAGTAGGAGAGGAGAGGAGCCTTAACTAGAACAAGGGGAATAGAAAGGATTTGTTGGCACTGAGAACTGTGAATCGCCACATGCTACCCCCCCCCCACCCAGAAGATGGGCATTGTTTTGGTTGAAGGCCTTTCAGAAAGCAGAGATTGCCATCTATCTGGGTGAGTTGAGATGTGGGTCTCTTAGGGAGAAAAAAAAAAAACAGATAAGAGTGTTTCAGAGACTCTGTACATACTCATGATGAACAGAAACTGTATCAGGAACCTAGATACAGTTGGCCCTCCATTTCTACTGGAATCCCCATCCGCAGACTCAACCAATCGGGGCTGGAAAATATTTGAAAAAAAAAATTCCTGAAAGTTCCACAAAGCAAAACATGAATTTGCTACATGGCAACTATTTACACAACATTTACAACTATTTACATAACATTTGCATTGTGTCAGATATTATAAGTAATGTAGCCATGATTCAAAGGATGCTGGAGGATGACTTTAGATTATATGCAAATACTGTGCCATTTTATATAAGGGACTTGAGCATCCATGGATTTTGGGCATCCAAAGCGGGGGAGGGATCCTGGAACCAATCACCTGCAGGTAACTGAGGGACCACTGTATTGTGATGCTCTTGGGATAAATAATGAAAAATTATGGAATCTATTTAATTCAAGGGACATAGGTACTGAGCACATTTTCAATGTGTGCCTATAGAGCTGAAATTTAAGGTGATTAATAGAAATATTAGTTTCATTTTGTGTTTTATAATCAGCAACTAAAATCTTTTATGAAATATTTCAAGCATTCATGAAATACTATAACAAATCTCAAACATATCAAGTATCAAATAACCATGTTCCTACCACACTATTCTTTCAAAGTTTTAAACTTGGCTATATTTCCTTTAGGCATTAAGAAAATATAACTTTACAGATTATATAGATACCCTTTGTGTACCCCTAGTATGGAAGCGTGTATAGATGCTGGTAACCCCAGCTATCAGGGATAGAGTAGAAGGAATTCCTGAGTGAGGTGGGATGTAGACCAGATCACCTCTATTTGGCAACTTCTCACTGGTGGGGTAGATGACCTCATGTCTAAGCTGGTAAAGATGGTGAATTCCTAAATGAAATCTCTGAAATATACCAAGTTCTTACAGGCTCATCACAAGGCTAAAACCAAAGTTTGCACAAATCATTTGGAAATGATGCATCCAAACACAGGTGATGTTCTTAAGTAAAAGTGGGCCACCTCGTACGTGCTGCCTTTGCAAGCCTACACCTAAAGTGGCAGAAAATCTCTTAGACTTTTTATGATGTACAGTGTGGATGTTACTTAGCAGAGGAAAAACTGCGTGGGACTTAAGGATCACAAAGTGATTTTTAGTAAATATTCAACGACTGTGGGAGAATTCTGATAAAGATTCAAGGTAGAGAACTTGGTGCCTGAATCCTAAGACGGAAGCTTCCTTCAGATGGAATCATATATACAAAGATCGGTAGTGTGGGAATAATAACCAGATTTATTAGTATCTGAGCAAACTCATTTATAGCATACCACCCCATCTGCCCTGAGCAAGATATCTTTGGCTAAATTGAACTGGAGCATGTGACTTAGGCTGAAGGCCAAAGACTTCTTCTTAACAGGAAGGGCCTGCCTGTCCCAATTCCCGCATAGAGTTGGGAGAGCAGGAAGAGGGTAAGGAGACCCCCCAGGTCTGCCCTTGAAGGCTGGGCCTTCCTCAGCTGCAGCAAGCAGAGCTTGCAGCCACCTAGCACGTGTCAATGCAGTGGCCCTACCCAATGGTTTAGCAACTCTTCCTCCTTCGTAAATGAGCGAGTAACACGGGGTGGCAATAAGGACTGTGTGTGTAAGTCAAGACAGGAAAAAGGGGATGGGAAAAAGTTCTCCCAACCAAATGTCCCCCTCGACATTCCTATCCCCATTTATGTAATCCAGAGAGCACTGTCCATCTGATTAATCTGAACATAAACTAATAATAATAGCTTCATTTTGGCAGACTTAAATGAAAATGGACTCTGGATGGAGAATTTGTGATGATTATCCCTGATTTTCTCAGTTGAGCTTTAAAATTCTCAAGTTGGATCCAATTTCAGATAAGGACTGAGGGTGAGAAGAGAGGTTCAGAAGTCATAAGGCTCCCTTCCTATTTCAATGCAGGTGCATTTCCTCTCCAAGCATGGTGGAAAAGTACAGGCCAGAGTGAAAATGTGAAATATTAGAAACCCTAATGGCTAGGAAACCAGGGTAAAGTACTGGGCTGAGAATTCTCTCTCAATATGACCTAGACTCGCAGTGATTGCAGAAATAAGTTTCAGGAAAGGCAAACAAGGTTTGTGTCATGCATATGACAATCCACCAAACCATCAAACATTTGTCTTGCCTGTGATCATGGCATTCAATCATCCGGGGAGAGGTGCATCTAACAACAGATTGACAAGAACAGAAAAATAATTTTAAAAAGTAGTCAAGGGAAGCTAACTGTCTTTGTGAAAACAGGGGCTTCCTCTTCTCGGGTCATGTTGCCTCTTTTCAGTCTAGACACCAGATGCCACTGTAGCAATGCTGGGCCTGCACCATATTCATTAGCACCCTCAAGCCCTGGACTTCATATGATAATCAGTAGTGCCTCTAAGTTACTTAGAGTTGATGGTAACAGGAAAAAACATTAGTCTAGAAGCAAACAAAGCCACCCGGAAGGAAGCCAAAGCTGGGGGCTCTCTGTGATTGATCTACCCACCCCCACAGATCTCAGGACCCCTAGGCTCCTGCAGCTGACCACAGGCACCCGAGCATCACCCCACAACCCCCGGCTCTCCAGGGCTGGCTTCCTCTGAAGGCAGTCATCCACGTATCATCCCCCCTTTGGTCCCCTACCACCACTGTGTGCCCTATCCTTGCCCAGCCAGCTTGCCTCGTCCTCCCCCCACCCTGCCCTCTGCCTCTTGACACTGAATTTCCTGATCACACACACCTGCTTCCACCCCAGCAGACATCGTAGCAGCAGAAGCATCATAGCTTCCCTCCTCCTCTCCACTTGGGCTCTGAGTTTTTCTTCTAGAATAATTTCCTTAGAGCAGTATTTTTGTGGATTTGTTATAAATGCAGAAGTCTCCTGACCTACTCAGAAGCTCTGGTGGTGGGGCCTGGGAATCGGCACTTTATCCCATCCTCCCAGTGATGTAAATGTGCACAGAGGTGGGAGAAGCCTGGCCCTGGGAACAGTTGGGGTTCCCCCACCCCAGTCCCATGTTCCATGATGCAGGCTGTACCACAGTGACTGCTGTCAAACACATTGGTTAGTTCTGGAGCTGAAGGGCTGTTCCAAAACCTGTTATGAACCTCCGCAGCCTAGGAGACAGATCATTTCTTGAGAGAAATATTTCTTGTGACTTCTTTGACTCTCCATTCTCTCCTTGGCATTATCTCTGAGTGTTTTTCTAATTCAGGTGTTATGGACTGAAATTTTTGTTCCCCCCCACCCCGAAATTCATATGTTGAAGCCTTAACCCCCAGTGTGACTTCAACCAGAGTGGAGATGGGGCCTGTAAGGAAGTAATTAGGGTTAAATGAGGTCATAAGGGTGGGGCCCTGGTCCAATAGGATTAGTGTCCTTATAAGAAGAATAACCAGAAAGCTTGTTCTCTCTCTTTCTCCTTGCCCATACACAGAGGACAGGCCATGTGGGCATACAGGAGGAAGGTGTCAGGAAGACAACTCTCACCAAGAACTGAATTCGCAGAAACCTTGATCTTGGACTTCCAGCTTCCAGAACTGTGAGCAAATAAGTGTCCATTGTGGTATTATTTTTGGCTGCCTGAGCAGACTAGCCACTGGGTATATTCCCAGTAACATTTATTGAGCACTAGCTATGTGCCAGACAATGCATTAAAGGCTTTCCGTGTATCAATTTATTTATCCTTATAACAGCCCTGTGGAGCTACTACTCCATAGGGTAACTACTATCAATATGTCGACTTTCCAGATGAAGGAACAGGCTCAGAGAAGAAAACTTGCTCCAGGTAACACAGCTAGTGGTGGTGGAGTTGGGATTTGAACCCAAGTCAGTCTAACACCACATTTCTTACTTTACTCTGTTCTACTCTCTCTCCCAGGGGATCTGGATCCTAAACATTGAGCCAACCAAAGCATGGAGTCCTATGATTTTCAGAGTACTTTTAAACCTTTTCAAACTAAAGATTCCTTTTATTATTTCTTCTCACCTGTCATTCATCTATGTGTATTTTGATAGATTACTAATCCGGAAATTGATAGGAAATCCATAACTTTCTATGGCTTTTTGAAATATTGAAAATAACTCCTGAGCTTCTACTATTTCCTTAAACTCCCAGGAGTTTGAAAACCTAATTATCACCCTCATTTTACAAATAAGGAAGCAGAAATCCAGAGAGGATAGTGGCTTGCGAGTTACAGAGTCAGGAGCAGATCTCGGGTTTCCTCCTATCCAAGAGCTCAGTAACCGACATCATGCTAAATCAATCAGTTCGTCATTTAAGTTGTCACTGAGCACCTACTTATGCCTGGTAGACAAGACTATGTGAAAGGTACAGAAAAATTATAGTGATAGCTTCTGTATTTGATAAATTTACAGTCTATTTGGGAAAACAAGGCTTAAACATAAAAGGCAATTACATAAAATCACAAGAGAGCGTGTTTCTAGAGACGTGTTTCTCATCCTTGGCTGTACACCAGAATCACCCAGGGAGCTTTCCAAAGCTCCCAAACTCTCCAGAATAAGGATTTTCCAAGGTAAGGGCCCAAGGACATATATTATTTAAAAATACACCAGTCAGGGTCAAGAACCACAGTTGCAAAGTAACATATCCTACAACAGGGACTACAAATGCTCCAGCAGTAAATGCAAGGTCAAGAGCAGCTAGAGGGTCAGGGGACCTCTGAGGAATAGAGGAGCTTTGGGGTGGGTGGAAAGGGTTTGGCTAAGAGGATAGGAGCTGGGGAGGGAACCACGTGAGCAATTCTAGGAAGGAGGAAGGACGTGAGAAGAGAGAGGAGCCAGGAGGGCTGGGGAGCGGCCACTTCAGACCTGGGCTCTGGCAGGCAAGGGTGGAAAGGAGGGTGCAGTCAGAGTAGGGGGGCTTCAAAGTTAGCCAGAGGTGCTCATTTTCTAAATTAATAAATGTCCATGGATTCTTTTTTTTAAGCTTAAATTTGATAATTATGCATGTTATAATTTTATATATAGCCATGAGATAAGAAAAATTAAATGTGTAATTTCCATACAAAGAAAGATTGAAA
The DNA here is from genome assembly GCF_008692025.1 of Phocoena sinus. NCBI lineage: Eukaryota > Metazoa > Chordata > Mammalia > Artiodactyla > Phocoenidae > Phocoena > Phocoena sinus. The sequence continues at coordinate 68,949,392 of NC_045774.1, read as the reverse complement.
AATGTAATACAAGAAATAATTACTCTAAAATGAGGCAAGGAATGAAAAAAGGAAACAAGAAATGGGTGAGGGCAACTAGAAATGCTAAGATGTATGGTAAAGCTATACACCAGATATTTTGATAATTCTGGTATGTGTAAATGTGCTCATGATCTGATTAAAAGGTGGAGATCATCAGGCTGGATTTTAAAAATCTCACCTTTATCATAAATTCATCTAAAACATTCAGAAGTAAAAGAAATGATAAAGATATCATGTACATATACCCATATATTTTTTTCTTTTTCAAATTTTATTGAGATGTAATTGGCATATCACATTGTATAAGCCATGGATTCCTGAAGAAAGATCTTGTATAACAGATGTGTAGAATTAACCAATCAGGGAGGAACTTTCCTTCAAACGTCCAGGTATCTGGGTGATCTTGGAGAAGCTACCCCTTGAGCTGGAGGGAGCCCAGGCTGATCAGCTTATAAGGCAAGTCCTCACTCTCTAGAAAAAAAGGAGGGCATTGGATTCTCAGATGAGAGGACTGGAGTGGGGAGAATGAACTTAAGAGAGCACAGGAGGCAGGGCGACTGCTCCTCGGCGCCCCCTAGTCCACAATGCCCCAAGGAAGGAAAGTAGGTGCAACAAAAGTGCTAGATACAGAGAGCAAATGGCGGCTTCTTTGGGCTGCACAGGGCGGGTCTCTGCTTGATAGTAAGTGACCAGGGTGCACTCATGAGGCAGTTCTTTTTTTTTTCTTTGTAATTTTTTGGCCACGCCATGTGGCAGGTGGGATCTTAGTTCCCCGACCAGGGATCGAACCCGTGTCCCCTGCATTGGAAGCACGGATTCTTAAACACTGGACCAGCAGGGAAGTTCAGATCATAAGGCAATTCTGAACTAGATCACATAGGGTGGATCTCCCAGGCCTCTCTGGGGTGCAGGGCTGTGTCTCCTTCACCTCCCACTGGTGGGCTCCACTGAAATGTGGCTTGCTTGGCAGCAACAGCAGTAGCAGGTGTGGATTCCCTGGGAAGCAGGCATATTCTTCAGGGGTCCCAGTGCGGTGCTGGCCACCGGGGAGCTCTAGGCAATGGAGGAACAAGGGAGATGGCCCAGGTATTGCCCCATCTTTTGAACCAGAGGGAGATATTTACAGGGGTGGAGATTTATTGCTTTGCACCCTGACTGTATCCCTTGGCTGGTGGTTGAGAAAAACTGTTGTAGAGAGTGGATTTAGGGAAGGTAAGTTTGGGTGCAGAATGAGGGTGGTGAGACCAGTCTGGATGCTGGGAAGTGATGAGATGAGAGCCTGGATGAGGGCAGAGGGTACTGGGTATGCAGAAGTAGGAAAAGAATTCAAGCTATTCTCTTTTAACATGAAAAGTATCACTGAATAGATCAAATGAGGTACACAGGCATGCACAAGCCTCATGTCAGTATATGCATATGTTTACAAATGCTTTATAGTTTGTTCAGAACTTCTGAACCCCACTGGCTTTTAGGCCCCGGCAATGTGATAGAGGCTCAGGATTAAGAGTCTCCTCTGGTCTAACTCAGAAGATCTCTGAACAAGGAGCAATAAAGAGCACTGGGTCAGCTTTCCAAGGCCATGCCCAGGATGAGCAACGCATTCTGCTGCCCGTGTTGGGAAATGGCTGATGCTGGAGGAAAAGAGCTGGGACACTGGAAAGGAAGAACATGCTGTACCTACAGAGATGGATTTACCATGAAGCCAGTAAAGCTCAGACTTCAGGTTCTCTCACTTGAACAGGCCACATCCATTTGCTTGTAGTTAATTTTCTATTTGTAATTTTGCATTGTTTTTTAGAAAGAAGGTCCACAAATTATACAAGCCTCATTGTCCCCCCAAATCCGGGATTAGCCCCCCAATCACCTGTACAGCACTGTGCCAGATGCTCTCGGACCTCAAAGTAGGTTTTTACTGCCCACTATTTTTGGTGTCCTGTATTGCTGTTAGGAAATCAGCTATCAGCTTGATCAGGGCTCTCATCTCACACGACTCCAGGAGCCCATTTGCATTCTAGTGTACATCCAGGGTCCCTGGAGGTGTGCTATGTCTGTGTGTCTCTGTTGCTAGCACGTTAGTTTTTTTGTCTTCAGTTTCATGATGTGGATCTAGGTGTGATTTTCTTTTTATTTATTGTACTTGGGATTTGCTGGGCTTTGTCAATCAGTAAACTGTCTCATCAGTTCTGGAAAATTCTCAGTCATGTCTTCAAATACTGCTTCTGCCCCATTGTCTTTTCACTTTCAGGAACACTTGTTTAACATGTTGGACATATTTCTGTCTTCCTTGTTTCTTTCTTTTTTTTTTTTTTTTTGTCTTCCTTGTTTCTTAACATCTATTCCTTATTTTGTCCATGTTTCTCTTTTCTAGGCTTCATTTTTAGACTCTAGGGGTTGGCAGACTACTGCCTATGGACCACATCTGTCCCCCTGCCTGCTTTTGTGGATAAAGTTCTATTAGAATACAGCCATGCCCTTTTGCTTACACATTGTGTGTGACAGGGTAGTTGTGACAGAGTATACGTATTTCAGGACTAAAATATTTATTCTCTGGCTCTACAGAAAAAAAATTGCTGTCCCCTTATAGAAAACTTCTTATCTTCTGGTTCACAAATTCTCTCTTCATCTCTGTTTGTTCTACTGTTAAAATGGTCCACTGAGTTTTTCATTTTGGTTACTGTATTTTTTTTATTTCAAATGAACCCTTATACATCTGGCTGGTCACTTTTTACAGTTTCCTGTCCCTGGTGTTATTTTCAAGCTTTTCTCTTATGTGTTTAAATACAGATTCCATAGTTTTGAGAGACTGAATATATAAATGTTCTGAATGTCTAATATCTGAAGTCTTTCTATTTCTGTAGTCTGTTTCCTATGTGCTTTTTATTTATATTTTTACTTTATTATTTTAATTGTATATTGCTCATTGTTCTTGAAAAAACTATCTGTAGAGGTTCTTTGAGGCTCCCCCAAAAAGTGTTTCTCTAAAGAGGATTTACTATTGTTCTGCCTGGTGTCTAAACCAAATTCTTTGAAGCTCCCTGGGCCACCCAAGCTGCAAATCCATGTCAGGGCAGGTTCATGATGACAATCTCAGGAATTTTTTCTTTGCTTATTTTCCTGTTGCTAAAAAGATTAGTTATGTGTTGCAGAAATTCTGCACTAGACTATACAATCTTTAATAGCAGGGACTGAGTCCTTTTCATGATTGAGTTTTTACTACTTTGCACAGTACCTGGCCTAATACTTGTTGAGTGAGTAAATGAATAAATAAATAGATTCTGTTGATTACATTTATAAAATAGTTCTCAACTCTGTCTCTTCACCTCTTTCCTACTCTCATGGTCCTAGTTCAGGTCCTAGTCATTTTTATCTGGACTATTACAATATAATCTTCCAATTAGTGGTGCTTGGCTGAGGGTATATTTCAGAATCTCTGGAGTGTGTTAAAAAATGCATATTTTTAAAAAAAAATCTGGGGTAAGTTGACGAAATATAGAGTTTAAACTATTCTGCAGATGATTCTAATATGTAACACCTGTGAGAGGTACCCTGTGCCAACTTGTCTTGCCTCTTTTAAATCCATCCTCCATATCAGTTAGGGAATCCATCTAACGTAGGACTCTGACTACTCTGCTCTCCTACCAAGTCCCTACAGTGGTTCTGAAATGGAGTAGCACTCTGTGGTCCTTGTCCCCCATGTCCTCCACCTGCCTTTTGTCTGTGGAAAAACTTTAGCCAAAAAATAAGTTTAATGAGAGAAGTGAGAAAATGCAGGAGCAAGAAAAGCAGTCAGACAGGACAAAACAATAATAGTTTAATGAGTAAGCCAAGTCAAGGACCTTTAGTTCCTTCTCAAGAGCTACAGATAATGTTCTGAGCCATATCCTGTGAACTTGTGAGCTGTTTTATAGATACTAAAACTCCCACCAGGTGGAAGAAGTTAACTACATGATGACCAGACTTACGCTGCCACAATTCTGAGAACTGGCCTCAAGGAAGTGGGAACAAACCGCCCCTGGAACTGAAGATTAATTGTACTTAAAATAATCAAGATGACGCTGGTCAGACCACCGATGACCAACTTCAAGATGACCGTCAGAGCTGACTGCGCTATTTCTACGTGCAGCCCCTCCCTTATCCTATAAAAGTTCTTGCCCACTGGTCGTAGGCAGGGGTTGGGGGTACGGGATGGAGAGTCGGCCTTTGGACAGGAGTCCACCCCGCAACCCCCTGGTTGCCCACATTCAAAATAAAGCAAAGTTTCCTTTCCACCAACCTGGCCTCTTTGTTGGCTTTTGTGTGGCGAGCAGCCGGACCCTACTTTCAGTTACAGTTCTCTGCTGCCCACAGAATAAAATCCAAGCTACTTAGCACTGTTTACAAGGTCCTACATCCCCGTGTTGCACTTATGCTCTGGTGACACTCAACTTCGTGTATTACTTATCGAGTACCATCTTGTCACCCATGTCTTGCTTTTGCTCACACTGTTCTCAGCAGTGCCCTTTATATCCTCCTTTACTGACTTATTTCTACTTGTCTTTAGGGACCCAACTCAACTCCAGGAAGTCTCCCCAGACTCGAGGGCTGAGTTTAGTATTCCCCCTTCATGCTCTTCTGCTTCATCAATTGTATAACCAACTCTGCTACGTTGAAAGTATAACCTCCCACCGAGTGTGAGTTCCTCACCTTTGTTAGCCTAGCATAGTTTTCAGAATACAGTAGGAATTTAGTATATTTTTATTGCCCAGAGTCTAATACAGACTTGTTATATATTTACTGAGCTGAACTAGGTTTGCCCTTTAAAGTCAGGTATATCTGGGAACATGGGCGATGATACCATACCTCTGGGCCTCATTAAATTCATAATATTAGTGATTTTATTCTCTAAATAAATTCAGTTGTTTCTAGTCATATTAGGGAAAAGACGAGATATAACCTGGGGGTTAAAATATACATCCCAGCTGAAATAATTTTTAAATGAAGAGGGAGAAATGAAGCAATTAATCATCTGGCATCTGCTATTCCAGGAATGGGTATTGTGCAAAGGCTGATTTCCTTGCATGCGTTGCTCGGATAAGGAAGGCTCATTCTTTCTGAAGAAGTCTGGGTCCCTTTCCCATCCCTCAGAGCTGCTTAACTTCTTGGCCAGGCCTCCGGGGAGATAATGAATACCAAATCTTCCCTCCTCGATGAGACGGTGCTGGAGAAACAACCAGGAATGACAGGCTTGTGTGTGGGTCCCAGGGAAAGCAGGCAGAGTGGAAGACTGATAGAGTTTTTGCTCCCTGTGATAGAGATGTGATGCTCCCTTTAGTATGAAACTGGGCGTCAGTTTCCTGATGTTCTTCACTCCCTATTCTCTAGGATTAATCCAGCCTTCCCCAAACAATCCCAAGTGGAAAAGCTGATCAAGTCTTCTGAGGTTTCACTGGGTAGGGTCAGAGGGATGAGAGCTGGCCTTGCCGTAGTTCGCTGCCACGTCCTTCTTGGGGGCATCTTGCTCAGAAGTTGGGGTTGTCATCTCATGCTGGCATCTTGACTTCCTCCTCAGTTTACAGTTTTACAGCCTTCTAACCAGCATCAATCTCAGAGCTATAGTCCCTGGAATAGAACGGAAAACAAAGTCTGTTTGGTGTCATGCATCAGCAAGTACTCAATACATGTTCATTGGTAAGGTTAATGATCGCGAAATGAAAGGAAACATGTTTTTCTGGCACTGCCTCAAATGGCTGTAATCTCCATTCTCTACTAGAAAATAATCACAACAACAATCATACAAGGATTCTCGGAGAACAAAGAGGTGGCTGAGATAGCATCTCATTCAGGAACCTGCAAACGGAGACAGCTGCTGCGGAACTCCATTACCTTTGCAAGACCTGTTGCCCTTGGAGACAGATGACGGCTAATGTCGGTTTCAAAACCATGACAAGGTCAGTTTGCCAGTAAAAGACTGGAAAGGGAAAGGGAGGGGAGCAAGAGTGTCCTTGGCAAAAACTGATCTGACACATTGATGAATCAGCAAAGGCTTCTATGTACAGAGCTGCTCTTCTACACAGATTCTCTTTATTCCTGGAAACTGCTAGACACCAAGTTGAAAAAAAAAAAAAATCTCCCTTCTAACAGGACCCATCACTTGCGATCAGGCTGCTAACTGGTAATATTCCATCGGCATGAGATCATGGAGGGAGGATTACTAACCAGAAGAACTAGGTTAAGTGACTGTACCACTTCGGGCTGTGTGATCTTAGGCAAGAGAGTTAACCTCCGTGAGTGTAGCTTTCTTGTAGATAAAATACAGGGAAGATAACAGCAACACATGCCAGTATGAGAACTAGTTGCACTGGTGGATGTGAAGGGGTGTGTTGCTCATGCCGTCTTGGACATTCTGTCTTTGAACGGGCCGAGGAGGCAGATGCTGCCGCTAACAAATCAAGCTGTTTCCGACCACACCCCGCCCGCCAGCATGCTAATAAATTCAGACTTACGCAGGCTGGTGTCAGGGTCTGCATTCATTAGGCAATTTAAATCATTTTATGTCTTAAAATAATTATGGCACGTGCAGTACTGTTTCCCAACACGTTCGAGGTCTAAGGCGAAATGCCCCGAAGACAACCACATGTAATCGTCACATTTATTTTACATTTTTAATGAACTTCTGTGTTTCCAGAGCTCTCTTGACATTCTCCGGCAGCCTGGATTCTGTTTTGTGGTTCCTTCATGGGTACAGAGGGCAGCCTGCCTGTTTTTTTTTTGTCCGCATGTGCATTTTAACTTCATCAGAAGTCAGAGGCTATGGAGAAGTTATCTCTTCTCAGAAGGTTTTTCTTTCTTTCCCAAATTACTAACCACTAACATCTGGTAAAAAAAAAAAACAAAAAAGAGTATACATACAATGAAATAGCTATATGTGGTTTGTTTCTCCGCTAAAGTAAGCCGTGCAGTTTTTGCCCTGTACTTGCTTGTGATGCCTTTAGGGGTGACATCCCTTCCATGAATGCCCCATTCTTGTATTGCTCTCTATATGCAGAAAACAGCATCAGAAGGAGAAGCAGGGGCCAAATATCCCTGGCTTCATCCAGATTGAACAACCCTAGGGTAAGAGTAATTTAATAAAGATTGTACATTCATGCCACTGATAAAGACGTGGGCAAAAAAATGGGGAAAATATAAAACACTGACAGGACCTAGGATTGCACCACACAATCTTTGTCTAGGCTGTAGCTGTTTTAAGGACTTTCCTTCCCATCTCAAGTGTTATCCAACCGGAGCTTTACAGTAATGCTCTCGGGTTAGGAAGGCAAACATTATTACTAATGATGGCCTGTAAGCCCCACAGGATCCGGCCCTGCCATCTTATACCACTCTTTACCTTGCCTATTCTGCTTTCTATGTTCTATTCATACTGACCTGCTTTCTATGTTCTATTCATACTGACCTCCTTTCTGTGTCTTGTACACATCACTAGGGTTCCTGCCCCAGGGCCTTTGCATTGACTGTTTCCTCTGTGGATTGCTCTCCCCCTGACTGTACTCTTCCAAATGGCTATCTCCTCACTGTACAGCTCTCAGCTAAAATGCCTTCTTCTCCAAGAAAGCTTCTCTGGCTACTCTGAAGAATCACTGCCCTCACCCTATTCCTAACCCAACACGTGCTCTAAAATACCTTACTTTGCTTATTGTCCTTAAAGGTCTTATCATTCTCTGGAACCCTTACGTTTATTTATTTGTTTATTGCTTCTGTTCCTCTGTAGCATGAAAGGGCCATGAGGGAAGGGACCTTGTTTGTCTGGTTCACTGCTATATTCCCAGCATCTAGAATAATACCTGGCACAGAGTAGATGCTAAGAAACTATTTATTGAGTGAATTCCAGCTTGTTCAAAGAGGAAAGCAAGACCACAAAGATCAAGTGACTTGCTGGGATCTAGTTAGGGCAAAACTTGGACTTCTCTTAGCTTTCAGACCTGTGCTTTTCTCTCTAGGCAAGGAAGCTCATTGCTGGCCCTTTGAGTAGCCTGAATTAACATGTTATCCTTTGGCATGACACAGGAGGTTGAGATTTCTCGTCTTCAGAGACACGCAACATGCCTCAGATCAATCCAGAGGTAGGAATGGCCATTCCCACTGTTGAGATGTATGTGTATAAGAACTTAACCCAGGGCTCAGTGGTATTGTTCTGCCATAGTCTCCCAGAGTTTGGGGGTTTGGGTCTCATCTGGAGTGCACTAATTTGGAGAAGCAGCCTGAAGGGATGAAGAAGACACAACCCAGCTTGAATCATGACCAAGTCATTTACTGCTAGGTGACCTTGAACATTGACCTTGAATTACTGACCTCTCTCTGAAATAGGGATAACTTAGCTTCATGGTTGTCCTGAGTTGAATGACTGGATTGACTGGGGTTACGGGACAGGCTCAGTAGATGCTTCAAAGTTTTTCTTCATCCAATTTTTTATTGAAGCTTCCTCCTTTAGAATGTGGGTCGAGTTTCTCTCTGTCTCTTTTAAGTTGGCCAAGTGTCTAGAAACCCACCTTACCATAAACACAAGTGGTTTGTTGACTTGTGTTTACACAAGTGATTAATAATGACAGAAAGGAAGGTGGTGAATCTCAGGGGTGACTGCAATGTTTATACTCGGTATTTATCACGTGGAGTTGATTTATATGACACTGGGGAAAAGATGACAAAAAAATGTGACTGCCTCAGGGCAAGTCACAGATAGAAGGAGAGCCCTTCGCATCACCAACACTGGCCTCATGCCTACGGCTACCAGTACGGAGAAGATCAGCCAGGACGGGCCAGAGGCTCTGTCATCAGGCCAAGGTGAGAGGGCAGAGCTAAAGCAGTGCCTGAGAAGCAAAGGAGAGATGTGCAGGAGGTGAGTTCAAATCTCAAGTCCCCTAAGTCAAATTTCGCAGGAAAAGTTTATTCTGAAGTTCTCTTTGTACACCCTGGGGCTTTGAAGCATGGCAGATTTGGGATATAGTTGCCACAGGGGAACTCTGGAGTTCCAGGACGAGAAAAGAGACAGCATTTAAGAAAATGATGCTCTGGATAAACAACAAGTTCCTACTGTATAGCACAGGGAACTATATTCAATATCCTGTGATAAACCAGAATGGAAAAGAATAGGAAAAAGAGTGTGTGTGTGTGTGTGTGTGTGTGTGTGTGTGTGTGTATCACCTTGTTGTACAGCAGAGATTAACACATTGTAAATCAACTATACTTCAATAAAATAAATTTTTTAAAATGATGCTCTTTCTGAAAAAGTTTGATATATTATCAACTCGGAACAAATCCAGCAGGTGTGATGGGTGAACTCCACCTGCAGGCTTCCAACCATCTATGAGAAGGTGACCTGCTTCCTCACAGAGTTACGGGGACAATCGTTATGGGAAAGTGTGTGTTAAACTCCCCAAATCCTAGATGTTTTGATGATGGTGATCTAGTTGTGGGGATGGCCGACGCAGGAAAGCCGTCAGAACAAAGTGGGCTGTTCTTCAAACGCTTGGCCCTGCATTTGCTTCAGGCTCTCAGAGCTCAGTGACTTACTCAGTTGTAAATAAACTGAGATGCACTGGCTGTGCTCCCTCCCCTCTCGGCCCCTGTCCCCTCCTTGAAAACATCAACAAGGTATTGAATGGAGGGAGACAAACCATGAGGCGGAAATGGGCTGAAGAGGACAGAGACTTGTACAGTTGGAAACCGCCTCTGAACAGTACTGCTCAGAGGTAAAGCAGTTAAAAAAAATCTGAGTATTAAATACGCCGAACCGAACAGCAGAGAATCTATGGAGATTCTCATTGAGGTGATGGGGATAGGCCTCTTTCCTCATTAACGAGCATGAACTATGATGAAAGCATGGATTTGACTCCATGGAATTCGAGGCAGAGAAATAAAAACCTTCTCAGTGAGCTGAAGGAAGGCAGCAAGGCTTTGTTCTGACTCAGACCACGCTGCTTGCTGGCAGCATGTAGACACACGAAAATAAAGATGATCCAACAGAAGAGTGTGATAGACGGGCTCAAATGTTGCAGGGGAAAGTCTGTCCCGTTCTGGAAAGAGACGACTGTAAACACTCCAGGTGCTGCCGCAGCCCCTCGGTCCACATGTCATGTAACTTGACATCTTTATGCACCGTATCAACCGTCTCATCGTTTCCTCTTCATCGCCTGTTCTGGGGCTTACTTCCTTGGCGGACATTCTTATTCTCTTTACTAACAGGCAGTCAATATTACATCATCCAGTTCTCTGTGATTCCTCTCATACGATGAGATATATTTAAGCATGTTCCACTGGGACTTGTTTTTCAACTCCCCGATGCCTGGCAAACTGAGGCTGTAAGAATGCCATGCAAAATACTGAAATCTGATTGGACTGCAGCCCAGACAGCCTGAGTCCAACAACATTCTTACCCTCCTTTCTGTGAGCTGGTAGCAGCCATGGGTGGTTACTTGTGCTTCCACCCAAGATGAATAAAGAATGAATAAGGTGGGGTGGGGAAGATAACAAACTAATTAGAATTGTCCATTAATTAAAAGGGTTTGATGTGGCTCTCTTACATTCAATGGATCGTGCTATTGTCAACATATGAGTTCATTATCAAGAGGGCAGCATTTGGGGTTAAAAAAAAAAAACAAAAAACAGAGTCACAGTAGCACAGGGATTCTCCGTCTTGGTGCTGTGTATATATTTTGGGTTGGATAACTCTTGGTTGAGGGAGTGTCTTGGGCATTTTAGCGTGTTTAGCTGCCCTGGTCCCCACTGACTAGATGCTAGTAGTACTCCCCGCCCAAGTTGTGACAACCGAAAATGACTCCAGACATTACCAAATGTCCCCTGAGGAGCCAACTTTCCCCTGGTTGAGGACCACTAACAGTACAGTAAATGAAACATAGCCTACGGCCCCCTTTATGACTTGCATCATCCCTTTCCCCGTGACTGCTTGACAGAGGCTTGTTGTCAAGCTACAGTGAGAGCATGACATTTGACGGAAGCTGAAGGCAGTTGGTGGTTTAAGAAATTGAATAGTGTGACACTTCTTCAAATCATCGTGACTTAACCATGTCCTTTGGAACTCAAGGCTGTCTTCTCTGACTCTGAACGTTAAGGGGAGAACGTGACCTGGACGAAAGCCCAGCCAGTGCTTCCGATGGAAGGGTTTTCGGTTGTTTCTAAAGAAAAACTGACCTTTAAAATAAATTTCTCTTCCAGAATTTTTTCCTTCTTGAATTAGTCCTCTTTACGTTGCCTTTCACCGCAGCAAATTTGCACTTAATGGATCTTTGACATTTAATAGAGTTTCCTATGTTGCAAGACTTTCTGAAGTTTAATAATAACTCTTTGAAATGATTTGGAAATAGGATGTGAGAGGAGAAAGGGCTTTAGTTTTGTTTGTGTTAAGCATTTTCTCTGCTATTTTAGTGGATGAGCAATCTCATAGGCTTTCCTCTCTCTCTTTCTTCCTCTTATTCTTCGTGAAGGACGACGGAATTAATAATGTTACGGAACTTTACATGCACTTAGCAATTTATCAACCATAACCAACTAATCCACAGGAACCAGGCGGCAGGAGGAAGGCTCGTTATTGGATCCACAGGAATGATCCCCAGATCTTCCATTTTTACTTCTGTAAACAGACTCTTGAATAAATGATCTTTTCAAGTATTATGACAAATTCCTCCTATTTCTTACATCAGCAGACTCACAGAAATCCGTGCTGACTTGCAGTATTTACACTAGCCCTGTTTCCTCCTCTTAAGAGAGGGCTGGACACAGAGTTGGGATGTAAAAACCATTTCTTGAATGCAATGAAACAGAATGCAAGCAGCTGCTCTGACCACCAGCCCCTTCATCAGTACCAAGGACTCTCCCATGTGTTTTCTTTACAGCAGCTTTTCACTAGGGAGGACAGAAAAAGATGTCGATACCTCATTTTACAAATGCAGAAGCAGCCACTCAGGGAGGCATGATAATTTGCCTTTATTCATAAGCAAGTTCGTGTAGAAGGTGGAATATAAACATCGACAAGTTCGTGTCGAAGGTGGAATTTAAACAGAGCTTAAACATCGCCGTTCAAAGAGAGAGACCAGGTCTCTCTTCTGTTGTGGTTTCAAAATAGCTTATCAGCATTTTCTCTGAACACATCCCTTAACACAATTTCGTACTTTTTCCTCTGATTTACTAGCCCACAAGGAAGCTTATAATTATCATTTTGACCAGATTGTACCTTCCAAGGGGGCAGAAATCATTCTATCTGATTGGCTAGCACAGACCCTTGCACACAGAAGGCACTCAATCACAATCTGTTAAACAAATTTGTTAAAAGAATCTGTGTGTTGACCAAACCTTAGGAACTTTGATATCAAGAAAGACGTAGCCTGGAGAACAGATATAAATATTCAGGCCCTGGAAGGCATGTTGCTCACTTTATATGAATACAAAGTGTTGACCCGGCTCTGTCCTCTCTCGCGCGGGTGAGTCTGATTAGTTTACATTGGTCGTCCTGAATTGCTTTCATTTCAGGAGCACTGACCAGTTTATTTTGCCAGTGAGAAAAGCTGAAGACGGATCATGGACCCTGATAACTTTATGAGGCTCTGAGGAACCAAAGCATCGTTCGTCTTTCTTCTCTTTTACACTCCACATGCACATGCTAAGGTGCAGATGTAAATTGCGGTTATTTTGGTGGCTGTACTCTCCTTATCCCTTATCGCCTCACCTCGGCCTTGGAGCCCAGTGGCTTGGAAACCCTTGGTATTCCTGGGAGCAGAGCAAAACCCCCGATGTGGAAAGAGCCCCCTGAGGCTGATACCTCCCTCCCTCCCATGCTGGGCCTTCCTGAGTGGATGATGGACTTCAGTGCCTCTTTCCCAGTGAAGACTGTCTCCACTCACAGTGAGCGGGGGTCAGAGTGACTACAGCTCTGGCTGTTGCCATCAAGCCAGGAGGAAAAGGAGGGGGGCCACTGCCCATCCTGTCATCCGGGCGTTTCCCCGAGTCTGTCTCCGCCTGGTTTGGACTGGGAAGTACAGGTGGTACCCTTCCACTGGCAATCCTGTTCCTTGCCCAAGTCCCCGTTTTCTAGGGTCTGGAGAGCAGCACCTTCTGTGAGGAGATGAGTTACGTGGAAGAGAAACTGAAGCTGAAATGTGGGACCTGCTTTCCCTTACGGATTAAGATTAAGCATCTATAAAGTTGTGTGGTCGCTCTAAAATGGTGGTTCTCTTTCATGGGCGACTTTTCCCCCCAGGGGACATTTAGCAACGTCTGGAGAACTTTCTGATGATCACAGCCGGGGCAGTGGGTGAGCTACTGGTGTAGGTGGCTAGAAAGCAAGAATATTGCTAAACACTCTCTAGGGCAGAGCTCAGCTCCCACGAGATGCAAGGCAGAGGACAACAGAAAAGCAGGCCCACAGAGATCAGAGTTTGTCTAGGTCTGCTGAATGAAGTCTTTTCAGCATTGATCAGTTCAAGCAGCTTTCACTTAGAGGTCTGTGGTTTAAACTGAATCCACAAGACCGTGGGTCAGCTAGAGCAGGGCATCCAGGACTTGGTCACTGGAATTTTGCCAATATCTGTAGTACGATGCCCGGCACACGGGGTGCGTCATAAATATTTGCTGAATTAAGTACCATAGTTGGGGCTATCGTGTCTCTATTAGGAAGTGACTCAGTTGATTAGCTGGCAAGGAGGGAACGCGAAAAAGTGATGTCAAAAGAGATAAGAGTGGGGCAGAGCCAGGAGGCCAGCTAGGCCGCTGGACTCCTTGGCTTGGCTGTCCAGAGAGTAGCCAAGTGTCTAGGGATTTGAGGACCAGAACTTCAGCCACCTGAGGCAGCTCCGCCTTAGACGGCAGCGAGGTCTAGGTCCCAACACACACAAAACTGGCCCTGACACCCTCCCGTCCCTTCCTCTGTGGAGAGCCTTGTGCGCTAAAGATTCAGTGCCCTCAGTGGCTCTGGGGTCGCTGGCGAGAGGGCGAGTCACCAGTGCTTCAGAAGCCAAGGTCTCAAGATCAAAGCCTGGTCTAGACGGGACCTTTCTTGATATCCTAGAAAGTCCTTCTTTCTCTTCCAAACTCTCTACTCACTGTTTCCAGGTTAGTCTTCCTATAGTTGGTTCTGATATATCAAGCCCTACTGTAAAACCGTCAGCCATTCCCCATGTTTTACCAAAGTAAGTCCAAACTCTTTGCTCATAGAGTATACGGAGCTCTCTGTATTCAGACCCCAGTGCCCCTTTTCTTGCCATTATTTTTTCCCATTACCATGTCTCCTTTGATCCTTTTGTTCCTTTTCATTCTATCGTGACCACTTCTCTGCATACGCCCATAACTGCGGGCAAACTGGACTATTTGCCTTTTCAGGAACACGCCCATGCATTCTCTCCTCGGTGCCACTGCCCCAGTGTAGACGAACAGTGTCATCTACTGGCCACCACGTGGCCCTAACGGCAGCTGACCTCGGTCCTGCATCTTTCTCTTTTCACTGTGTTCATTTTCCAGGGGTCCTTCTGCTCCCATAAATATGTAAATCATTCAACACTAATAGAGTCAGAAACCCAGAATAAATACCTACTTCCTATCTAGTGCTTGCATAGGGGATGTGTGTGACTTAAAGAGATAATGCTGTGAGCAAAGTGCTTTCATCTTCCCAGAATGAGCTATATTCCTTCAAAGCATTATTCAGATTTCACACTGGCGCCCACATGTGCTTAGCATAGCAAGGAAGACCCAGCCTGCTGACAGCAGGGGCCTTGGTGCTTTGCTGAACTGAGGTCTGAGCTAAGGTAGATATTTATGTCCTTGCAAATGCTCTCGAGTTTCTTATTTACCTCACATTCCAGTTTTAAGTTTAATGGAAGGCTTTCTCTGTCATGCTGCTATCTCATGGCAGACACATTTCCACCTTTAGGAGGTAGAGACTTTGAGGGTGCTAATGAAACCCCAGTTTTATGAAGAGTTTGATTAAATATGTCATGGCTCTTTTCCACTATGGAAATACACTTTCTTTTTAATATGGTGAAAATATATTAGGAAACTTCAGTCCTCAAAGAGAAAGTGTGATGGTGGTACAGGGTGGGCAAGTTTATAATACGATCAAGGTCTGGGTGGCCTTGTTCATCAAATCCAAGAACAAGAGAGGTGGACTGAAAACTCCTCAGAGATGGGAGCACAATTAAAAGGAAACCTTGCTTCCCACACAGAATCCTTGCTTCTCTGGACGCACAGCCTAGGGTTAAAAAACAAAAGTGAGAAAGAGGAGGTCTGTCACAACAGCAATTAAAACAAGTATTCTTCTACTTTCAGTGCCCACCAGCCAATATGGGATTTTCAAAAAATGTTTGAAGCTCCCTTTCCAACCCCTCTCCTACCGCTGAGCGTTTCTGGGGCTCTCTCATGTGTGATCATGGACTCAGTTCTTACGGCTACCATGTTGCATTCTCTGTTGCCCCCATGGCCTGCAGGGGGTTGCTGACGCCTGCCACCACTGGAGATGCCTGTCCATGTGGGCCACCAGTCCCCAAGCTGTGACCACAGATATCTGTCCAGAGATCTCTAACTACTGTGGCTAACCTTGACCCTTGTGTGTTGTGCTAGATTTTCTGCTGAAGCACCGGGAAGAATCCCTTTCCCTAGGGTAGGAATTACTCAATGACTTGGATAACAAAATAGTAATTTTTTTTTTAATTTAAAGGTTTCTTTTAATACGCATGTTTAAAAAAGATAAAAAGAAATACATGGACTTAATATTAATACTGCATTTCATTTAACCTAATATATCCAAAATTATCATTTCAATGTGTAGCCAATGTCTAAAAATGCAGGAGATATTTTGTATTCTTTTTTTTTTCTTGCGGTAGTGATGTTTTTGTACCCCCAAATTAGAGGCTTTTTTGTTTGTTTGTTTTTTGGCTACTGTTGTTTGCTTGCTTTTTGCATATTTTTGGAAGCAGGCCTTCATTTCAATCCCCTCATGAGAAGACTCAGGATGTGTTTTGCCTCTATTACAGAAATAGTAAGCCACTACTGTACTAAAATGCTCTGCATTTCCTCTGTCCTGGGCGTTGTTTATGGACCAAACTTATATGTCTTAATTGTCTTTTACCTCAGGATGAATTCTTTCCCAGGAGGCAACAAGGTTCCTTATGCAAACAGATACACAATAGGTTGGCCCCTCCAGACATCTTGGTACATTAAGCTGAACAGGGAGTAGGCCTAAACTGGGACTCACGTTACACACAGCAGAGAGCAATCCTCGGACCTTTCAGTTCCGGACATAGCGTAGGCTAAAAACCTCAAGTCCTGAGGTTCCATAGCTTTAATCAGAACTTGTTGAATCAACAGGAACAGGAACCCCCTTAAGCCCACAAACCAAGTTGATGTCACTGATACAGGTAAAGAGGACAGCTAGAATTCTGGGGAGCTCTACCTTGGCAACCTCCACACCCAGAAGCTGCGCTGTCTCTTACAGGCTGTATGTTCTCCTTTCTGCTCTTACAATCTCCTCTCCCTCTGGCTCTCTATTTACCAGATGGCCAGCAGCCCAGGTCAGTGCATTTTTCACAGGTACAGCTAAATTCAGCCTCTGCCAATCGTAACTTTCATGGAAGAGAATGTGATTAGGCACCAGCTGGCCATTAGAAGGGTTGGTTTGGGTATGGGTGTCCATGCTGCTTGAATCAGAAGTTTCTGGGGGTATGTCATACATATAGACATTACTCCTCTCTCCCACCCTCCCCCCCAACAGGGTTTTGAGAATGGGGCCATGGGAGGGATGGTTACTGTACTCTGGAAGGGCCGGGCTGGTGCTACAAAGCATCTTCCCAAAGCAGATACTCAATAAAGGATTATGGGAAGAATGGTGAGTAAAAGGGTCCCTGTGGTCTTGGACCCTAGGACCCAGATGGGAATTGGCTGTGTTATAAATTAGGTTTGCTTTCCTATGGGGTAAGGACACACCCCTAAGCCAGTAACCTGAAAACCTTTCTAATGACAAACCTAAAAAAAATGATAAGATGGCTAAGGGTGTATCCCACTCCTGTCAGTACTGGGTTAATAGATTTGCAGGTAGAATCTTCTAATCCTTCTGGATATAGACTCTTTCTCAAGAGGGTTTAGGCACTGGAGGAATATATAACACTGAGAAACTTTGGGTTCTCTTCAGCTGGTTCTCTGGCTCCACCGCCTTTTAAAAGCCACTGTGATTAACAGCTTTGAAATGTTTTTAATGAGCATTTCAGTCTGGGTTTACATATCCTTGAAAGAGTTAAGATTTCACCCAGGGGGTTTCAGAACTGAATTAGCACGTGTGCTTAGTATTGCTTGAATCTACAGGAGCAGACTTCCTATGTTTTTAGCTGACAGGCAGGTGCCTGTTAGGCTTAGGTCTTCGAGGGATTTGAGTTGATCGGAGCCCTGGCAGCTCTGAAGACAATAGTGATCTCTGTTGGTCCAAATTAGGAGGTGTGACATTAGCACCTGCTTGGCTTCACAGTATGGGCATTGAGCATCCTGCAGTGGGCTGATGTAGAGACTGAAGTGGTGGGCACTCGGGTGGGGAGATCTGATACATGCCAGGGAGGTGCTTTTTATCTCTTGATGGACATTTCTGCCACAGGGCTTCCAGGAAACATAAGACTCCACTGTTAAGAATTAGTCTTCTGGATGTAAACATTCTCTCTCATTTTAAAACTATAGTCCCTGCCCATTTATTAATTTACTTTAGAAATACCTATATAGTGTTGGCTGTGTGCCAGATACTGTTCTAAATGCTTTAGAAATATTGATTCATTTCATCCTCATGACTAAGTCGTGAAATAGGTACAATTATGCTTATTTTACAGATGAAGACACTGAGGTTCTGAGTGGTTAAGGAACATGCCCAAGGTTACACAGCCAGTTAGGGATGGAGCTGGGATTTGAACCCAGGCAGCCTGGCTCCAGCATTTATGTTCTTAAACCCTATGCTAAGCGTAGTGATTCACATTGAATTACAAATATCTTAATCAGACTACATTTATCATATAACTTTTCAATGTCTGCCAGAATACTCAGGAGTGAGTGCGTTGGTGGAAGCATGAAAGCAGTGGGTCTTGATTGGAGGATAAGTAAGGATATAAGGGGAGGGAGAGTAATATAGAAAATTAGGGAAGAGACACCCAAAGAGGGAAACTGAGGAACACCTTAGATAAGATTTATTCACCTCACAATTTTGCTATGGACAAGCTCCTCAACCCCTAACATTTTTACAACAAAGTTTGACATACATACCTACCAAGAGAATCCTCCCCAGAGGAAAGCTATGTAACACAGCCAGTTAGCCACCATCAGTCCAATGTTCCCTCCACTGGACTACAGTGCTTGTATAACATGGTGCATTTTGAGATACAAACTTAGGTTTATTCCCCTTGTGAATATCCTTGTATACTTTACCCTTCCTTCATTCAGTTGGTGGTATCCCTTGCCTTACAGAAGAGTTAATACAGAAAAAAGAGAGGGAAAGAGAGAAAATACAGTTGAGTTTCAAGAGTGAAGACAATTTAAAACAGCTTTATTGACATAAATCGTACATATCTAATGTGCACAATATTGTGAGTTCCGACATACGTGTGCACCTATGAAACCATCATCACAATCAAAATCATAAACATATCCATCACCCCAAAGTTGCTCTGTGCCTTTTTGTAACCCCTCCTTCCTCCCTCTCTCCCTGCTTTGTTTTCATAGACAGCCCCAATCTGCTTTCAGCCACTGTAGATCAGTTTGCAGGTTTTCAAGAATTTTATATAAATAGCATCATACAGTACTTATTCTCTTTGTCTGGTTTATTTCACTGACCATAATTATTTTGAGAATCATCCAGGTTATTGTATCAATAGTCCATTCGTTTTCATTACTGAGTAGTCATTTATTGTATGACTATACCATGGTGTGTCCATTCACCTGTTGATGAACATTGGATTATTTTTCAGGTCTTGGCTAGTATAAATAAAGCTGCAGTAAACATTTGTGTACAAGTGTCTGTAAACACATGCTTTTATTTCTGTTGGGTCAACACCTAGGAGCAGAATGAATCATGTAGTAGGTGCATGTTTAATTTTTTAAGCGACTGCCGAACTGTTTTCTCACGAATTTGCCCATTTTACGTTCCCACCAGTAGTATGTGAGAGTCATCATTGTTCCCATGCCAACACATGGTATAGTCAGTCTTTTTAACTGCAGACATTATAATAGATGTGTAGTGGTAACTGATTACAGTTTTAATTTGCATTTCCCTAATGATCAGTGGTGAAGAGCATCCTTTCCTGTTTCTGCTTGCCATCTGTTATATCGTTTTCGGTGAAGTGTCTGTTCAAACATTTTGCCCATTTAAAAAAATTGATTATTTTTAAATTGAGTATTGAGAGTTCTTTAAATATTATGGATACAAGCCCCTTATCATCTATTCAATTGGCAAACATTTTCTCCCAGCCTGTGGACTGGCTATCTTGCATCCTCTTAAAAGTGTCTTTTGAAGAGCAAAAGTTCTTAATTTTAATTAAATCCTATCTATATCAATCCTTTCTTTTATGGATAGTGTTTAGTACTGTACTAAGAAATTTCTGCCAACCCAAGGTCACAAAGATTTTCTTCTGTGTTTTCTTCCAGAAGTTTAATAATTTTAGGCTTTACATTTAAGTCTATGATCCATTTTGAGTGAATTTTTTAACTACATCTTTATTGGATTATAATTGCCTCACAGTGCTATGTTAGTTTCTGTTGTACAACAAAGTGAATCAGCCATATGCATACATATATCTCCATATCCCCTCCCTCTTTAGCCTCCCTCCCACCCTCCCTATTCCACCCCTCTAGGTCATCGCAAAGGAGTTAATTTTTTAACTTAATAACAAGTATAGATTGAAGTTTATTTATTAGCCTGTGGATGTCCAATTTTTCCATTACCAGTTTTGGAAAAGAGTATCCTTTCTCCACTGAACTGCCTTTGTCAAAAATTATTTGTCCCTATGTGGCAAACCTATTTGTCTATCTTTACACCAATACTGCAATGCCTTGATTCTGCAGATTTGTGTAAATCTTGAAATCAGGTGCTATAAGCCCTTCATCTTTATTCTTCTTTTTAAGTTTTGTTTTGCTTTGTTATTCCAGGTTCTTTGTGTTTCTGTATGATTTTTAGAGTCATCTCGTCAATTCCTACCAAAAATTTCTGCTGGGTTTTTGATTGGGGTTGCACTGAATCTATAGATCAATTTAAGCAGAATAAATGTTTTAACAAGTCTTCTGACTCAAGAACAGGTAAATCTCTTCCTTTTTAGGTTATTATTTTAATATCATTGGGCAATGTTTTATTATACTTGTGTACAGACCTTCACATCTTTTGTCAGATTTATCCCTATTTCATATTTTTAAGGTTTTTGTAAATGGTATTACTTCTTAAAATTTCAATTTATGATGTTCATTGCTAATGTAGAAATACAATTACTTTTTGTACACTTATCATGTATCCTGCAACCTCAAGCTCACTTATTAGATTTTGCATAGCCAATCATGTCAGTTATGAATATGACAGTTTTACTTTTCCTTTCCAATATGAATGCCTTTTATTCCTTTTTTTTTTTTTTTTGCCTAATTTTATTGTCTAGAACTTCTAATACAATGTTGAATGAAAGTGGCAAGAATAGACATTCTTGCCTTGATCCTGACCTCAAGGAAAGCATTCCATCTGCCATCATTAGGTATGATATTAATTATAAGTTTCTCATAGCCATCCTTTATCAGGCTGAAGGAACTGCCTTCTATTCATAGTTTGCAGAGATTTTTTTTTTCAGGAATGGGTTTGGGATTTTTTTTTTTGGACTTGGGGTTTGTTGAAATTCTGGGATGTGTGAGTTTGTAAGTGGATAATTTTCACTAATTATTTAATCAAATATTTCTTCTGTCCCTCCCATTCTCTCCTCTCCTTTGGGGACTCCAATTTCACATATATTGGGGTACTTGAAGTTATCCACAAGTCCCTGATGCTTGCTTCATTTCCTTCAGTCTTTTTCTCTCCCTATATTGTATATTTAGATAGGTTCTATTACTATATCTTCAAGTTCACTAAGCTTTATGTCTGTAATGGCTGATCTGCCAATGATCAAATCCAGTGTGTTTTTCATCTTAGACATGATAATTTTCATCTCTAGAAATTCTGTGTCTTTTTTTATATCTTCCAGGTTTCTACTTAACACGTTTAATTGTTCTTCTAGTTTCTTGAACATACGGAAAGCCATTATAATAATGTTTAAAAATTTTAGGTACTAACTCTATCACCCATTTATTTACTGAGTCAGTTTAGATTTTTTTTTTGTTTGTTTTTAATCTATTGTTATCGGTTGTGTTTTCTTGGGTTTTTTGCATGCCTGGTAATTTTTGATTAGATGCCAGGTGTTGCAAATTTTACCTTGTTAAGTGATGGATGGTTTTATTCCCATAAATATTACTGAACTTTTTTTCTGGGAGCTAGTTGAGTTACTTGGAAACAGTTTCATGCTTTTGAGTCTTGCTTCTTTATTTTTAGGTAGGACCAAAGCTGCCTAATTAATGTGGCTAATTTTTCTACTGAGGCAAAACCCTTCTGAGTATTCTACCCATGCTCTGTGAATTATGAGGTTTTCCCCAATGGCTGGTGGTAACAGGAACTATTCCCAATTCTAGGGGGAGCTGTGGGATTGTATCCTTTGCTTCTTTTGCGTGGCTCTTTCCCTGGCTTCAAGTAGTTGTCTCACACTACTCATCAGTACTCAGCTGGGACATCTTCATACCTCTTGAGTTCTTACTCTGTGTAGCACTCTTCCCTGCAGTATGCTGCCCCGTGATTCTAACATTTGGCCTTCCTGAACTCCAGCTCCATCTCCTCAAGTTCTGAAACTCCTGGGCTCCACGTGGATCTCTATGTGCTGCAGCATGTAAACTCTCCAGGTAGCAAGCTAGTGCAATTGTGGGGGTCATCTCACTTGTTTTCCGTGTCTCAGGGGTTAATTCTCTTTTTTTCCTGATATTCTCTGCTTCATAAATTTTGTCCAGTTTTTCAGTTGTTTCAGGAAAGAAAATAGATCTGTTTCTGTTATTTCACCTTGGTCAGAAGTAGACGTTTAAGAGCCAAGGTTTTTGATTTAAAAGAGCCGGTGTTTGACTTTCAAATACTAAGCCTTGAAAGACTCAGGGAATAAAGTCCAAAGTGCGGATTTGGGAGTGTGCTTAATTGTGTGAGTCAGATTTCCTTTCCCAGATGAGTTAAGAATAACTATGTGGGAGAGAGGAAGATAATTAGAGGGGAAGGAGAGCCTTATATGCTGGTGAATGTCTCTAGAAAGAGGGTCTTACTCTTTGTCTCCTACCCTCAAATCTGAGTCTTCAGTGGTGTAACGTATAGTGGAGGAGTGCACTTGATAGAAACCTCAGTTAGGTTTGTAGGGATTCAGAACAGAATGAACTTGTGTGCCTTTTCCTGGATGGGATGCAAGGAGGAGCAAACCCCATGAATTGCCCCAAAGACCAGAAGTAGAGGAGAGATCACTACTTAGAAGGTGTAGATAGACCTACCCAAGACCACCTTGCAGAATTTTTCCATACCTAGAATGATACAGGTAGAAAATATTCATCAGCAGTCCAAGATGGGTATTAGAATAGATGAGAAAAACCCAGACCTGGAAGGATCTCATCTTTGGGCCAGTTCAGCAACAATTGTATAGACCATAACCGTATAGGTGCATAATAAGACGTAATGTCTCCATGGAATCTAGCAGTGGTAAGTGACAACAATCAAGGACCAGTTGTCCCTGCACCATGTCTTGACCCTACGGTGTCCACTGAAACGTAAGTGATACACTAGGGATAGGGCGGAAGTTGAGGTGGGGAGGTCTTGATGGAGAGGACCTGAACTGACTGGGATGAGAGTCTGAAGTAGAAAATAAGTTGAGTTTAGAAAATAGTGTCATTTATTTGTACTTGTGTTTGTGGACTAAAATTTTTGCCCATTACACATTTACTCTCTGGTCAAGGGCTCACAGTAGGGTAATCATGGGGCTTGTTTGGGTTTGATTGCAAAACAATTGACTGAGTTTTAAGTGAGTATACCAAAATGTAGTGAAGATTGTTGAATGTATGTCAGAAGAACTTTACAGCATGTATTTTTCTTACCAAATAGAGTAAGTTAAAACTGAAAAGTATAAGTGCCTCCTTCATGAAAAAAGCATAAGTGGACCCTTCAAGAAAGTTACTTGTTACAGGGTAACAAAGTTGGGTTAAGATTGTTCACTCCCCATATGCCAGTGTTACAGAGTTTTTAATTCAAATTCAGACGTTATATTACAGACTTTTGGAATTTCTTCCCAATTAAAAAAATATGAATGTGAACAGTGAATAATGAGGATCTTCTCTATGTTTACTATTGAGTGCTACATCTTTCAGGGTATTTATCTTGAGGAGTTACGCTCTTATTTCAAAAATGATGTCTTTGCTCAAAATATTTGCAGAATTCACCTTCTGGAATCTTCTTCAGAGGCTACAGCTCATTCTATTGAATCTTCAAATTAATGACTAATCTTTATTCTTTGAGCAAAGATTTGGTTTCTTTGGTAGCAGCCAAAATCATTTAGAGTTAAGTCTAACAAATAAAGAGGGGAGTCAAATTCGGTAATACCATTTGTGGTCAGAAATGAAGTGTGACTAAAAAAGATTAGACTGAATTTTCTTGGAAAAGATAAAAAAACTAACAGATACTCTAATAACCACTTTTTATTTTTTTAGAACTTAGATAGCCTTTCTTGAAACAAACTTTATATGGAATTTTAAGTAAATGAAACCAATAAAAACAGGGCTTCTCTGGTTAAGGTCCTATGTGGAACGTGTGCCTCTTTTCTCAGACCTTCCCACACTCTTGGGATGCCCTTGACACTCCACACAAGAGTACAGTTAGAAAACCATTGCTTGAAATGATGGCATGTTGGGGATACTATCGAAAAAATAGATTCAGGCAGGTCACCTACAGCCATGTCAAACAGAGAACAGCTATTATGAAAGACTTTTCTGAATCAGAAGTAGAAGGAAATACAAGGTGTGACTTCTAAGTAATAACTGAGTTATTTGCTGTAATTATAATAGAAAGAAGGCTTTCAATATAGCCATCCAGGATAGCTAAACTAAACACACTTCACTTATACAGACTGCCACTGCAGTCTCCTAACCTTCACAGATGTGTCCCTTACCCCTTTTCTACCCTCCTCCACTCCTGTCTCCACAAGCATAATATTAGACTCTAGAATCGGTCCATACCCTCTGCCCCAAGCACTTAGTTCAAAGGCTTGGCATTGATTCAGTTTTGCTCCTGGTCCCACTAACTTTTGGACAACCCATTTCCCCCTATGACCCAGTTTAGGCAAGGACTACATGAAAGTCAGAATTCCTGCTCTCCAGTTGCAGTCTGCTATGATATGATGGTCACTGTGTGGACCTCTGATCTTATCTGTTTGGCCCGTTTTTGTAGATTTTGAACTCGGTTTGGAACCTTAGCTCCAACATTGAATTCACCTTCTTCAAAATCCCTACCCAGTCCCAACCAATGGTTTTGTATTTTTTTTCAGCCATGAAAACCCTTTATTAAAATAAAAATCTTAAACAAAAGTGTAATATGTAAAACAGATTAAAAATGGGGGTGCCCTGGCTGGAACAAAGGTGAGAATTCCTAATTGCACAGTGCCTTGCCTGGGATAGACTTAGCACTCAGTAAATGCTAACTCTTAAATAATGAGAATAGTAATAACAAAAACGACAACCAATAAAAAGCTCAACTCAAATGCTACCTTAAAGGAGACTTCTCAGACTCCCTCCTCCTTTTCTAAACTTACATAATATTTTATTTTATACTGCTCTTGGTAGAAGTTTTCCACAATTATGTCTTTTTTTTTTAAGATTTTTTTTTTTGGATGTGGACCATTTTAGAGTCTTTATTCAATTTGTTACAATATTGCTTCTGTTTTATGGTTTGGGTTTTTGGCCACATGGCATGTAGGATCTTAGCTCGAACCTGCACCTCCTGCATTGCAAGGCAAAGTCTTAGCCACTGGACCGCCAGGGAAGTCCCCTCTGCATTATGTCTCATATTAAAGTTATTTTAACTTTTCCTTCTGTACTTTACGTTCTTGAGGGAACACCCCCCGGTGATTTAATCTCTATACTTTCCCTAGAACTTCATATTATGCGTGCTACAGACAGATCCTAAAGTAACACCCAGTGATCCCTGCCTTCTGGTATTTATGCTCTTGTATAAGCCCTCCCCCAGCCCCTTAAGCATGGGCAGGACTTGTGGCTTGATTCTAACCAACAGAATATGACAAAGGTGAGGAGATGTCATTCCCATGGTTATGTTGCATTATAAAAGACTCCATTTTGCCAAGGTTTTGGCTCTAGAGACGCTTTCCATTGTTGGCTTTGAAGAAGACAGTTGTCATGAATCCTAAAGCCTCAAGGAAATAACTTCTCCAAAAACCTGAGGCAGACCCCTTCCCATTTGAGCCTCCAGATGAGACCCAGCCCTGGCCAACATCTTAATTGCCGTCTAGTGAGACCCAGTGCAGAGGACTCAGCTAAGCCATGTTCAGACACCTGAACCAGAGAAAATTTGAGATAATAAATGGGATATTGTTTAAAACTGCTAAATTTGTGGTAATTTGTTATGCAGCAAAGAAAACTAATACAGGTCTAATGTAAAATTTTAAGTCTCCTTGGTCCAAGAGGAGAGACACCAATTCTGTGATATTTTATAATTATTTGGTAAGTAATTTTAAAAGCATTTAAGCATTCTAGCATTCTAGAATCCTACTGAAAGATCAAAATTTTGTGTATAGCAAAAACCAATAGAAGTTGATTTTTACAGAAGTAAAAGGGCAGATAAGAACCTGGGAAAACATTTTAAAAGCCTATCTCAGCGAAAGCATGTTTTTCCTGATGTAAGAATTAATTAATCAGTAAAAGAAAGACCTAACCCCATTGGAAAACTAGCAAAAGATATGAAGGCAGTTGACTGAAAAGGAAGTCCAAACAGCTCTACAATACATGGGAAGGAGCTCAGTCTCACTTATGTTAAGAAAAAAATCAAAATAAAATTACAAAGAGATATCAATTTCCACTTATCACATTGGCAAATATTTTAAAAATTGATAATACACTCAGATAACACATTCTGTGGTCAAGGGGTGGATAACAGGCACTGTCCTATGCTGCTCATGTTGTTACAACTTTATGGAAAGCAATTTGCAATATTTATTAAAATTAAAAACTGAATACACCCTTTGACCCAGCAATTTACTTCTAAATATTTCTCCTACAGTTATACTCAGCTTCTGTGAAGTGACCTATTTATTCCAGTATTGTTTGTATTAGCACAAGGTTGGACACAACCTAAATTTTTTAGGTTTTTTTTTAATCAATAAAGGATTAATTAAATAAATTTTGGTATAGCCATAGAAGGGAATGTTCTATAGCAGTTAAAGAGAACGCACTGATACGGAAGGCTCTCTAAGGTATACTGTTAAATGAAAAAAGTAAGGTATAGAACACCTTGTATAACATTCTACCATTTGTGTTAAAAAATCTACTTGACAAATCTGCCTGGAATGCATCTAGAAGCACAACTAAAACTTAGTAGCAGTAGTTGCCTCTGAGATTGCGTGATTGGGGGACAGAGGAGTAAAGAGACTTACTTTTCCCTATACATCATTTCATACTTTTCGAATTTTGTACCAAGGACATACAATATCTACTTATAAGAATTAGACTAAAATTCAGATCAAAGTAAAAAAGGTTATGAACACATATTTGAAACAAAATACTTTTTAAAAACATGGATGGAGAATTTAATAAAATGTATTCTTCCCAAATAGTAAATAGCAAATAAGATGCCCTCAATCTGAGGTTTTTGAATAGCCTATGTAGGTTTAGGAGTGAAAGAGACGAATCTCACAAGCCTGTGATAGATGAAATTTTCACAGTAGTACACTTCTTCCCAATCAAAACCACCCAGGGAAATCAGTTGAATACCTTATACTGTAATTTAATTTTTCATTTCCTTGTGTAAAAACACCCTAGGAGGTCTGCTGCAAAAAGGAATTCCCTGGGATTTTAAATCAGCATGGTTTAGAGAAGTCCTAACTTCAAAGTTAGGTTCCCTATGTACCTACCCATGGGTGGTATCCTTCAAAATGAACTAATTGGAATTTGGTGGAAGTAGTGGCAACCACACCTGATGTTTGGTGTTGAAATAGGCAGGAAATGTAGTCTGACACCCGGCGACAGAAAGCTGTTACAGAGACACAACTGAGTGTGTCCTTGATCAATCTGAAACGATTTTAACATCAAATCTAATATGTATATGCCTTGAGACCAAGTGTTAGGAAGATTTCACAAAGATACGGGGGAAGGGGGAGGGCACCTTTCCCAGGGTGCTGAGTGGGTCGAGGGCAGTGCCTGCCCACTGCCAGCAACTCCCCTACATCCCACCCCCTCCCCGCAAAAAATTCCATGATCTTGATACGGAGGAGAAGGTGGGGTGAGCTTCTTATAACATGCCTATTCTTGCAGAGTTCTCTCCCTTCAATTCTAGCTGCTGGGGCCATGCTAACCTCGTCTACATGGTGGAATTAAAGACCAAAATATCAGCTCCATTGCTTGTCAGTTCATGGTTCTCCCCTACTTGGGTCTTGAGAGTTTTCTGAGTTCACATTTTCCCTTCTCAGGAGGGATCACACCTTGAATTCTAATCACCTTGGTTAAGAAAAAACTTTGGAAAGACTTGTTGACATCAGCCCAGAACACGAATGCAGGAAAATCTGGGGAGGGAATGAAGACCCCTTTTGCTGCCTCAACGATTTGTCAAGATGTGCCCTGTTTGAGTACTGGAAAATCATCTTTTATATGAGTCGTCTTGGCTCAGATGCTAGAGGACCCTGACACAACAACTGGCCTGTTTCTGAAGCGCCTAGCACTCTCTGGGGCTCAGCACATTCTTACTGATGAACTCTATTCTTAACTAATTGACCCTCTTTAAAAATGGCCATAATTGGTTTTCAGGTTCTGGAGGGAAGTTGTCATAAAGAGTTCTATTTCCAGGGAGAGACAGCACTTGACTTTTCAGAGGCTTGCTTCATCCTCTACCCTTTACTAAATTTTTGCCCAGTTCATTAGTACAGCTTGGAGGAAATAAAATAAGGGGGCAATGGAGGAAACTCACGTTTGTCAAAAAAGTTCTGGTAAAGAATTTTGTCAGCAAGTATTTATTACCGCTGGCTTGAGATTAATTTTGGATTTAATTTATCTGAGCTATATATTTCCCAAGTCCCCAGTAAATGACCAAGAATTGATTCTGAGTGGTGACAAATCTGATCACCATGACATTTGGTGCCCCTTGGGGATTAGCCAAGGCATTTTAATACCGAGGAACAAAACAGGTTCCTGCCCTGCTGCTTGCTATGGCTGGCTACGAACACACACGCTGAAATGAAAGAGGTTATGAAGTGGGCCAAATGCCTGACACAATCTGTGCTCCTGACCTGCTGAGGCCCTTCAGCCACCGCACGGTGGTCCCTAGTTCTCCTGGAATTTACCCCATCAAATTCAAATGCAGACATAACCTTCCGGTACCTACACCAGTGTTTGTGAAGAGTCGACATCGATGCCTGGCTTGTCAGTGATGGTCAATACCTCAAAGACAGTGGTGGAGACGTGAGCCGATCTGGAGACAGAAATGATGAGCTGCTGAAAAAGGGCCTCTTTGCAAAGAGACTGGATCCCTCTAGGCCACTTAATCCCCATAACTAACCATGGATTTTTCTCTTGCTCATATTGGGGCTCACTTAACATCCTCGCCAATAGGTCACGTTTAACGGCATTCAAACTAACACTTTCCAGCATCAACGGGGATCAGCCTAGAAAAGCTGACCCCTCCCTGGTGGTCCAGTGGTTAAGACTCTGAGCTTCCACTGCAGTGGGCACGGGTTTGATCCTTGGTCGGGGAGCTAAGATCCCACACGCCATGTGGTGCAGCCAAAAAAGAAAAAGCTGACCCTGCTTTCAGGTCCCCAAAGGTGCTTTCCTCCTGACATTCCCCCATTTCCTGTGCCAATTATTTCAGCCTCCTCTCCTCAACCTCTTCACTCTTCTTTCTTCTTTCTAGTCTAGTCCAATGAGGCAACTTTCGTTTTCTTAAATACTCGTGCAATGAATACTTCTAGCAAGTCTCAGTCTAGTCCCACGGTCTTTAATGGAATTTAGCCATTCCTCATCTTCAGAGCTTGGCATGGTCTCACACTCCTTTTATCTGTGTCCAAGGCACCTTTCTACTCCCCAGCTTCATTCGTCATCTCCAAATCTAGATGGTATAATTTTGCTCATGTCACTTTTTGTAACCTGGAATAGCTTTCAAATTAGCATCTTGGGCACGCTTTAGAACCTAACTTCCAGATCCCCTTCATAAAGGTCCTGGAAACCCATCAAAATTCCACAGTTCAATGCATGTCCTTGTCCTGTAAAACCACATACGGCAGCAATGAGCTGTACCTTCAGTGCATTTACAGCTTCAACATGGCACATTTCTTGAGTTCACTCTGACACTCATATAAAGAGCCTGGAATGGAAGGCAGTGGGTCTGTGGAGCTCCACGTAGAGAAGAGGGCAGGCTTTTTGTACATTCAGACAGAACAGGATGCAAGTGAAGTGGCTATGTAGGTATTTTAATCCCACTAGAATTCTTGCCCATCAGTCAGCAATTTTAGGCAGTCAAAATTTCAAGTTTAGGAAAGAGGCAAGGATTTTGTAATGCGATGCACATGTCCATTTTGGGCAGCAAGTCTGTTTCAACTCATATGTTACCTATTTCTCCTTTGAAAAAGCACACAGATAACTCAGAGGCATCCAGGTTTTTTTCAAGGGTACAAAGATTGGGACAGTGTGACGGAAGGTGCAAGACAGGTGGAGATTTACCCTAGACCTCCACGCCCCAAAATAGAGAAAGCCATAGTGCTGTATTATACAGCACTGTATGTGTGCGTGTGTGTGTGTATGTGTGTGTGTGTGTGTCTGGGCACACACACTGTGACTCGTGACTTGAAAGTAATGCAGCAGATTGCAGACTTGGTTTTTGGAATCTTTCTTATTACATTAATATCTCAGCCTGTACATATGGGAGTGCTATTCGCAGAAGTATACATGTGCCCAGACACATAGCTCACACTACAAGATCCAAAGTGCTAACATTAGAGCCGCTGCAGTGAGATGATGAAAAGTGGGCTTTGAGTTCTGTGCGGTGTATGTTTACATCAAGATTTTGCGTCCGGTTGGAAAGCTACTTTCCCTGGGAGACAGGCTCCCTCATGAATAGGCATTGAGAGGATGCTCCCCCGCCCTGGAATCTTCTCTCCCTTTAGAAAACGTGTGCCTAACTTGTAAGTGGAGTTTCCAGTGCCGCTCAGAGTATTTTTGTTTTGAATCACAACCCGGTTCTTTTGCAGAGCGAGGCGCGCTGGTGCGTAGCATGGCGCCCTTCCCGCCGCATCCTCTACCCGGTGTGAGGCCGCGCCTAACACAACCGGCTCCGAAGTACGTAGTAAACATAGAAACATAGTTGTTCTCACATTACAAAAGAGGACGAAAACAAGCAGAGGCGCAGATTTGTGCAACAGTTTTCGCGCCACCGTGGGGAGGCTGTGATGCGCAGGGGTTGGAAGCCTGCGCGGGGAGCCTGGGGGTCCCTCTCACCAGCTGCGGATCTTGAAGGAGCAGCTCGACCCCTCTGGGCCTCAGTGTCCCCCTCTGTACGGTGGACTTCATATGACTGTTGGGCAGATTAAGTGAGGTAATCCATTAAAAATGCTTGGAATACTACGCGGTGCACAGAAGCTCTCAGTACTGCCGCTGCTGTTCTCCGGGGGACTTGCACCTGCCAGTTCTCACGGAGATTTAAGCATCAACACTCCTCAGGAAACGCAGTACTTTTTCTCCAGATCTTGGCCTGATTTCCTTTTTCTAGTCAGTGCTAGTATTTTACTTTTTTTCATTCCGAATTAAGCCCATTATAAGAAAATTCACAATTTAAGAAAGTCAGCCCCTTTGCCCTGATTAAAACCCTTTACCAGCTCCCCATCACCTATACGAAAAAAAAAAATCCAAACCCCAGAACAAGGTGTCAAAGGCTGTTTGCAATGTGGCTGCTGATCACTTAGCCACCCTCATCCCACGGGGCCCCCTCGACCTGTATTTCATGTCGTAGCAATACTGAGCTGGCCTCGGTTCTGCTACACCGCCGTCTTATTTCATGTCCCTGGGTCTTTGCAAATGCTGCTTTCTCCACATGGATTGTTGTCGCCCCCGCTTTGCTCTCTGGGACTATTCTGTCTGGCTTCACCTCTGGCACATTCCCCACATCACTGCTTCTACCGTCTGTACCTTGGCCATATTTTTAGTTTTGTACGTATCACCTGGCATTGCAACGTGTTTATTTATTAGTCTTCCACATTTGATGATGAGTTTCTTTTTCTTTTTTTTTTTAACATCTTTATTGAGTATAATTGCTTTACAGTGGTGTGTTAGTTTCTGCTTTATAACAAAGTGAATCAGCTATACATATACATATGTTCCCATATCTCTTCCCTCTGTGTCTCCCTCCCTCCCACCTTCCCTATCCCACCCCTCTAGGTGGTCACAAAGCACCGAGCTGATCTCCCTGTGCTATGCGGCTGCTTCCCACTAGTTATCTATTTTACGTTTGGTAGTGTACATATGTCCATGCCTGAAGATGAGTTTCTTGAAGGCAAGGATGAGGTCTGATTATCTATATGCCAACACTGAACAAACAGCATAGGCTCAGTGATTCCAAAAATGTTTATTTCACTGTTAAATTGAAATAGAGAGTAACTATTTCCATTGTTAAAGCAGACACTACAGTTTTTTTAGTTTAATTTTTTGTTGCTTTTTTCTTTTCAATACTGAGGCCAGCTATTATAAATATTGTGTAGAACAAGGCACATTTATATAAATGAAGGATAGTTGAAGCAACAGCAAGGCTGGGATTTCTAATTTTGTTAACTTCAACAAGTATTGCTGTAAGTCCTATGGGAAATAACGACGATGGAATAAGATGCATTCTATTTCCTCAACGAGCTTTCCATCCAGAAGCAGGTAAGTAGGGAATAGAAGGGGATGAGGGGGTAGAGTAGAAGCGGAGCAAAATTCGTGCCATTTGAGAGGAACCAAAAAGAGTTCTGGAGGTTTGAAGGAAGATCAGCCAGCGCAGCTGGGGATTAGGAAGAAGTGTTGTGTGGAGGTGGTGGCGCTGGAGATTGGCCTTGGTGCATACGGGGTGTATGGGCAGAGACCGGCAGGAAGAGCCTTCCAGGCAGCAGGGACAGTGTGTGTAAAGACCTAGAGGGCACTGATGGGTTATCCACCTGGAGACAAGCAGTCATCCGCCTGTCTCCATCTCTTGCTCAGTGTAGGGGTATAGTGGGAGAAAAGATGAGAAAGCAAGTCTGTAGACATTCTGGAAAGGTTCCTGAGTCCCAGAATGAGGAATTTAATTTAGTAGGCGTTGGGGGAGCAATCAATCTTTTTGAGCAGGAGAATGATATAGATGGAAGGCTTAAGAAAATTCTGATTGTCACTGTATGTGGACTGCACTGGAGAAGGAGAACTTTAGCCATAAGGATGGGAGATAAGAGACCACTGCAAGCATGGGAATGGGAGGGGCCAGCCGTGGGATGGAGCACTGAGGGGCCTTGCAGAATCAAAATGAAGAGGACATGGTGGTCGTTTTGATATGAGGATGAGTGAGGAGAGAGACTCCCACATGATGGTCAAAGGTTTAAAGCCTGAGTTCGAAGGGAAATGGTGGTCCTATTAAGAGAACTTGAGAGATTATGCTGAGGAAGTTACATTGTCAGAAAAATGGTGAGTCTGGAGGGGCCGTGTTGAGTTCGAGGACCTCCAGGTAGGTCTGACTCTGAGGATAGAGGTCAGGGTGAGAGCTGTGCACTTCTAACAGTCACTGCCATTGGGGGAGAGAAGTGGTATTGAGGAAAGGAAGGTAAAGAGAGAAGAAAACCAAGTGTAGAACCTTAGAGAATTGCCTACCTTTGAGAAACTGAAGGGAAAAGAGGGGCTGATGAAGGAGAACAATGGTAGTAATAGAACTAGGATAGATGTGCGATATGGAATTTAAGGAAGAGCTTTCAAGAAGGAGGAAGTCATTCCTGGAGGGAACTCAGGTATTCACTTCCTGACACATAGTTTAGAAATTCATCTGGGTTTCCATAGCTCTTTGGAGTGTGAGATTCCTTTGTAATTCTTTGTGAATATGCCTGTTTCCCCTTTCCAGACTGGGAGCTCCTCCAAGGTGCAATCTTGTCCTACTTGTGTTTTTATCTCTAACACTTAGCAGAGTACCTGGAATATAGCTCAGGCTCAATGAGTGTTTGTTGAATGACTGAGTAAAAACCCAAAGCGACAGAGAAGATGAAGACAAGAAAAAGCTCATTGTACTTGAAGAAGAGGTATAGCTTTCAAAATAAAAGAATGAGTGTTTGAATAATTTTCTGCTCTTGAGAAAGGAAGAAACAGAGTCTATGAAAGGGCGGTTCAAATGTTTAACACTTGAAAAATTCTGAGTCCTCCACTATGGTGTGAAATTCATCATTCAAATTCTCAGATTGAAGCTTCATGATTTGTGAGGTACTGCAATGAAATTATCTAGGAAGCTAAGAGTTCTATAAATGTCCAGCTGCCTGAATTCAACTGCTTACATGATTAATGACATTGCGAGGCACATCCCAGGGCCTTCCATTTCCCAAGCACTTTAAAAACACAGTAATCTCACAATGCCTTTGTGAAATATTATCATGTTCACTTTCCATATGGTTAACTGAGCCAAGGAGGTTAAATGACTTGCTCAAAGGCCACACTGGAAGTCAATGACATCAAATGCTCAGAACGAAGGTGCTCCCAGGTCCCACACCTCCCAGTAGATCGCTGAAGCGAATCCCACTCCTTGCACCATTAAGAAGCCTGGCTGACAGGCTAGTGCTGTAATAGGGCATACTTTACAGCTGAGATAAGTGAGGATTAGCGTACTGTCTCACGCAGGTCAGGGCTGGCCCCTGGAAAGAGAAAACGATGCTCTGCAAGACCACGTGACAGAAGATGTGCCTGGAAAAGGAAGAGCAGAACTAGACACGGGTGAAATGTCCTCTGTGAACTTCCGAAGATCTTTATTTACCAAGATGGGAGGGTGGAGTGCAGGTGGAGACGGGCAGGCTAAGGGCAGGCCTTGGTTGATGAGCATCTCCAATCTGAACTATGATGCCTTTACCTTTCTGACAAATATTTGCATTCTTCTCTGCCATTCAGTTTTTTTTTGGTTTTGTTTTGGGTTTTTTTTTTGTGCAGTACGCGGGCCTCTCACTGTTGTGGCCTCTCCCATTGTGGAGCACAGGCTCCGGACATGCAGGCTCGGCGGCCATGGCTCATGGGCCCAGCTGCGCCGCGGCATGTGGGATCTTCCCGGACCGGGGCACGAACCCCTGTCCCCTGCATCGGCAGGTGGACTCTCAACCACTGCGCCACCAGGGAAGCCCCTGCCATTCAGTTTTGATTTTAATTGTCTTTTCACACTTCTCCTAGCTCCATATTTCTCAAGCTGATGCTCCTTTGGTTTAAAAAATGCTGAAATATTGTCCTACTGTCAAATCCTATGCGCATGGCCTTTAAGAAGACCACAGGCTTCTGATGAATTGATTCATATAAGGTGAAATTTGACAGTCTTTGTAATTGAGTAGCTCACTAGGTTGGGGTATGTCTTTGATTTGCAATTGTATATTTTTAGCTGAGTCTTAAAACTTCTTTGTGCCTCAGTTTTTTCCAGATGAATATAAGAGCATGGAGAGGATGCTGTGGGTGCCTTGTGCATATTCCCCTGGCCTTCCCATATGGGAGCGTGCAGACCCAATGACTCCTACACCATGCCCCTGTGCCTCTTTGCCTGTGGGCCTTCTCTGACTGCTGGAGCGGGTCAGAAACATGGAGAGCTAGCGCCCTAAGAGCAGACCTCAACCAAAGACTGATGGGAACTGGAGCAAGGTGGTCGCTTCCTCACCACTCAAGTGTGTTGTATGCTGCCTCCCAGAGGTCCTCACCAGAACTGCACCTCTGTTACCCGCAGCAGCAGTAGCTTGTTCGGTAAGACGCACCCATATTGACTATCTTCCCTTTCCTGTCTCACTTCCCAACTCTCCTATTAGAGCTTTCTGGGATCACTGTCGAAACAAACCACTTGCACCCAAATCCCTGTCCCAGGGTCAGGGCCAGTCCAACCTAAGGCTTATAGCTATGAGTTATAAGGACATCAAAAGATAGTGAGGCTTTGAAGTCCTAATAATAATAATCACTCATGTGTATATAGCACTGATTACAAAGCACTTTCATCTCATTTTCTCATTAGATTCTTAAAACTACTGGTGAGTTATGATGACTAGTATTTATCCCCATTTAATGTGGGGGACATTGAAGCTCTGGGGGGGTTAAACGCCCTGTTAAGGGCTAGGAAGTTGAGGCTTTGGCCTTTAATTCAGACCTCTATCTCCAAATGGCCACCTGCTTCCACCTCTTCACTGTATCCTCAGGCGCTGCTAGCCAAGAAGTCTTATGACTTCCAATGCTTCTGCCAAATGTAGATTCCATTAGTGTAGTTGAATAGCTATTTAACTTCTCCTTACATGTTAAATTTCATTGAAACATGTTAACTATCTCCATTTGAGAACTTTGATTAGCCACTATTGTGTTTTAAGGTAAATTAAACATTTAGATTTCAACTTAAATTATATCTTGATTCTCTTTAGAGAAATAAACATCATCACATCCTTTATATATTTTTATGAATTATTTTTTATAATTTATGTGTTTTTTTTAAAAAAAATCATAGTTTCCTAGAGTTGGAAGAGATATTAAAATTTAGAGATGCCGAAATCTCATCTACAGCATCTCTGACAGTCACCCAGCCTCCACTGTCATGTTTCTTATAATGGGTAGGCCACTGTCACACAAGGGGGTTTATTTCATTGTTGAGAAGTGCTGGTTGTTTAAAATTTCTTCCTTTCATTGAGCCAAATGGCTTTCTCGTCATTTCCCTCTCATGAGTGTGGTTGAGACCTCTAGAAATACACAGAACAAGTCTAATCATGTATCTGGGCTTGGGCCTCTTTCCACATTAAAATAGTTCTTTAAGTCCATCACCTCTCCTGTGTTAGCATCTGTGTGTAATTTTGCTCTGCTGGGAGCGGCCATGCTGGTTCCTCTAATACATAAGTAGTTCTTTATGCTGCTGTGGTGGGTCTCTTTATAGGTGATGTTTTCATTCCTCTGTAGGGGTCCCAGCATTCATGGAACCTCTTAGTATGTTGGTATATTCTTTTACAGTTATCATTTCCCCCAGGCCTCTTTTTAAACCATGAGTATGTTAGTTTATTCTTGCTGTGAGCTTTGTGCTTGTTATTAGATTTCTTCTCTTAGTTCTTGCTAATTTGCTTTTTCTCCTTTGGTTTTAAAATTATATGTATTAATTGAACCCATATTTAGTTTGAGAGTTGCTCTTTGAGGTTCGTCTTTCTAGGTCTTGTGGTTTCTTCTTCTTGAAGTTGCAGTTGAGGGGACTGATTTATTTAGAAGGTATAAAACATTCTTATTTCTCCATATTTCTGCCCTGAATATCCTACTTAAAGACAGTTTTTAGCCTTATCCCTCATCCTCAACCTTCCCCCTACTCCCACAATCTTCTTTCTTTAGGATCTCCGGAATACAAAGAATATGGATTTTAGAGTCTAGCAAATATGGGTTTTAACTTTGCCTCCAGCACTGTATTGGTTTCCTTGGGCTGCTGTAACAAATTATCACAAATTGGGTGGCTTTATGCAACAGAAATGTCTTTCCTTACAGTTTTGGAGGTTACAGTTTGAAATCAAGTTTGAAATTGGCCAGGCTGCACGACCTCCGGAAGTTCTGCGAGGGAATCCTTCCTTGCCTTTCCTGCTCTGGGGGCTGTTGACATTCCTGGGCTCATGCCTACATCTCTCTCTGCTTTGTATTCAGTTTACCTTCTCCTCTGTGTGTGTGATGTCTAATCTCTCTCTGCTTCTCACTTACGTGGACAGTTGTGATAGCATTTAGGATCCATCCTGGTAATCTCAGATTATCTCCTCATCTCAAGATCCCTAATTTAATCACGTATGCAAAAGACCCCTTTTCCAAATAAGGTAACATTCATTCACAGGTTGCAGGGATGTAGACCTGATTTTATTTTTTTACTTTCCATAGTGTATATTTTTTTAATTTTATTTTTAACATCTTTATTGGAGTATAATTGCTTTACATTGTTGTGTTAGTTGCTGCTGTATAACAAAGTGAATCAGCTATACTTATACCTATATCCCCATATCTCCGTCCCACCCTCCCTATCCCACCCCTCTAGGTGGTCACAAAGCACCGAGCTGATCTCCATGTGCTATGCGGCTGCTTCCCACTAGCTATTTTACATTTGGTAGTCTATATATCTCCACGCCACTCTCTCACTTCGTCCCACCTTACCCTTCCCCCTCCCCGTGTCCTCAAGTCCATTCTCTACATCTGCGTCTTTATTCTTGTCCTGCCCCTAGGTTCTTCAGAACCTTTTTTTTTTTTTTTAGATTCCTTATATATGTGTTAGCATATGGTATTTGTTTTTCTTTCTGACTTACTTCACTCTGTATGACAGCCTCTATGTACCTGATATTTTTGATGGACACCATTCAGCCCATTACAGCCACTTATTATTACCATGATTTCAAGAAAGTATATGAGCCTCAATTTTTTCATCTATAAATTGGAACCAACATTGACCATTTTATAGTATTGTATTGAGGTTTAAATGAATTCATATCTAAACAAAGATATATATATATATGTCCATTTATATACATGTATTTATATATAAAGACTCAGTGCATAATAGGTGTTCAATAAATTTTAGTTCCCTATCCTGCCTTCTAGTTTATTGATCTCTTGGGTTCTAGATGTGTTATTCAGAAACAGGCTCTTAATCTTTCCTAACTTTAGTTTTCTGAATCTTTATACTTAGGGATTAAAACACTTATCTCACATCTTCGGGAGGATCGAATGAGATAATATAAGTCAACCAAAGACTCCTATAAAATTGTAAATTGCCACCCTCTTACTGTCATTATCAGTTTATGTTAAAGTTGTGGCCAAGTATAAGTCTCAGATATCCTTCCAGTGAATGGCCATTTAGTCAAGTCTCTTCCAGCCTATATTTGTTTAACTGATTTTTTGAAACCAAATATAGTATTTTATAGCCTGTTAAATTTAGTCTTGTCTGTCTTGGGCTGGCATCTTGTCTGTCAAGTTTGCTTTCAGTCTGTGTTTGAGAGTTGTTTATTGCTTAAGCTGTTCCTGAAAGCTCTGGGGCTCCTGCTGGCAGGCACATGTTAAAGTAAAATGCCCTGAGCCCTCAGAGTTCTAAGTTCTCTACCATCCCCACCTCACCTCTTCTCATCTCCTGACTTTCTTCAATTTCAGAAAGCCATAAAACTTCCCAATGTAATCTCATTTTTGATTGAATATACATATTAGAGCACTAACTGCTCCCACTTCACCAGAATTTGAAGATTTGATGGCTCTATATAAAGGGCTTGAAATTGAAAATAACCGCCCCCCCAAATTGAAAATAAACTGTATATATACATATCCAGGGACAAAGCAACCAGAAAATCGTCTTTTCATTTTCCTAGTGGAGGACCAGAAAAGCACTTGTTAGTATCAGATGTCTGGATTTTTAAGCACTTCACATACACACACACACACACACACACACACACACACACACACACACACACACGTGTGCACAAGCACAACCTTGATCATGTACTTAACATGTCATGGCGTCTATAATGTTTGAAAATTTCTGTATGTTACAACATTGGATATAAACAGTGTTTGACTACCTCCATTCCTTTTTAATACCATCCTTTTAATGATCATACACATACAGACAGAACATACACACATACATACGCAGAAGCAGAACCCTACTAATGCAGTGTCTTCAGCAAAGATGAATTTATAATTCAGGGATGAACAGTGAAAGCTCCCATTGCAGCTTGTCACGTTTACACGGCAACAGACACTATCACGCTTCTCTCTGACCTGGGAGTCTGGAAGCATTACAGTTTATTAGGCAAAGCTTTTACGATACCCTCATTTGCAGAGGTGTTTCTGTCAGAGCAATACGAAAATGTCCTCTGAAAGAAGAAAATGGGAATAGCTGTGAGCTTGTCAATCTTCAGTCTTTTAAATGGAGCATTTCACAATTTTGTTATCTGCTGCAGAACCTTAGAGAGGCAAGAGTCTGATGAATATCTTTCAACTCCTATTAGGATCAAACCCAGCCATGGACTGGAGGACACGGGGAGGGGGAAGGGTAAGCTGGGACGAAGTGAGAGAGTGGCATGGACATATATACACTACCAAGTGTAAAACAGATAGCTAGTGGGAAGCAGCCACATAGCACAGGGAGATCAGCTCGGTGCTTTGTGACCACCTAGAGGGGTGGGATAGGGAGGGTGGGAGGGAGACGCAAGAGGGAGGAGATATGGGGATATATGTATATGTATAGCTGATTCACTTTGTTATAAAGCAGAAACACACCATTATAAAGCAATTATACTCCAATAAAGAGGTTAAAAAATAAATTAATTAAATAAAATAAAATCTAAGCAAAGTGTTTGAACGTAACAAGTGCTCAATAAATTGTATTATTGTTATTACTATTACCTTTGGGCTAAGTATGGTGGTCCATGTTCAGCAAAGAGTGTAAATTAGTATAAGAAACATACAGCAAAGTTAGAATGAGCAGATCAGAGTTCAACCTTGCTCACAGGTATAGATCTTATGACCCTTATAGCTGTCATCTTGCCTATTTAGACCTATTGTACTTACTTGCCCTTTCTTAGCTGACCTCCTTGGAAATGACCCTTTGCTTTCCTAGGGAGTCTAGCAGACCTTTAATTTCCCGGTTCCAACTGCCAGAACTATCTAATTGTGACTATCACCTGGAATTCCACAATGTTCTATATTACATCATCATAGGGTCATCAAAGATCTCTAGTCATGAGAATGTTCACATTGTATGACAGCCACTGGATTATCCTATTTTAAGAATAAAGAATATTTCCTACCAAAAAAAAAAAAGATCAAACTCAGCAGTCTGTACCTTGTCAACCGTCATATTCATGAAGAGCAATAACTCACCTTTGAAACCCTCGAGATTAAGTAAGATGGTGGCTAGATAAGGGTTATTGCGTGGGAGTTGAACATAGAATGGACTCTACTGACAATTTAAAATAATGTGGCATTACAATATGTTCCACTTTTTTCCCCTAGAAATGTAGACTGAGGTTGAGAATATAGTTGCCGAGTTGTAATTACTGCACTTGAAATTGATGTGGATATGAATGCAAATGAAAGGGAAAATGAAAGTTTTTTTTCTCCCCAGAAGAGATCCCTCTTTGCCTATCACTACATATCAGATTGGAGAAACAAGGATACCGCTTCCCCAAACTTCATGCCATACCTTATCCAGCTAGTAACACATTCATTCAAATTAAGTTTTAAAGACAAAACTCCAATCAGCAATGCCAGTCAAGGTGTTATTTCAATCAAAAGATTTTTTGAAGGGCGGATTGATTAAGGAATGGGTTTATAAATGCGAATAAAGAAGTAGGGTAGTAAAGTAAAAAGTAATCCCTCTGGGACTTAGAATTGATACTTTTAGGGCTAAAAACAAGGAAAATTTTTAAAGATCAAGTACTCCAAGAGTGCAAAATCCTTAAAGACCTTAACAATTAATATGGCTTTACTAGTTAATTTCCCCTTGGACCGGCCCTGTTCTCCTCCCTAAGAGAATGATTGCTTCTCCTAACTGAAGACAAACTCATGTGGCTTTTGAGGGTGAGGAAGAGAATAAGCCAAAAGGTACCACCCCCTCCCTAAACAAGATTCCTCAACAGTCCTTGACATTTTAGCCTTTACATTTATGTTTTGAGTCATTTCATCTCACCAAAGTCTCAGTAAAAATGGATCAACCCAGAAATGCTGGCACTCACTGACCAGAAATTCTCAAACTATTATGGAGCAGCTTGGTGATGGGGACCTTGATGCTGGTACAGAACCTGGGGCTCAGCCTCAGACATTCGGACTTGGTCTGTCTGGGGCGGGTTCTGGGGTTTTGCCGTTTAAACAAGCTCTTCAGGTGAAGCTGATGCTTGGACCACAGTTTGAGAAACCCCACCCTCGTCTGTTTTAGCAGGCCACAGTCATAGCGTATTTTAGAAAGAGGAAGTAGAGAAGTAGAGAAGCAGGGAGGGGATAGGAAGGAAGAGGGAACAGGAGGCAATGTGGAGGGCCTGGCTGGAGTGGCAGGGATTGATTTAGGGCAAATAAGGAAACACTTGACAGTTTAGAAAATAGACCAATTTTTCAACCAGATTTTTAAATAAAGGCTATACAAATTTTCACCCACAGACAAAAAAGTCCACAGATTTATGAATCAGAAAATTCCATCTGCACTCACAGTGCTTCCCCACCTCTACCTACCACACACACACACACACACACACACACACACACACACACACACACACACGACATTCATTGCAGTTGTTTGGCCTACTAGATTTTAATTTTCCTTGTCTGTTGGAGGGTCAACTATGTGTGAGGCTGTTTTCAAATACTGTGTCTACATAATACTTCACATCCAGCTGAAAGTGAGGGAAAAAATCAATAAAACTAGTTACTTGAAATCAGGTGGACAGCTCATCCCATATTCCTGTACCCCTGAAAGTTTACAGATTTCAGCCTTTTTTTGCCACTGATCTTTGTTTAAGGTTCATGGTAGTTGACCTTAGGTAACAAATTACCCCGATATTGACATGCCCAAGGGAGCAATTTTTCCTTCTCCTGGTCCCTGTTCCAGCTGCCTTGTGTTGATGCTCTTGATGTGGGGATTGGGGGGGGGGGGGGGGGGAGAGGCATTTCTTACCCCCTGACCTCTATTCAGCAAAAGCATCTTTAATTTTACCTGTTTTATTTGAAATTATGTAATTTTAAGAAGTGAAAATCCTTCCAAATCATAGGGAATGGGAGAACTGCTTATTTTTCTTTCTAAAAAAATCTATAATTACCAAAGTAATATAGCTTTATTGTAGAAAATTCAGAGATGACCAGCAAAGAAAATAAATATCAGACATAATAGAAATAATTCCTGTTAACCTTCATGCATATTTCCTTTCAGGCTTTTTGTTTGTTTCTGTGCATGTATTACATATAATAGTTAAAAAATCAAAATGGCATCATACTTCACTTACAGTTTTAAAACTTTATATTGTGAGGATTTCCCTATATTGATATGTATTCTCCTATGATTTGAAATGGCTACAATTAATTTCCCAGGCTGTTGATGAAATATAATTTATTTAACCATTTTTTTCTTCTAGCCATTTCGGTGGTATTTAGTTGATACAATTTCTCCATATTGGAAATAATGCTCCAGTGAGCAAGGTAGAGTACCTTGTGCAAATCTATGATTACTCCTTAGGGCAAATTCCTAGAAGTGAAATTTCTGGAACAAAGGTTATGCAGTATTTTAATGCTTTGGAAATGTATTGTCAACTTGCCCTCCAGAAATGATGTACTAATTTACACTCACAGCAGCAGTGGGTGAGAGTGACCATTTCCTGTACCCTTGCCACCACTGGAAATTGTTAATTTTAAAACATCTTTGCCAATTTCCACTTAATATATAATGATGACAATTAATTCACTGCAAGAAGGTCTTTTTTAGACCAATTAATTGACTTCTAGCACACACTGCCCTTGATAATCAAATACGAAATGAAGTCGATTCTTGGTTTATGCACTAGACTAGTGATTGACAAACTTTTTCTTTTAGCAGACAGTAAATATTTTATACTTGTGGACCATATAATCTCTGTCACAGCCACTCAGTTCTGCCACTGTAGTGCGAAAGCAGCCACAGATAAGACAGAAATCAATGAGCATGGCTGTGTTCCGACAAAACCTTATTTGCCAAACAGGAGGAGGGTGGGATTTGGCACGGGGGCTAGAGTTTGCTGGCCTCTGCTCTAGATATACTGAAAACTCATTACGGTTAGCAGCTACTGTCCTAGACATTGTAGGAGAGGCTCTGGTGAGCAGAGGTGATAACACAGTATGACAGTGCGATGACAAACAATGCATA
The DNA here is from genome assembly GCF_008692025.1 of Phocoena sinus. Lineage (NCBI taxonomy): Eukaryota > Metazoa > Chordata > Mammalia > Artiodactyla > Phocoenidae > Phocoena > Phocoena sinus. Next base: position 68,905,987 of record NC_045774.1, on the reverse strand, counting down.
GGTGCTGAGTCAGAGAACAGGACAGAGCAGACTCTTGAAGGCCAGGTCAGTGTTAGTCAAATGAAAGCAGGAAGGTTTGGAAAGTGGGGGTGGAGAGTGGAATGAAGGGCATCCAAGGGAGCGAAAACAGTATGTGCAAAGGTCCAGAGGAATCAGAACAGATTCAAGAAACTATGTGTAGTTTCCTACAGAAGGTGTGTAGAGCTTGGGTAGCGTATTAGAGTTCTGCAGAGAAATAGAACTGTGGGCGTGTGTGTGCATGAGATGTGGGGGGGAGGAATTTATTATGAGGAACTGTCTCACCTGATTATGGAGACTGAGAAGTCCAACTATCTGTGGTCTGGGAGCTGGAGACTCAGGAAGCCAGTGGTGTAGTTCCAGTCTGAGTCCAAAGGCCTCAGGACTGCCAATGGTATAAGTCCCAGTCTGAGGGCAGAAGAGCAATGTCACACCTCAAGCAGTTGTGCAGGGAGAGCGAATTCTCCCTTCATTTGCCTTTTTGTTTGAATTAGGCCCAACAGATTGGATGATGCCCACCCACATTGGGGAGGGCAGTCTGCTTTACTCAGTCTACAGATTCAAATGGGACTCTCAAACACCCTCACAGACACACCCAGAGCTAGTATTCAACCAAATAGCTGGGTGTCCCGTGACCCAGCCAAGTCAACATAAAATTAACCATCACAGGTAGAAAAGCAGGGAAGCTGAGCGGATCAGACTGTGAAGGGCAGTGCAGTCACACCAAGGGATTTGCACTATCTTGAAGGTGCCGAGGAACCATGGGAGGATTCTAAGCTAAGAAATGACATGATTAGAGTCTGGTTAAAAAAAATTCTTTGGTAATTGTACTCTGGTCACAGATTAGTATTAAGGGATGCTGGCTGAGTGGTATACAGAAACTCTGTACTGATTTTGCAACTTCTCTGTGAGCCTAAAACTATTTCAGCATCAAAGGTTAAAAAAACCCTTCTGGCAGCAGCATGGAGGATTAAATAGAGAAGTAGGCTAGAGGGGGGGTATGACAGTAATCCAGGATGAAGAGGGTCTGAAATAAGCCAGCAGCAGTGGGCACAGAGACAAGGGGGTGATGAGGGAAATTAGGAGCAAGTAGAGGCAGGGCTCAGTGACTGACTGGATGAGTTGGACACAGAGCCATCACAGGGACCAGGCTAGCATTGAGTGACAATGTGCCTTCCGTGGTAGGAGAAAAAAGGCTGCTTTTTAGGTGAATGTGGAATAAAACCAAATGTTTGTGAATGTCCAGAGACACTGAATGGCTTCTTTCTAGCTGGATAAGATTTTCAAGTGAATGATAAATTGGTCTCTTACCCTTTATCACAAGGAAATACACAGCATTACTACTGCTTTCAAGAGCAGAGATGGCCAGGCTGTTACTGTGTGCACCATGGATTTATGTCTGACTTGGAAAGCGTACGGGGGAGTCACTAGACCCTATAGGAATGCACTATTAGTCAGGCATGTGATGTCTCATACTACTCTGAATGCTTCTTTGAAAACAGTTGAGTTTATAGAGCAGCCTCAAGAAAGATTCATGAAGTGTGTCGTGTTATCCAGTCTCAAGTGTAGTTCTCAGTGGCTCCCAGCCTTGGGTAAAATCCTGTAATGTTTTTTCTCTTCATCATTTCATCAAATGCAGCGACCCTAAAGATATCAGCTAGATTGAATAGAAGGTTATTCTTCCTCAGGGAAGACATCTAGAAATATGCTTTATAAAGCCATTTCTGGGGGGGTTATTTTTCTTCTCCTTTAATTCATGGCTGGCCATACGATAAGATGACTGGCTGAACGTGAAATATTCAGATGTTTGTTCCATATAATATTCCAAACTGGCTCATTTTATAGGCTGCATTTATTGAATCAATCAATTATGTTGCTGTCATCCAATTATTTTGCTGTCACCCACTCTAAAAGTATCAGCTTTTCAAATAACACTCCTAATTCCTTTGAAAAGTTCAATGCAGTCATAATAGCTGCGTTAGACTAAGCAGTAGATTTTGATCTTAGCAGACCAAGAGGAGGTTTAGTTGTACACTTTTGACTACTTAACTCAAGGCTATCAAAAGGAAAACATTCAAAAGAACCCCCAGTGAGTCAGCAAAGACTTTAAAAAGATTGTGTATTCTTTCTAAAGCATATTTTAGAAAATCACGTACAGGGGAAAAGTGTATAACATGTACCCACAAGAGCTAAATTTAAAAAATGTGCGTAGCAGTGAACACATGCATAGCATATGGATGTGGCTGACGGAAGAGTTCCTGGCTTCCAATCAAGACACCACTCAGAGCAGATGTACCGTCATAAATTTGAGCTACACAAGCCACATCCTCACTGGTCAGTTTCCAGTCAGTTGTCTTCGAATCCAGTATGATTGATGTACACTGGAACTCCAGTTTCCATTTTGGTTGGAGGGAAGAGAAATTACTCTATGAAAAGGCCAGAGCATACACATGCCATCCCAAACAAATAAATACTCTTTAATTCCTTACCTCTCCCAAGACATTGGCAAGTCAAGCCCCTGGCAACTTTTCGTTTCAGCTTTTTTGCCTAACAGATTTTGCCCAGCAATCTGTCATCCGATTCCAATAGTAGGGCAAGGATGAACAGCAGTCCTCGGTAGTAACCTCTGCAATTTTCTAGGATTAAATTATACTTCTCAAGCAGATTAAAAATTTCTGAGTAGAATGTCAGGGTAACCCTTATCGCTCTTCCTTTCATGGCTAAAAAAAAAAGGACTGCTTTTATTTATTTGCTGGAGGGGATGCTTGGGTGTTCACTTGAAATCTTGACACACTTTTAACGTATTTACAAAATATGTAAATATGTTACAATTCAATATTTTATGACCCAAATAAAATATTTAAATCACCTCTATATGGACCAATGGGTGCACTAGTTTGTTAGTGTTGACTGATTCACTAACCAAGAATCTTATGATAAAAGGTGCAGGATGTAGCTGGACCAACCAGCAACGGGCAAAATGTCCCTTCTCAACAAATCAAATAGACGGTCATTTTTGGTCCTTTGCTGGATGGGTAGATAGAGCAGATGTTGGGAAGGAAGAGCCTGCTTTGCAAAATCCTTTTGACAATAATTCGATCGCTCTGGCGGAACTGAATCTGCTAATTTGATTCTTAGATTTCTAGGTGGTGGAACAGTACCAGATGCCTCGCAAAATATTAGCATCCCTGTTTCATGGTTCCTCATCACATCCTGTTCACTCCTCTTCGGGGAGCTTCATATTAAATTAGATGCAGCTGCTGAGTGAAAGATTTCTTTCATGTTCCTATTTAGTATGAAAACAATAGCAAAAAGCAACATTCCATTTCCTAACTTTTAGGAATTCTTCCTTTTGTTCTTTCTTTTTTTTCTTTTGGATGGAAGGGTGGCGGTTTGCTCAGGGTGCTGTTTTACAGACAGACCATCTGACTAAAGGGAGACAAAAATTCCCAGGGAACCTATTCACCACCTCCACCCCTCCAGCAAAACTCACTAAATGCGCCTGGGGTGGTACTTCTTGCAAACAATTTGTCTCCTCTCAAAACATTACATATAAGTATGTTCTTTTCTCTAACTCTGACAATTTTGCATCACATACTTAGCCATCTGATGCATTTTAGTGAACTGGACATTAAGACTAACGACTTAATTTCCATTGCTCAAGGAATTAAGTTATCATTTGTGGGTTACTAGGTTTCAGAAGAAAAGAGAAGACACTTGGGAAAAAAATGGAAGTTTCATCCCTGGTCTGTATTACAGCTCCTGACATATTTTTAGATGCCAACAAGTAGTGGCAGAGTGACAGCTGTTAAAATGACCCTTATTTAACGCCCATAAAAGAATGAAGCTTTCCACAGAGAGCTTTGTGTGCACACTTGGTTGATAATCAGATCATCTGATTCCCTTTTCTCCTCTTTCCTGAGTTTTCTTTTCTTTTATTGCAGCCTGGCAAGTGGCAAAGAACTGCTGTTTTTCAGCTCACTGCAGTGGAATAATGGGCAACGTACCCTATCAACAGATCAAACAGACAGTCATCTTTGGTCCTTCACTGGATGGGTAGAGCAGATGTTGCAAAGGAGACCCTGCTCTCTTTGTGTCATCAAGCCTGTGCTCAGATGGCCCAGACTCTGGGATAACTTAATTTGGAGTCTGTTTCCCGAGTTATAGTTGCCTGTAGGTACAAAGTTCTCTAAAGGGCAAACCTGGAAGGTGAAGCCTGGAATAAGGTCTTTGTTTTGGGGCTTTTAAATCTCTAAGTCATTAATACTTCATTGACTACCTGTGGAATAAGAAATGTTTGGGTAGGCTGGTTCTAGCAAAAAGTATCTTTTCCCTTCAGATTGGTCTCAGTGGCGTTGCCATTTCCTGCTGACTCCGAGAGACAAGACAGAGTGCCAGACTGTCATTTAGTTTAACTCCATGGAAATGAGGCGAGGGAATCTGACCATGACTAAACCTTTGTATCCAGCAAAAGAACACAGGGAATCAAGGCAGCCTGCTGCTGTCCTAGGAGGACGGACTGTTGCTGGGTTTGCAAGGTGTGCTAGGCAGGCAGAGAGGGAGTATACAGACACACGGAGGTGACCAAAACTCTTATAATTCATTCATTTAGGCCTTTCCTTATGCCAGCATTGAAGCACTTCCTTGAAAGAGGCTGCCCTAAAGACAGCTGTGGCTAGCTTTCATCACCAAGAAAAGGTAGACAGAAAAACTGACCCACCAGCCAGTGGACAAATGACTACAACTCTCCAGGGAGGACTAGCTCAATTGACTATTCCAGCTGCTTTCCTTTCCCAGTTTCTGTGTGGGTGTTGTCCACACACATACACACACCTTCGTCCCCATAGGTATTGCAATTCTCCTGCTAAGTTGCCCTGTACAGGACTTAGAGGAAAAACACAAACTAGCGTCCAAATAAACTGAGCACTCTCGCTCTCTTTCCCCACCCTCCCCTCCCTCCCTCTAGTTAATTCTTAAATTGCGTAGTTTAAATGAACTTATTTAAAAAGGTATCAATAAATTTATTTCGAGTAATAATGGTAACACTTTTTATTTTCATTTCTAAAATAGATTCTCCAGTCCATTATAAAGGCACATTTCATATGTCAGTCTTGCAGATAGATGTTAGAATCTCCTGGGCTAACAAAAAACATTTTTGTTCGTCTTCTCACATTTACTATAGTATGAGTAACATGTGTCACAGTGTGGACCAGTCATCACGTGCACCCAGCCCTGAAGGTGTAGAATATGGCTCTGGTTTCATGGGCTAGATTTGAAATTCCCAGAAATCTCCTTGCTCACAGTCCAATCTGTATCAGGCACCAATTTAATTTCTTTCAGGTGTCAGGCCTGTGGCTTCACGCTAATTTGCCAGGCTGCTGGTGTTGTATTGATCAAGTAGTTATCTTCTTAAGGACTTTTCAACTAATAGCAAATTTAAACTTATTAGTTAGCTCCATGGGGTAAGAATGCTCAGCGTGTTGCTCAAGTTTCAGTTTAGCACTTCATTTTGCAAACTCTTTTACGGTGCTATCTTTAGAAATTACTTCTCACAACAGTCCTGGGAGATGGGCTAATGCTGTTGGCCGGTAGCTATTGAGGTTTTAGAAAGGGTCCATGATGTGTCCCGAGACAGCATCAGCGCCAAGGTTAGAACTCGCAGTTCCTGGGGCTCAGGCAGCCAGGCCTTGTCACCTGTCGGACGTATACACCCCCTTCCTTTTTTTTTTTTTTTAACATCTTTATTGTAGTATGATTGCTTTACAATGGTGTGTTAGTTTCTGCTTTATAACAAAGTGAATCAGTTATACATATACATGTGTTCCCATATCTCTTCCTTCTTGCGTCTCCCACCCTCCCACCCTCCCTATCCCACCCCTCTAGGTGGTCACAAAGTACTGAGCTGATCTCCCTGTGCTACGCGGCTGCTTCTCACTAGCTATTCACTTTACGCTTAGTAGTGTATATATGTCCATGCCACTCTCTCACCTTGTCACAGCCTCCTCCTCCCCCTCCCCATATCCTCAAGTCCATGCTCTAGTAGGTCTGTATTCCCATCTTACCCCTATGTTCTTCATGACCTTTTTTTTTCTCTTAGATTCCATATATATGTGTTAGCATACGGTATTTGTTTTTCTCTTTCTGACTTACTTCGCTCTGTATGACAGACTCTAGGTCCATCCACCTCACTATAAATAACTCAATTTCATTTCTTTTTATGGCTGAGTAATATTCCATTGTATATATGGGCCACATCTTCTTTATCCATTCATCTGTTGATGGACACTTAGGTTGCTTCCATGTCCTGGCTATTGTAAATAGATGCAGAGAAAGCTTTCGACAAAATTCAACACCCATTTATGATAAAAACCCTCCAGAAAGTAGGCATAGAGGGAACTTTCCTCAACATAATAAAGGCCATATATGACAAACCCACAGCCAACATCGTCCTCAATGGTGAAAAACTGAAACCATTTTCACTAAGATCAGGAACAAGACAAGGTACCCCACTCTCACCACTCTTATTCAACATAGTTTTGGAAATTTTAGCCACAGCAGTCAGAGAAGAAAAAGAAATAAAAGGAACCCAAATCGGAAAAGAAGAAGTAAAGCTGTCACTGTTTGCACATGACATGATACTATACATAGAGAATCCTAAAGATACTACCAGAAAACTACTAGAGCTAATCAATGAATTTGGTAAAGTAGCAGGATAAAAAATTAATGCATAGAAATCTCTGGCATTCTTATACACTAATGATGAAAAATCTGAAAGAGAAATTAAGAAAACACTCCCATTTACCATTGCAACAAAAAGAATAAAATATTTAGGAATAAACCTACCTAAGGAGACAAAAGACCTGTATGAAGAAAATTGTAAGACACTGATGAAAGAAATTAAAGATGATACAAATAGATGGAGAGATATACCATGTTCTTCGATTGGAAGAATCAACATTGTGAAAATGAATCTACTACCCAAAGCAATCTACAGATTCAATGCAATCCCTATCAAACTACCACTGGCATTTTTCACAGAACCCTTCCTTTAATTATGTTAAGTTCTGGTGCCATTGCAGAGTCACAGATTAAGATAAAATCACACTGTCTAAATGGAAATGGAGTCCAGTCCATAAAGGCAGCCTGGCATTCAGAGGCCTGAGTGGCACCTCATTGGGGTGGATGCTCCCATCCCTTCAGGGTCTCTGAGACAAATGGCTCCCCCAGAAGCTATTTCTAGTCGTCTTCTGAGTCTGGCTGTTTGAACTGCAAGATCATTTAGTTCAAACCCTTGTTTTGCAGAGAAGGAAAGTCAGGTCTGGAGAGGCTGACTTGTCCGGGCCTCAGGACAAAATCAGGTATCCTGATGCTGGCTTCAGCACTCCACCCCCTAGACACCCCGGTTTCTCAAGACTGGCTCCCAAGCCACTGTCCATGGAGTTAGAAAGTGAAGAGCGGTATCAGTCAAGGTCCACACAACATGAGTTTGGGATGTTTCCTGGTTCAGATGAAACCCAGAGGTTGACATAGCTTGTTGGTGAGATTAAAGTAAATAAACTGGGGAGTAATGGTCTCTATTTCACCAAGTAATGTAACTTGTTGTGTAACTAGAACTAAGTCTACAAAACTCAAAATGAGATGGACACTTCAAATTGTTACTGTAGATAGCCAAGCCAAACCAATTATCCAGGCCTCCAGTGGAACTTTGTGGTCTGAATGCCAGGGATAATAATTTGTTTTCTAAGCAAATTCTGCTTTTTCGTATCATTCATATGTAAAAATGTTGAGTGAGATGACCCAAGTTAGAAAAAATAAGCCTATGCAATATACACTTTTGAAAACATATTCTGGGAACCAGGATTTCCCACGCTTCAGTCATTCACATATAGCCATCACCATTTTTGTGTGTTTCCATTAAACTGATTTTTAAAAATATAAATAAATGTATGAAAAGAGGAAACTTTATAAAATTATAAAAAATGGTAAGCCAGTATCATTTGCCATAAAAATTTTAAATAAATTTGGAGTTATAAAATTTTTTAACGTTTACCTGTGCTCCCATTAGAACCATCTCATGTATGATCAGCAGTGTGTCTTAGGAAACACTGAACTACATCAGCAGGTAACAGTATTTGGGAGGACGGAAAGACGTGACTCAGGAACCATTTATACTCTTTAAAACAATTTAGAACTCTTAAAGAGATCTTATTTATATGAGTTATGCCTATAAATATTTGCTATATTAGAAGTTAAAACTGAGATGTTTAAAATATATATATGTATTAATTCATTAAAAAAATAATAACCCATCATGTGGTAACATAAATATCATAAAACAACTATGTTTTCCAAAGCAAAAAAATGTATATTAAGAATCATAGCATTGGGACTTCCCCGGTGGTCCAGTGGTTAAGACTCTGCCTTTCAGTGCAGGGGCTGCGGGTTGGATCCCTGGTCAGGGAACTAAGATCCCACATGCCTCAGGGTGAGGCCAAAAAATTAAAAATAAATAGATAAATAAAACTAAATTGCACATCTCAAAAGAAAAAAGAATCATGGCATTGTTTTACATTTTTGTAAATTAATGTCTTGTTTAATAGACACCTGTATCTGCAATCACTGTTGTGATACGTTGTTTTGGTTGAAGTATATGAAAAATATCTGACTTTACACAGATATGTAGCTGGAAAAGAGAAGTGTATTTTAACAGTGTTTTCACATAATTGTAGATATTCTTCTTTGATACTGCACCAAAGCTCAACAAGATATAGAATCTGAAATCAAATCAATAAAATTTTACTTTAAAATCTATTGGTTTACCTTCTATCTTGAGTGAATTTTTTACCCATGCATGGTTTTGAAAGCATACTTTGGTCATTTGGAAAATATTATTTCACTAAGTTATGCAGATCTTCCAAATCTTGGCACATTTCCTCATATAATACTTTAAAAACTTCATTTTAAAATATCATCTCCAGTCACATCAGGAAAATCTCTCAGCCCTGGAAAGCTGTTAAGCTCATGATGGCAGATATGAGTTTTCCAAAATTCCAATTTTTCCCTGATAGTTCCAATTTTATTATTGGCAACAAATACTGAAAAACATAGGTTGTTTCCTCTTGAGTTGAGAGGTCTACTAGTTCATTTTCAAGAAAATGTCATCAAATACCAATGTCCCAATAACCATTGTTTGTCTGTAAGTCAAACTTCATCAAATCAAAGTTGGCAAGTGTGTAAGCTGGTGTTCCATGAAAATGGCCATCAGGTCAGCTCACACCTTAGCCATACAAGACAACCATTGTACTTTAGTACGAGGCATACATACTTTATGTGTGTATATCCCATTTCATCAGACAAAATATTGAAAATGCATATATTCAAGATTTAACAAAATTAATAACTCTGACTTCTTCATCCAGGACACTCTTGTGAAGCTGCCAATTGTTTTTACCATGAATGCATGAAAAATACAATGACTACAAGCAAAGTTTGGTGCCACTGCCTTGACTGGTACTAACGGGCTGATGGTTTTACCTACCATTGCTTTAATACCATCAGTGCAAAAGTCAACACTGAAAAAAAGGCAAATAATGCCTCCAGTCTTAGTATTACTATGAAAATAGTTTTGATCTCACAAATGCCCTTGAAAGAAGCTTGTTAAACTTCAGGATCCATGGCCACACTTTGAGATCTGCTGATCTAGAACAACTCCTAATTTGTGAAGGCTAAGGGGACGGAATCTGATATTTATGAAGTACCTTATAGACACTGTGTTATGGACTGAGTTGTGTCCCCCCAGATTCATCAGTCGAAGTCCCAACTCCCAGAACGTAACTGTATTTAGAGATAAGGTCTTTTAAAAAGTGATTAAGTTAAAATGAGGCCATTAGGGTGGGGCCCTAATCCAGTATGGCTAGTGTCCTTATAAGAAGAGAAAGAGACACTGGTTGGTGATCCACATGTGCCCAGGGGAATGACCATGTCAAGAGGCAGCAAGAGGATGGCCACCTGCAAACCAAAAAGAGAGGCCTCAGAGGAATCCAGCCCTATTAGCACCATGACCTTAGACTTCCAGCCTCCAGAACTGTGAGAGGCTTCTCTTGTTTAAGCCACCCAGTCTGTGGTATTTTGTTACGGAAGCCCTAGCAAACTAATATGCTTTGCTATTTAGTTATCATAAAATCTTTGATGTACATATTGTCATCCTCATCTTATGGAAGAGGCAGCAGAAGCTCAGAAAAGATGGGTAATTTCCCAAAGCTCATGCAATTGAGAAAAGAGCCAAACTTTGAATCCAGATGTGACCAGGAAGTCAGTGGCCACAGAGCCAGTGCATAAGTGAGCATATAGGACCCATGGTCCAGGGCTCTGTCTATGACAGAGGGCTGCCCTGTAAAAGTGAGGATGTTATTTCCTACTAATGATCCTAATAAACAAGAAACCTGAATTGTAATGAACAATTTCTACTACTAGCGCAATATAAATACTGCCCTAATTAATGAGTTTGCAAAAATTTTCTCTGCTCTATGGACGCTGTAGATTAAAAAAAAAAATTATTAAAAATAGATAGAGACTAACGTGACACAAACACAGGATCTTACTACAACTAAGAACTACAAAATCAACCAAACCCTACTTCTTCTAATAAACATGTCTGTAGGAGCTAATACTGACAACCCGAAGAAATAAATAAATGATCTAACACCTCTTCCTTGAACCTGAGGCCTCTTTCTGCCTGTTCCTGTAATGTGTTATCGATTGGTGAGTTGGAAGGAACGCTGGTTCAGCAGCCTGCTGTCTACGGGAGGATGACTTCTTTCCCCACTTGGTGTCTCTGTTGACCCCTCAGGAGGTGTGGCTGAAAGTTCAGCATCAAATGGCTTTTAACACCTAGGTTTCATCCTGCAATCTCCCTCATGTCTAGCAGTAATGAAGCAATTGGGTGTCCTGCCATAATAAATCTGCGTCAAAGTAAAGCTGATGCTTCCTTCCTTCCCGTGAGCACAGAGTGCACTGGGGTTTAGATGATCAGGAGGTTTTTGTGCGGTGCCCTGCTCGAAGGAAGACCGGAAGCTCCATCCTCTGGCAGAGAGCATCTCTAAGCGCTTTCCCTGTGCTTCTCTCCATTTGCATTAGAATTCTGACTGCCAAGGATTTTAAGCTTTGTCCGTGAATTTCTAATCCCTTCTTTCAAAATTCCTGCTTCAGTTAATGTCTTATTTTTGATGCATTTTGAATTAATTCGACAACGGTTAAAGGGGGAAAAAATGTGCACACCTACCAAGTACCAAGCATAGCATTAGACTCCAGGGGTCTTAGGATAAACAGGACACGGGTTTTTGCTCTCAAAGAACTTTTACTGGTTTTTTTTGTTTTTTCTTCACACACACACACTGTATTTTATTTTTACGAGATAAATAAACTGACACCAAGCATTGTAAATGGATGACCACAACAAAAGCAACGATTGCAATTACCAAACACGAAACACACTCATACTATGTCATAATATTGACATTCAGTCCTTTACTGGTTTTTCTTTAAGGTTCTTTTAATTCAGAATACCACTGCATTGCTGTACTCTATTTTATTTATAGTATTTATGAGTATCAAATAGTATTTATTTATTTATTTATATGCTTACTGTCCATTTCCCCAGCCAGCGTGAAGCTCCACGAAGGCATGGATCTAGTCTGCTTTGCTCACCACTGTTACCCGACCTGAAATAGTGCCTGACACGTTGTAGACATCCATAAAGACTGAGTAATCTATAGCTAACAAGCATTGGTACAGTGTACTGAATAGGTCTGAGAACATTACATCTTTTTTCCTCTAAGAATACTAGTCTAATGACTGAATTCAAAAGAATGGACAGAAGCTCACCTTGTACACTTAGATTTTCTTTTCTTTTCTTTTTTTTTTTGGCTGCGTTGGGTCTCCATTGCTGCGTGTGGGCTTTCTCTAGTTGTGGTGGCTACTCTTTGTTGTCGTACGTGGGCTTCTCATTGCGGTGGCTTCTCTTGTTGTGGAGCACAGGCTCTAGGCACACCGGCTTCAGTAGCTGCAGCATGTGGGCTCAGCAGTTGTGGCTCGTGGGCTCTAGAGCGCAGGCTCAGTAGTTGTGGTGCATGGGCTTAGCTGCTCCACCGCATGTGGGATCTTCCCGGACCAGGGATCGAACCCGCGTCCCCTGCATTGGCAGGTGTATTCTTAACCACTGTGCCACCAGGGAAGTCCCGCACTTTGATTTCTCTTAAAAGAGATTTTGGAATATCTGTTGAAACCCATCTGAAGCTGCAATGGTTTAATGGTTGGAGTGATTTCCACAAATTCTCAGTGGAGTAAAATGCTTTCCCAAGAATCCTTCTGACTTAGTTCATTTGGGCTGCTATCACAGAATACCACAAACTGGGTGGCTTAAACAACAAACATTTATTTCTCACAGTTCTGGAGGTTTAGAAGTCCAAGATTAAGATGCCTGCAGATTCTTTGTCTGCTGAGAGCCCACTTCCTGGTTCACAGGTTCTTTTCACTGTGTCCTCACATGGTGGAAGGAGCAAAAGAGCTCTCTGGGGCCTCTCTTATAAGGGCACTAATCCCAACCATGAGGGCTCCACCCTCATGACCTAGTCACCTCCCAAAGGCCCCATCTCCCATCACCCCAAATCACATTGGGGTTTAGGTTTCAACATATAAAATTTGGAGAGACACATTCGATTGCACCCTTTGTACCACCTCCTTGAGTTGAAAAAGTAGAAAATGTTTTCTTGTGGGTTCCATACCAACTCTTTATAACCTGGTATCCAAAAACATCTGCTATGACGCTCTTACCCTGAATGACACAGAATTTAAACAATTTGTCAAGTGGTTCTTGAGGAAAACCTCCGTGGAGATCATCTTTACCATTCTGAGAAATTCTACAATCGGAATTGGCTTCCACCTTGCACATGACTTCTGTGGTAAAAATTCTGTCTCCTGAGGCACCTCCTCTTCACCCTCTGAGGAAGATTCATCTCCCCACGATTTATGGTCTTGGAGTAAGAAAAACATCTGTGTTGAGTGGCTGGATTCTACACTCCTGGACCTTTGAGGTACAGCCTTGAACGCACACGGAACAGGCACGTGCACGTTTGTGTGCGTGTGCGCGTCGTGCGGGTCGGTGGAGGAGTGGGGGCTGGCCCTTTGCGGAGTTTGAATCTGCACTGTAGTTTTCCTGTGTTTGGCTGACCCAGGTGGCAAGAATACTTTGCATTCATGATGGCTTTGATTGCCGAGAATGTTACTGTTGAGTTTTGTTAACTATGCCCTTTTCTTAGACTGTTATATGTGTCAAATTTGGTGTCGTTAAGAGGCACTTACAGAAAGTGTTTTAAGGTCTCTTCATAGAAGATGCTTCCATAGCATGTCATATAAAAATTTCCCCAAGTTTCCGTGTTGACAGATGGTGCTGCTCTGCAATATAAGCAGCAATGTCCTCACGAGACTATTGATTTTTGTTTGTGAAATATAAATCCCTAAACAGTGACTGATGGGCTGGTGAGAAGTGCTTCTTTAATAATTCAATAATTTCATTAAAGGATCTGGTCCTAAGTGAAACAGGAGTGGTGACAGGCCTGACTGTGGACTGCATTTTAGTCTTGTATAAAAAACAAGACCATGGCTTCCTTTGTTCATGCTTAGCTATGTTGTTTGCTTGAAGATAAAGTCGTTCAGTATATGAATTCCAAGAAATAGCGCAAATAACATCAGTTCTTCAGTGTGTCTCAGGGCAGCCATTTTAAGCTCAATCTGCCCCAATTCAAGGCAGTGGCTTGGTTCATTTGCTTACTGGGTAGACTTGAACATTGATCTGTTTCGCCTGCTGCTCTTTAGTTTTCTTGTTTCTTAGCAGGCTCTCACTTCAATAGAGAATGGATTGTTTGTAGGGAGTAGAAGCCAAGATGATTCCAACACAGAGCTTCGTTACAGCCAAGAAAGACATATTAACCAAAGTTGTCTTCCTCTAATGTGCCAGAAGCAAAGACCAACAGAAACTCTAAGAAACAAGTAAAGAACCTGTAACTAAATCATGGAAACTCCTAGAAACACAATTAACACTAACCCTAGAGTATCTTCCTGCATTTTTATATTTATTATCTAAGCAAGACAAAGTCCTACAAAATCAAATTGATTTATTGTACCTTTATTTACTTCAGAAGAGATTTAAACCATCAGCAAATTCATGTATTATGCTTATATTTACAAAGGAGTTACATACCTAATGTTTTGTAAACGTTGTTATCTTATTAGGGACTCCTACACCACCGTCAAACAGATGTAATGCCTCTTAAAGTAATACAATTAAGAGTCACAGAGTAAACACATGTACAATTTATTCTTTTTGTTAAGTCTCAGAAAAAACAATTTTGATATGTTAATGGATTCTCATGGGCAAGTAGCTATTAATTAAATAACCCATGAGACTGAGCAGTGAAATGTCAATGCAAGGACAGTCTGCTAACGTTGTTGAAGAATGGTAATTAGCTTACAGTCTTTAGCAGTGGCATAGATATTTGTATTTCATTTTGTAGATATCTGTGTCAGCTATACCAAATTAGTTAAATTAAATCAGCAATTATTTAGTAAATCTCTACAGTTTGCACAGTGCTGGGCTAAAAATTTGGGCTAAAACAAAAAAGTGGAAGACATGCTCTAGATTCTCAGAGAAAATATAGTGTAGTTTGGAGAGATGAGATATAAGTAAATTTAAAATATAACTGTTGTATGTGTCAACATATCAGGAGTGTTTTAAGGCATTACATCCTCAATTATTTACTATTTTTCTCATTATCCATCATGACTTATGATCATTTGTTAAGAAATATTAGGTAGGGAAAAACAGTGCTGGGGTAGGGCCTAGGGATATGAAGGTGTAAATCCTGGCTTCTACACAGGAAACCAATGATTTAATTTGGTAGATTGATTATTAAGTGAAATCTCTGCCAAAGCAGAAAGTCCCATGAATGGGAAAGGGAGGGAGAGAGAGCTGAGGCCTAGGATGTGCTGACAAGTTTTGTGGAGGAGGAGAACTTGAAGTACAGGTAGCATATGACTACACAAAGGAGGGGGAGGTGATGGCCCAGGTGGTGACGAGGCTGGAGCCAGCATCATCCCGTGGTGTGGGGGGTGAGGCTGGAGAAGAGGTTATGTAACTGGGACCATATGGCGTAGATTCTAACAGTTGAAGAATCTGGACTCAGCTGTCCTGTGGAACATAAGAACAGGATCAGAGTAGTCTTAGGAAGACTGATCAGGTGGAAGCACGCCAGGTGGATCTATGGTAGGGAGCTCAAGGAGGCAAGTCTGGCTGGGAGGCCCTTATGAGGGGATAAGACACCCACATGCCTTCCTAAACCAGATCACAGACTTCATCAGGGACAGGACAGCACCTTGCTTTTTGTTTGTTTGTTTTCTTGTTTGCTTTTCCTGATACATGCAGTCCATAAAGTATAATGCAATGTAATAACCCCTTGTAGGGTCATTAACTTATGAGCCATCTAAAGACAGGTGCTGTCCTTCGCCACTGAAAACTGTATTTGGCCTCCTGGAACAAGAGTGCCTCAGGCTTCCCTGGTGGCGCAGTGGTTGAGAATCTGCCTGCTCATGCAGGGGACACGGGTTCGAGCCCTGGTCTGGGAAGATCCCACATGCCGCGGAGCAACTGGGCCCATGAACCACAACTACTGAGCCTGCGCGTCTGGAGCCTGTGCTCCGCAACAAGAGAGGCTGCGACAGTGAGAGGCCCGCGTACCGCGATAAAGAGTGGCCCCCCCTCGCCACAACTAGAGAAAGCCCTCGCCCAGAAACAAAGACCCAACACAGCCAAAAATAAAGAAAGAAATAAAGAAAGAAATAAAAAGAGTGCCTCGTGAATAAGGCAAGTCAGAGAAGCCTAAGGAAATCGAGCAGAGGTCACTCACTAGTGAGGTGATAAATTCTGTGACCATCAGGTCCTAGTCACAAGCAATCATTATTGAATTACCTGGTAATAACAACCCGGGGAGAACAAAATACACAGTCTAAGCACAATGCAAATGCAAATGACTAGCTTCCTGGAGAGCAGATCAAAGAAAACAGGTTTTAATTAAACTGTGACCAAGTTAATTGAAAGTTACTGCATTGTGTGATAGATAAAATTATCAACTAGAACGGTATTTATTTTGCTGCAGTATCCTGACTTCTTTATCTCCTTTTCCTTTTCAGAAAATGTGCAAGTCCTTTTAACCTTTTAGTTACAGTCAGGCCAAAAAATTACGTGAGCAGAACGTATTAAACATTCAGTTAATTAAAGCACAATTGGGGAAGGCTGAATTCTTTTTTCTCTAACTATATTTCAAATTCTCAAGATAAGTTTTACTGTGGCACATCTACTTTTTGTTTTCCACATTTTGTAAAATGTGATAATAATAGTAACTAATGATGGCAACAATAGAATTAAAGCTGTCATTTCTCTCCATCGTCTCAGGATCATTTTGTGCTGAGTGTTCACAACTGAGTCATAACTGTCTATGCTAAAGGATTGTTCCTAGGTTTTATTTATCTTGTTCAGCAAATAAAGAAGCCTTTTAATTCAGTTGGGTTCTTGGCTGATCTGTCTCTCAGTGTGACTAATCAATGGGAACTAGGGGCCCAATTTGCATTTTCATTTAAGTCCATAGAAATGTTGAGCACAACTGTGGTTGTTTAGAAGGGGTTAAAATGGGGTCACTGACTTAAAGATTATTTCTTCTTGTTTTCGTCCCTTAACTTTATTTTCCCCAGCAGGCTTTCTGGTAACTGATTCTCCTGGTTATGAAAGCCTACAGGGAGCAGAGAGGTAGGTAGCAATTTCTCTTCAGTGGACAGTTTCCATTAGTTTTGTTATTTCTCATCAACTACTGATGTACACCCAAAGGTGATCTGAGTGAAGGTAAACGATTAGCAATTTGTTTCACTTCATGTCTAATACTTTCTCTTGTGACCAGTATCTAATAGAAGTTTAACAGACGTCTAAAGCGGGAAGAAAATTTGGGGGCTACGCCGCTTACCTCCCAGTCCTTCCCTCCAACGTCCATCTAGCATTAGACATGATGGTACCACTTCTCTCCTTCAAGGTGTCCAAGCAGGAAGATCCTGCAACAGCCTCTAGGAAATTCATTTCAAGATTAATATCCCTCCTGGCCAAGAGAAGTCATTTGGTTCATATATAATCTGGTTCCTCCTCCTTGTGTTGAAAGCCCTTAATGACCACACGTCTTCCTTCAGCAGGGTTGAGAGTATTCTGGCAAGATGCCATGATGGATGATACACTTGGTGACCTTCTGGGACTTTTCGCAAGGCAGAGAAAGTAGAATGAACGGATGGCAAGGAGGCACGGAATACCCCTATTTGCCACTCCTGCGGTGGGAAGAAGGCTCGGGGAGGAGATGCTGAGTGATACTCCCCCCTCCTGCTTCCCCATCCCCACCCCCAGGGCCCCTTCCTCCAGGAAAGCAGCAGCCAGCTGACACTGAACTTGGGGCAGTGCTGGTAGCAGGGGGGACTGTATCCTCCACTTTGAAATCTTCACAGAAGGAGAAATCATTTAGGGAAAGAAGGAAAATCTCCTCTGTGCTTAGGAGTCTTTTCAGGACTCTGACCTCATTCTTGCCCATTGCCTGAGGTACCTCCTCTGACGCACACATGATACAAATTAGGGTACACTTCGTGTTAAATACTTGTGGGCATTTTTCTCATTTGTGTGTTTCCCAAAAAAGTTAAAAAAGAAAAAAAGAACTCACTACATTTAAAGGGATGTAGTAAGAAGCTGTGACAGGTGAGTCGGGTGCTGGCTCACCTGGAAACTGCTCAGGTGACGGGCAGTTTCTCTTCACTGTAAAGGAGCCTTGCTTACCAAAGCCACCCCCGTAACAAAGGCCACTTTCAGTTTGTGCAGAAGTGACCTGAGAATCACAGGCAGGGGAGGGCTGCAGGCAACACTCTGTAGCCAGAGCCCAGTCAGCATTTGTGTATCTGCAAGACACAGATACACAGATGTGTATCTCCACACGTGTATCTGCAAGACACAGCGCCGCCGTCAAATCACGAAACAGCATAATTTAAATCATTATAAAACTTTTAAGCTTCCATGTTTGTGCTATCTTACACTGATGTTCCTATCTGTGAGGCGCCCTAACTACAGTGTACTGTGCGTCCTATCTTCCCTTCTAGGCTGAAAGCCGGATCACGCCACTCCTCAGAACCCCCAACCCCCCGACAGGGTGTGTGGAAATGACAAGGCACTGCTTAAACAACTGAAGAAGGAATACCAGAGAAACTGCCTCTTTCTAGTAGGTTTACCTAGAAAGACTAGTTGACCCTTCTTTGTAAGAGTTTTTACTCTAGTGGTTTCTTGGAGAAAAAAAATGAAGAAAAAAAAGTATAGGTTTTATTGAAGACTATTTCTAATGAAAGCCATAGCAATGTTTGGACTGAGAAAGGCAAGAAGGCGGGATGAGAAATATCTCATAAGGAAAAGAACATAATGAACCTCTCTGGGGTTTCGGGGGCTTTTATACAGGTTGGTTTCTGTTGGGCGCTTATGAGCCAGTGTTTGGGTGGGTTGCTGAAAGAGTCTAGAAAGAAGCTCATTTCACTGCTTAGTGCGCAGGAGATTAGGGGTGTGAGGTACAAAGTCAAACCAAGGGGAAAATGCAAATGAAAATCACGTTTCCTTGAACACATTCTGTAGCTCTTCATTTTTCTGGCCGGCTTACACTTACGGCAGTTTTCTCTCTGGACCAATATGTCATTTATTTTGGTTCTACTAAGTCACACGCCACTTGAATGCGAGTGGTATTCTTACCAGCTGAGAAGCATCTGCTCTCTTCTAGACAACAGCTATTCTGTTCTGCCTCTCTCCACCTCCTGCTTCTTTCAGTTTTCTCCTATATTTTCAATCGTATGCATTCTTTTCTCTGTGAATAAGAGACAGTAAACGCCTGAGGAGTTATCTCTTTGGATACATTTTTTTTTCTCAGGCATTGGAATTTTTTTTAACATCTTTATTGAAGTATAATTGCTTTACATTGTTGTGTTAGTTTCTGCTGTATAACAAAGTGAATCAGCTATATGCATATGTATATCCTCATATGCCCTCCCTCTTGCATATCCCACCCACTCTCCCTATCCCACCCCTCTAGGTGGTCACAAAGCACTGAGCTGATCTCCCTGTGCTATGTGGCTGCTTCCCACTGGCTATCTATTTTACATTTGGTAGTGTATATATGTCCATGCCACTCTCTCACTTCATCCCAGCTTACCCTTCCCCCTCCCCGTGTCCTCAAGTCCATTCTCTAGTAGGTCTGCGTCTTTATTCCTGTCCTGCCCCTAGGTTCTTCATGACCACTTTTTTTTTTGATTCCATATATATGTGTTAGCATATGGTATTTGTTTTTCTCTTTCTGACTTACTTCACTCTGTATGAGAGACTGTAGGTCCATTCACCTCACTACAAATAACTCAATTTCGTTTCTTTTTATGGTTGACTAATATTTCAGGCATTGGAATTTTAAATTGTTGTTTGTTCCCTTTCAGTTTTGATCTTCTATATGTAAAATCAAATGTTTATCTGTATACCAGCAAAGGCAAATGTAGTCTTCTAGAAAGTCTCTCCATATTCCTTAGATAAACCATGAGTCACTTTTTAACTGCTGACCATTTCCTGTCATATTCCCTTTAGTTCTCAAAAAAATCAGGTAAAAAGTGGTAAATAGTTTCCAGAGAAAGTGACAGGTAACACACGAGAAAAACAAAGCAGTTTTAATGTAAACTTACTGTCTCACCTCTGCTCTGAGAGCCCAAGGATAGACTCCTCAGCAAAATTCAAGGCATTTTCAGTTACAGCTTTGGAGGCGCAAATTCATTCCTGGGCTGCTGGTGTTTACTTGGAGTTTGTGGCTTTGACACCCATGTTCAAGTTTCATTTCTCATTTATTTGTCCATATGTTTTAGAGGAAACTGTGCGGGAATTAAAGTAACAGGGTGTGGGTTCAAGTGCAACTCCATGGCAAGTTATAAACCTCCGTGAACTTGAGTCTCCTCATCTGTAAGATGCAATTGATACCTATACTACAAAGGTGTTAGGAAGATTAGCTGAGACAGCATATGGGATACCTTGGAATCAGCTGCTGTTCAATAAATGTCAGGTGAATTTTAACCTGCAATTACTAAAGCAAAGTCCAGAAATGAGACCCTAACCAGGATAATTCATCCTCGCACATCAATTTTTTGGATTCCTTGCATAAAGAGAAAGTCTCAGGATTCAATTATCTGCATAACAATTCAATTTGGCTCTGTATCTTCTAAACAAGCTTAAAATTTAACAGGCAATCACATTCTTTCTGTAGGTAATTACTCATAGGGAAAAAGGGGTTAAGGAACTGCTTTTCCCATTTTATCCAAAGATGTTTTTTTTAATGATGCCATTAGAAGAGACAGAATCTAAAGTAACATGTCAGCCCCACATCAGAATAAACCTGCTATTATTCCAAAATTCTCCGGGCTTATTAAGATGTTATGAATTTAATTAGCAAAATTCCATCACCTCTCACTCTATTTGTAGAGACCAAAGCATAAAACCGTTGTTAAAACCATCTATTAATCGATATGCTCTTCTACTTTTTGGTAATTGAGTTTCCCAGATGAAACAGTATATCAACTTTAGCCGTTTTCTATTCAATCAAAGCCTTTATTTTACTAGCTGGGACCATTTATGCCATTTTGTATTAAGACTGTTCATGCTTATCATGTTAATCATTAAAATAATTTTACAAATTTTGAATAGCATCCTTTAGTTTCCAGACTCTTTAAAAGTCTGCATGCCCTAATAATTCTTGGAGTCATCTAAGGTCTTCCATAATCTTATAATTGAGCATTTTAATTCTGATATATATATTTGCTATTAACTTATTAGTGACATAGAGGTGAATTATAAAAATGCCCCCCTTCCCTCCCAGCATCCATCATCCATAACACATCACCAATCTTCCCGGCCTTCAGACAAGTTCCCCTTTGGCCTAATTTCATTACTTCATCAATTTTAGGTATCATGATCCATTGAAATTAAATCCATTTGGTTGAAATCAATAAAATGCCATATAGCTGCTGTCAAATTTTCTTTTAAAATGGCATCTTTTATATTTAAGTGGTATATTTCATATCTTTGCTTTTTCCCATGTTTATTGTAAAGTCTCTTGAGGTCCAATACTGTAGTCTTTTGGAAACCCAGTAGAAAAAAGTAATAACACTCAAATAAGGTAACTGAAAGAGTTTCAGTAAATGAACTCATAAAAAGGTGCAGGCAGCGTTGAGGGAGAAAAAAGATTTGGGAATGCATTACCAGGGCTAGCCATAGTGGGGAGCCATCACCATCACAGGCAGAAAGGACACAAGGCAAGGAAACAAACTACTGAAGCCTGAAGAGCGTAACTGTGACTAGGAGACAGGGCTGACTGACAAGAGCTTGGTCTTTGTTGGGACACATTCAATCCAAGGTGACCTTGCAGGGAGGGATTTGGGGGAGGTATATACACATTCTCCTCTGCCCTTTGCAACTCCTTACCGGGAGTGGCCCCCCGACCAAGCCCAACTAGAGGCTAGAGGCAAGAATGCCTTTTGGTGCAGCATCATACAAGTCAGCGTCCTGGGGCACATAAGTGAAACACAGTGGCGGAGCATGACTCTGAAGGGGCCAAGGGGCAATACCAGATACAGTGTGCTAAAACATAGGCTCAAACCCTTTTTGTTTGTGATCCTTTCAATTCTATTCATTTTAATGGAAAAAAAACATTGGTGATCTACTAGACGAGGAGCCACCCTAGTGGGTTCTGAGGATATAAAGATAAATAAACAGGGCTGGATGAGGGTGAGGCAAGCAAGGCACCTGGGACACCTGCATGAACATGAGAGTGAGTGCCTCCTTAAAATTTTGCACCCGAGGTGCTTCAATTGCTTCAACCTAGTCTAAGCCCTATAAAATAAGACTCCCTCCCTGCCTTCAGAAATTTTTCAGACTAGTCAAACAAACATGAACAAAAGAATTATAACCCAAAAGGTTCAACTCCAAGAGCCATGCCTTCAAGGGATAAGTATTATGAAAGCCCAGAGGCCTAAACACTAAATCTCAATTCCAGGGGATTCTGGTATGGCTCCTCTGAAGGCTGGGTAGGCTGGATCTTGAAGGACAAGTAAGATTGTTGGAGATTTATTTGCTCAACGTGTATTTACTGAACTTCCTACTATCTGCTAAGTGCTGTTTTTAGACAGTAGGGGAAGAGCAGAGACGGAGCAGAGAAGGTCCCTGTTCTCAAGGAGCTCATGTTCTGGTGGGAGCAAAAAAATAGTAAACAATAAGAGAATACTGAGAAGAGAGAGGTACTGGATGTTGGGAGGCAATTCTCCATGGGTAGTTTTTCATGTTCTGCCATTTCTTGTGAGCAGAGGCATATCTGCCCTCCTGTTCTGAACTGTCTTTTCAAGCATGTGTGTATAGCAAACAGCCTCGGAAGAGAGTGCCCTCTTCTGGAGCAGAGGGGATTTGCTTGCTGTCCAATACAAATGCTCAGGGTTCTTCAGTTCTAACACCACCCAGCGTGTGTGCAGCATTCACTGGGGCCCCTCCGCGATGTTCTCACTGGATGCGAGAGGCAGGGAGAAGTGACACCAACATGGAGCTCATGCCATTTGCTGCGCTGTGCGTATAGTAGTCCCCCCTTATCTGAGGTTTCACTTTCCCTGGTTTCAGCTAGCTGCAGTCAACTGCAGTCTGAAAATATTAAATGGAAAATTCCAGAAATAAACAATTCATAAGTTTTAAGTTGCATGCCATTCTGAGTAGAGTGATGAAATATCGCTCCATCAGCCTGGGACATGAATAATCCCTTTGTCCAGCGTATCTTGCCCTTTAGTTACTTAGTAGCTGTCTGGATTATCAGCACTTTTTAAATTGTTTTCGATTTCAAAAGAGGTCCTCTAATAAATTATGTTTTGTTTAGTTCCAGACTACTGCTGTTCTTTCAAGGTTAACGTCACCTTCTTTTGCGTGGCTTAAAAGAAAAGTGTATTTTAGCTACATTCATTTCCATTTAATGCACTCATGTTTACTAATGTCCATCTACCAAAATACTTTGGCCAGTCACATACTTGAGGCTCTGAATACCTCTTAAATTTCCTGTGGTATCAGATCCCTGGCTTGGGTGAAAAATATTCGCTCACCACAATGAGGTGACAGTCACATTAGCTATGTGTGGCAAGGGCCATCTTAGCCTACCCCAACCTCAATGTCCCTTTGCTCCTGATCCATCAGAGAAGGCAATGTGCTTAGCTATTTCCCAGCCTCCTTGCAGCCGGGCGTCGCCATGTAACCAGTCCTGGAGGATAAGTGTCACCTCCTTGTGGGAAATAAATGAAGAAAAACAGGTAATATTTTGTTGTTGTTGTCAGCATCTTCAGGCTTGAGACAAATGCCAATGGTCACCTTACACGTATTTAAAGGTTTACTAGATGGTATGTTTTTGTTCTTCCCTTTGTCCCTTCACCCTTCTCTCTTCTCCTTTCCTTTCCCTTCCTACCTTTCCCCTCTCTCTCTCTCCTTCTTTCTCATCTCTCTTCCCCCTTTCTCCAAAAAAAGAGCTTTATATTTTAGATGTAAGCTTTTAACGGTTGGTTGGACTAGAGGTAGTCAGCCGGTCTTGAGACTGGGGGGTGACGCAGCGGGGTAGTTTCATGTTCATGTAGAAGCCTCCTTCAATTTCCATTCTAGGTTCTTTTTTATATCCTCTCTGGCACTTAACTTCACTTGCTTTTAATAATCTACTCTTCTGTGGTTTTGACTTTCCATTGCCTCCTACACATCTGTTTGGATTGATATTCTGCTCTTCATCACGCAAGCATGATTTCACTTTGAAAATGATTTCCTTTTGATGGATGCTCTGGTTGTTCCGGCAAGCGTGGTCTCATGTTCTTAACATTCGCTGTTAGCTGGTCTCAGCACTACAACCGTCATCCCTCCGGGTCTTGGGCATTCACTCATGCTCGCTCCGGACTTCCTTGTAATTGAATGCCAAAAATGTTGTATTCCTTGGATTAATCTATATCAGGGCTTGGCAAGCTACAGCTGGTGGGCCTAATCTTAGGCCTGCGAGCTAAGACTGATTTTAACATTGTTTAAGTATTGTAAAAGCAAAAAACAAGGAAAATGCGAGAGAAACTGTATGTAGGCCCACAGAACCTAGATATATATATATCCTGTCTGGCTCTTCATTGAAAAAGCTTGCCTGTGTCTGGCCTATATTAATCAAATAGTTCTATGTGACACCCACCCATCATGTGAAACAAGTCATATGTCCTTCCAAGGCTCTTTTAGGTATGATTTGACTTTAAGTATAAGCCATGTAGACTATATAAAATACACCCTAGGGAGATCACAGGGAAGATATCAGGAGATAGATAGTGAACTCCCAAGGCGGCCAAAGCTGAGGTTCAGTGAGAGATTGTGCATGATCGAACAAGACATACCAGACAAACAATGGTTGTAAGTGTGAGCCCCAAACTGCAAATAACAAGAACCAATGCCCCAAATTATATGAAGACTGAGCTTCTTCTCATCTGGCCTTCTCTACAGTGAGCTGCATGGGGAGCTGTAGCACCAAGGGCTTGTTTACCTGATGACAGGCAATAATTCGCCCAAAAAAACTCAGAGAGAGGTCAGCCAGTATTAAACAACCCTGTCCCTCATTCACACCATTCACAAGTCACACTGCTCATTATACAGCAGAAAGGAACAAGCCTTGGTTACTTGCCTTTTATGCTATGACTTTTGCAATAAACTTGGACACAATACTAGTTATTTTGACACTGAAAAACTTGGACCCTATGGTCTCCCTAATCTACACATTTCAGCAGTTTTTCTCACTCCACCCACTTCACAAACTCCTTGCCTTATGCCACGTGCTCCCTCCTGTGCCTCTGTCCAGGTAGGTCTCCACCTGGACTGGCCCTCCCCTAATTCTGCCTATTGAAATTCCGTTTATCCTTCAAGCCCCGACTCAAACACCTTACTAGGAAACCTTCCCAGATGCCCTCAGTTGGAACTCCTTCCTCTGGGCCCTAGGATTCCAATGGCCCTGGGCCAATTATAAACTTGTTTCTTGGCCTGAGACTTCCCCATCATGCAGTTAGTATAAATCCAAGTTGTACACCCAAATGCGTCACAGGACTTGGGTTTTGATTTCTGGTGACTGTTTTCCAACCCAAAGCCCAAGGAGGACAGCAATCTTCATCAAGGTTTATTCAGACTAGTGGGGAGTTTTCCGGGCCCCTTTTCCCTAGAGCAGGCAGTGCTTCAGGACTCTGACCTTCATGCCCAAGGTCCGGTTAGGTTCCCAGCCTCATGGGGCCCAGGCTGAACTTCCTGTCCATGAGTCAGCAGTGCCTAAGGCCTCCATCCCATCCAGTCTCTGGGCTACTGCTACAGCACACTATCCATTGCACGCTGCTCTGGTTTTGGCTTCTTTCTTTGGATATGCTTCCTACATTTTTAACCTTTCTTTTGTGCTGGGCTTGTATTGTGGTGTTGTCCTATGTTATCCAGCATTTCTGTTTGGGGAGCTGTGCGTAAGGACAGTGATGCAGGTTGGAACCCTGCTCACATCAGCTCATTCTGCATGCTGCCTGATGGTCACAGAGCAGTGTAAAGTTCTGTTTAATTATGGAAGCTGTCGTGATTATTCATTCCACTTAATTTGAGCAAACAGAAAGATCCTGAATACGCTTCTTATGTAATATCACTACTTCTCCAACATCTAGCTATCTAGGAGTCCCACACAATATTGTTTCTGACTTTTTCCAACTAAAGGAATAGATCCTGCTGAGGAAAGGTTAAGTGGCCAGAGATGGCTGGGAGAAAAGGAGCAGGCCAAGAGAAATTTCAGACTAATGAAAATACAGGGGCTTCCCTGGTGGCGCAGTGGTTGAGAGTCTGCCTGCCAGTGCAGGGGACACGGGTTTGAGCCCTGGTCTGGGAAGATCCCACATGCCGCGGAGCAACTGGGCCCATGAACCACAATTACTGAGCCTGTGCGTCTGGAGCCTGTGCTCCGCAACAAGAGAGGCCACGATAGTGAGAGGCCCGCGCACCGCGATGAAGAGTGGCCCCCACTTGCCACAACTAGAGAAAGCCCTCGCACAGAAACAAAGACCCAACACAGCCATAAATAAGTAAACAAATAATTTTAAAAAAGAAAATACAGTCAATTTTCAATTACCTGGGCAGATGGCACTTTGCCACATGCAGATAACCAAGGATTCACCTAGCAGCACAGTCAACTCTATGCCAAATAATGTTTAAATTATAATTTAGCATTCTGAGCCCACATTTCGAGCACTTTTCATATAACAAGTGACCGTCGCAACCAGTCAAACAAAGAATGGTTTATACTGAAAATAGTTTGCATTTTAAAGGCTGCATCTTATTTTACAGGTCAATGGACTAACTTCATGCAATTTCTATCAAGTCCACAATGGGGGAATCATATAGGACTGATGGCTAGAAGCCATACATAGCTGGACTTGATTTTATTTCTAAGTTTAGATCTATAGAAAATTAAGGCAACTTGATCAATTACTTGACAGTGCTCACTTGATAATGTTATATATATAACATATATGTATATATACATACATATACACTTAACGATTGAAAACACAAGTGTCCTCTCTGAAGTTATAGCTCCCAAAGTGAATTCTTGAATTTATTCCTATAATATGTATGACTGGGAAAACACTGAATTAAATCTTTTTTAAAAAATTAATTTATTTTTGGCTGTGTTGGGTCTTCGTTGCTATGCGTGGGCTTTTCTCTAGTTGCGGCGAGCGGGGGCTACTCTTCATTGTGTTGCGAGGCTTCTCGTTGCGGCGGAGCATGGGCCCTAGGCGCGCGGGCTTCAGTAGTTGTGGCTCTCAGGCTTTAGAGCGCAGGCTCAGTAGTTGTGGTGCACGGGCTTAGTTGCTTCATGGCATGTGGGATCTTCTCGGACCAGGGCTTGAACCCATGTCCCCTGCATTGGCAGGCGGATTCTTAACCACTGCACCACCAGGGAAGCCCGAGCCATAGAGTTTTATAGTCAGATGGGAACTCAGAGATCGTGAAACGTAGCTTCATCTTTTTCACACATGGGAAGCCAGGCTCAGGAAAGGTGAAATGACTTGCTCAGGGTCACACGGCTGGAAGCAGGGCTACAGCTGGAACCCAGGCCTCTTGTTCCCCAGCTCCTCAGAAGCACATTCACTACTGGGTTAATGTGAGGAGCTCTGTGCAACAGCACTTGAAGATGATGGGCTCTTTTGGAATAAGTATCTACATCTTGACATAATAAGCACTGCCCATGTATGTGCAGCTTTGCTACAAAAGGAAGCAGACACATAATTGGTATAATTTTTTCTTCTAGTTCTTGATTCTGAACTATCTGAATGTTTCTAAACATTCTGTAATATAAGGAATTGCAACTCATTTCTCATACTTTGTGCAGGGGGCATGTGGTACTTATGTGGTATTTATGTGGACAGGTTGGCAATTGTGATGGGAAGCTAAAGATGAATAGGACAACGAAAAAAGAAAGATATTTATTTTCCCTATGTGAACTAACAACCATAATATGGCACATATCAGAGTGTGCGTTTAAGGGACAGCAGGGATCCTGGCTCCTGGTACAGTCGGCACTGCATTTTTCTAGATTGGCAGAGCCAAAGGCTCTGCATTTGACATGTTGTATTTTAGTGCCTTGCACAGTCAGTCCTCTGCTTGGGAAGCATTCACAGGACACTTGTTGGTTGACTGACTCATTCTTCACATCACAGAACTGGCCAGTCATGAGGAGTGGCTCAAATCCTTTTTTTTTTTTTTTTTTTTTTTGTGGCACGCGGGCCTCTCACTGTTGTGGCCTGTCCCGTTGCAGGGCACAGGCTCCGGACGCGCAGGCTCAGCGGCCATGGCTCACGGGCCCAGCCACTCCACAGCATGTGGGATCCTCCCGGACCGGGGCACGAACCCGTGTCCCCTGCATCCGCAGGCGGACTCTCAACCACTGCACCACCAGAGAAGCCCAGTGGCTCAAATCTTTATTCCACAGTTGAGCAAATAAACAAGAGTGAGGGTATAGCTTTAGACTCAAATTGCATAGCATATTTAAGATACTTTCTGCTGTTCTGATATTGACCTAGGAGTGTTTTTAAAGCATTACTATGGCAACGATTCCTATTCAGTAGGGGAAAGCAATGCATTATCTATGCAAAGGAAGAAGCGAGACGAGTATTTCAGACGCTGCCTCTTTACACCCTGCAGATGGGCCCTGACCTCTCAGCATTATATTTGCTGAGGACAGTGTCTGGAAAATAAAATTTGTTGATAGTAACTCACTGACTCTGGAAGATATTATCAATTCAAGCACTATGTCATAGAAAACAGAATTTCACTGATTTAAGATTTTCTACAAAATGAATACTTTCATCAGAGTTGACGTCGATCAGGTTATCATTTGAGAACACCATGAAGAAAAAAAAAGATAATGTTTTCAGCCAGTAGCTGAAAATTACTGCATGGGATACATTACAAAGACATAGCTGTAGGTGTTCATGCATTTGTTCATGTGGCATTCACTGAACAAATATTTATTGGGCATAGTCTATGAGAAAGAAAAGCGATAAACGTCAATTTCATCAGCAAGAGTTACAAAAGTCTACTGATGCTTTTTGAACATTTACAACCAGAATTTGCTTTTATCACTGAACGAGTCAAGCCTCTGCCAACAATGATCTAACTCCACAACATTCCTTTCTTTCTTCCACAGAATTCAGGAATGGTAGGTAACCCACTTTTTATTATCTTTGTTTCAAAAATGAGAAAACTAAGGATACTAGGCTGTCTATATAGCATATATTACAGTGTAAATTGGGCAGTTTCCAAAATTTGCTTGCTGTTGATGGCCAGACCTGACAGAACGCTTTGAACATGTGTATGTGTGTATGCCTATGTAGGCACATATATGCATATGCATGCATAGGTATACACACATATATAAGTACATGAATTATCGGGATTCACTAGATAAACAAATTACTCAAATGCTATATGATTGTTTACTCAAGTATGGTTGTTGGACCAGCAGCGTAGGCATCACCTGGGAGCTTGTTAGAAATGAAGAATCTCAGGCCCCACCCACCCTAAGCCTACCAAATCAAAGCCTGCCTTTTACTAACATCCCCAGGCGATTCCTATGCAATTAAACTTTGAGAGGCATTGCTGTAACATTGTAACCAGCAGCAAAGTGAGTTGAGAGTTGAGACAGTTTTATCTAAAGGAAAAAAACCTGTTTTAATTTTCTGTATGATTTTTTAAAAGTGATAATTTGGGGGATGGGGTGTAGAGAAGGGGGTCGGTCAGGATGTTGAATTATGTGGATAAGTACCTAAATTCTCAAATTTTTCTGCCAATGTAGGTACTGCCATGATGACTGTTCAAGAGTGATCATTCTTAAATCCCTACTGAATTAAAAGAAGCATAGCACTGCTAGTCATTAAAAGATCAATTATTTATTATACAAACAATGGTAGGAATTTAAAAATTTAAAAAAGGAAATCCTAAATCTCACCATGTGGCTTTTACATTTCAGTGCCTTGCCAGAATCTGTGTATTCGCATATGATGTTTACGTAGTTGTATCTGTACACTGATCCATTTATTCCGAGTTAAGGAGCGAGCATGGACAAAACTGTGGAGGTCAAAAGGAAAGAATGTAATGTTTGAAGCTTTTGTATTCAGTCTTTTTCACAGAGTGCTATGTTGAGCTAATTGTAATCACGATTATTAACAGCAATTCAAACTATAACAAAACTTCCTAATCATGATTTGTAATGGCTGCATCACATCCCATTGAGTTGATGAACAAAGATTATTCAATCATTCTCCTATTATATGGATATTCAGAGTTTTCATGTTTTGTTATTATAAATAATGTAGTAATAAACATCTTTGTACAGTAATTTAATTCATTAAGTTCATTTCCATAGCATAGATTACCAATAATAAATTATTGTATTCAAGTATATGTAATACTATAGGGTTTTGAAAACTTATGGCTATGTTGTTTTAGAAAAACTCTGTAACAATTTATTTTGAAACCCACATTATTAGAGCATTCCAATTTCACCACATCAGGCCAGCAATAGAAATAACTATTTCCAACTTGCTAATTAGTCGGTATACAGCTCATGATTTTTCACAAAGACAATAATTAAAACTACCATTAAAATTCACTTTTTCTCTCTTGTTTTCTTAGAGCAAAATCTCCCAACAGGTGTTCTGTAGCCTAACCTGTAAATGGGCTGCAGATATGTTGACATATTGTGCTCTGTAATCTTCTGAGTAAGTCTGGAGGTAGCTAAAGCCTGGATGGTCACTTCCCACCATGAAATAGGTTGAAAAAAGTTTGGGAAGTGTACCCTTATGCTCACTGTTTTCCCTGCTTCAGCTCTCTTTCTTGCTCTTTTTTTCTTTTAATTAAAAAAAGTAATATACTTTATTTTTTGAGCAGTTTTAGGTTTACAGAAAAACTGAGCAGAAAGATTTCCTGAACGGTAAATGGAAACCTCCACTCTTTCCCCTGCCTCCCTTCCCCAGTTTCCCCTATTATTAACATCTTGCATTAGTGTAGTACATTTGTTAAAACAATTGATGACCCAATATTGATACATTATTATGAACCAAAGTCCATAGTTTACATTAGAATTCACTCTTTGTGTTGTACATTCTGTGGGTTTTGACAAACTATGACAAAATCTACTATTACAACAACATACAGAACAGTTTCTCTCCCTAAAAATCACCTGTGCTCCACCTATTCATCTCTCCCTTCCTCAAACTTCTATCACCATTAATCTTTTTATTGTATAGTTTTGCCTTTTCCAGAATGTTATATAGTTGGAATCATACAGTATGTAGACTTTTCAGATTGGCTTCTTTTACAAAGCCATATACATTTAAGGATCCTCAATGTCTTTTCATGCCTTGATATCTCATTTCTTTAAAACTGCTGAATAATACTCTGTTGTATGGATGTACCACAATTTGTTTATTCATTCACCTCTTTGTTGCTTTCAAGTATTAGCAATCATGAATAATGCTGCTGTAAATATCTGTGTGCACGTTTTTGTGTGGTCTTAGGTTTTCAACTCATTTTGAGTAAATATCAAGGAGCTCAACTGCTCCTTGTTTGACAATATGGTAAGATACTGTATGATAATATGTTTAGTTTTAGAAATACTGCCAAATGGTCTTCTTTGCATTTCTACCAGCAATGAATGAATTTTAGGTATGTAGTGATATATCATTGTTGTTTAATTCACAGTTCTCTAATGATATTTACTGTTGAACAGGTTTTTTTTTTTTTTTTTTTTTTTTTGCGGTACTCGGGCCTCTCACTGTTGTGGCCTCTCCTGTTGCGGAGCACAGGCTCTGGATGCGCAGGCTCAGCGGCCACGGCTCACGGGCCCAGCCGCTCTGGGCATGTGGGATCTTCCCGGACCGGGGCACGAACCCGTGTCCCCTGCATCGGCAGGCGGACTCTCAACCACTGCGCCACCAGGGAAGCCCTGAACAGGTTTTTGTATGCTTATTTGCCACCTGTATATCTTCTTTGATGAGGTATCTAGTCAAATCTTTGGCCCATTTTAAAACAGGTTGTCTTATTACTGAGTTTTAAGAGTTCTTTGTATATTTTGGATACCAGTCCTTTATCATATATGTGTTTTGCAAGTATTTTCTCCCAGCTTGTGGCTTGTCTTTTCATTCTCTTAACATGTCTTTGACAGCAGAAGTTTTTTATTTTAATGAAGTCCAACTTATCTATTTTTTCTTTTGTGGATCAGGCTTTTGGTGTTGTATCTAAGAACTTATTGCCAATCCCAAGGTCCCCTAGATTTTCTCCTATGTTATCTTCTATTAGTTTTATAGTTTGTATTTTACATTTAAATATAATTCCACTTTGAATTAAGTTGTTATTTTTGTTGTTTTTATTTTTGCATATGATGACCTGTTATTACAGCACCATTTGTTGAAAACATTATCCTTTCTCCACTGCATTGATTATGCTCCTCTGTCAAAGCTCTGTCGACTATATTTGTTTAGGTCTATTTCTGGGCTCTCTGCTGTTCCACTGAACTACTTATCTTTTTTTTTTCTCGGCAGGAGGAGGGGCAATATCACATTGTCTTGATTATGTAGCTTTATATTAAATCTCAAAGTCAGGTAGTGTCCTCTGACTTGTTCTTCTCCTTTAAAAATTGTGTTGGCTACTCTGATTCTTTTATCTTTCCATGTAAGCATTAGACTCAGGTTGTTAATATCCACAAACTAGGATTTTTATTGGGACTGTGTTAAATTTACAATCAAGTTGGAAAGAACTGACAAATTGAAAATATTGAGTCTTCCTATTCATGTACATGGAATATCTCTCCATATATTTAGATATTCCTTGATTTCTTTCATCAGTTTTGCAATTTATCACATATTTTGTTAGATTTATACTTAAGCGGGTTTTTTGGTGCTAATGTATATGACATTGTGTTTTTATTTCAAATTTCAATGTTTCATAGCCAGTATGTAAGAAAGCAATTGACTTCTATATATTAACTTGTCTCTTGCAACCTTGTTATAATTGCTTATTAGTTCCAAAGGATTTTTTGTTGTTTAGTCTTTCACATTTTTTATATAGGCAATCATGTCATCTGCAAACAAAGATAGTTTTATTTCTTCTTTTCCAATCTATATACTTTTTATTTGCTTTTCTTGTTTTATTGCATTAGCTAGGATTTCCAACACAATGTTGACTAGGAGTGGTGAGAGCAAACATTCTTGCTTTCTTCTTGATCTTCGGGAGAAAGCATCTAGTTTTTCACCATTAAGTAATGTGTTAGCTGTAGAGTTTTTGTAGATGTTCTATATCAAGTTGAGAAAGTTCTCTATTCCTAAGTTTTCTCAGAGTTTTGTTTTTCTTTTTTTAATCATGAATGGGTGTTAGATTTTGTCAAATGATTTTTCTGCATCTATTGATGTGATCATGTGATTTTTTTTTTTAGCCTGTTGATATAATGGATTATACTGATTGATTTTTGAATGCTGAAGTAGGCTTGCATACCTGGAATAAATCCCACTTGGTCACAGTGTATAATTCTTTTCATACTTTATTAGATCTGATTTACTAATACTTTGTTGAAAATTTTTACATCTATCTTTATGAGAGCTGTTGGTCTATAGGTTTTCCTTTCTTGTAATGTCTTTGTCTAATTTTAGTATTAGAGCAATTGTGGTCTCACAGAATGAGTTAGGAAGTATTGTCTCTGCTTCTATTTTATGGAAGAGATTGTAGAGAATTGGTATAATTGATTCCTTAAATGTTTGGCAGAATTCACCAATGAACTCACCTAGGCCTGGTACTTTTGGGTTTAGCAGCTTATTAATTATTATTAATTTTCTTAATAGATATAGGCCTGTTCAGATTGTCTATTTCTCCTTGTGTAAATTTTGGCAGATTGTGTCTTTCTAGGAGTTGGTCCATTTCATCTAGGTTGTCAAATTTGCAGGCACAGAGTTGTTCATAATATTCCTTTACTATCCTTCTAATGCCCATGGGATCAGTAGTGATGCCCCCTCTTTCCTTTCTGATATTAGTTGTATCTTCTCTCCTTTTTTCTTAATTAGCCTAGCTAAAGGTATGGATTTTATCGATCTTTTCAAAGCTTTTGGTTTTGTTGATCTTCTCCACTGATGTCCTGTTTTCAATTTCATTGATTTCTGTTCTCGTTTTTATTATTTATTTCTTCTGCTTTCTTTGGGTTTAATTGTTTTCTTTTTCTAGTTCCCTAAGGTGGATGCCTAGATTACTGACTTTTTAGATCTATTTTATCTTCTAATACATACATTCAATACTGTAAAATTCCCTCTAAGCACTGCTTTTGTTATATTTCACAAATCTTGATAAGTAGTGTTTTAATCTTCACTTAGTTCAAAATATTTCTAAGTTTCCCTTGAGATTTATTGCTTGATTCATGTGTTATTTGGAAGTATTTGGTCAATGTCCAAATATCTGAGTGATTTTCCAACAATATTTTACTGATTTCTAGTTTAATTTGATTGTGGTCTGAGAACATACTTTGTATGAATTCTGTTTTTAAATATCTCTTAATGTGTGGCTTATGGCTCATTATATGATCTGTCTTGATGAATGTTCCAGGTTAGCTTGAGAAGAATGTATATTCTGTTGCTGTCAGATGGAACATTTTATAAATGTCAGTTAGCTCCCATTGATTGATAGTGCTACTCAGGTCAACTGTATCTTTAAATTTTAAATTCTGCTTACTTGAACTCTCAGTTACTTCAAAGAAGGGTATTGAAGTCTCCCACTATAACAGTGGATTTGTCTATTTATCCTTTCATTTCCAAAAATTTTTTCCTTTTATATTTTGACACCAAGTTGTTAGGTGCATACAGGTTTTGGATGGTTATGACTTCTTGGATACAAATATATTCTAATTAGAAAGTCAAGAGTAACTGTGTAAGACTGATTCAAGATTTAACAAATCAAATATAAGATGACCTTTCATCTATAACCTCAAAATAAAATGCACAATTCCATAGACTGTATACTATGGATAGGAAAACAGGAGATATGCCACTATTTGAATCAACTGGTCCTAAATTTGGAGTGAAGACTTTCTTATGAAACACTTGGAAAGAAGGGATAATGATTCTATCATGATACACAATGCTCTGACAGGTTGCACTGATAAGGTAGCAGCTGGTGCTATTTACAAATAAAAGCATTTTTATTAAGTCAACTATTAATTTAAAACTCAGGTTGTAAGTGTAAATGATTCATTTATTTTAAAGGTACTTAGAATTAGTTATCACACAGTAATTGCATGAAAGCCTGTACAACCCAGATATACTGGGGGAAAAGCCATCTTAAACTTGGAAAGCTATCTAATGTCTAGAAATGATGACTAATAGTGATGTCTATTGGATACTTCCCCCTAAATACTTGGCTCTTATAAGGAAATTATGCTACCTACTAGTCAATTAATGATAAACATTCACAGAAGAAGCTCTAGAAGAGTTATCTGAGGTGTAGAAAATGTGGACTCAGAGGAGCTACAAAACTTGGCTCTCAAGAGAAAGTCCCAGAGATCTAACCATATCATTGCACTGTAATGTAAAGTTAGACAACACCTTATTCATAATTAATTGGAGCTTTCTGAAGGTCTGGATTTCCTAGATAGTCATTTAGAGAACAGAAGCACAGAGAACGAGTCACTACATCCAATACTAATAAAACTCATATTGAGACTTTGGCTTACACCAAAGATAGAATAAGAGGGGCCAGTTTTACCCTGCCATCTCTAGCAATTCTTCCCCCCACCCCCCGCAAAAAAAAGAAACAAATATATGAAACAACAGTTTTCAAGACACGGACAATCAGGCAATGAAGTGCAGTCATTCCTGAATGATGAAAAACAAATGAAGTGAACCTACAGTAGCCCCAGTATATTGCCTTGAGAGAGTTTCCAGTCTGTGGCACAGGGAAGGTAAAGCCAGGCAGAGCCTGATGGACTCTCTGAGTTCAGGAGATGGAGCTGACATTACATAATGATAAACAGGTCAATCCACCAAGAAGACACTACAATTCTAAATGGGTATGCAGCAAACAAGATTTACAAAATGTGTGAAGCAAAAACTGATAGGACTGAAAGGAGAAACCGACGATCCAAAATTATAGCTGGAGACTCCCACAACACTCTCTTAGCAACAGATATAACAACTAGGTAGAAAAATCAGCAAGCATATAGAAGAAGTCAACAGCACCATCAACCAACAGGAAACAATTGACATTTATAGAATGTTCCACTCAACAACAGCTGAATATAGATTATTACCAAGTGCCAGTGGAACATACCAAAATAAACCATATCCTGGGCCACAGAACAAACCTCAACAAATTTAAAAGAACTGAAATCATACACTATGTTTTCTGACCACAATGGACTTAAATTAGGACTCAATAACAGGGAGATAACAGGAAAATCTCCAAACATGTGGAAACTAAACAATATGCTATTAAACAATCCATGGGTCAAAGAGAAAACCCAAAGGAAATAAAAAATAATTTAAACTAAATAAAAATACAATATACCAAAATTCTGGGGCACACCTACAGCTGAGATGAATATTTATAGCACTAAATGCTTACAGTAGAAAAGAGAAAAAGTCTCAAATCAATAATTCAAGCTTGTACCTCAAGAACCTAGAAAAAGAAATGGAAAATAAACCCAAAGCAAGCAGAAGAAAAGAAATAACATATGAATAAAACTCAATGAAATTAAAGACAGAATATAGAGAAATTAATGAAACAAAAAGCTCACTCTTTGAAAAGATCAATAAAATTGATAAACCTCTAGCAAGGCTGAAGAAGAAAATAAAAAGAGAAGACACAAATTATCAATATCAAGAATAAAACAAGGGATGTCATTACAGACACTTCAGACAGCAGAAAGATAAGGGGATACTACAAAGAACTCCACACCCATAAATCTGACAACGTAGACAATATGGACCAATTCCTCAAAAAGCACAAACTACTAAAACTCACCCAACATGGAACAGATCATTTGCATAGCCCTACAACTATAAAGAAAATTGATTTGTAATTTAAAAATTCCCTCAAAAGAAATATTGAGGCCCAAATGGTTTCACTAGAGAATTCTACCAAGTGTTTAACGAATTAACACCAATTCTATACAATCTCTTCCAGAAAATAGAAGGGTTACACTTCGCAATTCACTCAGTGAGGCCAGCTTTACCCTGATACCCGCCCCCAAAAAAGAAACAGCACAGAAAAAGAAAACTACAGACCAGTATCCCTCAAGAATTTAGATTTTTAAACCCTTAACAAAATACTAGCAAATAGGATTTAGCAGCATATAAAAAAGAATTACACACTGTGATCAAGTGGGTTTATTCCAGGGATGCAAAGCTGGTTCGATATTCAAAAATCAATCAACGTAATCCATCACACAAACAGGCTATCAAGAAGAAAAATCACACATGATCATATCAACTGATGCAGAAAAAGCACTTGACAAAATTAAACATCCATTCATGACAAAACTACCAGAAAAATAGCAATAAGGAGGACTTCCTCAACTTGTTTAAAGAACATCTGCAAAAACCAATAGCTAACATTATACTTAACAGTGAAAGACTCCACGCTTTCCTCCTGAAGTTGGGAAAAAGGCAAAGATGTCTGCTCTCATCACTTTTATTCAACCTAGTACTGGAAGTTCTGGCCAGTGCAGGAAGGCAAGAAAAGGAAATAAAAGGCATTCAGATTGGAAAGGAAGAAATAAAACTGTCCTTATTTACATATGACATGACTGTCTGTGTGGAAAATTCCAAGAAAGCCACACAAAGTCTAGAACTAATAAGTGAGTTTAGCAAGTTCATAGGATACAAGATAAACATACAAAAATAATTATATTTCAATGAACACACAGAAACAATTTAAAATACAACACCATTTAAAATCACCAAAAAAAGAGAAAAATACTAAGGAATAAATCTAACGAAATGTGTACAACACATACGGTAAAAGCTACCACATATATAAATAATAATTGGAAAGAATACCATGTTCATGATTGGAAGATTCACAGAGTAAAATCGTCAATCCTCCTCAAGTTGATATACAAGTTTAACATAATCCCTATCAAAATTTCTTGTAGATACAGGCAGATTATTCTAGAATTTATATGAAAAGGTAAAGGAACTAGAATAGCTATCAATTTTTTTTGAATAAGAAAAAGAGTGGAAGAAAACAATCTGCCCCATTTCAAGATTATGTAGCTACAGTATCAAGACTCTGTAGTGTTGGCAAAGGGATAGACACATAGATCAGTGGAACAGAACAGGGACCCCAGAAATAGACCTACACAAATATGACCAACTAATCTTTGACAAGGGTGCCAATGCCATTCAAAGGAGGAAGAACAGACTTTTCAACACACTATGCTGGAATAACTAGATATCCATAGGCAAACCCTGCCCCCTCCAAAACCAAAACAAAACCAAAACTCTTAAGTCTCACACCTTACACAAAAATTAACTCAAAATAGATCATAAAGTTAAGTATAAAATATAAAACTGTAAAACTTTCAGAAAAAAGCATAGGACAAAATCTTCAGGATAGGGCCAGGCAAAGAGTTCTTAGACTTGACATCAACAACCTGATCAATCAAATGAAAACTGTTAAATTGGACTTCCTTAAAATTAAAAGTTTTGCCCCATGTAAGACTTTGTTAAGAGGCTGAAAAGACAAGCTACACACTGGGAGAAAATATTTTCAAACCACATATCTGACAGAGGACTAGTAGTCAGAACATAGAATACACCTATCAAAATGGCTAAAAAAATTTTTTTAAGTGACAATACCTAATGTTGGTGAGGATGCGAAGAAACTGGATCACCCATACGTTGCTGGCAGGGACATAAAATGGTACAGTTACTCTGGAAAACAGTTTGTCAGTTTCTTTAAAAACTAAATGTGCACTTAGCATACAACCCAACAACTGTACTCTTGGCATTTATTCCAGAGAAGTAAAATTTATGTTAACACAAATATCTACATACAGGTGTTTGTATCAACTTCATTTGTAATAGCCAAAAACTAGAAACAACCCAGGTATCCTTCAATGGGTGAGGTTAAACAAACTGTGTTACATTCATACCATGGAATACTAAACCATAAAAAGGGGCAAACTCTTGATATACACATCATACTGAATAAAAAATGGTAATAAGGGATTACATACTGAATGATTCCATTTATACAGCATTCTTGAATTGACAAGATCACAAAAATGGACAACAGGTTAGTGGTTGCAAGGGGTTAAGGAGGAATTTGAGTAGCAGAGAGTGGGTGTAGCTATAATAAAAGGGCAACATGAGGAGTCTTTGAGATGAAGCAAACGTTCTGTATCTTGACTGTGTAAATGTTAAATCCTGGTTGATATTTTACTATAGTTTTGCAAACTATTGGGGAAAACTGGGTAAAGGGCACATGGATCTTCTCTACATTACTTCTTACAACTGCATGTGAATCTACAACTGTCTCAAAATAAAGTTTTATTTAACAAAGAGCAACTATATGTTTCCTACCAAAGCCACAATTTAAATATAAAGCCACAATTAGGTTAAAAGTGAAAGGACAGAAAAAGATGTACCATTCTAACATCAGTCAAAAGATAGCTATTTTTTCCACTCTATCTTGGATTAGCTATTTTACTGTAAGGAAAAGTAGATTTCAGAGAAAAGGATATTACCAGGGATAAAGATGGTATTTCAGAAGATAAATGGGTCATTAATCATGAGGACATAAAAATCTTAAATATGTATGCCCATAATAATGGAACTTCAAAATACACAAAGCAAAATTTGATAAAGTTGCAAGGAACAATAAACAAATCCACAATTATGGTTAGAGATTTTAATACCTCTCTTTTAATAACTGATAGAGTAAGTATACATAAAATTAGCAAAGATATAGCTGACTTGACATATATTATCAATCAACTTGACCTAACTGACATTTATAGAACAAGCACCAAACAAGAGAAGAAGGGACTTCCCTGGTGGTGCAGTGGTTAAGAATCTGCCTGCCAATGCAGGGGACATGGGTTTGAACCCTGGTCCGGGAAGATCCCACATGCCACTGAGCAACTAAGCCCGTGTGCAACAACTACTGAGCCTGTGTTCCAGAGCCCGTGAGCCACAACTACTGAGCCCACATGCCACAACTACTGAAGCCTGTGTGCCTAGAGCACGTGCTCCGCAACAAGAGAAGCCACTGCAATGAGAAGCCTGCGCACCACAATGAAGAGTAGCCCCCACTCGCCACAACTAGAGAAAGCCCGTATGCAGCAACAAAGACCCAACGCAGCCAAAAATAAAAAAAAAACAAGAGAAGAATACATATTCTTTTCACATGCACATGAAACATTTACCAATATAGATCATATTCTAGACCATAAAACTAATCTTAATAAAAGGTTTCAAGTCATAATACAAAATATCAATATGTCCCCAACTGTAATCAACTAATTAGAAACCAATAGAAAAATATTTGTGAAGTTCCCAAATATGTGAAAACTAAATGTCACACTTCTAAACAATCCACAAGTCAAAGAAGAAATCAAAACGAAAATTAGAAAATATTTTTAATTGAATAAAAATGAAACAACAGCAAATTAGAAACTGAGCTAATGCTAAAGCAGTACTTAGGAAGAAATTTATAGCACTGAATGCCTATATTAAAAAGTAAGAAAAGTCTCGAAACAATGACCTCATCTTTCATCTTAAGGAACTAGAAAAAGAAGAGCAAATTAAATCCAAACTAGACACAAGAAGCAAATAAAGATCAAAGCAGAAATCAATGAAATAGAAAGTATAAAAACAACTGAGAAAGTCATTGGAATCAAAAGCTGGTTCTTTGAGAGTATATCAATAAAACTGATAAGTTTTTAGCCTGACTGAGAGAGAAGATATAAATTATCAATATCAGAAATGAGAGCGGTAACATCACTGTGGATTCCACAGATAATAAATGGATAATAAGGAAATTTTATAAACACTGTTATTATAAACACTGTTGTTATCCCTCTGAATTTGACAACTAAGGTGAAATTCCTTAGAAGACACAAACTACTAAAGCTCACTCCAAAAGAAACAGATAACCTGAACAAACCTGTATCTATTAAAGAGATGGAATTTGTAGTTAAAAATCTTCCCATGAAGAAATATTCTGGATGATAATTTACAGGTGAATTGAACCAAATATTAAAAAGGCAATAATGACAATTTAAACAAACTTTTCCAGAACACTGAAGAGGAAAGAATATTCCCCAACTCATACTGTGAGGCCAGCATTGCACTGATACCCAAACAAGACAAAGACGTTACAAGAAAACTACAGACTAATATCCTTCATGAATATAGATGTAAAAATTATAAACAAAATACTAGCCAAATGAATGCAAAAATATATTAAAAAGATAAAATAAATCATCAGGACGAAGTAGATTTCATCCCAGGAATGCAGGGTTGGGTTAACATTAGATAATCAACCAATATAATTCATCATATTAATAAACTAAAAAAATCATCTCAATAGACACAGAAAAAACATCTGAAATAATCCAACATCCATTCCTGATTAAAAACCAAAACAAAATGAAACTAAGAATAAAACCGGAGCTGGAGTTGGAGATGCTTACTGCCAGGCAGGGTGAGGAGAGCTGAGTGAACTGAGGCAAGGAGGTCAGAGGTACAAATCAGGGATTGAGGTTGTAATTCCTGGTACTTGGTACCTGTACGGTCAGAGTAGGGTCAACCTCTCTTGATACTATGCCCTTAATGTTTGTTTCACTTATTTATGCTTCAACTAGAAGTACTATAAGTTTGCTGAGTGCAGATACTTTTCTTATAACTTATGTGAGGAACACAATATTTTATAAGGGACTAGTATTGCTGCTATTACAGATATTATTTGAATATTCTTTATTTAAGAGTAAAATCTTTCAGCTCCTCTTTGAGGCCCTTAATTTCCATGCGGATTCTCTTTGGAGCTGTTTATTTAGTCTTTAATGGTTCTTTGAATTAAATCACTTATCTTAGAGTTCACAGGATTTCCTCTTCAGGAAAGAGGATACCAAAAGATACCATCTTCAGGAAAAAGATGTGTCCTAAATATGAAGAATTCAACAATGTTGCCATGAAATACTACAGATTTTCTTTTTCAAGTTTGTGCTTGAAAGCATAATGAGTGACTTATTTTTCTTAGCATTTAAAAAAGAAAAAATTTGGACTCATTTGGCCATGAAACAAACATCTTTGTGCCTCAAGATCATCTCTTAATTTCTCATTTTAATTACCCTCACAATCTTTTGAGTTGCTATAATATTTTATGGTATTTTAGTTGATATAAAATATTATTATGGCCTCCTTACCAATACCAATTTGAACTTTAATACTGACCATTCTTAGCAGTTCTTGTCTCACTATTTTCAAAACTAAAAGCATTTTTGAAAGAAAAATTCAAATAAAAATTTCATTTTTGTTTCAAGTAATCTACTTTTGCTACAAATAAGTGGCTCTGAAGACCCTCCTAATAGGTTTCTCAGTTACTTGCTTTGCTGTTAGTCTGCTGAGGCTGGTTGTACATATGTTCCAAAAGCCAGTTTATCATAAGGTAGATAGCTAGTAGGAAGCAGCCGCATAGCACAGGGATATCAGCTCGGTGCTTTGTGACCACCTGGAGGGGTGGGATAGGGAGGGTGGGAGGGAGGGAGATGCAAGAGGGAAGAGATATGGGAACATATGTATATGTATAACTGATTCACTTTGTTATAAAGCAGAAACTAACACACCATTGTAAAGCAATTATACTCCAGTAAAGATGTTAAAAAAAAAAAAAAAGCCAGTTTATGCCTGAAGTTCACTCTGTAGTAGATTACTCTTCAGCCCATGTGTCATATGAATTTAGACATTAAACCTCAAGGTAGGGGATAATATTATATAGAAACATAGCCAAATGAGCTTTGTTTCAAACCCGAGACAGAAATCCATCAAACCATCTATTCATCAATATTTTCTTAATACCACATTATAGCTATTAGGTCAAATCAAATGTGGAATAACAAGATAAAAAAATTTTAACCCTAATTTGTTTTCAGTCCTTGAACTCTTGACTACCCACTGACTGCTTCTTCATTGTTAATTTTAAATTATATGAAACACTAAGCATTGAATGAGCATTCAGGAAATGTGGTTGTGAGGCCCTGCACTACAGATAATTTTCTGGATGATCTTGGGTGAGTCATTTAATCTCTCCAGTTCTTTTTATTTTATTTTTTTATACAGCAGGTTCTTATTCATCATCAATTTTATACACATCAGTGTATACATGTCAATCCCAATCGCACAATTCATCACCCCCCCCACCCCCTGTCTCTCCAGTTCTTAATCTCTTCACCTAAAAATAAGGAACTTGGAGTGTTAGATTATTTCTAAGCTTTCTTTGACTCAAAAAGCCTATGAGTCTATTCTTCAAGAAATTTTAATTAATTAGAGCTGACCTCTTGAAATTAACACCATTAACTGAAGGAACCTAACTGAATTTCATTTCTTTCTATGACAAAATTGGACACAGTGATACTACTAAGTACCATCAAGAGGGCAGTGGGGAGTTACACTTACCTCTAATATTTTCTACTGATTCAAGTGGGAATGCCAAGGTATTCTAGCGTCCAGTCTGATTCAACCTTAGTAAAAGACAGAACTCTTTTTTAGTAAAAGAATTGATTCTTGGGTTAAATCAACGTGTGGATTAGTGGATCATTGTTAGAGACTGACGTCTTAGTGCTCTATTCTTGACCTGTTGCCCTTTTAAACATTTTGTTGGTGATCTGAAGGAAACTTTTTCCAAATCAAACTTGGGAGAAATATCTAATATATTAAGGCAACAGAATCAGATTTCAGAAGAATCTCAATGGGACCTTAAAAAGTAGGCCAAAAGCACGAAGATAGGCATTCACAAGAGACAAAGGTTAAGTCCTACATTTGGTTCCCAAAACATCAGCTATCCAAATAGAGAAAGGAGAAGAACTAGTTTGACAGTAGTTGCATCTTCCCCTCTCCTTTCCTTTACCCCCACCTTGCAACGAAGCCCCACGCGGAGCTCATGGCACTGCACAAATTCTTAAAACGTGAGTACATGCCTGAGCTGCAACAGCAATAGTGTTCAGATCAAAGAGAGAAAGTGCACCCCCTATATCCTCTACAAATCAAGCCTCACCTGCAGATACGGATCAAGTTTGGGGCAACCTACTTAACAAGGCCATGGTGAATCATTCTTGATGCACGCCGAGTTGGCTATTGTGCATAAGTAATTTGAAGCCAAGTCATATAGAGAGTGCTTGGGCTCTAGGGAGTCTGGTTTGTTGAGGCGTAAATGCAGGAAGGACGAGCACCTTTTAGCACAAAGCAGGGTGAGGGAAAACGGCCACTCCCAGCAGTTGGCTGGCAGCTCGCCTAATGAGGAAGTGCGAAGGCATGGACCCGCCCAGCGTGCCGGGTTGGCCTAGAACGCCGGAAGGGGCGGGGTGGACCCGAGCGCCGTCGGAAGTGGCCCGCGGGACCGCTGCGGTCAGGCCTACGGGCGTTCAGTGGGCCCAGCACGATGGTGACGTTCCGTGACGCCTCAGTGGTTGCCGGGGCACGGTGTGGGCGTTCGGAGTTGGGCTTCTCCTCTCTTCGAAGCACCTCTCATCGGGAGCGGGCGGCTGCGACTGCACCTTGGGCGGCCGTGCGGGCCGAGAACCATGGGCCCCGGGGGCGCAGGCTGCTCAGACGGGCTGCTGCTGACAGTCGGCTGGCTGCTCCTGGCGGGCCTCCAGTCAACGTTCGAGATCGTCACCGTGGCCCAGGATCCCAGCTTGGCCAACGAGGGCGAGGGTGAGGGCGAGGGCAAGGGCGAGGGCGAGGGCGAGGGTGAGGGCGAGGGCGAGAAC
Source organism: Phocoena sinus (assembly GCF_008692025.1). Lineage (NCBI taxonomy): Eukaryota > Metazoa > Chordata > Mammalia > Artiodactyla > Phocoenidae > Phocoena > Phocoena sinus. The sequence goes on along the minus strand of NC_045774.1, from coordinate 68,861,246 downwards.
GAGAACGAGGCCGAGGGCGAGAACGAGGCCGAGGAGGAGGCTGAAAACGACAGCGAGGCCGAGAACGAGCCCCCGGCTGAGGCCAACGAGGATGGTAAGTGTGGGAGGCTCCTTGGCGGGGACCCGCAGGCACCCTTTGAGGGTCAAGCCTTCCCTGCTCTTTGAGGACGATGAGAATTATCCAAGTTAACATCTGTAGAGCTCTCTCTCAAAAACAACCCCGAATTTATACATTATCGCACACCTCATGGCCTTAAAAAAAGATGTGCTAATTCTCCAAGACCAGAGCAAGATAAACGAGCACATGTATAGAAATTGCTACAGAAATACTGCAAAATATTGCTCTGGACAAGGGAATAGGTGATTATTTTTTTAAGCATCAGAGAGTAGCTTCCCACCACGGGGACCGATTTTGACTCCCCTTGCAGTTATGTTTTTTCCTTTCCATTGCAGACTTTTTTTTTTTTTTCTTGAAGTTCCAAAGTGCCTGAGGTCTTACTCCTTTTTTCACATTTGCACTTTGGGTTAGAACTCAAGGGAGTTCCCAATTCCCCTCACGGTGACACATCTAGATAAAACAAGATGCTGACAAAATTCCCCGGAAGCCCCGTGTCAGCTTCATGCAGCCTCCACCCTTGAGCACCTCTGCAGTGTGATAGTGTTTTATTTGTAAGTTCAACTTTGAGTCACAAAGGAACGGTGGCAGTAGAAAACACCAATAAGGGGATCCAACTAGAGGCTTTGTTAGGTGATAAAATACATGTTAACCAACAAAGACTGAGCCTGTGTTTGATACATAAATTTGCCTTATTCTCCTGGCTCACTAAGCAATAAAACTTGACAAGCTGTGGTACATGTTATATTGATTAGTAGCTCACGTGCTTGTAGGTAAAAGGTCAGTTGCAGGTTTTCAGCCATCTAAAGGAGAATACTTCTCTTCCCTCCATAAATTGGCCCATCTGAGATTCTTTTAAATATCCTTGGCAGTCTTATGTCTCCTATAAGTACAAAGTAGGTGCTGTATTTATCAGCCATTCTTTTACTTCCTGATGATGGATAGTGACCCTCAGGAACATAAAGAAATTGACTATCTGATGTTAATGGTGGAATTGAGGTTTGTACTGCCTTGATAACATTACATTTCACAGAGCTTGGAGAAGTCCTTGACTTTGGAAATATGAAAAAGAGGACTAGGGTAGAAAAGAACATGTTCTAAAGCATAGTAGCTATTGCTTCCCTCTAGTTTTAAAAGTAATTAACAATTTAAACTGGTCAAGGGATAGTTCTATCTGTAAATGCTAGAGTTTAGGCTAAGTGATGGAGTTATAATGCCTTAGATTCAAATTTGTGTTTCATAATGTACCAGCAGAAGGTATCCAAGCATTTCAAGCAAAAATGTCAATTCGTAATTGATCAGAGTCATAGTCCAAATTATTTCACAAAGTCAATATTGATTTACTTATATATACATCAAGTGTATATTTGCTTGCTGTATATTCAAGGCACTGTATTTGGTGCTTATAAGTATAGAAGTGTTTATGAAAAATTACAATAATCAAAATAGGAAAAAATCTTAGAATTATATGAAATTAATAAGTACAAAATGAATGAAGTGTGAATGAGGTTATGCTCTCTTATGAATGCTGGTAGGGCTAAACAAGTTACAGAATGCTTGCATGTACTTTATCATGTTTAATTCTTATGATAATCAGATAGGTTCTCCTTTCCAAATTTTGCAGAGGGGTTAAATAGGCCTGACACAGTTGAAGGAATTTGCCTGAACTCAGAAAAGCTAATTAGTGGTAGAGTAGCAATTTGGACTCCAATTTTGATGCATAGTCCCATGTAATATTGTTGCCTCAGGACATAATGCCTTTTAAAAATTACCTTCTAGCACCTCATTTAAGATTTATTTTTATTGAGCTTTTAGTCCTAATCTGAGTTATGAAGAATTGATTATATGCTACAGCTAGTGGAATTCATGTCAGATTTCAGAACAATTAGAAAAAGAGAAACTTGAGATTTAAAACCAACAATATTTAGCTACTCGAATACTTATATATTCCTAGATTATCCTGCTAAATAAAGTGTCAAAATAAATTCTTAGGAATAATTTACCATCTTAACCTGAAAATGAGTAGAACCAATCTATAACATAATTTTAATGAACACTTTGCATAACTACTTCTTTTTGGGTAGAAATAACACACTCAAATTTTTTTGGAAAACAGAGAATAGAAAAAATTGGGCCCTATAATTGGCAGGCTTTTTTGTGTTTTTCTGACCTCCTATATAACTTTAACTCACCATGTATTACACTGATGAAAAACATTATTTTTAAATTATGTACAAGGTTTAAACATAAATCTTTGTAAGTTATCTCCTAATTTAATTCTTCAAAGGTTTAGTTTTCTTTTGATTTAAACAGTAATAGAAGATGTACTAGGAATGGCATTGCTTTTCTGATTTAATAAAACTTTAAAAATGTCTGCTTCCCATATGATAAGTGCTTGTATCCTCCATCCCCAAGTAAGAGTTCTTCACTTAGAAAAGTTTTCCTATGATTAAATAATGTATTTTTGCATTTATGTTTAGTTTCAAGTAGGACAGTAGTCAAAGAAGTAGAATTTGGGATGTGCACCGTTACATGCGGTAAGTAGCATAGAGCAGATAAATAACATTGTATTGGGGCGGGGGGGGGGGGTAAAAACAATGTGTACTCTCATTCATCTCTCACTGATTTCTATTTCTAATATCTATGATTTACACACAAAACTCAAACTGATTGCTTTACAAGGTAGGATATTTTCAGTTCATAACCTGTAAGTCTTACTTTAAGCCAACTCCCTATATGTATATATTTTGGGGGGAGGGGCACATAAACTGCTTTCACCAAAGTAAAACTTTATCTCACAGATGTTCAGAAGATGAAAGATCTTCTGATGCATCTCACAGATGTCTTCCACATACTGTGCTGGCAAATCTATCAAGAAATTTACTTTATTTATAATAGTCTATTCTAAATGATACATTTTCCCAATTTATATGTCATGTTTTAGAGAAAAGAGGTATTGGCTTTGTGGGGAAAATAATATTCAAAAACTATGACTTATTTTGATCATTCCTTGAATAGAAATTGGACATAAAAATCTCTTACGTGGGGGTGGGATTAAGACTACACATGCTATAATAGACCAGTGTTTCTCAAACTTAAGTGTTCACCCTAGGTGCCTGCAGGGCTTGTTAAAACATGGATTGCTAGGCCTACTTCAAAATTTCTAACTCACTAGGCCTTTGAAGGGGTCTAAGAATTTGTATTTCTAAACAAGTTCATAAATGAAGCTGATGCTGCTTTTTAGAAGACCATCTTTTGAGAACCACTATAGGCTAGTGTGCTAAGAAGACAGTAGATAATTCACAATGAAATTAAGTTTATTCTAAATAGAATCTGCCTTGGAAAAAAGACAGTGACAGGAGGGAAGGACAAAAACCAGAGGATAAGAAGACAGAAAGTCCATGCAGGTATGGATCAGAACAATATGTACGTTTTTTATTTTTTGGTCAAAAATTGTGCCTGAATTGTTTTTGAGATAGCATTTTTTAAATGATGTTAAAATAGACTTAACAAAAAATTTACTACTTTAACAATTTTTTGAAGGTACAATTTAGTGAAATTAAGCACATTCACATTGTCATGCAATCATTACCATGATCCACCCCAGAACCTTTTCATCATCCCAAACTGAAACCTCTGCACCAATTCAACAGTAATTCCCCACTCCCCCCAGCCCCTTGCAACCATTATTGTACTTTCTGTCTCTTGAGATAGTTTGAAACCTGTTTTTTACTTTAACTTCTTAGTGTGTCAGAGTCAGAAAGTTAGAGGAATTCTGTGTAATAAATCTGTGTTTATTCATTTGCAAATTACATCTTCTGGCTGCTTACTTGAGAAATTTTCACAGGTAGAGAATTATTTTTATGACAATTCTAGTAATTGATACTGTCCTACTCTATTATTTAAAGATGTGCTTCAGGGACTTCCCTGGTGGTGCAGTGGTTAAGAATCTGCCTGCCAATGCAGGGGACATGAGTTCGAGCCCTGGTCCGGGAGGATCCCACGTGCCGCGGAGCAACTAAGCCCGTGCGCCAGAACTGCTGAGCCCACGTGCCACAATTACTGAAGCCTGGAGCCCGTGCTCCGCAATGGGAGAGGCCCCCGCTCACCACAACTGGAGAGGGCCCACGTGCAGTAACAAAGACCCAAAGCAGCCAAAAATAAAATAAGTAAATAAATTTTTTTAAAAAAAGATGTGCTTCAGAAATTATATTTGTTTATTCAGCAATTTTTTTTTGTTTTCTGTTTTTTTATTCTTGCCTACTCTGTGTCAGGTATTGTTATAGGTGCTAGGAATAAAGCAGTGAACAAAGAAGTGGAAATTCTCTGCCTTCAAAGAACATATTTTTTGGTAGGGGCAAAGAGATTAAAAGTGCCTTCAGTTTTTTAAGTAAAAATAAAAGGCACATTTTTCATTTTCACCACGAACTTTATTGAACAACATATTCACCCTTTTGCTCCAATACCTTCTGCCATTTTTCAGGCAACTTCATAATTTATCTTTTTGAGCAAAGAACTGTTCCAGGTGCCTTTCACAGTCTTCCAGGGAATTGAAATTTTTTCCATTAAGAGAATTTTGTAACGGCCAAAATAAATGGAAATCTGAAGGTGCAACGTCTGGTGAATATGATGGATGAATCAGAACTTCCCAGCCAAGCTGTAACAGTTTTCGCCTGGTCATCAAAGAAACTCACAATCTTGTATTATCCTACTGGAAGATTATGCGTTTTCTGTTGACTCATTCTGGACACTTCGTCGATTGCCGCTTTCAGATGGTCTAATTGGGAGCAGTACTTGTTGGAATTAATCGTTTGGTTTTCCCGAAGGAGCTCATAATAGAGGACTCCCTTCCAATCCCACTGTATACACAACATCACCTTCTTTGGATGAAGACAAGCCTTTGGTGTGGTTGGTGGTGGTTCATTTCGCTTGCCCCATAATCTCTTCCGTTCCACATGGTTACAACGTCCACTTTTCATTGCCTGTCACAATTTGTTTTAAAAATGGAACGTTTTCATTAAACGAATGTTTTCATTACTTTTCAGTAGAGAATTGCATGCAGAAATATGGTCAAGAAGGGTTTTTTTGCTTAACTTACCTGGAACCCAAACATCAAAGCGATTCACATAACCAAGCTGGTGTCAATGATTTTCAACGCTTGATTTGGATATTTTTGAGTATGTCGGCTATCTCCTGCATGGTATGACATTGATTGTTCTCAATTACTGTTTCGATTTGATTGCTGTCAACTTCAACTGGTCTACCTAACTGTGGAGCATCGTCCAGTGAGAAATCTCCAGCACAAAACTTCACAAACCACTTTTGACATGTTCAGTCCATCACAGTACCATCTTCATACACTGCACAAATCTTTTTGTGCGTTTCAGTTGCATTTTTACCTTTCTTGAAATAATAAAGCATTATATGCCCAAAAATGTTGCTTTTTTTCTTCCATCTTCAATATTAAAATGGCTACACAAAAATTCACCAATTTTGATAAGTCTTTTTTTAAATGCACGCTGATATGATAGCTGTCACATACTATCTAACAAAATTGTTTTGAATGAAGTTAAAGACAACTAAGTGCTACTGGAACCATCTTACAGAAAAAATCGAATGAGCCTTTTGGCCCACCCAATAATATGTAAAACATGTAATATGTCAGATGGTGATAAGCTCTAAAAAGAAAATAAACCATAAAAGGCAATATTTCACATCTATAATTTTAAGTATTAAGAAATCTTTTCAATTTATAACAACTATTTAAAGGAAAAAATGCTTTAGTGAAAATTCTGTTGAACCCCAAAACAATATTTTAGCAGTCAAAAAGTTTTCTTTTCTTGGAATACACAGGCAGATTTTTAAGTATGGACTTACAGAAAATCTCACATCTGCACACATCATTACGATAAACTGTATCTGGCTAAATAAATGCATAAAATACCTGCTTGGAAAATACGCATTTCAGAATAAGGCTATGCCTCTAGAGAAGTGCCATTCATAAATTCAAGGGGAGCCATTCTGCAGCCATTCTTAAGCATCTCTTTTAGTCAAGAGACCTTTCCCCCTCCAACCTTCCTTCTCTTTATCTTATATGGAGTACTCTCCTTTGTGTCTCAAAGTTTGGTCCACAGACTTGCTATATCAGCATCGACCGAGAGCTTGTTAGAAATGCAGAACCTTAGGACCTACTGCAGACCTACTTACTGAATCAGAATTCACATGTTAGTATGTCTCCAGGTGTTTTGCAATCACTCTGAAGTTTGAGGAGTGCTGTTATAAGCCATCTCTAGACTTCAACTTTCCCTTGCCTTAAGAATGGGTTTTATGATTAACATCTTGCAGGGACTGAAAGAGGGAATCTGGTAGAAAGGATATCAAGATGGGCTATTCCTTAGCCTGTGACAACAGAGTCTTAATCACAGGTCATTTATCACAGGACATGTTCAGCACGTCACTGAACCAGCTTTTATCATTTCCTTCAATTTTGGTGATGGTAAGGCAAACTCAGTGGAGATCTGAGATCAGTCAGTAAAGACAAGATTTCTTGCTCTGAAATGTATTGCAATTCTAATGAGAGTATCTTTTTGGAAATGGAGATTTGGTCATTAATAGTCTATCCTGATGTATTTAATACAGGGATTTTTACCAATTTAGATATTAAAAAGCATCATTTATGTTAAAATGTAATTTTTGTAATTTCCTCTGCAAGCTCAACCCACCCCACCCCCCAACAAAAAAGTTCCATGGTCAAATAAATTTAGAAGATCCTGTGTACTACTGTATTTCATCAAATCTAAGACTTCCTTGGCTGTGATAATCACATTTTATGCATCTCTAAAAAAGGAAAAATGCTGCCATTCTTGACACGCTGTCAATTCTAAGATGCATTCTGATTTCAAAGATGTTAAAATGTAAAAGTTTTACATCTTAGATCAATGAAAGTTTCCACATAAAAGCACATTAATAGCATATTAAAAGTTCCCCTAAAATTCTGAGGAAAGAGGTTCCTTTAATTTTAATGTATAATTTCCAAATGTATATAATCATGGAATCCTTTTTCTTATGCTAACAACCAGAGGAAATAGTGTTTCATGTAACTCGCTTTGGAAAATGCTGTTTTATGAAATAATTCAAAATGAGGGACCTAAAAATATCTAAATGTTATTACCCTGAATTTAGGAATTTAATTTCTGAAATTAGGAGAAAAGTCTCAAAAAGACCTAGGTGCAAAAGTAAAGGAACTCTGGAATTATTATTATTTTTAACATTTGCTGATTTCTTTTACCAAAGGTGTTGGTATAAGAGAAGTTATATTAACAAATGGATGCCCTGGGAGTGAATCCAAATGTATCCTACGGGTGGAAGAATGTCGTGGACCAGTAGATTGTGGCTGTGAGTTGGCCTATGTATTGGAGGGAGACTGAGGAAGCATTTACTCTGGGGAAATATCCTTAACCTCAGGTTGCCGTGAGTGGAAGGAGGTGATCAAATGATATACTGAAAGGAATTCATAAGAAAACTTAAGCTTCCACTTCTCTAGACAGTTACAACTCTTTCTACTTTTGCTTCACATTTTTTCAGTGATGTGTAAAATTTAACATATATTCTCTCTAGTACACTGGAACCGTATTGCACTCAGGGTCTGTGGTTGAGGCTGTCCTCCAGTGAAACGCTTTTGACACTTTGGTCGTGACAGCTTATCAGTAGACTGGTAAACCCTACCTTGGGAACTTCGAGAGCCACTCTATACCACCTCACTAGTCAGATTCCATTATCTTTAAACATGGAAGGGGCGGAGTGTATGGGGCGGGAGGGAGGTTCTGACCCTAACCAGTAAATTGGAAGCCACTAGTAGATCTCAAAGTTTAATAGATCACTAAGTAGTTTGCCCTTGCTATCTCTTCTTCACGATTTATTCTGCTGAAGGAACAGACAGGTATGGTGTTTTCTACCTGCCTCTTTTGGCGACTTAATCTTTGATGCCTCTCTGCTCCTCTACAGTCAAACTTTCAGTAATACATTTGCTAACTTCCAGCATGTAATTGGTTTTAAAGTTGGAAGTGACTTTTAAAAGTAGTATTGTGTATAAAGCAGTTTACAGTGCCCATTGGTATATATGTATTTAATTTTTCTTTTTTTCAGGGGGTAAACCAATTTCAGAAAGTCTTGAAAGTGTTAGGCTAGCATGTGTTCATACATCTCCTATAAACCGTTTCAAATATATTTGGAGACTTCTAAGGCCAGACCAAGTGAGTAATGAATGTATGTAATTTGATGCTTTCTAGTGAGTGATAAAATTTGTTTCCCAGTGCTTGATGACTCTCAGAAAACTTTCTCTTTAAAAGCAGTTTGCAAAAATGAAGTTAAAATCATACAACTTTATTATTATTGGGATTTAAATTTTTTCATTGCTTAGGGAGGCTAAGACTTTACATATGCCTTAGGGCCAGCTACTATCAGAACTTAAAAACACCTATTTTATGTAAAGTGTTCTATTTTGGAAGCAATAGTTTCATTTGTATACATAGTACAAACAGTACTGATAACAGTAGCTAACATTAATAGAGGACTTATTCAGTGCCAGACATACACAAAGTGCTAGAGTTTCTTTTACTCACATAAAAATCTATGAGGTAATTCCTGTCATTATACCCGTTTACAGATAAATACAGTTGTTGCTCAGTATGCTCAGGGGATTGATTCCAGGACCCCTTCAGATACCAAAACTGGGGATGCCCAAGTTCCATATGGAAAATGGCATAGTATTTGCATATAACATAAGTACATCCTCCCATATACTTTAAATCATCTCTAGATTATTTATAATACAATGTAAATGCTATATAAATAGTTGTAAATAAAATGTAAATGCCAAGTAAATACTACTGTGCAACCAATTCATGTTTTGCTTTTTGGAACTTTCTGGAATTTTTTTTCTGAATATTTTTAATCTCCGGTTGGTTGAGTCCACTGACATGGAACCCAAGGATATGGAGGACCAGCTGCAGCTGAGATGCAGAGAGTAACTTGCCCTGCTTCACACAGGCAGGAAGTTGGTACTTGTTATCTGGATTATCTGATTTTAAAATACATGTGCATAATTAATTACTGTACTAGAATGAGAGAAAATGACTCTTATTTTGTTACAAGAAATAAATTGTTTCCTGATCTTAAGTTTTCATGAAGAATGTTGATACCTTTTTTTTTCTTTTAAAATAGCAAGCCATTATACTTGCAAATGATTCAGCAATCCTGGAGGTTCACAGGGATACTCACCCCAAGGCTTTTGAGTGTGAAACGTTGGATAATAACGAAATAGTAGCATCTATTAAATTCACAATCTATACAACAACTGGTAAGTACCCAGCAATGTTTTGGTTTGCTTATATCTCAAACTTCAAAGCACATCAAAATCACCTGGAGGTCTTGTTGAAACACAGATCATTAGCCCAACCCCTATAATTTCTGATTCTGTAGATCTTTAGTGGAGCTGGCACAAGAATTTCCATTTCAAACAAGTTCCTAGGTGCTGTTGGTCCAGAGATCACATTTTGGGAACCACTAGTTTTATACCATTTAGACTTTTCTACAAGGTAATACTTAATTCTTATTTTTTTCCACAAAGAGAGTCAGATGTACCTCACTTTGGGAAACTGGTGTATTCCTGAAGTATCTCCAAAGAACAGTCCTTTAACTTGAATTATATTCTTACTTTTACTTCTATCACAGAGGTGAAAATGGATACATAGAATTCTAATGGATGCTTAACAAAAGTTTTGATACCGTAAAATAAATAAAATTAAGAAACGTTATGTCAAAGCACATCTTTTTAAAAATTATTCATTTGAAGACATTTTTTTATGAAACAATACAGTCCTCAATATATGTCACAAAAGGCAAATCTTGACCCGAACATAATTTTACATGTTAGAAACTGTGCTTCCCTTGCATAAAGGATCCATGTGCATGTCTTTTCAATTTAAATTATGATGTCTTCTATATCCAAATAATTATTTCCTTTTGTTGAGTTGCTCTTAACCATTTTTATTGTTGTCATCTGTGTTTTTGGGTGTGTGAGGGGTTTGGTCACAAGTTCTTTTGAGAATCCAATCAAGGCTCGGGAGGCTTTTCCCAGAAAAATACCCACATATACTAACATGCCAAAAGTTACCCATAATTTTAAGAGAGTTCATGGATTTCTTGAAGCTATTTCTCAATCCCAAGTAAAGAACTCAAGCTACAGTCTAGAGATACCATGAAACATAACACCCTTTATTGAACTGGAAACAAGATAAGGTGTTTTGGGGGTGATTTTAAAAAATAAACTATAACTTTCTTTGATGTGTTGTTCAGTGTCCTTAAAAAACCATCTTTATGGTGAAAGCTAATAACCTTACTCCTATGTTGGGATAACAGGTGTTATTAAAAGGATAATTTCAATAAAGTGCTATAAAAGGCAAAAAAGGACCAAACATCATAAACTAAAAAGTATCTCAGTGAGCCATAGTTCAGGATATTAAAGGATTCAAAGGCCATTCTCAGTTATATTCCCCACAGCTTGGTCTCTGTTAGGACAGCTTAGTAGTGGTTAGCTCTTCCTATGTTAGAAGGCAACATGTGTAAGCTAAGGGCTGGAGCACAGACCCCAGTGTCAGCAAGTGAGACAAAGTTGATTTTTCTCTCTTGTAGCTGTCCAAGGCTGGTGGGGTAGCTCTGCCATCTCAGCACATGCACTGGTTAAATGACAAAATGTTTTCAGAAAACTTTGGTATTTATTAAATAGTTTCTTTTAAAAAGGACAATTGGGCATACCGCTGTGACAGACCCTTTTGGCTCTTTAGACATCAAACGAATATTTTGGCTATAAATGTTCACACAATATGGTACTGGCTTGAAACGAATGCATGATTGAAATATTTTCAGGGTAAATATGGTTTAATTAATGAAAATGTCCCATCCATTCTCTCATATAACAGGTTTTTCACTTCCACAATAGTTGTCTTTCATAATTAGGCATGGTTTTGATTGAATTATGTCCCCCTGAAAAGATACTTTCAAGTCCAGACTCCTAGAACTTCAGGAATGTGACTGTGTCTGGAAATAGGGTGGTTGCAGATGTAATTAATTCAGTTAAGACAAAATCATACACACTAGAGGAGAGTGGGCCTTTAATCCAATATGACTAGTGTGCTTATAAGAAGAAGGAAATTTAGACACAGACACACAGAGAGACAGGAGAATGTATGTGAAGACTCAAAGACACGTGGGGAGAAGACAGCCATGTGAAGACACATGGAGTTGTGCTGTCACAAGCCAAGGAACATCTGGGGCTACCAGAAGCTGGAAGAGGAAAGGAAGGATCCTTCCCCAGAGCCATTGGAGAGAGCATGGCCTTACCATCACCTTATGTTCAGACGTTTATCTTCCAAAACTGTGAGACAATATATTTCTGTTGTTTTTAAGCCACCTAGTTAGTGGTACTTTGTTATGGTGGCCCTGAGAAACTAATATAAACATAAACTTAGTTTTTCTAAAAAGTGAGAGCATCGAAATTCAGCCTGTTTTTCATCAGAAAATTTCAGTAGAAATGCAGACTATCTTTTTATTAGATACAAAAGTAATCTAAGGGACCCTTGCAAGAAGACTACCATTGAAATGAACCAAAATCTTTATACCTCTCATTCTCCATCTTCTCTTGGCTAGTATTGCAGGGTAGTAGATAAATGGAAAGAAATTTTGCATTTCTTCTTCTCAAGTTTTAATCCTAAAAGGTTTTTTTAAATTTGAGCTTAAAAAATCCCACTGCTTCTATAAATCTAAAATTATCAAAAATAAAAAGATTTTTAAAATCCAACAACGTTGGAATATAAATATGATATAAATTCTCTACCATACTTGGAACTATTTAGCGAGATTACTAAATTGAGTTTATAGCTCTAGAATTACCAAGGAAAATGGTAGATTATACTGCATGGTGTTTAAAGAACAGGAAGAAAATCCAGATGAATAAGCAGTTGGGATTGCCCATATATGAGACTAATTCTGTTAGAGTGGTACTTACCAAAATACTAAAATACATAAAACATAGCTTGCACAAATCATTATGTCTCCCTGGATGTTGGTTTGCTTATCTGTATAAAAGTTGTATAAGATGACCTTTCTGGCCCTCCCCCACATGAATCTTTTATGAGTCTACGATTAAGGGGCCAGGAATAGCCAAAAGAAAACTACATAATTCACTAAGTAAGTAATGCTTGATATAAATTGAATTTTTATCAGTTTACAATGTAGCAGTGTTATAATGCATATGGTAAACTGGTCATGTCTCCATAATAGCATTATTTTCAGGAAGAACAGAAAGATATGGGAGAGAATGCTGATTTAAAAGTGGTGTTTGGCTATTCATATGAAGAAGAATGAGCTTCAATTCCTACTTTACAATGTATACAAAAATTAGAGATGTATTATAGTCCTAAATGTAAAAGCTAAAACCATCAAGCTTAAAAAAGGAAACATAAGAGAGTATCTGTATGATTCAGGAGTAGGCAAGTTTCTTTTTAGACATGACAAAAAACAATCACCATAAAGGAAAGATTGCTAAATTAGGCTTCATCAGAATTAAAAACTTCATCTTCAAAAAATTGTGTTGAGAAAACTGGACAGCCACATACAAAAGAATGAAAGAAGGTCACTATCTTACATCATACACAGAAATTAACTCAAAATGGATTAAAGACTTGAATGTAAGACCTAAAACCATAAAATTCCTAGAAAAAACATAGGCAGTAACCTTATTGATATAGGTCTTAGTGATATTTTTGTAGATCTGACTCAAAGACAAGGGAAACAAAAGCAAAAGTAAACAAATGGGACTACATCAAACTAAAAAGCTTCTGCACAGCAAAGGAAACCATCATCAAAACGAAAAGACAACTTATGGAATGGGAGAAGACATTTGTAATGATATCTCTGATGAGGGGTTCATAGCCAAAATATATAAAAACTCACACTAATCAACAACAACAAAAAACAAACAACCTGATTGAAAATTGGGCAGAAGATCTGAATAGACATTTTTTCCAAAGAAGACATACAGATGGGCAACAGGCACATAAAAATATGCTTGACATCACTAATCAGGGAATTTCAAATCAAAACCACAAAGAGATATTACCTTACACCTGTTACAATGGCTATTATCAAAAAGGACAAGAAATAACAAATGTTGGAGAGGATGTGGAGAAAAGGGAGCCCCTGTGCATTGTTGGTGCAGCTACTATGGAAATCAGTATGGAGATTCCTCAAAAAATAAAGAATAGAACTACCATAAGACAGCTATTTCACTTCTGGGTATTTATCCAAAGAACATAAAAAACACTAATTCAAAAAGATAGATGCACCGCTATGTTCACTGCAGCATTATTTACAATAGCCAAGATATAGAAACCACCTAAGTGTCCATTGGTGGATGAATAAATAAAGATATGGTATATATACATACAATAGAATACTATTCAGCCATAAAAAAAGAATGAAATCCTGCCATTTGCAACAGCGTGGATGGACCTTGAAGGTATTAATCCTAAGTGAAGTAAGTCAGTTGGAGAAAGACAAATACAAAGATTTCACTCATGTGGAATCTAAAAAAACAAACAAAATAAAACAAAAACACACTCATAGATACAGAGAACAGATTACTGGTTGCCAGAGGGGAAGGGAATTCAGGGGTGGGTGAAATGGATGAAGGGGGGAGTGCAACTGTATGGTGATGGATGGTAACTAGACTTGTGGTGGGGATCACTTTGTAGTGGATACAGATGTCAAATTATAATGCTGTACACCTGAAACTTATGTTAGAAAGTTTAAAACTTCAGCTCTTTAAAAGGAATCATTAGAGGGCTTCCCTGGTGGCACAGTGGTTGAGAGTCCGCCTGCCAATGCAGGGGACACGGGTTCGTGTCCCGGTCTGGGAAGATCCCACATGCCGTGGAGCGTCTGGGCCCATGAGCCATGGCCGCTGAGCCTGCACGTCCGGAGCCTGTGCTCCGCAACGGGAGAGGCCACAACAGTGAGAGGCCCGCGTACCGCAAAGAAAAAAAAGAAAGAAAAGGAATCATTAGAAAAATGAATAGGCAAGCCAAAATCTGGGAGAAAAAAAAATTATAAAACAAGTACAGCAAGTACAATCAGTTTGGGAAAAGATCTTGCAGTTTCTTGGAAAACTAAGCATACCTCTACCCTATGACCCAACAGTTCCACTCATATGTATTTACCCAAGAGAAATGGAAATGTATGTTCGCAAAATGACTGGTGTGAGAATGTTCATAGCAGTTTATTTATAGTAACCCCAAACTGAAACAGCATAGGTGTCCATCAGTAGGAGATAGAATAAACTAATTGAGGCATAGTACCCAGTAATAAAAAAGAAAAAAACTATTGATACATTCAACAATATGGTTGAATCTCCAAAACATTACACTGAGTAAAAAAGCCTTACACAAAAGAATGCTTAATGTATGTTTCCCTTCCTATGAAGTTCTAGAACAGGCAGAACTAATCTATGGTGGGAAAGAAAATCAGGACAGTAGTTGTCCCTAGAGGTTGGGGCAGGGATTAACTGGGGGGGCTCGAGGAAACTTTTGGGGTATAGTAATATTCTGTGTATATTCAGGGGTTTGAATTATATATGTCTGTTTGCATTTGCCAAAACTAAATAAATGCACATTTAAGATCATTGTGCAATTTGGTGTTCATAAATTTTACCTCAAAAGAAAAAATATAAACGAATGTTGAACTCTAGTTAATGATATGCCTGTTGAAGAATTTTGTAGGAAGTGTGCAGACATCAGCAAATTATCTTGAAATGCATCAAAAAATAAGATGAATCAATGGATTGAGAAGAGTATGGATAGAGGGATAGTTAAAATGTTGATGGTAGTGTCTAGGTGGTGGGATGTTTATTGTCAAATGCTTTCAACTTTTCTGTGTGTTTGAAAAGGACACTTCTAACACACAGAGCAAGTTCATCAATAACTTTGCTTCCACTAATTCTTTCTGTATTTTTCTAGAGTTTTTCAAATATAAAGTTTCCATTTAGATATCCATTTTCTTTTATTTTCCAGTAGTAATAATCATCAGGTGTTTTTTTCTCTAGAATTGCAGATGAAAAGATCAAGCCGGCCAGACATTGATGCAGTCCTAGTTTTGGTTGTGACCATGGGAGTTATTATGTGTATATTCGTGGTCTTTGTACTGATCTTCATAATTATAAACTGGTAGGTGAAGGACTGAAACTAAGCCATCACCCTTGATTGATGTCCTCCTTGTCTGCCCCTCCCTCTCTGTTGAATCCAAGGCCCTGTCCATGATGCTTCTCACATGGGTTTTGAAACTGTCCAACTCTCTTCATCCCTCCTGAGACTCTCCTAGTTCAAGCTACCTAATCTCATGACTTGATCCCCAACCATGAGAAAGCTTTTCAATGCAATTTTTACAATTTTACATAGTAGTTGCTAAAGAAAAACAGTTATTGAATTAATATTTGTGTTGTCTAGTTGTAGTTATCACAACTTTAAAGTTGGTTATTGTAACCTACTAATTCATTTATATGAGAATATTTCTGATACCTACATGAGTATCACCCCCTGGTACATCTGAGGGCTCATCTACTATCACAATGCAGCTGGTGCACCACACAGTAAAAATAAATCATGACTAAGGAGGCACTTCTATATATAGAAAACTAAATATAAATCTATTTAGTTTTCATTTCATAAAAGATTTAAAAAATGTTTTTCTTCCAGGGCGGCAGTCAAAGATTTCTGGGGGGCAAAAGCCTTGACACCTGAGATACAGTCTGAGCTGAGTTCAGTGAGATATAAAGATTCATCCTGTCTTGGCCAATCACCAACAGAAATACTTGGACATGAAGATGATACTTTAAGTGAATGGAATGAATGATGTATGGATGATGTATAGCAAACCAAAGGAGATTAGAGCATATCAGATTCATTATTATAAAAATAAAATATATAGTGAAATACTTTAACAATATTGTAAGTGATTTATTATAGTCTGAAGGTAATGTAATATGAGAAGGGGCTGTTTTAATCAGTGCATCTTTGTGGTGGAGTTATCAAAAAGTTTTAAATTTGTTCTCAACATTTACCATTTCAAGTAATCACTTGGTAGCTTTTATCTAGAGGCACACACACAAAATCTTTTAAACACATTTTTGATCACTTTGATCACTTCTAAGGTGATTTGCCTGTTCTGTCACAAACAAGAAAATAATATATAGAAGATGCCTTGCATATTAGACTTTCTCCCTGCTGGGAGCACTGGATTGAACTTGCTTAAAGCAAACCATACTTTAGAATCTCTGCAGGGCATGTGACATACAAAGCATCACTTTTAGCACATGAAATAATGATAGCAACCAACACTTAGTAGCTACTACGTGCCAAGCATTGCTCAAAGCATTTTACATGTATTAAGTGATTTAATTATGATCGCGTATAGGAAGTATATAAGGAGGAACTGAGGAGGAACTTGGGGATGGCTGAGTAAATGACGTGAATTTAACATGCCCTGTAATTCTCACAGAAACAGTGAATTAAGGAGTTTTGCATGACCACTGGTAAGTACCTTCATTGTGTTTGGTATGCGGGTGATAACATCTCAAAACTTATATCTGGATATCATCACTGGCTTTTTGTGCTGTGTCATTATGTGATACAGTTGTGGTCAACTATAAGACAAGATAACAAGACATTAGATAATTTGATTTGGTAGACTTCATCAGAACTTAATTTTCAGAGTCTATGATAGTAGCACAAAATACACTTAATTTTTTGTTTAGATGAACTGTATGCCAACTTTATTGCTATCACTATGGGATTTATCTGATGAAAGCGTTAACTCTGCACATCTGTGAAAAAGTCATTGTAGATGGGCATTTATGGTATACCCGCCTCTGGTAGCCTAGACAGAGGCTGTGTTGTAGAATTATCCATGCTTTTTGT
Organism: Phocoena sinus; assembly: GCF_008692025.1. NCBI lineage: Eukaryota > Metazoa > Chordata > Mammalia > Artiodactyla > Phocoenidae > Phocoena > Phocoena sinus. The sequence continues at coordinate 68,844,104 of NC_045774.1, read as the reverse complement.
TATACAGCATTTGTATTTGAGAGAAGCAATGAAGAATTGGGTGGAAAATTATTTTGTTATCTGTTGTAGGAATTCCACTAGGGATTTTAAGTGAAAAGAAATTGTTTTCATAAAATCTTTCAAAAGAATTTGTGTGTGTGTGTGTGTGACACCCCTTCTTCCCCCATATAAGTGTGGGGAAAAAAGCCTTCCCACTTCTTATTCCTGATTAAGTATGGTCATGTAACTTTAGCATAGATGCTAGACATTCTTGAATAGTAATTACTATCAATTCTTATTTTTAAAACCATGAACAGCAGTCGTTTCCAACTATACTTCAATGACCACTAATGTTCAGTCAGGTTAACAGGTTTGGTTGTCAGTGCTGTTCACTGGATGTTCCTGGCTCTCTACTTACCAGCCATGTGCTAGGGCAGTACCTCCTCCGCCCCTTGTGATTGGGCGGGGTCATGTGACTACTTCTGGCCAATGAGTTATGAGCCCAGATTTCAAATGTCACTTTCAGTCTAGAACATTTCACTGTGAAGACATCCAGAGCTCACCCTTCTCTCTGCTAGAACAACCAGAAATGTTTAGATGGTGGCTGCTCTGACCCCTTGGATCCCAGAGGGAAGGCCACATGGCACAGGATCTCCAGTCAATAAACAGTGGATATGTAGTATGAGAGAGAAATAAACTGTGTTATTTTAAGCACTGAGGGTTAGAGACTGTTTGATACAGCAGCCTTAGTAAGACTATCCTGAGTGACACGTGTTTTCTGAAAAATAAGTTTTCATGGTCAAATGAGTCAAAGACCTCTTCAGTACAGGACTTCCCATCAAGGTGTTATATACATTGTGACTCTCCAACAAGGGGATATAGGTGCAATATTTTCCTAACTTATTGGTGGTCTGTGGAACAAAATTGAAAGCCTGCCATCCCAACTCAGAAACACACTTTTGATCAGGACTCTCTGGCAGGTCTGTCTACGAGGAGTCAAGGCTCAGTGAGGTAGTCTTTCATAATGTATAACACACAACAAGTCAGCAATGCAGCTTGACAACAGTAGCACCTTCCCTCTTAGATCTTTCAGTGTTACTTAGACCTTTCACTCATCCAGACCCACCTTGATGGACTTTCTTGAAATCATCCTCCTAAGACCACAGCTCCTCTCTCAAGTCCTATGACCACACTGCATTAAGTTCAAATAATCGACAAATCTTATATTGAAGTGGATTATAATATGTTCCAGGTCTCCATGAACTCACTCCAGGTCTCATGAAAACCCTCTGTCTTTTGCCACTTGGTCATAGTCTGTGTGTAAGGGGATCTCTCGCTGCCATGGGCCATGGGGTCTCTGTTGCACATCACTAAAGATTAATGGGGCCAGTCACTTTCCTCTCTAGGCAGACCAAGCCAGAGGCATCTTCTAGTTCCCATCTACTCCTAAATTCCAGACATCTGTTACTTTTCCTGGTCACCAAAATATCCACAAAAAAAAGCCTTGAACTTTGCATCTGGATCCAGGAGGTAAAAAAAATGTAAGCAATTATATACCAAAAAGAGACCTTCCTTTTGGACCCCAGGACATTGGCCTCTGCTTATGCAGCAGCTGGATTTTGTGAAGCATTCAAATAACACCGTACTCACGAAGAGAATCTTTCATTTGTCCTTCCAATCAACTAACATTCATTGGGCTACCCCAAGGGCCAGATACTGTACTAGGCACTAGGAATACAGTCTGTGCAAAAAAAGCAGAAAAGATCCTTCTTCTCTTGGAGTTGGTCGATTACCCAAGACAGCCATTAAAATTAACTAAAACTGGGATGAATAAATTGAAAGAAAGCTGCACATTTCTATGAAGCTGTAGTAGGGGAAATGACATTTAAAGGAGCTGTAAATGTACACACTGCTATATTTAAAATAGATAATCAACAAGAACCTACTGTATAGCACAGGGAACTCTACTCAATACTCTGTAATAACCTAAATGGGAAAAGAATTTGCAAAAGAATAGATAACATGTATATGTATAACAGAATTATTTTGCTGTGTACCTGAAACTAACACAACATTGTTAATCAACTATACTCCAATATAAAATAGAAATTAAAAAAATAAAGGAGATGTAAAGCCCCCATAGGAGTTACTCTAGTTAATGGGGAAGAGGGCCTAGGCAGAGGGAACAGTAGTTGTGAATGCTCTGAGTCAGGAAAGAACATGACACATCCTGAAGAAGGGTTAGCTGAGCTGGAGTGTAAAGAAAGGAAAAGAGTGGTGGGAGATGAGGCTGGAGATGTATGCAGGAACTGGTGATAGTGTGTGTGTGTGTGTGTGTGTGTGTGTGTGTGTTTACAACACATGTGAAAAAATATAGCTAAGTGACCTGAGAATACAAATCAAGGGAGTCATTGTTGAAATTGGCACTCCTGATTTTTTTTGCTATTATGCATTTGCCTATGCCTTCCTGGAATCCATTTATTACTGGCCTTTTAACAAACAATGACTATTGATGCTCACCTAGATAGGGTAGTCTATACTTTAATTTGGGTTCCTTTGAGTCCTACTGAAATGCAAGATCTCATTAATCAGACCTTAATTCTCATCCATAACGGTTCCTAATTCACTCTCATATTATGAAGCTAAGAGCTAGATAGAGAAGATTAAGAGTTCACAACAATGACCAGGGCTGGCGGGTATGCCTCGGGGCCAGCAGCAAGCGATAAAGTGGTTGATAGACAGAGTAGGCTGCGGGTTTTCTGCAGTCTTGAACATGACATGGAATTACTCATCCTGTTGAAACACATTTGAATTTTCTTTAGTTAACATAGGCATAATGTTTCAATTCAAAATGGTTTTCTTCCCAGAGTGTTTCTAGTATAATCCATATATTCTCTGTTTCTGTCTTCTTGATCTCTTGAAAATTGACATGCTTTTTTGTTGTTGTTGTTCCACTTTACATTTTTAAATCTACTTCTCCAGTCATTTTTGGTTATATTCTGGAGGACAATCTTTTTGGAATTCATAACCCATCACTGTTGTGATCCACCATCTGTCTCAAAAAACATGTAACCCATTCACATGGTTATTTAGGCTTTGAGGTCTGTGCAATTTTATTATCTGTGATCAAGTCATTTGTGTGATGGAAAACAATTTGCCTTTGACAGTTTTCTGTTCTTGTTGAAAATGAAACTAGGATTTTGAATATCAAGGGTTTTTTCCTTCACCATTTAAAGGAAATAAATTGCAAAAGGGAACGCATCTTTCTTTGATGTTCAACTTCTACATTTTGTGAAAGTACCCAGTGTATTTAAGTACATGATAGGTATTCAAGTTTTTTTCTTATTAAGAGGAAAATTTAGGATTAAGCAACAATTATTTAAATCGTGTTCTTAGAGACTTGTACTAGTTGGTTATTTTTTGTACCTGTCCATGTATTTATAAATATAGACCTTATTTGAAATAACAAGAGCCTCTAGGCTCTGTAGTGAGTACTTTCACTACATGAAAGTACATGACTATCTCTGCTAAGTGAAATTTGCATGAGAAAAGGTCCAAAGGTGGCAATGTAAATGGTTGCTTTATGTGATGGTAGTAGGATATGTCCTTGAGGAATGTTTCCATCACTGTAGAGAATTTATACTGAGCTACCTACAATGCCCACTGAGTTTCTTCTTCACTCAGATACATTTTTTGGGGGGTGTGCATTATTTGTTGAGGACAACAGGAACATCACAGCTTCCTTTCTGTACATTAATCTTCCTCCCTTTTCTGACAGATACGGTTTTAGGTATTCCTGAGATAAAGCTCAAGGTGATTTCGGACAAACTGGTTGGGTTTAAGCCCTCTCATTAGAAAGACATGTGAGATTTGTCTTATTTACGCAGTACCCCAAGGTAACACCAGTAAAGTGATTTACAAGGAACAGAAATCATCTGACAGTAATGAAATCATGTTCTTCCAGAGCAAACAATATAAAACCCTAGAGGTAATAGGGACAGGAAAGAGTACAGTACAAGCAATACTCTTTTGTATGCTCTGGAGTAAAGCAGCACACAGCATACAGTTATTAGCGTGAGCAAGCTTCATAAAGGAAGTGGATGTGCTGGGTTGCTTTGCAGCAGGAATAGGAGTTGTGTCGATGTGCGCGAGTTGGGAGCTCTGTGGGGGAGGATGACGTAGAGTGTTGGCCTGAAGTTATGAGTGCCTGAATCTGATGGCTAAAGATGCCAGAGGAGCTAACAGGGTCAGAGGAAGGAGTGCGGGTAGGGTGTGGCCTGGGGGCTGCAGGAAGGATGAGAAAGAGTTCTAAGCAGGTGCAGAGTCGTGGGGAGGCTGGAAGGTGAAGAGAAGCCAAAGCAGAGTGGGAGAAACAGAGTCTGAACAGCAGGAAAGGAAAGTGGACTTGGCAGTCACAGTTGGCAAAGACTGGAGTAGGGAACCAATGAGAAAGAGGCCAATGAGAAGGAGTTTGTGTAAATCAAGGCAGGATGTGATGAGTGTCTTGGCAGCAGAGAGAAATAAAAAAGAACATTTTAGGGAAAAAAAGATTTTAAGTAAAGCTAGATATGAGGATATACAGAAAGAACATGAACGCAGAAGCCAACTTTAATCTCTCTATCGTTACCTTCCCTCTCACCTACTCCTTGTTAAATAGTCCCTATTTTATCAAAAATCTCCTTTGACCTTCAGTAACACCGCTTTCCATCTACCTCCCTGTCATCCCCTTTCTTATGGTTTAATATCTTAGTCTTCCTTATCTCTCTTTTGGATGCCTCTAATTATATGTCTCCAACCTGAACAGATCCCCAGCGCTTTAATGTTGTATTTCTGCTGTTGGATATTTCCTTGTGGATGCACTGCTATTACCTTCAGAAATTGAAATTTTCTTTATATTCATATTTTTTAAAGTACCTCCTCTGTGATATGACTATCTTCCAGTCATTCAGTCTCAAAACCTCACCTCGACATATCCAAATATTTTCCAAGGCCAGTAAATGTCTCCCTAGAATCTGTTCTTCCTTTTCATCCAAGTTCAGACTCACCTTTCCCTAACCCTCCTAGGGGATTATCTCTCCCAGCTGTCTCTGGCCATTCAGTGCCCTTCAGACAGGTTTTCTATTAATACACTGGTCCTTTTTCCTACGTGAAGAATTTTATTTTAGTTATTCAAGTACTTCCACAATTCGGCCCAAAACCCAACTTGAACTTTGTCTTTTATTCCTCCTATATGTGTATCTTTAGCTTCAACAAGATCAATCCATCAACTCCCCCCCAAGCATGCCGTGTGCTACATCCGCAGCTTGGTCCTTATTCTTCTTCTTCAGGTGGGAATTTTCATTTTCTTTCTTCCTCCATCTCTCATTTTCACTTCTCTTTAATCTAAATCTTAGCCACCCTTTAAGCCATTCCATCACGAAGCTTCCCTTTTACACTGTACATATTAAGCCCCCATATTAAAGAGACCAAAGCATTTAACAACTAAATAAGAGGTTTATTTTCCTCTCCTACGTAATAATCTAGAGGGAGGCGGGCAGTTGCCTATGAGTTGATTTGGAGATTGTCTATCTTGTTGCTCTACTCATTCCCGTGGTGAGAGCTTCAGTAAGGGCAAAAGGCACAGTTCCAGACTACAGTAAAGGCAAAAGAGAAAGTTGAGGATAAAGCAGCTTCCTTTGGAGGGTATGCCCTGGAAGTTGCACACACCATTTACCACTCACATCTTATTGGGTGCCCTTAGTCACATGACCACGCTTAGCTGCAAGGGACGCTGGGAGTCTGATCCCAGTTAAAATTCAGAATCGTATTTCTAAAAGGAAGAATGTAAAATAGGGGGTGGAAGGTGCAGAGAACATTGGGGGGAGGAGAGGAGGAATTAGCATCCTGTCCTACAACCACCAACCCCACAAGGAGCTCTACTGCCTCTAATCGTCTGTACTGATCTGCTTACATTGAATTTATGCTCTTTTCTTTATTTCTTCTTTTGCATTTTTTGTAGCACTCCACCTAAAATATAAGCTCCTTGAGGACTCCAACTGCGTGATATAATCTTCATGCCTGTGTACCTAACACAGTACTTGGTACACAGAGGGTGTGTAAAAATGATCATTCTTGCAAATTATGGTGATGATGACGCCTTTCGGATCTGAACACGATTGGAATTTGTGGTTCAAGCTGAGAGAGAAGAATCTACGCTACATTATTCTTTTTTTTTTTTTTTTTTGTGGTACGCGGGCCTCTCACTGTTGTGGTTTCTCCCGTTGTGGAGCACAGGCTCCGGACGCGCAGGTTCAGCGGCCATGGCTCACGGGCCCAGCCACTCCGCGGTATGTGGGATCTTCCCAGACCGGGGCACGAACCCGTGTCCCCGGCATCGGCAGGCTGACTCTCAACCACTGCACCACCAGGGAAGCCCCGCTGCATTATTCTTAATGCTACATTAAGACTCTTTGGTAGGAAGAGCATTACAAACTCCAAGAGAGCTGAAGACTGGGTATGCTGCTGCTGTCTAGAGCTGAATATTCTCATATAATGAGGCTTAAAATGGGAAATTGACTTACTCAAAATTCTTTATGTGCTTCTCAATTTCCCTGTGTTCACGGGGAAGCTTTTCCTACACACTTAAGTGCAAATATAATGCATTCTTTTGGCTGCCATGTCCAAGGGCTGCCTTGGGTGGTCTGTTTAATGGCTGTCTTCACAAAGTAGAGGTGAAGACCTCTTTTCTACCCAAATGGTGGCAGAGCCAGGTCAAGACTCGGGGTGGGGAGGGGTCCAGTGGCACTTTAAGATCCTCATAAACTTCACAGTCTCATCAATTCTGTGATATGAAAAATAGAAGACTTCCAAAGTATGCAAATGTAGTTTTCCTTATCCCCTCCACCATACTAGAATGCTGCCCCTAATTTCTGCTTTTGCAGAAACACTAGAGTTATTATGTTCAGATAAGCAAGGTATTAGAGCTTTCTCAAATGCAATGGATGGGAGGATAATGGGACGACAAAGATCTGATTGTATAACATATACTTTGTGCACATATTCAAGTTTTACCTAAAAGTGCTTCAGCATCACTTGGCTAATTTCCCTCCTTCCACGTGAACATATTGGGAATCAACAGGCCCGAGGAGTTTACGTCCAGACTCATGATATCATTGAATCCTTATATCATCTGGGTGAGGTAATTATTAGTCTCCTTTTAAATATGAGAAAGCTAAGGCTTAGTGAAGGTTGAAGAACTTACCCAATACTATGTGAGTGTTAAGGGATAGACTGTTAACTCTGGTTTTGCTGACCTCAAACCCAGACCCCTTCCTACATACAATCAATTTATGAGCATGCTACATGAAAGATGGCAATAAGATAAGCAGGCATTCTGAACGTGAATAGGGGTGATGTTTCAAAGGAGGAAGGCAAAATTTAATAGGCAAACCCGTGGAAACCAATGAGATCATGCAGCTAACTGTACTTTTAGGTTAGAAATTGGGTAACACCTCACAGAAGCCATGCTGTAGTATGTTAATGCAAATAGAGTAAAAATTCTCCATCACTTCAAAAGGTTAAATGTTGTGACTCCAGATACTAAACTGCTAGAGACAAATTTCAGACCGGTACATTGACTCTGTCAGCTATCAGAAAAGCTAAAATGAGCAGTGCAAGGTGGCCATGAGAGCAGGGTGAGGGTGGGAGGATTTCAGAAAAAAAGAGGAAAGGGATTACATGTGAATAGTCAGGAAGCTGTCATTGGTAAGGGACTAGGTCAAGATGCAAAATCCTACAAAGAAAGGACAGGGTGTGTGTGTAAAAGGAGTCACATAAATAGAAAGAAGTGACCTTCCCAACAAGGGAAATGGAACCTAGGAGCTTGAGAAAAGAACTACAGATGGCCAAGAAGCCATTGACGTCAACTATAAACACTGCCACACTGAATGAAATTGGCAAAACCAAATTCCAAGCTCATTTCATAAAGAAGTAAAAGAAACATGGGTACAGAGATAATCACTTAATAATTTAAAGGCTTCTGGCAAATGGAGGGGTCAGAAGAGGATGGGTAACAAAAGAAGTTTTTGAGGTAAGAATTTTAAACACTAGACCATGGCTTCAAGTGATGCTAATTTCACTGAGGGGACACAACTGGATCCCAGTTCTTCTGAAGTGTGAGTGGGAGCACACACAGCCTTCCAGTGTGTGTGATTAAGAATGGTTGAAAGTATGCTTCAGGGCTTCCCTTCCCTGGTGGCGAGTGGTTGAGAGTCCGCTTGCCCATGCAGGGGACACGGGTTCGTGTCCCGGTCCGGGAGGATCCCACGTGCCGCGGAGCGGCTGGACCCGTGAGCCATGGCCGCTGAGCCTGCGCGTCCGGAGCCTGTGCTCCGCAATGGGAGAGGCCGCAACAGAGAGAGGCCCGCGTACCGCAAAAAAAAGAAAAGAAAGTATGCTTCAGTTTTTTTCACTAGGAAAAAAAAGTGCCTTTATGTTATTAAATTGTTTATTAACTTGTTGATATAATTCCACAATAATGTCGGAAAACTGACATTATTCTGGTCCAAAGGATCTCCCACGAAGATTTTTCTTTCCAGAAAGGAGAATATTGGGAAAAATGCAACCAACAACATTTTTTTTAAGAAAATTTGATAGGATCAACTGCCTTTTGTCTTAACAATGGAGATGATAACTTATATGGTAATGTTGACAATATATTGTCTATGCCTCATTTTACAGGATGTTGTACCTGACACTGGACTCTCCATATTTTTTGACAGAATGGGGGATAAAAGTCCAAAACTTCAACTAGAAGCAGAGATATGCATTCAACTTTAAGAGAAAATTTTCCTTTTTTTGTATTAGGAAAACATCTATTTTAGCTAATGGTTAAGCAAAGATGAGCAAAAATATTTCTTTTAAGTCAGGGGGCTGAGTTCCATATCCCAATGACATATCCCAATGACAAGTTCGTCCCCTGCTCTGAGCCTGGGGGTGAGAGGAAGTTTCTGAGGGGTTGAGGGCTTGGATTGGGTGAGAAAGGAAATTCAGGTTGGCACTGGCACCTGGAGAGAGGTCATGGGGTAAGGAGAGACACACCAATAAAGGCCCCTACAGGGGCGTAATCTGGAGACCTTAGGCAAAATCTAGTTTTCTATCAATTTTTAAGTTTTCTGTACTTTAAGTCCCTTCTGAGATTTCTAAACCAGCAATAAGATTTGGTTAAACATAATCATCTGGTCGAAGTCATGCTTTGGAGGACTGAGGTATAGATCTATAATAAGGTACAGCTGGGACAGGTTTGTAGCCCTTGCAAACATTCCTTGTAGGTTCTAGAAATAATCAGTGAGGGAAGCCTTGTAAAGGGCTGGACTTCTGCAGTAAAATAAATCGAGAGTGGAGCCATGGTTGTCCAGGCCTTAGAAAGAAATGCCATCATGGACACGCAGAGCGTTAGGAGATAGCTGGATTAAACATTTGACCAAAAAAAAAAAAAAAAAGGCCAAAAATGTGTCCTCTCTGTAAAAATTCTAGGCATCAATTAAATAAATACTAATAATTATTTGTTCCTGTTGATTGGCTCACACAATGTCTTGAGACAGCTCATGTCCCATTCTTTTTCTTTATTTTGCTCTGTTCAAACCAAAGCACTCATTCAGGCATTGGCTGGAGTCAGTCATCTCCTTCTCTGCAGCCTGGAGTACCTTCTCCTGGAAATGATGGGTTTCCCTGAGGTTAAAACAGACACTAGCAAGGCTGAGATCTCCCAAGCCTGGTTCCCCCTTCACTATAATCCCTAAACCAATATAGCCCCTTATCTCTCCTTTGCCATTTTCTCAACATCCTAGAGGGCAATCAGACATGATCAACAAGGGAAGGTAGTGTGGGGAAGTGGGCATTCAGAGACGTATAACCCAGGGGAGATGGAGTGGGAAAGTGTTGCACTTTTAAAGACTAATCTGTCACTTAGTAGTCATGACCCTTTATGAGAACCTGGGTAAACTTTTATAAAAGATAAAGCTTCCTTGGTGAGTTAATTCTTGGGAAATTTTACTGGCCAGATGGCATCTTCCATGCGATGTTCTAGTTCAAGGGCAACTTTAAAAAGGAAGATCTTCTAAAGGAATTGTCAGCCAAAAATGTCATCATATTTTGCCCTGATGTCCCAGTTCCTCAGCCCATTACCAAAAGGGACCAGCAGAGGGGGGCTGTCTGATGCTACCGAGGTCAGGAGCTTCTTTCTTTGTGATCATCTGTGGTTGATATCATCACAGATGGGTTCCTCACTGTGCTTTGGAGAAATATATTTCCTAAATTTTACCCACCAGTGGGACTAGAAAAGAAGAAAGTCATTCTAGAGCAATTAATTGGGATCAGCTGAAAGAACAAGATGATGAAAGGAAAGTCATTATGGAAATATCACGTAATCCAATAAACTTGAGGTTAAAAACAAACAAACGAACCCTATCTTGGGGAAGGAGGCAGTCTCAAAAATTTTTTAACAAAAATTTACTTCCTATGCTATTATTGCCACTGCTGTTGCTTTTAGTATTTCCTGTTCTCTACGGATAATAGAAAATAACAAGCTTCTGAAACCTTATTAACATTTATCAACAGAAATGATATGGGACTTGAGATTAGAGAGACATGGAAAGGTATTGTGTTTCTGTCACTTATTTTGTGTGTGACCTTGGGGAAGTTATACACACTCTCCAAGCTTATAATTATCTATAATTATACCTACCTCACTGGCTTTTGAGAGAAGTAAAAGAGACCCAAGTATAGATCACTTAATGGGCTCTCTGGTACATACTAGACACAATAAATGGCAGGTGTTATTATTACTACGACTATAATTTTTGTAACTAGGGCAGCATAAATCCCACACTCACAAAAGTAGAATGGCAGATACATAGCATAATAAAATCTTGGAACCACGTTTGCCCGTTATAGCAACTTGTAAGTTATCAATTTTATTTGCAAGTTCCTAAGGAGTACCAGAATTTCCAAGACACAGTACATAGACATTCATATTCACAACACAACTCTCTGCTACAGACAGTAAAGTAGGAGGATGGCAGCTCCTGACCCCCAGGACCTGGCCTGGCACTCACAGCTAGGCTATGGCATTCTGCTGCTGCTGAATATAAACAACTTCACAGAAAACCATTTTCACACAAAAACATGAACATTGTCCAAACCACAAAAATGATCCAACATCCACCTATTCTGTAAAACAAGAGCGATTGTTGATTATTTACCAATCACATTAGCTTTGCTTCATTCTTCTCACCATCACTAATTATTAGAGAAATGCAAATCAAAACTTCAATGAGATATCACCTCACACTGGTCAGGATGGCCATCATCAAAAAATCTACGAACAGGGGCTTCCCTGGTGGCGCAGTGGTTGAGAGTCTGCCTGCCGATGCAGGGGACACGGGTTCGTGCCCAGGTCCGGGAAAATCCCATATGCCGTGGAGCGGCTGGGCCCGTGAGCCATGGCCGCTGAGCCTGCGCGTCCGGAGCCTGTGCTCCGCAACGAGAGAGGCCACAACAGTGAGAGACCCGCGTACCGCAAAAAAAAAAAAAAATCTACGAACAGGACTTCCCTGGTGTTGCAGTAGTTAAGAATCCGCCTGCCAATGCAGGGGAAACGGGTTCAAGCCCTGATCTGGGAAGATTCCACATGCCGCGGAGCAACTAAGCCCATGTGCCACAACTACTGAAGCCCGTGTGCCACAACTACTGAAGCCCGCGCACCTACAGCCCGTGCTCCACAGCAAGAGAAGCCACTGCAATGAGAAACCCATGCACCACGATGAAAAGTAGCCCCTGCTTAACACAAAAAAAAAAGCCTGTGCGCAGAAACGAAGACCCAATTCAGCCAAAAATAAATAAATAAATAAATTTATATTTAAAAAATCTACAAACAATAAATGCTTGGAGAGGGTGTGAAGAAAAGGGAACATGCATGCACTGTTGGTGGGAACGTAAATTGATACAGCCACTATGGAGAACAGTTCCTTAAAAACTAAAAATATAACTACCATATGACCCCGCAATCCCACTACTGGGCATATATCCAGAGAAAACCATAATTCAAAAAGACAACTTCACCCCAATGTTCACTGCAGCACTATTTACAATAGCCAGGACATGGAAGCAACCTAAATGTCCATCAACAGAAGAATGGATAAAGAAGATGTGGTACATATATACAGTGGAATATTGCTCAGGCATAAAAAGGAACAAAACTGAGTCATCTGTAGAGACGTGGATGGACCTAGAGACTGTCAAACAGAATGAAGTAAGTCAGAAAGAGAAAACACAAATATCGTATATTAACCCATCTAGAAAAATGGTACAGATGATCTTATTTGCAAAGCAGAAATAGAAACACAGACATAGAGAACAAATGTATGGATACTAAGGGGGAAGTGGGGGATGGGAGGAACTGGGAGATGGGAATTGACATATATACACTATTGATACTATGTATAAAATAGATAACTAATGAGAATTTACTGTATAGCAAGCACTGGGAACTCTACTCAGTGCTCTGTGGTGACCTAAATGGGAAGGAAATCCAAAAAAGAGGGGATATATGTATTGTTGATTCCTTTTACTGTACAGTAGAAACTAACACAACATTGTAAAGCAACTGCACTCCAATAAAAATTAATTTAAAAGAAAAGAATTATTAGGTGGCCAGCCCCAAAGTTAATGCTACTTCCTACTTCCTGACAGCATTCAATTCAAAGAAAAGCCCCACTTCCTCTCAACCTCCTCCAATTCTTGACTATACTTTATCTCCTTTAGAAGTTTACAGGCACCGATCGGCTATTTACAACATTAATCACTACTGAAGAGAAGTCTCTGGGATCAACTGAATTATTTCTGCCTCTGGAAACTTATTTTTCTACTTGGGATAAAATTAAAATTCATTGTTGTTGTTGTCGTTGCTGAAGATCAGTAATCTTATTGGGATACAGCTCGGTATTGATTATTCTGTATCATTTTTTCTGGGTTGAGGTTTTTCTTTCAATCTGTAGATTCATTTCAATCAACTATTTCAGAGTTTTCTTCTATTGTACTGTTGAGTGTTTTTCCCTGGGTCACATGTTCTGTTCCATTCTTCAGAAATTCCATTCATGGGTGTGTTGGGTCTCCTCAGTTTGGTGGTTTGGCTCTTACATCTATTAACCTCTGTCAATCATATTACCTGCTTTTCCTGCAGCCGCTCCCAGCTGTTAGATCTTGTTCTAATCACAGCATCCTTGGATGAGCCTTTTCAGAAGTGACACTTATTTTTAGTTCATACGTGTTTTGCCAGTGATCTGAGGAAGTATTGTACGTGTTATCTTTCAGTGTCCTTATTTATCTTGATCCCCATTGTATAATATTTTGCAGATATTTTATAGTATGTAATTTGGGATTGTTGCCCCTGTCCTTGTATCCTTTTTGTTATTTTGGGTAAGTTTCAAAAGAAAGAGATGTCATCTTTATCTAAAAGCTCCAGAGTTGTTTTAATAGTTGTTATATAGTCCTGGCACAATGATGATGTGGTTGAAAATGATGGCTTTCTCCTTGATGCCTGTTTCATGCCTCCACTTTGTATAGAAGTCATGTGACTGGGGGGATGACCTCAGTTACAGAGCATGATGGCATAACCCCTGAGTAAGAGGTTGGTTCAAGATGGGCATGTGACAGTGAGATGTGAGATAATGTTTGCAAAACTTTTGGAAAGTATTTCTTCCATCTTAAGAGAGGACACAGCAAAGGACAGATTTTTGTTCCTCTGTTACTACCCTGCATGGATTTCAGGCCCAGAAGTGATGCAGCCACCTTGATTTCATCTTAAGCATGGGGCTAACGTACAGTATACTTGGAGACAGAAACCTAAGTCCAAAGAAATTGGATCCACTAAATTATGCTATTTCTCAAGCTGCCCTACCTTTGGACTTCTGTATTCCAGCCAATGCCAACATATTTCCTATGTTGAATATATTGAATTTTCTGGCACTTCCAGCTTGAAACCATCCTAACTAAAAGATACAGCAATGTGGTTCTTGCTCTCCCTCAACTGGGCATGCATTGTACAACTGGTGTTTCAACTCTGTAGGAAGTTCACCTGGAAATATGCCAAAGTAGTTCAGGTAACTACAGGGCAACAAATGCCAAGCTTACCATGGATGCCTTGGACCATGGGCTGTGCACTGAAATGTCCCAGTGAAATTTTTGTATTTCTTTTCATTGTAACAATTACAGGCAAAGTAATCATAGATCAAAGCCCTAGTTGGCTCTATCTCTGTGACTTTTTTGTAATAGCTGTGATTTTCTGCATAAGGAAAGTAATACTTTCAGAGGCAAGGCCTTTGGATTAAAGTACAAAGCAACCTACTGAATAGAGTTCTTGCTCTCCTTCTGGAAATGTTTGAAGGAAGTGATGGTATATAATAGAGATATCTGGGCACCACAGAATAGTTGAAGAGTGATAGAATGGGCCACCTAGGGCTGGAATAGGGTCTTTATCCCAGCCCATTCCTTTCCATGACAGTTAACCTTATACTGGGGATAATTTTGCTTAAATAAAAATAATTCAGAATAAAGTTGATTTTTTTCCCTGATAAAGAGAAAAAACTCTCTTGTAGTTCCACCCTTGAATTTTTGAATCAACTAGCTCTATTTTATATTAATAATTATTAATTATTTTGTTCAACAGCTATCTATTGAGGACTATTTGCTTGTCACATTGCCAGACACTAGGGGGTTAGGGGAAAGTAGAGACAAGAGTACATAAGGAGATTCTCTGTCTTTGAGGAGCTCCCATTCTCTGAAGACACCAACACAGGACAAAAACTCTTTAGAAGGTAGTAAAAGCCATAAAACAATTGAAAACCCAATGGTGAAAATAATCACTAATCTACTGCCAACTAATTTATGCTCATGAGTTAACGCTTCACAGTACTCACTCTCCCAAGTAGATCTTTTTTTTTTGTAAAACAAACCGCTTGGATCCGATGTTACAGTTCTTAGCAATGATGAATAGTGAAGAAGAATTTTCCTGTTGCAACACTTTGCTCAACCCTTAGATAAATTTGGAGGTTACATTCATTTCTTCATGTTATTCAAATGCTAGTCATTAAATTAAGGCTGCCTTGTATTCAAACACCAGGGAGCCAAAGATGTTCATTCTGCTTCAAAAGATGCCTGACTTTTATTCAGGAAGCAGCTCATCATATCTAGTTCATATTTCTGCATATGGTTTGGAACTCTCTTTGACAGGTTAGAATATATCTTCAAACTCCATTATCCTGAGCACAAGTGGCTCTTAGAATGGAATTTACAGGACAAGGATTATTATATGTCTAGTTTTCGGATTACTTTTATCTTAAAAATGAACACAGCTTTCCCTCCCAACATTAGCAATGAGCATAAAGCAATAATGTTCTGGAGAGGAATTAGCATATCTCTTGGTAACATCTTATAATGGTAACAGGCATTCAGGGCAACGAATTCATCAATAAGTGATTTGTGGGAATTTTAACCCTGGAGAAGTTGTTACAAGCCATCATTTACAAGTCACAATGCCAGCCTTTTTAGATGGTGATTGTATGCTGTTACAGAATTTTCAATCCCAGGTTCAGATTTTTCTATTGAAAATGAAAACCCTCAAAAGGAACATAGAATTAAAGCTTGGGATAACCGAAGAATGTTTTGGTGGGAGTGCTGAATTTCCCTTCTCTGTGGCTAGGCTCACAGGCTTGCATCATTCGTTGCTTCTGTGAAATTAGGTGCAAGGGGAGAGGGAGCTCTATGTTGGAGGTTTAATAACTCTATCTGCTGACATATTTTCCAGTCTTGTCTACTAGATGTGACTTTCAAATGCTTAATAATTTCTGTGCAAATCCAGAAGCAACTCGAATCTCAAAACCACACAGGAGTTCTGTTAAATGTATTCCCTTTCCCATAGAAGGTGATCTGACACAGAGCTGTCTCCATCCTATTAGTAAGTCTCAAGGGGACATTAACTGAAGGTGGTCTCATAACTGGGCTCCACATGGAACACATTTGTCTGACTTTCAAACCGAGTGCTCCCCAACTTCTTAGCCTTGGCCCCCAAACTCTTAAGAGGCACATGACGTTGAGACAATTTGTTTCCCCTTCAAACACCTTGAGTCAGGCTGTCCCTGGGAATCTCCATGTTCTGCTGAGGAATGACTCCCTTTGACTACCTGGAACCTTATTTCATGAACAGACGCCTTCCTCCCCACTCTTCATCGGCCTTTTAATAGACCAAAGAAAACCTGGAGTTTGTTGAAAGACTGCGGAGGTACAAACAAAAGAGCCCCTCCATCCCACCAGCTAGACTGAGCCCGTATACAGAAAGTCACCCACATCTTCTATGTGGTCTATGCGGGAAGCATTACAGGTCTGACTTTTGAGGTGAGCAAAGGCTTAGGAGTAGTAAAGGAATCATCTATTGAGCTGGAAGAGCCATAGATATCACTGTTTCATGCAAACATACCATATCCACCAAAGGCAGGGGATGCAAGATGTGCGTCCTGGTCCTATACTGCCCTATCTCCTTATGTTTCCTATGTGTTCCAACACTACTAGGTTATTGATGCTTCACCAAATATACGAATGACTTTCAGAACGTTATCAACTCTATGCCTTTGCTTTCAGAAAATCCCCATTCTCTTGTTTCTACCTGGTAAAATTACACTCAGTGTCAGTATTGCATTCTCCTTGGTGAAAGTTCCTCTGCTTCGACCCCTGGCAAAACAAACTGCCCTTTTCTCTGTGCCCCCTGTAGTACTTTTGCCAAAGGTTACTACACAAATGATCTTATGAGAACCCCTTCTTCACTGTCTGTAAAGTTTTGGTGGAGAACCTTATGCATTGAATGCATTGAACCATGCCCTGCCTCCTAGACAATGTGCAGTTAAAAAATTCCTTTCAGTTCAATAGAAAGATAAGCTTTATCTCTTATGAATAACTGGTATGCTTCCTCCTTTGCCTTTACTGCCAGGAAACTTAAAGCTAGGTATGATATTCCTTCTTCAGCGATGGTTAAGGGTTTTAATAATCTGCCAGGCTGCTCATAATCTATGGGCTCTCTATTTTCATTTCCATTTTGTTAATTTTTTGTATTTATCATTTTTTGTGAACAAACATCTTATTTTTAGAAATAGATAGGGCATAAACAGAGACAAGATCAAAGTGTTATATTAGAATGATTCTTGGAGAAGGTATTTAGATGAAAGAGTATAGGAATTAGGTCCAAGAGGACAGCCTCCCCAGGACTGAACTTAATCCACTGATAGAGCTTTGAGTGCCTAGGGAACAGGGCGGCGATCTCTCAAATTGTTTTCCTTACAAAACCATTCTCTTAATCAGTTTTTGGATAAAAGCTAAACACCAGATCATTTAAACAAAGGTATTGGGAGTTAAGCAAGTTGAGTGGAAGAGAATGTGAATCTACGACTTTGGGCCAACACGGGGAAAAGAGACCTAATTAGGGAAACTGTGCTGGAGCCAAGTGGTTTGGGAGAGTGGTTCTACACTGAAGCATCCCTGGATGAACCGTTTTACTCCGTGGGGAGAGTGGCTTACACTATGAAATTCTTCCTGCATTCAATTCAGAAGCAGGTGTCGAGCCCCAGGTAAACTGGCCACAGCTCTCACATCACCCCATTCTGGCCACTACCACCTCATCCCTTCCGGCCACTAACAAATCCTCTAACATGAGAACTTGGAGAAGGGAGAGTAGAGATGAAAATCTAGGGGACTCCTTTTCTCTTTCAGGGCTGTTGTGTCAAAGGGAAATGGAAAAGAGGAGGCAGGAAAAGGAGAGGCAAGCCTCCTTCTTAGGAATGCTTTACGATTAGGCATAAACGCTCCAAATTACAATAATCTTCTGAGAATGCCAAATACTTCTCAGAAAAGTGGGCAAAACTATTTGATTTTTTTTCGCAACTTTCCTGGCCAAGACAATGTCAAAAGAAGCAGCTTTAAACCAGGGGACTCCCCAGCCAAGAATGTCAGTTTCTCTATGTGAAACTTTCGTTCCCCTTCCACCAACCATGACAGAACTTGCCAGCTTCCTTATCTCTCAATTTCTGTTTCAAGTTCTTGTCTCCAAAGGGGACCCCAACACTCCGTCTGCTCATATCTAATTCTGGAGGGGAGATTCTGTCAGAGAACGTGATTGTTTCAACCCCAGCTTCCAATGGAGACGGTGATGATGGTACCATGGAGGACTGCATTTCTGACTTGTCTACCTTTCTTCTGCCTGTCCATCAGTCTATCTCTACCACCAGCTGTACCCCGTGTCTCTGAAAGCAAGCCTTTCCCTGACAGCTGCTGGGCTTCTCATCAAAGGACAAGTGAGTCATCTTCATTTGTCCCAGAGGGCACCTGGAAATCTTTTCTGTTCTTTTCCATCCTTTCCTGTCCTCAATATCCATTAATATTTAAGTGAATTGTTTCCAAGATCAGCCCAGGTAGAAAAACCCTATAAAGCATTTATTTTCCCAACAATGGGATATATCGTTCAGGGTCAACTTTCATCATTCACCTCACCTTGACTTGCTTTTTAAAAAAGTTTCCTGAAATATTTAAATTAGAAATATTTCCTAATTAAAATTTACATAAGTGTTTGTTTCCTTAAATTAGCTTTCATATTTACTTCAGATAAAAGAAAAGAGTAGCATCTTGAAAATGTAACATAATTGGGTACCCAGAAGACAACGCTTTGTCCTCTTCCCTATTAAACTCAGCCAAAGCCAGAAACTTAAGATGAGAGGCTAGATAAGAGAAGAAATAAGTCCTAATTACATAAAAGGCAGATTGGAGGTCATCTTCAAATCTTCAAATCAGATATTTATTGCCCACTCTTTGTTCTCTACTCTGTTTTTTTAAATTTTTTTCCTGAATTATGTCTTGACATTTTGGCCCAATATGAACGCAAATAGTAACAATGAGGCATCCACATAGTAATGCTCAAAAATGTCACCAAATGGCTTGGTCTGAAAAGCAAAATACAGACACTGAAGGAAAAGAACCAAATTTGTATTTATCCTTTGAATCATTGTACATTTCAGTGGAGGCTTCGGGATGCCTTGGGTCTTCCTCTGTTAGTCTATTTGTTTTTCCCTGAGACTATCTAGGAAGCGTTATTGTAGATTTTAGTGCTGAGAAGCATATTGAGGTCAGTGGAGTTCACTTTGGATATTAAATAAAACTGAAGTGTAAAAAGACCTGAGAGGAAGGAAAGAAACATCTAATCCTTAAGTATATATTTGCAATGTATCTCTGACAATATGATGGGCAATTAGATAAGCTTCATTTCTTTTCTAATATTGAAAAATATTTCCTCCCCAACCACTAGTATGATTTTGTTTCTCATATAAAGTTTCCCACAGTTTTAGCATACAAAACTTTAATTAAATCACAGAAAGACATTTAGAGAGACTAAGAATCTGCTGTCCTCCAGTTGTTCCACTGAGCATGACAAGTCATTTTGTAAACACTCTGGTTTCATAAACATGAGATTCATTTACTGCATATTTAGTTTGATTAAAGTCCTTCTAGTTATAAAGCAATACTATTAGCCCACACTTGGGTCACTGGCAGGATACATTAATGTCATATTATGGCAGAAAGGATATCAGGAATTTGGGAAATATGGATTGTAGATCTGTTTTTGCTTATTGTTTAGGGTAGGTTTGATGTATTTTAATTTGTTAAAAAATAACTTCTCAGTTGTTCCTCTTTTTAAAAAATGTTTAATTAAAAAATTTTTTTAAATTGAAGGATAGTTAATTTACAATGTTGTGTTAGTGTCAAGTGTACAGCAAGTTAATTTAGTTATACACCCTTTTTTATAATCATCTGGGGTTGGTAATTGGACTGGCAATCATCTGAGGTTGTTCAATCCCATGGGAAAATCAGGCATAGCCTGCATATACATATTTGACATTGGGTATGAAGTGAGAAGAGAGAGTTGGACATGAAGGAAGAAAGAAGAAAACTTGCCTACTATAGTGGGGATGGCCATATTCACTACTACTAGTTCTATGTATTATTCCTACTAATGTCTTTTTAGTGAACAACATGCATATATCACTTACTTGATATAAGGATGGAGTTTACATATTCTGCAGAGAATACAGGAACCAGTAAGAAAAACACCATCTTTCTTCAAATCTAGGGTGTTCGTCAATTACTTTGCTCAGAAAATATTAAGAATATTACATTAAATAAATGCATGGATTATAAGATATATCCTTGTTTCAGAAATGTTAAAAAGTAAAAAAAAATGTATTTCTGAATTCAAAAAATATATTATAAATGATATGGGAATATAAGAAATAAAATCTGTTTGAGTAGATAAGATATAAACAATGAATCAATTAGAAAAACAAAACCTCATCTGGCTATTACACCAAAGAATCAGTTATACAGGTTCTATCACTGAAACTCTGTGATTAGTGAATAAAATGAAAAGAATTTGAGGAGTATTTGGAAAAAGAAGAGATAAGAGAAGATATTTACATTTGAAAAGGTAAATCAAGAAAACCCAACCCACTGAAGTATCTTTAATTTATCTGCTTACATATTCCTTGACTTTGAAATTTAAGGCCCTTTTGACATAACTTTAGAGAAAACATTCCCCTTAATTTCCCACTTATATCAGGAGAAAGACTTAGTTCCTCAGTCACATGGTGAGTCTAATAAGACATTCTGTAAAATAATTTCAGTCTCCAAACAATCTTTAAGGCATTGAAAATAAGGTTTAAAGGGAATATATTGAATAATAAAAACTCATTACTCTGTCTCTCTTTCTCTCTCTTTATGAGAACTGATTAATTTTCAGGGCTTTCTGATGGTTCATAATAAGTATACATCTACATATGTTCCCTTGGGATTAAGCCATCTGGGAAACTCACATATGTTCTTGGGATACTGTATCTCAGCTGTAGCCTAAAGTATTTCTGTTTTTCTATAACCCACATTTTAAAGTTATAATTGTTAAACTATTCAGCATATTGCCTAATGGTTTTGAAAATTTTACACTTGGCAAGGCAGCCAGGTGGCTGGGTGAGATTGGGAACAATAAAGCTGCCAGATTAACTCCATTTAAACTTAAGAAAAGAAAAAAAATAAATAACTGAAGGCACCAAAATTACAGTGTTTAGTATTAGAAGACAATTTGAATTCTTCTAGGTTAGTCCAATATCATCAGATGAGCTCTCCAAACTTCTGGAGGTAGGCTCTGGGCTTTGGTGTTTTACTTTACAAATGCCTGGATGCCTAGGTGACTCTAAAATGCAGCCAGGGTGGAGAATAACTGACCTAGCTCAATACTCTTCCCCGTGCATGAATTTTTTCTTTAACATCCATGATAAATGATCTTTCATTCTTCTGTTGTCATTGTAGTATTGGATTTTTTAGTTAGCTTTATTGATGTGTAATTAACATATAATAAAAGTTACCAATTTTAAGTACACTATTTGATGAGTTTTGACAATTGAATGCAGATGTATCCATCACCAAAATCATGATACTGGACATTTTTATAATCTCCAAATTTCCCTCATGCTCCTTTGCAGTACGTCCCTTACAGTCTTCCCTGGATCTTAGAACCACTGGTCTACTTTTCACAGAATTGACAGTGAAACTACCTGAGCCAAAAGTTTTCTTTGTAGAAAGGGTTTTAATTATGAATTCAAATTATTTAATAGATATTAAAGTTCTATATTTTTTTCTTAAATATAAGAAAAGAATTTGTCCATTTCATCAGAGATTTGAATTTATGGACATAAGATTTTTTTATGTTTCCTTACTATTCTTTTAATGTCCGTATAATTTTTAGTGATGGTCCCTGTTTTATTCCTGGTGTAAGCAACTCATAGCTCTCTCTCTCTCTCTGCTAATAATTCTGACTAGAAAGCTAGCAATTTTATTTATCTCTTCAAAGATCCATTTTTGGTGTCACTGATTTTCTATATTACTTTTCAATTTCAAATAATTTTCTCTTATTTCATTATTTCCTTTCTTCTGTTTTCTCTGGGTTTAATTTGCTCTTTTTATTCTAGTTTAGGTAAAATTTTGTTTCATTCATTTTGGTCTTTTTTCTTTTCCATGTAAGTGTTCAAAGTTATACATTTCTTTTTCTCTTTTTAAGAAATTTAGCACTTTTCTTTTTTTATTTTTAAGTTTATTTATTTTTGGCTGCATTGGGTCTTCGTTGCTGCACACAGGCTTTCTCTAGTTGCGGCGAGCAGGAGTTACTCTTTGTTGTGGTGCACAGAATTCTCATTGCGGTGCCTTCTCTCATTGCAGAACATGGGCTCTAGGCATGCGGGCTTCAGTAGTTGTGGCATGTGGGCTCAGTAGTTGCGGCGCACGGGCTTAGCTGGTCCATGGCATGTGGGATCTTCCTGGACCAGGGCTCGAACATGTGTTCCCTGCATTGGCATGTGGATTCTCAACCACTGCACCACCAGGGAAGTCCTAAAGTTATGGATTTCTTTCTAAGCACTGCTTTAGCTACATCCCATGCATTTTGATGTTGTGTTTTTATTTTCATTTAGTTAAAAAGTATTTCTTAATTTCCCTTGTAATTTCTTCTTTGACCTAAGGGTTATTTAGAAGTGTGTTACTCAATTTCCAAATATTTGGAGGTGTTTTTAAGGTATTCTCTATTATTGATATCTAGTTTAATTCCTGTGTAGTCAGAAAACACACCTACTGATCTACTATGATTTCAATTCTTTGAAGTTTATTGAGATTTGTTTTACCCCCCAGAATATGTTCTATCATGGTGAATGTTCCATATATACTTGAAAAGAATATGTATACTTCTGCTGTCAGGTAGAATAGAAAACCTTAAGAAACTATTAGCAAGTCAAATCCAGCAATGTATAATAAAGGACAAAATATCAAGAGAAAGTGTGATTGATCCCAGGAATGCAAAGTTGGTTTAAGATTCCAAAAGGAAAAAAAAAAATGATAAAGATGTTGGTTGAGAGTATTGGAGAAGTCTTCTATATTTTTAATAATTTTTAATATCTATCTGTCCTATCATTTACTAAGAGAGGCGTGTTAAAATTTACAGTCTTTTAAAAAAATAATTAATTAATTAATTTTTGGCTGTGTTGGGTCTTTGTTGCTGCTTGTGGGCTTTCTCTAGTTGAGGCGAGTGGGGTCTGCTCTTCATTGCGGTCACAGGCTTCTCATTGCGGTGGCTTCTCTTGTTGCAGAACACGGGCTCTAGGCATGCAGGCTTCAGTAGTTGTGGTATGTGGGCTCAGTAGCTGTGGCTTGCGGGCTTTAGAGTGCAGGATCAGTAGTTGTGGCACACAGGCTTAGTTGCTCCGTGGCATGTGAGATCTTCCTGGACCAGGGCTCGAACCCATGTCCCCTGCACTGGCAGGTGGATTCTTAACCACTGTGCAACCAGGGAAGTCCCAAAATGTTCAATCTTATTTGTAGATTTAAAAAATTTTTCTTTTCTATTCTATTAGATTTGGGCTCATGTATTTTGAAACCCTGTTTTTGGTTGTCATGAACAATATCTGCAAGACTCACCTTATTCCAGTATTTTGCCTTCTTTATATTTGTGGTAGATTAAAGATGGCTGTAAATTCTTTGTCACCCCACCGAGATGTGGGTGGGAATTTCTTTCATAAGCACCTTGAAACTGGTCTAGACTTGTGATTGCTTAGATCATAGGGTCCCCATAGTGATGATGGACTTCAAAACTGGAGACAGCATGGGTTCCCAAAAACTTTATGGAGCAGACTCATATGCTCTCAAAACTTTTGAACTTCTATTAGAAGTTTAGAGTGAAAAGTTCTATTCTGTTAAAACTGAAACCGAGCAGGACCCTGTGGGTCTCCTGGGCATGGAAGACTTTCTTGTTTGTAGGGAATAGACTCCAGCGTCCATGACCTTCCCTGAGTTCCAAAGGGCAGATTCAAACAGTTGCTGATCAGGGAAGAGAGGGAATACAGGGTCCTGGTTCCATCTCAAGGGATACACATAAAAATATCTGTCAGCTCTTCTGCAGAACTAAAACCCACACCAAAAGGAAGATATTCCAAAGAGAAAGTCACAGTTTGATAACCTCAAGAAACTCATCAGGAGACCACCTGAGACCAGATTAAAGGCATGCAGGTCCTGCACACACCCAGATCCTTTTCAGCAATCCCAACCTTGAACCATTGCTATAAAACTCCTCACCAAAACCCTCCGGGTTGGGACACACAGTTTTTGAGTCATGAGCCTGCCATAACCCCCTTTGCCTGGCAAAGCAATAAAGCTACTCTTTTCTACTTCACCCAAAACTCTGTCTCCATGATTCAATTCAGCACTGGGACACAGAGACTGAGTTTTTGGCATCAAAACCATTAATATTTTCAGTCTCTATTACATGGAGCTGAACCTAACCTCATGGATAGAACCTCTCTGTTAATTGACATTAGCTCCATTAACAATTTCCAAGTAAATTTAAAATTTTTAAATATTGTTGTTCTTTTATTTTAACTTGTCGTTCAAACATTGATAAGGGGATGGAGGTGAGTTGTAGAATTGACTTAGACAACAGCCTGGCAGGTATGCCTCCATAACACAGGTCTTGAAGTTCACTCTAAGGGTTCTCAGGGTTTCCTAATTGTCTTATGAGAGAATTATAATTTTTATGTTTTATTTTATTTTAACCTTTCTCTGAAAACCATTAAGTCTTATGTAAAGCACTAGACCAAACAGGACAAGAATTCATTGTTACATTTTCCTCTAATTATTTCTTATGTGTTAGCCTTGTTTCTCTAATATTGTAAGTACTATGAGGAAGGAGAACATAACTTATACTTTTTGTCATATTCATAGTATTGAGCACCCTGCAAAGTACATGATAAAACTGAGTTATGTTCAAAGGTCTGATATAGAGTCATTGGAAATATCATCATTAAGTTAGCTTGTGTTTTCCTTTATGTATCTCTTTATACTGCTCAATGATCTTTGTTTATGATCTATTCATCATCTGTAGGAATCTTTTTCAAAGGGCATCGTACATTTATTATCCATTTGAATATTTTTCTGTGATAGTTATTATCATTTTTTCCCTCTAGAATTGTGAACATTGTAAATGGCTATATACAAGGAAGTCATCATACTATTTTGATTAAAAATTATATTTCCTTGAGAGAGGACTTACATTTATCCAAGAATTTTTTTTTAATTTCATATAAAGTCATACACTTTTAAAACATTAAGCAACATTAGTAATAATCAAGTCTAACCTCTGTATAATAAAGACAGGTAAATGGAAACTCAGTGTATTTTCCTCCAGCAAAATAAAGTATATAGTTAAGAATATGTGCAAATCACGTCCTAACCAAAATTATGAATCATTTAAAAAATTTAATGTATTTTTGTATGTATTTTATGTATGTATTTCTGAATTCATTCAAAATCTTAAAGGAAACCTCAGTAGAACGAAAAAAAGAGAGGTCTGAAAAATAAGACCATAAATGCTTTGTGGTGCTTCTGGCAAATACTAAATAATCAGATTGTGCCTCATGTTTAATATGTTAAAATGTACTGCAGTAATGTTATGGCAAAAACAAGCTTAGCTCATTTTCCTGGTTATTATTCATTATTTTTAAAAAAATCAGCCTCACATCAATAATTGGTGATGTAGAAGGTATTGTGAGAGGATATATAGTCACTGTGTTTGAAGTCAGAAAAAACAAAAGTTGTCTACAGATTTAAGCCTATTAGATCTAAATGATAAAAGTCAAGTTCATAGAGATAAAAAAAGTAAAAATGTTTAAGCTCTAACCACCTTTTACATAAAACATTTCCCTTTATGATCACAGTCTTAGGAATTATTGGATCATAGTTTGGGAGCTCATTCAAGCAACAAACTGTACCTGAGGGCTGGAAGGTAAAAAAAAATTAGGTTACTCTTTTGCCTTCACTTCTTTTGAGGCCACAGGGATTCTGGACTTAACTTCTCTCTGTGCCTCTACTTAATTTCCACTGAGCTTCACCTCCTGCCTCCCCATCACCACCTTCTGGCGCTTCCCCATTCCAATTGCATAAACCCCGTCCTGGCTGCTCTAAGACGTGTTATCCTGACCCTTGAGTTTTTGTGATCTGCCAGGGACAGTGCTTGTAGCTAACTTAAGAATCTATGTTGTGACTGCTGACAAATTCTGTTCATTAAATAAATAAAAGTTTAACATTCAGTTTCTGCCTCTTTTATTCCCTTTTCTTCCTCACTGATATTTTGTCTAAGCATATTACCTCCTCCAAGAATTGGGGTCTTCAATCTTCCTACTGTAGAGATCCTCCTTCTATCCAAACAGGGACAGATATCAAATTATTTACATCTTGACCATCTCATTCATACCAGTGGTCACATAGTTCTGCATACTAAATTCTTTATCTGTGGAATAAAAAATTTTGGCCTTGGTTAAAGTAAGCGCTGAGGTGTCTTTTCAAGCTAATCAGTCTTTCAATTGGCTTTGAAAGTTGAAGCATTTTACAGGGACCAAGGAAACCAGGTAGAATGGACCAATCGGCTTCCAGTCTCTCCCTTTCCTTGATTCATTCTGCTTATTGCTTTTAGCCTATGTTCAGTTTCAACTTCCAGGTACCCATACTCCCAAGCCCAGGCTCACTGACCCTCCTGGTCTTCCAGGTGCCACTTCTGGTCAGCTTCTCTCCATGATCTTCCCTTCTTCCATTTGAGATCACGTTTCATTTTTTGCACTGTTCTGGCTGGAACACTAGGTTTATATCCTCTAACCTCCAAGCCTCCCTGTAAGGCTTAAGCCAAGAAGGTGGCAGAGTCTATTAGGTTGGGAATAAGAAAAAGAAAAGTCCTGGAGAAAGGGAAGAACAGGGCCCTCTATATGCCCATATGCCAACGGTGGCGATGGTGATAGGATGATAATGATGACCATGATCGTGTATAATGATGATCGTGATACTGGAAAACCAGCATATGTAAGCACTGGGAAGCTTGTAATAATAAGGCAAGATAACCTACAACGTAAGACGAGAAAACAAAAACTAAAAAACACTATGGTGTTATAAGAATACAACAAAAACTCAACTATCTGGAGCCCTTAAGAATTAACAATAATAACTACTTAGTGAGCACTTGCCAATGGGCCAGGCATTTTGCTACCTTCAGGATCGAAGAGTAAAGGTTAACTTGCCTCCCTATAGTAGCTTCTCTCCTGTTAATAGTGCTAGTAGTGTTAATAACAATAATAATTATTGATGTTTATTGAACTTTTATTATGAGATTAAGTACTGTGCATTGTCTTATTTAATCATAGCATCATCATCCCTATCCACCAGCAAAGCAGGTACTATTGTTATCCCCATTTTGCAAATAAGGAAACTGAGGCTTAGAGATGTTTAATAAATTATCTAATGTTGCACAGCTAGTAAATAGTAGTCCAGAACTTGAACCCAAGGTCTATTTGATTGCAAAGCACATTCTATGCTACTTCCAACGGCCACAAGGTAATACATAAACCAGCAGGCTCCAGGTGAGTTACACTGGGGTTCAAGAACAGGGGTAAGGGGATAGAAATGGTGGAGGGTAGGAATGGGATGTGTGGTAGAAACCTTGGTCCAAGGCTAGGTTCTCCAATTAAGACAAACCTTAATGCTAACCTTTCTGGCAATGAAGTATAAAAGAAGTCATGATTTTTCTTTGAGGGGGAGCCCTCTTTATTTAACTGACAAAAGTCCAAAAAGCACATTAAAATTTTCATTCATCCAAACACGTCATCTGTGAGGCTGCACCAGGCCTATTATGTTGTGAGGCTGTGGGATTATAAAAAATAGGACCTAAATCAACTATACCTCAATTAAAAAAAAAAAAGGACCAAGTTTCTTGCTTTTAAGGAATTTATAGATTAAGAAAAAGATAGCTATGTAAACAGACAATATTGATATAGCGTGATAAGGCAAGTGCTGGTGTTTAGGGTACATGGAACAGGAGGTCATAGGCCATCCTGGAGGACTCAGGAAAGTTTTCAGGAAGAAGTTATTCCTAAGTTGAATTACGATGACCAATTGGATTTTCTAGGCAATAAAAGAAGGAAGAACATTTCAAACAGAAAGGCCCAGGTGAGAAGGCTTGCATATGAGACTGTAATTTATTCTAGAATATGGCAGAACCAAAGTGTGAGATGAAGAGGTAGGTAGATAGCAAAGAGCTTTTAATGTAATCCAAAATGTTTAGATCTTACCCTAATGGCACTGGAAGAGCCACTGAAAGGTCACAAGGGAGGGAATAATCAGGCTTTTGCTTTAGAAAGTTGATTTTGTAAATAGTGTGAAAACGGATTAAAGAGAGTGAAGCCACTAAAATCGAGTTATAGGTGTTTTGCAAAAACCCAGATGAGAAATGATGAGCCTGAACTCAAGAGTTAGAAGCTGGTAGAGAAAATGGTGGATGTGAGAGATAGCAAAGAAGCAAAACTTAGAGACCCAATTCGTGGGGGGTGAGAATGTGGAAGGTGTGGAGGTTGAGTCCCAGGTTTCCATCTGGGGTAATTGGAGATTCCATTCACTGAATCAGAAGGAGCATCAGATCCAGGAGAGGAGGAGTATTAACAATGGGTTCAATTTGCACTGTTGTACTCGAGGTGACAGAGACGCAACCAGGTAAAGCTGGCTCAGGAGAGAAATCTGGGCCCAGGATATGCATTTGAAAGTCATCAATATGCAGGTGTAGTTGAAGCCCTGTGAGTGACTCCTGGTGAATTCAAACTGTCCTTTGGATAACCAATATTGAACCACATGATGGACAATATTGTCAAAAATGGTTTCACAGATGATATAAAACTGTTGGTTACCCTTGTAGTCCTACTTTCCCCTTCAAGAAAAGGTGGCAGCAGAACATTTAAATCATAGTTGTGTTAATATATTTCTCCTAGGAGCTAAAATAATAGAATTTAGATATATAGTTTTCCAGTCATTTAGAAGTATTTTTGAAATAGCTGGCTGCCCATTAGAATCACTACAAGTACTTCTGAAAAACTCCCAGATGTTCAAATTTAGTTAGTTTGGGGTAGAGACCCAGTTAATTTTATACACACACATACATATATGATGTAACTCTACCATGCAGCTAGAAATAAATGATTGGCATGGTGTCCTTAGATAATTCTTCCTGAATATCAGCTGTCTCCGCTGGGTTGTAGACAGGAGCTCTAAAGCAAATAATTCAAGACTAGGTGAGTCATACACTTTAGATTCCAAGAATCTTGTTAGCAAAGATGATATTTTTGCATAAAAATTAAATTTCTGCCATCAGTTCTTGTTTAGCCAGATGGAAGGTGTCCCTCTTCTGCATAAAAGTTCTGGAGTGCAGAGAGAAAGACCAAGACATTTAAGAAGCAGCTTTAGACTTACTCAAATTGACAGGAGTATTTTGAAGGAAATTCTCATATACAATGTTCACAGATTACCTGTTGAATGAATTAAAGCTCATTAAATAGCTTAAACACTAAAGTTATTCTAATTTTAATTTAATTTTTGATGATTCAGAAGACATATTAGCATCAGAATGGCACAAGGTTGGTGTTATGATCATCAGCTATTATATTGAAACTGCATGACAATGCTGGTTTTAAATGTCTGTTAACAAAGTTTGCTGTATAAATACGACTAACATTTTTCTTCTGGCCACAAGGAACTAGCTTGCAGTAGATCAATTCTTCCACCAAAAACAAGTAGAAAAGTTGAATAAAATAAAAAATATCTATTTGAAAGTCACCAGAAATTTACCAAGTCAACCAGGGTTTAGGGTTCAAGATCATGGAGACAAGAATAACTCAAGGTGAAATCAACATTCTGCATTGTTTTCCCCTTCAGGAATTTGCTGATTCATAGGTGGCATTGGTGGCAAGAATGAAAAGATAAATTGAAAGTAGCTGCTGAGGGTCAGAGAATATGAATAGAGTTTTCAGCAGCTTTACAAGTCTAAGAAGATTAAAATTGGTGTTCAAGGCTAGCTAGGAGAGAGAAACCCTGGAAAACACCCATCAACTGACGCTGAAGGAGTATGACCCATGAGTACAGCCAAACTGGAAATAGACCAGGCCTTATAAAGGGTAAAACAAAGCCTCAATTAACTCTGCCTTTGATTGTATTAAGGTGATTGTCTCCCACCCAGTTTACCACAAACTAAAAACAAACAAACAAACAAAAATCCTCCCCAGATGTATATAACATCATCTAAGTTTGCAGTGTCAATATAAAATAAATATAAGGGAAACTGCACTTAAGCACATCACAATAAGACTGCTGAAAACCAAAGACAGAGATAACGTTCAAAACAGGTAGTACAGGCCAATATCCCTGATGAATATAAATGTAAAAATTCTCAATAAAATACTAGCAAACCAATTCAGAAACACATTAAAAGGATCATTCACTACAGTTAAGTGATTTAGCCCTGGGATGCAAGGATGGTTCAACATATGCAAATCAATGTGATACATCATTTTTCTGACACAGAAAAAGCATTTGACAAAATTCAACATCAATTCATGATAAAACCTCTTAACAAATTAGGCATAGCAAGAATATATCTCAACATAATAAGGGCCATGTATGACAAGCCCACAGCTAACATACTCAATGGTGAAAGGTTGAGAGCATTTCCTCTAAGGTCAAAAGCAAGACAAGGGTGCTCACTCTCACCACTTTTGTTCAATATTTTACTAGAAGTCCTAGTCAGAGCAATTGGGCAAGAAAAAGGTATAAGCATTATCAGAATAGGAAGGAATGAAGTAAAATTGTCCCTCCTTGCAGACGACATGATTTTATATATAGAAAATCCTCAAGATTCAACCAAAAAAGCTGTTAGATCTAATCCATGAATTTAGTAAAGTTGCAGGATACAAAATTAACACATAAAAATCAGTAGCATTTTTGGGCTTCCCTGGTGGCGCAGTTGTTGAGAGTCCGCCTGCCGATGCAGGGGACACGGGTTCATGCCCCGGTCCAGGAAGATCCCACATGTCGCGGAGCAGATGGGCCCGTGAGCCATGGCCACTGAGCCTGCGCATCCGGAGCCTGTGCTCCGCAATGGGAGAGGCCACAACAGTGAGAGGCCCACATACTGAAAAAAAAAAAAAAAAAAAAAAAAAAAAAAAATCAGTAGCATTTTTATACACTAATAATAAATTTTCTGAAAAATCAATCAATCAATCAATTTCACTTACAATAGTATCAAAAAAATAAAATACATAGGAATAAATTTAACCAAGGAGGTGAAAGATCTCTACTCTGGAAACTGTAAGACATTGATGAAAGAAATCAAAGAAGACACAAATAAATGGAAAGGTATCCCGTGTTCATGGATTGGAAGAATTACTACTGTTAAAATACCAATACCACCAAAACTCAGCTATATATTTCATACAATCCCTATCAAGTTTCCAATGGCATTTTTTTTTTTACAGAAGTAGAAAACACACTCCCAAAATTTATATGGAATGACAAAAGTCCTAGAATAGCCAGAGAACTCCTGAGAAAGAAGAGCAAAGCAGGAGGCATCACACTCCTTGGTCTCAAGCTATACTATAAAGCTGAAGTCATCAAAGCAGTATGGTACTAGCATAAAAACAGACATGTAGACCAATGAAACAGAATCAAGGGCCCAGAAACAAACCCAAGCATCTATGGTCAATTAAAAATAAACAAGTGGGACAGCATCAAACTAAAAATTAAAGCTTTGACTTTAATTTCTCTCTCCATTTTGCCACATAGAGATTTTACTTTCTTTTTTGAGCTCAGCTCTTATAGTAAGAGCTGTTGGCCCACGTCTTTCCAGCATGGGTTCCATATGCAACAGGCCACATAATACCCTCACCTCTGACTTTCTACCTGGGAGCTTTATATAGGTTGTGAGTACACTCACCTTGCAGGCAGGGCAAGCTAGAAATGCCAGGAAATTGATGCCCCTAACACATCTCTCAACCAATGACAGAGGTTTAGTAGATAAATATCCTAGTTTCCTCACCCCTCAGTTGGGATAACTCAGATATTTTTTATTAAGCTCTAGTTGCTCCCAGTGGTAATTTGTTTGATACCCACCCTTTAAGGCTTTCTTTCATTTCCTGTGTCTCCACTTCCACTACGAGTGCTTCCTGGGATTACTGCCTAGACTAATGGCACTCAAATCTTGTCTCTGGGACTGCTTCTGGGGACAGCTCATATGTAAAGCTGTGACCTAGCAATTCCTATCCTGAGTATATATACAGTGGAAATGCATATAAATATATGCCAAATAACATGTACAAAAACACCTATAGATGTATATTCATTATGCTCCAAGTTGGAAACAACTGTTCACCGACCATAAGATGGATAAATAGACGGTGGTATATTAAAAAAAATGGAATACTACACAACAAAGTGAATGGATAAATTGTCACTAACTATGGCATAGATGAATCTTGCAAATATAATGTTGAGTTTAAGAAGCCAGACGCAAAAATATACACCCTGTTTGATTCATTGGATTCCTACATCATAGTATTGGTATTGTATTGGTATAGGGGGCAGTAGCATGCAGCTCAGAGTATAAACTATATAAAGAAATGGAAAATGAAATCTTTTGTAGTATAATTTGAAAAAATAAGAAACAGTTAATTTGAGTTTTCATCTCCTTAAACATGATATAAATTGTTAGGTGATCACTTACATGAGGATATTTATTATTTTACAGTATGAGGCTTAAAAATCCAGAATATTCCCTTATTCACAGATGTGCTTTATAATGTTAATATCTTAGTGGCCTTTTTTTCATAGCTTCTGATTAATTACATGCACACAATGACATTCATGCTATGTATGTGACTCTTATTTTAAATGATGCAATTAAAAATAATATGGCACAGATTTTTCACGTTTAACAAGCTGAAATTAATAAATGGATGGTTCGCATTTTAAGTCATCAGCATGTTAAAAAGCAACCAGGACAACTGCAGGTAACTTTTGGTTGAGATAATTGGTTTGCTGCTTCAAGTGAACACTTTGAGGTCAACAATTTCTTCAGTAACCATATTAGCATATTTTAATACCTGTTGAATCTAGAGACACACTAATATGCTTAGTAAATGGAATTGCTATTTACAGTTATTACCATATTCAATCTTCATCCTAGCTACAAGGCTCTGAAAGCATCATTAAAACCCCATTGCAGTAACAGAATCTCTGTGAGTGTTTAAGATCATTCTGTTATAGAGCAAACAGGAAAATATAAACTCTCCTTCTGGACAGAACCTTTTCCTTTTAGGCATTGTCTCCTGTGTGGGCTTCCTAACAGACAGTTCAGCATGGGCTCTGGATCACATTGAATGGCTTTGAATTCTGGTTCCATTACTTAGTCATAGGGTAGCCTTTGGCCAGTTATTAACCTCTCTGTGCCTCAGCCCCCTCATCTGTAAACTCAGAATAATAACAGTACAAGTTTTGTTGAGATTTAAATAAATGCCATGCATGCTCTTTGAACTACACCTGGCATAAAGTTAGGGACTTTCATTTATTTAACTAATATTTTTTGAGCCCCTACTATGTGCCAGGGAATATCTAGGCACTTGGGTATATCAGTAAACAAAACAAAGATTCCCGGGAATTCCCTGGAGATCCAGTGGTTAGGACTCAGCATTTTCACTGCCAGGGCCCTGGTTCAATTCCTGGTCAGGGAGGTAAGATCCCGTAAGCTGTCTGGCATGGCCAAAACAAAAAAAACCACCAAAACCAAAAAGATTTCTGCCCCAGTAAAGTTTACTTGTATTCTAGCCAAAGAGACAAGCCCTAAACATAATAAATGAGGCCAAGTATAATAGTATGTTAGAAGGTGATGGGAACTATAGGAAAGGGCACATGCAGAGTAGGATAAGGGAGGTCTGAGTGCCAGCAGGTACCAGGGAGGTTGCAGCAAATAAGGCAGTCGGAGTGGGTCTCACTGAGAAGGTGAAATTTGAGCAAAGGTTTCAGGTAAATTTGAGCGGAGGCAAAGGGGTTTAGCTATTGGATATCTGGGGGAAGAGAGCTTCAGGAAGAGGAAACAGCTGGGCCAAATGCACTGGGTGTATTCAAAGTACAGCAGGAGGACTATGTATGGAGCAGATTGTGTGAGGTGTATTCGCACGGGTGAAGGGGCCAGGTCTTGTAGGGCATCGTAGGCCATTATAAAGATTTTGGCTTTAAATCGTTGTTTTTGTTAATTATCATTACTCTTTCCAAGACAAGATATCTTTGCTATTGATGTTGTTCGAAGTATTTCTGTCCCAGGCCCTTCGTACCCAAGTGACAGTCAGTGAATGATGTTCTGAGATTGGCCATGGCTCCTTTCAAGGTGCCAGGACTTGCCAAGATTGCCAAGGATAAAAGTCATGAGTTGTTTGCGTAATCAAGGTAGTATTAGATCCAGCCTATGTGAACTTGTGTCCCAGGACATGATCAGTACTAACGCTTAGGAGTAGAGGCAGTGGTGGTGGATGCTGTCTGAATTTATTGCTCTTCAGAAGCACTTCTTTACTGGTGGGGGTAGGGCAGTCACCAGCCCTGTGGTTAGCAATAATTCAAGGAAGAAGATCCTCTAGACACTTCTACACCTCCCTAAGCCACTTCCTTAAGCCACATTAGGGTAGAGATAGGACATTCACTTAAATGGGGAAAAAGGGATATGGTGTAAGAAATTGGAAGAGAGCCCTTTGTTCTGTCTCCTTTCTGTATGTTCCAAATCCCTGCCCCATCTTTCCAAAGCATATTCCTGGCAAACCTACAGTGTGTGTAGGTTGCACGCGTGTGTGTAAAGTGGTGTGTGTTTGTATTCCTGTGTGTCTGAGTATTAAGCCGTGCCCGCTGTTGGAGCTGTCCATGGTCAGTTATAAATGAAATATGTTAGCAGTGGTTTCAGCAAATTACAGGAATACGTTAGCCAAAGAGTTCACAGGCGTCTCCAGAGGGCAGAGAAGAATTTAGTTGCCTCTTTTTGCCTGGACCTGGCTTTTGGAGGATAACATCAGCTGCTTTTTGAATAAGAAGCATTTCTCACTTCATGATTCTCCAGGTAACCGGCCAGTTTTCACTGCTGGATTGATTTTCTTCCAAGTTTCCTGTGCATATTAAATAGGATGTGGTGACTCATTGTCTCCCAAGTTCTCTGAGGTTCCTAACCAAGACAGATTCCTCAGCTTGAATAGATGTGCTTCTATTCCCTGTCTCCCCTTCCTCCTCATGGTTACATTGTCTTGTGTTGCCTGGGGGCCACGCGGCTGGAGGACTGCACTCTTCTTCTTAGCCCTCCCTGTGTGCATCCTTCCCTCCTTCAGAAAGCTGTGCAGCGTTTGCCAAATG
Organism: Phocoena sinus; assembly: GCF_008692025.1. Lineage (NCBI taxonomy): Eukaryota > Metazoa > Chordata > Mammalia > Artiodactyla > Phocoenidae > Phocoena > Phocoena sinus. The sequence continues at coordinate 68,808,722 of NC_045774.1, read as the reverse complement.
TGCATGAACTCAGGCACCAAAACACTTCTGTTTTCTCAGGCATTTACAAATAATCTAACAGCCTGCAAATTATTTAAAAGCAATCTAGCCAGAGTTCTCAGAACCTCCAATCATATTTTAGTATCTGCTGCTCTGACAATCTTTGGGCATATTTTTCCACTCTTCTGGGCACTTCGTTGGAGTTTCCTACACACCAAATGTAAGTTTGCCCACCCTAAATTTTGGGAAAAACATGGCCTTTTTCTTCTTTTTTTCCTCTGGCTTTCCGGTCCCTGCCAGCAGAATTCCACTGAAGAAAGCTTTCCTATGGTAGTTCCTTCACGTGGCTGTCCCCCGCCAACCCACCCCAAACCATAATGACTGTGTACTAGGTGATCTCCCTTCCAATCCTCAGGACAAGACTTCAGGGTAAGCATTATTAACCTTTCACTGACAATGAGGAAACGGAAACACAAAGCAGGCAACTTACTGGCTCAAGGTTCCATAACTACCAAGGCAAAAGGTCAGGATTTGAATCTAGATCTTCTGCTCCATAGCCACACTCCATTTCTTGCCTTGTCTTTTCTGCCAGATGGCACCTTGGTCTCAGAACACCCTCTATTCTATATCCATAGGCTGTCTCCATTTGCTTTACCTAGATCTCTAGACTTGATTCTACCAGAGTCTACTCTAGCCCATCCCAACATATCTGTGAATGGAATAAAGGAGAAGTGTGCTCATACAGCCTGACAGATGCAGCTCCAATCAACCTCTCTCTAGTGACTATTCTGATCCCTCTTGATGTGAGATCAGGACAGGATTCTTTTACTTCCTAAGCCAAGGTCATAGGACTTCAGTCATGCTAAAGAACAAGAGAGAGGGAGGGTGGCATTTATACCTGTGGGAGGTTGACAACAATGTCTTTAAATGAAGGGAACTCAGGGAGCCAGAAATCGAATTTCTCATCTTCTACAACCAGCTGCCAAAGCACTCCCCATTTGAAAATGACTTACTTCAGTTTCAGTGGGAGCTGGTCTCTGTGGCATGTGTGTATGTCTATAGCAGAAGCTCTCTTCCCCAGAGAGTGGAATTCGTGCAAGTCTAACAAAAATTGGGAAAACTCAGAGCAGGTCTGCAGTGTCCACCCCTCTACCCATGTTCTTCATTTTCTGTTGACTCAGATGATGGAGACCCTCATCTTCAAGGCACCCTTCCTTCCTCCATGCTCTGGCTAACCTTGCCTCCTTCTTGAATTACCCACCACTTTTTCTCTCTCTAGGACTTTCATTTCCTCTGTCTTCTTTGTACATGTCCTTCCTATCTTGAAAATGCCTTTATCTGTGTCTCTGGCCCTCCCTCTTACCACGTTCTCTCTCGCTCTCTTCATAGCCAAACTTAAAAAGAAAGCTGTTTACACCTCACCACACCTCTCAGCTTCCTTCTCGCAAATCATCTGAAATTGTTCTCTTAAAGATTATTGTAAGTTCCTAGTCACCCACCTGATGGTTTCTGCTCATTCTTCCTGGGCTTTCTGCAGCTTTCCACACCTTAGCAATGTTCTTGCACTAGTTTTCAGTCTTTTCCTCCTGAACTTCTAAGAGTCTCTTCCTCCTCAACTTCTAACACTCCCTTCCCCACCTCAGATCCTTCTGTCTCCCTCTTCCATTCTCTGAGACTTTGGCTCTATGTGAAATCTCACTCCAAGAGACTCATCCCTTCTCAAGAATTCAAATAGGATGGGCTATTCAGATGGCTTTGAAATGTCTATGTCTAGTTCCATGCTATCCTTCCTCTAGACCCCAGCCCTATGTGTATACCTATTAAATATTCCCACCTAGACGTCACATGATCTCCCTGAAGTCAAAATGTCAGAACAAAAACATCATCTTTTTATCCAGCATTATTCCTTCCTGATGTCTTTATATTGGGTGATAGCATCATAATCCTATAAATTACTACAACATAGAACCCAGTCCCCTAGTGTTTTTCCTTATTCTTCAGATGACGTAGATTTTCCTCTAGGACATCTTTTCTGTTGATATTTTTCTTTTATTCTCAACCATGTCGCCTATTTTTTCACTGAACCACCTCTAATCTATTTTCGTTCTAGTGCTAAATTCTCTGCACTCGGGGCACAATTTCTGTCCATTTTCTGGCACATTGTACCAGACTCATCTTACTGAAAGACTGGCACTTTTCTCCTCAAAACTCTTTTCTGGCTCCTCACTGTCAGCATAACAGAGTCCACACCCCAAGTCCTGCATTAGGAGAGTCCCTGCTAGAGGGAGGCAGCCTCCACCACCTGTCCAGCCTTATCTTCCACTTCTTTCCCACGTAAACCTACACATCTGAAGTTTCACTGCACTTCACTTTCCAAATCTCCCTTGTACCCTCCTCACCCATCTTCTTTCCTACTTTCATGCCTACCCTTCATCCTCATTCTTTCCTTTAGAAATATTTTACCCTACTTCCTTCAGGAATCCTTCCATAATTCCCCCAGCTGGAGTGGCCTCAGCCCCATGGACATCCTAGAGTACTTGGTGTCTCTATCTCTTATGTGGTATTACATGTTTTCCTAGATTCTTCCCTCCATGCTCCCCTACGTTGGTTATTTGTACATTGTTTTTCTTCCCAACTACACTGTAAGATCATATTTACATTCTCCATGACACTTAAGATAAAACTTATTTATTGAATAAGAATAGTCTCTTCTGTGTGTGTGTGTGTGTGTGTGTGTGTGTGTGTGTACAAAACCAAGCACGTCCATGTTGGGGTCTTCCCAGTGACAGACCCCTCTGTGTTCCTGCTTATTGTTGACTGGAAAAACGGCTATGGAAATACACTGTGACCTCCTGGGCCTTCCATGTAGATCAAAGAACAGGCCCTAGTAGTCAATGTTTGGGGAAGTAAAGAATGCAGAAACAAAGATAGGACATTTAAGCAGGAGAGTAGCCATAACTTAAACAATAAATCAGTCACAAGGACCCCTGGTTCTGTTTCAAAGGTAAAGGTAAGTGAAATGCACATTCCTAAGTTGTTTTGCAGGTACTAAAACCCCCACCAGGTGGAGGAAGCTAACTCTGTGATGACCAGGAACACATAACCCACGGACTGGCTGGAGCCTGAGGATTGATAATGTTGATCTCTGTGATATCACCCTGTTACATCACCATCAACCAGTCAGGGAACTGAGCATGAGCTGATCACACACCTCACAACCCTTTCCCTCACACTGTCTTTAAAAACCTTTCCCTGAAAGCCATTGAGGAGTTCAGGTCTTTTGAGCCTGCCTGTGTTCCTTACTTGATGCCTGCAATAAATGCCATACTTTTCTTCACAACCTGGTGTCAGTAGATTGGCTTTGCTGCACATTGGGGCTGGGGGGGCGGGGGTAAACCCAAGCTTGGTTCAGCAACATGTGTAAGGGTAGGGGGAGAGGTTGCACAAGACGGTTCATTGAGCTTTGGAAAGAAAATATTAGAACTTCAGCTTACATTTATTTTACATTTCTATTTTGTGAATGTTTTGCAGTGAAATAATATTTAACAGTATCCATATATTCAACATTTGAATACAGTATTCATTATTAAATAGATCTGAGGGTTGTCTTAGACTGGATTCACTCGAAACAGACTTGGAGGTAGAAAGTTGCATTCAGAGGTTAACTGGGAGTGGTCACGGGTGATACACCTGCTAGAAAGAAAGGAGGCAGGATCTGTCACCGAACTGAACTTGGGTCCTGTCGCCCGCTGCACAGCAAAGCCAAATTACTAAAATCAGGTTGTGGTGAAGGAAAGTCAGTGTTTATTGTGGGGGACCCAGCAAGGAGCGTGGGCGGCTCAAACTCAAAAGACCTGAACTCTCCAATGATTGTCAGAGAAGTGTTTTCAGGGTGATCTAGGGGAGCTTCAGCCTGTAGTGGCTTGAAGAAGGATTTTGGTTCCTGGCCAGAGATCGAAGTCAGGCTGCATCAGTGAGAATGCTGAATCCTAGCCACTAGGCCACCATGGACCAGTGGCCAGTGACAAGGTCCTGGCCTGTCAGCTGTGTAGAAATGACTTTCTACGTAGAGATGGAAAGTAGTGAAACAAATAAAGTGCTTATTAGGAGACAAATAGTACATGTGGATAGACACACGGGTGGACTCAGAGAGAGAGTCGCACCCTCATAGTACTTTGAATCACTTTTATGGGACATTTTTTCCGGGTTCCCTTTGGCCAATCATCTTGCTTTGCCTGGTTCTGAGTCTGTATTTGGTATATCTTAGGGTCCTCCTATGTGTGCACACGCATCTCTTAGCCAAGATGGATTCTAGTGATGGATTCACTTACTGTGAGGTGAGGCCCCCTCCCTTTTTGACCTTCAAGGAGCCTTTCTGTGCATGTCTATTGGGAAGGTCACCTTGACTTCAAGAATGAGGAATATGTGGTCTTTTATCTCTTATCTGGGCAGGGCTTAGCTTCTCATCTCTCCTGCTATTTTGGAGTATCTGTCCCTAGGGGATGAACTCCAGCTGCGCAGCCTGGGGCCCATCTACCTCCCACCTCAAGGAGAGCATTTTTTTTTTTTTTTTTTTTTTTTCGGTACGCGGGCCTCTCACCGCTGCGGCCTCTCCCGCTGCGGAGCACAGGCTCCGGACGCGCAGGCCCAGCGGCCACGGCCCACGGGCACAGCCGCCCCGCGGCACGTGGGATCCTCCCGGACCGGGGCACGAACCCGTGTCCCCTGCATCGGCAGGCGGACTCCCAACCACTGCACCACCAGGGAAGCCCCAAGGAGAGCATTTTTAAAGGCAATATTTGGGGGTGAGGGCTACAGAGAGCATGACTTTCTTCTGATTGACTGGTGGTGAGGTAACAGGGTCCTGTTTGGGGAATCTCAATCCTCAACCTTCTGGTTCCATGCAGCCTGAGGTCTACTGCTTGTGCTCAGCCTGTAGTCACCATTCTCCACCTGGGTGGGTAGATGGGTTGGTGGGGTCTTAGTTCCTAAAGAACAACTCAAATATACCCAACTCAAATATACCCCTTGAGGAGGAACTAGGACTCTGTTTTTTATTTTTTAACATCTTTATTGGGATATAATTGCTTTACAATGGTGTGTTAGTTTCTGCTTAATAACAAAGTGAATCAGATATACATATACATATATCTCCATATCTCCTCCCTCTTGCATCTCCCTCCCCCCCCACCCTCCCTATCCCACCCCTCTAGGTGGTCACAAAGCACTGAGCTGATCTCCCTGTGCTATGCAGCTGCTTACCACTAGCTAGCTGTTTTACACTTGGTAGTGTATATAAGTCCATGCCACTCTCTCACTTCATCCCAGCTTACCCTTCCCCCTTTCTGTGTCCTCAAGTCCATTCTCCACATCTGCATCTTTATTCCTGTCCTGACCCTAGGTTCTTCAGAAACATTTTTTTTTTTTTAGATTCCATATATATATGTTAGCATATGGTATTTATTTTTCTCTTTCTGATTTACTTCACTCTGTATGACAGTCTCTAGGTCCATCCACCTCACTACAAGTAATTCAATTTTGTTTCTTTTTATGGCTGAGTAATATTCCATTGTATATATGTGCCACACCTTCTTTATCCATTCATCTGTCAATGGACACTTAGGTTGCTTCCATGTAGGACTCTGTTTTATGGCTGCACTATTGTCTTACTTTTCTTGTTTAGCTGCTTTTTCTGTTTTTGCAGTCCCACACTTTCCTAATTAGTAACTGCCTGTACCTGCTCTTTGGAACTCGGGGAAGGCCCAGAAGACTAAAGTTTTTTTCTATACACAAGAAACGAGGGGAACGGAAGGGCTTTTGTATACAGAAAGGCTGCACAGGGTCCTGCTTAGTTTCAGATCCAGTAGAGGGAAAAGGTAACCTGCAATGTATTTGCACCTGAGGTCTCAGCAGATACTACTGTGAGCTCTGGAGCTGGGAAGGTCCTTCAGAGTTTTCCTGAATTCAAGTAAGGGGGCTGGGCCTTCCCACTTCCACATTGGCCAGTCATTAGCCATGGGCCACCCTCCTGGGAGGAGGGAATACCTCAAAGGAGGCAGTTCCCTTCAGTTGAGGGCAATTCAGGGAAGGATGCAGCTGTGAAAACCAGCAGTGGGGAGTTTGTGCATCAGCCCTGGGGAGGAGAGCTAAGGGGAGCACCACAGTATCCACTATAGTGGCATGTCCTCGTAGTTTTCATTCTCTCTCTCTTTTTTAACTGATGGGAGTGCTATAAAAAATATTGGACACTCCTTGATGACTGAGGGAAGGCAGAGTACGGAAACTAACACTGCTAAAGGCCTCTCTGCTTTAGGCACTTTGTCAAGTTTTTAGCATATTCTTCTGCTCCATTTCAAAGCATAAAAGGACAAAGAATAAAAAGTGATGAACATCCTTCATGCATGTTTCATGCTGCCAGGAAAGCAGACTCTGAGTTGCATTTGGTTTTCTAAAGATGGCGCTCTATGATCTCATGGGGAGGACTGTACCCATTTCCATCAATGGCCACCCATGCAAGATGTGAGGCAACAACTCTACTCAGTTATACTCTTTAACATTCAGTAATGGTGTAATCAACAAAGCTGGTTATTGCCACTAAGTGGGGGAACAGAAATTGAGTTGGAAAATGTTTTCCCTGTGAGTTTGTTTTGAACAATTATGGGATCCTTTCTTACTAATGAATAACATCTTACTCTATCTCCTATCTGCAATCTTTTCTGAAACTCTCAGGGACTGAGAACATTCATTTCCAAATCCTTTTCACCCTGGACCTTTTAACTTACATGACTCTTCAATTCCTTTTCCAGTCCTACTTGGAGGAGACAGTGCAACATTGTGGTGGGAGTGAAGACCACAGAGTTGGACAGATTCAGGGTTTTTTTGGTCCAGCTTTACATCCTGGAGTGAGTGAGTGACTTTCTTTTAGCACAAGTTTTATAATCTGTAAAAAGGAGAGAAGGTTGGTACGTATCTCTCTTATTGCAGAGCCACTCCCATGGGATTGTAGTAAGAATTCTAGAAGAAAAATCATATAAAGTTCGTAGCCCAGTACCTGGTTTAGAGAATGTGTAAATTAAGTATTAGCTATTTTAAATTTTGGATTTTTCTTCTTTTTTAAAAAAAAAATTTTATTTATTTATTTTTGGCTGCATTGGGTCTTCCTTGCTGGGCACAGCCTTTCTCTACTTGCAGCAAACGGGGGTTACTTTTTGTTGCGGTGCATAGGCTTCTCATTGCGGTGGCTTCTTTTGCTGTGGAGCACGGGCTCTAGGCACGCGGGCTTCAGTAGTTGTAGCAGGCAGGTTCAGTAGTTGTGGCACACTGTGGCTTAGTCGCTCCGTGTCATGTGGGATCTTCTCAGACCAGGGCTTGAACCCCTGTCCCCTGCATTGGCAGGCAGATTCTTAATCACTGCACCACCAGGGAAGCCCTAAATTTTGGAGTTTTCTTTGCTTTTTCTCACACATATTTTTTCTCACTATTCCCCAGGAAAGTATACCTTATGGAATCTCAGAGTACACAGCACCTAAAAGGTAAGCCAGTTGTACCGCCCATCCCCACGGTTAGTTGCCTTTTCAGCACCCTTTGTACCTTGCTAATTGCCCCTTCCGACCACATTTTCATAGCCTCTCCTTTACATTGTCAGTCTGAGCATAAGATTGCACCAGGAATACATTTCTGTTTAATTACTGTTATTTATTTATTTATAATTGAAGTATAGTTGTTTTACCATGTGTTAGTTTCAGGGGTCTATTATGCATATATATATATATATATATATATATTCTTTTTCATATTCTTTCCCATATGGTTTATTACAGGATATTGAATATAGTTCCCTGTGTTCTACAGTAGGACCTTATTGTTTATCTATTTTATATATAGTAGTTTGTATCTGCTAATCCCAAGCTCCTAATTTATCCCTCCCCACCCCCTTTCCCCTTTGCTAACCATAAGTTTGTTTTCTATGTCTGTGAATAGGTTTGTGTTTCCTAAATAAGTTCCTTTGTGTCCTATTTTAGATTCCACATAAATAAGTGACATCATATGGTATCTGTCTTTCTCTGCCTGACTTAGTTCACTTAGTATGATCATCTCTAGGTCCATCTATGGTGTCGCCACGTTTGTGTTTCTTGATACCCAGAGGACACCCAAAGGCCAGCCCAATGTGAGGTGCCAAGCCCTGAAAACCAGTGCCTGCTCACTCAGCCACCTGCTGTGGATTAAAGCCCCATCAGTGTCCGACTGCCGAGTTTAGAGCCCCGCCAGCATTAATACTCAAAGAAACAGTTCTTGATCACTGCGACCGTGCTTCCCAGTGCAAAAACAGCATGGGCTCAGGCCAGCCAATGGGGAGCCATTTACCGAAATGCAAAGCGAAAGGGTCAGGGGGACAACCGTGTGAGCCAATAACTTTAAGTTGCCTTGCGACCCTGAAGCTATCGGTATAAAACCATTTCACCCGTTTTCCTGATTATTGATTCCTTGTCTCCGTTGCTGACAACTGCTAAACTCTTTGCTCTACAAATACTCCAAGTTGCCCATCCCCACCGTACATTCAACTTTATGCTTTTTATTTCTTTATTTCTATTTTTTAAAATGAAACAAATAGGCCAAATATCCTCTCATGTCCTCCTTATGCCAAGTTTCCAAGGAAGGCAAGTTCCTGCCAAGATCCCCCCCGCCCCCCCCACACACATACACACCCCAATCTCCAAACCATACCTTTCTCCAAAGGCAAAAATGCCTTTGTGTCCACTTACTCCTGGGGCCCCTTGCATCTATCTGCCTGGGTCTGTTTTCTGCACCCCACTCCTCTAGCTCCTCTTTTTGCTGGATTTTTGGAGATCTACTCTTAGAGCCCGTTCCAGGAAGACAGAGGGTCTTTCCAAGCACCAGATTCTTTCCAAGGTCTTTCAAAGCCCAGATTCCAGGAATCTACAGGAGTTTCCCTTTTGTTGTTTGTTGTTGTTGTTGTTGTTGTTTTTTGTGGTACACGGGCCTCTCACCGCTGCGGCCTCTCCGGTTGCGAAGCACAGGCTCCGGACACGCAGGCTCGGCGGCCATGGCTCACGGGCCCAGCCGCTCGGTGGCATGTGGGATCTTCCCGGACCGGGGCACGAACCCGTGTCCGCTGCATCGGCAGGCAGACTCTCAACCACTGCGCCACCAAGGAAGGGAAGCTCCCAGTAGTTTCCCTTTTGAGCCTCCCCAGATTATCAGCAGCTCAGAGTCACTGACAAGACTTCCCGTCCTCCTGGTGCACTTATTAGAATTCCTGTCAGTTTCATTCACAGGCTGGGCAAGAGGTAGAAAAATTCCAACGTGAAGAACAGCTGTTAACCAGTTCTCTCTGACCCCCTTTGGCCCTCACTGACCCCAGAACACACTCCAGAGAGATGCATCCTGCAGAACCAGCCTATGCATTTGTCTTTCTCCCGGAGGAGATTTTCAGACCCTTTGCAGCAGGAAACAATCATCTGTATCTTTTTTTTTTTTTTTTTTACATGGTAGTTTTCTCTTACATGCATTCCTGTGGAGGATGTATACCCTTTTCATTTGTGGTCATTTTTTAAATAATCAGTGCTGTAATAGAATATAATTTCATAGCACTCTTCATCCAGGAATCTCATTGCTCTTTATAAACAGTAACTAATTGGAGAGGGACTGCTGTGTATTTATTTAATGATACAGTTGTATCTCCGGTTTTAACAAAATGTTCGGTTCTTTGCTGTTTACTGTCAATGTAATTTCCTTCAAATAATACAAATTAATGAGGAGAGTAAAAAGCAAATTTGTTTTTCATTAGTTACTAATTTAAGGGTTTCCAAACTGATTCATCAGAGTTCTAGCCCACTCCCACCCATGCCCTCAACTGATCAGCCATTTTTCTTCCTAAGAATGTGATCTGTAATGAAATGTTTGTTTTGATTCCTTAACCTATACTAATTTTCCATTTGCTTATACATCTGCATTTTTCACATTTCTCCGTTCTCTTCCTTCCTCTCCCACAAAACCCACATGCACATGATACAGATACATGCACACTGTCTCATTTTCACCTCTCAAGCAACTCCTTCTTTTTCATGTACTCTCTCAAAATTATGCCTTTCTTCTTTTCACTTTTTTCCACTACCTTTGAATTTAACTCAGTGGCCTCAAGGGTAAGACCTTTCAATTTGGAGTTATCTCCAAATACACACGCAGACAGAGATGATAGCTTTCTGCAGCTGGGGAGATTATTAACTGCTCATATGACTTTATCACAGATTTTTTGTGTGTGCCTGACAGTTGCTTGTAAAAATTATATTTTTCCTCAAGTTCTCCAACAGCATTTCTATCATCATCACGTCTTCACCTTTACTGGGCCCACTGGCCAAACCTCAATTATTAATTGTGAAATAAACAGCTCTCCAGCAGAAAGAGACCCTGTCTTCTTTTATAGGAATCCCCCAGTAGGGCCATCTTCATGGGCGTGTGAGTTGTGAAGTTGTGCAGGGTCCTGTACCTAGAAGGGCCCCTTGCTGTATTTCATGCTTTGTCATCACCATCTTGAAATTCTTAATAACTTTGTAACAAGGGCCTGCATTTTCATTTTGTACCAGGCACCACAATTATGAAGTCAGTCCTGCTTCCTCAGTAGTATTGGCTTCCTCCTTCTTTTTACAGGTCCTGGGACCCCTTGTGAAGTCAAAGAGGTCACACTGGCCCTTTGGGGTGTATTGTTATCAAGGAAGAGAACACATTGGGAATTCTCTCACCAGTAGGAACTTTCCATCACCCCGATCACCTCCACTGAGAGAATCTCTTCTGAGTGTCCTAGGTCATTTGGTGACTATGACTCCAACACATTCTTCTCCCCAGTCTGAGACCTCAGTTTTTCTCTTCCTAGGACTCCTCACCTGAACTTTGTCTCATCCTCTTCTACCTTCAGGTGACTCATCGTCATCAGGCGATTGGGGCTGATGCAACTCAGTACCTCAATGGCAGAGACACTGAACCTGGTACCTAGACACCTCAGGACCTGAAGTCTGAGCTCAAGTATTCAGAAAAAGGTTTTCCTGATAGCGATTGGAATGCTCTCTAGAAGCAACAACCAGCAAGAGGTGGGCTGAGGTGACAAGAAGGACACAAGTGCTTTGAAAGAAAGGGGCTAAAGGATGGTGAGAGAATCAACAGGAATCAAAACAATAACTGGGTCTAAGGAAGAGGCACGTGTCCATCCCTTATGAAGCTATATGCAAATTAGTATGCAAATGAAGGGAGAGAAGGCAGGGGAGGTGTCCCGTGAGTATCAAACTGATTGAAATGTCAACTGTCATCTGCTACTTCAGGGCCCATTGTGAAGGAAAGGCCAGGACTCTACTGGAAAACAAATCTGACAGGAACTGGACCACGCCTTTCTCTTTTAAACACACACAGACACACACACACAAACACACACACACCACCACCACCACCACCATCAATCATGACAATATTATTTTATCGCACCTGACTTGCTCTGTCAGACAGCTGCTCTTAGGGATCAGGACTTTTATCCTTTTTTTTTTTTTTTTTTAAGGCACGGCTGTTTGTCACAGGATCTAGGACTTGGTGTGTGTCTTCAAAATACCAGCTCAATTTATGACCCTCTTTCTTTTAAGCAGCTGTGTGTTCTGCATCAGAGATGATGACACTCAATGCAGATTCGATCAGATTTGAAGAGTCGGGAACATGAAGCATACTGCTTGGAACCAATTCTCGTTCTGCTGTTGCCAGCTCTGTAGCCTTAGACACATGTCTAAACTTCTCTATGCCTTGGTTGCTTCATCTAGAGACAGGATGTTGTGAGGATTAGATGGGTTAATATACATAAAGCACTTACCATGCCTAAGCACTCAATAAATGTCAGCAATTATTATTGTTGTTGGCTTTTTTCTCTGCCTTGGGAGGAAACAGAACTGGACTGTGCAGAGTGTGTTGTGAGGCCCTGCTTTCTGGAGCCCTGGGGCCACATCTCCTGCTCCAAGCAAAGGCTGTCATCCTTCCAGGGTGTCAGAGCATCCTCACCTCTTATGGCGGCAGCAGGGCTTGATTCAGAGGTATCCCTCTCTTTCACCTCTGGGCAAAGGTGACATATTCCATGTTTATTTCCTGAAGAAGTTTACCAGGAAGAATATTTCTGACCATTCACATCTAGAGCAGAGCACAGAAATATGACTGTGCTGGGTGGGTAATGTTATTTCCAGATATTGGTAAATCTGATGCAGTGGTAAATGAGACAGCAAGATGAGGATGATCTCTCCAATGCATAAGTAAGAACAAAACATGTGACACTTGGGAAAAACCTCTCTGGGAAATCAGTGGGTCCAAGGGGTGGAAATACTAACAAAACTGATGGGACTACAGTACCTGATGAAAGGCAGCTTCTTTCTCACCACATCTGTGCAGCCCATAAAAAGCAATAAAATCAAACGAATTACACAATAAAATATTTCGACCACATTATTCAGTTTAACCTGCTAACACAATGCTAGACCTTAGCATTTTCCATTGCTTCTAGCTTCTTTGTGGAAAGAATTCACCCCATTAGGTGATAGCTGTCCTTGATACTAAAGTAACATTCAATCTCTCTTCTTTTTTTTTTTTCCAGATGCAAACCAGGGACATTTGTGACTTGCTTTCAGAGACTCAAGCACTTGGGGTTTTAATTGATTATTTTTTTAGCTCAGCCAAGCTTGCCATTGGACAATCCTTTGAATTTTCAAACAAAGCCCAATGCCACAGAAGCCCTGCAGCATCTCAGAATAAAGCAATGTTAAATCCCAGAGAAAGCATTTGATTTCAGGAGCAGCCATATCCTTCACGGCCCCCAGTAGGTGCACCTAATAGCCTTCTGCTAGATGAGACTGTCATATTCTGCGACCTCCAACTCCCTCTCCACTCAAGTATCAGGTTCTGTGGTACTTGCATTAACTGACCACAGCCAGAGAGCCCCGAAAGGAGTCCAATGATCAGAAGGAAATCACTCTGGATAGGAGCCAAAGGAGAAGAAAAACAACCTTATGCCCCAAACTGGTTTTCTTAACACCTTCCGTCTGAAGGAAATATGTACGTGAGATCATCGGGGAGATGATGACAACAGGGACATCTAGGTCACCTTTGCCCCCGAACACTGTGTATTGTCAACAGTTGAATTGTCAGTTGCTTCAGCTAAGCTTTTTGAGTGCTTTGCGCTGGTAAAGATAATAATGATGATAATAAGGTAAAAAAAAAAAAAGCTTCCTATCCTAACATTTCTTCAGATTCCACCTGGGTGACACTTTCGTTCTTTTTGGCACAGCAGCCCATGAAGGGGCAGTAAAGGTATAACATGCTAGGAGGATGTATTTAACCCAACACACTGTGACACTAATGAAAAACATCTCAGCCGTGGTCCTATGAAACTATTTGCATGAACTCTCCCTTGTTGCTGGCAATCATGCTGTGACAACCGTCATCTTCAACAAGAGGAGAACCTTAAACATCAAATTTTGGCAAAAACATCTTTTACTAGCAATGAGTAATTTCAGGAAAACAAGTGCTTCTACATAGATTTCTCTTGCATACACTGACCTAATGTAAGGAGACAGTGCAGGCTGACTAATCAACAAGATGCTTTGAAGCAAATCCTCAGGAATGCCTATCCTTCTGATTTCCATTCGTAAATATTTTCTGTTTCCTGTGCTTGTAATGAAATTTGAAGCTAGTAGGACTTTTTATTGGCTTTAGGAGGTTTTTGAGGTGGCAGAATTTCTCAGTCTAGTGTGCAGATCTGACATTTGCTCTTAGTTAATTCAGAATATGTAATAAAATGTTTGGTATAGGATTTACGTATACATTTGCACTACCTGTTCTGTCGGTATTTCATTGGTGCTCAAAGATCAAAAGGGTTTGATCTCCCTTCTTATGTGGAACATGGGGTTGAGGCCCTTTATGGTCCAGCTAACAGAATGTTTCGTATTGTCACTTGAGGTTTTCAAGATGATGAGAAATTTCTAGAATGTGTTCCCAAAGGGATGGTAGTCAGGACCAAGGAAAACAGCTGGAAGCAACTCACTAACCTAAACAAGTCTAAATGAAACAAAACAAAACAAACAACAACAACAAAAAACCAAGATGCAAAACCAAATATTTAAGGAACCAAGAGAATTCAGTTAGAGAAAAGACATGAAGGAGAGGGAGGTAGATGAGCCAAAGTGAATTCTCTGATTTAAGGTACCGATCCTCACTCCTGCTTTTTTAGGGTACCTCTGGCCCCTGAGCTATTTGTATTGGAGGGGGCCAATTCCAAGTGGACAACCTGACTGTCTTCCACATATGGGCTTTGTTATTTTTTCACGGGACCCGGGCACCTCAGAGCACGCTGCATTTGAAGACTGTTTTCACCCCTTGGAAGCCTAGAGTATAATAATACTGTCAACAAAGAAGGAAAAGGTGCGTGATTTCTATGCTGGGCATGTAATTCTTCAGTAGACCCACAGGTCTTAAAATCATTCTTTTGCAGATTAAATTTGACCTATCTTCCTAATTTCCTTCTTCAGTGGATGGAGCAATGATGTGTGAGTGCAAAAGGATGAAGTTGATGCAGAAAGATATAGGGTGAAAGTGAACCTCCCCCCTGTGATTGAGTAAGGGAGAGTGATTCCTGTGGTCATAGAAGGCTCTGGGTAAATTCATGAGGTTTGAGAGACAGCTCAGAAGATAGCTGGGTGGCAAAGATCACTTAGTGTATTTGAGAATGGTAGATATTCATCAAAATACTCAGACGAAACGACGAAGATGCAGGAGAGAGGTGTGGAGCAAGGTGGGTTCCGGGGGAATAAACCAAGGTCTAGAGCCCATGAAAAAGCAAGTTGGCCATCTTTGCCCTCACTGGGTATTGATTGAATTTTTGGGTCTCAGTTTGAACAGCATCAGGTTAAAACTACAAGCCTTGAATTTTTCAAACTGGCAAGACACCTTATTCCTCGTGAGCACTTAGGTAAGTCTCTTACACTATTTCAACCTACAGAGTTGCCTAGTGTAAGAGGGCCTACCACCTGGCTAGTCTTTCTTAAGAGTTATTCGTGGATCACGTGAGAAAGCATATGAATGTGTTCTAAAAATCTAAACCGGGACTTTCAATAAAACGGAAGATCAAGAAGGCAAGAATGCAAGTTCAAGTGCTGGAAAAATATTTTTCCACCAATTATTCAGTACAGAGCTAAGCTCAAAAAATGAAATGGAAATGCTGTGGCAGAAATTGAGAGAAACCAAAACCAGAGCAGTAAGTAGCAGCTGACACCACTTGTCCAAGTGGGTTTCAGATCAGATACGTCTCTAGATTCCAGAGGTAGGGGACCCAAGACATGGCTTTGGATCTTTGTGAGGTCTGGGGGGGTGTGCTGAAAAAGAACTCCACACATAGAGCCTGGAGTCTTAAAAGCTGCCTTGTTTGTTGAAAGAGATCTAGAAGAACCTTTCCTACCAGCTCAGAAAAACAGAAATCAAGCTTATTATTTGTCCAAGGCTTTGGGGGTAAAAGGGGAAGAGCTGCTTATGAGAAATGTAAAGCCACATGTGAGTTGTGTGAAACGTAGATGTGATCTGCATTAATTCTACTAGGCTGGTGCAGACAACTTAAACCATGACATTAGCATCAGAAGCTGATTCTGGACTACTGAATGACTTGAAAGCCCTGGTGACAACACGTCTGAAAGGACTCAGAAATGCTTTATACTTTTCTCCCACGTTCAGAGCGATCAAGATCTCCTGGGAAAAACAGGCCCTGCAGAAGATGAGCTCACAAATTAAAAAACTGCAAACCGGCATGAGGAAATGAATCACCGTGAAGGAGAGTCAAGGAAGGCATGAAAACAAATGAAAACTACCCAAGTTTGAACATAATAAAATTGAGACTATGTAGTTTTTGAAAGAATTGCATAGAACTTCTGGAAATGAAAACAATAGAGATTAAAATGTTTAAATGCTAAAAAGGGTACATATGAGTATGATGAGAAGTTATGTATCAGAAATAGATGTTTTTATATTATACAATAATGATAAATATTATGAGAATAAGGAACTTTTATGTAATATTTATTAATGCCCACTATGAAGGTCTATATTAAGTTCTGAAGATACCAAAACCAGTTAAGATGCAGTCCTTGACCTTGAGGCACTCATATTCTAGGACAGACCACAATAGTGCAAAAAAAGCAATAAAATGTTACAGATGAATAGGCTACAAGGAGGCTTAAATGAGGGAGTGATCAAGTCTATCTATTGCGGTTGGGTGGAGGGCACAGAAAAGCCTTTGTAGATCCTTGAACTGAGGCCTGAAATATGGGTGGGTATTTTCCAGACCCATAAAGAGGGAAAGCCATTAAAAGTAGAAGGTGCATGGTAAAACAACACGGTAAGTCTGGGCCACCGGGTGTGAGGTGAAGGAAAAGGTAGAGAAGTAGACAAGGGCAGGTCGTGAATAGCAATAGTGATTTTTACAGAGAGGTAGAAGGAAAGTACAGTCGTACTACAGTTAGGAACCGGGAGCCAGACTTCGTGGTTAAATCTTGGGTCTGAAATTTACTAGTAATATAACCTGTCTCAAATTACTTAATCTCTCTATAGCTCAGTTTCTTCAACTGTAAAATGGAGAAGAACAATACGAAACCTTCAGAAGGTTGTTGTGATCGTTAAATGAGATTATGTGTGTCAACACCTGGCACAGTTTCTAGTATTTATTTATTTATTTATTTTTGCGGTACTCGGGCCTCTCACTGTTGTGGCCTCTCCCGTTGCAGAGCACAGGCTCCGGACGCGCAGGCCCAGCGGCCATGGCTCACGGGCCCAGCCGCTCCGCGGCATGTGGGATCTTCCCGGACCGGGGCACGAACCCGCGTCCCCTGCATCGGCAGGCAGACTCTCAACCACTGCGCCACCAGGGAAGCCCTCTAGTACGTTTTAATGAACACTGGCCCTTGTTATTATAACTACCATTCTTATTAAGACAGGGAGGATTTTGAGAAAGATGGATGCAAACAGCAAAGTCATAAATATCATGGTATTTATTCAGTCAACAAATACTTGAGACCCTGTGTAAGGAACTAGGTTTATTGTAATGAACAAGACAGACTTAGTGCCTTCCCTCGAGAAACTTACATTCTAAAAGGGAGGACAAATATCAAAAGGAGGCAGAGAATATTAAAATATGAAAAGGAGGCAGAGAAAATGCATTGTGTTGCGAGGCATCACCTGGGAACGTGTTATAAATGCCATTTCTCAGATTCTATCCCAGACTTGCTGAACCGAAAACTGTGAACAGAGCCCATCAATCTGTGTTTGAACAAATACTCTGATTCTGACGCAAGCTAAAGTTTGAGAATCACTGCCCTAGGCTTTTATTTCTTTAAATTTCACGGCAGGAGCTCTTTATTGTAGTTGGAAACAGCCTAACAGCACCTGGAATGGAGCCGTTGAAAATTCTGGGTACTCTTCTTGTGCTTTCAGTCTTTCATGGGTTGTTCTGAGGACTAATTTAAGTTTAAAAGACCTTGTTTTTTAAATAGAATTTTGGTAAGAAAGAAATCAATAGCTAATTACAGTCTCTTTGATTTCGCCTCTTTACTACCCTCAGGGAAATAGAATATGGGCCTGTTGTCCCCGGCAGGGGGCTCCACGGTCATCCAAAGGAGCAAGGAGAGGGTCCCTACCCAAGACCAGGAGTGAGGGCCAGCCATACACAAGGGCTGACTGCCGAGAATTCATTCTGCGTCGTGCCCACTATCTGGCCTCTTGTAAGCTACTTGAAGCACTTAAGTGGTCGGTCATAAAGTACCTTCTAAAGAAAGTAGGTTCAGTTAATTGCAGGGCTTTTAGTTTGTGACTGGGAATACAAATTAGGACAATACTACCTGTGGTCTTCCAGTTTGACCCTCCTCCCACAAATGATGCTCAACCTTTATCTTGAATATATGTTGAAGAAATACATAATGAAAGTTGATTCCAAGGAAGGCCGAATGATTCGCCTGCCCAGGGTTCCCCCAGGTCCAGGTCAGGCTGGAGCAAATGGACAGTTCTATGTTACAGCTGTTGAGAGACAGAGTGGTGGCTTGTTCTTCGCCCATGACTGGGACTGTCCACCTCAAATGCAAGTCAGGCTGCTGACCTCACTGGAAATTTAAGCAACAGTTCCAGATAAACACAGCACCTTTGAGGCTAAACACATAAACACAGCATCTTTTTAGTCTAGAGGAAATTTTCATCCCTCAGGTTGGTTTGTAAGGTGTTCAGCATTTGGAGGAAGTTTTCCTATAGACATCTTGTTATCACATTAGCTTATATTTTTTTCTTTTGGCCGTGCCGCATGGCACACGGGATCTTAGTTCCCCAACCAGGGATTGAACCCCTGCCCCCTGCATTGGGAGCCCGGAGTCTTAACCACTGGACCACCAGGGAAGTCAACATCTTGTTATCTATGGTCATTGGGTAACCAGGTCAAGACATGCTGTGCCCGTAGAGTAGCATTAATAGTGCTGATTTAACTAGGCATAATCCCTATCTATAAAGGATGAGAAGGAATGCATTTGGATGCCAAGACTACATCCATCTCCTATAATGGTAGGGTCACTAAAGGCAAAGTTTGGTCATGAGCAGTGGGTTGGGAGAAGGATGCAGAAGGAGAAAGGAAGATGTATACCTTCACTAAGAGTGTAGTGCTGTTATACACTTCTACATCCCTAGAATGGAAGGAAATGCTCAGTAGCCTATAAGAAGGCCTCCCTTAGTGTTCTGCACTGGGGACTCCAGGCGTTTTGATGGGTGGGCAGAGGTGGAGGGGTGAATCGGGCTCTGGGTCATTTCAAAGCCAACAGGTAGGGGTGGGGCTGTCTGTTTGGCAGCATTTATATGTGGTCTTAAAGTACATTCCCAAGTGGAGACATTGACCTTTTCTTAACAAGAAAGTGATTGACAGATGGAAAACCTTTTGTGCGTGTGTCCAGAATATTGGAATGAATATGGGATCCCTAAGATTCAAATGTAGTGTGCCTGCGGTTTGTTTTATTTTTTATTTTTGTTTGTGGTACGCGGGCCTCCCACTGTTGTGGTCTCTCCCGTTGCGGAGCACAGGCTCCGGACGTGCAGGTCCAGCGGCCATGGCTCACGGGCCCAGCCGCTCCGCGGCATGTGGGATCTTCCCGGACCGGGGCACGAACCCGTGTCCCCTGCATCGGCAGGCAGACTCTCAACCACTGCGCCACCAGGGAAGCCCCTGGTGTTTGTTTTAGAACCAAATCAAAAGTGCTCCTGATGACATGACAAAGTGTCAATGGAAATGGAGGATTCCATAGGTCCACGGTCCCACTTGGTATTTGCCCAAGGTTTGAACTCAGGCACTCTGACTCCAGAACCTCTATTCTTAATCAGCTAAACTTCCATAAATTTAACTGCCTCTGAGTCTCTGGATTTGTGGACAAAAGGACGTACCAGCCTTTTGCAGAATAACCTGTCACAGGTGGAGGAGCCTTTGTTCTCTAAAATTTGCACTTAACCTCAATTATCCTGAAAGTTCAGATAGGCATGCAGTGAGATTGAGGGAATTTTCAATGTACTGGTTTAATCTGGAAGAATTCCATTAGACTATTTCTCTCCCCTCTAGTCTCCACTCACTTTCCCCATCTCACCATCTCTGTATCTTTTAAAAAAGACATTAGTATGGCTAGAACACTTTAATTCCCAGATCTACTGTGTATTTGCACATGACTTTAAAGGGAGGGAATTCTCCAGTGATTCTCCTCTAAACATTTGTAAATTGCAGTGTCTACATGTGTAAATGGCAGGTAATGGCCATTGCTTGATGGGCTTTTAAAAAGCAGTGTGTTTGTACATGGCTTCTGGCTTCCTTGGGTCAAAGAATTATATCAATTAAAGCAGAAAGATTCTGACATAACACCAGTTATTACTGGGAAATAGAAGAACATGCCTACAGTAAGAACCATGGAGCTCAAAGGGCAAATGCATTCAGTTGAGTGAAACTAATAAATTATTGGAAAACACTTTCCTCAAAGAAGAAAATGTCATATATATAAACAATAGCATTATTATTAACTTTAAAAAGATACAGAACGTCTCTCGTTGCAGCCTATCAAAATCATCTTTCAAACATCTTATTCAGAAACAATGACCTACTACAATGTTTATTTAGAAACTGAAATTCCCAGTTCAGAATAAACACTTATTTCATTGATGCAACTCTGGAAGCTTAAAAGGCATTATTAGATGGAGGTGGTGAAAGCAGCCTCCTGGCCTTCGTACAAATGAGATCAAGACATGCCCAGGAGAATTACCAGAAATGTCCATGTCTGATCCGAGGGGGAAATTGACAGTAGATCAGAATCTACATGATAGACATATATTATTGAAAACATAGGCTTTACAGTATAGTATCATAGCCTATCATTTACTATTATCATTTAGGATGGTAAATTATTATTATCATTTAGCCCACCCAGCCCAGGGTAAGTGAAGTAAAAGTGACTATTAACAAATACATATAATTGAAGCTATTATTTTAGAATATTTACACTAAGGTATAAATGATGATGAGTTCAATATGTCATGAGGACATTTGCAGTCTAATAAAGGATCTTGTTAATCTGAATTCATTTCTAATTGGAGAAATCACAGCTTCTCTTCTCCTAGCAGCCACTCAATCCCTTCATCTCATCTGGGGAGTCAACATCCTCCATCTTTTGCTGCCTTGCAAACTAGTCCCGTACGGTATAAAATGCAGAGAATCAATACCGTTTCTTAGCAGGAAGTCTCATGTCGCCTAGACTTCTCTATCCTAACATCTTTACAAATGACTTCATATCTCATGGGACTTGGTAAAGAGAGTCATTTTTGGAGGGAGAAGTGAATGTTGGCTCAAACCTAATAGATATTCAAAGTCCAAGGAATTGTAGACCTCTGAGTACAGGGGATCACTTACATACTATAAATTATCACAGAACCATGTAACCTCCAAGGGGCTTTGAGTTGTTTCCCCAGTGTAGGCAATAGATTTGCACAGGTGTTTGTTGAATGAATAACACATAAATCAACAAATAATCAGATTCTGTCGACTCATGTCAACTATCATTAAGGAACAGAGTAAAACAATTTGGT
Source organism: Phocoena sinus (assembly GCF_008692025.1). Taxonomy (NCBI): domain Eukaryota; kingdom Metazoa; phylum Chordata; class Mammalia; order Artiodactyla; family Phocoenidae; genus Phocoena; species Phocoena sinus. The sequence continues at coordinate 68,787,575 of NC_045774.1, read as the reverse complement.
CTTTGCACAGGGCTTTAGCCTGGCTAAAAAATCAAGAACAAGGTAGCAATAAGCAATTACTCTAAAACATCATAATGGGATAGTTGACAGCTAGGAATCATGGTACAATCCTGTTTTTGAAAGTCAAATGGACAAGCTAAGTTTTTCAATCTGTATTCCCAAAATTGATTCCCCAAATTGGATCTCAGATCGATACTGAAATAGTGTTATCAATTACATGGAGAAGTTTCAAGTATAACCCTAAGACCACTGGGAATCATCTATTTTATTTATTTTCAGTGTCTACAGTTTTTTGCATGTATATGATCTTTGGGAGAAAATAATATCTATTGCAAAGAGTTTGACTTTATATGTGAATTCTGTGCACGGAGATTGACAGCTACTGCATCACCCGGGAGGCTCTGGCTAGGTGGCATTGAATTTGATCATAGAAGACAGAATCATATTTTAAAAAGAATTCTCCCAGCAGTTCAGCTACATAGCAGAGGTTTGCCCCTTTTCTTTTCAGTGCTGGCTACAAACACCACACTCCCCTTCAGGCTGTCAGAGCTCTTGGAAGTAGGTAGAGGAGGTGAGACAGAACAAAAGGATTGGACCCTATCGGAAGCTTGTGGGAAGACAGCCAGTCCCTTTGACATGACTTGCAATGCCGTCTCATTTTCTAAACCCTCCCGAAAAAAAAATCTTACATGAATACAGCATTTGACAGACTTAACACGTAGCCACAGAAATGATCCCATTTAATCACAGTTCTAGCCCACTGGTTCTGCAAAGCAGCCAGGAAAACAAGTACTGGGGCCTCATCTATGGGGCAGGAAAGAAGTACAGCCAAGCTCAAACTCAGCTACTAAGTCAGGCTTGAACATGGGCCTGCCGTCCTTTCCAGGACAGCACAGTGGTTTCACTGAGTCTTTGCAGCTTTGGGGAGCCAGGGAGACAGGGGGCTGCCTGATGGTGATGGCCTTTCTGGAGAGCCTTGGGAGAGGTCCAAGGCCGAGCACTTAGCCTCAGCATCCACTGGACATGGACAAAATCACTGTTAAATGGAGGTAAAATCCCCTCTGGCGTGCCCCTGCCTTGTTTATGGCCTTCTCTCTGTTACTTTGGAGCTAATTATGTGGTCTGCCGAGTGTCTCCGCCCCCAGACCTCGTGCTGTCCTCTCTCTGACCATTTGCCTGACTGTTACTTCTGTCAGCAGACAGAGGTCAGCGAGAGAAGGTGCCAGACTTTAATCAGCCTCCTCTCCCACTTGTTAGCACCGGTGGAAAAATCTTTACAGAATGTTTCATATTTGGCTCTCAAGGATCTGGACATCCAGGGATTATTTATGGATTTCATTATTCACTTTATTCCATTCACTATAATTGTGAAGAGCCGAGGTTTGCCTACATTCCTAACACAATTTCAAGTTTGCAGAGGGGTCTTATGCCCTGAGGAATTGAACATATTCAGTTTATTATATCTATCCAAGCAAACTATTCCGTGTTACAGAATACAGAAGGATGCAAGAAACACTTGCGTAGGATTAGAGGGTAGGAAGGGTGAAAAGTTTTAAACTATAGGAACATCTCCTTTTGAATAATATTGCTACTTCTGAAAAGTTATTAAAAATGGATTTATGCAAAACTGCAATGAGGTATCACCTCACACGGGTCAGAACGGCCATCATTAAAATATCTACAAATAACAAATGCTGGAGAGGGTGTGGAGGAAAGGGAACCATATTACACTGTTGGTGGGAATGTAAATTGGTGCAGCTGCTATGGAAAACAGTATGGAGCTTCCTCAAAAAACTAAAACTAGAGTTGCCATATGATCCAGCAATCCCAGAACTGGGCATATATCTGGACAAAACTATAATTTAAAAAGATACATATTCCCCTATGTTCATAGCAGCACTATTCACAATAGCCAAGACATGGAAACAACCTAAATGTCCATCGACAGATGAATGGATAATGAAGATGTGGTACATATATACAGTGGAATACTACTCAGCCATAAAAAATGAAATAATGCCATTTGCAGCAACGTGGATGGGCCTGGAGATTATTATACTAAGTGAAGTAAGTCAGAAAAAGAAGGACAATTACCATACGGTATCACTTATATGTGGAATCTAAAATATGACACAAATGAACTTATCTACGAAACAGAAACAGACTGAGAGACATAGAGAACAGACTTGTGGTTGCCAAGGAGGAGGGGTAGGGGAGGGAGGGATTGGGAATTTGGGATTAGCAGATGCAAACTATCATATATAGAACAGATAAACAACAAGGTCCTACTGTATAGCACAGGGAACTATATTCAATATTCTGTGATAAACCATAATGGAAAAGAATATGAAAAAGAATATATATATGTATAACTGAATCACTTTTCTGTACAGCAGAAATTAACACAACATTGTAAATCAACTATACTTCAAAAAAATAATCTTTTTAAAAAATGGGATTTATGAACATTAAGTTACATTTGAAATCCAGCAGAGGAGTTGACAACTCAAGGCACACCCTGCTATGAGCTCTTTTGCAGTTGCAAAGTATTTTTGTGAGGAAATAATTCCCTCCCCACTTGTCTTTTTTATAAATTTGAATTTGAATCTGTCAAGTTGTCTTAAAACACCTGTATAGCTAAATCTGCCAAGATGCTTTTCACTGACTACCTGATAGATGAATGAACTCATCCTCTTGCGGGAACATGAGAAGCTGTGTGGCTGTTTCCACGTTCAGAGGTGAGAAGTGCCTATCATAAATTTGACATGAGGCTTTTAATGGGCCACACCTGGTTAGGTTCCTACAATTTTTGAACACTCATTCTCTGCCTATGGGAGAAAAGCAAATGGACAAGTTTATACAGCCAGATTTAGAAGCTTCCGCTTTATGTAATGTTAAATCTGTTGGTTATTGTGTTTACATATATTTGGATAAGAAAGACCTGTTTGCTTTTAAGTTTCTAAATTTAATATCTTTGCAAATACTTTAATCACTTACCTAGGGAATTTTCATTAGGCCCAAATTGTTATATAAGCTCATTTTCCTTCATAAACTACATACTCTTTTCTACTCTTTATGCCTCATTTTTACTCTCCTAGCTACAGAAAAAAACTAGTGGTTTTAGCTCCCACTTTCCAGATAATTGCTGTCTTTGCTGTCCTTTGTGCAAATGGCTTCAGAGTTCCAACACAAACATATAGCACCATGAAAAATAAGCCAAAAAATTTGTAAGAGTTTAAGGTAAAGTAAAGCTGATTTTCCCCAGAGTTTTCGTTTCTCTTGGCCCACCGCCTATCATCTGAATATTCTAGCCCTGGACACAAAGGAAAGAGCTTGCTCTTTAGACTGGCTTGTTCCATTTACTGTCAGAGATGACAGCAATGAGAATAATGGCATTAAGCCTTGTTGCCAAGTCCCTTGGTTCACGACTGTTCCCAGGCATTGGTATACATTCCCCTCTTTGCAACTAAGATGAGAGGTCATACATTGGTTACATGCTTAGTCATCCTTAGAAGCAGCCCTGGAAGTGCTTTTGGTTGTCCTTCAACTTTAAGAAGGCCAGGCTCTCCATAAGGAGAGCCATGGAAGCCGATTTCATTGGTGGCCACTGCATTTTAACCGTAGTGTTGCTTGTTTCTAGCTTCAAACTGTCAAAAGTGGTCTGTTAGTAGGCAAATAAAGTCTCAAGAAGCTTCCTGTTCTATTGCAGACATCTCCTGAGGCCACCTTGTTAAAGAATTTACTTTCATAATCAGTTTCTCAGAATCAATATTTCTTTTCCTGTTTCCCTCCACTTGGACATAATGTGATTAGAACAAAGAGCACTCATGCTTTGGGACATACCAGAATTTCTGCTAAAGAAACGCTGTCCAGCTGTCCTTCTCTCACATGTGAACTCAGCCGTCCTCTTTCCATGTAGACATGGCAATGGCTGTGAGAGCGGGGGAGTTCAACCCAGCAGGCTTGGGACTGGGGCTCTAGAGGAAGCAAACATGCCCCCATCTTCTCGGAGGGGCCTCAAGAAGGGAAAACTTGTACCAAGATCTTTGTTGATTCATATTTGCTGTAACAGCAACATGCTCCATCTTGCTCATCTCTCCCTAGAGGCTGTCCTTGGGAGACAGTGGCGTTTTATAGTTAAGTGTGTCCTATTCTGGGTCATTCAAAGGGATATTTGGATTTATCTACTGTCAGTGAATAATGCAGCAATCCATAAGGTTTTTCCCTTTGTTAGGAAATAGAGGGCATTTTCTAAGGCTTTCTATCTCTAATTCCTCAACCAGTGGGAAAGGATTAACACTTGAAAATATTTGCATCGGATGACGAAGTAAGACAAATTGTTCAGAGCCACCCATGTTAGAAAGAGAGGGATTTAACAAGACAAGCAATCAGAGGCTGAATTGAACTGCTAAAAGGTCTCTGTCCCTTTCTAGAATAATCAGAGGTTTGAATGAGGCACAAACCAGAAAAATCGCTGTTAGTTTTATAAGTGCAAGTAAATAAAAGCTATCAAAAAATGTATGGCAAAGTTCCCCCCACCCCCCAAAAAAGATGCAACATTTCTTTGAGTAGATTTTGTGAACACTGGTATAGCGAATCTTGACAAAAACTGTGAAGTATGCTATTAAGCTGGAAAAGGATTGATGGCAGGATATTTTAAAGCTTTATTCCCCTCCCCACAGCATAACTCAAAGATGTTTTCAGTTTTTTCCCTTCCTTTTATAAACTCAAACTCCTAATTGAAAAACAGTCTGTGTTATTCGATATGAATGAAATAATTATATTTGCATCAGGTGTAAGGTTGGGTTGCTTTGGACAGTTTTAAGAGATTCTCCCCCTTAGTCCTTATTTATTTGCTCCCCGAAGGATTTCTGTATCTCTTTGGGCAAACCACACAGTAGCAGCAATAATCTTATTTACAAAGAGGGCAATAGGGCACAGGGTTGGAGGCCCCAAGGGCTGGAGTTCAATATTGTCCCTGTCATCCTGAGATCAGAGGGTTTGCCCCAGCCCAGGTGACTAACGACCAGGAACACTTTGTGACTGATGACCGCTCTGTTTGGGGAGCTAATTGATGTCCCCCAGTTCCTAGTGAATAATGCTCTTTCTAGCAGTGACAGTAATGTCATCAGGAGGGAAAATATGTGGCTGGCTAATGAGGAAACAGGATACAGAGCCCTCATCCCCCACCCCCAGCCCTGGGTGCTCTACTGGGCCAAGCAGGAAGTCATACTTTTACATATATATGCAATGCTTTGTAAAAAAATCTCTTTGAACCAGCAGAACTAGGGGAAAAGCTACCTAAATTCTGATCTCTTTTGACTAAGATTATGAATCTGCTCAGGTCTCTGTAAATCACAGTGAGGTGCACAAAGAACGATGAAATCTCCTTAGCATCCATGGCCCTTGGTGGTCTGGCCCTTGGCTCTCATCCTCGTTACTCTCCTATGGGTACCACATCCCAGTCACATCAGTCTATGTGTCATTCTCTGGACATATCACGTTCTCTTAAATCTCTTACCTGTCTCTCCCACCCTACCCTTATTTTTCTCCCTATAACATCTTTTATCTCTATTTTTTCCCTGTTCTTTTTTTCCTGGCTAGCTCCCTCTTGGTCGTCAATGTTCTGCTCAGGTATTACTTCTTCTTAAGTCAGTTTCTTGTGCCCTTTCTGGTTTCCCATGGCCTCGTTTGTTTTAGCATTTGTTGCATTGCACTGAGATTATCTGTTTAGGTGTTCACCTTCTTTCATTAGATCTTAAGTAATCTGAGGACTTGCCATGGTAGATACTCAATAAATGTTGCTTGAATTGAACAAAATAGAAACAAAAACTAAATAGAGACTGGCTTAAGGCTATCAACTCAGTAATGTAGGGGCTAAGAGCAAATCTCAACTCTACCACTTACTGGCTGTGTGACCTTGGGCAGTTTACTGTCTGCCAAATGGGGATAATGATACTTCACAGGCTGGTTGAGAGGTTTAAATGAGATGTTGCATCTCCAAATCAATGAGATAATGCTAACCATTATTGTTAATGCTAAGTACAACACAGTTTCTCAGTAAATACTTGCTATATTGTATTTTACGATTCTAACAAATTATATTTCATTGACTGGTAGAGCATTATTTCCTAGATGCCTTGTTCTATATACAACTTAAAAATAAAGCACGTGTTTTTTTAAATTAAGAGAATTAAAATGAAAACTTTGTGGTAGGAAGTGGCCAAAGAGGTGGAGAAATAGTTACTCTAAGTGAGATCAGGAATATATTTGTAGCACCCAGCTCAGGGGATAAAATAAATCAAACTTCTCAGCCACTGTTTCAGCTACCCAAGGTGAGTGATGATTTATACTAGGCAGGTGATGAAGAACACGGATTTAATTTATTTTGACATCCAGAATGGGTTTGATATGGTTTCAAATTGCTGCTGTCTGGAGAATGAAGGAGGGAAAACGCAGGTACCTGGTTAGAACCGTGCACCTCAGCACATCCCATGTAACGCTGCAATGTTGTCAGGGGGAAAGATCCCGAGCTGGGAGCCCAAGGACCCGGGTTTGAGCTCCAGAGATTCAACTTACTACTAACTATCCATGTAAACTTGGGCAAGATCCACACCTACATATGTGGAAATGTGCTGTAAAACACAAGAACTTTGGGTGTTATCTGTAGCAGGCATTCTGGTAAGAAAAGGTAAGTTTCCATCTTTGCATTTCCTAGTGCAGGGGAAGTTTTTGATACATACTGTGGAATATATGGCTTTAAATAAATAATGGATGAATGAGTGGAGGCACTGTGGTTTAATAAAATTAATATGGGCTTTGGAATCAAGAAGGCCTGGGTTCTAAGCTTAGCTATGTGGTCTTTACCTGACTGAGCTTTTGTCTCACCTATAATATGAAGGTAATGACACCTACATGATAGCGCTGCTGAGGAGATATATATATATATATATATATATATATATACACATACACATCTATACACACACACAGATATATATGTTGTGTATATATATATATATATATATATATATATATATATATATATATATAGTGCCCATATAAAGTGCTGGTACGATGCCTGTCACTCATAGGCACAACAGAGTATAGCTTCTTTATTCCTGATTATTAACTAAAGCAGCAGTCCCCAACATTTTTGGCGGCAGGGACCAGTTTCGTGCAAGACAATTTTTCCATGGACGGTGGCAGGGGTGATGCTTTAGGCGGTACTGCAATGATGGGGGCGATGGAGAGCAGCAGATGAACCTTGGCTCACTCGCCCACCCGCCACTCACCTCCTGCTGTGCGGCCCGGTTGCTAACAGGCCGCGGACCGATAGCGGTCCACTGCCTGGGGGTTGGGGACCCCTGAGCTAAAAGGACTGGTATAGACATTGGCTGAATACGATAAAATGAATTATTTGAACACGGGTTAATTCCAATACTTACATTGCTGTAGCCCTTCATAGTTTTCAAAGCTCTTCAAAACACTTTACATCATCTGATGCTACTGACATTTTCAGAACTGGCATTTTTACTGATGAGAAAAGCAAGTCAGAGTTGTAGCTTGTCCAAGGCCAAATAGCTAGAAAGTGACTGATCCAGAACTACATCCTAGGTCTAACAGTTTCTTCTCCAGTGTTCTCACCAGCAAAATAGCTGCCTCTGTCAGTCAAAGCTGGGTATCTTTGACATCTGTCATGATTCTGATGTTAGCCAAAAAGATTGTGTGCTAGGTAGTAAACATTTAAACATTTTCAAATGGATCAGGCTTACCCAAAGATGGGAACAATTCTGTTATTGTTATTATTAAAATAAACAACTGAAGTGCTGCATTCGTCATCTAATTTCTTAGAGTTAAAAGAAAAATTATTCCATTGCTCTACAAATATTTGCGCATCCACGTTCAAAGCAATGAATAAGGTGTTGCAGTTAGTACTGGGGAGTCCCAGAATTTCATTTGGTTCTTAATCCAAGACTGCAACTGTATACTTTAATTACTCATCCCATTTGTCATTCCTTCCTGTCACTCTCTTTCCCTTTGGGTATGTCACAGGGAACTATATATCTTATAATCCTCTATATTCATTACTTAGCCTTACCCAGAAACTTATGAAGTAGTTCACAAGTAACCCAACCTGTATTTTTGAGATGTTCAGAGACCCACCCATGCTGCACATTTCATCACCTCCTAAACTAATCAGATATGTACACTCCAAATTTCCCTTACCAGCATTCCAGGGACAAGGCGTTGAAGAACAAAGATAATGTGTATTGCTCACCTTCTATATTCCAAGACTGTACCAAGAACTTCACATGTTATCACCTTCAAACCAGGAGAAACACCTACCATAGAATATTCTAAAGAGGATGGTGAAATTTTTCCAGTTGGAGCCATCTGGGGGCATACTGTGGCGCTTCTTGCATACCTCAATTGGTTTTCTGTTTCTACACCATTCTTAATGTATATTTCAATATAGATGGCAACATGTATTACTGATTGGTATCAGTTTTGAGTTTCAAGATGTTTGTGAAGATATTGAAAGAAGTATCTTATTCCCTTCAAACCCCAGTATAAAATTTAAGAATTAAGAACACGTCATTTGCTCTTTGTCAGAAGCATTTAGCTCCTCAGTTAACTACAATGTTTAATAAAAGAAGAATGAAGAGTTTTAATTATAGCTATTAAAAAAATAAAGATAATCTATTTTCAAATATTTGTCAATTCATCATTTGAAAAATTTAAAGTCTTCTTTCAAAATTGACTACGAACATACTTTATTTCAGACAGTAATACTGTGTAAACTTAATTGTAATGCTTTTTTATTGATACTTCTTTATAACAATTTCAAAATATTTTCTCTTTCTGTTCAGATAAAAAATTATGTTTTTATAAGTTAAATTGAAAAGTAATTATCTTTTTCACATGGTTCCAAATATATGATGTTATAAAGTCTTTAGATTTGTATATTTTACTAAGTCTGCTATGTTCCAACTTAATTTATACATTGAGAAGAGTACATTTGCTTTAATTTACTTCAAAATCGTTAAATGCTTTAAATAATGACGTAAAAGGTATGGCAGGCTTTTGTCCTTTATTATGTAAATGATGGCTTTTTGCATGTTTTTCCTCTGTTAAAAACTAATACATTAATCCAATCTATACCCATTTCTCAAATAAAGTCTTCATTGCTTTGGGGGAACAAATCAATCTTTTACACTTTAAACCCCAAGTGTTTTAACATCAGACTGTGAAATAAGGCAGAATTCAAAGACACTGTATGTTCTTTGTGATAATCTAGAATTTTTATTTGATTCCAGGTAACTTCAGACAATAGACATGATGGGATGTTTTCTCTTTGAATAAATAACAATTTAACTACATCATTGAACTAAAATATAGCATGGGCTTAATACATTGTAAATATTACATTAGTACTACTTCACTATAGTAATCTAATGACTGAAGCTACATTGAATAACAATCTTACTAGTACTTGTGTACAAAGTTTTATTACTAACAAAAATATTGCAGCAGTTGCAAGGATGTCACCAGCTCAACAAACATCTAACAATACAATATTCTTCTAAGAGGAAAAGTAATCATGTTTGATTTACAGACAATAAAGAGCTTTGTTTTACACTTGAAACATTGGAAATAAGAATCCAGATCATCTGGTATCTTAATTCCTATTATTACAAGGAAAGGTTTCCTTTCTTGAGCACTCTGGATCCTCAGCAGGCCTAGTACACTCAGTTTACGTGAAGATAGCTTTTAGGATGCCACAGCAATGTAAGGAAACTCTCCTATCTGAAAATTACTGATTTGTAGGCCACTGCTTAAACATCTGACTTTTTAAAAACCTATTTACATACATTCAGCCCAAACCAGTAGATAAAATGTTTTGTCTATATTACAATAGGCATTGTTAACATTTCATCAGAAGGCCAGTGCAAGACAATTGTTAATAGCCGTTGCCCAGCATTTAGGAGATTTTAAAATATCATAAAAATATACAGTTAGAACACAAGAGATCTAATTTTACTCATGATATGGGTGGTCTCTTTGACAGACATGGGATGGCAGAAATCGATCAACAGGACAGTAACTAGAATGCCACTCCTCAAGGGCCAAAATTCTCATCTGGAGGTTGGGCTTGTCTCCTGCAGTGTGGGTTTAGACAGCCAAAATTCCATGACACTTAATGCCACATAGACCTGACTCAAAGTGATGGGAGGCTTGGGAATCATCTCAAGTGTAGGCATATGTCTGTAGCTTCTTCCAGATCTGTGTTTCTTTTACATTTATTTCATACGGAGTGGAAAATTAGGGGTTCTTGGAGACAGCCCTTCTTTTCTAAAGAAAACTGTTAGTCTGCGATTAAAAGGTTCAACATTACTCTGAAGAAATTGAGCAGGTTGGCATTTGGCCCAATCTAAAGACATATAGGATGGTGAAATGCAAGATCACCATATGTCAGCCTCAGAGGAAAGCAGCTAACTGTGAAGGTAGACCTTATAAAGCTTACTGCAATCTAAATTATATGTAAATCAATGGGTCTCATTAAGGGACTAATTAATGAATGATACTATTGAATAATAATGGTAATGAGTATATTCATTGGGGAGAACATTTGAGTCACTTGGTTTAGGAAATGATATTAAAAGTATCAGAGCGAATCAAACTCATTTAAATGTTTTAAAATGAAGGTGGTGTAACACATACATGATGATATTTCACAGATATTTCTTAGAATATCAATAAGCACCAAGTTTAGTGCCGTCAGCCCCGTTGTCCCTTAATTTATTATATATGATTGAGATCTTATAAGCACGACACACTATAAAATCTACACTGCATACACACAAATACAGTTTCAAAAATGAATCCTGGAATTTTTCTACCAATAACAAGAATTTCATCTTCACCAGGTCTTCATAGCTGTGAGAAGAGCGTTGGTATTGCCTAGTGAGCTCTGAGATGTGTGGATTAATCTTCAGGGTAATTTAGAACAAAAGAGTGGCAATTCTTCAATGGAAACTAGACCCTGGTGAGTTTTTTCATAAATAATCTTTTCTTCTTCTAAAGAGATCGTATTAATCCTCTAGCACACTGAGCATATCATCTGCATATCACAGAGAGGTAAAGTGAGGGAACCAGCAGGCAGGTTCGAGCCGTACAGACAATTAAAGGCATCTCAGCTTGGCCCACAAGCCACATTCAGCCTTACACTGCAAGAAAGGACATTGTTCCATCAGGCTGCTTGGGTACCACATAGCTAGCAATCACCAGATAAATGCTAGCTCTCTGCTTTATATCAGGCTATGCAGGCCTCCTGGTCCTGCAAAAGCCATGCTTTATCTGTTTAGGGAGAAGATAGTTTGTAAGTAAAATCTGTCAGAGTCAGGTGGCTTCTTAAGCATTATCGGTGCTTACTGGGAAAGGGCCTAATTCAGAGCACCCATGGCACCATTAAGGAGTATGAAACAGGGGCGTAAGAAGAAAGCAAGCCATGCTCATCTTTGTGCTTTAGCACCTCTTGTTAATCAGGAACAGAGGAGAGGCCTGTTCTTTAAAGAGCCCAAACCTATACAGACAAAGCTGGGTGCTGGGCTGTCACCAAGGGCATCTGCACGAAGCGCAGAAGCAGCCGTATGACATCCAGGCCTCAGTCACGAGCGTGTCAGGTCCTCACTGCCCTCTTCTGTCTCACCCACCATCTGATAGGCCTTCTTACCACATAAGCCGGATCTGGTAGTCCCACTGCAGTGAGCAAAGTATAGTGCTACTTAAACTGGGATCACGCTGCCTACACACATAACTAAAATATGTTACCACTGGAGGGTTTTATTTTAGAGCTACTTCCCTTATAATGACTTACGTCTCCGTGGACTTGATCAATATTAGGTGCTCAGAAACCAAAACACTCCCATTTCCCGACATGAACACTGTAAACACAGACCTTGACCTGAAGGTTCATTATAGATGACTCCTTGCTAAACGCTGGTCTTGTGAAATACCTAAAGGTCAGTTTAGTACTACTTGACCCAATTTCAAAGGGAGAGGGTTCTGAAGGCTTATGGTCAGTATTTTTATCAACTAGATTTCCGGAAGAACTCAATTTTGGAAACTGAATCCATGTGCAAGGGTGCAGCAAGGGGAACAGCTTACACGTGGTCACAGTTTTCTCACTTTAGGACATTACTAGAACAGTCACAGGATAGAAACACACACACACACACACACACACACACACACACATTTATCTTCACACTCACACACAGTATAATTTTACTGATCCAGACAATACTTCTTTTCAATTAAGAAAAAATGAAGACTGTTGTTTGGCCACCCAGGCATGAAATCTACTTAAACCTGGAATATAAGGATGCAATACTCTTCAAGAAAACAGCAACTGCATAGAGATAACATACATTAAGATTGACACATGCTGTCTTAAGAGGTCCAGTAAGAGCTAAAGTCTAAAGAAAGTCGGAGATGTCAGCCAAAGTCAACATGCAGTCTCTCTTCTGTTCTGATTATAATCCATCACCCAACAGAACAGCTATAGTCCAGAAGATAACACAAGTCCTCGTATGAAAATGCTGGACTAAGAAATGTTTAAGTGTCAACGAATTCTGCTCAAGACTTTGGACAGTCTTCAAATTCTTCTTGTTGGAATAACAGAAAAATAAACCTTTATGGTTATTTCAATGTCAAATTTAAATAGAGATATTTGAAAAAGATATTAAGGTTTCTAAAGTTACATCATGGGCAGTAATGTTTTAAAAAGTGGTCTCATTGGCATATATCCACTGCTTATGTGCCGTTGTTCTTGTAGAAGCCCACCTTGCAGATTTGCTGGACTAGACAAATATAAATAACACATGGTAAACACTGATACACATCTCACAGGACACACTACATTTTACAAAATAGCTTTACTTTAGTACTATAACTGTTGTAAAAATGGACATCTCTGATTACTTCCGGACAAGTACATTTCACATTATAATGAAAGTTGTGATTACAAAGGCATTACTCATTTGATGGCCTTTTTCTATGGGTATTTGGGCTTCCAATTGTGTAGCCAAAGGTTCTCTCCTATTTCACTGAGACTTTGAAGGACCTTCCAGTCCCTTAAACAACAGCCTTTCTTCACCGTAAACCCCTGGAGAACTGAGTTTGAGGACCTACACTATGGAAACGTTAGAGAACTGAAAACTGATCACGGTGGCAATCACCTTTTCACTGAGCGCGGTCAACTTAAAAAAATATAACCGATGAGACGACAGACTCTTCTGGGTTTTTGAGCTTTTAAAAAAAAGAGAGAGAGAGAGAGAGAATTTCTTTTCCTGTGCCGCCAGGGACGCGTCTGGCTCACAGAGCCTCGGCAGACGTGTCCGTGGACACAGACATGGTCACCTTGGCGATCTTGACCGTGCTCTTGATGCAGCTCTCCGCGGCCCTGTGGACGCTGGCTGCATTGTTGGCGTGTTTGTGCAGGCAGTCCGAGTCCCCCATGCTGTTATCGAGAGGCTGCGCGGTGCCTTCGCACGAGGGGAACATGCTCCGGAAAGCGTGTCTCAGGTCCTTGCTCCGCAGAGCGTAGATGATGGGGTTCACGGTGGAATTCAGCAGACAGAGCATGCTGCAGAATGCAAACACTGTCTTAATGAGCTTGTTCATCTTCCCAAAGACGTCGTACACCATGATTGCGAGCAGAGGGCCCCAGCAGATGATCAAAACCACCAGAATCAGGACCAGGGTCTTGGCCAGCCTAATGTCCATGCGGGCTTGGTCCGGCCGGGTCACCTGCACCTTGCCGTCCTCAGACGTGTGGATGATGATGCTCTTCTGGGTACCGCGCTGGATCATGCGGACGGCGTGGCTATGCGCCTTCCAGAGAATGTACATGTAGGCGTACACAATGAACAGCAGCAGCACGCTGGTGACCCCAATCCAGAACATCAGGTAGGTCTCGTCGATGAGAGGGAAAATGTCTGAGCACACGGATTGCAGTTTCTTGCAGTTCCAGCCCAGGAGAGGCAGCACGGCGATCACAATCGCGATGGTCCACATCAGGCAAAACGCCACCACGGCCTTGGGCCGGGTGACGATCCTCTTATAGGCCAGGGGTCTGTGAATAGATATGTACCTGTCAATGGCCGTGAGGAACAGGCTACCGACGGAGGCCGTGAATGAGGCTGTGACCCCACCCAGTTTGAACAGAAACACGTTGGGGCTGTCTTTGCGGTGGAACACGTGGAAGTCGACGAAGCTGTAGACGAAGATGACGCTCCCCAGGAGGTCTGCCACGGCCAGGCTGCCGATGAAGTGGTAAGAAGGCCGACAGCGGAGGCTGCGGGAGTGGAGGATGACGCACAGCACCAGCAGGTTCTCCAGGACCGTGAAGGTGCCCAGCGTGAGGGACAGCACGGCGATGGCTAGCTGCTGGCTGGGGTTCAGAATCATGAAGCACTCCATGTCCATAAAGTTCTCCCCGCACTGAATGTTCTCGTCGTTCTCCTTGTAGGAGGACAGAGACTTGTTGTAAAACTCGGTGAGGTTCACCTGGTCTGCTGGGACTAACTGGGGGTGCTCTCCCGCAGTCATCTTTTCTTGGAAGGGACTTCCCCTGAAGGACGTTAAAGGAAATTTCTGCGGGAAGTACCCTAATTTGGATGCCATGTCGCCTTTGATGTCTTCGTACTGAATGTCATTGGCACCCACGTAGAGGAGGTCTGTGGTGATCGTTCGGAAGGTGGTATCTGCAAGGCCATCGAGGATGGACTTCATCCCCTCTGTCTTCGATTAGGCCACACTCACGATGATGGACAAAGGGCCCCGCAGCAGGAAACCCTGATGGGAGGGAAAACAGATAAGCTGAATGGGGAGAGAACAGGGAGAAGAAAACACACGAACAACTCGCCTCCCCTGCCCAAAAGAACGATGGTAAACATCCCAAATATGTCCCCTTGTGTTATTTCATTCCTGTCTCTGAACATAGGTAAAATCCTTGTCCGATTCTGTCAACAAAATGTGTCAATCCTTCAGTTAAAGAAAAGCTTCCCAGGGGATTCCCTGGTGGTCCAGTGGTTAGGACTCCACACTTTCACTACCAAGGGCGCGGGTTCAGATCCCTGGTCACGGAACTAAGATTCTGCAAGCCACACAGAGCAGCGAAAAAATAAATAAATAAAATAAAGCCACGCATTTGATCAATGTACAGAAAAATATACCATAATAAAAATAAAAACACAATTAAGATTTAAAAAGGAAGAAAAAAACAAGAAAAGCTGTCAAAAGTTGGTGAGGTAGGGCACACACCCAACACATCCATTTCTTTCATTATTTAAGCTCTCTGGACTTGAGTCGCTGTGTGAGGCCCGCGTGGACCTCCAGGGTCTGGTGGTCAAGGGAAAGCCACATGTCTTGGGTGTGGCTGTGTTAGGGAGTGTCTGCCACCTGGCTTCTACTATCACACACACACACACACACACACACACACACAGAGTCCTGATGCTGGTGGGGAAAGCAACCACATGTCACACAATCTCTGCTCTTAAAGACTTTACTGCCTTGTCACACGCCTTGTCACACAGGTAAGACTGAGCATATAAGACAACCAAAGAACAACAGAGTGTGGAGTCAAGGACTGAGTCGTGTGGTCTGTGTGTTCAGTGTAAAGGTGGAGGAGGACATTGCTGGGAACTGTAGGAAGCAAGTGGCCTTAATGGGAGGATCCAGGTTCTAGCCCTGACTCCATCGGGCAAGTTTCCTCACCCAGAGATGTTTGAACTGAGCCATGGCTGAGGTGAACTTCTAGAATGTCAAATGTTACGGAAGGTAAATTTGCACTGATGCTCCCGGAAAGAACAAGATCTTTAACACTGGAAAGTAGTCACAATGGACAGTGCTTCCAGACAGCGACTTCCATGAGTGGCGAGGTGACACCAGCACACACTGGAGGACGGGAGAAAGACCTGATCATCCAGGTCTTTCCAGGTGGATGGCACTGGAAGTAAGGATGGCTGAGAGGAGAGGCCAGATTTTCAGGGCTCTTCAATTCTCAGCAAGGCAATTTGCCTCTGTTTCAAAATAAATGGCCAGAGAATTGGTGTTCCTATTTATAAATACTTGTTTAAAATGTGGCTATTGGGCTCTTTAGCTTATACATTAGAAATACTGAGGGCAGTCCAAGATGGCGGTGTAGAAAGATCCAGAACCCCCTCCTCCCAGAGGCCCACCTAATCTACAGCTACAAATGGAACAATTCCCTCTGAAAAAGACTTGAAAACCAGCTGAATGGCACTTCACAACAAACGATAAAAGGGCCACATCAAGGTGTGTGGGAGAGGCAAATCATGATGTCGTATACCTGAAATTAAGACAATGTTCAATGTCAATGATCTCAGTATAAATAAATAAAGAAGAAATATTAGAAGTATGGAGTGATATCCACAATCATTTTAAAAATCATAAAAGCCAATATTTTACTCACTAAATGTCTTTTTGTTGTTCCTAAAAATATCACACTGTATTGAGGGGGGAAAAGATAGGCATTAGCTTGGATCCAATTAAAATGTTCTGAATCCTCCTGCTAAAATACAGAGATCCCACCTATCTGAATTAATAATTCATTTATTCATCCATTCAACAAATTGTGGCACACCCAGTATATGCCAGGCACTGTCCTAGGCACTAAGAACAGAACAGCATCCGGAAAGAGCCCCTGACCACATGGAGTTCAGTGTAGCAGAGGAGACAGGCTGACCCTGTAAATATGAGAAAGCATTGTAACAGCTACAGTCAGGGACATATAGGATGCTGTGGGAGCAGCCGTCTGGGGGTTGAAGGCGGCTTCCCCAAGGAAAGGCTGTTTGTGCCAAGAGTATGTAGAATTAATGTGGGTGGAGGCAGGACACGGAGACACAGAAAAAAATTTTTAATGAATACCTGAAGTGTCATGATGCGGTTTTTGTTCTGTTTGTCTGGTAATTGGGAATAGGCACAACATGCTAAATGTGGCCCAAGTTCCCATATTCTGCCATCTCTAAGTCCAGGCCACCACCACTGCTCACCAGAACCCGAGTGCCAACCGCGTGGCCAGTTTTCCTGCCTTTCTCTGGACTGATTCCTTTTTTTTTTTTTTGCGGTACGCGGGCCTCTCACAGCTGTGGCCTCTCCCATTGTGGAGCACAGGCTCCAGATGTGCAGGCTCAGCAGCCATGGTTCACGGGCCCAGCCGCTCCGCGGCATGTGGGATCTTCCCGGACCAGGGCACGAACCCGTGTCCCCTGGATCGGCAGGCAGACTCTCAACCACTGTGCCACCAGGGAAGCCCTGGACTGATCCCCTTTTGATCACTTGCCAAATAAATAGCTGCTGCCGTGATCTTCATAAAACAGGTGTCTGATTACGTGACTCCCCTATTTCAACCTCTTTACCCTAAAGACCAAGTTCAAGTTCATTCACGAGGCTTCCCCTTCAGGCCCATGCTCTCCAGACCATCCCACGCAGCTCTTCTCTCTGCCATCTGTGTCAGTCCAGCTGAGGGCCTTTCAGATCTGACCCTCACTCCCTTGTGCCCAGAGCTCTCCACGTTCTGTTCTCCCTGAGCAGTAAAGCTCTCTACCTCCATCCCCACACCCATAAGGATGAAGTCCAGTAAAAGGCTTCCTTCCCAGGGTTGTCTAGTCCCTGCCTGTCTCTCCATCCCTCCGCTCACCATTCCTGGACTTGCCACTATACCAGAAAACTCGGTTCCATGAACACACCAAATCCATTGCTTTTCAACTTGGTGCTTTTGCTTCCACTGCTTTACACACTCCTCTGAGCAAACACCCTTTCCCTTCCTCCACCTGGTCAACTCCTTCCCCCACTTTGATGTAGCTCCCCTGCTCCCATCATACCCTCTTTGGGGCTCCTAGAATATCCAGATAGAGTTCTACCATGGTGTCCATGGTGTTTACTAAATATTCTAATATTTCTCCGTGTTTGCATCTGTTTTGCCCCTCCCTCCCACCCACTAGGTAGTAAGCTCACTGAGGGAAGGAATTTTATTTATCTTAGTGTTTATTCATAGCAGTTAATGTAATGCCTAGTGTATAGCAGGGGGCCCTACATAAGCTGGTTGATGGAATATATGTATTTCAAAAGAGAAAAAAAATCCCTTTCCTATTCAAGGTGGGGGAGGGAGTCACCCAATCATAATGGGAATAAATAAGCATGCAGCTTGAATCAGGGTATCTATCCTAAATAGCTGCCCGATCCATTCGTGCTGGAAAAATGTTCTATTTAGATGAGGTAACTGACATTGTAAATGAAAGCTGCCTGTGTAATAATTACCTAGCCTAAACACTCATGGAATGAGCCACATGACACAGCCAACTTTGGCTAGATAGAGTTGAAGGAGAATACCAGCAATATTTTACCGGGTGGTGAGCAAAGCAAGCATGACAGGTAAGTCAGGAGGGCACCCTTAGCTCCTGCATGGTCCTCTAGCCCTTTCACACGATCAGCATAGCCTGCAATGACAGTTTGGAGGCACCACGGAACCGAGTGCCCCGAATCATCCATGGCTAACTTCTGGCATCACTCAGGAACTAACTGCTTCTTCTCTGAGCCGGTTCTGCACACCTTCCCATACTGGCAAAGGGCAAGGCACACAAGGGCTGGGAATTGCTCAGCCAGAGGCAGGAACACTAGTGCACAAACCACACAGGGACACCCAGTGTCCACCGAGAGTCTGATAAAGCCCAACCAGGTGTCCTGGGGAGGTTGTCTAGTTGTGGAGGATGTAAAAATAAAGGATGCAGAAATAAAAGACTGAAGTTCAACAGCCACAATGGTTGCCCTGTGCTTCCTGGTTCCTGTACTACAGTCTCTCCTGAGTCCCCAGCTCAGCCTGGCTCCACCTGTTCACTCTCAAGTGTCCTCAAGTTCCCTGTTCAGCCATCTGTCTGTCATATCCTCTCTCACATCCTCGGCTCTTCCAGAAAATGTTGTACATGTGCCCACCACTGGGCCGTGTCTCTTGAGCCAAGTTTGCTCTTTGTGCAAACTTACATTCGCTCAACAACTCCACTTACATAGGAAAGTGTTCATGGAATAGGTAGGACACAGAAGATAGCCACAATCTGTGAGAGCCGTTAATGGTCCTGGCACATCCTCAAATCTTACTTTTGCTTCTCAACTGCCACCCACACCGAAACACACAGCTTCCTGGCCTGGGAGATGGCTCCCTGCTCCTTGAATCACCCTTGCACACCTTCCTCCTTTCCTCCTACCCCTCCCTCTGTCTGAAATACTCATTTCCAAGTTGTCTTTCTGAGATAAATTATCTTTACCTCCTTGACCTGCCCTTTGCACCAGGGAGAACTAGTCCCCAAGTTTTCCCCTCTATTATAGACCTCATCATAGCATTTATGCATAAGTTTACATATTTATTTCCATAACTAGAATGTGCTTTCCAAGCACAGGACTGGCGTTTTTTTTTTCTTATGTGACTCACTGACCTGATAACATGATAGCAGGCGTAGGGAGGATGGGGGAGGCTGGGCTCCCTTAGAAATCTTCCCATGAACCTAATACAGTGGCAGTTGAATTTTATTAACTGATCCATGAAAGCCATGATTTAATAATATATATTTGCCTTTTCTTAAAATTAGAAGAGAGAAAGGTAATTAGTTCAATGGACATTTGGCCTGAAGATCAAAGTTTGAGCCCAACATTTCCAGGCAGCTACTGGGGCCCAGTCCATGATCTCCATCCCATAAGTCATCTTCTCTCAAGTAACTAATTCTCCCTTCACACTGCCTAATTAAAACCTAATTTATCTGACATTTTGATTATTTATATTCCATTCATACAATTCAAAATGTACAAAAGGATATACAGCAAAGAGTCAACCTAACCTCTCCCATTCTGATGTTCCAGCCAACCAGTTTTCCTCCTTAGAGGCAAGAAGTTTCTTGGTACTCCTTGCAGCGATATTCCATGCATATTCAAGCAAATATATATACATTTATCCCCTCTTTCTTTTCTTTTTAACAAATACTAGTACAGGTACTGTTTGGCACCTTGCTTTTCCACCTAAAAGTATATGTGAAGACAGTTCCACATCAGTACACAAAACCTCCCTCCTCATTTAGCAGCTGCCTTGAGTATCTGTTAGATGAATGTGACCTGTCGCCTATGGACACAGGTTTAGCTTATTTATCATCTCTTACTATTACAAATAATGCAGCCATGTCATGTTTCACATTTCTTACAGTATTGTGAATAATCTCTCTAGTCACTCAAGCTCACACCCCACGCTTACCCTGGATTCCCTCTCCTCGGCCTCTATAATCAGGTAGACCGCTAAGTTTTGCTGATTTTTCCCCTTTTAAGCACATATGGAGAGTTTGTTATGTGCAGCTGGCCCTCTGAGCCTCTGATGTATATCAAATTATTTTCACAGTAGCCCTGTGAGGTAGATGCCGTTATTATCTCCATTTTACAGATGAAAGGCACAGAGAGGGTAAGTAATTTGCCATTCACACAGCTAGTAAGGGCAGAGCCAGAATGAACTAGATATTCTGATTCTAGAGCAGTGTTGTCTGATAAAAATGGAATGCAGAAGGCTGCTGGACATCCGATATAAGATGCACATTTTTTTTGTTGCTGGTGGTGGGAATGTAAGTTGGTGCAGCCACTATGGAAAACAGTATGGAGGTTCCTCAAGAAAACTAAAAATAGAGTTACTGTATGATCCAGCAATCCCACTCCTGAGCATATATCCAGAGAAAACTATAATCCAAAAAGATACATGCGGGGCTTCCCTGGTGGCACAGTGGTTAAGAGTCCGCCTGCCAATGCAGATGACACGGGTTCGAGCCCTGGTCCAGGAAGATCCCACATGCTGTGGAGCAACTAAGCCCATGCGCCACAACTAGTGAGCCTGTGCTCTAGAGCCCGTGAGCCACAACTACTGAAGCCCATGTGCCACAACTACTGAAGCCCGTGCGCCTACAGGCCATGCTCCCAAGAGAAGCCACCGCAGTGAGAAGCCCTTGCACTGCAACAAAGCAGTGCCCCCGCTTGCCACAACTAGAGAAAGCCCACACACAGCAACGACAACACAATGTAGCCAATAAATAAATAAATAAAATCTATTTAAAAAAAAGAAAAAAGATACATGCACCCAGTGTTCATAGCAGCACTCTTTGCAATAGCCAAGACATGGAAGCAACCTAAATGCCCATCAACAGATGAATGGGTAAAGAAGATGTGGCACATATATACAATGGAATAGTACTCAGCCATAAAAAAGAATGAAATAACGCCATTTACAGCAATATGGATGGACTTAGAGATTATCATACTAAGTATGTCAGAAAAAGACAAATACCATACGATATCACTTATATGTGAAATCTAAAATATGACATGAATGTATTTACAAAACAGAAACAGACTTACATAGAAAACAAACTTACGGTTACCAAAGAGGAAAGGGAGTGGGGGAGGGATAAATTAGGAGTTTGGGATTAGCAAATACAAACTACTGCATATAAAATAGATAAACAACATGGTCTTACTGCATAGCATAGGGAACTATATTCAGTATCCCGTAATAAACCATAATGGAACAGAATATGAAATATCACTTATATATATATAACTGATACACTTTGCTGTACACCAGAAACTAACACAACATTGTAAGTCAATTATTCTTCAACAAAAAATTAAATTTAAAAAAATGCACATTTTTTTCACATTTTAACATCCCTGAAATTAGAGTGTACCTTATAGAGGGTATCATAGTTTCGTTGTCACAGAGCCTCTCCAGCTGGGGCCCCCCCGATGGGGTCAAGGAGATGCCCTCCCAGAGTCACCCTCCTCCAATTCCACGAACTCCGTAGGCTTGCTCCTGGGGCCTGTCCTCCTGGAGGCCGCCAGAGGCAGCTGTTTGTGGGGGAAGCGGTGTGAGGATGGGCAGGCTGGGCTGATCACATGCGTGTGCCTGCATGCGTGTGTCCTCGTGGTGCAGTGTGGGTGGGAGCAGAAGGGGGCGGGCAAAGCTGGCTCCCCCGCACCATCATGTTTTGCTGTCTAACTCCAAGGAAGCCAAAAATTCTAAATTTGAACCTGGCCTTGCAGGCCCTCGTGAAAGCATATTTGTCAAGGTAAGAGGCTGGAACATACTTTATTTAGTAGTTTATGAGCTTGATTTATAGCTTCAAAATATTTTTTTTTAGAAAATGGAATGCAAGCCACATAGGCAATTTTAAAGTTTCCATTATCGAGGGTAAAAAGAAAAAGGTAAAAGGTGAAATTAATTTTAATAATATATTTTATTTAACTCAATACATCCAAAATATTATCCTTTCAATAGGTGGAACTAGCCACATTTCAAGGGCTTAATAGCCACATATGGCTAATGGCTACCATATTGGATATTGACAGGTTTGGAGCTGCTTTCAACCTTTTTTTTTTTTTTTTGTGGTACGCGGGCCTCTCGCTGCTGCGGCCTCTCCCGTTGCGGAGCACAGGCTTCGGACGCGCAGGCTCAGCGGCCATGGCTCATGGGCCCAGTCGCTCCGCGGCATGTGGGATCTTCCCGGACGGGGGCACGAACCCTCGTCCCCTGCATCGGCAGGCGGACTCTCAACCACTGCGCCACCAGGGAAGCCCTGCTTTCAACCTTTATGATATGTCATCTCCCTAACCTAAGACAGGATGCTACTATCTCCCTTCTTTTCCCCACTGATTCCAGCCAGTCCAAGCACCAGTAATGGAGAGAACACTGAATTAGGAGTTAGCAAACCAAGATTAGTGTCAGACCTGTATTTGGGTAAGTAGTTACTTTTTCTAAAGCTCATTATTTCATCTGTAAAATGGAAAGGAGAAGGAGTAGGAGGATGCCTCCATCATAGAATTGTTCTGAAAATTACATGAAAAAAATAGTGCACGTGAAGAACTTAACATAGTGCCTGGCACAAAATTTAAGTCTTCAATAAATATTAATTATTATTATCATTACTTAGTATAATGGCTCTTTGCCATATACTAATTATACTTCCAGATAATTCATTGACTTAATTAGATCATAGGCTACTTATTCAATTTTTATTTTTGTCTCGGCACTTAAAGCATGAAGCAAGTATAAGATACACACATGGGTGAGGGAGGAGGAAACTTCATTGAATGTCTATTACATTCCAGGCATTTGAGAGACTCTGCATATATTCTATTGTGAAATTGTCATGACAACTCTATCAGGTGCTTATTTATAATCCCCGTGTCACAGATGAGGAAGTGGAGACCAGGAGATTTTAAATAAATTGTCCAGAATATGAAGAGCTTGTAGCTGAACCCATGTCTCTCAGACACCAGAGTTTCTGCTTTGGGACTTTATACATGCTTTTAAGCATTAACAGTAACTAGGATAAAGCCATTTTGCATCTTATAGTATATTCTAGCCTTCCAGCTTCTTACAAACACGAATTATGGCATTTTGCCAATATTAATTAAGACTACCTCCTACTAAATCGCTCTTTCCTATCCCAGCCCATCTAGGTAAATCTGCCTACCGGCATGTCCTCAAGGATAAAAATTTTAGTATTTGGAAGAGGTATAAAGCTTCTTCAGTTAAGACGAAGGATCACAAGCCTTATTTCAATAATTCAAAACATGTGTGCCTGTGATTTACTCTATATTAAGATCACCACATATGTGATCACAATTTCCCATTTTAATGTGACCAAGCACTTTCATTAAAAAAAAAACAGCTTGTTAAAACCTGAGTCAGGGTACAGTGTGGTTATGAAATATAGAGTAATTTCTACCCAATATAAGCCAACTTTTTAATTAAAGAATACAGTTAAAAATATACATGGATGTTGTGCAGTTCAAGGATCTTAGCAATGTCAAAATACCACTGTACACAGGTTATTTTAACAGTTAATGGGATCATGGCAAGAAAATTGTGCTCTGCATTTCGGTAACCCTTTATTTTTACATTTGGATTATTACAGTAATTTCCACCTTACTATTATTTATTTATTTTTTTGTATTGAGAGTTTTCTTTGAGAGTTCATTAGTAATATAGTTTAGGTTTTGGGGGATGCAGCTACCATTAATTTTGTTTTTGTTTGCTACTGGGAAAATCTAATTGGAAGTTTCCAGCAAGAGGTGTAGATGCACCTATTAAAGAAGCAGTTGGGTTTTGTTACCATTATAGTAAAAGAATGATTGAATGACATTTAAAGGGGATTTTCCTAGAATTCTGCTTTTAAAAATATAAGGAACATAGTCTAACGATTTAGGCTGTAAATCATGCCTTTATAACAATAATAAAAATACTTTAATATAGTGAATCTATTATTTTTTAAAAACTTCAATTTTTAGAATAACATCACCTGTTCTTTTTGCCCACTTCTCTATGCACACCTGCTTTTCTTCATCCACCACCTCCAAACTTATACATCAACCTCGCAGGCTATGGTGTCATCAAGAAATTGCTATGGATTTGGAAGCAGTATGGAGTTTTTTTTTTAAGTCTATTCAGAGTCTGTATCTTTGTTTCTATAACCATTAAGGGTATAAAACACCCATGTTCTGATTAGGATGAACATGGAGTAGGTCCTCAAAACAAGACTTCAAATAAAGTCTTTTCTATACCAGTATAATTTAATAGCAGGCTATTTTAGACGTCATTGCCCCACTGAAGACCTTCTTTGTTTCAGAGGGACACTTCAGTAATTTAGATATTTGGCACTGTTGATTCTGGAGTCAAAATCCTTGCAGCATCTCTAGGGGAACAGGCACTAGAGAGTATTTGCTTCCTGCAGGATGTCATGTCCGGGAAGGCAGAAAACCCTCTAGAAGCATCAGAAGACCGGCGCTCCCAATATAGTTACAGACTGTATCAGCCGACCAGGCTCCTTTTCTAGATTCTAAGTTTGTAAATGCTTTAAGGAAATAATCCCAAGCTCATCACGTCTAGATTGATAGACGTCCAGGATATCAAATGTAGGAGCCATAGGCCTTTTCTTAATCGTGTTATTTTCCTTAGTTTGTTGGTTCTGTCTTGTTCTGCTTGGTTAACCTATAAAAGAGCCCTGCGGATGGTTCAACAGAAAGAAGGTGCCAGTGGATATATTTGTTTGTTATTTTCCATTCATTTCTGGGAACAAGTCTGGTTTCTCTTAATTTGATCAAGAAAAATAACTTGCTAATGTATTTCTCTAAAGTCAGTAGGGAAATTTTTAGTTGACTCTTATAACTGCATTATTTCTAAGGCACGTCCTTAATGTACACTGGCAGATCTCACGGGCCAACTTCACAACATGATGAATGATGCTTCTGTTACAGCTGAATGGGCAACTGAGTCTGTTCTAACTCTGACCTAACCAGTTGAGTTTTGAATTATTATAGTAGTTTGGTCACTTATTGCACCATCTTCCATAGCAAAGTCAAAGACTGACTTAATTATCCTGATAATTCAGGCAAGAATACATAATTCTTCTTCCTTGTGTTAATGTTCTCTCTTTCCCATACAGAAAAGAAAATTCCGTTGTGCTCGTAATGCTCAGTTGGTTCTGAAAGGCTTAGCTTTTCTTGTATTTTGTAACATAGAGAAGTTATTAAATTAAAGTACCCTTTTCTCTGGTCTATTCTTACTAACAATATGAGTGTTACATTTTTCATTAAAAATATCAATTATTATGAACCAGATAGACATTAGGACACTTATAAGGCTATATTTCTGTTCAAATGTAACCTGAAGTATGCCTAATTATTTAACATTTATAGGCTTCTTAAAGCATAAAGAATTTCAGGGCTCAAGAAATGATGCCTTTAAACTACATCAAATTAAGCACTCACTATTAGGTGAAAATGCTAGGAGGAAAACCTAACACAAAAGCAAGTGAATGATACAGATGAACTGATTCCTTAGATCTGTTGACCTTTATAACCAATTCCATGAATCATTTAACGTTGCTCCGCTGTTTTGATGTTTCCTCCTACCAAGTGCCTTTGCTTGTTTGGCGCGGGGGGGGGGGGGGGGGAGTGGGGTAAAGGGAGATACATTTTCTATGTAAGCTGTAAAAGGAGCATAATTGAAGCAGCCTTCCCTTAAAATAGAATTTGCAAAGTTTTCAATTCAATAGAAGCCCTGGCCCATATACAAAATAGTCCATAAGATTGTCTTTATCTTGCATGAGGTTTGATCAACAAAGGCCGAAAGCAGTATGCAGAACCCACTAGGCAAGTAATCTTGGCAGTTCATTGCCAAGGACAACAGTGGTTTAAAGCGTGCTACGTGTTGTCCAATGGAGCAGCATACTTTTCAGTTTCTTCATTCATCTTTCAACAAGAAGTATCTTCTCTCTGAATCCATGCACAGACACATGAAGGCCAACTAAAAACAGAGTCTTGTTTCCCCGGGCTCAAATCTCAGTGACTGGGTGACTAGGGTGATTAAATGTACGACCGAGAAAATTCCAGTTCCCAAATATTTTCAATCAGAAACATGTTTATGTGCCATGTATCATGCTAAGGATATGTATTATTTTTTAATATTTACATGAATTAGGTGCTATTACAATTCCCATTCTACATATGAGAAAACTGAGGCTTAGAGAGGTACAGCTTTGCCCAGCGTTTCCCACTAGAGAGAATGGAGTTAGAACTTCAACCCAAGTCTGTATAACTCAACGTCCCTGCTCTCAACTTCAAGGTCCGGGAACCATTTAATAAGACAGTCTTCTTTCCACTTCTAAGGAAAGGGAAGAATCAATTTTGAGAAAGGAGGTAATAAATAGTACTTAATAATTTTACACAATGAACAACTAAAATCTGAAGGAATGCTCTGTTGACAGAAAAAAGTTGCCCGTAGCACTTGCAAATCATCCTTGCCCCATGGGCTTTAGGGACAAAGTATGAGAATTAACTATAAGCTATAAATCCTAGCCTTGGATTAGCACCTTATTTGCAATCAATGGCTGTTGGCAAGTAATAAATAAAATCTAACTTCTTTTTGCCACTAATTTAAAAAATTACGTATATATTTTTTTCTTCAGTAGTCAGTTATAAAGATTATGGACGGTTATGATAGTTTCCACGACACCAGCGAGGAACAGAGAGGGCACCTTCTTTAGGTCTGAATGAGACATGACTGTTGTAAGTCGACAAAAGCTTGAAACATCCATTGCCCATACGGAGCTATTCAAACTCAAAGGAAATCACTCCACTTCCCACCATAAGCAGGGTGGTTTTCTTAAGGCCCAGAGAGAGGATGCCACTCTCTGGTCAGTTCTTAAGAACTTGCCTGGAATCAAGGCAGAAGAAACTATGTAATCGTCATTTGGGCTCCAACAAGGGAGTGCCTGTGACTCACTCTTGGCGCCCAAATGGCACACAGCTGTGTTACTACAGCAAGGCGGCAGATGGATATAAAGTTATTGGCCCCTTACATGCTTCGTGTAACGTATTTTTGTTGGGCATGTGCTCTGTGCTAAACACTGTAGGCATTGTCTATTCACGTATCACACCTGGATAATGGATACAGGTCAAGGAAGCAAGGGAAATGATTCTCCATTCCAATCCAATAAAGCCCATCCATCTGCCCTTCCCCTCCCACAGGAGACAGAGTTGAGTAGGATATGAATACAAGTAATAGACAGATGATACTTCATCATCAAATAGTACTGGCTTGGGTAAATTCCCTTCCTATATGTGCTTTGAGGTTTTCTCCCTGGACAGATGATTGGCAATGCTGAGTCATCCCACAGCAGTCTTTCTTGTGTCTAAAGCCTTCAGATCATGAACACCTTGAGAGTAGGGACCTGTATTATATGGTCTTGAATGTCCTCTGCCTGGCATAGTGCCCGGCACCGGGTATGTACTCAATGCCTGTTTACTAAATGAATGCTGGCAGTAGAGCAGAGCTATCCTAGCAGAATGACTTTTAACTGTGAATAGTTTTCCTTGGCATAAAGTCAGTTGATCATTAGGGAAGTAAACCTGAGTCTTGGTCTCATACAAACATCCAACTGGAAAGAACTGTAACCAGATGTAAAAGTTACATGAAAGGCATCAACAACTGTGTATCCCAGGATCTTTGATCTCAGTATCAAACAGAAATTATATTGATGGCAAGTAGAAGTTATGGGCAAAGATCAGGTATTTACTTTCTATTCTGATCCTTCTTCAGCCTGAGTATGTACTATGAACCTCAATGTTTTGCCATATAACCATGATATATAAGGAGATTTTTGTGAGATGCACAACTGTGAATGAATCCTAACTATATGTGTTGATAGACCTTTAAAGACAGTGTATGAAATTATGATTATAATGGACTTTTTCCTTCCCTCAAATGCATGCTATTATGCACTGATTTTTCCCAGATGGGTTTCTGCGTGTGTGTGTCTTCAAAGCAACTTATCAAGAGAAGTTATGTGAAAATTCAACCACTAGATGGAGCGGCTTTTATAAGCCCTCAGGAATCAATTTGTTACTCTGTTCAGTGGACGTGGTTCTTGCTTTGGTTGAGCAATTTTTCCTGCTAACAACATTTTATGCGTTTTACAACTGACTAAATTTAAACATAAATAAGAAAATATGTTAAAGAGGGTTATTACTATTGCCTACAAAATTTCTAATTGCTTTTCTGAGGCAAAGAGGCATTGAGAAAATTTAATATATTGATACAACTTAATTGTGAGTATTTGGAATTGTGCTTCAAGAAAGTAATTAAGAATGAGTAAAGGAAAGTAGTTATACTGAAAACAAATGACACGTTTATGCCAAGAGATGCTAAAAGTAAGAATGGAATGTCTCAGGAGCCCAAAATCAATTCTAATAACAAACTCAACTCATTTCTATTTTATGAAACATTTGGCTTTCCAATTTTCAAATATAAAATCACCAACACAGGTCATAACTCTGTGATGAAAAAGAATGGAAAATTATTTTCTATCATTACAGAAGCTAAAATGGAATATTTCACAAGAGAAGTTAATATTTGTTTAAATACTCATACAAATCAAGGATACACTCATTTTCTAAATAATTCAATTTCCTTCCTATCATTTTCTCACTGGAGTAATTTAAAACATTTTTATTGTGTGTAAGTTCAGGATTCCATTTAAACATGATTTTAAAAACTAGGTACTTACATATCACCTACTTTAATTGAAAATCACTTAATAAAGAATATTTTCAGTGTGTATGAACAATACAAGATATAAACAGAAAAACATGCTTTCAAGATGTAAATTACAATGTACAAACAGAACTAGAAGAACTTGGTTTCAGTAATGGTGTAAAATTTGCTTTGGAAATGTAGTAACAAATCGGATGCAAGTACAGAGTTTTTATGCCATTGAAACCATGAGGTAGTTCTATTATACTTAAGAGTGACCTTGAATCATGGTTTGTGTGCTACAACTATGTGATTTTGAACAGAGTTGAGGAACTAAAAGTATTCAGAAAAAGTGACGTGAAGATAAAGAACTAGGAAATAAGATAGTTGAGCATAGGCTGGACATCCCAGGGTACACCTTAAAGAACAGTCTGAGAAGTCACATGTGGTTTGGAAGAGCACACAGAGTTAGTTATTTTATAGGTCAGTGGTTCTCAAAGGATGCTCTCCAACCAGAAGCATCAGCATCACCTGGGAACTTGGGAGAAATGCAGTCTCAGGTCCGACCTCAGACCGACAGAATCAGAAACTCTGTTCCTGGGTGGGGGCACATCTGTGTTTTCACAAGGCCTCCAGGAGATTCTAAGACACTCTAAAATTTTAGAACCATTGTTAAAGATGGAAACCTGTGAAAAAGACTAGATGGGGGAGGAAAATTGAACTAGCCTTTAAGAAGAATTGAGGTGAGATAGGAAGAAAGAATATTCTATGAGCATAGGTTTTTCGATCATTGAAATGGATGGTGAAGGAAGCCTGTTCATGATAAAGTAGTCTCCCACAGAAGATCTTTAAAACCAAGCTTCTTCTATTTGATTGGAGTAGAACAATGTAGTCTAGCCCGAAAATGAGCGTAAGGAGTGAAGAACCTCTCAAGGATTTTCAGTCTACAATCCAGAGCTTCTCTGCACTTTTTCAGGTAACTTATTTGCTAGATCTTTTGCCCAGCAAAGAAAAGTGGCTTCAAGACATAACATGCACTTACCCAGTAAGCAGACATAAATTAAAAACTGCATACCATTTTCTCTTAATTCTATTTACAAAGTCTATGTAAAGTTTGATAGGACTGCTAACCATGTCTATCAACACCGTTGTGAAGGAACCCGTGACTACTGAGCATGAAAGAACAGGAAAAAAGTAAAAGTAAGTAACACTCCAGCTTATTTCCTTTTTAAGCTGGAAATGTTTCTATTTGTTCTTCTCTTGCCAAAACCATAAAATTATGTATCACGGGAGGTGAACCCAGAAAATGACGAACTAAAATGGAAATTTTGCAGTAGGCCCAAGTAATGCAAATCTACTGCAAATTATCTTACAGTTACCCTGGTAATTATGCAATTTGCACTGCTTATAGCTGGCAGGGATCTTTCAAAAATACCTACAAGTTATAAATATATGGAAATGTATCCCAGAGCACTTAAATATATGACTCTGGGCAGACTGTTCCCTCTCTAATTATTTCATCAATAAAAATGGATCATAGATTACTCATAATTAGTTTCCTTAGCCGAGGACTACAATCATTCAAAGGTTTCCCTTTTGAAAAATTTGTATGAACTTAGATCTAATTTCCAAAAGTAGTTGTACATTTTCCAAAGCCAAATTCCCACATAGACAAAGATACAGATTTCTTTGGACAATCTTTTGCTTACTTTAGTTATGAGTTAAGTTGTTTAATTTTTTTCTTTTTATTTTATTTTTTCCTTTTTCTCCACATGCATATCGCTTGTTCACCACAACTTGTACAAAAGCTAGAGAAAACATTTACAAATTCTGGTAGCAATACATTAAAATGAGTTGAAACTATGGTCCATTTAAGAAGTAACACTGGAATAAACCAAAATACACAGATCACACTGGTATTAAAATACGCTCTCTTACAAAGAATAAATCAAGTTGATTTATTTTTAAATATAGCGGGGTTAAAAGCAAACAAGAGCGACAAAGGCACACTACCTATGGTTTTGGTTCACTTGCTATATTAAAAACATCTTTTTTAGCCACCTGACCAACAGCAATCAATGTTATAAAATTTCCTAGTACAACTGTCCAATGTGAAAGTAGAATTTTTTTTAAAGCATACTGGAATCTCTCACCAATTTAAATGTAAAACTCCTTTTAACTCAATTTACAGAACTCACATTGACTCCAATTTTTTTCTCTAAATATATGGTCTCAGAACGAATAAAGAAATGATAAAGGAAAGAGGGGAACCCTCCCATTTCAACATAAACTTTGAAAAACATTATTTCCTAATAATATTTTATTTTAATTATATTTAAATATACTACTGACATACACAGTTTGTGAAAGCATTTGCCAGTATATTCAACTCCCACAACAGATTGCTTGGCATGTCTTTGAAAAATGCTTCTGCTTTTCCTTAAAAAGCAATAGCATGGAATTTGCTAGTGGGAATAAAGAAATAGATATCACACTGTCGAATTTTGGAAACTATGCTGCACCTTACCTCCTGAAGTTAAAAAAAAATTCTAATGCTATTCAGAGTTTATAATGGTGGTAAGGAATCATGCCAAAGGTATCAAATTTCTCTTCAACGAATCCAAACTCTAAACAATTAGGAATCCAAACGTGAGTGGAAAAATAAGACATCAGATAATAAAATATTGCACTCCTAGGGAAAAATGATTTGCCATCTGTGTTAGGAGAAAAGGGAACTTAAATCCCTTGTTGCATTCAAAAATGCAAAATTTATTTTAATAAATTTATTCAAAAATACAGACTATAATGCAATAACAGCGCAGGGGGTTAAAAAAAAAAAAAGAGGTGGCTAAAAAAACACTGATTCCCATCAGACCAGTCTCAACTGGAATGTTCAATAAGAAAAGAAAAGAAAAGAAACAAAGCAAAACTTTCGAAAGCCTTCCTAAAGTGCAGGTGTGAACATTTCTCCAGTTGGGGCTAAAACAGAATTCATGGTACTTTGAAACAACTGCTAGGACTCTGCCAGGCCTATTTGCTCAGGTTTGGGGTGTAAACAATTCTTTCCTCAAAAACCCATACGAACACAACTCTGAACCTCAGAATTCCACGCTTGCTAAGTTATGAAATTAACCTGTCCAAATGAAACTTTCAGAGGATATCCCAAAGTTATTCACCAATAATCTATATGGAAAGTACTTCGAATATGTGGAAAATAGCCATAAAAACTAGATCAAGAATATATTTGTAATCTCAACTGCCCTAGAAAAACTGTTATAATGAAATGTACTTTATTTTCCATAAGGCACTCTGTTCAGTGAAGAAATATGACCCAGGATTTTCAGTAAATATTTTATGTTAATAACTAGAGGTAATCACACTGATTACTTTATGTAATGGCTTTGACCTCTGATTACTGATATGTCATAAACATACCTATTATCCATGCAAGCCTGTTTGAGATAGAAGTTCATCTAACCTCAAACCATTTGAACAGCACCAAGGGAATCACTGGAAAATGACTAAAACAGCCAGCCTTCCCCTTTCCCCCTCACAAATTTCCTATAGTTTTAACTTAGTTGTGATAGCATTATAATGTGTTATATCCAACAAATATACCTATACTAACGTGCACCTTGTGACACAGTAATAACCTTGTATATTTTCTCCCAACTTTCTTCCAAAATTAATAACCAGTCAGCAAGATTGGTGAAAACTGTGTTAAACACATCCATCGGTGTTTATGAGAAAACTATCACCGAATGTGGTTCTGCCCATCCTAGCATCTTTGCAAGATTTTTAGAACACAGGACACTGGAACAGATTTCCACTATCCTGGAAAATAAGAACAGCCTTGTTTTGATTCAAGCTGGATACTTCCTTTTGCCTTGAGTTTTCCATGTCCTCTGCATAGCTGCCTTGAATCTGGACATTTCCCCAAATTTGTAGTATTTATTTAAAATCTGAATCATATGTTCAAATATATCAAGGCAACATGTCTCAGTTTTTATTTCGGTCTTGATATATGTCTTTGAAAAAGTTTCTTCAGACATATTTATAAAAGTGTATTTATATATCCTGGTCATCTTAAATGATGCAGTATATAACTTGACATTTTGTAAACTCTGGATGACATTATTTCTTTTAGTCCAGAAAATATTTGGGAGAAATCTGAGTTGATCTGTCATATGTTATAAAGTTAACCTAATCTAATCTAAGAATATACAGATTGGTGAATTAAGTGGTTATCAAAACATTAAACAGCAATTCAGTTACAAAGTGTTGAACCCTCCAGTCCCTCAAAAACAGCATTCATGTGGTTATAATATAAGGTTAACATCATCATGAGAACAGGATTAGGAAAGAGCTGGAGATTCAGGGGGGAAAATAGGAAGTTAAAATTTTGCCAACACAAAATACATCCATTGGTTTTGATTGCCTCTTATTCTTTAACTTCTCGACCAACTTTGAGTCAAGAAAAGCAAAATCAGCAGAGCTTTCAGCCCCTCAAGATATAGATATGCAGTATATAAACCTGCCCTGGCATAGTTTTTCACAACAATGTTAGGTCCAGGTCATTTCAGAGTCAGAAGCAGAATTATAAATAATTTAAACCCAAAGGCTGTCTTCACTCTCATTTGTTAGTTCAATTAGAAAATGATGAATACAAAAATAAAAGAGACAGACTTACACTGGTGGAGACAATGGCATCCCTTTAGAATGAAAGAGGAATGAAAGCTCTCATCTGTGTGCTTCATACAACTGAGCTAACATCATTACCCCAAGAATAACAGCAAACTAACAGACAGGCTCCATCTTCCTAACCAAATTCAAGACCCTATAACCAAATCTCATTTTACTCATCATGTGTTGTTAGGTATTTCCAAATTTGATTTATTACTCTTTTTTGCAGCATTCCTGGAGAGCTAATTATGGGAAATAATCCCTCTCCTTATTAGGCCAACTGTTTTCTGGGAAGAAACATTTGGTAAGCCTGGTGAACTATAAACTGCTATTATAAGTTCCATTTCATAATGTTTATTCTAATACAGCCGAGAATTCCAATTCTAATTCCACATACTAATATGTAAGACAACCTAGGAGCCTGTCTAAATATCCTGGTGGTTCAGATTAATTCAGTCAAAGCAAAGAAGAATGTCACATGATTGTTCTGAGTGAGTTTTTCAGGCTTTGCCTTAGTAATTAATAAGCTGACACCGCATACTAAATACATATCAACACGATCACTGGGACTGCTTCTTTCTTGAGAAAATAGGTAAACCGATTCAAGGAGTTTTCTTTTGGAAGAGACTGTGATAGGCCACAAATGTAGTGGTTCTTCTGGAGAATTTCATTCCCAGCAGTTTCCTCTTGGTAACATTTAACAATTTCACTATTTTAACATTTTGAAATGCCAAAAAGAACACACTGATCCTGCAGCTAGGCTTATTAGAGAAGAACAATCTCACAAGCGAG
Source organism: Phocoena sinus (assembly GCF_008692025.1). Taxonomy (NCBI): domain Eukaryota; kingdom Metazoa; phylum Chordata; class Mammalia; order Artiodactyla; family Phocoenidae; genus Phocoena; species Phocoena sinus. Next base: position 68,752,954 of record NC_045774.1, on the reverse strand, counting down.
ACAGAGAGGCATGTGGTCCACTGGGAAAAGGGTAACAGAAAAAGAAAACAGTGGATAACAAACAAAGCCAAGCACTACTCCAACGTGAGATCAGATTTTTCACTAGAAGGTGAAACTTCACACACCAAAGTAAATAATATCACCTAGGGCTTGTTTAAGGGACTAGGCATAACATTCTTCTTATATGCACATGTACTGATGCTATCTATTAAAAGTTGGGGGGGGTGTCATGAATATAATTTGCCTTCCTAACAACGAGTATGCAAGCATAGTAATTTTATTTTTGAAAGGTCAAAACTGAGCAGTTGCCCCCTGTGGCATCATGTTACCCCCAGGGAGACTAGGGAACACAATGAGACCTTTCCCCATCAGACACTTGATACCTACCTCAGCCAAGATTGCTCCTTGCCAGGAGTGGGAGACATCTTTGGAACAAAAAGAGTTCGTTTACAGTAAGTTCTCTTGATAACCTAAAAATGGATTTGTTTTTAAAAACCTTGTCCAAGCGTCTTGCCCAACGGTGGTAACGGCTATTGTACCTACAGAAACCGCCTGCAGTATGCAACGTTTAAAATTCTGGAGGTGCGTGGATCCTGTTCATGTATGGATAATCAGAAAATAATCTGTCTCACTCAAGAAACTATACGTGGCCTTTTATTTTGAGAACACGGCTTTTAACTGAGTTAGAGAGTGGGGGAGGGGCAAGGAGTACCAGGAAAAAAAGGACAGAGAAAAATCAATCAGTATATCTTCTCTTGCAAACTGTCAGTAGGGTGGGATTAGAAAAGCAACACCTTAAATCAGATAAAGTCCTATGGGAACCTTAAATCAGATAAAGTCCTATGGGAACCTTAAAGGTTGGTTGCTCCGAGCTTCTCAATATTCTGCAAAATCGATTGATGGCAGTGGTCACCCACTGATAGTTTCCCCAGAGAGATTCCATTTCCACCATTGTTCAAAAGATACTAACTTGGTCTTTAAAATGAGAAGAAGTTATGGGACCCACTGAGATATATTTCAACACCTTTAAAACCAGTAGATCTGTTCTAATTTCTTATTGGATTAAATGCCCGAGGGTGCTAATACATCAAGAAAGCAACAACAAAGGCAAGAATAGCACTTATCTGAAGGAAAATAAAAAACATGGGAGACACAATGATTAAAAGGTGACTAATTTTTTTCTCATCTGTTTAATTAAAAACTAAAATCAGAAACATGCATGTAACTTCTAAACTTTCAAACGACCAAATGACAGTTTCTCACGTCTGTCATAGCAAAACACATTTTCATTCAGGAGCTGATCCGTTTGTGATTGTGAGCCTTGGCAAGAAATGTCTCTTAAAAACACAACGTCAACTTTTTTCATCTAACAGCTAGTTCTGAATTAAATGGTTCCATCACTTCAAATTGAGATATCAGCTAAATGCTCGTTCATTTTTCCTCAAAGAAGAGTGTTTCCTGTAGCTATATTTTTATATGCAAAAGTTTATTATTTGATATACATTCCTTTATATGACATTTAATATTTGACTTTAGACAGTTTTCAGGTTTGGTGCAGAGATCGATGTATTTCTCCGGGAAGACTTAGTGGATGATATGGCTTAGAAGCATCAAGTACCAACTCAAGCGCCCGTTTTTCAAACATGCACAATTACACATTTTCCACAAACAGACGTCAGTGCATACAGAGAGCCAGGTGCGCACACATTCAATAACTAGTAAATGGTAGAAACCTCCAGAAGTAGCACAGACCACAGTTAACAGGCTGGGGCTCTACGGCTTAGTAAACACCGATGCACAATTCGCTCACACGGAATAAGAACTCCACGAAGGACACTTGGGGACCACACTGGTCAGCACCCGAGGGGGCGGGAGGCGGAAGAAGTATTTACAAACGCAACTCTGCCAGGTCTTACCCTTCGCATCCCCCGGTCCTCGCGGGAGAAGCTCCCTCTGCACCTCTTGCCCAGCGCAGGGCTGCTTCTCTGCTAGAACGAAACGTCCCCGCCCCCCGCCCCGACTCTACGGTGAGCTCTGCCGGGAGCCGAGGCACCCCGCCCGGGCCAGGGGAAGGCACTGGCGCCGCGGGAGCCGAGCAGAGGCGGAGGCGGAAAAGAAGTGGAGCGGGAAGGGGTGGCCGAGGGAGTCGCGAGAGGGAGGCGGCGCCGGCGCGGGGATGCGGGCGAGGCCGGGTGGGGTGGGTGGAGCGGGGTGTGCCTCCGTCGGTCGGTCAGTAAGTCGATCGGTCCGCGCAGCCCGCGCGCCGGCGTCCCCTGCCTCGAGCGCCCGCCCGCGACAGAGATCGGGACTGGCGCCCCCTCCGTCCGCGAGCCTCACCCCTTCCCGGGGCTCTTCGCTGATTCCTGCCGCTCGCCCCGCCGGGCCCACCGGTTTCCGCCAGCCCGGGCGCCCGTCGCCTGGTCGGTTCGTGCGGTCCCTGCCTCTCCCTCCGCTCGCGTTCTGTCTCTGGCTCCCTCTCGCTCCGGTCCCATTTATGAAGCGCGGTCCCATCACGTGTTAATGAGCCTTTGTCCTGCCCTGGCAGCAGCGGCGGCACAGACACCGCCGAGGGAACTGTGCGGGGAGGAACGGGCGCGCGGCGCCCGTGGCTCCAAACTTTGCTGGCGCTGGGGATCCGCCGCGGCGCCGGCCCCGGGGCCAGAGGGGACGAGCCTCTCCGGGCCGCGTCACCTACTTCTCTTCCTCCTCCTCCGCCGCCGCCGCCGCCGCCGCCGCGGTCCCCAGGGCCCCCACCGCCATGACCTGGCTCTCCTCCCGGATACCCTCACACCCTGGCCGAGCCAAGAAGGGGCTCGTGCCTGTGCCGTCCCCGACCTCGGGCCATTAATCACACGCGCCCCGGCAGCGCGAGCACCTTGTGCGGGGGTCACGTCTGGGCCAGCGGGCTGAGCCTGAAGGGAAGGGGGGACCTGGGGAGGGGGGGCCGAGGCGGCGGCGCACCGGGACCGGGGGTGCGGCCTCCAGCCCCCCCACCCGCCCCGTTCCAGGCCGCCCCCCGCGGCGGCCGGCCACGAACCGGGCCCGGGGGCAGGCAAAGGCTGGGGACCGCACCGCGCAGCCCCCGAGCCGTTTGCTACCTGGCGGCGGCCACGCGGCCACCTGTCCTCCGCCCTCGGGCACCGCCTGGCTTCGCGCCGGGCGCCGCCACCAGCCCCCGCCGTCCCCGCCCGGCGCGGACCACTAGGGCGCGCCCCACCCGCCCGGACCCGGCTGCAAACAGTTGGGCTCCGTAGGCGGCTGGCTCTGCGCCTCCCTGCCCGGCGCGCCCCCTCCCCAGCCGCCCGGGGGACCCGCTCCTTGCACCTTCTAGCTGGAGGAGGACGCCCCCCTCCAGGGCCTGGCGGGGGGCGCGCGGAGCTCGAGGGCAGCCGCCTCAGGCGCCTGGGGATCCTCGGTGCGCCCGGCGGCCGCGGCAGGAATTAGGGGACATGCTCGTTAATTGGTTCCACTATCAGCCGCCGTCTGCCTCCTGTGTGCACGGATCAAACCTTAATTGGTCTTTACATTTATCATGGTGAATTGCGAACCTACAAACAAGCCCCAGCCGTGGCTTCAGCAGAAAAGGCGCTCCCCCTCCCCCCGGGGCCCGGGCAGTGTTGCTGTGGCAGCGACCCTGGTTATTTAGACATCTTTATCTCTCTGGCGTTGGGTCGGGGGAGGACTTCATGGTTTCCACCTGATGGATGGAGCCATGTCAATCCTGCCCCAGGAGCTCCGCTGAAAACCCTTGGTTCAGTTCCCAAACTCTCCTCTCTGTGGCCACTTCGGGGTTCATCTTATGACACCCCGCTGGGCATCTGGCAAATTCTGCCCCAGTCTTCATCCCACACTCGCTCTGGTACCGACCTTCACTCTCCTCTTGCCCGAGCCCAGAGACCAACAGCAATCGACACATATCTGGGCCCCATATTTGGACTACGTGGTGAGAATCCGGAAAAGCCAGCCTCACAAGGAAGGGAGGAAAATTGGTGCGGAGGAAGCCCAAGGATGGTGGGTCCAGAGTCCTGGAGGAGAGAAGGCTGTTGAGCGCCTTTTGGGAAAATCAGGCCAAATCCTGGAAAGGCACAGAGCGCCAGTGAAGTCTCTGAAAATCCCCCTAGACTGCTTTACGTTAGAAAAAGTATTTTTCATTTCTCCATCAGAAAAATGACCATTTGCGATAGAGTTCACAGCTGAAATGATCAATTTCTACTAGGTAGGTAGATGGAATAAGTTATAAATAAAGATCTGATGGACCCATCAGTCGATGGAGGTTGGGTAGATGTGGGATTAAACCTGATGCCTCAGGCAGACTCTGCTCCTGCCAGAAGAAGCCATCTTCAACCCACTGGCACTGCAGACACAGCTCCATCTAGAGATTTAAAAGGGGGGTGGGAGGCGCTTCAGCATCTGTTCCTTTTTTTTTTTCTTTTTAGGGGTCATGGTTGTTAATTTTACCTTCGCCTCACACCCTTGGCAGGAGGAAATATTCGCCAAGTTTTGCCCCCCTTGTGACCTTACAGACTCTAATTTCCCAGGTGACCCGGTGACTTGACAAGAAATAACTTCAAAGTCTGCCACTTCCTGGTAGCATAGGTTCACATGATCACTAGTATTCAAAAGAGAGGATCTAGACAGATCTTCTTCTGGCTATGATGAGATCATCTTTCAGGTGACAGGAAAAGCTAGGGAGCTGGACTCCTGGAGGGCTTTTAGGCAACAGGATTTCACATGGGTGCTGCCGTCTTTCCCTGTAGCCTGGCAATCTATGCTCTTGGGGTGGCCGAGGTTTTTAGCATCCCTCGGATACACAACACTGACACATCCTGGGGGTGCCCCTTATAGGGCATTCTCCCACTTACCAATCTACTCCTTGGTGCTGAACATCAAAAATCTAAGGGTGGAAACCATTTACAACCTATGGAAGGAATTCTATGGAAATCTCATATCTCAACTCACCCACACCGACTTTTGCTTTCTCCTAAAGAGGAGCAATCTAATTACCTTAATTATCACTAAGTCATCCTAAATCTCTTTTGATTGATGGGGGATCTCTTCTGAATTCTATGAAATTCCAAGCAGAAACCTGGGATCCAAAATGACTTGAAGTCTATTTGTTGAGTGACTGGCTGAAGTGACCTGTGGACAGAGACACTCATTAAGAATCGAATCAAGTAGTGACTCCAGCAGCTATAACTGTTTATTTAGCCTGTTAGTCTGTTGTTGTTCAGGGTGAGGGGAAGGCTGGAGCCTGACAGCTGGTGAATTGTACTGACTTTCCATTTGGAGCTCAAGGATAATGCTCAGTAATGGAGTCAAAATTTCACTTGTGACCTGGCGTTTTATCACCGTGAGTGAATGCTTTGTTGAAACTGAGACAGTTATTATGTTGCTTAGAAAATACCTTTATTGTGGGCATGCTTGTAAGTCTTTAAAATTTAAAGCCTGTCCTGGGCTCATCAAGGTGTTAGACTGTCAGTCAAAGAGTGGCTCTACTTTTCCCTTGGAGCTGGAAGATGGGCAGACAGCAGACAGCATGAAAGCAAGATGCTCCTTGGTGCCTCGGAGTTCACATTTGGCAAGGATCACGTTTATATGGGAGGAAGTGATTTAGTTTCCACATGTGGTTGGCCAGCCACTGTCCTTATGAGAGAGTCAGCAAGCATGACAGATGCAAGCTGTCAGCATCCTTTTGGGAACATTATGTTGAAGGCACACATATATTTAACCTAAGACATTGAATGGTCCTTGGTCATCACAGACATAGGTTGAATTTGAACCCATGACCTTCTGGGGAAAGACACCGAGAGCCCCTTAGCGGGCTTCACTAGTCCCTGCATTGCTACGTGTGAGGCTGTCTGGTTTTTTAGTTTCTACCCTTTTAAAATTAGAACAGGGCTATGATGAGCCAATTTACTGCCGTTCTGTGTAATTTAGGTTATTCACTCAGTGCAATGTAGAGGATGAGAGCACAGTTCAGGCTGCATATTTCGACTTCAAAGAAAAAGAGATCTCAATTAATTTCTGCCAAAGTATTGATAGTTATACTGGACATAGAGCATTAGAGAAGCATGTTCTGCCTCCCTGAGATAGATGCTGATACGAAAGGAGCCGTACTCCACAGTTTCTTTTTTTGCTTGTTTTCGTTTGTCGTACCTCTCGCCCACTCCCTAAAGGAGTGATCTGTTGGGATTGATGAGTAATGGTTTCCTGGTTTGGGAAGTGGAAGCAAAAACATCACTCTCTCTTAGAGTTTGGGAGTTCTGTCTGAGTTTGGGCTTCATGTGGTTGGTTTCTTTGTTTTTAGGTTTTTTTTTTTGTATTTTCAGTGTGATGCTCACACCACAGGATTGGAATGCTCGGTGATTAAAGACATTTTCAGAATGATGTTATGACGACAGGACTCATTCTCATTCGGCGCGTTGCTTTAGAGTTCGACAGTTATTATTGGCTCTCCTTCGAAGCATTAAAGCAGTGTGTTTTTCAGTGGCTCTGCATTGCGAGATGGGAATTTATTCTTCATTCCCAATGTAAAGGGTGAGTGTGAGTGAGCCTGCAGACTGGGCTGGGTATCTGTCATCCCAAGCTTGAGATCTGAAATGTGCACTCATGAGATGCTCAACCAGTGATGCAAGCAACCGAAAGACCCTCCCGCGCCACTTCTGTGTGTTTTCTCAAGAGCTACAAGCTGGTGATGGGGAATGACATTCTTTTTCACTCCACCACCAGAAATTAAACTTTATGATATATGCTGTAGGTGGAGGAGCTGGTTGCCAGGGTAGGAAATGAAGGGGTGGGGAAGGAAGGATGATGGGCTTCTTTGACCTTGGGGGACACTGCATTATGTTAGGCACAAAGAAAATCACTGCCATGTCTCAGTGATCTTTCCATATAACTAAACACATGCTCGTTAGGGCTTTTTTTTTTCACCTTCTCACCTTCTTTCATTAAACCCCACTCTTGAACGTCCCAGCTGAGAAGCAGCAAGGAAGGCTGAGAAATGACAGGAAGGCATTTTTCCTTTGTCCGTATGTTTTGTTTTGTTTTTCATCACCAAGCAGAGGATCGGTAATGAGGAGATAGATCATCCTTTCATTTCAAACCATATGAGGAGTTCGTTCTAACGGATAATAAATAAGCACATAGTGCAAATAAGGGGAGTGAGAAAACAGGTTCATAAAGCTTTTGTTCCCCCCTGATTAAACTCTTGCAAAATAGTCATCAAAACTCTATGATTAGGGAGGGTGGGAGGGAGGGAGACGCAAGAGGGAAGAGATATGGGAACATATGTATATGTATAACTGATTCACTTTGTTATAAAGCAGAAACTAACACACCATTGTAAAGCAGTTATACCCCAATAAAGATGTTAAAAAAGAAAACAAAAAACTCTATGATTAAAAAGGCTGCAAACATTATATGTCTAAATATTTCCTTTTGAAAAAAATAGGGCAAGCAGCAGTATTATCGTATCAAAATATGGCAAATAATAGAAAAATAGTGCTAAAAATATGTACATCTTAAATAGTCACTTGACCTGCCTTCTGAGTAAACTCTCTTCTCAGTGTTCTCCGTGGTTTTTTCAACTTCAGGTGGGAACTTAGAAGAAGAAACGACTATCTATCTTGGGTTATGAGGATTAAAAGAAATAATAAACATAAAACTCCCAGGCTGGTGCCTGGAATTGAGGCTCTCAATAAACGACAGCTGTTTTTCTTGCTCTCACTACTATTGTTACATTGTAGCTGCATCTGTATTCACTATCTGGAGAGGACCAGAGTATGGCTGGAGGCTCTTTAATTCTCAAACCAGAGCGCAGCCCGCTGATTCGTAAACAAAGTGTTCACCTTTTGAGGGTTTCTTGGGGCTCAGCTGACACTTCTTTGCTATTGCTCCCATTCTAAACACGCCGCCGGTTTATGCGGTGGTCTGGATGTACCGATACCCAGAGAGGTCCGCATTAGCCACTGCCTGCAGTTCACCAGCTTTTTCTTGAAATGCAGCTGCCAGTAAAACTGAGAATTGGCAAAAGCCAATGGGGTGTACGATTAGTCTGTGGGTTTGTTGTCTTGTCCGTTGAATCCAAAACACGTTAAACAAACAGGTACAGCTCAGACCTTATTGTTTCAACAGCACTGAAGAATTGAAAGGATCCTATTGTCTTCTAATTTTAGTTTAAAGATTGAAAGGATCCTATTGTCTTCTAATTTTAGTTTAAAGATTTAGTTTAGTTTAAAGATTTAATTTAAAGAATTGAAATGATCCTACTGTCTTCTAATTTCAGGTGAGATCTGAGACCAGAACATCTTGCGGATATAGATTTGACTCCAAAGGTATGGCACCAATGACCCAGACTATCACTTACCATTTCTAGACCTCACTTTTCTATTCTGTGAGATGGGAGTACCACTAATTTGCCTAAATTCTTTTACACTGTCATTGAAAATGGCTAACAAGACAATAAAGGTAGAAACACATTGGAAAAAGCTTTAAGAAAAATTCACTGAAAGATTTTATTACCATTGATAATTTATGTGATATAATGGTTCACTGATTTCTCAGTTGTATAAGATTACATAGACTATTTAAATTATTCTGCTCATGTCGAGAGAATATAATAAATAATGAATCTTAGAGCTGCGAAGGCATTGATTTTGTATCTAAGCCCCAGAGAAGAGGATGTAGTGTGCTAATAACCAAGTTGAAGACTCTTAGGCAAGAATACTGGACAGAGGTAATAGATAATTATGTACATTGAAAAGAATTTCAGTCCCTGGCATGATGGTATGTCTCTCTATGCTGGTGAATTGACTGATCCACCTGTGCTTATCGCTACTGCTTGCTGCAAATTGTTGCCCACTGGGGGTCACTTTTTCCAGTCAAGGGGATATACTTTCCTTATGCTTAAAAATCTGGAAAATGTGCAATTTATTACTCCTATAAAAATATAACTTTCCGGGCTTCCCTGGTGGCGCAGTGGTTGAGAGTCCGCCTGCCGATGCAGGGGACACGGGTTCGTGCCCCGGTCCGGGAAGATCCCACATGCCGCGGAGCAACTGGGCCCGTGAGCCATGGCCGCTGAGCCTGCGCGTCCGAAGCCTGTGCTCCGCAACGGGAGAGACCACAACAGTGAGAGGCCCACGTACCGCAAAAAAAAAAGAAAAAAAAAAAAAAATGTATAAAACTTTCCTCAAAACTGGTTGCTGAGTGTTAAGGCAGTATAACTAACATCCTCCCTAGAGTAGGGACCATCTCCATGTAGTGTGTGGTTTTCAGGCATCAGAAGAACAACTGGAAGGGTAGAAATCTCATATGAGAAGTTAATCTAAAAGCTGTTAATAATTTGCCAGATATGATCCAACGTATCAACTCAACAGTCTAGAAAAAGAAATCATGTGACAATTTTATACTGTCAAAGTTATTAAAGAATATAAAAGGGTAAAATGAACCATCAGTAAATGGCATTTTTAAAAAAGCTTCAGTTCTGAAGTTTTCTATCATGATCTGTTATGAGGAGAATCCCAATGTCAAGGCCATGCCTCCACTGCTCTGTCACCTTCTAGAGGAAGGCTTTCATTTCCCCTTTCTCTAGTTCTCTAATCCTTTAATAGACGTTTTTGTTAATAAGGAGTCTGTTGGGTGGGTAGGTGGGAGAAATAAGAAAGGAAAAAGAAACAAGGAAAAAAGAAACAGGAGGAAAGTAGAAAATAAGAAAGATTTCTCGACAATATCAATATCTCTTAGAGTCCCTTAAATAGTGAAAATGAGAAATTTGCAATGGTCTGTGAAATTTGTGATCTGACACTTTGCCTAATATGAGGCTGGTAATAGTCCTCAGCTTTCACAGACAGCCCCAAGGGTGACTTTGGAGAACTCCTGGCATATTCCGTGTAAGCAGCTCTTAACTAATTCATTTCTGCTCTAAGAGACCTCACAGGAATGAACTGGTCTAACAATAACCCTGAAAGTGAGAGCACACTGAGGTAAAGTTGGACATTTCATTTTATTTTATTAAGAAAATGATTCAAAGACAGCACAATGTCAAGATGACACCTTTTAGTGACATTACAGTAATACGTTGGGTCTAATGTACTCAATGGGTTGGGTCACTACTCAAGCTGATCATTTGATTCTCAGCCTTTATTATTATTTTTGAGTAAAAATGGCATTTAAAAAACTACTGTTTTCATAAAAGTGAAACATACTCATTAAAATGAAAAATTATGTGATAGAAAGTACAAAGTCAAAGTCCACACCTCATACCCCAATCTCCCAACTCTTCACTTAAAGGCATTTGCTGTTAAGGGTGATATATATCCTTCTATCCATTGTTTGTATATAGAATTGCTTGAGTGAATGAAAAGACAAAGTCCTAGGAATGGAATTTTGGAGTGAAAGTTTTGTGTATTTCAAATGTTGAAAGAAAATGTCAACTGTATCCTAAGCCTTTTAAATGGACGTGATCAATCTATATAAACGCACAGCTAGAGTGAAGTGAGAACTCAGTCTGGCCCCATCTCTCCAACAGCTTTGGGCCAGCTCAAAGATGGTAGATGAGTACTGCCCTGCAGAGGCTTTGGAAATTTGTAGGAGAAAGGGTGTTCTGTTGTCACAATGATTGGGAGGGCGGAATAAGGGGCTGGGACATTAGACATGCTGCAGTGCATAGGGCAGTCTCACCGAATGAACAATTGTCCTGTGTCCCACACAATCTACAAATGTTTTGGTGGGCATTCATGTTGATGAAGAATCTTTGTTATCCTGGGCCCAGAGCCTGGCTACATTGTACATATAAATTCATCCACAGTGTTTTTTTTTTTTCCTTTGTCATGTTTTTAATATATATTGAATTTTCCAGGAATACAGCCACGATGTAAATAGACAGTTAAACGTTTTGGAAAGTTGCGTCACTGTGGCATTTTAAGTCCTAAACCAACATATTTTTATTGGTCTCTATTTATAACTAGTGCGTTCACAGTGATTCTATTTGTAATCTGACTATACCCAAGTTTATACATAATGATATATATGTTTATTTTATAAATTACTTGCCTTTTGTTTCCTTTTATATTGTGTTTAGGGTGTGATGTTCATTTTTTTTTAAGTATGTGTATAGTAAATTATACTATCTATAAATTCTATTTCACTTTACTTAAGGTTATACTACAAAATATTTGTCATAAAAAGAGGCACTGTGTCTGCCAGGGATGAAACCCACTGTGCTAGGGAACATTCACATTCCCCGGTTCAAGAGGGACCTGCTGGCCCATTTGGCGTCTAAGCTTGCTTAGGCTTTGGGATCCCTTCTTCACCCTCCAAGGCCCCTGAACCCACAGGAAGATAGTTACTCCAGTCCTACACAGCAGCTCCAGTGAACCAGCCCAGCCAAGACAGTTCTGCCCAGTGCTCTGCAGAGGGACAGCGCCATTTGTGGGCAGAAGAGCTTCTCTCTGTTTCTAGGAGAAAGCAAACTGGCCAACCTAGTGACCGTGAGCATATGAAGAGGAGTAATAACATGAAGATGCTCGCTTACTGCCCTGAGACCTGCCCAGTATCTAGAGAACATGTGTCACTGGTCATCCAGGGGACGAGAGGCTGCATAGATCAGTGAAAATTCTCTCCACTACTAGAAGTAGGTGGGTAGTAAAATCTTCATAAGTGAGCAGAGAATTGTTGTTGCTATTGTTATTCTTTTCAACTGGAAATAGTGCCATAGATTTTTTTTCTCATTATAAAAGTAATAAATGCTTATTGTAAAAAATGTAAAGTATGAATAATAAAATATAAAGTAATTCATAATCTGATTACCCAGAAATGATCATTAATATTTGGAGCATATTTCTCTAAACTGGTTACTCGAACCCTATACATAAGTATTTGTGTGTATTTTACAAGTATGAGTAATATCATACAATCTGATTTCACTTTAAACAGAATACATCACCTAAAAATACATCCTGGATACTCATGTAATTATATATGCTAATGCTACTAACCTTACTGTGTTACTTTTTTCCTTTATGGCTGCTTAAAGTTCATCTCATGTTTATGATACTTCTAAAAATATTTATCCATGTTTGTTTTCTAATTTCCCTAAAAGCACATTTTTAGTGCAGAGACAATTCCTTTTTATTTGTTACACTCCACTAGAACATAGCTGTCATATGTGAGTAAGAAACTTGTAACCTCAAAGCCTAGAATAGAGCTTGCTAGGTAGGTGCTCAATAAAAGTAAACGAATTAAAATATGTATCCACCCATTCCCCCCAAAATAAGACATTGCATGTCTTATATAGGAACCTAATGAAACACATTTCTTTTATCTCATGTAAGACAAAACTTTTTTGGGGTCATGAACAAAATTCAACTTGTATGGAAATGTTATGATTCCATCTGAGAGAGTTAAAAAAACATGGTGTGGAATGAGACTGTATAGTCAGGGTGGCAGCACCTTGATGCGGGCTCCATGGGCTGTAGTCTGACCCTTAGCTCTGCATGAGGAACAGCTTGTCCTTAGGTCCTTAATTGATCTAGATCCCTAAGAGATGCTGCCTTATGGTAGCCAAACTCGCAAGAGACTGATGTATGTAAGCTAAAATGACAATGAATGATGAGAATGCACACTTGTGATTCTTCTGATCAGCACAGTCTCTTTCAGAGCACAGGAAGTTAAATTACTATCAGAAGGGAGCTGGTAGGCATGAGAACCTAGGAAGGAGGTTTGGTGACCTTACCAGCAGCTGTCATGAAGCTAAGGGAGCCTAAAACCGCCACGTCCATTACAAGAACCTACTGATGGAGTGAAACAGCCCTGTCAGCTGCCCAGGGCACCTCTCTCCTGGACCGCATTCAGAGAATCCCCTCTCGTTCAGACCTCATACAGTTGCCTCACTTCCTGGTAGCGGAAAGAGAATATATGTGACATAAGTAAATGATGAAACATTAATAAAATAAATGCTCATGAACATAACTACCCAACTTAAGAGTCAATTTACTTTTTAAAATGTCTATTTGTAACTCCTTTCCCGTCCCATACGCCGTCTCCCCCATCAGAGTAAATGACATCCTGACATTCGTATTATCATGCCTTGCTTGTTTTCTTCTTTAATAAATTTAAATCACATATTTATCACCAAAAATACTGTTTTCAGTATTTATAGAAATATGGTACTGTAGATTGCATATTTCCCTCAGTATTATGTAGACAAAATTTATCCAGCTTGGTTTTTTTAATAGTTGTATTTATTTTTACTTCTGAATAGTATATCTTTGTATGAACACACCCCAGTGATTTTAACTGTTTTCTTTTGAAGGATGCTTGTTGCTATAAACATTCTTGTGCACGTCTCCAGGTAAGATATAAGAGTTTTTCATGGATAAATATACCTAAGAATGGAAATGCTGGGGTATAGTGTATGGACATATTTGACTTGTGTTTATAATGCCAAATTATTTTCCCCAAATGCCTGTACTCTTCACTCTCCTGTATTCAGTGTAGAATACTTCTGCTTGCTTCACATCACCATCAAAACTTGGTGTTGTCAGATTTTAAATTTTTTTCTAATTTAGTAGTTGCACTTTTTAAAAAGTTTTTATTTTATATTGGAGTATAGTTGGTTAACAATGTTGTATTAGTTTCAGGTGTACAGCAGAGTGATTCAGTTATACATTTTACATGTATCTATTCTTTTTTCAATACATTTTGATATTAATATGACTTTTATTGATTACCATTGAAGTTGAACATTTCATATGTTTATACACGTATCTATTCTCTTTTGTGAAATTCCTGTCCATGTCTTTTGCTTATTTTTATTGTATATATAGGATGTAGTTTGTTGTTTTCTTATTGATTTGTGGAAGAGAGAGAATGAGCGTGAGAAAGAAATTGATTCTGGATAATCGTGTGGTATTGGTTACCTGTGTTGCAACTATCTTCTCCCATTTTGTAGCTTGGCTTTTTACTTTCTTTACAGTCTTTCAATACATAGAAATTCTAATTTCATCCTTCTATAGGAATGTCTTGGCTATACTTCATGCTTTGCTTTCCAATATAAATTTTAGAATTAGCTAGTCAATTTTCTCTGTGTACCTTGTTGAGATCTTGAAGGAATTACATAGAATGATTAGTTTAGGTAAATTTCTTTCTGGGTATTTTATTGCTACTATAAATGTCTCTTTTTTCAAAAAATTACTTTTTCTGTGTATTTATAGAAATGCAATGAATTTTATATACTGATTGCCTATCCCGTCACTTGGCTAAACCTTCTTATTTAGCCTAGTAATTTGTCTGTAGCTTCTTTTGGATTTTCTATGTAGACAATCATATCATAGGCAAGTAAGGGTGAATTTGTTTTTTTTCATTTCCAGTCATTCTGCTTTTATTTCTTTCTCCTATTGCCATACCATCTAGGATTTCCAACTCAATGTTGAATGGAAATGAAGTCTTCCTCCTTGCCGCAAACCTAGTTCCAATCTCCAGAAACAATGATCATTTGTTGTCTCCTATCTTTAAAGATATTTTATACATATAAATGTATAATCTTACTTCCTACACCACCTTGATCTTATTGTTTATGTGATTCTTCACCATGCTTTTTTATTTAATAATAGATTGTAGAGATTTTCCTTATTAGCAATCGTAGCTTTATTTTTATGTCTACCTATATAATTTCATTAATTTCTGCTCTTATCTGTATTAGCTCTTCCTATCTACTTTCTTTGAATTTACATTTTTCAACTTCTTTACAGTGGATACTTAATCTCTTAATTTTCCAGTCTTTTTTTTTTCTAATAAATACTTTAAAGCTATACAGTTCCTTTAAAGTACATGTTCAGTGTATCCCATGGGCACTGATATGTTGCTTTCATTTTCTATTATTTCTATGTGTTTTAAAATAAATTTACATTTTTATTTATCTTTTGCACTATGAATTTTTAGAACATTGTCTACTTACCAAATACAAGAATGGAGAGTTTTAAAAATTGATCTTTTTGTTATGGATGTCAAACCATTGTTTGTGGTCAGAGAACCTGATTATATGACACAAATTCTTGGAAATTTACTGAGACTTGTTCTATGGTTGAGAACATGGTCAACACTTGTAAATGTGGTAAATAGTGGGCACATTGTACTATATAAGTCCAAAAGACCAAGCTTGTTAATTTTGGTGTCCAAGTTTTCCATAGCGTTACTAATTTTTTGTCAGCTTGTTTTGTTAATAATTGAGAGAGGTGTGTTGAAATTTTCCGCTGTGATGATGGATATATCAGTTTCTCCCTAAAGGTTTCTCAATTAAAAAAAAAATGTATTGTGCTAAGAACACTTAACATGAGGTCTACCCTCTTAACAGATTTTTCAGTGCACAGTACAGTATTGTAACTTAGGCAAAATGTTGTACAACAGATCTCTAGAACTTAATCATCTTACATAACTGAAACTGTACACCTCTTGATTAGCAATCCCTTATTTCCCCTTCCCCTCGGCCCTTGGCACCTACCATTCTACTCTCTGCTACCATGAGTTTGACTATTTTAGATACTTTATCGAAGTGGAATCATGCACTGTTTGTCCTTCTATGGCTAGATTATTTCACTTACACGATGTCCTCAAGTTTCATCTGTTGTCACATATGGCAGGATTTCCTCCTTTTTTAAGGCTGAATAATGTTGCATTTTATGTATATACCACATTTTCTTTATTCATCTATCAATGGACATTTAGGTTGCTTTTTGATGTGATGGTAGATGGGACTGTTTCCTTAATTTCTCTTTCTGATATTTTGTTGTTAGTATATAGAAATGTAACAGATTTCTGTATATTAATTTTATATCCTGCAACTTTACCAGATTCGTTGATGAGCTCTAATAATTTTCTGGTGGCATCTTTAGGATTTTCTATGTATAGTGTTATGTCATCTGCAAACAGTTTTACTTCTTCCTTTCCAAATTGGATTCCTCTTATTTCTTTTTTTCTCTGATTGCTGTGGCTAGGACTTCCAAACCTATGTTGAATAAAAGTGGCAAGAGTGGGCATCCTTGTCTTGTTCCTGATCTTAGAGGAAATGCTTTCAGCTTTTGACTGTTAAGTATGATGTTGGCTGTCGGTTTGTCATATATGGCCTTTATTATGTTGAGATATGTTCCCTCTATGCCCACTTTCTGGAGGTTTTTATTATAAATGGATGTTGAACTTCACAAAAACCTTTTTCTGCATCTATTGAGATAATCATATGGTTTTTATTCTTCAATTTGTTACTGTGTTTATCACATTGATTGATTTGCAGATATTGAAAAATCCTTGCATCCCTGAGATAAATCCCACCTGATCATGGTGTATGATCCCTTTAACGTATTGTTGGATTCAGTTTGCTAGTATTTTGTCGAGGATTTTCGCCAGTGATATTGGCCAGTAATTTTCTCTTTTGTGTGATATTTTTGTCTGGGTTTGGTATCAGGGTGATGGTGGCCTCGTAATGAGTTTGGAAGTTTTTTACATGAAACTTTTATCAATTTTTATATGACTTTTAACCCCACAGATTGGACAGCATCATTATTGGTATTATCATTTTATGTAGACAATATTAGTTTATATTTACTAATATATTTACTGATTTCTTTGTCCATTACTTATTATTTTAATAATGTAGTATTTTCCTTTGTCCTGAAATACACCTTCATTTAGACTTGTACTCTGCCTGAGTTCAAGCCCTGGAATTGGTATTTACTTGCTGCATGACCTTGGCAGCAAGGTCATATCTCTGTAAAATGTGGATAATGATAGTGGCTGCTGCACGGGATTATCTTGAGGATCAATTGGTTAATAAATAAAAGGAACTTGGCACATAATAAGTGTTATATAAGTGTTAGGTATAGTTTAGAAGTTAACTGTTCCTTTATTGAAAGTCTGCTTGTGAAAACTTTCTCAGTTTTTGTTTGTCTGGAAATATGTTTACTTTGCTTTCATTTTTGAAAGACAGTTTTCTTGAAAGATAATCTAGTTGAGTACACAATTCACTTTAAAGGTAAATTACACTGACACTGGCTTCCATTTGCTGTTGAGAAGTATGCTTTGTCTAGTTATCATTCTCTTTTAAATGATTACTTTTAAGGTGACTTTTAAGATTTTCTATTTTTCTTTGATATTTGTATTAGTCAGAGTTCTCCAGATAACAGAACGAATACAATTATAGGAATTGGCTCATGTGATTATGGAAGCCAAGAAGTCCTGTGATCTGCCATCTGCAAACTGGAGAGCTAGGAAAGTCAGTGGTCTAATTCAGTCTGAGTCCAAAGGCCTGAGAACCAGAATGTGAGGGTGGCTATGATGTAAATCCTGGTCCAAATCTGAAGGCCCAAGAACCAGAAGCATCAGTGTCCAAAGGCAGGAGAAAATCATATCCCAGCTGAAACAGAGAGAGTAAGTCACCCTTCCTCCACCTTTTTGATCTATTAAGGTCCTCAATGGATTGGGTAATGCCCGCCCACATTGCGGAGGTCCACCTGCTTCATTCAGTTCATGAATTTAAATGTTAGTCTCTTCAGGAAACATCCTCATAGATACCCTCAAAAGTAGTGTTTTACCAATTATCCGGGCATCTCTTAGCCCAGTCAAGTTGACCCATAAAATTAACCATCACACTATTCTACACTTTCGCTACATTGCTTCTAGGTATGGACTTGTTTGTTTATTTATTCTGTTTCAATCATGCCTTCTCTTTTTCTGGGCTCATGTCTTTCATCACATCTGGGAGTTTCTCCAACATTATCACTTCAAATATTGCCTGTCTTCTGTGATCTCTGTTCTCTCTGTCTGGGAGTCTAAATAGATGCAAGTTAGACCTTCTTATTCTATCCTCCAAGTCTCTTAACTTCCCTTTTATATTTTCCAGCATTTTGTTTCTCTGTGCTGCATTCTGGGTAATCGCCACAGATCTATATTTATGTTAAGTCATTTTCTCTTGAGCCGTGTCTAATCAAAAGTGTAGCTCATAACACATATATATGGAATTTAAGGGGAAAAAAAATGTCATGAAGAACCTAGGGGTAAGACAGGAATAAAGATGCAGACCTACTGGAGAACGGACTTGAGGATATGGGGAGGGGGAAGGGTGAGTTTTGACAGGGCGAGAGAGAGTCATGGACATATACACACTAACAAACGTAGTAAGGTAGATAGCTAGGGAGAAGCAGCCGCAAGGCACAGGATATTAGCTCGGTGCTTTGTGACAGCCTGGAGGGGTGGGATGGGGAGAGTGGGAGGGAGGGAGACGCAAGAGGGAAGACATATGGGAACATATGTATATGTATAACTGATTCACTTTGTTGTAAAGCAGAAACTAACACACCATTGTAAAGCAATTATACCCCAATAAAGATGTTTAAAAAAAAAAAAGTGTAGCTCATTTATATTTGTTTTTATTTATAATTTTCATCTAGACATTGTATTTAGTTCTCCAAGTAATACCTGGTGTTTTGGACAGTTCCTTTTTCTTTGCTCGTTTTTTATTCCACTTCCATTACTTAAACATATTAATCATAATTGTTTTACATCTGTTGCCTAATAATTCTAATATCTGAAGTCTTGGATGGCCGGTTATCTTTTATATGTTGTTTCTGCTCACTTTCACTCACTGTACTTTGTTTCATATGGTTTGTTTATTTTTAATTGAGAGCTCATATTCTGTAGAACTTAATCTGAGGAAATTTTAAGGACCTAAACTGAAGATACTTTCCTTCACAGAGGATTTGTTTTAGCTTTTGCCTTTACTAGAAGCCAGGGGATGCTACTGATTTAGATCTACTTTAATCCTCTTGTAAGGTCCTGGCTTAGTATGAAAATCTTGAGTTCTGTTTCTCACTCTGCAGGATGTCTAAGGCTCAGTCTTCAGACCTTAAAGTTAATACCCTCATATGTAATATTCTCCTATATATATGATAGATATATCTCTGTCTATCTATCTATCTATGGAGAGAGAGGTCATTTTTCTTCAACTTATGCTGTGTAATTGGTGCTTTTTGTAGTTTTAGGTATGGAAAGAGAATGCAAGCGCCAGGTATATATGGCTTACTATACAAGGTGCTAACCATAGCCCAGACTCCCATATTTTCAGAATGAACTTAACTATTGTGTTAAATTACATAATTAAAATATTATTCAGTTACACTTTAAATATTTTTCAGTCTCTCTCTCTCTTATTCTCCAAAGATGATTTACTACTGTTTACTTTCTTTTTACATAATGTGAAAATCCTTTCTCCAAAATGTTGACTACCTATAATATTACCATAAAACTCTAAAATTTAAAAAAAGAATTAACCAACACCAAAATGTCAGCTCCATCCACCAGAATGCACGTTCCATTTGTACAGGGTTCTGTATGTTTTGTTCTTTTTTTTTTTTTTTTTCTTTTGCAGTACGCGGGCCTCTCACTGTTGTGGCCTCTTCCGTTGCAGAGCACAGGCTCCCGATGCGCAGGCTCAGCGGCCATGGCTCACGGGCCCAGCCGCTCCGCGGCATGTGGGATCCTCCCGAACCGGGGCACGAACCCGTGAACCCTGCATCGGCAGGCGGACTCTCAACCACTGCGCCACCAGGGAAGCCCTGTTTTGTTCATTATTTTAGTCCCTGCTCCCACAACAGGGCCTACAAGGTTCTCAATAACACTGAATTAATGAGTTGGTACATTCTATAAGGAACCTCTTCCTTCTTTTGCGATTATGGGGAGATGTGACCTAGTTACTGTCATTGCACTGTGCAACTATGCTTACATTTCAAAGGTCAAAAACCTTTTTGTATAAACTTTTATTTAACCTTAATCTGCTAATCTACTCTAATGGTCATGAAGAATCAGTATGGTGCTGGATCACTGTTACACAGGAATATTTCAACGAGTTATGGCTATTTTCCTAAATGAGTATGATCTAGGAATCATGAAATCCCTCTTATGGCATTTCAATCTTGATACTGGTTTTTGTTTTGTTTTGTTTTTCAGTCTTTCTATTACAAATCAAGTCTGTTATTCTTGTTTCTCTTCTAAAGCAGTGTAAAAACTGAAAGTCCTCCTCTCTGATGGCATTGATAAAATGGTATTGTATTGTTTAGGGGGGTTTGGTCCATTACCTGTGTTCCAGAGGGCCCTAGAGTGTGTCAGGCAGTTCTCTTTCAGCCTATACTGTAACTGGTACCTTTTGCAGCTTGTTTACTGCAAGGAGAATGCACATAGCAGTGGACTAATACTTTACAATGTTCTCAGCCTGCTGTGCTTTATCAAAGGTACATGTTTGAAAGACTGGTTCTCTATCCCTATGGTA
The DNA here is from genome assembly GCF_008692025.1 of Phocoena sinus. Classification (NCBI taxonomy): domain Eukaryota; kingdom Metazoa; phylum Chordata; class Mammalia; order Artiodactyla; family Phocoenidae; genus Phocoena; species Phocoena sinus. The sequence goes on along the minus strand of NC_045774.1, from coordinate 68,732,643 downwards.
GATAACATGTTTCACGGATTATCACTTAAATCAAAAAGTTCCGTATAGGAGTATTGATTGATTCCAAAGGAAATGGAAAATAACACTTTACATTTATTTATCCACTCAAACTCATTTATTTATCCACTCAAACTCAAGGACTCTTTACTTTTTCAACTTCTTCTTCTTGTTTAAACTCACGTCCTTTTGTTCCCCCTTCAGTACAGCCAGAGATCATTCGGGTTATTTATTTATTTTTTTTCTCATTCTTGAAATGTTTCATGTACTTTACCTTCTAACTCAAAGAACATTTTGTTTAAAATTAATACAGCACATGAAATTATAATAACAACCAGAACTAAAATTTGCATAGCAACTTCACAGTTAAAATGCACTGTTGTCCCCTTCTTTTGAGTTAGTAAGGCAAATTTTTCAGATAAGAAAACTGAGACTTTGCTTAAATGACACACCCAAATCATATGGCTAGATGGTGGAAGTGGGACTTTGGTTCTACTCTCACAAATCAGTTTGCTCTTTTCTTGACACCGTCGTGCCTCCCATGGCCTATTTGCCAGTCAGATGATTCATTTTCATATTTGTTCTCTCCAAGTACAGAGAGAAAGAATATTGATTCAGGACTTAGAAAACAATGGCACTTTAATAAAAATGACACTTTAGGACTTAAAGACATTAAATTAATCTTTTCTTTAAACCCAGAATTTTGTAGAGTTGACAGTGTGTTAAAAAGTTTGATTTTTTTAATATGGAAATTTCAGTGACTACTTTTAAAACTCTAGAACTTTGAACTCATTCACTCCAACCATCTAAACTGTTTTTAACCAAATATTGTGCTAGTAATGCAAAGAGGAATAAAACATGGTTTCTGGCAGCAACTCAGGCTCCAGGTCACTTCTGACTCTCTCCCTGCTGGATTCTGCTGGTATCTTCTGAAGCCCCTTTTCCTTCATTTTTTTAATCCAGACCCTGATGGCCCTCTGAATGAAGGATTTGGACAGAAACTCACACCAATCTCTGATAGAACCTAACTTAAGTTTTACTTAATTGTAAGCCAAAACTGGGAAGCATATAGCGCCCTCTGAATGATGAGTAAACAGAGAAATATCATTGCCTACAAAGATATTTTTAAACCAAGGAAAAATAGGGGGTAATCCAGCTCAGAGAACTGCCATTTTCAGTAAACTGCTTTGAAAAATATTTGGTTTGTCTTCTCATTAAGATTCAAGAGAGATTGTATTTATGTAAGTTGAATAAATAATTATGAAAATCTGAAGTAATGAAGGATTGCTTGAATTTGAAAAACACAACTGCTAAATTTAAAAGAGACGGAAGCAGCCAATAGAAGGAGAATATTGCAGGAAATCGATTAGTGAAGTAGAAAGAATTTGCAAAACTCTCCCAGAACACAGAAGAACTAGATAAAAGATTAAAGTGACGATGGAAATAGTAAAAAAATATGGGGAAAAGATCATGGAGATTCAGTCAAGATTCCCAAAGCAGATAGCGGAATAGATGGACCAGTACCAAGATCAAGGAGTTAATGGAAGAAAACTTTGCTGACCCAAAGAAATTCAGTCTAAACATCTAAGGATCAAAGTATGGATAATATTCCAGTCAAATGCCATAACAAAACAACAATACTCAATAATACTTGACAACTTTCATTCCCAATAAAGGTATGTAAAACTCCTAGGCACTTTCAGTTACCCCTTCCCACCCCCAATACACACACAAAGTAAAACCAACAACAGCACATCAAGTTATCTACTGTGTCGGTATGATCACTGTAGGAAACAGTAACCACTTCTGATGGTTCAGTGAAGAGACTTTAATAAATATTCCACTTACAGAGAGGATTCAAGGTACAAAAAAAGGAAGGTGAAACACCCAGATGTTAGCAATAAGGGGAAGTTTTCAGTACCTTGGGCTGAAGAAGCCAGGGGAGAAAGTGGAGTTAGCAGAGTCCAGTGAGCTGGAGCCCTGGAGGAGGGGTTCTCAAATTGCAAAGGGACAGAGCTTCTACCAGAGATGCTGCACTGAGCAAGGGGGGGAAATGGGGAAAAGCTAACTTTGACCTCTCTCTCCCCTCCTACCTTCTGATTTCCTGCTGGTACCTCCCATTTGCCAAACTCTATCAGGAGCAAGCCAACAAGAATGCCAACAGGGAGAGAAGACAGCTCTCAGAAAACAGTGGTCAGAAAAGGGTAAAAAAAAAAAACATGGAATGGACAAAGAGGAGGGGTGAGGATGTGGGGAAGGCGAATAATAGGTATATTTTACAAGAATTAAATGCTAGTCTAGTCAAGAAATATCCAGTTAGCTTTGGGGGAGAAAAAGACTATAGTACAATGGATTCTAATTCCAATTACTTTGTTGTTCATGTGTGAATGAAGTGAAAAAATAGTCAAGGATAAGCAGGGATTTAGGGAACCTTCTAGGAGATTCATGGAGTACAAGACAGACTCAATCTCTGCTTTCAGTGAGCTCATAGTCATATTAAAACAAATTTGTAATAAACAGAGCGATGTGTTGAGAAGAAAAACATTTCTACCAACTTAAGTCAGACTAGTCAAGGGCCTGAAAATTAACTGACGACAGAAAGATTAACAGCAGGAAAAAATTACTATGCATGCAAGAGTACCCTAATAGAAATAGTAGCTCCTGGAACAGCTAAGGGTTAAAGTATATATACCAGCTTAATAAAGGCTGGGATGAGGAAGAGTTTAAGGGTTTCAAAGGATGGAGGGTTCCGATGAGACTTGTTTATACAATTTTTTTGAATGTCCTGGCGCCCAAGGTCAGTGTCTCCCTGACTGGAGACCTCCCTGGAGGTTGGCGGTGGGAGGGGGCTGGGGGTGGGATGGCTGGGATTTGAGGCAGCTGGTTCTCATAAAGTTCCATCCTAGTCGGATATGGGAAATTCAGAGAAGGATGCTTTTAGCATCTTTTGTAACTCAGATGTTTCCACTTTGAAGCAATCTCAATACCAGTTGGGTGGGTTGGTCCCTCTTCACTTAGCTTTGGAAGCAGAAGCACAGGATGCTACTGGAACACCTTGGCGGGGAACAACCTAGTCCAGGACGATCAGGGAGATCTTAGTTGAAAATCCAGGTCCTGGTTGAGACTGAAGGATGAGTAAATGTTAATGAGGCAAAGCAGTTCAGAAGAAATCTAGGCCAAGGTGTCAAGCTGTATGCATCATCAGGTTGACACTCAATAGGGATTGAATAACCATGATAGAATTTAATTAAAATGGCCTTATTAAAAGTCCTAAGAAAATTTTCGTAGAGAACTGTCTTAGTCTGTGTGGGCCGCTATAACAAAATGCCCCAGACTGGGTGGCTTACAAACAACACACTTTCATTTCTCACAGTTCTGGAGGCTGCGAAGTCCAAGATGGTGTCACTAGCAGATTCAGTGTCCGGTGAGAGCTCACTTCCTAGATGGCCATCTTTTCACTGAATCTCACGTGGTGGAAGGGGGTAGCTAGCTCTCTGAGGTCTTTTTTAGAAGAGCACTAATCCTACCTCCCAAAGTCCCTACCACCAAATACCATCACATTGAGAATTAAGTTTTAACATATGAATTTTGGGGGTATACCAACATTCAGATCATAGCAGGAACTGATGTCTTATCTACATTTCAGAAGCATTTACTGATCACCCATTAAGTAGCTGGCACTGGGAACACAAAAGCAAGTAAAATATATTCAATTCCATGCTTTTGACTGAGCAGTGCCAAAGGGAAGCAGGTAAGCATAATACCAAAGTGCTCTGATGAGAGCTGTGTGTTCAAAGCACCATGGGAGAATGTGAAAGCTGGGAGGCACCCAATCTTCTGAGTTACAAGCTGGGAAGAGGTTTGATTTGAGATCATCTTGTCCTCACAACTTGGATGCTGTGTTTAAAGGGACCCAATAAAGTGTCATTAGTAAATTTCACATTAATATAGTCCTTGTCAATGACCGGACTTATTCTCCAAGATGTGTCAGCAAGTTGGCAATATCGACTCCACTGTGTCATTTTTCATCTCATTTCACCACTAAGAGAAAGAGTGCAGCTAACACTTAAGTTTCCCAGAAATTTCAATAAGTAAAGTTACTGAGAGAATGCATTGTCAAAAAAATATTTTTAAGTTTGTTCAAATGAAAAGGACATTGGGAGTTCTTCAAATATTGCTACATAAGAAATATATCCTGTATTGGCATGCATTTTAGTAGATATTATTCTTAACAATTCTTTAGGACATTTTCAACTACAAACTGGCATTTTCATTGGCACTTGCCATCTCCCTCTACAAGGATTAACTCATGTCCTGCTGCAGCTGCTGACCTTCAACACCCCCTGTAAAGAGTTCGGGTGGAGAGCAGAAATGAGGCACTCTGTGCTCTGGGAAAAACTGGCAGTACAGGTCTTCAGATAGTTAGATATTTTCAGGAGTCAATTTTGTGAGCCCAATTCTTGTATCTCCTCATATCTAGAAAAGCACTAAAATCCTTCATGATGACGTCTGCTCCTTGTGACTAGCAGTAACCTGCGTGAGACTAGCAGAAACCTTCTGTAAAAAATATGTGCTTGATTGCATGCATTCCCCCTTCACCAAAATCACATATATACTGACCTTCCCCCCTACCTTTTGGAGCAGTTTCTCAGAGCTATGATGGGAGCAGTTTCTCCCATCATAATGGGATGCTGTCTCCCTGGCTGCGGTCCTCATTTTGCCCCAAATAATACTTAACTCGCAACTGTCACATTGTGCATTTTTTTTTAAGTCGACAACATATACAAAGGAAAAAAAGCACAAAGAAAGCAAATAGTCACAAAAATGTATCTGGTACTAAACTACATATAGCCTGAAATTCAGATCAGCAATTAATTAGAACTGTTCAAAGTATTTTGCCCTTGGAAAAACAAGACATTTATTATATTTATAATTCAATTTATAATTAATACTCTTTGCATATCATATATAAAGGCATGTTTATACAATGTAATTTTAATCATTTTTATATTATTTCTCAATAAAAATTTAAAAATGTAAGAGGGCTTTGGTGTTTAATATACAGAATCTTAGCTCTCACATGCTTTCACTTTTGTGGGAAAATGTAAACTGATAAGAAATATGTTGGTTTGGCTTTTAAGTTATGACGATAGTATGATTTTTTGGTAGCTCTGAAAATAGAGTAATCTCTGTAAGGCCAACTGGCCCGAGGCAGGGGAACACAATCAGATTCACAGGTTGCATCAGACCGAAATTCTCCGCACCACCCAGTTCCAGAAACTGCCCTGGAGACATTCCGGACCACCCAGTTCCAGGAACTGACCTGGGGACTTTGCACCCGGCCCAGCCTTCCCGCCTTTCGAGGCGCGGGACTAACGGTCCCCCAGGATACCCGAAAAGACCACCAAATAAGGAATATCCTGCGCCCTCCCAGATTCACCACACCCCTTTCCCTTCTTCCCCTATAAAATCTTGCCCAACCCTCGCCCGAGTGCGACTTCTCTGGCCCCTTTCTCTCGGACCAGTGAACCTCGCCCGGAGCGCTCCCTAATAAAGCTCACTTGAAGCTTTCCTCTGTTTCGCGGTGCCGTTTGTTAAGATCCGAGCTTACAATCTCTAATGAAATATATGCATGAATGGGGCCATTAAGTCATATTTTATCTTCTTTATCTCGGCTTGTGATAAAATGTTCCCTACTGGTAAAAAAAGAAAGAAAAAAAATGCTGTGAATTGAAGAGCTGAGCTCTCCATCAAGGGACTAATGATTCTTCTGTTAAAATGTAAATGGAGCACACTTGAGTGCTTTAAAATTTGTGAGGGAAGACTGTGGGATTGTCATTACTTCGTCATTACTGTGGCTCCCCACAGGAGCCTTTGTAAAGGTGGGGCGGGGTGAGGGGAGGAGGTGAACTGAATCTCTAAGGGCCAGAGACTCTTCCTGCAGACTTGAGAGGTGAGGAAGAAACCTGCAAGGATCTTAGGACTCAAAGATTCCAGGAGATAGTAAATGGCTCAGGTTAGACAGAAAGATCAAAATTAGTGGCAGAAGCCCAGGGACACTGACTAGGTGTGTGAGGCCAGGGCTGAAAAGACTATATGATTCATTTGGAAGTCAAATTGGATCAGTCTGGAGTTAGGCTCAATCTGGGAAGGACCTTATTCTTCGAGAAGAAGAAAGGGGCTCCGTAAGTTGTCTTTGGACTGGGAAGTAAAAGTGGAATGAAAGTAGAGGTTCATGGCTCAATGGAATTATGTGTAAAAATGTGTATGTCTCTGCATTTTTCCTGGGGAGAAGCTCAGACCCTTAGAAAGCATCAGATTCTCAAAGAGAACAATGACTACTCCTTCCTCCTTTCCTTCTTCCTCTCCAAAAACAAAAGCAAAAACGAAACAAAGTAAGACAAAAAGCCACTGACCTAGAAATGAAACTTAACATACGGGGGGAGTTCTTATCATCTGAAAGTGAAAAGTCTTCAGGGACCCCTGGAAGGCATTTATTGTTTTAGATTTGTGCCAAGAGAATTAATCCAAGATTATATTTGTGATTTTTTTTCCCCACTCAGCTATGTTGTTTATTTCTAAATTCCCTCACACTTTAGTGAGATTTAATTGTGCATTTGAAATGAATGTGTTAAACTAATGGAAAAGGTGGAACGAAGGCATGTCTTCTGAGAAGAAATGAAAGCCCAGAGCTCAAAGATTAGACCTCCAATCTATTCCTGTACCCCTCTTCCTCCTCTCTCCACCTCCACCCCCCGTCCAGGTATGGTGCCAAAAAAAGCCAGCTTTTTCCTACCAAGGTGTCCTACCCACATTCCTTTAATCTTTACTTGTGAGATTCATTATCCATTTTGATATACATATATTTGGACCCTTCTCCCTCTGTGCACATCCTACTTAATGTGGAGTGACAAAACCTGGGTACCACCCATGAACAAGACGTCATTCTCAGTGTGGCATTTGCTGTCCCTGACAGTTTAGGTTTGCTAGATGGTTTGTGGTCCAGGCATCTAACAACTGCTCTTCATGCAAGTTTTCCTCACTTCTAAGCCACTTTCTCAGGAGACAGGTGGCATCAGAGGCCACATAGAAATGGAAATGGTGGACACTGAACTTGGTGAGTGGGCTTCTTTTAGATTAGTTAAGGATTTATTCATCTTCTATCAGGAGGGGAAATGTATACGTGTTCTCAATAGTTATGAGTTAAATGCCAAAGTATAGGCATACATTGCTGGCAGTCTTTTTAATGATAGGATGAAAAGCTTTCAGAGATGAGAAGGTAATGGTGGGGAGCAAGAGACTGACAAAAATAGAGACTTCATAATTTGTCTCTCCTCCACACTCCTGAATTAGAATGTATGGGAAATTGACTCTGGGGTAAAGCTATTTCTGCTCTTCTCTGCACGCATCCATTTGAAAATGGATGAAAATGCACTGTACAGATGAAAGTGCTGAAAAATTATGAGCCCCAAAATTTTAATGCACCATGCTGTGATGAAATCTACAAAAAAATGAACAAGGATGTCTAAAACATATTTTACTTGATAAAAATCTGATACAACCAGGAAATTTGATACGGTTGGAAATTAATCAGCCTATTATTCTGGAAAACAAGACTAGTTAGTCTAAGGATGCAGTGATTAATGTAGAAAAAAAGCCCTTTTCCCTCTCTGGAAATACTGTTATTCAAAATAAGTTTTCCAATTTTTAAAAATGAAAATTGATACTAGAATTTTAGGTACACATATCTTTGATATGTGAAGATTTTTAAAGCAATAAAGCTTAATATACTCCCTGAATTTTATATTTCTTACAAAGGATATTGAATTAAGTATATTTATTTTCAGTGGAATTATACTTTTCCAAAATCATTTTGTGAGGTATACACTTTTTCACTCTTCATGTTTTTACCAAATGTAATTGTATATTTATTTTAGTTTAAGATGATTTTGTATTATGAACAGTTCTACTCTTCATAAATTCATTTGTAAGATTTTGAATATGCCTTTCAACTGAAGATTTTTTTTAAGGAGGGACCTCATATCAGAAAAACAATTGTTCAAGAGGAACTCTTTTCTCATACATTATCTCCTACTACTGTAGTTTGAAGTTTGGAAATCTTTTTTTTCTTAACATTTTAAAGTATATATATTTAAAAATTTTTTATTTTATATTGGAGTATAGTTGATTTACAATGTTGTGTTAATTTCAGGTGTACAGCAAAGTGATTTAGTTATACATATACATATATCTATTCTTTTTCAGATTCTTTTCCCATATAGCTTATTACAGAGTGTTGAGTAGAGTTCCCTGTGCTATAGAGTAGGTCCTTGTTGATTATCTATTTTATATGTAGTAGTGTGTATATGTTAATTCTAACTCCTAATTTATCCCTCCCCTTCATCTTAAGGTTTGGAAATATTTAATAATGTCACTCTAAAAGCATATGTTAAAATACTCTGTTTTAAAAATCAGATCACTTGAGTAAAATATATGAAAAGTATTTAGAATATTTGCTTATATTCTTAGGTGTATTTTATATACTAGCTCTAGCTACTAAAAAAGGCCTAGAAACAGTGACAAAACCAATAACAATGAACACCTTTAGGACCCAGATTGTGGTCTCTAAATAACCATTTCCCACTAAAACAAAGACTTGCTGGAGAAATGGTTGGTTTCATGTCAAGGACAAGATAAGCCTGGCATATCATATGTGAAAGCCAGGAAGCTATTAAAATCTATTGGAGTTGTCTCAGAAAATCTCAGGAGCCAAGGTGAAGAGGCCTCTACACCCTCATGCAAAGATGGGATCATTGGAATATCAAATATATTAGATGCTCAAATTAAAACTCATCAAGCATATTTAAATTCTTACGTTCATAAGGACACTGAGGGGAAAACTCATTGTGGAAAAAAAAACTCACTGGTCAACTTTGGAGGAGACTAGGGAATCAATTCATTATTTTGAAAACTCGTAAATAAAGGGAAAGAGTCAAGCATTTATTTTGATTTTCCTATATAAACTACCACAGGGCAACCAAATGTTGGAAGAGGGTAAGTTTCTTTTTACAAAATTGCAATAAATAATTGTAGAAGAAATAACTGGATTAGAATATCACCATTTTGCAATCCCTAATGAAATAATAGATCTAGGCAATGATTATCATGAGCTGCTAACATCACAAAAGAGGCAAACAGACGTTACGTGCCTCCTGATGGAAGTCACGCAACCAATCTTGATGTATTCCTGCCAAAAACTGAACCTGAATCAAATGAGCCTCTATATACAGGTACCAAATTACAGGAAATACATACATAGGCTAGAGGAACATGTGAAACTACCTCACAGGGATGCAATCAGCAAATCGAGAAATTAACTGTACAGGACAAATAAACCAAAGCTCTTTTCAATAAATAAATTGCAAGGGAAAAGGAAAGGGAGGGGCACTTATTAAAATGAATGAGATTTGAGATATCAACCAATTGCAGTACACTGACCTTATTTGATGCTGATTCAAACAAACCATTTTAACATTTTGGGATAAAAGGAGAAATTTGAACGCTAACAGGATATTTGATGATAGCAAGGAGTTACTGTTAATTTGCTTAGATGTGATCATAGTATTATGGCTATAATTTTTTCAAGAGGTCTTATCTTTTAGAATTATGTATTTGCAGGTAAGGTTTGCTTCAAACCAATCCTGGTGGTCAGCAGAGATTGGAGGTGTGAGCAGGGTTAGAGATGAAACACGTTTGACCCTGAGTTGATGATCATTGAAGCTGGTTGCTTGTCCACAAAGATTCACTATTTTACTTTCTCTACTCTTGCATGTGTTTGAAATTTTCCATAATTAAAACCTTAACAAATATTTGAAGATTTTTCTTAAAAATTGTTTAAGTACCTTTTCTTACCTATGTATATTGAATTAAAAACAAATATGACCAAGTAAAACAATCTCCAGAAGAGATGACTCAGAAATCTTATTTCTATTAAATAGTAAACAGTCCAAACTAAGCTTTATTTCTGAAACTCTTTTTCCTCTGCCAAGACTTCTGTCAGTCACCGTCAACCCCGAGCATTTACAGAAGGCATGTACTTTTGTACTTTTCCAAAGGGACACAAGCTTGGTTACAAAAGCAAGCTCTGTTGCTGTGCCATGGAAAGTAACCTTTTACTCTCAGGTTTTTTCTCAGGAGCTCAGGAGGTGCTGAAGAGTAAGGATAATAATTTAATAATGTACATTCACTTAACAAATGGCCATTTAGTTAGACATCTTCAGAAGAACATTTTCAAAGGGAAATATAAATATACTAACTGAACTCGAAATTTCAAAATGTCATAAGGGAAAACTTTGTCTATATATTTATTTATTCATATATCTAACCACAAGCTTTCTTTGAGAACCTATCATATTGGTAAACAGGATAAAATCTCTGTCCTCAAAGAATTCATAGTCTTAAATCAAAAAAAAAATCAATGATTACAATTTACTGTTATAAATATTATAATAGTGTCTACCTTTTCACCATTTTGCACCTAGCAATATCTGGCACGTGAAGAGTCTAAATATTTCATAGATGGATGGATGGATGGTATAAAAGAGGGATGTGGTAGGAGATAAGGCAGGAAAGAGAGAGGAAGGTCAGATCAAAAAGGGCCAGAAATACTGTGCTAGGAAAATAATCTTGATTTTGAAGACTAGGGTTTATTTGTTTTTAATAGACTTTATTTTTTAGAGCAGTAGTAGGCTCACCACAAAATTGAGAAGAAGGTAAAGAGACATCCCGTATACTTGACTTACACATGCACAGCTCCCCCGCATTCTGTACCACGTGGTACACTTACTACAATCAGTGAACGTACATCATTACCACCCAAAGTCCATAGTTTACATTAGGGTTCACTCTTGGTGTTGTATATTCTATGGGTTTGGACAAATGTATAATGACACATATTCACCATTATTGTATCAAACAGAATGGCTTCACTGCCCTAAAATATTCTCTGTGCTCTGCCTTTTCAGTCCTCCCTCCTCTAACCCCTGGCAACCACTGATTCTTCCACTGTCTCCATAGTTTTGCCTTTTCCAGAATGTCGTATAGTCAGAGTCACACAGTATGTAGCCTTTCCAGATGGGTTTCTTTCACTTAGTAATATGCATTTAAGTTTTCCCCACGTCTTTTCATGGCTTGACAGCTCGTTTCTTTTTAGAATTGAATAATACTCCATCGTCTGGATGTAACACAGTTTATTGACCCACCTACTGAAGGACATCTTGGTGGTTTCCAAGTTTGGCCCATTATAAATAAAACTGCTATAAACATCCATGAGCAGGTTTGTGTGCGGACATAAGTTTTTGATTCATTTGAGTAAATATCAAGGAGTGCAACTGCTGGATCATAAGGTATGTGTAGTTTTGTAAGGAACTGCCAAACTATCTTCCAAAGTAGCCGTACCATTTTGCTTTCCCACCAGCACTGAGTGAAGAGTTCCTGTTGTTCCACATCCTTGTCAGCATTTGGTGTTCTCAGTGTTAATGCGTTTTGGTCGTTCTCATAGGTACATAGTGGCATCTCATTGTTGTTTAAGATTGTAGTTTCCTAATGACATATGATGTGGAGCATCTTTTCATATCCTTATTTGCCATCTGTATATCTTCTTTGGTGAGGTGTCTATTCAATCTTTTGCCAGTTTTTAAAATCAAGTTGTTCATTTTCTTATTGTTGAGTTTTAGAGTTCTTTGTATATTTTGGATAACAGTCCTTTATCAGATATGTCTTCTGCAACTATTTTTTTCCCACTCTGTGGCTTGTCTTCTTATGCTCTTGACAGGATTTTTCTCAGAGCAGAAGTTTACATTTTAATGAAGCCCAGTTTATAAATTGTTTCATTCATAGATTGTGCCTTTGGTGTTATATCTGAAAGGTTATCTCCATACCCAAGGTCATCTAGATTTTCTCCTATGTTACGTTCCAGGAGTTTTGTAGTTTTGCGTTTTGCATTTTGCCTTTAGGCCTGTGATCACTTTTGAGTTAATTTTTGTGAAGGGTGTAACATCTGTGTCTAGATTCATTCATTTTGCACGTAGAGATCCAGTTGTTCCAGCACCATTTGTTGAAAAGACTTAGAAGGGATTTTTTTTTCTTTTAATTTTAGGAACAAGATGATATCTCTTAAGAAACCAAAGGAGAAACTTTTAAACGATCTTTCATTTAATGTTTCAGGATAAAAATATACTCTTCATAATCAAATAAGGAACTAACATCAGTATTAGGCATTAAAGCAATTAAGTTGTCTATTCCATTTCTCCCAAAACGCTTATTTATTCTACTGTCCTCAAAACAGAGGTGACCTCACAGTTTCTACATGTTATACTGGGCTGAGGCATATTATTATGAATTTAGAATATACGATTCAATTAATAAAGAAACAGTCACATATGAGATTTCTAACTCAAAACAATACAAATATTTTTAAAACTAAATTACAGGAAAAGTGTGGATTCACAGTACGATCGTCACTCATAGTAACTGTTTTAAATAACAACATGAGATTTTAATTTTATTAAGTAAAAATGCAAGCTATAAAAGATCATTCTTTCTAATAAATTTATTATCATTAATAACATGGAATTGTTAGTGCCACTCAAAAACTACAGTAGAAGTGCTAACTCTGTTATGCTAAGGTATACTAAGGAGAGACAAAGACATTACCATTAAATACAATTCATATGGCACCGTGACCTCAGATTGCAAAACTTAAAGTTCCCATTTACAGTTACCGTAAATACAATATAGATAAAGCTAGTTCATAACATGATCGATTCTTTCCACTAAGATTTGGGAACAAAAAGTAATATTCATTCATTGATTCAATATTTATTATGTCCCTACCACAACTAGATAAATGAAGAGACAGTATTAACAGTAGATACAAAGATATATTAGCCAGAGTTCCACTCTCAAGGAGCAAATATTCTGCAAGAGTAGATAAGAACCTACAGAAATGACTTACAGTTCGAATAGAAAATGATCTGAAGATAAAAGAGGTACAAATTCATTGCTAGAGATGTCAGGGAAGAAACGAATTATTTCCAGGTGGGAAAATCAGGATATACTCCATGGAGGAGAAAATATTTGAGTTAAATCTTAGGAAAGGAAGAGACCTTATCATCTCTCACCATCCTTTCATATGGAGTCTGCTTGTTTTCCAGATGCCAAATAAATCTGTGTGAGGAGATGGGATTGGCGCCTTCTTCTTGCATCCCATTCTTGCTTCTACACCATTAGTATTCCTCCATCTTGTAAGAGCTCTGTTCCTCTGACGCTCATGCCATTGTATTTTCTACCTTACCCCCATCCTTGTTGCTGTCAAATAACAGCCTCTGGTCACTGTCTTTTAATCACTGCCAATATTGGTTCCTGGAATATTTTCCTCTTCACCCTGACTTCCTATTATCCTTCCTGGATTCAACACATACCAACAGGGCTGCTGCCTAGACTTTCACAAGTCCAGGGGATGGTATCCTTCAACATCTCTAACATTGATTATCTTTGTTATTTTGACAATTTTGACAGATGATGGTAAAGTATCTTAAGGAAGAGGTGACATTTTCTAATTTGCACAAAGTCACCATATTGACTAGTAGCAGGGTTGTATACGGATAATTCATTCAATACCTGGCCTCTTTGTTCTTTGACCTCCTCTCCACCAGTTACCTTGACCATCGCTACACCATACGGTCCCACAATCACACCCTGGATTTTATCCCCCACACACACAGAGGTTAGACTACCTTACAATGACTCTAGAGACACTGTTTTCCTACTGTATCCTCCTCCTGTGTTTTTAGCTCAATTACTCAAGTGTTTCTTTGAAACAGTTTTTCTATGGATACCGTTAATTCCATCTCTCTTCTGTATTTTTCTGTTCATTAGTTCCAGTCATTTATTCTTTCTTATCTAGCTTCGATTTCATGATCTATTGTAATAGATCTATTAGAACTATTCTGTCTCAACATTCTTGCCCTCTCTCCCTCCTTCACATTGCCTAGGGGGAAAAAAGCAATCCTGGCTGAACCCAACATCTGCCTTCTCTGGACTAACACTCGTGCAACTGAGCATTGCAGGAGAAAGCCCACAACCACTGGAGAGTTATCGCCCTCCCTAGTTCCGTAGCAGACTTCCCCTCACTCATGCAGTTTCAGCCATGCCTTTTCTTAGATCCTACAACAAGCTCTATTGCCTTTGTACATTCTGTTCCTTCTTCTTGGAATGCTTTTCCCCCAAACTCTTAGCCTGGTTCACCCTTACTTGGCCATCAAGTCTCAGCTTAATAATAATACTCATTAGTAGCTAATATTTACTGAGCATGTTCTTTGTGCCAGGAGTTTTATATAAATTAGTTCAATCTCAGTCATTAGGAATAGATGGTGTTATCACCTTCATTTTACAGAGGAGAAAATTAAGGATTAGGGAGGTCAAGTAACTTACTTAAGTCACACATGTAGAGAGTAGTAACTAGAATTTGGATCCATGCTAGTTGACTATAGGGCCTGTGTATTTATGTAACCTACTATTCTCTTTCCCTGCTCTGGGCTGTCTCCTACTCTCTTCTGTTATTCCTCCACAGAGAGAGCTTCCAATGACACCCTAAAAATATTTTATAATAATTTTCTCAATTTGTAACTGTACATTTATTTACCTCCTTACGCCTTGTATTTTCATTGTCTCCTTCCTCTAACTAGACTTAAGCTCCATATGTCCATTTCACCTTCACTAGCAACGTGCCTGGCCTATGACAACCATCAGTCAGTGTTTGTTAAATGAATGGAGAAAATTGAGAACAAGTAAGACAGAGTAGGGCACTTGTGGCAGAGCTAAGCATGAACAACGGCTGGGCAGGAAGATTTGGGACACGCTGATGTGATGACCTCATGTCGTTGGGACATAAGAGACTTTTCCACCCTGGCATCAATGGGAATAATGAGGCTAAAGAATTGACAAATACCATGTGAAACTAAAAAATGTAAGGCATCCTATCTTCCAGGGCTGAGGAGCATTTGTGAGGTCCCTGTCATTGCTGGGCAAGATGGGGCCAGGTCACTCCACCCTGAGTTGTGGGCTGAAGTGATATCAGAGTTTCCTCCTTCAGCCTCCCACGTGGGGTCCAGCTGAGACTCAAGGGCACTTCCCAAACAAGCACAGATAGAGCTCCTCAGTGGCACCTTCTGTAGAGTAGGCAGGAAGTGTGAGACGGAGAAGAGAAGCAAGATAAGTAAGCTACAATCGGGTAAAATTTTATTACATTTGACCAAAAGTCATTTCAACACACTTAACACAGCAAAAGGAAAGTACAGGTAATCTTTAAAATAACTCACAAAGATCAAAACAGAGCAAAGTTAAAGGGAATTCTGGGTGTACAGAAAGGTGACATTTGCAGCATTAATGTTATGAGAGGAATCTTCAAGGCAATAGTATATCACCAGGTCATTTTAACTGCCATGTCTAACATAGCTTTAACTCTAAATTTTAAAGTAGCAGGTGCAAAAAGAGAGTCTCTAAAAGTTACGTACATATTTATGTGCTACAATAAGTCACTTATCTTTTCCGATCTTTCTAAAGAGTTATCGCGGTTTTACAAAGTCCTCGAGAAAACTGCAGCTTGCTACCACATATATAGGGCAGAATAAAAGGTGCTGAGGAGGTGTGGGCTTCATAGGGTAAGGAAACATAGAATCAACCTGGGGTTATAGTAAACATTAAAGCAGAGGAGACAGCAGGCTGTGTCTCAGAGCTGATTAAACCAGAGTGCTCAGATTTCCACCCACATCTTGTGCAGAGCTGCAACTTGCACTGTGGAATCCAGAACTCGTCTTGGCTACCAACAATGTCTTCTGTGAGAATGAGGTCCTCAGGAGTCTAATTTGCCTTGGCTTCCAGGAGGGGTTTATGAAGAAGAGGAACAAGAAGAGTCCGAGGAAACTTAACACAGGTCTGCCTTCCCATTGATGACACCAAATGCCATGGAAGGTGGACAGTGCTTCTGAATGCTGCCACTGTCCTGGTGTGTGCCTGGGAGATTACATCTGGAATGCAGAAGACCCCATCCGTGTCTGACCACAGCTCCGTGGTCTTATTCCTACAAGCAACTGCAACTCTTGGCCACAGGAGTGTGCTTGGCCCAGGAAGGGCAGGCCAAGTGTTGGGGAGCAAGTGCTCATGGCAGCATCCCTCAAACAATGTCAGCTGGGAGATGGTAGAGAAAATCCATCTCTCTGGGACATCACTGAGGTGTGTTGTACCCTGAAAGATTGAGCCCCATACACCCCAGCAGTCCCCTCTCACTCCTTTGTGCTGGCTTCCTTCCACCCTCATCCCTGTCTCATTTCCCCACTGCCCCCGCTCTTGCTCCCTGACATCACCTCCCAAACAAACAGGCTGCACTTGAATCCTTGCCTGAGGCTCCACTTCTGGGGGAATCCAACCTCGGACAAGAAGCAAACATACATGAATTTGAAGGAAAGAAATTTGAAGGAAAAGAAGTAGAAGCATTTGTCTTTGTCATTTTGCAAGTAGTGGTAAGGTTCTAGGGATCTGCTATAACTCTATGGTTAGAGTGTACTTGTCTTAGTCTGTTTGAGCTGCTATAACAAAGCATAGATTGGGTGGCTTATAAACAACAGAAACATTTCTCATACTTCTGGAGGCTGAGAAGTCCAAGGTCAAGGGGCCAGCAGATTTGGCTGTCTTCTCGCTGTGTCCTTACATGGCAGAAGGGATGATGGAGCTCTCCAGGGTCTCTTTTATAAGGGCACTAATTCCATTCATGAGAGCTCCAATCTCATGACCTAATCACCTCCCAAAGTCCCCACCTCCAAATACCATCACATTAGGGGTTAGTTTTCAACATATGAATTTTGGGGGGAAACATTCCATTTCTAGCAGTACCTTTCCTTTTTCTTTTCCTTCTTTCCTGTCTTTCTTTCTTTTTCTTTGCTTTTCTTTCTTTCTTATAGGTTCTTCTTCAGTAGATTGGCAGTAACCTGTTACCAATGGAACAAAGTCAGTGTGGTATTTGTTTTGACACTTGAGGGTCAAGGTGATTTCTAGGGGTTCCTAAGTGAGAGTTTTGACAGCTGAGGACGGGGTCTCAAAGGTGACTTTGGTAAAACAAACAGAAACTTATGAAAGTTAATCAACCTTCTTTTCTCTCTCAGGTATTATCACCATTTTTGCAAATATGGAAAATAAGTCTTAATAAGGTAAAGTAAGTTAATTTTTAAAAATAGCTTTATTGAGATATAAGTTACATACTATACAATTCGCCCATGTAAAGTGTACAACTCAGTGACTTTTAGTGTATTCACAGAGTCATGCATCCATCACCAGAATTTAATTTTAGACCATTTTTTGTCACTCCAAATGGACTTTGTTTCTGCAATAATCTCTGTGTGAAATCCTGAGCCAGAATGTGTGCCAGGCACTGGGTCTTGGGGGTGAACATGAAAGACACGTTCCAACCCTCACGCAGCCTGAATCCTAGGGGGAGGGACGGGTGCTTACAAACGAAAATGGGGTAACAAGAGAATTGTAGGCTGTGGTAATAAACAGGATGAATAAGAGCAAGAAAAATAAGGACAAAGCTTTATATTACAGAGTCAAGGACAACTTCTCTGAGGAGATAACATTTAAGCAAGATCAAAAAATGTTAAGGATGCATCAGGTAGGTGCAGACAGGGATAAGAATGTTCCAGACTCAGAGAACAGCAAGGGCAGAGGGTGGAGAGTGGCCTGAATTGACCTTGGAGAAATAAGAAGAAGGCATCATTCCATCATGAGAAGGAATTTGAGTTTTTTTCTAAGTGCTTTGAGATGCCACTGAAATACTTAGTTTTCTTGGCAAGTACGACACTACTTGCCAAGAAGTAATTTGCTTGGCAAATCTCTCTCTAAATTTGAAGGCATTCGAAGTCAAACCTAGAGGAAGCAGTATTTTCAACTCTTTTCGTTATCTACGACTCACAGATCTGCCCAGAGTGGTGGAAAAGTGTGTGGCAAAGAACTCTTAAGGTTCCATGAGGCCAGACTCCAGCCAGCTGGGTTTGTTGGAGGAACTCAGGCTGACAAGGCTGCTGGTGACTTTGCCAGGGCTGTGGGCAGGTTGGGGAGGAGCTGGGGCAACCTTCACATGCAGGCCATGGGATCCACTTTGGAGATCGAGTCCCCTCCGGGAAATGTGTGACTCCCTGACAGTTCCTTCAGCGGAGGGCAGCCCTTTCCAGAGGCAACATTTCCAGATGTTACTGAATTGGCTTTTTCTCCAGTTCCTCTGAATAGGCAGGTCAAACACATGCAGGTCACCAGGAGTAGTGCTGTCACCTCCTAGAACACCCTGACCTTGACTTGGGTAGGCCTTGGTGAGGGGCTCTGCTCTGCCCTAGCTCCGATGCTCTTCTCACCCTCATTCTCGAAAAGACCCTGTCCTGGCTCTGCAGGCATTATCAGAGCATCCTGACTGCTCTGTTATTCAATGCCATGAGGCAGTGGGGAAACTCACACAAATCATCTGCACACATACAAACATATTCCAGCATGGCAGAAGTAAAAAAAATAAAGATATCTCCTTGCAATAGTTTATAGACAAAAGTTTTATTAATTCTCATGAATTGTATTATTTAGCAAAGAAATGTTTAATAATTAATTACTCAATGAATATTTAAGGAGCACACCGTTTGCCAAACACTGCAACGGGCTGGTAAAATAAAAAAGAGTATGATTCCCACTGTCTTCTGGAAAAGACAAATAATTATGGTAGTATGTAATGCCCACTGTAATGGAATTAACTATAAGAGTTATGGATGCAAAAAAGCAAGCGATGAACTCTGTCACAGAAACTCAGTGATGATTTCATAGAAGAGAGTGGACTGAGCAGGGCCATGACAGATGCGTAGGAGTTTGCTAGGTAGAGAAGTGGCAAGAGCATTTTCTGGATTTATGAGAAAGTGTACAAAGCCATGGAGACCTTAAAGGAGTCAATGTGTCTGAGACGCAGATACTTCAGTCTGCCCTGGGTATGGGGCAGGCCCAGAGACAGGCAGGGATGAGGCTGGGAAGGGTGCTTGGGTCTAGATTGTTACTTTCTATGCTAAGGGTACTGCTGAAGATTTCTCAGCCAAGAGAGAAACAGGATCTGACTAGAATTTTAAGAATATCCCTGTAGCAGAAGAGGCTGGAAGTGAAGCTGGGAGATCTTAAGGAAAACTGTCACCATGGCCCGAAAGATGTCACTGTGCTAGGTAAGGCAGGTGCAGGGCAACGGGAGAAAGGGAGACAGAGACCTGGAGGGGTTAGATTGAAAGATCTGAAGAAGACTGGCTATGGAGGGTGAGGGAAGACTTGTGATTGACTAGTTTTCTGCTTTGGTGACTAAAAGTAAATCACAATACCCTTAACTAAAAAAAGTGATAAAGGAAGAGAAGCTGGTTTAAAGAGAAAGAAGCTTAGGATTTAATAATTATGTGTGCAAACATCCGAGCACATGTGCTGTATTTAATATCTACATATAGATATTACCAAGACTTTTACATTTCGTTTGATAGTCTTTTTGGCCACCATTGATTTTGAGTTCTTTTTCTAGAAATAAAGATAGATTTGCATTGAGTCTTCTCCACTCACCTGTCCTTCTCCTTTGTAGTCATATCTGTGCAAAATCTGGGACCAAGACCAGGGCTGTAATCCATGGAGGAGAAAAATCACCACAAGGGATGGACCCCCAGCCTTCTAGAGGCTTCCTCACCATCCTCTCCCCAGGGGTTAATTGACTATGGATAATATCACAAACAGTGCATTCCTATTGCCACTGGATTTTTTTTTAAAATAAGCATTCTGCTATTTCCACATCAAAGCTTATAAGAAATAAGCTGTAAGTGGGTTTCACACCATTTAAGAAGCTCCTGACATTTTCGAAGTTCCCCTGGGGTTTACAATGAGAGCCTTTCTAGGAACACTGATATCTGGAAAATGAGAGGAAAATTCCTTGCAAATTTTTGTCTAAATGAAATAACAAAAGGTATACTCAGTATTCAAACTCTTCAAAGGAATTGCATTTAAAAAAATAAGAGTAACAGTGGCTGCGGGTTGCAACTTGCATTTTGCTTTTGCTTTTGTGCAGGGAGTGGGGAATTTGATGAGAAGGGATTGAGTATAATGAGCAGAAAATTGCGGGTGATCAATCTGTTATACACATTATCTCGGTGCCTAAGTGAAGAAGGGGGTGGTGAAATTATCCTTTGAATTCAAAACCATGCTAATCGTTCATCTAGATAATTTTTCCAGCGGTGTGTTTTGTTTGCTTAATTATCCAAACTGGCCATCCAGTGACTTCAAATCCATTATGAACTGCACAGCCCCCTGCTTTGTTCTTGTTGAGTAGACGAGTATTTCATCTTTCCTCTCAAACAAGGGTGTGCTTTTGATGTGCTGACTTAATACTTAGCTGTCAGAGTATGATTGAGTAAGCAGGGAGTTTACAATGTTTTATCAAGTTCTTGAACTAGGAAAAAATATTGAGAGATCACATAATGCATGTTTAGTTTGTGCCAATCGTTATTCAGGGAAAGGTCCATGAGTGTATCTGTGCTACTCATTACTGCATAAACAGCACTTAGCACAGTGCCTGGCACGGGGTAGAACCTCAGTGAACTTTGTTGAATGAGTGAAGAAATGAATGAATGAATGAATGAATGGTGACTGGCTGCTCCTGCTCTCTACACCCACAATTGTTCCAAACATTATCACCAACAAGAGATATTCATTTGTTGATTTTCTTCACAGAATATCTTAATAAGGTGAGCATATGATTTATAGTCCAAACCAGGACACCTTTGAGAGTGAAAGGGATGCTGTTAACGATTACACCAGAGCAACTGGCATAAACTGGACCATCTCAGGCAAATTGGGACATATTGTCACTCTAAACACAGAGGAT
Organism: Phocoena sinus; assembly: GCF_008692025.1. Lineage (NCBI taxonomy): Eukaryota > Metazoa > Chordata > Mammalia > Artiodactyla > Phocoenidae > Phocoena > Phocoena sinus. The sequence continues at coordinate 68,711,657 of NC_045774.1, read as the reverse complement.
TACAAAACCCTGGAGGGCCAGAGAGCATTTTTCTTGCCCATATCTCATGTCTTGTCTATTTTCTTGACACCTTACTTGGCTTGATAGAATTGATCTGACCTTTTGAGCTGATTACTAAATGTTCCCTAAACGGAATCATTTTTCTCTTTTTGCTTTTAGATTCGATTTTTGCACTAAAGTGGCAGAAAAATAAGTTATATGAGGAGAGGCAAAGAGCCTTTTGGGGCACTATTGTAATCCTCATGACTAGCTGTGTTTGATGCTCAAGAAATTGGCTCAAGAAATTGTTGCTTATAAAGAAAAAGAATATAGTTCTGATTTCAAAGTGGCCGAATGTAGAATGAGTACTGCTCCCATGTAAAATCCATAAAAATGATTAAAAATACATAAAAATTGAGAAATTTTACTTGACAAGGAACCAATGAAAACTTGAAAAGTGGAAAGCACGTGGTTTAAGACGAAATTGGAAAATCACTTCTTAGAACATGTATGGGAGTAGCGAAGGAACTCCATTGCTAGAAGTGGTTAGAGGTAAAGGACAGGAAGGAGACCCGGGGCAATTAGCAAGGGTACCAGCGTGGCAGCAGCCATACACATTGACCCCCTACACGCACACACGCACGCACACACACACACACACACACACACACACACACACGGCATATCTGTTTTCACCCAAGAGCAGTAGGAGCTGGGGATAGAGTGACAAGGCAGTTCTCCCAAGTGTCTACAGCATCCCAGAGGAATCAGGTATGTCTCTACCTCACCTAGTGCCCTGGCTCATTCCTCCATCACTCTCACTGAAAATAAAGCAAGCCTCTCTCTCACCGGGCTGTGCAAAGAGAGTTAGAAAGTTCAATAAAGAAGCTCAGCTACCAATAAAAAAATTCATAAGAAAGATGCAAATATTCTCAAAGTTTGAGGAACACAAACACTTTAAAAGGGTGACTTTTCTCAAAAAAACTAGAAACTAGACATATGAAAGAATTTACCCTAGTGGACGTAGTGCAGGACTGTAACATAAGCTTATTTTTATATCATCTGGAAAATAAAGAAAAATATTGTCTTCAAAAAACTAGGATGAATGATTATGAAAAAGAACCAATTAGATATGGAAACACAATAAATAAACCTTTTGAAATAAAAAAATCTCAAAAGTGGGCTGAATAACAGAATAAACACAATTGAAGAACAAATTAGTGATCTGAAAGAATGCATCAAGAAATTATCCCAGAATGTATCAAAAATGGGGGGAAAAAAGCACAAAAGAAAAGTTAAAAACAAACCAACAAACATGAAGAACAGGTCTGGAAATCAACATCAATCCATTAGGGAGTCCAAATTGAGAGGATATGGAGAATGCAAGGAAACAATATTTAGTGACATAAAAGCCAAAAATTTCTAGACCTGAAGAAAGACTTAAGTCTTAAAATTGAAAGGGCCTACCAGGGAAAAAAATATAACAACAATAGCAACAATGCTGACAAAACCCAACTCTAGACATTTCAAAGTTATGTCAAGTCTAAATGAAAATCCTAAAAGCTAGCACAGAGAAAAAAATCAGAATACCTACCAAAACATTAGAATCATATTGACACCATAGTCAGCAGCAGCAGCATTGGACATAGTATTGGAACATCTTCAAAGAGCTAAGGGGAAGTAGCCTTGAGTCTCTACCTTTATATACAATGAAACTGTCACTCAAATATGAGGGCAGAGTAAAACATTTTCAGACATGTCCTCAGAAAGCATATTCCTCATAAATCTTTTCCTAAGAATTACTAGAGGATATACCCCAGGAAGAAGAAAATGAATTCCAGGAGGAAACAGTTGAATGCTTTAATTGTGTAATTTACAACTGATAATAAAAATGACATTTTTCCTAGGGAAATCATGTTTAATTTTTTTAATTGTAAACATGAAATTAGATACAATTAGAATTCTATTAATATAATTTGCTCCAATTATATAATATGTCACAAGCCCATCAAGGTACACACATCAGAGGCTTGGAACCCTCTGATTAAACCAGACCATGCTCTTAGGGGAGTCCCCACTTGTCCTGATGCCAGAGAAGGGGGTGCCCAGAGTCCAGGACCAAAGCAAGATCTAAACTTTCCACATAGAAGACATGAGAACTAATGTAGCAGAGTAACCCTGACACAGAGCCACCTCTAATATTTAACATAGCTTCGTGAAGATCTATATTTTCAATTTCTGTCAACAACTAGTTTTTTCTCTATGCCATTTTCAAGGACTCTTCCAAGGTTAGCAGGATTTTTATAGAGTGTACATATGATAAATCAAATAAAATTGAGTATTAGCAGAATATTGAGATCCCAGAAATGCTTTGAGTTGAACTATAACTCTTTACCTAACTTTCCTCACTCTTTCCAAGTGAAGACATGAGGAGTTCTGAATTGAAGCTGTATACAAGCTCCTGTGTCCCTGTCCCTTGAAGTAAAAGACTTTTGCTTTAGTCCCCCAGGTCTCCCCTGAGTCTCAAAAGGCTGGCTCAAGAGTCAATGAGGGCTTCCCTGGTAGCACAGTGGTTGAGAGTCCACCTGCCGATGCAGGGGACACGGGTTCGTGCCCTGGTCCGGGAAGATCCCACATGCCATGGAGCGGCTGGGCCCATGAGCCATGGCCACTGAACCTGCGCGTCTGGAGCCTGTGCTCCGCAACGGGAGAGGCCACAACAGTGAGAGGCCCGCATACCGCCAAAAAAAAAAAAAGAGTCAATGATTGGGAAATGTGAAGATATAAAAACAAAGAATAGCTATTGGGCTGGGAAACTGGTAACAATTTAGACAATAAACCAGCCACATTGCAGATTCACCTAACTCCCAGTTCCCTGAAAGTTATAGATAAAGGTCTCACACACATTCCTACGTTATTTTTATAGGAAGCAGACCCCCACCAGAAGAAAACTGCTGACTGCAAACATGTAGACCCCCGCCCCCAGACTGGTTGAAACCAGAAGACTGGTGACGTTCGAAACTTCACCTGATGCCAACCAATCTGAACTGTGTGCGCTGATCACACACACTTACAGTCTCCTCTCTCACCCTCCCTTTAAAAAGCCTTCCCTGAAAGTCATCAGGGAGTTTGGGTCTTTTGAGCATGAGCTACCCATCCTCCTTGCGCTTGGCACCTGCAATAAGTGCTGTACTTTCCTTCACCCCAACTTGGCGTGAGTAGATGGGTGAGCAGAACCAAGTCCAGATTTAGTAAGAGAATGATACAATTTTTCTTTACTTTGGGCATTGCCCCCTACTATCCAGGTGACAGATGGCCTCAAGGGAAGAGTTCTTTCTCTTAGCATCATGGTGTAAAAGCAGAAGTCTGGTAAACAAGTGTTGCTTGTAATTACTGCCAAAGTCAGTAGAATGTTAGGTTTCCCTCTCATTAATGTCATGCTGGCATCATTCCTTTGGTGGACCTCTGTTGTTTGAAACACCTGGCTCATCTCCATCACCCTGAAAGCACTGCCCCACATCTTCTCTCTTTCTCACAGCAGGAGCTGCCCTGATCCTGCCTCCCAGGCCTCAGTGATTGGTCCAGGAGATGAGCTCTTACTTTGTGGGCCAAAATTCTTATCCAGATCTTTCTGTTCACCCCTAGAATTGAGAGAGGAGGGGGGCTCTTCTTCTCTGGAAATCTGTGAGGGTGTGATCCTGGCACCAACTCTATCTCCCAGTACATGGAAGAAGAAAGTGTGCTGATGAAGGGAATGAAGCCTGAGAGACAGGGATAAGGGGCAGAGGGATGGAGTCCTGGTGGAACAGGTCCCTGGCTCCTGTGTCATTAGTTATACCCCTACCTAACCTGGATCCTGGGCCAGTAAATTCACCCTCATACGTAGCTAGTTCAAATTGACATTCTATCATTTGCAGCCAGAAAAGTCCTGTCTAGTTCAATGCCCTCCCCAGAACAGGTGCACAATAAAGGTCACTGGATCCAGAGGAGCAGGCCAATAATTACTTCAGCATGAGATCAGGCTCCGGAAGAGGAAGGTGAGTGGGCCAGATCATCCTTCTAGGGGCACGTATGTGGGGGCAGGGGTAGACCATGTGGGAACAATTTTGCCAACAGGAGGCAAATAACATAGCACATGGCAGCAGCTCATGCCAACAGAGCACAGCAGAGGTGACAGGAGGTCCCAGTAGGAAAAAGTCTTTTATCCAAAAATTGAAAATGACATTTGGGGACTTCTGTTTTGAGTATTGTAGGATTGGGGACAGCTGTGAGCTTTCTATGGCTGAATATTTGATTTGCGTTGCTTTTCCTTTCTCTTAATAAGGCTCTTTTCTTACCTTGTGCCAAAATTCTTATGTGTAAGTTTCTGGGTGTAATTCCAGAGGAAAAGGAGAGAATTGATGTGCCAAACTGTTGGGCTTCCTGGTGAAGAAAGGATTCCCAGGTTTCTGGGTGAGGAATCAAGCCAAGAAGAGTGTAACCACCCAGAAGGTGATTCCAGCACTTGAGGGCACAAGAATCTCTGACCAAGGATCACCTCTAACCTTTAGTGTGACTCTCTTTGGAGCTACATTTTGCATTTGTGACAACAACTAATACTTCCTCTATGCCAGTTTCAGTGATCATTCAAAGACTGGTGGGATTTTTATAGGAGGAATATTGTATGAATCAAGTAAAATTGACTATTAGAGGACTGTTTAGGCCATATATTTCTTATGCACTTTTTTGCCTCCATTTCTTCATTTGTTTATAGGGGTTAATCAGCTTTGATCTGAACCAGGAGACTGGTAGAGCAATGATTATTTAACAGGATGTTAGGATGGGACTCCTTCTGTCTCAGTTTTGAGTCAAGTGCCAATAGAAAACCAGAGTGAGTGAGAAACAAACTCACATCTGCAGAATTTACAAAGGAAATTATGAAGAACTACTACGACTTACAGAACCCTCAACCAAATGAGAGCCATAAATAAAGTACATGAAAAGGGGAGAAAATTTGGTGATGACATTTCTTTGAAAGAGCTGTTGCCACTCTGTTCCCTACAAGAGGGAGTGAGTTCTAGCCCCATCATCTCAAGCTTTGTGGAAAAGGCTCTTATGGAATGACTTGGAGAATTTTGAAGTGTGTGTGGAGGTGGGATACACAAAGACTAATGCCTGAGAAAGTTAAGGTATCCCGGTGTCAGCATCAGGAGCAGCCTGAACTTCCAGAGTTTTCTGAGCCAACAGATATGTGAGTGTTTCCTGTGGATCATATATGAGTCATATAGGAGACAGAATTAATGTGGGGTCATCTTATGTCCTGTCCAAAAGGGCCACACAGAGGGATATTCCCAGTAACAAAATGGAGGTGAATTCAGAATTCTTAGGGGCTGTAAGAGTAGTTGGAACTGGACTTCCCTAGTGGCGCAGTGGTTAAGAATCCACCTGCCAATGCAGGGGTCATGGTTTCGAGCCCCGGTCCCGGAAGATCCCACATGCCGTGGAGCAACTGGGCCCATGCACCACAACTACTGAGCCTGTGCCTCTAGAACCCATGAGCCACAACTACTGAGCATACGCACCACAACTAATGATGTCCATGTGCCTAGAGCCCATGCTCTGCAGCAAGAGAAGCCACTGCAACGAGAAGCCCAGGCATCGCAACGAAGAGTAGCCTCCACTCGCTGCAACTAGAAAAAGCCCACGTGCAGCAACGAAGACCCAGTGCAGCCAAAAGTAGATAAATAAATTTATTAAACAACAAAAAAAAGAGTAGTTGCAACTGACAGCCTGGAAAAGAGCTGCAACTACCACGTGATAAAAAATGCCATCAGAGAGGGCTTCCCTGGTGGCGCAGTGGTTGAGAGTCCACCTGCTGATGCAGGGGACATGGGTTCGTGCCCCTGGTCCGGGAAGATCCCACGTGCCACGGAGCGACTGGGCCCGTGGGCCATGGCCGCTGAGCATGCGCGTCCGGAGCCTGTGCTCCGCAACGGGAGAGGCCACAGCGGTGAGAGGCCAGCGTACCGCAAAAAAAAAAAAGAGTGCCATCAGAGAGGTCGATCACAGAACCTCTGAAGAGACCATGAAAACATCTTCTGGCACAAAGAGCTGGCTTTTCTCATCAGCCAGGCTCAGAGAACATGAGGCTTACAACAGTAACAATGTGAATAAGACCTTTTCTATTCACCACTCATCTTTCTCCCCATAGAAGGGTCACGAATTGGCTAGTAAGTGAGAGTGAGGGAAGAAGAAGCCCAATGTGTGGAAAAATGGAGAAAATTCCATCCTGTCCCTCCCTCTACATTGCAGGCTTCCAGGCTCAAGCAGCTCCAAGCTAAAGAAGGGGAAAATATTTCCAGTTTAACGCTAAATTGAGTTTAGTGATTTAAATAATATCTCAGACTGGATGTTGTAACTTTTGAATTAATATTGTTTGGGGACTTCAGGTGACTCTAGAGCTGTCCATTACTTTAGAAAGAGTACAAAGTCAGGGCTCTTGACCAAGTTTCCATCCTCAGGCAGGTTAGAATTAACCCCACTTAATGCATTTAAAAAATACAGTTGCATATTGAATGCACCATCACTTAGATTTGTTTAACATGGCAGTTGAAGCAACACATATAAAACCAAACAAATGTAATACTGACTGAAATATGTGAGCAATCTTGTCAATAAGCATAAAGAGGTCATTTTAGTTATTCTCAGAATTAGTCTGGCATTCTTTCAGATGTTGTATTTATTCCTGGGCTTTATAACTTAAATCACAGTTTGCCTTTAGAAGCATGATGAGAGGACAGAAAATTAAGCCCAGGAAGAAAAGCTAGAGGACTTGGCTTATTTAACCAAGAGAAATGCAACTTCTAATGCCACCAATTCTTAAAAGTTCCGTGTCACCTAGGGTTATAAGCACCAAAGCAGTGCACCCATATGTCACAGATGAACTTTAATTACATTCCTAATATACTGCTGCACTAAACAATCCAAAGAGCTTCAGGTGTGGCAATAGTGAGGAAGAAAAATCATAGAACCATCAAGTATCCAAGGATCATAATTGACAGCTTATAATTAGTTGGTTGCCAACATCCATTATTTATTTATTTAGCAATTATTATATACCAGGCTCTATAGTTAAAGAGGCAGAGAGGTACAAAGTGACCAAAGAGTTAGAAAGGAATACCAAGTGGATACAAGAGGTGTGAGAGTCACTGTGGACACTGGGACAGCCGTACAGGGGAAACTGTCTTAATCCGCCTCTATTCAACTGACTAGCTAGATTGATACACCGTCTTGTTCCCTCTGCAAAACATACTGACTGAGCACTCTGAAGTGATTTCAGCTAATCGCTAATATGCGTATAAGCATCTGAGAACATCTGTTCTCATCTATTGAGTTTCTGCTGTTGTTATTGACCAAGAGTTAGTTATATTCATTTCCCAAATTTATTTATGCTGATTATACTTATTATTGTAATGAAGAAATTAAAACAAATAGTATACAATACAACAAAATATGAATAAAAAATAAGTACAATTGTTGCTTTTGAAAATGGAATTGAATGCTTTGGAATGGTACAATAGAGGCAAGACACTAAAAAGATCACTGTTTAATAATCCAGATTCTTAGATAGTTCTTGAAAGTTTACAACTAAATGGCAGAATGTTCCTGCCATTCTCTTAACTTTTCTACCCAAAATGCAGTGTGAATGAGCCAATTTTGTAGCTCTGTTCAACACCAAAACAGAACAAACATTGGCAGAGAACATACTGTCATCTTCTCACATAGAGGAACACCATCAGTTGCAAAGCCATTGTCTTGGCCACCAGCTAGGGAAAGTAATAACCTCCAGAAATTCTATTATTTGTGTGCCAGTAGGGCCATATGACCATTGCAAGGCAAGTCTTTCGGTATCACCCATCCCATACTTCATGTCAGTTCATTCATTCATTCAATTAATATTGATTGGGCTCCCACAGGGAAACTGGCAGAGAGACAATGCCTCTTACTGAATGAGCAGGAGAGAGGATCCCGTGACCCATCTGACTCCATCAGTATGCTTCAGTGGAGGAATCCTGAAAAAGGATATAGCTTGTGATATATTCTCTCTTATGATGAAGCTCACTGTGCTGGCAGTGTTACTATCCCAAGACTGGCTTCTAGGGTTTAGCATTCAATTATTTATATCCACTCTAGCCTCTTCCTGGTAGGAGGATAGGCTTCACCACAACACAATGGAGTGTTGATTACACAGGGGCTTACATACCCCTGGGAACGGCCCCCAGCCTGACTGGTAGTGCAGAGCCAAGAAGCCCAGCCCAGGTAGTAGTAGTAGAGAGGCATCTTAGTGACTCTGAGTGTACAAAGGCACAGCTGGTTCTTATGCGTAAAGCAAATTTTATCATCAACTTCTATAGCACTGATCAATTTCTATTGAATGTTAATTTTCCATGACACTCTATGTTTATGAAATGTTGAAAAATTCTCATAAATATTCATGATAGAGTCTGTAAGATTACTGACTTTTAGTTAACTCTGTTTCTAACAGAGTTAGAAAGATGACTTAGATACATGCAGAATTATAGGTCAAACCCTTTCCAACCTCAGAAGGGGTTTTAAAGACTGAGACCTTATTCACATAGCACATATAACTTCTTTGAGACAGGAATTAACTAAATGAAAATAAATTGATATAAGGATTTGTAAATAATCTTGATAGATTTGGGAATTTAAAAATAATTCCACCTCTGTGTGTTATATGTTTCTAAATATGAAATGCAATGTCTTAAATTTGGGAGATTGGGATTGACATATATACACTGATATGTATAAAATAGATAACTAATAAGAACCTGCTGTATTAAAAAAAAAAGAACCTGTTGTATAAAATTTAATAAATTAAATTAAATTAAAAAAAATAGGTCCTGAAGCTACATCCTATTTATCTCAAATCACGTGGCTACAAGTTTTTATTTTGAACAAAGATCATTAGGATAGACAAAATTAGAATGGATATTCCACCACCTCTGTGCGTTGTCTCAAGTCAGCTTTTAAAGTAGAGCAAATCAAATTGTCCTAATGTTTTCTTACTATTAATATTAATTTCAAATTCTCTTAGAGTTCTTTCTCAGTTTGTTACATGCCTATACATATAGGAATGAACGTTATTTGTAAGAACACTGGACTCTTACCAAATGTGTATTTGGTGATGGGAGGGAGGAATGAATAGGGATATCCAGATACTAGATACTCCTGGTGATCAGCAATCCACACTGGTTCTCTCATCTGCTCATTAATGGACTCATTCTATGCAAGTGGTGGCTTATGGAAGAGAAACAGAGGGGTTGAGGAACTCCTTTAGCTCATTCCTGACTCAGGACCTTCAAAAGAGGGATCAGAAGGAAGAGTACGCAAACACGAGCATGGAAAATTAGGCTACACTTTATTCTGATGTGACCTTGCAACTCTATTTGTCTTTGCCCAGTCTCTCCTGGTTAGCCTCATGTTACCGTGAAAATGCAAGAGTTCCTATGTTTCTCCTTAGTCCCTCTTCTAGGTTCTTCCTTCCTCTGGATGAACTCAGAGGTGCTTACTGTGGTGTCTGTGGGTGGCTGTGAGGAAGCCTCGGAGGGCATGTCTGTGCATCTACTCTCCTTGAATGGAGGGGACCATTCTGGTAGGAGAAAGTACACTTGCATACACACACAGAGGACATGGAAAAGGTGATCAGGAAAACTCTAGCTAGGCAGAATTAGAGACAGGCATTTTTTAATGTGGTTGTGTGGCAGTCAGCAGTAATTGTAAGTGAAAAGAAAGAATGTATAAAACTACTGTATGGGAGCATCTGATAGCTGCCAGGGGTAGTACTACAGGTGTTACACACACAGTCACATTCTGTCCACACAACGTCCCCATGAGGTTGGTATTTTTTTCTAGTTTGGTATTATTTTTATGGCCACAAGGCAACTAAAGGCCAGAGAGCCTACATAAGGCCCTGTAACTAAGAAAAGGAGAATCTTGACAAAAGGACAGAACAATTTGAATTCAAAATCCACACTATTGACTTATACCAGGGATTATAACTAAATGGGAAAGACTCCAAAAGCGATATTCATCCATGAAAAGATTTTTCTAATCCAAAACCATGGAGGTATTCATTAGGTTGAAACATACAATATTGACAGTGTTCAACTGTTTGACCCTCAAAAGTGGCAATTTCGTAGGGCTCAGTCTGAGGTATTTATAACTTCTTCTGCAGAAGATATTCACAGATGGGGGATACACTGCAAAACATATTCATATTGAGGAGCCCCCTACATTTCCTATGACTCACAGACTTTTATTGTATAAAGTGAAAAGGAAAATAACCATAGCAACGCAAATTCACTTAATGAAATCTACATAATTACAGCCGAAAGTTTCTATGCATTAAAAATGAAAGTTTTCCATTTGGAGGTAAAAACTGGGAACACTTTGTAATGAATATATCAGCTCTGATAAAAGCTGACAGTTGGACATAGAGTAGCCCAGAATACCAAAGTAGGACAACAAAACAAGATTATCTAAACCAGGCCTAGAGAAGAGATGCTTCTCTGGCCGCTACCTGTTAGAGTTATTTATAATTTACTATGCATTTGTTCATGACTAACTTGACTGTTTAATAACATGAATACAGTCCTTTATACACATCTTCACAATACACATCTAGTTAATTTTCGTTCATGTTTTGTCCTTATAAATTTTCAAGGTAAAAGAGTCCTTTCAAGTACTGTGGTTGTCATTCATGCTATTGGCCAAATATGTCGCTTTTCTCTCTTTCAGACACAAGAAAATGGGAATAGCATTTCCGAGGCCCCTGTGGCTGGGTGAGCCCTGTGATTAATTCTGCCTGGTGAGTTGTGAGCAGAAGTAACATATGTCACTTCTGGGCTAAACATTGAATTGCTGGTGTGAGACCTTCCAGAGCTCTCTTTTTCCTCTGGCATGGTGGTTGACAACATTTGATACATGACTGCTTTCTCAGCCTAGATCCTGGGAGGGAAAGATCTGAAGTGCAGCTCTTAGCCCATCTGTGATGAATATAGACAGAAGAGACAAATAAGCTTTATTATAGTCATTAGGTCATTAGGATTTGGGGTTGCTTATTATGGAAGCATACCTTAGCCTATCCTGATTGATACAGATGTTTTGAATGACCCCATTATTCAATACATTTTTGATTCCCATTCTGAAAATTAAGATCAGGTCTATTTGGTTCAGATATTTCTACTGGTTCTGAAGGACAGACCAGAGTTACAAAATAGTGCCCGAAAAGCTCATATTTCAGCATGGGTATAGCTACCCTTTCTACCGCAAAGTAGGAGCCTTCGTGTCCAATGACCATTTCCCCATATGAAGTACCTACTGATTGAAGCAAAGCCTTCACAAAGGTAGGAAGAGTAGAAAGCTTTATAAGAAATAAAATTTCAGAGGAAACAGCAGCTCCATCTGGGAGGGAATATTGCTCCCCCCTGCATCTACCATGGAGTCAGATGATCTCCATCCATATCTCTTATTTAATCTGCAACACTGTTAGCAGAAAAGTGTGATAACAAAGATGATGCCTAGAAATTTGAAAGTCCAACCTAACCCATTAATATATGAGCAAGGGTTGTGTATTAACTAGAAATCCTTAGAGCCTAGAGGGAATAAAATATCTTATAAATAAATCTTAATGCAAGAAAGAGCAACTGAAGGTTCGAAGCACTGGGGGGCTACCCAGATGAACTGGTCCCACACTGTGAACAATAACACAGGAGACGTGGGGGACCAGGAAAAACTGATTTTGCCAACTTCATGATTTCACCTTGGAGAAGAGCCAGTTTTAACATTGATTCCAAATGAGGTTTTTCTTGAAAAAGATCCCTGTAATTGGAGATGTATTATCAGTTAATGTGTTAGAAGGGGGGAAACAGCTTTTTGTTAAGATCTCTGAGTCTCTACAAATGAATTTATATATTTGCTGCCAAATATGCAGCATTTATTCCAACTGATAGAAAATTTCTGTTAAAAGGTGTAGCTTTAGGCCTGCCTCTGGAGCTTCTGTTCAGCAGAACAGCGTATCTTGTCATAATGCCTTGATACCTGCAAGTTTCAAAGTACTATTACAGGTCCGACCATGCCTAGCAATCATGTGATGAATTGGAGCATATCACAAAAAATAAAATATTTATGAAGACAACACTCATCTCAAAAAAAAAGCATGGAATAAAACATGACAAACATACTTTGTTGACAAGAAAAAGTGGAAAGAGAGAGAGAGAGAGAGAGAGAGAGAGAGATTCCTTTTCTCCTCCCCACACTCACCATATCTGCCAGCAGGGATCATTGAAAGAGCTTGCCATTGCAATAGGTAATTTATGCAGCTCTTGTCACACCCAGACACTAATTCAAATTCCCTACTTGAGAATGCTGACCTTCATAGCACCAAACCAGGGACCAGCAATCAGAAATCTCCCTTCAATCTTGCGTGGAAGAGTCACATTTAACTGTCATTTAACTGTCATTAATATAGCTTTTAGAATTTAAATTGAACAGCATATAAAATACTCCTTAACAGCGGATAAGTATAGTTTATAATTTGTTTCCTCCTTTGAATGTTTCGCTACACAATTCTGAGCCTTATGCATTGGTTTTGATTGTGAGTTCTCAGCTTTGAGGGGTCGGTCAAGAAATAAGATGGTATAAAAAAACAAAGGTTAAACCTTTAGATCCTAAAAGTTTTGACTTAAATCGCATGGAATTTTAAAAAATGTATTACACTCGTTTTTAACTGCCTTGGTGTAATATGTAAAATGTAATATTTTGCTGTGGCCACCATAACAAAATACCAAAAACTGGGTGGCTTAAACAACAGAAATTTATTTTCTCACAGTTTTGGAGGCTAGAAGTCCAAGATCAAGGTGTCAGCAGGCTTGGTTTCTTCTGAGGCCTCTCTCTTTGGCTTGCAGATGGCCACCTTCCCTCTGGGTCCTCACATGGCCTTTTCTCTGTTCGAGCACATCCCTGGTGTCTTCTGTGTGTCCTAATCTCCTCTTTTTATAAAGACACCAGTCAGCTTGGATTAAGGCCCAACCCAACAGACTCATTTAACTTAATCACCGCTTTAAAGACTGTCTCCAAAACAGTCACATTCTGACATCCTGGGGGATTAGGGTTTCAACACATGAATGGGGTTGGGTACATAATTCAGCTCATAGCACTTAGCAAGTGTATTTCACCAAATGAAATACATTGTAGCCTTTTTTTGATTACTCAGGATTAAGCTTTGAATGTTCATGTATTTTTCTGCGGCACTGACATCTCTAGAAAGAGTGAGGAGTAAGGGGGGTTATAAAATGTGCTTTTCAGAGAAGTCCCTAGAGTTCTTTTGTCACCTGAAAGCCCTAGGACTTTGCTATGGGCCAAATAACTAGCCCATAAATAACACAGCAATCACTAGCCACATGTGGTTATTTATATTTAAATTAATTAAACTTAAATAAAATTAAAACTTCACCTCTTCGTTTGCACTGGCCACAATTCAAGTGTTCAGTAACCACCTGTGGTAGTGCCACATAATGGGTAGTGCAAACACTGAACATTTCTAAATTTATCACAGAATTCTACTAGGCTGCCCTGCTGGACTGTTAACTATTGTCCTGTTGACAGGAACTCACCCCTTTTGGCTCTGTGATACCCTCAGGAGAGCTTGACACAGCTGGAGTCTTGGAGAACTGCCCCCGTTTTAGCTGCTGTTTCTTTCCTTTTGTCTTCATCACATTCATCGCATTCCCTCACTGCCATTGTTTTTGGTCACTGCCTTTACTCTTTAGCACATTTTCTCCTAAATCCTCTCTCTTGCCTTTTAATTTCCTGTTGTTTTTTTTCCTTACCACCCATTTCTTTGTCTTCATCTGCTCCTAACCTTTTTGTTGATGGAACGGTGAATTTTGCTCTGAAAGGTTTTGCCAGAGAATGAGAAAACTCCTCACTTCTAATCAGTAAATGCCATTCATCATCATGTCTTTGGCCTCTCTTGGCATTTTTATTGGTGTTTCATTCAGATACATCTTAGTGTAAGTGGGCCTGTTGCCTGACAGTGGATAAGATGGAGCCACTTAGTCTATCTGGAAAGCACAGCAGTCACAAGAAGTTTCCTGTTATTCTTCTAGTATCATCTCTTGGGAGGTGGGCTAGCCTAATAGTTGAGGACTCTGAAGTCAGCCTGCCTGAGTTCAAATTGTGGTGTCATCACCTGTTAGTTATTTGGCCCTGACCAAATGTCTTAACTTCGGTTTCTTCACCTGTGTTGTATAAGATTTACAACTTCATATGTTCCTACTGCCTTGACATCCCGACAAGCAGGTTCTGAGCACCTGCCCAGGTGACCAGGTGCACCAGTGTGGTAAGGCTGACCCCTGTGACAGATTCCCCTCTTGCCTCCCCTAACTGTGACCTATGATGTTCAAATGCACCAGTGAAACCCCCACTTGCCTTTTGCTCATGTACCCTACCCTGAGCCCCCAACTAACCAGAACATAAAATAACCCCTGTGTACAGGAAGACTTAATAGTTCATGATTCTTCTAGGTGAGTGTACATGAGGAGAGAGTCAAGCAATCACTTTATCTCAAGTTGACATTCATTTGATACCCACAATACACTAAAGAAATATACCTGGCATTTTGAAGTATATAATAGAAATATAAGAAATATCTTCATCTTCAAATGGTAATAGAACACTTAGGCAAAGGAAAACAACGAAATAATGTTGAAGAGTTTATGTTTAAATGACAAAGTGAATAGTAGAACATTAAATGATATAAAAGCTTATTAATAGAAGACATTAATGAAGTGAGGAATAGTTAGAAGTATAGTCATAAGAGTTACTGATATTTGAGAGTACCTCAAAAATGTGTAGCGTTTGATTAGGTGAAAAGAAAAAGACCATTCTTTTTGGTAGCAAAAAGTATTATGAATAGACCGCAGAGGCAAGAATAAGCCATGGCTGTCCTGGACTGCATGAAAAATAGAGGGCAGGATCACACTGAGAAATCCCAGAAGATAAGGTTTTGGGATAGCAAGTTAAAAGAGGGCCTTCAATGCCAGATTAATATTTCTTTCTCTGAAAGCCAAATTCTCAATAAGTCTTTACTCCAGGTGCCTAAGCATGACTCCCTGACAGAGTCATAGAAATGTTCCAAATGATTCAAAGTGCCTGTTGTAATGCAGAGTATAAGTGTCAGGTATTACAGTTTTTTAACAAGTGCCCCTTCTCAAAATTAATAGTCTGGGGTAGAGAGCTGTATCTCCTAGAATATAATCTCCTTAGTAGCACCTCAGATACCAGTTAGTTTTGTCCAATTTTGCTTTATCCATCTTAACATTTCTCTTAAATTCTCATCTTTTTCAGTTTTATTTTCCTGTTTGTTTCTTATCCAGCTGCCTTTTCACCATATGTCTCCCTTGGCATCTAGAGACATCCAAGGGCATTTTTAGCTCCAAACTGAAGAAATTCCTTCTCCCTGATTCATTTATTCAGCAAATATTTATTGAACACCTTCAGTGTTCTGAAAAACTAGTCTAACTGCTTGGATAGATTAGTGAACAAAACAGATAAGTCCCTACCTCAGATGGCTTTCATTTTGGTTAGTAGAGAGAGACAATAAAAGTAAACCACAAGAGATACTCATTATTATCCCATTTTACAGGTAAAGAAACATATTCAGAGAGACAGATGAATTTCCCAAGATTATACAGTTACTGAGTGGTAAAATAAAACTAAAACTCTTTCGTCTTCAATCACAGTACTCACTATGAAGTAACTGACTACTAAAATGTAGAAATACAACTTTTCTGTTGGCTTTTGGCATCTAAGATGCACATCTTTTTGCGCTCACCAATTCTATTCATTCTCTATGTCTTGGTTTTGAAATATTGGAGCTAGTTTGTGTCAAACGCTCGATGGGAAGTAGCGTGAAGATCTCCAGGGTTTGAGTCTATTACTAATCCTTAGCCTCTGGAAAATGCACATATTGAGAACAGGTGGTATTTTGATCTCTGATCATGAACTCATTGACCACTTAGCTCCACACTTGTCTGTTCCTGGCCATCAGTACCATGGACAGCTGCTCTCCTTCCAGACTGATTCAAACAGATTTTACAGAAAATATTGTACAGTCTTCTGTTTCTTGCACTTTAAGTATCCTATGGCTATTATGACAATTGTTTAAACATTTTTCTATAATTCATCATTCAGAACATTTATTACCTCTACATTCTCAATTAGGAAGCTACAAATAATGCATGAGAGTCATTTGAAATTAACATTCCAAACAGAACATCTGGGGTTTTTGTTGTTGTTGTCGTGTGTATGTGTTAACCAAATAGTAAAATTTACACATTATATAGGACATTATGTTATATTTTTATTATTACACTATTTCTGTTTACTGAGCATGGTTGCCTTAAATGAATTATCAAAATATTAAAGTTCAAACAAATATTTGGATGTAGAAATCAGATGCCAAGGAAATCCCCTGATCTAAGTATACTCTATAAATATGAACGTTCTCAGCATCATTTCACTGGCTGGCCTAAGATTATAATTTGGGTGACTTCACTGCAGTGAGATTATTAAATAAAGCCATTGCAAAAGGGAGGCCAACTTCCCAAAGTAGAAAGGACTGTTTACAGAGAAACTCGGGAAATGAATGCAAGATAATTGGTTTTCTTCATTTTTGATTTGGTGATGGCTAGGGAATTCTTCATTATTTGTAAGTGGAGAAGTAGACTTTCATGTTGGCATTTTGATAAATGATAAGAATTAGTGGAGAGAAAGCCTGTGAATGTCAAGCAAGAACTTCTATCAGTTACTGCATGGTCATTCATTTCTGGAAGGAATGCTTTTCCAAACAACCCATGCTATGGTCTGACCTTTGTGGTTGGCTGTGGTGTGATTTACACATAGAAGAACTGATGTTTGTAACTTTTAGAATGCAGGTACACATGCATATAAATTCTTGCTGAAAGATAGGTAAATAAGCTAGTCAATGCAAAAGAAAGGAAGAAAGGAAGGAAGGAAGGAAAGAAGGAAGGAAAGGAGGAAGGAAGGAAGGAAGGAAGGAAAGAAGGAATGGAGGAAGGAAGGATCTTATCTTCCATTGTGGAGAAACCATAGTAGCAAAATGAATGAAATCAGTTTTCTTATTTCTGCAGTGTCATCTAATTTCAATGTATACAACAAATGATTTTAAGTACCAATATGTGTCAGGCACTATTGAGAACAGTGTAAAAGTTGTTATATAACCTGCAAAAATGTTTTTGCAGCCCTGAAATCTGTTTCTTTCATCTACTGGTTGCTTTGATAGAGTAGACAACTGACCATTTCCAAGGCTGGTGATGCCCTTGCATACGATCAGCATCTCAGAGAGGGCCTTCAATCATCCTATAACCTAGAGGGGCAATATGACCATGAATCAGCTGTGGGACTGGGCACTAGGATGTCATGACTGTGTTTATGCACTTGAGCTTTCCTGCAAGTAGTGCCAGTGAGGACTTGTGGTGATAACTGAAAACAGAAATTAAAGGGGATTGATCTTTCAAGCAGTTCAAAGTGTAGAAATGCCATCCATTGATTCATGGTGCAGCCCTGGGGAGGGGGGCAAATATGAACAGGAGAAGTCATTTAGAAAAAGCAAACACCTTTGACTTGGTCTGGAATAGTAGAGCTGTTTCTTCCTAGCCATGACCCTTTGACAGGCCCTAAAACTCCCTGAGGTCTTGAGACCTCAGGGAGTTACTTCACCTGTAGTCATACCTACCTCAATACCCCACTGTGAGGATTACATAAAACTGTTTGTGTGAAAGCACTATGTAAATTCTAAATCACTCTAAAAATATCATGAGATAGTATATGCCTGAGAGATAAGCAGAAAGGTTAAAGTATAAATAGGACAGTGTTTCTTTGCATTTTTTGTTTCATTACAAAATGCACTGAAAATTTCAGGCCTCCGCTTTTACCATGGCTTTTAAGTAATATGCAATATGGGTGGAGAGTTTGGAAATATCAAGTCCAAATATCCATTACAAATTTTTGTCAATGCATACGGTGGAGAAAAAGGAATGAAATGATGGAAAATTCTTCTGAGTCCCTTTCACTTATTTATCTTAGGCTAACAAGTGATTGCATATAGAAATTGTGTGTATCTGATGCTTATATGTGTGTGAGTGTGTGTGTGGCTACGTGTGCATGTGTGTGGTGTGTATGCTTAAGTATATATGTGTGTCTGCTGTGTCTGTGATTTATGTGTCTGCATGGTTGTGATATCGGTTTCTGTGTGTGTGTGGTATATGTGTGCCTGGTACCTGTGGCATGAGGGTGTGCGTGTGTGTCTTTGTATGTATGTGGGGAGGTCTTCTTGTGGGACACGTGTGTGGCAGTGTGTGTGGCCACGTCTGATTTGAGGCTCTGGAGTTGACATTTTAATTAAATTCAAATGTTCTACAGGAACAGAATTTCCATGGATCAACATCATTTTTTATTCTGGTGTCACAACTTGAATTCTATTCATTTCCCATGTCCTTGGGCCTAAAGTTGCCTTGGCCTAGCAACTGTAAACAGTCAACCTCTAAATTAAACATGAAGGTTTGACCTTTTTTCTCCCATTGCATAAAAGTCGTATAAGAGCTAAATACTAAGACTGTGCGAATAAAGCCTTTCCAAAAAGCAATAATGATTTTGTTCATACTTACATATTTTTCCTAAATGTTCCTGAAAAATATCCTAAACTTTTATCACCTTCAAACCATAGGAGATTTTAAATAGTTAATTTAATTCATGCAAGGGGAAAGACAACTGAGAGAATTTAGTAGACATTTGTTTAACATGTGTCTTTTTCAAATTTCTACTGAATAAACATTAAAATGATACGTGGCTCTAACTTTTCTAGAAGATGGTTTCTTTTTCCATTCTCTTTCTCTGATTTATTTCCTGGAGTAAATAACTATTGATTGATAGTCTTATAGCATGAAGTAGTAAAATGATGCACTTAACACTTCTAGCACTAAAGAAAGAGTTTAAATATATTTCTTGAGAGTAACCATTCCCGCTTTTATTTTAAAATTTGTATTTCTGAAAATTACGTCCTTCTGATCTCAAGTGGCATCCTATTCAGCTCTCATGCAACAGTAAGCACCGAACTGAGGTAGAAAGTACATGCACAGAGTTTATTTTTTATTAGAGATTTTTAAAGGGCACCATAGAAAGTAGTCAACAGAAAGTATGATTTAGACTGTGCATTTGTTTGAAACATTAGGCAAAGTAAATGGAGCTGCTTTGCTGATTTAGCCATTGTATAGACTGGTGGCTTTACCCTTATTATATCAGTATCCAAGATCATACATTCTTTGCTAACACTGTACCAGTGACTGATGTAATATTTCCAAAATCCTTGTAGCCTCAAGAAAGGTCAGAAAATGTCCTCAAGATAGACCAGCGTAAATATTCCTAGCCTAGGATTTCCTTTCAGTTATTGCAATGTATACATACACATTAAAACACGTTCATTAGGAAATCAGATATTTTCTATGTGGTATTGTCGAGATGTACGACCAAAAGATCATATTCCTTTGTCCTAACGCATTGCTGATTCTGTGTGTGTGTGTGTGTGTGCATGCATGCATGTTTGTTGTATTATTTCACCCTTATTCTTTACTCTGTTTTCAACTATGACTACTGCCAAAGATACCTTGGGGTCCAAACCCATTTTCCAAAACAAAACTATTTTCTATATCTTTTGATAAACAAATTGATAACTTCTGTAAACTCAATAAGTACATTTTCTTCCCTTATTTAAACAACCAATTAAAGGGTTAGAACAAACACAAAAAGGCTTAACTATGGTGTGTATACTAAGGCTAACATTCTGGCTGCCAAATGGCAAAAAGCATTAGCAAGTCCCATCAATGGGACAAAATATTTATTACTTATGCCTGGTGGGCATAGATAAAGAATGCAGGCCATTAAAAAAAGCTAAGTTTCCATTTTCTTCATACCAGACAGTCTAGGGGATACAACTTCCCAATTTCCTTCACTGCTCTTCAATTTTTTCTTCAAAATAAAAATCTAAAGATAAATATTCATAAAACTGTTGGGAAGTGGTAAATGAAGGTAGTTTCAAATCCCAAGGCACAAGTGCAGTAATTTGTCCTGTGGTGAACAGAGCAATGACACTGGGTTTCATTTTACTCAAGTCCTTTATCTACATCTACAGATTTTATAATTTCCATGTGTTCATACTAAGAGATGCTTCTCTGATTTTTTTTTTTTTTGGCCATACGCGGGCCTCTCACCATTGTGGCCTCTCCCGTTGGAGAGCACAGGCTCTGGACGCACAGGCTCAGTGGCTGTGGCTCACAGGCCCAGCCACTCCACGGCATGTGGGATCCTCCCAGACTGGGGCACAAACCCATGTCCCCTGCATCGGCAGGCGGACTCTCAACCACTGCGCCACCAGGGAAGCCCTTCTCTGATATTTTTAACACCTGAGGGTCACAAGTGTTTTGGAGATTACAACGTGATTATCGGTTGACTGTTAAGAACACCAGTTCTTTCTCTCCCCACCCACGTACAGTTACCCCTGAATCATGTGCACACACCTCTTTTTCCTCTAAAGGATCCACATGGCAAAGACAGACAAGCTACCAACTAACTCCATTGTCCTGTCTTCTTGGGCTCACAGATCGACTGTATTTCTCAGCTTCCCTCATAGCTAAATAAGGTTATCTGACTAAATTCTGGCCAAAGTAGTGTGGGGAGAAGTGATGACACCCATACCAGGCATGGCCCATAAATACCTTCAGTGGGATCCTCCACTCTCTCTCTTTTTCCCCATCTGCTAGCTCTATTGATACCAGGTCCATCTAGGAATCTATGTGTTGAAAATGGTAGAACATTTGTCAGCCTGAGTCTCTGAATAGCTGTGTGGAGCAGAGATTCTTTTCTACCACAGATTAGACTTCATATAAACAAGAAAAAATTGTCAACTGTGTTAAGCCATTGAGATGCCAGCATTGACTGTTATAGCAGCTAATATTATCTTAACCCACACAATAGACCACACTCAAATGAAACTAATAAATGGTTCACCTAGTGCTTGGTACACAGAAGATGCTTAATAAATTAGAGTTCCTATTATTATATAAATATAGGAAAATATTATTTGACCTATCTTGATTGCACAAGCCTCTATAAGATTGTAGCATATTATAATAGTAGGAGACAGAGGCACGCAGCCACATGGGGTTCTGCTTTGCTGTCATTCATGGAGGTTTCAGAATCTATTATAAGTAAAATGGGAAAATAAATACAAACGGGCACAGTCAGGGTTAATATCCAGCCCCTTTGTGGTGCATTTTATATAGTAAGATACTAATAATTTCTTTGCCATTGCACCGATGAAAATAACCATAAATGCCTCCATTGTGCCCCTCATTCTCCAGCCATTAGGTTGTGATGTGGTAACTTCTGCAACAGACTGTTCAGAAGCCTGAATGGCTATGGTGAACCTAGGAGCTTAATTAGAAGCAAGGGCTTCAAATACAAAAATATAATTTTATATTAGTAGCAGAAAACAGTTGTTATGGTTGACCTTTAAATCATATCTAAGTATAAGGCCCCCAACACAAAAAATAGTACATAAAGTCATAATTGAGAAAATGTCAAAATTCATAGCTTATTTTCACTTGGGAGAGGCATTTTGTCAAAAAACTGAAATACTTCTTCCAGGTTTGGTTGTGTCAGATAACCTAAATTCACACAAAGTGAACATTCAGTGTTAAAGTTTCCTTTCTTTACAATATATTGCATTGGAAACATAGAGCAGCCATTGTTGTCTTAACACACCATCTCTGCATGTTCAAACAAGGGTATTAGGGTTAGGGTTAAGGTTAGGGTTAGGCTATTAGACAAGAGACTTTTTGAACAGAAGTTTTAAATGCATTGACCTATTAGACGGGAAGATTATTTTTGACAAACCAGGATTTTTCACTTAAAATAACAAAGCAATTATCCAACAGACTCTGCAGTTTGGCTATTATTTACCGTTCCTTGACATACAACTGGTTCCCCAAAGGGAAGTAATACACTATTGTTTGAATTTGTTACTATAACATGTATTGCTTTTTTGTGGTATAAACTTTTTATTGACATGTAACACATATAGAAGAGTGTACAAATCATAAATACGCAACTTGAATTTTGCAAAGCCAATCCACCAAAGTAACCAGTACTCAGATTGAAAATAGGACATTATCAGCATCCTAGAAGCTTGTACCTCCTTCCAGTCATTAACTGCTGTGTCCCAAGCATAACAACTGCCCTGACCTTTCAAACTGTTAATGCTTTTGTTTCTTTTTGAACTTTATGTAAATGGCACCATATAGTAGCTTTAATATATATTGGCTGTTTTCCAAAATGATTGCACCTAATTATACTCCTGTCAGCTGTGCATGAGAGTTCCAGTTGCCCCCATCCTTACCAAACTTGATAGTGTTCATATATTACTTTAATAATAATGACAATAATAATGATGGTTTATAATTATAAAAGCGTCTCAGTTTGGAGGGAAAATAGGAGACAGACCATTTATAAGAAAATATAGTAAAAATCATACTCAAGACCCCAACTATTTTATTTGAATTTTTAAAAAATTTATTATGAATATGTTTATACATATAGAAAATTAGAGAAAATCATCTATATTTAATAATAGCTAACATGTTACCATAATGCTTCAACTTTTTTGCTGAAATATTAAATTACAGGTATTAGGACATTTCAACCTAAATATTTCAGTATACATCTCTAAAAAGAAAAATTTCCTACAGAACCACAATGCTATAATGACATCCAACAAAATTTACAATTCCCTTGTAACAGCCAATATCTAATCTCTATTCAAATTTCCCTTACTTATTTAAAATATATCTTTGACAGTTGATTTATTGACCAAGGATTTACTCAAGGACCACGTGTTCCATTTGGTTGTTATGTTTCTGAAGTCCCTCCATCTGAGTCCATGCTCCGCCCCAATTTTTTAATGACAACAACTGATTTGTTGAGTCAACAAAGCCAGGTGTCCTGTAGGATATCCCACCTGCTGGATTTACCTGTTTCCTCACAGTCTCACCCAGCTTGTTCTTCTATCCCGTGGATTCAAGTAAACTGAAAGTTAGATCAAGAACGCTTCACAGAGGGGCAGCAACCTTCACATCTCATCGCCCAGGAGGCAGACACCAACTAGTATCTCACCATCAGAGATGCTACAACTGATCATTGGGTTAAGATGGTGACCCCCAGATCTTTCATTGTAAAACTACACATTTATCCTTCCAGTCTTCAATTAATCTGGAGAATGACTCCAACTATCTTTATATTAACAAAAAAAAATATTTTAAGGAATATTAAGATTAAGATGTTCCCTGGCAAAATTGTCAGGAGTTTATCTACAGTATATGTTTCCCCAAATTTCGTCTCTTTGACCCTTCTTTTTCTTCTTCCCCAACACCTCCTATGCTCCCTCCTTACTTCCTAGTGTATAGTGGTGCTAGAGAGAAGATGACAACTAGGTAGGAAAGGTATACCAGAAGAACTCTGGCTCTAAACTCCTAAATACAACCTCCACAGGCTGGGAAAATATATGAACATCCTTTTGCATTTATTGCCTGTGCAGTGGTCTTCATTCTCAAGATGTTTTACAAACATGGTTTGTTGGAGCAAACCACTTTCCTTACATGTAACAATGTTCTCTAAAAACAATTTATTTTATAAATACAGAATGACCTGTTAACCACTAAAGATGATAATTATTATTAATCCCACAAGAATACCACCATCTGGGCTTCCCTGGTGGCGCAGTGGTTGAGAGTCCGCCTGCCGATGCAGGGGATGCGGGTTCGTGCCCCGGTCCGGGAAGATCCCACATGCCGCGGAGCGGCTGGGCCCGTGAGCCATGGCCGCTGAGCCTGTGCGTCCGGAGCCTGTGCTCCGCAACGGGAGAAGCCACAACAGTGAGAGGCCCGCGTACCGCAAAAAAAAAAAAAAAAAAAAAAAAAAAAAGAATACCACCATCTGATGGGACCAATAATGATATAAGAAGACATAAGAGCATAAAGAGTGTTGGGTTGGGTTTTTTAAAATAGTGTTTCCATAGTTCTGAAGAAGCCGTAATAAGAAGACAAGATTCCGATTCTGCCAGTACACATGAGCTGCACAATTACTCACTGAACATTGTCTTTTCAATGCACTGTGTCAATTCTTGATGTTGTTTTATTGTTTTATGAGGCATATTACTGGGTCTCAAGGGTAGAAAAATGCTAGAAGAATATTAAGCCCAGAACATGAATGATGGACATTTACCATGTGCTGAGCAGCCTGGAAATTATTGTTTAATATTAATTTATTAGATGATTGCTGCCAAAAGGACACAATATCCATTATGTAAATGTTCAGTCATGGACACTGTGCCCCAACACTTATTAACTCCAAGCTGAATATTGAATGACGTGCATCCAGAACTAAACATGTTCAAATAGACAAGGACTTTGTCATCAAAAAGCAACACCATTCAGTAAGGAGTACATGATATCCCACAAATGAGAGAGGGCTTTTTCTTGAACAATATTAAAGGCTCAAGCCAGAAAAAGTGGGCACTGAAGGAAAAAGCAAATAATGAGGTGGAAAAGAAACAGCAGTGGGCTTCCCTGGTGGCGCTGTGGTTGAGAGTCCGCCTGCCAATGCAGGGGACACGAGTTCGAGCCTTGGTCTGGGAAGATCCCACATGCCGCGGAGCAACTAAGCCCGTGAGCCACAACTACTGAGCCTGCGCGTCTGGAGCCTGTGCTCCGCAGCAAGAGAGGCCGCGATAGTGAGAGGCCTGCGCACCGCGATGAAGAGTGGTCCCCGCTTGCCACAACTAGAGAAAGCCCTCTCACAGAAACAAAGACCCAACACAGCCATAAATAAATAAATTAAAAAAAAAAACAGCATTTCATTACTATACATTAGCTCACATTTTCTCCTTTTCTCCTGCCTCTATATGAACAAATGTTCTAAATGTGCAGAGAAATTCCACGTGCAGAGGGCTTGAAATTACACTCTGCAAGTCTTTCAAGGGTTTAGAAAATAAATTGTCCTCTTTGTAATGCTATACGTGACAGTAGCACTGTACAGTTCACTGGTTTATCTGCTCACTTTAGCATTTTCAAAAATGAATTTGTGACCCTGTGATGCAATTTTTGTGGAGCCTTGAGTTTTATATAGTTGACCTGACAACCTTTTATATATAGTTGCCCGCAGACAACAAAGAGATTTTTCTATTTTATGAGTCTTCCTGTGGCTCTGAGGGAGTCCCTGTTACACAGAATTGCCTGCATTAGTTAAAAAATCTATACATCTTTATTTATTTATTTATTTTAGAGTTAAATCTTCTTTACTATTATTATTAAACTAACAGTATCACTAAAATCTGTAAATACTTCACAAATGACTGTATTTTATCATCAAATCATTGGTTTATACTCTTTGTTGATCAAGTAATATGGACAAATAAACCCCATAAAAAGGTTTTGAGGTTATTTATACCAGCAATTTTGCAAAGTTGTAAGTTGTTATATAGTTCAGTCACCAAAACCAGATTATATAATGTTAAGATTATGACAGAGAAAAAACCTATACATCTTTAAATGACCAGTGCAGGAAGAACTTTTTGCCCCTGTTTCCCATACCCAAGGCTTATCTTTCTTTTTAGATTCTAGTACAGTGTTTAGCATGAAACAGGTGTCAGCGGAATGACTGTTGAATGAACACATGAGAAAATGTATTGTATGATGTTAATTCAGGAGTGTGTGTTCAGGGCAACTCTTGAAGCTTAGATGGCAAGAATGTAAACAATTTGGCCAGTTTAATAATTTAATAATTTCCTGAGCGATTTTCAATTTAGTCCTTCAGATGATGCCTTTCAGTGGTCGTGGGGGCAGGGTGTATAAGTAGAGTGCCCTAAGGGTGCTATTTTATAATTATGTTCTTTTGCTCTCGGAAGGAAGCGCAGCATGCCTGTGGATCTCATATGGGCAACTTGTGCTTTCAGAAAACATGCAGTGACACGTGACCTAGAAGGAAAGAGCAGGCATGAGATTTTTACTGGTGGAAGAGCTGATTAGCAGATATGGCAGATAGATGCATGACTTTGCCATGCATTTTCTGGGGAGGAGACGCCCTACCCCTGCAAACTTTTGTGGCTCTGTGTCTTACCTCCTGGAGAAGACTCTCTCTTCTGGCCTTCAGCTAGATCTCTCCAGGACTGACTGTTTCCTTCTGGTTTTGCTGAGAGTCATTCAAATCATCTGTCACAGGCCACATCAGTCCTTTAGGTCCCGACCAGCTCTCAACTTTCTAGATGGCGAATTGGCCGGGATGGGAGATAACGACCATTTCTGGAGGAATCTATTGAATACATTGTTACTATCTACTTTATTTGGGGTGTAATTCCTACCTGCCCTGTATAAACTGTAACATCCCATTAACCCTGCTCTATCTTGCCATGTTCACTGGCCCCTGGCATCCACTGCCGGGCTTGCCATCCCTTGGTCAGTGACATGCCAGGGGCTCCACAGTGAAAAGTGTGCTTACCTCTTCAAGCCCATTTGGATCCTACCAGTAACGCAGCATAAAGAGGTGTTGGATTACATGTTAGATCTGTCCTTCATTTGTTGGTTGTGATTATTAATAAAACCACCACTTTCTGGAGACCAGCCTTCCAAAATCAGTCAGGAGAAGAAGAGAGAATGTGAATATAAAGAGCCTCTGAACACCCCAAAAGAAATGATGAATTCAAGAACCAAAGGCCTAAATATTATAAAATTGCTGCATAGTAAAAGAGAAATCTCTTGACCAGTGGCCAGTGTCTCTAAAAATGAATCTTCTGATGTGAGCCCAAAAGTAAGAAGCAGTAGATAGGAGAGAAGTTGGCAGGGGGAGAAAATGGGAATAAGTCAATGAAACTTAGCAGTAAATGTGGGACTGGTCAATTAGAGGTGGTGATGGTGGCCGTGAGAAGGGATCTTTTTGACCATTGGAAGAAAGAGAGCTAATGGGCACAGAGAGAGAGAGCCTGGGGCCACTGGGGCTGAAACTTGGAAGTGTATGAGGGGAGGGCTGGGACAATTTGTTAATCACATGGAAAAAGCTGAAAATATATCTCTACTTCACAGTATACAGAAAATAAATTCCACATGGATTAAGGACTTTAAGGTGATAGCCAAAACTTTAAAACTTTTAGAAGAAAACATAGGATACAATTTTATGACTTCAGGGCAGGGAACGACTTATTAAACAAGTTATAAAAAGTGTACAGCTCTTACAGGAAAAAATTGATGTTTGACTCCCTTAAAATTTAGAATTTCTGTTCCTCAAAAGACACCCAAAAGGGGAGTAGAAAGATAAAACACCAACCAGAAGAAAGTATTTACAACACATATGAATAAAAATGTTATTCAAAAGATTTAACAACAAGTATAGCATAGGCATCACCAATTAGAATGGATGCCAGCCATAAACTACAAATGCATGCATCCCAGCTTGGTATCCCTACATACCGCAAAGGATTAATACCCGGAGTATATAAAGAAGTCATAAATAAATAAATAAATATATAAATAAATATATATATATATTACACATACAAGTAGAAAAGTGGGCAAAAGATCTAAACAGGCATTTCACAGAAGAGGGAACACGAAACACCAAAATAATATATGAAAAGCCAGCTAACCTCATTAGTAATCATGAAAACATAAATAATAACTCACACTAAAGTCCCATTTCTCAGCCACCAGATGCAAAATTGTTAAAAAGTTTAGCCAACGGCAGTGCTAGCACAAGTGTACAGTAATAGTAATGCTCTTTCGTGTTGATAGAAAGGTAAACTAGTCCAGTTACTTTGGAAAATAACTTGGCATTACCAAGAACATTTGGGCATGCATGGCATTCCCACTCTTAGGTCTAAACCTGGAAAAATTCTTGCCCGTGTGTATTGGAGTACACTTACAGAACTATCTTTAAAGCATTGATTGTAATGGAAAAATGGAAGCAATTGAAATGTCCATTGGTATTAAAATGGGTAAATAAATTGTGGGATTATATATTTATACAGTGGAAACTCTACATACAACAGCAGAAATGAATGAACTATGGCTACATGAAGGAGTCTCAACAGCATATCATTGAATGAAAAAGTAAGTCATAGAATATATATATTCATTCCGTTTCTAGAAAGTCAAAAGCAACAAAACCCAAATAATAACTGTATAGGGAGATGTGCAAAAAACAAAAATTAGTTGAAGAAACACAATAGGGATAGTGCCTAACTCTGGGGACAGGAGGGTAGGGAAGGAGGTAGTGAGATGTAGGATGGGAACCCATAAATTGGGTGGGGAGATAGGGTGTTTTATTATTATCATTATTCATATGTGATCTTATTCAAATATACATATGCATATTCAGATATACATATATATGCACTTTAGAATGTTCACATTTAGAATTGATCACTTTTTAAAAATAAAATAAAGCAAAACAAAAAATAAAAGGGTGGTTGTAGAAAGTGGATATAATATAAACTATTAGCCAATAAATGCATCAGCATAAAATGCATTAAAAATAATCAGAACAGGGATTCCCTGGTGGCGCAGTGGTTGAGAGTCCACCTGCCGATGCAGGGGACACGGGTTCGTGCCCCGGTCCAGGAAGATCCCACATGCCGCGGAGCGGCTGGGCCCATGAGCCATGGCCACTGAGCCTGCGCATCCGGAGCCTGTGCTCAGCAACGGGAGAGGCCACAACAGTGAGAGGCCCGCGTACCGCAAAAAAAAAAAAAAAAATCAGAACAGTAACTACCTGTGAGAAGGGAGAGTGGGAGAATCATGGAAGAATAATAGGATGGGGTAGGTACAAAATGGACTTTGTGTCTGTAAGATTTTATTTCTTTAATAAACTGCAGGAAATATGGGGAAACATTATGATTTTTAAATTTAGATGTGTGACTAGACTCATGCTTGCTACATTATTTTCTACACTTTTCTTTGTATTTTAGTAAAAAAGAATTCCATTAAGTAAAAGCCAAAGCGTTGATGTTTTGGCAATTGAGCAATGAAGTCTCAATGCTTTGGAAAACTCACATATCTAGAATGACTTGATCAAGAGATCAGGAAGACTGGTGTGGGGAGGTAGACGATAGTTCTGCAGGAAATCAATCTTTCAAATGTGATATATATTTCATCATCCAATTCATAGAGTCATCAATTTAAATAAAATTGCAGTTGGTTGAATTTAAGAATTTTGTTCATTTTACACATACTATTTTGGTCCCAACAAGTCAATGTGAATACCATTTTAAAATCCAATTTGCATTATTAATTAAAATATATCACCTTTATTGGTTCTTTGCCTTATAACTAATCTTTTTTATTATCATTTTGATCATAATTTAAGACAAGTTTAAAAAATTTTTAGACCCCTTGCAGCCAGCGTGACATGCATGTCTTTAAAATTTTTATCTTAAATTGTTCTTTCTATATTTTAAATAAGGAAAATAATTTTTAGATTTGTGCATTGGGTGACTTCAGTATTTAATGCATACCATTATATATCTATTTTTTAAAGGTTAGACTGTCTCAGCTTAAAATTAACATTCACAATTTATATGTAAAAGT
This sequence comes from Phocoena sinus, assembly GCF_008692025.1. Classification (NCBI taxonomy): domain Eukaryota; kingdom Metazoa; phylum Chordata; class Mammalia; order Artiodactyla; family Phocoenidae; genus Phocoena; species Phocoena sinus. The sequence continues at coordinate 68,681,913 of NC_045774.1, read as the reverse complement.
TTAACATGTTTATTCACAGCTAACATAATTATTTTTAACTTAATTTAATTTCTAGTGTTGAATATTTCATTGGTTTCATGAGATACTTTAAAGATTAGATCATTTTCAATTACTTGGAGAAATCTATTAAAAATTTGACATTGCTCTTAATTCTAAGATAAGTTTATTTGCCAACTGATGACAATTTTAATCTTTCTGTATTCAACATGGAATTAACTGGCTTGATAGAAGATGCTCAAATTGCAAATTGATTTATTAAGTATGAAATTAACATTTACTACATATCTATTAAAGTGAGTTTAAAAATATGTAAGGCAATTATTTTTAAATTATTGTAAATAAAAAGATGTAGGGACTTCCCTGGTGACGCAGTGGTTAAGAATCCGCCTGCCAATGCAGGGGACACAGGTTCAATTCCTGGTCTGGGAAGATCCCACATGCCGCGGAGCAACTAAGGCCACACACCGCCACTACTGAAACTGCGTGCCACAACTGCTGACACCCGCTCACCCTAGAGCCCGCGTGCCGCAACTACTGAGCCCATGCGCCACAACTACCAAAGCCCATGCACTCTAGGGCCCACATGCCGCCAACTACTGAAGCCTGCGTGCCACAACTAGAGAAAGCCTGCATGCAGCAACGAAGACCCAACACAGCCAAAAAAAAAAAAAAGAAATGTAGACACATACCTAGAAATATATCCTTATAATGATCTTTTCCCCACCTCATGAAAAGTAAGTAAAGAAAAATAAGTCTACCTGTATTGCTCTAATAAACTGACATGTTTGAGTCTTAGCTTTGATCTAGGATGGGGAGAAAGTTTGTAGTGCTTTCAAGATTTGAATAAATTTATTTTACATTTCTATAAAATATTAGTTTAATACTTTGTAACTAACTGATTTATAATTTTCAATATGCTAAAAGCATAGTACGCCATGAAATACCCCCATTTTAATTTACAGATGATTTTCTTCTTACATTTATGAGACATAGACCATTTGCAATGCAGTGGCATTGTTATATTTCATCTTTTAATGTTTTTATGGTGAAAAGGCAATGATCATTGTGTTCTCAATTTTCCATTACCAGACAGGTAATTTTATTCTGGCGTTCAAGCATTATGTCTCTTCCAGAAGTGTTGAAAAACTGTCATGTTGTACATGCCTTTTATTCTTACTAAGTCTGGCATTTGGAAACTCCAGAATATACTGTAAGTGAAGCTATTATCAAATGCAGAATCAATTCTCTACAGAAACAGATTGAGATCTGGGACAAGTGAAAGAAAGAAGACCTACCGTATGGAAATTAAAATAGCCTCTGAAAAACTCAACAATGAAGCAGCTCAAATTACACTCCCAGGCAGAAACACCGCAAATGGTTCCTGGCTCACAAAGAAAATCAATCCAAGAAGATGTCCTGATTTACATAACTGATATGGCTGGAAAATGGACATGGGGAGGACAGAGCTTTCAACACAAAAAAAAAAGCAGGGGAAGAATTAGATTTGTGCTAGGAGATGCATAACAGAGAAAGAGCTCTTCAGAGTGAGTGCCATGCAAAAGGGACGTGGTCTGGAGCTAGGGCGAGGGCAGCTCTGCCTGTGTCCCAGCCTGAGAGCTGCTCTAAGAAACCTCTGGTGAAAATGATGCTTTAAGAGGGATTCATTAAGCTCCGTAATGGGCACCCAGAGGTGATCATAAACTTGCAAAGAAATTCTGTCACTTAGTGCTGTCTTATTGTTATGCAATTTGCCATTCCTCTGACAGATTGCAAAAGCACACTTTGATGTCCCTTTTTAAAATTTCACTGGCTTTTAAATTGTCAGAACTGTGGAGACCCACTATAATGTATCAGCCTGTTCATTACAGTTCTTGTCTATTCAGTTTCTGGAGAATGAATGAAACAGCCTAGAAATGGAAATATGTACGATTGTTAAATTACCCATACGGACAGTTTGCCTGCGTCAGTAAATGTACAGGGATATATACATGTAGAAACTGAAGCATAAAGAAATTAAACACCTTCCTGGAGCTTACACAGCTTTAAGAGGCTGAGCTTGGACAGCAAACAGGTATTGGGCTCCCAGTGTGTACTCTTTACCTCTACTTTCTATTACATGGGATGTTCGCAGCACCAGCCTCATTGAGCTGTTGTGGACCTTTGGTGACTCAGTGACTGTACAGGCTATCACTGCTGGGGTTGCTGTGGTCATTGTCAAGAGCACAGCTTACCCATTCTGCAAGGCAAGACTGTAACCCATGGAACTCAGAGCCAGATGATGCCCATCCACACACCCAGCCTGTGCCTCAAGGGAAGGAAGGATGAAGCATCCCTATTGAACTTCCCTCCCCATCTGCCAATTCCCACTTCAGATCAGTCCCACCCTCCCATTTCCATCACTGGTTTTTTTAAAATTCTTATTGGCGTATAGTTGATTTACAATGTTGTGTTAGTTTCAGGTGTACAGCAGAGTGATTCAGTTTTACATATACACATATCCACTCTTTTTTAGATTCTTTTCCCATATAGGTCATTATAGAGTATTGAGTAGAGTTCCCTGTGCTATACAGTAGGTCCTTCTTAGTTATCTATTTTATATATAGTAGTATGTGTATTTCAATCCCAATCTCCCAAATTATCCCTCCCCCCTTACTCCCCCGTAACTGATTCAAAGATTCAGAAAAATCAAAAAAAGACTACATATTCAGAAACAGAAAGGGACTTGATACAGAGCCAGTGGTCCCCCAAATTTGGTTGCACATAGTAATTACCTAGGGAGGTTGACAATAACACCTCGTGCCCAGGACCCTCACCCAGAGGTTCTGATTTAACTGGGGTAAGACCAGCGTACTAGGATTTTTTCAAAGCCTCTCAATGTGGTTCTAACATGCAGCCAAGGTTTGGAATCACTGACTTAAGACATCTTTTCTGCAATAATCTATCAGTTCATGTGATGTTAATACAGTTTACTAATTAAGTATTATAGTTTACTGATTAAATTAGAGTGCTATTTTTATGTCACTACAAGATAACTAACCTAAAATTTACTCAGTAAAAATAACCTGGAGCTTCCCTGGTGGTGCAGTGGTTGGGAATACGCCTGCCAGTGCAGGGGACATGGGTTCGAGCCCTGGTCCAGGAAGATCCCACAATGCTGCGGAGCAACTAAGCCTGTGTGCCACAACTACTGAGCCTGTGCTCTAGAGCCCGTGAGCCACAACTAGAACCCGTGCGCATAGAGCCCGTGCTCCACAACAAGAGAAGCCACTGCAATGAGAAGCCCGTGCACTGCAACAAAGAATAGCCCCTGCTTGCCGCAACTAGAGAAAGCCCGGGCGCAGCAACGAAGACCCAATGCAGCCAAAAATAAATAAATAAATAAATTAGTTAATTAATTAAAAAATAACCTATAATCATTTGGCAATTGAAAGTGTACAGAAGGGAATGAACTCAAGAAAGAAGAATTAGAGTTTAGATTTGCTCTTTTCATGAATGCTGCCCAGAGGGTGATCCAATTTCAGATGAATAGCCCTGGTACTCTGAACAGAAACTCAGCAACAGTGGACCAGGGGTGGTTTACCAAGTGAAAAATTAAAATAGAGACTTCAATGTCTAAAGATAAGTGATTGACTAAATAAAGTAAAGGTCATATTCTGAAACACCCTGCTCCCATCAAGGGGGTTATTCTGAAGTAAATACACTGACACATAAAAATTCTCACAATGTGTTATTCAATGAAAAAAAATCGTTGCGAAATCGTATGTTCCCAAACGTTTTTTTTTTCTTTCTAAAGTAAAAATACATATCCATAGAAAAACATCTAGAAGGATGTATCCCAAAATGTTAAGAGTGGTAATTGCTGGATCCTGGGGTTGAAAGTGATTTTTTTCTTCTTCCTGCCCCTTGATATCTTATAATTCCTCCACGATACTTAAGTATGACTTGTGTAACAAAAAGTATAATTAAAAATAGAAAGCCAACTCTCTTGTTCTAATTTCATGTTCATAAAAGTGTTCTTTGGGTCTATAATTTAATGGATCTAACCCCACACCAATTTAATGAATCTAACCCCACACAGAAGGACTATCTTAGCTGGCCTCATTCATCCAATCTCGGGTTGCTTAAAACTACCATTATAGTTTTTAGGGTGAATTTCTGCTGCTGTCAAGATCAGGTCTGCACAAGTCAATGAACCGGAGTCTAATCCCCCAGCCTGCATGGGGGCACCTCTCTGGGAAGCTGCCCTAAAGCAGTCAAGGCGTCTCTCCTTCCCTCTTTACACACTTGATCACAGGCACATGGCTCTGTGTGTACTTTCATTTAGAGACCTCTCTTCAGCAATTGTTCTCCTGGTTGGGCCACTTGAAGATTCAGGCCACTTCAGCATGAGGTTCATTTTGAACTAGATCTGGGCTTTGCTTTCCTGTTAAAGGAAATAGTAAAAGCAGCTAAAGACTTGCTGCTGGAAACGACACCATCAAAACAGAGAAAGCCAGCTTTTGCATCGGCAGTCTTTTATTCTGAAAGCCAGTGCCTAGTAAAACCATATCACCAACACAGAGCTTTGCATGAGATCAATATTCGATGAATGAATAAATGAATGAATGAGCAAACCAACAAACAGAATCAAAAGTCATCCACGAAGAATGAAAATGACTCTTGCCTCGTGTGGGGCAGCCCCTCAGTGAGCCAGGCTTATCTTTTTTTGCACTTTTAGATACAGACTTCTTCACAGATGAGTGACAAGGGACTCCTGTGGTTAGAAGCAATTCACAGACTCCTCGTGCCAGAGTTCATATGAGGAGCCATGTGAAAATACCTTCTGAAAGAAAAGGAAATGTGGAGAAAAACCCTTTCTCTACAATACGTGCGTTTGTGGGATTGTTGCATCCTTTTCAGAAGCTGTTTTTGTGCTCTGATACATTAACATGCATTATTCTCCAATACTGACTTAGTCACCACATTCAAGAATTAGAAATATCTCCAGAAAGTCATTTATTTCATCTGCCTATGTCTGCCCCTCTCCCATCTGTGAAGAAAAACACCTAACCTCTTATACACAGGATGTCTGATTGAATCTCAAAGACTTCCCAGGAAGGAGATCCTATCATTTTTTCCTAGTAACCTTTACCAAAGTCTTATTTATCAAAGTGAAATTAAGGGTTTATTAATTTGATCCCAGGTATCATGGTTTATAATCATCATATGTTATCACCTTATTGAAAAAAACTAAAAATAATTTCCTTAATATGGTCTTTCTAATCTGAGTCAAATCTAAAATTAATCATCTATAATGATCAAACCTAATTTAATTAAAACTAGCTGTTCACCATCTGGTCTTATTTGTGTAAATTTAAGAATCTACCATTTCATAAGAAATTCCTTTATTTAACCAATTATGTTAAGCATAATTATTATGTAATTAATCTCAGTTCAAATTACATTTGTTGTCACTTGACAGAAAAGGAATTTATGTGATAAAAAAGCGGTTGACCAACTAATTACTCTGCCAAATTGGGGTCTTTTATCTCAGTGTCTCACCATTTTTGTAAAAAAAGGTATGTATAGGAAAACAGTCCTTTTGAAATATGAGACTAGCTATTGTCAGGGCAAAAAAACATAAGAAATAATATTTGGAATGAATCATCATTATGTTTTGTAGTTTTAAGACCTTTATCTGGATAAATTAGGAAGGAAGGGAATAAATAAATGGTGGAAACAGAATACAAATTATAAAGTTAAGTACAGTAAACCAAGAAAATTCATAAGGAAATAGGAACTAGGTAAGAATGTATGTACTCCCCAAAGCAAGCTTCCTGCAGGATTTTTGATTGCCACTACTTTCAGACACTGGTTTCCCTCCCTGCGATGGATAAACCTGCTAATAGAAGAGATGAATAGTTGCTGATTATGAAAAAGATACCTTTATAAGTAATGCTTATTTCTATGCATTTCCTTTTGAAGACTTCCAGAAAATCAATGACACTATCCTAAGGAATCCAAAGAGTACATGTTGTTCATCTAAAATGTTATCCTATGGGAGGGAGTTTGATCCCTGAAAGAGTGGATGGATTTCTGAATGAGAAGAAACAATTGTAAAGACAAGACTGTCTTGCTTGAATACGGGCTGGGAAGAGAAACCAGAGGTTAAGGCAGAAAAAATAAAAATAAAACATTTAAGCTGCAACCTTGCACTAGGTAAGTGGGGACAAAAAGGGAAGGAGAGAAGTAAGAAATTGATACGTGCCCAAATCTGAGAGACACTCTGTAAGACAAAGGAAGAACTTCTTTCTACAAGGTCAATAAGAAGTCAAGTGTACAGTGCTTCTCTATTTGTTCCATACTTATTTTGTGCTACAAGTTGGGATAAGTGTACTGGGCATTCAAAAGTTTCAAGTTTCCATAGAAGAGGCCAAGAAGGGTTATAAAAATTTTTACCAACCTGATTAAACTCAGAAACATGGTGGAGAATTTTTTGTAACTTTAGCCCTGGTTTTAAGTCTTAAAAATTTGAACTACATGTTAGATAATAGTTTTATATCAACATTAAATCTCCTGAATTTGAAAATTGAGTTGTGATTATATAAAAGAATGTCTTTCCCTTAGGAAATATACGCTGAAGTATTTAGGGGTAAACGGGGTAAATTTTAAAAAATTAACTCCCAAATTGATCAAGATAAATATATGTAAAGCAAATGTGCCAAAATGTAAGTCATTAATGAGCCTAGGTGAAGGATATACAGGAGTTCTTTGTACAGTTCTTGTAATTCTGTAATTTGAAATTATTTCTGAATAAAACACTAACAAATAAAGAGGATAACCTGGAAGAGCCGTCCACCACTAAAAAACTAAAAATTCATGATCAGTGTATTAGTCTAAATCATGGAAGAGCTTTAGGTTCTGTGGTTGGAGCAGTTATTCTCACTTCCTCTTTCTCCAACCTACATCCCAGCCCCACTCCATAGAGTGCAGTGGGCTTCCTAACAGTTCTGCTAAAACAGCCCTAACAATAAAGGTATAAGCTATGAGAAAATTTGATACAAAGAACACAACAGCTGATGCTCTGTCCCTAATGGGAGCGGAAAATGTTCTATTTTTTTCTCTGAACACGCATCTCAGCGGTAAAACATAGACCCCCCACTTTTCTACCGGCTTCCGTGAAAACCAGATGGCATCTCTCGGATAGAATACTCATGACTACAAAGGTGGCATATGGGTCAGTGCCAAGATGATCACTTACACGGCATCTGCAGATGGTGGTCCACCGCATCCTGAGGCAGGAATAATGAGAACAACATCCACTTCATCATCTGCATATCCAAACAAACACCAGGGGAAAGTTAATGAAAACAGCACCAGGGCAGGTCCCAGGAGGGGAGTTGGGGGTAGGCTGGCCTACCTGAGATGAAATGAGAACTGCAGCAAAACATATGCAAAATACTGAGTTTGGCTTTTAATTGAGAATTGAGGAAGGTAGATCTAAAAACGAGTGTTGCAAACTGTAAAGCACTACACAGAAGGAAGACATTATTTCTATGAAGCTGAAAAATGAAAACAAGTACTTCTCTCAAATGTTGCAGAAGTCAGTAAATCTTCTCTAAAATTAATAATAAAAACCTTTCGTCAAGAAAGAGTTGACGGATTTAATATACTTTCAGAACTGAAATGGCAGTTGTCACAATGTGTACTAGTCACGCAAATGGTAAACTGAAAATGTTATTGAATGAAGCTTGATAATTATAGCTGACTGTCTTTAGTTCTGAACTGCAGTAATGATAAACTAACTAGATGGCTATCAGGACCATAATAAATGATGTAATTATACATCCTCCGACCTGCCTGAAATTACACACCAAAATGCATCCTTGATTTCCAGTGCTATTTATGTTTACTTCTGATTATCAACAAGCAATTTTTGCTGGAGAGGAAGAATAAAAGGATTATGGGATGGATGAATGGGCAGATAGATGGATGAAGGGATGAAGGGATGGATAGAAGGATGGATGAATTGAAGGATGGGTGGGTGCTAAAATGGATGGATGGAAAGATGATGGGTTGATAGGTGAATGCAAGGATAGAAAGATAGATTAAAGGATGGAAAGATGGATGGAAGAATAGATGGAAAGAGGCTGTGTCTAACAGCACAATGAATAGCCTTTGGATTCTAACAAAGCACATTTTCTGGATGAAGTACAGTTCTCAAATAATCCATTGTTTGTATACTAATAAAACTGAACTGGCAGTGAAATCATCCAAGGGGAATGGCTACGGGTTTAGCAGAGGTTCTGCTTTTGTCTCAATACTGTTTCAATTTCCATTTTCCTTGGTTTTCTTTCAGTTACACAAATCATTTGTTCAATACAACATGATATACTGCCTTTGTGAAAGATCTATGCCTATATTTCAATTTCTTCAGTTAAAATTATCCATTCATTTGTTCATTTGACATTTTATTCAATAAATATCGAGTGCCTACTCTGTACCAGGCACTGTGTCAGGCCTGGAGACGTGATGGTAAGCACACAAAATCACTCCTTCCCCCACTGAGCTTAGTTGTGGGGTGGGAGGAGAGGGGACAGGTACTAATCAAAAATTCATATAAAAGAATGCTTAGTTACAAATCTTGATAAATGCTATGAAGAAGTGGCATATTGAAATTGAATAAGGTAATGGGTTTTCAAGAAATCTGCTTGAGACATCAATTCACAGTCAATCCAAGGTTATTTTTAACTAAACCTGTCTTTGGTGAGCTGAATTTACACACCAGGTGAAATGCTAAATCGCTTTTATTTCCCAGGGCGTTATGTATTACTGTGGTGTCTTCCACGATTTCATGATCGTTTAGGCATATACTTGATTCATAATCATGAAGCTGTCCATGAAAACAAATGTTACAATCAGCTAGGTCAAGTCAATATTATTGTTTCTTGCAGTGGAAAGATAATCCAAACTGTCAAATGTGTATATTGCTTTAATGTCTGGCCCTCCTTTTTCCGCTTGAAACTGAATCTGTGTTTATTTTTTTCTGGCTTTTCCCACCTCACCTTGACAAGACCTCCTTTTTAAGATACTTGCTACACAAAAAGTTCGGAGAGCCCTCTCTTCTCTCCCTAGGCTTTGAGAACATGTCTGGCTGTTTTCGTCTTTTTATTTGTATTGTTTTCTGGTCCAGGCTATAGCTCATATTTCTTTCTGTTGACTTAATTTTTTTTCAAAGATGACTGTCTATCCAATGTCAACTTCTCCCTTACCAACTCCAACCTACCCACACTACTTCTTACTCCAGGATTCAGCCTACAGATTTCCATCAATACTTAAATCTGCCTTTTAATAGTGTGATGGAAAGAGCACAGGATTAAGGGTCTGGAGACTTGGGTTAAATTGATTAGTAAATCTTTATGAGTCACTTAACCTCTGTACAACTTACTTGTCAGATGTAGATAGGGCCTTTCATAGAGCTATTGTAATAAATAAGATATATTCAAATCCTTGAAAAGAAATATGCTGGGGCATTCATAATGTAATTATTATTTGTTTATATTCCTTTCCACTGCCTTTGCCCATTTTCATTAAAGAGATTCAGCAGCCTTCAACAGAGTAGCACAGTACCGACCACAAAATAGGCACTCAACAAGTATTAACTTCCTCCTCCTTCCCTATTAAAAATGTCAAGTGTCAACTCTCGTGTAGAATAAACATAGATTAATGGAGTTAGTTGCACTAATTCCCTTAAGATATCCTCTGGATGCAATTTTTTTTCTACTAGCAGGTAGGTGTATAAATATGGCATTTGGCCATAGCCAAACAGGGTAGATGCCAGCATATATGGCATTTGTGTGCAAATATCAAGAAGATGTCTCTTCCTTCCAGCTCAGCTCTGTGCCAGTTTCAGTGTCACTAACATCCAGATGAGCCTCCTTTGTTCAGTGCACAACCTGCATAACCACAGATGGCAACACTGTAACCACCCTAGAAGCTTCTGCCATTTAGCCATCACAATAATATCATTCAGGCTAAAAATATTGGCCCAGATATTCCTAATTATATGGATCTTTCACAGACCCTTCTCTCTTACATCTGTTGACGTAAAGCCATATCATATATATATTAAATGTCATATATATATATATATATATATATATATATATATATGCGTCTAAGACAAGATTGTTTGTCCCATCATGGAACTTTATCTTTTGATATATTTCTCTGTCATTTTATACTATGATAGCCATCAGAATGCTGCCTTATTATTGAAACAGAATTAGTTGAAATTAACAAGTATGCCTTTCATTTGATTGTTCTCCCAAAAAGTGAAATCATCCCCTCTATTGAAACAACACAAGAATTTGCAGTGGAGGAATATTACATGGAGACCTCTAACTTACAAACCTCCAACTGAAAATATTAACTCATGTGCCTGTTTGGTCTGTGCTAAGGAAAGGAGTTTCCTACTCACTAAGGTTTTAAGAACCAGACCCCTTAAGTCCTTTGATTACTTCCTCTGGCCCCTCCCTCACAGGAGCTGGAGTTTCTAAGAGTCATGATAGAAACATTCCCTAACGGTTTTATCTCCTTATGGAAAAAGAGATCTACCATAGAAGCTGCAAGAATGGAAGGGATTTCACCACAAGGCTTACCCTTTTCAAGAATTTATTTTCAGGGACTCACCACAACCCAAGCAGGAGGTACAGGACAAATAGAGAGGAGCTAAGGACTTCCAGTGCAGTGTGTGCTGGGTACAGGGCAGGCAGGCATGTGGATATTCCAAGCAGCCATAGTCCTGATCATGTCCTGGGGACATGGAGAGGACACAGCCACTATCTGAGGCTCCAAGAGTCCTTCGTCCCAAGGACACAGAAGCCCAAATGATCCCCCAGCCTCTGAAGTCCTTCCTTTTACTACATGGCAACACTACAAAGTGGTTAGGTCCGGGACCACCCTGCAAAAGCCAATATTTCAGTCACTTTGGGTAAAGTAGTCTTTATCAGGTATGCTGGGAATTTCACCACCATTCATATCATTTTTTCTACAGGAAAATATGCCATGCATTTCAAAAACTAATTTACAAGTGGATTTCAGAGCATAACACATGAGTAAATTGGAATTTACTTTAAAAAATAATCCCCATTCAGGGTGGAATTAAATAAGCACTTGAATATGATTATGAACTTATTTGCTCTTCCTTACACACTAAAAATTCTAACTTTTGATTCTCAGCACCAAAAAAATGTTAATGCTTGCATCGATAATTTAGGGTATTTTTAGTTCATGGTACCCTTTGATATCTGAAATTTTCACAACAACTGAGTAAACTAGGTGACTGTTCTTCCTATTGTGTAAGTGAGGAAACTGAAAGAGAGTTTGCTCAGCATTGTACAAGCATTAAGCGAATAGAACGGGAACTCAACCCCAGATTCGGTGGCAAATCCCATGCAGGCTGCTTCTACAACATCCCACTGTATTGCACAAACCTTCTGATGGTAAGAGAGCGAGAGAAATCAGATGATGCTGTTGTCTAAAGGGAAGTCCTTGATCACTTTTTCCAACCAGAACACTGTTAGCAGGTTGCTTCATTAACTAGCTGGAAGCCTTCTCCTTTCCTTATAATCAACACTGGGCTCGTTCTTGTACCACATCCTTTCCTGAGCAATCAGCAGCTTGCCTCTGATGCAGAGCTGGAGCATCTTCTGAAAGCAGAAGTATATTTTCAATAACGAACTATTCAAAACGGCATTTAAACCAAAAACTTCAGGCTTCTAAACAGAGTCTTAGAGCCACTTACTTCCCTTTGAGCAATATCCACATCCTTCTCCGGTTACCAACAGGCAACGTTAATAGAAGGCTTTGCCTCCAGCAAATGTACTCAGAGGTCACCACAGACATTGATCCCCATGTGAAAACCAATTGAAACAAGACAGAGGTGAATGGATTGGGAGGTGCACTGACTCTTATTAGTATGATTTTGCTTTGGTCCTGAAATTACTGCTTATTTCATGAATAATCAAACTTATTCTTAAAAATGTTCAAGGAAGGAGACTGTAAGCAAGTAACATACCCTATTCCATTATTTGACAGATGTTGCCGTCAACGAGCTCATCTTTACTGCATTTATTTCTCTACAAATAAAAGCAGATTTCTTAATCTTTTTATCTGTGAAGTAAGCAGATCAGAAAATCAGAATTCTTGTTTTAAAAAGTTACTTGATAATCTTTTTTGTTTTAAACGTGAGAACCTTGATTATCTCTTTATCTCCACTGACCTTTGTCTAGCATGTAGCATGCACGGGCTAAATAATTGTTGATCGAGTGAATGTTGATATTATTTATTAATTCAGTAAGTATTTATTCATGCTATACTATCAGTACATCCTATACAAGATATTGGAGTCAGAGAGAACAATAAGAAAGTTATTGTTACAGAAGCTTCAACGGAGTGGTGACAATGACAGACAATGAATGTGAGAGGTATTGCAAAGGCAGAACAACTCTACAATTGAATCTAGAAGGGTAAAGAGGGAGAAATCCAAGATAGTCAATCGACAGTGATACTAACAGCAGAGTCAGGGGACATAAAATGAGAAGCCGATCTTGTGATGGGGGAAACAATTCTTTTCTAACCCCCTTAAGCTTGAGGTACCACGGGGACATCCAGGGAGAGTGTCTAGTGGGCCAGTGTGAAGATGGAGCTGGCAAAGAACTCAGAGCAAGGCGGTGATTTGGGCCTCTCTCCACTGAGGTGTCAGACATCCTGAAATTGTATAAGATAGCTATGTGAAGGAGTGAAGAGAGAAGACAGATGGTGACACCAATGCTGAGAGGCAGAAGGAGAAGAAAGGGCCAGAGAAGGAGGGGAAACAGCAGAGCTGAGGGCCACAGAAACCAGAGGAGACAACCAGGCCCTGCAGTTTCTAGTGAGCAGTGGCCAACAGGGAAATGCGTGAGAAAAAGCCCGTGGGAAAGAGACCTGGGTAGCCTTCTGCAGAGTGATCTCCAGGGATAATGGAAGCTGAAACAGAGGACAGGGAATGAACGGTGAGGATGTGACAGCAGTGTAGATTGCTCTCAAATCACTCAGAGATTCAGGGAAAAAGATAAAGGATGTCTCAGAGACGACCCCAGAAACCTCAGTCATATCCACTATTCTAAAGGTTTGCTTCTCTAATGTTCCAACATAACTTTTACTACATCCTCTTTGTAAATCTTTTTTTTTAAAGTCTCCTTTTATAATCCTTTAAAATGTTCTTTTCCATTCTGTTTCCCAGCAATTGCCACATTTGCATTCCTTTCCCATAGTATTACTCTAAAAGAATTTTCTTCCTCAGCCTCACAGCCAAGACATTCTTCTGCCCTTATTATTTCTCCCCTTGAATATTGCAACCTCCTGCTTTATTGTTTTTTTTCTGCTCCGGACTCTTTCCTATGAAACTCTGCCCACCTCTTTGGGGATGGATTCTACTTCCAATTACACCCCTCCTTAAATCTTGGCTGAGTATGTACATTAAATCCTATTCATGACCCTTTGAAGTTTAGCCTAAAAGCTCTAGAGAATGATAAAATTGATTATTGACCTTTCTAATCATTGCATTTGCTTTCTAGACTTTGCAGAACCAACCTAATAAATATTTACTGGGAATAAAATTTAGGCAAATACAATCTCACTAATGCATCAGGGGTAAGCGCTGACCTTCCACATTTTCTGAATCATCTGTCTTTAGCGCTTAAGAATTATTTGTAGAAAAATAAGGCCACGTAGTAGTATCATCTAGTTTTTAGTGTGATTTTTATCCATTCTTCAACAAAAGAATTACCTAGTAGACTATTTGAGCTAATAGAAACTTACCAGTCTATCCGTTTTGAATTTTGTAGCATAAGTTGTCCTTCTTTAAAGACACAGACATGGACTGTGTATTACAGGACCAAAAAGATTGGTGTCAAATTTCTATAATTGAAATAGTTAATACTTTGAACTTTCTTTTCTATAAAAAGATAATATTCAAATTTTGCTTTTAAATAACAATCTCATTAACTATTTTGTCTTTTACAAGCACTCCTAATTTTTCTTCAGTTTTTAGGAGATCTGAAGCCAAGACACGGATAATGATGATTAGACATAAACAACTTTGAAATATTACAGGGTATGGAGGGTGGATGCAGTATATTAATAAGCACAAAGGATATCTGGATTGCAACCATATTATGTAAATTCAGAAGTATTTTGTAAATTTTATCTCTGGGGAATATTTCACAAAAGGGACCTTCTCCTACTCTGGATTAGCACTTAACAATTGTAAAAGTTGATTTTCCCCTTGTAAATGACGCAAAACTCTTCTTTACTTTTGCATCCCTGGAGATAGAAAAATGTTTTATTAAAAACTCAGCTGTAGAATTTATTCCAGGCTAATTATCACTGCAAGATTTTCTGAAGAGTAACTTGCAGCCAGGTTTATCATTGCTTCATAGTTTACTCTTAGCATACACTAATGAATCTGAAATAAACCTGGTCCTAACATGTTAGGAGACAAAGCTCCATTATTACCCAGCTCTAAGCTATCATTTATTCACTGGGAAAAAAAAAAAAAAAAACTTGGGAAGAAGCTTGCCAACAAACCAGATGTCACCATCAGTAGACAATTATGTTCCACAGTTTGGCACCTGGGGCCCACCGTCATCGTCCAAGGAGGAGGAGAAATAAAAAGTAGAGCATTCTGGCGGGCTCCAGATGAAAAGATTCCAAATGGCTTGTAGGAAAATGGAGGCTGAAGGGCTGCTTCTTTCATTCTCAACAAGGAGACCCCAGGACGCAGACCTGCTCTCTCCTACTTGTTGAGGATGTCTTGAGCCTGACTGACAACCCAGAGTCTTAAAAAGGCAGCTGATACTCACAAGGGCTGCCACTAAGCGGGTATGTCTGTGTTTCACACCCCGTAAAGTTCGCCACCTTGTATAGAAAACAGACTCTTTGGGGGTAGATTATCAATGGAATCTAAGATGTTTTCTTCTTTGATAAAGTTTAAGGAATGAAAGGAAGGAGTTGTGCTTTGGACCTGGCTTCCGTGAAGCACTGCCCAGAACATGTGGGACTGCACTGCATAAAACACCTTGTTAAAGCCTGTCTCATTCCATAATTAATCTATGATTAAGAAATCAGAAATTGACACTGAGAATCTCATCAAGGCCTCCCACAGGTTCAGCTGAGAAAAAGAAAATGAACTTCCCCTTTTGAAATGTGTTTCAGTCTAAGATAGAGATTTTACAATCCTGTCATGGCTCCAAATGAATACCTAGATGACCTAATACATATATCTTTTTTACTTTTATGTAATCTAAAAATTAAATAAGTTGAAATAATTCATTTTTCTTAAATTTTTGCTGAACACTTCTTGGTATATGTATATACCAGTTTACCCTTACAGGAAAACGGCCCATCTGCCCATATTCAGATAAAAATGAAGGATTGTCATTAGGTTTATTGGTTACGTCTGCACGTAAACAGAATAAACAGAATCCTGGTCAAGTGGAAACAACTTTTTCTATCTTTCCCTGCCTTTAACCAAATCCTGGATAGCACAAAATACACTATAATTTAGTTTAAAGATTATGTTTATTGTGCTTTTCATATATTTCCATGATCAAAATCATAGTTTTATAAATTGAGGAAATATTTTTGTGAGTTTTGAATAGTTCTTAATGTTTTGTTTCGATAGATCTAACCGGCCCACTTAAATTAGTCTATGAATTCACAAACAGGTCTTGTCCACAAATGAACCTTATCATGTTTCCTAAACTATACTACACTTTGAGCAAGGGGTCAGATTTTCCTTTATGTATGATGTATATTGTACTAAGCATCTAGTTAATTGATAGGTATTAACTAATATAAATATATATAATACACATTATGTAATTAATGTAAAAAATATAATTAATTATATATGAATATATGTCTAAAGGTTGTGGTTCTACAGTATATCTTTCAGGCTTTCAATAATTATATTTGTTAATTCAGGATGAGGTAGCACATTAGTTTGTTGCTGGAAATGCCATGCTTTTAATGCAGTGGTTTTCAAATGCTTTGGTTTGTGAATCATTTTATCAAGGGTTAAAAACAAAACAGTGGGTCACAAGTCCCGCTATTACCATCACCTCCCACTTCCGTGCCATCAGCATCCCTCCCGGCCCCTCCCTCACCGAAACCCTCCACGAGCATTACTAGCAAGAACATCGCAGGGTGTGTAAACGATACACGAGTTATATCATAAATAATTTTCCAGTTTGTCACCGCTGTGAATAAACATTATGATCTTCTGATGACCGTTAACATTAATGTTACTGGCCTGCGTGGCACACCTGATAGATGGGAAACTGTTTGCCTAGTGACGGAAAACAAGCTGAGAATCAGAAGTCCCCGGTTCTATGGCAGGATTTGCACGATCAGATACAGAACCTTTCCGTGCATCTGGGTTTCCTCAGTTTACACGGAGAATTGTTCATCCTGCCCCTAATTCACAGCACAGAAATAAGGAACCGCATTCCCAGGGCGGTGGAGAGCGCTGGTCCTTCCGAAGACCTGCGGAAGTTGAGAAGGGATTAGGAACAGATCCACAGCAGTCCCTGGGTCTTGCTGCTGAAGCCTCACGACCCCACATCTGTCTAGGCTATTTCTAAAGTGAAGGGAAAATGCCTGGAGTTAATGGCCACACTCATCACCAGCTCCATCAGAACGATTCTTGGAATTAATGGAAAAATAAAAGAAGGACCACTTTTTTTTTTTTTTTTTTTTCAGTACGCGGGCCTCTCACTGTTGTGGCCTCTCCCGTTGCGGAGCACGGGCTCCGGACGCGCAGGCTCAGTGGCCATGGCTCACGGGCCCAGCCGCTCCACGGCATGTGGGACCTTCCCGGACCGGGGTACGAACCCGTGTCCCCTGCATCGGCAGGCGGACTCTCAACCACTGCGCCACCAGGGAAGCCCAGAAGGACCACTTTTGCTCCCCTTCAGCTCCCGCGGGAACTCTGTGGCATTCAAGGTCAAGGAGAATACTGAAGTGGGTGGAGAGTTTCTGCAAAACACTTCAAGGCCCACTGATAACTGAAAAGAACATATAATAGTATATTCAGTATTGTAAACTCCTTTGCAAAGTTTCTTGACAGAAAATGACAACTTTGTCTTGACAGACAAGGACTGTATCTCTGATACATAGTCTAGAAGTGTAGGGAAAAGGCTAAAATAAAAGAGAAAAATATTATTTAGCCATTCATGTCAGCTTTTTAAAAATTAGTATACATAATCTTTGATTTAAGGAATTTCTACCCTTAGTTTGAAGCTCCATGGTGAATTTCTTTATATAATTTACAATCTAAAATGCTATTAGAAGTTGTGCTTCCCTATGGCTGACTAGTTTTCGGTAGAGGAGGGCAAGGCCAAAGGAAAGTTTTAAAAACCTACATGGAACTAACTATATGGTACGATGTTTTCTGACATTAAGAAGGTGACTTTCTCAACTTCTCAGTTTCTTACCCTATAAAATGAGAGTAATTGGGATAAATGCAGGGAATTCTTCATAGTATAGTAGAAAGTAGGAGAAATCAAGAGACCTGGATTTTGCTTCCTGCAAAATCATCATCTGTATGTCATTGGGAAAGCCATAAACCTCTCCAGACCCTAGTCTGTTACACTGTAATATAACTGACTCATTTATTCATTCATGGGAAAACATTTGTTAAGCACTCACTAGAGTGGGGCACTGTGCTAGGCTCTGAAATTAAAAAGCCAAATAAGATGCTTTCCTTGTCTTCAAAGAGCGTGTGGCCAAGCAGGAGGTGACAGCAACATAATCAGGTACAGGAGAGAGATAGATACTCTCATGGAAAAGTTGATGGGGAACCAGGGCAGCCTAGGAGACACGTGGGTTAGAATGAGCATGGAGTCATTTCTAGGGTTGGTGTGTCTAGAATTAAGGCTTTAAAATACATAGGTTTGAGGACTGCGGTAGAGAAGTGACCCGGGGGATGCCAAAGGACTTTGCAAGTGCAAGAAGTAGTAAGAAAAAAAGCATGGAGGTGTGAAAGCATGTGGCCTGCTAGGAAATCCACAGGGGTTCAGTGTAGCCAGAGGGGAAGTTAGGAGCCAGATGGCAGAGCAAACTAAAGGTTTTGGGTTTTAGTCTGTGGGCATAACTATTCAACGTGGTCAAGCAGAACAGATCTGCATTTGGAATGATAATACTAGCAACAAAATGGAGGAGATCTGAAGGGAAAATTAAAAGCGGCACGGTCTTGCCTCATCTTCCAACCATTCTAGAAACAGCTGCCCCACCCACTGCCCCTGATAAAAGCAAATCAGCAACATTATCTACCATGTGACTCCAGCCTTCCCTGGCTATACATGATTGAACGAGGTCCAGGCACCTGATCCAAGAGCGACTTATTCTGGATCTCACTGAACTGGCTTGGAAAGAGCTGTGTTACAGGTCCCCTCTGGCCAAACACAGAAAGCACTATCATAAGTACTCATGAGGACACAGGAAAATGGGAACCCTCAAGCACTGGAGGGTAGGAATGTAAGTTGGTAAGTCTTTCTGGAGAATAAGTGGGCAATATTTAGCAAAATTAATTATGCATATATCTAGCGATCTTACTGCCATATATGTAAAGCAGAAGATTGATGTCACCCATCAATAAATGGACTTATACAAAGTTTTTTGCTGCCGCATTATTTTGGAAGCAGGGAGTGATGTCTGTCACTATTGGGAATGGATAAATAAAATATGATAGATGCATACACTGAAAAAGCCTGCAGCAGTCAGGGCTAGATGTATATATGGAAACAAGAATTTTAAAAGCAGTATTGACTGAAAAAAGTAGAAAGAGAGCAATAATATAGCATCATTTATATATATTTCAAAAACACATACCATCCAAGGACATATGTTATATACATCAGGGTCAATGCTTTTGATGCATTTTCATTAACAGATGGAAAGAGTGAGGATGAGAATTGAGAGAAAAAATTAAAACAAATAATTTGGCCTTGCATAAACAACTTGTGGCGTGCCTGAGTACGATTAACTCAATTCCATGCACTTGAGGTCAGGAAAAAAAAGTAAAATAAGAATTTAAAGAGTCATATTCTCTCTTAAGAAATAAGGCAAGAATACGCATTTCTAAGAAGTTTAACAGGGATGTGATTAAGTCACGATGGGACATCAGAATGAAGACCTGCAAGTCCGCACACTCTTGCCTCTAGCCTCCAGAGCCTTCTTAAAGGCAGAAATACCCTCCAGCTCCAGTCTCCTTGAGGTCCTTCCCTGCTGTAGCTTCTGTTTCCTGAACAATCTTGAGTAGTTCTCTGTTCCTGCTCACAAAAGAGCCAAAATAAAATAAAAATGTGCACAAATATGGCCGCAGTCAGGGATACCTATCAGGACTTTGCTGACAATCCAAGGAGGAAATAATGAATAACTAAGGAGAGAGGTCAGTACTGGAGATGCACATTTGGGGGATCAACAGATTACAGAAGATTATTGAAACCCTGTAAGAATAAGTAAGACCACAGTTATAAATGTAGAGAAGAGAGTAGCCTTTTAAGGACTATGTACGGAGAGAGAAACCAGCAAGAGACAAAAAGGCAATAGCTGGAGAGGGAGGGAGGGAACACCAGTATGGAAACCAAAAAAGAGAAAACAAGTGGCCGGTTTTGTTCACTGTTAAGCCACCAAATATGTTGACAAGTCAAAAGGTTCCATCGATCTTCCAATTGCAAGGTCATGGAGACCTTTTCCAGAGTAGTTTTCGTGCTGTGATAGTGGCAGGAGTCCACTACCCCCCAAGTCCAAGGGGTCAGTAATCAATGGGGCACCACTCTGGCCAGTACCCAGACTGATGTTGGCTTACTCGACCCCAAAGGGCAAAATCCAGCCCTCCCACTTTCCTATGATGGCACAAGGAAGAAAATAACTGAGAGTAAATAAAACTTAATAAGATTAAATTAAATTAAATAAAGATACTTCTAATAAAAATGAAGTCAGAATTATTTTAAGTGTAACCAGGAGGTAAAGCATTGGAGACAATAAATGTAGACTGTCCATTAAAGGATTTGGCTAGGAAAGTGGCACTTGAAGTCTAAGTCTCTTCCAATTCTGGTAGTGAAGGATTATAGCTCTTAAACTGTAGCTGATAAACATGAAAATGAACTTAAATATGTTAAGAACTAAAACAATCATTTACTTCTTTATTTCAGGATGCTTACTGTAAAAGGAATACATGCTCACGGTAAATTTAAGCAACACAGAACTGTATCAAGTCAAAATTAAGTTCTCACTTCCACTTTTACCCCACCCACATCTCACTCCCTAGAGAAACCACATTTTCTAGGCACATACAAACATATATGTACATAATATTTTATGAAATAGAATCAGTCACTCCATTAAAAAATATAATATGTATAGGATGAGTGATATTAAGAGTATTTTTTAAATCAGTGTGATGGGGCACCTACTAATTGGAATGGATGCCGGTGGTAAGTAGCTAGTCTGCCTGGTGTGCCATACTTCCTTTCACCAGTCTCAGCAGAGACGCGGGACAGGTGGCATGGTGGTGAGAGCCATGGTGACCTCTCCACTGGAGCCATCCTCTGTGTGGTTTCGACATGTTCCTGGCTGCAGAGCCTCCCAGCTTTACTCTCTGGTTCTCTAAGATTCTTCTACGTCATACATGACATACTTTAATAAATTCCCTTTCTATGGAAATTAGAGTAGTTTGGTTTTCTGCAAGCAAAAACAGAGGTATATGAAGACAATTAAAAGCCAGATTCTCACCTCATTTAAACCAAGAGTTTTGAAGACCAGGAAACTTTGTGATCTGTGGCTATCTGCAAGGAAGTGACCAAATCCCTGAGATTTGTACCTCTGTTTCTTTTCTTTTCCACATTGGCATGTGGCGGCTCTTGATTGCCAGATCCTAGTTGGAGATCGAACTGTGATCAGAACAATTATTCTGTACAAAACAATTTCTACCCTTTAGCTTTAAATTTTTTTAAAAATATGTATTACCTTATTTTAGATTTTCCTTTTGTAATTTACAAAGAAAAAGCAATCGAGAAAAATAAGGTAAGATCTTCATTTGCGTTTGTCTGCTCTGGAGGAAAAACCTACTCTTTCAAAAAATTTTTTTGTTTTTTTTTTTTTTTTTTTTTTTTAATTTTTTTTTGGCGGTATGCGGGCCTCTCACTGTCGGGGCCTCTCCCGCTGCGGGGCACAGGCTCCGGACGCGCAGGCTCAGCGGCCATAGCTCGTGGGCCTAGCCGCTCCGCGGCACGCGGGACCCCCCCGGACCGGGGCACGAACCCATGTCCCCTGCATCGGCAGGCGGGCTCCCAACCACTGCGCCACCAGGGAAGCCCCCAAAAAATTTTTTTCTTGATTACATCAACAAAAGGCATTCAGAACACAGTGTTTTCAGATTACTGCTTCAGGTCCTGATTATTTTTGGAGTCTCCATGAAATAGTAGTTAAAGAAAAAGTGAAGAAGGAAAATTTCCAAATTTTCTCAAACATATCAACTATGCATACCTCCCTGTTGAGAAAATCAACTTTTTAATTTTTGATGTAATGTAATACACTGAGAATTGTTCTGTATATGAAGAAAAGTGGAAGGGAACATTCCAAGGGCAGAAATATATTTCATATGTTCATTGGTTTTGATATATGCTTAACTGTATTGCATTCTAGAAGCAACTAATTTCCATACAAAGTGTAACTACTTTCAGTTTTGCTATGTCTTGTCTGCAGTGGAGGCTTTGATTTGTGTGCCTTAGGCTAGATCAGAGCAATACATAATTTTTTTTAAGTTCCTCTGTCATGCACAATCCCTGAGTTCCAACGCCAATTAGAACATGGATGTTCAGGAAGACAGTGCCCAAAAGGGGAAGAAATAAGACAAATGGCATCAAAAAAGGTTAGTAAATCAAGGTAAATTATCAGAGAGAATCTGATGGCAATTGTCCTGAACTGTATGCATTTGGGCATAGGCCCACATGGATCTTGCTCTGTTTTGGTGATTACAACAGTCATTTCAAGCCTAATAGCAGAAGGGAAATTGTGCAGGCATATCAAAGCATCTGCCGTCATTCGGTCCTTGTATGATGGTTATTGCATGCTGGTAAGGGTTTTCTTTCTGACAGTGGTGTGCACACAGAATCATTGGTTTCATGGAGGTGTGACTCAGGCAATAGCATGACACTTCACCCCCAAATATTTCCTAATGGTGTTCTTTCACTCAATGTTCCTTCAGTTCCTCTTGAAGATGTGTACTTTTGAAGCAGATTAAGGAATGCTATTCCCTGGAGGGACAAAATCAACTAGTCACACAATATCAACCTTGCTATAACCTAATGACTTCTGATTACCATTTAATAGAAAGACTCCAAGCTGAGAATCAGGAGACCTGAATTTTAGGCCCCGCTCTGTGGCCATGCACGTCTAGGCAAATCCCTGATCTTCTTTAGGTCTCAGTTTCTTCATCTCTAAAATGATGAGATGACCATGAAGATCTCTTATGGTTTGGAAATTCTGAGTTTGTGACTAGATTATCATCCTTGTAATTTAGCACCCTGAAAGAATGGGAATCAGAAGACTTCAATTTTGGTGGATTTGGGCATGAGAGAGAGAAAACAGGAGGGAGTCATTCCCAGGTCAGGAGCAAGTAGGGATTTGTTAGGGAAGAGTCGCAAACATTGAAAAAATTAAAATTGGAGAAGAAAACAAACTTCTTTGCTTCTACACCTTGAGTTGTCATATATTTTTGAAGTGTTTTTCCTTTTTGATAATATTAGTAACGTTGGAATCTGGTTGATTTTCCTTTTGAAAAATCTTTATTGGGTTGGATTTATTAGTATTATTATTTAAAAAAAGAAACGGTGTGTTCCCATCCTGATTATTGTGCATCCTACAAGATAATCGTTGTTAACAGGTTGGAGTTTCTTCTTGCAGACTTTTTTTCATGCCTATGTAATATGTAAGGAGATTGATATATATTTCTAAACTCCCCCTCCCTTAACTTGGTCCTTTTCATTGAATGTTATAACTATATGATTGTTTCTTCCTATTATAAGGAACATTGCAGATGCACATCCCTGTATGTATATCTCTGACACATTTTAGTAAACTTGTCCACAGGAATGATTCCAGAAAGTGAGAATGCCAGGCTAGGCACAAGCACTAAAGCATGCTAGCTAGTACCTGCCTTAGCCCGGTTTCCACAGAGCTTGAGACAAGGCTTCCGTGTTAGTACTTTCTGGGGAGTGTGATCCCAGGGACCAAGAATGAGAGGAGGGAGTGACATGGGGAAGGAAGGAAAGCCTATACGAAGATGCCTTATTGAGTTGTTCACTGCTGCAGGTGGCTGGTTGCTTAAATCTGCAGAGATTTCTGAGAAGCCACATGAAACGTATTTCAAGACCATCCATTTGGGCAGGGGGCTGGGAAAGAGGGAGAGGGAGAAACACTTAAGCATCAGTTCTGTCCCCCACTGCTCAGAGATTTGCCTCACAGTTTGTTCACTGCCCAGAACTTCCGGTTTGCACACGTGTTGTCCCTTGTGCTTATTCTTGCGGAGTCCTGAGTTGTGGGTCATCTGAAAAGCTCTGGGGTGGAGCAAGAGATAGGTCAAGTTGCACCTGAGCCCACACTGAGTCACCACCAACTGTGACTGGAATAAGATACAGGTGAGGTCAAGAAGACCGGAAGTGGTACACAAAAAGTTTCAGATACACTAACAACCTGTTACAGAAAAAGATACCAAGTTACACTTCCACCAACCATGCCAAAGTGTCAACAATTTTTGCCTGTATGAGAGAGAACATTGGTCCTTTTCTTTTGCATTTCTGTATTATTGAGGTTGAATATCTTTGCATATGTATATTAGCCTTTGTATTCTGTCTTCTTGGCATTGTCTACTATTTTCTTTCCCTTTTTTCTATTGGGTTTTTCTTTCGGACCTCATTTTTTTAAACCAAGAAGACTGTTTTACGTAGCTCATTTTCATGTAACTTTGTAAGTACTCTCCTTTATAACCTAAAACATGAACGTACTGATCCCCACTTGCCCAATTTTTAACATCTAGTATGAACGGATGGCAGTATTTAATCACATACACATTTTTGTATTAGCACAGTGACTACTGTATTTTTTTCAGTATTAGAATCAGAAGGCATAATCTTTCATATGTAATAGCAGGTATGGTTTTTATTTAAGGATGAATGCATTCTACTTACAAATGCTTTCCAGAGCAAAACCACAATTTTAAGCTCCTCTTTACATTCTTTGTTCCTTCGGATAACAACTGCATATCATTTTTTTTCCTTGCAGAGAAATCTATTATCCTGTCATAGTCCAACTCAGCTCATATTTGCTACTTCTTAAATTGCTTCTGAAAGAAAACAAGGACTTTTCTATAACATGCTCATGATTTCACGTCAGATCTAATAGTACAAATGCCACATATGATCTTGTCATTCACTTATCAACCAACCAAGCAAGGTCTTCTTGGTTTGATCCCTTATTCTACAAATCTAACTTTTTGTTCTCCTCTGCTATTTCCATTGCCCTACTAAAGTGTTAAGTGCCTGGAGTTTCAAGTGAAGCACACTTATTGCAGTAATATTATAAAAGATAAAAACAGGAGGAGCTCCCCTATAATTTTATAAACTGTATGTGGATTTGTGTGTGTGTGTGTAATTGTAAGAATGATGAACCTGATTTTCTAACTATGGGTTAGAACAAAACACTAGAGAGAAGAATTGTATGGGTGCCATTTTTAAAAAGTAAGTACATCCAGATAGCACACCTCCTAGGCAAATCCTTCTTTGATAAACACCATCTATGACAAATTCCTTTTCCTGGTCTAAAGAAGTTGGTTGTGACTCAAGGGAAGATGACCCTACCAACTCCAGGTGTAAGAGTAATTCCATCTTCCTTGCCTGTTATTGGTTCAAGAGTGAGCTTGTTTCCCAACTCTGACTAGTAAGACAAAAACATAAAGTCATGCTGAGGGGCTTCTGGGAAAAATTTCCTTTTCCCTGAGAGAGAGACACAGAAAGTTACTTTCTCTTTTTCTCTGTGGGCTGTCATTCTGGATATTTTGCCTGATATGGCTGTACTTGGCTTGCTACTGGTTTGAGGGTGAAGCTGATACTGAGAATAGCAGTGAGGGGGCATAGAAGGCACCTGGGTCTCTAATAACATCAATGAGTCACTGAATCAACTGCCTTTGAAAGCTGCCTTATCTCTGGATATCCTGTGAGATGATACATTTTCTTCTTGCTGGAGCCAGCCTGAGTTGTGATTTCTGTTTCTTACAACCCAAAGCACCTAACTAAATCAGTTCCTTTAAACACTGGATCAGAGGGATGTAGGATTAGTCTGCAGAAATATCTAGGTACCCATTTTCTTTTGAGGTCCAGAGAGACCATGTACTGAAACTGACATATCACCAGGCTTGCGGAGGATACGGTCTGCAGACTTTCCCAAGATAAGACCACAAGACTCACACTCTGTTACTTAAGGGCTGTGTTACCTTGGGCAAATCACTCTGAGCTTCAGTTTTTTAATTGCAACATAGACATAATCATCATAATAGATATCATTATCTATATCTTGTTATTTATCTTATATTCATATATAACATTAAGAATTTTACATATGCTATGATTATTTCTCAATTGCAACATGGGCATAATAAAATCATGATAAAAATTATTATTAAGATATATAACAATAATAATAATAAAGTAAGAGGTGTCATAAATGTCTTACAGATTTTTTGAGAGGATCAAATAAGATAATATATGTGAAATAAATATACAAACCCAAAGCATTTATAACTTTTAATTATTAATTATAATGAAATGTTTAACTCTAAGATTTCATCAATTATAAGGCACACTATTAAGAAAGCTAAAATGCTGCCAATTTAACTATGCCTTTACATTGTTCAACCAGCATCTTCTGGCCTTGACTTCCGTTTTCATGTATTCCAATGGATTTGACAATATCTCCTTCAGTCACCTTGGTTGGCATGTAATAGGCAATCCTTTTGTATGTATCTCAGATGGGGAAAAAAATAAAATAAAACTCAGCTTCATCTATTTGTGGGTTCTTCCTCAAGTCCCATAAAGCACTGAGCCATTGCTTTGCAAATAAATGGAATTGTGGTTATTTCTCCAACAGTGAATATTTGCTTCATCAATATCAAATTTATGCCCTACTGTTTTGTTTCCATTCATGTCTCTG
Source organism: Phocoena sinus (assembly GCF_008692025.1). NCBI lineage: Eukaryota > Metazoa > Chordata > Mammalia > Artiodactyla > Phocoenidae > Phocoena > Phocoena sinus. The sequence continues at coordinate 68,655,621 of NC_045774.1, read as the reverse complement.
TACACAAAACTTTCTATTTCAATCTCAAATTATAGTATTATCTTTTAAAATACATTTAAAATGACAAACTGAACTGCACACCGTCGACTGTAAGATGACAAATGTAAAGATCTGTGTCTTCAAATTGATGAAATAGGGTATTTAGGGAATGACCACAAGAGAAACGAAGGGGTCAAGTAACAGGGAGATACTCAAGTTTTTTTCCATTGTCCATTTTCTCAAGGGAGAAGATTTAACTAATTGTGCAAAGATGTAGAAACAAATATAGATAAATGATTTTTTTAAAAAGACTTTTAAAGAAAGATACCATTTTCCCCTCTACTAAATTATCAAACATTAAGAAAATGAAAAATATTCAATTTGGTGCAATAAAACAGAAAAGGACGTTTCTATGCAAGTATTAATTTTTATGGAAGAAAGAGCTGAAGGCTGCCTGACATAATTTCTTTTGTACTTGAGTACCTGACAGAATAATTTATTTGACCTTAATTTCTCTCTCTAATAGAAAATACAGAAAAGTACAGGTAATGAGATGGAGAAGAATATTAACAAATGACACGGGTTCTCAGGGAGCGGACCGCCTTTGGAAAGATGCTCCCACCCTGACACCATGTCCTGGGTGTGGGCAGGAGACCCGGCTTTGAAGGAAGGGAAATTACTCTTGGTGAGGCAAGGGGAGGAATTTTTTATTTGTTCTTGAAGCTCCCTTCAAGAGGGAGAAAGTGGCAGACAGGAGAAAAGAGGGGAGGGAGAGAGCCAGAGAGGTGGAGAGCCACTGGAAGCAGGAAACCCACGGTGATGAGGGGACGCAGAACTCTAGGAACGAGGAGGACTAACGTTTGTCCTGAAGTCGTTTGTTTTTCCTCTCCACTTTCCCCAGGAAAGCCTCACTAAAGTCAGCTAAACCAACAAAGGCTTGCTGTCAGTGATTTCTGATGGCAGTTTTTGAGGAAACTGAAAAAGAGCCCTAGGACGTGTAAGGATTGCCACGTGCAGGACAGAACCGGGGGAACATAGTTAAAGCCCAACCCATCCAACCTGCCCCCCACCAAGCCCCACACCCCTTTCCCAACCCCACCCCTGCTCAAATCTGCAGAAATGGGTGGGTGGGCTTTGTTCTGCCAGCTGTGCATTGGGCAGGAGGTTGATTCATTCATTCCATACCTATTTACTGATCACTGGCCGGCCGTGGGCCAGACACTCTTCTCAGTACCAGGAAGGAAGCAAAGGAGCTTCCATTCCTGTGAGAGAGACAGATAATAAATCTGATCTAAGGTCCTGTTTTCACAACTGCTATGCAGAAAGATAAGGCAGAGTCAGAGAATAGAGATTGATGGGGTAAGTGAATGCCTCCCTGGGGAAGTGAGCTTTATAGCCTCTGTACAGCAAGTACAAAGGCCCTGTGACAGGAGGCACCGGACTGATGTGTGTAAGAGGAAGATCTGCAAGAAGGTGTGCAGGCAAACAGAAGAAGAGAATTCTACTCTCTTAACAACTTTCCTATGTACCATACAGCAGTGTTACCTAGAGCCATCATGTTGTACATTACAGCCCTAGTACTTATTTATTTTATTAGAAGTTTGTACCTTTTGACCGCTTTTCTCCAATTCCCCCTTTGGTTGCAGATTATTTTCTCTAAATTATCCTGGCCTCTGGTGGCCCTTTTCAATGCCCAGTCTCATCTGAATGTCCTTCTCTTGGGTTATTGCTTTGGCTCACTTTCTCCTGTGTTCTTCCTTGGAAATATGTATCATTTGTAGGCTTCACCTCTGTTATATGTCCTTTAGGGTCAGTATCTTGCCTGTGTTTCCTTTTTTTTAAGGTTTCTTTTTAAGTTAATTTTTCTCTTTAGCTCATCTTTTTTTTTTTTCTTCAGAACTTACTAAAAGTTTGTAAGTAATAATTATCAGATATATTTGGTAAAACTTTTTTTTTTTTTTTTTGGTACGCGGATCTCTCACTGCCGTGGCCTCTCCCGCTGCGGAGCACAGGCTCCGGACGCGCAGGCTCAGCGGCCATGGCTCACGGGCCCAGCCGCTCCGCAGCACGTGGGATCCTCCCGGACCGGGGCACGAACCCGTGTCCCCTGCATGGGCAAGCGGACTCTCAACCACTGCGCCACCAGGGAAGCCAAGGAGGATATCTTCTAAGGTATTCTTTATCTCACGGAGTAGGATTGGTTAGTAATTTTGATTCTACCATTGCATTTTTAGGTTCCTTTAATATGTATACTTCATGTTATCCTATATTCTTCCTGTCTAAGCCAACACCTAAGCCTGTTAGCTTCATATCAAATACAGCCATCTTTTCATTTCAACTCTGCAGAGAAACCGTATCTTTTTGTATTTAGCTTTTAGCCAAGTAAAAATATCTGGAAAAAAAATTTCTTTTGCTTCTTGTGGCAAATAATTTTCAAAGATTTGTGTTCTTCCTCTTCATTTTTAGATAATGCTCCCTTTCTTAGAAGCCATGTCTTCCTCCTTTTTTGTTTTTTCTAATATCACTAACTTATCTTTTTAAAGGGGTGGGAAGTCCATATATAAATCTACCTTTGTAGGCAGACATAACCCGTGGAATGCCCCCTCACCCCAACTGACTGCTCTCAGCCACAGAATGGTTGATTTCTAGTGTACGTGCACAGCCTCTCTCTCAGTTCCGTTTATTCACAGTCTCTGGAGGGCTGGATAAAATCTGCCCCTTTCTGGAAGCTGCCCATTAGAAGAAAAAAGCATTCATATGTTAAAAAAGCTGAGATTGTCTGTATTTCTTCTTTTAAAAATCACTGAACATGTAAGTTATATAATTACATGATACATTATAAATACATATAGAAATATCCCTAAATAGAAAATATGTCCTTATTATTAAAAAGTATAAATCAAGGCCATATTTTCTGATCATAGTTCAATATAAGTAGCTATGAATAATAAACTTTAAACAAATATCTCAACCTCCATTAGGATGTCTTGAGATACTTTATATGAAAGTGTAAATCCTTAAGTACTATTCAGATGTAAAGTACAATGAGTACTATTGTTAGTATTAAATATAACAAATTTTTAGATGAGAAAATAGAACTTTTAAACGGCAAGTTAGTGATGAAATTTGAGTGAAATTGGAAGGTAGTAGTCATGCCGTTTTTAACATTAGAATAACAACCCACAAGTGCGTCAACATGAGTCTGGGGCGCTGCATCCTTGTTATGCTGGAAATATAATGGATTCTTTTATCCTGTTTACTCTTGACTAATGGTTCCCACACTCCCAAGTTCCTTAGCAAAACAGAACTTCAAATTGACATCAGAATGTAACTTTGTATGTAAGTTATAATTTGTGTATTAATGTAGGTTCACTAATTCTCAGGTAAGCATTTTTCTGTCTCTTTTTTTATGTCCTCATTTGAAGAACCTCTCCAGGTGTTGTTACGGAGAGACATCTAGGCTGACAGAGGCCTTCCTGACTTTTTCAGTCAATATCCTGGTGTCCACACAGATTTCTAAGGCAGCTACAGGTTGCAACTGTCCATTTCAAAACCTCAGAAGACTATGGTTTTTAAAAAGCAGCACCAATTCCTAATGAGCATTTAGCAGCACAGCCATGCTGCTTATAGAGAGACACAATAAAAGAAAAATCAGGCATCCATCATGATAGAGGGAAAATATGACATAACTTTGATGCATCAGAGGCACTTTTAGAAAAAAAATTTATTTTATTGAAGTATAGTTGATTTACAATGTTGTGTTAATTTCTGCTTTACAGTAAAGTGATTCAGTTATACATGTGTATACATTCTTTTTTATATTCTTTTCCATTATGGTTTATCACAAGATACTGAATATAGTTCCCTGTGCTATAGAGTAGGATCTTGTTGTTTATCCATTCTATATGTAATAGTTTGCATCTGCTAATCCCCAAACTCTCGCTCCATCCGTCCCGCAACCACAAGTCTGTTCTCTTTCAGAGACACTGTTTTTCCTTGAAAATCTTATATTTTTGTCCTGTGGAACCTACGTCATAAATTTTAATAATCAAACAGCAGCAACCAAATAATGACAACAACAAATTCTAAAGTCACTCATTCAGAAATGCAGACCAGAAGATAAAATGGCATCCTGGGAAAGCAATTGCTTTTATCCAAGAGCTCTGACAGCTGAGAAACAAGATCACATCAATAAAATACAGAAAAGTAGAAATGGCACATACTGTTTAATTAAGCACCTAGCAGACAGCTCTTGATTCTCTGTGCAAATTAAGGAGATATGAGCCAATCCACTGTTAGTAATAAATATGCTATTTAAGGATTCCTGAACATCTCTTGCCCCAAGGGCCTCTGCCTCTGTACCAACTCTACTCCTTGAATGTTCTCACTGTTGATGCTTCTGCTTAAGGTACTAAAGGCTTCTGTTTAAATATAACTATATTAGAAAAAAATTATAACTCCTTCTCTCCCTCCCAGTTGTTTCCTAGAAGGGGTCATATATTCAAAAATAATCATCCTTTAACCTCTTAGTTTATCAGGTTTGTTAGTCAGTCATCTACCAAGGACCTGAAGTAATGGATCCCTAAAGAAAAAACTTTTACATATAAAAATCCTTATTAAATTAATGCATGATGTGGTTAAGAAAAATCAACAATACAGAAAGGCTTGTAATGAGAAGAGAAGCTACATTTTGATAGAGCTCTTTGGAGAAAGAAATAGTCTGGAGTATCCAGAAGGCTGCCTGAGTGCCCTATATAAGATGAGGAGACACAAAAAGGCAATAGAGAAGTGTGGAGGTAAAATTTTACCTACTTAGCCTTTTTGCCTGGATGTAGCTCTGAGGGAGAGAGACATAAGGAAAGTTAATTTGTTGTTGTTTCAACTATTTGGTGCGGTCTTCCCTAATTAGACCTATAAAGTGTTGTTTCACTTCTTCTCTTACTTTCACATAGATGTGCTAACCTGAGGCTAAGTGATCTTAAGGCAGCCAGATAAGCAAGGAGAGGGCACAGAAAAATGGCCATGGTTACCTAGTGGAAGCAAGTGGTGTCCCTATTCTTATACCAGAGTGGGTTCAGCAGGGTCCAAGGGGCCACTGAGCCTCCAACCCCACCTAGAATCGGTGAGGTGGAATGAAGTAGCACAAGATGAGACTAACTGGCACTCTGCTGCCCCCATTTCCAGAGCCAGCCAGGCCCAGTGGGGAGTGGAGCCTCCACTGCCAACTTGTGTCAGCAAAATGGAAAGAGGAGAAGATATTTAGCACTCTGCTTCCTACCAGAAAGAAGTGGCACAACATTTTTTAAGCGCTGAAAGGAAAGAACGGTCGACCCTGAATTCTATACCTATCAAAAATGTCCTTTAGGAACAAAGGGAAAATCAAGACATTTTCATATGAGGGATAACTAAGAGAATGTGTTGCCAGCAGACTTGCCCTTAAAGAGGGGCTAAAGGATTTCTCTAAACAGAAAGTAACTTACAGAAGGAGAATGGGACTTCTAGAAGGGAGAAAGAACTATGCAATGGGCAAAATCGGGGTCAAAATAATAAACCATCCTTCTCTCGGGAGTTTTTAAAATTATGAGTTTAGTGCTTGAAGCAAAAATTATAACATCATCTGAGGTGGTGCTCAATACATGTAGCGGAAATACTTAAGATGTATTTTAAAAGTGGGGAGGGTTAAGGAGCCTAAATAAAGTAAGCTCTCTGCACTTAACTTGAAGTGGTAAAATATCTAAGCCAGTCAACTGTGCCATGTTACATATGTATACTTAATATCAAGAACAACTTCTTATAAAAACTATAAGAGATACTCAAAAGCACTATAGATCAAAACACAGTTCAGAAAAATAGTCACGTAATCCCTAAGACAAGAAGAGGAAACAGAAAAGAAACAGAATGAACAAACAGAAAAAATACTTAAATGGCATACTTAAACCCTCACATAGCGATAATTACTTTAAATGGTCTAATATGGGCGCCAAAACAAGACTGGCAGAGTAGATTAAAAAACGTGACCCAACTATATGACGCCTGTAAGAAACTTCTCTAAACAAAACAACAAAGGTTGTCGGAATGGAAAAGGATGGGAAAATATATATCATGCAAATATTAAATTAAAAAGTAGGAGTCACTCTGTTAATAGCAGCTCAAGTAGAATTCGGAAGGAAGGAAATTAGCAAGGACAAAGGAACATTACACAATGATAAAAGGATCAATCCACCATGAAGACTTAGGGACCCTAAATATGTACGCATCAACAACACAGTTCCAAAATACATAAAGCAACAACTGAGAGAGCTGAAAGAAAAGTGCACATGGAATAAGAATGGCTGTTATTTGGATTTTTATTATTAATTGAAAATAATGAAGTAGTAATAAATTGCAAAGTCTTCTGTGGCCATGGAAGGTTTAACAAGACTTCGGCTTTCTCATCTGCAGAATTAGACCAGCACTTATGATTTGTACTAGACACAAAATGGCACATGCCTAAACCCATGTATTGCCCAACTCTTCCCATAGTCATACCTGATATTGTGAATTTATACCTTTCACTTATTTGTCGAGTATTTTTGAAGCACCTGTTATGTGTTGGTGGTGATGCAGTGGTGCCAAAGGACGTGAAATGAGTGCTATGAAAGCAGATAGCAGGAGGTACAGAAGAAAGAAGTAAAGAGGATCCTACAAATTACCATAAAAGAGAAATCTCTGAGGACAAGGCCTTAACAACCTGGGGGGTAGAAGAAATACTTACCTGGGACAGAGAAATATAATTGTGGATGAAGAAAACAGATAGAGGGGGAGCTTTTGAGCTCTGTTCTTTCCTGTACCCCACATGACCTAGAGTAGTTCCCGGTTCCATTACTCCCATGGGAGAGCTAGCAGCATCAGCTGTCCAAATCACTTAGTGCTGGTGTTGAAGTGGAGTAACAGCAGGTCAACCTGATTCAGGTGAGGATCTGATTGACAAAGTTGTCTGATGGGCAACCAGCATTCCCATCTCCTCCTCCTCCATATGCTCAGAGCTAGCAGATTAAATCAGAGAAGGTTATCAACTCAGAGTGTGCTATCTTAATGGGTTTAAGGGAAAGTCCATAAAGGACATGATCACTGAATAAGATGAGATCTAATATGAGTGCTGGGTACTTGAAGCTCTTTCTCCATGAGTCTATCTTCCTTCCTCCTTAACCTCAACAAGAGAGATACAGGCTAGGACTTAGACTAAACCAGAGAGGACATATGCTGAGACATGTCACCTGAAAGATTGACTGATGTCACCAGAGGAACATGAGCTCATGGGAGAAAGTAACTAGACACTGGAGGATTACAGCTAACATAAAGGGATTACAGCTAACATAAAAGAAAACTCTTCCACACCAAAAAGAAATAACAAAACAGGAAGATCAAAAATTTAAACAAAACATAATCCTTACCCTTAAAAAGATGAGGAAAGATATTGGTAAGAAAAAGTAATTACAAGAAGTCAAAAAGATGAACATGACAATATTACTTATCTTTAAAACGTCATTCTCTTTGAAAGCAAGTATATTTCTATGAATGCAGACTTAGGAAATAATGAAATATAAAGGAAAAGAATAAGCTTAAAACTGGTAATCTCAGTAAGATATTTATTCTATATTATTATTTACACTATCTATTCTGACCCACTGGAACTTCCATAAAATTAATTTTAAGTGAAAAGTAAATAAATAAAATGCAAGGGTAAATATCAAGCATATAAAGGTTCAAAGTTTGCCACATAAAGACCCTTTTTAAAAACACTCTGTGAAGCAGTATTTCAATAAAATGAGAAAGAAATCTAGAAAGATGCTACAAGAGATATGGGAGCTTAAAGGGATCAAGTAACTTTAAAAATCTATTGTCTAAGAAAGTAAAGATCAAAACATTAAAAACTAAAACAAACAAATTCACAGAAAAAGTAAAAGGACATCCATAACAATCCAGAGCTTAGGTTCTAGATGATAACATCTTGGAAGAGGGGTCGATAGAGACACCAAAGAAGATGACAAAGTGCTTATGTGCTTGTCGCACTTGGGGAAAGAGATGGGATGGATAGATTAATGGACACATTTGAGAAATTCAATTTTTTAATATTCATAAGTGTAAGTCTTAAGTAGTTAGGCAGAAACGTGAGAATGACAAAAATAGAATGTATAACTTTCAAACTAGAAGAACGAAATTTGATCTATCCAATGGAAGTTTCCAGAGCAAGAGAAAAAAATACAGTAAATGTAAAATATGAAGTAAGGTCATAGAAATAAACAGTAATATAATAAAGTAAACATAAACGAGTTAAACTCATTCTGAAAACACAGAGAATCTCAGAATGGATTTAAAAGTAAAATCCAGTAACACACTGTCTATAAAAGACATACTTTTATAAAAAGAACATAGAAAAGTTGAAAAACAAAGGATGTGAAAAGAGACACCCAGCAAATACGAAAGGTAACAACTTTAGTATGTGACGATAGAATTCAAGACAAATATAAATCATAGAGAATGACAAAGAAACATTATATTGGTAAAAGAAACAATATATTATGGGAGGTGTGGAAATAGAGACAGGAAGTGTAGATAACTCAGGAAGTTTGCCTCTAAAAGTTACGGGAGGATTGGGTGGTAGCTGGAGGGGGAAATAGGAGCATATTTTTAGTATGTAATGGTAGATGCTTCTTGAGAAGTTGACAGGACCAAACATTGGAGGAGAGATCATATTTCCACAGTAAAAGGAAAGGAAGAGGAAAAGACAGTGTGTGCAGAGGTGAGCCTACGGATTTAGTGGTAGAAGAATGTGGTCTTCTGCTTTGTTGAGGCTGGGTGGGCTTATTACCTGAAAACTAGGATCCCCTTTTGGTGGGTGTCAAGCCAAAAGACACAACAAAGCCAAAGAGCGGGAGAAGGAAGGATTTATTATCTGCAGCAAGAAAGGAGAATCCCAGGGATCTTTCCCAAAGCAGTGTCTCCCCTAACAGCAAAATTGGGAAGTTTTAAGCTCAGGATACATGCATATTCATGAAGGGGTTTAAGCAGAGGAGAATTCAGCATGGAATTGGGGCAAAGGTCAACAGAGTCCAAGGCTTAGATGATTGAAGTCGTGAAGGTCAACTTCATAATTCCACCCTCCACTTGGCTGAGGGCCTTAGTTCCTGCACAACTCAGAAATATGTCATGTATATCCGTTGAGGAGGAACTAGGACTCTGTTTCATCACTGAACTATTGCTGCTTGGCTGCTTTTTCTTTGTTCCTGCATTCCCTTGCTTCCCTGAAGATCATTGATCACTGAGACCGTTTCAAGGGCAAGTCTCGTGGCCAGGCTTAGGTCACAAAATGGCTTGGACCAAAAATGGCTTTTTTATGTCGAGAAAGCCATTGCTTGGTTCTCTTTCTCCGGGGACACCCCCATCCTATCAGCTTACAGGCTTTCACATACCTTTCAGCCCGGCATTTAGTCTGCAGTCAGATGAACCCTGTGTGCCATCCCCCATACATCTATGATGTGCAAAGATGAACTCCAGGAGTCTAAATTACTATTACCTTGAACAAGAAGCAAAAGAAAGAAAGAAACATTTTACATTCTGCAACCAAAATGCTTATCACATCTCAATAAGCTCACAAAGCTTGCTTTTTTCTCTCCTATTGACGTATGTATTTTCCCCATTACTCTGGTCTCTCTGCTAGGTTTAAAGATTGAAAAACGGGTTGCTTAAAATGCAGGCTAAGTCAAGAAGTATAAAATATAAAACCCAGATTTCCAATCCAGTTTTCAAATCCCAGAGGTGTTGCCAAGCTTTGAAAGCTTGGATATACATGCGAACTAAGCCTTTGAAACTTCCGACGTTTGCCATCTCCGATGGAAACGTCTGTCTCAGGAATCTCCTTTATTACACTGAGAATGAAAATCATCCATTACAGTAAGTGGCCTGTTGTCTTCATGAAATACACGAAGGAAATCTTGCCCAGTGAACCACAGTGATGGTGTGCCAGTGCCGAGGCACAAAAAACCAGAGACACAGAGGCTTGGTCAGGCTTCCTTAGTCTAAAAAAAAAAAAAAAAAATGGGAGTTTTTTTTTTTTCCTGGAAACAAAAAACCAGTGCAACACGTTGTGCCTGGAGGAGAGAACAAAGGTTGCTATTTTTCCTTAATGACGGCACTGCGTTCTGAAATTTAGCACAGCAGGTAGGAAGAGCGTGTGTAGATTTCCAAAGATATCTAAATGTTACCCAGGCATCTCCCTTATGAATGAACAGCGCGCAAAACGTATGAACAATTTTCTTTATTTTTCAACCCCAAACAAGACATTCTAAGAAAAAGAACCCCCTCTTCCTGCCTCTCTCTGCCTTGATTTACTGTCAGGAAGGAGAGATTTGACTCTGACGGAAGTTGGGGGCTGGGAAAGCCCGACCTGCCTGTCCTGGTAACTTCTCACCTTCAATTAATTCCCAGCCTCGGGGAGTGCGTCTCTTGCTTCTCTCTTTGTTTTTATAATTGTCATTCTTGTTTGCTAAATGTATCCCTCTGTGCTCTTTACTGCAATACACTGCTTCAGGGTCATACTGCATTCCTCTATGCCAGGACATTTCACAAATAAATCTTGGAGATGGAGAAGTTCTATTTCCCAATCTTGATATTATTTGATGCATTTATAATAGACCCTGAGAAAGGAGATTTTTTTAAAAGCGTTGATCAAATATCCAAAGTATAACAAAAATTAGGCAACTAGGTAACATTTTTGAAAGGATGTTTGTGACAAGAAAACTTGATCTGCGTGAATTAGAGATGAGACGGAAGAGAATGGAATTTGTAAAAGTAGGTACGGAGGAATTCAAGGAAGACGTGAGAGTCCCACTCACTGCTGGATGTAAGAAACCAGAGGCTGTACCCGAACAGTGCATCAACAGCCTGTATTGATAGCTGGTGAAAAACAAAGATGAATATTCAATGCCATGTCATGACTGGCAGTGTAAACGTGGGGCTCAGAGGAGTAATTCCAGATGTTAGATATTTAAGAAAAGATGCTTTCCTTTATATTATTTATGGCTAGATCCGCAGACAGATGATGAGTTTTGTGGGAGGGAAGAAGCACGTGAAGTGCTTCTCTGAAAGGAGTGGCGGAGGTGGGTTATAAACGGTAAACGAATGAAATCCTTAGTGGTTAGGCTAAGAGAACAAATCATTCTGTCGAGGAAGAACTTAAATAGAGGTTTCCAAGTTAGGATGGATTCATTTTGCCACCATCAGATGAAATTAAATCATGAAAACATCTGTTTAGACAAGGGAGGAGTGGATAACAATGAAAATATGGAGACAGAAAAACAGGCGGATGAAGCAGGTACAAAGATCACCAAAGTGTAGGAATTAAAATGACTGGAGATTTCTAACACAGCCCGACAACTGCATTTTTGCGAAGGTCTACCGCTCCTATGGTAAGCTTCACTGTTCTCCCCTACCTGCAAAACAAGTAGGAGGGAAGTGTGAATGCCCAAGACATTCTTACAATCCCTGACAATTCTGTGACCTCTCTGTGCACAGATAGACTTCTTTTTCTCCATATTGCAGTGAGAAACTCCAGTCACGCTGAGTTTCTAACCTGCAGCTTACGTCCTCGGAACTGTGGACTTCGTATTCTAGGCTGGCTGTCTCTGACTGTGTGGGCATTCATTACGTCTATAAACCCATCTGGGGAAGCGGGGTGACAGAGGAGATGTTTCAAATGGTGGCGCACAGAGGCAAAGCTACGGGACAAGGGGTATTTGATCTCGAGGAGGACTCTTCAGCCTAATTTGGCCTCCTAAGTTACCCGATTTTCTTTTTTATCTGTGAGGATTCTCAGATGAGGTGGACAGATGGTATATTGGGAAACAGGCTGAAAGGAATGGGAAAAAAAGTGGGTGGTACTTCAGTAGAAGGTGAAAAAGATGAGAGACTGAAGTGGACCAGATTCCCAGTCTCCTAGATATCATATGAGCAGCATCTGTTTGTTTTCAAATCAATTTCCTTCTTATTTCTTCCTCAATAAGACTTTGTAGACTGCTTTCGCTTTAGTGTTTAAGTGGAAAAAAAAAGAGCACCTGGGTTATCTAGTGCCTCACCTTAATGAAAAAAGATGGCCTTTAATATTTCCTGTGTGTTAACTGACTGCCTTTGCTCTTGTGATGAAAACAGATTATCCAAAGGACCATTCCACTGAAGGCGGATACCATTGGACTGACTGCCGATTCGGATAATTCAGCCTCTCAGTTTGCCTCCAACAGAGGTTAAAACACTCAAAACAGAAGGAAAAATGGTAGTGGGGGTGGTGTGACAATTGTAGCTCCCATCCAGTGGTTAAAATTTCTCATAACACTATCACCGGAAACTTGTTTACTAGGTTTATGACAGTAATATCAAGATTTATCTTAAGGCTGAAAAATTACAATAATTTCTCTTCTTCTTTCCCAGGAAGTCAGCTAGGTAAACACTGTCATCTGCAAAGCAGATGTAACCTTTTGAAGGAGGGAAAAGCTATAGAGATGAGTATAGGACAAAGGGGCAGGCACCAGGAGAGGACGGGGCTGCCAATTCAGCAGAGGGGCCGCTCTCTCATGCCTCCCACTCAAGATGCCTCACAAGCTTGCCTTTGGTATCCTACTGGAACATGGTGCAATTACTCTGACTATGACCCTGAAAAATGGCTTAAAGGACTATGTGCGCAATACCACCCATCAATTGCATGATGCCAGAAAATACGTAGAAATCTCTCCAGTAAGTGGTCTTGTTCAGAATAGAGTTATTTTTCCAGGATTAGTTTACTCTCTGTATTAGTTTCCCAGGGCTACTGTAACAAAGTACCACACACTGGGTGGCTTAAACAACAGAGCTGTATTGTCTCACAGTCCTGACATCCAAGAGCAAGGTGTCAGCAGGGTTGGTTCCTCCCGAGAGCTGTCAGGGAGAACCTGTTCCATGCCTCTCCCCAAGCTTCTGGCAATCTTTGGCATTCTTTGGCCTGTAGGTGCAGCCCTCCAATTTCCGCCTTCACCTTCACTTGGCATTCTCCCTGTGTGCATGTCTCTGTATTCAAATTTCCCCTTTTTATAAGGAAATCTGTCATATTGGATTAGGATCCACACTATTGATCTCATTTTAACTTGATTAACTCTGTAAATACCCTAATTCCAAGTAAGGTCACGTTCTGATGTCCTGGGGGTTAGGATTCCAATGTGTCTTCTTTGGAGGACACAATTCCATCCATGACACCACCTCAGTAGCTGGGGATAATTCAGCTGTTTGTTTTTTTTTTCAGCCATCCTTAAATAGGAATAACCACTTGCCCCTGAAAATGAGAATACCCACCGAGAATTCTAATGTAAAGCTGGCTCTCAAACGACTGGTTCCAAATCCTTCCAGAACTGAGCTGTGCCTCTTCTGGACCTAGGGAGCGAAGGTGAAAATGATTGGCATTAATCCCATGCCTCCTTTGCAGGTGGCTACCAGGGCTCCCTCCTTTCCAGCGCCTTGCCTCTGCTGACAATCAGAGGCGTCACGAGGGGCTGATGGGGGTAAAAGTGTGTAGCATCAGCCATGGAAGACCTACCTCTCCCACCAACAATGCCACCTCCACTGTTATAGTTGCTCACTGCCCTTTCTCCTGAGGTTGGAAAGGACCTCAATATTGGTACCTTGATGGTATCAGCTCTTGGAGATGTTAAAAAATAATCCCGTACCTTCAGCTTGTTAACCCCTCTACTAAGAATATTGAGAAAACTTCCCAGGATTGGGGGTGGGGATAGTTGAGGACATCGTTTAATGTGTCTCTTCACCTGATATTACTAAGGTAATGCAATATACCTCATGAGGCTCTTGAAAGCACAGCCATGACAAGTAGCCTGAGAAGCTATATCTGGCTTGGACTTACAGGGAAGGAAGATGACATCGCAGTTTCAAAGATGATTGCATGATGGCACGATGATGAAGTGGTGTGACAAAACAAAGTAACTACCTAGGCCTCAGATGAGTCATCCCCTCATTATAGCACACAGTTGTCCTCCTGTACTTGAGCCTCCTCGCTCAGTAACCAGAATGCTAACAAATTTGAAACAAGCATGAAGACCTTTGGCTTCCACGTGAGTGCCTGTGTATCACATTCTTATCTGTGTCCCAAGGCCAATGATTGCGGCTTTTCCTTTAGCTCTTGACCTACCAATGCTCAGCCACACAAACACTGAAAACACCACTGTGGAGACTTTGCATCCAGCAATTCAGGGATTTGGGAAACGGGAAATCAAGATGGAAACCTCAGAATGCTGGAGGGATTAGCTATGGGGTCACAAATACTGATATTGGCGATCACTCACCTTTGATAGTAATATATAATCTGAGTTCACCCAACCCAATGGCAATGAGGACGCTCTGCAGACGTTCAGAGAGCTGTGCGTGTGGGTTTTGGAAACCATAGTAATAAAAGTCAAACAGTCTTCTTTATCACTGTGGGAAGAAAGAGATATTTCTTGAGAAAAATGGCAGTTTTCCACTTCAATTATTCTTTTCATGAGTCAGATGGCTATATCATGTGGGTTTTTAAAAAATATAGAGAAAGGTAGTAAAAAATAATATTACCAAGAGAAGAAAGCATATTTCAGCTTCATCTTTTAAAACCTGTATTGCAACTCGTACATTCTGTTTTTCTTGTAAATACAAGGCCATTATTTCTAGCAAAAGAAAAAGAATGCTTACTATTTGTGCCAAGATTCAAAGGAAATAAGAAGGACTGCATTGCATTATCATTCAGTGAAAACTGGTTGCTTCTCTTGATTGTCATCAAGAATTTTTCCTACAGTCTGTTACAAAGTCACCTGAAATAAGTAAAATAGATAAGCCAGGTTCTCAAGGTAAAGAGCAGAAGGCTGAAAGTTGAGTTTGTATACTGTTGCTGTGCCATCTATTTTCATGGTACTTAGAACAGATTCAGCAGGTACAAAAAAAACATACTTCTGTCTCAGTGATAAATGAAGCAGAATAAGTCATGCGAGGAAATAAAAGATAAAAGAGAGAGTACAGGAGAGGTGCTGGGGAACCAGAGTTTTGAAGCACATTCATTCTGATACTTCCCCGAGGCTGCTGAAAACTCCCTGTCACCCAGGTCACCTCTGAACACAGAGGCTGAACAATAGTTACCGAGATGTCCTGCTTTGGGAAAGGAACTATAGTAGCTTTATTCTTCGTTCCAGCCACAGGAGAGAAGGAGGGATCACAGGGAAGCCCACGTGGTGAGCACATGATAACAGAAAGGCTGCACATGGCAGAGCGAGATCCTGCCATCGCTTATTATTGGCAAGAGGAAGAGTGGCTAGAAGTGGCCCTTCTCTTAGAAAAGTGCTGGCCATCTGGTGTGGTGACTGAAACTCAGAAACCCTGAGAGGCAGGTCAAGTTCCATTACTACCAGTCGTGTGATCTTGGGCAGGTCACAGCTGGTTTTGAGTCTCAGTTTCCTTCTCTAATTCATTACACTTTATTGGTGAGACTCACTAATGAGGATTTGCAGGGACACACACACACACACACACACACACACAACAGTAGTAACAGGAGCGGAGACCACCTCATTGTTAGCTGGGTTAGTGCCTGTATCCCGTAGTAATCTGGACTGCAGCGTGTTGCTTAAGGTCAGTCAAATTTAATGGGTCTTCTCCCCTGCTCAAAGATCAGTTCTTACTGTCATTCATTCCCTGGCGACCAGAACACGCAGCGTTTACACGTGAAAAAGAAAATTAAACTAGAGAAATGGCAGCCTACTTCCCAAATCCAGAACTGGGCAAGCTTGCCCCACAAGGCTAGATGACAAAGTCCAGAGGTAGCATTCCTCTAAGGCAAGTATCTTTTAAAACATGTTTACCCTGATCACCAGTAAGCATGGCCCGGTCAGTATGGAATTTGGAGGTGATGGAGACAGGAGATGGAAGGGGCAGGAGATTTCCCATACATTCGTATACACCTGCCTACTTACCTCAAAGGACTGTGGTTGTAATAAGATCCAATGGTAAAGTGAAATGCCTTTGTAAACTGTAAAGTACTATAGAACTATCATGGGTTATGATTGTTATCGCTGTGAGGGGCAAGAGAGAGATTTTGCTAATGAACCACCATGACAGAAACATGCCTTGACATATCACTGAGTCTCCCACTTTGGGGAATGGTAATCCAGTCTTGGTGGTGAACCTCTAGAAAAGGTTGGGTTTTCAATTCTATTGAGCAAACTAAAAGTAAGAGGTGATTACTTGAAAGCCCAGCTCCACACAAAGACATTGACAGTGATATTAACTTTGACACGTAAAATTAGAGTTCTGGGACCAGGGACCTGCCCCTGAAGGGGCCCTTCAAGGAGGCTGATGCCATATACTGATAGAGAACCATGGTCTGCAGAGAAATGGAAGTGACTGGTTCCTTGGATACTTTACTCTGCGGAGCAATTCTAATTTACTATTCAAATTTAAGGGTATTGAAATTTAACATTTGAATATGACATTCCCTATTATTCCCTTGGCTTTCTCTTTTCTGTGTTATCAAAAAGACTTCAGGAATTAGAGCCAATCCAAATGTTGAACCACACAGAAGTGGGTAAACGTGCTATGTCACATCCATACGTTGGGATACCATGCAACCAGATATGAGGTGATTGTGTTATAATAGCGTAAGTGAGAAACACAACTTACAACACAGGGGGTAGGCTTTCATTTAATTTTAGTAAGACAAACAAAACCCATAGCTAGATGGGAAAAAAAGCTAAAAGTATATACATACACACAAATGTTAACAGTAGTTACTTATGGATATGAAATATTTATTTTCTTTTCATTTTTCTTCATATTCCATATTTTCTATAAAGAATATATAGAATCACTTTATTATCAAAAAGAAATAACCATTACCTTACAAATAATACAGTTTTAAAAAGACATAAGTCTGGTTGTACTCATGAAAACGTAACTTCAGTTCTAAAGTGAATCTTGGCAAATGTGGCACCTCAAAGCATCACACTTCTCAGATCAATTTATACTAACCTGAAAAATACATCATCAACACACAAGTAGCCCTACAACTTGGGGCCTGATGGCTGGGTCTGAAGAGTGGCAATGAGGAGTGAGGTAACTTCTGGAGAGGCTGGGAGAAGCCTGACCTGAAAGCCTCTAGCATGACCCCAGGGAGAGCCAGTGGGGTTCTCAAGTAAGGTTCTTCCTTGTGCCATGAAACAGTTCAGAGTATGCCAATCCACAATATGCCACTCTGGCACAAGGGTTATTTTGAGCTGAAGGCAACTGAGAAAAAGCAGATACAGGATGGGCTGTCAGTCCCTGCCCTTTTTTTTCCATCTGCCTGAAATCAGAACATAAATTCCCCTTGTGAAAGTGTCCCCTGAAACTTCCCACACTAGGAAGGGGATAAAAACCTTATCACTGGAGACAGAATGACATTGAGAAAGAATCTGCACAAACCTTTCCAACTAGCCCTTATCTTCCACGAGTTGCCCCATATATCCGCCTTCCCACAATTTGCCAGCCCCAGAAGCTCAAGGCCCTTTTCTGTTGTCTTGTCATTTATCTACAAATATATTGTCCTTTGCTAAGATGCTATATAAGCCCCAGTTCTAGCTGCCCCTTTGAGATGCTCATCATTGAGCTCTCCCACTTGTATGTATGATGCATGCGTTGATAAACTTCTATTTGCTTTTATCTCCCGGTAATCTGTCTTTTGTCAGTCTGATTTGCAAGGTCCCATCAGAGAACCTAAGACAGTTAGAGGGGAATAGTTTTTCCTCGAATACAATGCCAAGATTCAGACATCCTTTGTGGAAACAATGCTTTCTTTCACATAACAGCAAGTCCAGAAATAGGGAGATCCACGTGACTGGTTGATGTGGTCAAGAACCCAGTCATTCCACCTCTGAGCTCAGCCATCCCGTGCTGGAGGCAAGCTGACTGCCACAGCTCCAGCCACCATACCCAGACATGACTCAGTCAGGAGAACGGGTACTGTCTGACCCTGTGGCTCGCTAAGAGTGAGGAAGACTCTCAGAGGCCCTCCACCAGGCTTCCTCCCTTGCCTATTGGCCAGGTTGGGTCACTGGAAAGGAGACTGGGATCACCCTTAGACCAATCAGACCCCCTTGGGGACAAGCAGCTTGGCCTAAGGCATCGTGGCTACACGGGAGATCGCAGGATGCCTAACAAAACCAGTGTTCGTTAGGAAGGACGAAAGGGTAATTGATTCTAGGTGGACCACGAAAGTGTCTCCCATACCCCACTCAATCTGAACTATTTGGATTCTCATGGTGGGTGGGAAACTGTAAGTTTGAGGCTCAGGATGTTGTGGCTTGAGAGCTGCGGACTCAAGCTCCAAAGATGGATGGGAACCTGGCCCTACTTATTTTACATGAAAAACTTACACAGGTAATATATTTCTATCGTTAATGATTCACACAACACAGAAGAATGCAGAATAAGGCACAAAAATACCTGTGCAGGAGGTATTTCACTTGCCCCTCCAGTCCCACTCTCTATCCTTTGTCACCTGATCTCTGCTCTGTATGGGCTATATACATAAATGGTAGTTTTTAAAGTATTTAAGAGTACTTGAAAACTATTTTCAAAAGTCATTTAAGCATTTTCCTTACAATCTTGTCCAACTTAATTAGCCTAGTAAATGGTAGATAGTGCAAATCAATCAAAAATAAACTTCAGGCTATCCCTTGTCAAATTATCTAAAATTATGAATTAATTAAATATTACATTGCTAATTTTTTCAGGTACTAGAATAAGCTACCATAATTAGAAATCACAGAGATTTTCTAAACATATGAAAACTCTTACAAACATTTAGAACAAACGTATGGACACCAAGGGGGGAAGCGGCAAGGGGGTGGGGTGGTGGGGTGATGAATTGGGAGATTGGGATTGACATGTATACACAAATATGTATAAAATGGATAACTAATAAGAACCTGCTGTATAAACAAATAAATAAAATAAAATTCAAAAAAATGAATATATTGTATAGAACAGGGAATTATAGCCATTTTCTTATAATAACTTCTAATGGGGTATAATCTGTAAAAATGCTGAATCACTACGCTGTACACCTAAAACTATTATAGTATTGTAAATCAACTATATTTCAATTTAAAAAAAAAAGATTAAAAAGTGGGTTGCTAGTGAAATAATAAATAAATTAAAAAAAATAAAAGCCTTACTGCTAGAAAACCCCAAACATTTCAATAGTAACAGACAGCACTGACAAATGACTTACTCCTGATATCACTATTCCACCAAAGTCATTACTCAAAATAAAATGACAAGTAACCCTTTAGCAGTAGTTAGTGTCCTAGGATGACAAGGAAGAGCCTAATGGATTACCTATAGTGGCAGATGGAGGCTCATTGGCCTCCTGCTACCCGTAGCTGGGACTTGATTCCTCCTACAGTCTCTGTTTCCTCCTCTGACCACACAATGCACTCAGACTCAAGCCAACCCTATTCTTGCTCAGTTTTAAGGGACATTTAAGAAGACCCTGACCAAAGAATAGAGGCTCATGCTTAAGTCAGCTTTAAGGCTATTTTTGCTGTGACTTGTTCCTCATGATGAATTTAAGATCCAGTTTTAACTACCAAAACTCCTGACAAAGTACCTTGGACCCTGAGGATGAGGATCTGGCCTAACTCCTCAGGCTCTTAGATCCAGAGCCTTGACCCTGAATCCTGGCGCTCGTGTCTGAGCCCCATGGCCTTTGCTACAGCCCCTTGATGCCAACTGCCCGACTGCTCTTTACCTACCACCAGACTGCCTTTTTGTGCTCGCTCACATCCCAGGACATCCTCCCGATGCAGGCTGACCTGTGTCCTAAACATTCATCTTCTGTCTTCTTCTGGGACCTCCCCAGATCCTGCACTCCATCTACTCGAACAGGAGCATCTAGATTCCAGAATCAAGCCTTCCCTCAGTTGCTCTGTGGGCTACCACCTCAGCCTCAGGACCAGCAGATCCTGAAGACCTTCACTGATAATGTCAATCCTTTCTTAACAATTACGCAGAATTGTTTCTACACCTGGAACCTATATCACTTTCTGTGAGCCTCTATTATAAGATTTTAACAAATGTCATTACAATCATTTACCCAGCTGAACCTTAAATGTAGGCACTGCATTCTATTCTACCTTACGTTCCAAGTGCCTAGGCATACTTCTAAACCTTCATAGATACTCAATAAATGCGTGTAATAGTAAAGGTGAGGTATAATAATGCCTCAACATTTTTCTCTATTTAATAGTATATTACCATCTCCAGTTACCCAGAAGAACTATAGATCACTTTTGTGATTGGTAATCTCACATGATAAAATTTTCTCCCTCTCCTAAGCACCATGGTATCCAGGGAAAAGAAACAAGACCACTATTTCACTCCATCTAAATCTGTCTTGAATACCTGTAATGATGCCAACATTCTTCAGACCACAGTAGTAGGGAATTCAAGGCCAATGCTGCATTCTTCCAACCTACTTCAGTGCATGTGTGTTCAATATTTTTCTCTTGAGCATTCAGCCATTTTAACAATTAATTCTGGCATATGGGATATCATAGTGATGACATTAAAGCATTTATGCTAAAATGTCAACAGCCCTTATAAATGATAGAAATGTGTGGTATAAAGGTGAAGATCACAGGAATGTATGATATAAAGGTTAGAACCACGGAAATGAGCCACACCTGTGATTAAATCCTGAGTCTGACTATGTAACATTAAGCTAATATGGGTTAACCTCCGTAAGACTCAGGCATGTCTTCTTCAGATGGGGACAGGATTAAAGGAAGTAATGTATTTAAAGTGCCAAGCACAGAGCTAGACCAAGCACACAAAAAATGCTTTTTAAAAGAATTAAAGCTATTGCTTACTGTTAGTAGCTATTATAAGCTTTTAGAAGCAGTGAAGTTTCTTTTCGTTTTCTCTTGGCATTTAAAATTCACAACTGTTATTGAGCACCTTACCAAATGTGAAACACTAAGCAAAACACCTTGGAGAATACGAAGCTGTGAAATGCACGGTGTCTGCCTGCCTGAGTTGATAATCCAAGGGAGGGGTAGTACATGGTTGAAAAACTACACATGAGGATGGTAAATAGGAGGTGCCCCCGAAAGCCACCAACCAGCTGCTCGGGGAGTTTAGCAGATGGAGGGAGAGGACACACATGTCTCAGAGAGAAAGGGCACTGTGTGCTCCGTGCAACGATACGCACATAAAAGGAGTCCCATAAGTGGCTGCTCTTTGCCCAACACCAGGAATGTTCTCGACTGGGGAAAAGTAGATGCTCTGAAAAAAAGTGCCAATCTGAGTAACTTGAAGGATTTTTTTTCTGCTTCTGCTACTTATGATTCTACTGCAGAGATGTTTAATTGTACGGTATAGTTCCAGAACGTGTAATGGCATCCTTGCGTGTCTGCCTAATAGGTACTCATTAATTCAGCCAAGCTAAACGAACTGTAAATGCAACTGACAAATGCTATTATCCCACTTGCTATATTTTTTTATATTTTTCTTTTTATATCCAGCAGAAGAGAGTTTGAGGATCTCAAAACTCCTGACACTGTTCAGGGAGCCAAAGGGCCACAGATAATTAATGTGGACAGATGCTGAATCCATTTCTCTTTCATTTTTAATGTGCAGTAAAAGCCACTGGAATATCAGTCCAAAGGCTTGGATTCAACAGTCCTGATGTCCCTTAAAAGGCCTGGGATTTAATTATCCCATTCCTATATCCTCCCCTTCCTGACCTGCAGCTGGCAGTGAGAAAGCACCAGTATTGTAGAGGAGAGCTAGCTTTCTGTGCTCCTTACCCTAGAGAGGAGTGAAGCTTCTGTACCTACATGGCTGAGTAGGGAGAGAGATGCCTTCTAGAAGTTTCTGCCCTTGGGGATGACAATGACTATTTTAGTTGATACCAAGATCATGAACTCTGTGCTGGGTTTATATAGAATCAGAGTTTGTAGGTGACCATGTGACAAGTTTGGAGGACTCAGAGCCAGTCCCCCACCCATCTTAAAACACCAGGGCCCCCAATTTGTAGTCCTCCCTTTAAACACCAGTGCCTCTGGGAAAATCAAAACATTGCTGCAGTATTGCTATGCTTTATCAGGTACTCGTTTGTCAGTATCCCTCTAATCATTGCCATCATGTCGTCATGATCACAGCCATCATTTATTGAGTGGCTACTTTATCCCAGGCATGCCGTATCTGGGCTAGAAATGGTTGAGTACACAGAGACTTTAACACAATTTTAAAATTATTTATAGCAGTTATGGATGGAGCAGACAATTCTAAATTATTTATTCAAATTCTTCAAGCCAAGCAAGTTGTTTTTCACTGGTCAATTTCTAAATATCCAATTCCATAGACTAGCACAACATAATCTGTAATGAGGCTTGAAATGAACTTTGTGTTTTGTTTATCTGTAAATATGCCCATTATTCTGGGAATTCAGGAAGACTTCTGCCATGGTTTGAATGTTTGTGACCCCCCCCCGCAAAAAAAATTCATGTGTTGAAATTCTAATGCCCGGGGTGATGGTCTTAGGAGTTCGGGCCTTTGGGAGATGATTAGGTCATTAGGGGTTGAGCCCTCAGGAACAGGATTAGTGCCCTTATAAAAGAGACCCCACAGAGCTCCCTAGGCCCTTCCACCATGTGAGGACACAGTGAGAAGTTGGCAGTCTGCAACCAGAGAGAGGGTTGTCACCCTGCCATGCTGGCACCCTGATCTCGGTCTTCCAGCTTGCGGAACAGTGAGAAATAAATGTTTGTAAATGTTTGCTGTTTATAATCCACCCAGTCTGTGGTATTTTGTTACCGCAGCCCAAAAGGACTAAGACAACTTCTAAGCAAGCAAGAACATTGCGCTATATGAATGTTTCTCTCCAGAGGAGCTGGGGAAACTGTTCGGGTTCCAAGCAACCTTCTTGATGCCGACTGGCTCAGCACTCCACCTTGGCAGGGAAGAGTACACTGCCTTCCAGACTGCTGCAACCTCCACTCAGACTTGGTCGTCCGTGTGGCATACTTCTGGACGCCTGCCTGGGGGGCAGGGCCAGACTGGGAAAAGAAACGAAGGAGGATCATCCCACTTTCCCAGGGAAAGCAGGTATTGTGAATGGATGACTATTCTATCATCTATCTATCTGTCTATCTATCTTTACCAAGAGATAGAGGCTGCAGTGCAATTTTCCCCTCTTGTCACAAATCCTTGTGCAGAGATCTTAATTGGAATGGTATTTTATACAGTCACAGTTGGACAGTCCAGGTTCATTTCAGGGCATCCGCTGGTGCCATTGGCTCTCTCGGCACTTAGGTCCCCATCTAAGCTGCTTCCCGTGCGCACCGGAGTCTGCCTTTTCTGTGAGTATACGATGATGCCTGAGTTACTCTGTGCTTAATAATGATTTACTTCTTGAAACTACCTGTGGCCACCAGCAAGGATTTGAAATTCAAATACACTCAGGAGAAATGTATACACTTAACCACCATAGAGCCTTCTCTTATTTAAAATTGCACTCCCTTCCAGTCCCCAGCACGCCTAGCTCCCTTCCCTGGTTTTCTTTCTTTTTTTTCCCAAAGCATGTATCACCAACTGATATACTATATATTTCATTTGTTTATTGGTTTGTTTTCTGTGCCCTCACCCCACTAGAAATAAGCTCTGAGAGTAAGAAAATTGTCTTGTGTTGACTCTTGTGTTGTCAGTTTACCATAATATCTGGCACATGATAGGTACTTCAAAACTAATTACTGAGGAAATAAGTAAACATTTTTCATAACCATTTGTTCTCTGAATACAAAAGTAGTATGAGATGGATGGGAATTTTTTAAAGTACAGAAAAACACCAAGAAAAAAATAAAACCACCACTCATAACACCACCAAATGTTAACATTGTGGTATAAATATGTCCAGTGGGGTTTTTTTCCCCTCAATTTCTTGTGGACAAGATTAGAACTGCATCGCACATATCGGCTTGTACCCTGTTTGTCATGCGTGAGAACTTTCTCATATGACATTTTCTTCTACTGCACAGTATTTTTTTATTGAAGTACAGTTTATTTATGATGCGTTAGTTTCAGGTGTACAGCAGAGTGATTCAGTTATACATATATTTTTTCAGATTATTTTCCATTATAGGTTGTTATAAGAAATTGAATATTGTTCCCTGTGTTATGCAGTAAACCCTTGTTGGTTATCTATTTTATTTATAGTGGTGTATATTTGCTAATCCCATACTCCTAATTTATCTCATCCCTCCTCCCTTTCCCCTTTGGTAACCACAGATTTGTTTTCCACGTCTGTGAGCCTGTTTTTGTTTTGTATATAGATTCACTTGCATTATTTTTTAGATTCCACATATAATTGATATCATATAGTATTTGTCTTTCTCTGTCTGACTTACTTCACTAAGTATATTCTGTAGATCCATCCATGTTGCTGCTGTATATATATATATATATATATATATATATATATATATATATATATCTCACATCTTCTTTATCTACTCATCTGTTGGGGGACACTTAGCTTGCTTCTATGTCTTGGCTATTGTAAATAGTGCCACTACATGGTATTAATGGCTGCATGATATTCTATGGCATAGCCATACCATAATCTATTTAATTAATCACTTGTTGATTATTGTTTTATTATAGGAGACTTCTTTGAAAATCCCCTTTGCTGCCATGTATCTAATTCTACTTCTCTACAAGAGGCATGTGGGATGAATAAACTGAGATGATTTCTAATATTCTTACATAAGACTTGCCATAGACCATGTACTCTTCCTGGAGATAGCTTACATATATACACCATGAAGTAAGAGAATGTCTGCAAATCCCATGCTTAAAAGTTCCTCTTTGTTGAAAAAACTTTGCTTGTTCACTTGATTGCTTACTTTTAATTTTTGTAATAAAAGAGGGAGAAATCTCCCCTTGGATGTCCCAGATGAGATAAGAGACTCCCTCAATCTCTGTTTAGGGAAAAGCAATAGCCTCAGTAAAGGGATCAGATCATCTTCCTTCTGCCTCTTGCAGTGGGTGCTAAAGACTTGCAGAGAACCCACTGAGCCTCAGTCAACCTTGCCAAGGTCACCTCCATCACTAGGTGAGGCTATCTAGGGCTCAGGACCGCAAAGGTAAGAGAGAGTCACACCTTGGGCCAAGGCCAAGGGCAAAGGGGATGAACTCTACATTACTGGATATTGCTGGACATCCCATCTTATAGGGATGTACAAGCTTCTAAGGGGGTCTACTCTTCTGGTGTCTTGCAATTTTCATTTGTTTCTATACAGAAAATGTGATCTTACCCAGAGAAGAAATTATCCCTAATTGTAGCAGCCCTCTAATGGGGTGGTTTCTAATTTTTCACGTTTATAAATAGTGCTGCTTGATTTTCTTTGTAATAGATTTTTGTGCACATCTATGATTGTTTTCTTAGGGTAGATTTCTGGAAGATGAATTAATAGGTAAAATGATATTGAGGGTTTTTTTTTAACATCTTTATTTGATTAAAATTGCTTTACAATGGTGTGTTAGTTTCTGCTGTATCGCCAAGTGAATCAGCCATACATATACATATATCCCCATATCCCCTCCCTCTTGCATCTCCCTCCCACCCTCCCATCCCACCCCTTAGGTGGTCACAAAGCACCGAGCTGATCTCCCTGTGCTATGTGGCTGCTTCCCACTAGCTATCTATTTTACATTTGGTAGTGTATATATGTCCATGCCACTCTCCCACTTCGTCCCAGCTTACCCTTCCCGCTCCCCGTGTCCTCAAGTCCATTCTCTATGTCTGCTTCTTTATTCCTGTCCTGTCCCTCGGTTCTTCAGAACCATTTTTGTTTTTAAGATTCCATATATATGTATTAGCATACGGTATTTGTTTTCCTCTTTCTGACTTACTTCACTCTTTATGACAGACTCTAGGTCCATCCACCTCACTACAAATAACTCAATTTTGTTTCTTTTTATGGCTGAGTAATATTCCATTGTATATATGTGCCACATCTTCTTTATCCATTCCTCTGTTGATGGACATTTAGGTTGCTTCCATGTCCTGGTTATTGTAAATAGTGTTGCAGTGAACATTGGGCTGGATGTATCTTTTCAAATTATGGTGTTCTCCGGAATGAAAGAAATATTTTAAAATTAGCTAAAAGCAAGGATTTAAGTCATGGAACTTTCAATGCTTTATAGATCACAAGGTTTAGTGTAACCTAATATAAAGTGCAATTTCACGTCTTTCAAATCCAATTTTCTTTTGGAGGCAGGTGTAAAAGCCCGAACTTACTTATTATTATGTTATTCCACCTTGATACAAAAAGTATTTAAGGCAGATTCAATAGACTGAGTATTTCGTAAACTAGAAATACATTATGAATAAAAATAAGGGCATGATTTGGAGTCACTATTTAGATTAATACAAAAATGGCACACCATCTGTCTGATAAACTTGCTGTAGGTAGACTCTTGGCTTTCTAGCACAGGACAAAAAAGGAGGATGGATGATAGATATATTGATTCAATGTGCATAAAAATAAGACAAATCAATTGCTTAGATGGCAATTAGGGAAAAAAAATATGTCCACTGGTCCCTTAAATGAAGAAAAAGGTGTTCCAAACACCATCAACATTTACCATTAAGGCCTAGAACACAACATATGCTCAATAAATGGGCATTATTAACATGACTTTTTTTTTTAAGTGTTGCTTGTGGCTTCTGGTTTACAATGACATCTCTCCACCAGTGACAAAAATACCTATGAAGCAGGAGAAGACAAAAATTTCATATCAATGCTTAAAACTGAAATTGATATCTAATCTATTACAAGTAACAAGAAAATATATCAATTAAATATAAGCCTTCTGGAGATAAATAGAGCAAAATAACCAGTGCCCAAAGCATCCCATTTTGCCAGAAACAAAGCAAAGATCCATTGTCTGCTCCCAACTAACTGCCTCTGTCTCAGAGTTAGACTCTGTTCCAACTAACAGCCTAGCTGTCCACTGTTTTTGAAGAGGTCAGAATACTGTGGTCCAAATAAAAATATTACTACCTCAATTCACAGAAAACAACAGGTGAGAAAGCAGGAGTTGGACTGGTACAATGCATGGTGCCCTACTCAGTGTAGTTCAAACAAGTCAAAAGTAGAATCAGATACAAAGTGCAGAGGACAGAGAGACGACCAGCAGCCAGGGACACAGACTTGGGGAACTCCAATTAGTCAGGTTTCAGAGAAACAGTCAACGGGTGTAGAAGATAATCCTGTCTCAGTCTGCCAATGCCACATGAGTATACCTGTCAGAGCCTGAAGATGAAGCTAGAACTGGGAATGGCAAGATAACCATAGACAATGGTCATCAGCTATAGATTGAATAACATCCACAGGGAGAGTGAGCAGAGCCCAAGGAAGGAGGGTTTCTTGTCAATGTCTGCATCTGGGTGGAGCTATCTGATTGGGGTTAAGGAAGGAAAAATAGAAAAAATTACAGAACCAGGGAAATAAATTTTAATAAAACAAAAAAGGAAAAATACACTTCTAAAACAAACAGACTCCTAAAACCAGAAAAATGAGAAAACTGGCATTCTCAATTGTATACTAGATGACACAGTCTTTATGATGCAAGAACAGAAAAGCCTGAAAAAGGCCAATTATATCAATTAGAACAGACATTAATTCATTTAAAATGTCCCGTTCAAACATAACTAAACCCATCTGCTTAGGTTAAGGGGGAAAAAGTAATCAATTCTATCTACTTATAAAAGAAAACAGTACTGAAAGGTCAGAAATTATGTATTTCAAGACCTTCAAGATGGTAGAAGAGTAAGATGTGGAGATCACCTTCCTCCCCACAAATACATCAAAAATACATCTACATGTAGAACAACTCTTACAGAACACCTACTGAATGCTGGCAGAAGACCTCAGACCTCCCAAAAGGCAAGAACTCCCCACGCACCTGGCCATGTGTCTGACAGGGTCTTGGTGCTCTGGCTGGGTGTCAGGTCTGGACCTCTGAGGTGGGAGAGCCGAGTTCAGGACATTGGACCACAAGAGACCTCCTGGCCCCACGTAACACCAATCGGTGAGAGCTCTCCCAGAGATCTCCGTCTCAACGCTAAGACCCAGCTCCACTCAATGACCAGAAAGCTCCAGTGCTGGACACCCCATGCCAACAACTAGCAAGATAGGAACACAAACACACCCATTAGCAGAAAGGCTGCCTAAAATCATAATAATGTCACAGACACCTCAAAACACACCACCAGACACAGTCCTGCCCACCAGAAAGACAAGATCCAGCCTTATCCACCAGAACACAGGCACCAGTCCCCTCCACCAGGAAGTCTATACAACCCACTGAAACGACCTTACCCATTGGGGGCAGACACCAAAAACAATGGGAATTACTAACTTGCAGCCTGTGAAAAGCAGACCCCAAACACAGTAAGTTAACCAAAATGAGAAAGAGAAATGCATAGCAGATGAAGGAGCAAAGTAAAAACCCACCAGACCAAACAAATGAAGAGGAAACAGGCAGTCTACCTGAAAAAGAATTCAGAGTAATGATAGAAAGATATCCAAAATCTTGGAAACAGAATGGAGAAAATACAAGAAACGTTTAACAAGAACCTAGAAGAACTAAAGAGCAAACAAACAATGATAAGCAACACAAAAAACGAAATTAAAAATTCTCTAGAAGAAATCAATAGCAGAATAACTGAGGCAGAAGAACGGATAAGTGGCCTGGAAGATAAAATAGTGGAAATAACTACCACAGAGTGGAATAAAGAAAAAAGAATGAAAAGAATTGAGAACAGTCTCAGAGAACTCTGGGACAACATTAAACGCACCAACATTTGAATTATAGGGGTCCCAGAAGAAGAAGAGAAAAAGAAAGGGACTGCAAAAATATTTGAAGAGATTATAGTTGAAAACTTCCCTAATATGGGAAAGGAAACAGTCAATCAAGTCCAGGAAGCACAGAGAGTCCCATACAGGATAAATCCAAGGATAAACATGCCAAGACACATACTAATCAAGCTATCAAAAATTAAATACAGGGCTTCCCTGGTGGTCCAGTGGTTGAGAGTCTGCCTGCCGATGCAGGGGTCACGGGTTCGTGCCCCGGTCCGGGAAGATCCCACATGCCAAGGAGCGGCTGGGCCCGTGAGCCATGGCCGCTGAGCCTGCGCATCCGGAGCCTGTGCTCTGCAACGGGAGAGGCCACAAGAGTGAGAGGCCTGCATACCGCAAAAAAAAAAAAAAAAGAAAAGAGTAACTTAAATACAAAGAAAAAATTTTAAAAAGCAAGAAGGGAAAAACAAATAACATACAAGGGAATCCCCATAAGGTTAACAGCTGATCTTTCAGCAGAAACTCTGCAAGCCAAAAGGGAGTGGCAGGACATATTTAAAGCGATGAAAGGGAAAATCCTACAACCAAGTTTACTCTACCCAGCAAGTATCTCATTCAGATTCGACAGAGAAATTAAAAACTTTACGAACAAGCAAAAGCTACCAGAATTCGGCACCACCAAACCAGCTTTACAACAAATGCTAAAGGAACTTCTCTAGGCAGGAAACACAAGAGAAGGAAAAGACCTACAATAACAAACCCAAAACAATTAAGAAAATGGGAATACGAACATACATATTGATAATCACCTTAAATGTAAATGGATTACATGCTCCAACCAAAAGACATAGACTGGCTGAATAGATAGAAAAATAAGACCCGTATATATGCTGTCTACAAGTGACCCACTTCAGATTTAGGGACACATACAGACTGAAAGTGAGGGAATGGAAAAAGATATTCCATGCAAATGGAAATCAAAAGAAAGCTGGAGTAGCAATTCTCATATCAGACAAAATAGACTTTAAAGACTATTACAAGAGACAAAGAAGGACACTACATAATGATCAAGAGATCAACCCAACAAGAAGATACAACAATTGTAAATATTTATGCGCCCAACATAGGAGCAGCTCAGTACATAAGGCAAATGCTAACAACCATAAAATGGGAAATTGACAGTAACACAATAATAGTAGGGGACTTTAACACCCCACTTTCACCAATGGACAGATCATCCAAAATGAAAATAAATAAGGAAATACAAGCTTTAAATGACACATTAAACTAGATGGACGTAATTGATATTTATAGGATATTCCACCCAAAAACAACAGAATACACTTTCTTCTCAAGTGCTCATGGAACATTCTCCAGGATAGATCATATCTTGGGTCACAAATCAAACCTTGCTAAATTTAAGAAAACTGAAATCATATCAAGTATCTTTTCCCACCAAAAGGCTATGAGACTAGATATCAATTACAGAAAAAAATCTGTAAAAAGCACAAACACATGGAGGTCTAACAATACACTAATGAATAACCAAGAGATCACTGAAGAAATCAAACAGAAAGTCAAAAAATACCTAGAAACCAATGACAATGAAAACATGACAACCCAAAATCTATGGGATGCAGCAAAAGCAGTTCTAAGACAGAACATTATAGCAATACAGTCCTACCTCAGGAAACAAGAAAAATCTCAAAAACACAACCTAAACTTACACCTAAAGCAATCAGAGAAAGAAGAAGAACAACAAAAAAAAGTTAGCAGAAGGAAAGACATCATAAAGGTCAGATCAGAAAAAAATGAAAAAGAATTGAAGGAAATGATAGCAAAGATCAATAAAACTATAAGCTGGTTTTTTGAGAAGATAAGCAAAGTTGATAAACCATTAGCCAGACTCATGAAGAAAAAAAGGGAGAACACTCAAATGAACAGAATTAGAAATGAAAAAGGAGAAGTAACAACTGACACTGCAGAAATACAAAGGATCAGGAGAGATTACTGCAAGCACCTATGTGCCAATAATATGAACAACCTGGAAGAAATGGACAAATTCTCAGAAAAGCAAAACCTTCTGAGACTGAACCAGGAAGAAATAGAAAATATAAACAGACCAATCACAAGCACTGAAATTGAGACTGTGATTAAAATTCTTCCTACAAACAAAAGCCCAGGACCAGATGGCTTCACAGGTGAAGTCTATCAAACATTTAGAGAAGAGTTAACACCCACCCTTCTCAAACTCTTCCAAAATATAGCAGAGGGAGGAACACTCCCAAACTCATTCTAGGAGGCCACCATCACCCTGATACCAAAACCAGACACAGATGTCGCCAAGAAAGAAAAATACAGGCCAATATCACTCATGAACATACATGCAAAACTCCTCAACAAATTACTACCAAACAGAATCCACAGCACGTTAAAAGGATCATACACCATGATCAAGAGGAGTTTATCCCAGGAATGCAAGGATTCTTCAATATAGGCAAATCAATCAATATGATACACCATATTAACAAATTGAAAAAGAAAAACCATAGGATCATCTCATTAGATGCATTAAAAGCTTTTGGCAAAATTCAACACCCATTTATGATAAAAACCCTCTAGAAAGTAGGCATAGAGGGAACTTATCTCAACATAATAAAGGCCATATATGACAAACCCACAGCCAATATCATTCTCAATGGTGAAAAACTGAAACCATTTCCTCTAAGATCAGGAACAAGATATGGTTGTCCATTCTCACCACTATTATTCAAAATATTTTTGGAAATTTTAGCCACAGAAATCAGAGAAGAAAAAAAATAAAAGGAATCCATATCAGAAAAGAAGAAGTAAATCTGTCACTGTTTGCAGATGACATGACACTATACATAGAGAATCCTAAAGATGCTACGAGAAAGCTACTACAGCTAATCAATGAATTTGGTAAAGTAGCAGGATACAAAATTAATGCACAGAAATCTCTTGCATAATTATACACTAATGATGAAAAATCTGAAAGCCAAATTAAGGAAACACTCCCATTTACCACTGCAACAAAAAGAATAAAATACCTAGGAATAAACCTACCTAGGGAGACAAAAGACCTGTATGCAGAAAACTGTAAGACACTGATGAAAGAAATTAAAGATGATACAAACAGATGGAGAGATATACTGTGTTCTTGGATTGGAAGAATCAACATTGAGAAAATGACTATACTACGCAAAGCAATCTACAGATTCCATGCAATCCCTATCAAACTACCAATGGCATTTTTCACAGAACTAGAACATAAAATTTCACAATTTGTATGGAAACACAAAAGCCCCCGAATAGCCAAAGCTATCTTGAGAAACAAAAATGGAGCTGGAGGAATCAGGCTCTCTGGCTTCAGACTATTCTACAAAGCTACAGTAACGAAGACAGTATGGTACTGGCACAAAAACAGAAATATAGATCAATGGAACAGGATAGAAAACCCAGAGAAAAAACCATGCACATATAGTCACCTTATGTTTGATAAAGGAAGCCAGAATACACAATGGAGAAAAGACAGCCTCTTCAATAGTGGTGCTGGGAAAACTGGACAGCTACATGTAAAAAAGAACGAAACTAGAACACTCCCTAACACCACACCCAAAAATAAACTCAAAATGGATTAAAGACCTAAATGTAAGGCCAGACACTATCAAACTCTTAGAGGAAAACATAGGCAGAACACTCTATGACATAAATCACAGCAAGATCCTTTTTGACCCACCTCCTAGAGAAATGGAAATAAAAACAAACATCAACAACTGGGACCTAATGAAACTTAAAAGCTTTTGCACAGCAAAGGACACCATAAAAAGCCAAAAAGACGACACTCAGAATGGGAGAAAATATTTGCAAATGAAGCAACTGACAAAGGATTAATCTCCAAAATATACAAGCAACTTATGCAGCTCAATATCCAAAAAACAAACAATGCAATCCAAAAATGGGCAGAAGACCTAAATAGACATTTCTCCAAAGAAGTTATACAGATTGCCAACAAACACATGAAAGGATGCTCAACATCACTGATCACTAGAGAAATGCAAGTCAAAACTACAATCTGGTATTACTTCACACCAGTCAGAATAGCCATCATCAAAAAATCTACAAACAAATAATGCTGGAGAGGGTGTGGAAAAAAAGGAACTCTCTTGCACTGTTGGTGGGCATGTAAATTGATACAGCCATTATGGAAAACACTATGGAGGTTCCTTAAACAACTAAAAATAGGGCTTCCCTGGTGGCACAGTGGTTGAGAGTCCGCCTGCCGATGCAGGGGACACAGGTTTGTGCCCCGGTCCAGGAGGATCCCACATGCCGCCGAGTGGCTGGGCCCACGAGCCATGGCCACTAAGCCCGCGTGTCCGGAGCCTGTGCTCCGCAACAGGATAAGGCCACAACAGTGAGAGGCCTGCGTACCGCAAACAAACAAACAAACAAAAAGACTAAAAATAGAACTACAACATGACCCATTGATCCCACTACTGGGCATATACCCTGAGAAAACCATAATTCAAAAGAGTCATGTAGCACAATGTTCATTGCAGCTCTATTTACAATAGCCAGGACAGGAAGCAACCTAAGTATCCATCAACAAATGAATGGATAAAGAAGATGTGGCACATATATACAATGGAATATTACTCAGCCATAAAAAGAAAAAATTGAGTTATTTGTAGTGAGGTGAGTGGACCTAGGGTCTGTCATACAGAGTGAAGTAAGTCAGAAAGAGGAAAACAAATACCATATGTTAACACATATATATGGAATCTTAAAAAAAAAGGTTCTGAAGAACCTAGGGGCAGGACAGGAATAAAGATGCAGACATAGAGAATGGACTTGAGGACAGGGGGAGGGGGAAGGGTAAGCTGGGACGAAGTGAGAGAGTGGCATGGACATATGTACACTACCAAATGTAAGATAGATAGCTAGTGCGAAGCAGCCGCATAGCACAGGGAGATCAGCTCAGTGCTTTGTGACCACCTAGAGGGGTGGGATAGCGAAGGTGGGAGGGAGATGCAAGAGGGAGGAGATATGGGGATATATGTATATGTATAGCTGATTCACTTTGTTATACAGCAGAAACTAATGTACTATTGTAAAACAATTATACTCCAATAAAGATGTTTAAAGAAATGTTAAAAAAAAAAGAAAAAGAAATTATGTACTACCTAGCCTAAAACGGAAAAAACATAGGTTGAGCATATATATTGGGTCAAAGAAATGACAAAGAAAGGATGAAAAATAATACCCAAAAATTCAAGACAAAAACATTGAAAAAGTGAAAAATAATCATTTATGTGGATGAAAAGTAAAATTCATAAGAAAGATATTATATATATTAGTCTATAAATCCTAGATAGCATAACATCATTATAAATTCTAATATTCTTTTAGATATTCAGAGAAAAATGAGAGAAAAACAATTTGTTAAGTGTTAAACTAAAAGCAAATCTTGTACGCCTTAAATTTCTTTTCAAATATCATGCAAATTTTATGAAAATTTTCATGTATTCTACTACCAAAAGCCTCAATAGCTTCCAAAGAATAGAAGTTAAAGTAGGCCATCTGTCTACTGTGTATTAAAATAAATTAATAACAAAAGTTTAAGCAACAGTGACAACCACCTTTTTTTTGTAACAGCAAACACATATATATCTTCCCCCAAATGATACTGTTGAAAAACTCTCTGAAAACAAACAAAAATAACTACAGAATATTTTTTAAACTACAATAGTTGAAACCATAGTTTCAATGTTAAGTTAGAAAACAGGGTAAAAACTAAATAACTCAACGTTTTAGGGAAGAATACCAAAAAAGGTAAAAAAAAAAAGAGAAAAAGCTAAAGTGACTAAGGTACCTTTTAAACAAACAAACAAAATAAAGAAGGCAGAATAATGTTGACAGAGCAGACTTAACCAAGAGAAAAAGAGCAACCGTGGAAACAGCAAATAGATCTATGTAGGAATGATATGGAGGACGTTAACAGCAGACACAATTTAAATTAAAATGTTTAGGGCTTCCCTGGTGGTGCAGTGATTAAGAATCCACTGGCCAATGAAGGGGACACACCCAGCAATGAAGACCCAGCACAGCCAAAAATAAATAAATAAAATAAATAAATTTATTTAAAAAATTAAAACATTTAATTTAAAACAATAAGAAAATGTGTTGTATTAGTCAACTATAATAAGCTTGTCTTTAAAAACTAAGTCACTAAAATTGACTCAAGAAGGAGTCCAAATCAAATAGACATACAACCACAGACGACATGGAAAAGGCATAAAAAAATTACTGGCTGTGAAACCAGATGGAGTTTTTTCAAATGTTCAAGGAATAGCTAATGCTACATAAATTGCTCCAAAGAACAAAGATATAGATAGCTACATAATTTATTTTCTAAAGCTAACATAGCTCTGATACTCAAACAAAAAGAAAAGTCAATCCATTTTTGATATATTCAAAAACCTGAAATAAATTCCTAGCAAACTAAATGCAAGAGTATGGTAAAAATCAACCAAGCGAGACTTATCCCCAGAATTCACAGATCTATTAAATAGATTCAAAAAATATATATTATGGGATAGATAATGGATACATGCTGAAAGAGATTTTGCTACAACCCATTCTTACTTTTTTAAAGATTAGAGAATTAGAAGTTGAAAACTTTCTGAACATTATTAAATCATCAAAGAAGGAACCCAACATTACATTTCAGGATAAAATATTCCAGGCAGCCCCAATAAAATCAGAAGCAAAGCAAAAATCCCTGCTATAAATGTTATTGTACAAAATTATACATTGAGTTTTACCAATAAAATAAAATATGAAACTTTAAAAAACACTGGAAATATAGGAGACAAAATTACTATTGCTTATTGACGACATGATTATAGGCCAAAAGCTAAACACAATCACGTTTAAAATAAAACCTCTTGAATTAGTAAGACAACTGAATAAATTAGTCAGAGTAGGGAAAAATGTATTTTTTATATCATTGGCTCTCCCATATGCCAGCAATCCCCAGTCACAAAATGTAATGGAAAACTATCCACTCATTAGTACCACACTAAGTTCATGATCTTCAACCTCAATTGTGAACTCCATACTCCTGAGGAATCCTATTCTCATGGCCCACTTCCTCTCCTACCATGGTTATCCCCCCCACCTACCCCTCCTCCAGCTGAGCAGGTAACTGCCCCTACTTCATCAGATGGAAACCCTCTCAGCTTCCTGCTACTCATCCCACACACCGACCTGCCTCTGACCCCATCCTCTTCCTTCCCATAAAATGCTAGTGGTCTTACCCTTCTCCCTATCACAAGCCAGCCTCCATCTGTCCTTAATCCTATCACTTCCCACCTTCTAGGAAACCTTACATTATAAACTCTCTCTTCTTTCTATTGTACCATTAACTTTTCCTTCCTTCTGTTTCTAGTCTATTACCTTTTAAATATGATAAAATCTCTCCAATCTTTCCACACTCCCCAATCCTTCTTTTCTAGTTACATTTCCTCTCCCCCTCCACAGCCTTTTCTCCTCTTAAAGAAATCTGGAAAAGTTACTTATACCTGTCATCGGGAAGGTCTCTTCAATAGGCATATTGGATCATGTAACTTCTCTCTTTAAAACTCCTTCCTGGAATGCCCTCCCACTACCCCAACTTTCACCTGGTTAACTCTTCAGCTCTATGGCACTGCCTCAGGTAGTGTGATCCAACATCAAGAGTGAAATACATGGAGAAATAATATGTTCCAAGATTAGAATACTAAATAGTAAATAGATGGAGATTTTTCTAAAATAATTTGTAAGTATATCACAAGTCAAATCAAAATCCCAGTGGAAGGTATTATTGCCACTAAAACTTAACAATGGTAGCACAAGATGATAAACTGATCTCTTTTAATAAGGAAGTTAAAATTCTTTAATAAAGTTGTAGCAAATAAGATCCTCTCCTTTAATGAAAATAATGCATTATGGTCTAGGAGGATTTAGGAAAAGAAAGCAAAATGTTTCAACATTGGGAGCTGATTTAAATTTCTGTCACCAATTGAATAAAGGAGAACTATTTATATGTCAATCACTGTTTAAGAGGCATTTGATAAAAGTTATGATTTATTCATAATAAAATCTCAACCTAGAAACAACATCAAATGTAATACCAAAATATAAAAACCAAGACAAGAATGACCACTACTTTGTCTAATATCAAAGAACAATGCAACAAGGCCAAAAGAAAATGAAGGACATAAATACTGGAGAAGAGGAGATAAAATTTCTATTACATGGTGATAATAGGGTTGTCTCTCTGTAAGACCAATGAGTCAACTGAGTTAGTTCTCATTATAGAGATCAATATCTCCATGATCTACCATTATATTCAGTTAAAAGAGTTAAAAGATTCATTTTGAGTGGAATCAAATATATAGAATATCTAAGAATAAACCTATCAAATAGGGTACTAAAGTTATATATATATACTTAAAACTAAAAACAATTTTATTATAAGACATAATAGAATATTTGAAATGATGTAAAGATATATCACGTACCTAAAAGTTTTAATAATATCAAAATATCAATTCCTTTCTTAAAAAACTCACACAAAAAGAATTTGACAAGAGCAAAACAGTTTTCTAAAGTTATCTAAGATACATTTAACTAATGAGAAAAGCTAAACATTTTTGAAAAATAAAAATGATAAATGGACCTTCCCCTGTCAGAATTTTAAATATATTAAGGAATAAAAAATAATAAATCACAGTAGAACTGGCATAGAAGTTTTCTAAAACTCAGTGAACTACTATAGAACATTTGCAAAATTTTAGTATATGATAAATTTCCTACTTCAAAACCATTAAGAAATAATAGTTTAATAAATTGTATTGAGAGGCCTTCAAGATGGCAGAAAAATAAGATGTGGAGATCACCTTCCTCCCCACAAATACATCAGAAATACATCTACATGTGGAACAACTCCTACAGAACACCTATGAACGCTGGCAGAAGACCTCAGACCTCCCAAAAGGCAAGAAACTCCCCACGTACCTGGGTAGGGCAAAAGAAAAAAGAATAAACAGAGACAAAGGAATAGGGACAGGACCTACACCAGTGGGAGGGAGCTGTGAAGGAGGACGAGTTTCCACACACTAGGAAGGCCCTTCACTGGTGGAGATGGGGGGGGAAGCTTTGGAGCCACAGAGGAGAGCGCAGCAACAGGGGTGCGGAGGGCCAAGCAGAGAGATTCCTGCACAGAGGATCAGGACCGACCAGCACTCACCAACCCGAGAGGTTTGTCTGCTCACCCGCCAGGGCGGGCGGGGACTGGGAGCTGAGGCTCGGGCTTCGGAGGTCAGACCCCAGGGAGAGGACTGGGGTTGGCTGTGTGACCACAGCCTGAAGGGGGCTAGTGCGCCACAGTTAGCCAGAAGGGAGTCCGGGAAAAAGTCAGGACCTGCCTTAGAGGCAAGAGACCATTGTTTCGGGGTGAACGAGGAGAGGGGATTCAGAGCACTGCCTAAACAAGCTCCAGAGACAGGTGCAAACTGCAGTTACCACTGTGGACACCAGAGATGGGCATGAAACGCTAAGGCTGCTGCTGCAGCCACCAAGAACCCTGTGTGCAAGCACAGGTCACTATCCACACCTCCCCTCCTGGGAGCCTGTGCAGCCCACCACTGACAGGTCCTGTGATCCAGGGACAACTTCCCTGGGAGAACGCACAGCGCGCCTCAGGCTGGTGCAATGTCACGCTGGCCTCTGCTGCCACAGGCTCACCCTACATCTGTACCCCTGCCTCCCCACGGCCTGAGTGAGCCAGAGACCCCGAAGCAGCTGCTACTTTAACCCTGTCCTGTCTGGGCGGGGAACAGACGCCCTCAGGCAACCTACTCGCAGAGGCGGGTCCAAATCCAAAGCTGAACCCCGGGAGCTGTGCGAACAAAGAAGAGAAAGGGAAATTTCTCCCAGCGGCCTCAGGAGCAGCAGATTAAATCCCCACAATCAACTTGATGTACCTTGCATCTCTGGAATACCTGAATAGACAACCAATCATCCCAAAATTGAGGCAGTGGACTCTGGGAGCACTGTAGACTTGGGGTTTGCTTTCTGCATCTAATTTGTTTTTGGTTTTATGTTTATCTTAGTTTAGTATTTAGAGTTTATTATCATTGGTAGATTTGATTATTGATTTGGTTGCACTCTTCCTTTTTTTAAAAAATATATATATAGATATATATCCTTTTTTCTTTTTCTCTTTTTGTGGGTGTGTATGTGTATGCTTCTTTGTGTGATTTTGTCTGTATAGCTTTGCTTTTACCATTTGTCCTAGGGTTCTGTCTGTCCGTTTTTCTTGTTGTTGCCTTTTGTTTTTTTAGTAAAGATTCTAGTGCTGGTTATCATTGGTGGATTTGTTTTTTGGTTTGGTTGCTCTCTTCTTTCTATTTTTATTACTTTTTCATTTTAAAATTTTTAATCATTTTAAAATTATTTTTATTTTAATAACTTTATCTTATTTTATTTTTTTATTTTTCTTCTGAGCCATGTGGCTGACAGTGTCTTGGTGCTCCAGCCAGGTGTCAGGCCTGTGCCTCTGAGGTGGGAGAGCCAAGTTCAGGACATTGGTCCACAAGAGACCTCCCAGCTACACGCAATATCAAACGGCGAAAGCTCTCCCAGAGATTTCCAATCCAATGTTAAGACCCAGCTCCACTCAATGACCAGAAAGCTCCAGTGCTGGACACCATATGCCAAACAACTAGCAAGACAGGAACACAACCTCACCCATTAGCAGAGAGGCTGCCTAAAATCATAATAAGGTCACAGACACCAGAAAACACACCACATGATGTGGTCCTGCCCACCAGGAAGACATGATCCAGCCTCTTCCAACAGAACACAGGCACCAGTCCCCTCCACCAGGAAGCCTACACAACCCACTGAAACAACCTTACCCACTGGGGACAGACACCAAAAACAACGGGAACTATGAACCTGCAGCCTGCGAAAAGGAGACCCCAAACACAGTAAGTTAAGCAAAATGAGAAGACACAGAAACACACAGCAGATGAAGGAGCAAGGTAAAAACCCACCAGACGTAACAAATGAAGAGGAAATAGGCAGTCTACCTGAAAAAGAATTCAGAGTAATGATAGTAAAGATGATCCAAAATCTTAGAAATAGAATGGAGAAAATACAAGAAAGGTTTAACAAGGACCTAGAAGAACTATAGAGTAAACAAACAATGAAAGAAAATGAAATGAAAACAAACTAAAAATTCTCTAGAAAAAATCAATAGCAGAATAACTGAGGCAGAAGAACAGATAAGTGACCTGGAAGATAAAATAGTGGAAATAGCTACTGCAGAGCAGAATAAAGAAAAAAGAATGAAAAGAATTGAGTACAGTCTCAGAGACCTCTGGGACAACATTAAATGCACCAACATTTGAATTATAGGGGGTTCCAGAAAAAGAAGAGAAAAAGAAAGGGAATGAGAAAATATTTGAAGAGATTATAGTTGAAAACTTCCCTAATATGGGAAAGGAAATAGTCAATCAAGTCAGGAAGCGCAGAGAGTCCCATACAGGATAAATCCAAGAATAAACACACAAAGACACATACTAATCAAACTATCAAAAATTAAATACAAAGAAAAAATATTAAAAGCAGCAAGGGAAAAACATAACATACAAGGGAATCCCCATAAGGTTAACAGCTGATCTTTCAGCAGAAACTCTGCAAGCCAGATAGGAGTGGCAGGACATATTTAAAGTGATGAAAGGGAAAGACCTACAACCAAGATTACTCTACCTAGCAAGAATCTATTTCAGATTCGATGGAGAAATTAAAACCTTTACAGATAAGCAAAAGCTAAGGGAATTCAGCACCACCAAACCAGCTTTACAACAAATGCTAAATGAACTTCTCTAGGCAGGAAACACAAGAGAAGGAAAAGAGCTACAATAACAATCCCAAACCAATTAAGAAAATATTAATAGGAACATACATATTGATAACTACCTGATGTAAATGGACTAAATGCTCCAACCAAAAATATAAACTGGCTGAATGGGTACAAAAACAAGACCCATATATATGCTGTCTACAAGAGACCCACTTCAGACCTAGGGACACATACAGACTGAAAGAGAGGGAATGGAAAAAATATTCCATGCAAATGGAAATGAAACTAAAGCTGGAGTAGCAATTCTCATATCAGACATAATAGACTTTAAAATAAAGACTATTACAAGAGACAAAGAAGGACACTACATAATGATCAAGGGATCAATCCAAGAAGAAAATATAACAATTGTAAATATTTATGCACCCAATATAGGAGCACCTCAATACATAAGGCAAATACTAACAGCCAAAAAAGGGGAAATCAACAGTAACACATTCATAGTAGGGGACTTTAACACTCCACTTTCACCAATGGACAGATCATCCAAAATGAAAACAAATGAGGAAACACAAGCTTTAAATGATACATTAAACAAGATGGATGTAATTGATATGTATAGGACATTCCACCCAAAAACAACAAAATAAACTTTTTTCTCAAGTGCTCCTGGAATATTCTCCAGGATAGATCATATCTTGGGTCACAAATCAAACCTTGGTAAATTTAAGAAAATTGAAATCGTATCAAGTATCTTTTCCAACCACAATGCTATGAGACTAGATATCAATTACAGGAAAAAATCTGTAAAAAATACAAACACATGGAGGCTAAACAATACACTACTAAATAATGAATACATCACTGAAGAAATCACAGAGGAAATCAAAAAATCCTAGAAACCAATGACAGTGAAAACACGATGACTCAAAACCTATGGGATGCAGCAAAAGCAGTTCTAACAGGGAACTTTTTAGCAATACAATCCTACCTGAAGAAACAAGAAACATCTCAAATAAACAACCTAACCTTACACCTAAAGCAATTAGAGAAAGAAGAAGAAAAAACCCCCAAAGTTAGCAGAAGGAAAGAAATCATAAAATCAGATCAGAAATAAGTGAAAAAGAAATGAAGGAAACGATAGCGAAGATCAATAAAACTAAAAGCTGGTTCTTTGAGAAGATAAACAAAACTAATAAACCATTAGCCAGACTCATCAAGAAAAAAAGAAGACTC
Source organism: Phocoena sinus (assembly GCF_008692025.1). NCBI lineage: Eukaryota > Metazoa > Chordata > Mammalia > Artiodactyla > Phocoenidae > Phocoena > Phocoena sinus. The sequence continues at coordinate 68,613,525 of NC_045774.1, read as the reverse complement.
AGATCAATAGTAATAGAAATGAAAAAGGAGAAGGAACAACTGACACTGAAGAAATACAAAGGATCATGAGAGACTACTACAAGCACCTATATGCCAATAAAATGGACAACCTGGAAGAAATGGACAAATTCTCAGAAAAGCAAAACCTGAGATCGAACCAGGAAGAAATAGAAAATATAAACAGACCAATCACAAGCACTGAAATTTAGACAGTGATTAAATATTTTCCTACAAACAAAAGCCCAGGACCAGACGGCTTCCCAGGTGAAGTCTATCAAACATTTAGAGAAGAGCTAACACTTATCCTTCTCAAACTCTTCCAAAATATAGCACAGGGAGGAACACTCCCAAACTCATTCTACGAGGCCACCATCACCCTGATACCAAAACCAGACACAGATGTCACAAAGAAAGAAAAATACAGGCCAATATCACTCATGAACATAGATGCAAAATCCTCAACAAATTACTACCAAACAGGATCCACAGCAGTTAAAAGGATCATACACCATGATCAAGTGGGGTTTATCCCAGGAATGCAAGGATTCTTCAATATAGGCAAATCAATCAATATGATACACCATATTAACAAATTGAAGGAGAAAAACCATAGGATCATCTCATTAGATGCAGAAAAAGCTCTTGGCAAAAGTCAACACCCATTTATGACAAAAACCCTCTAGAAAGTAGGCATAGAGGGAACTTATCTCAACATAATAAAGGCCATATATGACAAACCCACAGCCAACATCGTTGTCAATGGTGACAAACTGAAACCATTTCCTCTAAGATCAGGAACAAGACAAGGTTGTCCACTCTTACCACTATCATTCAACATATTTTTGGAAGTTTTAGCCACATCAATCAGAGAAGAAAAAGAAATAAAAGGAATCCAAATTGGAAAGGAAGAAGTAAAGCTGTCACTGTTTGCAGATGACATGATACTATACATAAAGAACCCTAAAGATGCTACCAGAAAACTACTAGAGCTAATCAATGAATTTGGTAAAGTAGCAGTATACAAAACTAATGCACAGAAATCTCTTGCATTCCTATATACTAATGATGAAATATCTGAAAGAGAAATTAAGGAAACACTCCCATTTACCATTGCAACAAAAGGAATAAAATACCTGGGAATAAACCTATGTAGAGAGACAAAAGACCTATATGCAGAAAACTATAAGACACTGATGAAAGAAATTAAAGATGATACAAACAGATGGAGAGATATACCATCTTTTTGGATTAGAAGAATCAACATTGTGAAAATGACTATACTACCCAAAGCAATCTACAGATTCCATGCAATCACTATCAAACTACCAATGGCATTTTTCACAGAACTAGAACAAAAAATTTCACAATTTGTTTGGAAACACAAAAGAACCCAAATAGCCAAAGCAATCTTGAGAAAGAAAAATGGAGCTGGAGGAATCAGGCTCCCTGACTTCAGAGTATACTACAAAGCTACAGTAATCGAGAAAGTATGGTACTGGCATGAAAACAGAAATACAGATCAATGGAACAGGTTAGAAAGCCCAGAGATAAACCCATACACCTATGGTCCCCTTATTTTTGATAAAGGAGGCAAGAATATACAATGGAGAAAATACAGCCTCTTCAATAAGTGGTACTAGGGAAACTGGACAGCTACATGTAAAAGAATGAAATTAGAACACTCCCTAACACCATACACAAAAATAAACTCAAAATAGATTAAAGACCTAAATGTAAGGCCAGACACTATCTCACTCTTAGAGGAAAACATAAGCAGAACACTCTCTGACATAAATCACAGGAGGATCCTTTCTGACCCACCTCCTAGGGAAATGGAAATAAAAACAAAAATTAACAAATGGGACCTAATGAAACTTAAAAGCTTTTGCACAGCAAAGTAAAACATAAACAAGATGAAAAGACAACCCTCAGAATGGGAGAAAATATTTGCAAATGAAGCAACTGACAAAGGATTAATCTCCAAAATATACAGGCAGCTCATGAAACTCAATATGAAAAAAACAAGAAACCCAATCCAAAAATGGGGGCTTCCCTGGTGGCGCAGTGGTTGGGAGTCTGCCTGCCGATGCAGGGGACATGGGTTCGTGCCCCGGACTGGGAAGATCCCACATGCCATGGAGCGGCTGGGCCCGTGAGCCATGGCCGCTGAGCCTGTGTGTCCGGAGCCTGTGCTCTGCAACGGGAGGGGCCACAAGAGTGAGAGGCCCGCGTAACGCAAAAAGAAAACAAACAAAAACAAACAAAAATGGGCAGAAGACCTAAGCAGACATTTCTCCAAAGAAGATATACAGATTGCTAATAAACACATGAAAGGATGCTCAACATCACTAATCATTAGAGAAATGCAAATCAAAACTACAATGAGGTATCACCTCACACCAGTCAGAATGGCCATCATCAAAAAATCTACAAACAATAAATGCTGGAGAAGGTGTGGAAAAAAGGGAACCCTCTTGGGCTTCCCTGGTGGCGCAGTGGTTGAGAGTCCGTCTGCCAATGCAGGGGACATGGTTCGTGCCCCGGTCTGGGAAGATCCCACATGCCGCAGAGCGGCTAGGCCCGTGAGCCATGGCCGCTGAGCCTGCGCGTCCGGAGCCTGTGCTTCGCAACGGGAGAGGCCACAACAGTACAGGGAACCTTCTTGCCAGTTGGTGGGAATGTAAATTGATATAGCCACTATGGAAAACAGTATGGAGGTTCCTTAAAAAACTAAAAATAGAACTACCAAAGACCCAGCAATCCCACTACTGGGCATATACCCTGAGAAAACCTTACTCAAAAAGAGTCAGGTACCACAGTGTTCATTGCAGCTCTATTTACAGTAATAGCCAGGACATGGAAGCAATCTAAGTGTCCATCAACAGATGAATGGATAAAGAAGATGTGGCACATATATACAATGGAATATTACTCAGCCCTAAAAAGAAATGAACTTGAGTTATTTGTAGTGAGGTGGATGGACCTGGAGTCTGTCATACAGAGGGAAGTAAGTCAGAAAGAGAAAAACAAATACCATATGCTAACACATGCTAACCACATGCTAACACATTCCATATATGGAATCTAAAAAAAAAAAAGGTTCTGAAGAACGTAGGGGCAGAACAGGAATAAAGATGAAGATGTAGAAAATGGACTTGAGGACACGGGGAGGGGGAAGGGTAATCTGGGACGAAGTGAGAGAGTGGCATGGACATATATACACTACCAAATGTAAAATAGATAGCTAGTGGGAAGCAGCTGCATAGCACAGGGAGATTAGCTCTGTGCTTTGTGACCACCTAGAGGGGTGGAATAGGGAGGGTGGGAGGGAGACACAAGAGGGAGGAGATATGGGGATATATGTATATGTATACCTGATTCACTTTGTTATAAAGCAGAAGCTAACACACCATTGTAAAGCAATTATACTACAATAAAGATGTTTAAAAATAAATAAATAAATAGTATTGAAGTATCTAGCTACTCATTTGAGAAAACAGATCATTTCCACACAACAAAATCATATAACCTTCAGATATTTAAATGTTTAAAAAGAAAAATATTATAAGAATATTTACATAAAATTGAACTGTAGAAATTTTCTAAGCAAAGTAATAAATTTATGAAAGAAAATATTGAAAATGTACATAACTAAAAGTTAAAAATGCCCCTACATTTTGAGACTTCCCCGGTGGCACAGTGGTAAGAATCCGCCTGCCAATGCAGGGGACACGGGTTCGAGCCCTGGTCTGGGAAGATTCCACATGCTGTGGAGCAACTAAACCTGTGCACCACAACTACTGACCCTGTACTCTAAAGCCCGCTAGCCACAACTACTGAGCTCACATGCCACAACTACTGAAGCCTGTGTGCCTAGAGTCTATGCTCCGCAACAAGAGAAGCCACTGCAATGAGAAGCCCACGCACCTCAACAAAGAGTAGCCCCTGCTCACCGCAACTAGAGAAAGCCTGCGCACAGCAACGAAGACCCAACACAGGCAAAAAATAAAAACGAATAAAAACTTAAAACCTTAAAAAGAAAAGTGTTCATACATATTGAAAACAAAAACAAGAATAAGGGAAAGAAACAATAAATGTTTGCAATATTTATTACAGGAAAGAGTATTTTTCTATCAAAAGAGAGAGAACTTACAAATCAATAAAAAGATGAACAATCCTATAAGAAATGGAGAAGGAATATAAATTGGCAGAATAAATACACAAATATCCAAAAATACTCAACATCAGTAATGATGAAAGACCCTAATTGAAATAGCTTTGATATCACTCTCCACACATTAAATTGGCAAAAACATATAAATTATAATAATCAATTGTGATTAAAGATATAGTAAAACATTCGATGATGAAATTATAGTAATTTGGTAACCTTATATCAGTCCTCCTAAAATTAGTCTTTACAGTGTATATCATAAAAATTTTGACAACTTTTAAGGAAATAATTTAAAATGTGGGAAAAGTTTATATATTGTTTATGTATATTATTACAACATTATTTTTATTATTGAAAAATGTTAGCAATCATGACTGGTTATAATGGGATGATTAAATACATAGGGGACATCCACCATGTATCTATTATAATTCACATTTTTGAGAAATATGTGGTAATATACTGATGTATCAATTGAAATAGTTTTAGTTCAAGTAGCAGAATCTGACTCTATTAATAACCACCATATTGGAAGGAACCTGCGCTGTCTCACAGAGCCAAAATAAAAGCTGAACAAGGAAGCCTAGGGGAGGACCCAAGCAATGATTGCCTGGAGGTCCTTAGCAGCAGGAACTCCCAAATCTCATGAGAACACAACCATCAGAAGTGTCTACTCTGCCACCTTCCACCTCTGAATGGCTCCATGCAGTTCCCATGAGAGGATCTGGTTTGTTCAAGTCTGGTTAGTTTTCTTCTGCTTGACTCAGTCAGTCAGGCAAAGGTTTAGGGTGGTTTAGTGGCTACGATAAAAAGAGAGCCACTCTGATTTGTGTCTAATACAACCTGTCATTTTTCAAGACAGAGTCCTAAAGTGTATTGGCTTTGTTTGTGGGTGTATATGTAAGACTACTAGAAGGTTATTTGGAAGAAGATACTTCAGAATGGTGGCATGGTTGTCTATGAGTGGCAAGTTTATGAGTGACTTTTATTATCTTCACACTTCAAGCATGTACAGTGAAATTCTTCATGCAACAATATGAATTAGGCTACAATGCCATTAGCAGTTGGTTACAGTCTGCAGCCAAGTCCTCATTTTGCTAAATTTTTTACAGTCTGGGAGTTGGGGGATAATAACAAAATTGAAGGGAGGCAAAGTCTGCTAAGGAAATGGAAAATAATTCCTTCTTGAGAAATTGAAGGCTTGGAGTGCGTGTCCTATTGTCCCCGGTATTCTCACAGCCTGAGTCCTCCAGATTGAATTGACAAAATGGGCACCAACTCATTAGGATGTTACTGGAAGTCACAGTCAGCAACAGGACCCAGAAGCATCCTCATCAATATTTATGTCAGAGTGAGCATGTACCACCAGATGGCGCCAAACCTCATTTGGGACAATGTGGGATTTGAGTAACCTGGTTGGACTTCCAGAATACCAGGTGGGCTAGTTACATAAACTTGTTCAGGCCATTTTGCATGTTTGATTTTTTTTTTTTAGAGCCCACTTTTTACATTTCAGTGGATCCTACTGAATTATTTTTCTGAATTTTTAAAAATTCCCTTTCATTAATTTTTTGAATAGATGATTCATTCACTTAGTTCAGATCCCCAGGGAAATGATGGATGTAGACAATATTCAGCAATCTGCTAACATCACAAAAAGAAAGATAACTAGGGCTTCCCTGGTGGCGCAGTGGTTGAGAGTCCGCCTGCCGAAGCAGGGGCCATGGGTTCGTGCCCCGGTCTGGGAGGATCCCACATGCCGCGGAGCGGCTGGGCCCGTGAGCCATGGCCGCTGAGCTTGCGCGTCCGGAGCCTGTGCTCCGCAATGGGAGAGGCCGCAACAGTGAGAGGCCCGCATACCGCAAAAAAAAAAAAAAAAAAGAAAGACAACTGGACATTTTCTATCCCCTGATGGAAGAATTGAACACCATATATAAAGTCTTATTGTCAAAATATCAAGCCTGTATCTGCTCCAGATCTAACTTTGAGTTTACAGATACACTGGGGACAATGGAACATGTAAAATGGCACCATGGAAGCAATCAGCAAAATTTAAAATATAGGAAACTGTACCGATCTCTTAAAAAATAAATTTCAAGGGTAAAAGGGAGGAGAAGTTATAGATTAAAAGAGACTTAAGAAATTTAGTAATGAAATGCCATCCAGGAACTTGCCTGGATCATGACATAAACAAACCAACTGCAAAAAAAATTATGAAAAAAAAATGAGGACATTTGAGACACTATTTTATATTTTAAATTAAGTTAAAATGTTAATATGTGATAATAGTATTGTGCCTATATTTTTTAATGTGTTCTTATATTTTAAAGATAAATACTAAATATTTGTGGATAAAATTGTGTGATGTCTGGAGTTTGCTTGAAAACAATCCAGTGGCAGTTGGAAGTAGAGATAAAACATGATCGGCCATGAATTGACAAGTGTTAAAGTTGGGTAATGAGTATGTGGGGATTCACTATATTATTCTCTCTACTTTGTTTCAAAATTTCTGTAATAAAAAGCTAAAAAAAGAAACTACAAAGTTTCCATTCTATTCTCCCATCTGCCAAGTTCCCAATTCTCCCTATGTAATAACTATTTGTAGTTTCTTGTACATCGTTCTACAGTTTTTATGCAACCAATTCTTTTAATAATTAGAAAAGCATTAAAATATGTATTTTTAAAAGGTAGATTTTTTAGGAAGTATCTGACTTTCAACCTATCCGTTGACAGTTATTTGAGTCCATTCCGTGAGACTGATGTTCATTTCTTTTCTCACTTCCCTGGACACAGCACCAGATCCCTGGGACCAGGGTAAATGCTTGAAAATAATGACAGCAGAATCATTCCTGGTGACTGTTTCCATGGGAATGGGAATGAATCAGCGGCAGAGCACTCTTAAATTTCAGCCTGAGGGTCACAGAAGGCCATTTCATTCCAAAGGGCTGTGGCTACTGACAGTTTTTATGTTTGGGGGGGATGAAAAAATATCAACCATAAATTTATTTTATTGAAGAACATTACCTAATCCTACGTGTGAAGACTCAGCCATTATTCAGGGAGATCTGATGAGCGTTCTGCCTACACATAGCTCTGGTTGTGAGTGGCTGCAAACACCATCATCTTCAATGTGGCTGTGCCTGTTCTGAAATTCCGCTAGTCCGTAATGTTTTAAAGTGAAGGGTAGATTTACGGGGGTCTTGAAGAGTACTGTTTTACAACTTTGCATGGTTCTGTGGAGGCTTTCTGTGAGCTGATTGGAATGCAATGGATGTAAAGCTGAAAACTGGGATTAACTCAAATTAATCTTTGACAAGAAGCAATACAAAAAGAGTTTGAGGAAAGATTGCAATGTCATAAATTCTCAAATGGAAATAAGTTTTGAGAAAAGCTATTTAAGGATATTTCAAATAATTTAAATAATTATACTCAATCCAAAAGCTGTTTGTACATCTGTCTTTTCATTGTTTAATAATACTAGATTGTAGTGGCAGAACAATACGTGGTCTCTTCCTTATGCACAACCAGCAGCGTGAATCTTGGTAATATATCATCTGGGAAAATTGTTTTTTGGGTGATGAATTTCCAGGTTAAGAGTATTATATTCCTGATATTATGCTGTCGTTTTCAGAGCATTTTAGAAAATATGTTTTTTATATGATACAGGGGCACTGTTGTGATAAGAACTAATATAACACTAAGCCAACAGCTTAAGAAAGTCAATGTATAGTAGCTTTAGCTGAATGCTCCAGGGTAATATACAAGCAGTGTAAATAATAATATTAATAGCGTCTTTGTAAAAAAAAACTGTGCAGGGCTTCCCTGGTGGCGCAGTGGTTGAGAGTCTGCCTGCCGATGCAGGGTACATGGGTTCGTGCCCCGGTCCGGGAAGATCCCACATGCCGCGGAGCGGCTGGGCCCTGTGCTCCGCAATGGGAGAGGCCACAACAGTGAGAGGCCCACATACCGCAAAAACAAAAACAAACAAACAAAAAAAAAACTGTGCAGTTAACACCTACTCCTATAAGTGAAACATAAGCATAGTAATAAGATGAAGGCATTTTTTGCTGATTCATTAAAATAAAGGGTAAATGAGCTTTATGTGTACCACCAGAGACAATAAAATTAATTCCACTTTCTTGGCTTTGGAAAGAGTATATGTGTGTGTGTGTGTGTGTGTGTGTGTGTGTGTGTGTGTGTGTGTGTGTGTAGAACAGGGGGCAAAGACAGCAATGCTGCATTAAAGGAAAATCATCATTTTCTTGCTCCAGTTGAAAGCAGTAAGTAATCAAGTAACACAGTGACTGTTCATGTAGGTAAACTTCAGAACCTCCTTTGAGGTGTAAGACATTTAAAACTAATTAACAGTTATTAATATTGAAAAATTCCCCAGGCATTAAATATTTTCTTGTAGAAACATGTAGTGAAGACGTGTTGGGGAAGAGTTCACCGTTTTCTCCAAGTGAGAGATACAAGACAAAACAATGGAACACAACAACTAACATGAAACAAGCTAACGAAACAATAAACAGCTACCCGATTCTGGGCAGAGGGAAATATAGGAGCATTAAACAATGGGCTGGAATCATGAAGAACAGGAATGTTTGAAACATGGTATAAACTCTCAGGGGCATTCCTTAGATTATTGTGTCTTTTCTCCATTTTTTTCTAGTTCCATGGTTCTCATGTAGAAAGCACTATGCAAATATATACAAAAGCAATATTATTTTTGCCTTTTATTTGTTTGTCCTGAGACTTACGTATAAAGTTTTTTCACAACCAGTAGCCAAGTGGAGTTCAACTACGAAAACAAAAAAAACCTAGGGCTTCCCTGGTGGCACAGTGGTTCAGAGTCTGCCTGCCAATGCAGGGTTCACGGGTTCCAGCCCTGATCCGGGAGGATCCCACATGCTGCAGAGCAACAGGGCCTGTGCGCCCCAACTACTGAGCCTGTGCTCTAGAGTCCGTGAGCCACAGCTACTGAGCCCATGCACCACAACTACTGAAGCCTGTGCACTTGGAGCCTGTGCTCTGCAGCGGGAGAGGCCGCCTTAATGAGGGGCCTGCGCACCGCAGCAAAGGGTAGCCCCTGCTCCCCACAAATAAAAAAAAAAAAAGAAAGCCTGCGTGCAGTGGGCAAAGACCCAGTGCAGCCATAAATAAATAATAAATAAATAAATAAATTTATATATTTAAAAAATCTATTAAAAAAAGTACACAAGTTCAAAATTCACTTCCTAATTTTCAAGTTCTTCAGGTGCCTATTCACATGTTTAGAGTATGGCTTTTGAGTATTCTGGTAATCTTTGCTATCATACTTTTTTTTTAATAACTTTTTTTTTTTTTTTTTTTTTCCGCGTTACACGGGGCTTTCGCTGTTGTGGCCTCTCCCGTTGCGGAGCACCGGCTCCGGAGGTGCAGGCACAGCGGCCATGGCTCATGGGCCCAGCCGCTCCGCAGCATGTGGGATCTTCCCGGACTGGGGCACGAACCCGTGTCCCCTGCATCGGCAGGCGGACTCTCAACCACTGCGCCACCAGGGAAGCCCTTTAATAACTTTTTTTTTTTATGTTTTCATACTTTTAAACATGCAGACTAAGAACTGATTTGGGGTCGAATCTGAGTTACTTTCTATTAGGAAATAGTCATTTTTTAGTCCTTGCCACGTACAAAAGAAAAACACCAAAACCTTGGGCGTTGAGTGCTGGCTGTGTTTCAGCAGGCACTGTCTATGTGAACCCTACAACAGTCCTTTTCTGTTGACATAATGCTCCCATCTATACAAAGCCTGGCACTGGGCTAGCCTGTTGTGGACACTTGATAAATATGTGTTGACCTGTTGAAGAAACTGAAGCTAGGAATTGTATAATTTATCCAAAATCATCTGCTGAGTTAGTGGCAGAACTAGGATTCAAAACTCAGGTTTTTAATTCAAAACCCACGTCTTTCCACTCTCTAGAGCTCTTTCTTTGAGAATCATAATGCATGCCAAGTATTGGACTAGAGTCCATTTAAAAACAATGGAGTCACAGGAACAATGGTTTATGAAAGCACTGTATCAAAAACAAAGCAAGTTTTTTTTAATATGTAAGATGTAAATATATAATTTGTCTCTTTGACTTTAGAATTCAGCAATCAGAACTTCCTACTCCAGGAAATCAATAAATCACTGGTCAACTAGACTCCAAGATCAGGGTTCTTTATGGGAAAATTGTTTGGTAGCGTATTACAGGCATATGTCTGGAGTATGCTCTGGAATCAGAAGATGGGCTAGGGTAATGAAAATGGAAACCTTCTCCAGATCACAAAATGCAACAGTTTATGCCAGAATAACATATGGGGCTGGCAGCCTTCCTGCAGTGAACTAAATCCAGAGGGATATTTCAGGGTCTTATTCCCAGGGAGAGGACTGAGTAGCTGGGCATTCATCCATTTCTTATCTTTCATTCAATAAATATTCGCCAAGTGCATTTCAGTGCATTTAATTATAATTTAAGTAACATTTCCCCATCAAGTTGTGGAGGGGTGTACAGAGCCTAGCTCACAGAGTTGTGAGAATTAAATGAGAGTGTGTGCAGAGGACTTAGAACAACATGCGGTAAGTAACTCCTCAAAAAATGTTAACTGTGACTATTTGGTCCTTACCATGCCCTTGTCACTGTGCTGGGTGCTGGAGATTCAAAGACGAATTTGACATTAGTCCTTTTCTCAGGAAACTCAGTTCAGTAGAGGGAGAAACATGTCAACTCAGGTTATGTAGATAAGCCAGTAGATGGTTCCATAGGGTGCAAAGGGAGCACAAAGGAGGAAGAAGCCACATGTACTGGGTACGGGGGGCCAGGGAGGGTTCACACAAGCTCCATGCAGGAGGTAACTCTCTGAGAGTCTTGAAGGATGAGTAGATATTCCACAGGCGGGGCAGGAGGTGGAGGGCATTCCAGGCAGAGGGACTTGTAGTAGCAAGAACAGGCTCAGAGTCATGGAAACCCTGGTCTGGAGGAACCGCTTGTTTATGAATCTGGCTGAGATGGGTGCTTCTTAGTGAGAGGAAAGAAATGAGGCCAGAGATTGACCAATTCATGGAAGCCTTTGTTCTGTCAGCAGTGAGAAACCACTGAAGCTCTTTCAATAGGAGAGTATAATATTATAAACAGATGTGTGCTTTAGAAAAGTCATAAGTGAATGTGTAGAAGACAGATGTGGGGCAGAGAAAGGTATGCGACTGGAGGTGGGATGAAGAGTCAGATTAATGAAACAGATCTGGCAAGATATGAAAATGGCTTGAACTAAGAGCAGTGACAATGGACTGAGAGAGGATGACAGATTCAAGAGACATTAAGAGGGTAGGATGGGATCAGCTGGGCAGGGTGGCAGTGAAAGTAAAGGCTGGGCACCACTGTTTCTGACTTAGATGTGTCAAAGTATGTTCAGCAATGTGGGGAATGGAAGAGGAGGAACAGGTGTGGAAAGATAGTTAAGGAATTTTTGAACACAGAACATTCAAGATGCTGGTAGAATACCCTGATGAAAATGTGCAGTAAGCCAAGGATATATGACTTCTGAATGTAAAGAAGAGGTGAGACTGGAAATATAGATTTGGATGCCGTTAGCATATGGGTGGACATGGAAGCTGCCAATAACAGTCCCCAGAGGAACCATGTAAGCAGAGAAGAGCAGAGCATTAAGGGCCAAACATTGGAGAACCCAACGTGTAAGTGGTGGCGGAGAAAGAGAAACCTGAAAACAAGGCTAAGAAAAATAATCATCAAGGAGGTAGAGGTTGAAGCAAGAAAGAGAGGTGTCACCAAAAGCCAAAGGGAGCCTAGAATCTCAAGGTCATCAAAATGGTTATCAAATACCATAAAAAGTACATGAGGGCTTCCCTGGTGGCGCAGTGGTTGAGAGTCTGCCTGCCGATGCAGGGGACGCGGGTTCGTGCCCCGGTCCGGGAAGATCCCACATGCCGCGGAGCGGCTGGGCCCGTGAGCCGTGGCCGCTGGGCCTGCGCGTCTGGAGCCTGTGCTCCGCGGCGGGAGAGGCCACAACAGTGAGAGGCCCACATATCGCAAAAAAAAAAAAAAAAAAAGTACATGAAACCTAAAGACGCCTATTGGATTTGAAGCTTATGCTTTTGTTGTCACTGTGATTTCAGTCTTTACTAGGACAGTCTCAGTGGCAGCCAAACTGCACTAGGTTTCCTGGAATATGTTGTCATATGTTTGTGTGTACATGTGTGTATTAGTGTGTGTTTGTGTGTGTGCGCATATGTACATATATATATTTCCTCTTAAGTAAGCTGCTGTGAATAAAAGTATTCGTAAGACTGCTAAAGTATTTCTTATTGTATGTGTCCCTTCTACTCATGTTTCTATAGGTTTCTCATATATCTATTGCCAATTTGATAGTCTAAGTATTCAAACGTTGTGTTACAAATTTTCGGAGACTAAATGTTGAAATTGGCAGTGTTTTTTACGGTTTCAGCTGTGATAAGTATGGACAAGTAAAACTACTTCCTTCGGAGTTCTTCCTCTTAAGGAAAATGACGTTTAGCTAAGAGGAAAGAGACACTTTTTTTATGATTTCAATCACATCTACTCAGAAAATGCCCTGAAAGCACCCTGTCTGAGGAAGAAGATCCCGCAGATGTGCCAATTGTTGGTCAAGTCAGTTCAATATGAAGCAATGTCTTCCAACTTCTACCACAGGATGAGTTGTTTCAAAAAGTCTTAAGAAATTCTAAAGAGATGATTGTTATGTAGATTTCTTCATGGTGAGAGCAGAATCTCAGCACCACAGGTCTCTAGACTCCAATTTCACTCATACAAACTCAAAAACGTGAACAGAAAATCCACATTTGAATTTTTAACTTTTAAAATAATTATAGAAGTACTGGAAGTGGGAGAGATAGTATAGAGAGGTCCCCGTTACCTTTTACCCAGTTTCCCCAAATGATCGCATCTTACATAACTATAGCACAATATCAAAGCCAGAAAGTTGACATTGGTGAAATGTGTGTGTATAGTATATATTCTATGTGGTTTTATCACAAGCATAAATGTGACAACACTGTAGCCACCACGGCAATCAAGATACAAAACTATTCCAGCACCACAAAACACTCCCCCATGCTACAGTTTTTGTCATTTCAAAAATGTTATATAAATAGAATTGTCCAGTATATGATCTTTTGAGATTGGGTGTTTTTGATGCAACTTAATGGCCTTGAGATCTATCCAAGTTGTTGCCAGTATCAACAGCTTACTGATTTTATTGCTGAGTGGTATTTCATGGTATGGATGTACCACAGTATGTTTAACCATTCATCCAGTGAAAAACACTTGGGTCGTTTCCAGTCTTTTAGCTTTTACAAATAAAGCTGCCATGAATGTTCATGCACAGATTTCTGTATGGAGTTAAGTTCCTATTTCTCTGAGATAAATGCCTAGGAGTGTGATTGCTGCTAAGCATATATTTAGTTTTCTTAGGAAATTGGGGAATTATTTTTCAGAATGGCTGTATACATTTTACATTCCCAACAGCAGTGTGTCAAAGACTCAGTTTCCCCACATCTTCAAAAGTATTCCGTATTGTCACTATTTTTTGTTTGTTTGTTTTGTTTTGTTTGCGGTACGCGGGCCTCTCACTGTTGTGGCCTCTCCCATTGCGGAGCACAGGCTCCAGACGCGCAGGCTCAGCGGCCATGGCTCACGGGCCCAGCCGCTCGGCGGCATGTGGGATCTTCCCGGACCAGGGCACGAACCCGCGTCCGCTGCATCGGCAAGCGGATTCTCAACCACTGCGCCACCAGGGAAGCCCTGTCACTATTTTTTATCTTAGCTATTTTGTCAGGTGTGTAATGATAGATCACCATGATCTCAATTTGCGTTGCTCTGATGGCTAGTGATGTTGAACATCTTTTCATGTGCTTATTTGCCATCTGTATATCTTCTTCAGTGAAATGTCACTTTATGTCTTTTGCTCATTTTCTAATTGAATTGTTAGGGTTTTTCTTTTTTACTGTTGAGTTTTGAAGATAGATAGATGATAGATACATAGATAGATAGACAGATAGATATAGAGTTATCTACATAACCTTTGTCACAGTTGTAATTTGCAAATATTTTCTCCCAGTATGTAATTTTGTCTTTTCATCCTCTTAACAGGATCTTGCACAGAGCAAAATTTTTAATTTTAATGAAGCCCAATTTGCTATTTTTTTCTTTTATATTTTATTCTTTTCCTGTCCCGTCATATTTGGGTTTTAGGATTGAAAATTCATTTGAATTTCTGGAAGACAATAAGACCATCAGTACAGAGTCCAAAAAATTGTCATAACTGAAATTATAAATGTCTAGGGTTTGCTTCAAAATAATATAGTTTGGAAAATGAGGTGGGAAAGAAGTGAGTGTGGGTATAGATGAACAAGAATGGCCATGAGTTGATAATTGTTGAAGCAGGAGAATAAGTACATCAAGTTTATTATATTATCCTTTTCGCTTTTGCATATGTTTGGAATTTTCCATAATAAAATTTTTTAAAAAACAGTGCGTATATTTTGACTAAATAATCCAGTTTGGGGAACTTTGCCCTAAGGAAAAGATTGAAATGATGGAAAAAGAAAACTCTTTGTACAGAGGTGTTTATAGCAACATTATTTGTGAAAGTGGAAGGAAAAATGAGAAATATAAATAGCTAACGATTAGGGAGTGGTTATATAATCTATGGTATATCATCTCAGGGGACCATTATGGAGCCATTAAAGTGATGAACATGAGGCTGAAGATACATGAAAAGTTTTTTTACAAAATAACCTTAGACAGAAAAAAACAAAACACCATCCTTCAACTGTAATTTAGCCAGCCATAGTATTGGAATAATGTGATTTTATATTTCTGTAGCAAAGTTTTAATCCATTCCACTTAAACAATTTAATGATAATTTCATTTGCCATAAATAAAGAATATGGTAACAAGATTCAGGCCCTCCTAGACAATACCAGCAGGTCGAGACAGTAGGACAGGCAAAGGGATCTCTTTGCTCCACCTCAGTGTGAGTGCAGATGGCAGCCGCATACACAGAACCCACCCCTCAAATATACACCCTTAAGTATCTTGATAATGTGCTGAAATTCCTGGCAGTTACACAAGAATTTTACTAAAGCTTAGAAAAATTAAACAAAGGGGAACTTCCCTGGTGGCGCAGTGGTTAAGAATCCGCCTACCAAAGCAGGGAACACAGGTTCGAGCCCTGGTCCAGGAAGATCCCACATGCAACTGAGCCTGAGCACCACAACTACTGAGGCTGAGTGCCACAGCTACTGAAGCCCGCGCGCCTAGAGCCTGTGCTCTGCAACAAGAGAAGCCACTGCAACAAGAAGCCAGCGCACCACAACGAAGCATAACCCCCCACTCACCGCAACTAGAGAAAGCCTGCACGCAGCAACAAAGACCAATGCAGCCAAAAAATAAAATAAAAAATTAAACAAAGGGAAATGCAAGTGCAAAGACATTAAATTTTAAACCAAAAAAAGCCAAATTCTTTTTAATGCTAAAGATATATAGTTTATTTATAATTTCGTTTACTTTATTTATAACTCAAAGGAAGAATCTGCCTTAGAGTATTGTAATACTTCTTGAGGAAACTATGGTGAATAAGAACCCACCAGATCACGTTCTTTAAAGTAAACAAATCTCGTTTGTGTTGGAAACCTTGATTGTTTTAAACGATGTCCACAAATTCTTTAATATTCCTTCACTGGAAAGGTGGAGCCCAATTCCCCTCCTTTAA
Organism: Phocoena sinus; assembly: GCF_008692025.1. Lineage (NCBI taxonomy): Eukaryota > Metazoa > Chordata > Mammalia > Artiodactyla > Phocoenidae > Phocoena > Phocoena sinus. The sequence continues at coordinate 68,597,564 of NC_045774.1, read as the reverse complement.
AGTGTGTGATGTACTTAGTAACTTGCTTCTAAGGCCTGGAAAGAGGCGGACGTGAAGGTGTGTGACCTCCAAGATCAGGGATTCAAAGGCATCTGGCTTCTTCCTTGCTCTCCCTCAGTTCATTTGCTCTGGGAAACACAACCACCATTTTCTGAGGACACTCAACAGCCCTACTGAGAGGCTCGTGTGAAGAGGAGCTGAGGCTGCCTGCCAACAGCCATGTGAGTGAGCTGAAAAGCAAATCTCCGGACCCAATAAAGCCTTCAGGTGACTGCAACCCCAGACGACATCTCGACTGCAACCCCATGAGAGACCCTTAGCTGGAATCACCTGGCGAAGCTGCTCCTGAATTCATTATCCCACAGAAACTGTGAGATAATAAATGTTTGTTGTTTTAAACCACTACGTTTTGGAGTAACTTGTTATGCTGCGATAGATAATACCGCAATTTCTAGAAATTTTATTTAACATAGTTCTTAAGGATGTATGTTCAGTGGAATTTTATTGATTTCTCCTAATCCCTCAGAGTCTCCTATGAGACTGTGGTTTTGCCAACAGAAGTTTTGCCAACTAAAAAGATTTTCAGAAATGTAATTCTACAAATGCAAAAACAATTCTGTATCAAAATCTATATAGCCGTGTGATATGAACTAGAAAATATCAATGATATCAATAATAATGTTACAGGGAAAAGGACTTGTGACTACTTTTAAGTTGTTTAAACATTAATAATTTAAAATATCTTTTATAATACCATTAGTTTCAAACATTTTGTCTATAAAATGTTTCACTGTTTGAAATTTATTTGTAGTTTTGCTTTTAATATTTATACCGAAGAGAAGGAAACACAAAAGAAAGATGAATAGATTCTAAAGCCTGAGAAAAAATCAAACCCCTCATTTAAGGAAAATATTTACAGAAAATATTTCTCATGCGACTAGTACCACATCTTTTTAGATGTTTAGGACAACGCCCTTCCTTTTTGGAGACACAAAAGTATTATTGTCTAAAATGTATACCAGTTTTAAATTATTCATTTTTAAGAAAACAACATAATGGGACAAGCCCTAGCTAAGATTTAAGAATCAGTCACTTTCAATGCTTTCTGTGACTGTTGGTCAAATTTAGATTCTTTCCCTTCATAAAGAGAAGTGTTCTGGATCTTGAAAGAAAGGCTACCAGCCTCAAAGTCTTTGATTCCTTCATACTAGAACATGAACAGGCAGGGTTATTCCATAGGGACAATATTCCATAAGAGAAGCTTTGAATTTCATTTTAGGAAGTAATTCAATGAGAAACAGACTCTCTTTCAAATACTTCCGCAGAAATAACCTAATGGAAAGTCTTTCCACTGAGGGTGTGAGGATATTCATCCATATAAGGTTGGAGGGGGAAAGCTGAGGTTTGGGATTCAAGATTACACATCACAAAAGCCAGACTGTTAATCCAGAGCAAACAAAAGCCTTCCTCATGCTGAACAATTGTGAAAATGATAAATTTTAATGATAAAAACCAAACCTGATTAATGTCTCTGGGATTAAGAAGCAACTTAATTAATGTAAATGAGATATGATGGAATAATAAATGGCTAGTACCAGAAATTATAAAATAACCCATATTAAATAACCTAAAGATACCAAAGAAACTTCTAGACCCAGGAGCACCTGCTTTTGATTCCTGGACTTTGGAGAACACAAAGGTAGGAAAGCAATGCATTAATTGACAGGATGGTGGAACACCTCCACACTGTCTTTTAGTGATGAGTGAAATTGTTCAGAATACCTGCTTATGCCCACAGATGTTAAACATATTCCTAAGTAGCTTCTATGTCATTGAAAGTATACTAATTAAACTTGCAAAGAGATGACATCATTCAAAGCATAGGCTTAAACCTCACAATCTGGGAGAATTAGAAGTCAATGCAGATTGCCAATAAAAATAATATAAGTCCCCTTGGGAAAAATAATCAGACAAAGATGTACAATGTGAGATTTGTCAAGGACAAAAATATAGGATTAGCAGTTGACCAAAGGTTACCATAATTTATTGTTTTTAAGAAGAAAGTGGTGATAAGATGCAAAATTAATGGAACATTTGACACAGACTTACAATTATATTATGTCTTAGTCACATTCATTACTATTGTTTCCTAAGCAATGCTATATATGCAATACTCTAGTCTGTACCATACTTAATAAAAACTAAAAAACATAGCTAATCTTAAAAATTAAACATAGAAAATAGTGTTTTACAATGGTAGCTCTATAAATTAGGACGCACAGAGTACCTGAAGCAAAGTTCCAAGGGGTAACTAAGATGACCACATGCTGCCTTTTATCTACGAAGGTAATTCTATTGTCCTTCTATGAGAAAGCTTTGAACTTTGTGCTGTTTCCAGGAGTGGGATTGGCTTATTTGGGGTCTTTCTTTTGGCCTAAGTCATGTTTTTATTAGCTGACTGATGGGGTGGAGATGAAGGTCAGCAGTGCAGAACAAATGGAAGCTGACTGGGTCCTGCCAGGGTCACGTGCACACATATCTCACAGAGCTCTAGCTAAATTCTTTGACTTGTAAGAAAACTCTGAAAGAATTGAGTTTACTGAGTTTAGAGAATAGAAGTCCATGGACTGTCCTGATGACAATCTTAACACTGCATTTGAAGCTGCTAAATAAATGTTGTCCTTGATTCAACACAAGATCATGACTGCCACAGAGGAGATGATCTTTAAAACCAGAGCTGAAGAAACCTCAGATGCATCACGAGTAATTATTGCAATTTAGAGGTTACCTTCTTGAAAATGAGGAATGAATCTCAAGGGATTCTATGATGCCCAAAAGTACAGACTTCTGCTTCTAAGGGCAAGCAGAAATAAGAAGCAATGTTGCCATTGATTTCACACCCCAAAATATCAAATGCCAAGTTATTTCATAAAAGCCATACTAGTTCATATACAGAGTTTTGTTTTCACAGAACTTTTTTTTTTAATCTAAAAAACAATTGCAGATTGGTTAAAGGCAGAGTAGAAGGACGTGCTCTCGCTCCCTCTTGCAAGAGCACTGGAATCACAACTAACTACTGAACAATCATTGACAAGAAGACACTGTAACTAACCAAAAAAGATACCCCACATCCAAAGACAAAGGAGAAGCCACAATGAGATGATCGGAGGGAGGCAGTCACAATAAAATCAAATCCCATAACTGCTGAATGGATGACTCACAAACCGGAGAACACTTATACCAAATAAGTCCACCCACTGGAGTGAAGGCTCTGAGCCCCACATCAGGCTTCCCAACCTGGAGATGGGCAACAGGAGGAGGAATTCCTAAAGAATCAGACTTTGAAGGCTAGTGGGATTTGATTACAGGACCTAGACAGGACTGGGGAAAACAGAGACTCCACTCTTGGAGGGTACACACAAAGTAGTGTGCACATCAGGACCCAGGGGAAGGAGCAGTGACCCCATAGGAGACTGAACCAGACCTACCTACTAGTGTTGGAGGGTCTCCTGCAGTGGCAGGGTGTGTCTGCATCTCACCGTGAGGATAAGGACACTGGCAGCAGAAGTTCTGGGAAGTACTCCTTGGCGTGAGCCCTCCCAGAGTCCACCATTAACCCCACCAAAGAGCCCAGGTAGGCTCCAGCGTTGGGTCGCCTCAGGCCAAACAACCAACAGGGAGGGAACACAGCCCCACCCATCAGCAGACAAGTGGATTAAAGTTTTACTGAGCTCTGCCCACCATAGCAACAGCCAGTTCTACCCACCACCAGTCCCTCCCATCAGGAAATTTGTACAAGCCTCTTAGATAGCTTAATCCACCAGAGGGCAGACAGCAGAAGCAAGAAGAACTACAGTCCTGCAGCCTGTGGAACAAAAACCACATTCACAGAAAGATAGACAAGATGAAAAGGCAGAGGGCTATGTACCAGATGAAGGAACAAGATAAAACCCCAGAAAAACAACTAAATGAATTGGAGATAGGCAACCTTCCAAAAAAAGAATTCAGAATAATGATAGTGAAGATGATCCAGGACCTCGGAAAACGAATGGAGACAAAGATTGAAAAGATGCAAGAAATGTTTAACAAAGATCTAGAAGAATTAAAGAACAAACAACCAGAGATGAACAACACAATAACTGAAATGAAAAATACACTAGAAGGAATCAGTAGCAGAATAACTGAGGCAGAAGAACATATAAGTGACCTGGAAGACAGAACGGTGGATTTCGCTGCTGCAGAACAGAATAAAGAAAAAAGAATGAAAAGAAATGAAGACAACCTAAGAGACCTCTGGGACAACATTAAACACAACAACATTCTCATTATAGGGGTCCCAGAAGGAGAAGAGAGAGAGAAAGGACCCGAGAAAATATTTGAAGAGATTATAGTCAAAAACTTCCCTAACATGGGAAAGGAAATAGCCACTCAAGTCCAGGAAGCACAGAGTCCCATACAGGAGAAACCCAAGGAGAAACACACCGAGACACATAGTAATCGGATTGGCAAAAATTAAAGACAAAGAAAAATTATTGAAAGCAGCAAGGGAAAAATGACAAATAACATACAAGGGAAATCCCATAAGGATAACAGTTGATTTCTCAGCAGAAACTCTACAAGCCAGAAGGGAGTGGCATGATATATTTAAAGTGATGAAAGGGAAGAACCTACAACCAAGATTACTCTATCCAGAAAGGATCTCATTCAGATTCGATGGAGAAATCCAAAGCTTTACAGATAAGCAAAAGCTAAGAGAATTCAACACCACCAAACCAGCTCTACAACAAATGCTAAAGGAACTTCTCTAAGTGGGAAAAACGAGAGAAGAAAAGCACCTACAAAAACAAACCCAAAACAATTAAGAAAATGGTAATAGGAACATACATATCAATAATTACCTTAAACGTGAATGGATTAAATGTTCCATCCAAAAGACACAGGCTCGCTGAATGGATACAAAAACAATATCCATATATATGCTATCTACAAGAGACCCACTTCAGACCTAGGGACACATACAGACTAAAAGTGAGGGGATGGAAAAATATATTCTATGCAAATGGAAATCAAAAGAAAGCTGGAGTAGCAGTACTCATATCAGAAAAAATAGACCTTAAAATAAAGAATGTTACAAGAGGCAAGGAAGGACACTACATGATGATCAAGGGTCAAGCCAAGAAGAAGATATAACAATTATATATATATATGCACCCAACATAGGAGCACCTCAATACATAAGGCAACTACTAACAGCTATAAAGAGGAAGTCGATGGTAACACAGTAATAGAGTGGGGGATTTTAACACCTCCCTTATAACAATGGACAGATCATCCAGACAGAAAATTAATAAGGAAATGCAAGCTTTAAATGACACAATAGACCAGATAGATTTCATTGATATTTATAGGACATTTCATCCAAAAACAGCAGATTACACTTTCTTCTCAAGTGCGCATGGAACATTCTCCAGGATAGATCACATCTTGGTTCACAAATCAAGCCTCAGTAAATTTAAGAAAATTGAAATCATATCAAGCATCTTTTCTGACCACAACACTATAAGATTAGAAATCAATTACAGGGACAAAAACAGAAAAAACACAAACACATGGAGGCTAAAGAATATGTTACTAAATAAACAAGAGGTCACTGAGGAAATCACAAAATACCTAGAGACAAATGACAATGAAAACACAATGATCCAAAACCTATGGGATGCAGCAAAAGCAGTTCTAAGAGGGAACTTTATAGCAACACAAGCCTACCTCAAGAAACAAGAAAAATTTCAAATAAACAATCTAACCTTACACCTAAAGGAACTAGAGAAAGAAGAACAAACAATACCCAAAGTTAGTAGAAGGCAAGAAATCATAAAGATGAGAGCAGAAATAAATGAAATAGAAACAAAGAAAACAATAGCAAAGAACAATAAAACTAAAATCTGGTTCTTTGAGAAGATAAACAAAATTGATAAACCTTTAGCCAGACTCATCAAGAAAAAGAGGGAGAGGACTCAAATCAGTAAAATTAGAAATGAAAAAGGAGAAGTTAAAACAGACACCACAGAAATATAAAGCATCCTAAGACACTACTACAAGCAACTCTATGCCAATAAAATGGACAACCTGGAAGAAAAGGACAAATTCTTAAAAAGGTATAAGTTTCCAAGGCTGAAACAGGAAGAAATAGAAAAACATGAACAGACCAATCACAAGTAATGAAATTGAAACTCTGAGTAAAAATCTTCCAGCAAACAAAAGTCCAGGATCAGATGGCTTCACAGGTGAATTCTACCAAGCATTTAGAGAAGAGCTAACACCATACTTCTCAAACTCTTCCAAAAAATTGCGGAGAAAGGAAAACTCCCAAACTCATTCTATGAGGCCACCATCACCCTGATACCAAAACCAGAGGAAGATACTACAAAAATAAAATTACAGACCAAGAGCACTGATGAATATAGATGCAGAAATCCTCAACAAAATACTAGCGAACAGAATCCAGCAACACATTAAAAGGATCATACACCATGATCAGGTGGGATTTAACCCAGGGATGCAAGGATTATGTAATATATGCAAATCAATCAATGTGATACACAACATTAACAAATTGAAGAAGAAAAACCATATGATCATCTCAATAGATGCAGAAAAAGCTTTTGACAAAATTCAACACCCATTTATGATAAAAACTCTCCAGAAAGTGGGCATAGATGGAACCTACCTCAACATAATAAAGGCCATATACGACAAACCCACAGCAAACATCATTCTCAATGGTGAAAACTGAAAGCATGTCCTCTAAGATCAGGAACAAGACAGGGATGTCCACTCTCACCACTCTTATTCAACATAGTTTTGGAAGTCCTAGCCACGGCAATCAGAGAAGAAAAAGAAAAAAAAGGAATACAAATTGGAAAAGAAGAAGTAAAACTGTCACTGTTTGCAGATGACATGATACTACACATAGAGAATCCTAAAGATGCCACTAGAAAACTTTTAGAGCTAATCAATGATTTTGGTAAAGTTGCAGGACACAAAATTAATGCACAGAAATCTCTTGCATTCCTATACACTAATGATGAAAAATCTGAAAGAGAAATTAAGGAAACACTCCCATTTACCATTAAACAAGATGAATAAAATACCTAGGAATAAACCTACCTAGGGAGACAAAAGACCTGTATGAAGAAAACTATAAGACACTGATGGAAGAAATTAAAGATGATACAAACAGATGGAGAGATATACCATGTCCTTGGATTGGAAGAATCAATATTATGAAAATGACTATACTACCCAAAGCAATCTACAGACTCAATGCAATCCCTATCAAACTACCAATGGCATTTTTTTACAGAACTAGAACAAAAAATTTTGAAATTTGTATGGAGACACAAAAGACTCCGAATAGCCAAAGCAGTCTTGAGTGAAAAAAACGGAGCTGGAGGGGCTTCCCTGGTGGCGCAGTGGTTGAGAGTCCGCCTGCCGATGCAGGGGACGCGGGTTCGTGCCCCGGTCTGGGAGGATCCCGCGTGCCGCGGAGCGGCTGGGCCCGTGAGCCATGGCCGCTGAGCCTGCGCGTCCGGAGCCTGTCCTCCGCAACGGGAGAGGCCACAACAGTGAGAGGCCCGCGTAACGCATAAAAAAAAAAAAAAAAACAAAAAAAAACGGAGCTGGAGGAATCAGGCTCCTTGACTTCAGACTATATTACAAAGCTACAGTACTCAAGACAATATGGTACTGGCACAAAAACAGAAATATAGATCAATGGAACAGGATACAAAGCCCAGAGATAAACCCACACACTTATGGTCAACTAATCTATGACAAAGGAGGCAAGGATATACAATGGAGAAAAGACAGCCTCTTCAATAAGTGGTGCTGGGAAAACTGGACAGCTACATGTAAAAGAATGAAATTAGAACACTCCCTAACACCATACACAAAAATAAACTCCAAAGGGATTAAAGACCTAAATGTAAGACCAGACACTATAAAACTCTTAGAGGAAAACATAGGAAGAACACCCTTTGACATAAATCACAGCAAGATCTTTTTTGATCCACCTCCTAGAGTAATGGAAATAAAACAAAAATAAACAAGTGGGACCTAATGAAACTTAAAAGTTTTTGCACAGCAAAGGAAACTACAAACAAGACAAAAAGACAACTCTCAGAATGGGAGAAAATGTTTGCAAATGAATCAATGGACAAAGGATTAATCTCCAAAATATATAAACAGCTCATGCAGCTCAATATTAAAAAAACAAACAACCCAATCAAAAAATGGGCAGAAGACCTAAATAGACATTTTTCCAAAGAAGACATACAGATGGCCAAGAAGCACATGAAAAGCTGCTCAACATCATTAATCATTAGAGAAATGCAAATCAAAACTACAATGAGATATCATCTCACACTGGTCAGAATGTCCATCATCAAAAAATCTAGAAACAATAAATGCTGGAGAGGGTGTGGAGAAAAGGGAACACTCTTGCACTGTTGGTGGGAAGGTAAATTGATACAGCCACTGTGGAGAACAGTATGGAGGTTCCTTAAAAAACTACAAATAGAACTACCATACAACCCAGCAATCCCACTACTGGGCATATACCCTGAGAAAACCATAATTCAAAAAGAGTCATTTTCCAAAATGTTCATTGCAGCTCTGTTTACAATAGCCAGGACATGGAAGCAACCTAAGTGTCCATCGACAGATGAATGGATAAAGAAGATGTGGCACATATATACAATGGAATATTAGCCATAAAAAGAAGCGAAATTGAGTTATTTGTAGTGAGGTGGGTGGACCTAGAGTCCGTCATACAGAGTGAAGTAAGTCAGAAAGAGAAAGACAAATACCGTATGCTAACACATATATATGGAATCTAAGAAAAAAAAAAAGGTCATGAAGAACCTAGGGGTAAGATGGGAATAAAGACACAGACCTACTGGAGCATGCACTTGAGGATATGGCGAGGGGGAAGGGTAAGCTGGGACAAAGTGAGAGAGTGGCATGGACATATATACACTACCAAATATAAAATAGATAGCTAGTGGGAAGCAGCCGCATAGCACAGGGAAATCAGCTCGGTGCTTTGTGACCACCTAGAGGGATGGGATAAGGAGGGTGGGAGGGAGGGAGATGCAAGAGGGAAGAGATATGGGAACATATGTATATGTATAACTGATTCACTTTGTTATAAAGCAGAAACTAACACACAATTGTAAAGCAATTATACTCCAATAAAGATGTTAAAAAACAAAACAAAACAAAACAAATCAATGAAGCTGCATTCTCATGAATGCTTGCTATTCTACTCTGGGTCACCAGACAAGATACTCATGTTCTTTACTTTTTTTTTTTTTTTTTAAGATACTTATGTTCTCCCTTGGTATGGAAGCAACTGATGATCTGTGAGGTTTCTTCTAAATTTAGGGTTCAAGTATAAAGATATAGAAGGGAACATTCTGCAACTGCCTCTGGGTACATGTACATGAAGTATTTATTATCATCACTGGTTAATGATCATGAAAAGTGTTGCCTTTACCCTTCTTATCTTTTCCCAAAGCTCTTCTTGACTCTATCCACTCTCTTGGGGAAAATACATTGATTTGGGCTAGCTGATCTGTCAGGATTAATGAAAACTTTAAATTACAGAACCTATTAAAACCATTACAGGCGAGAGAGTGGCATTGACATATATACACTAACGGATGTAAAATAGGTAGCTAGTGGGAAACAGCTGCATAGCACAGGAAGATCAGCTCTGTGTTTTGTGCCCACCTAGAAGGGTGGGTGGGATAGGAAGGGTGGGAGGGAGATGCAAGAGGGAGGACATATTGGGATATATATATATATATATATATATATATATATATATATATATATAGCTGATTCTCCTTGTTATAAAGCAGAAACTAACACACCATTATAAAGCAATTATACTCCAATAAAGATGTTTAAAAAAAAAAACATTACAGGCATCTGTGTTGTAGTGAACTTTGGATCATGCATCTGAAAATCTACATTTAATTAAGTCCCAGCTTTGCCACTTACTAGTCATGTGTCTTTGAGCTAGTCTGTTAACCCCTTTGAGCTACTGTTTTCCTATCTGTAAAAGGGGCATTATGCCTAGCTCACAGGGTAGCTGTGATAATTAAATATATTATAGGCAGTTGTTTAGTAAACTGTACAACAAAGCACTATACACATGTAAGGTAATCATAGTCATTTAAACTAGATAAATAATATTGCCTAGATTTCCTTGGGAAGCTGCTTTAGTATATAGAAAAGAGGGTGTTATTTGCATATTTATGTTCATGTCCATCCAGGTTACTGGGCAACTGTCCTTCTACATAATTAAAAATTTTGCCATAGTAAGTGGCTTAAGAAATCCTTTCTTCCAAAGAATTGTAAAAATAAACTTTAGGCCAGTTCCTTGTCCAAATTGTTAGAAATTTCAAATAGATAAGTTTTATTACAGTTTTACTTTTTTTTTAATTTAGAAAAGCATAAAATTGTCACTCTGAAGTAGTAACATTACTACTGAGAATAACATTACTGAAATAACAGTGGAGTTCTGGTGATCTGAAATAAATAGAACCTTTTTATTATTACTTGAAGCTGAATTGGATTTTTTAATGGAAAATAAAATAGGACAGAAATGACTTTAAAGAAGAAAGGCAATTTTATTTTATTTTTTAGGTAGAATTGTACAGACGTTTCTCATAAAAAGTCCCAAACCAGGAAACAATGACTAAATACCCAGATGAAACAGGTTTCACATGCCAGCTACATCTGACATTGTACCTCGAAGATTCTTGCCCTTTCTATGTACTGCTGTTCAGGTCAAAGAAATAAACAAGAAGCATCTGAGAGGTCTGTCATTCAGGTAAGAAATACAGCTGAATACAGGCATGCCTCGTTTCACTGCATTTCACAGATATTGCATTTTTTACAAATTGAATTTTTGTGGAAACCCTGCATTGAGCAAGTCTATTGGCACAATTTTCCCAATAGCATTTCCTCACTTGGTAATTCTCAAAATATTTCAAACCCTCCAACAGCAAGAAGATTATGACTTGCTACAGGCTCAGATGATGGTTAGCATTTTTCAGCAATAAAGTATTTTTCAATTAAGGTATGTACATTTATTTTAGACATAATGCTGTTGCACACTTAATAGACCACAGTAGAGTGTAAATGTAACTTTTATATGCACTGGGAAACCAAAAAATTCATGTGACTCACTTGATTGTGATATTCGCTTTATTGCAGGGGTCTGGAACCCAACCTGCAATGTGTCTGAAGTCTGCTTGTACTGCTAAATATATGAAAGGGGATTCATCCAAAATTGAAACCAAATGAGAAGGCTACAGGAGTTGTCTTTTTTCCTCCTATCACACATTTCTCTTGTCAAAATGTCCTTATTTCTAATATTATCACCCATTTATGAGACGAATTTGGTATAGTTCAGTCTGATCAAATCATATCATTCATTCATTCCACATGTTTATTGAGCACCTTCTATGTACCAGGTATAGTTCTAGATGCTGTGAGCGCAGCAGTGAATAAAATAGACAATGTTTCCCGCCCTTGTGGAGCTTGCATCCTAAAAGCACTCCGAGTTGAGTCAGGCAAGGCATGGATATGTGGCAGGCATTACAAAACATGAGAAGAAAGGATTCATTTTGTCTCGAAGGCATGAGATTTCTTTTGGCGCTTGAGGGAACTAAAAGCCTTGGGAATCCTTGGGCTCCAGACCTGATTCCAAAACTTACACTTCTGTATACCTCTGGAAAGCAAGGAAAAGATTCAAGGCATGGGGGTCTAAAGAAGCTGAGTGAATATGAAGAAAGCAGATTATTTAACTGGAAGACCCACCGGTCCTCTCCTTTCTCCAAACAAAGGATGACAAGCTGTCAAATTGATCTGGTGTATCAGGGGTGTTCCAGAACTGCCTTAATTTCTAATATTCTGTCCTACCCTCCTCGTGAGTACGTTCATACTCGGCACACCATGTTTTCCTAAATTTTGGTTGGGAAAATATGGCCTCTGTCACCGTAAAGCAAATGCTGGAGCAGCTGCTCAGCTATTGTAACTCTGCTCTGGCAACCCCACACAGCAAGGGCAAAGAGGGGAGAGCAGACTGATTAACCGAGGCAGTAGAGGCCTGAGAGCATGAGGGAAACATCCATAACTCTTAGTATGTCAGGAAGCACAGTGGCATCTGGGCAGAAGGAATGACTGTGTTTTTGAAGGGAGAGGAAGTTCAAAACATCTAAAGCCATTTTGAGGGCCCTTAGGAAAAATATAGGGCTACCTAAAGAGTAACATTTTCTTCCCGTTCCCTGTGGCTTCCCAAATTGGGTGAGAAAGAACTCTGCCCTTCTTCCTGGGACTCCCCAGGTGGAATTTCTGGCCCCATCTAGCCCTTTCTGTCCGGCTGTTTTCCTATTGCAAACGCGCCATGCAGATTCTCCATTAGGGAACGAGGTCACGGAGGTGGAACCACAATCAACATCCAACCAATCTAAAACAGAATCTCTTAGTTTTGTCTCATTTGACTGAAAGTTCTGTTTCCTTTGAATAACGAAAATTACAACGTACTTATACATATATTTGTATTTTTTGAAGTCCACTTTGGTCTTACAAAGATGGCTATAATTCTGTCCTCCCCTCTCCTTTCTGATCACATCCAGGGAGGTAAAGTCTTACTTGTTCAAGTTTCTTGATTCCATTAAACATCATGTCACAAGATGAATGGATAAAGAAGATGTGGCACATATATACAATGGAATATTACTTGGCTATAAAAAGAAACGAAATTGAGTTATTTGTAGTGAGGTGGATGGACCTGAAGTCTGTCATACAGAGTGAAGTCAGAAAGAGAAAAACAAATACCGTATGCTAACACATTTATATGGAATCTAAAAAAAAAAAAAAAAAGGTTCTGAAGAACCTAGGGGCAGGACAGGAATAAAGATGCAGACGTAGAGAATGGACTTGAGGACGCGGAGAGGGGGAAGGGTAAGCTGGGACGAAGTGAGAGAGTGGCATGGACATATATACACTACCAAATGTAAAACAGATAGCCAGTGGGAAGCAGCCGCACAGCACAGGGAGATCAGCTCGGTGCTTTGTGACCACCTAGAGGGGTAGCATAGGGAGGGTCGGAGGGAGATGCAAGAAGGAGGAGATGTGGGGATATATGTGTACGTATAGCTGATTCACTTTGTTATACAGCAGAAACTAACACACCATTGTAAAGCAATTATACTCCAATAAAGATGTTAAAAAAAATCGTCACAGACGATATAAGCCAAATCAGACTTGACAGGTCACCTGGCCCAAAGCCTCATTTTACAGATGAAGGAACTGAGACCCCAGGAAGTTATATAACTGTCCCTGGCCACAAAGGCAATCAGTAACAGGGTCAGGGGCCATCGACTCCAACCCTATAGTTATTCCACTAAATAGAAGAATATACTCAATAACGTTTCCAGCAGATTTCTTGTATCCCTAAGACCCTCTACTGCTTTGTGGAGGAGGTGGAATCTCTCTGGGAACACAGGGAGGCAAGAAATGGAAAGAGCAAGATTCCCCCTGCGAGTCCCTTAAAGCTCCCCATGACATTGGAGGTGTTTCTTCAGCCTGTAGATGGCACAGTTGGGCACAGAGTGATGGAAGGTAATTGTCTCTGTGACCTCCTGTGCTTGAGGACGTTGATTCATGTAAGAAGCAATAATTATTAATCGAACTATAAAAGTTGCATGATTCTTGACACGTTAACATAGTCCTAGCCAATAGCAAAGACGACTTGGACGAGTGCGAACAGATATCCTTTTACATTACAGTGGAGTTCTAAAACTGATTTTGTGTAAAGATAACTGCAACAAAATGGGCTGTAGTTGCCATAGAAACACAATCTCTGGTGTTTGGTAGCAGTGTTATAAGTGTGTGTATGAGTGTGTGTGGAGGGTGGGGGTGTGTTCTTGACCAAAAAAGGAGCCCCAGTAGATGGGTGGTACCTAAAATGGATAAAAGTAATTTGCTTACACAATAGTCCTGGATCATTTGTCTTAGAGATGATCTCTTAACTCTAGCATGAATTAATTATTTAATTTGCCATGATTTGATTTGCCTCCTTAGAATTTAGAAAGACTTTGAGGTGTTAATTTGAATAACCCAGTTCTCTTTAATATGTTACCCACCAACTTTGAACTGCTAACATTTTCGCCCTTGCAAAATGTCTCCATAACAAACAGAATTATTCAAAATAGTTCTGTCGCCCAGAGTTTCTTTCAAAGTGGTGATTACTCCACAAATCTCTGTCGGTGACAGTAACTGAAAAGATTTCCGAAAAACATGAGTTAATCCTACAATTTTCCCCATCTCCTCCTGCCTTCTCGATGTATTTAAGCTACAAGTTAGGGCAAATGTTCACTGATCAGTCAAAAAGCACCGTGGTCTGGAAACGGTCAGAGATGCTGAGAAGCCTCCCTTGTCATGGGACCAACCTGATACTTTGTGGCTGAGCTTTTTGAGCACTTCACACCCCACTGAAAAGCATCAAGCCAATTACCAGACGTTTAGAATGGGCATTATATAAAGGAGTTCACAGCATTACTAACACATGCTCAACAGGCATGAGCAACAGTCTGGCTGCACTGGTACTTTCTTCTAAAGTGGGTACATTGTCACTGGAAATGCTGAATAAAGGGAAGCAAACGGGGAGAATTTAATTAAGGGTGTTGATTAGGCATCTGAATAATTGGGACTGACTATAGAGTCTGTACAGCGCAAGACAGAAATAAGCCCAGTTAATGTAAAATCGCTAACATTTGCTGGATTTTTCTGTCTCTGAAGATCTGAATTATGACTGCAATAGTCAAATATGTTCCCCAATTGTGTGTCCTATATATGAATGTATCTGGAGGGATGTTTATCCAGGGACCCTATGAACACCTCAAAATCTAAATTGTTAGTAAACTTTCAAAAGGGTCAGTGTGGTACTTAATAAAGAATATAAACAAAAACGATAATGCTCTAGCTTTTATCCACATCCATCCAAATACTGCCAAGGATGGGGTTAGCAGGCACACGCATGTGTTAAAGCTACAAATATAAGGAAATATACCTTCTCTGTTAAGCAAGAAGAAATGTATAATGTTTTAGCCAGTAATCACACTTGTAGGAACCTTAATTACTAGTATTCAGCAATCTGTA
Source organism: Phocoena sinus (assembly GCF_008692025.1). Classification (NCBI taxonomy): domain Eukaryota; kingdom Metazoa; phylum Chordata; class Mammalia; order Artiodactyla; family Phocoenidae; genus Phocoena; species Phocoena sinus. Next base: position 68,582,327 of record NC_045774.1, on the reverse strand, counting down.
TTTTTATTATTCTAGGTTAAGAATTATCCTCTCCTCACTAACAACTCAGAAGAACGCAACGTTCTAAAGCAGGGTTTCTCAAAGTAGGTTTCACAGCACACTAGCCCTGTTCTTTTGACTAGCTTTTAGTCAAAAAGAGCTCTAAGCAATCCTGAGTCCTGTGGGGGTCCTCTATGGACGTTCACAGTGCATTTTCAACATACTAAAACTTAATCCTGCAGTAAAAACAACTTGCCTAACATCATTTAACTTTTTCCCCAAACTTACTTGGCCATGGAATCCATTTGTCAGATTACAGCTATCAACCTCCTCAGGTACCATGTAAAACCCTATCCTAGAGCAGAAATTCATAAAATAGTGTCATGGAGGATGTAGTCATCTGGTCAACCTTTTATCCAGGTTCAGGAATCTCTGCTATTTTATTCTCAAGATGTGGTCACACAAGTCTAGTAAAAGTGAACTGTATTTCACAAGGATGTCATTACACTGCAACTAGAAACTTCTTTATAATATTGAGCCTAAACTTACGTTCCAGGAATTTTCACCCATTGCAGCTAATCCTAGTCCTTAGAACGACACAAGGTAAAAAATTTTTTCCATTTGTCAGTCTTTCAAAAATCTAAATGTAACCGTCATGTTCCTACTGATTTAATACTATTGCAGGCTAACTAGCTTCATTTCTTAAGCCTTTGTCCTGTGACATGATTTTCAGTTTTCAACATGCTAGTTGTCCTCCTTTGTCACACTCCATTTTGCCAATGTCCTTCTTAAAATGTAGCCCCAAAGACTGAACATAACTCTGCAGGTATGACAGTACTTTAGATATAATTTGCACATCAAAGAGGGCAGTGAGATTATTACCTTCCTTGACCTCACATTTATTTCACAGATTGCCACAGGTTGGGTTTCCAGAAAGCAGACTCTGAGATAGACGTTAGTGTGGGGGAGTTTTATTGGGGAGTGTTCTTGGGAGCAACACTCACGGAAGGGAGAGGAAGGAAGCATGACTGAGCAGAAGGAGAAGTTGGGCTGTGATACAGTATCAGCAGAGGTATCAACTGACCCTGTGGGGTGATTCCTTTAGAGATGCCCAAGTTTAAGTTGGCCACGTTGGAATGAGAAGTCTGGGCGTTTATACCATCCTCCCCCATCATCAGTCAGTTGTTGGATGAAGGTCAACCCAGAAAGGGGGTCAAACTCCTTGAGAAAGGCAGCTCTTTTCAATTGAGGGAATCCCCAACGGGAACTGCCAGCTCAGGAATGGCCACTGGTCACAATCCCAGCAGTTGGGAGAATAAACCTCTTATTCCTGAAGAGTATTCTGGGCAGCACACGATGGCATCCACCACACAGCTCCTTCCAGCATTATAAACTTCAGTTAGAACTTTATCTTAAATGTAACTGAAAACCAACGAAGAGTTTAAAGTAGGAGAGTGACATGACTGGCTTTGCATTTTTAACAGCCCATTCTTGCTAGTGTATAAAAAAAATGATGTGGAACAAGGGTAGAAGCAGGATGAATAGTTAGGGGGCTCCTGCAGGGGCCCAGATGAGAGATGGTTATGGCTTGGATTAGAAAGATGGCAGTGAACATGAAGAGAAGCGACCACATTTGAGTTCTACTTCAAGGGTAGAAGGGTTAGGTCTTGGAAATGGGTTGAAGTTGATTGTGAGTAGAGGGAAGGGGTTAGAGATGACTCCAAGGGTGTTGGCATGAACAACTGAGTGAATAGAGATTCTTTTTACCAAGATAAGGAACACTACGTGAGGGGTCACTGGGGATAAGTGTAGGGAAGGGTCATGCTAAGTTTGATGAATATGAGACATCCAAGCCAAAATATAAAGGAAGCAGTTATAAATACAGATATGGAGCTCAATAGAGAAGTCTGAGTTGACAGGATAAATTTGGGAGACCCTGTATGCTTACTGAGTCAATGGAAGGAAATGGAAATTCCAGGAAAAGTCTATAAAACAAGAAGGGAAGAATGAAAGTAGACCTGGGACAGGACTTGAAGGACCCCAGCATTGATGGGATGATTGGCAGAGGGTGAAATACACAAGAGACTGGGAAGGAAGGAGTGGTAAGAGGGGTAGAGGGGAAGCCAGAGGGTGTAGGGTCACAGAAACCAAAGGAAGAGAGTACTGAAGAGGTGGGAGCTTATGACAGCGTCAAATGCTGCTGAGGGGAAGTGACGTAAGGATAAAGATGGCCAAGGGTAGTTATTGTGAACCTTGGTATGTAAGGGAGAGTAGAAAATGTTTTCACTTTATTTTGTTGGGGTTTTTTTTGTTTGTTATTATCTTTCCAGAATCTTCCTTTTCTTGAACCACACACATAGTTTCGGTGATGCGTTGTCATCACATCTCAGGTTTGCTGGCCTCTGGGATGGCATGTAATCTAGCTGTGCCATTCCACTACTGTATTCATTTCCTGTGGCTACCGGGACAAATTACCAACAACTGGGTGGCTTAAAACAACAGTAATATACTGTCTCACTGTTCTGGAGGCCAGAAGTCTGACATCAAGATGTCAGCAGACCCATGCTCCCTCTGGAGGTCCTAGGGGAATATCTACACCTTGCCTCTTTCAACTTCTGGTGGCTACCGGCATTTTTTCACTTGTGCTTACATCACGCCAATCTCTGCTTCTGTGGTCACATTACCTCCTCATCTTCTGTGTGGGCATCCAATCTCCCTCTATATCTCTCTTGTAAGAACACTTATGATGGCATCTAGGGTTCACATGTTGCTCATTTACATTCATCATTTACAATATCTGCTTTCCATTCAACTGTATACACAGCTCAGGTAAGTTTCTGCCACTGCATAACAAAGATCACCTTTCCTCTAGTTTCCAATAAAATGTTGAGTCCTCATCAGACGTGACTATAATGTTTGTATTTCTACCAATATTTGTTTGCGACAATCTAGCTTTTTTTCTATCATGAACCTCAAATTTATTCCAGCCTCTGCCTGTTATTCAGTTCCAAAGCCACTTACAAATTTTTGGTATTTATTACAGCTGCACCCACTTCCTGGTAACAAAATCTGTTTCATATGACTGAACTTCTTCTCCAGTCACAGGACTAGTCTGAGGAGAAGGCACACAGCCTTAGGGATCTTCTCTGAGATTTTAAAACTTTACCTTGAGAGATAAGATCCTTATTTATTCTCTTGTTAGGACTGTTAGGCTATCTGTCTAGGTTTTGGGCATCCAGGTCCCCTATAATGTAGAGAAAGTCTACACTCACTAGAAAACAATGAAGCCAACACACTAAAACCACTAGTAGGGGACAGATATGGAGAGTGAAGTTCCATTCTGAGTTCTAGTTTCTGCATCCTTTTGCCCTTGAGGTCAAGACCAAGCCATCCACCTCATTTAGAGGTTGGATAAAAGATGAGGGACCAGCTAAAGAGACTGAAAAGGAGTGGGCAGGGGAGCAGGACACCTGGCGTATATGATCTTCCAGAAGCCAAAAGAAGGAGATGGTGGGGTGGGTCAGCTACTGCAAAGATATCTAGAAGGGAGAACTGGAAAGGTTCTCCTGGCTTCAGTAATGAAGAGTGACTGCTTACACTATTTATAATAGCCAAGACATGGAAACCACCTAAATGTCCATCGACAGATGAATGGGTAAAGAAGATATGGTATATATATATATATATATATATATATATATATATACACACACACACACACAATGGAATATTACTCGGCCATAAAAAAGAATGAAATAATGCCATTTGCAGCAACATGGATGCAACTAGATATTATCATACTAAGAGAAGTAAGTTAGAAAGAGAAAAACAAATACCATGTATCACTTGTACGTGGAATCTAAAATATGACACAAATGAACTTATCTACAAAACAGAAATAGACTCACAGACATACAGAACAGACTTGTGATTGCCAAGAGGTGGAGTGGGTGGGGGAGGGATGGATTGGAAGTTTGGGACTAGCAGATCCAAACTGGTATATATAAAATCGATAAACAACAAGGTCCTACTGTATAGCACAGAGAACTATATTCAATATCCTGTAATAAACCATAATGGAAAAGAATATGAAAAAAATACATGTGTATGACTGAATCACTTTGCTGTACACCAGAAACTAACACAACATTGTAAATCAACTATACTTAAAAAAAAAAAAAAGAAAAGAAAAAGAGTGACTGCTGAGTGCTTAGGAAGCCCATTTTAGGGAATGATGTGAACCGAGACAGGACTAGAAATGGCTGAAGAGTGAGTGGGAGGTGAGGAGGCAGAGAGGGATTGAGAGCATATGCAGAGAGATAACTTTTGGTAAGAGAATGAAGAAAATGGAGTAAATGCCTGTAGGATTGGCAATTTGTTGGCAGGAATATGAAGACTTCTATTTTCTCTGTAACATATGAGGCCAAGTCTATTGTGGGAAAAAAAAAAGAAAAGCGGTAGATGGAAAAAGTTTGATGGAATAGGAGAGGGGGTTGATATTCAGAAGTTCAGAGGGATTCCCATCCATTTTCTTCAAAAATGGAGAAGATATTAAAGTTATTGAGGATGATGGAAAAGTACCTTTCTCGAAAAACATCCAAAATTGCCTAGAAATTGTTAAGAGCCTGGTTGAGTAATTCCTGTAAGCCAAGTCACACTGTTGCTCATGTGAAACTAGAGTCAAACAAAATCTCAAGGTCTCAACAAGGGTCATTAATCCAAGCCCCCTTCAACCAGAACTCTTTCAACTAGAGAACTCTTTCAGATTCCTTTTTCTCCATAACTAACAACCATCTGGGAGCAATATTAGAGCTCTGAAGCCTTGGAAAAGGAAGAAGAGAATGAATAGAGGACAGAAAAGGTAACTTGGAGGTCCTGAAGACATCCTTAGCCAGGGACAAAAATTCCTAAGATGTGAACATTCTCAGCCTTTCTACCCTGCTCATTAAAGAAAACCTGGTCTTTCCATGTTAGTCCTGAGCTTTTGTGATATTGAATGAAGATTGAGTAGAAAGAGGTAGAAGTGGGAAAATGAGGGTGAGTTGAGTAATATAGTGTTGAGATGTATTTTTGGTCAAGAATAAAGAATAAGAGCAGAAAGAAAAGGAAGGAAGACCAAAATCCATGCTGGCAGGGACAGCATGGTTTGGGCAGTTGAGAATAAGAAGGAAGATTAAGGGAACCATTGGCTGCCAGTGGAGGATGTTAAGAATGAAAGAGGTAGAGAGAGATGACTTTTAAGAGGGTTCATTCTGCACTTAGAATGTATACCCGCTGGGGGTCTATTTTGGATGGATGGATGGATGGATCTTGCATGTTTCTGGATCTTGCATGTTTCTGGATCTTGCATGTTTCTGCATCACTTGCAGATGTTCCAGGGTATCTTTTCAAGGATGTTTGTCTGGTAAAGATCCTTTGAAGATGGAGATGGTGCCTCCCTCCAGAGCAATGAGGGGACATGCTTACTCCCCGGTACAGCCAGCCCTTCGTATACGCAGATGTGGAACGGGAAGATATGAAGGGCTGACTGCAAGGGACTTGAGCATCTGCAGATTTCAGTATCCGCAGGGGTCCGGGAACAAATCCCCCATTGATACTGAGGGATGACTATAAAAGACTCAGATTCCTATTCTGTAATGCAACCCACTGTGTGTGTAGGTGTATCGTTTGACCCTCTTTGCATCACCATGTGGAAATTGAAACCTGGGGACCTGGGATAAAAATGCTAATACTCTGGGTGCTGCAGTTGCTGTGAGTAATAAACTGTCCTTCACCTCTGACCCAGGGATCTCATGTCTTCTACTAGTGCTGATGACTCAGTATCAAGCCGACTTGTCAACTTGCAAGTAGGTTAAATCTCAGGTCCGCCACAGTTCTGGACAAGAGCATCTATCCATCCATTTGTCAGCTTCTTAAAAGACTAAAGCACAAATTTGAATTTCTCAAATCCTATTTTTCTGTCAAAAGTTATTTCTTTGAGTTGACATGGTGAAGAGGCCAGACTATCTCAATAGTACCCAGGGGGCTCCATTTACGTTTGGGTTGTATCTTACCTCAATCTTTTCCTGTAGTCAGATCGTATTAGTCCTTAACAGTGAATTATCCACACAATATGCTTTTTATGTCTCTCATTATGTTTACCCTGTCACACTCCAAAAAAGGGCTTGCAGTGCCTTACAAAACTTCATAGAATGCAACAAAATAAAAAAACAAGTTAAATGAGGAAATCAGTTTAAAAGAAAATAAGGATGGGAGAAATCATTACGAAGCCAGGTACGCACGCGGTCACATCCTAGAGATAGGTCACAGATTTGGTGCTGAGTTTTCTTGCCATCATTGCAAAGATAGAAATATGTAAGATTCAAACGTACTTGTTTTTCATGTGCTTAAGTTAATTATCAGCTCTTCCCTACAGAACTTTTGTATCCTCATAAGTCTAGTTTAAGCGTGAACTACTTAAATCCAAAGACTGTTTCTGTTTTTCTCCTATAAGTATCATTGGAGATAGGAAAACTAGTTCAAGACTTTACTACCTACTATTTGTATGAACTTGGTAAAGTCTCTTAGCCTTTCTGAATCTCTAGTCTGTTAGCTATAAAATAGGGATAGGGCCAAACTCACAAAGCCTATTCATTCATTCATACACAAATTCAAATATTTACTGACAGTATGATGTGCAACTCTGTTCTGAAAATTAGAGATAGGAATAAACAAAACAAACATCCTGGGCTTCCCTGGTGGTGCGGTGGTTAAGAATCCGCCTGCCAATGCAGGGGACACGGGTTCCAGCCCTGGTCCAGGAAGATCCCACGTGCCGCAGAGCAAGTAAGCCCATGTACCACAACTGCTGAGCCTGCGCTCTAGAGCCCACAAGCCACAACTACTGAGCCCGCGTGCCACAACTACTGGGGCCCGTGCGCCTAGAGCCCGTGCTCCGCAACAAGAGAAGCCACCTCGGTGAGAAGCCCGTGCACCGCAACAAAGACCCAAAGCAGCCAAAAATAAATAAATAAAATAAACAAATTTGTTTTTTAAAAAAATCCCTGCTCTCATGGAGTTTATATGAAGCAGGAGAAGTATGCAGTAAATGATATAACTAAATAAATATAGATTATGTAAGATGCTGTTACTAGGGGAAAAAATAAATCAGAGAGGGGCATAGTGAGTGCCCAGAGAGGGCTGAAGTATTGCAATTTTAAACAGCGTGATCAGGAAAAGCCTTATTGAGAAGGTACAACTCAAGAAAAATCTGAAGAAGGGAAAGAGGGAGCCATGTGAATACATGGGGAAGAGCATTCCATGCAGATGAAACCATCAGTGCAAAGGCCCTGAGGCTGAAGAATTCTTAGCTTGTTTGAAAAACATCAAGGAGGTCAGTGCAGCTGGAATGGAGTAAACAAGAGTGAAAGGTGGAGAAGATAAAACTCAGAGGTAACAGGGAGCCTGGATAAGTAAGGGCTTCTAAGCCATCATAAGGGTGGTGATATTCTGAGTCAGATGGAGAGCCATGGTGGATTTTGAATAGAAGGGTGACATTATCTAATTTTTATTTAAACAAAATCACTCTGGCTGCTGTGTTGAGAATGAAATGATGTGGGATTAAAGGTTAGAACAGGAGGACAGTCAAAAACAAGGAGGCCAGTTATGAGACGATTGCAATAATCTGGGCCAAGATGAATTGGTGACCCCATCCAAGGTGTCAGGAATGGAAATGGGGAGATGTGGTGGTGAAGAGTTGATGAAAAGATTTAAATGAAATGATGCATAGGAAAAGAAATTTGAAGCCTATGAACTCCCATAAGAAGAACAAGAATTATTTTTACATTGCACTTTGAAGGAAACTTCTCAATATAATCATCCCAAGAAGTGGCGTCATCAATATAAAGGTCTTTGGCATCCCCCAAAGAAGACATTTGAACTAGAATTCAACAGGATAACTTGAAAGAGTAAAACAGAGAAGGAGGGAAATCCAATTCAAGGTACGTTACTGAGCTACAATTTATCTGTGAGTATTTTCTATACTTTAGTTTCCTTTTTTTTCCCCTTTTCTTTAGTTTACCTTTTCTTAATGTATATTAATTTCATAACTAGAATTTTCCTTATATACGAACCCACTGGGGACTGCTCAGGAGCCATGTCGAGTACGCCTCAGGATGGTCCACCCAAGAGATGGGAAAGGGGAATATTTATCCATGTGCTCTGCCCCAATGGCCCATGGGTTGCCCTTGTGTGTTAGCTCCCTTGAGCACGTGACGAACGAGCTCCTGCTGGCACCCAGGTGATGTGGCAGAAGTGTGGCTAGTCACTGCAGCCCCAACTGCATGAACAGATGGTTAGAGAAGATGTAAACTATGGCACAGGCACCTGTGCATTCATAGCACGGAGCACACTGGAGTTTGCAAAGTTGAGTGTAGAAATATTTTCCAAGCCCAGAATCAGGAAATAAAATGGTGATTCCTTAATAAATGTAGCTGTGATTTTGTGGCCAGCGCCCCAGACTTGGTCAAGAGATTTTGTTTCTAGGGGGCTTCCCTGGTGGCGCAGTGATTGAGAGTCCGCCTGCCTATGCAGGGGACACGGGTTCGTGCCCTGGTCAGGGAGGATCCCACATGCCGCGGAGCGGCTGGGCCCATGAGCCATGGCCGCTGGGCCTGCGCGTCCGGAGCCTGTGCTCCGCAACGGGAGAGGCCACAGCAGTGGGAGGCCCACGTGTCGCAAAAAAAAAAAAAAAAAAACAGAGAGATTTTGTTTCTAGCATGGCACGTGCCTCAACAAGCTCATGACATCTCCACGTGTCAGATGCCTTATCTGAAAAAGAAGAGCAGTGGTAACTTTACCAGATAGTATAAAAATTAAATTAGATGACACTTATATACATATGTATTATAATAACATCATACGTACACATATATCTAGTGCTAACTCATAGAATTTTTTAAAACGTGAATCCCCATGCGCGACGTTCCTGTCACTCCCCATTGCAGTGCTGAGCAGAGCACAGGCAGGGTCAGGGTCCTGGGTGAGGCTTGGACACACACAGCCAGCACAGCCAGCTTCCTAGCTCCTCAGGAGCAGCAGAGGTCGGTGGGGGCACCCGTTTTCCCCACTCCGTTGTCTTTCCTCCTCCCCAGCAACTCCCTTTTCTGACACTGATTAGTGAATGTGCCCATCACAGAATCTGAGTGTGGCCACTAAGATGTTCCTTTACAACAAGATGCAGGGTAGCTCTGCCAAAGATCTACACACCTATACTTATTTTGTCCAAGAAAACTAGTGATGGTGTCCAGCCCCCTCTAGGGTATGACATTTTTCACTCCTGAGATCCACATTAAGTGAAATCTATAATCCATACCAACTGAGAATGTTAAATTGTTAATACTCCCTTAGAAGTTTCACTTCTTCTTTTTTTTTGGGGGGCAGGGGTGGGTCGTGGGCCTCTCACTGTTGTGGCCCCTCCCGTTGTGGAGCACAGGCTCTGGACGCGCAGGCTCAGCGGCCATGGCTCATGGGCCCAGCCTCTCCGCGGCATGTGGGATCTTCCCAGACCGGGGCACGAACCCGTGTCGCCTGCATCGGCAGGCGGACTCTCAACCACTGCGCCACCAGGGAAGCCCACTTCTTCCTTTTAATTAGCTCACTGCACTTGAAAAGAGGCAAAAGATTGTCATTTGTGGTTGTAAATTTGTGTCCTTTTACTTGCTTTTTGTAAGTCTATTTCCTTAATTTGATTTTGATATATTTCAAGCTATATCTTATATACTGTATGTGAGGAGAAAAAACACATTCGGGCTTCCCTGGTGGCGCAGTGGTTGAGGGTCCGCCTGCCGATGCAGGGGACACGGGTTCGTGCCCCGGTCTGGGAGGATCCCACATGCCGCGGAGCGGCTGGGCCCGTGAGCCATGGCCACTGAGCCTGCGCGTCCGGAGCCTGTCCTCCGCGGCGGGAGAGGCCACAACAGTGAGAGGCCCGCGTAACGCATAAAAAAAAAAAAATAAAAAAAATAAAAAAAAAGAAAAAACACATTCAAGTTATAAAAGTATGTTTGTCGTTTAAGAAAAAAAGGGAAACTAGAGAAAAGTGTAAAGATCAAAATACTCTCAATGACTACTAATACGTTGATGTATTTTCTTCCAACATAGTCATTTTTTGTATCTTTGGGATATTTTTCAAAAGTACAATTTTGTATTCTGTTTTTTTTAATTGAAGTACAGTTGATTTACTATGTCATGTTAGTTTCAGGTGTACAGCACAGTAATTTGGTTATATATATATATTCTTTTCCAGATTTATTTCCTTTATAGGTTATTACAAAATATGGAGTATAGTTCCCTGTGCTATAGAGTAGGTCTTTGTATATTCTGTTTTACTAAACAACTTTATGGTGAGATCATTTTTATATGTAAGTGTTAAATATCAGAAGTTAGTGGTAGAAACGTGAATAAAAGGGGAACGTGGTCTGCTGAACTCAGCACCTCTGGCTGGATGCAGATGGGTGCTGTAAGACATGGCCATAGAATAGGGGTGGCAGCAGGGGGTGAATAAAGATGGGCCACAGGGAATAACCAAAGACATAGAGGCTTCTGAAATAGACAGAAGGGATGGGAATACTCCCCCAGTTGTCCATCACACATGGTTCAATTCTAGCCAGGCTCAGAGCAAAATCCCACATACCCACTTGGTAGTCTGACGCTGTTTCTAAATGAGTCTGCTGTCCAACTTTTTCCTGTTGGCTGTCCAGATAAGGTTTTATTGTTTATTGCTATACAGACCTCCAGAAGTCAGATTTATGCTTTTGGCTTCACGTAGTACCTCGTGTGAAACTCAAAATAAGCTAGAAGATGTGGGAGGGAAAACGTGATAAGCTAAGGGAGTCTCTATTCAGTGAACAGTACCCTCATTTTCATTGACTTCAAGGTTATATTGACTTTCAGAGACCAAGACGCTGGTCTTTACATTGGAATTTCAAGGAAGGCTGCACTTATAAATTAGTAAAATGTATGAGTCATTGCAAAGTTGAGTTTGATCCAAGATTCAGCTACCAGCCTAGCATAACACTCGGCATCTGTCCTAAATTCAGTGGGTCCTTCATTAAAACACCATTCCTGGAATCCAACCAGTCTTGGGGTTAAACTACAGAATTTTCGGTGATGTCCACATCAATGTTTAATCAGTTAAAATGCTGGGTTTTGTTAGAGGTTAGTTGCTACCTGAGCATGTGTATTAACGTAAATGCATGGTTGGGTTATAAGGCAGTGCTACTCAAAGGACCACAGCAAGTATAGTTTTTTTAAAAATGAACTTTGGATAATAACCTTGACCCCTGTGTTCCAAAGACATTAGCAAGGTGCGAACCACACTGATGTGTGGTTGTGGCTTTTGGAACGTAATCAATCTATTGGGAATTACAAGGTTCGAGAAAGAAAATCATGAAGTACTGGATAACTCAGTGAAAAAATATTCAAAGGTGGGCTCCATCAAACCAGTAGAAAGTTTATTTTGGTGACAACTAACCTCACAGATCATAAAGGTTATTAAGCTGAATTGTTTATTCAAAGGATAAAATTCTGAAAGGAAAGGAAAAAGATCTTTAAACGGCACTGCTTTGCACAGATTTTAGGCACTGAACCAATTTCCCAAACAATTTCACTTATTAATGGGCTCAATTGTGTTAGATTATCAAGTCAAGGGGAAGACGGCACATTCCACATTTGGCACCCAGAATGTATGTCCATTACTGCATTCATGCGTGTCTCTGCTGGTTTAGGAAGGGAAGCATATGTTTCGCAGGTCGAATAATTTTCCAGCTTTTAGTCCAAAACTGACACAATGCTGACACGAAGAAAATAGGCAGAATATCACTGAAGCTTAAATTCCGTAAATACGAATCTAAACGGTGTGTTCCTTTTGCATCCTGTGCCAAAAGAAGGGCTTCTTCTCAGAGATTAGGGTCTGCAGCAAGGGACGATGAGCGAGCCTGAGATTGGCAGTTGTGTGCTTTTATGCAATCAATATTGTTTATGGATTTCTCTGACATGGCTGCATCCATTTGAAAGGGAGAAAAAAGAAACTACAAACACACACACTTGAGAATTTCAGGAAATTACCCAAATGCTCCAATCCTTCCCAGGGGGCAATGGTTTTCAATAGGAATTTACGTGATAAATCCAGGCGGTGAATACATTTAAAAAAAAAATAATCTGGCAGCCACACGGAACAATAGAACACCCATATCGGCTGCTTATTTTGAAAAGAGTCCTTAGAATGTGTGTGAAATTAGGCTATCAAAAAGGAAACAAGACAAAGGAGGCCCAGAATGACTGAACCAGGCAAGGCGGCTTATCCACAAGTCGTTGACAATGCCACACACACTGCGGAAACTACTCAGAGCAGGGCTTACAAAGAGACACACAAAGCCAGCATGGAAATGGATGATAAGCAGAGCTCTGCAGCCATCAAGAGGGGGAGAAGAGGAGGCAGCTGCAAAGAGAGGAGGCTGCAAACAGTAGAGTCAGGTTGTCAATAAATGCACCCATAGGAACCACCCTATGAGGGCCAGGATTTGCTAGCTGGGTGTCACTGCCATTAGTTGGCTTCTTGCCATCTCCGCAGCATATACACTTCTGACAAACAAGGTCACCTTCTATGGCCAAAGCTGTGTTAGAGTTTTGATCAGGTGAGAAAAGCTATTGCAGATTCCAAGCGTGGTCCTAAAAAATATCATGTCTGAAACTAGAGTAAACAGCAAAGACTAAATTTTCAAAAACAAAAAAACTAGGGCCAGCATTTGTGAGAAAGCCCGTCCACACCCACGCTCTGGCTGGCACCAAAGATGTGGGCATAACTTGCAGGGAAGTTGCTTCCAAAGTGAGAGCCCACTGACAACCGTCATGACTCTCCCGGCACAACCTTGCGGTTTCAGCTGCATCTTCTCTGAGTGCAAGATCACCACGTTTTCAAGAACTTTCTTTTTAACACGCGAGTCATTTCTTTACACAAGGGACAAACGTTCCCACAAGACAAGTGTCACTCGAGGTATAAGCCAAGAGAAGATATTTTTTAAAACATTAGGAATGTGCAGGAATCCTATTTCCAAAACCTCCCCTCTGTATTGAAACTCTCCATTTGCATGCCTGCAATTTTCTAAGGGTGGCTTGAATGCTCCATTTAAAGAAACTTGCTGCTGTGAGGTAGGGGGATAAATTAGGAGTTTGGGGTTAACAGATGCACACTATTTTATATAAAGTAGAAAAGCAACAAGGACCTACTGTAGAGCACAGGGAACTCTACTCAATGTCTTGTAATAACCTACAAGGGAAACAAATCTGAAAAAGAATACATATATATGTATATACCTACACCTACATATATATGTATATATGTAGGTATATGTATGTATGTGTGTGTGTGTAGATATAGATATAGATATATAACTGAATCACTTTGCTGTACACCTGGAACTAACACACATTGTAAATCAACTATACTTCAATTAAAAAAAATAAATATATTAATAAAAAAAGAAACTTGCCAACTAATCGTTTGGTTTTTTTCCCCACTACTGTGGATGAACGAAAAAGCAGGTCTAAACCTGAGAAATCAACGCTGTCGTGCCAAACTGAGATTGGTACAACATAAACCATGCCCTCTGGATTCTCAAATGGATGTCAGCCTATTTCAAGTTACTTTATATTTTCAGCAGTAAAGGAATAATTTAACAAAAGCACTGTCAGTAGCACCGTTCATTCGCTGGTCAAAAGGTTAAGGGAAAGGAGTAAAGAACTTGCCCTGAAGAAAAAATACAAAGAAGTCTTCCTGATTCTGGTTTTATAAACCACTCCTTAGCTCCAGCACGAAAGAATGATGGTGGAAGAACGTACAGAGGGCATTGTTTTCTCCCCATTATGTCTCACTCCTGGCTCTTGGAGCAAATCTCATGTTTTATAGCTCCACGCTGAGTCAACATCAGCAGAATCACGACTTGTGCTGTGCTTTCCCGGCTCAGAAGATGCCCTGGGCATTGAGAAGGGGTGGGGCATCAGTCCTAACTCAGCAAGGTGGCTGTTTGGGGGGGTGCAGCAGTTGGGGGAGGCTTGTGACTGCGGCTTCATGTGTGCAGGGTGAGAATTGCCCTTTGAAGCACAGCCTTCTTTTTCAAGTGAAAGGCAGTCTTTGAGAAAAGTGTCTGTGGAAGGTGGGCTCCTAATAACAGCAAGGAATTATTTCCGCAGCATTTGGGGCTCTGATGATTCATACGACATCTCCCAGTTCAGCAGGCTCCATCCCTCGTTTAGATTACAAAAAGGTGAGAGCAGGTCTGGGGGCCTCATTATAACAAGACCCCAGGGCGGGGGGAGGAGAGAGGTTTTCTCCAGTCTATAATAATTGTGTCAGCTGTAAAAGCTGTGCCCGACCCCCCTTTTTTATCAAAGATCATATTGTGAGGAAGAGGCATCTTTCTTTCTTCATTGTCGATTTCTTCCCAGTGCTGGAAGAAAAGACTTCCCCGTTGTTACCTTGAGGGAGACCAGTGCTGTTAATGACAGGCCAGTCCAGCCCAGATTCTAAATATTAATAGACCGACTGGCCTGGGGGAAGCAGTTTTCGCCGGCCAGGCCAGGAATGGAGCTGGCAACGGCCCATCTAGCAGGGTTGACTCATGCCTGAATCACAGCCAGGCTGGCAGGATGTTGTTTTGGGGGAAGTTCGCAGGCCTGTCAAAAACCTGCTGTTGCCATTGGTTGATATTATGCAAGATTCCAAATGATATTTATTTATATTCTCTTTTTGGGTTTGTTGTGTGTGTGTGTGTGTGTGTGTGTGTGTGTGTGTGTGTGTGTGTGTGTTTCTCTCCCCTTCTACACAGGCACTAGAGCTTCAAGTGACCAAAAAGCAAAAAAAAAGAAAAGAAAAGAAAAGAAAAACACACACATTTAAGAGATAGGCAAGAACCCATTAAAAATAAAAAGCACTTTGCCCTGAGCTCTCTTCAGCTTTCAGGTCAGAGCAGTGCCAAGCAATTTGCTCTGATTCACTAAAGCCTTCTCCTCTCTCCTCCAGATGGATGCAGTTGGGAGACAGGGCTGGTGAATGAGGCCCCGTTTAGAATTCCATTGATGGCAAAGAGCAGCTCACAGCTCTATCCAAGTATATTCCTTTCCACACTTGTAGAAATCTTTCCAACTTGCTGGACTGACAGTGTCTCACATTAAACATGTAACTTCCCTGATGAAGCTGGGCTGAAGACTAGGGGGATTTCCTTTGCTTTTTGTTTGACTGATGATGGGGTGGGATGGGACATGCAGCTCTGAGAAGATTCAAGGAGACTGAAGCTTTTTCATCTGAGTTTCTCCCACTCCCGGAGTCCGTAGGAGTTCAACTGTAGAGCTGAGGAAATTCTCCCAACTGTATCCTGTAGCGCTGAGAAGTTCCTCTGCAGAAACTTGGTAGGCAGAAAGAGTGTGAGTGAATTCATTTATGTGCCTAATTTAAGACACAATTGAGAGGCACAGTGTTCTAATAGATGGAGTTCTGGCTGAGGAGGTAAGAAGCCTGAGTTCTATTCTTGGCTCCGATGATGGCTCAAGCTTGGTGACACGGAGGGTTGGCACTTTCCAGAAGAATGTGAACTCTAGAGACAGTCAACTCAGGACAAAATTATATATAAATCCATTATCTAGAGCTTTCATTGTTCTGATAAAACCCAAATTTTGCTCTCCCTAAATTCTCAGAAAAGTCCTAATGAAAAATGTTCTTTGAGTTGAACCTCTAGGGGGAAAAGGAGTTGTTTAGCATTCACCGTGCGAGGGGGAGATTTCTTTGGAACGTTGTTCAAAGCAGGCCTGTGGGGCAGGGGAGGGGCACTTCCCCAACCCTGGCAGTGGGGAGACAAACAGGATGCTTTCAAGTCCTGCCTAGGGCACTGAACACAGCTGCATCGCTGACTTGCTAGAAAAATGACCTTGGCCATTAGTTTGAGTGCTTGGTGGTTGTTTCCCTCTGAATAGCACACTCTGGGAAGATTTTAGATTTAGAAGACAAAACAATCTATACCCATAGTTCCACTGACCTTACATCCACTGCTATCTGCTCATTGGCTAAAGTTTACTTTCTCAGGCCTCCATGATGACATAAAAATAGATCTCAAGTGCAGTTATAACCAAATTACATCACCTAATTTTCCCCTCAAAATAATGATCTTTCCACCAAGTAACACAATGTCCCAATAAATAATACTGTAATATATACAATGTTCCACTCAAAGTAGTCTTTCCCCCTCTGACACTTAGAACACCTTTTGATTCCTTTTTCCCCACGCATTCTAATTTTTCTCAACTGTCAAAAAATCTGTGTTTGTATCCTGTTTGACTTTATCAATGATAAACAGTTTATTTTTGTTATAATTAATTGATTTGATCATTCAATAAATATTTATCAGTGCCAACTATGGGTCATGCACCTTGTTAGGTATTCGGGATACAAAGACAATGTCTGTCCCTGTCCATAAGAGCTGACAGTCGAGGTGGGAAAACAGACCGATCCGAATAGACTGGGTCACAGGTGCTCTGATAAAAATCTGTGCAGGCTTGGAGGGGTGCAAAGGCGGGAGAGGATGGGAAAGAGGCTCAGAGAGAGAAGTTAATGAAAAGATGTTTTCTAGGTGGAGAAATAGGTATTTTCAAGGGTTTGGCTTCCTGAGAAAATTCAAAGCAGAGCATAGTATGAGGTGTTTGGAGAATCTCAGTGGTTGAAGCCAAGGCAGAGTATGAGACGTAGGCAGAGGTCAGATCTTGGAGTGTCACTCATGCTTTCCCAGACTTTATCATGTAGGCGATGAGAAATTATGGAAGGATTTTAGTAAGGGAAGGATGTGATTCAATGTGCAGAAAAAGATCGATCTGGTCCCTGGGTAGAGCTTGGGTTAGAGAGAGTTTTACACCCAAGTATGCATTCTCTCTTCTGCTAACAAACCCTGTATTTTTCTTGAGGAACCAACTGTTCGCCATGCCCAATGAATGCGGTTTGTGTGGGCTCCTCTCCTGGCTCAGTTGGGCATTAACATGGTGAGAGTCAAGAAGAGCTGATCCCAGGACGTTTGCTAAAGCACCTAAGGAAGAGGCTGTCTCTGAAGTGAGACTGGTAAAGGAACGGGCCTCGACCTGAACTGCCAGCATGATCCACGTTGGGATCATGCCTGACAGCCAGCCTGAAACGGGGCCACAGAGAGGAAAGGAAAGTATAAGAACGGAATGACACAGAGCCATAAATAATTTTTTTTAGACCCTGAATTGAGCTGTCCCTGAATCTTCTGACTTCCATGTTATATAAGCCATTAGTTTGAGTTTTCTGTCACTTGCAACCAAAAGATTCCTAACTAATTCAGTGAGGCAAGGAGATCAGTTAGACGATTAATGCAATAGTCCTGGTGAGAGATGAGAAGAAACCGAACTAAGGCAGTAGAAGCAGATGTGAAGAATATAGTGTAAAGAGTGAATTAAACTAAAGAGGTAGAATTCTCTCCCAGAATTTAGTGACTGATTAAATGTGAGGGTGAGGAGAGGAAGGCACCTAACTTGACTTGCCAAGGCAGTACCATTCGCCAACACAGGGGGTATCTGAGATGAAAAGGATTGAGGGAGAAGAGGATGAGTTTGATTTTTGGGTGAGCTGAATTATGGCCTCTGGGATATCCAGATGGAAAGGAGATGTACAGTAAACAGGTGGATAATGATTCTGGAAGGCAGAAAAGAAGTCTGGATGATCTTGAGATCTGAAATATCAAATGCGGTTCACAGATTCCCACAACTCACAACAATTATTAGACACCCGAAGATCCCAAGATGGGAACAATCAATGGATATGAACCAAAAAATAGCTGCTTCTCGAAGTGAGAGCAATTTACATTTTTGGCATGACAATTCTTGTTTGTGCAGAACGATTCAGGATGTTGCTGAATTTTTAACATCTCTCTAAGTTAGGCACTAAATGCTAGAGCACCTTCCATCCTTCAGTCAATGTGGCAACTGGAAATGGCCCCATAGGGTTCCAAGCATCCCGCTGGAGACGCAGTGTCATCCTCCGTAGCCCCTGTGAACCGCTGTATTTGTTTGTGGACCTGTATGCTAGCATGTGGGTAGTAGTCTTCCACTACTGTATCATTCACACAGATACAGGTGAAATGGCTTATCTGCAAATACAATGGAAAAGCTACACAATGAACCTAATTCTGAGAAGGTAGTGTACTTCCCCACTGTATCATCCTGCTTGTCTGTTCTGCTCTTCTCAGGATTTCAGTCTTCTCAGACCACTCAGAAGTTCTATCTCCAGCCATTCTCATCCCCTGCACCGCCTGAAGTGCATCATTTTCAAATGCAAAAATGACCATTCGTGTAAAAGTGCACGAGCACTGTTACAAACTGCATCTGACTTTGTACTTTCAGATGGGCATCCATATATGACCTACTTGTACCATTGCTAAGTTTTGGGAACTGGTTAATATCTTTCAAAGCCAGACTATATGGCAGTATGCTTTGAAAGTGAGATTCTAGTAACGTAAAAGTCACTTACCTGCAAATGAGCAGGTTTCCATGTGTGATAGTAACGTACTTATGTGTTGGGAATGACATGTGATATGGGGATTATGAAAACCTCCAATGATGATGAATATATGAAAGATATTACTGAAGTATGCTCTGATTGGCTTCTTGATTCAATGAATAATAGGTGTCTCTCAGACTAATTTGAAAGCCTTCAGTTTTTTGACAAGCCCTTCAATTTGCACAGTACCATGAATTAACTTGTATGTAAACATTGCAATTAGATGAATTCAGTAAAATGCACCAAATGCATCCTATTTTATACACTTGCTCTTGGAGTAAGAGTCTCAAGGAAATTAAGAGGTCTTTATCTTTTAAAGCAGAAATGGTGGGAGGTTAATTTTTTCTCCATTTCTACTGGGATAAAAGAGAGCCTGAGAAAAAAGGAGAAGAGGAAAAGTAAGGGGGTGATAAACTCCTGCCAGTGTAGACCACACCTCTGGGTTGACAGTGGGGGAAGTGTCATTGTCTGTCTCTCCCATGTCTACACAGGCTAAAGGACAGTTTTCAGGCCCAGAGCCTGTGCAAAACAAAGAACACCAAGGGGGAGAAAAGAAACCCTAACCCAATATGCTTGTGAACAACCTAACATCTGTCTAACATTTCATGGTGTCTTCACTTAACTACCAAATCGAGTCACCTGTGTAAGTGGCTAGTTTAGACGTTCCTTTCCAAATCATTACTACTGAAACAGAAGACAATGGAAGGAAACAGAATGAACTAGAAAATGTCTTCTCTCTGCCATATTTGGTAGTGGGTTCTATAACGCAGTGGAGAGACTGGAGCCGAATACACTTACTTCTGGGTATTTAAAGGAAGAGAGGAAGAGCAAGGCATTTCCTCTGGTTCTTTGTTTCCAGCTGGGGAGCTCTCCAAGGGCAAAGCCCTTTACTAGGAAAGAGAACGGCTTGTAAGTGAGTAGTGGAGAGAACTGGCAACTCTTTGAGTCTTACATCTCCTGAAGCATGAAAGAAGGCCAAAAAGTAGGGATGAAAAATGTTTTTGATGCATGCTCAGCCATTTTCTTCAAAGAATCGCCCTTTCTCTTTATTCAGTGGTTTCATCTTCTAAGTCCCAGGATATGGTATTTGTCCTGAGCAGAATTTTATTCAGGAGAAGCTGCCACATGGCTATGCTCTCATCAACAGGAAAACCTCCTATGAATGGACAAAGCCAGCAATATTTTTAAGTGTGCTTCATAACTAAACAAATGGAATCAAGACCATTTTTGTGATATCACATGGACCAAGGAAAATTCTTTACTTCTCATTATTTCAGGGAAAATTAGATTTCTAAATCTCATTTTATTTATAAGATGATTAACTATAGGGATTGTTCTTCCTATTTATTGTTGAGAAAACTCAACATTCAAAATCAAGGGACTTGCCCAAGATTACCCAATTAGGAAGTAGCAAGGATTAAGGCTAACTCCGAAGACAACGTTTTTTCTGCTACAAAGCTTCCTTGTGCCGGTGGTTATCAAACTTCAGCATGTTTCGGAATTACCTAGAAGACTGGTTAAAACACAAATTGCTGAGGCCACCACAGAGTTTCTTTTCTCAGTAGGTCTGGATTGGGGTCCAAGAATTTGCATTTTTAGCAAGTGCCCCAGTGATGCTGATGCTTCTAGTCCAGAGGTTGCACTGCACTTTGAGAAATTCTGACCTATTACCTGTGTATATTTTTTGTCAGCCTTTGGTTCTTTGTAAGCTGGCTGCCCTTGTATCCAGAAAACAAAAGTACTAATTACTACCTGGCATTTCTTTCTCCAATGTAGTCTGGAAACAGGTAAAATATGGGTTCATACTAAAGATGGAAAAGTATTTGGTAATAAGGCATTACCAAAAATGTATGCCCCTGATGTTTAACAAGTACCCAGACTATGAAAGGCAATTGGACAAATACCATATGATGTCACTTACATGTGGAATCTAAAATATGACACAGAGGAACTTATCTACAAAACAGCAACAGACTCACAGACTTCTGGTTGCCAAGGGGGAGGGAGGATGAGGGGAGGGATGGATTGGGAGTTTGGGATTAGCAGATGCAAACTATTATATGTATCAATAGAATGGATAAACAACAAGGTCCTACTGTATAGCACAGGGAACTAGATTCAATATCCCATGATAAACCATAATGGAAAAGAATACAAATAAGAATGTATGGGTAACTGAATCACGTTGCTGTACAGTAGAAATTAACACAATATTGTAAATCAACTATACTTCAATAAAATAAGTTTAAAAAAAGAAAAGCAATTGGATACGTGAGTCTCAATGAAGTTGTTCTTTCAAAGAT
This sequence comes from Phocoena sinus, assembly GCF_008692025.1. NCBI lineage: Eukaryota > Metazoa > Chordata > Mammalia > Artiodactyla > Phocoenidae > Phocoena > Phocoena sinus. Next base: position 68,561,450 of record NC_045774.1, on the reverse strand, counting down.
TTCCCTTGGGAAATACATGCTAACTCCAAAGATAATTTATGATACTAAATTTTTGATACTAAATCTTTATCCTTTGAGGAAAAAAACCAAAAGCCACTTGAAGTCTAATGTAGCAAGCAAACAATCAGAATAGAATATATTCTTTTGGATTTTTAAAAAGGCATATTTCCTTTACATGCCCCTTAGACTAATCATGAATAAAATTGTGAAGGAAGAGGTTCATACACTCTTGGAGTTGTACCAGATTTCCAATGAAACTGCTTTTTGTATGTGGAAGGATTTTGAACTGTATGGAAACTGTAAGTTTCCTTCAAATGCTGAAATCCTATACAATTCAATAGCAGTCTAGATCAAAATTCTTGATTTTTATTACTTTTCTATTGATAATTGTAGGATCCACAAATTCCAAAGGACATCAGTTTTATGGAACATTTTTAAGTAAGCAGGTATTGAAGCATAACATACATATGGAATGTAAATGAATTATAAGTGTGCAGGTCAATGCATTTTCAGAATGAACACATCCATGTACTCAACAGCAGGTCAAGAAAAAGAAGATTACAAGCATCCCAGAAGTCTCCACCTTTTTGTTCACTGCCTATCACAACTCCTCTTAAGGTAAACTCTCTCCTAAAGTTTATCACATTTGACTAATTTTGCTTATTTTTGAACTTCCAGTACACTTTTGTGTCTGGTTCATACCACTCAATATTATGCTTAAGAAATTCATCCACCTGTATGCAGAAAACTATAAGACACTGATGAAAGAAATTGAAGATGATACAAACAGATGGAGAGATATACCATGTTTTTGGACTGGAAGAACCAACACTGTGAAAATGACTATACTACCCAAAGCAATCTACAGATTCCATGTAATCCCTATCAAACTACCAATGGCATTTTTCACAGAACTAGAACAAAAAATTTCACAATTTGTATGGAAACACAAAAGACCCCGAATAGCCAAAGCTCTCTTGAGAAAGAAAAATGGAGCTGGAGGAATCAGGTTCTCTGGCTTCAGACTATTCTACAAAGCTACAGTAATGAAGACAGTATGGTACTGGCATAAAAACCGAAATATAGATCAATGGAACAGGATAGAAAACCCAGAGATAAACCCACGCACATATGGTCACGTTATTTTTGATAAAAGAGGCAAGAATATACAATGGAGAAAAGACAGCCTGTTCAATAAGTGGTGCTGGGAAAACTGGACAGCTACATGTAAAAGAATGAAATTAGAACACTCCCTAACACCATACACAAAAATAAACTCAAAATGGATTAAAGACCTAAATGTAAGGTCAGACACTATAAAAGTCTTAGAGGAAAACATAGGCAGAACACCATATGACATAAATCACAGCAAGATTCCTTTTGACCCGCCTCCTAGAGAAATGGAAATGAAAACAAAAATCAACAAATGGGACCTAATGAAACTTAAAAGCTTTTGCACAGCAAGGGAAACCATAAACAAGATGAAAATACAGCCCTCAGAATGGGAGAAAATATTTTCAAATGAAGCAACTGACAAAGGATTAATCTCCAAAATTTATAAGCAGCTCATGCATCTCAATATCAAAAAAAGAAACAACCCAATCCAAAAATGGGCAGAAGACCTAAATAGACATTTCTCCAAAGAAGACATACAGATTGCCAACAAACACATGAAAGAATGCTCAACATCACTAATCATCAGAGGAATGCAAGTCAAAACTACAGTGAGGTATCACCTCACACCAGTCAGAATGGCCATCATCAAAAAATTTACAAACAGTAAATGCTGGAGAGGGTGCGAAGAAAAGGGAACCCTCTTGCACTGTTGGTGGGAATGTAAATTGATACAGCCACTATGGAAAACAGTATGGAGGTTCTTTAAAAAGCTAAAAATAGAACTACCACATGACCCAGCAATCCCACTACTGGGCATATACCCTGAGAAAACCATAATTCAAAAAGAGCCATGTTCCACAATGTTCATTGCAGCTCTATTTACAATAGCCAGGACATGGAAGCAACCTAAGTGTCCATTGACAGATGAATGGATAAAGAAATGTGGCACATATATACAATGGAATAGTACTCAGCCATAAAAAGAAACAAAATTGAGTTATTTGTAGTGAGGTGGATGGACCTAAAGTCTGTCATACAGAGTGAATTAAGTCAGAAAGAGAAAAACAACACCGTATGCTAACACATACATATGGAATCTAAGAAAAAAATGGTTCTGAAGATCCTAGGGACAGAACAGGAATAGAGATGCAGATGTAGAGAACGGTCTTGAGGACACGGGGAGGGGGAAGGGTAAGCTGGGACGAAGTGAGAGAGTGACATGGACATATATACACTACCAAATGTAAAATAGATAGCTAGTGGGAAGCAGCCACATAGCACAGGGAGATCAGCTCAGTGCTTTGTGACCACCTAGAGGGGTGGGATAGGGAGGGTGGGAGGGAGACACAAGAGGTAGGAGATATGGGAATATATGTATATGTATAGCTGATTCATTTTGTTATAAAGCAGAAACTAACACACAATTGTAAAGCAATTATACTCCAATAAAGATGTTACAAAAAATAAAAATAAATTAAAAAAAAAAAGAAATTCATCCAAATTGTTGGTGTAGCAATAGTGGTTCACTCTCTTTGCAATATAGTATTCCATTGTATGAATATACCATAATTTATTTATCCTCTGCTGTTAAAGGGTATTTGAGTTGTTTCCAGTTGGGGGCTATTACAAACAGCACGTCTATGAATATTTCACATACATATGCCACCCAAGAATGAGGCTGTTGGGTCTGCATATGTTCAGCTTGAGTAAATACTATCAAACAGTTTTTGAAAGAGTTGTATCAATTTACCCTCCTTTCAGCAATGTGCAACAGCGGTCCCCAACCTTTTTGGCACCAGGGACTGGTTTCGTGGAAGACAATTTTTCTACAGATGGGGGCGGATGGGGGGTGGGGGGATGGTTCAGGCAATAATGCGAGTGATGGGGAGCAATGGGGAGCGGCAGATGAAACTTTGGTTGCTTGCCTGTCACTCACTTCCTGCTGTGCAGCCCAGTTCCTAACAGGCCTCGGACCAGTACCAGTCCATGGCCCAGGGCTTGGGGACCACTGGTGTGCAAGACACCACTTCAGGGCTTCCCTGGTGGTGCAGTGGATGGGAGTCCACCTGCCAATGCGGGGGACACGGTCTTGAGCCCTGGTCTGGGAAGATCCCACATGCCGCGGAGCGGCTAAGCCTGTGCACCACGGCTGCTGAACCTGCGCTCTAGAGCCTGTGCTCTGCAACAGGAGAGGCCACGACAATGAGAAGCCTGTGCACCACAATGAAGAGTGGCCCCTGCTTGCTGCAGCTAGAGGAAGCCTGCACACAGCAACAAAGACCCAACACAGCCAAAAATAAAAAAAAACAAAAACAAAAACAAACAAAAAAGACACCACTGCACATCCTTGTCAGCACATAACATTGTCTACATTTTTAAGTTGATTCTTTCTGGTAGGTGCATGGTGGTATCTTGTAGTTTTCACTTGCACTGCCCCATTGACGAAGGACTAATTACCCTTTCATATGTTTATTGATATTCTTGGTTATTCTCTGTTGTGAAGGATCTCTTTAAAGTCTTTTGCCCATTTCTCTACTGGCTTGTATGCCTTTTTCTTATTTACTTTTCAGAATTTCTAAGTATATTTTGGATATGAGTCCTATGTCAGATATATGTTTTGAAAATCTCTCTCCCCTGCTTGCCTTTTCACTCTCTTAATGGTGATTTTTAAAAATCAGAAGTTTTAAATTTTAATGTAGTCCAATTTATCATTCTTTTCCTGATTTTAAGACGTTCCTTGTTTTATCTGTATATGAGCCAATAAATTTCTCTTCAAACAAGCTTTAGGCTCATACTACAAATTTTCACATGTCATATTTTATTACCACTTAGCTCAAAAATATTCTCTCATTTTCATTTAATTTCTTCTTTGGTCCATGGATTGTATAGAAGTATGCTGCTTAATTTCAAAACTTTGGGGGATATTCTACTTGTTTTATTGTTGTTTTTATTGTTATTTATGTCTAGCTTAATTTCACTGTGGTCAGTAAGCATATTTTTAACGGCCCCTATCTTCTAAAGCTCTTACATCTTGCTTTATGTCCCAGAATGTAATCAATTTTGGTTAAATGTATCTTAAAAGAATGTGGATTCTATTGTATGGCTGTTTTCCATATATTTCATTTACCTCAAGTAATTGTGTACTTCAAATTTTTTATATTTTCACTTTTTTCTCCTTTTTTATATCAGTTATAAAAGAATTGTGTTATTGTGCTCTTTTCAGCATTTTCCATCCTTTTTTCTCTCTGTGCTTTAGTTTATATGTTTCTTATTGTCCTCTCTTCCAGTTTGGTAATCCTCTCAACTGTATACATCTGATACTGGGTGTTTTATTATTATTGTACTTTTTAGTTCTCAAAGCTCTACTTTATCTGTTTTAAGAGCTTCCAATTATCTGGTGAAATTTTTCGTCTTGTAGCCGGTTTTCTTAGACCTATCAATCATAATTATTAAAAGAAAAATGTATGGCTGATAAATGTAATAGCTTGGACATCCATAAGTCTGTATCTATTGTCTATTTCTCTCTTTGTTCTGTTCCTTTATATGAATGCCAAAAATTGTGATTGAAATATTGTAGACTTGCAATGTTATCTTCCTCCACAGTGAATTTATTCTATCCTTTGCTAGGAAGTGAGCAGATGACTTTTGCACTCTTTGACAGCTTAGTCTACTTAGCCGTTATGGTGTAGTCAACTCAGAGCCTAGGGTATTGACTAGTGCCCACATCTTTGGCAGGTCGTGGACTCCAATTTTTATCTTTTTAGCATCATGAAACAGCTAAAACAAAAACAAACAAAAACTTTAGTCTGCTTTTTATCTGCTTTCTGCTCAACTTCATAGCCTCTGACGCTGCCTAGTTTAAGAATCATTAAATGTCTCAAGGGGAAGATTGGTGCCAAGTGTGAACTTACTTCCCTGTACCTCCTTTCTCTCTGGGACCTTGGCCCTTCAAGACCTAGCTGCTTTAGCAGGCCCAAAATCCAATTGGCCATCCCAGCTCTTTGAGATTGCCCATAACTCTGTTTAGCAACTCAGCCTCTTTCTCTAGCCCAAGAAATGGAAAAGTGCTCCAGGAGAAAACCAGCATGCAGAATACCTGGCTCACCACAGTAAACTTGTCTTCTCTCTTAGATATTGGTCCCTCAGATTTTCTGTTCGTGCAGTTGTCTTATAATTTCTTTCTAAGCCACATCCCCCGACTGCCCTGACTGTGTAATTCATATCAGAATCATCAGAACTGGCTAGATGTTGTTGTTTGATAGTAGAAAGAAGCTGTCTTGGCTGTTCCTAATTCTTTCAAACACCTACTTTTGCTTTTTACCCCTCTCTGACTTTTCTAGCTGTTGTCAGTGGAACCATTAGTCTTTTATAAACAACGCCATCACTTCCAGAAGCAAAGTCCTCAGTTTCATGGAATACGTTTGTTGTATAACACCTGCCCTCTTTCCCATGCTAACTCCAACACTCTTATATATACCTGTGGGACAGGATAATGCTCTCCATATCTCCTCTAACAACACTGTTACCCCAAATTTATTATGAAATGACTCTAACAAAATAAATATAGTAAACTTTAAGACTGGAACTTGCATAAGAAAGCTGAGTTTCACATGAGGCAACCATGTAAGTGTGTCTTCAGGATCTACTGTAGTATTTGAATTAAGGACACATGCAATCCTGGTCAATGACAGAGCATGGCAGAGGGTACTACATCCTGGCCATTTCTACCCAACATGGGACTCTTCTACAGGGAATCTTATATAGGTCTAGACTCTCTTAGAATAATACCCATGTCTTAGGCACTTCCTACACAAACATCCTTCCTTTCTTGTCTCCTTTCACCTGTGTCAAACCTGCATTGCCATCTAAAGACTTTTCTTGTCTGCTTCTGGTCCCTCTCCCTTTATCCTTCCTAGGAGTTCCCCAAAAAAGCTTTTGTATCAATACTTCTGACTCCATCGTGGTGTCTGCTTCCCAGGGAACTTGAACTGACACACACTCACATAAATCCCATTCTTTTAGATATGTCTCCTTAAATTATTCATGATGGCTAAAAAAGTAGAAACCTTCTTGGTTGTGCTTCCCCACTAGTTTTTGTTGCACGTAATATGGCAAGATTTATGTCACTTCTCTGGGAACCCAATAGTACAAGACAAAACTTACCATCCAGTAGGTCAAGTTCAACCCCTTTTTGATGTCTCTCTTACCCATCAGACACAGGCTCCTCTATACACATTGCAGATTTGTCATCCTGAGGTTTTAGTCTGTTTTAGTCTGTGAACAGGCTGTCTGCTTATTATCTATGGCCCAGCTGCAGCCATGTTTCAGAACAAACACCTAGTGCAATTTTGGTTAAGCTATGTGAGTGGCTGTGGAAGTTTGAGTATCACTTCTTTCTACTATCAACAACATCCAGCCAGTTCTGTGTTCCTTTGAGTTTCTGATTCTGATATGAATTACACAGTCAGGGCAGTAGGGGGATGTGGCTAGGAAATAAATTATAAGACAACTGCACTAACAGAAAATCTGAGAAAAAGCCTTGCCAGGAAGCAGGACTTAAAGGGAATAAGACATCAGGCAAACACCACAAAGCCAATCATCTCCCAGGGACCGGCGTTTTCCCTGGAAGTATGGCCAGGGAGCAGACTCCTGATGGCCTGTGTGAAACTCATAATGACTTCCTTGTTCCCTTCCATTACCCAGGCTAAAATGACTCTCATTTCAGAAAACACTTTTCTCCGTCATTCTCCTAAAATCCATGGAAATCAAGCTGAACAATTTCATTATCATTACATGGCAGAGAGGAAAAATAGGTCTCAACAAATGCCTGCTCAAAGGCAGTCATGAGCACAAATGGAGCAGTGACAGAATTGAAAAGAGAGGGATATTATTCTAACACGTTTTACATACCGAGGCTTGTCATTCCCTTCCATGGTCTCATGGCCAACTCTGCACTGCTGAATAATTTTAAAGAAAAAGCTGGGCCCTGACAACTAGAGTCAGATGAGTTTTCATTCCTTCACAGTGTCTGACACCAGAGTTCCAATTTTGATTTGCTTACATGGATCAGTAATTTTCTTCCTTCTTAACAGGGACCCCACACTGAAGTCTACTAAGTTGTATGTGGTGAAGTGTGCAATAAAACACAAGTATAATAAACGCCAATGAGAAGACTGAAAATACATAACTGATAAGCTGAAGGATCGCAAGATAAGGAATTGAAATACCACAAAGAAATGATTACAGAGGGGCTAAGTGTTTAGAAGACAAGCACAGTTTAAAGCTCACTGATTCATTTTCCCAGACCTAAAAGGACAAAAAACCAGAAATATTCCAGCCTTGGGCTTCCCTGGTGGCGCAGTGGTTGAGAGTCCGCCTGCCGATGCAGGGGACGCGGGTTCGTGCCCCGGTCCGGGAAGATCCCACATGCCGCGGAGCGGCTGGGCCCGTGAGCCGTGGCTGCTGAGCCTGTGCTCCGCAACGGGAGAGGCCACAACAGTGAGAGGCCCGTGTACCGCAAAAAAAAAAAAAAAGAAAAAGAAATAGTCCAGCCTCTAAAGATGAAATGATACTGAAGCAATTTTGCAATCTTCATTACAGTGAATCCTTTCTTTTTGACCTTACATCTCTCTGTGGGTGAGTCAATGTTTCTTCTTCCTTTTAAATTCAGTAGGAAATTTATGGTTGAGCTAGATAAGGAAAATGTGCAGTATTCGTCTGCTCTAGTTTACCACTAGTGTCTGCCCTTACTGGAGAGCGTGTGTATGTGAGGAACTATTCCTGACCAATCTGTGAGGTAACCCTTTGTAGCACCCTTTACCAACCCTTTTGGAGTCCCTTCTGGTGAAATATCCAGATGTTTCCACCCCAGGGAACCAATTCTATGTACTCTTCTTACTCTTCACTCCCTATCATCCTTGACCTACTGAGGTGTTAATTCTACCGAGGTGTCAGAACACAGCATGGCATTTTGGCCTCCAAACCTTGGCATGACTCCTTCTCTGCTTAGAATTCCCTCCCTGCCCTTCTCCATCTGTTTAATTTCTGCCTTTTCTTAAAGGCACACATATTGGCTTGGACTCTTTTGATCATAAGTAGCTAAAATCATACTCAGCTTAAGCCCAAAGGTACCCAAGCCACAGGCAGTATAGAATCTAGGTGGCCACAGGATATCTGGAACCAGGCTCTCAAATGCTGTCAAGACCTACTACCTCCATTTTCTTTCGTTGATACCTTCAAGAATTCAGCTGCCTTCTCTTAAAGAAGCTTTTACATAATGTTGGAAACATGGTCTTCTGTAGCCCAACTCTTCCCAGCTTTGCCAACAGAGAATAACTGCTCCCTTTCCTTACGTCAATTTTTTAAATTCTTTAGAAGTTTACCAGGTGGCCTAAGTTAGATCACATACTCATACTTATATGCGTGGGACCAGGTCAGTAGAGTTTTCAACCCTTGTTAGGGCTACATGGTTGGAGAAGATTAGAGGAAGAATTCTCTAAAAGAATTTCCTGAAAAGATGGAGCTTTTTATTTCCAGAAGAAAAATGTGATGGGTGGACCAAAAAATGAGTGTCCTCCTGTATCTAGTTTAGTTCTGCCTCTGTTCAAAGTAGTAGCCTCACACACTTGGGAAAGTCACTTGTACTTTCTTGGCCTATAAAATTAGGAAGTTGAGCTGAATTGTCTTCAGGACGCTTTAAGATTTAAAATTTTATAACCCTTCATTTCTAAGTCCCTTTAGACTTTCTTGAGCATCTTATATTACTCTCTACCTTCTCTGAATCTAAGCATTGCTGACATAATTTTTATGGGCTATATTTAAAAAGTTTAGGTTGAACTTTATAATAAGCCTGAGTTAACTATTTAGACTGCTAATTTAGGATACTGCGAGTGTCAAATGTACATGACTTCTGAAAAATAAGTTGATAAATTACTCACTCAAAGAATCTATGGAGGCAATAGGGGCCAAATAAAAACAAGTAAGATAAAGTTACCACTATGAAAGGAAGAAGGAGTTAGAAAGACAGGAATTCCTCTTGCAATCACAAGGTAAGAAGGTAACTAAGCCCAGGTATTAAATCTCTCTCCAAATCATCTCCATGTTCAGCCTGGAATAACCAGTGGAATGGAGGGGATAGGAATACAGGAGAAATTTCTTGGAAATGGAAAAATTAAAAAGTGGACCATCTATGAGGCACAAACTCCAAGGAATTTTAGCTAGACATATTGTGGATAGAAAGAGAATTCTGAAAGGTATTAAGATACCTTCCCAAGAAAGCAAAGCCTAATTATAAGAAAAAAAAAGAAAAATATCAGAAAAGCCCCCACAAATATGTTATAATGGGATTTTGGCTAAAGGCAAATAGGAAACAAGAGAAAGATAGAAGCCAATTCTTTGAAACTTATGTCAACAGTTTGGATCAAGAATATTCAGTAGTATTACCTTCACATGCTACTGAATAAAACTGATGAAATCTAATAAGAGGACTTCTTAATGCAACAAGGTTTTCCTGGGAGGGAGCTAGTGGAAGTAGGATACAGGCAGACATCCTTTTTTTTTTTTTTGCGGTACGCGGGCTTCTCACTGTTGTGGCCTCTCCCGTTGCGGAGCACAGGCTCCGGACGTGCAGGCTCAGCGGCCATGGCTCACGGGCCCGGCCGCTCCGTGGCATATGGGATCCTCCCAGACCGGGGCACGAACCCGTGTCCCCTGTATCGACAGGCATACTCTCAACCACTGCGCCACCAGGGAAGCCCCAGGCAGACATTCTTATCCTGACTATCTGGAGTGGAGACTGAGACAAAATTGAAAATTAGATGCAATGAGCCTGTCCCCAGTGCAGTAGCATCACTAACAGAGAAGCTATGCAGCATTAAGTTTACCCTTTGAAAATGCAGAGAAAGTGGAATTAGAGATGAAAAATACAAAAAAAGACCTTAATAGATACTGTGGGCAATGAACTGAAATCAGGAAATAGGTACAAGTGCTCATGAGAATCCACCAGAAAAAAAGAACAAAACAATTATTAAAGATATAATAAAAACAAACTTAACTAAAGTGGAGAAAGTTGAACTTAAAGCTGAAAGAATTCCATCAGTACCAAGCAAAATTCAATGAAAGGGGAATCATATTTAGACATATCCTGGTAGATTGTTGAACAAAAGAGAGAAAAAAATATCTCCAACTGTCCAAGACAAAAGTGACCAACAAAGGCCTTTTTTTTTTTCCAGATTTCTTTCCTGCCACATAAAATGAAGGAAATTTTGTCAGACTGAAAGGAAAAAGTTGTAGCCACGAATTCTATACCCAAATCTATATCTGAATAGGAAAAAGAAATGTACTTATAAAGAAAACAGAGAAACATTTTCAAATGTTCAAGGGTCAAAGAAGTTATAATTGGCAATTGAAAAAAGTCCAAGAAAAGGGGAAGCAATAGAATTAAGAGTTCTGAAATGAACAAAATAAGTTCCAAATAACTGTTGTTATTTGGAAAATATGGTAACATTTGGTAAAATTCAAATATCACAAATAATTTTTAAAAATAAAGACACTTATCTAAAAATGCTAATTTAACAATGTCAATTTAATACCAATAATAAAGCAGGCAAAAATCTTAAGGTATGCCAACCCAAATCAAGATGTGACAATGGAAAAGTGGGATGAAGACAAACTCATTAAATAATATACTAAAATTGGTGAATTGTATTATATGTAAATTATATGTCAATAAATAGAGCTAAATATATATGCAAGAACATATACATACATATAATTACACATATATACGGAGAATATTATGGACAACTTTATGCAGATAAGTTCAGCTATTTAGATGTAACAGACACTTTTTTGGAAAAACACAACTTTGCAAATTTGATGAAAGTATTTAGAAATAGATAGTAAAATTTGTCATATATCTACTAAAAAATTGAATCTGTAATTCGAAACTTTCCCATGAAGCATTTGACAAAATTCAATGCTAATTCACAATAAAACTTTCAATGAACTGGGAAAAAATAAGCTTCAAATAATCTGATTTAAAGTATCTCAAAATATCCAGCAATCAAAATCATATTAAATAGTGAAAATTGGTATCACTCTGAGATCAGGAATGAGACAATGACGCCCACAACCAGCACTGCTATTCAACATTGTACTGAAGGACCAAGCCAGCTCAATAAGGCAAGAAAAATAAGTAAAAGATTTAAGGACTGAAAAGGAAAACATATTCAAAGTTGTGTACAGATAAATTGTGTGAATCAAAAGTAAATTCAGGGCTTCCCCAGTGGCGCAGTGGTTGAGAGTCTGCCTGTCGATGCAGGGGACACAGGTTCGTGCCCTGGTCCGGGAAGATCCCACATGCCACAGAGCGGCTGGGCCCGTGAGCCATGGCTCCTGAGCCTGCGCGTCTGGAGCCTGTGCTCCGCAAAGGGAGAGGCCACAACAGTGAGAGGCCCGCGTACCGCAAAAAAAAAGAAAAAAAAACGTAAATTCAGCAAAATTGCTGGATACAAAGTCAATATACAAAGATCAGTTTTACTTCTATTATCAACATAAAACAATAAGAAAATGATATTTGAAAAACAATAACATTTATGATAGTGTCAAATAAAAACATCAAATACCAGTAATACATATAACAAAAAACATGCAAGATTTCTACCCAGAAACTAAAATCTTTTATTGAGACAAAGTGAGAAAACCTAAACAAATGGACAGATATATCATATTTGTGAACTGGAAGATTATATATGGTAAAGCTATCATTTTCTCTGAATTAAACTGTACATTCAATTCGATCCTAATAAAAATCCAACTAGGTTTTTATTGTTTCAGTTGTTGTTTCTAATTAACAACATAATTCTAAGCTGTAGATGGACATTTAAAGATCTAAGAGTAGTAAAGTCATTCTCAAAGAACTAGTATGGAAGACATAACATTAGCTATCAAGATTTATTATAAAGCTACATTCATGATACAAAGGTATGCAAATAGACCAAAGAAACAGAATAGGGACCACAGAAACAAACCCACAGTTTTATGGTCATTAAATTTATGATAAAAGTGACACTGCATAAGAGCATGTTGTTTTCAATATAGAGAAAACAAATAAATCATGACCTCACACCATACTTAAACGTCAATAAATATTATTCCCAGATGAAAGTTAGATCTAAATGTAAAAAAAATTTTTAAAGCCTCCAGATTATTGTATTGGAATATAATGTTATGACTTGGAATAGGCAAACCTTTTTTCATGACATGAAAAGCCATAATAATAAAGGAAATAATTGTGTATATTAAAATTCAGGACTTCTGCTCATCCAAAGACACCTATAAAAGAGTCAAAAACAAGCCAAGGTATACAAGAAAACATTAATATACATCTATCTGACAAATAACTCCCACCCAAAATATATTAATATTCCTAACAATAAATTTAAAAAATATTTCCCAATAGAAAAATGAGCAAAATGCTTCAACAAGAACTTCACAAAATAAAGTATCTAAATAGTCATAAATATATATTTTTTTAAAGTGCTCTGCCTTTTCAATCTCATGAAAATACAAATAACCATGAGATGCTAATACATACCCAGCATAATGATTAAAATTACCAAGAATTGACAAGTATGTGCAATGACTGAAAATCTCATACACCACTTCTAGGGGTGTAAACTGGTACCAACACTTGGGAAAACTTTCCTGGCATTATCTCCTAAAGCTGAACATATGCATACCCTGTGACCCAGCAATTCCACTCCTTAGTATACAGCCAACCAAAATGCATACATATTTACTCCAAAAGACATGTATGTTCATGGCAAACACTGTAATAGCCCCAACTGGAAATAAACCAAAAGCCCATTCATAGCAAAAAGGAAAAAATAAATGGTGTAGTCAATGGAATACAATAAAAATGAACACCGCTAATAACAATGACATGGACGACCCTCACACATACAATGTTGCACAAGAGAAGCTAACAAAAAAGAATATAGAGTGCATGGCTCGCTCACATCAAGTGTGCAAATGGTGAAAAATTAATGGGTAGTACAGAAATCAGGAGAGTGGTCATGCAGGGGAGGGAACTGGTAGTTCAGGGAAAGGTTTATGGGAGGCGTCCAAAGGGCTGGTGATATTCTCCTTTCTGCTCTGCATTGGTGGTTACCCAGATGCGTTCACTTCATGAAAAATTAATCAAATTTCACACTGATGATTGGTGTACTTTTTTATATACATCAATAAAAAATTACTTAAAATCGACTTATAAAACATTGCAGTATAATATCAATTTTAAGGACAAAATGGTGATGTGTATATAAGAAAAAGTCAAAATGCGGTTGTTCCTGTGTATTAGAAATACTTAAGAATTAATTACTTCAGAATTAATTGCTTTAGGATTTATTTGAATGTTACTAATTTTTTCATTTTATTTTCTGTGTTGTTTTCTATTTCCAATTCTTCCACAGTGCCCAAGAATCACTTTTCTATTATAAAAGAAAAATAAAAATAGTTTAAATACAGGAAGAAGGCCCTCTTTGGGCTCGACCCATCAGATGGCCTGACCAGGAAGGCTGTAGTTAACAGATGGATCTAGAAGAGAAGTTGCTCCTTTAAAAAAGTTACTGAGCTGAGCAGGAGTGACTGATGAGCAAATAAAAAATGAGTCCAACCAGACAAGTATAAAACATTGTACTTCAGGTTAAAGTCAGTGAGAAATGATAACATTTCATATTTCAGTGGCTCTTTATGGTTTCAATGTACTTTCATGTCCATTTTCTGATTTTAGCCTTGCAAAATTCTGTGAAATAACTGGGGCAAGGTCTATTATCATCATTTCATAAATAAGAAGTGAGCCCTAGAGAGACAAAGTAGCATGCCAAAACCTAGAATTGGGTAAGTGACTGAGGGAAAATAATAGTGACCTAGCAATTTTTGTCCCAGTTAGGTGGTCTTTTATGAGCAATGGTGATCAAAACTTTTAAATATTCAAAGACACCCAAAATATATCCCTCAAGTAACCATTTCAAAAAAATCACTCAAACGCCCTTCTACACAAAAAAGCAGTAAGTAATCATTTAAAAGCAATAAATAGTAACAAGAATTCAGGAATTAAAAAGAAAGCATGTGGGCTTCCCTGGTGGCACAGTGATTAAGAATCTGCCTGCCAATGCAGGGGACACAGGTTCCATCCCTGATCCGGGAAGATCCCACATGCTGCGGAGCAACTAAGCCTGTGCGCCACAACTACTGAGCCCGCAAGCCACAACTACTGAAGCCGTGTGCCACAACTACCGAAGCCCATGCACCTAGAGCCCATGCTCTACAACAAGAGAAGCCACCACAATGAGAAACCCGCACACCACAACAAAGAGTAGCCTCTGCTCACCGCCCACGTGCAGCAACAAAGGCCCAACGCAGCCAAAAATAAATAAATTAATTAATTTTAAAAAAAGAAAGCATGTGAAAAGATACACATCAGCATTATAACCAAATAAACTTATGGAGTTAAATATAAATAACGATAATAGATATTACCAAATTGAATCTAGAAAATTTTTTTAAATCTTAACGTCTTATATTTCTAAGTATATAATAGTCTGAGTCCAAAGTCATTAATATAGCTAATAGTGGCATGTGTTTGACATATCAGGAAACCAAAATTTATTCCTTTATTTTTAAACTTTGAAAATTAAAGATATGCTTAAGGTATTTTAAAAAAATTTTTTAAATCACCAAGAGAATGTGAAACAAGACATCCTCCAAAAAACGTGCTCCTTACTATATTTTTTATAAAGTATATAAAAGAAAAGCAAATGCAAAAGGCAAAACAAGTAAACATAAAACAAGGTGACAGGAATAAGAACTACTTGGATCAATACAGATGATGTAAACTTTAATCTAAAGACAAAAATTCTAAGATTGAATTAGAAAATAAATTCTACCAGATGATTCTTACAGAAAACACTCAAAAGTGAGGCTGAAACTTTAAAAAATTTTCAGTGGGTTTATATCAGGTAAAAAGAAAGAAAAGTCAAGAGCAGAATATTAATATCAGGCTAAGTAGATCCCAAACCAAAGACACTGAATATGGTAAATAAAATAAAAGAGAATTATTTTATAATGAAGTATCTTCATAATGAATATAGAGTACAGCAATTTAAAAATATATAAAATGAAACAAGAAGTATATAAAATAAAACCTTTTTGAAAAGATTATCAGAAAAGCAATTATAGTGAAATGTTTACTACAGCAGTCTCAGTCTCTGACAGGTTAAAGTAGATAATAAATAAGGACATGAAGCTTTAAATAATTTAAATATTAGCCCAGAATTAATAGATTTATAATATGTATTCCCTACAGGTAATATACCATCTTTTTAACTGTCTATGGATCATTTACAAAAATTGACTACAAACACAACTTTTGAATTCAAACAGTAGACATTCTATGACCCACATATTCGGGAAGTCAGAAAAGGCAATATGTCCACGGCCAGCAAGTAACAAATGGTAAAGCCAAAAATCTCAAACAACCTGAACATTTTTTTAAAACTCTGTCCTAAATAAATATTGGGTCAACGAGGACATCAAAATTAAAATCACAGGCGCTTTTTAAAATACTAAAACTGAAAACATTACCTTTCAGAATTTTGGAAATGGGGCAAGAGCTGTACTCAGTATTTTAACTTAAAGAATTTTTTCTCTATTTCCAATAAATGGGGTAAACATTTTTTTTAATCTGCATCTTTCTGATCATGTTCTCTTAGTTGATGAGATTAAAACTCAATCATCTAATTGTCCCTTATAAAAGTTGAAAAATGAGACTACCTTCTCTCAGGGTTTCTGGATCTGCAACTGATCTGAAGAACCAACTGGACTTTTGCAGTTGGAATTTTGCAGGTGCTGGAAATGACCCTGTACAGAATTTGTGTCCAATGACCAGAATAGTCATCCCTAATAACACCACCCTGTGCTCCTTGCACAGGCTTCTTAAGCTGCCTACAAAACTTGAGAGAGTGACACCTGCCTTTCTAGAAATGATGCTCTTGGAAGACATCGTCAGGGAGATAGCAGAGAGGACAGGAGAAGGGGAGTATTGTCTAGCTGAGGCAAGTTTAGCATCTCTGGTACCAGATTAACCTGAGCAGCGGGGCTGCAGTGGCCCATGGGGTCCCACTCTGGCCAGGCAGTGATAATGCACTTGGAGCAGAGAGGAAAGATGGCACATCCAGCTGGACGGATCTGATAACTGGGGAAGTCAGCTGTCGCATGTGGCCACCCGTTGACAGACATAACAGTCCTATAATGAAATTCACTAAGTACAATGATAAGCAAGTTTCATCTGCTCCATTTCAAAAGAGGAGTTAAGAAATGTGAATCTGAGGGACTCTTTTACACCCCACTGAAGGCAATAATCTCAGTATCAGACAGGGCCAAATTTTCTCCATACAATTTGGAATGAGAAAACGCTTCTGCTTCTGGAATAGCTAATATCCCTATGCTGCTTAAAGTCTGTAAAATACAGGTCACTGGGTACCATTTTTATGGTGATCACAGCAAGTAGGTGCCTGACTCCAGAATGCTCCCAGCAGCTACCTCTGGTTCTCTTCAGGCGACAGCTCAGCATTATCTCCTGGTGTAACAGAGAGATTTGCAGAGTAGAAAAGAGTCTGGTCATGTTCCCTAAAATGTGACCTGCCTTGGAAACCCTGGACCAGAAGTCAGAAACCAAATTAGGGTAGTGGCCAAATACCTTTAGTTATCTAACAAAGCAGATGGTAAGTACAGTGATTATGTTTGCAAAGTGCCTCCAAATATTAAAATGTGAATGTAAATCAGTGCCCCTTCACTGGGGAGAGGAGAGGCAAGGGTGTTTTTGCAGAAACCCCTAGTTTGCTGTCCAAACATTTAACCAAGATTCTATCCTTTCAAACCTCGCTTATTACCTGGTGCTGCTTAAATACAAAACCAAACAAATCTTAGTTTCCTGTCTAATACTCTTACCTCTTAGCAAACTCTTTCCCATTTACTTGTTAAATATATAATTTGTCATTGATAAACAGCGTTACATCATGCCTTGGATTTTCCTATCCTTTTTATCCTTGATTTTTACAGTTGATATGAATTATGAATTGTGCTGTTCCCTTATCTCCCTTGAAAACAAGTGTTTTGAGCCATGCACATAATTTTGCTGAGCCCACTGGGAGTAAGGGCCCACAGTTTTGAGGTGATTAGCTGGAGCTGGGGGTGGGGGGGTTGGATTTAACCTTAGGGCAGTTTTTCTTCCAAGAGAAGTCAATGGGCTGGTGTGGCCCTGAATGAAGACTCTGACCCGTAGATTTCTACTGTTGCCTTCTGACTTGTAATTTTTTTTTCATTGCTTTTTCTATTACACTTGGAATCCTGTAGAAAGTGCTTTATGGCTCATAAAGCTGAAAATTGTAAAATTATATTGCAAAGTAAGGTAACCGTGGCTGAATCAAAGTTTTATATATTCTCATGGCATTGAGAGAAAATATATTTATGTTATGAATTCTTAGAGACAGCCACATTATCTAGCAATAGCCATATGGACCTCTATAACTTGTGTGTGAAAAGTGCTGGACTCCTGTAATGTATTTGCAAAAGCAGCTTTATTTTTGTCTTCAACTGTCACTTTAAATTTACTCTGTAGAGAGTTTTCCCTTTCTTTTCCCTTAATTACCATTGGGACAGACCCCCATGATTTTTCTGTTCCTTTTTTAAAATAGTTTCATTAAAGTATTATTTACACACCATAAAAAGACCCACTGTGAATGTACAATTCAGTGATATTGTTAGTAAGTTTTAGTAAGCTATACATATATCATAACAATCCAATTTTAGAACATTTCCATGACTCTCCCCAAATTCCTTCAAGCCCGTTGCAATGAATTTCTGCTCCCTCCCCAGCCCCAGGAACCACTGATCTAGTTTGTCTCTATAAATTTGCTTTTTCTGGACACTTTATGTAAATGGAATTTTACAATTTACTGTCTTTTGTCTGGCTTGTTTCACTTGCCACAACGCCTGTGAAATTCATCCATGGTGTAGCATGTATCCGTATTTCATTGCTTTTTATTACTAAATACTATTTTATTCTATGGGTATGCCACAGTTGTATTTATCCATTCAACAATCATTGGACTTTCAGGTTGTTTTCATTTGGTGCTATTATAGATAATGATGCTATGAACACACATGTACAAGTCTTTATGTGTACATAGATTTGCATCATCACTTGACCAAAAATAGAAGGTTAGTTTTTGGACTCCCAATTCTGTCTCATTGATTTATATACCTATCTTTCCACCAATAATACCAAACGGTCATAAGTACTGTGGCTTTATATTAAGTTTTGAAATTGGGTTATGTAAGTCCTCCAACTTTGTTCTGTTCTAAAATTGTTTTACCTAATCTGGATTCTTTGCATTTCCATATAAATTGTTATATCAGTTTGTCAGTCAGAGTTAAATAAGAGAAATACAACCAGTAGGACAGATATATATGAAGAGATTTATTATGAGAAATTGGCTTATGGGATTGGAGGGGCTGACTCGGCAAACCTGAAACCATAGGTAGGCAGGCAGGAAAGTCAGCCTGGAACTCATGGATATGGACTGAAGCTACTGTCAGCAGATAGATTTTTTTTTTTTTTCTCAAGAAAGCATCAGCCCTGATTTTAAGGCCTTCCAACCAACTGAATCAAGCACATTGAGATTATCCACCTTAATCTCTCTTACTTAAAGTCAAAGGGTTAAGACATTAATCACATCTGCACATTTTCTTCACAGCAACACCTAAATGAATGTTCTATTTGAACAGCTGGAGACTATAGATTAGCAAAGTTAACACAGCAAGAAAAAACAAAAGAAAAAACCTATAATCTGGTTGGCAATTTCTACAATAAAAGTCTGCTGGGATTTTGAAAGGGATTGTGTGGCTTCTATAGGTCAACTAGGAAAGAACAATGTGTCTTCCAAACCAAAACGCAAAATGTCTCTCCATCTATTTCTGTCTTTGTAAATTTATCTTAGCAATGTTTTGTAGTTTTCCATATGGAAAGATTTTTTGTTTGTTTTATTTTTGTTTTAATTTTTATTGATTTTAACATTATATAAGTTTAATGTGTACGGTATTATATTTCGACTTCTGTATATACTACAGCGTGCTCACCACCAAAAGCTGAGTTTCCATCATCACCATACATTTGACCCTCTTTACTCATCTCACCCTATCTTCACTCCTCTCATCCTCTGGTAACCAGTATTGTGTTCTCTGTATCTATGCAGGTTTTGGGGTTTGGGTTGGTTTGTTCATTTATTTGGGGGGTTTTAATTGTTGTTTTATTCTTGCCTAATTGCTCTGTCTAGGGCTTCCAATACTAAGTTGAGTAAGAGTGGCAAGAGTGGACATACTTGTCTTGTTACTGATCTTAAACGGGTAGCTTTCGGATTTTCACGATTGAGTATGATGTTAGCTGTGAATTTGTCATATAGGGCCTGTATTATGCTAAGGTACATTCCTTCTATACCCATTTTATTGAGAGTTTTTATTATAAGTGGGGATTGAATTTTGTCAACTGCTTTTTCTGCATTTATTGAGATGATTATATGATTTCTATTTTTTATTTTGTTAATGTGGGGTATCACGTTGACTGATTTGATGACGTTGAGACATTCTTGCATCCCCCAAAGATATCACATTTGATCATAGTGTATAATCCTTTAACCATGTGGAAAGATTTTGAATTACTAATTTAATTTCTTTACTTATCCTAGAACTATTCAGATTTCCAATTCTTCCTGCATCGGTTTTAGTAATGTGTCTTTCTAGTAATATGTCCATCTCATGTAAGTTGTCTAGTTTATCGGTATCAGATATTTCATAATATTATCCTGTAGTCATTTTAATTTATGTAGCACCAGTAGTGGTGTCCCCTTTTTCGTTCCTGATTTTGGTAATCTGTGTCTTCTCTCTTATTTTTTCTCACTCTAGCTGCAGGTTTGCCAATTCTGTTCATTTTTTAAAGAACTGGCTTTAGGTTTTATTAGTTTTCTCTACTATTTTTTGTTGTGTTTTGTTTCCTATTTCAATAATTTCTACTATGCGCTTTGTTATTCGCTTCCTTCTGTTTGCTTTTAGTTTTCTCTACTATTTTTTGTTTTGTTTTGTTTCCTATTTCAATAATTTCTACTATGCGCTTTGTTATTCGCTTCCTTCTGTTTGCTTTTAGTTTTCTCTACTATTTTTTGTTGTGTTTTGTTTCCTATTTCAATAATTTCTACTATGCGCTTTGTTATTCGCTTCCTTCTGTTTGCTTTTAGTTTTCTCTACTATTTTTTGTTTTGTTTTGTTTCCTATTTCAATAATTTCTACTATGCGCTTTGTTATTCGCTTCCTTCTGTTTGCTTTTAGTTTTCTCTACTATTTTTTGTTGTGTTTCCTATTTCAATAATTTCTACTATGCGCTTTGTTATTCGCTTCCCTCTGTTTGCTTTTAGTTTAGATTGCTCTTCTTTTTCTAGTTTTTAAGGTAGGCATCTATATTTGTCAGTTTTCTGCTCAGCACTACTTTAGATTCTTTCCATGTTTTTTATGTGCTGTGTTTTTGTTTCATTCGGTTCCAAGTATTTTGACTTTTCCTTTTGATTTCTTCTTTGACCCAGAGGTTATTCAGAAGTGTGTTATTTAATTTCCAAAGAGATTGGAAATTTACCAGATAACTTTATGTTGTGAATCTCTAATGTAATGCTGTTTCGTAGCAGTGTATGGTCTAACCTAGAGAATGTTGCATGTGCACTTGAAAATAATCTGTATTCTGAAGTCTTTGGATGTTCTATAAATAACAGTTACAGCAAGTTGGTTGATAGTGTTGATAAGTGCTGAAGATTTATATAACCCTGTTGATTTTCTGTCTGGTTGTTCTATCATTTATTGAGAGTGGGCTGCTGAAATTCCAACTATTACTGTTAAATTGTCAATTTCTCCTTTCAATTCTGTCAATTTTTACTTCATGTATTTTGAGGTTCTGTTTTGAGGTGTGTATGTACATTTATTTTCTATCACAAACTTTATTTTTTTAATTGAAGTATAGTTGATTTACAATATTATATTAGTTTCAGGTGTACAGTGTCTGATTCAGTATTTTTACAGATTATACTCCATCAAAGGTTATTATAAGATAATGGCTATAATTCCTGTACATTTTTAATTGTTTGGTATATTGATCCTTTTATTATAATGAAATATCCCTTTTTCTTCAATCATATTTCAGCCATTATAGCCACTCCAGCTCTCTTATAGTTAGTTTCATGATATATCTTTTCCATCCTTTTACCTCCAAACTATTCATGTCTCTGAATCTAAGGTGTGTTTCTTGCAAACAACATATAGTTAGATCTTGCCTTTTTGTCCAGCCTGACAATCTCTGCCTTTTGAGTAGGGTATTTAGTTTATCCATATTTAGATAATTATTGATATCACTGGATTAAGTAGACAACTTTGCTGATTGGTTTCTATTTGTCTCAGGTTGTTTTTATTCTTCTGCTTTTCCTTCGCCAACTTCTTGTGTATTAAATAAATATTTAAGTGTTCTAACCCAAGAGGAAGAATATTCTGAGCATAGAGCTAGGTTGAGTACTAGACATGAATCCAAAAACACAATTTCTAAGAGAAAAAAGTAATAAATTGGACTTCTTTAAAATTAAAATCTTTTGTTCTGTGAAATACCTTTGTAAGAGAATAGGAAGATAGGTTACAGACTGAGAGAAAATATTTGCAAACTATGTTTTACAAATAACTTGTATCTGGAATGTATAAAGATATCTCAAAATTCAACAGTAAAAAAAAAATTTAATTAGGAAATGAATGAAAGTCATGAACAGACATTTCACCATAAAGGAGTTATGGATGACAAAAAGCACACAAAAAGATCTTCAACATCATTAGCCATTATGGAAATGCAAAGTAAAACCACAAGATATTACTACATGCCTATTAGAATAGCTAAGCTAAAAAATAATAATACCAAATGCTGACAAAGATGCAGAGAAACTGTATCTCTTATACATTGCTGGTGGGAATGTAAAATGATATGACCACTCTGGAAAAGTTTGCCATTCTCTTATAAAACTAAATATGCACTTTTCATACAACCCAGCAACTCTTGGGCATTTATTCCAGACAAATGAAAACTTATGTTCATACAATAACTTGTACATAATGTATATAGCATACATGAAAGTTTATGTGTAATGGCTCAATACTGAAACAACCCAAATATCTTTCAACAGGTGAATGGTTAAACAAACTCTGGAACAATCATACAATGGAAAACTACTCAGTAATAAAAAGAGACAAACTGTTGATATAGCCATCAATTTGGATAGATTTTAAGGGCATTATGCTTAGTGAAAAAAGGCAATTTCATAATGTAACATACAATATGATTTTGTTTATATGATATCCTTGAAATGACAAAACTGTAGAAATGGAGAACAAATTAGTGATTTCCAGGGAACAAGGATGTGATGCGGAGAGTCTGACTGTAAGTGTATAGCACACAAGATTTCCTTCATGGGGTTAGAGTAGTTCTGTATTCTGATGTACTCTGATTATGATGGTGGTTACACATTTATACTTGAATTGCACAGAACTACACACAAACACATACACACATGAGTACACATGAAACTCAGTGAAAACCAAATGTAGTCTGTAGTTAACATTATGCCATTGTCAATTTCTTGGTTTCTCATATTGTTAAATAGGATGTCACTATTGGGGGAAGTTGAGTGAAGGGTATAAGAGGCTCTATGTACTACTTTTTGTACCTTCCTCTGAGTCTAAAACAATTTAAAATAAAGAGTTAAAAACAAAACACACTCGAACATATGCATACAAAACGTGTCTAGTCCAATGTATTAATTTACATTTCAGTTTTCATCTGATGGTAACTGGTCTCTTCCTCCATCAGAATCAAAGTTGGGTGTTGGGGATACAGAGTAAGGAGGAAAGCAAGAAGAGAGGATAGGACAGTTCCTATGTGATTGGTATTGCATTGGGATGGCCTCATGTTCTTCAAGGCTGGAGGGAGTTTGAAAATGGATACTCTCTCATCAGAGCTTTTGACTTCCTGAGTAAAGGTAGGGCATCTTCACTGGCCTCTGCTCCCATGCTACACCCACAACTTCTGAATGCTGACCCTGGTGTCTCCCTCCTTGGGAAGAATCCCTTTTAGAGCAATCTTATGCCAACATTCTCTGTGATTTCTACCTCTGGTAACTGGGACTCCTATACCTTTGATCTGCTGAGAAAAGTGGGTGAAGTTACTGCCCAAAGGCAATATCCACTGTGTGGCCACAGGCCACTTGAGCTTTCTCAGAAGTGAATTGGTCATCAGTTCTTACCACCCTGGTAAGATTTTTCTAGAACACTCATGGAAAACTCATAACAACATGAACATGAAATACCACCAGTACCTCAGCAAACATCGAAATTGCCTCTGAAATCACTGCAGCATTCGATTTTAAAAACAAAATTCAATGGCTTGGTTGAATTAGTGTTAATTGCAAATTGTCTGATTTATTTCTCATACCTAATCAAGAAATAGGGCAACATCTTGAATTTAGATGGAGCGGGTCATTTTTATTCATACTACAAAACATGCCACCAATCCTGAAATGTGTTTCTGGATCATTATAACACTACAGTTTAGCGACCAATTAAACACACGCACACACAAATCAACTTTAACCAGACAAGCTGTACATAAGCATAGATCTCTGCAGAGCCTGCAGATGGCATGAAACTCTAAGGTCTGAGCAACACTCTGTAAAATGACACACTAATAAGCAAAAAAAAAAAAGAAAGAAAAAGAAGAGGGAATTACAGCAAAGATCCAGCAGAGCTTGTGAGAACTAACAGGCAGAATCCTAAATTGGATATGTCACATTTAGAAATCAGGCGCTAACCTGCACTACAAGGCCCACATTAAGCCAAAATAAGTGGAAAACAAATGAACCTCCAACAAAGGATGAAAATGAAGACAACTCAATCACTGCAGGCTTCCTTTTCTTATCAACAGCTACATGACTCCCCAGTATACAGATGTGAGCTCGTTTTTTTCATTCTTTCCTCACCTTCACACCGTGCAGTCTTTCTGTGCCCTGAACTTACCTCCTCAAGCCCACCTTCTGCCCCTCTCCTGGGGCTCATCCTTGCCACCTTGGTCCCTCTGTGTTCCACCTGCTACCTCTGGTTTTCCTGCACCAATCTACAAAACTTCCTCAAATGCCACTTTTTCCTCATCACTCCGGGGTCAAAGAACTTACTGTTTTCTCATTGGTTACCTCACTCTTACAAACTCTTTAACTCAATTTTAGGAGTAAAACAGATTACCTCTATGAGAGTGTACCTTTACATTAAGGCACAGACTCATGGAGAATACATAAAAACTCAAGCACATTTTAATGCTGTCTGGTATTTCCAAAGACCCAATCAGGGAGAAAAGAAAGATCTCTAGCCAGAGGGCGGTGGGAGGTTAGGGCCTCACCACCACCCAAAGCAATATGCAGCTCATGCTGACGGCATAGAAGGGCACAGACATGGTTCTGACCATCTGGGTCCTCCCCTATGTGGACTGAAAGGACATATTCCCACCTCATCCTTGTACTTTGGCACCCAGCTTCAGCAGTACAACAGGAGCAGCCCAAGTGGCCAATGCATGTTCTACTGTCTCAAGATGTCCTCAAAAGTTGGCCATCTTACCCTCCTTCTTATGGCTAGAGAAGCTCTGAATACAGATAACCATCCAATGCAGAATGTCTAAGTATTAACATTAATATATGACCAAAGCCACCTGGGTTGAATTGTGTCCCCCAAATAGATATGTCCAAGTCCTAATCCTCTGTACCTGTGAATGTGACCTTATTTGGAAATAGATTCTTTGCAGATGTAACTAAGTTAATGATCTCCAGGTAAGATCATTCTGGATTTAGTGTGAGCTCTAAATCAAATAACTGGCATCCTTATAAGAAAAAGGAGAGGGATATTTGAGGACTTCCCTGGTGGTGCAGTGGTTAAGAATCTGCCTGCCAATGCAGGGGACACAGGTTTGATCCCTGGTCCGGGAAGATCCCACATGCCTTGAAGCAACTAAGCCTGTGTGCCACAACTACTGAAGCCCAAGCTCTCTAGGGCCCCCGTGACGCAACTACCGAAGCCCTTGTGCCTAGAGCCCATGCTCTGCAACAAGAGAAGCCACTGCAATGAGAAGCCCATGCACCACAATGAAGAGTAGCCCCCGCTCACAACTTCGTTGTGCAGCAACGAAGACACAATGCAGCCAAAAAAATTAATAAATAAAAATTTAAAAAATAATTAATTAATTTAAAAAAAGAAAAAGGAAAGGGATATTTGAGACACACATGCAGAGAAGAAAGCCATTTGAAGAGACAAGCAGAGATTGGAGTTATGTAGCTACAAGCCAAGGAACACATGAAAGCAAGACCAAAATGTACAGATTTTAAGTGTACATTTGATGAGTTTTGACAAGTGTACACACTTACGTAACTATTACCAATCAAGGAATATTTCTGTCAGTCCAAAAAGTTTTCTCATGCCCCTTTCAAGTCAAGCCTTATCCACCCCATGAAAGGTAACCACTGTTTTTATTTTTTTCACCATAGAATTGTTTTGTTTATATACTTCAAATAAATGGAATCAAAAAGTATATACTCTTTTCCATGAAACTTCTTCTGCTTGGTAGTATCTCCTGGATCCTTCCATGTTGTTAAATGTATCCATAGTTCATGCCTTCTTATTCCTGGCTAGTTTTCTACTGTATGAATATACCACAAATTGTTCATTCATTTACCTGTTGACAAACATTGGGTGACTCTAGTTTGTAGCTAATATGAATAAAGCTCTTATGAACACACTCATACACGTTTTTTTGAGGACATATGCTTTCATTTCTCTTGGGTAAAAACTAAGGAGTTTATTTGCAGAATCACTGGGTAGATATATGTTCAATTTTATTTTTTAAATTGCCAAACTCCTTTCCAAAGTGACTGTCATTTTACACTTACATCAGCAATTTTTTATTAGAATTTTATTTGCTACATATACTCACCAACATTTAACTTTCCATTTTTAAATTTTAGCAATCTGATGGATAGGCGGTGGTATCTCATTGTGGTTTTAATTTGCATTTCTCCAATGTCTAATGTTATTGAGCACATTTTCATGTGTTTATTGGCCATTTGTATATCTTCTGTGAAGTATCTGCTCAAGTCTTTTGCTCATTTTTTTAAAATTGGTTTGCTTTTTCAATATTGGCTTTTGGCATTATTTATATATTCTGGAGAGGAGTATTTTGTCATATACATAGATTGCAAATATTTAATCCCAGTCCATGGTACACTTTTTCATTTTCTTAATGGTGTATCTTTATGATAAGCCATTTTGATAAAGTCCAATTTATCAATGTTATGCTTCTGGCTAGTGCTTTTTGTGACTTAACTCAGATTAAGTTAATCTCTCCCAAAATTGCAAAGATATTCTCTCATGTTTTCTTCTAGAATCTCTATAGTTTTGGCTTTTCTGTTTAAGTCTGTCATCCATCTTGAATTACTTTTTGGTGTGTGGTGTGAGGTAGGGACTGAGGTACATTTTTTTTCCTAAGGACATGTAGTTCTTCTAGCAACAGTTATTGAAAGTGTTTTCTTTTCCCCTTCAAATGCTTTGTACCTTTATTGAAAATCAATTGTCTATATGTGAACCTATATCTGGTCTCTCTAGTTCACTCTGCCAATCTATTTGTCTAACCTTATACCACTAGTACACTGTCTTGTTTACTATAGCTTTACAGTATATCTTAATAAAACTTGATTTTAACACAAAATAATACATCATGAACATCTTCCCAGGACAACAGTTCTACTGTGATACCTTCAGCTTTTATGAATACACAGATTCTGTTCTATGGATGAATTACAATTTAGTAAAGAAATTCCTCATGGTTGTAATTTCTTAGCCTTTATATTTTTATGAATCACTTAAAATACTGCAATGAACATCCTTGGCATTGTTCTAAATTATTTCCTAAGAATAAACTCCTAGAAGTGGAACTGCTAAATTAAAGTGCGTGTTGATTTTTAAAGATTTTCATATGTATTGCCAAACTACTCTATAAAAGCTGTGTCAGTTTACAGCTGCCACCAGTAGAGTATGAGAGAGCAATGCCGTGTATTATCATTTAAAATAAAAATTACTGTGTAATTTTAATTGATAGACAACACTAGTATATCACTGATGCTTTAATGTGTATTTGTAATTCGTATTTCTAGTAAAACTGAAAGAATATTTTATGCATATTGGCCATGCAAAAGGCCATGCAAATACATATTTCTTCTTTTTTGAATTGCCTGTTCATGTCATTTGGTCATTTTCATATTGCTTTTACTTCCTTCATAATGGACTTATGATCAAAGCTAATTGCAGCCTTAGTGTAGAAGTCCTTTCAGGCCATTAACAGGATAAATAAATATATCATTTTTTTCTAGAAATAGTATAAATGAAATGAAATCAGAGGAGAGATTTTATTAAATGTAGCTATTAAAATAATTTATTCATTATAACTATATGACAACCTTGTCCCAAGTACAAACTCATTTTCCTTAACTTTTGAGTGAAACTATGCTACTTCAGGGCTTTGGCACCACACTCAGTCTGTCCAGATGGCTTCTGACTTCCTATTTCATTCTTGCTTTGCTCTGAAAACTTGTCTTTTTTGTACTCTTGGCCTATTCCTTCTAGGTGTGTTTCTTTGCTACTCCCTACTTGTCCCTTTCAAATTTCTCCGAAAAATTATTTTTTTACCCAGTGAAGGTTTTGACCAATATAGCCTTGCTGCCAACTTTTTGTTATTGAAAAACAGAATGGAAAAAGAAATACTAAAAAAAACCCTCAAAAACATTAAAGGGGAGAATTTTATGTCACTTATTCAACTGTCGTGCCTGCTTCTCTTAATCACTTGAGTGTCATTGTTGAGAAAAGGAAATTTCCCTCTGATCTTAGTACCAAGAATAGTTATGCTTTGGAGCAGTTCGTTTGTTTTAACGTATGGGCTTCGTGAATCATTTAACCGATCATGCTCTCCTGAGCTGGCTGCTAGAAATCTCAGAGTCAGATTTGCAGTCCATCTGTAGCAAGTGAATTGCAATTCTCAAGACATACTTTCTGTCTGTTAATTCCACTCTTATTTTTCATCGTCTTATTTTTTCAACTACTTATTTACGCGTTTTTTAACTCAAAAAATTGAAGTCTTATATGTTTTGAACACTGACTTAAAACTATTTTTTTCGGAATTAGATGGATTATCTATAAATAAGCATGTCCTATTTTCTAAGAGAGAAAAAAGGGAAATTTTGCCATAGCCTAATGCCACAATTCACGTCTCATCTATCATAGGCTAAAAGCTCCTAAAAGCAGTACCTCTTGTACCCCAATCTTATCCCCATTTGCAAATAAAGAGGTGGATATCAAGAAGTTAAGTGAACTGCCCAAGATCACAGACTGAGCCAGTAACAAGGATTCATAATGGGCCTTTGCTTCCTCACCCAGCATATTGTTTATGAGTCCAACACTCCACATGCACTCAGGTCATGACTATTGGGGGTAGTTAATTACTTTGAAAATTTATTCAAAGAATACCAGTCCATGGCTTTTACATCTATGGGTTTTAGGTCTATGGAGATACAGCCTAAGGTTATTACAAAGTTAATCATTTTGAATTTTTTTTTTTTGGAACAGCTATGGTGGAGGCAAAAAATCATTGTATCTTGACTTTTCCAAAATCTGTAACTCAGGATTTAAAAAATTACTTTGATTTTGTTAGTCCTCACTGCTCAAAGAAAAATACAGAGTACTGATATTCCAAAGGAAAATACTATTATATTAATGAAAGTATAACCCGGAGTGTTAAAACATACAGAGATGCTTAGGAAATTCAAAGGTTAGGCCAAAGATGATTTTGGTTAGTTGTCAGGGGAGAACGAAAAGCATATTTGAGTTCAGATTTGAGAGAAGGGAAGGAATTGAAATGTTTAAGTCGGGGGGAAAGGCTTCCAGGAGACAGTGAGGGTACAGAAGCAGGAACGAGGCATCATTCTGGAGACCAACGAAGAACGTCATTTGGCCAAAGTGGAGGGACCCTTTTGGGGATTGTGGGTTTAAATTGTACTTCTCACCTTCATAGGGCAAAATGAAAGCCCAAGGGAGATTTTTCATTTTCTCAGAGGCACCTGGAATCACCATAGGTTCCTGAATAAGACAGTAATGGGCTGACCTTTTCCTTGTTTGGAAACACAGCTGAGAGCAGAATGTGGACATAGTGTTGGGACGGGCTACGTCAGTTAGGGTTGCCTCACAGTGACCCTGTGAATGGAAATGTTCAATTTCAAACTCATTTTCCAGTAGAACTAGAGAGGACTTAATGATTGATCAGATAAGAAGAAAGTGGAAGAAAGATCATTGTAAGACCTCATATGTTGGCAGTGATACAGTTCTGAGATGTTCAGAAAGCATTTGGAGACAGGGGCCTGGGCCCTTGTTATGAAGTCTAAACTGGAAGTGATGATGTGACAGTTTTAAGTCATTCAGTTTGGTAACTCAGCTACTGAGTTTCCACTTAGTATATAATCCTAAGTTAGACACTATAGAAGATAAGGAAGAAAGGGAAGACATGGTAATGGCAAGCTTAAGAAGGTGTGCAAAGGAGAGTGAGTAACATGGATCTAAATTAGGAGCCCAAATGAAGTATGAAAAAAGTCATAAATAGAAGAAACCTCTGGGCAGCAAAGAAAATAGCTAACAGAGTGAAAAGGCAGCCTACAGAATGGGAGAAAATATTTGCAAACCATATATTTGACAAGGGGTTAATACCCAGAATATATTTTAAAACTCCTACAGGTCAACGACAACCAAAAAACAAAACAAAACAAATAACTCAATTTGAAAACGGGCAAAAGACTTTTAATATAAATTTCTCCAAAGAAGGTATACAAATGGCCAATTAGCATATGAAAAGATGCTCAACATCAGTAATCATAAGGGAAATGCAAATCAGAACCACAGTGAGGCTCCTAGGCTCCCTCCACAAAGGAAGCTGTTTCTGGACTCTCCTCAGCCTTCCTTATGAGTACCCATTAGGATCCAGAGACAATAACGCTTCAGGAGTATGACCTGCAGCCCCCAGGAGCTTCACATGTTCTTGCCTGCCTGAATCTACCTGTCTGTCAACTATCACAGCTGAATTTCTCTTACCAGTGTTCAGTAGCTTCTGTCCCAGAGACATACAAGAGAAGATGGCGGAAGAGGAAGATGCGGAGATCACCTTCCTCCCCACAGAGACACCAGAAACACATCTACACGTGGAACAACTCCTACAGAACACCTACTGAACGCTGGCAGAAGACCTCAGACCTCCCAAAAGGCAAGAAACCCCCCACGTATCTGGGTAGGGAAAAAGAAAAAAGAATAAACAGAGACAAAAGGATAGGGACGGGACCTGCACCAGTGGGAGGGAGCTGTGAAAGAGGAAAGATTTCCACACACTAGGAAGCCCCTTCGCGGGCGGACACTGCGGCTGGCGGAGGGGGAAAGCTTCAGAGCCGCGGAAAAAAACACAGCAACAGGGGTGCGGAGGGCAAAGCGGAGAGATTCCCGCACAGAGGATCAGGGTCGACCGGCACTCATCACCCCGAGAGGCTTGTCTCCTCCCCTACCGGGGCGGGCGGAGCTGGGAGCTGAGGCTCGGGCTTCGGTCAGAGCGCAGGGAGAGGACTGGGGTTGGCGGCGTGAACACAGCCTGCAGGGGATTAGTGCGCCACGGCTAACCGGGAGGGACTCTGGGGAAAAGTCTGGACCTGCCGAAGAGGCAAGAGACTTTTTCTTACCTCTTTGTTTCCTGGTGCGCGAGCAAAGGGGATTAAGAGCGCCGCTTAAAGGAGCTCCAGAGACGGGCGCGAGCCGCGGCTAAAAGCGTGGACCCCAGAGACAGGCATGAGACGCTAAGGCTGCTGCTGCCGCCAACAAAAAGCCTGGGTGCGAGCACAGGTCACTATCCACACCTCCCCTCCCGGGAGCCTGTGCAGCCCGCCACTGCCAGGGTCCCAGGATCCAGGGACAACTTTCCCGGGAGAACACACAGCTCGCCTCAGGCTGGTGCAACGTCACATCGGCCTCTGCCGCCGCAGGCTCGCCCCGCCCTCCGTGCCCCTCCCTCCCCACGGCCTGAGTCAGCCAGAGTCCCGGAAGCAGCTGCTCCTTTAACCCAGTCCTGTCTGAGCGAAGAACAGACGCCCTCCAGCGACCTACACGCAGAGGCAGGGCCAAATCCAAAGCTGAGCCCCTGGGAGCTGTGAGAACAAAGAAGAGAAAGGGAAATCTCTCCCAGCAGCCTCAGAAGCAACGGATTAAAGCTCCACAATCAACTTGATGTACCTGCATCTGTGGAATACATGAATGGACAACGAATCATCCCAAATTGAGGAGGTGGACTTTGAGAGCAAGATTTATGCTTTATAGCTTTGCTTCCACCATTTGTCCTAGGGTTCTAGCCGTCCTTTTTTTTTCTTAATAGTTGTTTTTTTATTTTAATAACTTTATTATATTTTATCTTACTTTATTTTATTTTACTTTATCTTCTTTCTTTCTTTTTATCCTTCCTTCCCTCCTTCCTTCCTTCCTTCCTTCCTCCCTCCGTCCCTCCCTCCTTTCTTTCTTTCTTTCTACTTCTACTAAATCTTTCTTTCTACTTTTTCTCCCTTTTATTCTGAGCCATGTGGATGAAAGGCTCTTGGTGCTGCAGCCAGGAGTCAGTGCTGTGCCTCTGAGGTGGGAGAGCCAACTTCAGGACACTGGTCCACAAGAGACCTCCCAGCTCCACATAATATCAAATGGTGAAAATCTCCCAGAGATCTCCATCTCAACACCAGCACCCAGCTTCACTCAACAACCAGCACGCTACAGTGCTGGACATCCTATGCCAAACAACTAGCAAGACAGGAACACAACCCCACCCATTAGCAGAGAGGCTGCCTAAATCATAATAAGTCCACAGACACCCCAAAACACACCACCAGACGTGGACCTGCCCACCAGAAAGACAAGATCCAGCCTCATCCACCACAACACAGGCACTAGTCCCCTCCACCAGGAAGCCTACACAACCCACTGAACCAACCTTAGCCACTGGGGACAGACACCGAAAACAACAGGAACTACGAGCCTGCAGCCTGCAAAAAGGAGACCCAAAACACAGTAAGATAAGCAAAATGAGAAGACAGAGAAAAACACAGCAGATGAAGGAGCAAGATAAAAACCCACCAGACCTAACAAATGAAGAGGAAATAGGCAGTCTACCTGAAAAAGAATTCAGAGTAATGATAGTAAAGATGATCCAAAATCTTGGAAATAGAATAGACAAAATGCAAGAAACATTTAACAAGGACCTAGAAGAACTAAAGATGAAACAAACAACGAGGAACAACACAATGAAATTAAAAATACTCTAGATGGGATCAATAGCAGAATAACTGAGGCAGAACGGATAAGTCACCTGGAAGATAAAATAGTGGAAATAACTACTGCAAAGCAGAATAAAGAAAAAAGAATGAAAAGAACTGAGGACAGTCTCAGAAACCTCTGGGACAACATTAAATGCACCAACATTCGAATTATACAGGTTCCAGAAGAAAAAGAGAAAAAGAAAGGGACTGAGAAGATATTTGAAGAGATTATAGTTGAAAACTTCCCTAATATGGGAAAGGAAATAGTTAATCAAGTCCAGGAAGCACAGAGAGTCCCATACAGGATAAATCCAAGGAGAAATATGCCAAGACACATATTAATCAAACTGTCAAAAATTAAATACAAAGAAAGCATATGAAAAGCAGCAAGGGAAAAACAACAAATAACATACAAGGGGATCCCCATAAGGTTAACAGCTGATCTTTCAGCAGAAACTCTGCAAGCCAGAAGGGACTGGGGGGACATATTTAAAGTGATGAAGGAGAAAAACCTGCAACCAAGATTACTCTACCCAGCAAGGATCTCATTCAGATTTGATGGAGAAATTAAAACCTTTACAGACAAGCAAAAGCTGAGAGAGTTCAGCACCACCAAACCAACTTTACAACAACTGCTAAAGGAACTTCTCTAGGAAAGAAGCACAAGAGAAGGAAAAGACCTACAACAACGAACCCAAAACAATTAAGAAATTGGGAATAGGAACATACATATCGATAATTACCTTAAATATAAATGGACTAAATGCTCCCACCAAAAGACACAGATTGGTTGAATGGATACAAAAACAAGACCCATATAATACTGTCTACAAGAGATCCACTTCAGACCTAGAGACACATACAGACTGAAAGTAAGGGAATGGAGAAAGATATTCCATGCAAATGGAAACCAAAAGAAAGCTGGAGTAGCAATTCTCATATCAGATAAAATAGACTTTAAAATAAAGACTATTACAAGAGGCAAAGAAGGACACTACATAATGATCAAGGGATCGATCCAAGAAGAAGATATAACAATTGTAAATATTTATGCACCCAACATAGGAGCACCTCAATACATAAGGCAAATACTTACAGCCATAAAAGGGGAAATCGACAGTAACACATTCTTAGAAGGGGACTTTAACACCCCACTTTCACCAATGGACAGATCATCCAAAGTGAAAATAAATAAGGAAACACAAGCTTTAAATGATACATTTAGAGAAGAGCTAACACCTATCCCTCAAACTCTTCCAAAATATAGCAGAGGGAGGAACACTCCCAAACTCATTCTACGAGGCCACCATCACCTTGATACCAAAACCAGACAAGGATGTCACAAAGAAAGAAAACTACAGGCCAATATCACTGATGAACATAAATGCAAAAATCCTCAACAAAATACTAGCAAACAGAATCCAACAGCACATTAAAAGGATCATACACCATGATCAAGTGGGGTTTATTCCAGGAATGCAAGGATTCTTCAATATATGCAAATCAATCAACGTGATACACCATATTAACAAATTGAAGGAGAAAAACCATATGATCATCTCAATAGATGCAGAAAAAACTTTTGACAAAATTCAACACCCATTTATGATAAAAACCCTGCAGAAAGTAGGCATAGAGGGAAATTTCCTCAACATAATAAAGGCCATATATGACAAACCCACAGCCAACATTGTCCTCAATGGTGACAAATTGAAAGCATTTCCACTAAGATCAGGAACAAGACAAAGTTATCCACTCTCACCACTCTTATTCAACATAGTTTTGGAAGTTTTAGCCAGAGCAATCAGAGAAGAAAAGGAATCCAAATCAGAAAATAAGAAGTAAAGCTGTCACTGTTTGCAGATGACATGATATTATACATAGAGAATCCTAAAGATGCTACCAGAAAACTACTAGAGATAATCAATGAATTTGGTAAAGTAGCAGGTTACAAAATTAATGCACAGAAATCTCTGGCATTCCTATACACTAATGATGAAAAATCTGAAAATGAAATCAAGAAAACACTCCCATTTACCATTGCAACAAAAAGAATAAATATCTAGGAATAAACCTACCTAAGGAGACAAAAGAACTCTATGCAGAAAATTATAAGACACTGAGGAAAGAAAGTAAAGAGGATACAAATAGATGGAGAGATATACCATGTTCTTGGACTGGAAGAATCAACATTGTGAAAATGACTGTACTACCGAAAGCAATCTATAGATTCAATGCAATCCCTATCAAACTACCACTGGTATTTTTCACAGAACTAGAACAAAAAAGTTCACAATTTGTATGGAAACACAAAAGACCCCGAATAGCCAAAGCAATCTTGAGAAACAAAAATGGAGCTGGAGGAATCAGGCTCCCTGACTTCAGACTATACTACAAAGCTACAGTAATCAAGACAGTATGGTACTGGCACAAAAACAGAAAGATAGATCAATGGAACAGGATAGAAAGCCCAGAGATAAACCCACGCACATATGGTCACCTTATCTTTGAT
The DNA here is from genome assembly GCF_008692025.1 of Phocoena sinus. Taxonomy (NCBI): domain Eukaryota; kingdom Metazoa; phylum Chordata; class Mammalia; order Artiodactyla; family Phocoenidae; genus Phocoena; species Phocoena sinus. Next base: position 68,526,221 of record NC_045774.1, on the reverse strand, counting down.
AAAGGAGGCAGGAATGTAAAGTGGGGAAAGGACAGCCTCTTCAATAAGTGGTGCTGGGAAAACTGGACAGGTACATGTAAAAGTATGAGATTAGATCACTCCCTAACACCATACAAAAAAATAAGCTCAAAATGGATTAAAGACCGGGGCTTCCCTGGTGGAGCAGTGGTTGAGATTCCGCCTGCCGATACAGGGAGCGCGGGTTCATGCCCCAGTCCAGGAGGATCCCAGATGCCACGGAGCAGCTGGGCCCGTGAGCCATGGCTGCTGAGCCTGCATGTCCGGAGCCTGTGCTCCACAACGGGAGAGGCCACAACAGTGAGAGGCCCCCTACCGAAAAAAAAAGCTAAAATGGATTAAACACCTAAATGTAAGGCCAGAAAATATCAAACTCTTAGAGGAAAACATAGGCAGAACACTCTATGACATAAATCACAGCAAGATCCTTTTTGACCCACCTCCTAGAGAACTGGAAATAAAAACAAAAATAAACAAATGGGACCTAATGAAAGTTAAAAGCTTTTGCACAGCAAAGGAAACCATAAACAAGACCAAAAGACAACCCTCAGAATGGGAGAAAATATATGTAAATGAAGCAACTGACAAAGGCTTAATCTCAAAAATTTATAAGCAGTTCATGCAGCTCAATAACAAAAAAACAAACAACCGAGTCCAAAAATGGGCAGAAGACCTAAATAGACGTTTCTCCAAAGAAGATATACAGACTGCCAACAAACACATGAAAGAATGCGCAACATCATTTATCATTAGAGAAATGCAAATCAAAACTACAATGAGATATCATCTCACAGCAGTCAGAATGGCCATCATCAAAAAATCTAGAAACAATAAATGCTGGAGAGGGTGTGCAGAAAAGGGAACACCCTTGCACTGCTGGTGGGAATGTGAATTGGTACAGCCACTATGGAGAACAGTATGGAGGTTCCTTAAAAAGCTACAAATAAAACTACCATATAACCCAGCAATCCCACTACTGGGCATATACCCTGAGAAAACCAAAATTCAAAGAGAGTCATGTACCAAAATGTTCATTGCAGCTCTATTTACAATAGCTCGGAGATGGAAACAACCTAAGTGTCCATCATCGGATGAATGGATAAAGAGGATGTGGCACATATATACAATGGAATATTACTCAACCATAAAAAGAAACAAAATTGAGCTATTTGTAATGAGGTGAATAGACCTAGAGTCTGTCATACAGAGTGAAGTAAGTCAGAAAGAGAAAGACAAATACCATATGCTAACACATATATATGGAATTTAAGAAAAAAATAATGTCATGAAGAACCTAGGGGTAAGACGGGAATAAAGACGCAGACCTACTAGAGAATGGACTTGAGGATATGGGGAGGAGGAAGGGTAAGCTGGGACAAAGTGAGAGAGTGGCATGGACATATATACACTAACAAACGTAAGGTAGATACCTAGTGGGAAGCAGCCGCATAGCACAGGGAGATCAGCTCGGTGCTTTGTGACCGCCTGGAGGGGTGGCATAGGGCATAGGGAGGGTGGGAGGGAGGGTGATGCAAGAGGGAAGAGATATGGGAACATATGTATATGTATAACTGATTCACTTTGTTATAAAGCAGAAACTATCACACCGTTGTAGAGCAATTATACTCCAATAAAGATGTAAAAAAAAAATGCAAACAAAGAAAAACAAATAAAACCACAATGAGATATCACCTCGCACTCATTAAGATGGCCACTATCTAAAACAAAACAAAACAAGACAGATAATAAGTGTTTGATAAGGATGTGTAGAAACTAGATCTTTTGGGCACTACTGGTAAGAATAGACGATGGTGCAGCGGCATGGAAAACAGTATGGAGATTCCACAAAATAATTACTGTGATCTAGCAATCCCACTGCTGGGTATATATGCAAAAGAATTGAAAACAAGATCTTGAAGAGACATTTGCACACCCATGTTCATTGCAGCATTATCCACAAGCCAAGAGATGAAAGTGACTTAATTGTCCATTGGCAGATGAATGGATAAAGGAAATGTGATATATATACACACACACACACACACACACATATGATGGAATACTATTCAGTGCTATAAAAAAAAAGAAGGAAATCCTGTCATATACCACAACATGGACAAAACTTGAAGATATTATGCTAAGTGAAATAAGCCAGTCTCAGATGACAAATACTGCATGATCCTACTTATATGAAGTGTCTAAAGTAGTCAAGCTTGTAGAAAGTACAGTGGTGGTTGCCAGGGACTGGGGGAAGGGGGAAAGGGCAGTTGTCGTTCAGTGAGTATAGACCTTCAGTTTTGCAAGATGAAAGAGTTCTAAAGTTCTGTTGCACAAGAAGTGGCATGCCGTGAATACTACTAAACTGTGCACTTAAAAATGGTTAAAATGGTAAATTTTATGTCTTTTTAAATTACAGTAACAAAAAGAAGAATAGAAGAAGTCTCTGAGGATGTGAACACTGAAAAAGAAGTTTCTATGGCCCAGAACTGAGCCTTGGAGGATGCGGTAATTTTAAAGAAATTCTTGGAGAAGATAGGTGAAGAGCATTGGGAGGTTTGAATAAAGAGTCAAATGTCACAGAAGTTGGAAGAAAGGATGTGTTAAAAGAAACAACACATCTCTGGTGGCTTAGTGGTTAGGATTCTGGGCTTTCACTGCCATGGCCCGGGTTAGATCCCTGGTCTGGGACCTGAGGTCCCACAAGCCGAGCGGCCAAAAACATAAGGAAGCAAGTGCAACAGTGGGATGAGCAGGACTTCGGAGAAACAGGGGAATCATTACTGAACTTAGACGGGGCACTTTCGACATTCATTAATTGATTCAATCCACAGATACTTCTTCAGCTCCAACTATGCACTATTCTAAGAGGGAACAAAAGGCACAAGGTCTTCCTTTTTTATTGTGTTTGCAGACAATCAATAAATATATGGCACGTAGTGAGAAATACTAGAAAGAAAAATACCCAATCTAAAGAGGCTGGGGTGGGAGGGGGCTCTATTTTGTTATTTGGGTTTTTCTTAACACAGTGACCAGAGGGTCACCTGAGCAGAGACGTGGAGGAAACTATGAATATATGGGGAAGAGCATTGAGGCAGAAGGGGGACCAAGTGCTAAAGCCAGAAACAGGGGCGCCCTTGACAGTGAGTAGCAGTAAGGAGACCAGTGTGGTGGAAGCCCAGTTTGAGAAAGAAAGAGATGAGGTCTGACAGGTGGCCAGGTGGGCTGTGCCCCGAGATGAAGAAGGGAGTGCTATGAAGTTTACAGTAATTCAGAGGGTTTGCTAGTGAACCAAAGAGAGATGGAATGAACCGGAGTTGAATGGCTCATTGGTGTCACAGGAAGTTTTTATTGTTCGGTTTTTAAGAAACGTGATATGTCAATATTTGGGGAGTAGGCTTTTTTTTTTTTCCTCTCTGGGAAGAGATAGAGGGAGCTATGAAGTGGGAGGGAATTATTTTAGAAAGGAAGGAAAAAAAGGAAATTGAAAACAGAGTTCAAGATATTAGGGAAAAGGTAGAAATGCCTTCCTTCCTCCAGAGACCCTGGGTTAAGTCCAAGGATAAAACTGTAGCCACTGATGCCTGCTCTCAGCATCTGCTTCTATATATAAATCTATATATAAAGTCAGACAGTATAGATTTAATTCAAATAAGAGACAGATGGTCCTAGAAGTCTGTAGGCATAGACAGATATTTGAGGTGATTCAATAGGACCAAGTAAAGGAAGCTTTGAGTGGTTGACTTAATAAATTACCACAGAATCTTTATAAAACCTTAGGCTTGACTAGATACAGGTTTAATAAGTGTGGTAACTATCACAAGAAGAAGAGAAATGGTTTGATCTTCTTTTCCTTAAGGCTTCTAAAATGATTGAAATCATCTTAAAGAAATTTAAAACTAATACTTTATAATAATTTAGAAAGTTCACAGACACACCAGAATACATGAGCAGCATGATTTTTGGGGAAAAATCATGCCAGATAAAACTAAAAACTCTGAAAAACCACAGTGTGACTAAAGAAAATGTTTAAGAGATTTAAGTAATACTAGACCATACTATTCAGCATTAGGAATGTTAGTTTAAACAGTCTTAGGTTCATGGCTCTTCTGTCTTGAAAAGTTTTGCAGCAAACAAGGTGTTTCATATTTGTGATCAATAGGCAATACACGTCTTGAAATTTAATGTGCAGGGTTGGTTTAATTGACTAAAGCTCAGGCCGGTAGAAAAAGCACAGAGAAGATGAGAGACAAATTAACAGCATAATGACTTTCTGTCAACCATAACACAATACCTGCCAAGTATCAGAATGACTTTTGGTATTAGCTGATACCAGCCTTTAACTTCATTCATATTTTTCTTAATTGGAAAATATAGCACCCCTACAAAAGGATGTACAAACCATATATATGTAGTTTAATAAATGATAACCCTCATCCTTCCTTATCTTTCCCCTCAAGGATAACCGCCATCCTGAATTTTGCATTTCTCATTCCCTTGCCCTTCTGTAGAATGTTCCCAGCTACAGAGGTGTTCCCAAATAGCATATTGTTGCACTCCAGCAGTGGATGAGGGATCCTGTTTGATCTACACCCTGCACTGGTATTGACCAACTTTTAGATTTTCACCTTTCCCTTCCAGTGGCTGTAAAATTCTACCTCATTGTGGTTTTAATTCACATTTCCTGATTACTTAGTTTGAGCAACTTTTCCTGTGTTTAAGGGACAGTTGAAATGCTCTTCTGTTAGTAACTTTTTCTCACTTTGTATGGGCTGCTTACTTTTTTCCCTGTTGATTTCTGGGAGTTCTTTACATAATCCTTTGAGTTATACATCTCCTCCTAGTTTTTGACCTGCTTTTTCACTCTCTGATATATTTCAGTGAACAGTCGTCCTTAATATTAATGTAGCCAACATTTACCAACTCTCCCCCTATAGTTTTAGCCTTTCCTATTTCAAAATTAATTTCGTGATGATCAGAGAATGATTACAAATTGTTGGGCTGCCTCTTGTCCTAGTAAGAATTCAGTTTTTATAAATGCTTCATGTGGGCTACACATTAGTATGTAGAATTTGTATTTTCAAACCATTAAATGTTCTGTTTTTTTAAATGACCATTAGATCAAACTTAATTGTTCAGTTAATATCTCCTATATTCTTACTACTTTTTGTCTACCTGATCTATTAGTATTTTAGAGGGTACTGTTGTAGTAGATTTGTCAATTGTTCTCTGTAGTTCTGTCAACTTTTGATTTACATATATTGAAACTGTGTTATTTTGTGCATGTCTTAGATTCATTATAATTATAGGGTGAATTAAAATTTTTAATGTTATGTTGTGGCTCTCTTTATTTCTTATTTCCTTGAGTTGCTTTTATCTAATATTAAGATAGCTGCCCCAGGTTTCCTTTGATTATTTAGTCAATATATCTTTTTGCTATCTTTTGGTTCTAAATATTTATGTGTCTTTATGAAGTGTGTGGTCTATTGTAAATAGTATACGGCTGTATTTTTTTTAAACCTAACCTAGCCATCTTTATATTTTACCTATAATGTTTAATACATTTACATTTATTGCAATTAAAGATATAAAAGATCTGTCTATCTATAATCTATCTATGTTAAGATATTTATTGTGAGGAATTGGCTCACACAATCATGGAAGCTAAGTTCCATGATCTGCCCCCCACAAGCTGAAGACGCAGGAAAGTGGATGGTGTAATTCAGTCCAAAGCCAAAGGCCTAAGACCTGGAGTAAGTCTCAGTCCAATGGCAGAAGACCAATGTCCAGCTCAAGCAGTCAGGCAGGAAAGGCAAATTCTACCTCTCTCGGCCATGCTGTTCTATTCAGACCTTCAACAGGTTTGATGGTGGCCACCTTCATAGGAGAGGGCTCTACTCCGTCTCCAAGTTCAGATGCTAAGGTCATCCAGAAACACTTTCACTGACACACCTGGAAATAATGTTTAGCCAAACATCTGAACACACTGTGACCCCATCAAGTGGACACATAAAATTAACCATCACACCTTCTAATGTCAAAAATACATTCGTAAAACATCAGATATTTTGCATGAAAACACGGAAAGTCTATTTCCTGGTAGTTTAAATGAGAAAAATGTATAAAGCATTACATGTTAACCCTAGCTCCCAACCAATTTTCTTAAGTAAAATGCTTAAATACAAAAAACAAACTATCATATCTGGATGTGAAATGCTTAAAGCATTGTTTTATGATTACCAAACATGAAACTCTACATGCATACCACGAACATTATGTTTCCAATATGGCAAAGCAAATAACTACAATAAATAAATTTGTTAGAAAAAAATGCAGTGAAAATTTTCCTATAAAAACAAAGTAATTACCTGCAATAAACTGTAATTCACTGAGTGAGGAGAAAACTTGATACTTTGAAGAAAACTGAGAAGGGTGCAGGACCACAGGAGGAATGGTCCCTCGTTGTAGAAAGTGCTGATATGCATGAGTGGGTTGAAAACTGGTCATTTCAAGCAAACTTTCCAACTCAGAAGCTGATAGAAATCCTCTATCATTTGGAACTGCTGAAGAACCTCCTGAACAAGAAAGCTGTCAGAAATTTTCAAAGGAGATGACTAACGTATAACAATGAAAAAATTTGTAAAACGGAGCTTGGTTCAAACTCCTATTATTTACATTTGTTTTCTCTCCTCCACACTTTTCTTCAATGCTTTCTAAGAGAGAGAGAGAGAGAGAGAGAGTGTAACTCATTCATCACTACTCCAAAATGCGAGCTAAACTTGACAAGCACTTTGGAGATGTGTTCTGGACCAGCACACCAGGGCAAAGGGTGGTTTCCACTGAGTGTAGGTTGTGATGTTTCGCTCAGAACCAGCATCCCCATTGTTGGAACTCTGCATGCTTTTCCAAAACTCTTCATGTGATCCTGATGATTTATCCATTGTATTTGGAATGTAACCTGATACCATCCCAGCACATCATTTTGTTAAAAATAGATTAATTTGGAATGTAATTAGACATTGCTCCTGTATAACCACCGGCTGATAAAGAATGTATTCAAAGGTATGTAAATTCTATGGTATTTGGTTATTAAAAACCAAGAGGTATTCTATTGGAAAGATGTTAGCTGAGGAAAATTCTACAATGTCTACCTGCATTTTAATTCACTTTCACAATCTTATTCTTTTTCCATTTGTATCTCAATCTTCTGTTCTCCTCCCTCCCTAATTCTTTCTTGCCTTCAAAACCTAAATGTGGGGGAATTCCCTGGTGGTCTAGTGGTTAGGGCTCCATGCTTCCACTGCAGGGGGCACGAGTTTGATCCCTGGTCAAGTAACTAAGATTCTGCAAGCCACGTGGTGTAGCAAAAAAAAAAAAAAAAAAAAAAAAAAAAATGGGCTGGTTTGTGGTTATGAATTGTCAGGGGAGATAGTAAACATTGTTTTTCTTATTCCCAGCATCAAATTCGAGGCAGGCAAATCCACCCTCATACCCCTTCTACATGGCGGAGGACTTCATTTCTCATTTTCCACTGTCTTGAGAGAGTAGCCTTTTAAAGTCCTGGCTTATTTGACATCACCTCTGAAGGCTTCCCCAGCTTCAGTCTGTTCCCTGCATCCATGCCTCTGCCAAAACACAAGTACAGAAGCCAGCCTGGGTGCTTCCATGCACCCAAGGTTTTACATCTACTTCAATTCTCACCTCTGAGAAGCCCTTACTTTCATGCCAGCTTAACAATGAATTTATAAGATTTTTAAAACTATTTAATATTTAACTTGTTTCCATCAAGAGGGCTGTTCAGTGCATCTAATCTGCCTGCAGTGCTGGAAACAGAAGATGCGCCTCCTTTTCTAACATTTTTATTATTGCCCATAGGGAGTCAGAAGGCTGTCAATTAACTTCTCAGCTCATGCTAACTGAATGCAGAAAATAAACCAAACAGGTCAAAAAGTGCCATAATATTTTAATGTGACAAAATGTGACTTAAATCATAAAATTAAGGTGAATCACATATCCAGCGGTCACAGATGGCTTGCATACTTAGAGGGAATACCACTCACCAATCTCAGCAGGTTTACTGCTATGGGGATGTGGAATAGGGCTATTGGTATTTGGGGATACATGTAAAGAAATGTTATCTTGTGTTTATTTAAAATAAGAATCCTATGGGCATAGAAAACAGGCTGGAAAAAAAAAGTGATTTGGGGTTGATGGGAACTATGGCTCAATAGTTATTTTATTTCTGCTTATCTTTTCCCCCCTAAAATATCTATAATAAACATGTTTTATTTTGTTTTAAAAATGGCAATAGGGCTTCCCTGGTGGTGCAGTGGTGGAGAGTCCGCCTGCCGATGCAGGGGACACGGGTTCGTGCCCCGGTCCAGGAAGATACCACATGCCACGGAGCGGCTGGGCCCATGAGCCATGGCCGCTGAGCCTGCGCGTCCAGAGCCTGTGCTCTGCAACGGGAGAGGCCACAACAGTGAGAGGCCCGCGTACCGCAAAAAAAAAAAAAAAAAAAAAAGCAATAAGTTTTTTAAAGGCAAAGATATATGAAATACAGCATTTGGGGACTAGGAGGCAGGGGCTGCAGAAGGTCAGTGCTTGACTATAGACCCCGCTGTGAAGACAGGTGCCTTTGATCATAAGGAACAAAAAAAATGATAAAATGACTTATGGGAGTAAATGGTGAGGATAGGTTTAAGTAGGCAAACATGGCAGGGAACAGTTTCTAAATGCTATGGGTCTAAACACTTAGCAAGACATATTTCTTTAACTCACAATAAAGTGCTATCACTAGAAAATGAAAGCAGTTCTTTTGAAGGCTGACACTGAAAAAAACACTTCCTGAAATTAACTAAGATTAGAAAATACATTTAAATTTTAATTAGGATGATTAATCAGCTCAATATTCTTACACACACAGGAAGGTACAAAAAGAAAAGCAGCCTTTTAAGGATGCCCATGCTGATGTCAGCAAAGAAGGTAGCTTACACAGTCCACCCGTTCATTTGATGAGCAAACGTCACTGAGTACCTACTATGTGCCAGGTACTACGATGGCTCCTGGAATCCATAGACAACTGGTCTACCATTTATGCCATTTATGCCCTCAACATCTGAAGCTCTTTCAGGAAGACAGATTTTTACATGAGCTACAGTGTAGCATGACAGAAGCAAGTTCATTGGGGACTGAATCCCTTTCTGAGTTTGCCACAGCACAGTGACCCTTCTTTACCTATCTCTTACCAGGCTACCAAGGGACCGGTGTCTGATCTTGGCATTTGACTTATATCCTCCCATCCAGACCCACAGACTTCATTTTACTTTGTATATATTTGCTGAAAGCAGTAGAAGCAATCCCAGTCACCTATCTCCTGAACAAGAGACCTTAACAAAATTTGCATTAGGGGAGCTAGGGTCCCAGGTTGTGGTAGATTTGCCAGGTCCAAGCCCTGCCCTCCTAGCTATACTGCACTGTCATTAATGGTTAAAATATTTGGCCCCCAAATGCGGCCAAGAAAGAGAACTCAGGTAGAGAACATACAGATTGACAGCCCCTGACCTAGAAACTTCCAGAAACTGCTTCAATTGTATAGTTTCTGCAGAATTGGAAAGCCATAACTCAATGGCAGTTCCGTGTTTATTCAAGTACAGACATGGGGCTTCCCTGGTGGCGCAGTGGTTGAGAGTCCACCTGCCGATGCAGGGGACACGGGTTCGTGCCCCGGTCCAGGAAGATCCCACATGCTGCGGAGAGGCTGAGCTCGTGAGCCATGGCCACTGAGCCTGCGCGTCCGGAGCCTGTGCTCTGCAACGGGAGAGGCCACAACAGTGAGAGGCCTGCGTACTGCAAAAAAAAAAAAAAAAAAAATTACAGATATGTGATATAATTGCTCCTATTTCCAAAGAAGCTTGAAGAAGTAATTACAAGACAATAGAGTGAAGTCAGAGCACGATGGGAATCTTAGTAGGATTTGTTGGGTTTCGTGGCCTATGCTTCTTAGGGCCCCTTCTAGAGAACCCACTCTATCCATGGGCCTTGGAAACTGTATCCCAAAGATAGCAGCCCCATGAAGAAGGTAGACCAACCAGATTCTCAGGAAAAGAGTTTGAACTTCGCAGTAGAGACCGTAGTGAGGCAGAGGTCATGATATAGATTTGGAGCTGTGGTCTTATTGGGTCATGGGCAAGATGAATAAGAGAAGAAGCTGACCAAAAGAGAAGAGGAAACAGATGAGAGGAAAGCAGAGAGAGCCAGATATAAGAGAGATTATATGTTCCTGAGATACTGGGGAGTATTGGCTCTTCATGTCAGCCCCTGAACCCATACATAGCTATGAAATGACCTGACATTTCTCCATAAGAGCTCGCTTGGGTCGGTTTGTTTTCTCTCGATTCTAAAGAGCCTTGACTAAGACAAATCAGAACACAGTTGAGCAGAACCATTTTATTACTTGGCAAAAATAACATTCAAATGCTTCAGTGGGTAAACAAGCTCTGTTAGTGAAAATCAACAGGAGACTGCAAAGCAAATGGTGAAAAATGCACTACTCGCTTCCATGATACCTAACCATGAGAGGGCGAAACGGATTGCATGTTCAACTTGAGATTCAATGGGAAACCAAGAGACATGCCCCAGTGGATATTTTAAGCCCTCATCTCTGATGGCAGTAACAGCTTGAGTGCCTTGATCGACTCCTGGGCTTAAAAATGGTATGAAATCAGGTGTTTCCAATAACAGCCATAGTGATATGAATTTAAGGGTCATTCATAACTCAAGACAACAGGCTGAGGCTTCATGACAGGCCTCTGGATTTTCCAAATCATGGTATGGTCTGATGGACTGAATACATTAGCGTTTGTTTTCTACGCAGCAATATCAGAACAGCATTTATGTGCCTGAGTCACAAATACATTTACCCAATCTTTCTTGATACTTACAACTCATCCATTAAATGGTAGTGGCCTATTCCTCCAATAAAGACAAATTACTCTTTCGTTTACAAGATAAACCTATAAACTGGTTTCTTGTCTGCAACACTCATCCATTATAGAACTTGTGGCTTCTGAAAGATGAATAATTAGAGTCTCTGAGGAGATCTGCTACATATATATGTAAATATATATATATTTACATATATATATATATATCTTGCTGTGGTAGTCATCAAATTGGAGGGTAGGTTGATAGGCGTGGGCAACAGTGATAAAACAAACAGTCATCTTGTCTGTCAGGCAGCAAAGTAAATCGGCGAGGACAGCCCTCATTACCGCAAATGGTGGCAGGGGTGTGGTGAGGCCATCCAATTTCTGCGCAGGTACTCTCTCTCTCTGTGATAAAATAGATCCTATGCCATAAAGCCTTACTTATCATAAATACACTCATCCAGTGAGTGAGTGAAAGAAAAGTCATAGGTGACTTATGGATGAGTTCGGGGGGACCCATTTTATATAAATAGGCTGCCCTTTAAAGCAGCCATATTATTTTTGCCACACTGGAAGTCTATATTCCTTGGGGGGAAATGACAGATCAGAAGTCAGGATCTAACAAGCTGTGCATAATAAATGTGTAGCATATGTTGCGGCTGAATTCATCCCTACTGTTTGCTGTGTATACATTCTCCCTGGAGTTGCAGAAGTGCTTGTTATCCTGATGACACTGAGGCAAGGAGAGAAGATGACAAGAAGAATGCCATCTATAGCTCAAGATATCGCCTCCTGGGACCATGTCAGGATTTCTAGCAATAAATCCACAGGAATAAATTCAGGAAACACTGGAGTTTAAAATTGTCAATCCTAATTATAGACTGTTTTTAGCAGTCCCATAGGTTCTGTGGATTCGTTTTACAAATTATGCTGATCTCATTTTAACATATATCCTTTACAAAACATAGGTTATAAATGACTTGCACCTCCAGTTAATTCAGTATATTCTTTGGATGATTCTGTCCTACCAATTCTTACTGGTAAAGCAAATCCTTCTCTCTCCTGCTTCAAAATCCCCAGTTTCTTCTCTTTAAAATGTCTACATGATTTATTATCCTATCCTTCATTCAGCAAATATTTATTAACTGTCAACTCTGTGTATAGCATTATGCTAGACACTAGGAAAGATGTAAAGTTGTAAACCACATACTTGGAGCTCTCTAGAAAATTCATCTTTTTCAGGACAATAGGACATGCACACGTGAAAAGGGCAATATCAACACAGAAGTTAAAATAGTGCAAGACAATAAAAGAGATATCTCAAAGCAGTACATTTTTAAAAACATCTTTATTGGAGTATAATTGCTTTACAATGGTGTGTTAGTTTCTGCTGTATAACAAAGTGAATCAGCTATACATAAACATATATCCCCATATCCCCTCCCTCTTGCATTTCCCTCCCACCCTCCCTATCCCACACCCCGAGGTGGAGACAAAGCACCGAGCTGATCTCCCTGTGCTATGTGGCTGCTTCCCACTAGCCATCTATTTTACATTTGGTAGTGTATATATGTCCTTTCAAAGCAGTACATTCTGAAGTGCCAAATAACTGGTAAAGACAAAACATAAAAGAGGACAGTAAAAGAAACAATAGTCTTTCTGTGCTCAGTGGTTGGAAAAGGCTTCCTTCTGGAGCAGAGAAGATTTGAATCATTTTAAAAGAAGCATTTTAAAACAGGGGCGTGGGTCAACGCACAGAGGAGAGGGAAGCATAGAGGAGAGGGAGTCCGCCTGCTGATGCGGGGGACACGGGTTCGTGCCCCGGTCTGGGAAGATCCCACATGCCATGGAGCAGCTGGGCCCGTGAGCCATGGCCGCTGAGCCTGTGCTCCGCAACAGGAGAGGCCACAGCAGTGAGAGGCCCGCGTACTGCAAAAAAAATTAAAAATTAAAAAAAAAAAAAAAGGAGGATATTGTCAGAAGGGTGGGGTCTCAAAAACTGATTTCCTGTGCACCCTTTCTTAAAAAGTAACCGCAAGATGTTCCCCGTAGAAATAAGGAAAACTATCAAGATAGTGGAGGACATAGAATACAGAAAATATGAGAATTCAACAGGAAAGTGGTGAATGAAATTCCCAAGATGGTGTTCCAGCTGTGCAAGAAGTCTAAAGACCAGCAAGTCCAGAGTGGGTCAGGAGCGCCAATGGTTCTGGGAGGGGTTCTCAAAGGAAAAAAAAAAAGGAATTGATGGACTGGCCGAAATGTTGAAATGTCTTATAGAAAATTTTATGAGGAAGAAAAGGAAGCAGTTAATAAATTCAGGTAGGGGGCACAGCAAGTGCAAGTTAGAAATAAAAGTGAAATAACCAGGTGAAGGAGGTTTTAAATAAAGCGATCTGAAGTGAACAGGGAGTGGGAATAACAGGGGATGTAGGTGTGTAAATGTGCACGCACACATGTGCAGACGAGTGTGTGTGTGTGTATGTGTGTGTCACAGGAGAGGGAAGTGAGGGGAGAGCAAGAAGAAAGAGACGATACCGTATTCAGAGGTTTATTGCTGACATAAATCTCAGGCTCCTTTATGGAGATGTCTTGAGGTGATTTGTTTGTTTTTCAGTTTGTTGTAAGGTTAGAGGTCATTGCTAATTCTGCCAAGTGACCTGTGGTGTGCTGTATCTTCTGGGAGCTGCAATTTCCCGAGCATGCCACACACACATAGCACAGCCCTGACCGAGGACTGGAGGAGCCTGATGGCCTTGTGAAGTCTGTGGCTATGAAAGGGTTTCCTGGGGGGGTTTGGAGGATGGATAGCCCTCATGCGGAAATCTGTTGTCACATCCTAGGACTGAGTTGTGCAAAGGACACTAAGTCAAATGCGTCTCAAATGCGAGCTTTTCAAGCCTCCACGTGGTGCTTCCGCTGTTTAAAAGGATTTCAGCAAAGAGTACAAGAGACAGGGAGGCTTCCTGCTGATTCTGAGAAAACAGACTCTGACTTTTAAAAGCCTGGGTGGAAGCCACAGTGGGAATGCTATTCTGCAAAAATGTTTTTTTTCTTTTAAACTCCCTTGGCTATTATTACTGATTGTTGTTATCTGTCATTGAGATCTGGGACACACACACACCAAATTTTAAAACTATTCTTTATTTCACAAAGCATAATCTTATGGGGATGTTGGAGATGACACTAGGATGGAGGTGGGAGAGCTGCCTGGCTAAAAAGCACAGCTGATGTGTCAAGGGCTTTGGCCTGGGGGCCGCACCAGATCTTTGAGGAGGGTCCTAAAAGGTCGTGACAGTTGAGCAGTGGCCCCCGGAGCATGGGATCTGAGACCTGGGTTCAGAACCCGGTTGTGAACACTGGCAAATGAGGCTTGTGCCTCAGTTTTCTCATCTGTAAAATATAAATAATTATTCGTCCCATGTGATTATGTCAAAGATGGCATATGTGAAAGATTTTTAAATGTAAGGAGTTATAAAAGTATAACTTATTATTATTACAATGCATATCTTCATCATACATTATGTAATATATAATTTGTATGCTATGTGATATATAATTATGGTACATTTTATAACAATATATATTGAATATATATTAAATGTCTTTCCTTTTTTCAGAATTACTGTGACACAGGGTTCTCAAAATGTAGACAAACTGCGACGGTATAGAACTGGAATCGCTGCGACGACAGTTCTCTCATGGTGCATTTGATGCAAAGACCAATTTCTCAGCTAAGGCAGCTACCAAGTAGTGCACAGAGCACTGGGTGTCCTCAGGATCCAGGACCAGACACCTTGATTTTGCCATACAGCCCGGTCAGGTCAACCCCCCTTCTCTGAGCCTGTATCTGTGCAAGGAAGGAGTTGGATGGCCTCCAAGGTTCTCTACCTGCTCAGGAATTCTGTGTCTCATGTGAGACATATGGATTGTGAGCAACTGTGTCAATCACCTGTTACTGCATAATAAGTTACCCTAAAACTTAGCAGCTTCAGAACATTTATTATCTCTCAGTTTCTGTGGGTCAGGAATCCAGGCTCAGCTGGGGGCCTCTGACTCAGGGGCTCTCACAGGCTTCAGTCAAGCTCTTGGCCAGAGCCGCCGTCACCCCAGGGCTCAACGTGGGGAGGATCCACTTCCAAGCTCACTCCTGTGACAGTTGGCAGAAATCGGTTCCTCCAGCATTGCTGGACTGACAGCCCCAGGTCTGCTGGCCAGAGACACCCATCCCTTGCCCCATGGGTTTCTCCATAGCGCCACTCAACAAGGCCACTGGCTTTTTCCAGAGTGAGAGCTCTGAGAGAGAGATGAGGGTGCATAGGCAGAAAAAGAGAGAGAATGTGCTTGAAATAGCAGCCACAGTCTTTTTGTAACCAGCTCTCAGAAGTGACACGTCATTGCGTCTGCCAGCTTCTATTCATTAGAGACCAGCAGTGAGCCTAGCTCACATTCAAGGGGAGGGCGTTACACAAGGGCATGTCAGGTGAGAGACAGGAACCCGTGGCACGTTTCAGAGCTGGCCAACCACAGCAGCTAAGGGAGAATCATCCAGCAATTGCTGCATAGTTGGCATCACATGATACTATTTATCCATTGGTTCATTCCCTCAAGGAACATTCTTCAACCGCCTTCCGTGACAATGCCTTGTGTATATGCCCCGAGGTAGCAAAGACAACAACTCAAAAAGTCCTTGCCCCCATCTACTCACATTTGTTCTCAGTGAGTGGGGGCTGACGCCTGGAGCTGCTTCTCAACTGTGTGTGCCCAGAGAGCCCTCCACCCACACTGATTCTAATAGGCTTTCCTTTGAAGAACTACTGATAAGAGAAAGGTTAAGACTGGTTCTCAAAGGATCAAAGGATAAAGTAGAAATAGGGAAGGACCGTAGGAGAATTCTCCTGCTGCCAGACCCAGAAGTGCCCCTCCCAGCGGCTGCCCCTGAGAGATGTTATTGGAAGAAGCAGATGCTATATGTGTGATACGAGTTCCAATAAGGAACCGGGTGGCTGCTTGCTAACCGAACACTCCCAGTGCCTTCCTTATTTCACTGTCTTCTTTAATCACTTTCTATGCCCATTTTCTCCACCAGATGGCAAATTCCATTAAGGATAGTGTCTCTGTCATTTTATGTTCTCTCCCCCAACTTCCCCCTACCCGCCGCCAGCCCTTCCCCAACAATTATCTTTCTGGTCAACCTCCCTCTTTAGTTTATTTGGACTAATGTTTCGAATGTGGTACATGTTCAATAAATTGATATTGACTTTAAAGGTAAAGCAAATGGAGAAACAAGGTACTAGAGGAGTTGAGAGCAGGTAAATATACTTAACGGAGGATACTATTTGAAGTCTTTCCAAGAAAGAGATGGAATTGATATTTGATTTTCCTTTAAATTCATTTTTGCTGGTGAAATTTTGTCACAAAGCTCTGTTGGAAAGTGAGCTCCTTGTGAAAAACACAGTGGTGTCAGGAGGGGATGAGGGCTGCTTATTCGTTCAATTTGAAGCATCCTGCCCTTTGGAGTTTTCTGCCTCCCTTTATCTTTCTTGGTACCAAGACCCAAGGGGAAAATGGTGTCTTCAGCAAACGCTGTGGGTGTGGGGCACCTGTTAGCAATCACTTGAGAGGGCTCTGCATGGCACAAATGTCCCTGAGTGAATCAAGCAGTATCCCACCAAATTCATGTCCACCCAACATCTAAGAATGTGAAATAGGGTCTCTGCAGATGTAATCAGTTAAGGATCTAGAGATGAACTCAGCCTGGCTTTAGAGTGATCCATTGATCACTTGGTGATCCACAGGTGTCCAGTGGATCCCTTGACACGTGTCCTTGAGAAGAGAAAAGGACAGAGACATTAATGAGGACGTTAAGAGGCAGAGGTGGGGTGACGCTGCCATAAGCCACAGAACGCCTGGAGCCACCAGAAGCTGGAAGAGGCAAGGCTCCCGTAGAGCCTTCGAAGGGAGTGTAGCCCTGCAACAGCTCGATTTCATTCTTCTGGCCTCCGGATCTACGAGAGAAGAACTTTCTATTGTTTTAAGTCATCAGGTTGTGGTTCTCTGTTACAGCACCCTCAGGAAACTAATACAGCTCCCCAACGTTCACAGATCTGTGGAAACTCAGAAGCAAAATGCATCAATAATTACCTCCCTAGGAATGCTAAGTTTTCAAGTCCTCCTATACCCAGGGTGGGTTGTTTTCTGCTTTGGAGACATCGTGCAAGAGAGGAAGAGGAGCAAAGAAAAATGAAGCATTTGAAGGGCTGTGATTTTCTGGCCGAGGTTGTGCCTGGGTGTCACACTGTCCCGCTGCTCCTCAGAAGGCGTCACCACGGAGGAATATGGGTGGATCCTTAGGAGGCGGGGTTTTTTGTAGGCAGGGCAGTGAGATCGGGGGCCAGAGTGTCCCAATTAGACCTAGAGGGTTATAGGTGTTGAGGGAGTTATTCCTTAACAGAAATGGAAAAATTAGCCAATTCTACCAGGCACTGGCTATGATTCTGCTCACAGAGGATCAGAGAAGGAGGTTGATTGGGAAAGATTTTGGAGGGGTGAAGGAGAGGCAGACAGAGCCTGTGCGAGTCAGGCACACAGATCTTGGTGCTAGGTCAGCTCCGGCTTTGAATCCTTCATTGATTTCTTACTACCTGTATAATCTGAGCCGACTCTAAAACAGAAATTGTCATACTGAGTAAAGTAAGTCAGACAGAGAAAGACAAATATCGTATGATGTCGCTTATATGTGGTAGCTAAAAAAAAGGGTACAAATGAACTTATTTACAAAACAGAAATAGGGCCACAGATGTAGAAAACCAACTTATGGTTACCAGGGGGGAAAGCAGGGAGGGATAAATTAGGAGATTGGGATTGACGTATACACACGACTACATATAAAATAGATAACTAATAAGAACCTGCTGTATAGCACAGGGAACTCTACTCAGTACTCTGTAATGAACTAGATGGGAAAAGAATCTAAAAAAGAGTGGATATGTGTATATGTATAACTGACTCAGTCTACTGTACAGCAGAAACGAACACAATATTGTAAATCAACTATACTCCAATAAAAATTAATTTAAAAAAATAATAGTCCCCCCATTTTGGAGAGTAATAGTACCTATCTTACATTGTTATTGTGAGTTGATGCAATAATGTTCAGAGAATATAGGATTATTTGCTTAATATATAGCTTAATAAATCAATTATCATTATTATTATGGGCTAGGACATAGTATTAGCAAATCAGAGCTAACTTGGTAGAGACCTGACTGATTACATGAGAGGATGCTGCAGGGGCCGAGCCCTTTCAGGCTCAGTAATGAGACCTTCTTTGGCCCCTAAACTGTTCCCTTGAAATTCAATCAGTTGATGCACAAATATATATTTACTTTTGTAAGACTGAAATTCTGCAATAGCTGATGATTCAGAAAACTGTTTTATGTATAAAACAATTATTAAGAACTTTCAAACAGTTACATAGGGACAGTCATTTTATTTAAAGAGAGGATGAGTTAGCTAGCTTATTGTAAAAAGAACGTAATTTTCCCTTTTTTTAATTAAAGATGTTTTTTGATGTGGACCATTTTTTAAAGTCTTTATTGAATTTTTTACAATAGTGCTTCTGTTCTATGTTTTGGTTTTTTGGGCACGAGGTATGTGGGACCTTAGCTCCCCCAACCGGGATTGAACCTGCACCCCCTGCATTGGAAGGGGGAGTCTTAACCACTGGACTGCCTGGGAAGTCCCCGCAATTTTACTTTTGAGCCAACATGTTACAAAAATTAAAATATAAATACAGGCAGAATACAGGGCTGCACCGTCCCACGCAATAGCCACTAGCTACCTGTGGCTGCTGAAATAGTTGAAATGTGACTAGTCTGAATTGAAAGGTGATGTCATTGTAAAATTCACTCTGGAGTTTAAAGACTTAGTTCTTCCAAAGAGAAATTAAAATACTCAACTTTTAGATTGATTACATGTTGAAGTGATAGTATTCTGAATATGTTGGTTAAATTTAATGTATTGCTAAAGTTAATTTCACTTGTTTCCCTTTCCTTTTTTATTGCAGCTACTAGAAAATTTAAAATTGCATATGTGTCTTGTATTTGCATTTCCCGTTACACCTTTATTGAATATCCTTGCCCTAGGTAATGAGAGGCAGAAGCTCCATCTTCTTACTCACTCATTCACAGATTTATTCTACCGTTATTGTCCATGGTACTGGGAGTGCTAAGATAAATGTGGCAGCCTTTGTCTACTTGACAGGGTTTCGAGTTTATTGAATTAGGGTAAGATGCATGGAGCCAGCAGCCCCAGACACCTGTGTGCTGGGCTGAATGACCCGCCCCTCGTAATATCCCTGCTCTTTGCCTCATTCCACCCACTCTTTGCTTCTAATGTTGCTTTTTATCTTGATCACAGACATTCCTTTCTTTACACCCACTCTCCTACCAATGCCTCTCCCAGCTCCTGTGGGAGTTTGACACTCGGATCTGTACTCACAGGACCATAATACACACACACACACACACACACACACACACACAACCATCTTCGTCCTTCTCGAAACCACTCCCAAAGAGCCAGTGTCCTAAGACGTGAGTCCTGTGTGTCTGGACTCTTTACTGAAAAGTAGCGGGGTCCTTTGTTTGAGGGACTTGTTTTTTAGAAGAAACTATCCCAGATCTGCATAGTTCTCTGCCTCGCTTTCTCTTCCCCCTGCCCCCTTTTCTCTCCTGTTCTGCCCCCCACGACGCTAGAGAATTCCACGGTCTCCCTCTGATAACCACGTCAGTATCTAATAACATAACTTCACACAAGGAAGTGACTTTTCTACACAGAGATCTTCCCTGCTGCAGTTTAGTCCTTATCCTGTAGCTTCTCACTGTGGGGAAAACAGCCTCCCCTGTCAAGCTCTGGTTGCTCCCCTGTGTTTGCAAATAGCCAATGAATTAGCCTTTCTTCTTTTTTCGTTTCA
The DNA here is from genome assembly GCF_008692025.1 of Phocoena sinus. Classification (NCBI taxonomy): domain Eukaryota; kingdom Metazoa; phylum Chordata; class Mammalia; order Artiodactyla; family Phocoenidae; genus Phocoena; species Phocoena sinus. The sequence continues at coordinate 68,506,301 of NC_045774.1, read as the reverse complement.
AATAAATACAATGTTTTAATGTTTTCTTTGGCTTTTTGTTTGTTTGATTTTGCTTTCTTACGCCCTCACCTTATTCAACTTAGGTTTTGATATGGTAAATTATTTCATGTACTTTCAAGTTCTTATGTTTCTAAAACTTGTTTATGTTGGACTTTTTAGGGCCTCCACCCTTCCCCCCCTCAAAGGTCTTAATAGTCCATTAAAAAAATGAAAACAGTGCTTTCAAGTATGGCATAGAGAGGGAAAAGAAGGCCTGTTTTCCACTTTTTATACTCTTTATCCTTACCCAGTATTCCCCATCGTAATAGTGACGCCATAGTATTGATTCCTGTTCTACTTCCCGGCCACCCCCATCCCTATCTGTCATTCTTGTGTTATCTGCAATTCCCAGCAGAGTATTTGATTCACTGTTTTTTCCTGTTATCCTGCAGTTTTTTAATCTTTGATTCCATTCTACTTGCTTTAAAGTTGGCAAAGAAAAAATATTAAGAATGGTTGTTTTTAGGTTGTAAGTGAAATTGTATAAAATGGGAGCCTTAGTCTTTTCTGTTATTTTAGTTTATTTTATTCCCTAAAGTGAAAAATACACCTGCTACTTAAACCATAATTCTTTTGGCAGTGGTTTCTTGGTCAGAATCAGATTCCTTCCTTTGCCTTCAAAAATAGCAAATACATCAAGAGTGTTGTTTCGCTCTATATATTGAATTGTGGAATACCCATAGTATTTCCTGGCCCTGCAGATTTCTTGATGTTTGCAGGATGTAGTGCCAGAATACAATTGTTTCCAGACAACTCAGCTAAAGATACTTAAAGAGCATGTGAATTTGGAGTCAGAAAAAGACACTGATATACACTGTGTTTATTTTTAGCAGGCTGATGCATAAGGCCAATTTTTGAGTTGTAGCTTACAGGGTTTTACTGTGACTAAAAATGAAATTGATAATCAAAATAGCTTTGGCTAGTTGATAAGAGTATTTCCATCAAAAGCTCGATTACAGCAATCTGAAAACCATATGTAAAATGAAGATAATTTTTAAAAACAAAATGGAAAAGAAATGAAACCCAAGACTTTAAATCTTTTTTTTTTTTTTTTTTTTTTGCAGTACACGGGCCTCTCATTGTTGTGGCCTCTCCCGCTGCAGAGCACAGGCTCCGGAAGCACAGGCTCAGCGGCCATGGCTCACGGGCCCAGTCGCTTCGCGGCATGTGGGATCTTCCCCGACCGGGGCACGAACCCGTGTCCCCTGCATCGGCAGGCGGACTCTCAACCACTGCGCCACCAGGGAAGCTCAAGACTTTAAATCTTTTAATAACCTTTACTGAAATGTCCTAACGCAAAAAAGTAATACATTTTCATTACAGAAAATATAACCATTCAGGCAAAGGCACAAAAAAGAACTAAAATTATTTTAGTGAGTTTTTATATTTTTAATTTCTGAAACGTTTCCAGTGTCTGAGAATCCTTCTTGCTCATAGTTCTTTCGCATGATAAGCTGCTCTTTTTTCAGAGATGTCATTTCTTCTCAACACTCAATGAGGATGCTACTTGGATTTCTTCTCAATCCTTTAATATCTTAATTCTCTTTCCCTGGAGCAATTACTCTGACTGTCCAGCTAGATCTTCTTCTAGACTAGTTCCTGATTCTCCTCAAATGCCCAGTGATTTTTCTAATGACTGTGCATATTCATGGGTTTCAGTACTAGCAGCTGGTATGGAGTGGATCCTGCTGCCCCTCTGCTAACTGTGGCAGTCATGCTGGGTAACTTCCCTTGGCTGGCCTAGGCTCAAGTTTATCTGCACAGGAATATAGCCGACGCCCACTTCAGTATCCCCACTGCCTCTCAAAGCGGACGAGATCTGGGGTCAGATCACACATCCCAAACCACATCATGGCTCTGCTTTTGCCAACCTCCATGTCACTCTGATATGAAATCAAGAATCCGTAACGTGTTGGGCAAGGTGGCAGCAGACTCATCCAATCTAACAAGCTATTAATTTACCACCTTCTCCCTCCCCCACACTGTGAACTTGTGAGAGTCCTAGAAAAGCTAAGATGCTGCCAGGGTGCCATAAATGCATATATATCAGTCCACCAGCTACCATATGATATGACTTATATGTGGAATCTAAAATATGACACAAATGAACGTATCTATGAGACAGAAACAAACTCACAAACATAGGAAACAAACTTATGGTTACCGAAGGGGACACAGAGAGGGAGAGAGATAAATTAGGAGTTTGGGATTAGCAGATACAAACTATTATATATAAAACAGATAAGCAACACGGTCCTACTGTATAGCACAGGGGACAATATTCAGTATCCTCTAATAGATCATAATGGAAAAGAATATGAAAAAGAACATGTATGTATGTATAACTGAATCCCTTTGTATACACCTGAAACTAACACACAACATTTTAAATCAACTATACTCCAATTAAAAAAAATTATATGTATCTCAGTCAGCTATACTCTTAAAGAGAAAGCAGAAACTCGGTTACCAATCAGAGATGACACTAGAGTGCTTGAACTCAACCTCACCATCATAATACCCGCTGTACAGCACAATTAATTGGAAACAGCAACTCAGAAGGAAAGTGTGTACTTGTCAGGAAGTCCTTTACACCTTGACGTCCATTGAGGTTATACCAAGAACACAGGCTAAGGCAGTCACTGCCAGAGATAAATTTAAGATGATGTAAACATGAAATTCTGCCTCCCAGGGGAAGAGAAACAGAAATTTTAGTTATAGACAAATAATTTTATCGAAATGGCAACAAACACCCCGGAGACTATATTATTCAAATGTATTTTTGTCAAAGGTACAAAGACCTTATGTCTCAAACCTTTCTTTTTTCCCCCATATCTGTCTCCTTTCTGAAGATATCCTGCATCATCTTCGACTGCATTGTTAGCTTAACTCCACTTTCCCTTGATCTCTGTTCCCATTCTGATCTAGCTTTTGAAGAAATTTAAAGCAAAGCTTGCTTCAGCCAGGCTGACACAGAGCATGAGTTAGGAATTTGACACACGTGGGTGTCCATAGCAGCTCTATCCCTTACCAGCTAAGTGACCTTAGGAAATTACCTGACCTCTCTTATCCTCAGTTTCCTCACCTGTAAAATGTTAATGACAGTGCCCAAGGTATGGACGGCACATTTCCAAAGAACCAAGAATGGGGGCCCAATTAGAGATGAGATTATATGAATCCTCTAGTTTTTAACTGGAGCCTTTAGAAATTGGAGAATTCCAGAAGTTTCTTTCATGTACAGTACCCTGCATGGGTACTTGGAGGAACACAAAATCTCCAGTATAATCACATACCTGCTCTCAAGGCAGGCACAGAAGCCCAGGCTAATCAAGATGGAGCTCTGATTAGAAGTGGAATAAAAGTTCCTTTTGCAGAGGTAGCTCTCCTAGAGACAAGACTGACGCTTAACCCCAAATCTTTTCTGTAGTCCTCTGCCGGGGGCAAGGGCAGATGGCAATTTCGCTAAACTCTGAAAACCATTTAATCCCCTTCTGGAAGACATTTAAGGTCGCCTCACTCGGTTGCCCAAGCTCTTCTCTCGGGTACCCGAGGCATTCAAGGATATCTTCTTTCAGTTCTTAAAACTCTTAGGTCTAGAGCACACCAGGGCCTTCTTTGCCACAAGGGAAAATTCCAACGATGTATTCTTAAAATTAGACTCAGATCCACCACGCTTGGATTCCTTACCATTACTAATAAAGAAGTTTCCATGCAGAAGGAATTCAAGTACTATATAAGGCAGGGATCAATGGGAGAATTACAGATTTCCTTCTTATTTTTACTCTACTGCTTCTGATTTTTAATTTAATATTGATTGTACTAAAATTAAACTCACATGCGTGCACCGGAACATGCGAAAAACAAAACCCAAATATAAGGCAAAAAGAGACGTTGACTTTTACTAATTACTCTCCTCCTACTTCTTTAAAAAAGATTTTTCTTCAGCACCCTTTGCTATCAAATTGCGACCCTCTCTGTGTTGAGAAACGGGAACACTCTTGCACTGTTGATGGGAATGTAAGTTGGTGCAGCCACTGTGGAAAACAGTATGGAGGTTCCTCAGAAAACTAAAAATAGGATTACTGCATGATCCAGCAATCCCACTCCCGAGCATATATCCAGACAAAACTATAATTCAAAAAGATACAATGCACCGCTATGTCCATAACAGCACTATTCACAATAGCCAAGACATGGAAACAACCTAAATGTCCATCTACAGATGAATGGATAAAGAAGATGTGGTACATATATACAGTGGAATACTACTCAGCCATAAAAAAGAACAAAATAATGCCATTTGCAGCAACATGGATGCAAGTAGAGATTATCATACTAAGTGAAGTAAGTCAGAAAGAGAAAGACAAATACCATGTGATATCACTTATACGTGGAATCTAAAATATGACACAAAGGAACCTATCTATGAAACAGAAACAGAATCAGGGATAGAGAGAATAGACTGGTGGTTGCCAAGGGGGTGGGGGTGAAGAGGAAGGGATGGAGTAGGAGTTTGGGATTAGCAGATGCAAACTAGTATATATAGAATGGATACACAGCAGGATCCTACTGTATAGCACAGGGAACTGTATTCAGTATCCTGTGATAAACCATACTGGAAAAGAATATGATAAAGAACATATATATATATGTATAACTGAGTCACTTTGCTGTACAGCAGTAATTAACACAACATTGTAAATCAACTATACTTCAATAAAAAAGAAACAAATATGGAACCGTTTCACCAGGTTAAAGTCTGAATAAAAAAAAAAAAAGTTTCAAATTCCCCCGGTGCTGGTATTTGGGAGAGTTTTGTGTAGACTCACATTTGTGGGAGGACAGGTGATTTCAGGGAGGTGAACTTCTGTTCTTATGTGGTTGGCTTGACAGAGTCACCAGCCACTGTCCCCCCGGCTGCCTCAGGTCCTGATAGCCCTTCCTGCCAATTACCATACCGTCCATGCGTACTTCAGTCCCTGCAGCAAAGTCAGTAATGCTCTGTTCTAGTAACACCGACTCTTCTCTGTGCTCCTCTGAACTTCCCAGACATCTCCAGTTATGATGTGATGATGAGTCTCACTTCTGGGCAAAATAAGTGGGCTTCCTTTCCCTCCACCTGCTCCAGTGGTCTGTGGCATTCTAACTTTCCGGAGGGCAGCAGTCAGCCAGACACTCTACGTGACAACAGCCAGCCAAGTCCCCGCAATCACCACAGCCACTTCAGTTCACAATGGATTTGTCGTGTGTGCAAGCAATAAACCTTTGGGATTGCAGGTTATCTGGTTACCACAGCATAACCTAACCTAATCCCACCTAATACATCCTAAAACTCAACCCCTGGTTCCTGCTCCAGACTAGGAGAATTTCTATTCCTTAGACCCAGCAGTCTAAGCCATCCACCCAGAAATGAGAGATGACAGTCGCAACGGTGCCAAATTAACATTTGACCAAAGTGCATATTGTGTGTGTGTGCATTAATAGTTGGAAATGTTCACAAGAATTATCTCTGGATGGTAGGATTATGGGCAAATTTTGTTTCTTTTCTTTATGCCTTTCCATATTTTTCCAGTTTTCCTCAATGTATATGCATTTTTTTTATAATCAGAAAATAATATTAACATCATTTTTTAAAAAGAAATTTGTTGCACTGATATCAGCAAAACATATTAGAACAGATAGGCATTCCAGAAAAATGGCCTTCACTGCCACTAACACAGTTTGCTTGCCCCTTCCCTGCCCTGGCTTGTGTCTCACCCATCCCTGTGTGTGCTCACCAAGGTCACCTATGGCTTCCGTGTTGTCATGGGGTCTCATCGTTCTAACTGTATGTCATGAGCTTGTCTCTGTTCCTGCACTAGACCACAAGCTCCTTGAGGGAGGGTGAAGATCACATTGAAACAAAGAATCAGCAGGGCTGTACCCCTTCCCAAGACTCTGGGGGAGAACCTTTCCCATGCTTCTCTCCTAGTTTCTGGCGACACCCAACATTCCTTGGCTTATAGCCACGTCGCTCCCATCTCTGCCTCTGTCTACACATTGCCTTCTCCTCTCTCATTAGGTTACGTGTGATTATTTTTAGGGCCCGCTCAGATAATCCAGAATAAACTCCTCCACCCAAGATCCTTAACATAACCACACCTTCTGCCATATGAGGCTCTGGGTGTTAGGACATGGACATATATCTGGTGGGGAGTTCCCTGGCGGCCTAGTGGTTAGGATTCCACTTTCATTGCTGTGGCCCGGATTCAATCCCTGATCGGGGAACTGAGATCCCGTAAGCTGCTCAGTATGGGGAGGAAAAAAAATGAAAAAAACTAACGACATATTTGGTGGGGCTAACACTCAGCCACTACACCTAGCATAAGATGAAACTGACATTGCGTAATATTTGTTAAACAGATCAGTAAATTATAAGTAAGTGAATGACTCCTGGACCCCTTCCATGAAGTCTGACTTATTCTGTCCCAGGCTTGACTGGGCACATCTTGTCTACTCCAAATTCACTATGCCCTATCTTCCCATCAGACGCTAGGGGAGAAAAGTGCTTTTGGACCTGAATCTGTGCTCCTTGACTGGCTAACCCATTTTTTTAGCACAATTCTCTTTTGGAAGAGGAAAGGTGTTTCTTCCCTTTGACCAGTCAGTTGTTCAAAACGTCAGTAGCACGCTGAGCAAATCCGCATGGGGTCTGCAGCCCTTTCTCCCAAGGTGATGGGAGGATTAATTGCCCTTGGTGATACTTTTTTCTTCTTCAGTCAAGTCGGTGGGAGCTCTCAGCCCAGACTGAATCTCACCAGATTGGAGGCTGGAGGTCCAGGTGCTGCCTAACATAGAATCAACGCTGTGATTATTAGTCACATTAAAGAATCAAAGTTATTGAGTAGAGAGGTCTGCTATAGAAAAGAGTATAAGAACAACTACTGATGGGAAAGAATGCATATCTCTTAGTTAACATTAAAACTGTTCTTCTCTTCTTAGGTGAGTCAAAGAATCCAGGACAGAGATACCTTTACTTCTTCGGGGACCTTGGATCCCCTCCAGCATTGTCCAAGATCTGCATTTCTGGTCAAGCTGATTTCCTGTATAATGTTAGTGTTATAAACCCAAACCATGGATGGGATATAAGACGTATCTCTCCTTGTATCATTTCTCAAATTATATATCAGTTTGAATTCTCATCATCTTTGAAACATAGTAAGGCTATAAATAATGAAGATGTTTTTGCATGAGCTCAGAAGCAGGAGCCTGCTCCTCCGTAACTTCCAGTTGAGGACAGAATGGCTGAATTTAGAGCGCTGACATTTGACCGTCCTACAAGCACCCTCCTTGTCCAGACAGACATGACACAAAGACACATTTGCTATGACCAGAGTCGTCCCCGAGGAGCCCCTGGTGTTTAGAGATCAAAGCAGAGGTCAGCACTCCTACTGTCAGGGGAGCCAGGACCACCGAGAGGAAAACACAAGCAAAATGACCTTTCAGCAATGAGGCAGCTGGAAAGAGCTGCAGTTCTCCGTGTGTAATGTGACAGCTAGAGCTGTGCAGAGATGCAGGGGACAAAGGCAGTGAGGAAAGAACCTGGGGAGAGCAAAGGGGTGCTCTACAGTGACTGTGCGTGTCTCTGCTGACTCCAGGCTGGCCCTGGATCCTACCCTCTCCTGAGAGGGTTTGCCAAAAAAGCATCCATGCCATTAAATGTCACTTTCATGTCCATTTCATTACTTTAGCTCCGGCCTTCCTGCACACACTCACCCTTTAAGAAGGCTCCTTTTGGGTTTCCAGTTTCTTGCTTCACCCATCATAACAGCAAAGCCTTGAGCTGCCAAGAGAAAAGAGAGCCATCTCCACTAATCCATTGCGTCAAAACTACTAGTCAATTACGTTAGCCTGTCATCTGAATTTTTAAAAATTAAAATACATATTCTTTTGCATATCAACAGAAAAAAACTAGAAGAAATGCAAACAGTGGTGTTCTGATGAGGGGTCGAGGAGGAAAAAAGGAACAGAGTTTCACAACATTCTTGTTTGGCTTGAATTTTTTTTTTTTTTCTGCAGTCATTCTATATTACTTTTGTAGTTAGAAGAAATCAATAAAGACTGCTTTCTATTTAAAAAATAAAAAAGCTGAGCAGGTTCATTTTTGCTCCCTGCTCGGCCCAGGGAAAATGAGAAGATCTCTCTGAAATTGCAATGTGTGAGGGGACGGGTGTGTTTGGGTGTGTGCGTGCACTTGCACTGCTCAGAATGACAAAGCATGCACACACAGGAGAAGCTCACGAACAACAGAGCCACTGAGGGCTGCTGCCTCCCATCTGTAAGAGCCTAAAGTGTCATCTGCACTCCCCTGGTGGTGCCGAAGCAACAGCCCGACCTCCTCTCCCTCTCACAACCGTGCAGCACGGACTTTTGTGCCAACAGGGAGGAGGGTGTAAGCCAGGATCTTCATGAAAGAGGCAGTGCGTTGTGCCTACCAGCACAATAAAGACGTAAGAAAAATACCGAAGGGGAAAGGGGGAAGGGACAAATCAGAAGCTTGGGATTAACGTATACACACCACTATATATAAAATAGATAACCAACAAGGACCTGCTGTATAGCACAGGGAACTACGCTTGGTACTTTGTAACAGCCTATAAGGGAAAAGAATCTGAAAAAGTGTATGTATATAACTGACTCACTTTGCTGTACATCTGAAACTAATACAACACTGTAAATCAATTATACTCCAACTTTTAAAAAATGGCTGATGAGGATGTATACACACACATACATTTAACTAACCCTGCCAACAAAAATATTCATGGAAATAAACATGAAAACAGGGGAATGTAAAAAATAAAAGTGGGACTGGATGGAATTGATCTAAACGTACCCTTGTGTTAAGGAGGATGAGAAACAAGGAGGGACAGAATTTCCTCTTCCTCATTTCTTGCCCTAAAATCATGACTTGGAAATAGAACAATTCTAAAAAAGCAATCGATATTTCCAGTTTCACTTTGAAAATGTAGAAAGCTGGAAAGAACATTGCAGTCACTTACAAGAAGAAAAACTGGGACAAAATGAAAATTTTCCTGAATGCATGAGAGAGCTGAGGGCACAGGGCAAACATCCAACCTAAAATCTGGGGAGAGACAGGCACCTGCAGGGAGAAAGGAGAAAGAAAGCCAAGCATTTGCTTACCTGGGGCAAACACTGCCATGCACCAAATAAGCTGATAAGGAGATTTAGTTAAATTGTAAAGAATTACTAAAGGCTGAGCCTGGGCTAGTTGGAGAGTGTAAAGTCTCTGAGAACCACAGATCAAGGGGAGTTCATAACCTTTTGCAGGTTTTACTCCACAAATGCTCCCAGACACTTACAGGGAAAGCTGGGGAGAATCCTGAGAATTGGGGGAAACAACCACTGCTGAAACTCCACCAAGACCCATTTTTCCCATCTCCTCTATGGAACAGAAGCTTTAATTTGCAGAGGGAAGAGCCACAAAATTTGACACCGTAGGTCACTGGTAGAAACTTATTGCGGCTGTGAGAAGGGAACGGATTTTTAATATGCTCTACCCTTGGGAGAACAGCAAGATCACATGCTGGCACCAGCGCTACTGCTGGGAGAAGGACAGGAGCACCTGTGAGGGCCACACTCCTGAGAACCAGCCTCCCAGTGCCTGTCTAAAACAGAGGCTAAATCGAAACATCAGAAAACAGCCCCCATTCCTCACTCTTTCCCTATAGCACAGTAACAAACATTGAGAAAATAATGGTAGAATATTGGTGGAAGAGGTAGAAGTGACAGATTCTCTCTGGAGAGTAGACCCCAAGAAAAATCCTCTGGCAAAATAGCCTACACCTTAAAAACAAGGTATCACTAGAGAAATCTGAAGCCTGTGATACACTAAGGGTAAGCCAGCACAAAGGAAACTTCAAATTCAGCCCAATAACTGACTAAATTAACACAAACATTCACTAAAGGCGTAGAAAAAAGGATGTATTCATCTCCAAGAATAAAAAACAATACTGCTATCTTCTATCCTATAAAACATGTACAGCTTTCTATAAAAAAGAAAAATAAAAGGCATACAAGATTGTAAGGAAAGACCCAATCTGAAGAGAAGAAATGATCAACAAAAACAGACACTCATATATGACACAGATGTTGGAAATCAGAGAATTTAAAACAACAATGACCAAAGTGTTACAGATGGAAAAGGTAGACAACATGCAAGATCAGATAGGTAATTTCAGCAGAAAGCTAGAAACTATACAGAAGAATTTAAACAGATTTTTAAATTTTAAAAAATTTAAAATGCCTTTAAAAGAATAACAGACTTCTTAAAATGCCTTTAAAAGAGTATCCAGGAGCTGAGACAACTTCAAATTGTCTAACGTATGTAAAATTTGAATTCCACAAGTAGAAAGCAGGAAGAACAGGCAGAAGAAATACTTGAAGAAATAGTGGCTGAGAATTTTCTAAAAGTAATGACATAAACTAATAACAGATAAAAAAAAATTCTCAGAGACATCCAGCAGAATAAACATACACACACACACACATACACACACGCACACACACACCTAGGCTTATCATATCAAAACTTCTAGAAATCAAAGATAAAGAGAAAATCTTATAGGCAGCCAGATTTACAAATTAAAACCACATAAGATAACATATATTCCTATTAGGATGGCTAAAAAATAAGCTGAGAAGATTTAGTGCTGACAAAGAGGAGAAGAAAATGGCACTTATATTGCTGGTGGAATATAAAAGGGTGCAGCTACTCGGGAAAACAGTTTTCCCGTTACTTATAAAGATAAATATACACTTAACGTATGACCCAGAAATCCCACATCTAGATATTTATCCTAGAGTTATGAAAATGTATGTTCACACAAATATTTGTACTTGATTGCTTATGGTAGCTCTATCTATAATCACCAAAAAACTGGAAGCAATTCAAATATCCTTCAGTGGGTAAATGAATAAACAAATGTGCTACATACATGCAATAGAATCGCTCAACAGTAAAGAGGACTGAACTATTGATACACACAACACACGGACGAATCGCAAAGGCATTATGCAGAATAAAAGAAATCAGTCTCAAAAATTTACATACCATATAATTCCATTTATATTAGAATTCAAGAAAAAGCAAAGCTATGGTGATGGAGAACACATCAGTGGTTGTCAGGATTTAGTGGTTAGGGGAGGGTGTGACTACAAAAGGGCAGCATGAGGACTGTTTTAGGGCAATGGAACTGTTTTGTATCCAAATAGTTGTTCATACATTAATGTGTAAGCGTTTAAGCTTATAGAACTTTACCCCCTAAAAAGTCAATTTTAGAGTATATTAATTTTTTCAATATAATAACAACAAAAAATAAATGAAAAAGATTGGGACAAAGAAACACTGAAATATTAAAACCAGAAAACTCATGCTTCAGCCAATGCGATTTACCCCTCCATGATCTTTGGACTAATTGATCCAAGTTCTGATTTTTTAATAGCATAGGGATAGCTTGATTGCTGGTAAGATTCTAGTTCTATGCTAAGACATCCCTCTTTGCCTTGTTACCAGGTATCATACAATTCTGCACTAAGTCAGAGAAATTTTCCTCAACAGAAGGGCAACATCCTCATGGTGCATTGGAAGGTCACCAATACCATGGTAAAAAAAATACATATTAAAAAGCTGAAATTTTCTAACTTGTTCTGATTTAATTGTGGCAGAATATTTTTGAGTATTAATTTACGTTTTGCTGTCATATTTTTCTTTCCTGTCTCCAATCTGAACAGGTGGACAGACTTTGTTAGCGCTTGTCTCAAAGGAGGTTGGAACAGGAGACCGCAGAAGTAGCCTGAAGTGTCCCTGGCTTTGGTCTGCTGGAGCCTTGAGCCAAATATAAGGACAATGCTCAGCGTTAAGGGTGATATAAGGAGCTGTTAGAACTCCTTTGGAGGGTAGCAGCATCAGTCAGAGGGAGAGCAGCGGATATAAACTGTCAGGTTCCAACAAATGAGTCCCCATAGCCGATTGCCTTCCAGTGCCCTGGGGTGAACTGGGGGTCTAGGGAAAAGCAAAACTTCCCCAAGCAGGCAAATCCTTAGCGCTGGCAATCCTAATCTTCGCAAAGCTTTCCAGCAAAGCTTCCAGACATATAAGAATCATTCTGATCTAAACGATGGTGGAGTGATGATGAGGGCTACCCACATAGTTTGTTTAGCATTAGTTTTCTGGAAACTTTGCTCAACCTTAAAAGGGCCAGAAAGAACTCTATTAATAGATGGTGTTACAGGGAGCTCTGCTCAATGTTATGTGGCAGGCTGGATGGGAGGGGAGTCTGGGGGAGAATGAATACATGTATATGTACAGTTGAGTCCCTTTGCTGTGCACCTGAAACTATCACAACATTGTTCATTGGCTATACTCCAATAAAAAATTAAAAGTTAAAAAAGTAGTTACAATAGAAGAAATAATTTTTTAAAACTAAATGGTGTTATATTTTCAGGGTAGATAGGTGAGGCTTGAGATAAGATTAAATCACACTTAAGGAAAATGAAATATTGTAACATTTCTTGAGTATCCTCAGTGCCATCAGGACCCCACCTGTATACCTTTAGCACCTACTGCTTCTATACTTGCTTGTTGGCCCAGTTTCCAAATGCCAAAAACCCCAAGCCTATGCCTAAGAGCTCTCTGGCTGCTGGGAACAGCGCTGCCTGAATGAGGCATAGGTGTGAAGCTCCAAAAATTAATGGGCCCTACAGCAACCTTCAACCAATGGCTAGTGGATAAATAACTCAGCTCCCTTGCCTTTCAGGCAGGATAACTCTTAGACATGTCTTCATACTGTTTCTCAAATTTCTCCAGTGAGATTAAATGCCCGTTGCCCACAGTGGTGAATTCCTTGATAAAACAGCCACGTTGCCTTCCTTCTTTTCTCTGTCTCACTTCCCCGGTGAGTTACTAGTATTTCCTGAGCTCAATTCCTAAATGCTATATATGCTAAAGTTAATATGCCACATGCTAATGTTTGTATGCCCCCCAAATTCATACGCAAAAACCTAATTCCCCATGTGATGGTATTTGAAGGTGGGTTCTTTGGGAGCTGTAGGAGCGTAATTAGTGCCCTTATATATATTTATTTTATTTTATTTTATTTATTTATTTTTTTGCAGTACGCGGGCCCATCACTGTTGTGGCCTCTCCCGTTGCGGAGCACAGGCTCCAGACGCGCGGGCTCAGCGGCCATGGCTCACGGGCCCAGCCGCTCCGCGGCCTGTGGGATCTTCCCGGACCGGGGCACGAACCCGTGTCCCCTGCATCGGCAGGCGGACTCTCAACCACTGCGCCACCAGGGAAGCCCTAGTGCCCTTATAAAAGAGATCCCAGAGAGCTCCCTCAGCCCTTCTGCCACGTGAAAATATAGCAAAGGGATGGCTGTCTATGACCCAGGAAATAGGCTCTCCCCAGACACTGAATATGCTGACGCCTTGACCTTGAACTTCCCAGCCTGTGAAATATAAATTTCTGTTATGTGTAAGCCACCCAATCTATGATGCTTCATTTTAGCAGCCTAAAAGAACTAAAACACTACATAAAGCACTTACACTCAAATCCTTATCTCCTGATCTGCTTCTAGACAGCCCAAAATGAAGACTCCCAAGGTCTGGCTGCAAATTAATACCAAGTATATACTTTTAACTTAAAAAAATTGTCTTTTTCCTGATTGTTAGTGGGGGGAACATTTATTCCCCCACTACTTCCATTTCAATAAGGGGAAGGCTAGTCAAAACACTTACAGATTCTTATTGCCCACTCACACTTCTACACAGAAGGAGGGAGTTATCTGGTTGTTGAGTTCAGGAACTGAGCATTTTCAACTCAGCCCATCTGGGCTTTGTCATCTTTTCAGATCTATCAGCCTTCAGAGAAGGTGACTTTCTGGTCTTCTGGTCAAGTCCTGTGGCAATTATCAGAGCAATATATCGCTGCTTGAGTAAAACGTCTCATGCAGAGGTGAAGGATTAATACTTAACCCACATTGGTATTGATCTAAGCCATTCTCTAATCAACTTTATCAGTAATAAATCTCAAAATTTATCTCTATCACCTGTGTTTTTGTTTTCAATTGATTCCAAATTTAGGAGAGGAAGAAGGCAAAATATGATACTTAATTGTTGTTTTAAATGTTGTCCCAACTATTCTTGAAATTAAGCATACATTTCATTTGTTTATTGATTATCTGTATCACTATAGAATTTCTGGTTGACAGAGATTTTTCTTTCCTTTCAGCTCTTTAGAGATGTTGCTTCACTGTTTCATTTCTGGTTAGAAAAACTGCTGTCGTCCTTAATTTGTTGTTCCTTTGTATGTAACATATCTCTTTTCTGGCTGCTTCTAATATTTTCTCTGTTGCTGGTTTTGAGCAATCAGAACAGAATGTGCCTTGGTTGTACTCTTTTCGTGTTTCTTGTGCTTGGAATATGCTGAGTTTCTTGGACCTATGGCTTTATAATTTTCAACAAATTTGGAAAATTTTCAACCATTATTATTTCTTCAAATTATTTTCCTGTTCCTTTCCCTCCTTCAGGACTCTAATTACCCATATATTAGGCCTTTCGATGTTGTCCCATAGCTCACTAATGCTCTTTTAGTGATTTTTTTTGGTGCTTTTTTTTCTTTGTTTGTTTGTTTTAACATCTTTATTGGAGTATAATTGCTTTACAATGGTGTGTTAGTTTCTGCTTTATAACAAAGTGAATCAGCTATACATATACACATGTTCCCATATCTCCTCCCTCTTGCATCTCCTTCCCTCCCACCCTCCCTATCCCACCCCTCTAGGTGGTCACAAAGCACCAAGCTGATCTCCCTGTGCTATGCGGCTGCTTCCCACTAGCTATCTATTTTACGTTTGGTAGTGTATATATGTCCATGCCACTCTCTCACTTTGTCCCAGCTTACCCTTCCCCCTCCCCATATCCTCAAGTCCATTCTCTAGTAGGTCTGCGTCTTTATTCCCGTCTTAACCCTAGGTTCTTCATGACATTTTTTTTTCTTAGATTCCATATATATGTGTTAGCATATGGTATTTGTCTTTCTCTTTCTGACTTACTTCACTCTGTATGACAGACTCTAGGTCCATCCACCTCACTACAAATAACTCAATTTCGTTTCATTTTATGGCTGAGTACTATTGCATTGTACATATGTGCCACACCTTCTTTATCCATTCATCCAATGATGGACACTTAGGTTGCTTCCATCTCCTGGCTACTGTAAATAGAGCTGCAATGAACATTTTGGTACATGACTCTTTTTGAATTATGGTTTTCTCAGGGTATATGCCCAGTAGTGGGATTGCTGGGTCATATGGTAGTTCTATTTGTAGTTTTTTAAGGAACCTCCATACTGTTCTCCATAGTGGCTGTACCAATTCACATTCCCACCAGCAGTGCAAGAATGTTCCCTTTTCTGCACACCCCCTCCAGCATTTATTGTTTCTAGATCTTTTGATGATGGCCATTCTGACTGGTGTGAGATGATATCTCATTGTAGTTTTGATTTGCATTTCTCTAATGATTAATGATGTTGAGCATTCTTTCATGTGTTTGTTGGCAATCTGTATATCTTCTTTGGAGAAATGTCTATTTAGGTCTTCTGCCCATTTTTGGATTGGGGTGTTTGTTTTTTTGTTATTGAGCTGCATGAGCTGCTTGTAAATTTTTGAGATTAAGCCTTTGTCAGTTGCTTCATTTGCAAATATTTTCTCCCATTCTGGGGGCTGTCTTTTGGTCTTGTTTACGGTTTCCTTTGCTGTGAAAAAGCTTTTAAGTTTCATTAGTGTTTTTTAATCCTCCTTTTTCTATATGTTTCATTTGGGGTAGTTCCTTTTACTACGTCTTCAAGTTTATTAATTTTTTCTTCTGCAATGTCTAATATAATATTAATTCCATCCAGAGTGTCTTTCATCTCAAACATTGTAGTTTTAATCTCTAGAAGTTTGACTCGGGTTACTTTTTTTTTTTTTTTTTTTTTTTTTTTTGCGGTATGTGGGCCTCTCACTGCTGTGGCCTCTCCCGCTGCGGAGCACAGGCTCCGGATGCGCAGGCTCAGCGGCCATGGCCCACGGGCCCAGCCGCTCCGCGGCATGTGGGATCTTCCCGGACCAGGGCACGAACCTGCGTCCCCTGCATCGGCAGGCAGACTCTCAACCACTGCGCCACCAGGGAAGCCCTCGGGTTACTTTTATATCTTCTCAAACCCCATTTAATGTTTTGAATGTCTAGATAACATATATTTTAATGTCCTTGTGTGCTAATTTTCCATTCTCTACGTCTACGTCTCTATTCCTGCCCTGCAAATAGGTTCATCCGCACCATTAACAAAAAATGTTACAGGAAGTTCATCTGGCAGAAGAAAAATGATACCAGATAGAAATTTGAATCTACCCAAAGGAGTGAAGAATGCCATACATGGTAAATATAAAATCCTTTTATTCAAATGAATAGTTAGTCCTGGTACAACTTACAGAATAGTCTTATTTTCCCACTGAAATGAAATGCCTCCTTTATTATATATCAAATTCCTCAAATAATTGTGGGTCTGTTTGTATACTCCCTGTTTTATTCCAGTGACTATTTGCCCATAACTATATAGCAGTACCACTCTGCTTTTATCTCAATCACTGTATAATTTGTATCTGTTAAGGCGAGTTCACCTCATTGATCTTCATTTTCAAAACTTCCTTGATAATTTCCCTATGTTTATTCTATGATATAAACTTCAAAATCAATACATCTACTTCTCACCCCCTGCAAAAAAAATTGTAAATTCCTGTCTGGATTTTGACTAAAATTATAATAAATCCATATGTTAATTTGTATGCAACAGTTAGCTAAGAATGAGTTTTCATTAGGAGAAAGAGATTGGGGGATGCTGGGCCCGGATAGAACCATGAGATGCTACATTTCATGCTGAAGCAGTGACAGTTCCTGAGAGTCACTCAGGAGATGCTCTGTGGGATGCTGACTGGGCAGGGGCACATCCAGGTCAGCCAAGGGAGCCTGCAGAGAGAAATGTGTGCATGTGATGGTCCTTCTGACTGACCCAGTTCAGTGCCCTCTCTTAGAAACTTGGTCAGCTTTTATTTGACGGGTAATTCTATTGCTGAAAGATTCATCTAAGGAAGAGATGGGGAGGGAGGTTGCCATGGACCTAATTAACTACATAAACCCAACTGGAGAGAAAGGCTTCAATCCTTGGTCATGAACTCACCTGTGGCTCTGCCACTCATGCTTACATGTACTGTTGACATCTCAAGGAAAGGTAAAAGATGCCATGAAACCATGATTTTTAAAAAAAAGGTTTAAAAAAAAGTACTATAAAAATATTGTTTTAAAAGCAAGCAGCTAAAAGATAATGTGTTCCAAGTATTTATATTTCCCCAATACGCATGGAGGGCTCGTTCAATCGAGGCAGCGGCAGTCTTCCCCATGGTAAGTAAACTGCACCAGTCATCTGCCTGGAGCTCCCTGCAGCAGTGAGAAGGGCAAGTTCTGGGCTACCTGAGCTTCTGATCAGGTGTAGCTGAGATCACTACCTTCCAGGGAGGAGTGGCACCAAAGGTCAACCTTGCCTTAGTCTTAGCTGTGCTGGAAGCTGAAGTTCTCCATCTCTGAGGTGATTTTATTTCCCAACTGAAACTCTAAACCATGAAGGCTCTGAGATAAAAGCTTATAACACTCCCATATAAATGGGCTCATACTTTGCCTGAATCCTTTCATACAAAAATTTCAGAGCACTATAAAACTACAAGGTGTCAGGCAAGTGGAGGAACAGAAAAAAGAGGGGAGCGTTGAAGTTGTTTTGAGCTAGAGAATGACTCGAAGCTAAGAGGGGAACTTTCACTTGGAACGTGCACTTGGAGCCATCCTGCTATGACTATACCTTTCGCTCAGCTTGAGTGGCAGTTCGAAACTATTCTGTTTCATTGGAGCTGTGCCCAGGAAGTGCCTGGTAACTACATTTAGCAAGTATTCCTTAAGCTGAATCCTCAGCCCTACATTAGTTACTGGGCAGATTCAAAACAAGGGAAAGATGGAGTTCCTGTCATCAAGAAGCTTATGATCTACTCAAGGGAGAAAATACATAAACACATGTAAAAATTAGTAAGCAGAAACATCAATTAAGTGCAGCTGGGAGACAAGAAAGGGGAGCTCTCACGCCCTGAGAAGAGAACAGAGCCCAACAGGAAGAGGAAAGACTCCTTTCCTGGCAAGATCGCAGCCACTGGAAAGCCATGGACTCTTTGTTTACTATAGGCCTTCCAACTTCCTTTGCCCCTCTATAAAAGTGATCTCCTTCCATTGGCATGAGGGGAACTTGCACATGACTCACCATGATTACAGACCCCAAATTATAATTCTCTGCTGATCCCGAATAAATCCGTTTTTTTGCTGGAAAAATATCTGGCCGTCTGTCTGTTTTAGGCCAACATACATAACATGGCTAAATCACACCATGAGTTCCTTGAGGGTGTAAACTTTTACTCAACTTTGTACCCCCAGAACCTGGCTCCAAAAAAAAGATAAGCTAGACTGAACCCTTGCTTAGTACACAAACAAGCAAGATGGATGATCAGGGCTGAATGGTTCCAAACATGGTTCATGATGGGCTAAATGGAGATGGAAGGCTGCATGTTAGAGGAAAGATGTGACCCAAACCCCAAAATTCTTTGAGAACAAATTCCTATATGACCATTGATCTTAAGTCCTTCCTTCTCACTCTGTATTGTGGACTATAAGAGGGAAATTGGTGTCCCAATTAACTCTTTTCTTCATCCAATGAGAACAAGCTCCTTCATTCATTCTACCAATGATTTTGAGCACATACTATCTGTCTGGTGCTGCCCGAAGGCCTAGACATGTAAAAGTGAGAAAGTCAGGCAGTCCCTGCCCCTGATACTCCAGAGAGCCATGGGGGCCATGTGTTCATGTGTTGGCCTCCTCTTGCTTCTGATCTCCCTCTTGTGTTGGGTCACAAGACCATCTTCATATCAGAGGCTAATAGATCCTTTGCTTTCTCCTTCTACCCAAAGAAAAGAGATGGAAACACATAGGATCCCTCAGCGTAGTGAAAAGGTTAGCAGTGACTGTAAACAGCAGCTCGTTCCCAGGCCCTTGGGAATCTCTAATGAGAAGAAACTGTCACACTCAAATTCTTCAGTGTCAGTTTCTTTAGAGAGCTTCCCTTGGGAAACATTGACTGGACAAAATGCACTTTTTTGTACTATGCTTAAGCCATTCCTCCCAGAAAAAGGTGCAGTTGAAAATAGTTCCAGAACATATAATTAGCAGCATGATTCGCAAAGCAGCAAGGAAATCAGGTGGGGAATCTGAGTCCAGCCTTGTGCCTTCCTGCTCTTAGATTTCAGCTCCACCTTCACAGCCGCCTCTCTAAGGTAAAATGTGGACTGTCTCCCACAAACACCTACTCTCTGAGTCCTGTTGTGCCCCCAGATCCATTTCTGGCTTCACGGACTGTGTACCTGTTCTCTGATCTTGTTCACTGAAATCCAACATACCCTCAGAGTTCCACTGAACAACATTATCGTAAAGGAGAGATTGGGAAACTATGACACACAGGCCAAATCTGGCCCACTGCTTGTTTTGTAAATAAAGTTTTATTGGAACACAACTCTACCCATTCATTTATGTATAGCCTAGGGCTGCCTTTGCACTACAGCAGCAAGAGCTGAATAGTTGTTATGGAAATTTTAGGGCCCACAAAACTAAAAATATTTTTTAACTGGCCCTTTGCAGAAAACGTTTGCTAACTCCTGCTATGGAGTGAGAGAAATTTAGGGCACACATTCTGTGTTTTCCATTGTATCTAAAATGTAGTTGATTGTATAAATAAAATTATATATATATATATATATATATACACTATATGTATATGGTCTTTTCAGATAATGTGAATTTTATATATAGTCTTTATCTTTGATCATAAGAATCCAGTGGAATTTATATCTGTATTCCTGGTCTGTTTTGTTCCCAGGGTGACTAAGGCTAATGATTCATTCCATTGGGCTCAAAGCAAGGCTGGTAAATAAGCAAACATTTTGCGATGGCCTCAGATGAAGTTTCTCAAAATATTATTAGAGAAATGGAATTTGGAGGGACATCTTTTCTTGGCTTGTACCTTCTTCCTCAAGTCAAACTATCAAGTGGTCCATAGGAAATAGAAAAATAGTCGTAGACTTCATAAGATTAGTATCGTTTTCATTTTGGATGGAAAGAGATAATCTCAAATATTGAAAAGAAAAATCTGGAGATGATCTAAAATTAAGCCCTGGTTAGGAAGCAAGAATTCCTGAGACTCAAAGACCTCACCTGTCGTAAATGATCCTTTAGGTTATTAGACTTGCTGAGGGACAATAAGAGCAGGGCCGCCTCTTACTGAGCAAGTAGTCCTTTTGGTTACTTTGATGTAAGATGATCTGTAGTTACAGATCATCTCTTCACAGCTAGTTGATAGTTGATTGGTTCTGAAGAGAGGTCTATATCTTGAATTTGCTAGAAAGAGCTTTTTTCTGTTGGTAGGAAAGTTTACTCAGCTCATCTCTCCAACAGAACTACGGAGCAACAGAGAAGCACAGACATGCTGAGTCACTTGGCAGTGGCTGAACAGAGTAACTGCTTTAACCCTGGGAGGGAGACTCAGCTTGCAGGCTGAAGGAAGTCACAGAAATGGGGCTCAGACAGAGACTTTATTGGCTTTGATCACACGGAAAGTGTGAAACTTATTTGTAGATGGTATATTGAATAAATGAAAAACTAAAAAACTCCATTAAAACCGTTAGAATGAATAAGGAAAGTTGGTAAAGAGGCTGAAGATAGGATAAATATACAAAAATGTGAAGCTTTTCTTTATGCTGGTGGTAATGGATTCAAATGAAAATGGGAAAATCATCCCATCTGCATTAGCTATGAAAGCGCGGGAGCACTGGTCTCCTCTCCTCCAGGAAACTTCAAGCCAAGTACTTGGGATTGTGATATTGACCTAAGAGCTTCCCAGTCTTCCGTGAGGCTCTCAGGGCTAGTCCCAGCCTGCATCACATGGCTGTTTTATATCAATCCCCCTCATAAGCACAAACCTTTCCATTAACAGTTTTGATGAGGTCTCTCAACTCTACACGACAATGAACAAGCACTAACGCCATCCAACTCCCCATCCCTCCCCTTTCTCCTAAATTGTTTCACTGAGCTCTCTAAAACTCTAACCTACAATCAGAAACCTAACCTCTGAATGGTTGTCCACAGATAGCATTTCCTCTCCTGCACTCCTCTGGCAAAGAGGCTATTTTTTCTCCCATACTTCATGTTCCTCTGGGCCAGGAAGGAGGTAAGTCTACTTCTTATTCATTATTGCCTCTTTCCACTCTGAGACCACTACTTCATGTCTTCTCTTTCTTCAAGCCTATTATCCTCTGTACTCTCAGCTGATGACCTCATCTTACACCTGACTGAGAGAATAAGAGCTGTCATTAAAGAGGCTTCCTTCCCAGTGTAAATGTATAGACCAGTGGTTCTTAATCAAAGACAATTTAACCCCAGAGGATAGTTGGCATTGTTCAGAGACATTTTGAATGTTACAGCTGGAGAAAGGATGCTACTGACATCTAGAAGGTAGAGACCAGAGATGCTACCAAATATTGTACAATGGGCAGCACAGCCCCCAGCTACAAAGAACCACTTAGCCCAGAATTTCAATAGTGCCAAGTTTGAAAAACACTTGGTATAGATCAATCTGCACGGAAATCTCTTTCTTCTCTTTTTGCAATGGAGGAGTGTCTCTGCCCCCGTCAAAACCAGTTATCTTTCATTCTCAAGGACTTTCCTCTTGAAATAATCACTGTCTTTCCGTATCTTCATCTCTCCCACTCTACTGTATGTATTCAATCATTCAACAAAAATATTGTGAACCCTTACACATGCCAGAAATTCTCGTAAGTGCTGAGGATACAAAACAGATGAAAATTCCTGCCCCTGTGGAACTTACATTCTAGGGGAGAAAAACAAACAACGTTGTAAGTAAGTAAAATACACATTAATGGTGAGTGCACAGGGGGGAACAAAGAGGAAGAGGAGTAGAAACTATGTGTGGGGACAGGGGTTCAGTTTTAAATAGGGTGACTAAGAAAGGGCTCCCTGATATGCTGCTATTTGATAAAAGCCTGAAGATATGCAAAATATCTGGGGGAAGAACATTCTAACCGGAGGAAAAAACAACTCCAAAGAGGGAGTGAGGACTTCCCTCGTGGCACAGTGATTAAGAATCTGCCTGCCAGGGCTTCCCTGGTGGTGCAGTGGTTGAGAGTCCGCCTGCCGATGCAGGGGACACGGGTTCGTGCCCCGGTCCGGGAGGATCCCACATGCCGCGGAGCGGCTGGGCCCGTGGGCCATGGCCGCTGAGCCTGCGCGTCTGGAGCCTGTGCTCTGCAATGGGAGAGGCCACACCAGTGAGAGGCCCGCGTACCGCAAAAAAAAAAAAAAAAAGAATCTGCCTGCCAATGCAGGGGACATGGACTCGATCTCTGGTCCTGGAAAATCCCACATTCCATGGAGCAACTAAGCCCAAATGCCACAGCTACTGAGCCCACATGCCACAGCTACTGAAGTTCGCGCTCCTAGAGCCCGTGCTCCACAACAAGAGAAGCCACCACAATGAGAAGCCCGCGCATCACAGCAAAGAGTAGCCTCCGCTCGCCGCAACTAGAGAAAGCCTGTGCACAACAATGAAGACCCAATGCAGCCAAAATAAATAAATAAATTTATTTTAAAAAAACAAAAAATAAAGAGGGAGTGAGCCTGGAGTGGGATTTGTCTGGTGGGTCCAAGGAACAGAGAGGAGGCTGATGAAACTGTAACAGATTGTACCAAGGAGAGAATTGTAGAAGATGGAGTCAGAGAGGAAATGAGGGCCAGATAATTGTATAGTTTGGGCTTTTACTCATCTAAGTGACATAGGGAGGATTTAAGGAAAGGATTTCTTCATCTGACTTATGCTTTGACACAGGGGTCAACAAACTACAGCCAGCAGACCACCACCTGCTTTTGTAAATAAAGTTTCATTGGAGCACAGCCATGCCTACTTCTTTACATATTGTCTCTGGTTGTTTTCAAGCTACAATCGTAGGAACAAGTAGTTGTGACAGAGGCTATACAGTCCACAAAGCCTAACATATTAGCCTTATTTACAGAAAATTTAAAGAGTGGAGAGACCGTAATAAAGTCAAGAAGCTCAGAAATCATCAATGAAAAGATATATTTGACAACATAAATTTTTAAGTTATTTAAGTTATTAAGTAAAAGCATTATATTATATTATAAACAAAGTACAGAAACAAATAAGAGATTGGAAAAAATATTTGTCACAAATAAAGAGTTAATATTGCTAATACACACAGAGTCCCTGTAAATTGATGAAAAAGAGACCAAAATCCAGGGGAAAATAGACAAAGGATATGAGCAAGCAATTCAACTAAGAGAAAATGCAAATAGCCAATAAACGTTATTAAAAGATACTCAATATCACTAGTGGTCAGATAGATTAAATTAAAAACACAGGAAGATATCACTGTAAATTTTAAAAGAGTGGTAACAACTAGTATTAACTGGGAGGCAGGGCAACTGGCCCTTTCATCCACTGCTGGTGGGAATGTGAATTGCTTCAGACTTTTGAAAAGGTAATCTGACAATAGCTTTTAAAATTAAAATCTATAGATTTCTTGAGCAAGTCATCCCACTTTGGGAAACCTATCTTACAAAATTAAAAGCATCAAATATTATATATATATGTGTGTGTGTGTGTATATATATATATATTCATATATATATATATATATATATATTCTTGTAGCATTATTTGTCCAGGCAGACAAGCCTCTAGGATTACCCTAGGATTTTTTATCCTCTAGGATAAAAAAGGGGCCGTGGGGACTATCTAATTATAAACATCAATACTACATAATATTATGCAGCTTTTAAAAAGATTGTATTTCAGGCAAAAGGCCAATCTCCTTAAATTTCTTTAACATACAAAGAGGCCCCATGAATCAACATTGAAAAGGACAAATAATCTAATTTTTCAAATGGGTGTAGAATACAAATAGTTCACAGAAAAAAATCCAAATGCCCTTCAAGACAATAAATCATACTCAATCTCACTCTTAATAAGAAAATTGCAGTTTAAAACTACCTTGAGATTCCAGTTTTGCCTATCATATTGGCAAGGGACAGAAAGTTTGATGTCATGCCATATTATAAAAACATGGAGATTTGGGTCCTGCCTTACTAATACAACTGTAAATGATACAAATGATACAGCCTCTTGGGAGGACAACTGGACTGTAGGTGTGAAAATTAAAATCACATATTTGACCTTACAATTCCATTTCTAGAAACATATCCTACAGATAAATTTATGCTTGCAAAATGACACAGTTACAAGATCATCCTTTACAAATTGTAGTAAAAGCAGGGGAGCGGGGAAGGGAGGAAATGTGGAATAGATTAAACTCCCATTGGTAGAGAGTGCATTAAATATATTTTGGTCTATCTATATAATGGAATGCTAAGCAGCCATTTAAAAGAATGAAACAAAATAATAACAAAGGAATGAAGCAGTTTTACATGTACCAACATGGTACACTTTTCAAGATACATTAGTAGGTGAAAAAAAAAAAAAAGCAAGTAAAGACAGTGTGGAAAGCAGGTGTTTTCATGTATAGAAAAGCTCTGTAAGACTGATACCTAATGGTTATCACACTATGGAAGGCAAGTGAGTGGCTATGCGACAGGAGTAAAAAGAAAACAATTTTCATTGAATGTTTATTCCTTTCTTAAGGTATGGACCTGGAGACATGTCTACAATGTATTAAGTAAGAATACAAATTGCAGAGTGATACGTGTAATATGATCCTTTGTTAAAATACAAAATAAATGAAGCTATATGTATAGCACATATGCACAGAGAGAAAAGAATGGCATGAACTATGAACATTATCTTGATGCAAATGGATTTTGGGTAGAGAATTGGATTTGGGAAGAGATGGTTAGCTTTTCCTTACCTGTCTCTTTTTTATTTGACTTGTCATAACAAAATAACATCATTTTAAAATTTTAATAATTTAAAAGAGTAAAGAAAAAATGCCTGGGTAGGATTGTGAGCAACGTTTATTTTCTTCATTACACTTCTGTGGTATTTTCTAATATGTGCTGCGATGAGCTCAAAACCACAAACTAACTTTTACATAGTTGGCATCATTTTTCTTCTATAGTCTCCTGCCAAGATGCGTGCACTCTGGCCTACGTGCTCTCCAGTCCAGTACACAATCCCATTTAATTCCACTCTACATTTAAAAATACTTAAGAGGCTTGGTATATACTCGGAGAAAACTCAAAGTCGAAAAGATACACCCACCCCAATGTTCATAGCAGCACAATTCACAATAGCCAAGACTTAGAAGCAACCTAAATGTCCATCAACAGATGAATGGATAAAGAAGATGTGGTACATATATATCAATACAATGGAATATTACTCAGCCATAAAAAAAGAATGAAATAATACCATCTGCAGAAACGTGAATGGACCTAGAGATTGTCAAACTAGGTGAAGTAAATCAGATAAAGGCAAATATCATATGGTATCACTTATATGTGGAATCTAAAAAAGTGATACAAATGAACTTATGTACAGAAACAGACTCACATATATAGAAAACAAATTTACGGTTAACAAAGGGGAAAGGGGGAGGGATAAATTAGGAGCTTGGGATTAACAGATACAAATTATGGCCACTAGTATAAGCTACTGCACAAGCAGTGACAGTGCATGCCAAAAATGAAAACCAGTAACACTAATCCTGTCTTTATTTCAAATGTTGATATTTTGTTCATCATGGATTTTTGCATTAATTTTTATCTTTAAAATATTGCATTGCTATCATAAGGAGGTTTGGGTGCCCCCTTACATACTCCACCTCACTCAGCTCGTCCCAGCCTGGCCCTATTCAGGCCAAGACAAAAGAAACAGGGGGATTAGGATCGGCTTCTCCCAGGAGCCCAGAAATTGTGCCAGAGGGTGTATGCACTGCCAAGGGCCACTGGTTGAGTTCAAACACTCCTGTCTACCCAACTAGAGCACAAGCTGCATTTGGGGTTTTTTTTTAAATTTTTTTTGTCTTTTTTTTTTTTTAAACATCTTTATTGGCGTATAATTGCTTTACAATGGTGTGTTAGTTTCTGCTGTATAACAAAGTGAATCAGCTACACATATACATATATCCCCATATCTCCTCCCTCTGCGTCTCCCTCCCACCCTCCCTATCCCACCCCTCTAGGTGGTCACAAACCACCTAGCTGATCTCCCTGTGCTATGCGGCTGCTTCCCACTAGCTATCTATTTTACATTTGGTAGTGTATATATGTCCATGCCACCCTCTCACTTTGTCCCAGCTTACACTTCCCCTTCCCTGTGTCCTCAAGTCCATTCTCTATGTCTGCGTCTTTATTCCTGTCCTGCCTCTAGGCTCTTCAAAACCATTTTTTTTTCTTAGATTCCATATATATGTGTTAACATACGGTATTTGTTTTCTTCTTTCTGACTTACTTCACTCTGTATGACAGACTCTAGCTCCATCCACCTCACTACAAATAACTCAATTTCGTCTGCATTTGGTTTTCCCTCTTATGCTAGAGTTACTCTGTCCAGTACAATCAATTCTAGCCACAGGTGGCTATTTAAATTTATGTTAATTAACATCACCAACATAGGAGGAGGAGGACCCCGAGGCAGCTCCATGAGGGCTGACAGGGGTGCGCGGACCGAACGCAGTGCCCAGTCCATAGCGGACACGAAGTCATTTTTCCTTCATTCATCCATTCAGCAAACATTCACTGAGCACCTACTGTATGCTCTTCTAGGTATCAGGGATGTGGCAGGAACAAAATAGAGCAAAAAGTCTGCCTTCATGGAGCTTACATTATAGTAAAGGGGATAGAGCAATAAACAAAATAACTGAGCAAAGCGTGTAGCACATTTGCTGGTGATCAATGCTAAGAAGAGAAACAAAGCAGGGGAGAGGGAGGGGATGTGTGTGCAAGTGTAAGGAGGTTTGCGGAGGGGAGGCTGCAGGAGAAGTAACATTTGAAGAAAGACCGAAGAGGGTGAGGGAGGAAGCCGTCTGGGTACCTGGGAGACAGGGTCCACGCAGGGGGGAGGCAACGAAGACCCCGAGGCAGGACGTATTTGGTGCCTTTGAGGAATGAGGCCAGTGGCAGGAGTGGGTCTGAGGAAGGACCACTGATAGCGTGGCCGCCATTGGACTGGCGGGCTTCAGCCTCTTCTGCTACATAGGTCTTGCTACTCTGTGAAAATACCTACTTATTTCTGTCCCCTTCCTGTATTCAGCTACCACAGGAGGCTCTGTCGTCATCCCATCCCTTCCCATCTGGGACCCCTTCTCCGACTGACCCCCCCACCAAAAAAACACCCCAGCTTCCCTTCTGGAGCTTAGAGCCTTCATTGATTTTCCTTCCTTGGGGGAATATATTCCCTTTTCAAAGTTCCATTTCTCAGGCGTCAGTCAATGACACAGGGCAGGTAGGGTGTGTCCTCAAAGCTGACCACTAGCCGGGGCTCTATTATTTAAGTTTACAATTCTCATTACCCTCTCCTCGAGAATCAAAAATGCGGAAGAGGAACTTCCCTGGTGGCGCAGTGGTTAAGAATCCGCCTGCCAATGCAGGGGACACGGGTTCGAGCCCTGGTCCGGGAAGATCCCACATGCCGCGGAGCAACTAAGCCCAAGAGCCACAACTACTGAAGCCCGCGCACCTAGAGCCCATGCTCCGCAACAAGGGAAGCCACTGCAATGAGAAGCCCGCGCACCACAACGAAGAGTAGCCCCCACTCACCGCAACTAGAGAAAGCCCGTGCGCAGCAACAAAGACCCAACGCAGCCAAAAATAAAATAAATAATTTTTTTTTTTTTAATGCTGAAGACCAGGCGTGATATTCCAAATGGTCTATAACAGGTAGGATAGGGCCTGGCAAAGCATGTTAGAGCCAGGGCAGGGTGGTGGACCCCACTGTGCCAGGGTAACCTTTGCTGCTGGTAACAAGATCTGGGAGGTGACAGGAAGGGCAGTGGACATTTGGGGCTCAGGTCAGTGTCTGTTTCCAAGCCAGCACAGAAGCACTGACTATTTAACGACTGGTACAGCCCTACCAGCGTCCGTCAGCTGAATATGCATCCTGCTTAAGGCCACATTTACAGATTGATACAAACCGCTCTGGTTTCCCATCTGAGAGGGTGACTTTCAGTTTACAACCATGGGCTCCTGCAGCAATGATTATCAGAAGAAGGTAACTTTGTCTCTTTGTCAGTTACACTCAGCTGCACACGCCTCACAGAAGGGGCTGGAGTTCTCTTCCTAGAATCACCTTCGTGGTGGAGGACAATGTGTGCGTGGATGAAATTCATTCTCTTTATATTGTTGTTAGAAGATGGTCTGCCGGGTGCACGGCCACCACCAACCGCTCCGTGTTGGATCAGACATTCAGATCACGTCCGCAGTCACTGGAGCACAGCACACAGGCTTGCCGAGAGATCAGACAACCAGCATCATCTCTGAAATGAGCAGAAGCCTGTTTGTGACCGCGACAAGCGGAAGCCGTGCGAAAGACGAGAGACTGCCTCCAAGTTCATCCACCTTCGTGTTTCTCATTAAATTCGAAACCACAGTCACTCCCTGAAAAACTCCTTAGCCCAGGCCATTCCCTCTGAAACGTTCCGCATCGCTGAAGATTGTGCCTTTGGTCAGCGTCCAGCACAAGGGGCCGTGTGGAGAGCTGCGGAAAGAGTGGGGAGGGGCGGGGGGGGGGAATGAAAAGAGTGGGGAGGGGCGGGGCAAGGGGGGGATGAAAAGGGGTGGAGTTGGGTGGGCGCTCCTCCTACTGCTGCTCAAAAGCCCCGCCCCCTTGAGCCTTTCCCATGGGGGAAACTGTTCACCTGGGAGCAGTAAGGCAAAGGAGGTCACCATGCTTGTATCTGGGTTTTTCATTTGTTTGTTGCGCCACTTGGCCAGCTAAAAAATGTTGGAGGGGACTTCTGGTTTACGAGGGCAGGCTAGACACATATATTTGCCTGCCATCCCTCTTGGGAGACCCCCCTCCCCCCTCCCCAAAGATAACTATGCCAACAGTGCAGTAGAAAACTACTTAGAGTTTAGTTAGGGAAGGACTCAAGGTAGACATTAGCATGGTCTGGGGGGCGGGGGGCGGTCAGAAGCTGGAAATTAGGCAGTAGCTCCTAGGAGCTCAGGAGTCTGCAGGGGTTTCTAGTAACACGGTTACTGGTGTTCAGTTTGAGCTTAGCCGTACTGCCCTGGGTTTGGTACAGTTCATCTGATTTGCAAGTCACAGTAGGACGGTTCGCTGCAAACAGTGGTTGTTTTTCAAATACAAAAAAAGAAGAAAGAAATCCATAACAGGGAACAGAACAGAAATGGGGAGTAGTCACCAGAAAATGAGGAATTGCAGCAATTTTCTAGAAAATAAGTACAAATGCGAGTAGTTCGATAGATGAAATAGGTCGAGAAGAGGCAGCCTAGACTATTCCGGGGAGAGTTACGTAAGAGGACCCACTTTCGTGAGTGACCAGACATCTGGTAGTAAAAGCTGCTGTGTGGTAGCGTGCTCACTGGGCCACCTGCTTTCCACACATGATCTCACTTAATCCTTGCAATGACCTGATATGGTAGGAATTACTACCCACATCTTACAGATTGAGAATCTGAAATAATTCCCTAATTTCTCACAGATAGCAAGTGTCAGAACTTGAATTCAAACTCACGGAACTTGACAGCAAGTTCCATAAAGCAAGGATTGCCTCTCGGGTTCATTACCACATCTCCAAAACTTAGTTCCTTAGCTGGCACATGGCAGCCATATATAGAGGGGGTGCGGGGCCAGGGGAGAGAGAGTGTGTGTGTACTGGAGTATTGGATGGAAGGCTGGACAGATGGGTAATTGGACCAACCCAAGTCCAAATGACTCCAAAATCACCTCACCATAGTGCCTCTCCAGGGCTCTGAAGTACCATGAAACTCAGTCTAGAGACTATATCCAGAGATGTTAGTTAAAGCCAGAGGGACCCAGAGACTATGGAACCTTAGGAAGCCAAGTTCAGACATGGAGTCAGGAGGAGGTGGGCAGCAGAGAAGCAGGATACGGGAGATTGTGGTCAGACAACAAGGGGCTAGAAATCCCCTCCAAAATGTTCAAACAAGAAGAAGCAGAGAATTGAGAGAACTCCTGAATGTCAGGCCTGGGGCACCATCTCAGCACAGGAACGAAGCCCATTACCTTGTGCTCGGATTGAGCCAAAAGGCTAAGAAGCAGCGAAGCATGCTATGGAGCCAGAGGCCCAGGGAGCCAGGTGCTTGCTATATTTATTCATGTATTTATACCCTGCCTGGTTCCAGGAAGAGCATAAGGCACCTTACAAGGACACAGAAAGTACAAGGTAACACAAATAAGAGTTAGGTGAAGCAGAAAAAGGCAAATAATAAGGAATGGGGCATAAGAGGAAGGCAGGAAGGATGCAAACGTGCACATCTTAAAATCCCAGGCACTGGCTGAGAGACGGCCACACGTCTGCCTCTAGGCTTTTTGAGGGAAGGATCCAGGAGGAGACCCGATAGTCTCCTTCTTCCCTGCCCAAGTATACAATTACTTAAGATATAGACGTGGACATCAGACAGACAGAAATGAAAATGACAACAGCAGTAGAATGCACGGCTGAGTCGTGCAACCAGATGTTTGCCGATGCTCTCCACAGGCACACCTCCTCCGCAGCCTAGCCTCGGGACTGCCCTCCTGTGGGAGAGTTTGGAACTGCAGCAGGTGCCCTCAGCCCGGAGGTCTGGGGCAGAGGAGAGGGGTGCAAAGAACCCAGGGCCTCCATGCTCAGAGCCCTTTCCAAGGTAAGCGCTGGCCATCCGTCCCCCCACCAGCCAGGGACTCCTCCTACACTACGAGAGAGTGAGAGAATCCACCTGGTCCGTGAGACGGGAACAAACCAATTGCTGAGGAGAAGCCCAACTCTTCTGGTACTAAAACCAGACAAAACTGTATCCCTTGGTTGTTTATTATATAGACACTCTGAACGTCCTCAGACACGTTCTTGTGGAAGCGCTCACCGCAAGCTCCGCATCACCCTGGACCCGGCTCTGGTCTCGAGCACGTGGTCCCCTCCTGACTGGAGCAGCAGACCCACAAGGCAAGATTCCAGGCCATTCTGCACATGGTGCTGAGGAGAGACACGATGGCCCTCCCCCACGCAGCCAAGTCTCTCTAGCTCAGACTAGACCTAACCAGCTTTTCCCAACAGACTCAGGGGCATATTTACTGCCAACAGTTAGAAGGAGAGGAGGTGAAAAAGAACAAAGAGGGCTTCCCTGGTGGCGCAGTGGTTGAGAGTCCGCCTGCCGATGCAGGGGACACGGGTTCGTGCCCCGGTCCGGGAAGATCCCACGTGCCGCGGAGCGGCTGGGCCCGCGAGCCATGGCTGCTGAGCCTGCGCATCCGGAGCCTGCGCTCCGCAACGGGAGAGGCCACGGCGGTGAGAGGCCCGCGTACCGCAAAAAAAAAAAAAAAAGAACAAAGAAGTAAAGGACAGAAAAAAAAAAAGAAGAAGAAGAAGAAGGGAAAGTGAGCAAGCACTTTCATGTATGGTGGCATGTTGACAGCGAGTACGTAGCCCTGCTCGTGTGTCAGCCCGTGGAGGACCTCCACTGGAAGGATGCTCCCAGCTCTTCCCTCACCCACCTCTCTCGCTCCCTCACAGTGCAACAGGAGTCCCTGGATGGTGCGTGGCTGGAGGATTACCTGGATGTTAATGTTTCTTATCTAGATAAAGTTTACCTTAAGCATCAAGGGTCTGGATTCTTGCCACCCCTCTCCCTGGCCCTCGAGCTCTTGGCTGAGTGCGCCGGCCGCAGTTCCAAACTCTCCCACAGGAGGGCAGTCCCGAGGACTAGGCTGGAAGGGAGGTGTGCCGGTGGAGAGCATTAGCAAACGATTCGGTTGCACACCTTGGCCATGCATTCTATCGCTTTTGTCATTTTCATTTCTGTCTGTCTGATTTCCTCGTCTATATCGGAGGAATTCTATCCTTGGGCAGGGAAGAAAGGGACTACTGGGTCTCCTCAAACCCCTACAGAAAGATACACAGGATTCCTCTAACTGAAAGATGTTAAACCTGAGACTGAGCTACTCCAGGACAGGTGCCATGCTTTATCTTTGTATCGTCATATTGATTATCAAAATGCCATGCACCTAGTAGCGTTCAGTTATTATTCATTTCAATTCCCCTGTGATTTTCAGTGAGCTGTTATACTAGGATTCAAGAAATATGGCATCTGAGAGTTATCCAATTTTCATCATCAAAATCTATGTTTTTGTAAATCTTATCCCAGAAATATCTATAGTGAGGGCGGTAGAGATACAGTGGGTGACAGGAAGCTCGTTCTCAGGTGACAGTCAGAGCTTAAATTTTATGGCTCCTTGTATCATGATACTTTTCCATAAATTCTAACTCAGGACATTAAGGAACATTTCCTAGAGTAAATGCAGGAGCTATACTTAAAATCTGTTGAGGGGGGGGCTTCCCTGGTGGCGCAGTGGTTGAGAGTCCGCCTGCCGATGCAGGGGACACGGGTTCGTGCCCCGGTCCGGGAAGATCCCACATGCCATGGAGCGGCTAGGCCTGTGAGCCATGGCCGCTGAGCCTGCACGTCCAGAGCCTGTGCTCCGCAACGGCTACAACAGTGAGAGGCCTGCGTACTGCAAAAAAAAAAAAAAAAAAAAAATCTGTAGGGGGAAAAGGACACTGTACCTCTTAAGCATGAGACAAATCTCCCTCTCCCACTAGTTTTCTTGAGTAAACTCAGAGATCCTCATTTGATCTGAGTTTTAATCTATTTCTGGATCCATGTGGAACAGCAAATCTGCTCCTAGGAAGCATCACCATTGTGTTATTTTTAATGTTTTGGCACAAAAACTTCCCTGACTAATCAATTATTTCCAGCTCAGCTAAGCCTTCCACCTAAGACTCAATATTCTGTCAGCACCTCTTTGCTCACCTCAGAGCCCTTAGAGCAGACAGGAAGCGATGGGTACTTCATCTGTAAAGTTCTTCTCAGAATGAGAAGACCTAAGATGAACTTCTGAAGACCATGGAGTAACTTCCCACTCTGTTTACCAGCTTTCTTCAAAATCTTTTCCTAATGATCCCCTCTCTCAAGGAATTATTATCATTAAGCTAATTTAATGAACTGATGTAACTATTATGGGGGGAAGTTAGAAAATATTAAAGTCTAGTCACTTCCTGCTACAATAGAATTGAAAAAATAGCAAATGAATAGCCACATCCCAGGCAATAAATGACTGGACCACCAATTTACATGTAAGACAATACAGGCAGTAAATTGACAAGGATAGAAATGCTTGCCTCGGTAGCAATGAAACTAATGCCAATTTAAATAACTTCAGGTTATCATCACTCATCTATTTAAACAATTATTAAACATCCAGCATAGCTCCATTTCTTCCCTCTTTGTGGACATACTATATACTACAATGACATACTATATATCGTTATAGGTATCATATATGCTCACATATAATCACACATAATATATTACATATAACCATATATGAGATATAAGACCTCATATCGAGGGGTGGGATAGGGAGAGTGGGAGGGAGGGAGATGCAAGAGGGAAGAGATATGGGAACATATGTATATATATAACTGATTCATTTTGTTGTAAAGCAGAAACTAACACACAATTGTAAAGCAATTATGCTCCAATAAAGATGTTAAAAAAAATAAAAAGAAACAATTGCAAAAAAAAAGACCTCATATCATAAGTAATCATATATTATATATAATGCATCATATTATATATGGTGCCTCATATATATTATAAAGCCAACAATATAATATTATAATTATTGCTTTAAGCAGTCATTTTTAAAAATTAAGACATGAAAAGAGAGAAAAAAACCTTTTATAGTCTCATATTTACCCACATGTTTAACATTTTTGGTGCTTTTTATTTCTTCCTATGGATTCGAGTTACCATCTGATAGAATTTCATTTCAGCCTGACTGACTTTCTTCAATATCTTTTTAGGGTAGGTGTTCTAGCAACATATTCTTTCATCTCTTGTTCATCTGGGGATGTATTTCTTTCACCTTTATTTGTGAAGGATAGCTTTGCTTGACACAGAATCCTTAGCTGATAGGTTTTTTCTTTGAGCACCTTGACTATGTCATCCCACTGCCTTCTAACCACCATCGTTTCTAGTGAGAAACCAATCCTATTGCTTTCTGTTCTGTATTCTTTTGTTCTTCTTGTTTTTAATGTTTCTATATTCAGATCCATTTATCTTGTTTTCCATGATACTTTCATCTCTTTAACAGCGAGAAATTTATTTCATTACCACCCAGAATAAATTTCGTATTGTTTCTTTTCAGATTTTGCAAAGGTTTGTGGTATTGCACCTGCTCATCTAACTTTTCAACCTGTTTGTATTGCTTTGTATGGACGGTGAGTGGGTCCAAGTTCATTCTCCTCCAAAGTCGTAGCTTCTAGTCCTGGTACTGCTTCAAATCTATGAAACATCCAGCTGTGGGAGGTTTAACTGAAGTGTGGATGCAGCAGAACTAAGCATGGAGAACCTGCAGAACGCAGACAAGCAGATGGTATTAGCAAGGTCCAGCAAGAGGTGGCAGGATGAATGACAGATGGGCAGGCCTGTCCACAGAGATCCGGCGACACCCAGAAGCGTAAGCAGGAGGATAACCAACAGCATGGACATCTTCGGTCAGGTTAGCAGAACATAGCCAAGTGCTGGGATCAAAGCAGGAATCTAGTGTGACTCTGTGGAAAGGACTTGGGCTTTGGCATTAGAGAAGCATATCTCTCTCCTGCTTGTGTGATCTGGAGCAAGCTCTTAACATATCTGAGCCCTATTTTCCTATCTATAAAATAGGGCTAATAACACGTATTATTATTGCAGGGTTGTTGTCAGGACTAAAATCGGTAGTGCACTACGTGAGACATTTAGGTGTTTCATAAATGGTGACTGCCTATAGCATCACAAAGGAAGGGACTGATAATATAAGAAGGGTCTCACTTCTAGAGGACCTGTCAAAGCACAGATGCAGGGACTGGGTGAACAAGGCGACGATTCAGGTCTTAGAACTCAGAACCAAGATAAGATTCCATTTACCTGCATGAAAGCAAAGAGAGCTGCGCTGTGTTCAGAAGTCACCTAAATATAGTATCAGGACTCCTCACGTTCCTATTGCAGCATCTGATGACACTGATACAAAATGAACAACATTTAACAGTTTGTGAAGTTCTTTTTCTGCAATGCGCCAAGACATTAACATCCTGTTCCAGTTCCCATGACTCAGTAACAAATTGCTCCAGAATTTAGAGGCTTAAACCAGAGACAACATTTGTTTCGCTTACAAATCTTCAATTTGGGCAGGACCTGGTAGGGCGGCTTGTCCATGTACCACTCAGCATCAGTGAAGGTGATTGGAAGCTGAGGGCTGCACTCATCTGAAGACTTTCATTCACATGATGCTGGCTGCCAGCTGAGACCTTCACAGGGGCTGTTGGCTGGAACACCTACTTGTGTCCTCTCCATATGACTCAGACTTGGACCTGGAGTTCCTCATAGTATTATGGCTAAAGGTGAATGGTGAGAGAGAGAGGAGATTCAATGGGAGAAACATAAAACCCTATCCTTGATGGAGGAGTGTCCACATTACAATTTTAAAAGAGCATGTTGGGTGGAATATAGTGATATAACCATCTTTGTAAAGAAAAAAATCTGCCACTCAGCTTTAAAAAATATATATGCAAAAACTTGGAATCAAAAATAAATGAAATTAAATTGAAAAAGTAATTTGATCTAAGTGAAAAGTCATGATTCACAGAATGACATATAATGCAGTTTTGCAGCTGTGCACATTAAATCATTATTTTGGGGGACAGTCTTCTCAAAATAATGACTAACTTTTGAAGTTAATGCTTCTTAAGTAGACTTTGTCTCCTGGTTTTCATGTAGTTGTGATATTACTATAGCCTCCTTTAGTGTATGATAAATTTCTACAAATATTTGTGCAAGTTATACATTATCACCAACTTTCTTGAGAAACAAAAATTCAATATTTAATATTTCATAAAACATGAACTTTTGTTTTTGGAACTCATCACCAACAAGAGTTTATTGCAAAATTAACAGGTAACCCCAAGCAATAAAATAAAGTGATATATACATACTATGGAATATTACTCAGCCTTAAAAAGGAAGGAAAATCTGACAAATGCTACACAGATTAAACTTGAAGACATTATGCTAAGTGAAATAAGTCAGTCACAAAAAGACAAATATTCTATGATTTCACTTATATGAGGTATATAGAATAGTCAAATCCCTAGAGGCAGAAAGTAGAATAGTGGTTGCCACGGACTGAGGGGAGAAAGGAATGGAAAGTTAGTGTTTAATTGGGTGTAGAGTTTCATGAAAAATGTTCTGGAGATGGTTGGTGGTGATGATTGCAGAGCAATGTGAATATACTCAATGACACTGAACTATACACTTGAAAATGGTTAAAATGGTAACTTTATGTTACATATATTTTGCCACAATAAAAAAATGTAAGAATATAGATAAATAAACGGATGTATATTTATTCCACATACTTAATGACAAGCCATTGTTAAAGAGATATTCAGAGTACTCTGCGTGCCCTACAGAAAGACTGCTGTGCCCCCATATCTTGTACATATTTTGCTTGTTATACATAACCTCTAATTTTCCAAGTTCCCCACTGACCCCACCAACTGGAAGCCTCATGGCTTCATGCAACTTGTTCATATGAGCAGCCAGTAGGCACACCAAGTCGCTGGTCAGAGCCAGTAGCAGCATCAAAGACCTCATCCACCAAACTGGAAAGAAATAGCTATCTGTGGAATCAGGGTGCACTTTGTTTTATTGGTGAGTATGTCCTCATACAGCATGCTACACTTAAAAGGGAGGTGTTAGTAACTTTGCAACAAGAATGCGTTAGGAAAAAGGAAAAGTGTTACCACAGTTCATCTTTCAGATTTAGCACATACGAAGGTGAGAATTATTTTCCCTACACGCTCCTTATCTACTACTAGACAAGACCAAGAGGTGAGAAGTTCCCCATAGAGATGGTACCAACCTATCCTGGATTATTTTAATGCAACTATTAACAATAATGCCCTCTTTAAAAATTAAGACATCTAGGAAAAATATTAAATGGAGGAGGGGCTACATTTTCACAGCATAACACGGGACTGCCCCAGGTATACTGGGACTTATGGTGGCCCTAAAATGGGGATAGTAATTAAACATACCTAATTACAAGAATCATTGTAAGAATTAAATGACATAATGATGTGAAAGCATCTTGTATAATCTAAAGTGCTATATATATTTCTATATATTGATATGTATTCCGGTCCACTGATTATTTCAAAAAGAATGTTGCCATCATTTTGTAAATTTCCATAAAGTGTCTTGCTGTGATTTTAATAGGTGTTGCATTAAATCCATGTATTAACCTCGGGAGTATTGTCATTTTCACTATGTTTTACTCTTAAATAAATAGTATGGTATAGCTCCCTACTTACTCAAGTCTGCATTTATTGTCCTCATTAGAGTTTTATAGAGTCTTCAAATAAATCTCCTTGTCCTGAATTATATTAATAGCCAAGGGTTTAATGCCCTGTTGCTATTTTAACAGAATCTACATCTTCATTGCATTTTCCAGCCTTTCATCACTAGTATATAGGAAGATGTTTTTGTCTGTGTGGTAAATTAATCTTACATCCTTTCCTCACATGTTCACCCCACTTGATATCTTTTGCCTCCTGTGGTTCCAAATCTAAAGTCTCTACCCCAAGTTTATTCGCTGAGCATCAAACCCCTCTCTACAACTCCGGGCTGCCCAGACACACCACAGGTACCTCAAACTTATGATAACCTGAAGAAAATTCATCTTCTTCCCAGAACCTCCTCCTCCTTTGATATTTAAAATTTCAGTGAGCCACATATACTGTTGTACATGACGGAAACCCAGAAGTCAACCTTGACCCTGTCTCATCTTTCACTGTCACCACCTATCACACACCAAGTCCTGGACACTCCACACCCTCCATATCTCTCGAACCCAATGTCTTCTCTCTCTTAAGTTCAAGTCTTGAAACAGATCATTTTTGTTTGTTTGTTTGTAACTGCTCTCCCTCCTTCCATTTTTGTCTGACTCTCCCCTTCCCCTCAATCCCTCGCCCTTACACACACTCAAGTTTTTCTTCACACTACAGCCAAAGGGATCTTTCTGAAACCACACTGCTCCTACGATTAAAATCCCTCCAAATTTACCCATAACTTTTAGCATAAAATATAGACTTCATCCTCCTTTGAGGACGATGCACAAGACCGGTGGCTTGGTGCCTGTTTATATCTGCATCTTCATCTCTCAACACTGAACCAGCTGCCCAGCCCTCATCCCCTTTATCATAGTCATGTTGATTCACTTCTGCTTCCCAAAGCAGCCATTCTGTTCTCTGGATTTAGTATGATTCACTTTCTCTCCATTCGGGAACACTCAGGTCCTTCGGGTCTCCTTTAAGAGTCTACCCATGTCTCTCTCTTCTGGGTTAGACTCCACAGTCTGTTTACTTGTCTGTCTCCTGAAGTAAAACTCATGTGTGCAGGAGGTGGGCATCTCTGAAGTGGGCTTTTTTTTTTTTCTCTCTCTCTTTTTGGCCATGCCACGTGGCTTGCGAGATCTTAGTCCCTTGACCAGGGATTGAACCCCAGGCCCACAGTACTGAAAGCGAGGAGTCCTAACCACTGGACCACCAGTGAATTCCCCCTGAAGCGGGCTTATACCAGGGACAACACAAGATGCTCTCTGCTCTTGAAGTCAGAGGAAAAGCAGATCACAACCGAAACAGATCAGACCTTGAGACCTGATGGTACACGAAACCAGGTATCTAAAATGGGAGGTGCGGTTCACTCTTATATTTGTTTGGCGTGCATGGTAAGAAAAGCAAAATATTTGTCACAATGGACTGAAAGCAAAGATCAATCATGGAGACAACTCTCAGCTCTGTGTGTCAGATTAAGACTCCTCCCACTTCTGCCAGGGTTGCTGGTGAGGGGAACAGATGGTCAGTATAATAAAGTGTGAAGTAAGGATCAGAGGGTCCGTGACATACCCTCACCGACATGGGAAACCCATTGTTTGTTGCTTGTTTGCTGGTTTTTAATTACCAACTTAAATAACGAGGTGTATCGCTCTGGGGTTATCATCTCCAGCAGTACAGTGATTCAGAGCGAGTTTTATGAGCCCAAGGGGTAGTCTACTGGATTCCATGGGGGTCGTCATGGACGGTGGAAGTAGCAAAGATGCCAGTGGAAGATGTTTTTAATTTGATTTTTGCAGTAAGCTTCTATATTTAAATGTGTTAAAAGAGGAACGCGTGAACAAACCCTAGTTTCACTGGTTATCTATCAGTTTTCCAGCAAATTCTAGCATAGCGTAGGGGGAGAGGCCACTAACTTGTTACACCGTAATGTTACGTTCCCAGTGGACCATTTACCCTTTCTGTGCCACTGACCTCTGCCGGGACAAAGCAAGGATGGTCAGGGAGGGCAGTGCATTTTATTCACACCACCATATGTACTCACTTGAAATTGCAGTCTAACTTTGAAACTAACAATGTTAGTTTCAAGAGTGTAACAGCAGAAGCTAACACAACATTGTAAAGCAATTATACTCCAATAAAGATGTAAAAATAATAATAATAATACAGAGTATTTCTTGTATTCAGCTACATGCTTGATTCTGATTTTGTCACTGTTGTTTAAACTAGGAATCAGCCCTGCTTTTTCTGTACTAATGGATCCATCTCATTAAGTTTATGTAATATTCCCTATATTGCTCTGTAAATGTCACCATTTTAGTTTGTTTTCTCTTTCTATCTTACATAGATAGAGTGTAAAAATATGTTAAACTCCGTTTTGTTTTAAAAAACCGAGTGGAATATAATCTCTTTTTCTAACCTCATCTTATTACTTTTACTCTTATTAACTAAGTAAACATCTGGCAGAAATAAGACACGAGTCTGTTGGAGTTTCTATCACTTTACTTTCTTTAATTGCCTCTTGTGATTATACCTTCTTTGAAATTTTATCTTAACACCTGGTAGTTCTCAGAGCATGTAATTTAATTCGGTGATTTACAAACTCAATCAGGTGGCAGACCTTTTGTAAGTAGCTACATATTCTTATATTCATGATAACATCATAATATCTTAACAAATATTTATTGAGTATCCATTATGTGCTGGGTTTGGAGGTGCAATGGTACATCAGTTCACTTCTGGTGCACACCAAATCACCCCCCCCCCAATTTCGTGGCTTCAAACAACAACTCTATACTGTTGCTCACTGTTCTTTGTGAAGGCAGGGCAGTTCTAGTCTGAGCCAGTGGGGAAGACCTTGGCTAGGCTTGCTCACGTGTCTATGGCCAGCTAGGAGGTTGACTGATGACCAGTTAATCTAGGATGACCTCACTCCAGCAGTTGGCAGGTGCTGGCCGAGGTACCTACGTCTTCTCCACGTGGCCTCTCATCCTCAACACTTAAATGACCGTAAGAATCAAACCGTTCAATGAATAATGATTGTATTTTCCTAAGATTTTCTAATAATATTTAATTCCTATCTATTCTCGCATATAGCAGGAATGGCAGTTTTAACAAAGAATTTGATGAGGGAGGGGAGGAGAGTGTTAAATTGAGGAAGTTACGTCCTTCAACTTATTTTTCTTCATGTTGGGAAAATACTGCGATCATCTTATTAGTGGGACACCTTTATTTTACAGTAGGGCATTTGAGAATGACATATCTAATTTACCTGTTGATTTCATTTTATAACATTAATCTTGCCCTTTGAGGAAGTCCTGGTCTATTTATCTCTTATTAGTGTCTTTCATCTACTTAAGATCCATAAAATCCCTTGTAATGATCTTGCCAACTGTGAAACTTTGCTAATAACCCAAGTGGGCTTCTCCAGCCCTGGAAATCATTTTCTTCTACTTTAAGAGAGTAAGGTTGACTTAACAAGGCTTCATAATTATGGTGATAACTCTATTTCTCTTCATTTGCAGAGGTCAATTTCCCCTCCAGCCCTTCATTTCTCTGAAGCTGAGGATCAACAAGATTATTCTTATTTTAACGTATTTAGAAGTTTTTCTGTTTTCTTATTAACAACTTGTCAGTGTCCTTTAAAGTTGTTAATATCGCGACAAGGGCGTATCTGCTGAGTGGAATGCTGGGCCTCCTATGAGATATGAAGGTTGTTTTCCACGCGCTTAACAAATGTTTATGGAGCACCTGCAGTTTGAAAGGCATTGTGCTGGGCAGGGCAGGAGTTACAAAGATGTCTTACAGCGTCCTCACCTACAACCATATACTTATTCTCCTGGCTCTTCTATTGCTTCACATGGTCTGGTTATTCACAGATCCTGTCATCTGTGTACATTTTCTTTGTATTAGTTCTCTCTTGAAAACTTAGCTCTGATGGAACTTTGCTGAGTTGGACATCCAGTTCTTTGTAGGGCAGTGCCTCTCTGCCACTTTTACGGATTTTTTTTCTATTATCATTAAGCATAATTTGAATTGCAAATGTCAGTTATGTTGTAACAGGATGGTGTATAGTGTTGACTATTCACTAGACTAGCTGAGCATTGAAATTGGGAAAGTGTCTCCAGCCTTAAGTCCAGGAGAGAGTATAGAGTGTGTTATTCCACCCAGAGACAAAAGCATGACTACAGGTCTTTCCAGGAAAAAAAAAAAAGAAAATGGATGTTTTAAAGTATGAATTGCATTGCCACTTACACTACTAGTTCCAAAGCTGATTGACGTGATGGCACTGTGATCGAACTCCGAGGCTCCGGAGTTCAAATTTTAGTTCCACCCCTTGCCTGTTAGATGACACTCACTTTCTAAGTCTCAATTTCCTTATCTGTATAATGGGGGTGATCACGGAATCCAACTCAGAGAGCCGTGTGGGAAGTAAATGAGATAATCCACGTGTAACATTTAATACTGTACCTATAGTGAATTTAACATTTAATAAATAATAATTACGTCTATGTCCGTCTCCAATACTGGCATTTAATAAATGAAAGTTACTTGATTTTTCAGAAGTGTTTCATTGTAGCTTATGAATTTGGCCTCATCAACTATTCGCATGATGTATTCATACCTCTGATCAGGAAGAAATCATGACCGACCAAGCTTTGGGAATCCAGATGTGAAAAGAAGTCAAGTAAACTTATTCCAGCCCAACTGTGAGCCAATATTTGGTCACTGGTCACATATGTCTTTAACTGTATTTGAATAGTGCTCCAAAGAAAAACTTAAACGTTCATTACTTAATAAATGCTATTTTATAACTCATTAGAAAAGTAACTTCCCAAGAGTCATATAATGAGATGGAAGATTTCAGCACTTCTGATTCACTTACAGGACTTTAGATACAAATCTGAAAAGACCACGACTTTCAAAATTCACAAGAAAACAAAACGATGGTACTATTTAACTTTTAAAATTTGGACTCAAAAGCTTTCTAACAATTCTTTAAAAATAAAAAACGTTGTACACAGAGATAATATCCTTATAAAACCATAACAGTAAAATTAAATGGCCAATATAAGTTCTGAGACCAGCCAAAGAGAAAATGAAATGAAATGAAAATTTATATTATTGGGTTTTCTCATTCAGAGCAAAGCTGTTCAGTTTCTGCAATATTTGGAAGCTATGAGAAAGTTTTTCACACCAGTGTTTTATCATTTAAATATGCAAAATGCGTCTGACATATCCTGAGGCGACAGAGAAGACAAAAGTGAGTTTGCTGAGAGATAGAATCCCGCTCCCAGTCAAGTCGCTAATCCTGGGGTTTTATGAAGGTCTCTGTGCCTGAGGAAGGAGTTCAACACCGTGTCCCTCTGAAGTCCCCAGAGCAAGTCTGAGGTAAGGCACTGAGCCGTCTGTGTGTGATACCAGGGACAGAGACTCTCAGAGAGCAACACACATGTAGATAAAGAACTTTATCCCCCAGCGGGAGTCTGAAAAAGAAGACTTGATGTTTGAAGACACTAAGAAGATTAAAGCCTAAGATTTTTTTTAAGCTTCAAAACACTATCATCCAGATGGTCCTTATTTAGAGTAGAGTTTGTTGGTTTTAAACGTATAAGATAAGAAATCTTTAGACGCCCAGAGCGTGACCCTCACCGAACATGACTTTTATTTTCACTTCTTGGGCAAAGCTCTTGTCTGCGGCCCCCAGTGCGGAGTGAAGCCTCAGAGAAATTCCACACTGAGTCGAGGGCTGTCAGGAGGAAGGGGTGTGGCACCTGGAGGGAGGCTGACATGTCAAGCAGTTGTCAGCGATTGTCAGTGGGATTCGAGCAACAGCTACCGCCAAGTTCAAGGCGTGAAAAATAAACCACATCACCCCTCTCACCAATTCACTCACTGCTTTCTTTGCTGGTTATATAGGCCAGAATGGAGGGGAAAGTCTGGTTTTATTTATGTCCACATAGGACAGGGTTCAACAGCCAAGCTCCATATGCATTTGAGATGGGGCTTCTACCCGAGGAGGTGAGGAAGAAGGTGATTTCAGGTACAGCAAAGAACAAAAGGAA
Source organism: Phocoena sinus (assembly GCF_008692025.1). Taxonomy (NCBI): domain Eukaryota; kingdom Metazoa; phylum Chordata; class Mammalia; order Artiodactyla; family Phocoenidae; genus Phocoena; species Phocoena sinus. The sequence goes on along the minus strand of NC_045774.1, from coordinate 68,462,356 downwards.
GGTTGGAGGTGAAGGGATTTCAAAAATTAATTCACTGAGGGTCTAATTGAAAACAAGGTGACTATAGTTGATAACATATATCGTATCATATAATTTTTTTAACCTTTTTATTTTTTATTATTTTTTAAAATATTTATTTATTTAGGCTGCGCTGGGTCTTAGTTACGGCATGCGGGATCTTCGTTGCTGCGTGTAGGATCTTTAGTTGCGGCATGTGGACTCTTAGTTGTGGCATGCATGTGGGATCTAGTTCCCGGACCAGGGATCGAACCCAGTCCCCCTGCATTGGGAGTGCAGAGTCTTACCCACTGGACCACCAGGGAAGTTCCCACATAGTGTTTTTTAGTACTTCATTCAGGTGTCTCCTCAGAGCCGACCACCAGACATGAGATAGCCCCGCCCATCACTCTCCGCTTTTTGCCCTGCTTAATTTGTCTCCATAGCACTTATCACTCTCCAAAGTTGTATTATGTAGTTATTTGTCTATTGATTTTTTTTTTTGTCCATTCATCAGCATTTTATGGATTATTGACTCTGGCAGGCCTATTCCAGGTGCTGAAATTGCAGCACTGAGTAAAACAGACCAAGTGTCTGCTCTTATGGGACTTAATCCCAGTTAGGAGCGAGGAGAAAGATTGACAATGAGCAAATAAACATGTAAATAGACAGTCTGTCAGGTAATGATAGATGCTCTAGTGAAAAAATAATGCGGAAACAAGGATAGGGCATGACAGCATGTAGTGAGTAGCAATTTAGACAGAATCATCAGGGAAGGGCTTGCTGAAATGATAGCATTTGAACAAAGCTGAAGGAAGTGAGGGAGAGAGACACATGTGACTATCTGGAAGGGAGGAGTATTGCAGGCAGAGAGAACAACAGGTGCAAAGGCCCTGAGGCAGGAATGTGCATAGTGTGTTCAAGGAGCCCAAGAGGACAGTAGGCGGGGAAGAGGAGATAGCCAGAGAGGGATGGGTGATGAGATCACAGTGATACAGGCATCAGATCATACAGGGCTGTTACAAGGACTTGGTCTTTGACTTTGAGTGAGATGGAAAATCTTTGGTGTAGGATTGCAAGATAAAATACAGGGCATCTAGTAAATGTGAACTTCAGATGGACAATTTTTTTTTCTAGTATAAGTATATCCCAAATATTGCATGGGATATACTTATATTTTTCAAGTATTTATTGTTTATCTAAAATTGGAATTTAATTGGTCATCCTATATTTTTACTGGCTAAATCTGGCCACCCTACACTGGATGGTTTTGAGCAGAGGACTGACATAATCTGACTTAAGTTTTAAACAGGGATTGCTCTGGTGGCTGAGAACAGACCACAGGGGCAAAAGTAGAAGCAGGGGCTACTGGATAATTCGAGAAGATGAGACTTTTCCCAAGTCAAAGGAAAGAACCAATGAATGGATGGATACACAGATGGTACTTTAGCTTGACTAGAATGTGGGCAAATTAAAGTGAGCAATGGAGATCATGCTGGAAATGTCCAGAAGGGCCGGCTCAGAGAGGGGAGCTTTTAGTGTCAGGCAAGGGATTTGTACTTCACATTTTAAAAAATGGGAAGCCCGTAGAGGCTTTGGAGCAGGTAAATGATAGCAGAGCTGGGTTTCAGAAGGACACTCTGCTACCATTGCATTGAAGAGGGGCGATATTAGACAGAGATGTTACAGAGCTGTTCCATCTCTGATTTAGAGATGGCAAGGGCGTGAACTAGGGTAGGGCCTGCAGGACTGTTATTCTTTAACTCTAGAAAGATGTTCTTCCTTACAAATAGGCCCAGTACCAAAAGCGTTAAATATGTCTGGGTTCCTGCAATAAAAGCAAAATTCTGTGGAGAGTCATATATCTCAAGAATTCATTGATCCCAACGATGGGAAGACCTCCCCCAACAAACACACACTGTCCCCTGGGGATACATCCACCTGAACAACCCAAATGCCCTCGTGTCTGCCCCACAAATTCCAACATTCCTTCGCAGGTAACTTCATCCGACATGGAGAAATAGGGGATAATCTATATGAAACCATTTGGTGATTTATCCCTAAAATCTGTTTCAAAACCTCCATGTAAGCAGGCAGTTCTGAAGGCTGGTGCAGAGTGGCTGGAGGCTGTGCGTGTGCCCACTTTCTAATAGCAGCCCGGCTCTGTGCAGGCCTCCCCCTTCCCCCGCACGGCCATTGTCTCGGGGAAGTAGCTCTTATCCCAGCCCTAGGCGTGGGGCTGACTGGTCTAAAGGCAATTCCATCCCTGTGTGTGTAAAGGGGGAAAGTGGAACATGACTGTTACTTACTAGCAGATTAACAGGAGATAGGGGGCAGCGGGTGGAGGGAAGTTCTGGACAAAGCATCCCTCTCAAACAGGATTTAGGAAGAGCCACTCTCACTTCTGATTCTAGACAATGTAGGGTCTGGAGGTGATGAGACCAGCTCAGAGGATGGCAGGATGGAGAGAAGGAAAGAATCTGGTCCTTGGCAAATGGCTGAGCCACTGACCAGCAGCCAGAAGCCAGCCTGCCCCTACATCCCCGCTGGCTGAGATACCAAATGCCTTGCGGTTTATGCCACTGGGTCAGAAGTTCTAGACTTGCGGCTCACCGTGTCTTCACCGCTAGACCCAGCACAGCTGCTCAGGGCTCTGAGCCCAGCAGCTCTCAGATGCTGACCGTGACCTCAGATGCACCGGGACTGGACCATGCTAGCTCATTTCCAGCCCCTGTGCCCACCAGCAGGGCACTGGCCACGTGTGAGGGGAAGCCCCATCCTCCGCATCTAGGAGGGGCCTCGGCAATGGGAAACCTCCTCACTTCTCCCCACCCGCCCCGGTAGACGGGGAATGATCTGATTGCTGAGCTCGGGAGAAAGAAAAGAGATATGTTGGCTCAGCTGCTTCTCTCCCTCCTGGAGGTACCATCTCTGCCCTTGTGCTCTGCCAGGGATGAGGTGAGCAAGTCAAATTCAAAAGCAAAGTACCAGCAAGCCCACTTGGCCGCAGTTTAAAGCCACTTCTCCAGCCTAGCTGTGTCAGGAACAAACACGGTATTTTGACCCGTGTCTGTCTGAGCCCAGCGTCACCCTCTTCATTGGTTCTAAACTCGGGAAAGAAAGACAGGGCTGTTGTTTCACCCCTTTGTATTAGTTAAGGTAAAAGCTAAACTGCTGTAACTATGTGGCCAAACAGGACAGTGGCTTAAATACGACAGAGGTGATTTCTTCGCTCACACATAGGACAGGTGAGTGCTCTAGATTTTCATTCATTTGGGGACCCACGTTCTCCCAACTTGTGACTTTGCCATCCCCGGTGTTAGTGTCACACACGTGACGGAAGCTGCATCATTGCCACATCACATTCCAGTCCACGAGGAGAAGAGAGGGTGGAGGAAACAGATGCTCAATGTCGTACGCCATGACCCAGAGGTGACGCACGTCAGTTCCACTTAATTCCACACCAGTGTCATGGGCACCCCGGACTCCAAGGCAAGTGTGTCTCTAGCCTAGTGGCTCTACTCCCTAGACCTCTCATTTCTCTGGATGAGTCACTGACTCCAGGGTTTACTGTCTCCTTCCACAAGATAGAATAATAAAGTCCACTTAGCTACACAATGCTGGGCCATATCTGAACATCGGTGAAGAGCGTGGTCCTTCCTGGACAATGTGATTCCCGGGAAGCAGCTCCTTTGTATCAGTGCTTCTCAGTGGCGCTTCATGGGCTTCTCCTGCCCATTCCAGGAGGGGAAGGAGCTGAGCTTTGTCTGCCCAGCTGCCGTGATTGGGAGTCAGGTGCCTGGTGCACGGCAGACGCTTAATAGTTTGAACAATGAGTGAATAACTGGGTGGGTGGGTGGGTGGATGGATGGATGAAGGGATGGAATCAGTCCTCTTCACAGTCTAACACTCTCTCCTGTGGGCTAGGCCGGAGCGCCACACCTGTTCCAAAGTGGGCAGTCCCCAGGCAGGAATACTCTGAAGCCTGGCCAGCAAGAAGCAACGCCTAAGTGGAGAAAGCATGGCCGAGAATAGTGACTTTTTTTATACCTTTGTTCTTTGTTTTCTTTGCTGTGATGTCTTGCTATAAAGATGACGCTGGCTGTGATCTCTCCAAAACTTAAAAGTTCCCCCAAACTTCCCTTCTCTGAAGTTTCTGCTGCCTGATGTTGGCTATTTCTCTGGAATTTAAGTCATGAAGCAAGAAGAACGAGGGTCTGTGTGCGCTTCGGGGTGTAGCGGGTGTCTGTGCGCAAAGGCAGGCCCTGGGGAGGGCGGGTCTGCACACCTGCTGGCACTGCTGGGGCTGCAGCCCTGACCAGGCGGCAGGTCAGTCACGGCAGCCAAGAGAGAAGGAGCATCTGTGGACCACAGAGGGATTTTCCAATCCCCAGCATGCAGCAAGCCAGCATGCTCTCTCGTAACAGCCCAAGCTCTGCTAACAAGTTCCTTGCCTCAGTTTCCCCTATAAGAAGGTCAGGTCTCTATATCTGTTTTTGTGTCTTAGATATGTTGATTTGTATCGTATTTTAGACTCCCCATATAAGTGATATCCTATGGTATTTGTTTCTGTTTCTGACAAACCCTATTGGAAAAGACTATGAAAAAGAATATATATATATAAATATATGTATATGTATATCTGAGTCACTGTGCTTTATAGAAGCAATTAACACAACACTGTAAATCAACTAAACTTCAATACATTTTTTTTCAAAAAAGAAGGTCAGGTACCAATTCATCATGTTTTGAGAACAATGAATAAATAAGGAAAAGACGAGTCAGAGGTCACATGAATGAGAAACTGGACTTGGGTAGCTCTCCCCGGGCTCTTTCCCGAGGCCGGTCCTCACGCTTCGGCTCTCTGTCTATACGACCCCATCGTTTACAACACTCGTCTCTCAAACAGCTCAGACCCGTTGAGAAGGAGAAGTTCCTGGAGCCTGCAGGGTGAGCACAGCCCATGAAAGGGCTTTGCAGCCATGGATCTGTCCTCTTGGTGGTGTCCTCTGATAGACTTAAGAAACCTCCTTCGTACAGGAGGACTTGTCCTAGTCAGCAGGTTAGACACCTAAGGAAGAAAGGAGACTTTTCCATGGAAATGCTTTTATCCTCCTGAGTAACCCTCTCCAGGGTGGAGATCAAGCCCCAAGGGCTGCAAAGTGAAGGTAGCATCACCTTGCACTTGGAGACACTCTGACCTGAGTTGAGAGGGAGAGAGGGAGGGAAAGAGGGGTATTTTTTTTTTTTTTTTTATGCGTTACGCGGGCCTCTCACTGTTGTGGCCTCTCCCGTCGCGGAGGACAGGCTCCGGACGCGCAGGCTCAGCGGCCATGGCCCACGGGCCCAGCCGCTCCGCGGCATGCGGGATCCTCCCAGACCGGGGCACGAACCCGTGTCCCCTGCATCGGCAGGCGGACTCTCAACCACTGCGCCACCAGGGAAGCCCGAGAGGGGTATTTTTTTTAACCTGTTTCTGAAACCTGGTGATCACCACAAATGGCAGCCCCCAGCCCCTCCTTCAGGAAAGGACTTCACTGGAACCTCCTGGGAGCCAGGACGCACGGGGCGCCTCAGCTGATGCCCCATCGGGCCAGCCTGGGAAAGCCCCAAACAAGGGGGTGGCAGGAAGCTGGAGCCGGGAGAGACAGAGGTTGCTGAAAGATCAAGGCAGGACTCCTGTATGTCCTACTGCCTGTTTGTCGTCAGTATCTGGGTGCAGGCTCTCCAGTTGCTATGCAAGGCCCTGATAATTGCCTCAGAAAGCAAACGTTTTGTTCCTTCCCAGGAGAGATTTTTCTTTTTAATACAATTCTGTAGGAGGAAGCAAAACACTCCCTCGCTGAGGTCTGTGGATTACTGTGCCTGTGGAGTCTTGGGTATACAGTGAACACTGCGGTCTGAGGAGGTGCCCTCCCGGGCCCTGGGCTCCCCGCCCAACACGAGCATCTCTGGCTTTCAACTGACAACGTGGGCTTCCGGTCCTCCCAGCCCTAGCAGGTGTGCAGCCAGAGCACACTGTTTGTCACCACCGTCCAGAGCAAGGCCACTCCAGACCGAGGAGACACAGACAGACAGAGCCCCTCAGCCTAGCACAGGTTCTCGGTCTGAGGCGCATGGGAATCACCTGCGGAAACGCTCACGATGCAATGACCGGGTCACACCATAGCCATTAAGCCAGGATTTCTAGGGGTGGACCCGGACATCAACACCCTAAGTAGGCACTGGAAATCTGAGAAGTTTTTCGAAGTATAGATGCCTGATCCCCAGCAACCAAGTTTGAGAAGCATGTTAGTAAAAGTCTCCCAGCAACCAGCCTACAGACTGCAGGGCAAGCGTCTTCCATTCCAGGCCTGCCCCTCCTGAGGGCTCTCCTCGGCCGCAGCCTAGACCCCGGGGGTCCTCAGGCATTGGCCAGCCTGTAATTTGGGGTTGGAAACACCAACAGTTTAATAATAACGCTAATCACAACTGCCACGTGCCCTGGACCAGGCATTCTGGAAAGAGATTTTACCTGTATTAGCAAATGCAATCCCCTAACCCATACAGGACTTTCCTCCTGAGACAGGAAACAGTTTCAGAGGAGTTAATTGACTGCCAAGGTCACACAGTTATTCAACGAAAGTGCCAGAATACCAATCTAGGTCAACAGATTCCATGGTCTGAGCTTTTAACCACTTTGCGTCAAATTTTCTGGATTTTATTTGCTGATATCCAATGATCCGAACCCCCTCATTTCTCCAAAAGCCAATTCTCCAAAACACAAGTTTGCCAAAAGCTAATCTGTCAACTTATCATGTCACTAAAAATCTCCACCAGCCATCTAAGGGTTGATAGCCATCCACGGTGCATCGTTGGTTTCAACAGATTTTGAGGATTCCACCCCCTCCCCCCAGGGTTTTCACGTTGCTCTATCCAGCCTGGTGGAGGAAGGTGGGAGGCCTGCCCCTCCACGGCGGCATCATTCCACTCCTGATGCTGCCTCTATGTAGTGCCTGTGTCCTGTCTTCAACAACACCTGCGCACGGGCCCCCGTGCCAGTCGGGGACACCCTGCCTTTGGCCAGGTGCTCAAGACAGGGAGAGAGAGAGAGAGAGAGAGAGAAAGCCGGGGGGGGATGGGGGAATCCCCCAAGCAGAGTAACAGAGAGGTTTCCCTCCAACCAGCCATCCTAGACCAGTCAGAAGCTATTCCTCTGTCACTTTGAGGTAAACTAATCATTCATTCACCTAAGTGATTTTCAATGAGTCGACAAGAGCCCTCCACTCAAACCTCTGTGCATTATCCTGGCATCCCGGCTCACCCAAGGCCAAGCACAGGTCCTGCTGTGTTATGAATGCTTCTTCCCTTCCCTCCTGCAGCAGACTGGGAGTCCTTCAAGGGCAGGGACCCCCTTTCACTTTTGTGCGTCCAGGACCCAACGCAATAGCTCTCTGACTATTAGAGTGGGTGACCTTAAAATTTAACATTCAACCTAGGACATGTTGAGGGTGGGAAGTGGGGTTAACTGGATGGGATAGTAGGGCAAACAGCATAAATCAGGACAGTTCTGAGCAATAGGAATCATGGTCGCTTTATTTGTATAGATAGTAGACAATCAAATATTGGTTGGATTGATCAAGTCACGCAAATAAAAGACATTCACGCAAAAAATTATTAATAAAAAACAATTTAATTTTTTAAATTAAATTTTGATTTAAAAAGTAAAATAAAGACATTCACAGGATTGGCCCACTTCCCATCAATTGTACGGTTTGGGTGTCTCTCCGTTGAGACAGGGCTTTCCATGACAAACTCTGGGCGATAGGAAGCCCGCCTGCACTCAGTGCCGAAGGGGCTTGCACCAAATCTACGCTCTGGGCCCTGGTTCCACTGAAAGGCTGATGGTATAGCACCCAGCACAGAGTGAACACTCCATAGCACCTGCTGAATCGAATTAACACACTTTGTTAAAATGTTCAGGTGGGTGAGGTCGAGGATGGTTGAATTGTGTCCCCTAAAAAGGTATGTGCAAGTCCTAGCTCCCGCTAACTGGGAACGAGACGTTATTTGGAAATAGGATAACAGGGTCTTTGAGGATGTACTCAAGGCGAGATGAGGTTGTCTTGAATTAATCCAATGACTGATGTCCACATAAGAAGAGGGAAATTTGGACACTAACCTCCACCCAGGGGAAAACGCTATGTGAAGACGGAGGCAGAGGGAGGAGTGATATATCTACAAGCCAAAGAATGCCGAAGATTGCCAGCAACCACCAGAAGTTAGGAGAGAGACACGGAACAGATCATCCCTCAGAGTCTCCAATAGAAACCAACCCTGCTGACAGCTTGATTCTTTATTGCCCACCTCCGAATCGTGAAAGAATACATTTCTATTGTTGTCAGCCACCCAGTTTGTGGCAATTTTTTACAGCAGCCCGAGGAAACTAATACAGATGGCACACGTTCATTGTGTATGAGAATAAAAATAGTAGTACAAACATCACCTGGCAGGCACAGCTCCTCACTCTTACCGCCACCCGCCTCTCCAGCCTCCCTTCCAACTACACTCCTCTGAGCATCTTCTACGCCAGCCACGTGGACTTGTTCATGGCTCGAGGACATGTTTTGCCATTTCTTAATTCTGTGCGTTTGCATATGCTGCTGCTTCTGCCCTTGTCTTTCACATCCTAGGTTGACAGCTAACTCTGAAACGAAGCAGGACCCTGTGGTCCTTCCCGCCGACCCATATCCTCTGCCTGCCTTTTGTCTGTGGAAAAACTTTAGCCAAAGAATAAGTCTAATCAGAGGAGTGAGAAAATACAGCAGCAAAGGAAAACAGTCAAACAGGACAAAACAATAATAGTTTAGTCAGTAAGCAAAGTCAAGGACCTTTAGTTCCTTCTCAAGGGCTATAGATAATATTCTGAGCCATATCCTATGAGTTGTCTTGTAGATCCTGAAAATCCCACTCTTGTTCCAGAGCTGGGGGAGATAGCTGGTTAGAGACACAATGGTGGGAGGTGTCAAGGTACAGATAGGGGATGGAAGAAGGGGTGGATGAGGTCCTCCAAGGAGAGTGTACACTGCAAAGTCGGCTGTCCACAGAGCTCTGAAGACACCACAGCAAGCAGGACCCCTCTGTCAGGCGCTTCTTGGATGTCTTGCTCTGAACTAGCACTGAGGCTGCCGCATCGTGGTTCTGCATCTGTCTGTCCCCAGAGCCCTCTGGGCTGCCTCAGGAACAGCGCTCCTATGAGGAAGCAGTGTTTCAGTCTGCCGTCTCTCCAAATTATTTTTCTGTTTGCTAATAATATTCAGGCGCAAAAAAAAAATCTGGCTCTCAAGCTGGGGCTTCATGTGATGAAAATCGATATTCACCTTGAAAGGGAGTGTTTCAGATAACAGATATCTATTTGATCAGACTCCATTATGCCCTCAGTACCATCTCTGCTTATGAGAAAAAAGGCTCAGCCCAAGGTTTTAGAGACCATTGTTCAGGGTCCTTCAGTCCCTGGAACACAGTAACCCCAAGAAGAGACAGATTAAAAATGAATGAATGTGCTCTACTAGATGTCTTGCATCAAGGATATTTACGTAGATAAAAGAGCAAGTGCGGGGGGAGCTTCATTGCTAATGTTTTTTTTAATAATTATTAGGTGGGGAAAATTGGTGAAGAAATTGGGGGAAGGTTCAGGGTGACTGAGACAAAATTAAAGAATTGCATTAAGAAGCAAGGCAAGCAGAGGTGAGGCCGTGCAGACAAATGGTCTTTTTAGGCTGGTGTCCCAAAGGCTGGCAGGCCCCAACTTCAATGATGAGGCTGTTAGGACTAGCCCGAAGCCAGTAGCAGAGACTGATGTAACAAATCAAAAAAGTCTTGGCTTCTCTGTCTCCCTCAAAGAAAATATGAGGCTTCCTACACATTGTAATTTTTGTGGCCATGGAGTAATTTTGTGCAGGTGTGCTGGGTTGTGGTTACCACCAAAGAAATGTGTGTTTCCTAATAGGAAATGAATTAAAATGTCAATTAAAAAAAAAAAAGAACCATCCTTCCCCCACTCCAAAAACACACACACACTGAACCTTGAAACAAACCAATACTATTTTTTTCATGATCTTGTAATATCAACAGATTTCCCCCCACACAAAAAAGAGTACATAGTGAATTAGAAGCAAATCTACGTATTTTCTGAAACTGCTGAAGTATCACACACTCAGAATATGAAGATGCTTTTCAAAGCAGGTTTGAAGCAAACAAAGATTGCATTTGGTTCAAGATGTGTTTCGTAAAATATACTTCTATGCTATTTTGAGGAGATAACTAAAATGTTGTCAATTAAATCCTTATAGCAAGCAGAATATACATACCTAGGATGAGGAATTGGTTAAGTGTTAAAACCTATATTATCTGTGAAACAGACTGGCTTTTGGCAAGCTAGATCAGTGGGTAGAGCTTACAGAGCAGCAGAGCCAACATTAGGGCTGTGAGGGCGATAAGGGCCAACCCATCACTGTTTCGTTTGTGACCCTGATCCAAAGGACCACCAGGGAGACCAGGATTGTGCTTCTCGTGAGATGGAGCTGATATGAGTGCTTTTTTTCAAAGCACATAATCCATCCCACAGTACAGAGCCTGCTGGGTTCCCCAGCAGCATAGAAGGTTACAATGTTCTCTGTTCATCAGAGTCACCAGGGGAGATTTTTAAATCTACAGACATTCAGGCCTCACCCAGAGATCCAGACCCAATGGCTGGAAGCTGCTGTGCAGCTCTGGAGTTGGTGGTTATAAAAGTCCTCCAGGGGGTTCCCATATGAAGTCACCACCAGAGCCCTGCCTTCGCCCTTCCGAGCTCATGGGTGAGTCCCCTCCTTCCATTACATTTCTTCCTGGGTCAGGGAATGCTGCTACTATCCCCTCCTCCAAGTGTCTGCAGATGGCGTAACGCCCAGTCACACTGAAAGCTAAGAGAGACAGGCATTGGTCTCTAAGCGAAGAGTGATGTGATCTGATTTGTATTTTAGGAGCATGACCATGTAGGCAGGATGGCAGAAGGAAAGAAGAGGGGGAGCCTGAGGGCAAGGAGACGAGTGGGCACGTGACCAAAGTCGGCTATCAGGGCCATGGGAGAGGGGGCCGGGGATCGGAGCACATGGGAAGGTGTCTGAGATTGAACCAAGAAATGTGTTGACTGTGTCTGGAAGGAGGAGGGCACGGAAGGGACCGAGGGTAAAAATACAAATGGGAAAATGAGGTTGACTGCTAAGATTAACTAAGAAGAAGACTAACTGATTTGGAGAAGGAGAAAAAGCATCCTTCTGCCTGGAGGGTTTGTCCTCCTTTCTCATCCATGATCTTGGAACAACTGCCATTACACCTGGTGCTCTGGACTCGGATTGCAATAATCTGTGTTTGTGTCTAGACTGTGAGCTGCTGAAGGGCAGGAACTGGTATTGTTCATCTTTTTTTTTTTTTTTTTTTTTTTTAGTCTCAGCACCTAGCACGGTAAACATGAAATAGGCACACAATATATTTTTGCTAAAAAGGTGAGTGACATAATGGAATTGGGAACAGCTTCACTGGGAAATCTCCCTGTTATCAAGCCAGCTTTATGACAAAGACGGTTTCACGTAAACAGGAGCCAAAATGTCTTATTCACCTGGGCTGCAAATGGCTTACATGGCGCGATAATTCCAGCAACATCCTTTGGGAGGAGGTGTTAATGAGGAAAGGGTTTTTCAGCTTGAGTCATCATGTTTTGGTGCACTGTGTGTTGTCCAGGGCTGGCAGCCTCTGACAAAAGTTCTTGTCCCTGGGAGGCGCCATCTTTCTGGACGTGGGAGAGGAGGCTGGGGACGGGAAGGGGACACGGGCTGGGGCTGAGACCAGAGGCTGCGTCTGTCCTTTGTCACAGACGCAGTCGGGGTCGGGGTGGAGGTGGTGGGGGGATATGGCAGGGCAAGAAGTGAACTTGACCAGCACAATCTGGGGAAACGGGGGGTCGCCACGCAGCTCAGCCGCAGAGAAAACCCTGAGTGGGATGCGTGACAGTGGCGACAGCTACAGAAGCAGTAATTTCCAAGAGCACAGGGAAACAGAGTCTATGGCTGTGTCGGAACGGCTGTTCTTTGCTTTCAGATCTCCCTGCAATACCCATTTCTTTTCCCCAGTTCCCTGAAATGACACACCGAATATGGTTAATTAATCAGTCAATCTATAGCCAGTAATACTCAGACACCTGCTAGATGCCCACCAGAGAGGAATCCACCAGCGTGCAAACCGGGGAGCAACCCAGGCCGGGGCACGTCTGACCCCAAATGTGCCTCAGGCAGCATTTAACCTGGTGCTCCATCCCCACCCTCCATACAGATGCTTTCGAAGTAGTTTGATCCCTCCTGTCCCAAGAAATTGATCATGTCAGCTACAGTTCTCTTTTTCACATAAAATCTCCCTGTGTGACCTTTTATTTCGAGCCTTCTCCCTCTCTCCACCGTCATCAGCCCACGCCAACCCCCAAGGGGAACAGGACTGCATTGCCAATTAGAAATATGAGAGCCAGACTTCTCTGTCTGCAGTGCTGTGAAGGCTTCATTTTCACATTTCTCTTTGTCTGGAAATGTTAACTCCCAGTTTCAGGAGTTCAGGGTGAGTTTTCCTTTCCTTCTCTATGAAATTCAGTATAAGTTGGGACTCACTTTCACTGCCCTGCAGTTTTTTCTCTTCCGTTTCTTATTTCCTTCATACCAGATGTTAGCAAAATTCTGTGCTGGGCAGTGTCTATGGGTGCTGTTGTTGACAGTTTGGGACGGTAAGACAGAAAGAAAGAGGAAGAAGAGAAATAAAGAAGAGACCCACAGGGAAAACGACTGCTGAGGCCAAAGGGGGTTCTCAAAATGGTTTTGGAAACAACTCCCTGCCTCCTGTTGTCTGCCTGGGGCTTTTGCTTTCAGTGCCTTGAACTCAGTTGCCACTTTATTTATTCGGTTCTGTGAGCCTGATTTAGCTTTAAAATTACCTGATACATGTCTAAGCATACTCCTTACCAAGGCATCCATCGTGGAAATGAAGCTGCCTTACAAGAAAGCACAACTAAAACGGAAGGGACTAGTGTAAGCTATGAGACAGGAAAATATTAACATATAAATATTCAGAGCCTTATACTCTACCCCACTCGAAAGAGTTCTGGGCTTTTTCTATGTGCATAACAGAGGCTGTCAGAGGAGGACCTGGAAGCCTGTCCAGGTTTGCTTTAAAAAGAGCAGAGAGGGCTTCCCTGGTGGCACAGTGGTTGAGAGTCCACCTGCCGATGCAGAGGATGCGGGTTCGTGCCCCGGTCCGGGAAGAGCCCACATGCCGCGGAGCGGCTGCGCCCGTGAGCCATGGCCGCTGAGCCTGCGCGTCTGGAGCCTGTGCTCCACAACGGGAGAGGCCACAACAGTGAGGGGCCCGTGTACTGCAAAAAAGTAAATAAATAAATAAATAAATAAATAATAAAAAGACCAGAGAATAGGTATTTAAAGGCACAAGGAGTAAGGGACCCAAGCAGTAGTTAGTAGCATAACTGGGGAAAGAGAGATACTGGGGAGATGCTGCTGTACTGGGGGGAATGGAGAAAAAAGAGAATTTTTAGGAATTTTCTGTGCATTATGACTATAACCTGTCTTCAGCATTTTCTCAATAATGTAGTGAAGATTCCAGTTACTTTTAAGTATTTTGGGGTAATAGTCAGATTTTACTCCACGCTGAGAAAGGGCCACGTGACAGCTCATCTTTATGTAGGTTACAGACAGGTGTGTCTGACAGCACTGCAGAAACTAAGCTTGAGGAAGAGCTGGCGAGGAAGGTGGTTGGTCGAGGAGTGGTGTTCCGGACAAAAAAAAAGCAGGGGAAATAAGACTCTCATAATGGTATGAAGAAGTTAGTCTCAATTTTTCTACCAGACAGGCCTTAAATACTAAACTGGCATTTATGGGGTAATGATAACCACGTAAGAGCCCCAGGGCCCCGGACCTCCTCACGGTAAAACAACCTCCTTGTAAATGTTACTTTGTGGTTTCCTCTGTGGCCAAAGCAGCAATGCTGACACCCACCATCCCAATCGCAGGCTAATTAGAGACGCCACAGGAATGAGGCCAGGACTGGTCTGCTGGAAAGGCTATTAACCACGCTTCACAGGAGATTAGGGGCCTCCTGTCTGCTCTCTCTTGGCAGTTTGTCTGGACGTATTATCCACCCTCTGGGGGGCTAAAGGGAACCTGTGAGAGACCAGCCCCCCTCCTTTAGGTTTTATTAAAATTATTGACAAATTACCATAGGTGAGAAGTCACTTTATAGAAAAAAGAAGTGATCAGTTCCCCGAAATCACCTTTCAGGATATTTGAGAAGAGAACTGTTCGGGAGTTGCAGAGAGGGTGGGTAGGATGCTCCCCAGCCCCAATCCGCAGCTCCAACTCCCTGGTTTTGAAAGGTCCACACCTGGGGCTGTACTGGGGTCCACGGGGACCAAAAAGCCTGCCCCCTCCAGGCAGGGAGCTGTGGAAACGCCAGGCTGGGCAGAGGGCGTGACCCAGAACATACAGGCTGCAACTCTCACTGCCCGCCTCTCCTCAAGAAGGAAGTGGGAACTCCTCCACTCTGTGGGGTATCATTTTGTCAAAACAGCCACAGCAGTCATACCCCGCACCAATCTCAGCCCCAAGAATGACACAGGGAGCCTTGAATTTTCCCTGAGGTCCAGGATCAAGTCTTGTTGCCCAGTATTCAGAATTAAATAATCACCATGATCTTTGTTAAACTCTGTGAAATAAATAACATAAACAAAAGAGGAGAAATGCAGCTCATGTCTACATTAGAGCTGTTCCTATTTTCTCTATCAAATAAAACTTTTCTATTTTCCAATTTTCAGCCACCATCTAACTTTAACGATCAGAAAATATCTTTTAAATTGTGAAAATAATTACAAGTTACAAGTCCTTGCTCTGCCCCTAATTATCCCAGAGAAATAACATCTCGAAGCCTTGGTTTTCTCATCTGCAAAATGAGAAGGCTGTGTGTGTGACTTGCCCACGAAGGTCCCATTCAGTACCAATACTCTGGAAATCTGTGAGATATTTGATTAGAAGTTACACTAATTTAGCCCCAAGAGAGTACAGTTCTTACAAAACTGTTAGGAGTTCCAGTTATTTGTATCTAACTTGACAGAACAAAATTAAACTTGGCTTGCCATAAGGGAAAATCATCATCTAGACAAATTCTATTTTCTCTTTTGGAGGACTTAATGGTCCAATCATTTATCAGATTTTGGTAAGGGCTTATTATGTGCCAGGAACTCTGCCAACCATTGTTATAATCTTCACAACAGGGCCCACTTCTATGGGTTTGGTGCATTAGTTAAGGTAATGCTAGCTGCTATAACAGATAAACCCCCAGCTATCAGTGGCTTACTACAAGAGACGTTCGTTTCTCACTCACTTGAAGCCCCAAATGGATGTTCCTAATTGGGGTGGAGGGAAAATGCTCTTCCAAGTAATGATTCAGGAGCCAAGGCTCCCCCATCTTGCGTTTCTGCTGCCTTCAAGACATGGCTTATTGGTCACTGTTCTCAACTACCTTAATCTGGCAGAGGGGTGAAAAGCATGGAGGTTTTCTTAAGGACCAGCATTGTAAACGGTCCTCATAACTCCTGCTTGTATTCCATTAGCTCTCCTCAGTCACGTGACCATGCATCGGTACAGGGGAGGCTGTTTGCCCAGAGGAACAGTTTGGTCATCAGCTGTCAGTCTTTGCCTCAAGTGTTATCTCCATTTTGAAGATGAGGAACCTGAGGTTCAGCTAGTAAGTGGCAGCTTCAAATTTTAAACCCAAGACCCTTGATTGCAATGCAAATGCCACACTCCCATAAACAGCAAACGGACTATACTTGTGAATGCTGTGATAGTGAAACGGGAAGAGAAAATGACAGAGGAGCTTGCTGGGGAGGGAGATTAACCTGGCCTATTGGAGGATGTGAGGAACAGAGGATAAGAGAAGTTAAGTAACCCGCTAAGACCAGCCAACCAGGCAATGACTAAGCTGGGACCCCAAGCCCAAAGCCCTCTTTCTGCTACGCTGCCAGATTGCCTTACATTCCATCCTGAAGGATGCAAAGGTGTTTGTGGGCCCACAGGCAGAGGCACGGCCCTGCAGGCAGATGCAATGGCATGGATGAGAGTCTGCAGGTAAGATAAAGCCTCCAGAGGCAGAGCAAGCCACTTCATGTGGTCGGCTATCTGTTACTAAAGCAATCAAATTATCTATAGCCAGCCCGAAAGTAGATGACGTCTGTGGAATATTATTCCTTGGAGAGCCCAATTGTTATATTGCCTGTCATTTTTTATTTTTGCATAAAAGTGAACTTTATGGTAATAAAATCCTTTCGTTTATACTGTGTTCCTACCCACAAAGCTTTCACTAAGATATACTCTTTTATGTTACAGCTATCTACTTTGATTAAAGCAGTTACAGATTCATCTAATTCCACATTCGAATAACTGCCCTGATCAATCTTTATTTTCCATACGTTCCCTTTTGATCCATTATCTCACTTCTCCAAAATGGCTCTAGGATCATTTGCCATGCCTGGCATTTTGCTCTATGTATATATAGGTGCTGACCTATACGTTTAATAGTTGTGCAAATCAACCTGGCTTAATCTGTGTTATTCATCATTATTTGCAGGCTGATTAAAGTCGTGACTCTCTGAAATATAACCATGTTTTCAAGATTGTCATCTAAATTATGTAAATAACTAGCCCCATAATTAGCTCTCTTCTGATGAACTTCCCTTCAGGCTCAAGGTGTGTTCATCTATATTTATCACGTTCAAGGTGTGTGTATCTCCCAGACAGACCGACCTTTGCAGGTGGTGAGCCTCTCAGAGAAGAGCCATGTCAGCACCCTGACCAGTATGGCCTGCTCACGACCCCTTCTCTTCACGCTCAACTCACACGCTTGCCAGTCCTCAAGTCTGGAAGATTCTTTAAGGCATGCAAATTGCTGAATTTTTATTTCTCCTAACTACTTTTCAGGATCTTAAGGATAACCACCATGTTTCTTTTTCCACATTCTTTCTTAAAGGGTTAACTTTTCAGATCCTTCTGGAGAAATTCTTCATATTTTTCACCTTCACTCGGAGATAAAAAGACAACTAAGTGGGGATTCCCTGATGGCGCAGTGGTTGAGAATCTGCCTGCCAATGCAGGGACACGGGTTCAAGCCCTGGTCCGGGAGGATCCCACATGCTGCGGAGCAGGTAAGCCCGTGCGCCACGACTACTGAGCCCGTATGCCACGGCTGCTGAAGCCTGTGTGCCTAGAGCCTGTGCTCCACAGCAGGAGAGGCCCTCACAATGAGAGGCCCACGCGCCGCAACAGAGTAGCCCCCGCTCCAGGGAACTAGAGAAAGTCCGCGCACAGCAACAAAGACCCAATGCAGCCAAAAAAAATTTTTTTAATTAAAAAAAAATTTTTTAAATCATTATTAAAAAAAAAAAAAGACAACTAATCAACTTCCCTTTAATAATCAGGGACTCTTCTTTCCAGCAGGATGAGGGTTAAGGCTTCCGGGCTGACCTTTGGAAGGACCAGGTCGCTGGTACTGTTCTTGGCAGCATCCCTGTGGAATGAGCACGTGTAACCTGGGTTTGAATCCTGTCTCTGCCACCTGTGAATGGCATGACAGTTCATCTCTCTGAACATCAGGTTCCTCATCGGGAAAATGGGATAATTATATTCACCTTCCAGAGTTGCCGTGAGGACTAAGGCAGGTTAATGTACGTCATATGCCCTGGCAGCCCCCAGGGAAGCAGTGTTATACAACGGTTACACACCCAGGTCCTAGACCAGAATCCCACTCCACTACTTTCAGTGACCTTGAACAGCTTAATTAATTCTTCTGGGTCTCAGTTTCTTCACCTCTAAAATGGGCATAGTGATAGCATCTATCTCATCAAGTTGTTTTGAGAATTAAACATGGACACTTTTCATCCCCACAGAGCACTCTTTGAGGCCCAGGACAGATCAGCCATATTGAACTCCATGACACTGTCCACTAAGTGTTAGCCTGAGTGTGTGATGGGAAGGTGTCTGCCCTGGTAAAATTCTCCTGCCGAAGAACTGCCATGTAGCTCACAGCTGCGATTGGCTCCACAGCTGAGAGGACAGGAACCCTGGGGTGATGATTAGACAATTGGACCAGAGAGGAAACCAAGGAATGCTTCCTGGAAGAAGAGAATCTTGAGCTGGACTTAAAAGCAAAATTAAAAGCACCTAAGGGGGAAGAGAAGTTACTGGGTCAGAGGAAGGGGCTCTATCCATATTGGCTGTTAGGTTTTCAAGCCAAATATCTCACATTCAAGAATGGAGCTCTATAACTCCATAAAGATAGAAAGTAGATTAGTGGTTGCCAGGGACGGGAAATGGGGCGTGAAGGCTTATGCGTGTGGAGTTTCTTTGGGAGGGCAATGACAATGTTCTAAAATTAAATAGTGGTAGTGGCTGTACAGCTCTGCGAAATACTAAAAACCAGCGAACTGCGTACTTTAAAAGGGTGGACTTTATGGTATGTGAATTATATCTCAATAAAGTTGTTGTTTTTCTCCTAAAATAGAAGAAAAATGCAGTCCTAATAAGATCCTGTCGTGGAGAGGTCTCTCTGTTCTGCCAGTCGCCCTCAGGTCTTGGGAACTGCCAGGGAGCAGATGTGCTCTTGATACAGTGCCACAAACCATGAGGACATGCACAAGTATTCACTGATGATAACATTGTTTCATCTATAGCTCAGTAATTTTCAACCGTGTGTGATTTTGTCCCAAGGGACATTTGGCAGTGTCTGGAGACATCTTTGGTTGTCATAACTTGGGGGTTGGGGGATGCTACTGGCATCTAATGGTAGAGGTCAGGGATGCAGCTAAACATCCTACAGTGTACAAGACAGCACCCCACCACAAAGAATAATGACCTAAAATGGTACAGATGAACCAGTCTGCAGGGCAGAAATAGAGACACAGATGCAGAGGACAAATGTATGGACACCAAGGGGGTGGTGGTGGGATGAATTGGGAGACTGGGATTGACATCTATACATTAATATGTATAAAATAGATAACTAATAAGAACCTGCTGTATAAAAAAAATAAATAAAATTAAATTCAAAAATTAAAAAAAAAAAAAGAATGATCTAGCCCAAAATGTCAATAGTGCCAAGGTTGAGAAGCCAGATGAATCTAACCAAAATTCTATAGATTCCTCTTACCATCTCCTTCTTAATGTAAGTGGTTTGTTTTTTTTTTAAGATGCAGAAATGAATATCTAAAACAATTAAAAAGTTCTCTCTCCAAAGAATTTTTCCCTGTATATATGATTGTAGCAATAATATTCCAGCTTCAATTTGTTCCAGATTCATAAGGAAAACGGGCTTTTCCTGTAATTTCCTGGTTTGTTCATCTCTTGACAGCAAAACTAGGTAATTTCTTTACAGGAATATGGTCTTTTCACTGAATTAGAAAGTTTGTATGTTCGGTTCAATTATTTTCTCACGTTTCCTAGGTATTTCTCTGGGCACAAAAACACTTTTACTTAACAACAGCAACGAAATATTGCATTTCCCTTTAAAATGAAATTTTAGAAGAAAAATTGGGAAAATGGAAGTGTGTGTTCATCCTGAGAGGGGTGTCAGAAGCAGCTGAGTGGAGGGAGACGCGCAGAAGCTCCGAGTCAGACCGAGTTTGATTCAGCCGAGTGGCCTTGGGCGGGTCACTCTTCTGCTAAGCCTCAGTTTCCTCTCCTATAGATCAGAGATGGAAAGCCCACCCTTCCGGGTTAGCGTGAGGCAGATGAGATCATGCATTGTGGCACTAAGCCCATGCTCAGGGATACCCCTGTGCCCCAGAGCAGCCCTTGCCTTGGGCCAGTCTGGACCACCCACCCCGCAACACACATCACTACCCACCCACGCACCCTCACATCAGTAAATACAGGACCCATTGCTCCTTAGCTGGCACTGGTGGTAGTTTCTAGAAATGGCACCAAGGAAACAGGTTTGCCACCAGCCATGACTCGGTCTGTTGCCAGGCCTGGAGTAGGGGTGGTAGGGGACAGCTCCTGTTACCTCCGAGGCGCGGTGTCTGGGGACGCTGCAACAGCCATTCCTTCTCTGTGGTCAGGCAGGAATCCATGTCTGCTCTGAACTCACAAGCATTGTGTCTCTCAAGATCTTTATTCGGACGCCAGGTCTGCTGGGGAATGCCTTCGGAGGGGGTTCATTAACGCTTGTAGAGCACCTACTAAGGGCTTGCACCACGCTAGGCACTTCACATCATCATCTCATGTGACTCTCTGCAGTACGTAACCATGGTCACGATCATGACCTTTAATGATTGCTTGATTACGTGCTCAGCACTTCACATGTACTGACTCATTTTAATTTTATAACAAGCCTATGTAGCAGCTATTATCCCCATCTTACACGTGAGAAAAATGAGGCACAAATGGGTGAAAGAATTTGCCCAGCAACACAGGAGTTGTGAGTCAGACTTGCACTTTGTACACCAAGGGATTTGACACCACACCAGGAGCATCTATTTCCCTCACCCTGACGCACCTTACTCTGAACCGGCTCCTTTCTGTTTAACAGTGACCTACTTCCAAGGTGGCAGCTACAATGATCCTCCTTTGACTTGTTAGCATAGGTGGAGTACTGTCCACAGTTCTAAGGTTTCAGGACTAAGTCTGCCTGCCTCTAGTTGGACTGTGGATGCCAGGAGTTAAGTGTAGGGGCTTAAACTCAGATGCCAAATCCAACTTAAGTCAAAAGCATACATTTCAAAATTGGATAGTACTATAGTCTCAGCCTTCAAAGTACTTTTAATTTAATTTAATTTTTTATTTTTTTAAAAATCAATTCTTCAGTACATTTTATTACAGATTTATAAATCCTATATCCATTAAAATTGATGATGCAACGATGACATCCTGGGTGAAATACTGTTAACTATAATTTAAGAAAGGTGATATTTCAAAACTTAACCAGTCAAATTACCAATCACCTATTTTTTGACATCAAAGTACTTTTAATTTTAAATGAAGCAGTCATTACTGCTTTTCCATTCTCCTTGGGGTACAGAAACTTTTATAATCCTTCATGAGCCAGTTTACCTCTAGGTTAAAAGAATCTGTAGTACCTTTCTCTGCATATCACTAGAGCCTTTGAGTGTCCTGGTCTGTACCCCACGACCCCAGGAGAGTTCTAAACCTAGGTCTGTATTCAGGTGGACCCAGGGGCTCTGTTCTACTTGGAGCTATTCTTTTCCCTTCCAGTAATTCGTGTTTTCATGGAGAGTCCTAGATCCAATATGGCACCTCTGTACATCCCAGGCCAAGAAAGGACCACACCTTTTAGGAGAGCTCTGGGCTATAATCAATTCCCACACTCAACACAGTCCAGACCCTGAACGCAGAAATGACCTTTAGGAAAATGGAATGTAGGTAATGGGATGCACCCAATATTTCATCACATGTCACAGGAGTGAAAATAAGCACAGTAAATGATACATCACTGATGAAACATCCATCAGAGATCCAACCCAAACGACATCCTCCCTCTGCTTAGAATGACTGTTCCATTTTCCTCCCATCTTCATCTCACAGAGGCTTCAACAGTTGCAGCTCAAATGCTCCCACCTCTGGGGAAATCTTCCCATAAGCCCACTGAATTAATCGTTCCCCCTTCTGAATTCCCATACACATTGTACTGACAGCAACTCCACACCTACTGTATCTTAAAATTACCTGTGTAGGTCTGTCTCCTCCACCAATGAGCTGAGGGCAGACCCTATGTTGAATTTTCTTGGAGTCCCCTTGCCTGCCAGTACCTGGAGCAGAGGAGATAGTGAAGACTTTTGGGAAGGAAGGGGAAACAGGGAAAGGGCGAGGGAAGGAAGGATATAAGAGGGAAAGGAAGGATGGAGTGCAGGAGAGTGGAGTACATACAGGTTGAAGTTTCCCACAATGAGAGGATGGTAGTTGGAGATTGTATTAGTGACCCAGGGCTGCCACAATAAATTACCACAAACTTGGGAGCTTGAAACAACAGACATTTATTTTTTCTCAGTTCTGGAGGCTAGAACTCTAAGATCAAGGTGATAGCAAGGCCATGCTTCCTCCAAAGGCTCTAGGGGATAATCGCTTCTTGCCTCTTCCAGCTGCTGGTGGCTCCTGGCGTTCCTTGGCTTGTGGCCACATGATTTCAATCTCTGCCTCTGTTTTCACGTGTCCTTCTTCCCTGTTTGTATCAAATCTCCTTCTCCTTTCTCTTATAAGGACACCAGTCACTGGATTTAGGGACCACCCTAAATCCACCATGATCCCATCTGAAGATCCATAACTTAATCACATCTGCAAAGACTTAATTTCCAAAGAAGGCCACACTCATAAGTCCCAGGGGTTAGGATATGGACATATCTTTGGGCGGGACACAATCCAACCCTGTTGTAGAGGCAAACTCCACATCTTCAACACCCCCTCTCCCACCACCATCCAGAGGTGTTCCCAGAGGGAGGCATTCTATTCCAAGGCTTGGCTGACCGCCCAGCACACACAGAAATGATCAGATTTCAGCATCACACCGGAGCAAGGATACAGCGGCTCATGGCCTGAGGACACCACCAAGGGGATCTGGCTGCCCCAGGCCTGCCCCATGGCCCTGAGCTGAGGGGATCATTATCTCGGTAACCCTGTGACCCATTCCCAGCCGCTGCAGCCCAGCCACAGTGCTCTGTAAACACATAAGAGTCACGAAGCAGGGGGTCCCCACCTCCAATCTCCTAGTATCTAAAGCTGGCAGAAGGCACAAAAGCAACATTTCCCTCTTGGGAGACTCATTCTTCTTCTGCATCCACCCCCCAGAATTTCTTTCTCTCCTGTCTTGGCCTCTGAACTGGAGAGACTTGTCGCTCCCTTTGACTGTGAAATACCAGAAGGGGTCAGGAGCCACCCTCTTTTCCCTGTGAAATTTCTCCTCCCAGGTGGCACAGGTCTTACCTTTGTGGCTGCAAGTCCAGTTTCGAGCTTCTATTTCATCTTCTCTCATTACGCCCACTGGGTTTCTAATTATGTGCAGGGCATGCCCAAGACCACACAGAAGATTGGTGTCCTTTATTCTCTCACTTCTGTGTGTACATCTGGGGCTGTTATTAGCAGTTATGTGGAAAAGAAGGTATGATTTTCCTTTATGTGGAACAGTTCTACCCAGCCCCACTATGGGATCCAAGAAAAGGCCGTTCCTAGATAGAATTCACGCCACATCTCTATTTTGTATGCTGCCAGTGAACGGAGTGTAATCTGTCCTTCCTGAAACACCCTAATCAACTAACTCGGCCAACTTCTTTCCCAAACAAACCCTGTGCAGCTTCCAGTACTTCTTTTGCAAAAACTACTAAATTAGCTGCTTTGTGGTTTGCTGTTGAGCCCTGAGAACTTTATTTCATTATTAGGCACACCCTGGCCTACAGGGAGAACTGCCTGGAATATCTAAAACTGTCTATTGTTGAAGTTCATTTCATTTCTATGTCTGCTTCCGTTGGTGATATCGAACATGGGCTGTATATCAAAATGTTACCGGAGGGGGGAAAATACATGAATAAGATGATTACAATGGCAAAAGAATCCAATTCATTTAAAACACCCCACATTTCTTTTCAGATTTAATCATTCTTTCTTTCATCTGTGCAAGGGTGGTAGTCAATGTTGGCTGATCTTAAGGATAATCAGTGACATTTTCTGGGAATATAGTCTCAAACGTGCTGCAAAATATACGCGGCTCAGATTTCCAGATTCAAACGGGAAGGTAATTTTTATAAAAGCAATTTTTGCAGAAGATATTCAAATTCTCATTTACAGAGCTGGGCAGGTCATTTTGGTGAGTCAAGTCGGTCTGCACTTCTTGCCCTGGCATCTCAGCAAGGACCCTGACAACCCTGGGAAATTGACAGGGCTCATTTGCAGCTTCAAAGACAGGAACCATTTAAATACAGAACGTTCCTAGCAGCTGGAGGTAAGGAATTGTGGTGATGTTGACATTTTGCCCCTTAACTCAGCTGTGAGTCAGAGCACAAACTACCACAGTGCCAAAAATTTCAAGGGATGACGTTAATGTTCCTCCCTGGATTAAGACGGGCCGTACATATGCTTGTCCTACGGCCTATGATCCCTCTCGGGTAACTATATAATTTATCATCCAAATAGGGACACTTCTGAGAATGAAAGGGGCTATATTTTTAATAATTTATAGGGGGAAAAAAGGCATAAACTAAGACTATCTCAGGCAAACTGGGAAGTATTGTTGATCCTTCTTCTCTCCCTCCCCCCTGTCCTGACCTCATTCCCACCTCATCCTTAGACATTTACCCTTCATCCCCTCACCCCCTGTGACCTTGTGGATAGCAGTGGTTACGGGGGTGGGGCTGGGGAGGTATTGGTGGCAGTCATCTCCACAGCACCTCCCCTCAACCTCACATTCAGATTCTGCCATTGTCAATATATGAGACCACATGAAGACGGCTGAATAGTATATATGGACTATATGTACACAGGAATGTATGTGGCTCCCAAATGTCCACAGGAAACTCTTCTCCATCTTATTCTACTCCTCAATGGCCAACACCTGCCTCCTCGCCTGTCTACTCACCTCACCGCCACCAGCTCCTTCAACCCATTTGTATCATGGAACCTAGAAGGCAAACAATCTGTAGCAATTCTTCGGGTTCTCCAGCACTTAGCCTTGATGACAGAAATGGATTTAGAATCATAGATTTGGGAGAACCCTGGAGAAACGGCTGCCCCATCCAGTGACCTTAAAGGAAATGGTTTCAGTCACATAAGAAGAAATTTCGTTGCTAGAATTCGTCTAGAGATAGAGTTCTCAAAGCCGATTTCAACAAGTCTGTTCTCCTATTTGCCAACATAAGCAACCAGCATCTCCTCGTGTTCCACATGCTCTGCGTTTTAGGGCTTATTCCTTTTGTCTGCCAACGCAGAGCATCCTCTGTGGGGCGACGCCTTCTCTACTCTTTTCCTTCTAGTCTTTGTCTTTCTTGTTCCAAGTAGTTTCATGGTCATTTTTTGGTTATACAAACTATCAGAGAGATGATTTAGGAGGGTTGGTTTTCCTATCTGATATTTCTAGACCCTGGATCTCTGACTAATAATGACAACATAACATTCCTGGTTTTCCACAGGGACACCTAAATGTTAGTCCTCACTTGGCCATAGACGCCCCTTCACCACTTATTTTTTTATTTTTATTTTTTTGCAGTATGCAGGCCTCTCACTGTTGTGGCCTCTCCCGTTGTGGAGCACAGGCTCCGGACACGCAGGTTCAGTGGCCATGGCTCACAGGCCTAGCCGCTCCGCGGCACGTGGGATCTTCCCGGACCGGGGCACGAACCCGTGTCCCCTGTATCGGCAGGCGGACTCTCAACCACTGCGCCACCAGGGAAGTCCCACCACTTATTTTTAAATATGGATTTCACATCCGGAGAATTCAAGGCTATCATTTCCTGGGGTTTTTTCCTACTTGGTCTTTGGCTTCTAACCCCTCCTTGGTGTATCAAGGACATTGGGGTTCATTGTTATCTCTCTCTGCCTTAATTAAATCAATTAGGGAAAAGATGTCAGGGAGCTAGTTACAGACAGAAAAGATCTGTAAGAGCCTTGTCTTGGGAGAACACACATTGCCTTGCACTTACTGAGCACTGGGTACATTTGCAGAGCTGAATTAATTTCAAGCTCAAAGTGTCCTTTTAAAAAATTTTTGAGACATATTTGTAATGTCTCCAGTGAAGAATCTTACCCTGAGAGAGAGCTGAGTATATTTCATCATTAGGACGGTTTTGCTTTGGGGTTACTCTATGAGATGTTGGACAGAGCTCTTGGCTGGGGGCCCAGCTCTGTGACCTTAAAAAAAAATCACTTCACCTCTCCAGGCTTGGTGTCCTCATTCATAATATGTGGAGTATAAACTATGAGAATCATACTCTAATCTCTCAAGTCATAAAATTCCATGATCCTATTCTTCTATTCAGGTAAATAATGCATTTCCTTAAATTCTTTTTTTTTTTTTTGTCTGCGTTAGGTCTTCTTTGCTGCTCACGGGCTTTCTCTAGTCATAGCAAGCAGGGTCTACTCTTCGTCGCAGTGTACAGGCTTCTAATTGCGGTGGCTTCTCTTGTTGCAAAGCACGGGCTCTAGGTGCACAGGCTTCAGTAGCTGTGGCACGCAGGCTCAGTAGTTGTGGCTCGAGGGCTCTAGAGCGCAGGCTCAGTAGTTGTGGCCCACGGGGCTTAGTTGCTCTGCCGCATGTGGGAGCTTCCCGGACAGGGCTCAAACATGTGTCCTCTGCATTGGCTGGCGGACTCTTAACCGCTGCACCACCAGGGAAGCCCTCCTTAAATTCTTTTTTTTTTTAATTTTTTAAACTTTTATTGGAGTATAGTTGATTTACAATGTGGTGTTAGTTTCAGGTGTATAGCAAAGTGAATCAGTTATACATATACATATATCCACTCTTTTTAGATTCTTTTCCCAAATAGGCCATTACAGAGATTTGGGTTTTTTTTACTTTTTTTTTTTCTTTTGCCACACCATGTGGCATGCAGGATCTTAGTTCCCCAACCAGGGATCGAAACTGGGTCTCCTGCAGTGGAAGCTTGGAGTCTTAACCACTGGACCACCAGGGAAGTCCCCATTACAGAGTATTGAGTAGAGTTCCCTGTGCCATACAGTAGGTTCTTATTAGTTACCTATTTTATATATAGTAGTGTGTATATGTCAATCCCAATCTCCCAGTCTATCCCTCCCCCCCTTACCCCATAGAAAGCATAAATTTGTTTTCTACATCTATAACTCTGTTTCTGTTTCATAGATAAGTTCATTTGTACCTATTTTTTAGATTCCACATATAAGCGATATCATATGATATTTGTCTTTCTCTGTCTGACTTACTTCACTCAGTATGACAATCTCTAGGTCCATCCATGTCACTGAAAATGGCATTATTTCATTCTTTTTTTAATGGCTGAGTAATATTCCATTGTATATATGTACCACATCTTCTTTATCCATTCCTCTGTCGATGGACATTTAGGTTGCTTCCATGTCTTGGCTATTGTGAATAGTGCTGCAATGAACACTGGGGTGCATGTATCTTTTCGAATTATGGTTTTGTCCAGATATATGCCCAGGAGTGGGATTGCTGGATCATATGGTAGCTTTTAAATTCATTTTTTAAAAAAATAGTGTTCATGTGAAACACTTAAAATATACAAAATTACAAGCAACAGCATAACTATTTACCATCCACCCACATTTAACACATCTTAAAATTTTGCCATAGTTACTTAAAATTTTCTCTTTTTAAAAAAAACAAGAGGGCTTCCCTGGTGGCGCAGTGGTTGAGAGTCCGCCTGCCGATGCAGCGGACACAGGTTCGTGCCCCGGTCCGGGAAGATCCCACATGCCGCAGAGTGGCTGGGCCCGCGAGCCATGGCCGCTGCGGCTGCACGTCCGGAAAGGGGCCACAACAGTGAGAGGCCCGCATAAAAAAAAAAAAAAAAAAACAAGAAATAAAACAAGACAAATACATTTGAGGCACTGTTTGAAGACTTCCCTAATCCCTTTCCACTGCATCTCCCCAGAGCTTGACACTACCCTAAGACTAGCATGCTTTTTGTTTCCATCTTTGTTTTTATACTTTCGTAATATGTGTGACATCTCACATTTCAAATCCCTTACCCTCATTATTCATTTTTGTTTTTCTCTTGGGAGTTCATTTTGATTGATAGTCAACTTCATTTACCTATTTCTCCTTCCTTGTCACTATCCAAAAGTATACATTCTTGAAAGGGGAAGAAAAATTCTCATTCAAAATTCCAGAACTTAACTATTAAATGAGAGTAACAATTATAGAAAATTATACCATTTGGTAGTGCAGGTTCTCTAAAGAATCCTTAACAACCTCTGCTAGTTTCCTTGTCCTATGGAGAAACAATTTCTACAGGAGGTAGAATAAAGAATACCAGTTTCATTTCATTTATAACCAGTGCCCTTTGGGAAGGCTCAGAAAAAGAGTTGCTAAACACTTGGATGGACTGGTAAATTTCTCACACTTATTCATCAACCTTGTCTCTCTTACAAGGTAAGCACCGGGGAAACCTCTGTCTTGCAGAGTGTTGTAGAAAATACCAGCATGTAATAAAAGATCTGGAACAATAGCGATGACAGTCACTGTTCTGGATATAAGGCACTGAGGAAAAAAGGACTGAGACAAATCATGACAAATATTAAGCTTTATTTGGAATAGAATCACATACCCTAAAATTACAGACCAAAAGAAAATTAGAGTCAGCATTATTAAATCCCCTTCAGCTAAAAATGGTTGGGGTGATAATCATCACTCGCTTTGGAACATCTTCCATTAATATCAGCGTACAAAGCAATATTCCAACAACTGGTGGAAAATACAACTTTCTGCATTTTATAAATACTGCTGCTGTGAGGCACTGAGAGTCCAAGCTACTTGATAAAATTATATAAGTCAGTGAATGGTCAAGCCAGGATTTGAACTCTGATGGGGAGAATAATATTAAGCATTCAAAGAAGATCTTGCTGTTAGGCAACAGGAAATATTTCCAAAGCAAATGAACCACTATGCATCTGAAATAAGGAGCAAATTAATTCCCCATTTGGGGAACATCTGTCAGATTGGTAGATGGCCACCTGGGAAAATGGCCCTTGTCTAAGATCCTGAGAGACTGGAGCCATGTAAGAAAGCCACATTAGTATCCAATGAAGTGTGTCAGACTGAAGCATCTTGTTGTGAGGATGTTAAACTATGTGCCGTCCTGCATCTGAGACTCCAACATCAAAACTCAAAAAGAAAAGCATCTTTGAACACCTTTTCTAGCTTACTAAGAGGGTATGACAAAATGCCCGGGGAAATCAGAGATGATGAGGGGAATTTCGTAAGCATGGAAAAACAATCTTTACCCATGAGGCACTGTTACTGAGAATAGCAAAGGAAAAGTCCAACATCAAATGCAGACCTTGGTATATTTCCTCCTATTTTCCCGGTTTTCCGCATTCATTACTGCACAGCTTTTCACAGCTACTCTTAACTGTTGGAAAAACCATCACTTAAAATGTTTAAATACGATATTGATTTCATCTCTGTCTACCATCACTCTGAGAATAGCTAACATTTATTGAGTAATTCCTTCATGTAAGACACTGTGCTAAGTACTCCATATGCATTTTTTCCATATCATCTTTATAGTAACTTGTATAAAGTGGTATTGGGGGGGGGGGTGGATAGATAACCCAGTAAAAATCCATCTAAGCAAAAGAGTATAAAGAAAAAGACCACATAACAAGAAGCCCAAGGCTGGCTTTAGGTGTGCCTTGATACAAGGCTCAATGCATGGCCCACTTTCCTCCCTCACCATTCCTCTACTTCTTCTGAGTTAGTCCTACTCTCCACTTGGCTTGAGTCTCATAATTTCAAGATGGTAGCCAGTAGCTCCAAACCTTTCTTCCTCTCAAATTCAGATCTAGTGGAGGAAGTATCTGCCTCTGATGCAGAATTCTCAGCAAAAGTCTCTGAGTTCTGAGTGGGTCACATGCTGACCCCTGCACCAGTCACTGAGGCCAGGGAAAGTGGAATGCCATTTTCTTAGGCCCAGGTACCATGATGCATCTCTGAGTGGTAAAGTGAAGCCCCACCCAGAGCCCCCAGGGTTGAGAGCAGGGGATGGGGTGATTCCTCAAGGAAAATTCCAAAAGAAGGTTAAATGCAGAGTGGAAAAATACCCGATCCATGCAAAATTCATAAGATAAGACAGAAAGGTTGGAAATATTCTTGGGTGAGAGAAATAGCATGATGCAAAAGTGTGGAGGGAAATAAACGTGGTTTGTCTCTAAGGAGACAGGGTCCATTACCTTGGCAGAATACAGCAGCTGAGCAGTGGAGAAAACACCAGAAAGGCAGGACATATCCAGGGTATGGAAAGCCTTCGATTAGACCTGCGTGTTTAGACCTGATTCAATAGGCAATAGAGTCATTGTGTAGACGTGGAGGAATAAGATGAAAAATAATTGTGGGGAAATGGGTTTTCTGGAATAGCGGAAAACTGGACACAGAGATGTGATTCAGAAACACCCGGCTATTAACTCTGCTTTCATTAATGCCCCATTCTGAAGTCTTGGCCTTATTGATGCTGAGTTTGGTTTAAGAGCAAGGAGAACTTTAGGGATGTTTATAAACATTCCCTTAAATGGAAGCACGTGAACTATTAGTGTGAATTTTTCTGGACTATTGATATTGAATATAATGCTTGAGATTAGAAGAGCAAGGTCTTAATAGAAAACAAATTTACGGGGAGACCTTCAAGATGGCAGAGGAGTGAGGCATGGAGATCGCCTTCCTCCCCACAAATATGTCAGAAATACATCTACACGTGGAACAACTCCTACAGAACACCTACTGAACGCTGGCAGAAGACCTCAGACCTCCCAAAAGGCAAGAAACTCCCCACGTACCTGGGTAGGGTAAAAGAAAAAACAGAGACAAAAGAATAGGGACGGGACCTGCACCAGCGGGAGGGAGCTGTGAAGGAGGAAAGCTTTCCACACACTAGAAGCCGCTTCGCGGGCGGAGACTGCGGGTGGCAGAGGGGGAAAGCTTCGGAGCCACAGAGGAGAGCAGAGCAACAGGGGTGCGGAGGCCAGAGCGTAAAGATTCCCGCACAGAGGATCGGTGCCGACCAGCACTCACCAGCCCGAGAGGCTTGTCTGCTCACCTGCCGGGGCGGGCGGGGCTGGGAGCTGAGGCTTGGGCTTCGGTCAGTTCACAGGGAGAGGACTGGGGTTGGCGGTGTGAACACAGCCTGAAGGGGTTAGTGCACCACAGGTAGCCAGGAGAGAGTCCGGGAAAAGTCTGGACCTGCCGAAGAGGCAAGAGACTTTTTCTTCCCTCTTTGTTTCCTGGGGCGCGAGGAGAGGGGATTAAGAGCGCTGCTTAACGGAGCTCCAGAGACGGGCGAGAGCCGCGGCTAAAAGCACGGACCCCAGAGACGGGCATGAGACGCTAAGGCTGCTGCTGCCGCCACCAAGAAGCCTGTGTGCGAGCACAGGTCACTATCCACAACCCCCTTCCGGGGAGCCTGTGCAGCCCACCACTGCCAGGGTCCCGGGATCCAGGGACAACTTCCCCGGGAGAACACACGGCGCGCCTCAGGCTGGTGCAAAGTCACACCGGCCTCTGCCGCCGCAGGATTGCCCCGCACTCCGTACCCCTCCCACCCCTGGCCTGAGTGAGCCAGAGTCCCCGAGTCAGCTGCTCCTTTAACCCCGTCCTGTCTGAGCGAAGAACAGACGCCCTCAGGTGACCTACACGCAGAATGGAGAAAATACAAGAAACGTTTAATAAGGACCTAGAAGAACTAAAGAGCAAACAAACAATGATGAACAACACAATAAATGCAATTAAAATTTCTCTACAAGGAATCAATAGCAGAATAACTGAGGCAGAAGAATGGTTAAGTGACCTGGAAGATAAAATAGTGGAAATAACTATCACAGAGCAGAATAAAGAAAAAAGAATGAAAAGAAGTGAGTAGAGTCTCAGAGACCTCTGGGACAACATTAAACGCACCAACATTCAGATTATAGGGGGTCCCAGAAGAAGAGGAGAAAAAGAAAGGGACTGAGAAAATATTTGAAGAGATTATAGTTGAAAACTTCCCTAATATGGGAAAGGAAATAGTTAATCAAGTCCAGGAAGCACAGAGAGTCCCATACAGGATAAATCCAAGGAGAAACACGCCAAGAGACATATTAATCAAACTATCAAAAATTAAATACAAAGAAAAAATATTAAAAGCAGCAAGGGAAAAACATAACATACAAGGGAATCCCCATAAGGTTAACAGCAGATCTTTCAGCAGAAACTCTGAAAGCCAGAAGGGAGTGGCAGGACATATTTAAAGTGATGAAAGAGAAAAACCAACAACCAAGATTACTCTACCCAGCAAGGATCTCATTTGGATTCAACAGAGAAATTAAAACCTTTACAGACAAGCTAAGCAAAAGCTAAGAGAATTCAGCACCACCAAACCAGCTTTACAACAAATGCTAAAGGAACTTCCCTAGGAAGGAAACACAAGAGAAGGAAAAGACCTGCAATAACAAACCCAAAACAATTAAGAAAATGGTACCTATAATTACCTTAAATGCAAAGGGATTAAATGCGCCAACCAAAAGACAAAGACTGGCTGAATGGATACATAAACAAGACCCTATATATGCTGTCTACAAGACACCCACTTCAGACCTAGGGACACATACAGACTGAAAGTGAGAGGATGGAAAAAGATATTCCTTGCAAATGGAAATCAAAAGAAAGCTGGAGGAGCAATTCTCATATCAGACAAAATAGACTTTAAAATAAAGACTATTACAAGAGACAAAGAAGGACACTACATAATGATCAAGGGATCAATCCAAGAAGAAGATATAAGGATTGTAAATATTTATGTACCCAACATAGGAGCACCTCAATACATAAGGCAAATGCTAACAGCCATAAAAGGGAAAATAGACAGTAACACAATCATAGTAGGGGACTTTAACACCCCACTTTCACCAATGGACAGATCATCCAAAATGAAAATAAATAAGGAAACACAAGCTTTAAATGATGCATTAAACAAGATGGACTTAATTGATATTATTAGGACATTCCATCCAAAAACAACAGAATACATTTTCTTCTCAAGTGCTCATGGAACATTCTCCAGGATAGATCATATCTTGGGTCACAAATCAAGCCTTGGTAAATTTTTAAAAACTGAAATCATATCAAGTATCATTTCCAACCACAACGCTATGAAACTAGATATCAATTACAGGAAAAAATCTGTAAAAACTACAAACACATGGAGGCTAAACAATACACTACTAAATAACCAAGAGATCACTGAAGAAATCAAAGAAGAAATTAAAAAATACCTAGAAACAAATGACAATGAAAACACAATGATGCAAAACCTATGGGATACAGCAAAAGCAGTTCTAAGATGGAAGTTTATAGCAATACAATCCTACCTCAAGAAACAAGAAACATTTCAAATAAACAACCTAATCTTACACCTAAAGCAATTAAAGAAAGAGGAACAAAAGACCACAAAGTTAGCAGAAGAAATCATAAAGATCAGATCAGAAATAAATGAAAAAGAAATGAATGAAATGATAGCAAAGATCAATAAAACTAAAAGCTGCTTCTTTGAGAAGATAAACAAAATTGATAAACCATTAGTAAGACTCATCAAGAAAAAAAAGGTGAAGACTCAGATCAATAGAATTAGAAATGAAAAAGGAGAAGTAACAGCTGACACTGCAGAAATACAAAGGATCATGAGAGATTACTAAAACCACCTATATGCCAATAAAATGGACAAACTGGAAGAAATGGACAAACTCTCAGAAAAGCACAACATACTGAGACTGAACCAGGAAGAAACAGAAAATATAAACAAACCAATCACAAGCACTGAAATTGAGACTGTGATTAAAAATCTTCCAACAAACTAAAGCCCAGGACCAGATGGCTTCACAGGCGAAGTCTATCAAACATTTAGAGAAGAGCTAACACCTATGCTTCTCAAACTCTTCCAAAATATAGCAGAGGGAGGAACACTCCCAAACTCATTCTACGAGGCCACCATCACCCTGATACCAAAACTAGACAAAGGTGTCACAAAGAAAGAAAACTACAGGCCAATATCACTCATGAACATATATGCAAAAATCCTCAACAAAATACTAGCAAACAGAATCCAACAACACATTAAAAGGATCATACACCATGATCAAGTGGGGTTTATCCCAGGAATGCAAGGATTCTTCAATATAGGCAAATCAATCAATGTGATAAACCATATTAACAAACTGAAGGAGAAAAACCATATGATCATCTCAATAGATACAGAAAAAGCTTTCAACAAAATTCAACACCCATTTATGATAAAAAGCCCTCCAGGGGCTTCCCTGGTGGCGCAGTGGTTGAGAGTCCACCTACTAATGCAGGGGACACGGGTTCGTGCCCCAGTCCGGGAAGATCCCACATGCCGCAGAGTGGCTAGGCCCGTGAGCCATGGCCACTGAGCCTGTGCGTCCGGAGTCTGTGCTCCACAACGGGAGCGGCCACAACAGTGAGAGGCCTGCGTACCACAAAAAAAAACACAAAAAACAAAAACCCTCCAGAAAGTAGGCATAGAGGGAACGTACCTCAACATAATAAAGGCCATATATGACAAAACCCACAGCCAACATCGTTCTCAATGGTGAAAAACTGAAACCATTTCCTCTTAGATCAGGAACAAGACAAGGTTGTCCACTCTCACCACTATTATTCAACATAGTTTTGGAAGTTTTGGCCACAGCAATCAGAGAAGAAAAAGAAATAAAAAGAATCCAAATCAGAAAAGAAGAAGTAAAACTGTCACTATTTGAAGATGACATGACACTATACATAGAGAATCCTAAAGATGCTTCCAGAAAACTACTAGAGCTAATCAATGAATTTGGTAAAGTAGCAGGATACAAAATTAATGCACAGAAATCTCTTGCATTCTTATACACCAATGATGAAAAATTGAAAGAGAAATTAAGGAAACACTCCCATTTACCACTGCAAGAAAAAGAACCAAATACCTAGGAATAAACCTACCTAAGGAGGCAAAAGATCTGTATGCAGAAAACTGTCAGACACTGAAAGAAATTAAAGATGATACAAACAGATGGAAAGATATACCATGTTCTTGGATTGGAAGAATCAATATTGTGAAAATGACTCTACTACCCAAAGCAAACTACAGATTCAATGCAATCCCTATCAAACTACCAATGGCATTTTTCACAGAACTAGGAAAAAAATTTTTACAATTTGTATGGAAACACAAAAGACCCCGAATAGCCAAAGCAATCTTGAGAAAGAAAAATGGAGCTGGAGGAATCAGGCTCCCAGACTTCAGACTATACTACAAAGCTACAGTAATCAAGACAGTATGGTACTGGCACAAAAACAGAAATATAGATCAATGGAACAGGATAGGAAGCCCAGAGATAAACCCATGCACATATGGTCATCTTATTTTTGATAAAGGAGGCAAGAATATACAATGGAGAAAAGACAGCCTCTTCAATAAGTGGTACTGGGAAAACTGGACAGCTACATGTAAAAGAATGAAATTAGAACACACCCTAACACCATACACAAAAATAAACTCAAAATGGATTAAACACGTAAATGTAAGGCCTGACACTATAAAACTCTTAGAGGAAAACACAGGCAGAACACTCTATGTCATAAATCACAGCAAGATCTTTTTGACCTACCTCCTAGTGAAATGGAAATAAAAACAAAAATCAACAAATGGGACCTAATGAAAGTTAAAAGCTTTTGCACAGCAAAGGAAACCATAAACAAGATGAAAAGACAACCTTCAGAATGGGAGAAAATATTTGCAAATGAAGCTACTGACAAAAGATTAATCTCCAAAATATACAGGCAGCTCATGCAGCTCAATATCCAAAAAACAAACAATACAATCCAAAAATGGGCAGACCTAAATAGACATTTCTCCAAAGAAGATATACAGATTGCCAGCAAACACATGAAAGGATGCTCAACATCACTAGTCATTAGAGAAATGCAAATCAAAACTACAATGAGGTATCACCTCACACCAGTCAGAATGGCCATCGTCAAAAAATCTACAAATAGTAAATGCTGGAGAGGGTGTGGAGAAAAGGGAACCCTCTTGCACTGTTGGTGGGAATGTAAATTGATACAGCCACTATGGAAAACAGTATGGAGGTTTTAGTTGAAAAACTAAAAATAGAAGTACCATACAACCCAGAAATCCCACTACTGGACATATACCCTGAGAAAACCATAATTCAGAAAGAGTCATGTACCACAATGTTCATTGCATCTCTATGTACAATAACCAGGACATGGAAGCAACCTAAGTGTCCATCGACAGATGAATGGATAAAGAAATGTGGCACATATATACAATGGAATATTACTCAGCCATAAAAAGAAACAAAATTGAGTTATTTGTAGTGAGGTGGATGGACCTAGAGACTGTCATACAGCGTGAAGTAAGTCAGTAAGAGAAAAATAAATACCATATGCTAACACATATATATGGAATCTAAACAAAACCCAAAATGGTTCTGAAGAACCCAGGGGCAGGACAGGAGTAAAGACACAGATGTAGAGAATGGACTTGAGGACATGGGGATGGGGGGAAGGGTAAGCTGGGACAAAGTGAGAGAGTGGCATGTACTTATATATACTACTAAATGTAAAATAGATAGCTTAAAAAAAAATAAAAATAGATAACTAGTGGGAAGCAGCTACATAGCACAGGGAGATTAGCTCGGTGCTTTGTGACCACCTAGAGGGGTGGGATATGGAGGGTGGGAGGGAGACGCAAGAGGGAGGAGATATGGGGATATATATATATATGTATAGCTGATTCACTTTGTTATAAAGCAGAAACTAACACACCATTTGTAAAGCAATTATACTCCAATAACGATGCTAAAAACAAAAACAAAAACGAATTTATGGCTACCTAAGGGGAAAGGGGGACGGATAAATTAGGAGTTTGAGATTAACAGATACACGCTACTATATATAAAATAGAAAAACAACAAGGACCTGCTGTAGAGCACAGGGAAGTCTAATCAATATCTTATAATAACCTATAAGGGAAAAGAATCTGAAAAAGAATATATATGTAACTGAATCACTTTGCTGGACACTTGAAAACAACACAACACTATAAATCAACTACACTTCAATTTTTAAAAAAAGAGCCAGGTCTTAGCAAGAATTGTGTTTTCATGATCTAGAAAGAACTAGACAATATTGCTGGCACCTCCAGGGCCCCATTAAGTATTTCAGGGGCCAAGAGAAGCTATACCGACATATGCTTTATGTGTTCCTCCCCTGCATGGCCTGGCTGATTGCAAGAAAACTGTGTTTCTATTTAATAGAGGGACTTAATATAACTTTACAGCTGAGAGTAGTGAAGGGGAGTCTGTGGCAGGGGGGATGTATGTGTATGTGAGGAGCGGCTTTCTCCACCAATCCACACCCCCAGAGCAACATCACAGTTGGTGTCAAAAGTAGGATTCGCACAGAGACTCTCCTGTTCCCGTGCTGGTCTTTGGAAGGGACGTTGAGAGGTTGAAGGAAGGAAATAAGAGCAAAAAATACCAGGATACAGACTGCCGAGTCCTTAATATGAGACTGAAAGTTTTGAAGGATATTTTGAGGAAGAGATGGATTAGTGGAATTCATCTATTTCTTTACCTCCAACAGGTCAGCCCCAGTGAATACTTTTAAAAGTCATTTCTCAGGGTAAGATATCCTAGAGCAACATTC
Source organism: Phocoena sinus (assembly GCF_008692025.1). Classification (NCBI taxonomy): domain Eukaryota; kingdom Metazoa; phylum Chordata; class Mammalia; order Artiodactyla; family Phocoenidae; genus Phocoena; species Phocoena sinus. The sequence goes on along the minus strand of NC_045774.1, from coordinate 68,424,832 downwards.
TCTGGCTTCTCCTAAATATGCCAGTCCTGGCATTGGGGAGGAGTAAAGATCCCCAAAGCTAAGGAAGGACTATGAACCAGGAGGGCTTCTCTACTCTATCATCTGGGACCATAACCTGAAGGATTCCCACCCCCACCCCAAATTCCCACCAAGCAGAAATTGGAAAATTGCTGAGGTTTTAGACATATGAATGGGAGAGCATGGGACTGAAAGATACTTTAACTCTTGTGCTCACTTAACTGTTACCATAGGAGGGTTGCCAAAACCAGGGAGGATTAAGTCAATTCAAAAGCTTTTAAAAAACATCTCTACTGACCTTTCCCCCAGAAAATGGCCAAGGAGAACACTGGTTCTGATTTTAAAATCCTAACTGTAAGTCTCTTAAGATCAGATTTGCATGCTAGGGAAACTATTTGCACACATTTTGAGACAGAATTAGACAAATATCCTAGGAACTAATTGGGTTAAATTTTGTGTTCTGAAGTTTCACATTTTTCTTAAACAAGAATATAGCATATTTATTAGTGAAAAGGCGAGCCACTACTTTCTGAAACTTCTGCTTGAAACAAGGATGCACGTGTAAGCTGACACAGCTGTGTATTTGTGTGTCTGGTGAAATGTAGGAGAAGAAAGAAGAAGACAGCATCATTTTCAGGATGCTCATTGTTTCCAAGAATACTGAATTTAAATAGTCTCAATACAATCCAGCTAAAGCATTAAGTATAACTTCAGTGTTTTAGACGTGATGCTGTTTGGGTCATAAATGAACCTGCTGGACCAGAGCCAATGGAGGTAAGGGGAAGCTGGCATTATGCCCAGCATCTCCAAAGAGATGCTGAAAATAAATTAGGAAAATAAGTGTTTTTCCTTTCTTTTGGGTCACTTAGAATATTGGCTTGCGGCCACAGTCTCTTTGGTAGCTAAGGGGTTGATACGAAGCTGCTCCTCCCTTCTTCCTTCAGTAAAATGTAGGGAAATGCTGTGGAAGTTGAATAGTGTAAAAGTTGGGAAAGGGGGGAGGTGAGAAATGGATACAACTGGACACTGGAAGAGAAAAAACTCCAGGGTCTTTATTAGAAAATATGTCTTTTATGGAGAAAATAATCAAAGGGAGTTGGGAAATAGACAGAGACCCACCGGAAAGACTATGTGTCCTTAACTTGGAACACTAGAAAGAGAGACAGAGCCAGACAGGATGACAGGAGCAGTGTGGGTGGGGAGAGGCCGTGGTCAGCTGTCCCCAGTAGAACCCTCATCCACCCAACCTCCCCATCCCAGAGAAATCAAGATGGTGGCCCACGCCCAGCCTAGATCTACACAAGCTGGATGAGCCAATCAGGGGAATGAAAGGAAGTCCACTGAGACTTGACTAAAAGAAGGAGATGAAGAACTCCTCAGCTTTCAAACAAAAAGAGAGTGTGGAGGAGAAAACTGCATGCTTCCGCAGCACTGCCCTTAACCCTGGGTGAGATGAGCCCGCCAGGGCCCACACTTTAGAGGGCCCCATATACTGATTCACCGATGCATTGTCTGATATACACTGTCTGATAACAGCAAATGCAAAAACAAACAAACAAATAACTGGCTAGCCACCCAGGGTCAAGAGGTGCACTTCAGTCAAATAGATTTGTAATCAAGTCCTCAGACCAAACTGTTAAAAAACCCGGACAAAAAGGGAATATACTCAGAGTCAGAGGCTGGTGGGCTCCATGATTCTGAAAGGCTGGAGGCAAAAAGAACATTCAGGAGCCCCAGGGCCCTGACTCTGTGCTCTGGAAGACAGTCAAGGATAAATGTGACTGTCCCCCAAGTGGAAACGCATGGCTGCTTAAGTAACACCTTCTGGTACGGTGTTGTGAGCTCAGGTCTGAGGTCTGTACAGCAGCAAGAATTGATGGGGACCTGGGTGTGTGGGCAGTGTTGCCAGGAGCTGTGTGTCCCACAAGGAAACCCAGGGCCACAGGAGGCCAGCCAGAGGTGTGCCATCTCTTCTGCCCTGTGTCCCGTCACAATTCTTAAGACTTTGTATTCTTGGCTGATCAAACCAGGAAGCTACTGGAACCCCACAGTGAATGTGAGTGTGTTGGGGGTAGGGGTGGGGGTCTCTTTCAGCCCATCTCTAACTCGCTTGACACATTACATACCTTCCCTTGAAAAAAGGTTACCTAAGAAAAATGAGTGTAATTTCTGGAGCAAGAAATCAGAAGTCTTTCGGATTTATCCTCTCTCTAATTCAAACATAACGTTATTCACCACTACCTAAAGTACTTCGGTTTCTTTGCCTGAAAAGTAAAGTTGAGCTTACAAATATTTTTCTCTTCCATCTCAAAGGAGGCTGTGAAGTTGAACTAGAAGACGTTTATGATCGCCGATGAAAGGTACTCATTAAGTATAATTGCTATCATTACCTGAGTCTGTTTTTAGTTTCCTCATTTTTTATATTTAGAGATGGCATGATATGGTCCACAAGAACTCCAGCATTAGCATCCTTACCCACTTGCCTGCATACCTGGGCCTGTCCTGGGCTAGAAGGTGGGTATGTCAAAGCCTTGGATCTCTGGGCACTGGGGCTCATGGCAATGCTAGATCCCATGCTCCGTTCGGTGGTACTTTCTGACAAGCATCAAATTTCATTCCAAAACATATGTACCAATAGTTGGCTTGCTGTGGGTACAATTAGTCACTTTCTGAGAATGAGGAGCAAAGGGCTAATTGTTCTGCAAGTGGACAATTGCTGCTGTAATTATTAGCCCCTGTAATTTTTCATCCATACATAATTGCATATGTAGATGAGGAGAGCTTGGGCTGTCTTCTTGCAGTTCCACCCAAGAGGCCGTTCATTGTTATGCTCAGGGTTTTTTCCACTTGTACCGGTCACGGTTGAGCTTTTCCGTGATTGTCTTTTCTTACTCCGTAAAATATCAATGCAAAAGCAGTTTTTAAAAAGTTTTCCAGAACAATTTAAATACTGAATCAGCCCTCTAGTCGCTGGGTTTGTGTTAAATGTAACTTGAGTACTTAACAAAGGCAAGTCTCTGGCTGAAGTTTATGGAATCATAGAAAAGAATGAAGCTAGCAATTTCCCCTCAGCTCCCAGTACCTGCTCTCCCCTGCAGTCTCGGCTCTTCTCAAAATCTCCAAGAAAAGGAAACTCACAATCTCTCTTTAGAACTTCATTTCAGTGTATGACTCTAACTTTAAAATATCCAAGCCTTGCATGTTCCCAAACTGAACTCAGGAGTTCTAGAATCATCATGGTGGCAGTAAGTTCATTGTTAGTTTCTTGGAGCATGATGGGACCAAATCTGTTATACCTACGTTTGTAGCCAGAAACCATCTTGAGAGGTAAATGAATCTATTTTAGGTTTCTATGTTAAGTTTTTTTGTTTGTTTTTTGTTTGTTTTTTTGGCAGTACGCGGGGCTCTCACTGTTGTGGCCTCTCCCGTTGCGGAGCACAGGCTCCGGACGCGCAGGCTCAGTGGCCATGGCTCACGGGCCCAGCCGCTCCGCGGCATGTGGGATCCTCCCGGACCGGGGCACGAACCCGCGTCCCCTGCATCGGCAGGCGGACTCTCAACCACTGAGCCATCAGGGAAGCCCCATGTTAAGTTTTAAAGAAAATGCTTTTGGAAGCAGCAGATCTTTTTCCTGAGGCATTTGGCCAAAATCCACCCAGCTTCATTTCACCTATATCTGCAAATCCTCAGCTCAGGGTAGAAATGTCTGGGTGAGAGAGGAAGTTGTGTCGAGGACTTGTCTCCTTCCAATTTGCAAAGCTGCTTGAGAACTCCTTGTACCGAAGGGCATCCCACTGTTCCCCTGTTCCTGGAGCATGGCTGGTGGTCCTAGACAAACACCCATGGTGTGGCAGGCTTCTCTTCAGATGAAAACTCTGAATACTCAGAAAAACTCTTTCCAGCTTTGTGAACTCTCATGATGCAAGCAGTCGCAAAGCTTGGTAATGCTGGGAAAGGCAAGATTGATTTAAAGGATTTGGGGAGAATCGTGCCATTAGGCAACGCTTTTTTTTTTTTTTTTAAATAAATTTATTTATTTATTTTTGGCTGCGTTGGGTCTTTGTTGCTGCGCGCAGGCTTTCTCTAGTTGCATGGAGTGGAGGCTATTCTTCGTGCGGTACACAGGTTTCTCATTGCACTGGCTTCTCTTTTTGCAGAGCGCAGGCTCTAGGCGCATGGGCTTCAGTAGTTGTGGCTCATGGGCTCTAGAGCACAGGCTCCGTAGTTGTGGCACACGGGCTTAGTTGCTCTGCAGCATGTGGGATCTTCCCGGACCAGGGCTCAAACCTGTGTCCCCTGCATTGGCAGGCGGGTTCTTAACCACTGCGCCACCAGGGAAGCCCTAGGCAATGCTTTGATTTTTCTTTTTCTTATTCTTTCAGTGGTTCCAAATAAAAGTGAAACTCGCTGAAAGATATAATATCTACCTGCTGAAGTTGAGAAAGAGGCTCCGGTGAAGTCATTTGCGATTAAAGGTAAATCTGGGACTTCCCTGGTGGCACAGTGGTTAAGAATCCACCTGCCAATGTAGGGGACACGGGTTCAAGCCCTGGTCCAGGAAGATCCCACATACCGTGGAGCAACTAAGCCCATGCGCCACAACTACTGAGCCTGCGCTCTAGAGCCCACGAGCCACAACTACTGAGCCCCACGTGCCACAACTATTGAAGCCCGCGTGCCTAGAGCCTGTGCTCCACAACAAAGACAAGCCATCTCTATGAGAAGCCCGCTCACCACGACAAAGAGTAGCCCCCGCTCGCTGCAACTAGAGAAAGCCCACGCAAAAACAAAGACCCAACACAGCCAAAAGTCAATAAATAATAATACTTAAAAAAAAAAAAAAAGGTAAATCGGCCTGCACATAGACAGCAAATGTGCACCTACATGCCTGCAGATCCTTCTGGAAGACTCAAAATAACATTCAGCTGCTCCCTACCTCATGACCCCTAAGAGCTGTGACCTGAATCACTTCCCCCCATCTAAGAATGTTAATAACCACTGTGGAGATCATGCATTGCATTTCCAGTGCCAAAATCCCCCTTCTCTCCTGCTCAAAGAGGATCCTAAATGCACCACATTTGCTTTTTTATGAGGATGCATTTGCCAATCGGTCTCAATGCAAGCCCAAGTGCTTCAAAGGCATTAATAAAGGGGTGGTAATCTCAAGAGCCTTATTTTTGTCCCCAATGTTCACCCCAAAAGGAAATGTGCTTCTTACTAATAATAGAGGATGTGACCAAAAGCATTCAGTGTATTTATCTGTTCCTAGTTCATTTGCCAAGGCTCATGAGCTCCATCAGAGCTCTTTTAGAAAGGCTAAAACAATTAACCTCTTTCTCACTTGCCCTGCCAAACGCCAAGGCCTGGCAGTTCTTGTTCAGGAGATTTAACCAAAGATCAGCCCCTCCTCCTCTGACACATAAACCAAGTTAATGCATAATGATGATGAGAGCTAACATTTACTGAGCTGGGTGCCAGGCACTGTGTAGCCCTTTACATATGTTAACTCATTTAATCCTCATGACGACCCCGTGAGGTAGATCCCGTTCAGATCCCCATTTATCACTGTGGACACTGAGATACAGAAGCGTTAAGCAACTTGCCAGAAATCACACAGCTGGTCCGGAGGCTGCTCTAGAGAGAGACACTGCTCTTGGTCACTAGAGATGCACCTCTGAGTGGATGCTGTTGTACGTGTTAAGGTGATGTAGGCTGATGCATTGCCCTCCAGTTGGTATCAAGGACCACGAGACTAAGAAAGGGCCATACTGGCTTCTCCCTATTCCTTAAGACCCATGATCCCCTTATGCTTCCTGCTATCATTTAGCTCATTTGTGGTTTGGCTGGATTTCTGACTTCCAAATCAGATGTGCTAAAAAAATTGTCTTGGGCCCTGGTCCAATACAGATTCTTCCAGATTCACTTAGAAGTCTCTGAGTCAGTTTACAATAGAGCACATGTATTAGACGGACAAGCTCATCATCAGACGATGTGTCTAAAGAAATAACAAGAACCACACAAGAGCCAGTCGCATCGGATTTACAACCATCAGGCATTTGTCAACAATAGTCACCAAGTCTAGGGCTCGTTGGTAATCGTGCATGAACTGTGTAATGCTAGCAAACAGGAAGGCAGTTCCAGATAAGCCTTGCTGACATGTACTTCCATCTCTTGTGATTTGGCCCATCTCCATATACCATATATTACTGACTTTTTTGCTTAATCTATATATACATTTCTTTATTATTTTTAAATTAGTTTTCAGAAGCTATCAGCCCTTGGAATAATCTGATGGGCATTTGTTACTGTTGTTTTGTTTCTTAAACAAAAGCTAAATTAAAAAAATTGTTTTTTTTATCCTGACAAAACTCTTATGCCCTCATTTTTAATGCCTTCAGCAAGCTCTGTATAAGGCAAGGAGCTGAAAATAGAATTTGGCACTGAACAATATTCTGTAACATGAAAACTCTTCCCTTGTGTAAAAAAAAAAAAAATTGTCACAGGCAACATTTCTCTACATTCAATTTGATAACCGAAGCCCAAGAAAATGCAAAAGGGGATGCAAATTTCTGTTCCACATGTTTTCCTGGGTACGTATCCCCATCACAACCCCTGTCCTCCTCCTGCAGTCAGTAAAGCCCTGGCCCTGGCCGATGTCCACCCACTCACCCACTCCCAGCTCAAAATCTGATCCAGAGGAGGGATGGGCTCTGCTCTGAGTGAAGAACGGCATCACTCTGGGTTGAATTCATAGTAGTTTTTAATTTTTTAATAGTGGGTTAGTTCGTCGTACTATTTTTGGCCACAGAATGTTTTCCTCCTTATAAGAAGCTTGTAAGCAATACGTAAAACATCTTTGTGGGTCCCCAGCCTATAGCTTTGCAAGCTTCCTTCTCATAACTAGTACTGTTTCTCTTCAGGGTAGTTAATTCAATGAGCAACCAGCAATCTACCTTTAGCTTAAACTTCATTGGTTTCCAACTAAAAACAAAAGAAGAATCCAACGTTTGGTGAGTGGCCCAGTCAACCACTTCCCTTGCCAGGAGAGTTTTCAACAGGTGCAGCCACTCTCTGAGGGCCCAGAGATGCAAATTTTGAGTAAAAAAGCCTGTTTTCCTTCTGCCTTTGGCTCCCTCTGGGTCCTGAAATGACTGTGTTTAACCAGAGACTTACAGATCACGGAAGATGATTTTTTTTCTCCACTGCAGGCAGAAAAAAAGCACAAGCCCAGGTTTATCAAAAAGGCAATTTCCCTCAGTACTTTAATTAAATGTTAACCTTTCTGTGAAGAGTTATAAATTGCATTAGAACATAAACGTCAACCGACGACATTTGAGACCTGAACAGAACTTATGTAATGTTTCCAATAATTAGTGTGTCTATTCCAGACGTCAGTTAAAAGTTCAAAACCTTGATATGTGGGTGCCATCAAAGAGAGCCACACACTGGGGTCCTCGGGGAGAATTTCCAGAAAGGTAACACATTTTGACCAGAATTAAAGCAGACTTCTGGCCTAAAGATCTGTTTTCTTTCTGCTCTCCTGGGCCTCCCAGATGCTTGGGGAAATCTTCATAATACTAGACGTGTTTACAAGTCAGACTCAGTCCATTTTTAGAGTGAGTCAAGATTTATAATGCTCTTTTCCTTTTCCTTATCAATCTGAGAGCCCCGGACTGACACCCTTCACCTCGGAGTGAGGCTATCGCTTGTTCTAATCTCCCCCATTCCTCCCAGCCTGCTGACTGGTACACAATGGCTTTTCCCTTCCATCTGGCTGACAGATGCCATAAACTGCACGTGACTGTGTCAGCCCCCAAGTCAGGGCATCGATAACTTCCATGAGACAAAGTTGATAATCACCTCTTGGTATAAAATGGTCTTTTAGAGAATTAGATAAATGTGAAACTCTCCGCGAGGTCAAGAACATCTTTCAAGGCCACCTCCCCCATTTTGACGGCATGATGGTCTGACGTGGACATTTGTTTTCAGGCCTGTGATTCCGCACCCTATGTCCCTCTGCTTTATCCCAGGCAAAAAACTGGGCTGCAGGAAGGCCTGTTGGTCACACCCTTAAACCTGAGCAGGACAGTGCCCTGGGGGCAAGGCCTGCCTCTCAGGGTCAGGCCTTCATGTCCTGTTCTGAAATCTGCTGACCCCGAGGAATAAATAATTCATCTCTCTCCAGTAGTGTCTCTTTTTACAGAGATCTCTGTGACAGAGCTTTGACGGTAGCAATGTTCATCATGATTGCTCATCCACAGAAGTAAGGAGAAGACCTGGGGAGGGGAGAGGGAAGCCCCAGCATGACTCCAGAATATCATTCCACACCTTCACGGTCAACGTCGGAAAGTGTTTGAACAAAGGAAATAAATGAAGGCATAAGGTCTCTGCACCGGCAGTTGCTGGAAGAGTTGGTTTGCTCTAGTCTAAGGCTCAGGCAGAACCACATCCTGGCTCGTCAGCAGAGATCCTGGTCTTCTAGACATTCTTTCAGCTGGTCCCGTCAAGAGGGATCCTGGCCTTCTAGGACTTTTTTTTTTTGCATTTTCCCCTCCAGGCACACCTCTGCTCTTCCTGTTTCTTTTAGCTTAGGCAAAACAGGGTGGTGAGTGGGAGGCATGATTCTCTGGGCTCACGTAACTGGGAGGAAGCCAGAAGAAGCCGAACAGGCCAACCAGTCCCTCTCCCCACAGCGCAGCTCACCCACCGGCCGGCTGTAGGCTCTTCTTCGGCAGCCCGGCCTCTTCCCTGAAAGGAGAGCCTGATTTGGCCTCTGATTTTACAGTTACATCCTCACAGCTTTGGTCCTGGAGCCTGCCCAGAAATGGTCTGCTCTGACTGTCCCCCAAGCTTTTGGAAGCAGCCCTGCTGCCCAGCTAAACGAATTCACAGTGACTGGGGAGCAGTGGGGTGATGCTGGACAAGAAAGGGGTTGGCCATTTTTCAGCTCAGGACAGTTTGGGTATTTCAGCTGGTGTGCATGTATTACTACAATAAAAATTGAAGTAAAATAAAATGCTTCCTCTCGACTGGCAGACAGTTAAAAGACAGCGTAACTCAAAAGCATGGCCAGCTCATCGTTCCTATTTTTAATGGTAGTAAACTACCCATGACGGAAAGCTGACCATCTTAACCACGTTTAAGTGTACAGTTTGGTGGCATTAAGTACATTCACAGTGTTGTGAATGTCACACGTCACCAGCCACCTCTAGATCTTTTTTCACCTTGAAAAATGGAAACTCCATACATCGAACAATAATTCCCCATTCTCTGACCCTCTCCCTTTCAACCACCATCCTACTTTCTGTCCCTATAAATTTTACTATTTTAAGTACCTCATATAAGTAGAATCACACCATATTTGTCTTTTTGTGACTGTCTCAGTTCACTTTCCATAATGTCTTCAAGGTTCATCCATGTGGTAAACATTAGAATTTCACTCCTTTTTTAAGGCTGAATAATACTCCATTGTATGGATATACCACACCTTGTTTATCCACTCATCTGTCAGTGGACACTTGGGTTGCTTCCACCTTTTGTCTGTTGTTCATAATGCTGCTATGGACATGGGTGAACAAGCAGCTCACCTTTTAAAACTACATTTTTAAGAGTTTCTCTGGATTTTAGTATGAAGACAGAAGCAAAGGGAGGCTGGGGCACCTGGGAAGTAAACTACCCATCCCTCACCCCTGGCCATCAAAGGGCTCCATCCTGTGTTCTTTGAGTGTCCTATGAAGCAGAGATTTTTATCCCCATCTCATACTGAGAAACTGAGGCTCAGAGGGTTAATTAAGTTGCCCAAGGTAACATAGCTAGACAGGGGCTGAGAGTCAACCCAGGTCTGACTCCACGGTCCCTAACCCATCTGCTGTCTCATGCTGCCTCCTGAAAGTGGGGCAAAGCTGGACCCGGTGTGTGTGAAGATGGGGGGCAGGCAGGAGGCTGAAACTCTGTCCCTCCCTTCCCTGTGCCTAAGGAACAAACATTATTATTATTAATTATTTTTAGAGCCAATGGAAAACAAAGAAAAGTACAGCAAATGGAGCCTACAGGATGCAGACAGGCAGCCTGACTCTCAGATGAGAACACACTTAGCTATTTGTAACAAGGCTGAAAGCGGGGACAAAATCTCAAAGTCTGCAAGGAATCGTGGCGCAAAAGGGACCAAATTGCAGGAAGTATTTCAAGGTCGTGAGTGGACAGCAAAATGGCAGATGAGTTTTAGGAGGGAAAATGCCGGGAACTGCACTCAGAGAAAATCACCCAAACCAGACTAACAGGGGATTGCTTTGAGCAAGGAGGTCAGGGTGTGTGTGGGCTGAGCTGCCCAGTGCCCCTCAGCAGAGGAAGGGAGCAAAAAATACCAACATCTTGGGCTTCCCTGGTGGCGCGGTGGTTGAGAGTCCACCTGCCGATGCAGGGGACACGGGTTTGTGCCCCGGTCCGGGAGGATCCCACATGCCGCGGAGGGGCTGGGCCCGTGAGCCATGGCCGCTGGGCCTGCGCGTCTGGAGCCTGTGCTCCGCAGCGGGAGAGGCCACAGCGGTGAGAGGCCTGTGTACTGCAAAAAAAAAAACCAACATCTTTGAAAAAGACATCATTCACAAAGCAGAAAAAAATAAAACAACAATAAACACCCTTACCGAGGTGGAAAATAAGGTTTGCACTGAATGAACAGATCCCGCAAGGGAAGGAGTAGTTTTTCTTCGGAAATACCAGGGCTGCCTGTTGCAGGCACCGAAATGGTCAGTAAAATTTTGAGCATCATCAAAGCAGCCTGAGAACACACCTCCTCCCACACCCCTGGACCACTGCATGTGCCTTCCTGTGGCATCTCAGGAAAGCAGCGTAGATATGAGGAGGTGCAGGGTTGAAACATGGGAATGAGTGCAGGAGCCTGGGATTTTCTCACAGACCAACGCCCTCCCTCCTTGAAGGTCTGACCATGAGATCAGGGAAGATAACACTGTCTCTGTACAGGTTACATCCAGGAGCCCCCTGGCCCGGGGTTTGTTTTGTGTTGCTTGTCTGTTCATTGTGAGGGCACAGGAAAGGGAGGGGATGAGAGGAGATACTTTGCTATTAGGTCTTCAAGAATCTTTGTGGAGTTTCTCTCTGAGACCAGGGCCAGGATGTGGCCGGACTCCCAAGTCATATTAAAAAACCCCCCATGCCGTTCCAACCAGACCTGGCCCTGGCTCGTGGGTCCACAGCTGCCGGGTGAGGGGTCCTAGGCTGAGCTCAGAGAGGGGAAGGATCTCCCTGCATTCTCAGGATCTGACCTTTGAGACATTTTACTGAAATTTCTAAAACCACAGCAACGCCTCTGCTGCCTGAAACAAGAATCTCAGGTAAGGACAGTGGTGGAGCCTGTGATTTCTGGGTCTCACTGGGTCCATGCGTTGGGACCACCACCGTCCTCGCCACCAAGCACTCAGAAGCAGGGCTTCCCTGGCCCCCAGGTCTGGCACACGAGCCCCACACAGCCCTGATCCAAGGGCCAGGCCCTAAGCTCAGTATTGGGTGGCCTCATTCCAGGCTCCCAAGGGCCACTCCGATCTGTACTCAGCTCCCAGGGAAGGGGCTGCTCACGACCTGGGTGGGGAGTGGTGGGGGAGCAGGGGGCTCCGGTCTGGGGAAAGAGAGGGAGTGAGGACAGGAGATAGGCGGGCATGAGGGCCCACTGGGGAGTGGGGAAAGCATATTGTGGAGGTAAAAAGCTAGGCAGCCATTCAAGCTCCCTCCGTGCTAGCGGGGACTGACGGGGGTCCCAGCGCAGTAGTGCGGCTCCCGCACTGCGCGAAGGCGCCCCCCAGAGGCCGGGAGTGGAGGTGGAGCTGTGCGCAAAGGTTGCGTGCCGGGCCCCCGCCCTGCCCAGGGCTGTGCTCAGCGGGAGGGTACAGACGCTCTCGTAATCACGCAAAGACGCAGCAAAGGCAGGTGGACAGCCCTGGGCTTCTCACCAAAGGGACGCTCAGTACATGTCGCAGGAAGGACTGTGAGTCGGTTGATGAGAACGCATGCACCCCCCTCCCTCTGGGGAACACATGGGTAACACACAATAAGCGGCACCTCTGCCTGGGCTTTGCTAGGCTAACTCTGGCTCAGCAAAGCCACATCCTTGGCTGGCAGTCGGGGAGAGTGTTCTACGTGTGCTGGGCTCATTATCCACAGGGCAGGTACCCACCTGTGGGGCTGGGCATCAGGCCTTTGCCTTCATCCCAAGTCTAGCTGGGCGGGACCGGTGCATGCAGAACAGAGCATCCTTTTCCTGACCGGGGCAGCCAGCTCCCTTCTCTCTCCACCCATAGCATAAGATTCCCTCCCTGCCATTAACCAGCCGGCTCCCAGGGGGCAGGGGGCAATCCCCTCCCTGTGGCCGCTCCACAGGGATGACATCTAAGGACCATTCAAAGTGCAAGGGGATTGACCCCGCTCCGCAGTGCACTTTCTGCTTAATAGGAACAGCTGGTCAGTGAAGTGTTTGCTAGCAATTTAACAAGGCTCAAACAGCAAGAGGCATCTGCCGATAAATCAAAAGCAGCGCCCGGCTAAATGAGGTTTAATTTAAATTCCTATCTCGAGCGAAAGAGGAGCATAATTGTGCCTTCCAGTTGTATTAGTACCAGCAAGGCCCAGGCCAGATTGGCTTGGGCTGGAGCTCGCTGCCCACCCCCGGCCGCCCTGGGGTGTGATGGCCCCAACAAGACTAAACTGTAAAACAAAGCCAACTGCCGAGGGGGCAGGGGAGGGGGGGCAGGGGAGGGCGAGAGGAAGGAGATAATATGTCATTTCTTGCAGAAACAAGCCAAACTTTACTGTATTTGGAAGCCATAAAACTCATCACGGCCAGAAGCAAGTCCGCTGTGGCTGCCCCATTAGAGCAGAGGGCAGGGGCCCAAGGGCAAGGGGGCAAATGAGCCTGGCAGGGAGAAGGACTCATTCCATGGAAGTGTCACCAGTCAGAGCCATGATGACACCCAGGAAGAGAAGAGCTGCTTTCTTCTCATTGTTTCCTGGCACAGAGATCTGGACACAGACTTTGCAACCTACACACACGTCCTCCTCTGCCTCGAGCTGTCCTCAGCCTTGCATGTTCACCTGTAAACCCCTAGCCCCCAATGCATTTGATTCTCCCCTCCCTGCACATCCCATTTCTCTTTAAAATCAGAGCCTGGGCTTAACATCAGGCAAAAAGCTGGCTGCTGTCTAATGCGTCTTCCCTGCGAGTGCCTCAGGAAATCAAGCAGTGAGTCACCAAAGATTTGTCCTTCAAGGAGTCCTATCCCGGCGGCCCTGCTCGCACGTTTCATTTCACAGGGGCCAGAGATGCCTTCCCCACGGGCTGGGTCTGGAGGGTGTTGTAGGAGCTCCGTACCCAGGACCTATTAGGCAGAGGGAGTGACTCAGAAAGCCTTGGGGTGGAGAAGCAGGTGCCCCCATACCCACTGATGCCAAAAGTACGGCCTAAAGTTCACGCACAGTCAGTCCTCACGCCCTCATCCTTCTCAAGGCAAAGTCTATCCTCTCCCTCTGTTCCACACTCCTCTCAGTTACGCTTCCTAACTTTGCTCTTCAAACATGTCAGCACCTGTTTCCTTGAAATCAGCACATGTTCACTGAGGACAGGGGCCCTGCCACGGTGACTTCGTCCCCTTTTGTAATAGGTCCCAAGGCTCATAGGCCAGGGCAAGACCTCACCCAGGAGTGTATCTTTTAGGAATTGTGTATGACAACTAGTAAGAGCAAAGACAAGAAGTTTATTTTTCTCTCACGTTAAAATTCACAGATGGCAGTCCTGGGCTGGCATGGCAATGTGCATTACAAACCAAGGCTCCTTCCATTTCTCGCTTCTGTATCTTTTTTTAAAATTAAACTATAGGGCTTCCCTGGTGGCGCAGTGGTTGAGAGTCCGCCTGCCGATGCAGGGGACACGGGTTCGTGCCCTGGTCTGGGAAGATGCCACATGCCGCGCAGCGACTGGGCCCGTGAGCCATGGCCTCTGAGCCTGTGCGTCCGGAGCCTGTGCTCCGCAACAGGAGAGGCCACAACAGTGAGAAGCCCGTGTACCGCAAAAAAAAAAAAAAAAAAAATTAAACTATAGGTTGATTTACAATATTGTGTTAGCTTCAGGTGTACAGCTTCAGATTCTTTTCCGTTATAGGATATTACAAAATATTGAATATAGTTCCCTGTGCTATAAGTAAATCCTTAGTGTTTATTTTATATATAGTAGTGTGTATCTGTTACTCCCATACTCCTAATTTATCCCTCCCCCTCCCCTTTCCCCCTTAGTAACCATAAATTTGTTTTCTGTGTCTGTGAGTCTGTTTAGTAAATAAGTTGATCTGTGTTATTTTTTTAGACTCCACATGTAAGTGATATCATATGATGTTTGTCTTTCTCTGCCTGACTTACTTCACTCAGTATGATCATCTCTAGGTCCATCCATGTTGCTGTAAATGCATGGTTCTGTATCTTTAGCCGCTGGCTTTCATCCTGAAGGTCACCTCATGAGCAGAGATTGATGCTGGAACACCAACTATCACATCTGGATTCCAGGTAGGAGGCAGAAGAAAGAGGGAAGGGATATTTTTTTTAAAAAAGGAAAAAAAAAAAGGCACTTCACAATTGCCTATTTCGTAAGTTTTCTCAGAAGTCCCACCCAATAACATGTCTGTATTTTTCACTGGCTAAAACCTAGTCACGTGGCCACACCTAGATACATAGGGAGCTGGGAAACGTGGTCTATTAGCTGAGCACATTGCCACCTCCCACAATCAATAGGGCTGGGCTGCCTCTACAAAGGAAGAAGAGGAGAATGGATTGGGGCTGGCGTTAGCAGCCTCTGCCACCATAGGCTTCATCTCGGTTTTGCTTTACCGTTTGACAGGTCTTCCTGTGAGGTTCTGTGGTTGAGATGGTAACTCCCAGACTGGGTAACCAGACAGTCTGGGGGGATTCCATCTAAGCAGCATCTCAAAGGGAGTTGTGATTATGCCAGCTGGGACGGAAATCTAGTGACCATCACAGGACCTAGTCCTGATGGCAGATGTTAACAGTGGCTTGGATGCCGATTTCCAGAAGACAGGATCTTTGCCCCACTGAGGAGGGACACATATAAAAAACCCGAGCAAATGTGACAGCATCTATTCGAGCACAGAGGGGAGAGTGTCCAGGGCAGCAAGGGGACACATAGAGCAATTTGCCCTGGATTCTGAGCCTGGGGTTTTTTCCTGGTCCCTATACCCTCCTGAGCACAGCCTTGACATCTGTTGGTGTTTAAACACATATAGGTGCCAAAATAATACAAAAATAACATTTTTTGCACAAACTTTGTGTTTGGTGAACACATGCTGATTGGTCAAAATTAGGCCTAGGCACCAAGCACTTCCCTGGTGGTGCAGTGGTTAAGAATCTGCCTACCAATGCAGGGGACATGGCTTCGAGCCCTGGGCTGGGAAGATCCCACATGCCACAGAGCAACTAAGCCCGTGCGCCACAACTACTGAGCTTGCACTCTAGAGCCCTCGAGACACAACTACTGAGCCCGTGTGCCACAACTACTGAAGCGGGCGTGCCTAGAGCCAGTGCTTTGCAACAAGAGAAGCCACAGCAATGAGAAGCCCGCACACCGCAACGAAGAGTAGCCCCGGCTTGCCGTAAGTAGAGAAAGCCCGCACAGCAACGAAGACCCAATGCAGCCAAAAGTAAATAAATAAATTTATTTTAAAAAATTAGGCATCAAGTCCCACATTGGTCTTCAATAACGTCCATGAGAGCAGCAGCTGGAAGAAGCAAGTTAAAGATGCTACAGCACCTGAAAGGGATCCTCCACTTCTCACACACACATATTTTGAGCACGACTGTGTTTGTTTGAACTGCTCTCACAATGTTCTTCCAGAAATTGGGTAAATTTGATGGCCCAAAGGAAAGAGAGGCGGGAAAGGGTCCTTCAGCCCTGAGTTCCAAGCTAAACCAGGGATGCTGCATGTTTATTTGCAGAGCAATGCTCAGAAAGGGTGCCTGTTCGGTCTTTTGTTTTTTGCTTTTTATTTTGAAATAATGTTAGACTCACAAGAAGTTGCAAAAATAGTAGAGAGTCCGTTGTGTACCCTTCACCCAGGTTCCTCAAATTATAACATCTTACACAACCAGAGCACGTTATTTTTTTTTAAATATTCATTTTATTTATTTATTTATTTGGCTGCACTGGTCCCAGTCGCAGCATGCAGGATCTTTAGTTGCGGCATGCAGAAGCTTTACTTGCGGCACATGGGATCTAGTTCCCTGACCAGGGATCGAACCCAGGCCCCCTGCATTGGGAGCTCAGAGCCTTAGCCACTGGACCACCAGGGAAGTCACCAGAGCACATTATTAAAACCAGGAAACGGATATTAGTACAATATTATTAACTAAACTACAGACCATATTCAGATTTCACCAAGTTAGCACATGGATATACTCATGTAAACACTACCCTATTCAGGATACGGAGGTGTTCTGTCCCCAGAGTGAAAACCCTTTGCCTATCCTTTTAGGGCCCTCCCCCTGGCACTCACTGATCTGTTCTCCATTACTATAATTCTGTAATTTTAAAAATGTAATATAAACTAAGTCATATAATTTGTAAACATTTTAGGGTTCTTTTTTCACTAAGGATAATGCCCTCAAGATCCATCCAAGTGGTTGTATGTATCAATAGTTTCATCCCTTTTTTTTTTACTGCTGAGTAGATCCATGGCATGAATGTACAACAGTTTGTTTAATCATTTACCATTAAAGAACGTCTGTTTCCAGTTTTTGTCTGTTACAAACAAGGTTGCTATAAATATTCGTGTACTACTATAAACACTTGTGCACAGGTGTTTGTGTTTGATAAGCTTTCATTTATCTAGGATAAATACCCAGCAGTGTGATTGCTGGGTCACATGGTAAGTATATGTTTAACTTCACAAGAAAATGGTTTTCCAGAGTGGCCTCACCATTTTATATCCCACTAAGCAACAGGTGAGAGTTTCAGTTGATTCCTATCCTTTCCAACAATTGGTATTGTCAATATTTTTAATTTTAGCCATTCTACTTCGTGTGTAATAGTATCTCCTCATGGTTTAATTTGTAATTCTCTAATGGCTTACGATGTTGAACTTCTTTACATATGCTTATTTGCCATTCACATGTTCTATCTGGAGAAATGGCCTTCAAGTCTTCTGCCCACTTTCTAATTACAGACAGTCCCCGACTCAGGATGGCTCAACCTAAGATTTTTTGAGTTTACGATGGGGTGAAAGTGACACATGTTCAGCAGGAATTGTACTCCCGAGTTTGAATTTTGGTCTTTTCCCAGGCTAGGGACAGGCAGTACAATGCTGTCTGTCACAAAGCCCCATGGTGGGACCAGGTAAGAATGGCGGGATTGGAGATACACAAACCGTAGCCAGTCTTCAAGTCACAGATCACTCTGTTTCTTACACACAATTAACACGCAGCACGGGTTAGTCAACATAGAGAAAATAGAAAGGCGTAATGCACCGACCGCTCCAAGGAGAAGTCCCGAAAGGAGGCATCTCAGCACAGGCAGCAGTCTCTGGTCCTTCCCTCGGCTCCAACAGGAACTCGGGCAGGTCCATCTGGAACATCTCTCAGCAGCGTGGAGTCGGGTCCTCCCGTGAAGAGCTCAACTCCGTGGACTCTTTTTAAGGAGTCTGCCAGTACGGTGTACGGTTACACCCCTGGGGGCTTGTCTCTCTAAGTCACTCCTTCCTTTCCTCTGACTTACGTTGCCAAACAAATATCTTATGTAAAGTAACACTCTTCATTTATCCCTCTGAGACGCTCGCGGTCCTACACTGGACGTTTCAAAACAACTAATGTGGAAGTTTACCTTGACCGCTGTGACTCTTTTAAACCACATAACATAGCTTAAAATAGCTTAACTCCTAAAAGTTTCACGCAGGATGAATAGGAATCCTAACACGAAAGGAATCGCACGATAACATATACTGTCTCCTGATGCTGGACAGAGGCAGCCACTCCCTGTCAGCCACTCGATCACTAGGGTAAACACCCCATACACTTAACAACCATTCCGTACCCACACAACCATTGTTTTTTCACTTTTGGGAAACTATTCAATAAGTTACATGAGATAGTCAACACTTTATTGTAAAAGAGGCTTTGCATTAGATGATTTTGCCCAACTGGAGGCTAATGTAAGTGTTCTGAGCACATTTCAGGTAGGCGAGGCTAAGCTATGACGTTAAGTGGGTTAGGTGTATTAAATGCATTTTTGTCTTAACGATATTTTCAACTTGTGATGGGTTTATCTGGATGTAACCCAATCATAAGTTGAGGAAGATCTGTACATTGTTTTACTGTCAAGGTTAACAAGTTCTTGATATATTCTGAACTGTAAGTTCTTTGTCAGATATATGATTTTGCAAATATATGCCCACTTACACCACTTTTATTCAACATAGTACTAGAAGTCCTAGCCAGACATTAGGCAATAAAAAGAAATAAAAGTCATCCAAACAGGAAAGTAGAAAGTAAAATTATCTCTGTTTGCAGATAATATGATTTTTATGTAGAAAACCCTATAAAGATTCCACACACACACACACACACACACACACACACACACTGTTAGAACGAATAAATGAATTCATCAAAGTAGCAGGATGCAAAGGCAACACACAAAAATCAGCCGCATTTGTATATGCAAACAACGAACAAGCTGAAAAGGCAGCGAGCAAAACCAAATAACAAGAGCAGAGAAAGTTACAGGAGGAAGCGATTCCCTGCAGATTTGTAGGGAGGAGACTGGCTTGAACAACTCAGCCCAGGAGCTCATCATCACCGCAAAACCGGCTCTCCGGGGAGGCTGGGTAAAGACGCCCAGCCTTCCAGAGACCAGCCCTTCTGACAAAGCACAGCCGCCTTCCCGAGCAGCCAGGCAAACTGCAGAGAAAACGCAGGGCAGCCGCTGAGCAGCCTGAATTGCCATTCAAAGGAGAGGTGGTTTCTCTCCTTCTCCTTCTGCCTGAGCAAGTGGATCCGCATTCCCACTGTTTATGTGTCTTAAAAGCCAACATGTTCAGTGTGTTCTGGGTGCGGAAAATGATCAGCTCACAGCTGGCACGTTGAGATTATGTCTTAGGCGAGGCGTTTCCTTCGAGACCGAACCGTTTGTACAGTTTTGTTATTTCAGACCACACGCTGTCTGGCTGCTGAGCAACAGAACAGGAGGAAACTGACCAACATTCTCAGGAACGTGAGAACCAGTTGCGGCGCCTGGTGAGAGTGAAAGCTGGATCTGGGCGGGCGCCAGGCAGAGCACACCCGCCTGCTTCACCCTGCCCCAGGCTCCATCCACGTCTGTGTGGCCCCGGGCAGGGGCGAAGCTTGGGGTGATTGCGTGTCACACACGTGCCCCTTCATCCCCTGCCTGCTTCCCAAAAGGGCTTCCTGCTCCTGCCACGGACAGCAAAACCTGCTTGGAGTAGAAGGGCAGAAAATGTCCTTTTCCTGAGCCAAACCCCAAAGGAACCCAAACTCTGTGTAAAATATGTGGGCGCACTTCCTGTTTTAGCTACCCTAGGAGAGGTTCATGATCCTCTCACACACTCCTGATGCCTCTCCCCTTCCCGTCGTCAATCTTCATGGCCTTAGAAATGTTTTCCTGAGGGTTAGGCAGTAAGCTTAAAAGTACAGACACACTCATTGGTGAAAGAAATGTAGTTGGCCTACATAAGCTGCAAAATGAACTTCTTGTGTGATGTTTGGTGATTATATCCCTACAGGTGAAGGCTTGAACTCAGGGTATTGGAGAAGTTTTACTCAAAATGGATAGATGTGTGAGTGGGTGGGTGGATGGATGGAGGGATGGATGGGTAGATGGATGGATAGATGGTGGGTGGGTGGGTGGATGGATGGATGAATGGATGAAAGGATGGATAGATGGTGGGTGCGTGGGTGGGTGGATGGATGGATGAGTGGATAGATGGGTGGGTGGATGGGTAGTTGGATGGGTGGGTGAGTGGATGGGTGGATGGGTGGGTGAGGTAAAAAGAGAACCACAGCAGGCTCAATGGCCCCCTGAAGCCCCTGCCCAGTGAGCGGTGGGGGGAACCTACTAGCCTTCCTGTCTTTAGTGTCCTGTAGGAAAGTCTAGTTCCTCCCTGGCCCTGGCCCTGATGACCAATGCACAAGTGACAACCACGACTTGGAGCACCTTTGACCACACTGTGACATCTGTGTCTCTGCCTTAGCAAGGACATGGTCTCTCTCAAGAAAGAAAGATAGTAATAGGAAAAGGACCTCAGCTGAATAAAGACACAGAGCTATTCAGTTTCAAGACCAAAATCAACCAACTATCACTGCCCTATTCTTATTTTTAAAGTGATTTGTCAGAATAAAAAAAAAAATTCTGTTTACTGGCCCTGAAGCATCTCTTCCAATCCCAGCAGGGACAGAACTCGGGTGTTAGAACAGCGTGCCAGGCCGAGCCCCTTCCCAGCCACTGGGCAGCATCCCTGCTCACTTCTCAGATCCTGGCTCCTGCTGGGCTTCCCAGTGCGTGGGAGCCGAGCTGGGGTCTGGGACCTGCTTCCAGGCCGCCAACCTGAGGTCGGTGGTTCTGGGGCATCAGCCAGCAGGACCCCTGATGGAAACGGAGCCGTGTAGGAAAGAACTGGACGGCAGGGACTCTGGACAGGGCCCACTCTCCTCTCCCCAGCTCACCAGGGAGCTCTTCGGGCTTCAGATCAGCTCTTCCCCCAGACTTCTTCCAGGTTCTGAGCTGGCAGGTAATGTGGGCTCGTGTCCCCTGGGGGCTGACCACTGAGTCTCATGGGGCCTTCTTGGGAGGAGCTCCCACACGTTTCCTTTACCTTTCTGTTTTCATTAGTTCTCCAACCTTATACTCTGTCTTATGCTCTGGTCCTAAATGCTTCCCTCTTTCCAGCATCTGCTGGATGGTAAGCGCGGGGCTAATCTTCCCTATTAATCTGCCCCTGACTGCCCCTCCACACTCCCAGCCCCTCGGGGGGTCTGCCGGACCCAGCATCCTCCCCTGCGAAGAAGTGATTGGGCCAGATGCTGTCTGAGCTTCCCTCCAGCCCTGGCATTTTCTTCTAAAGGGTGGGTGGTATGTTCTTCCTCAGACTCTCAGAGCCAAAAGCCTGCTCTTCACGCCTTCTGGGCACCATGGGAGACCCTGGACTGAAAGCAAAACAATCCACTGGACCGCAGCTCTGCCCGCACCGTCCAGTTCCACCCACGGGAGCCACCAGGCACACGCGGCTCTGGACATTCCCATTGAAAGTAATTAAACTTAACAAAACTTTCAATTCTGTAGTTCAAAGAATCTGAAAAAGAATATATATATAGGGCTTCCCTGGTGGCGCAGTGGTTGAGAGTCCGCCTGCCGATGCAGGGGACACGGGTTCGTGCCCCGGTCCGGGAGGATCCCACGTGACGCGGAGCGGCTGGGCCCGTGAGCCATGGCCGCTGAGCCTGCGCGTCCGGAGCCTGTGCTCCGTGACGGGAGAGGCCACAGCAGTGAGAGGCCCGCGTACCGCAAAGAAAAAAAAGAAAAAAAATATATATATATATAAAACGGAATCACTTTGCTGTACACCTAAAACATTGCAAATCAACGATACTTCAATAAAAAAATTTGGAACAAAAATTGTTTTAATTCAGTATTTTAGTCATGATGCCCTCTTGCCAGCTACCCAGTAGCTACCTGTGGCTGGTGGCTACTTTATGGGACGGTGCAGTAAAGCGCTTCTGTCGTCAAGGAAGTTTCCCCCAGATAGTCCTGGAGGCAGGCATGCGGTCTGCGGAGGCCAGGCCAGAAGCTGAATTGTCCTAGGACCTACCTCTACTGCACTGTATTTCTTAGAAGTTAGTCACTCAAGCAAGTCCGTATTCAAGATGGAATAGTGTTAAAGAATTGGTGGGCATTATAAAAAATCTGTACAGAAGGTAATTCAAAATCTGACACCTTCCACTCCCGTGGCCATCTTGATCTACATCCTCCACACACTCTTGGGTCCCAAAGGCAGAGACGAGAGCATCTGTCCAGACTCTTCCCTCCTCACCCTGCACCCATTTGGTACCAGGCCCTGTTGACTCTGCCTCACAAATTACTCTCACGTTCCTCTCTCTCTATCCCTCCTGGCACTGCCATGGATGGGCCTCCATCGTGCCCTCTGGGTCAACTGCCAACCCTCTTCCTCCTTCCCCGGGGTACTAGGACCACCACTGGAATGCACCTCAGACCGTACCATGGCCCTTCACTTTCCTGAGTAGGAACCTGAGTACCAGAGAGGTAAAGGGACTTGCCCAAAGTCACACAGCTGCCTGGAAGCAGAGGCAGGCAAGAACTCAGTGCTGCTGGCCACTGGGGCTAGGCATCTTCCATTACCTCACTGCCTTGAGGGTAAGTCTTTGGATGTTCTTGAAAGGCATTCTCCCACCAGAGGCCTGGGACAGTCTCTCTGCCTTTTTATTCCAAGCACAAAATATGGTCTCTGTTGCTGGATTTTGCTAACAAATTATTGCTAGAGAAATAAATGGCCACTTTTATTATTTTCTTTATTCCAAGTTACCACTTAAATAGGCATTGCCAGATTTCTGGGTGTCATCATCTCATGAAGGAACTATTCTTGATCTTAAGGAACTTCCGTTCTAAAATTATACAAGACACAGAGAAGATAGACACACACACAGAGACACTAGGCTTTTCTTTTTTTGGTAAGGGCTGGGGGAAGCGCAGGGAAGGGAGAGAAAATAGAAAAGGATAGAGAAAGATCAGCACTGTTTGGTGGATGAAAATAGCAGGAGAGACGGCAGAGAACTTGATGGGTTCTGTCCCCAAGAAGAAGGGATTTCGAAGCTGCGCAACTATTTATTTATTTTTGCATGTGGAATCAGCTATTTTATGCAACTGATAAAATCAAGGACAATTAGACCAAATTGAGCTTTAATTTTGGATTGAAAGTGTGATTCTTCCACCAAGAACTCCCTCCCACGACATCTGAAATTACTAACTGCGGAAGGCACCCAGAGCCGTCAGCCTAGATCAGTGCGGGCTTAATGTCTGTCAAAAACATAGACACTAAGACCCACATGCTCCTGCAGGGGCATTAGAAAGTCTAGACGGGGTGCAGATTATGGCCACACCTCAGGCAGCATTATTTAAAGCACTTGCTTGTTTACAGTTGATTTAACTTTGGAACCGAAGGAGGAAAAGTGACCCCAGAACCCCTGGAGGATCTGGGCTGCTGGCTGTGGGTTTGGGAGGAATAGCGGGTAGGGATGCTGGTGGGACACACTCCGATCAAAAGCAAGATTTCCCTCATAATTTCATTCTCCAAAATGTGCTGAGCTTCCCCTAACCTTAAAAATAAAACAAACAAACAAACAAAAAACCCCACGCTATCACCTCTTTTCTCTTCCCTACATCTCCCTTCCTTTGCTACCCTGGTCCATAGAAGCGTAACATCCAAGTTAAAAGTTCAGAGTCTTTCTCTGAGGTCAGACAGTCCTGGGCTGACATCCCTCCTCACCTATCAAGTAAGATCTCTCTGAGCCTCGGGCCACAGCTGCTGAGTACCAGATGATGGTGGTGTCTTGTCCACAGGGTGTGGACAGGATAATGAGATGATGTGTGTAAGGCATTTGACTGGCACAAAGTTGGGGTTCACAAAACATTCGCCATCATTATAGTTATTCCTGTAGTCACACGGCCTCTAGGCCCCTTTCTCCTGGTCCTGTTAACTGATGCTGACGATTTCCCCCATCTTGGCCGGATTGCCCTTCGGAAGCCTCGGTCCCTGTCGGAAAGCTGAGAGGCAGGGCTGGGAGGCGTGTTCCCGCTGGGAGGAGTTGGGGACCCCACCCGTGCCCCACGTGGGCCCTCTCAGCCGGACAGAGGAGAGGACAAAGCTTTCCCCAAGTGCCGCAGGCAGGGCTGGGGCAGACAGAGCTCATCGCTGGCGTGTCCCCCAGGCCGGACACGACGACGGGTGAGATGGAAGGCTTGCGGGGTCCCCGGAAGGGCTCGGGGAGCATAAGGGGCCCATGTCATGTGAGACCCCTGAGCAGGGGACGCGCAGCCAGGCCTTCAGAGTCTGCTTTCGTCTGGTGTCTGGGCTTAAAAATGGTGACAGAGCCCAATTTCAACTTTCCCTCCACCCCCTCTGAGATGCCTCTGACCCTCCCTCCATCAGTCGACCCTGGGTTTGTCTCTTTCCTGCAGGGGAGGGAGGGCCTGGTTGTCGAGAAGGCTCTTGGTGAGATCAGGGGCCTGGCTGTCGAGTGGACTGGACAGAGGGAGGGACAGGAAGACGTTGGAGGGTTTGCTCTCAGCCTTTAGACGGTTCCTCGAGTGGTTGTATTCATTTGTGCGACTTGGATTGGGCACATCTCCTGCCCAGAGGGGCTCATGAGGGAGGGGAGAAGGGGGTTCTAGATAACGAGAGACATGAGCACAGGGCGTGCTGGGAGCCCACGGGAGGAGGGGTCAGTAAAGGCCTCAGGAGAAGGAAAGGTCTGAATTAGGATGTCAAGGGTGATGAGCAGGGGTTACGGGGTCACCCAGCTTGCGGAGGGTAGGACAGTTGGGCGTGGTGTGTGTGTGTGTGTGTGTGTGTGTGTGTGTGTGTGTGTGTGTGTACTGCAGGGCTACAATTCATTTGCGGGTGCGGGGAGGATGTTAGGAAGTGGAGAGGTTGGCAGGGGCCACATCACAGAGGCCCTGAAGGCCCATGTCACAGAATTGGGGTTTTCCCAGGGGGACGATGGGAAGCCCCAGAAGACACTGAGACCGGCGAGTGCCACAGCAGGACTGCATTTCAGAGCCGCCCATGCTGACTCTGCCCCAGGATGCGCTCTTGGGCCTTGACGGTCACATACCCGGCTGCCACATTTCTGCTTTGCAGAACTGAGGAGACTCAAGGCAACATTTTTTGTTGTTGTCCATGCCATTGCTTAGCAATGGAAGCAAAACAGACTCACCTTCCATGTGATCAGGGGCCCTTTAAAATGTGTTTTTATTTTTTATCAAAGTAGTGCATGTACATAGGTTAGGAAAGCCAGACATGGACACAAGGTGTGTGACAGAAAACAGTTGTCCCTGCCCCCTCTGCCTCCCTCCCAATTCTCATTCCTCAGATACCACAACTTCCTTCTTCTGCTCTTTACCTCTGCATCTGCAGATGGCATAGGTAGAATGCTTTTTCTTTTTTTTCTGTTTTAGATTCATTGTGGAAGGCCGGGCCATTGAGATAGGCTGGGACCTGGGACCTGGGACCTGGGACCCTTTGCTGCAGTGCTTATACAAAGAAACTACAAGAGACTAAAAATAACTGCTTGCAAGCACACGCACAGTTGGGGCAAATTATGGACAACAAGATACAAAGAGACCAAAAGAACCCAACTGCTACTTCTGAAGAGCCGGGAGCAAAAGCAGGGCGCTGCGCATGCCCCCCGCACACAACACCACCTAAGGGCTGGGCAAACCACCTAAGACACCCCTCTGGCCTGATCCCTGGACACACCCCTGCCCTCACCCCATATAAGGAAATAGCTCACGCCCCTGCTGCAGCAGGAACCCCAGTAAAGCCTTGCCTGAATTTCTTGTCTGGCCTCTTATCAATTTCTGTTGATTAAGAACCCTGGTTGGTAACACCATCCCTCCCATTTACACACTCTTGCCTCCTCTCCATGTCCTCATTTCCTCAACATAGCGCGTCACACTTTTAGCTAAATCAGGGGCTAGCATAGTGTTTCCAGCACAGCCGAGCCACCTGGTAAACTAGAGCAACGTTTTCTTTTGTTTTGCTTTTTGGTTTCCTGGAGTTAGTCATTGCCAGTTTGTTTGGTTTTCCCAAACAAACTGATTTACCCCCAGCCCCTTCAGCTGAACCCCAACCTCCTTTCATACCTTGGAGCAAAGCAAGCCTTCTGCAGGATCCTTTCTGCTGAGCCTTTCCTCCTGGACCTTCCCTCTCCTGCTCGGGTGGGAGACACTTCTCTCCAGGCGGCTGCCTAGCTGGCACATAGGGGCTTCTTCTCACTCTCAGCCTGAAAAATCCCTTGGCCTTCAGAGCACCTGGGGACCATTTGGGGATGCTTCCTCAGGTAGAAGAAGCTATACAAAACTTTTCTAAAAACTAGGATAATTTTGGATTCCCCCTTTAAGTACACTGGAAATGACTCTTAACCACACACAGGCCTTGGCTTTCTGAGGGTGCAAAATCGAATCCCCTCTTTGGTTTTAAATGCACTAAAGCCCTTGCTCTGCCGGTCTAATTCCTACAAGGGCATGCAAGACACACCGCTGGTAATTTTTCCAGGTGCACACACAGTAATTAAACTGAATGCTATCATAGCCTTTCTAGGTAAAAAGCCTCCTGGGCTTGTTTTAATGAATAGATAAAGCTCATCTGTAATTAGTACCTTTAGTTATTAATATGCAAAGGAGGCCTGCTGGTATCTGTAATTAGCACCAAATTCTTGATGGCTAAGGATGCTGCCAAAATAGGAAAGTCTGTAATCCTCAAAGTCTCCAGCCACTTGAGGACCTCCCAGACCTCACCTCCAGCCTAGCCTCCCCCTCTGTGCTCCCCTCCCAGGTGTCCAGCTGCCTGCCAGACCCTCCTCTCTGTATTCCAGAAGCATCTTGAACTAGTCTAACACTGGACTCAAGTTCTATTCCCTCCCTACACTTGCAGCCCCTTCTAAGAAGCCCAGTCCTGGGTCATGGCCCTTGTCTTTCCCTTGCCCTCCTTCCTCCTTCCCAGCAGGCTCACCTCCTCGGGGAATAATACACCACCCAGGCAGTCCCCTGACCCAGAAACCCACGCCCCCTCATGACCTCTCTTGTCTCCTCTGGCCATCCCACTCATGTCCAAGGCAGCTGCCTCTTCTTCCGCGCCCGCCCCCTCCCTGGGTCAGGCCTCATCAGTGCTGCAGAGGTGGAAGGTTGGAGGGGGGAGTCTGCCGTGCCTTCCCACGGTCTCCCCACCTCCTTTCTCGGCAGCCCCATCCATTTCCCATGTTGCGGCTAAGCATGATTTTCCCAAAGCACCTCTTCACTTTCATCTTTCAGGTCTCAGCTTCGACACAGTGTCCCCTGGGAAGACGGCGAAGATCCCCGGCTCCCCAAGTCCGATGTTAGTGCCCTACCCACCTCCTCCCTCGGCACCCCTAACTATCGCGTGTAGCATTTAAGCACTCATATGGTGTTTGCCTGTTCATTTGTTTGCTTCCCTCCTTAAGAACAGGGATGTGTGTCGCTACCCTCATCAACTGACACACAGTAGACCATCAACAAATGCTTTCAAAAGAATGACTGAGTTAGGCTTCTCAGATTATTTTTTAAAGTTCTCCATCAATTCTTGTTATTTGATTAATTTGCCAGCAAACCGACTCCTACCCGCTGCGTGCAAGGGAAACCTTTGTCTTAACCTTGAGTGCTTGACCTTGAGCACTGAATTAGGAAGGCCTGAGTGAGCTCTTGTACCCGGTGTTATTGTGCCCCCCCCCCCCCCCCCCCGCCCAGGTAAATGCACAGTCCGCTGTGGGAGGCTGGGTGGTACAGGGGCCAGAGCCCTGCCCCGAGTCAGGAGGGTGGGATCTTCCACTCTCTGGGCTGTGACACCTTGGACCAGCCGGCCTCCCTGGCTGGCCTGGTGGCTTTGGAGTTGCAGGCAGGGGGCCGGCCGATGAAGCCTGAGCCCGCCTCTCCCCACTCTCCCACCCCCAGCTCCGCCACATTGTGTAGGACTCTGTCGCTTCCATCACTCACATCTACAGCCAGCGGCCCCGATGCAGATTAAGTCCTTGGAAGGCAGGCTCTGAAAACACGAGGAAGATATTCTCTTTGGTAGGAACATTCGAAATAACATCTTTTCAAGTGTGTGGAAGATCAGAATATGAATAGGATGGGGGTGCGGTAAAAGGGGTTTGTGAAAGGAGGGGCTGGGTCCTGCAGCTTCCTCTATTCTGAACGGGGGAGCCTGGAAGCTTGCTTTCTTTTCTCGAGAAAATGACAAAATCACTGTGGGGACATTTACAGCCAGAATCTCTTTGACATTTTAAAATCTCCGAAATCATGAAAAAAAAAAAAAAAATCATAGCATGTGCATTGGCAAGGGAAAGGCTTTATGTTGTGGGTTGTCTAAAAGACACCAGCGGAGCCTGGGTATCTCTGTCAAGACTGTTCTCTGAGGATAGTTTCCTGGACAGCATCTGCATCATGTAGAAGGTGGGGTGGTAAGGACTGAGCACGTCCTTACAAGTCACTGCAGACACGGTGGCCAGTGTGTCAGGCTCACCTCTTCCCGCTTGGGATGGATGGGAAGGGACAGCAATGGAAATCTTAAAGGTGCAGGACGACACTGAACCCAACGTTCACGGTTGGGTGTTGGAGGCCAGCTGTGGCCCCATAGCTCACCCCTAAGAATCTAGGACCCCCTGGCCCCTTGGGGTGGTGACTTACTGGGCAAAGCTCATGGCCTTCCAGCACTTGGCCTGGAAGGCAAAGAAACAATAACTCTGAAATCCCAGTGAGGAGGTGTTTGGACACCTATAAATAAATCACCTACTTCCCCCATTCTTCGCATTACCGCCCATCAAAGTATCGGCCTCAACATTTGCTGCCCAGTTCATAGTCCTTTAGGAGCCAGTGTGATGCCAAAATCTAGCAACCCACCGGCACTTAATGACAACGTCCAGCAAAGATGCTGACCAGCCTTGCTGAATATGCTATCCTTGTATGGAAGAGGCAAAAAAGGAGGGAGAAAAAGGGCTGGGGCCCTGCACCTCCAACCTCACAGGACGGGCCAAGGTGGGCAGGGCAGCTGGAACCCGAAACAGACTCCTCAGGACAGCGCGACCCTGGACTGGGCCCTTCTAGGAAGCCCATATCACCGGCTGGCTCTGGGGCAGCAGTGTAAAACTAGCCATGCTATAGCTTTGTATTGACAGACACATCAGCTTCACATCCAAGAGGGGCGCTGTGTGGTGTAACCCTATGTGATGCATGCGGCTTGGTCGTTCCATTTGGAAACAGGAGACAAAGTCAGCTTTGTATCCAGGATTCCTTCTCTGTCGTCTTTACAAATGCACACAAACAGGTCTGACAACTTGCTATGTGCCCAGAATAAGGGAGTCACCTG
The DNA here is from genome assembly GCF_008692025.1 of Phocoena sinus. Taxonomy (NCBI): domain Eukaryota; kingdom Metazoa; phylum Chordata; class Mammalia; order Artiodactyla; family Phocoenidae; genus Phocoena; species Phocoena sinus. Next base: position 68,395,622 of record NC_045774.1, on the reverse strand, counting down.
TGCGGAACTATTTCATGGCAGTAGTCCATGGAAGGGGCAGTTCTGACTGCTGGGATGGGTGCACACAAACACCCCAACTCCAAACTTGTCCCCAGACTGCTTCTGGGCCCAGAGCTCTTTGGATTGTAGAACTCTTTGAGAATTAATTAGGCAGGACCTCTGGACCCTCATTCCAGAAAATAATGTACAGCTACACAAATTTTGCCTATAATTTCCCTGGAAAGCAGGGATCTTTGGAGCTCATTTATAGCTTCCTGGTTAAGATCCCGGTTTAGGAGTTGACAAAAAAGTTCCTCCAAGGAGAAGGTTCTTCACTGTGATGGGCTAAATATTGAGTTCTCTCTGAACACGTTATAAACATACTATACATGATCGGTTTTTATCAAAATTCAAATTGTTGACTTCTCAGGAATGTCTCTGCCGATAAAGCAAAATGTACCTGTGGCGTGAAGGAGAAAGGCGGTCTCTGGGGTGAAGGCTGAGAAGGAACTGCTTTTCTCTAGAACACACACCACCCACAGTCCCGGTTGCCCCAGGAGATTGTCTGACTTGGAGCACATCCCTGATATTTTCTTGGGCATCTCGTCTGCTTCTGGTAATTTATCTGAGCAGCGTTCGTCGAGGGTGTGTTGAGTGACAACGCTGGGGATGGATTTTGTGCAGGTTCGTTCACCCGGGCGGTGACTTATGGCCGACTGGCTGAACTGTGATTTGGTGCAGCTGAAACAAGGCTGCAGGTGAATGGGGGCTGGCTCCTGGTTTCCATCTATTTGGTGGCCACCTTTCCTTCCCCAACACCCCAGAGGCTCTCTCCACAGTGGTCACCAGAGCTAGAAGTTTTAGGAATCACAGTCCAATCCACATTCTTAGCTGGGATGTTGAAGGGCTGGGTGTTGGGGAAACACTTCTCCCAGGACAGCTGAAACAGTGAACCAGTTTGCAGGGTACTGGCTGGCTCCAGGGAGAGCTGAGAGTGGGGGGGACCAGGCCAGACCGATTGTGGGCTGTTGGTGGCCTGCCGGGGCTGAGAGCCGGCGCACTCTCGGCTTAAGAAGCTCTACCGGAAGGCAGTTTCTCTAATGCCCACAGCGGTACCGGAGGGGTGAGCAGGGCCCTGGAAATGGTGGGTATGATGTGGGCCCAGGGCAGAGATGGGGGAGGCTCCTGGGAGTGGGTCCCTGCCTGACAGCTGGCCGGACTGAGGCTCCTCTGTAAGGACAGACAGGACAGGGCCCAGCCATCTGCTCGGCACTAGTATTTGGGACAGGGGTTTGCTGTAGCATCAGAAGAACTCAGGCCTCTCGGGGGAAGGCACTGCTTCCTGCCAGGACGGACTAGGTGAGCTGGTGACAGATGTGAATCAATCCTCTTTCTGTTTACAAGTTGCCGCAAATCATTTTCCAGGGTTTTCCTACTGGGTACCTTATCTTCTCAACCGTGGGGTAAGTTCCAGGAAAAGAACTGTGTCTTTTATTTTTTAAGGTCCACCCTTGGCTCCAAGCCTGGCCCTGAACTTATGGAATTCAGTGTCTCCGGCCACGTGCCTTTGCTCACGCAGTCCTGAGTCCCCCTAAAATGTGTCTCTGTTCACCAGCAAAATCTGAAGTGACCAGAAGATGCCCCGCCGTGAAGACCCACGTCGAATGGCACCACAAGGCCTTGTGGAGAAAGAGAATGAGGGCTCGAGGCCCAGCTGGCCCTGCTCCAGATCACATGACCTTGGGCAAGTCACTCCACTTCTCTGAGCCCCAGTCTACTTCCCTGAGCAACGCGAGTGACGATGATACTCCCAGAGCTGCTGTCGGGGTTCAGTCACAGGTTGGATGCGGTTTGCTCTCACTAGAAATTTCTCACCAGTGTTTGCTCTGGCGTATGGCCTTTCTCCCAGGAAGCAGTTTCCCAAAGCCAACCAGAGACCCTCTTCAGCCTCTCTCAAACCTCCATAGCAATTTGTACCCTCATATCTCACGCTTCTTCTGCCTGGTATCATCACTCAACTGTGCAAGATATATTAGCTGTCTATCCTCACCCTGACCCTCAGCCCTCACACACGTTCGATGTTTATTTATTTATTTTATTTTATTGACTTTGGCTGCACCAGGTCTTAGTTGTGGCATGCAGGATCTTTTAGTTGCAGCATGCAGGCTTCTTCGTTGCCACATGTGGGATCTAGTTCCCCGATCAGGGATTGAACCTGGGCCCCCCTGCACTGGGAGTGTGGAGTCTTACCTACTGGACCATAAGGGAAGTCCCACACATTCACTGTTTAAATAATATTTATTATTTTCTTTATTGAGGTATAGTTGATTTACAATATTATATAAGTTTCAGGTGTACAACAGAGCGATTCACAATTTTTAAAGGATGTACTCCATTTATAGTCATTATAAAATATTGGTTATATTCCCCATGTTGTACAATATATCTTTGTAGCTAATTTATTTTATACATAGTAGTTTGTACCTCTTAATTCCCTACCCTCCTTCTCTCTCTCCACTGGTAACCACTAGTTCTCTATATCTGTGAGTCTGTTTCTTTTGCATCACATTCACTAATTTGATTTATTTTTAAGATTTCACATATAAGTGATAACATACAGTATTTGTCTTTCTCTGCTGACTTATTTCACTTAGCGTAATACCCTCCAAGTCCATCCATGTTGCTGCAAATGGCATTATTTCTTTCTTTTTTATGGCTGAGTAATATTTCATTGTATATATGTGCCACATCTTCTTTATCCATTCATCTGATGATGGACACTTAGGTTGCTTCCATGTCTTGGCTACTGTAAATAGTACTGCTGTGAACACTGAGGTGCATGTATCTCTTCAAATTAGTATTTTTGTTATTTCCAGATATATGCCCAGGAGTGGTATTACTGGATCATATGGTAGCTGTATTTTTAGTTTTTGTGAGGAACCTCCATACTGTTTCCCACCGTGACCGCACCAATTTACATTCCCACCAACAGTGCACAAGGTTTCCCTTTCTCCACATCCTCGCCGTACACATGCACTTTTGTGAGCTTCTAAGGGCCAAGTTGACAGCTAGTTCAGATTTACACACACCAGAGCCTCCAGCGCATATGAGGATTAAAGGACCGCTGCCTGGATTGAATCATTTACTGCTATGGAATAAATATTCAAGTTCTAAAAAGAAAGTCACACCGAATCACACAGCGATGTTTCAAACCTGAACATTTCCTCTGCAACAAAACTCTGTTTTTCTATCAGCAGCAAGCTTAGCCATTCATGTGAATAATTTCAAACAGCCTGAAAAATCACCATTGATTTCAAAGCATTGATTTTCTGCACCACAGTAACACATTAAATCTCTTTTCAGAAAAAGACGAAAGAGAACTAAAAGAATAAACTTTCAGTCCAAAGGGTGGGCGTAAGGAGGTACTTATACAACAAAATTAATTTAGCAATTTGCCAATCTTTATAGTGGATGACCTGAGAAGGACATTTTGCTTCTATCCAGAATATACTGTTATGTAATAAATGAAAGCTCAGCTGTCCCCCCAAAGAAGGGGGGAGTTGATGTGTCACTGGCCACCAGAGGGACACTGTGTGACACAGGCCACAGGGCCACCTCCTCCACCGGAGGCTCTGGAACTTGGAGGCTGGTGGGGGAGACTTGAAACCGTCTCCCCGGGTCCAAGCCCACCTGGGTTTGCATGCAGTCACCCCTCAAGGCAGATACTGTGCTTCCAACTCTGAGTCCTGAGGGTCAGGTCAGCTCTGCGTTTGACTTGTTTTGTTATTGAAATTACAGGTTTAGAAAAGGAGTGTTGGTTCCCAACTCAGAAGAAGAAATCTCCTCGGGCATATGTGTGATGATCTAAGCACCATTCATAATTTTTTCCAAGCCAACCTTGTTTCTGTGACCTTTAGTAATCTTGTTATTCCCAGCAGAAAATGCTCAGAGCTAAAATAGTCTCGTTATAATTTAGTCTTTACACTGAAAAAATATTTTCCCCACTGTCCTTCACCTCACAATCCCCCAAATGCCCCCCGCCCCCTCCCCAAAAAAGAGACCCCGAAACTCTTATGCTTGGTTTCAAGCTCAAAGCAGATCTTATTTATTTATTTATTTTTAGGACGCATCAGTTAAATCTGTTCATCTTTTTTGAGTTGAGGGACTGGAAGAAATCACACATCGTTTCTGATGTGATATACCCATGGGCGGTTTTGCATCCTACCCAAAGATAGCTCAACTTCATTTTAAGATGTTTTGCCTTCTATGGCAATCAAAATCAAACTTTTCTAAGTAGACGTGTGCTCGTGGGTTACGCAACTGCTGTCAGCGGTGCCTGCGGTCTTTGCTTGACCTTGGATGAACATCTAAGCCTTGGAGGCGGGTGTGTGCCTCAGTGCTGCCCACATGCACACGGGGGCCCCAGGTCGCTCAGGCTCCAGGATGATAAGAGGGTAAAGGGCAGTCACCTCTGGGCTACTTATGGGCTTTGTGAAAGGTCACATCCTCTGCCTAATTGGAGGCAACTTTCTTTCATGCCCATTTTTATCTCCTCGGGGAGAAATGCCAAGTGAGCTGAGAATTAAGGAAGTCAGGGGCCAGCTGAGCAGCCTCGTTAAAGACACCTCAGGGGGCTTCCCTGGTGGTGCAGTGGTTAAGAATCTTCCTGCCAATGCAGGGGACACGGGTTCGAGCCCTGGTCCGGGAAGATCCCACATGCAATGGAACAACTAAGCCCGTGCACCACAGCTACTGAGCCTACGCTCTAGAGCCTGCGAGCCACAACTACTGAAGCCCATGTGCCTAGAGCCCATACTCCACAACAAGAGAAGCCACGACAATGAGAAGCCCGCGTGCCGCAATGAAGAGCAGCCCCCGCTCACCACAACTAGAGAAACCCCGCGTGCAGCAACGAAGACCCAACGCAGCCAAAATTAAAAACAAATCAATAAATTAATTTTAAAAAATGAGAGACACCTCGGATTTGGGGTCTCACTTTGCTCATCTCTAAAACGGGACCAGATGCTTTCAAAGGCAACTTCCAGCTCAAACTCAGGCTCTTGCTTTTCTTTTCTCCAGGAAGATCCCAGGAGGTGATCAGGGTCCAGGTGATCACTCCGTTCTCCCCAAATGTCATCCATCCAGCCTCCTGCATGTCATCACTTTTCTCCTGCCCCATGAATAGCATCTCTGTTCTCACCCCGGGGCAGCGTCTTCCCTTCTGCCCACCCTTCCCTGGGTCCCATCAACAAGATATCTGGAGTAACATATTTTTAACCAGGACAAGCTTTGGGAAAACCTCTGTCACTGTTCCGAGGAAAGTCGATTCTGTTTATTATCGTAAACTGTTGTCAGTTTCCTCAAACTTTCCACTTACCTCTTCTCCTTAAACAAAATTATCTTTCTCCAACTGTAACACTTCCTATGCAACCCTTTTAAAGGAAACTATTGCATTCATTCAAATAAAATTATTCAGGACCTACTATTTGTTGGGCTCAAGAAATGCTTGTCGAGTGAATAAGTGAATGGATGAATGTATCTTGTTGGTTGCTATAGGAGATTCAGAAACAAGCCCTCTTCCCAGCCTTTAGGGGGATGGTCTGTGGTGGCAGAAAGGATTAAACGCACACAAGAATAGTTGGAATACAAGCAGTGCTAACCTTCATGATATAGTAACACTGCTTGTAAATATTGAAAGCCAGTGTCAGTTGAATACAAGTTGGAAAAGAGACACTTCCCTAACCACACCCTGTAAGCATCTTTCTCCTCCCAACTATCCTGCCTCTTCCTCGGCACCCCCAGACCTCCCCCAAAACTAGCAACCAGAGAGGGTTAACACCCGGTTTGGCAGGGAACCTCAGGTATGCTGCTCCAGAGCTGTTCTGATTGGTCAGCACCCTTGCCTATGAGTTACTTAATATTTGGACTATCTCTACTGTATGAGTAAAGCTCAGGTAACTGGCAAAAAGAAATAATAAAATTAAGTAAAGAAAGGAAATATGGGGGGAGTTGGTTCCATTCTCCACTAGAGTGATGGGCACCAGCCATAAGAGGACATTACATTCCCTGGTCACAGGGACCAGCTCAGGAATGGGCAAATGACCCAACCAGATGCAATGAGATGTAACAAAACTTTTGCTGGAACTGTTGGTAGAGGGATATTTACTCTTTATGATGGATGTGAACTGCGATGTGATTCTGGAGAAACCATGGGCTACCATATGAAGCCAAGTGATGCTAGGAGTTGAGCGATGGGAAAGCTCCTAGATCAAGCCATTCCTGAAGTCATGCCTGCCTTCTGCACTATTCAGTTATCTAGAGTAGGCAAGTTTGTCTTTCTGTCATTTTTTAACAAAAAAAAGTCCTGATACTGGGATGAGGCAGCAAAGGAAATACAGGAGTAAGAGAGATGGAAGACGGTGCCCTGTCATTCTCAGTTCCCTTCTTTCTTAGCATTTTGGAGCCAGGTCTACTTGGGATCTGGTCTCCTTACTCTTTCTCATTCCCCAGGTCATCATCCCCTCCTGACTTTGTTTTTTGATTTCCTACCCAGTCAGGAGTAAAATCCCTCACATTTTCAAACTTCTTCTGTTTTCACCTTGCCTATCTCCAACCCTGGGTCACCAGAACAACACTCCCCAGCCCTTTTCTCATCATGGCAAACTCAAAACATGACACTCTTTGAAGGGTACCCTGGGGTAAACTAGAGATTTAGGGTGTCTTTATGGGTCTTGGGGGGGGAAGTCCATTATATTTTTTAATATTATGAAATTTTGATCTAAAAAAAAGTAAAATACAAAGTCCCAGGGAAGATACAGCTTTGTATGAAACTTCAAAATAAAATCTTTTCAAAATGTTAAACAAGAAATTTGAGCTTTCTTCTATGGACATGACTTTTTTAACATCAGTTTAAATGCTTCAAATGCTGTCCTCGAATCCTAATCAAGACCTTTTATTGATTTAGATTTTTAAAATTAATTTATTTTTTATACAGCAGGTTCTTATTAGTTATCTATCTATATCTATCTATATATATATTTTTTTTTTTGGTACATGGGCCTCTCACTGTTGTGGCCTCTCCCGTTGCAGAGCACAAGCTCTGGACGCGCAGGCTCAGCGGCCATGGCTCACGGGCCCAGCTGCTCCGCAGCATGTGGGATATTCCCGGACCGGGGCACGAACCCGTGTCCCCTGCATCGGCAGGTGGACTCCCAACTACTGTGCCACCAGGGAAGCCCAGTTATCTATATTTTTATCTTTGTAGTGTACTTTCTTAACATTTATTAATAGTAAGCTTACTTATTTTATACTTAAATTTTTTTTTTGAATTTTATTTATTTTTTTATACATCAGGTTCTTATTAGTTATCCATTTTATACATATTGGTGTATATATGTCAATCCCAACCTCCCAATTCATCCCACCACCACCACTAGCCCCCCGCCGCTTTCCCCCCTTGGTGTCCATACATTTGTTCTCTACATCTGTGTCTCTACTTCTGCCCTGAAAACCAGTTCATCTGTACCATATTTCTAGATTCCACATATATACATTAATATATGATATTTGTTTTCCTCTTTCTGACTTACTTCACTCTGTATGACAGGTCTCTAGGTCCATCCATGTCTCTACAAATGACCCAATTTCGTTCCTTTTTACGGCTGAGTAATATTCCATCGTATACATGTACCACATCTTCTTTATCCATTCATCTGTCGATGGGTATTTAGGCTGCCTCCATGACCTGGCTATTGTAAATAGTGCTGTAATGAACAGTGGGGTGCATGTGTCTTTTTGAAGACTTTTTAATGATAATCTCTTCAAATTCTTGGTAGTCACTATCAACGAGAAACTGCACGTTAGAAATAAAAAAATTAAAACCATTCTTTGGGAAACTTTCAGAATGTCGACAGCTGAAATTATATTTAAAGAACCAACAGTCTCTTCTCTTTTTCATTTCTACATACAAATGTGATTTCTTGCTGATGTTTCTTATGATAAAACAAATGGACTTTGAATCCAATTGGATTATTTTTATGTCAACTATTTCCAAATAATGGGAAGCCCTAATGTGGAGAATGCAGGTGTATTTTTAAGTCTCCTTCTACCTAAAATGAAGACCATGACAATAGTTCATCAGCCATGGGTGAGAGCTTCCCAGTCACTGTCTCAAGACACCCTGCTGTCCCGGCCCGCAGGGTGGCCAGGTGGGGCATAGACTGTGGCCTCCAGCCGAGAGCTGCCTCTGGGCTCCTGCAGGCAAAAGCGCAATGACCAACATCAAGGACCATGATGTACAGATGCTCCACCGTGGAAACTGGGTGAAGCCAGCTGTGCAGCATGACTCCGCCCAGCCTGGACAGAGAGCTCGTGGAGCTGCTGTGCACACGGCTGCTGTGGCTGATCAGGAGGGGCCTCCCGGGAGGCCGGTGAGGGCTTTAGCGGGTGGCGCTAAGCCTCTGCCTTCATGAACAACAGACGCTCGCGTCCACTAGACGTAGCATCACAAAGTGAATGCGCCCTGCGTAACCACCTCTCTTGGGAATAGTAAATTCACCTGTTGACACAGATGACGCCCCTAACCCCAACACCTCCACTTCCTCCTATTTTTTCTTGTTTTTCCCTTCACCTCAGCCACCAGCATCATCTTTCTGAAGGTCACCTAGAAACCCAATTCAAGGCCCTTTCCTCAGCCCTTGACTCCTCTCTGGAGCAACCAGAACTATTTCCTGCCCTCTCTAGCAAGAGACATTTCTCTCTCTCGGGCCAGGACCAGGAGGTTTTGTGTGACTTGTTAAGGAGACTTGAGTGTAAAGCCCTGAAGTCTCTCGGAAAAAAACCAAAAAAACTCATAGATGGGGCTAAATGAATGAGCGCCAGGTTTCAAAGAAGCAGTATTTGTAATGACATTAAAAAGTCAAGGCTGGGGCTTCCCTGGTGGCGCAGTGGTTGAGAGTCCGCCTGCCAATGCAGGGGACGCGGGTTCGCGCCCTGGTCCGGGAAGATCCCACATGCTGCGGAGCGGCTAGGCCCGTGAGCCATGGCCGCTGAGCCTGCGTGTCCGGAGCCTGTGCTGCGAAACGGGAGAGGCCACAACAGTGAGAGGCCTGCATACCGGAAAAAAAAAAAAAAAAAAGTCAAGGCTGCTACGTTGGCTTTCAGCATTTTTCATCTTTGAATGCTCAATAAAACTATTTTTGGCAAAGGAAAAAAAAGAAACATTTCTCTCTTATCGACTGGGGGCTGTACCGTCTTGAGCCTCTTCTTACTTCTTGATGCCTTACTTTCTTAGTTTTTTTTTTCTTTTCCCCTCTCCTACCCACTATCAATGGGGTTTCTGACCCTCTTGTACTCCAAACCTTCTACACACACTGTTTTCACCATCACTATTGTGTGGACGAATTCAAAATCCTGCTAGTGGTATGACTGTCCAAGCTCCAGTTCTAAATTTCTGCCCTCTCTTTGGACAATTCCATCTGAATCTCCTGACAGCACCTCTCGCTCATCACGCCCAGAGGCCCCTTCTTCATCCCAACCCCAAATCAGCTCTTCCTTGCCACCTCTCTGCTTTGTTAAGGGCACCACCATCACTCCACCTCGGCTCAAACCCTTGAAGGTAAACTTGGTTTCTCAACTGATTGCCGAATCTTGATGATTCTCCCTCCTGAATGCCTGTCACATCCAATCTCCTCGATTTTGGTAGATGCCACCCTATCCTGGGTTCTTTACCTCTCACCTGGATTATTACAATAGCCTCCCAACTGGCCACCTTCGACAGATTATTACCAGTTTATTGCACCCAAAAACTCCCTTGTTTAAAAGCTTTCAATAGGGAATTCCCTGGTGGTCCAGTGGTTAGGACTCCGTTGCTCTCACTGCCCAGGGCCTGGGTTCAATTCCTGGTCAGGGAACTAAGGTCTTGCAAGCTGGGCAATGCAGCCAAAAAAAAAAAAAAGCTTTCAATAGCTCTTTATTGACCAAATTTAGCTTAACTTCTTAGCCAGACATTCAAATCCCTTCATAATCTGTCCCCAGCCTATCTGTGTAACCCAAGTTCATTTATAGATTCTAGAAATATTTACTGAGCTCCTACACTTTGTGCCAGACTGGCCTAGGTCCTGGAGATACAGCAATGAATGAAATCGAATTCTCAGTTCCCATGGAATTAACATTCTAAAGAGAGTCAGACAACAGGCAAACATATATGTTAGATCATAACGCTTGTAGAAAAATAAATTCGGGTAAGAAGGTAGACGGTGATGGGAGTGGCATATTAGATGGGATGGTCAGGAAGTCCTTTTTGATGAGGCGGCATTTGTCTAGAGACTCGAATGAAATGAGGGTGAGACTTATGGATATCGAGGGGAAGGGCATTTCAGGTAAAGGGAAAAGAAAGTTCCAAGTCCTTCAAGTCAGAGCATGCTTGGCAAGTTGGAGAAACTGCAAAGGGGCCAGAATCAATGAGCAGAGTGAACAAGAAGGAAGAGATGAGAGAGAGTCGGCTGGAGGCCAGGTTATGTAGTCCTGGATGGATGACGATGTGCATTTAGGATTTAATCCTGAATGAGGTGGTAGGCCCTGGAAGGTTTTGAGTAGTTGAGTGACATGTTCTAAAAAATACTACAGACAGCTGGGGAGAGACTGGATTGAGAAGGTGATGAGGGAGAGTGAAAACTGGGAGACCAGTTAGGAGGCTATTGCAATAATCCAGGTAAGAGATGAGACGAGCGGTTTGAAGAGGGTAAGAAGTTGTTGAATTCTGGTTACGGTTTGAAGGTAGTGCCTCTGGCATCTGCTGGTGGATTGATTGGATGTGAAGTGTCAGAGGAAGAAAAGAATCAAGGATGATTCTCAAGCAACTGGAAAAGCACAACTGCCATGAACTGAGCTCTCTGAGAAGCCTGTGGGAAGAGAAGGAAGTCTACAGGAGGAGGAAAGTCCAGTCTGGGGCGTATTAAGCTTCAGGTGACCATGAAGTATCCAAGTGAAGATGTCAAGTTGTCAGTTGAATAGTTGAGTCTAGAATTCACGAGAGAGATCCAGGCTAGAAATAGGTTTGGAAATTGTGTGTAGATGGTATTAGTGTTCAGAGGGTAGGAGAGATCTCTTAGAGAGTATCCACAGAGGCCAGTGGACTGAGCCTGGGTCACTACCACATGCAAAGGTTGAGAAGATAAAGAGAGCTCAGCAAGAGAGAACTGTGGGTGGAAGGAAAGAAAGCCAAGAAACTATGGTGGCCTGGAAACCAAGAACAGAAAGGGTTCAACAAGGAGGGAGTCGTTTGTGATTTGTTTAAAAATAATCGTGTGTGTGTGTCGTGTGTGTACACGCATGTGTGTAATGGAGGGTGGGGGGCTAGTTGGTATATAAAATAAACAGGAACTGCTACATTGATCATTGCTGAATCTGGGAAGATGGGGGAGCTCATTTTACCATTTTCCTTATTTGTGTATATGTAGGAAATTTCCCATTAAAAAGAAGTGACAGGGACTTCCCTGGCGGTCCAGTGGTTAAGGCTCCTCGCTTCCACTGCAGGGGGTGTGGGTTCCATCCTTGGGCAGGGAACTAAGATCCCGCATAACGCACTGGCGTGGCCAAAAAAAAAAAGTAACAAAATAAAACAGAGAAACTGAAACACTGATGGTGCTGACGGGTCAATTCAGAGAGTGGATGTGACCTGTAGAGGCACTGGTGGTGGTGACGAGCAGTCTCAGCAGGGACGAGAGCCTGTTGGCAGTGGGTTCAAGAGAGATGAGGAAAAAAGGAGCAAGTGAGTGCGATCACCTCCTTCTAGGAATTCCGAAGGAAAGGGGAACAGAGAGAAGTGGGTCAACAGCTGGAAGGAGATCAAGGGGCCGGCGGTGGGTAGGTGGTTGGTGAGCTTAGGATGGGCTGAGGACAGTCATATTTCCTACCACTGCCCTGCACACAAGCTCTAGACACAGCCCCGGAAAGCATCCTCTCCCCACGTTCTCTGTCCACACCTGCCCCTCCCCATTCATCCCACCCATCCACCAAGGCCTAGACCACGTTCCACCTCCTGCATCATCCCAACTGTATGTGATGTGTCCAGGTGTCTGGTTTCTACCCACATGCAGAATTTTCAAGAAAATTTATTATATGAAAGTTTTGGTTGTGGTGCTGTTCGGTTGGGGTCTCTGTGGCTCTCACCTCCAGTGTGTGTTTATGCTGTAGATGAAAGCTATACAATGCTCCCCTGACGGCCTTCGGAAGGGAAGCAGAACTTCTACAGAAACAGTAAAGTTTCTTATTCCTTTAGATCTTGGAAGATAGCATTCGATAGTAGCAACGAGAAGAGTATCTTTCACTTGCCTTTCCCACTCTAAACGACAAGGCTAGAAGCACCAATTCACGCTAAGGGATCACAGACTGCTATTTATTTTTAAAACTAACTGAAAAGGCTCAGCTGCTACCAAAGGACTTCTCTTTGGAAACATCAGAAGTCGGGCGGGAGCAGGTGGGTGGGGAGAAGAAGCCTTCTAGTTTCAGCTCCGTGAAACTGCCCTGAAAAGTAAGATGTGATGGAAAACACTGCTTCCCTCACACCTCCCTCAGAGTATATAACAGCGAGGAGACCAGGGCACTGTCTTAAGATTCTTCCTGCAGAGAAGTTTCCCTCAGAAGCATTCATTTTCAGTGCAAAAGGCAAGAACAGGCAAGACACTTCTAATCAGGATTAAATACAAGATGCATCAGAGATGGGCTGTGAAGAAATTCTCAAGAAATGAGAGATGTTATCAGTGCTTCTATGATGAGAAGGCTAGAGGGACAAAAAAATGTTCTGTTCCTATATAGCTAAACTGAGGGAGACAAGAGCAAACACATCTTTTTTTTTTTTAAATTGAAGTACAGTTGGTTTACAATGTTGTGTTAGTTTCAGGTGTACAGCACAGTGATATATTTATAACTGAATCACTGTGCTGTACACCTGAAACTAACACAACATTGTATGTATATATATACTTTTTTAGATTCTTTTCCCTTATAGGTTATTACAAAATATTGAGTATAGGGACTTCCCTGACAGTCCAGTGGTTAAGATTCCATGCTTCCACTGCAGGGGGCATGGGTTCAAGCCCTGGTCAGGGAACTAAGATCTTGCATGAGGCCAAAAGAAAACAAAACAAGAAAATATCGAGTCTAGTTCCCACATCTTGACTGAGTCTCAATAGCAAGTACAAAAAGGCACGTGAACCTCCCGCCCTAATTACTGCCGGGTGCCCACTGTTGCCGAGCCCTGTGCTGTGTATGACAGAGTCCCTCCGTTCACGGTGCCCAGGGGAGACCATCACGACACAGCGTGACAGCCAGGAGGCTACCTGTGGCGGGAAGGCCTCCCTGATCCTGGGGGTAAGGGAGCTTGGAGCTTTCTGACAGAAGCAGCAGAAGCACCAAAGATTCCTGAGTGCAGAGAGCATGGAGATTTGGGACAGCCAGGAGTCACACTGCGGTGAGACCCAAACCTGGATATACAGGTGGAGACCGGGTCACACAGGGCCTCTGATGTCATGGGCCAGGGAGCTCTGACTGGAGAGGAAAACAAGAGCAGCTTCGCAGTTTTGAAAGATCATTCCGGTGGCGGCAATCTAAAGGGAAAATAGGGCTTCCCTAGTGGCAAGTGGTTGAGAGTCCACCTGCCAATGCAGGGGACACGGGTTCGTGCCCCGGTCCGGGAAGATCCCACATGCCGTGGAGCGGCTGGGCCCGTGAGCCGTGGCTGCTGAGCCTGCACGTCCGGAGCCTGTGCTCCGCAACGGGAGAGGCCACAACAGTGAGAGGCCCACGTACCGCAAAAAAAAAAAAAAAGCAAAAAAAAACAAAAAGGGAAAATAGACCATGTGCCGACTTCGAAATTGTGAAAACTGGTGACTCTTGTTGGTGTGACTTGCTGTCAAAGCCAAATTCTGTTTTTCTGTGTTATATTCGGTTATGCTTATTTTTGTACCTCAAAGAGGTGAGGGTTCCATTCTATTTGTGTATTTTTAAACATTCAGATAATTTCATTGTTCACCTATGTATCTTCGATCACAAGAGCACAATGTAATCAACCATTGTGAGGTAGCTAGACGATAGTTACTATGAAAACGACCTTTAGCTATGGAACCAGGGGCTGCTTCTTCCCTGGGGTTTTCATGCCCTCTCCCCACTTACAAGCCCCGATCTGGAATTTCACCTATGCAGTGATTCCCAACACTGGCCTATGAAAAAGTTTTCACCAGTTTGGGGTTAAATGTAGAAGCAAAGGATGGTGTAGTGAGACTTTCATAAAACAAAATTTGGTCTGCGTAAAGGCATGTCTTTTCTTCTAAATTATGCCTCACTTCCTTTTCGGGTATTAAGATTCCCATTTTTTTATGAAACGATGGCAACCCAGTTTTTTGTAAATGACCTTTCATGGCAAAACAGTTGGCTACCCCAGATCTGTGCACTGATTTTTCTGAAATGTGAAATCGTCTTAGAAGCTTGGGAGGTCACCTAACAGTTGAGTCCAGGGAGGGGATGGACACATCTGGAATTGACCAAGGCTGACGATAACCTGCCAAAGCATCAGAGTTGACAGCAAACTATGTGACAATCAGGAAATGCTGGCCCAGTGTGTGATTTAATCACTTATTTCTTGCTAACTGCATCTTTGGAATTTAGCATCTTTATGAGAATTATTAAACTTCTTTTCACGGCCTCTGCGTCACTCACATTTAAATATTGTTAAATAAGGTCCTAAAAATGTGTTTACTTTCCTGCTCCCAACTTCATCTTATTTTGGAGAGAGGTGCTTGGGGCCTATTACCTGTTAGCACCAAAGAAACAGCTTCAATAGTTTGGGACCCTGACACAGAAGCAGCCCTCCTCACAGAGGCTGTACCAGGGCCTTTCAGGGAGTACTGACTGCACAGTAAATTAGGACCTGGAGTAGAAAGACCTGTGTTTGGGTCTCAGCTCACAACTAAGTAGCTATGTTACCTTGGGTCAGAGCTTCCTCAGCTACAAATGAGGCTGATGACGGTACCTCCCTGCACAGAGTGGTTGTCTTTAGGGCACCTTTGGGCTTGGAGACTATTCCATAATGGTCATATTGCTATTACTGTGAATACAGGATGTTTACAAAGCACTGGTTTTTACACAAGAATCATGTCAGACCTGAAAAGCTTCTTTTTGATCATCTGATCCAATCTTGGCATCTTATAGATGGGGGCAGGGAGAAACAAGTTCTAGAGAGGACAGAGAAGCAACGAGAGGCAGAGCCTAGACTTGGTCTTTGGGTTGAGCCCCGGGGTTTTCTCTACCACGTTAGTTTTCTCCATCTGGAAGTATTTGACTCTTAACTTCCAAGTTTCTCGGTTTCTCAGGAAGGAAAACGGAAGATTTTCCAAGTCTTCATGCTAATCTCTAGAATGCAACAAAACCAGGTGGATTTTGATGGGTATGGTGGACAGCAGCAGGATCTGATGCCAGCAATAAAAGGGACACGAGTGCGTTGGTTATATAAAGGGACACAAAGGCATCACCAGGAAAACAAAGTAGATACACTTTCTATTATTTTAAATCAGTAGTTTTATTACAATACTGCACTGACACACGATTATTAGAGAAGGAATGTCCTGACATTTTCTGAGCATTTCATGGAAAGCAAATGTAACCAGCCAGGCAGCCGAGTCTTCCACATCTTTTCCAAACACAAAGCAAAGTTGTATGTCGTAGCTCAGGAAAGTAAAGTTTTCTTATTCTCATCTACAAAACTTCAGTGTCAGAAAACAGTTATTATGAAGTGGGCTGAGAAAGAAAGTGTTTCCTTCATGACGTCCCAAATCCTGACTCCAGACTTCCACCACCACCCCCCACCCCGACTTCCCAGATGACTTTTTATGACACTGCAGATGGTAATGTGTTCAGGGGCTAAATGGGATCTCCTTATTATACTTCACTACCATTGAAAGGAAAAGATAAATTAAGAAAAGTAAGTCCTGGAAAATGCACAAAGGCAAGGAGAAAATATCTGGGTGTATTAAAAATGAGATGCTCTTTTCAGGGCTTCCCTGGCGGCGCAGTGGTTGAGAGTCCGCCTGCCGATGCAGGGGACGCGGGTTCGTGCCCCGGTCCGGGAAGATCCCACATGGTGCAGAGCGGCTGGGCCCGTGAGCCATGGCCGCTGAGCCTGCGCGTCCGGAGCCTGTGCTCCGCAGCGGGAGAGGCCACAACAGTGAGAGGCCCGCGTACCGCAAAAAAAAAAAAAAAAAAAAAAAAATAGTTAGTGCGGCAGTCAGATGTTTTAATCCCTGTTGTGCTCAAACGCACAAAAGTACTCTAGGAAAGAAACACTAAAATGGCATTTTGAATAAATTCACTATACATTACGTAACTTGGGAACAATAAAGGAAGAAGCCCAAGCATGACTCTAGTATTTCATATAGAAAAGCACTGCAGGAAGAAACTTTGTTTAAAAACATTAAAACTCGGGTGAATATAAATACGTGTTTGGTTCATCTGTGCTATTTGATATAGAAATCCTATCAGATATTCAATCTACAACGTGACCTGTTTGGGTTTCTCACTGTATTAGCAGAAGAATATACACTGCTGCATATACTCACATATATATGCATATACATATATAAAATTCAGATCATGAAAATTTGTTTAAATACACATACTTAAAACCTGTACCTCTAAAAATAAATACATTAGCTTCTAGTAGGCTAATTTTCAAGAGTTCCTTCACAAACCAATCAGAACACAGTTTCCCAACAATGGCATGTGACCAATTAGCCACTCTTTAAATCCATTATCTATCAGTAAATGTGTTTTTTGTTTTTTGTTTTTTTAAATTCAGATGTACAACTGAAATAGCATTCCCAGAATAGAAGATGAGAGAATTCTGGCTTTGAAAATAAATGTCTTGGCTTCCTTGATGCTTAGTTCCTACAGATGTCTAGTCTTTGCCTCTGCATTTATCAAGCAGTGGGAGAGCATTTTCTAGTGACAGCATTCTCTTCCACTGACATTACCTTCTAATTAAAGGAGTCAGCTGGCATTTCCTTTGCTGTTTGGTGCAAGGGAACAAATACAACACTGTCTGTATCTGATATCACTCCGATCATCACAGTGAGTTGTGTGTTTTAACGTAATTTACAACGTGCTACCACTGAGGTACAGCAGAAGCAGCCCTGGCGTTAAAACCAAAAAAAAGAAAGAGAACAAAAGTCTCCCAGGAGAACAACACACACAGGACCGGGTGGTGTGTCTCTAAGTTCTATGAAGTAACTCGGGACCACTGCCAGAGTGGATACATTGGATAGCTGATACTGCAGTTCAAACAACAGAAAGAGACGATGAAAAGATTCAATATACCTCCTTTAGAAAGGATGAAATTAACAAAATTGGAGCTTTACTTTTTTACTTTTCCATTTCCAAAACAACTTCTTAAAATGATATAAGCCAGACCAAGTTCTTTAATATAGCACAATATTTAACAACTTTGTCATTTGGTTTTGAATACAAGAATTTCAGAAATGTAGGAAATCCATGATAAATAATAGCAAGAATATTTAATGCCATTGTCTAAATGTTTTAAAAGGAAAATCTATCATAGTTGAAATACAACTTCTAAAAAATACAGTGTTCTAGGCGCTCACAGTTCTAGATTGCTAACTTTATAAATTAAAGTGGAAGTTATCCGTATATAAACAAGGCCTCTTTTTCACTGATTTCGATCTCATTTAAACCTTTGGATATTTCAGTCTTCAGATTCCACAAGGTAAGGCTGAGTTTACCAGATATAAACAAAATGTTTAAGTCCATGATGTACTGTAGCACTGAGGAAACAAATGCATCAAATATTTACAGGCTGGCTACAATACTTTCTTCTTCTTTTTTTTAAAGTCAAATGTGTATCAACATCAAGCCACACTCTGTTTTGAATTTCTCTGGTCGCAAAGAAAACGGGGCAACAGCACTTTTCCTCACTCATCTTTCCTCTCAATCCTGAAGTCAGAGGCAGGTCTTTAAGTCAAACGTCTTTTGGGAGGTGGTGGAGGCATGAACTCCGTGTCCGGGTCCAGGTGATGATGCTTTCGCTTCTGTCCTTGAGAAGCTGCCGCACATCTGTTGATGAACTCAAACAGCATCTCCTTGGTGACAGGGTTTGAGATGCTGTTGCACACGGCTGTGGACAAAGGGAGACGTGAGTCTCGTGTGAGGGTTCATGGAGGCGGCTGACTCGCCCCAGGGAGATGAGGACACGGGGAGACGTTTCCGTCCCAACACGCTAAAACTTTCCATCTTCCCAACGTGGGCGACTTGCTGTGGCTTCAACTGTGCTCCTCCCTCCCCCGCCCCCGAAATGAGTGCATTTCTGGTGGCTGCTCTTTACTATTAATTCTAGACCCAAACTTTAAGTATTTGGGTTTAAGCCTGTCTTCACTACAGTTTTTGATCCCTCCAAACAGTTTGTATAGGATATTGATCTCGCCCAGTGCGTCACACTACGGTCCACATTCAAGCACAGTTTCTAAAGGAAGTGCGCGCTCTAGTCCTCCAGCCTTTCTCTCTCTCAGAGAGAAGCGCACACTGAGGCATGTAAACACGGCACCAGCCACCGTGCCCGCCGAACGGGGAGGCTGCAGTGTAGCTGGCAGGGCGTATTATTCTTTATTTTAGTAACTTGCTTGAAATAAGGTATTACAACAAAATGACTATTAAAGAAAGCACCTTTCCCTATGTGATCAAAATTGTATTTACCCACTTGGTTTTAGGAAAACAACACGGGCTTAATTACTCCTCTTTTCCAAATTAACGCATCCTGTCTGAACACAGACGTTAGTTCCAACAAGAACCTTCGAATGTACAACAGTAACTTTTAAGCCACAAAACTCAAAGTGGCAATTTCTATATTATCTCATAAGCTTATCACACGATCATCATCATCACTGACCGAGCACTCAAAGTGCATAATCCTATTAACCTTTATTCTTGGTTCTTATCTGCCTTTTTCTTTCAGTTCCACTAAAAACAGCAACCCAGAAGTGCTGCCAGTAGTAGTTTACCTTAGAGACCTAATTAATACGTGCTGTTTCCCATGAAAGACCCTCACTACTCTGAATTCCCAAAGCACTCACATTGTACCCAGAGCACACCCTGAAGGACAGCATAGCAGGTTTTACATTTCTTTTTTTTTTATTTTATGTTTTTTAAGGTTTTCATTGACTTTGTTCTTCATTGTTTGTAAAACTATCTTAGGAGCTGGAAATTACATTTCCCCAGCTCATGCCATCTTTTGCCATCTGGCAGACGATGGCTTCAGCGTTTTGAATGGATCTGCAATTACCATGGCTTTTGTTGTGGCTGTCATTCAACAAATTCATCCTGTCCGCAGCCCGATTTCCTGCCCTTTAACCCCTCTCCTGGGTGCCCACAGCAGCCCACAGGTGAGGGAGGACAGGAGCCACGCGGGGCACAGGCCTGCCACGAGCCGTCCACGCGGCCTTCAGCCCCCAAAGCTGAACCACAAAAGGCAGCACAGTTTGGTTCTAACACTTTAGCTTTTGTGTGTTGTTGTGGGGTTTTTTTGTTTTTTGGGGGGGGGTGGTTCATGTAACCTCCACTGGGAGGGTGTCACACTCACCCATGGCAGTGTTGTAGGCATTAGGGAAACTTTTGTCTGTTCTCTGTCTCATAAAGACCCAGCTGTTGTTCTCGAATTTGCATTCTATAATTTTGTTGTCATACTGTTTTAGCTCTTTTGTCACCTGTTTTAAAAGAGAATTGAGGAAAACATTTAAATCATCTGACAGGCTTCTTGCCTGCACTACGTGACAGACGCATTAGGGAAATGCCAAAAACACCTCGGTGCCTCTACACACAGAGCTCTTTGCCATCCGAAGCATCTAATCAAGCCCAAGGATGTGGTGCGCACTCCCTTGTACACTTGCTCATCAATCTGACACCTTATAAATAGTCGTGAAAACGGCTGTCAATATATAGCAATTAAAAGAAGCTAAGGAGAAACCAGCCACTTCTGGGCCAAATGCAAATACGTTACCATAGGGACCAATGCCTTCGATATTGTCTGTGTCCCTCTGGCTTTCAGAAACTGAGTATCTGTGAAGGTTTCAACAACTTTTAGAAAGACCACACCACCTAAATTCCTATGTCGGAATCTAAGAAATCCCCTTTACTGGTTAAGATAAAAAGTTACGCATAAAGAGTAAACAAGTAAACATGAGGATCTGATTCAGGCTATGTGCATCCTAACTATTTAGCTTTTCGAGCAGTGATGATTAACTAAAAATCTAATCTTTAGGCTATTTACCCTTTTCATCTCCAAACCGGTATGAATTTAGAGATGAAGCTACCTTTGATATTAGCTGGTAGGTTTTTTGGTTACTTCACCTCAGATGATTGAATATGGATTACAACTTAGTCTATCAACGCTAACAAGTATCCATGGCAACTATAGAACCTTTGAAAAGATATTTCATCGGGCTGTGAGGATGGTTTTCATAAATAGGAACCTAAGCTTATCTTCGCAGTTTCAAATCAAATGCCAGTCATGGTAATATTTTAATTCTGTCCTCGTCTTTCACAGCTAACAACTTTTCCTCACAATACGGAAGATTGCAATCAGTTAACTTCATTAGGATTATTTGAAATGCTCTCCTTTTTCTACCCACATATTCACTACCACCTAGGAATATGAAGGGAAGCAAATTTTTAAAAGATGCTTTCAATTCACAGATTAGGCAGTGCGTATCTCCATAAAAACTTTCAAATTGTAGTCCTTTTCCCTTAATGAGTATTACACTTGATTGGACTATTTGCATTTTCAACAAATCTGACAGGACCAATACATTCAGTGTATTGGAATCAGACCTGCCCAAGAAAGTGATGCTCTACTTACTTAGCAAACTTGCTAAATTTATTCTCAAATATTCATTATTCTAGTCTCAACTCCCCTCCCTCCCTTCCTAGGGATCTACCTCCTTTTATTTCTGATACGTTATCTATATCCAAGTGTTAGGCAACTTATTCAGGTAAGGTAACCACTTATGTTATACCATAAGTAGGGTCTAACAGATAAGTTTCTAAACCTTTCAGATTCTCCATTTTCTAATTTCTAAAATGGGCAAAGGAGTTTCTAATACACTGGGACATTGGAGCAATAATAAATGAAAGTGTCTGGCACATAGCAGACAACCACTAAAATTCTTAATTGAATATAAAATTAGGAAATGAAACATTGCTTTTTTTTTTAAGTGTACAAATAAATTTACTAAAGATACCAAGATGACATGGAAAGGTACACTTTGAAAATACCTGTCAAGAAAATTGTATCACACACATCTACAAGAATGGCTTGCTATCAATAATGTGCAGTCTGCACTTCTACTGACTACCAATCGTAGTACATCTTTATCACATATTTACCATTCTTCTGTTTCTAGTCTCAGAATTGCTATAAATTATGTGTTGCTCCATCTGACTACAGCGATTAGGCAGTATTATTAAGTATCTGTGTATCTACCTGGGTACGCATTAACAATCCGGGAAATAGGGCTTTCCAGAAAATGCATGCACCTACCACTAACCTAAACGTATTTCCATGCTCAAGAACAGTACATTATTCTTCACTGACCACACCAGTTACATTCCCAAGATAGACACGGTGCAAGGTGCTCAATTTGGGTAGGTAATAAAATATGTTTAACTTTTAATAAATGTATTTAGGTAATAAAATAGATTTAAGATATAAAACAATATCTTCCATACGTATACAAACTAAAGACAGTTTTCACTAATGGTCAGATGAAGCGAATGATTAGCATACAGGGAAGGAGTTTAACTTTAGTATCCAAATTCTGATTTGTTACTATGACAATAATCATCCTCGGCCATCACATATTATTATTTACTAAAATAGGATCTGGTTAGGCCTTTTATACTCAGCTCTGTTATCCTATTGTGAGCTAATGAGAGCTTGAAGGTAATAAGAATAAAATATTTATAAATCAAGATTTCACATCTGTACCCATAATTACATTGGATTAATGAGATTCTACTGTTTTGGGGGGAAAAAAGGAAGAAAAGAAAAAGAAAAGAAAATACAGTGTATTTTATATTGAAGAAAACATTTTTTTCATGTATCCATCTTTCTGAATACCACACCTCTGATACCATTTGAGTCTACCAATAATCCGATGTTAAGAGACAGTCAGATGAAACCAGATCTAGTACCTCTGAAGATTTTAGATTAGCAGGTCGATGGTAATACTTGGAACGAAGGGCCCAAGACAGAGGCAGGCAGAACCACAGTTGCTCCTCTCTGCACTTTTTTAAAGGAATACTTTTTGGAACCTAAGTGCTGGACACACTACCAAGTCACAAAAGGCGAACCATCAGCGCTGGCTGAACCGTGCCGCTCAGAGCAGGCAGAGATGCGCTTCCGTCTCTAATGGTGGAGCACAAGCCCCTAGAATTTACTGTCCCTGCTCTGTGAGAGCTGTTTTGTTATCAAGAGCTCATCTTTCTTTTCTAGAGAGACTGTACGAAGCGGAGGGGGATTTCTCTGAACTAATGTGCTCTAGAGACACTTTAAAATAACGAATATCCTTGGATTGAGAAAGACACCAGTAAGCTGGGAGTTTTTTAACTTTTAATTTTGAAACAATTTTAGCTCTACAGAAAAGTTGTAACGATAGTACAGAGAGTTCCAGGATTCCCATTACCCAACTTTCTCTAATGTTCATATTTCGCATTTATCAACTCCGAGCGAGAAGTTAACATTGGTACAATACAATCAGCTAAACTACAGACTTGATTCAGACTTCATCAGTTTTTCCACTGATGTCTTTATCTGCTCCAGGATCCAATCTAGGAAACTGCATTCCTTAGTTGTCATGTCTGCTTAGTCTCTTCCAACCTGTGACAGTTACTCAGACCTTCCTTGACACTCTTGAAGAGTGCTAGTGAGATATTTTGTAGAATGTTCCTCAAATTGGGATTTCCTGATGTCTTCTCATGATTATACTGAGGTTATGAATTTTGGAAAAGAACGCCAGAGAGGTAAAGCGCCCTTCTCAT
This sequence comes from Phocoena sinus, assembly GCF_008692025.1. Taxonomy (NCBI): domain Eukaryota; kingdom Metazoa; phylum Chordata; class Mammalia; order Artiodactyla; family Phocoenidae; genus Phocoena; species Phocoena sinus. The sequence continues at coordinate 68,372,549 of NC_045774.1, read as the reverse complement.
TGCGTAATGTCTAGGGGGTAGATGAGATCAACGTGATTTCTTCCTGGTGGTGTAAACAAACCCTGATCACTTGGCGAAGATGGTATCTGCCAGGTTTCTCTACTGTGAAGCTACCATACTCTTAGCTCCAGGCACTATGTCTAGCCCTGCTCAAAGATAAGGGAATTAAGCCACTTGCTGGAAGGAAGGGTATCAAAGAATTTGTGGACATTTATTAAAAGCACCACAGAGATCAATACATTTCCTGGGAGAGAGATTTTGAGGCTAGACAAACATCCCTTTTCTTCTTAAAGTTTCGCTCATTAATTTTAGCATTCATCCATGAATCTTGCCTGCAGCAATTATTACTGTGGCGTTCTAATGGAATTTTCTATTTTCTCCATTCCTTCTACATTTATTACCTGGATTTCTTCTGTAAGGAAGATTTGCCTTTCTCCCTCATTTATTTATTTGCTTACTTGTATCAGTAAGAACTCATGGATATTTATTTTATTCTTTGGCTTATGATAAAGTAGTATTGTCATTTATTTTCTTGCTCAAATTGTTCTAGTTTCAGCCACTGGGAACTCTCTCAGGTTGGCTCCTGTGTCCTTTTAACTTGCTTCCACTTTTACTTACTTATGCATTTTTAGCATTTAGTCCCTGGCAATACAAGCTACTACTCTAGGCTCATCTTGTATTTTCTCTGCCTCAGCTCTAGAGTCAGCCATGGGGTCCTCTACCAGGATTTTACAAGAAAAATATTACTCTTCGACAGTCCAGACTATGCTAAAAAAGTACTAACACACACCACTTGTTTTGGTCAGAATTTTCAATTATTGAGAAAAAAGAGAGGGAGGGGGAAAGAGGAGTGAGTGTGAGACAGATAAAGAGTAACAATGAGACTCTAAATATGAATATATGTGTATATATATATATACTTAGAAGTTTCCACCCCATCTTTTGTGAACTGCTTTCTGGAACTAAACTACATTGACCATTTTTTCTTTTCTGAATTTAAAATTCTACTCAAGCTCTAACTCTGTAGTGTGACAGAAGGTGAATTTTTAAAACGTATTTCAAGTAGATGAACTCAAACAAAAATCTTGTTTCCACGTAGGCAACTTCAAAGTCTAGTACTTATGAATGAGGCAGAGAAAATAAAACAACAAATAAATCAGAAATGAAATGGAATTATAAAATTTTCCTTGTGGTGTCAGGACAATACAAATAGCTTAAACCTGAATTATTAGACAATCTTTTAGAACTACTACCTTATAGTAGGGCCTTAATATATTATTTTTAGCAAGTGCATCCATCTACTGGAGAAAATAAAACCCTTGATAAGCTACCCTTTTAAAAAATATGCTAGACTTAATCACTTCAAAAAACGTTCCTTCACTAAAATCCATTTGTGTTTTTTGCACCTTTATAATGAAGAACTACTGTGTAAATAACACACTTCACATTTGCTGGGTTAGAAACAGTAGCAGGAAGCCTCTCTCTCATGAATGGTGGGGTCTTCAAGCCCTCCAATCCTGAGTTCAACTAATGAAAGTTGCCAATAAAAAGAAAGCAGCTTGGGTTTCCCTGGTGGCGCAATGGTTGAGAGTCTGCCTGCCGATGCAGGGGACATGGGTTCATGCCCCGGTCCGGGAAGACCCCACATGCCACGGAGCGGCTAGGCCCATGAGCCATGGCCGCTGAGCCAGCACGTCCGGGGCCTGTGCTCCGCGACGGGAGAGGCCACAACGGTGAGAGGCCCGTGTACCGCAAAAAAAAAAAAAGAAAGCAGCTAGAACTTGGTCTTATTTATCCCAAAGGTCATTACAGATGAGTCACAATTCCAGGGTATGAAATCCCCACTAAACTACAGATTATTACCTTTTTATAAAATCAGAGTTAGTTATAGTTATTATTCAAAATATAATACATCTTCATATAAAATAACTGGGCAGATAAAGCAATAACATGTTAGTACTGGTTATTGGTAGATGGTGGAGTTAGGAATGACTTAGTTTCTTCTGTGTTTTGCTGTATTGTCCAAACTTTCTACATAATATATGCTTAACTTTCATAATTTTTAATAATAAAAAATTCCTAAAATAAACTATGTTTCATAAAAGATGATAAACATGAGATTGGTTTTTAATGTAGAGATACAAAAACAATAGGAAGAGATAAACCTTTAAACAGAAAACAAAAAGTCTTGGAATAAGGTCCTAAGTCCACAGTTCCCAAACTGTGCAATGAGACAACCTTACAGAGAGGCACTGTGGGGTACTTTAAATTTCCCGGGAAACACAGTGGCACGTGTTGGACACCATGCAAACTATTAGTTGGCAGGAGTTCACATTTTCAACATGAGATTCCTTTGGGTAACATCTCTGCAAAGCTGAGTATTCAGTGGTTATTGTCATTGATAAAAACCAAGTATCACCAAAATCAATGAGGAAAGTAAATGAGGTTGGTGGTGTATAATCTGATTCCAAGGTTTAAGAAATTATGCAGTCCTTAAATGGAATTACATTTTCAAGTTTCTTTTAAAAAAATTCCAACTTTAAATTCTATATCATGACAAAATATGAAACAAGAGTGACAGCAGAACATTTTCATGCATGCAAATTCTTAAAATTTTAGTATTTCATACTTTCTTTTCTAGGAGATTACCAAAATTTTACTTCATCAACATGAGGGCAACAATGAAAACAAAGAGGAAGATGTGGAATCAAGGGAGTTCATCCAGCTCAGGAGAGAAACAAAGGCAATTCCCATCCTAAGGCCGTTTTAGGATGACCACTGAGCCAGTGTGCATAGCAGACTGCTACAAGCTTTATGGGGGCCAGAGGGTAGTGGCTCAAGTAGGAGGAGTTCCACGCCCCCGTCTGCCTTAAATATTGGAACTGAGAAGATGTGTGATGTGACGATATAAAGTGGAGTTTTAAAAAATTCTGTGAGTATAGTATTTAATATAATGACAGATTAAACTAAGAAAAGAAAGAAGAAATTATGCAGTCCATAACACATGCTAAGCTGTTAGGACATAAACATTTAATAAGTAGTTTGGATCAATCCACTTAATAAATGGAATCGTTAGGTATTTCTTTTGGATTAGAAATGTCTATGAGGGAACATGAACCAAGAAAGTTTGATAATCTCTGCCCTATAGCGTTTTCATTCATCCTTCCCCAGATCCTAGTCTCTAAACCCATATGTAGGCTTATATCTAGCACTTAGTGGAAACCAACCAGAGCAGTGAAAAACTTTGCTTGAGGTACAAAAACTAGATGATGGGTACAGAGGAGAATTTCTATCAAGTTAAGTTCATTCGTTGACTTAGATCACTAACATATATATTCCTCATTCATCTTCTCTATCTCAATAAATGATTAACTCCGTTCACCCAGTTCCTCATGACAGAAGCTTTAGTGTCCTCTGCTCCCTTCCCCTTTTATCTTCCCTCCTATTCACTGCATTACCGGTTCTATCTCCAAAATACATTGAGTATTTGTCTACTTTCTTACTACCATCATCACAGCCCAAGCCCTCACTGTCTGTCAGATTCCTGCAACAGCTTCCACACTGGTTTCTTCTTCTACATTTTCCCCATCCAATCAATTTTTTTTTTTTTTTTTTTTTGCGGTACGCGGGCCTCTCACTGTTGTGGCCTCTCCCACTGCAGAGCACAGGCTCCGGACGCGCAGGCTCAGCGGCCATGGCTCACGGGCCCAGCAGCTCCATGGCATGTGGGATCTTCCCAGACCAGGGCACGAACCCGTGTCCCCTGCATCGGCAGGCGGACTCTCAACCACTGCGCCACCAGGGAAGCCCCAATCAATTCTTTACAGTGCAGCCAGATTGGTCTTTGACAAAGGTAAATCCAATCCAATCATTCCTTTGCTTAAGAGAAAAACAAATAAAAGACACGCCAGTTGGAAAGGGAGAAAAAAGACTATATTCACATAAGACACGATCACTTACATAAATGGAATCTATGAAGATGCTCCTAGAACTAGTAAGTTTAACAAGGTTGCAAGGTTAATATACTAAAACCAATTGTATTTCTATATATTAGCAAAGAATAGTTGGAAATTTAAAATTTAAGGAGTATCATTTATAGTAACATTCAAAAACATGAAATAGGTATTTAAAAAAAAAACATGCAGAATCTGTATGCTGACAACTACAAAACACCAATGAAAGAAAGGTATCAAAGAGGACCTAAATGAATGGAAAGATATATCATGCTCACAAACTGGAAGATTCAATTTGCTAAGATGTTAACTATACAGATTCAACATAATCATAAGCAAAATCCCAAAAGGATTTTTATATATATAGACAACCTAATTCTAATATTCATAGGGAACGCCCAAGACACTAGAACAGCCAAAACAAAAAGAACAAAGTTGGAGAACTGACACTAACTGATTTCAAGGCTTAGTATATAAAGCTACAGAAATCAAGACAGTATGGTACCGGGTGATTAGAGAGACACATACATCAGTGGAACAGAACAGACAGCCCAGAAAGAGATCCACAATTATAAGGTCAATTGACATTTGACAAAGGAACAAAGGCAATACAATGGAGAAAGAAGAGTCTTCTCACCAGAAGGTGCTGGAACAATTGGATATTCACATGCAGAATGATGGACCTCAACCCATATCTTTCACCTTACACACAATTAACTCAAAACAGAAAGTACACTTAAACATAAAACCTAAAGCTATAAAATTCTGCTCCGCATCTAAAGATGCTGTTAAAAGAATGAAAAGACAAGACAGAGATTAGGATAAAATATTTGTAAATAACATTTCTGACAAAAGACTTGTATCCAGACTACATAAAGAACTCTTAAAACTCAATAATAAGAAAACAAACAACACAATTTAAAAATGGACAATCTGAACAGATACTTCACCAAAGAAGATATATGAATGGCAAATAAGCACATGAAAATATGCTCAACACATCATTAGTCATTAGGAAAATGCAAATTGAAATCACAGTAAGACACTACTATGCACCTGTTAGCGTGTCTAAAATAAGTATCAAATGCTGACAACAATGCCAAGCAACTGAACTCTTACACATTGCTGGTGGGAATGCAAAATACTATAACCACTTTGGAAGACAGTTTAGCAGTTTCTTAACTGTCTTCCAAAGTTAAACATACACTTACCAAAAGAGCCAGCGACCCCACTCCTAAGTATTTACCCAAGAGAAATGAAAACATACGTTTGCATAAAAACCTGAATACAAATGTTTGCAGTAGTTCCGCTCATAATCACCCCAAATTGGAAATAACTCAAATGCCCTTCAACTGGTAAAGAGATAAAACAAATGTTGGTACAGCCTTGCAATGGAATACTACCCAGCAATAAGAACTATTGATAAACTATTGATAAATGGAATACCATGGATGAATTTCAAATACAGTATGCTAAGTCAAAGAAGCTAGATTTTAAAAGCTACATAGACTATGTGATTCCCTGTACATGATACCCTAGGAAAAGGCAAAATTATAGGAACAGAAAACAGAACAGTGGTTGCAGAGTTTGGGAGTGGGAGAAATGATCGCTTATACCGGGGTGTCATGTGGCATTTTGGGGGGAAGTGATGGAACTGTACTATAGCTTGATTCTAGTGGTGGCTATACACCTGTATGCATTTGTCTAAACTCACAGAACTGTACATCAAAAGGAGTGAATTTATTGTATGTAAATTTTGAAAGATGAATTAAAACAAAAAAGAAACAAGAAAAATGTCAATTAAAAAAAAAAGTAAATCAAATCATGTCATCCCCTTATCAGTGGCTTCTCATGACACAGCACTAAATGACATAGCCCCTGCTTATTTTTCTAGCTCGTATAAGTTGTACAACTTTTCCTCTACCTTGTTTATCATTATTTGTAAATATAATTTTTTTGTTGATTATCTGTTTAATATCTGTCAGCCAGAATGGTTAATAATTATTGAATGCTTACTAGATGCTGAGCACTGTTCTAAGTACTTTATGTGGATTCATTTATTTAATCCTCGCAACAGCTCTAGGAAGTATCCCCGTTTTTACAGATAGAGAAGCCAAGGCACTGAGGAGTTAAGGAATTTGATTAAGAGTCTCACAGCCAGTAAGAGGCAGAGAAATATACTGCATCCCTATTAGGTTTTATAATCTGATTTAATCTGTATATGAATCCAGTGAGATTTCCAGATGTGGACACTCAAGCCCAGAGAATTTAAGTAACATGCATAAGGATACAGAGCTAATTTGTTTTGGTATCAAAATTCAAATTCTAGGTCTTTGTGAGTCAAAAACCTGTGCCCTCCTTTTCCCTAAGAATTTAGGCTCTAGGTTGAAAAAGTATTACAGGAGGCAAAGGTAAACTACACTTGTGGAAGCTTTTACTTCTTGTGTAATAAACTGTAATTTAAGTAAGTATTTCCAAGGATTATATTCCACTTGGGAGAGCCTGTGGGTGGGAGGCGAAGTGATGTGTGACAGACGAAGGGCGGGAGAACATAACACGCTGGTTTGAACCAAGCACGATGTCTTATCAAGTTTCTTTTCCTTTACTTTTCAAACGCCCACCATGTTGACCTGCACCATCTCTGCTGTTTGCTATTCTGGTTGCGTGCGTATGAACCACACATCATGGCAAATTGCAGAATTTCTCAATCATTAAGGATTTACAATAGGTTAATTTTAAAATGGGCTGCACTTCACAGCTGCAAAGCTTTTGTCTGATTTCTCGACCAAATGAGAAGCCATTATTGGATTGAAGACCTTTCCATGGGCAATGACAAACAAAAGAAAAAGGTTTGTGTGGGCAGAACAGGCAGCTCTGCCAGGTAAGGTGAGGTAATGGTTAACAGCTCACTAAACAGACTGCCAAACTCTATGGCACAATGTATCGCACTGTTTAGTACCAAGCATGATGAGAATTTATAAGTAGATCACGGGTTCAGTGCACGCGTGGGATAATAAAAATGATACACAACCAAGGAAAGCTTTACAATCTATAGGCATACCTCGTTTTACTGCACTTCGATTTCACTTCACAGATATTGTGTTTTTTTTTTTACAAATTGAAGGTTTGTAGCAACCCTGCTCTGTCTGATGATGGTTAGCATTTTTTAGCAATAGAGTATTTTTAAATTAAGGTATGTAGATTTTTTTAGACATAATGCTGTTATTGCACACTTAATAGACTACAGTTTGGTGTAAACATTACTTTTATATACACTGAGAAACCAAAAAATTCAGGTGACTTGCTTTATTGCAATATTTGCTTTATTTCAGTGGTCTGGAACCAAACCCGAAATATCTACAAGGTCTGCCTGTACCATTAATGTGGGGAGGAGGCTAAAATGCAATATGCATACCTAATAGTTTTTTCTTTCTAAATAGTTATAAGTACCATGACAGACTTGACTGATGTTGCTTGTTTTTTAAGATGTCTGTCTCAGAGCCAAAGCAAGTAATTCATAAAGTATATCTGTCAGATTGAGTTTGATAAATGGTCTGTCTATTGGCAGTAACAAACACCTAACGTAAAATCGTGTTACCAGTCATTAAATATCCATGCTTAACAAAGTTCACAATACACTGGATCTAATGTTTGAGCTAGGCAGGTCACTAAAATGTCAATGCATAGTTCAAATTTACTTCAACGAGTCCTTCATTTACTCTCCAAGGACTTGCTAACAATTTATGTCCAATAATGTTCATTTGTTTATTCCTTTAGCAATACATGCTGGTTACATATAACTTTATCTCTTTCCACTGACCCATTTAAAACCCGTCTAATCTTATAGAGACCTCAAGAGAACTGTCCTCCAGCTAGATCAATGTGTCAATAAACCAAAATGCTACCATAATAAGTAAAGATTTCCTTCCTGTTCTGCCTACTATTTAGAGGAAGAAAAAAAAAAGGTTGACACGCTTCCCTTTTGATCATCTTCCAGAGTAAACTTGGTCTTTACAATGTCTTGATTTGCCCTATCAGCATTAATGGGCACAGACCCACAACACCTTTGAATCATTAGCTTAGGGACACAGAACTCCTTAGTTTAGTGATAATGCTCTGTGGTGACTGGGACCCATCTGAGCAAACAAAGCTTTCCAGGATTCCTTTCTCACAACTCAGCACCTCGGGTCAGTGCAGACTCTCACTGAGATACTTGGACTACAGTAGCTGTAACTTTGCCATGCACACTGCCTTCTATTTTTATATATGCTTTCTCAACAACTATATTTCTTCTTCTTTGAGAAAGAAATTCTGGAATTATTGACAAAAGCATTACACAAACACAGAGTGACAGTACGCTGCTCAGAACCCTGGAGTTCTGTTTTGTATCTTTATGTACCTTCTGAAAGACATTCACAATGGATTTATTTAAATCTGCCTCCTTAGCTCCAGGTATTGGGGATATCAAAAACCACTCAGAAGAGGTTGAAAGTTTAAAAATGGTTACAATAAATTATCTGTATCAGCTGTCACAGTCCCTTCCTCAAAAAAAGATCTTTTTTTCCCAAAACACACTACAAATATCTTTCATAAAATCCAATATTCTGGAGTTGATAGGAAACTTGGAGGTCATCAAATCAAACACTTTTTTTTTTTTTTTTTTTTTTTGTGGTACGCGGGCCTCTCACTGCTGTGGCCTCTCCCGTTGCGGAGCACAGGCTCCGGACGCGCAGGCTCAGCGGCCATGGCCCACGGGCCCAGCCGCTCCGCGGCACGTGGGATCTTCCCGGACCAGCGCACGAACCCGCGTCCCCTGCATCGGCAGGCGGACTCTCAACCACTGCGCCACCAGGGAAGCCCAAATCAAACACTTTTATTCTGAAATATCTAAGTACTAAAGTGCATCCTGCATTATCTCTATGAATTAGTGTATCTTTATGGGTGTGAACATTCATGCATTGAGGAGATTATAAAACCAGATGAAATAGCAAATTCATTACTTTGGTAACTTGTACTCAAAGCTAACTTAATGTTTTTACCTATTTATTTTTTTGAATTAATTTTTATTGGAGTATAGTTGCTTTCCAATGTTGTGTTAGTTTCTTCTGTACAGCAACTAAGAGATTTATTTTCCTTCAGAGATATTTACTTTTAAAATTATTGACTGAGACTTTTTTCCTTCTTGGGGAAGGGAAAGGGAGGGAATGAACAGTTTTTGAATACCTGCTTTGTAGCCAGCACTGTGCAGGGCACTTTATATACTTTATTATCCTTAATGCTAGAGGAAAAGGAAACTTTTATTGTTGTTCACTCCTAATCAAGAAATTACTAAATAACTAAATGCTAATGGAGTATCCTTTGCAGTCACCATAAACTACAGGCGATGTGCGGATTCCTTTAGGTCATGTTAAGTTTAATGTGATATAATCTTCTAAAACAGAAACGGTAAGAAACACGGGCTGCATAAGAGAAAAACAAACAAAAATGAGCAAACAGACAAAAAACTCACCAGCCTCCAGTGCCATGGGTTGGCTAATACTAGTGTGGAGAAAAGAGGCCTGGAAAGAAGTTAGGAGGAAATCTCTATAGTGGGGAGGGAAAAGATGCGGGAGTAGACAAAGGAAGTTCTCAGTGTCCTAAGTCACGTCTGTGAAATTAAAGTGCTTTCAGCTGAGTAATACACAACAGAGGACGATTTCAGTGATGATTAGAGCTATTTAAATTTTTAGTAGGCTCCAGTGATTTAAAACAATCTTTTCTGTCCGGGCAACCGGTTTATCTGCTTTTATTTTCAAACTTGGGGGCGGGGGGGGGAGTCTTTGCAAAGAATTATTCATGTATGTAAAATGCACAAAAATACTATTATGTAAAGATATCTACATTTAGAAGTATGTGATTGCCCAATTTTTGAGAGATGAGAACTCACATTTGGAACCAGATTAAATCTCTCACTTAGCTCCCTCCCTCCCCCACGCCCACACTCTGTTAGGTTTTCGTTCTAGCCCAGTCCTGGTGAGGATATATGGCAATGTGTCCTAGCGGGAATAAAGAGCAAAAAGTACATGGGCAATCCTCCCCTTACTCTCCCCAACACACACATATCTTACCACTCAACTGCTCTTATCAAGCCTCCAGAGAGTATATTCTGACTAAGGTAGCCGTGGTCGCCTATGAGGAAGGAAATTATTCTCTGGACTGTAGTGCTAAACTACGTGGAATTAAGTCTGAAGATTAAAATAAGGTGGGTGGCTTTTCACCTTTCCTCTAAAAAGTACCTAGCACAATCCTGATGCTTAATAAAAATAACATATCAGGTAAGTGGCATGCTTGGCAGGAACGCTTTTAAATCACGTTACAGGATATTCTCATCCTAGTGCGCCTCCTTCGAATTTTGACTAAGTCAGCTCAGCCCCACGACTACAGAAAGCACTGAGTGAGTCTCCGACGATGCTCCTCCCACCAGTGCCAACCTGTGCCAACTTTTAGGCCAGGACACCTGCCACCCTGAGCTCCCATGGTTTCCGCGGTGGTGGATGTTGTGCCTCTGGCTCACTGCTTGAGGGTCTGCTCTGACCAAATGACAATACAGGAAGGATGTTTGTTTGGGGGGTTTATTCAGAATTGGAGCGTTGGAAAGTAACAAGGTGCGAACACTCACAGCCAGCTGCTGGCTGCCACAGAAGACAGGGCGATCACCTCCTGGTACTGTTCTGTGCCCGAGGGCTCCAAATCATCACCGCTTTAACTTGCTACCACACTTCAGATGTTACCACTCTCGTTTCCATTTTTGCTTTTGAAACATTCCAGGAACAAGTGAATCCTACCCATCTAATTGGCGCCAAATTTACATACAGTCATGTCCCCCCCACTACGGTGTTCAGTGGACATTCTAGTCACTGTCTGTCCTTAGGAAAGGGCGGGAGCTAAGTCCCTGTTTTAACCATCACACAGTACAGCCTGGAGTTTCACCAGCAGATGAATGCTGGGTAGCCCCACTCCAGAGCCTGCTGATGGCACAGCAAACAGCTGAATTTAACCCCTAATTAATCATGAAATGTCAACTCCCAGTTAAAGAGGTTGGCAATGATTTGGTAAGTTAGGGGAAGTGGCAGAGTGAACATCTGGGATTTTTTTTTTTAATCTGACATAATAAAAGGAAAAGTAGCTCATTCTTACATTTCTTTTTGCTGGTTTTTTTTTTTTTTGGCTTAAATATCTCTTTAGAAATCGAAAGCCAACAGAGAACAATTATGTTAATAACACCAGGAAATCTGTTTGCTTTGTTATATTGGGCTTCAAAAGCACTTCAACTGAACTTACATTTGTGATCACAAGTAATGCCTGTTCTTAAATCCATTTAAAATGTTTACTTTATTACAGCTTATTATAAACATGAGTCTGAGATGCAGCGCCATGGCTGCTCAATTTCCAGGCCACAATTTTATGATAATCATATGAAATGTATTCCTGTGTCAACAGCACTGCCTAACAATGCCCCAAATGGGGTTGTTCGCAGCGCTGGACGCAGGGTAACCGCTACAAGCAGAGAGCTCTTCACTGGAGAATTTTAACTGAGTTTGTAACATGTACTCTTTTGCTACACTTAGCTCAGTTTAATTACTATGATCTCAGAATAGAGTTGAGCTCCTACAAGAAAACCAACCCTACATACTGAAACGTGACTGGGATAAATAGGTTCTGTTATTTTATTGTATGGTTGGGGACTCTTTTTGGATAGTCTTCCAATACCAGAGGGGATGAGACTGGAGAATTCTTCTGTACTTGATGTCCCCCTACTGCACACAGTGATAATAAGGTACCTGGAAGATACCTTCTGTCACCCCGGCATCTCACAAAGGAGTAAGGGAACATGTAATATATGCAGATCCAATAACTGGAAACAGAAAATGGGTCTAGAGGTGCCCCTCCCTCTCCAATATTGGCTTCTCCACACACTCATGCCTTCCTCGCTTTCGTGACGAGTAGCCCATGTAACTGCCTAGTTGTTGGAGTTGAGACCTCAAGCAACATTTTCCCAACTCAGCATTTTTTGAGGCTCTATTACGCAGGTACCAGGCCAAGCGTTTTTACGCTCATTATTTCCTTCATAAGATCTATCCGCATGCAGTGGACCGTCTACTTTTTAGAGGGAGGGACAAGCATGTACTGGCGGGAACCAGGATCATGTGGGAGTGAGCCGTACATTATTTTTTGCTTCACTCTTTTGTTTCTCCTCCTAGGACCACCTCTCTGAATGGATAACAGGTCTGTGCAAATGCTCAAACAACCTTAAGACAATTCACTTTTTACACCTCACTGTTTTAGAAAGAGCACCAAGCCCAGAATCCTGGCTGAAAAGAGAGCACAGGAGCTCACCTAGGCCACCTCTCTTTTTAGACTGAAAACACAGGTTCACAGAAAGCCTACAATTTGTCCAAAGCATATGGCTCTGTAGGGGCAGAGTTAGAATGAGGGTCCAGACACCCAGCATTTCAGTTCCGCACACTGACCCTGTGGTCTACAAGACTATCTTTCACCAGCAAAATGGGTAACTCTGCAGGCCAAATTCTTACTTGTAGTCTTGCAAGTTTCACCAAAGAGGAGAAAAAGGTTTGACCCAGTTTATCCAATGTATTAAAAATAGTTTATATCCCAACCTACTATGGACACACACACATACACGTTTCATTAAACAATTTATATTCCAACTTGGTGCACTTTGCTATTTTTTTCCTTCTATTTCATTTCATGAAAACAAAAACAAACAAAACTGGTTGAGATCCACTAAACTGCTTTCAAGACCAACCACCAAAGTTAGAAAAAAAAAAAACACAGAGGATTCTAAGAATAATAATTTCAAACAACTAACAAGGAAGTAGAGGAGGCATTTTACCTTTTCTAGCGGGAACTGCATAAAAAATGGAGGCAGACAACCCTCAGGACAGCAAGCCAGACCCCACCGGCTGGCTCCTCCACCCTTCCCCACACCCTCGCCCTTCCCAGAATGATACACTGTGCTGAGGCTTCCCTGGGCCAGGCAAACACGCTCAGCCGTTTCTCCAGTTGTCCCTCTCTGGCACAACAAGAAGAGCTGATACTTGACTTTAATAATTTCAGACACTTTTCTCTAGAGAATTGGGTCTGTTTTGTCAGCTCCTGAAATACCACGTGATATATTATTTCAGAGTATAATTTCTTCCTTCTGTTTACATTCTCCCTCATTAGATGGTAAGCTCCTTGAGCAAACAAAAGAAGGACCCTTGTTTTGCTCACTGCCAGATCCCACTGAACACAAAAGAGGTGTTCAATAAATATGTGTTTTTAAAAAAAACTTGATGAGCATTATACAAAGAAATTATAGAAGTGACATCAGATTTTGAAACATTCCAGCCACTATTAAATGATTTTCACCCCCTGGACTGGTCAGGCTCTCACATCATCCTCTCTTCCCCACTGGCTAACCACCTCTCTTTTGTCAGGATCACCTTCCTGGGAAACCTGCTCTGACTCCACAGACTCTCTGCTTCATTGATGTGCTCTCATAGTACCTTATTCTTCCCTTATCTTAGAAAAATGGCCTAGTGAATTCTCTACGTCTTCGACTTGACAATAAGCTCCATCAGGATGGAGCTTTAATACAGTGCCTTGCACACAGTACATCCTCCGTTAAAAATTTTACATGCAAACATGCATGAAAAGTTATGTACTTCTGGCCTGAAAAACCAAACCAAACCAAAATAGAATAAATCCAACCTAATGACCTGGTTATATGGGTAATTAGTAGTTGACTCAATCACAGCTTTCTGAGTAGAAGTCCTTTTAAACCATGCTGCCACATAAAATTAAGCTTTTCCTTTGTGGTTGTGGGTATGACTTCTAGTGAAAGAGGAAATAGGATGTCAGCTACTGGGGAGAACTGAAGGGGGAAACAGGGAGGAGAAAGTAAGCAAACACCATCCACCACGCATTTCTGTGTCAGATGGAAAACAAACACACAAAAGTTTAGGCATCCCATTGCATCATATTCATTATAAACCAGGAATTTTCTGCTTCCTAAAATATTAAAGATAATGATGCATCCATCCACCCAGTATTTATCAATATTGTTCACAGTAGAAAAAAGATAAATGTATCATTCCTTTTTGTATCAAGTATACAAATAGGAGAAGCACTAGAAAAATACACAGTGTAAATAATGCAAATTTTAACTAAGTAATTCATTTACATAGCTCCACTCACAGGAACTCGAACATCTTTGTTAACATTAACCCTTCACATTCTTGTGAGCTAGTTTTGCAAGATTCCTATTTTAAACAGTGACTTAGGACCCATGTAAATAAGGATAAATTCAAAATAGTTTCTGCCTTCCTGTCTGCCACTCTAAAATGAATCTACATTTCCTTCTTAAAATAATTTTCCATAATAAATCTTAAGAAAGATCTCCATCAAAATTTCCTACAAAATCTGCAAATAGTAGGGTCAGCAAACTGTCTCAAGAAATATGATTTGCCAAGTTAGTTCAATAAAAATATTCAATAGGACACAAGCTGAAAGGCTACAGACCAAGAAAAGACATATGACAAGACACTGAGAGTCTGCCTTGAGGGTATAAAACGTTGGTTTTGAGTCTCTAGTAATTGATCACTTTATTAATGATCCAACAGAGGACTTAATGAATAGCCTACTAATAGGATCTAAATTCAAATTCGAAGCATCTTTTGAATATCCATTAGGAAAAGTAATATAACGAAAATTTTAGAGAAGGTATTTTTGCAGAAAATAAAATGTAACTTGGAAAAAATACAAAAGATGAAGTCCTGGTAAATATTTAGTATGTAAGGGAAAATGGGAAGGCTGTCATCACTGTGGAGAAAGAAATGATAGTAGACAGATTATCAGAAAAAGATTTAAAATAAGACATTCCACTATTTTTATATACTATTGTTATTATTAACAGTTCTCACCCCCTTTGACAGAAAGAGTCATATTACTGAAGCAGGAGTCAGAAGTTTGGAGGAAAGACTTTCTTGAAGGAAGAAGAAATATCCCACTGATGGATGAAGAACTGGGCTTAAGTTTGAGTAGGTTGCTAGGCTCTTTTTTCCATTCTTCTCTCTATATTCACCCAGAAAACTACAAAATGTCTGTATAAAGTAACAGGGAAGAAATAAACACAGAGGCGTTCATTCCTTTGCATTTTTTTTCTGTGTTTGGGGTGTGTGTGTGTGTGTGTGTGTGCACGCACGTGTGGGTGTGTGTATGATATGTATGTTTATGATGTATACATATTTTTTTCAATTTTAAATAACAAATGCAGAGCTTTTAGAAAGCCTGTAGGTGATATTTGGATACAAAAAAATTTCTAAAATGGAGACAGAGTAATAAATCAAACCCTGCAATTGAGGCTCAGATAGAAACAGAAAGCACCTCTGTCATTTTTTTAACCTTCCAAGGCCTAAAGATGAACAAATCCCAGCCCTCAAACACACATATACAACTGCCTGTGCAATCAGAAAATGACAGATTCAGGAGGAGATTCTACATTCTTGATAATCAGCCCTGTAATCTTTCCTCTTCCCTATACCACACTGGCCAACATACAATTTAATTTCATCATTTGGATGTGTGTGATTATTTTTATTTATAGCCTCCAGATCTGCAGATATAGAACTTGTGGTTTCTAGTATTTACTCTACCTGAAGGTGTATCACAGGTACAACACTCTCCTGCTCTTTGGAATGGGAATAGGGGTACTTTCTCCTTTTTAAGAGATACAGGTCATTTGCACAACAAATACTTCTTCAGCTTGTATTACTGTACAGTCATATTCTGATGAGTCCAAAGAGCTTCCCCTACCACCACCTGAGGGGAGGGAGGGAGGTGGGAGGACATTTGTATCAGAAAGAGACCAACCACAATTCCTCTATGGCTGGGGCCATCTTCTAGCACCCGCCCTGCAGAATGAGCAGGAAGGCCTCTTCCGACTGCTACCTCTGACATGTGTACTGCTGAGCTCCTTGGAGTAGATCCAGTTCTTTTAGGAAAGCCAGCATGGTTGTGACATCTTGTAGACCTAACTTATTCTGAATTCTGCTCTATAAGGAAGACTGTTTTAGAGTAATTCCAATTTATTATTACTAATTAATATATCACCCTTTGGTAAACCAGACCAAATTTATAAGGAAAAGCAGACATATGTTACCATGAGGTCACAGACTGTGTTTACAAAATTCAGACAGCTAGTGACAGAAGGTTTCAAGCTTACTTTCCCCTGACTCCAAAGCTCTTAACCATGTGATCTGAATAGAATTCCCAAGGCATTTATTTTGTTTGACTTTGAATGTGTTCACTTTCTTTTATAAATCCTTAAAGTCAAATAATCATAAATGACTGTATTTTAGTTTAAAAATGATGCTGGACATGATTTACTGAAAAACCGTATTTTTAATTAAAAAAAAAAAAAAACTCTTTTAAGACAAAGACGAGAACCCCAAATCTCATACTCAGTCCTGAGCTCCTTCCAACATACCAGACTGCTTCCTTTTAACTTCTTCAAATAACCACACAGAGTGCAATTTAAGGACAATTCAGTATTTTCCTCACCTTGCTAGATTACTGAGACAATTTAGGAAAGAGAGTGCTACAAAAGAATATAAGGAACTGTGGAGTAGGTAGAACTAGATTAAAATCTTGATTCCAGTGCTTTTGACACATTTGTGGTGTGCTCCGTGCTGTACAAGCCTTAGGCTCTATGCTACGCCACTCTATGCTGTTCAATTTTTAAGCCATGTAACCTGGAGCACAATGCCAGATGGTTCCTATTGGGTCTGCATGAGCTAACCTATGTAAACCTTTTGGTAGACATAGGGGGCTGCAATTCTGTTAGCCTGCTTTCCTGTTATTTCCTGGGGTTTATTCTGCACTCAATTTATGTTAGGAAAATATGATCATGTATTACAAACAGAAGAATTCTTATTCTACTTCTGTTAACTTCCATTTTAAACGACTATAAAACTGAAGAAACTAAAGCCCATGCAGTTCACCTTGACTTATTCAATACATGCTTTACTGAATATGCTTTATAGAGCATATTTATATGCTTTTATATAGCCTAAAACTATTAATGGTAGTAGAGGAAGGCAAACAACTGACTGTTTGGTTTATTTTCATTCTATTCTTTGTTAACCTGAATTGGAAAAGTGGCTATTCCACGAGGTTATTTATAAATTAAAACCAAAGTGACACCTGGCTTTGAAACAATACCTTGAACTCAAAATCAAAATGCCTCCTTAAGTTAGAACCCTGCAGCACAGACAGAAACTCTCAAGCACAGCCACATGCTCTACTTTTTTAGAAGATGTGTATCAAGTTTTAGGCAGCCCAGGTTCCCTACAACAAATATCCAAGAAGCATACCTGTGGTGTTAGTTATGTACTCAGTTTCTCATGTCACAATTCCTCATATGAAAGAAAAATGTAAAAAGATCAGAAGATCCTAATGTTCTGGATCCCAAGGTGATAAAAGAACAAGGTCCCTATTTGTAATGGCTCATTAAATGCCTTAGAGAAGAAGTGATGGGGGGGTAGAAGGAAACACCATTTTTTAAAATGACTTTTATAAGCCTAGATTTGTGCTAGATGGTTTATCCACACTATTCTATAGAATTCATATCATGATTTTAAGAAGTAGATGCTGTCATTTCCATTTTATAGATATAAAACCAAGGTACATACATTGGATGAGAATCCCACCAGATTCGTCTAGTTCTAAAGTCTATCCTAAGGTTCAGGGATTGGTTTGCTTTTCAACTGAATGGCAAATCATCCTTGTGCAGTTTAATAGATTCATGAAAAAATTTCCATAAAGATCTCTAAAAGCTAATTATGAAGTTAATCCCACACCCCATAAAGGGCATAAACATGTCTCACACACCAGCCTGCCACATTTCTCGCAACTAAATTTCAGCAAAAAAGCACAAGAGCCAAAACAAACTAAAAAACTGAAGGGTTCTATTTTTTTGGATAAGATATACTTTTTCTTTAATATGCCAGATTTCTCTATTGGTTACATAGCATGAGCAATTTTCTCACAGGAAATCTCTTGCATTTATAGCAAGCTAATTACTCTCTAGAAGTGACTGTCATATGTATGTGGATGGTTTTGGATTCAATTTTGTCAAAAGCTGGGAAATTAATTCATGTCTCATCCCATGCAAGCCTTATGTTTTAAGAGATTAAAAGCCACTGCAAAGACCTATTACCAGGGAATTTCTGAAGACTACCCTTAATTTAAGTACATTAATCTATTTCTTTTTGGATGATATAATCTACGAGCCTGTTTGTTATGGTCAGCTCAATGTTCTACCTAATTCTGAGGGAAATACCTGTTTATTAGAAATAACAGCTTTTTGCTTTAAAGTTCAGACCAAAAAAAAAAAAAAAAAAAAAGAAAGCTTGCATCTTAATCATAAATGTACTGCATTAAGACATAAAAACAAAAGATTCCAGCAAATAAGAAGCTCACTAATTTTATATACCAAAAGCTACAATATGCTATTTACTACACAATTAACTGTTTTCTCTCAAGAGAGAGATGTAAGTAACATTTTGCAAACTTCATTTTGTTGAAATATATTCCCGTCTGCTGAGCTTCTTATTTTGTACCAGCAAAAGTGAAATATGCTACTTTTGCTACTGTCAAACAAAAAACATTTAAATGATTACCAATTTTGATTCTTGCTCTAATTTTTTTCAGCTGCATATGGTAATACATTTCAAAAAATGATGTCAGGGATGCCACTTTACTATAGCAAAGTATTAAAACAGACATTTGGTGTTATCAACATTTGCTGCACCCCTGAAGAACAATATGGGGAACACTTTTTATTTTAGAGGAGGCGACATCTACTTCTAATCTATATTGAGTTCCTCTAAAGCATGTGCTACTACCATAATAAAGGTCTCCTGCAGTTATGAGGCTTTTGTATAAGTGACCCTAAAAAGTTTAATGGGTTTCCAAGACCACTCATCAACATACAGAGAGCCTACTATTCACCTACTTCAGTCTGTGTGATATATACTTTCTCGATTCAAACATGGAAAGTTTCAGTGGCAAGTAAAGACCTACGCGTGTAAAATCTTAAAAGTTAATCAGAATTCAGGAAAATATTAGATTTCACAGGCAGTATATATTATTTGCCAAGTAAGTGACACAAATCATATACCACTCCCAGAAAGAAAGGATGGCTTCTTCCCAGATATTGGCTCTTATCTCCCATACAGTTCTTACTGTATTATTCTTTTTGCTATTAAGCTATTTGTATACATACCTTAAGAGCCTAGAATAGGCAGATTAAAAATTTTTCATTTCTGAATCCCACCACGGTACTGAAAAATACCCAGCACTTGGTACATGCTCAATCAATGTTTACTTGAATACCTGAATAAATGAATGACTGGTGACGATGATAAAGGTGATGAAGACAGCAGCCACACTCAGGGTCAGGTGATGATGTCCTAGGTGCTTCGCATGCATTAACTAATTTACTGTTAGTTTTCTCTTGCTACTTTACAAATGAGGACACAGAGGCAGAGAGGGACCAGCTTGCCCCGACTCATCTAACTCCTTCATGCCCTTCAATTCTGGGCTTAAAGGTGACTTCTTTAGGGAGGTCCTCCCAACCCATGAGACAAAGCTACAGACCCTTGCCCTCCATCCAAACAACCCCTTTATCTTCCCTATCATTACAGTCGTCACTCCTGAAGAACTGATTTAATCAGCAGTCTTGTACATTACACAGTGAGCTCCATAAAGGCAGGGACCATGTCAGTCTTATTCACTGCTCTAACTCCAGTGCCTATCAAAGTGCTTGGCACATAATGGGTACCTAATAAATTTAAGCTTCATGACTGAGTGATGCAGGTAGTCATTACATTTTCATTTAAAGAATAAGTAACAAACATGAGCAAATCTGAGGTGATCTGAAAGAGTCAATATAACTGCCCAGTAGGCATCTGAAGATTCAAAACTATGGTTTAAGGGAAGAATGAGGTAAATATTTGGGAGGCATCTTCAGGCTATTATTCCATGGCTATAAATGATCACAACAAAACTGTGACACTATGGTTGACCCATTTCTGAATACATATTATTTGTATATTAAGGAGAACCCAACATCTTATGTTTCTGTTGTAAGCCCCCAAAAGAAAAATTCCAAAAGGAGCCTTATTAAATAGTAAAATTAATTAAGATGAAACCATTCTTTAAGAGGTTCCTCTTTTTTTTTTTTTTTTTTTTTTTGCGGTACACGGGCCTCTCACTGTTGTGGCCTCTCCCGTTGTGGAGCACAGGTTCCGGACGCGCAGGCTCAGCGGCCATGGCTCACGGGGCCCAGCTGCTCCACGGCATGTGGGATCTTCCCGGACCAGGGCACGAACCCGTGTCCCCTGCATCGGCAGATGGACTCTCAACTACTGCGCCACCAGGGAAGCCAAAGAGGTTCCTCTTAATAACAGTATAGTGCCTTTATGAGAGTGCCTGGAATCTGCCATTAGCATATTTCTAGTTTGGTAGAAAAGCTTCCAGCTTATATTAAAGCTCCTGTGTGTTTTCTTTTGTTTGTTTTTTGTTTTTTTGCGGTACGCGGGCCTCTCACTGTCGTGGCCTCTCCCGTTGCGGAGCACAGGCTCCGGACGCGCAGGCTCAGCGGCCATGGCTCACGGGCCCAGCCGCTCCGCGGCATGTGGGATCTTCCCGGACCGGGGCACGAACCCGTGTCCCCTGCCTCAGCAGGCAGACTCTCAACCACTGCGCCACCAGGGAAGCCCCCTTGGAATACTTGATCAACGTCTCCAATGGAAAATTTAAGTCAGCAATATTTACACAAAAACAGTGTTGTAAAGAACAAAGGGAGTGGGCTTAGGGAGTCAAGAAAACCTGCGTTCAGATCTAATTATATCATTTACTGGTTTGCATGACCACGGGCAAGTTCTTTAACCTCTCTGTATCTCAACTTTCTCATCTGTAAGTAGAAATAATATTTACTTTATAAGACTTTATAAATATTAGAAGGTATAATATGTCCTGGGCATATAATACGTGCTCAATAAAAATGATTTCTTTGCTCTTTATAAAAATACCTTATTTTTTTCTATTTCTAGTACAATTAAAGTCATATGTTACCATTCCATTTATGCCATAGATGTTTCTGTAAATGATTACTGATCTTAACAAAAACATCTAACTTTAAAAATAATGTCAAAGGTTGTTATTTCCAAAAGAAAGAATACATATCAAACCAAAAAGATGCAAATTCTATTACTGTGTAGTATATCACTAGAGTTCAGGTTTCTGCTTCCAGATTACCACGCAGAAACACTGAAGGAAATGTTTAATGAAAATGGTACACTAGAAGAGCTAGATTTTTAGACCTATTTATGTATTATTTATAATTATTATTTATTTTTAAGTCAATAATAGTCTTGATGCTATGTTTTTAAAGTCACAATTTTGACAGTAATTCTCTAAAGAAGCTGTGAATGCAACAATAAAGGGTCAATTATCACCTTCAATGGGGAGAAAGGTATAATGAACTGATTTCTTTCTCACAATAAAAATCTGCACTGAACAAACCTGAACCAATCAATCTGTTGTCTTTTTCCAGGATACAAATCTCCTGTGAAAACTATGTCTAACAGACTTGGGCTTAATCTTAACTTCTCAAGACACACAAAAAGAGATGAAAATAACTGAAATAACAACTATGGAAAGGCAAGATCTTCCATGACTTGAACTGTCAGATTCAAAAGTATAACTAGTCACATTAAGAAAGGTTCTCTAGGGCATTCATTTCCTGTCACAAATAATAGTTCCACTTGAACAGCAAGAGAATATCAGAAAAAAACAAATAGAAACATTAATTTGAACTATTTTTATATTAGCTCTACTTCAAACAACATGAAGAAGATATAAAACTACCTGACAGTTATGACTTTAGGAATCCAGGACCCTTTTGTCATTGTCCATGGCAGTGAGCATTATTATTAGTTACTTTAGCTGGGTCTAAAGAAGCCATCTGAAATACTGATACAAATCAGCAAGAAAATGTCAGTTTTTGATGGTGAGTTTGGTTCTCAGCTAAAATTCTGGTGTTTCTCTAAAAAGGTATTAGTCCCTGCCCAGTTCCAAATTACAAATTCTTAAAGCGGTCTGTATAGTTTTGCTGTTAGTGTGTTTTTTTTTCTTTTTAACTCTCTAACACCAATTTACCTCTTCAACCATATCTCGTATTACTTCCTTACATAAACTTTTGCTTTTATACTCAAGGCAAGACTTTATAGTTCCACTCCACACTTCGCATTTTCTACTTCCCTAAAACACCTGTCATTCTCCTATTCCTGCAAGGAGTAAACAGAGAAAGACAAAGTCTTTCTTATACACACACACACCCCCCCTACTATTCACCTAATTGGTAGGACAACACAGTTCTCTCTCTCTCTCTCTCTCTCTCTCTCTCTCTCTCTCACACACACACACACACACACACACACACACACACACACACACACCACTATTCACCTAATTGGTAGGAAAACACAGTTCTTATTTTCTTTGTGAATCCCACTTCAACTACCCCAGCCCAGAGTTTTTCCTCAGCTTTGGACATCTGTAGCTAATTCCAAGCATCTGACACATCACATCCTACCTTCTGTTGTTAATTATCTTTCTACAAAGAGATTCTTTCCATCTCACCAGTCAGACTATAAATAAGTTAGGGGCATATAAAATAATTTTTTTATTTTACAGTATTTTTTATTGAAATATAGTTGATTTACAAAGTTGGGGTAGTTTCAGGTGTACAGCAGTGTGATTCAGTCATATGTATATATATGTTTTCAGACTCTTTTCCCATACAGGCTATTACAAAACATTGAGAAAATAGCTTATTAATCTTTATATCCCTGTCTTCACCAAAATACTTTGTACATATATACCTAATCAATGTTTCTTTTTGACTAGCAGGTTAAGTTTTGAGATAAAAAATTGCCAAGAGACTAGTATATATAGTCAAAGGAATAGGGAATTGTCACCATTAGAGGGGAGTGGGAGTTAGGGAAAATGAGGGGACAAGAGCACAGGAAAGCCCGATGGAAGGAATTTATATTTGCTACAGTGGGCAACAGGAAGCCACTCTTGGTGATGATTTAAAAATGAAAAAAAGGGCTTCCCTGGTGGCGCAGTGGTTGAGAGTCCGCCTGCCAATGCAGGGGACACGGGTTCATTCCCCGGTCCGGGAAGATCCCACATGCTGCGGAGCGGCTGGGCCCGTGAGCCATGGCTGCTGAGCCTGCGCGTCCGGAGCCTGTGCTCCGCAACGGGAGAGGCCACAACAGTGAGAGGCCCACATACCGCAAAAAAAGAAAAAAAAAAATCAAACTAGTGTGGGATAAACTTAAGAAAGGTTCTGAAGGCCAGAAACAGAGACTGAATTTATGCTAGAGAGTGTCAAGATGCCTAAAATAGAAACTATCAAGGAGTAGAAGGTTTGAAGGAAGAAAGCGATGTGGCTCTACCTCAAGTCCCTCAGAAGAGGTGGCCATTAGTTAACAGCCAACAGGACTGAGTGAAGAAGAGGCCTGGGCTCAAGGGAAGTCAATCTATTAAGGACATTTGGCACTCCACCAAGAATAAGAATTCAAAAGAACGGACTTGTCTTCACTTTTCTCTCCCAAACTATAATTTTTCATAATTGTATTGATTTATAATAAATCATTCAGGCCAGTAAAGGCATTTGAAAATCCTCAACAGGCTTAAGATTTTACTTATTATGGATAAGACTGAGCCCTATAGAGCATGGAAGTCTGTATCTTTTAATAGGATACAACAGAACGGAATAGTTCATCACTGGTAGTAACTTACCCTCACCAGTACAATTTCTACCTTTGCCTTGTGTGGCTCCATTTCACTCCAGAAATCTCCACTTTGTGACATCTAATGACCTTCATCATATGCATGTGGCCTTATTTCATTCATCCTTTTGCTAAACCATCACCACCCTGAGAACATCTCCTTGCTTATTTTCACTGTCACTGCCTTTTACATCGTCCAATTACTCTTGTGCTATGCAACCAACCTACTCATCCTGAAACTTAGAAAACATCTGTTCCTTCTCAGTGCAACTCTGCTCTGGTTCCTTCTGCAGCTAAAATCAGCCCTGAGTCATCAAAATGTGTCCAAGATACACTGATCTTGAAAAACATTAAAATGCTTTAATTCCATCTATGCTCACAAAGCATACACAACTTTGAGTCAAAAAATGAGAGACTGTTTTTCACTGTATCTAGCAAAACTGCCACACCTGGTTGAAAAAAAAAAAAAAAACTATTGCGGGCTTCCCTGGTGGTGCAGTGGTTGAGAGTCTGCCTGCCAATGCAGGGGATACGGGTTCGTGCCCCGGTCCGGGAAGATCTCGCATGCCCCAGAGTGGCTGGGCCTGTGAGCCATGGCCGCTGAGCCTGCGCAAACGGAGCCTGTGCTCTGCAACAGGAGACGCTACAACAGTGAGAGGCCCGCGTAACGCAAAAAAAAAAATTTATATACCTGATTTCTTCCCAGCTGGTTCTTGAAGAAATAGATTTCTAGAGACTATTTCAAATTAATAACCATATAATACTTTCACCCAAATATCTTGGATATTAAAAAGTAATAAAGGCAAAGTAAAAAGCATTTAATTCAAAAGGAAAACAACTAGGAGGGTTGGGCCTTCTAAAAAATCATGGCTGAGGAGAAACATATGACACAATAAATTCCAAACTAGATGCTTTGGGAACAAAAGGAAAACACTCCATAACTATATCAGAAGATATTTTAATTAGAAGCCTTTTAATATTTCAGCAGTTCACAAATGTTCTCAATACAAGAACTCTCAGCTCTTACAATTAACAACTAATGAACATAAACACTCAACAATGACTAAATAAGTAGTAGAAGTAAGATTAAAACTTTGAGCTCTTTATACTCCCATCTCTTTGTATGTAAATAAACCACAATGACTCTACCTTGATCCTTGTGGTGGAACCACATTTCCTTTGGTCAAGCCATTTAGTACAATCCGTGTCTTAACTAGTATTATACCAATTACAGAGATAATTTTGGCCTGCTATAAAATCAAAACTCAGAAGGGCTTCAAGAATTACAATAATATACTATATATGGTAATGCAACATGAATAGTAATTAGTACACTAAACAGTATACACAAAATAATACTCCATAGGAGGCAATATAATGTAAACTACCTGTTGGCACTGTAACCTTCAGTGTGTCACTAAGCCTTCTATGTTTTCCTGATCTGTAAAACTGAAAATGCTACAAGTACCTACACTTTACAGGTTGTCTGAGAATTAATTAGAGCAGTACCCGGCACTTGGTGCTCAATAAATGTTGGCTATAATATTTGTTTGCTTAATAACGGTACTAACCATTCATGCTTTTGGTTTTAAACAAGCATATTATCCTGCTTTCCTTTTTCGTGTTAGAAAGTTTTCAAATACTGACAAATAAGAAAAAAAAAAAGATGAGATATCCGAAGAGATATCAATATGGTTTTAACATTTGATAAAATGTAAGATATATATATATATATATATATACACATTAGGGGTACATTTAATTTAAATATTCTTTTATACTATTTGTTTCTCAAAGTCTCAGCGTCCTTTGACCCCCGCAAAAAGAAAAAAGTTTTATATGAAATGAATTTCCGACTAGATAACTGCTTTTATTAAGACTTAGTAAGTAGAATCTGATTCTAAAATATTGGAATCTATTGAGAAGAAATTTTGTATAGTCAAACAACCTAAAATGTCATTTTATGTGTCTAGATTATCTATATAGATTCTGGATAGACTAATTTTTAAAAAAAGATATATAATGTGTGTTCACTGTTAATATTTTGACTATTACCAGACTAAATCTTAGCAGAAAACAATTAAAACTACTTTAACACTAGAAAAACATATTATTTTAGCAGATGAATGACCACTTGTGAAGCTATTTCCTGGGTATCACAACTTCTGATCTGGTCACACTGTAGAAAGAACTTAAATATTAATATTTAAAATATTTAAGTAAAACTGTAAATATCCAAATGGTACCTTAATGCTGACTTGTATTTGCAATATTAAATTTATAACAGTTTCTCCAAATCTTACACTTCATTGCATTTAGTACAGTTTGCGAATTTCCTGAACGACAAGCTTATCATTTTTACTTACTGGCAAATAATTCTATAGAAAATGGAACTTTGGGATATGAAAAAAACAAATAACCAGCTCACTATTTAGAAAAAAACTGTTTTAAGATTTAATTAGATTTATTTGACTATATTTTTTAATTCCTGTTTTAAGACAATCAAAGATCCTTCTTAATTTAGAGAGATTGGTTCAAGATGGCAGAGTAGGACGTGCTCTCACTCCCTCTTGCAAAAGCACCGGGGATGACAACTAACTGTTGAACAATCATCGACAGGAAGTCACTGGAACTCACCAAAAAAGATACCCCACATCCAAAGACAAAGGAGAAGACACAATGAGATGGTAGGAGGGGCACAACCACAATATAATAAAATCCCATAACTGCTGGGTGGGTGACTCACAAACTGGAGAACACTTATACCACAGAAGTCCACCCACTGGAGTGAAGGTTCTGAGCCCCACGTCAGGCTTTCCAACCTGGGGGTCTGGCAACGGGAGGAGGAATTCCTAGATAATCAGACTTTGAAGGCTGGTGGGATTTCATTGCAGGACTACAACAGGACTGGGAAAAACAGACTCCACTCTTGGAGGGCACACACAAAGTAGTGTGTGCATCAGGACCCAGTGGAAGGCGCAGTGACCCCATAGGAGACTGAACCAGACCTACCTGCTAGTGTTGGAGGGTCTCCTGCAGAGGCGGGGGACGGCTGTGTCTCATCGTGAGGACAAGGACACTGGCCGCAGAAATTCTGGGAAGTACTCCTTGGCGGGAGCCCTCCCAGACTCCACCATTAGCCCCAGCAAAGAGCCCAGGTAGTCTCCAATGTTGGGTCGCCTCAGGCCAAACAACCAATAGGGAGGAACCCAGCCCCACCCATCAGCAGACAAGTAGATTAAAGTTTTACTGAGCTCTGCCCACCAGAGCAACACCCAGCTCTACCCACCACCAGTCCCTCGCATCAGGAAACTTGCTCAAGCCTCTTAGATAGCCTCTTCCACCAGAGGGCAGACAGCAGAAGCAAGAAGAACTACAATCCTGCAGCCTGTGGAACAAAAAGCACATTCATAGAAAGATAGACAAGATGAAAAGGCAGAGGTCTATGTATCAGAAGAAGGAACAAGATAAAACCCCAGGCAAAAAACCAAACGAAGTGGAGATAGGCAAACGTCCAGAAAAAGAATTCAGAATAATTATAAGGAAGATGATCCAGGACCTCAGAAAAAGAATGGAGGCAAAGATCGAGAAGATGCAAGAAATGTTTAACAAGACGTGGAAGAATTAAAGAACAAATAAACAGAGATGAAGAAGAATTAATGAACAGAGGTGAACAATACAAGAACTGAAATGAAAAATACACTAGAAGGGATCAACAGCAGAATGACTGAGGAAGAAGAATGGGTAAGTGACCTGGAACACAGAATGGTGGAATTCACTGCTGCAGAACAGAATAAAGAAAAAGAATGAAAAGAAATGAAGACAGACTAAGAGACCTCTGGGACAACATTAAACACAACAACATTCGAATTATAGGGGTCCCAGAAGTAGAAGACAGAGAGAAAGGACGCAAGAAAATATTTGAAGAGATTATAGTCAAAAACTTCCCTAACATGGGAAAGGAAATAGCTACCCAAGTCCAGGAAGCACAGAGAGCCCCAGGCAGGATAAACCCAAGGAGAAACACTCCGAGACACATAGTAATGAAATTCGCAGAAATTAAAGACAAATTACTGAAAGCAGCATGGGAAAAACAACAAATAACATACAAGGGAACTCCCATAAGGTTAACAGTTGATTTCTCAGCAGCAACTCTACAAGCCAGAAGGGAGTGGCATGATATACTTAAAGTGATGAAAAGGAAGAACCTACAACCAAGATTACTCTATCCAGAAGGATCTCATTCAGATTCACTGGAGAAATCAAAAGCTTTAGAGACAAGCAAAAGCTAAGAGAATTCAGCACCACGAAACCAGCTCTACAACAAATGCTAAAGGAACTTCTCCAACTGGGAAACACAAGAGAAGAAAAGGACCTACAAAAACAAACCCAAAACAATTAAGAAAATGGTCATAGGAACATGCATATCGATAATTACCTTAAACGTGAATGGATTAAATGCTCCAACCAAAAGACACAGGCTCGCTGAATGGATACAAAAACAAGACCCATATATATACTGTCTACAAGAGACCCACTTCAGACCTAGGGACACATACAGACTGAAAGTGAGGGGATGAAAAAAAATATTCCATGCAAATGGAAATCAAAAGAACGCTGGATTAGCAATACTCATATCAGATAAAATAGACTTTAAAATAAAGAATGTTACAAGAGACAAGGAAGGACACTACCTAATGATCAAGGGATCAATCCAAGAAGAAGATATAACAATTGTAAATATATATGCACCCAACAAAGGAGCACCTCAATACATAAAGCAACTGCTAACAGCTATAAAAGAGGAAATTGACAGTAACACAATAATAGTGGAGGACTTTAACACCTCACTTACACCAATGGACAGATCATCCAAACAGAAAATAAGGAAACAGAAGCTTTAAATGACACAATAGACCAGACAGATTTAATTGATATTAATAGGACATTCCATCCCAAAACAGCAGATTACACTTTCTTCTCAAGTGCGCATGGAACATTCTCCAGGATAGATCACATCTTGGGTCACAAATGAAGCCTCAATAAATTTAAGAAAATTGAAATCATATCAAGCATCTTTCCTGACCATAACGCTATGAGATTAGAAATCAATTACAGAGAAAAAACGTAAAAAACACAAACACATGGAGGCTAAATGATACGTTACTAAATAACCAAGAGATCATTGAGGAAATCAAAGAGGAAATCAAAAATTACCTAGAGACAAATGACAATGAAAACACAATGAACCGAAACCTATGGGATGCAGCAAAAGCAGTTCTAGGAGGGAAGTTTATAGCAATACAATCCTAACTCAAGAAACAAGAAAAATCTCAAATAAACAATCTAACCTTACACCTAAAGGAACTAGAGAAAGTAGAACAAACAAAATCCAAAGTTAGTAGAAGGAAAGAAATCATAAAGATCAGAGCAGAAATAAATGAAATAGAAACAAAGAAAACAATAGCAAAGATCAATAAAACTAAAAGCTGGCTCTTTCAAAGATAAACAAAATTGAAAAACCATTAGTCAGACTTATCAAGAAAAAGAGGGAGAGGACTCAAATCAATAAAATTAGAAATGAAAAAGGAGAAGTTACAACAGACACTGCAGAAATACAAAGCATCCTAACAGGCTACTACAAGCAACTCTATGCCAATAAAATGCCAACTGGCAAGAAATGGAGAAATTCTTAGAAAGGTATAACCTTCCAAGACTGAACCAGGAAGAAACAGAAAATATAAACAGACCCATCATAAATAATGAAATTGAAACTGTGATTAAAAATTTTCCAACAAAGAGAAGTCCAGGACCAGATGGCTTCACAGGTGAATTCTATCAAACATTTAGAGAAGAGCTAAAACCCAACCTTCTCAAACTCTTCCAAAAAATTGCAGAGGAAGGAACATGCCCAAACTCATTCTACGAGGCCACCATCACCCTGATACCAAAACCAGACAAAGATACTAAAAAAAAAGAAAATTACAGACCAATATCTCTGATGAATATAGATGCAAAAATCCTCAACAAAATACTAGCAAACAGAATCCAACAATACATTAAAAGGATCGTACACCATGATCAAGTGGGATTTAGTCCAGGGATGCAAGGATTCTTCAATATACGCAAATCAATCAATGTGATATACCATATTAACAAACTGAAGAAGAAAAATCATATGATCATCTCAATAGATACAGAAAAAGTTTTTGACAAAATTCAACACCCATTTATGATAAAAACTCTCCAGAAAGTGGGCATAGAGGGAACCTACCCTCAACATAATAAAGGCCATATGCAACAAACCCACAGCAAACATCATTCTCAATGGTGAAAAACTGAAAGCATTTCCTCTAAGATCAGGAACAAGACAAGGATGTCCACTCCCACCACTACTATTCAACATAGTTTTGGAAGTCAGAGCCACAGCAATCAGAGAAGCAAAAGAAATAAAAGGAATCCAAATTGGAAGAGAAGAAGTAAAACTGTCACTGTTTTCAGATGACATGATACTATACATAGAGAATCCTGAAGATGCCACCAGAAAACTACTAGAGCTAATCAATGAATTTGGTAAAGCTGTAGGACACAAAATTAAGGCACAGAAATCTCTTGCATTTTTATACACTAATGATGAGAAATCTGAAGGAGAAATTAAGGAAACACTCCCATTTACCACTGCAAGAAAAAGAATAAAATACCTAGGAATAAACCTACCTAGGGAGACAAAAGACCTGTATGCAGGAAACTATAAGACACTGATGAAAGAAATTAAAGATGATACAAACAGATGGGAAGATATACCATGTTCTTGATTTGGAAGAATCAATATTGTAGAAATGACCATACTACCCAAAGCAAACTACAGATTCAATGCAATCCCTATCAAACTACCAATGGCATTTTTCACAGAGCTAGAACAAAAAATTTTACAATTTGTATGGAAACACAAAAGACCCTGAATAGCCAAAGCAATCTTGAGAACGAAAAACAGAGCTGGAGGAATCAGGCTCCCAGACTTCAGACTACACTACAAAGCTACGGTAATCAAGACAGAATGGTGCTGGCACAAAAACAGAAATATAGATCAATGGAACAGGAGAGAAAGCTCAGAGATAAACCCATGCACCTATGGTCAACTATTCTATGACAAAGGAGGCAAGGATATACAATGGAGAAAAGACAGTCTCTTCAGTAAGTGTGCTGGGAAAACTGGAGAGCTACATGTAAAAGAATGAAATTAGAACACTCCCTAACACCATACACAAAAATAAACTCAAAATGGATTAGAGACCTAAATGTAAGACCAGACACTATAAAACTCTTAGAGTAAAACACAGGAAGAACACTCTTTGACATAAATCACAGCAAGATCTTTTTTGATCCACCTCCTAGAGTGATGGAAATAAAAACAAAAATAAACGAATTGGACCTAATGAAACTTAAAAGCTTTTGCAAAGCAAAGGAAACTACAAACAAGACGAAAAGACAACCCTCAGAATGGGAGAAAATACTTACCAATGAATCAACGGACCAAAGATTAATCTCCAAAATATATAAACAGCTCATGCAGCTCAATATCAAAAAAACAAACAACCCAATCCAAAAGTGGGCAGAAGACCTTAATAGACATTTCTCCAAAGAAGACATACAGATGGCCAAGAAGCACATGAAAAGCTGCTCAACATCACTAATTATTAGAGAAATGCTAATCAAAACTACAGTGAGGTATCACCTCACACCAGTTAGAATGGGCTTTATCAGAAAATCTACAAACAACAAATGCTGGAAAGGGTGTGGAGAAAAGGGAACCCTCTTGCACTGTTGGTGGGAATGTAAATTGATACAGCCACTATGGAGAACAGTATGGAGGTTCCTTAAAAAAGTAAAAATAGAATTACCATATGACCCAAGAATCCCACTACTGGGCATATACCCTGAGAAAACCATAATTCAAAAAGACACATGCACCCCAATGTTCATTGCAGCACTGTTTACAATAGCCAGGTCATGGAAGCAACCTAGATGCCCATCGACAGAAAAATGGATAAAGAAGATGTAGTACAGGGCTTCCCTGGTGGCGCAGTGGTTGGGAGTCCACCTGCCGATGCAGGGGACACGGGTTCATGCCCCGGTTCGGGAAGATCCCATGTGCCGTGGAGCAGCTGGGCCCGTGAGCCATGGCCGCTGAGCCTGCGCGTCCGGAGCCTGTGCCCCGCAACGGGAGAGGCCACAACAGTGAGAGGCCCGTGTACCGCAAAAAAAAAAAAAAAAAGAAGATGATGTGGTATATCTCTACAATGGAATATTACTCAGCCATAAAAAGGAACGAAACTGCGTCATCTGTAGAGACATGGATGGATCTAGAGACTGTCATACAGAGTGAAGTAAGTCAGAAAGAGAAAAATAATTATCATATATTAACACATATATGTGGAACCTAGAAAAATGGTATACGTGAACCAGTTTGCAGGGAAGAAATTGAGACAGAGATGTAGAGAACAAATGTATGGACACCAAAGGGGGAAAGCAGCAGGGGGTGGTGGTGGTCCTGTGATGATCTGGGAGATTGGGATTGACATATATACACTAATATGTATAAAGTGGATAACTAATAAGAACGTGCTGTATAAAAAACTAAAATAAAATTCAAAGAAAAAAAAAAAGAAGGATCCCTCCTACCCATAACTTACAATTGCCGTATCTACTTATGATGGAATATCACTTACTGCAGTAGTCTGAAACTTCTGAAGGTGCTCAAGGTACCAACTTTAATAGTGCCCATTACAAATCACTGGCAACCTTAATGGATTTGTATTATCTAGTCTCAGAGTTTCATAGTTTGTTATTGTTCTTGAAGGGTTAACAAAGAGAACACCGGTCTGGAGCTTCCCTAGCTGCCTGAATCATGGCCATGATACACTTGAAATGGGTCTTTATTGCCACCTCTGCCATGGGGAGGGGAGAGGGGGGCGGGGTTGCTTTTTCAAATTTTATTAGGCAAGCGGACAAGTAATATTCCTTCCTAACTGACTACTTACTGGAGAAATTATTTTTCTCCTTTTGTGGGAAAAAAGTGAAATATATAACTTCTAGATGTCTAATGTACAATCTAGATCAGAAACCATGGCATTTGTCAGAAATATGACTTCTACAAGAGTCATTTTAGATATTATCTTTTCTATTTACATGGTTGTCAGTGCGTTTGAAATTCTTTTTAGAAGTAAAACATTGGTAGGGAAAAAACCCAACAGGATAAGAAACACCATGTTATTTCCTTTCACCAAAATAGGATGTCCATTGCATTATAAATATGTAAGTAAGCATGATACCATCTCCTTTCTTGAGAACATTTCAAAATTACAAAAAGGAACTGTTTAGTCTTTTTCTCTCCAAATCACATGTAACAAGAAGACAGCTTGATATGATAGATCTGGTTTTCAAAAAAACTAGAATATGCTAAAATGATTTTTCATATTTTTCTATAAAGTGGCTAGCTCAAGAGAGATTGAAAGTAATTGGAATATCCAGCTAAGAAAAATGCTTTCTTAGTTGGAAAATAATTTGAGGACTAGATTTAAAATGTTCTCAGAATAATTCACACAATCTACATTTCAAATAAACTTACTGATGTTAATAACAATTTACAACCACAATCTTAAATTAGAAAGTAAAATTAATTTATATTGCCTCAAAGATAATCCCAGCTCAAGAGATGAGAAAATAAAGTTTTAATGCAGTAAATATGTATGTAATTAGAACCAGAGTTTTAAATACTTTAATGAACTTCATGGTAAATACTTGATGGTTTAAAAAAACAACAACAACAAGCTCACAGATACAGAGAACAGGTTAGTTGTTGCCGCAAGCAGTGGGTGAGGGTGGGAGAAATGGATGAAGAAGGGGGTCAAAAGGTACAAACTTCCAATTATAAGGTAGATACGTTCTGGAGATGTAATGTTAACAGCAGGGTGACTATAGTTAATAATACTGTATCGTATATTTGGAAGTTGCTAAAAGAGTAGATCTTAAAAGTTCTCATCACAAGAAGAAACTGTTTTGTAACCATGTAAGCGGATGGATGTTAAGTAGACTTATTGTGGTGATCATTTTGCAACGTGTACAATATTGGATCATTATGTTTTACACCTGAAACTAATATGCTATATATCAACTATACCTCAATTTTAAAAAAAAAGCAATATTTGGTTTTCTAGGCATTCTTCAATAATAATGTTAAATATTTATTTAGTGTTTTTATGTCTCAGGCACTAGGCTAATTGCTGAGGATACAGAAGTACACAAGACACAGCCCAGCCCTATGGGACTCATATTTTTGTAAACAGATAAGTTTTTTAAGGACATGAAGGTAAGAATACTGAAACTGAAACATGTATGACCACAGGCCTTAAGTGTTACTCAGTTTTGGCAATAACACGGCCAAAAGCACCTTGGTAAAAATGGCAGGAAAACTACTGCTATTGAATACTTTCTGGAACCCTAAGTCTGCAGTTTCGATGTGATTTGTCGGTAACAATGCATGATTTTTAACATCCAGAAAGTTACTAGATGGGCTCACTAGAGAGCCCAGCAGTGGTTCTGAAGCACTCTGTCAGCAAGTGTGCAGGATAAAATGCTGTCAGCAACTTAATAGTTTTTGCATATAAGTAAAGAGACTTTTGGCTTCCATGACAGTTTGTGAGGTGTTTTTTTTTTTTTAAGTTTTTTTTCACCTTTTGAATCTGCTTTCAACAAAGAAATACCCATGTCCGCTCTGATTACTGCAACATGAGACACTGAAAATTTGCCTCTCCACTCACAGTACTACAGAAAACTGAGCAATTATTCAATGAATATGGCACACTAATCTAGATCTGCTTCCACTGCTTTCTCTCACTCATCTCCGTTTCTTTCTGTTTTATTCATCTATGGGGATCTAAACTTTGTCTTTCTAGCCTCAAAATACATGAAATCACTTGGAAGACAGAGTAGGCACAGAAGTCTCTCTTCTGTTCATGAGAATTAGGGTCCTTTTGAAATAGAAAATAGCTTTGCTTGGCTCCATGAAACATCTTAAGTCACTTCTCGTTTATCTTTTCTTATACTCTCTTCCTCCTTCTCCCCAGCAACTATGACATCACATCACTTTCTTCCCCTCCAAAGCCACTCCGAGGACTACCATCAACTCAGGGGCAGGTAAGCTTCCTCACCATTGCCTGCACTGCATCAATGTGGCAAATGGCAGCATTAGCTGGACAAGTCCTACCCTGCAGCAGTGTCTGCCAAACTATGAGTCGTGACCCATTTTCCAAACAGAGAAGTTAATTTAGTGGGTTGAGACCCACATTTAAAAACTAAATCAACGGAAAAATAAACTGAACAGAATGGAAAATCATATTTATTTTGAAACTTTGGTTTATGTTGTGTGTGTATAAATACACATATGTGTATGTGTGCTGGAACTCAATGAAAGTACACTTCCGACATTCCTACAGGTCATGGTGGTAAGTTTGGAAGCCACTAAACTACAATACTCAGTTCTAGGCCTGCATCTATATCTGATGTAATACTTCAGATATTTTAGAGATTTAAAATATGGATGTTAAGTAATTTCCTTTAGTAAAAAGTGTTGATCTAATGAGCCACACATTTTCTAAAACATCATCAGTCGTGAACAAAACAAATCAGTTTTCCTAGTTTTCTCAGTATTTCCTAAGAGACCCCAAATAAATACTTTATCATTAAATTTAATATACCCTAAAAATTAAAATTGACACATTATTAGGCATTTCAAAGATATTTTTAAGTAACAAATAACAATCCAAGCTCAATATACCTAAAAAGGAAAAGTATTCTACTTTTTTTAATTTAAAAAAGTCTGAGGGAATGGTTTGATGGATTTTCAAATATTTCAAAAATGAGATCACTATTTCTTTGCACTAACAGAATATGTATATGAATACAAACACCAATTTTACACCAATTTTATATTTCCTGGGCTGTAAAGAAACTTAAAAATTGAAGCTCAGAAAGCCTAGAGTATGAGACTGTGACTAATGGCACCCAGTCCCTCAGCAGGGATGGAACCAAGTTCTGAGGCAGAGAATAACCCAGCTGCACTGACTATAAAATAACTGCCTCAGAATAACAGTTATATTCCTTACATTTCACATATGGCTGCTGCATGGAATTCATAGTTAAAATACAAAAGACATCTTTCAGCCATTCCGCAGTGTCAAAGTGAAAACTGTATGTGACTCAGCCTCACAGCTTCACACACTTCTTGGGCTGTCTGAACTGCAAGAGGCAACTAATACCAAGCCCGGTGGAGATGGACAGCCCTGTGGCTCCGAGACTTTCCATAACAATCCTTGAGTTGATTAAAAGTTATGTTGACAAGCTTCAATCCTTCTTGGTTTTATGGATTATGGCTGGTAAGTGGAGCCTCCAGGACCAGAACCCTATGAGAATAGCACTGAGATTTTTACTGCACTGTAAAATGCTTTAGAAAACAACACAGAATAATAGGTATAAAATGTAAACTATTGGGACTTCCCTGGTGGCTCAGTGGTTAAGAATCCGCCTGCCAATGCAGGGGACACGGGTTTGATCACTGGTCCGGGAAGATCCCACATGCTGTGGAGCAACTAAGCCCATGCACCACAACTACTGAGCCTGCGCTCTAGAGCCCGCGAGCCACAACTACTGAGCCCACGCACCACAACTACTGAAGCCCACGTGCCTAGAGCCCGCGTTCCGTAACAAGAGAAGCCACCACAATGAGAAGCCCTTGCACCGCAATGAAGAGTAGCCCCTGCTCTCTCCAACTAGAGAAAGCCCGCGCACAGCAACGAAGACCCAATGCAGCCAAAAATAAATAAATTTTAAAATAAATAAAATGTAAACTATTATTTAAACTTGACCATGTCTATAAAACTAAACTATGAACAACAGAATTATATATGCACTGAATTAAGATAAAGGTATTATGCAAAGATATACAGACATAACCACTCCTCCACCCCAAAAAAGCTTCTGACAACTTGAAAGCATACAAATAAGAATTAAGTAAAATTTTACTGTTTTCAAAACTTCCCTTTTAAATTTCAAAGACTACATATAAAGATATAATGAAACATATCTCTTACTTAAGAAAACCCTAAGTCACACACAGCCCAGTACATCTAGAAACTTATCTTAATCTCAATAAAGTTGAAAGAAGTTAGTCTTGGATGAGGGTGAAATCTACTTCATTTACAGCACTAAACAATAGCTGTGGATATGTGAGGCAATTCTTTTCTTACTCTGTATTACAACTCATTATAAAATGATCAGTGTTGGGCTTCCCTGGTGGCACAGCGGTTGAGAGTCCGCCTGCCGATGCAGGGGACGCGGGTTCGTGCCCCGGTCCGGGAGGATCCCACGTGCCGCGGAGCGGCTGGGCCCGTGAGCCATGGCCGCTGGGCCTGCATGTCCAGAGCCTGTGCTCCGCAACAGGAGAGGCCACAGCAGTGAGAGGCCCGCGTACCGCAAAAAAAAAAAAAAAAAGGATCAGTGTTTTATTTAGTTTATCATATTTTAGTTTAAAATAAGAAAATAATCATGTATGTTTAAAATCAAGTTCTTCAGATGACAAATTTCCCATGAAAACTTATTCTGATGACTTTCAGAAGATGTTAAGAGATATAAAAGGTAAAGTTGGGATAACTTCCTCTAAAAATAATGAAACCTGAAACTAGCATGAAGATGTACTGGTCTAAGACTGTAATGAAGTCCCATGTTTGTACACACTGGTATCTTTACCTAGAGCTTGGACAGAAAACTAAAACTAAAAGATTAATCATGGGAGAGGGAGGGAGGGAGAGACAGAGAGAGAGAGAAAGAGTGGCTGTAACAATTCATGTTATATGCTAATAGTACATACATCTATTGTCATGCTATAGCAAATTTTCTGAACTCATTTAACACTAGCCCAAATATCCACCATCCTTTTTGTTTTCCTTTTTCTCTTTTTGATCTTTATAAATTGGAGCTCCTTTTTAGAAATACAAATGTAAAATGCCACTTTAACAAATGTAGCCTCTAGCACCAAGCCACTCACACTTAGTCCTGTGATGTTAATAAATGAGAATTCCTTTTCCTAAATATTCAAATGAACAATTTTCTATCTTGATTTATAAAAAATAAAAATTCAACCAATACTCTCTTAAGAAAGCAAAACAGTTTCCATTTATTAAAGGTCATATCTGATATCTATGCCACACAATACAGTATCATTACATTTAGTTGAACAGCAAACGAATACTGGTATTTCATGTCCAGAAGAAGTCAGATGCAAGGCAAGGGGCAGGGAACGAACCTTAAATTTCTAGCCTGATCTCAAGCATTTAAACTATGATTTTTAAAAATTGTTTTCCAATTAACTTACAAGCATTCTAATTAGGTAGGGATCTATACAGCATTTTCATAAGCACCACAGGAATTATAGAAGAACTTCAACAATTAATGAGGATAAGAAATCCTTTCATAGTACATGAGAGAAACCTTTCCCATAGCAACATCAAAGGAAAAAGATGGCCTAAAATAATGGACTTTTTTCTATTGAGTTGATTATCTAGGCATAAAGGGTTGACAAAGGATTGACCTCTGTCACTGGGCTTGTTAGAAAGGGCTTGGATAAAGAAAATGATATGTTAATGAATCAGGTGAGTGATGGAGGAATCACCCTTATACATACATACACTTATGTTTTTGAGACAACATGTAACACACACACACACACACACACAAATTCTACCCTTCCTTAAATATATCAGATAAGCCTCTCACTTTTTCATTATCTCAGTTATAATACAGAGAAACAGGATTTTCCAAACCAATGGACAGAAAAAAAATTGGGCTTTTAGAAATGTTTCTGCTGAAACTTATTAGAATTCCTGCCTCTACTGGAGAATTTGGTGAACAGGATAGTGAGGGAGGTTTATGAAGAGACTCTTGCCAACTCCACTTGTGTTCCAGGGATGTTAAAAATAGAATTTAAAAAAATGTACCTGAATGCTTGTCATTACTTAGGAAATCAGAAACGTTCAAGAGGGTCCACAACTTAAGACCCTAATGTGGACTTTTGAGAGTGTCTTAAGTTAAATTAAGGAAGGTACTTAAAGAAGTGCTGATGCTATGGTAGCTAAAGAAGGTTTTTCATTTTAAAATGTCAATAATGTGACTAAATCGCCTCAGTATTAAATATCTTATATGTCCTATTCAGGCTCAGTCTATTCTGAAAAACCTTTGTTTTTCAAAGCGTAAAAATATGTCATATATTTAGGGGGAAAGGAATTCAAAATCACATCCAACAAATGAATGTGAGAAAAATAATTAACTCATAGAGCCAAGAAACAAATGTGAGGAAAAATCCAATACTAAACCAAAAAAAACAAATCAAATTTTACAGGTCTGTCAGAAAACATTAATAAAGTTAAAATAACAAAGGAAAAGGATGACTGCAAACCTTTCTTTTTATTTACTGCCTTGAATATTCATAATACTATTCCACTTTTTACAAGAAAGCCTAGTTGGAATCTGTGCTTCAACCCTCAACTAATATTGCTATAAAAACAATCTTTGACAAAAAATTGAATGCTTTCCCTCTAAGATCAGGAACAAGGCAAGGATGTCTGTTCTCACCATTTCTAATCAACTTTGTACTGTAGGTTTTAGCCAGTGCACTAAAGCAAGAAAAAGCAATAAAAGGTATCAAGATCAGAAAGGAAAAAGAAAACTGCCTCTTAGTAGATGACATAATCATTTATGTAGAAAATCCTATGAAATCTACAAAAAAGCTACTAGAATTACTAATTGAGTATAGTAAAGTTGTAGGATTTAAAGTCAACACACAAAATTTAATCGTCTTTTTATGTACTAGCAAAACAATCGTAAAATGAAATAAAAAATACTTTTAAAATAGCATCACAAATATAAAATATTTACAGATAAATTTACTTTTAAATGTGCAAGACCAACACACTGAAACAATGGAATACTGCTGAGAGACAAATAAATGGAGAAATATGGGGCTTTGATGAATTATAAGATTCAATACTGTTATGATGTCATTTCTCTTCAAATTGATCTCCAGATTCAACGTGATCCAAATCAAAATTCCAGCAGGTATTTTTACAGAAATTGACAAGATGATTCTAACATTCACATGGAAATTAAAGGAACCCAGAGTAGTCTAAACAACTCTGAAAAAGAACAAAGTTGCAGGATTTACACTACCTGACTTCATGACTTATTCTAAAGCTACAAAAATCAAGACAGTGCGATATTGGTGGAGGGACAGATACATAGGTCAATGGAACAGAATAAAGAGCTCAGAAATAGATTCACACACATATGGTGAATTGATTTTCAACTAAGATGCAAAGGCACTTCAATGGTGGAAAGGATACCCTTTTTAACAAATGGTTTAGGAACAACTGGATATCCACGGGCCAAAGAAAGGTTGGGGTGTAGGGGGACAACATTCCTCTATGCCTTGAACCTTGCATCATATACAAAAATTAACTCCACTGGACAATAAACT
Source organism: Phocoena sinus (assembly GCF_008692025.1). Lineage (NCBI taxonomy): Eukaryota > Metazoa > Chordata > Mammalia > Artiodactyla > Phocoenidae > Phocoena > Phocoena sinus. The sequence continues at coordinate 68,332,104 of NC_045774.1, read as the reverse complement.
TAAATGTAAAACCTAGAACTATAAAGATTCTAGAAGAATACATAGGAGAATAATCTTTTAGCCTTTGGACTAGGCAAATATTTCTTAGATCAACAGTAAAAGCAAGAACCGTGAAAAAAGCTAATAAACTGAACTTCACCAACATTAAAAATTTTTGCTCTCTGAGGATCCTGTTAAGAGAAATCCCATATCTGATAAAGGGCTTACATCCAGAAGATATATAAAGAATGCTCAAAACTCAACAGTAATAAAACAAAAAACCCAATTAAAAAATGGCAAGTTTTGAACACACACTTCACTAGAGACGTACAGATGGCAAATAAGTACGTGGGAAGATGCTCAACATTATTAGTCATTACAGAAATGCAAATTAAAACTCCAATGAAATACTATATACCTATAAGAATGACTAAACTTAAAAAGACTGACCATACCAAATGTTGATGATGATATGGAGGAACTGGCACTCACCCTGCTGGTGGGGAAATAGTTTGGTAGTTTCTTAAAAAGTTAAAACATACAACTGCCATTTAACTCAGCCATTTTGGTCTTAGGTATTTACCCAAGAGAAATGAAAATATATGTCCACACAGAGACTCGTACACAAACGTTCACAGCAGCTTTATTTATAATAGTCAAAAAGCAGAAACAACCCAAATGTCTCTCAACGTGTGAAAGGATAAAGAAACTGTGCTAAAACCATATAATGAAATACTACTCAGCAGTAAAAAAGAATGAACTACTGAAGTGTAACAACATGGGTGAATCTCAAAATAATAACACTGAATGAAAGAAGCTAAAAGAGAGAGAGAAAGAAATACAGTATGATCCATTTATATAAAATTCTGGAAAGTGCAAATTAATCTATAATGATTAGATCAGCGGTCACCTGGGGACTGAAAAAGAAAAAGGAAGGGCAGGACGGGGGAGTTCAAAGGGGCACAAGGAAATTTTCAGGGGTGATGGATATGTTCATTACCTTGACTGTGGTGATGGTTTCACAAGGGTATGTCAAATTGTACAGTTTAAGTATGTATATTTTACTGTATGCCTATTATACCTCAATAAAGCTGTCAAAAAATTCTATTGGTAAAAAGGGTAATGTGGCTCTAAATTGTACTCTTCTTAACTAATCACTGAAGTGCAATGGTCAAAATTAACGCTACTAAGGGCAAGATTATTAAACTAATCCATTCACTGAAAAACTGAATTACTTTTTCATCAGAGATATACAAAAACAAATGAAATTAATAATTCACATTCCCAAATTTTTGTGATAGTTATTTGCAGGGTTTTGGTGGGTTCTGGACGAGTGAACTGTATCTAGGGAAAATATACTAGAAAATGAACAACCATACCTTGATTTGTGCAAAGGGTCTTTCATAACCTCCAACATAGAGAAGGCCAACATTCTGAGGAAGTAAGCTACAAAGGAAAAAAAGCATTATTTATAAAATACTCTTCCTTAAATATGAGGTTGTATAATTACCAAAATTTGTATAATAGATCCTGACTATGAAAAAATTAATATCTATGCAATTATTCTTGTCTTTTCGCACGATGGAATAGTAACCAGGAAAGGAATAATTCTTATACTTCAGAAAATGATGGGTAAATATTGAGAATGGCAACTTAAATGTAAAACAGTCTAACATACTAGTAATTCTAGCAAAATTACTACATAGGGGAGAATTAAAAGAAGCAATGGGGCTTCCCTGGTGGCGCAGTGGTTGAGAGTCCGCCTGCCGATGCAGAGGACGCGGGTTCGTGCCCCGGTCCGGGAGGATCCCGCATGCCGCGGAGCGGCTGGGCCTGTGGGCCATGGCCGCTGAGCCTGCGCGTCCGGAGCCGCAACGGGAGAGGCCACAGCAGTGAGAGGCCCGCATACCGCAAAAAAAAAAAAAAAAAAAAAAAGAAGCAATGCACATATTTAAAAATCTATAAAAGTTCAATTCAAGAAACACTCACTGTGTGTCTATATTATGCACTATGGAGATAATACAAACCTAAACGGTTCGGTTCCAAAATTTAACAGGAAAACCAGATACACAATTAACCCTAACAAAAGGTGGCCTCTGACAAATGCTATTCTAGAGGTATTTGCCATTGCAAAGTAGTGGAGTGAGAGATACCTTCTATGGAGGGAGCTGGAGAAGCCTGAAGAGGAATTTAGGCTTAACTTTTAAAGGGTTGGTAAGGCAAAGGGAGAAATTTTAAACTATACCCTGAGAATGCAGAAGATTTGAAACCAAAAGTAAAGAAGTCTGGTTGAAGTAAGGGATAAGTTAGTCAGAGATGAAAACCCGAAGAAGGTTTGGAATGGGCCACGAAGAACGCCAAATGTCTTATCTTTATTTCATAAGTAATATTTATTTTTTTGTACAGACAATAAATGCACATGAAAATAAAAATCAAACCATCTAGAGGGTGGACGTAAAATGGTTACCTTCCCTGCATCATTCCTTCCTTCCTATTTAAAGAGGGCTATCATTCTTGACTACATTGACACACTGTGAATAGGGAAATACCATCATTAGAACTATGCCTGCGGAGCATGTAGTCGTGCTGGGTATGAGAAGGTCATAATTAAATTAATTACTCTACGGTATCTTGTAATCACTGTCACCAGGTGACAGTGTGAGATGGTTGTATGATTACTGAAGGGGAGAATACACCAACCCAAAATACACCACTTTGACATGTGGATTATTTTAAGCTGAAGGCAATCAAGACCTAAGAGACTCAGGAAAACTTTTTACCTCTCTTGTAACTGCCTAAAAGAACTTAGATAGGGGGCCTGGCCCAGAAAGAGAGCTATTACCATAGATAACGTTTTTATCTGAAAGACCAATCTGCATGGCAGGGCAAACTTCTAAATACAAAATATCTGTTCTTCTCATCATCCTGTGAGTTACCCTCCTCCCCTTTGAAGACCCAGGCCCTTATCCCATTCCTTAGCACAGGATGGCACATAAGCCTCAACTGCTCGACCTACCCTTGAGTCTTGTATCTTTGGGGATCCCGTACATACTAACTCAAATATGTTTTTCTCCTGTTAATCTGTCCTATGTCAATTTAATTATTAGACCAAAGAACCTAGACAAAAAGAAGGGGAAATTTTTCTACCCCTACTTAACCTTCCACTGACTTGGTCTAGTAAGACTAATAAAGTTCACTGTTAAAGCACCTTAGATTTTATGAAATAAGGTAGATAGATATTCCATCTCCTAGGAACACCTCTGTTCCCTACATTCTTTAAAGGCCTATAAAGTACTGAAGGCCACTAAAGGAAAGCTAATAGCTGTCAAACACAAAAATAAATTAAACCAATTTAGCAAAAAGCTACAGTACTTAAGTTCGGCATGTGAGTGATACTTACAGTTATGCCTTTTAGCATGTTGTTGAAGGTTACAAACATGACTAAAGGGATATTTGTTCACTGGATGCAAGTAGAAAGCATAAGAAATATCCCCAAATCTCAACTAGGAAATGGAGAATTTCTTCACCATCATTTGACAAATAAGAAATTAATCAAAGCAACAAAACTTTAAATCTCTCCCAAATTGCTAGTATCACAAATTTAATGTTAGTTTTATATAGCAGTGGTAATTTATTTCCTATATAACAAATGATGACAAAAAGCGTCATAAACCTCTTTTAGAAGAATAGTCACTGTTCATACAAATACATGATAGAAAAGGAAGAGAATAAAAGCTGGCTGACATTTAAAAATCAATATGCCTCTAATTACTATGCATATGCATTTTAGGAAGTTTGCCAATATACTATTCAGTGTGTCCTCCCCTTCCTCCAACTTGCCTATCTAATAACTACCTTCTAAACAAGAAATATCTTAAATATGGCAGTTAAACAGCATATATATATTTCGCTTTTTAAATACTGTTCTTTCTCATTCATGTCCATATTATTCCTTACATAAATTACATTACCACCTTCGTTTGAGTGGGTTTTAATAGGTATCATAATTTAAGCGTTTGCTATGTGTAAAATAATTAATACTTTGAGAACATAAATTCCAACTTCTAAGATGGAACATTTCCTAAAATGCTTTTACCTTTCAAAAAAGTATTATGCCAAATTGTATATATAATTATTGTCAAACAATAGGCACCATTTTATTATGACAGGGTATTTGTATGTAATATAGCATTCACACATTTTAAATCCCCAGGGTTAAGGCATTAATTCAGCATTTACAGATGCATTATAAATATATGTTAAAATAAAAAGCATATGTTAAAATAAAAACCATGACGCATTTAGTACCAGATAATTGTTTTGTCCTTCTATTAGGTGAACATTAATATAACCTTTATACAAATGCTAATAACTTCCAAAAAATTTGCTTGTAACTAAATGCTTCTATGGCTACCAAAGAAATTTTTAGAGTAAGAAGGCATTGCTGAGAAAAAGCTAAGAGAATTCAGCACCACTAAACCAGCGTTACAACAACTGCTAAAGGAACTTCTCCAGGCAGGAAACACAAGAGAAGGAAAAGACCTACAAAAACAAATCCAAAACAATTAAGTAAATGGTAATAGGAACATACATATCGATAACTACCTTAAATGTAAATGGATTAAATACTCCAACCAAAAGACACAGACTGGCTGAATGGATACAAAAACAAGACCCATATGTATGCTGTCTACAAGAGACCCACGTCAGACGTAGGGACACACACAGACTGAAGGTGAGGGGATGGAAAAAGATATTCCATGCAAATGGAAACCAAAAGAAAGCTGGAGTAGCAATTCTCATATCAGACAAAATAGACTTTAAAACAAAGACTTTACAAGAGACAAAGAAGGACACTACATAATGATCAAGGGATCAATCCAAGAAGATGATATAAGGATTGTAAATATTTATGCCCCCTACATAGGAGCACCTCAATACATAAGGCAAATGCTAACAGCCATAAAAGAGGAGATCCACAGTAACACAATCATAGTAGGGGACTTTAACACCCCACTTTCACCAATGGACAGATCATCCAAAATGAAATAAATAAGGAAACACAAGCTTTAAATGATACATTAAACAAGATGGACTTAATTGATATTTATAGGACATTCCATCCAAAAACAACAGAATATACATTTTTCTCAAGTGCTCATGGAACATTCTCCAGGATAGATCGTATCTTGGGTTACAAATCTAGCCTTGGTAAATTTAAGAAAATAGAAATCGTATCAAGTATCTTTTGGACCACAACGCTATGAGACTAGATATCAATTACAGGAAAAGATCTGTAAAAAGTACAAACACATGGAGGCTAAACAATACACTACTTAATGATGAAGTGATCACTGAAGAAATCAAAGAGAAAATTTTAAAATACCTATAAACAAATGACAATGGAGACACGACGACCCAAAACGTATGGGATGCAGCAAAAGCAGTTCTAAGAGGGAAGTTTATAGCAGTACAATCCTACCTCAAGAAACAAGAAACATCTCAAATAAACAACCTAACCTTACACTTAAAGGTATTGGAGAAACAAGAACAAAAAAACCCCAAAGTTAGCAGAAGGAAAGAAATCATAAAGATCAGATCAGAAATAAATGAAGAAAACAATAGCAAAGATCAATAAAACTAAAAGCTGGTTCTTTGAGAAGATAAACAAAATTGATAAACCATTAGCCAGACTCATCAAGAAAAAAGGGAGAAGACTCAAATCAATAGAATTAGGAAAGAAAAAGGAGAAGAAACAACTGACACTGCAGAAATACAAAGGATCATGAGAGACTACTACAAGCAACCATATGCCAATACAATGCACAACCTGATAGAAAATGGACAAATTCTTGGGAAATCACAACCTTCCAAGACTGAACCAGGAAGAGATAGAAAATATAAACAGACCAGTCACAAGCCCTGAAATTTAGACTGTAATAAAAAAATCTTCCAACAAACAAAAGCCCAGGACCAGATGGATTCACAGGTGAATTCTATCAAACATTTAGAGAAGAGCTAACATCCATCCTTCTCAAACTCTTCCAAAAAATTGCAGAGGAAGGAACACGCCCAAACTCATTCTACGAGGCCACCATCACCCTCATACCAAAACCAGACAAAGATGTCACAAAGAAAGAAAACTACAGGCCAATATCACCGATGAACACAGACACAAAAATCCTCAACAAAATACTAGCAAACAGAATCCAACAGCACATTAAAAGGATCATACATCATGAACAAGTGGGGTTTATACCAGGAATGCAAGGATTCTTCAATATATGCCAATCAATCAACGTGATAAACCATATTAACAAATTGAAGGAGAAAAACCATATGATCATCTCAATAGATACAGAAAAAGCTTTTTACAAATTCAACACCATTTATGATAAAAACCCTCCAGAAAGTGGGCATAGAGGGAACTTACCTTAACATAATAAAGGCCATATATGACAAACCCACAGCCAACATCATTCTCAATGGTGAAAAACTGAAAGATCAGGAACAAGACAAGGATGTCCACTCTCATCACTATTATTCAACATAGTTTTGGAAGTCCTAGCCACAGCAATCAGAGAAGAAAAAGAAATAAAAAGAATCCAAATAGGAAAAGAAGTAAAGTTGTCACTGTTTGCAGATGACATGATACTATACATAGAGAATCCTAAAGATGCTACCAGAAAACTACTAGAGCTAATCGATGAATTTGGTTAAGTAGCAGGATACAAAATGAATGTACAGAAATCTCTTGCATTCCTATACACTAATGATGAAAAACCTGAAAGAGAAATTAAGGAAACACTCCCATTTACCACTACAACAAAAAGAATAAAACACCTAGGAATAAACCTACCTAAGGAGACAAAAGACCTATATGCAGAAAACTATAAGAAACTAATGAAAGAAATTTAAGATGATACAAACAGATGAAGAGATATACCATGTTCTTGGATTGGAAGAATCAACACTGTGAAAATAACTATACTACCCAAAGCAATCTACAGATTCATCGCAATCCCTATCAAACTACCAATGGCATTTTTCACAGAACTAGGACAAAAAATTTCACAATTTGTATGGAAACACAAAAGACCCCGAATAGCCAAAGCAATCTTGAGAAAGAAAAATGGAGCTGGAGGAATCAGGCTCCCAGACTTCAGACTATACTACAAAGCTGCAGTATGGTACTGGCACAAAAACAGAAATATAGATCAATGGAACAGGATAGGAAGTCCAGAGATAAACTCACGCACATATGGTCACCTGATTTTTGATAAAGGAGGCAAGCATATACAATGGAGAAAAGACAGCCTCTTCAATAAGTGGTGCTGGGAAAACTGGACAGCTACATGTAAAAGAATGAAATTAGAACACTCCCTAACACCATACACAAAAATAAACTCAAAATGGATTAAAGACCTAAATGTAAGGCCAGACACTATAAAACTCTTAGAGGAAAACACAGGCAGAACACTCTATGTCATAAATCACAGCAAGATCCTTTTTGACCCACCTCCTAGAGAAATGGAAATAAAAACAAAAATAAACAAATGGAACCTAACAAAACTTCAAAGCTTTTGCACAGCAAAGGAAACCATAAACAAGACAAAAAGACAATGCTCAGAATGGGAGAAAATATTTGCAAATGAAGCAACTGACAAAGGATTAATCTCCAAAATGTACACGCAGCCCAAGCAGCTCAATATCAAAAAAACAAACAACCCAATCCAAAAATGGGCAGAAGACCTAAATAGACATTTCTCCAAGGAAGATATACAGATTGCCAACAAACACATGAAAGAACGCTCAACATCACTCATCATTAGAGAAATGCAAATCAAAACTAAACTACAATGAGTTATCACCTCATACCAGTCAGAATGGCCATCATCAAAAAGTTTACAAACAATAAATGTTGGAGAGGTTGTGGAGAAAAGGAAATCCTCTTGCACTGTTGGTGAGAATGTAAATTGATACAGCCACTACGGAGAACAGTATGGAGGTTCCTTAAAAATCTAAACATAGAACTACCAATCGACCCAGCAATCCCACTACTGGGCATATACCCTGAGAAAACCATAATTCAAAAAGAGCCATGTACTACAATGTTCATTGCAGCACTATTTACAATTGCCAGGACATGCAAGCAACCTAACTGTCCACCAACAGATGAATGGATACTGAAGATGTGGCACATATATACAATGGAATATTACTCAGCCATAAAAAGAAATGAAATTGAGTTATTTGTAGTGAGGTGGATGGACCTAGAGTCTGTCATACAGAGTGAAGTAAGTCAGAAAGAGTAAAACAAACACCGTATGCTAATATATTATGTATGGAATCTAAAAAAAAAAAGTTGTGAAGAACCTAGGGGCAGGACAGGAATAAAGAGGCAGACATAGAGAATGGACTTGAGGACACGGGGAGGGGGGACGGGTAAGCTGGGACGAAGTGAGAGGGTGGCATGGACTTATATACACTACCAAATGTAAAACAGATAGCTAGTGGGAAGCAGCCGCATAGCACAGGGAGATCAGCTCGGTGCTTTGTGACCACATAGAGGGGTGGCATAGGGAGGGTGGGAGGGAGACGCAAGAGGGAGGAGATATGGGGATATATGTATACCTATAGTTGATTCACTTTGTTATACAGCAGAAGCTAACACAACATTGTAAAGCAATTATACTCCAATAAAGATATTAGGAAAAAAAATGGCGGCATTGCTGGAAAAGAAAAAAAGAAAGGAAATCTATTAGAGCTTTCGACAAAAGTAAAGATAGGCAAATCTAATGTTCATTTTACTTCAATTTCCCAAATACAAATATTAACAAATATCTATTCTGGAAAGAAAGCTGCAAAATTATTTCCAGAAAATTTTCTCACATAAAGGAAAATTAAAACTTGGCAGGTATTAGAAAGATTAATTAAAAGAACCTCATTCACCATCATTCACTGACGATATATCAGGCTTACAAAAAATTGCTTTAAAAGGAAACTGAGTGTATAATTATTTCAAATTAAAAGTTAAAAAAGGCAAAGGGGATCTTTCTAAAAATAAGCTACATAACTCAAAATTAACTGTTCTGTCTACAAGCCCTAATTACATTACCCACTAACTGATACACTTTTCAACTGCAAAAATACTTTGAAAAAACTTTCAGTATCATGAATACTGACTGACAAATAAAATCCCACTTCGAAGCCAATGAGCAAATTCTCCAAAGAGCAGGCTACATCCAGTATATTTCATACTAGAAAAAAAGAGAAAGTAAATGCATCTAATATGGGATCACTAGGGCCCTTCTGAATTTGAGAAAATGCACATTACTGAGAAGGCCTACATTATTCTTTGAGACTTCTAGTAGAACGTAGGTAAAAGCAGCATATGCCATTAGCCCCAGATGAAACTTGAATTAGCAAATGAGTGAGTTTATTATTATCCTTACAGACTTTTCATAGCCTACACTTTTCTGATTTGCTTTCTAAACCCTGGTATAGGAGTAACAAAATGCCTCTAGACTTTCATGAAAAAATGAAAAACCACCACCACCACCACCAACAATCGGATGGTTAAATGAAGAATCTGTGTGCCGGTAGAAATAAATACATTCCTAGCTCTGACAACTGAGAGGGTCTATAATGACACCCAGCAGCAACAACCGTGCGGAGGACCTAGATCCGTGTTTCCAACCATCAATCTTCACAATTAAAAACAAAAACAGGGCTTCCCTGGTGGCGCAGGGTTGAGAGTCCGCCTGCCGATGCAGGGGACACGGGTTCGTGCTGCGGTCCGGGAAGATCCCACATGCCGCGGAGCAGCTGGGCCTGTGAGCCATGGCCGCTAAGCCTGCGCGTCCGGAGCCTGTGCTCTGCAACAGGAGAGGCCATCCGCAACGGGAGAGGCCTCAGCAGTGAGAGGCCCGCGTACCACAAAGAAAAAAACCCAAAAAACAAAAACACCTGGGCTCTTTGGAGAAAGGGCTGATTTCTGGACTGAGCGGGGAAAAGTATAAGAAGAGCCTGGAAAATCTTGTGGTACTGGGAAGTAAAGAGATATGGAAAAGTGATGAGAGCATGCCAAAAAGACACAGATGTTGAACTGAAGGCGTTCCCAAGGACCGAAGCCAAAATAAAATCATAGTGCTGGATTATAACCCATGGAGTAAAATATTCCTAAATCCTTAATAATATAAATAAGTATGTGAGGAAGAGGGGACAGTGGTTCTTTCCATTTCAATCCCTATTAATGCACTGAAAAAGAATGAAGGAGAAACAGTCAACATGGCGGCGGCGGCCGCAGCGGCACCCGGGGCCTTGGGTATCTTGCAGGCCGGCAGCGCTCGCTTGGTGGCCGCTTGCTGTGCGCGGCTCGGCCCTGGGTGGAGGCTGTCCGGCTCCTGGACGGTCCCGCGGGTCGACCCGGCAACCTGGGCTCGGGGCTGGACACCCACGGTCGGGGGTGCGGCCTGGCGGAGGGGCTACAGCTCTGAGGTGAAGACGGAGGACGAGCTGCGGCTGCGGTATCTGGAGGAGGAGAACCGAGGAACTGTGGTGCTTGGAATAAACAGAGCTTATGCCAAAAATTCACTGAGTACAAATCTTATAAAAATGCTTTCAGAAGCTGTGGATGCTTTAAAATCTGATAAGAAAGTACGGACCATAATAGTAAGAAGTGAAGTCCCAGGGATATTCTGTGCTGGTGCAGACCTTAAGGAAAGAGTCAAAATGAATTCCAGTGAAGTTGGTCCTTTTGTCTCCAAAATAAGAGCAGTGATTAATGAAATCGCTAATCTTCCAGTGCCAACCACTGCAGCAATAGATGGACTCGCTTTAGGTGGTGGACTTGAACTGGCTTTAGCATGTGATATAAGAGTAGCAGCTTCTTCTGCAAAAATGGGCCTGGTTGAAACAAAGTTGGCAATTATTCCTGGTGGAGGGGGCACGCGGCGACTGCCACGTGCCATTGGGAATGTCCCTGGCCAAAGAGCTCATCTTCTCTGCACATGTGCTCGATGGCCAAGCAGCCAAAGCAGTGGGCTTGTGATCAGCCATGTTCTGGAACAGAACCAGGAGGGGGATGCTGCCTATAGAAAGGCCTTGGACCTAGCAAGAGAGTTTTTACCTCAGGGACCTGTTGCAATGAGAGTGGCAAAATTAGCAATTAAGCAAGGGATGGAGGTCGATTTAGTAACAGGATTAGCCATAGAATAAGCTTGTTATGCTCAGACTATTCCAACAAAAGACAGACTTGAAGGTCTTCTTTCTTTTAAAGAGAAAAGGACCCCTCGTTATAAAGGAGAGTAGAAGAAAGAGAAATCTTTAAAATGCCACTGTAATAAATATACTTCTGGAAGTATCTTTCAGATTCACATATGCCTCAGCATCTGGAATCCCAGCGACCAAAGTGAAGAGCGAGTTATCCATATACTGAATTAAGTATCTGGAGTGGACCCCTATGTGTACTTGTTCAAATGTGTATCGTCATTTTCATTCAGATTTATAAAGCTAATAGCGTATACTGTCAAAAACACCAATTCAAAATTAGGTATACATTTTTAAATACCTCCTGCATACGAGGCTTTCTGTTCTTAAATTTTTTAATGTGAATAATTTATATATTGCACACGCTAGGAGAAAATATTGATTGTATGTCTCCTGTGCTACAGTATGAAAATAAAATTATTTCCATGTACCAAAAAAAAAAAGAATGAAGGAAATTGAAATTCACCACATTTGAAATATTTGCCGAACTGAAATTGAAAAACACCACAGTAACGATTGTTGCAGGCAAAAACCATTGAAAAATACTAAAACTACAAGAGGAAGGTAGGATGAGAAACCTGACATCTGCCTAGTCTCAAAATTTCAACCCAGAAAACACTTACTAATCATAAACATAGCAACTTTAAAATCCAGCAGACTCACTCAACCAAATAATCAAAATTACCAACATAAGCTCCCACCTCCGACATAATGCACCTAGAAGAGCACACTGTTGCTTTCGTGGTGTGCCTTCCTAAAAATACACCCCCCCAAAAGATCACACTAAGGGGCGTTCTATATAATAACTAGTAGTCTTCAAAAAGTGTCAAGATCGGGCTTCCCTGGTGTCGCAGTGGTTGAGAGTCCGCCTGCCGATGCAGAGGACACGGGTTCATGCCCCCGGTCCGGGAGGATCCCACATGCCGCGGACCGGCTGGGCCCGTGAGCCATGGCCGCTGAGCCTGCGCGTCCAGAGCCTGTGCTCCGCAACGGGAGAGGCCACAACAGTGCGAGGCCCGCGTACAGCAAAAAAAAAAAAAAAAAAAAATTGTCAAGATCATGAAAAGTGAAAGTGAGGTACTGTCCCAGATTATATTAAGATTGTGTAAAGGAGACATGAAGCCAAATATAAAAGATCATAGGGTTGAATTTATGTAAGGTTCAAAACCAGGCAAAACCAAACCCTAGTGTTTAGAATTGCATACCTAAGTAATAAAAGCATAAAAAGAGCAAGGAAGTTAAAAATCACAAACTTACAGATAATGGCTATCTTTGGTGGGAGAGAAAAATTTGTGAATGAGAAATAGCATGCTGGAGGCATCTAGGGTGCTGGCAATATGATTTGTTTTTGTTCTGAGTAGTAGTTAAATGTATGTTGGTTCCATGAAATTTCAGTAAGCTGTACATTTATGTTTTATGTACTTTTCTGTATGTATACTTCATACTATAAAAGGTCTTAATATAAAAAGTCCAAAGAAAAAAACCAACATAAGCAATCAGTGAGAGAGTAAGAATGACTCCTAAATGAGGGATATAATATTAATTGGTATATTAACATATTTTAATATTCCTGTAAAAACAGATGAGTATTTTAAAAGATGAGCTTCTAGGGAATCCACAAGTCACTCATCCTCTTCTTAGTCCTAGAGCTACAAATTCTATGGCATAAATATAATATGAAAACACAGAACTCACATATCTGGGCATAATGGTTTTAAATAGGAAGGCAGTAAAATTTAAAAAAACAAAAAAAGGAACATAAGTGCATTAAAAATGTATAGACAAATTTTCCAGTCCCAGCCAAGATAAGATGGTACCTGAGAGAAGGGAAACAAATGAAGTCCTACCACTACCCCTGCCTACCACCTGGAGCCAATAAAGACTAACATATTTACTATCTGATCCTTTGGAGAAAAAAATGGCCAGTCCCATTTCAAGACAAGTGAAAGCATATGTCTACGAGAAGACTTGTTTCCGAGTCTCACAGCAGCTTTATTTATAATAGCCAAAGATTGAAGACATCTCAAATGTCCATCCATACACAGGTGAACGGATAAGTAAATTGCGATATATCTATACAACAACAGGCTGCTCAGCAGTAAAAAGAAATGAACTACTGATACATGTAACAACATGGACGAATCTAATGTTGAAAGAAGGGGGGGCGGGGAAGACCACCCAGACACATACAGTGTATGTTTCCATCTACGTAAGATTCTAGAAAATGAATACCCCAAAGCAGTGGTTGCCAGAAAAGGGAGTGAAGGGTGTGGGAGGAGAGAGGGAGGGAGGGATTAACAGGGGGCAGGAGGAAATTTGGTGGGGGGGGGCTGATGGACACGGTCATCATCTTATTCCGGGAGTGGTGATTTCACACTTAAAAATCAAATTGCACACTTTAACTAAGTGCAGGTTATCATATATCAAATAAATAAAGCTGTAAAGATAATGTACATACTTCCAATAAAGCTGTAAAAGATAATGTACAAACTTCATCTTCAAAGTTTTGTTAAATATATTAAAAAGGAAAGTACAAATGTTCACAGGCCATATCACAAACTGGGCCTACAAATAATTCTAAATCAACCCACCCTGATCATTCTAAATGGAGAGTTGGTTTATTATTTTAAGACCTGCCTGTGTAAACATGAAGCAAAAAGTCTGAAAAGTGGTTTTTAACAGGGAAATCATCAAACACATATAGCTCCCCACCTGGTTTATTATCTACTGGTCATAAGAATTATTCTATGGCTTACTTTTAACCTACAAAAGAAGAGAGGGGAGAATGATTTATGTAGGGATTAGCCTCAAATCTAAACATCTGAAATTATGTGAATCATCATCATATCCATAAATTTTCACCTCATTGACTCCAAGATGTATATGTAAAGCATATTTGTTAAAAGATTAATAAATAAAATAAATGAATAAACTTTCATTTCCTGTATTGGGAAATTCTGAAACTTATTTTATTTTTTTCCCTATATTTTTGTTGTACAAGTTCCCCTTGTATACTTCAGACAAGACTCTGTGACATCCTCCTTTTCCCCTGGGAAAATGTAGGAACATTATGCTATGGGGCCATTTCTACAGAAAAAGTACAAAAGATACTGTGGAGACAAGAAACAGGGAAATTTAAGCTGAGTGGATATAATTCACAATTCCATTTTTTTTCTGCTAAATTATAGCACCATGTCACGTTACCAGCTATTTAAATAATAGCTATGATCAATCAAAGAGAGAAATGTTTTTTTAAATCACAGACCCCAGAATGACTGAGACTGTATATTCCACACTGAAAAGAATTACTTCAAATCTGATTTCAGCTTCATAGAACTCTCCACAAACTGCTGACACATGAACTGCCAAAACTACAGAGAACTGCCTAAGTGTCTCACTGATAGAATATACATTATATTGATCTTCTCTTTACTATTAATTTTAATTTGAATACTCCTCTAGTAAATATTATATATGCATCCCTTTTTTTAAATATAGATTTTGGTAGGTATTGAATTAGTATTTTTTCATTGCTAGGTACATATTAGCTATCTTTATTTTTTAAAGTACGGTTAAGTCCCCTACATAGGAACCTTCAAGTTGCAAACTTTCAAAGATGTGAATGTGCATTCCATCAAGTCAGGCGTGAGTGAAATTGCAGCTTGCCCTCCCTCTCCTATTGCTGACGATCCTTCAGCTCTACCATCTCCCACCTCCTCTGCCTCCTCCAGTCGGTAACTCTTCTTGCCTGTTCACTCGATGCCAGCCCCTGCATACCAGCTGTTGTCCTGTACTACTGTACTTTTCAAGGTACTGTACTATAAGGTTTAGAATGTTTTCTTTATTTTTTTGTGTTTGGTCGTTTTTTATGTATTATTCGGGTGAAAAGTATTATAAACCTATTACAGTACAGAACTATATAGCCAACTGTGTTAGTTGGGTACCTAGGCTAACTTTGTTGGGCTTACGAACAAATTGGACTTAAAATGCACTCTCGGAACAGAACTTGTTTGTATGTAGGGGACTTGCTGTAGTTAATTCTTTATCATTTTCATGACTCTACTTATAAACATGAATGAGCATATTTTGAGTTAACAGACAATTCCTGCCTTAATTCAATCAGTATATTCTTTTGTTCAAACAGAGTAACTTACTGACTGGTTTAGTTAGCAAAGCCCTTGAAGGAAATTCTTACCTAGCTGAATAGCTCATGTAAAAGAATTTGAACTGTAACAATTCATTTTATTCTTTATTTTGATATCTGTTCAAAACACACTGATAACTAATGATATAGTAGCAGAATTGTTTTTAATTACTTCAAATTTAAAAATGACCAGAATACCATATTGCACATCAATTATTTTGCTTATAAATCATTATATTTACCCTTGACATATGCCTTGATCAATTAACAAAAGTTAACATAATGCATGAGACAGCTGAACCTCAGTAATGTGACAGCTATAAACTTCTAGACGAAGTTCCAGAATCTCATATGCTGGGCTGACAATAGGAAATCATGAGATATCCATAAGAAAGACATCACCGGATAGCGCTGGCAATGCTATAAAGCATGATAATTTTAACATTTCTTAAAGCCGTGAATATAAAGTAAATGTTACCAAGCTGTCTAGGACCACATTTTATAAATGACTGAAAGACCCTCACGCCCTCACGTCCTTATGGTGAAACTAATTCAATTATTTCCAAAACACAAGATGGAGGTTATCTAATAATCACAATACTTTTCCATTCATTTTTTCCACTCTATTAAGTGACTGATGTGAATTCTTGAAGTGGGTTATGGTCATTACAACCTTAGAATGTGCTCAGCAAATCCACGAGGGGTAGTCAAACAATGTTATCTTTTTCCTCAAATAAATTAACCAGGCTTTCAGACAGAATTAAGCAGTGTGGAAGTACAAGCACATAGTTATTTCATACGGTTTTTTTAAGATGTAGTTTTAAAACCCTTTCCTTGTCACCAATGTCAATGTCATAGCAGCATTATTCACAATAGACAAAAGGTAGAAACAATCCATATGCCCATCAACAATTGAAAAACATAATGTGGTATATATCTTGTTTATGGAATATTATTCAGTCTTAAAAAGGAATGGAATGCTGACATGCTGCAACATGGATGAATTCTGAAAACATTATGCTAACTGAAATAAGCCAGTCACAAAAGGACAGCTATTATATATTCCACTTATATGAGGTATGTAGCAAAGTCAAATTCAAAAAGACAGAAAGTAGAACAGTGGTTACCAGAGACCAAGGTGAGACAGGAACAGGGAGTTATTGTTTAATGGGTACGAAGTTTCTGTTTGAAATGATGAAAAAATTCTGGAAATTGACAGTGGTTATGGTTGCACAACACTGGGAATGTACTTAAGGTCACGGATTTGTACACTTAAAAATGGTTTAGGGCTTCCCTGGTGGCGCAGTGTATAACAATCTGCCTGCCAGTGCAGGGGACACAGGTTTGATCCCTGGTCCGGGAAGATCCCACATGCCACGAAGCAACTAAGCCCGTGCGCCACAACTACTGAGCCTGTGCTCTAGAGACCATGAGCCACAACTACTGAGCCTGCATGACAAAACTACTGAAGCCCGTGCACCTAAAGCCCATGTTCCGCAACAAGAGAAGCCACCACAATGAGAAGCCCGCGCACCGCAACTAAGAGTGGCCCCTGCTCGCCGCAGCTAGAGAGGGCCCACGTGCAGCAATGAAGACCCAACACAGCCAAAATAAATAAATAAAATAAAAAAATTTTTAAAAAGGTCTAAAAGGTACGTTCTATGTTTTAGAAAGCCCCAAAAATATCCATTCCTAAGACACAGGTCTCTCAACAACTTCAAACATTTTTCTCTTCTTGAATCCCACAGAGACTGTTCCAGACCTCCTCCTTTCTCTAAATCTCCCCAGACCATCCCTTTCTCTTCTCACTCCAAAAACCACTTTTATTTCTCATTGAGTGGAGAAGATCCAGTCTTGAGGTACAAGTTTCTCCATCTTTCAATTCATCTGTATTTCTATACATACATCCTTAGCTTTCCTTCTCATTCCCTTGCTAAAACTATCCAGCCCTCCACTTACTTGATACCTTCCCAACTTCAACACTTATTCTTTCTCTTCTCAAAGACCTGTAATCTTTTATTTTCTCCCACTCTGCCAGTTAACAAGGAGGATTACAAGGGCAGGAACGGTCATTCTGAAGTTGAGTCAACTAAAAATCACTACAGAATGGATAAGATTTGTGGAAGTAATGTACCCTGAGATAGTTGACTCATAGATGAAGATTTCTAGGTCCTTTTTGTTCAGGCTGTTATGGTGCTGTGGAAAGGGTGGCTGGAAATCACACTGTATGTCTGATTCCCAACTGGTGCTTGTTTCCTGTGTAACTTCAGGCAACTCATTTAACTCCTCTGTAGCCTCATTATTTTGTTGGGCAAACGGTTATGACTTAACTCCACAGAAATGTTTTGAGGATTAAATAAAATAATGTATGTACTTAACTAACATTTGTTCAGTCTAAATCAGTTGAATACACTGAATGACCAAAGCATATTTCCAAAATACAGGATGTCTTAAAAAGAAGAAAAAATGAATTGCCTTGTATGAAATATTGAAATTTAATGTTAATGACAGATGAGAGAGTTAAAAAGTATAAATCTGTCAGAATGTATATAGTCAATGCATGTCTACATGTAAGAAAAGAGGGAGAAAAAGAGGCAGATAGTCAGAGGAGAGGATAGAGACTGACTGACACAATTAGCAGAGAGGAGTTATCTGAATGCTAGAAAAGCATGTACTACTGTGGAAGACCTAATTTTCCAAGCTCCGGATGAAATATCCCTCAAGATAACCTAACCCTTTTCCTTCGATCACACAGTCACAAAACAATCTTCTAAGGGCTAAATAACTTTCTGAGTAGTTAGAAATGAGCTGCTACAAATAGAGACCTGAGTATGTACATATATGTGTGTATTTAATGCATATGTGTGTACATACACATCTATATGTAATGATATACAGTTGACCCTTGAACAATACAGAGATTAGGGGCACTGACCCTCAGCGAAGTCAAAAAGCCACATGTAAGTGGATCTGAGCAGTTCAAACCTGTGCTGTTCAAGGGTCGACTGTATTACTATAAATTAGTGCTGATGGTTACAAAGCCACGAAAACCATAATAATTATAGTTGCTACTTACTGAGATCTTCAGTGTGCAAGGCCCTGTGCTAAGCTTAATTCTACATTATATCGGCCTTCTCTCTGGTATTAATTTTAATTTGAATACTCCTTTAGTGTTAGGAATTTAGGATTGTCATTTAATCTTGTCAAAGAATCCCATGTGTTAGGTACCATTATTATTCCCATTTAACAGATTTGGAGGCTAACAGAAATTACTAATTTGCCTGAGGACACACAGCTTGTAAGAGGTCGAACTGAGAATCAAACTTCTCTTCCTCTGGCTCTTTGTTCTTAAATCTCACTTCTTAATAATTAAGACGTTTGGTTAAAGATAATTACTCCCCACAACATGATCAATGCTGAGTGATAAAATCAGTGTGGGGCTTGCAAAGCTCTGGCCAACCTCTTCAGGTGTGCGGACAACTTCAGCCAGCATGGCCTACTTCTTTAAAAGGAGCAACGGGGGGAAAAAAGAAAGTCAAAAGGGAGGAAAATTAGCTCAATCTTCTATTCAATCTTGGCTCTTCCTCATCTTCTTTCTCTTTATGAAACTGAATCATTTATTATACATCAATTATTTAGAGTATATGCCAGACTCTAGGCCAGGTATCAGAGACATAAAGATGATCCCTGCCTCGGGAACTCATAGTCTTAAAGAAGCAGCAGGTTTGAAGTAATTAAACTACAAGAAACGGAGACAAACTGGCAAATTCTATAACAGACCCATGGGAATTATGTACTGTAGTAAACTTCTGACTACTAAAGACTTTTAAACCCTGAAAGCAGAGGCTTGCATGTTAAGTGAAAACCCCACACACTGTTCTTCAGGGACCTCCTTTAGGCGCATGCCCTCAAAATATGACCCAACACTGGAATCACTGATAAAAGTTTTCAAGACTCTCTTATCAAATGCCGTGAAGTGTAATCTTATAACATTTTATATTATAATCCCAAGCCTCTAGTACAGTGCCTGACACAAGCTGAGTGATCAATGGTTGCTTGGTAAGTAAAAAAATACAGGAAAAAAAAAAAACAGGAGAAAAAGAACAAAAAAAACAACACATACCTCCCTAAGGAAGAACTAACCACTGATATTAAAATACTGAGAAATATAAGGCAGATATTAAAATAAATGGATATTAAGTAAATTTATATGTAGGTGAGTTTGCCATAAAATATTTTGATATGCACAACCAAAACTGACAGCTGAAGTTCTAGCATGATCCAAACAAGATAAAGATTACCTGGTCTTGGGAAATTTAAAATAGGATTTCTATAAATGAGATGACAGATGAGGCATAACAGAAAAAAGGAAGAGCTTAACAGCTTCCAAAAATTCTTCTTCCGTCTAGTTTTAGAAAAATAAACCTGAGGTATTCATGCAAAATTTTAAAATGTTGCCGTATTACATCCTTAGCTAGGACTAATACATCTGAAAGCACTTGTGGCATAATTGTCAACAAATATTGTCTTGTAAATGTTCTGATTATGACTAGTAGGGCCCAAGTTAATTTATTTCTAAGATCAAACCAATATTCCACTTCATTTCCTGATGTCTGGTTATTATTATAGAAGTCACAAGTTCAGAGCCTCCTTTCACTTTCTAGCAAGTGATACTCCAAACAATTTTAATTTTAAAATAGCCTCTTTCTAAGACTAGAATTTCTGCATCAGGAGTGTGATTTGATATGTGAATTACTGCGATTAGATTGGGAAAAATGGGAGAGCAGAGGAGGAAGGAGAAGTCGGGAGAACAACATACGAGATGCCAAGGATAAGACTTCAGTTAACTGGCCAACAGAGATTTAATCCACAAATACTCCTTGTCTCCAAAAACATAAAAGTTGTTCTCGTGACTTTTTTCCTTAATTAAGAAGAGCAAGGCGGCGGCACCAGGCAAGCAGCATGAGGCAAGTCTTCGAATCGAATCGATGTGAACATCAAGTATGTCATGAATGCACTGAGATGCCCTTTTTGGGGGGAGGGAGAGGAATAGTAAGTCTGCTTTTGGTGGTTCTATAAGGTAAAGCAATGTGTTGCCTCTGAGATCAGATTAACTTTACAAGGAAGTGGAGATGTCTTTACAAGGTACAGTGTTTATAAGAATAACAATCTTTACCATCAGAAAAAAACGCACAGCTAATGAAAAGGAAAAGACACTGTGGATTTATCTATTATATGTAAGAAATCTAGAGATGGCTACAAAGAAATGTTACTATATGTGAGCAGCAGCACTGATAGACTTCCTGTTAGATGGCATGTAAGAAGGGCATATTAATATGACTCTGTAATTTAAATGGTTCCAAGCAGCAAATTGAAAGCTAAAAAAACACTTTCAACTACTACTGGTTTTTTTTTTTGCAGTACGCGGGCCTCTCACTGTTGTGGCCTCTCCCGGCGCGGAGCACAGGCTCTGGACGCGCAGGCTCAGCGGCCATGGCTCATGGGCCCACCTGCTCCGCGGCATGTGGGACCTTCCCGGACTGGGGCATGAACCCGTGTCCCCTGCACTGGCAGGTGGACTCTCAACCACTGCGCCACTAGGGAAGCCCCAACTACTACTGTTTTTAAGTAGAATTCTACTACAATACCTGAAAATGGCAAGCGCATTTCAACTATTTTATAAGGTAAAATATAATTTAGTAAGACAAAATCAAGGTAGCTTAAAATAAAGTGAAATAACTCCATATGTGTACAAGGCACAAATAAAAGTAAAATCTAAAGGCACACAGCTTACTGAGAAAATTAACTCTTCTGTAAGTACTTAAAATTTCAAGTTCGTCACTCATTAGAGGTACTCAAAAGATTAAGTATGGCAGTCTAAAGTGAAGACATACTGAAGAGAAATGGCAAACTAGATTCTATTTATGTGCTACTGCCGTAACTAAAATCATCCAAAATACTTTGCTTCATTTTCTTCTTAGAGTACACATAATATTGTTTATAAACTACCTACCAGTGTTGCTTATAAAGTATCTACCAAATTTGTATTTATTGGAAGTTTTAACCATAGTTGAAAAGCAATCTGACAATCAAAGTGAAACTCAAATGATGTAGTTACTCATAACTATGAAGAGCACAGTACTTTCAATTATAACCATTCCAGGCTATGAAAAACACTATTATAAAAACAAACGCATACATATAATACAGCTTGAAATGAAATTTCTAATGGACCAAGCGTAAACTGACCACAAACAGGATAGTTCACTTCAAGCTACGGATTCTTCACACATCTCTCTTAAGGCAGGGAGGGGAGAGCTGGTGGGTGCTAGGGGCACTGTGAAAGGAGAAGAATCCACTGCCACAAGGACTCTTTATGAGACAGAGTTAATATATTAGAAATAACATTATTTATAATTCCTTTATAGGAATATTTAATATTTTAGTGTAACTTTTCTTCTCTTTTAATTAATATTTCATAACTCTTCCTTCTCACTGCTCTTCCCCAAAAGGGTGTTTTGCAGAAATAAATGAGGAAACAGCCATCATGCTCTAACAAAAAAAGGAGGCAGGAATAAAGAAGAGAAATTGATGCTGATTGCAATAACAAACAAATGCAATGAATTAAATTGACAAGAAGTTCTCATGCAGAAATAAAAGTGCAGGAAGACTTGATGCATACAGTGTCTTTCCTCAGAGAAAGTGTCATGTCATCATTCATATGGGAACATGGTGGCAACAAGTTTATATAGTCAGATGTATAAAAGGGAAGAGCTGAAAAAGCTTCAATATAAAACTTTGCTATTAAGGTGCTTAAAATCGAAGACAAGGACTTAGATTTTATTCTCTGATCGCCTTATCACTCGGCAATTGGAGGCCTCTGCTTTCACCAATTCTGCCTCTTTACTCTCTTGTGAATGTGCCAGTCATCTCCACCTGAAATACCCTTCTGTCTTTTTCCAATACTACCCATTTTTCCAGACACAGCTTCAGTGCCATCTCCTGCATGAAGCTTACCTTGATTGCCCCACCCTCACTGATTTATCATTGCTCCAAATTCTTCTGCAGCATCAACAACCTGTGCCACACAGTTTGGTCCTTATTTATATATTGTCATACATAGTTCACTGCTGTTTCATGTGTTTGTTTTATCACATCTATATTATATTATAACTTCTTGTGGAAAAACAACATTTAGTATTTCTTCTATACCCCTCACACTGCTTATCATTGTTCCAGGTAATTAGTAAGATATTCCATAAGCATTTGTAAAATAAATTATAATAATGATCATACTAACAGCTAATATTTATTAAGTTATGTGTACCAGACACTGGACTTCAATTAATTTAATCTTTACAGTAACTCTATGAGGTGTGTTATAATTCATATTAATGATATTAATATTAACCCCATTTTATGAGAAAAGTTAAAGTTTAGTTTAGTAACAAACAGGATCATGGTAGTGAGCATGCATCTCAAAGAAATATGCTATCCAGAAAAGATATGAAAACTAATAAAATCTATGAAAAGTGTCCTAAGCAAAAGAGTAGGGAAAATAGAAAGGCTAACTACCCAGTTAATGCTTCAAATTCTCTAAACTGTTAGGGGTCCTCAAAGTCAATACCTCTATCCCCACCTGGAACTCACAGGCAAGTGCCACACAGTAGGCACACAGTAACCTTGAACAGGTGAACTTCCTGTTATAAAAAATACACTTGATAGCCTCTCTCACATTAAAAAACTAAATAAGTAAACTGTATGGAATCCACCATTCTCTTCCTAATTTTATTAGAATAAAATAGTTATTACTGAAGAAGGAAATGACAGTGGTCTTATTTAAAAAATACTAGAGGGCTTCCCTGGTGGCGCAGTGGTTGGGAGTCCGCCTGCCGATGCAGGGGACGCGGGTTCGTGCCCCGGTCCGGGAGGATCCCACATGCCGCGGAGCGGCTGGGCCCGTGGGCCATGGCCGCTGAGCCTGCGCATCCGGAGCCATGCTCCGCAACAGGAGAGGCCACGGCAGTGAGAGGCCCGTGTACCGCAAAAAAAAATAATAATAATAAATTAAAAAAAAAAAAAAATACTAGAACTTCCCTGGTGGTCCAGTGGTTAAGAATCCACCTTCCAATGCAGGGAACGCGGGTTTGATCCCTGGTCAGGGAACTAAGATCTCACATGGTGCGGGCAACGAAGGCCGCACCCCTCAACTACTGAGCCCACAGTGCTATCGAGCCCGCATGCTGTAACTAGAGAGAAGCCTGCGCACTGCAACGAAAGATCCTGCTGCCGCAACAAGGACCTGACGCAGCCGAAAAAATAAATATTTTTGAAAAATAAATAAAATTTTAAAAAATAAAAAATACTAACTGTCCCTCTCTGTTAAGCTCACTGCCTCCCAGCAGAATTCAGAACTTGGTCTTAATATTATCAAAAAAAAGATCCCCAGATTAAAACATTAAGTTTTACTTAGATAGAACAGTCCCTTGTTCATTTAGGAAGATAAAGGGTCAAGTGTGATAATTTCAAGAGTCCTCTGAGGAGATGATACTTCAATAAATAAATGTGTAATATATATGTGACATATAACAAATATAAATTATACATATACACAATACATCTATAATATAAAGTAATAAACCATGTTTACCAAATCAGATATATAAAAGATCACTGTTGAAGCAAATATGATTCCAAATTTACCTTTTCTCTCCCTGAATCCTCTTTAACAGTAGATTTAGGCTAATCTGTGGATGACTAATCCTATAATAAAATATCTGCTATATCAAAAGACAGGATGCTACACAGAAAACAATTATGAATAATGAGTAAACAAATTAGAAACATCTAGCTCAAAAGTAATGACCACAGAAACGCTATCTAAAGAGCCTTAAACAAGACAGAAAGACTGTGATTAATCCCATACATCCAGATTCTATTTCCATCAATCAGTTCACAACGGTTGTTCTAAGAATAGGGAAGATAATAGAGGGCCTAGAAGTATGGCTGATTTACCAGAATCCCATGGGATCAAGAAACACATTTTACATTAAAGATTTTTTCCTCATAAAAGTTTGCTATTCTGCATTTGCAAACTGTTAGACCCAAGAGACAAAACTCCTACCCTCTAAGACTCAATTTTTTTCCTCCAGTTACAATTTATTTTAAAGAATTAAGAATGGGGTTTAGTTTTGAGTGACTATTATTCTATGGAAATAAACTTTTCACAGTCAATTTTTTAAAAATACATGTAGGAAATCAATGATACTCTACTATGATTTGTGAAAATTTAAAATGTAAAATGTCTAGTAGCACAGTAGGCCTTTGCCAAGGATAAAAGATGCCAAGGTAAGAATGTAATCCTTAAAGCCTTCTTAATTTCTAACTTTAAAACTAACTATACACATGCTGTGTGTATAGAACCAGGTAACAAGTGTTTCCAAACCTTGCTACCAATACTCCAGCCAAAGGAGACAATATCAAGCATCTTTCTTTCCTATGTTTGATCTCATAAAGGATATAATATCAGTAAGAGAAGGAAAAAGGCTGCTCTCCATAAACAGTACAGGTATTAACTCTTGCTATTCCTCCTCCCTCACAAAATTTGCTAGGTAGAAATCCATTTAGGAAAAAGCGAACCCAGTGGTCATATCCTCTAGGTTCTTCTATCTTAAAAGTTTGAATTATATATTTTCTCATGCTGTCAAATGTTACGACCAATGAAAAATATTTTCAAAGCACTAAGTTAGTCACAGCTATGAAAAAAATTAGGAATTACACCTGACATATAGGACATATAAGATGCAAAAGATCTATCTTATATCTACTATCTTTGTACTTCATAAAGGTGCTGACTGGCTGTGCTAAAAAGAAATAAAGGCTGAACATTGTTCCCACGTTTCAGGGAACAAGCATCACTTGATTTAAGCAGAGCTAGATCTACAACAGAGTGATTTCATCAAAGGATTAAGAAAATTATTATAGTGAGCTCTTTATGGCTTCTTAGCAGAAGAGAAAAGAGGGTAGAAAGGGTGAGGGAGAGGACAAGTGAAGAAGTCTGAGGGTTTTCATTCTTTCGGGCAAGGAAATGGGTAAGAACTGTTCTCAGAAGAGAGTTAAACAGTTCTCTGAAATATGGAGCTACAAACTAGGTGAAATCCTAGCTGATATCACTTTACCTTAATTTAGAGATACTTTGAAGGCAGTCATTTTCCAAATCATGACAAATGCTATTATCTAAAGCATTCACACCCTCTCCAACGTACAAAAGGCCTTCAAAGCCATAGGTACTATGTTTTACATTGGAACAATAGACTCTACCCTAAAGAATATTAATTTTTAGTGAAAGACACCAAAAACATCAAGCTCCATAATTCAATACAATACGCTGAATACACAGAAGGACCAAGGGACTCAGGCTCCACGGGTCCACCAGGTAAGACTTCATTTCCCAGTAAAATTTGCTTCTCTTTCTCATGTTTTTTTTTTCTTTCTTTTTTTTTCCAACAGTACGTTGGAATTGACACCATATCAATACATATTGTAATTTAGGTTGAAGAGCTTAAGATTTTCCTGGACCAGGCAGGAGGTTCCAGTGAAGGCAGGGTTGGGGGAAGGAGGTAGCCTTTCAGATTGTGCAGTCCAAGAGCTCTCTCTTCCATGCCACAGTGACAAACTATTTCTTTCAAATCCATTTTTTGCATCACTGAGTACAGGAGGGCTTCTGCAGCCAGCACAGTTCACCCTAGTTGCCTGGTTACCTCAGTGACCACTGTCCCAGGGGTAACAGCCCTGCTTTCTAGGGCACAAACCAAGGAAGGGCATGTGAGGACACAGCCAGAAGAGGGCCCTCACCAAGAACCCAACCACGCTGGCCCCCTGATCTCAGACTTCCAGCCTCCAGAACTGTTAAGAAATAAATGTTGTTTAAGCCACCAAGTCTGTGGTATGTTATAGTAGCCTTTACTAAGACACCCTAAGATTAAATATACTTTCTAAAATGTATTTATAATATGAATTTGTTAAGCAATAAAAGTGAACTTCTACTCAACCTGTGTACAAACTATATCCAGAATTCCAAAAGAGTCAAATCTAAAGTAACAAGGTTTTATTACATGTGTGTATTTAAATGCACTGTATGTGGTCTAAAGGTTAAGACTACTGCCTTTATTCTTTTCTCTTAAAAAAAAAAATGACTGACAGAAATTATAGAGAATCTAGGATTCACACAGAGTATAGAAAACCCTATAGAAAGGAGGGTGTCATAGAACATAAGCACTATTCTAGGTTTGGGGGACCAAAGTTGAGGCACTTCTTTGATGTGTTAAGAAAAGCCCTTTGCTATGGACCATTTCTAATTCCCTAGCTACACAATAAAGGTTTTAAACTATTTTTAAAAAATGACCAATAGATTTACTATCATAAATGGAACAAAATATAAATAAAAGATGGTATTTGCATAAAATGGCTCTTTTATGTGTTAGACACCGGATTTTAATTGTCCTTCATATTTTCCAAACATAATATTTAAAACTCTTCTCTTTTTTAAATGCTGCCTTGCAACCATATTAATCTCAATAGAAAAGTACAATCTGTGCATGACTGCTGGTAAATAGAGGTCTAGACAGCAAATGATCTCTGAAAGGACGTATTTCCATTGAATAATAAATCCAAGGCACTTTGTACTATCCTATTATATACAAATGTAAGGAGGACAACAAAATAACACGAGTGAAAGGAAAATTTTAAAGGAAAAGTTACACTCTCTCTCCTTGAACAAGTTAGGAAAAAAATTATATAGGTTTCCAAAGACTCAAAATTTTAACCTAAGGAACATACTTCATAGTGATTTTTTTAAGTCAGATTATTCTTAGTGAATTCTTTTGGCTTAAGATAAAAAAACCAGTTATTACTAATGCACTTAAATGTTTTCTTGGGTGGAAATGACACAATACATTTTCATCTAGAAATAAACCATTTTACTTGTTTCCTTCATCATTTCTAACTTAAAAGAAAAAAGAAATCTAGCCTTGTTTTTTTTTTTTTTTTTTTTTTTGCGGTATGCGGCCTCTCACTGTTGTGGCCTCTCCCATTGCGGAGCACAGGCTCCAGACGCGCAGGCTCAGCGGCCATGGCTCACGGGCCCAGCTGCTCCGCGGCATGTGGGATCTTCCCGGACCGGGGCACGAACCCGTGTCCCCTGCATCGGCAGGTGGACTCTCAACCACTGCACCACCAGGGAAGCCCCTAGCCTTGTTTTTGAATAATCTTGAGACAAGTTTTAATCTTTCAATGTTCAGCCTTTCAATATTTTGTACAAATAAACCCAAACTACTAATATGTTATCCAAAATGATTTTCCCCAAAGCTTCAATTATAAAAAAAGATTTTATTACAGCTTTGGCATTTGGAAATTTGCTTTCTAATAATCATCTATCAAGATTACATACTATCTACTTAGTTATTTCTTTGTAATTTTTCTATATAATTGTATTTTTTTATTATTTAGGAACACCCAAAGACACTTTGCCAAGAGTAAGATACAGCTTAGTCTGTACCTTGACAATCTATACAATCCAGTATATATGCTCAACTATATATTGCATATTCTGATAAGGGTAGTTACAGTACAGTAGTATTATTTAGCATGTATTACTGGTTGCATTTTAATAATAAAAGCTGCCTAATAAATGAACTAACCTTTGTGTAGTAGTTTACAGTCTATAATGCCCTTCACACACATTATATCTCATTAACAATTCTACGCAGTTCTGTTCAATGGGCCCTAACCTATCAACTCACTTTGGATAACTATTAATTTGGTACATCTTAATAAAGTTAACAGGCTTCATGTGGCATGTTCACGCAGAGATGCAGTTTTTGGCACTAAGGAGTTTAAATTAAAATTAAGGATTTTTAACAAATTCTTGAACACGGTGATCTTACTTATAAATATCTAAGTGGATAAACTATTAAACAGAAAGGTTATAAGAATCATTTGTTAGTTCTCTCATTCATCCATTTATTTATTTTTTGAGCACCTACTATGTGGTAGGCACTGTTCTGGTTAGACTGGTCATCTAGATGGCATGTATTACAATGCAATTTATATTTTAAAATAATTGATCAGTGATCATCTGATTTTTCACCATGCAAATTAGAAGCTTACTGGGGAAACAAAATCTTAATAATTCTAACCAGGTGAAGAAAACTGACTATGAATAGACAATACTAAAAATAAATACATAATTTGACAGCCTAATGAGAAACAAGCTAAACAGAAACATATCCATATTAAAAACCAGATATCAGAAAGGGGTCACATGTTTGTCTTGTCTTCAGGGAACTAAATTCAATTCAAAACATCCACCTGAGAACAGGCAGTGTAAAACAATTTATGAGGTACTCTGGGGGTCAAGTTAACAGCTCACAATAATGTAAGGCAAAACAAAGCAAATTTCAATAACAAAACATTATGGGACTTCCAAGGTAGAGGAGAATTAGTTTGGAGTGAGGAATAAAGTTTATAATAAACTTGGTTTTGTTATAGGTATTCCTAATCTTGGACAACTGAGATACAGACTTTAATTTTTAACTTGCTTAATATCACCTCAAACGGAGTCATTTTAAACAAAAACCTACTGCGAAAAATAGAAGCACTGAATTGGAAAGCAATACATTATTACCCAATTTTACCTGGCATTGATTAGAATTTTAACAATAGAATACAAAAGAAGAAAACGTGAAAAGAAAACAATTAGTAGAGAAGAAATCTCCGTGGTGCTACATTATCAATAATGAACTGCTATATGAAGATTCTAATTCCCAAAGACAAATCTGCAAATATGCTTCCATGATCAATATATTTAGCAGAATAAGAGTTAAATCTAGAACCCAGACTCTTAATTTTTAGTAATAAATTCTTCCTAACATATTATAACAAACTACTCTAAAATATTCTATATAAATATTTCAAACTAACAGAAGACTAATATGGAATGAAATTTAATTTTAACAAACCAGTTTCCAAGTTCCAACTTATTTTACACAGTTAGTAGTCTTTAACATGATAAGCATTGACAGTTTGTAAACCTACCATAAATTTTCAATTGCATTTGTGCAATATATAAAGTATAGAAATGTAATATATTTAATGGCAAGGATATGCACTATATTTATATGTTTGTTATACATATCACATTTTTCAGTTTTCCTTTAAATTGTAAAAAAATTCAAATAACTATCGTATTTCTTAAGGAGAAATTCATATTTTTTGAAATTACTGTCTTGTATTACGGACTTTTTATTATGCTGCATATGAAAAAGGGGATATGATAATGATGAAACATTCCTGATGCATCAGACTGAAAAATTAGACATTTACAGACCATGTCTGAAGCTAAAGTTCTAATTGGATAACCCTTTTCCCCCCTTGGTCTCATTTTGAAAGATATATAAATTTAATTTGGTTACTGGCATGGTCTATTGGACTCAACACAAGATGGTGGTTAAAAAATATATATTTAGAATTCCAATCCTGGTCTATTGTTCTGGTTCTAATCTCAGTTCACTGAATGCTCTTGGATAAGTCATAACTAAATGACATTTTTCAATTTTCCCATCTGTAAAATGGAGATAACTGTCCTACCTCATGAAGACATTACTGACTTTAATTAACTGGGTAAAATACTGTGAAAATCAAAAAATGATGAAAACGTTCAGTCCAATTAAAATTTAAACTTAAGTCATTATTCAAACCGAAGAGTCTTAAAATGTACTTCTTAAAATCTAAATTGAATACTCTAGTAGCATTTGTTGAAAATCACCTGACTCATCTGCACCTTCATCTTTCAAAGGGTGTGGAGTAACATCAAAGTGACAACTTGCAATTCAGAATACATACTTTGACCAGCTCACTAGCTCCAGAGGTGATCTGTGGTTATGTAATAAAAGCCCAGGCTCATTTGACAAACCACAGCACAATTAAAAGATAAATGATCATCCAAGATAAACTGAATGTAACAGAACCAGTTAACAATGGAAATGATAGGAAAAGACTGAAGTTATTGTCAATACAATACATTCAATCTTTCCTCATCTAAATTATAAATTATGTTTATGAAAAGGTGTAGAAATTGATATATTTGAAAACTAACTTGGTAGAAATGCTACAAGTGTTTATTTGCGTTTTCCTTTTCTCGATTCACAAAGCTCTTGGATGGAGACAAACAGCCTTCCTAAAGAAATATGCACCACTTTTAACTCTATTCAATAAGTAATTGGTGAGCAACTACAATATCAATTGTTCTTAAAAGGTTATGCATAATTAAATTTTATAAATTAAATTATATGTTACTGGGACTTCTGCTTCCGGGAAGACAGAGAAGACAAACTTTTCTCTATTCCTCCCACTAAGTACAATTAAGAACCAGGGACGTTGTATACAACACAAACATAAGCTGGGGCGAAGTGAGAGCGGCGTGGACATATATACACCACTGAATGTAAAATAGTTGGCTGGTGGGAAACAGTAGCACAGCACAGGGAGATCAGCTCGGTGCTTTGTGATGACCTAGAGGGGTGGACAGGTACTTATTAAATGTTGCTGATATGCAGAATGATAGATCCTAGGGGAAACAGAACAAGAGCTTATTATTCCAAGGAGCATAAGGACAAGATAAAAGAAAAAATATTCAGTCTATTCTTGTCATTCACAGTAGTTATGTTCTATAACGTCACCAGGAACACTAAATTAGTGAATACGGAACCACTGCTTCTAGGGGAAATACAGCATTAGGTTCCTGCAATCCTCTGATCATATTTTTGTCAACCAAATAACATATAACCTTGTTTTCTGTGTGTTTCTGTTTAAAGACACATTATTTAATATATATTGTTGATTCATTAACACTGAACTCACAGCCAACAACACTATAACTCATGCCTGAATAAAGCTTATCTAACACATTTTCTCTGAAAGGGAAATCACAGCTTTCTTGCACTTAGGAACACTAGATAGCACTTCAGCGCTACACTTGGAGGCCCAGTGAAATCACCAAAACGTGAAAAACATAGCACCACAAAAAAAAGACACTTGTTTACAGTATGAGAGTTAAAACAAGAAAGCAGAGCATTGCCTTGCTCAACCTCAGCTGGGAACGTGTACATAGGATGACTCCTAATGTCTGTCCCCCTGTGCATATCCACGAATGACTGTGAAAGCACTGCAAGGTTACAAGTAAATTTTAGCTAGTAGGTGAATCTGCAACTGCAGAATCTGTGAATAATAAGGATCAACTG
This sequence comes from Phocoena sinus, assembly GCF_008692025.1. Lineage (NCBI taxonomy): Eukaryota > Metazoa > Chordata > Mammalia > Artiodactyla > Phocoenidae > Phocoena > Phocoena sinus. The sequence goes on along the minus strand of NC_045774.1, from coordinate 68,300,412 downwards.
TATATATTCAATCACAAAAATTTAGAGCAGAAAGTGACTTTAGAGATCATCTTTCCAATGTTCTCATTTTTCAGATGCAAAAAGTAAGAGGTGGAAGAGCTGCATGATATAGGTAAGGTCAGAATCTAATTAATGCAAATCCCCGAAGTCAGAACATATGGCACTTCAGAGAATGAAGAATATTCTTCAGTTTTCCTCAGAGGAGATCCACAAAGTTGCATGTATCAGGACGAAAGTCCCTGATAAGGAAAACCACTGTAGTCTACTCTTCAGAGCCAGTGGCCAAGCAGAAAGTCTAGAAATTGGCCTCCCATGAAACGTCAGCTTGACCTTGTCAAAGTTAAGATAGGGGATGATACCTAGCCAACTTAAGTATAGGTTCTGGTACCAGGTTCGAAACACTATATTATTAGAAAATTTAGCAACTAAACTTCAAAACTGAATGATGAGTTTTGATATTTTTCTTTTCTAATATATATTTGGATTGACTATATAAAAAGAAAATAGCCAAAGCCCACAGATGGGGGGAAAAAAGAGAATTACCTCAACAGACTAAAGTTTGGCTAAGTGATACCCAAAGTGATGGGTGATTATAATTCACTTAAGAGTAAAGTTAGCAAATTAAAAGGACTTTTAATTTGAAATGTTTATGATATTCTTACAAGAAGTAAAGACAAGCGTAATTGGTAACCTGCCAAATTCAAAATTTTAGAGTACAACATATTTCTCAATACAGAAAGATCAGTGGAACAAAATAACTATTCTGGACAGATGTTAGAATATATAAAAATGTGGTACAAAATACAAATTGCATCATACCAGTTCTGAAAACAAGCTGAATATTAAAAAAAAAAAAAAAAAAAAAAAAAAAAACTAAACTTGAATCCAAAGGTGAATTTTCAATTCTCATTACTTTGGGGCATTATTTAACCAAAGTCATTACTTCCAATTCCTTGCTAAGCTTTTTCCAACAACCTTCTTTGCTGATTCATCTTCTCCCAGCCTCTAAAAATGCTGACAGGCCCCAAAGCTCAATCCTTCATCCTCTTTATCCACATCTATTCCTTTGGCTATATCATCCAGTCTCATAGTTTTAAATTCCATCCATACACTGACAGTGTCCAAAATAAATCTCCAAAATTCTAAATTCATTATATTCATCAGCTACTTGACATATGAAGATGGTTAACTATTACAATATCAAACTCAACATACTCAAAACTGAACTTTCAATCTTTCTTCCTAAACCCACTCTTCCACATTCTCCTCCATTCTCAGATGATGGCAACTTCATCCTACTGCTCAGGCAAAAATCCTCGACTCCCTGACTCCTCTCTCTTTCTCGCACACCTGTCAGCTCTATGTATCAGTTATGGTTTAACCTGGGGATCAGAACCTTCCAGTGATACGGCATCAGGAATTTATTATAAGGATCAGACCTTATACCACTGTAGGAGAAGCTAAGGAGTACAGATCACAAAGGATATGATTGGAGGAGCAGAGAAAAGTCACTAACCAGGGACCATTCAGGGGCACCTGTGAAGAAGTTTGTGGAAACCTGTTGCCTCTATGTTTGATGGTGGCCTGAAAACAGTGATGGCAGGGCAGAGTTGGGAAGAAAAGAATGTACCACAAGCTCCTAAAACAGTTACTAGCAAAGAGAAGGTGCTTAATATTTATTTGTTTATCAAATGAATCAACCTAAGTTCTGGAAGGAGAGAAGAAATGAGGCAACGGTAACATCTGAATAAATAATGGCAAGAAATATTCAGAACTGATGAAAAACAATGTAACGTATTTTCCAGAAGCCAAGTAAATTTCAGTTAGAAAAACAAAGATCCATACCTAGACTCATCACAGTGAATCTAGACTACACTAAACACAATGATTGGCTCTTAAAAGTAAAACAGAAAGAAAAAAAAGGTTATCTTCAAAGGAGACAATTGTACTGACAGCTGACTTCTCAACAGTAACACTGAAAGTCAGAGGACACTGGAATGAAATCATCGATATGCTAAAGGAAAATAACTGTTTACTTCAAATTCAATGTCCAATGAATAGGGTAAACTAAAGACTGTCATAAAAACAATGGAAATTAGCTACTAGCAGAGTCTAAAAGAAATGTTAAAGAATACAACTACTGACAGAAGTTTAATAATTCCACATAAAAGGTATGAGATAATAGAGGGGATGCATAACAAAAGAAGTTGTAAATAAATAAGAAAAGTAATCAAATATTGGCTGTACATAATAAAAACAATAATGTATTATGAGCTTTAATAAAAAGGAAAAAAGTCAGTAATTACACATAAGTTGGAAAGAAGTGAGTAGAATAAAAGTACATTATTTGGAAAGGTAAAAATGTCAACTTTAGACTTACTGAGTTAAATACACATGCTAAATTTCTAGAGTAAAATTTCTAGAACACAACTTCAAACTGAGTAGGAAAAAAATGAGAAAAAAACTATCAAAATAAAAGAAGGCAAGAAAGAAGAAGAAAATAAATACAGAAAAGGTAGGACAAATAACACAAAATAAGATGGTGAAAATTTTTCATATTTTTGATTAATTTAAGTAAGTATAAAACACAAAATGCTCCATTTAAAAGATAAAATATAACCAAAGATAATAAATACAGCTAAATGCTGTTTATAAGAGATAAATCTAAAATATAAGGAAAGAGAATAAAGTTAAAGGGTAAAACAATATATACAAGGTGTATTTGTTTCCTAGGGCTTCCATAAGAAAGTACCACAAACTGGGTGGCTTAAAACAACAATTTATTGTCTCGCAGTTCTGGAGGCTAGAAGTCTGAAATCAAGATGGTGACAGAGGGGGCTTCCCTGGTGGCGCAATGGTTAAGAATCTGCCTGCCAATGCAGGGGACATGGGTTCAAGCCCTGGTCCGGGAAGATCCCACATGCCGCAGAACAACTAAGCCTGTGCACCACAACTACTGAGCCTGCGCTCTAGAGCCCCTGAGCCGCAACTACTGAGCCCGCATGTTGCAACTACTGAAGCCCGCGAGCCTGGAGCCCATGCTCTGCGACAAGAGAAGCCACCACAATGAGAAGGCGGTGCACTGAAATGAAGAGCAGCCCCCGCTCATCACAACTAGAGAAAGCCCATGCACAGCAATGAAGACCCAACACAGCCAAAAATTTTTTAAAAATTTAAAAAGATGTTGACAGAGCCATACGCCCTCTGAAATCCATGGGAAAGAAATCCTTTCTTGCCTCTTCCTAGCTTCTGGTGGTTTGCTGACAATCCTTGGCATTCCATGGCTTGCAGCTGCAGCATTTCAATCTCTGCCTCCCTCATCACATGGCCTTCTCTCTTCATGCATCTCTATGTCTCTTCCCCTCTAATTATATCTCTCTAATGACGCTAGTCATATTGGATTAAGGGCCCACCCTATTCTAGTATGACCTCATCTTCACTTATACCTTGATTGCATCTACAAAGATCCTATTTCCAAACAGAATCACACTCACAGGTACAGAGCATGCAACATACCTTTTTGAGGGACACATTTCAACCCACTACAGCAGGCAAGCACTAACCAAAAAGAGAGAAGTGGGAAGAAAAAAGCTAACAGAGTTCTAGTAATGTCTACTAACATCAATGTACTACGTGAGAACAAGGGTAGTAAGGTAAGATCAGTTAGAGGTTATTTCGGTAGTCCAGGTAACACAATGCTTGTTTGAATTAAGATCATGACTAGGGAACAAAAGAAAGTCAACATATTTAAGCAATATCTAGGAAGTAAAAACTAACAGGACTTCACTGGATAACCAGGTAAGGTAGACAAAGATGATTTATAGGTTTCTGGCTTGTAAAACTGATTAGAATATGTTATTAATCTCTATCTTCTAGCCAGTTACTTTCTAAAGCACAGATAATATCAATTCTTTTTATTGGTCACTAACTCTCCATGGTTAGTCCTAATTCTCTACTCTGCTTTTCTTGGTCTATCACAATCTGGTCCTAGCCTACTTTATTCAAGTGTTCACTTCCATAAACTCTAATGATTCGATAAACATTTCATGTAATTTCATGACTTTTTTCAGACTATATATCTTGAATGCCATGCCTATGTATTTACAAAGTTCTACTCAAATGAACCTTCTTCTATAGAACCTTCATTGTACTATTATTGACAATTAAAATATTTTATATGTAATATAAGATTGTCTGGGCTTCTATAGTACTTTACTCACACTGAGAGTACAGCATCTGTCACACTGATATTTATCTACATCTGTCCCTCCAGTCAAGCTACTCATACCTTCAGGATAGGGCTTACCCATCTTTTTATTCCCAGCACCTCACAATGTGGTTTGCACACAGATGGTTTTCAAGGAATGGTTACTGAATAGTGATCATTAATCAGTTTTAACTAGCACTGCTACTTACTATGCCGAAAGTCCAAAAGTAAATGGAAGACAAAGAGGATAGTGATTTCCTTTTCATTTTTATAAATTAGATTCTGAAAAAGATGAATAAAGGTCGTTGTTTCTTAGTAATGAATTCATGTAATTTACAGTTAATGTATTCTAAACTCCCTTGAGACTATGTAATACGGTCTATACTTTCTACTATAAATCCATATTTAAATGCTGAAGCAATTTTAAAATCTAAATAATACATAGTCCAGCTCTAGTTATGAAAGTTAAAACATTACTCAGAAGAGGTAAATTTGATGATACTTGAGGAACTCGTGTCACTGTATAATGGTCAGGAAAAATACTTTTGATACTAACATGTTAATTTACTACAATTTAGATCATCAATTCTCAAACAGTTAAATAAAAACAGAATGTACTTTCTTAAAAAGCTGCATAATCTAGACTTCCTCTGATGACTGAAAACATGCGTATGAAACCTGCAATGACTTCTGTTTATCAGCATGAACATGAACTATCTCTGAGCTGCAGATATAGAAAACTTCTAGTTGATAGAGGTTTCTAATTACAAGGTGGTAATGTACTATAAATACAATTGCTAAATCAGCACCTGAACAATGCTGGTATGTATATGTGCATTTAGAAAATCTAAAGCTTAAGCTGTTATTACACAATGAAATACGTTTCCTACATATAATTGAGTATAATTTTTTGAAAACAAAGGTCATATATAACAGGTACCAATATAATAAAAGTAAGATACTGAAAACAACCACTAGCAACACCGCTTCATGAAGCTTTGCAAAAATCATGGATCATAATTGTTCTTACTATCCCATTATTCAACACTTGGAAGTCCAGTTTGCTAAGATAGTTTTCTGATGTACACAAAGAACAAAATGAGCTCCTTTCATACCCTTCCCCCATATCCTTTCCCTTGAGATTCAAAGCTTAATATGAGTTCCATTTTCCAGAGATAAAAGGACTGCATTAACAATGATGTGCCCTAGCTTTCTTCTTTTTACAATAAATTACCATATTTATATTTTGAAGCTGTCATATGCTAGAGGATATTAAATATCCTCTTGTCATAATTAACTCTTTAAACCAAATTAAATGGCTTGGTTCAAAACAGACTGTGAGAGTTACAAGAATATAATTCTATCACTAGTTATAATTATTTTAATAATCAGAGCTATTTAATTTATTCCACAATTTCATTAAACAGAGAAATGCACAGTGGCTAAAAAGCTCAAATTTTTCCTCATTTTACCCATAATATATAAACAAGATTTGAACTTGGGATGTTCAGCAATAAATTTATAGTAACTTCATCAATACTCCAGGCCAAATCCTAATACCGCAAGCTGTAACAAATTGCTAATTTTTAAAATTCCATCCATAATTATATCAAATATAAGCCATTGGACTAGAACATAAGCATTTCATTTTACTAAGGCTTAGTAATATTTTTGTTATAAACACAATTGTTTCTGCAGTAGACTAATATAATGGCATGGAGAGTGACTCTCCTTTATGATACGATACAAACTCAAGAAGGTCTATAGTAAAATACTATGTTCACAGGCTGCTTGGATTAGTTTGAATCACATTCTCTCCGATGTGATTCAAAGTAGGAACTACACTAGTATTTAATCTATACAATATTCCCCAGGGATATCTCCCAGGTAACAAGCTCCTCATAACGTAAAAGCTAACTTAGAACAATTGCAATTAAGTAAAACATACATTAAATTAGAACAAATGACACAAGCAAAAGGTTCTCGTTGTAATGAATAATTTGAAATGAATAAATAAATGCCAAAGAACCAAATGACAAAACAAAGGTAATACCAATTTCTCTTCAGTAAATTAACAAGTGAAAGAAAAGTATTTTGACTCCAGTGACGTTACAAGCACAAGTTTGTAAACCACATGTTCCTTTTCTCCTAGGTGCTTTGACTATATTTATTTTTGGTAGATGGCCTGAGAACGATTTTCTGTAGGAAGCAGGGAAGACAAAATCAAAGGTTAAGAAGAATTACTAATACCTCATAGACAGCTGGGCAGAGGAACTGAACAGCCAGCCACAGCTTCTCCTTCCCTCACCCGGCCCACTTGGAAATACAGCATAATCAAGAACTTGATACACTAACGATTCAAAGGACTGAAACCCAAGGAAGCATTTGTCTTAAAAAATGTTTGCATGATGAGAATATGTTCAAATAGGATAAACAAAGCAGGTACCATGGCCATTTGCTAAAAAATAAAAGTAGCCATTGTTGTACCCCTCCGACCAGCTAGCTATATGCCAAATAGCTCAGTTACTAAAAGTACTATGTAATAATATTGGTTATATTAGTGCTCTTAACTCTAATTAATTTCATTTATTTAAAATAATTCTTTTAATAAACTGTAAATAAAAGAGTTAAGCATTTCATTCCAAAATAGAACACAGGGGGAAAAAAGAAAATGGCTCTGTTCAGCAGAGAAATAAGACTCTTTTTCCCCCCTATAGTTTATTAGCTATATTCTTGCTGACTTAATACTTTCTTACGCAAGAACATTTTTTTCAGCAGTCTGAATATTTTACCACTATAATTTCTTTCTTAAAAATAATAACACTTGGGGCTTCCCTGGTGGCGCAGTGGTTGGGAGTCCGTCTGCCGATGCAGAGGCCGCGGGTTCGTGTCCCGGTCCGGGAAGATCCCACATGCCGCGGAGCGGCTGGGCCCGTGAGCCATGCCGGCTGAGCCTGCGCGTCCGGAGCCTGTGCTCCGCAACGGGAGAGGCCACAACAGTCGGAGGCCCGCGTACCGCAAAAAAAATAAATAAATAATAACACTTGTTCAAGTAAGCATTAGAATCAGATTATTGTTTTCTTTAAATAAATCTGAGCAGAAGGAAAAAAAAAAAACACTTTAGTCAGCAGAGTTAAGAGGACTTGTTCATACATTTTCAAGTAGAATCATGTAGTTGATTTCACTTACTTCATCGTGCTACTTACTAAGCTAGCATTTCTCAACTTCAAATGCCCAGACCTGAGTTGGTTAAGATGCATCTTATATTTAATCCTACAAAACCTCATAAAGCAATACTATTTTTGCATTTTAGGCCAGTAGCTTGTAATTGAAAAGTCTATAAGGGCAGAACCCATATTTACTTTGTTCACTCCTGCAATTGAATATAGAATATGAATAAATCTTCACAACAAATCTATGAGCTAATCACTATTACTGTAGACATTTTACAGATGAGGAAGCTTAAAAAGATTAAGTAACAACAGCAAGGAAGTAGTGGAGCTAGGATTTGGTTCTGTGCAGTCCTGGCCAAAAATCCATGTTCTTAACCACTATACATATTGTCAACATTATTTTAAGACATTTGTTACCAAAAAATTCTATACATAAAAATTTTGTGATTTCTGTTATTTCTTGCTCTCCAGGTGTTCAACAATTTATAATTAATTACACAAATAAATTGAAGATATATGCATTTTAAAAGGGAAAAATTAACAGGGATTGGAATCAAACAGGAAATGATTCACAAACAAAAGTGAAATTTATACAGTTCAACAAACAACAGAACTGTAGGATCGGCAAAAAGGCAATGTGGACTTTTAAATCTACCTTACTGAAAACTACAAAAATAACAGCAATATATAATTACTATATATATTAATATATATTTTACATATATTAGATCATTTAAACCTCACAAAAGTCTTACAAGGCCAATTCCTATTTTACCAATGAGGAATCTGAGGCACAGAAACAAGGGCTGTGCTCAAGGTCACACAGGTAACAAGAAGATTTAAACCCAGGCAGCCTGGCTCTAGAATCTGGGCTCTAAACTATGCTATACAAATAATAAGTTTATACAGCTCCCTATAAGTCACTGACATCGTACTCAAGAGTTTACACTCTCCAGAATACAGACAACCTTTGTAATCCTAGCTTTTCACAAAGACCACAATTTTTGGTTGGAGATCAGTTAATATAAACCCACAATAATTTTAAAGCAATGTATAGCTTTCAGTTGAAAATCTGAATTGTATGTCTGTAAAGCTCAACACAATGTAAACTGCTAAGATATACACAAGTTATTTTAGGCCATGATAAATCATCATTAAGTTAATATACCTTGAATTTTCAGAAATGGTACTATAAGGAGGGAAAAGAGCAAAGTTTAGATTTTAAATGCCATCAACAGGACAGCTAATAGATTTTTCTATTTGCATTAAATTTTAATCTAACAAGAATCTATACTATAACCACTTTATTACAGCAGCTAAGGGAGATTCAAAACCATACTCTGAAAGCCTAAGACATCATAAAAAAAACTCATTGCAGACATTTTCAAAGATTGGTATTTACATTATACCTTTCAAGACATTCCACTCCATACTAAGCTTTGTAGAAATATTAGGAACACAATCAAGAAAAGAAATTAATTTGCCTCATGGTTTTCTTTTTCTTTTCTTTTTTTTAACATCTTTATTGGAGTATAATTGCTTTACAATGGTGTGTTAGTTTCTGCTTTATAATAAAGTGAATCAGTTATACATATACATATATCCCCATATCTCCTCCCTCTTGCGTCTCCCTCCCTCCCACCCTCCATATCTCACCCCTCTAGGTGGTCACAAAGCACCGAGTTGATCTCCCTGTGCTTTGCGGCTGCTTCCCACTAGCTACCTATTTTACATTTGGTAGTGTATATATGTCCATGCCCCTCTCTCATTTTGTCCCAGCTTACCCTTCCGCCTCCCCATGTCCTCAAGTCCGTTCTCTAGTAGGTCTGCGCCTTTACTGCCGTCTTGCCCCAGGTTCTTCATGACCTTTTTTTTTTAGATTTCATATATATGTGTTAGCATAAGGTATTAGTTTTTCTCTTTCTGACTTACTTCACTCTGTATGACAGACTCTAGGTCCATCCACCTCACTACAAATAACTCAATTTTGTTGCTTTTTATGACTGAGTAATATTCCACTGTATATATGCGCCACATCTTCTTTATCCATTCATCTGTTGATGGACACTGAGGTTGCTTCCATGTCCTGGCTATTGTAAATAGAGCCGCAGTGAACATTGTGGTACATGACTCTTTTTGAATTATGGTTCTCTCAGGGTATATGCCCAGTAGTGGGATTGCTGGGTCATATGATAGTTCTATTTTTAGTTTTTTAAGGAACCTCCATACTGTTCTCCATAGTGGCTGTATCAATTTACATTCCCACCAACAGTGCAAGAGGGTTCCCTTTTCTCCACATCCTCTCCAGCATTTATTGTTTCTAGATTTTTTGATGATGGCCATTCTGACTGGTGTGAGATGATATCTCATTGTAGTCTTGATTTGCATTTCTCTAATGATTAATGATGTTGACCATTCCTTCATGTGTTTGTTGGTAATCTGTATATCTTCGCTGGAGAAACGTCTATTTAGGTCTTCTGCCCATTTTTGGATTGGGTTGTTTTTTTGATATTGAGCTGCATGAGTTGCGTGTAAATTTTGGAGATTAATCCTTTGTCAGTTGCTTCATTTGCAAATATTTTCTCCCATTCTGAGGGTTGTCTTTCCGTCTTGTTTATGGTTTTCTTTGCTGTGCAAAAGCTTTTAAGTTTCATTAGGTCCCATTTGTTGATTTTTGTTATTTCCATTTCACTAGGAGGTGGGTCAAAAAGGATCTTGCTCTGATTTATGTCATAGACTGTTCTGGCTATGTTTTCCTCTAAGAGTTTAATAGTGTCTGGTCTTACATTTAGGTGTTTAATCCACTTTGAGTTTATTTTTGTGTATGGTGTTAGGGAGTGTTCTAATTTCATTCTTTTACATGTAGCTATCTGTTTCCCAGTACCACTTATTGAAGAGACTGTCTTTTCTCCACTGTATATTCTTGCCTCCTTTACCAAAGATAAGGTGACCATATGTGTGTGGGTTTATCTCTGGGCTTCCTACCCTGTTCCATTGATCTATATTTCTGTTTTTGTGCCAGTACCATACTGTCTTGATTACTGTAGCTTCGTAGTATAGTCTGAAGTCTGGGAGCCTGATTCCTCCAGTTCCGTTTTTCTTTCTCAAGATTGCTTTGGTTATTCGGGGTCTTTTGTGTTTCCATACAAATTGTGAACTTTTTTGTTCTAGTTCTGTGAAAAATGCCATTGGTAGTTTGATAGGGATTGTGATGAATCTGTAGATTGTTTTGGGTAGTAGAGTCAGTTTCACAATGTTGATTCTTCCAATCCAAGAACATGGTATATCTCTCCATCTGTTTGTATCCTCTTTAATTTCTTTCATCAGTGTCTTATAATTTTCTGCATACAGGTCTTTTGTCTCCTTAGGTAGGTTTATTCCTAGATATTTTATTCTTTTTGTTGCAATGGTAAATGGGAGTGTTTTCTTAATTTCTCTTTCAGATTTTTCATCATTAGTGTATAGGAATGCAAGAGATTTCTGTGCATTAATTTTGTATCCTGCTACTTTACCAAATTCATTGATTAGCTCTAGTAGTTTTCTGGTAGCATCTTTAGGATTCTCTATGTATAGTATCATGTCTCATGGTATTTTAGTATCTTAGCCCCACTTCTAATCACATGCTACAATTCTTATGATTCAGAGACATAGCTACTCTCCTTTCAAACTATTACAGGCATACTTCTCATAATGCTCTCTAACATACTGCATCTAACATAAGTATTAGATATAAACTCATTTATTTCGTGAAAACTGCTATAATACATAACATTCTCTCCATGAAAAAAAGCATATTACTCCAGCTAACTGAATAATATGTATTTTATGTCATAATTATCATTTTATATTTCATATTAAATACCCCATTTTTGAAAACTGACACCCATGTTACATAAATAAATCAGGTACCTACACCAATGTAACTTGCATATTGCTATCCAAAAAAAATCACCTTAAATGCTGGCATTGTGGTGTGTTTTAAAGAGGACTAAAATCAAGAATAATTCATTTTTTAAATAAAAAGACATTCAAATAGGTAAAATTTTTAAATATATATATATTTTTAAACATACTAAGAATAAAAGCAAATGACAAACTACTAAACTGAATTACACTCTGCTATATTTAATTGCAATAGACAAATGGAAGGAAAAAATTAATAATATCATTTCTAACACAGAAAAATGGACATGCTACATTTAGCCTCATGTAGCTTTTAAGTGTTGCTAAGAATTACAATCTGTAAAAAGCAAAACAAAATCACCTTTCAAAACTCAATGAAACAATCAACAGAAACACACAAGGGTTTATACTCCTTAACTAAATATTATAAATAAAGCATTTAGACAAAATAAAAGATTTAGTAATGAGGCAATTTAACAAATTTTAGTTCACCTTTGAAGCCTTATTTCCAAAGAACCATATTCACCCGTGACTTTTAAGAATAAAAAAAGGAAGAAGAAGATGCAGGCGGCACCATCTGAATTAATCCCTCAGCTGCCACTGTTTAGAAGAGTGGTGGTCTTCTCTAAGCCACTTCCAGAAAAACATATAAGCCTACACTCAGCTTCCATGACTTTTGATGTGGAGGTTCCAAAGTGAACCAGCAACCCAGAATATCTGTATACCCAACACTTTGTCAGGAAGAATAATCTTGAGCTTACTACTTAGCAATATTTATCCAAAGATATTTTATATATATGGGGGGGAGGGGGAATGTGTTTGGGGGCAGTTTCAAGAAAATACTGATTAATAATATTTAGTTATTCATATTATTAGTAGTTAATAGTGTTATAATAATATAATATTGATAATATTGGTTAATAATTAATAAAAAATTAATTGATATTAATGTTAATACCAATGCATAGCTAAGATTAAATTAGAGAAATAACATTTTTGGATAAGTATTGATAAGCAGGAAACTAAAGATTATTCTTCCTGACAAAGTATCTGGCATACAGATATTCTAGATTGCCAATATTATTTCTCTTATCTAATCTTTTATATTATTCTATAGAATATACATATTCTATCCAATCCTACAGTCAAAAGTTATCTATCTATCCTTGGATTAAACCAGGCCAATAGACAGTGAAATACCTAAACAACACTATTTGGGGCCCCAGATAATTGTTCTGGCTAAACTGTACTTTGCTATTAAGTCACAAACTCTTATTTAAGGATGTAAAATACTAACTACTCTATTTTTTGAAAACTGATACCCATATGACTTAATAAAATTCTTTTTTTAGTTAGGATTCACCACACTACACAGTACCTTTATTTGAAAATATACAGTCTCTTAAGAGACTTAATCTTCTGGAATCTGGATTCATATAACTCATCGTATATCCTTCATTCCATTAGCTACAAAAAAATAAACCTGTGGTTTATCTTTGGCAAGTAAAAAGAATTTTATGGCATGCATTGGTACACTTTTAACCTCTCTGCCAGCGTTATCTTATTTACTTTCTCTTTATGATTTTCTTGATTAAACATTTCTTGTTTTGTTGTTATGTATTTACTTATATGAGATGCCATAAAAAATTGTGGAACAAGGTAAAATTAAACAAGGCTTTGGAAAAACAATGAAAATATTCATGCTAAAGCATTTTTTACTCTAAAATAGCAATCAATGAAGTCAAAAATGAAGATTAACCAATAAATGAAAAAATTAACACAATGAACATAATGAAAAATTGTAATGTAATTCCACAATTAAAACCCTACCCTAATAAAGTATAGATAAGTGTTTGCTATCCAAATGCAAACATGAAGTAGTTTCCTTCAAAGGAAAAAAGGCTTGTTTCAAAACATTTAATTATAATATTAATGATCATATCTTATATCTGTAATTCACTGAACAGGATTACTTTCAAGTAAAATGTATTTTCACTTTTACAATTAAACACAGTTCATTTTTTTATATTAGAAATAACTTTCTTTTAAGACTAAAATTAGTGAAGTTTAAAGGATGCTACCAACATGTTAGCTGTGATAGGTCAAAGAAGTAATCTGGGAAAATGAGATCGATTTATGGGTACATACATAGAGTATACGTAAAAGTACTTTACTTTCTTTTTGTAAAGTGTATGTAAAATACCCAGTAAACAGTGAAGCCTTATGCAAACGGTATTATTTCATGTAAAAATCATGGGGAAACAAAGGGGCATACTTACCCTTCTCCTCCCATTCTTGTTATCTTTAGGCGAAAATCCACAGAATTCAAACTGGGAGGCTTCCATTTCAAAATATCATCACATCGACCAGGTTTATATTTCTAAAGTGATAAAATGATGATAATAGTTAATATGAAGCTAAAAAGTTAAACATCTGATTTATTAAATATAATATCAATTACTTTTCATTAAGCAAAATCACTACTTTTTTCTGAATATAATTTTTGTTATTTTTAACTGATGAGTGAAGTTAGATAGCAACCATTTTACTGATGGCCTCTTTTTCCTGCCAAAGCATGTAGACACTTGTTTGTGAAAGTCTCGAAAAATAATGAAACCTGTTATTCCCTCCAATCCTACTATAACTTAAAGGAAGTTTGATCATTTTTTTAAAATTTTGTTCCTTCTTATTCAATAGCTTTACTGTGGGATAATTCACAATTAATAAAATTAACTAATGAATTTTGTCAAATGGATACAATCATGTAACAATCGCCAGAATCATGATATACAGCATTTCAATCACCCCCAAAAAGTTTCCCCTTGACAGCTGCAGTCAGCTCCCTGTTACCAACTCTCCAGCAAGAGTGACCTTCTTTCTATCACTATAGTTGTGCCTTTTCTAGAATTCATAAGAAATTCTTACACAAGGTTTTGCTATATGCTGGTGCATATATTAGCTTGTTCCTTTTTATTAAACTGAGCAGGATTCCATTCTATGCATATACCACAAATTGTTTATGCATTTACAAGTTGATGGATATCTGGGTTGTTCCCATTTTTAGGCTACCAGGAATGACGCTGGTCTGAACATTTGTGTGGACATCTGTTTTCATAACTTTTGGGTAAATACCCAGCAGGAGAATGGCTGGGTCACATGGTTAATGTATGTTTAACTTTACAAGCAGCTGTCAAATCGTTTTCCAAAGTGGCAGTGACATCTTCCATTCCCACCAGTAATACATGAGAGATCAAATTGCTCCACATCCACCCTAGGACTAGGCATTGTCGGTCTTTTTAATTCTAAAGTATGTCTCATAATTTTAATTTGCATTTCTCTAAATGACAGATGTTGAAGATCTTCTAATTTGCTTATTTGCTGCTATCTGTGTATTTTCTTTGGTGAAGTGTCTGTTCAAAATTTTTCCCTTGTTTTTACTGGGTTATCTCCTTATAAATGAACTGGAAGAGTTGTTTACATATTCTGGATAAATAGCCTTGTTTGGATACATGTACTGCAAATATTTTCTACCAGTTTTTGTCTTGCTTTTTCATTTTCTTAACAATTTCTTTTGAATATATTTTAATGAAGTCAAAATCAACTATTTTTTCCAGCTTTATTGAAGTATGATTGAGAAATAAAAAATTTAAGGTATACGACATGATGTTTTGATATATGTATACACTGTGAAATAATTACCACAATCAAGCTAATTAACATATCCATCATCACACAGTTACTTCTTTGTGTATGTTGTAAGAACATTTAAGATCTATTCCCTTAGGAAATTTCAAGTATACTTTATTATTAACCACAATCACCATGCTATACATTAGGTTTCCAGAACTTATTCATCTTATAACTGAAAGTTTCTACCCTTTGATCAATATGTCCCCTCTTCCCCTACCCCCCAGCCGCTGATAATCACCATTCCACACTCTAAGTTTGACTTTTTTTTTAAGATTCCATATATATATATATAAGAGCTTATTTCACTTAGCATAATGTACTCCAGGTTCATCCGTGTTGTCACAATTGGCAGAATTTCCTTCTTTCTTAAGGCTGAATAATATTCCATTGTATATGTATACCATTATTTTCTTTAACCATTCATCCACTGATGGACACTTAGGTTGTTTCCACATTTTGGCTACTGTGAATATCGCTGCAGTAAAGATGGGAATGCACGTGTCTCTTCAAGATGATTTTATTTCTTTCGGATACATATCCAAAAGTGGAACTGCTGAATGACATGTAAGTTCTATTACTAATTTTTTGAGAAACCTCCATATTATTTTTCATAAGAGCTATATCAATTTACAGTCCTACCAACAGTGCACAAGGGTTCCCTTTTCTCCACATCCTCACCAGCAAGTTATCTTTTCACTTTTTGATTATGGCCACCCTAACTGGTGTTAGGTGATATCTCAGTGTGGTTTTGATTTCCATTTTCCTGATGATTAGTGATGTTGAACATCATTTCAAAATCACCAATTTTAAACTTGTACAATTTGTGCTTTTTGTGCCCTCTTTAAGGAATCTTTGCCTATCCTAAGGTCACTGCAACTTTCTACTACATTTTCTTAGAGAAATTTTATAGTTTTAACTCTTATTTTTAGGTATATGATCCATTTGAGGTTAATTTATTTATAAGATGTGAAGTAAGGGACTGTTTGTTGTTTGGCAGTTGGATATCAATTTCATCCAGCACTGTTTGTTAAAAGATTATCCTTCTCTCACTGAATTGCCTTGACATCTTTGTCAAAAATCAGTTGTTTATAGATATAGATATATTTCTATTCTTACTAATCTGTTGCATTGATAAACATGCCTCTCCAGCTCATAGCATATTGTCTTGATAACTCTAGCTCTATATTAAGTTTTGAAAGCAGGTTATGTAAGTCCTCAACTTTGTTTTTCCTTTTCCAAATTTTCTTAGCTAATGTAGCATTTATATTTCCACATATATTTTATTTTATTTTATTTTATTTTATTTTATTTTATTTTATTTTTGGCTGCATTGGGTCTTCATTGCTACGTGCAGGCTTTCTCTAGTTGCGGCGAGCGGGGACCACTCTTCATTGTGGTGCGCGGGCTTCTCATCGTAGTGGCTTATCTTGTTGCAGGGCGTGGGCTCTACGCACAGGTAGTTGTGGTGCGCAGGCTCTAGAGCACAGGCTCAGTAGTTGTGAAAGGGCTCAATTGCTCTGCGGCAGGTGGGGTCTTCCCAGATCAGGGCTCGAACCTGTGTCCCCTGCACTGGCAGGCAGATTCTTAACCACTGCGCCACCAGGGAAGCCCTCCACATATACTTTAAAATTACCTGGTCAATTTCTATGAAAAATAAGTTTACTGGGATTTTAAGTAAGCCTGCAGTAAATTAATAGATCAATTAAGGGAAAAATAACATCTTAACAATACTGAATCTTTTGATTCATGAACACTTCAAATCTCTCTATTTACTTAGTACTTAGGTCTTCCTAAATTTCTCTCAGCAATGTTTTGTAGTTTTCGGTATACAGGTCTTGCACAACTTTTGTTAAATTTCTTCCTAATAATGTAATACTTTGGTGGTATTATCAATACAAAAAATCGGTTGTTTCTATACAACAGCAATGAATAATCCAGAAAGGAAATTAAGAAATCAATTCCATTTACAATAGCATCTAAAAGAACAAAATACCTAGGAATAAATTTAACAAAGGAAATGAATGGTCTATATACTGAAAACTACAAAACATTACTGAAAAAGTTTAAAATGACCTAAAAATGGAAAGATATCCCATATTCATAGATAGGAAAACTGATATTGTGATTTATAATAAATATACATTTGGTCTTCATCCCCACTTCTGTCACAGAGCTCCTAAAACCCTTGGAATTTCCAAAGTGAAGAGAGTAATATGGGTCTTTTATTATGCTAATGAGGTGACTTTGAGGTAACACCTAGGGATGGGGTCTAGTTGCCAGGAGCCAACCAAGTGATCAGAGGGTTGGAACTTTCAGTCCCACCCCTCTGACCTCTGGGGAGGGGAGGGGGGCTAGAAGTTGGATCAATTGCCAGTGGCCAATGGTTTCATCAATCATGCCTGTGTAATCAAGGCTCCATAAAAACCAAAAAAGAAAAATGGGGTTCAGAAAGTTTCTGGGCTGGTGAACACATGGATATTCAGGAAGAGGGGGTGCCTCGAAAGGGCACAGAAGTTCCACACCCCTCCCCCATGCCTTGCCTTATGTATCTATTTCCTCTGGCTATTCCTGAATTACATCCTTTTATAATAAACCAGTAATCTAGTAAGTAATATATTTTTCTGAGTACTGTGAGCCACCCTCGCAAACTAATTGAACCTGACAAGGGGGTCATGAGAACTTCTGATTTATAGTCAGGTGGTAAGAAGTACCGGTAACAACCTGGAATTTAACTGGTGTCTGAAGGCCAAGGACAGGGTCCTTGGAACCTCCAATCTACAGCTAGTCAACTAGAAGCACAGGTAATAACATGAACTTGCAACTGCCATCTGAAGTTAAGGAGTGGGGGAGGGTGGGAAAACTGGAAGCAGTACAGTTTTGAAGAGCCCTCAACCTGTTGAATCTGACGCTATCACTGGGTAGACAGTGTCAGAATTGAGTTGAATTGTAGGACACCCAGCTGGTGTCAGAGAAGTGCTTGTTGGTGTGGAAAACCCCCTCCACACTGGGACTGGTCTCAGGACACCCATTAAGAAGAATTAATATTGCTAAACTGTCAATACTACTCAAAGCAATCTATAGATTCAATGCAATCTCTATCAAAATTCCAACAACTTTTTCTTTTTAACAGAAATAGGAAAGCCAATCCTCAAATTCATATGCAGTTACAAGAGACCCTGAAGAGCCAAAACAATCTTGAAGAAAGAACAACACAAAGTTATAAGACTCACACTTTCCAATTTCAAAACTTACTATAAAGCTACAGTAATCAAAACAGAGGTGTTGACATAAGGACAGATATTTAAACCAATGGAATAAAACTGAGAGTACAGAAATAAACTCATACATTGATAGCCAATAGCCAATTGATTTTTTTTTACAAGGATGCCAAGTCCACTCAACGGTGAGAGAATACTCTCTTCAACAAATGATGCTGGGACACTGATTTCCACAAGTAAAAGAATGACGTTTGGAACCCTATCTCCCATCATATACAAACACTAACTAAAAATGGACCAATGCCCTAAATATAACAGCTAAAACCATAAAACTCTTACAAGAAAACACAGGGGTAAATTTTCATGATCTTGAATTTGGTGGTGAATTGTTAGATATGACATCAAAAGCACAAGCAATAGGGCTTCCCTGGTGGCGCAGTGGTTGAGAGTCCGCCTGCTGATGCAGGGGACACGGGTTCGTGCCCTGCTCTGGGAAGATCCCACATGCCGTGGAGCGGCTAGGCCCGTGAGCCATGGCCGCTGAGCCTGCACGTCCGGAGCCTGTGCTCCACAACAGGAGAGGCCACAACAGTGAGAGGCCCACGTACTGCAAAAAAAAAAAAAAAGCACAAGCAATAAAAAAAAAATAGATAAACTGGACTTTATCAAAACTAAAACACTTGTGTATCACAAGATATCAAAAAAGTGAAAAGATAACCTACAGAATGGGAAAAATGTGCAAATCATATACCTGATAAGGGTTTAATATCCAAAATACATAAAGAACTCCTACAACTCAACAACAAAGACAACCCAATTTTTAAAATTGTCAAAGAACTTGAATACACATTTCTTCCATAGAAGAGATACAAATGGTGAATAAGCACATAAAAAGATGCTCAGTATCATTAGCCAAGAGGGAAATGTAAATCAAAACCATAATGAGATACTACTTCATATGGGTGGCTGTAATTTTTTTTTTTTTAGAGGAAAATAACAAGTGTTGGAGAGGATGTGAAGAAATTAGTAACCATGTATGTTGCTGTAAGGAATACAAAATGATCCAGCCACTATGGATAATAATTTGACAGTTCCTCAAAAACTGAAATTGAAACACAGAATTACCATATGACTCTGCACATGGTAGAGCAAAAAAAATTGGAAACAGGGACCCAGATACTGACATGTCTACAATCTAGGTTTCCATCACCATATAAATGGGTAAACAAAATGCAGTATATACATACAATGGAATATCATTCTGCCACAAAAAAGAATGAAGTTCTGACACATGATACAAAATGAATGATCCTCAAAAACACTATGCTAAGTGAAATAAGCCAGACACAAAAGGACAAAAATGGTATGATTCCACCTGTATGAAATATCCACAATAGGCAAATTCATAGTGACAGAAAGTAGATTAGCGGTACCAAGGGCAGGGGGTGGAGGCGGGGGGCATTGAGGGGGTGGGCGGAAGGAGCGTTATTGCTTAGCGGTTACAAAACTTCTCTTTGCACTGATGTAAAAGTTGTGGAAATGGTTGTACAACATTGTCCATCTAATCAAAGAGACTACAGCACAGGAAAAAAGTGTTTTAAATTATTCTAGAACATAGTAAAAAGAGAAAATCTTTTACTTTGGTGGCTATGGACTTATTATAGAGGAATGAAGATTGAAAGCTTTGAGTAATGGGTAATATTCACTAATGCAGACTTATACCATGACGTAAATACGAGCAAAACACTTGGGTAGAAAAATATAGAATCTCCTGAAGGAGAGGAAAGTATGTCAATTCAGCGAGGGCATTATGGGGGACGGGGCCATATTATAAGAAAGGTACTCAGGAAGGAAAAACTGCTAAGTGTTCTCATTACTAATATTTTTTTAGATATACGAGTCAAATTGCATTCTAACAGATTTTTATAAATTTGAGGAAAAAATGCAAAAACCCTAGTCATCGGATCTCTTATTTCAAACAGAAGTCCATATAATGACAAATTTAGTATAACAAGTTTTGCTAAGAAAGACAAACGATTGGAGTTGATGGGAAAGACATTTTATCTGTAGCAAATTTAAGAACATAATGCACACTATTTTCCCCCAAGGCTTGTGCTTAAACATGAATGAATATAAAATCAAATATATAATATTTCAGTGGAAGTTTTTGTCCATTTATTTGCCCTGAGAGATTCATTTAGGTAACACATGTCCTTCAGGATGATCACAAATAAACCTCTTTAGACTTACTGAATATAAATGTTTTTATAAATGTTAAAACTGCTAAATTTTCCAGTCGTGACCCCATTAATAAAAATAATAATAAAATTTAGTCTTTTTTCTAATAAAGTCTATCTGACAGAAACATCACAGACCTTTTAGTAAGAGTGGTTCCCTATGGTAGTGAAGGGTAAAAAGGAGTGAGGGGAGAAAGGAGTGTCAGCATCCCACACCAACCCCACTCACAACAGCTGCCAAGGGACTGTCACATGTACAAACAAACCATCATTTACTTCTGTTCTCTATTCATTTAGATGACTATGAGTATGAGACCACTTCGAAAACCAACACCAATCTAAGTTATTAAATCTAGGAAATATTAATGATTGTACAGCTTTAAAATATTTCATAATGGGTACCTAATAACAAATTCTAAACGTAATTTTAATATAATATTATTTGTAAAATACCTACTAACTATCCTTCACATTCTTCTCTCTGGAAATCATCTAATGGAGAATAGCATATACTGACTCTTCTGCTTTTACACAGCAATAGTTCAAGTACATAAGTCATTCCTCATCTGACTGTACACCAAACCATTTATATTAATCTGAAAGCCTAGACTTGACATGACTGAGAATTTCAAAGCACCTTTATGAAAATCAATGAAATGCCTGACAAAAATTTTCAGGAAATTATATTTTAAAAATACTGTAGTTCTGAATTACCGAATATAAATGCAACGACATAGATCCCATGAGTAAAATATATTTAAATACCTGTTCGAATGTAAATTCTACTTCAGTAAAATCATGTCTGATCATGTGCCTACAAAACAATTAGTAAAATACTCAATAAATACTTGATAAAAAATTTTAAAAATATGGGCTTCCCTGGTGGCGCAGTGGTTGAGAGTCCGCCTGCCGATGCAGGGGACACGGGTTCGTGCCCCGGTCCGGGAAGATCCCACATGCCGCGGAGCGGCTGGACCCGTGAGCCATGGCCGCTGGGCCTGCGCGTCCGGAGCCTGTGCTCCGCAATGGGAGAGGCCACAACAGTGAGAGGCCCGCGTACCGCAAAAAAAAAAAAAAAATTAAAAAATAAAGTGAAAATTTTTTAAACTTATAAAATATTAGTCTCAGGTATTTTTAAATTTATATGTTTAAATAGAATATTTTAGATTATGAAATGACTTAAATTAGCACTATTCACAAAAGACTATGTATATCAATAATTATTTAAAAATCCTTTTTTCAAGTTCCCCAAAATAATAAGGTCAAAGATATTATATAATACAGGGAATTAAGCATTTTAAATATAAATATTTGTGAGTCCTCAAACTTGAAACACACTTGCTGAATATAAACAAGGGTACAAAAACATCCTTTCAAGCTACATTTTCCAATGTATAATTAGGGGGTAATGCATTTTAATTTCATTAAACTCACCAGCATGTATCTAGAGTAAAATAATTATCAAAGCTATATTTAATTGATACATATAATACTTAGTTCTACAGAAGCAAATCTGATTTTACCAGGTGAGTTGTTCAATAAAAAATTAGAGATAGATTATGTCTGAAAGCAATTACCAATACTACCTGAGATGTCCATTATTATCTTTAAAAAGAAAAAATGTAATGAATGCAGATGTCAGGCAACCAATTAAGATGCTTAAGGAAGTGTTTACCAAATGAGAGCAGAACCTGGCTTAAAGGTACAGGATGGCCATGTGCCAAAGAAGTCCTCTAAAACTAAAAGAAAATGAAATGGAGGCAGAAGTGATATACCTGCTATACAAAACAGTGGTTCTCAATTACAGATTTTACCCCCCAGGGGATATTTGGCAATGCCTACATTTTTGGTTGTCACGCTGGGGAGGGAAGGGTGAGCTACTGCCATCTAGTGGGTAGAAGCCAGGGATGTTTCTAAACATCTTACAACGCACAGGACAGCTGTACACAGCAAAGAATTACCCAACCCAAAATGTCAATGGTACCAAAGTTGAGAAACTGATCTAAAGGAAGCTAGTAGTAATAACAACAAAGAGGACAAGATATCTGGTTCTCCTTTGCCTCTACTAACTACTAACTTCATGATTCAAAGCAAATTCAAAGTGTGGGCTTCATCTATTTCACTTGCAAAAATGCAAGAGCATTTTGCTTGCCTAAAAACAGGATATCTAAACCAGAGATACCTAAAATGCTTTGTAGCCCATGCTACTCTATGATTTCCACTAGTAAAATGTAAGCAGTTATGTTATCGTAATATATATTCCAGGCCCTGCACTGAAACCTGAGACATACTGTCCTCTTCGGAAGGCTCACATCCTGAGGCTAGGAAAGATCCCTGGCCTTACCATATATTAGTTTTATTTTTGTTGTTTGTCTAGAATTTAGTTTTAAAGAAAGCAGAAAAGATCCTCTTTGGTAATTCTACTGGACAGAAAAGTAAAACAACTCTAGATTTATTGACTTGATTATATCCTTTTGCTCATGTTTCACTGAGAAGCAAATAACCAACACCTATTTTGCAAAACAAGACACATAAATATCCTGTATGGAGGGAAAGTCCCTAATCAACACTAACTACCTACTATGTGCCTAGTACCATACTAGTTGGGGAAGATACAAATTCTCCCAAGACAGTGGGCTCAACCACAGTGAGGCTTTTGATATAACCTCCAAGAGAGATTAGAGAAGTACTCAAATGAACACAAACAAAGTTGCTGAGGAAGAACAACAGAGAAACATGAAAATCAGGGGGTAGGGGTAAAGGAAGTTTTCTTGAACAAGAAAAATGCATGAATTGAATTCTGAAGAATAATTAGGCTACAAGAAAGTTCTACACAATGAGAACACAAATATACCTGAGTTGAGGGGAAGTCTGCTCAAGTTTTCTGAGACTAAATTGGCCCAGTGCTCTATGCTGTTCTTGTTGATGTAGAGGAGGTGAAGAGTCGATCTCCTATAAAAATAGCTCAAGGCAACCCCTTGGTATTTCATTTCTAAAAAGTTACAAACTTGGTAAAGATAGTAGGGAGAGATATCATAGAAAGAAGCAGGGGAAGAAAACAGAGAATTCCATTTTCAAAAGCTTGCTGACATTTCTCATCTGCTTATGGAAGTTTTACTACTACTTATGGAAAGTGAAGTTGTCATTTGAGAGTAAAATTTAATATTAGAGAATTAATACAATTTCTTGGCTTAATAGGTTGGAAAACTTACTCAAAAATACATTTGTATTACTATTTCTATTATCTGATTCACAAGTCTAATTTCTTGCTGTTGTTTTAATATAAAATAACCTATAGCTTACATTTCTAATGAAATAATTTCGGAAAAAATACAGTTACACAAAGACCTCTGCAACTTCAGCTTTACTTTCCATGTCTGGGCAGTTCCATATAACTACACATGAAATTAAACTTTAACCAGTAAGGAAATGGGGGTAAAGACAAGTTAAATGAAAATACCCAGTTAGTATCAAGACCAGTTAATAGACCTGAGTAAGAATACTAGAAAAATGAGGGGTACTGAAAGCATGCAGTAAACTCCCTCTTTTTACAGATTAACTGGTAACCCAAATCGTTAGACTTGTCCAAAAAATTCCCAAATCACAGTAATACAGAAATCTTTCCACTATTAACAAAAAAATACAGATTTATATCATTTGTCCAAAAGCAAATGATGAAAGGTTGGGTTAGATGATCTCATATTATAAAACTGTTCCAAAAAGAACCAAGTCAGTTGTATTCTAATTACTTTTAGCCTAGTTCTGTGTGGAGTGGTGAGTAGGAGGGACAAGCAACTGGCAATGCCGTGTCTAGTGGGAAGAGGGAGCTCAGACAACCGAATAAACCTCAGCACCTAAACCACTTACCTCTTCTCTCCCACTCAGGCCCCACTGAAAGCCTACTGAACCGTCTGTCCTGTCTCATCTCCGGCACACGCCCCATCTCCCAAAGTATCCTGGCCCTACTCCCTGGGCCCACCAACGTGCCTCTGCCACTCCATCAGTCTGCACTCTTCTCACACTGCCGCAGGGTCAAGTTTCTTCATAGCCCTTTGAGGGCAGAAACCCTGCCTTTATCCAGTTTTATTATTTCTTACTCAGCAATGTGTATAACATACAGTAGACACCCAATTTATTAGATGAAGGCATGAGCTAATATATTCCAAAGCTCAGGATTAACTCTCCCTTAATATCCAAGACTACTGCCATCTGGTATAAAATTCCACTAACTTTGACAGCTAGCAGATTCTCACAGTTTCTCCTCTTCTCTGGTGGTCACAAGTCTAAATAAACGTAGTCTACTGATAGGGGAATCAAACTCTAGATACAAGTAACATCTGCAGCCTAGTTACTTTATACATCAAGTACGTTACCCTCCTTTTTTGCTAATCTGTGCAGCGTAGTATCACTAAAATAATTTTCTCTGCTCCTAGTACTGGTACGAAGAAGAGCATTGTAAGAACACAGGGGAGAGTCACACTCACCGAATCAGCCGGGCTTCCCCAAGGAAGCCACACCTAATTTGATATTCAAAGGCTGAATGGGAGTAATACCGAAAGGAAGAAAACAGTTTGTTGCAGAAGAAACAGCTGGTGTAAAGATGTACTCATTACAAATACTTCAATTTGCAGCTTTTACAAAATGAATTGGTCTACCAGTAAAAAGCCCCACTGAAGTTATCAATGAACTTTGACAACAAAAGGAAAATTTATTCTAAATTGACAAACTGTATGTTTTAAAATATTTCCTCCTAGAAGTCTGAACTCCCCTAAGCATAAGGGATGGGAGCTATCAATAATAAGCCCTATCCTTCTGCTGATTCCAGTATGTCCCGAGATGCTCAAATTAGAGCACTAACAAAATATACATTAAAATACATGGCCGGACAAATCCTGAAAAGCAATGTGCTACCTTCCTTGAAAAGTGGAGTGGGAATAAAAATGTATTAACAAATTTGTATTTACTTATAAATGCATAAAGAAACTATGAGAAGATAAGTTAAAAACAAACAACAGTAGATAACTGAGGGAGGCGAGAAGGAGAGGGAGACTTTCTTCTCTGTATTTGTCTTACTACATGTTAAATATCTGTATTATCTAGTTAAAATTCAAATTAAACATATACCACTGTAAAACACAATTTTAAAAAAATCTACCATTTATTTTTCAATATTAAATGTTATCAATAAAAAAGAACTATCCCTAATTCACTGTGTTTAACATGTATCATTTATGTGAAAACTGATTTTGCACTTTATATATTTACCTTCTTGGAATTCACTGATTCCTTCATTTTGTGAAGTCCTTATTTACATTTATTTGTCCTTTTCTCTGCTAACAATATGTCATCATTAGCAGTGTCTTTTTGTTGTACAGTAACAGTATATATCTATATCTAGCTAAGGCTGATTACAAATTATTCCTCTTCAGCTGTTTATTTTGTCAACAAAATTCAATGGAAAAGCAAATGTTTTATTTATTAAGAAAGCTAGAACAATAATATTCTTCTCTTTTCTTCTTCCTTACACAAAAGCAAGCTAAGAATATTTTGCTGTGTTCCGAAAGTTGATTAAGGAAAAAAAATTAAAAATAAACAAGGTGTATTTTCTTCCTTGGCAGTTCACTATTACAATTCTTTGGAAATTATTACATATTTCTCAATTAAAAAAATAACATATTTCGGGGAAAGATAGAATGACACTTTTCCAGTCTGCCAGGAAACAGAGCCCTTCTTCAATTGAAGACCTATCAAAATATGCAAGCAAATGTCATGGCAACAGAAGCTTTCACCATGGTAACATCATCTCTGCTACAAAGGAAAACCACTCTAATTCGTCATGTACTTCAAGACAAGACATTAGACTAATTCCAATTTTCATTTTACAATCTATCCATAACATTCAATATACCTGGCAGTAGTAAAGACTTAATAAAAACATTAATATTTCACAAGAAAGCAATATTAAAATCAAAGCTGACTCTATTTACATGCAAATTGATTAATGGGTGAAACATAAAACCAAACTGACCCACCTTACAGAAAATCAAGATAGTGATGAAAACATAAAAAAACAATTCTATCACTATTGCTTGAGAGTAAATACTCTAAACTCAATACAGAAACAATTCTATGTTTTACTAATCACAATATAGCTGGCAGATAAAACAAGAAAAAGTCTTATTTTAATAAAACAAAGAAAATATTTCAAGTTTTTATTACCACCTCTATTTTGCAATTCATTACATGTAATTCTGTTTTTATTTCATAGTGAGGAGTATTAATGGCACAAAAATTCTTATCTAGAAACGTGTCTCCAGATGACAAAAGTAAAATCAAATATGATTTTTAAAAGGTTAGAAATCAATCATTACTACAAATAAAAATTTACTATGCTACATAAATCATTAAAACCGCTTGCAAAAGCTAGTAAACAAACACGGATTATCAACTTTATAAATTAAACTTAAAGATCTAATAGCTGTCAAGTAGAAGATCTACTACCTATAGCATATTAAAATGTCAAACGGCCAACTTAAAATATTCATTTTTAGGTAACAAACCACAAAAGATTAGCAATTCAAAATGTCAATGAAATCGTAAGACTGAAAACCTTATGTATAAGGGTCTAATAAAACCTATCTGGTTTATGGTATAGACTAATAACCAGATGGAAAATTCAATCCGAAGATACTTCTTTTTAAAAATGATCACCTCAGTTTGTTCAAAGTTTGAGCTTTAAGCCTGAGAAAGACTAGAGGTTCATATTAAAATAAACAGCCAATTTCTTCTTCAAAGAAAACAGCCAATTTCTTCTTCAAAGAAAATACCCATTTTTCTCAAAATATTTAAATATTTTGGCAAGTATAACTTATACTTCAATTTTTTAAAACACTGTTTATGAATAAAGTAATATAGTTAAGTCACCTTTAAATAAAAATATCAGTTACTTTCACATCAACAGCAAAACACAAGGGGAAACAAAAAGGCAGCATGGGATAAAGAAGAGAGTAAGCTGGCTTCAAATCTAGGTTTGGTCTTTAACCTGAAAACAAGGGAAAATCACTAGAGATTAAGGAGGAAGACCACTCTGGATATGGTATGAAGAAAAGACTGGAGGGGGATAAAGTGGAGGCTGCAGGACCAGTTAGGACACTGCTGCAGTGGTCCAGGCAAGAGGCAGTGAATGACAAGTCACGCTGGAGTGTGGCAGTGGTAATGGAGAGAAAAGGGAATAATTTAAGAGAGATTTAGGAGATAAAGCAAGATTTGGAGATGGATTAGAGGGATAAAAGAAGGAAAGGCGTCAAGGATGACATCTAGATTTCTCACTCAAGTAACTGCATATAAGCAACTGAGGGATGAAATGTTGGGAAAGGATCATTTTGTACAGTTTGTATGTTGGCTTGTTTGTCTGGGGAGTAGGGATGGAGTTCAGCTTCAAAGTATACTGAGTTTCTGGTGTTTTTGAGAAATTTAAAAGGTAGTATCAGGGTAGGCAATTAAATAAACAAATCTGGAGCTTAAACAGAAATCAAGAGTCTGAGTCAGGCTTACAGGAAATAACTCAAGTGTGGAAGAGATTTCAAGGGAGAGAGCAGAGCATGGTAAAAAATGAAGGTCCAGCATACCGAGCCTTTAGAAACTCTGAACTTCAATGGTTAGTAGAAGACGAAAAGCTTGAGTGAGATGGAAAAGAAATGGCATGAAGCCACGCAAGAGAGTATTTTTAAGGAGGTGTGGACAGCGGTACAGACTACCACTAGATAATCCAGTAAGAAAAGGGCTGAAAAACGAACATGATTTTGCAAGGAAAAAGATCACTGGTGACCTTTCGAAAAAGCAGTTGATACAAATGGTATTTACTTAGATGAAGCCCCTTTTAAAACACAATCTTATCTAGAAGTACAATATATAAAAGAAATAAATCAGGGCTGTGGTGAGATAAACAGAATGCTTACCTAGTAACCTATTCCTGCACATGGTCCCCTGAGGCAATTCACAGAAACCCATAACTTTGGAAATTCATGTTTTGAAACCACTGGGCTAGATAATTAGAAGTATCTTTTCTGCTTCGATTTACTATAATTCTATAAGTGCAATTTAATCTACTTTTTTTAAATTGAGGCTTTCATGGTAATTAATGACTGCTGTATTTTAGGAAATATCAGATACTAGCACATTTCTTTATAAACACAAAGAAATATCCTAAGCTTTATTTTCCTGAATATACCATCCATTAGCTTTACTTGTCCTTTTTCTTATAAAAGTAATAAACTAAATGCAATTCTGGATGTGTTACAAGGTTATGTCTCTGAAAAATAGAACATTAAATCAAAAGGTAAATGAACTTTCTTCTAAGCTGGTGTTTGGGGTTCTGCCCTCAATAGAATCATCACTTTAATACAGTATCTTTATCACTGTTCCTCAATATTTTGCCAGGATTCAAAATACTTTCTTCTTCTTCTTCCTTTTTTTTTTTTTAGTAGTAGTAATATCTTCTACCTTCTACTCAACTTCTGTTCCCTCACTATAATTACTATAGTGAAGCAGAATTAACTTCTTGCTAAGTTTTAAGTAACTAGCACCAAACAAACGTAGGCCCAGAAGTTTTTACAAAAGTAGATGCACCAAGAATCCTCTTCATTTTTTGCCCTTCATTTGCCTTTGGAATATGTCTGTGGTATTAGAGAGTGGGCTGCAGATTATAAGTCAAGCTTTGCCCATCCCTGACCAGGATCTTCTCTCCACTTTATGCAGCCTCACTCAGATCGCTAAGCTGGTCACTCAAAATAGTCCCTTTCTTCATTTATTTAAACTGTTGGCTCAAGGAAGCCAACAGATGCAAAACCACACATTGTGAGAAGTTTGGGGGATTTTCTGATAAATGTTGTCGACTAAACATGTGCATTTATATCCACTTTGATTTGAAACCTCACTAAAATGAGAGTTACAGAAAAGAGAATCAATAGAAAAGGAAAAACAGGGGAGAAGACAACAGCAGAAAACAATGCGTCGAATTCTGGAAAGACAGAAAGTAGATGGAGAAGTTAACAGAGCAGAGAGCAAAGAACACTGAATACTAAGCGCTTGCAGCAACCAATAC
Organism: Phocoena sinus; assembly: GCF_008692025.1. Taxonomy (NCBI): domain Eukaryota; kingdom Metazoa; phylum Chordata; class Mammalia; order Artiodactyla; family Phocoenidae; genus Phocoena; species Phocoena sinus. Next base: position 68,270,881 of record NC_045774.1, on the reverse strand, counting down.
AAAGGCAGAGGAATTCCTGCTGAGTTCCCCAGAACAGGCTTCGTAACATACAAAAACAGATACTGAGAAGGTTGCGAGGGGGTGAAAGGGAGACCTGGTACTGGAAACAGACTGGGTAAAAGTCTTCACAAGGAGAATTTACACCTCCAGCTTCCCTCCTCCACCCTGGCAAGAGGCAGGAGATGTTTATTCTGTGGCAAAACTGAAGAACAGAAGCTCCAGTCCAGAAGATTCAAGAACCACAGAAGAGGAAAAGTGAACCTTGGAGAGTGAAGTGAAAAGTTTACCTACTGAAGAACACACCCTCGCCCCTTGATCTTCTCCATGCAGAGAATGCTAAAAAGCCAGGCAAATGCCACCCAGCAAGACACTGGAGGGTTGGTCTGAAGAATTCCAGGGAAAAGAACTGTGGATTCTAAATTTGCATATCCTCCAAAGTAAAAATAAAGGGTGAAAACGTATTTTAACATGACAAAAAATACAGGTTATCTCTGATATACTGTTTTATTTTGTCATAAGGGTCTAACACTCACCCTGCCTGCACTTCATTATTAAAACTGAGTTCATCCAAGATTTTAGACTTCCCCAGAAGGAAAACTTAGAAATGCTGGCAAATTTTACATTTTAAAGTTCTTGGCCTGATTAAGAGTCCTAAACTTCTAATTCAGAACTTGCTTTAAAAAGAAAGCCTAAAAAAGGAAGGTAACTTAAAACCTTAGAAGGACCAAAATAGAAATGACACTGGGTATTAGGGTCTATGGCTATTAGTTGGAAATGTCATATCAAGCTAAATAACTGCAGCAGGCTGAAAAATGGCCCCCAAAGATATTCAGGAAACTTTATGCCAAATGGTACGCCACTTATACCATAAATAGACAATGGTATCGCTTACCCTAAGTAATAAGTAGCATTAAAAATTAGACATGATGGAAATGAACCAATGATACTAAACTCCAGTAGAGAACATTGCCCTTTGAACAGTGTAAAACTAAGTCCACACTCATTTTGTTAAAAAGGGAAAGATTAGCAAATCTTAGATATTCAAAACTAGAAATAAGTATAATTTATAAACTGAAAGAATGTATAAAAACTGGAATGGGACTAAATTCTCATTGTGTAATGCAATGTCATTTAATGCCCTGTCTCTGGACCACCTAAAATCATGTCTCCTGCCACCACTGGAAGCTACACCTGTCTGTAATCAATTCTCTTCTTACCTCCTTATACAAAAGACCTAGAGCGGGGCTTCCCTAGTAGCACAGTGGTTGAGAGTCCGCCTGCCGATACAGGGGACATGGGTTCGTGCCCCGGTCTGGGAAGATCCCACGTGCCGTGGAGCGGCTGGGCCTGTGAGCCATGGCCACCGGGCCTGCGCATGCGGAGCCTGTGCCCCGCAACAGGAGAGGCCACAACAGTGAGAGGCCCGCGTACCGCAAAAAAAAAAAAAAAAAAAAAGCTTAAACTGGATTGGAGAACAGTAAAAGACCTGAAAAGAGCTCTACCTTATTCATTGAGAAGGCAAATTTAACATTGTAAAAACACTGATTTTCTCCAAATTAATCTAACTTCAAAGCGTTTCCATTTAAACTCCCAACAAGAATTTTTGGGTAACCTGACAAACTGATTGAAACTTGTATGTTAAACCAAATATCCACAAATACTTAAGAAAATCAATTATGAAGTCATCGTAATAACAAGTGTGGTTACTAGAAGAGGGACAGACTGATAAACCAACTTACTACACTAGACATCACAAGACTCACCTGTCAGGCCATTTCTCTTACATATACCAAAATCTCATACATGCATGGGTCTGAACCACCATGAGTTTAACAGAGTGAAACACTGTAATTCCTGTTATAGTTAGATTTTATTTCTTTCAATCCAGGGAGATTAGACTTAGAAAATACTGGAACTCAAAGATCTAATGTCTATCTTCCTAAAATAGTATTTTCTACTATTTCTGTCCCCAGCCTCTAACTCTCCTCCTCCTGCGACCACAAAAGATTTTTCCCTCCATCTGTTTGGCAAGGGGGGCTGGGAGGAAGACAGAAGCCAATCATATACCACGTTATACCTAAATTTGCATAATAGCAGAGTTTTACTATATACGTAAAGCATATATAATATAGCGTTTAATACATAATGTTCAAAAATATTACAGCCTCCTTCCCTTTTCTCCAGGTACCCAGTTTGATGTGTCTCTACATAACTTCACAACTAGCTTGCACCCTAATTTCTAAGGATAGAGTTAGTGAAGGCAAAATGAAGCTTATGACAAGGTGTGGCACATGAAATACAACTCTTTCCTATAAGAGCAGTGGTTCTCCTACTTGAAAACGCATCAGAGTCACTGGGAAAGCCTGAGAAAGCACAAATTGCTGGACTCCATTCCCAGCAGTTTCTCATCAGTAGGTCTGTGGTGAATGACATTTATAACAACTTTCTGGGTGGTGCTAATGCTACCTTGTCCACAGGCCACATTTTTTTTTTTTTTAAAGAAGATGTTGTGGGGAGTTTATTAATTAATTAATTTATTTTTGCTGTGTTGGGTCTTCGTTTCTGTGCGAGGGCTTTCTCTAGTTGTGGCAAGCGAGGGCCATTCTTCATTGCAGTGTGCGGGCCTCTCATTATCGCGGCCTCTTTTGTTGCGGGGCACAGGCTCCAGACGCGCAGGCTCAGTAGTTGTGGCTCATGGGCCTAGTTGGCCCACGGCATGTGGGATCCTCCCAGACCAGGGCTTGAACCCGTGTCCCCTGCATTAGCAGGCAGATTCTCAACCACTGCACCACCAGGGAAGCCCACAGGCCACATTTTTGAAAAGCACTGCGCCACAGAGCACAGGTTCTCAAGTGAAGGCAAATTTGCCCTTCAGGGGAAATGAGGCAGTGAATGTGTATAGTTTTGGTTGTCACAAGCTAGAGGGGTGGGAGGGAGAAGTAATACTGGCACCTGGTAAGTACAGACCAAAGATGCTGTGAAACATCCTACCACGCACAGGACAGCTCCCCGCAGCAAAGGATTATGTGGCCAAAAACGTCAATGATGTGGAGGGAGGGAAACCTTACCATCAGTAAAACATAATTACTCCAAATATATGATCTGATCATTAAGTTGGTGAAAAGTTCTTCAGTGAGTTTCAGAAATCTGACATGGAATAAATATGCAAAGAATTGTGTTTTTCTTCAAATATTGATAACTCTAAATTTTACTCACCCATGGCAAAATGAAGTTTTAAAAATATTAATACTTAAAGATATACTGGGCTACAGAAAGAAATAAGCATTTATTTATATAAGGTTATTGGTAGATATCTAGTAAAGAAACAAAACATTCATTATGCAAGAGTAGTAAGAAAACTAATTATAAGACTAATAACTTCCTTGAAAAATAATGATCAGTCATATTTATTTCCTAAGCTAAGTGAAAAGCAAATAACTGTTCATTGTACTATTATATGTATTTAGTATAAAAGAAGTATTTTATTTTATAATGAAAATTTGTTTTAAGGAAAAGCAGTGATTATAGCAGTAATCAATCCTAAGTAAATATATTTAAGGAAAATGTACTTTATATATACATGCATGGGCATACACGGATACACACACTACACACTTTATATATACATGCATGGGCATACACACATACACACACTACACATACATACACACTACACACACACATGCACACAGAGACAAATGTACTTACTCCAGTGGGCTGGAAAATGAGACCATCCATTTCATGGCTGACTTCTTTGGCAAAGTTTCCTTCAAGTAGCTATAAAATAAACACACATATTTTTAGAAACACAATAATCGCTTTAAAAGTTTTTTAATTTTTTGTAAGCTTTATAAGAACTTCTTAATACATAAGCTTTAAAAATGGAAATACAAAATGGGGGAGAGGGGTGATCCAGAGGGATCTAGGTTAATATACTGTAAGATTATTTTTTAATATATGAAGGTTTCCATTCCATGGCAGGCTAGATATCTCGAACAACAGTTCTAACTACAATAACCAAAATGATGGATAAAATATTAAAAAAATTTTTTTCTTCTTCAGTTTTATTAAGATATAATTGACATACAGCACTCATCTCATACAGATACAAAATAAAAATAAATATATTTTTTCCTTGTGATGAGAACTCAGGATTTATGCTCTTAACAACTTTCATATATAACATACAGCAGTGTTAATTATATTAGTCATGCTGTATATTACATCCCTAGTACTTATTTATCTTACAACGGTGGTCAAAGGTACAAACTTCCAGTTATAAAACATATTTTTACATGCACTATGCTGAGCCAGCATAAAAGGAAGGAAGGCACAGGCCAAAACCGAAACAAAAGTAGAAACGTTGGGAAGTAATAAATAAAGGGAATAAAAATAAACATACACAAAAAAGGAGAGCGCAGAGAATCTTGCTTGGGGATAGATGGAGCCGGGATAAGATTCTCTGAGAATGGGTAAAAAGAAGCTAGCTCAAACATGGGGATCGCAGCCCCAAAATGCATTATCTGTGTTTTCCCCAAACCTTCAAGCAGAAAAATTTAACCTTTCTTTTTGTCCTACTTTTTGCCTCATTTTTTGTCTTTATTACATTTTTTTTCAAGCAAAAAAACTGCATTGCAAGGAATACACAGCATGAATTACAAATAACAAGCTTTTTCAATGCCATATCTACTGTAAAGCAGAGTTATAGGCCCAACGCTCTCTAATTAGTGCTGAACAAGTAGTTTTAAATGCTTCTCTTCCATGGATTTTTATATTATTCTGAAGAACTGAACATATGCATCACTGAGTGAGGACCTCCACACTGATTTTCTGCATCTCAGGGAAGAGAGCAGAAGATACTTTCACAGAGCCAGGAAATAATGTCATGTGACCCAGAGTCTGGCCAACTACCAAAAAAACATTTAGGATGGTTCTGGGATTCAAATATGTTCCACCAAAATTTTGGATATGCTGTGTGTTATTCAATCACAATCTTTCATCACAATCACATCCTCTAAAAAACCACTACACTTAAAGGCAGATTTGCATTCCAAAAGCAACAATCAAAATGTCCAGCATATTGCACATGCCACAAGATCTGTGATTCTCCTCCCAAACTGTGGCTTCATCTTCTCTGCCATTTCACTCCTTGAAATCTGTAATTTCTCTAAACTGGGGGCAGTTCAGCAAAGAAAAGTAAGAGCAATCCTAGTTTCTAACTGCTTTAAGACCAATTTGAGTTTGATTAATCTACACTTCCGTAAAGCTGTAATGCTCCTTAGTCAAATTCATGGGGACAGATATTACAGAGTCTTGGGGAGGAGAGAACAAGGTGTTAGCGTTTGATGGGTACAGAGTCTCAGTTTGGAAAGATGAAAAAGATCTGGAAATATAAGATGGCAACGGTTACACAACAATGTGAATGTACTTAAAGCCACTGAAATGTATGCTTAAAAATGATTAAATGGTCAATTTCATGCTACGCATATTTTACCACAATTCTGTTTCAACTGTAATGCTCTTGATATTTTCTTTTTTGTTGTGTTTTGTTCTTTCGTCTTATTATGACACTAAGAAAGTGGGGAGCTTGCAGACTGGGACTCTTAGAGCCATACTATACAGAGTTTGGCCAAATAGGTAAAAATTTCAGACCAGATCTGAAATTGATCTCCAATTCATTCATAGGTTTAAATGACCTACCCATATGAGTAGGAAACTGTTGAAGTAAAAGTGCAATATGGATTAAAAGTACTGATTTCTTATAGTGAACTAATGATGGGTAAAGGGTCAAACAAGAAAAAAAATGTATAAAATTGATAATTCTTGTACTTCATCATGTAAGAAAAGGTAACCTACTAAATTTATAGCATAAAATCCTGCTGAGGAATGAAGCAATGAAAACAAAATGCCACAATTATCTTTTTAAAAACACTTTTCAAAGGTTAAACAATTTGTTCTTTTATAGTAGGTACATCATTTACAGCAAGTAAACATAGCTTTTCCATTCTTAGACCATCTTTCTCCCATTCATATACTGGACCGTCCCTGTAGATAAAGTATATATAAAGTTAACAGTATAAAGTATAGTGTTGGCAAGACTCTGGATAACATGATGTTACCTGCTGCAGAAATGCAAGTAACTTCCTTTTTTATTTTACTCTAACTTTTTAAGAATCAGAGAATTTAAGGGACTATGAAACTTCTTAGGTCAAAAGAATACTGCTTGTTTTCACTCGTTTTACTGCTTATTGATTACTCTAGACAATATTTCTTTCTTTACTTAATACATTTACAATATTACCTAGCATATATTAAAGACCTACTATAAAGTGTTGTTGTGCTTGGTTCTTAATATATGTACATCATTCAAAACACACAACTCCTCATGAGATGTATAATTTTTAATTTTATATTACTATTCACTTCACCAGAAAAGGAAACTGAGACCATCAGCAATTAAGTGACTAGCTTCAAGTCAGACAGCTAAAAAAGTAAAATCACTCAGAACAGATTTCAATCAGACTTTAATTAAAAATAAGAAAATAGGGGACTTCCCTGGTGGCACAGTGGTTAAGAATCTGCCTGCCAATGCAGGGGGCACGGGTTCCATCCCTGGTCTGGAAAGATCCCACATGCTGCAGAGCAACTAAGCCCGTGCACTGATGAGCCCGCGTGCCACAACTACTGAAGCTCATGCGCCTAGAGCCCGTGCTCCGCAACAAGAGAAGCCACGGCAATGAGAAGCCTGCACACCACAACGAAGAGTGGCCCCTGCCCGCCACAGCTAGAGAAAGCCTGCGTGCAGCAACGAAGACCCAACACAGTCAGAAATAAATAAATAAAATAAATAAATTTATTTGAAAAAAAAAAAAGGAAATAACCAGAGAAAGTCTCTGACTCTCTGAAACAAATGCCCCAAAGACTTCTGAAACTTCCCACGTATATAGGTCCTCCAATCATCATTTAAAAATACAGACTTTAAATGTATTGTAGCATGTACTATATGAGTAAGATACAAACAAAGGAGGTAAAATTCTTGGGGTGGAGGGAAGTTTTTTTTCAGCGATAAAATCTAAAAATTTTCTTGATTTATGTAATAAATATATATAATTCATTTATTCATATTAGAAATCACATATATAAAATAATATGTTAAATTTAAAATATTGCTTTTTTCCAATCATAATTCCTGAAAGAAAATTTATCCAAACTTGTTATGAGCATCTTCTCTATATCAGTGTCTTTATCGTTAGAGCCAATACTTAAAGTCACTTAACACATTTCCATTATTTTCACTGCTATCTCTGAGTTATAGCATACTTCAAATTATACATGAGACTGTCACTACAGATGTTATCTTAAGCTACAAGTACCGTCTGAATAACATTAGCAAAGTTTTTCCCCCCTCATCCATTCCTTAGGTCTGTATTCATAATCTTCAAAGTGTTCACCATCTTTAAGGTTATCCTTTTTTTTTCCTTTTCCTTTCTTTCTTTCCTTCCTTCCTGCCTTCCTTCCTTTCTTTCTTTCTTTCTTTATGGCTGTGTTGGGTCTTCATTGCTGTGCACAGGCTTTCTCTAGTTGCGGCCACGGGGGGCCACTCTTCGTTGCGGTGCATGGGTTTCTCATTGCGGTGGCTTCTCTTGTTGTGGAGCACGGGCTCTAGTCACACGCACTCAGTAGTTGTGGCTCGCGAGCTAGTGGCGCACAGGCTTTGTTGCTCCATGGCATGTGGGATCTTCCTGTACCAGGGATCGAACCCATGTACCCTGCACTGGCAGATGGATTCTTAACCACTGCGCCACCAGGGAAGCCCCTAAGGTTATCTTTTAAAAGCTTTTTATGGGAAAGTTCCACCTTTACTTACGGTGTAAAATATGTCTAACCTGACAATAAATTTTTTAAAAGCACACAATCTATAAAATCATAGCTTTTGTTAAGGTTTAGAGTGTTGAGGTTTCCACAAAATCAGGTAAACTGAATCCCAGGCCCTCCAAAGAAAGATGAGACACATGAACCCATTCACCTTTGGAAGAGCATAAGAGGAAAAAATGGCTGCCACAAAAGTGGGTACAAAGAAAAACTGAAAGTTTGATCAATTCTTAAAAACCAAGTGTGGGTTAGTATAACAGTATAGAATCCCTGGAAGCTCCAAACACAAGAGGACTCCAAACCTACTCACTAGCTCTATTCCCCAGGTTTCTATCAGGATTCACAGGAAAGATCAGGGGTAGGACAAGAAAGATGAGAAAGCCTCACCTTAGTTGCAAACAGACATAAGATCCTTTCCAGACCCTTCCTGATATGAAGTAAAGGCCATCTGAGGATAAAGTCGTCTGCAGCTACACACAGTTCCAGAAACAGCCTTGGTCCAAGGATATTATATTGATAAAAAGGAGAAAAACTTGCTCCTGCCAAAACATCCCACTTATGCAAGGCAAAATTCAGCCTGCCAAGAGGGAGAGGTCAGCCCACTGAGGGGAAACCCATCCCTGAGACTCAGGTGCTCAGGGTCTGCTTAACAGCAAGGCTTGAGGAGGAAAATTAACAAAACCCCACAGTCTGCACAAATCAGGCACTGAGTGACAAGAAACAGTCGATTACATATGAAGGAGAATGCAAGAGCACAAAAATAGACCACTATGTGGTATAGGCAAGCAGAGCCCACTGAAAGCTACAAGTGAAGCAGGAACACTGGAGAAAACCCATTTTATACTCCAGTTCTCTCAATAAGCTCAAGTAACAGAAGTTATCTGCTTAAGGAATCTGAAGTCTTCGGAGCACAGAAGATAACTATATAGCAATACAAACCCATGTTAAATACAGATTATTCAACCACTAACCCCGCCTCCAGCAAATGAAGCTTATTAAACTTAAAGGAGAGGTTCACCCATTACTAAGCACAAAGACATCTACCTCAGTATACATTGTTCATACAGGAAAAAATGCCCAGCATCCAATCAAAAATTACCACACACACATACAAAGCAAGAAGAAAATGACCTACATTCAATAGATAAGGCAGTCAATAGAAAAAAACATAGGGATGGCCCATATTTTGGAAATATCAAACAAAGATTTTAAAATAACTTTAACATTTTAAAGGAAAAGGTGGAAAACATGCATAAGCAAATGTGGAATTTCACCAAAAAGTTGAAAATAATAAAAAATAAGACAAGTGGAAATGCAAGAAATAAAAACATAATATCAAAGAAAAAGAATGCTAATCAATGGGAATGACAATCAATGGGATTATCCACTGACTGGATAGAACAAAGGAAAGAATCACTGAACTTGAAGAAGAAAAGAGTGTAGCACTTTTTCCAACTGAAATACAAAAAGGCAAAAGGGGAGATGTTGGGGTGGCAGGGGTCAGGAGGAAGAGAATGAGGAATCAAAGAGCAACAGTAAAGATGTCTTAAAAATACTTACAACACGCAGACAGAAAACCAGAAAGAATATGGAGGACTGTAACAACAATGAAACAACGTGACCTATTTGACATTTTATAGAACACTGTACCCAACAATAGGAGAAAATACTTTCTTTTTCCAAGTGCATACAACACACTTATAGGTCAAAGTCATACAAGGTTGACTGTGCTCCCGCAGCCTACAGTTTTAAAACATTCTGTCTGTACAGAAGTAAGCTGATTCGACATTTAACAGTTTAACTTCCTCTATTCAAATGTAATCTCTGTGAGGTTAAGTATCACACCTAATTGTTCCTGTATTTTTGTTTTATTTTATTTTATTTTTTTTGCAGTACGCGGGCCTCTCACTGCTGTGCCACGGAGCACAGGCTCCGGACGCACAGGCCCAGCGGCCATGGCTCACGGGCCCAGCCGCTCTGCGGCACGTGGGATCCTCCCAGACCGGGTCACGAACCCGCGACCCCTGCATCGGCAGGCGGACCCTCAACCACTGCACCACCAGGGAAGCCCTGTTACTGTATTTTAAGCACCTAAAAACATAGTCAAATATACTATCATTTAAAAAGTCAATAGATTAAGCAAATAAGCTCAAAGTGTCAGGTTAACCAGAAGCATAACTTAACTCTATTTCATCCGTGTGGAACCAAATCCACTCATCCTAAAGATTAATGCACATTTATTGATAAAATAAGGCTATGAAATTAGCTACCAATTCATTATGTGTATGGTAACACAGTTTAAAACTGTTTGCCATTTTAATGCAAAAAACTTAATCCCCCAGGGACTCCCACAGGTTTGATAATTTACTAGAAGGCCTTAGAACTCAGAAAAGCACTATATTTATTGCTTAATTTTGGTAAATACATACTGAGAATAACTTTAATGAAATTAAGTTGGTCTCTCCTAAAACCAGTAATAAATACAATTTTGCAAAGTTTAATCATTCTTTTTTAAAGAGAATACTACTTAGATCTCCAAAACCATTTATGTGACCAGACATTTTCTTTCCTTTTCAGGTTCACAGTATATAGAAGTAGACTTCAGTTAAATTTGTTTGTGGATGGGTAAAATTACATCCACACTAAAGAGTTCAAAAAAGATAATGATACTATTCCTTTAATGTCTTCAACGTATTTTCTTTTGGTTTATAATTCAACAAACATGGCAAATTACCGTAAGATTTTAATTCAGAAATATACAGCTGTTATTATAACACCTGTAAACTAGAGCAAATATTTAATATTTAGAGTACTGTTCTTCCTTACCTTAAGTATCCCCCAAAAGTATACTTTTGTAAACTTTTAGAAGAAAAAGGGGGTAATACGAATTAGGGGTCTCCACCCCTGGGGACCAGGCCGCACAGCAGAGGTGAGCAGTGGGCAAGCTAGAAGCTTCATCTGCCGCTCCCCATCGCTCCCCGTCGTCCACATTACTGCCTGAGCCATCCCCCACCCCCTCCACCTCCCCACCCCGTGTCTGTGGAAAAACTGTCTTCCAGACAGTGCCAAAAAGGTTGGGGACAACTGATATAAATCATCTTTTTTTTCTAAAATGACTTCTTAGCATTTCAAATAGACTACAGAAAAGAAAAGGATGTTAAGGGGAAGGTTTGAAGTAGGAAGAGTCTAGTACACTAACAGATACAGTAACAGAGAAGGCCAGGTGGGGCTCACGGATTAAAGAGCCCCAAGAAGAAAGAATGAAAAGAGCAACTTCTAAAAGGGGTGCTTAAAGAGCTCATGCAACTAATATACACATGCCTCCACATAATCCTCATCCCAATGGTAGACTCTCATAGCAATTTACAGCTATTTCCAAGACTTTACTTTCTGCTTTTGTATAAAGAGTCCTAATCCTCTGGTCATATCCACCAGCTACTCTAACTTTAACCCTAATTTTTCAATGCCATCTATCAAACTCACAACAAGGACTTTAGCACTTGGGTCATGGTCTTCTTCTTCATGTGTGCCGCCATCCTGCAGGTCCACTTATATGTGGATATTTTTCAATAAATATGTACTACAGTACTATACGACCCGTGGGTGGTTGAATCCAAGGATGTAGAACAGAGGACCAACTATAAAGTTATACTGGAATTTTTGACTCCACAGAGAGTCAGGGCCCCTAACCCCTGTGAAATTCAAGGGTCAACCATATTCTACACTGGTCTTCTATAGTAAGCGTACACTATTGCTTCCCAGAAAACGCTGGCTACACAACATTGCTCTGATTATGACCATTGTTCTTAAATGTTTCTTCTGCACATCATACTTATGATAGCCACATTCCATGTGTTCATATAAACTTCATTTAAATATCCCACTAACCTCCACACATGTTCAACAAAGTAAGCAAGACTGATGGCACACACTGGTGGAAAACAAAGTAAAAAACAAATAGATGCTCTGATCTCAGCCTAATCTATTCAAACACCTGGTTTATTTGAACCAATTTTATGAGCTAGCATGGAAAAAATATGGAGTCCCTCTCTCTATCAGGAAAGATATACTCGCCTTTTTCACAGCCCATATTTTTTCACATCTCTGAAAACAAGACATATCTTACAATTGATGATATAGCATATTTTAATCAGCAGAGGTCTCTCAAATCCAGTGGTACATAAAATAAGGGAATGGTCTTATAATTAATAGCATCTTATTTGGTAAAACAAGGTACAGAAAACATGGTTCTGGGTGAACAAGAGAGTCCTCTGATAACCTTATGAAACTTCATTACTTAATGCTGCAGAACAAGATACAGCCAGTCCCCAACTTATGATGGTTCTACTTACTTTTCAACTTTATGATGGTCTGAAAGCGATACACATTCACTAGAAACTGTACTTTGAATTCTGAGCTTTTCCCCTTTTCCCAGGTTAGCAAAATACAGTACAATACTCTCTGGTGATGCTGGCAGTGGCAGCTAGCCACAGCTCTCAGTCAGCCAAGTCATCATGAGGGTAAACAACTTATACACGTAGAACTCTTATGTACCTATACAACCATTCTGTTTTTCACTTTTGAAACAGTACTCAATAAATTACATAAGCTATTCAACACTTTATTTAAAAATAGGCTTTGTGTTGTATGATTCTGTCCAATTGCAAGCTAATGTAAATGTTCTGAGCACATTTAACGTTGGCTAAGCTAAGCTGCTATGATGCCGTAACCCTGTCACAAGTCAAGGAAGATTATCCATGCACCAGAATCACACCTATGATTTACAATTTGTTCTCATGTATTTGTCTTCAGAATCTTAAGCCTTATTAGCAAGAATGCTGGAACTGAGGAGTTTAAGGCTTCTCTAAAGTGACTTCTGAAAGTATTTGTAAAACCACACCCAATTAATTAGATTGACAGGATTAGGCCACATATTAGGATTAATCTGTGACCCTACAATCCAATCAAGTTCTTTAGTGCTTCACTTGCACCCTGTGAGGTCATCATCACAGACTAAATTTCTATGACTAAACATTATACAATATATATTCAAATATATTTACTACTGCCATAAGTAGTAAAGCACATAAAATAAGGAGCCCCAAGTCCATTTTCCTAGAAATTTTGTAATTATTTTAAAATTTTATTGCAATCCTTCAACAATGACACATTTTTTTTATATTTTACTTTTGGTAAGACTGGCTCTATTTGGGGTATAAAAATGACTAGATGTGTGTTCTATAACCAAGAAACACAATCTAACTAAAAAATGTATGTCCCTGGTTTTCCTAATCCACTCAAAAGATTACATTTTCACAACCATGTCTCCAAGTCCATTCTAATTTATAATCATCTTTTCAGTTCTTGAGGGAGAACTGAAACACAAATTGCAGGTTTCAAGAAAGTCTGAAAGTGTTAATTATCTACTCTTCAAGCAATGTGATGAGGGCAGTGAATTTTTTTTCTTTAGAAAAAAAAGATGTACTACTATAAAAGTTACTTGTGCTGGAACTAAGTACCCTCCATCATTTCAACAATGATCAATAGAAGGCTCACTTAATTTTCTATGCAACTAGAAAGGGCAAAGGCTATTATTTAACTTCAATCTTTCATTTTAAAATTCTAATAAAACTACTAGGTCAGACATTAATACCAAAATACTGGCTCACATTGATAAGAGTTATACACTTTAAAAAAAAAGTGTTCAGCTGAAATTGAAGACACTTGTATGATAAGTCAACCCTGTGCCTTTGTTAACCTGTAGTAAATTCACAACCACAGTTGGTTAGAATAATTTATCAGATTTTTTTAGAAAAGGAACTGCCTCGTAATCACTTTAGAGGCCAATAATTATTTTTTCTTCTGAATCTACCAATACCTATCTCCTGGATGTTAATTGTAAAAAAATTTTTAAGCTCTTATACTGAGCAAACATATAGAAATTTCCCCATATAACAATTATGAGTCCATAGAAATGTTTAAAATATATTTGGCACCAGATATAATGATTTCTGCATGCTTCAGTGAACAAGATTTACTACCCCAAAAGAAGTTTCCTGGGACAATAAATCTTGAGGCTCACTATACCAAAGAAATTAAGAATTCTCTTTATTATGCATTACGGTGATTTTCTTAAATTCTCCTCTGAAATGGTAAATGAATGAGATTGAAACGATCCATCAGGCCATATTCAATTTCAATGATGAATGACATATTAACAGACTAGATAATACAAAAATAAACACCAGAAATATGAGAATATATAAAGTTAGCCTCATTTCATCTTGTGTCTGCCTTTAAACCAAAATAGTTTCACCATTATATCTGTAATTACATAAAAAAATTAGGCATAATCATTGAGAACCTCTATGTGTGAAGAACAGTTCTGCACATTTAGGCACGGTTTTTTTCTTCTCTTCAACCACAGTTATACTAACATACTCTCAAAGCTACTTTTTTTTTTACTGTGATACAAACAATAAAACACTGATAAAGTCATATAACATTTATATATATAAATAACACACTTTATGGCTAGATTTTCTTTATGAACTACTAGTGTTAGACATACAACTATAAATTTATATTTAAGGATAAACTAAGAAAAGAAAGAAAAGGCAATACCTAGAAAGTAAATCTGAATGCCAGATGAAATACATACATACATAAAACCTAAACTTCCTATCTAGCAAAGTATGCAAGAAAATAACAGATGAATATTTATAAAATCCTTATTAAACTAGATGAGTACATGCCCTTGAAATTAAATGTAGTAAAAAAAAAAAAAAGCTTTCGTAATTCTCTGCTTAATCCTCTCAACAGTTATTAGAGAGGAGATCTTCACATTCATTACTCTTTCATCCTACATAGCAAATATTTTACTTTCAAAACAGTAATAAATAAATCATTGTAAAAATATTTTCCACAGAATTTTAATAAAGCAGTCAAACTGGACACAAGAAAGTAAAACGACTCCAAGCAGAGAAAAGCAATAAATTCATTGCTAGAAACTTTTAAGAGATTATTAGGTCTTTTCTTTTTCCTTTCCTTTTCCTTTTTTTTTTTCTTTTAATTTGAGTGTGTGAGATCAAAGAGGAGGATGGAGTCTTGCTTATTTTTTTTTAATCAAGCATAATTTCCTAAAACCATTCAAGATTGACTCCTTGCACAGTATTCCACTATATCCTAACTACATACAACCCTGCAGGGGACATAACTAACTACCCCTAAGAGAAAGGTGTGGAGAAGTGGAGAGAGGCAGACAAGCAGGAAATGAAGAAAGACAACTTAGTAGAAATAACTTAGCAGAAACAGAACTTTTCAAATGGGAAATAATCCCAGTTCAGGCTTAGTCACATTAAAGAAAAAATGTGGACTTTACCAAACAAGACGGCTATGCATGTGTGGTGGCTAGAGGCAGATGAGAAGTCTCTGTACCTTCCTTTCAATGTTGTTGTGAACCTAAAACTGCTCCAAAAATAAAGTTTTTTCAAAAAATCAATTAATAATAATATATTAAGATTAAGTAGGGCTTATCCCAGGAACAAAAGAAAGCTTCAGTGTTAGGATATATTTCCATTTAATACATAAAATAAACAAATCTAAGCAGAAAAAAAAAAAAACCAGTATTCTATCTATAGTAGATAAAAAGCAATTGGACAACACTGAATACCTTTCTTGATTAAAAGTAAAATGACTCAGTAAAATAGAACCAAACATTCACTTGCTCAATCTGATAAAATAGATTTCAGACTCAAAGACAGCATACAATACTTTAAAGAAACACTAGAAGCATTCCCACACAAATCAAGAACAAGACAAGGATCCCTATAACTATTACTACAATTTAAAATTGTACTTGTGTGTACTGAATTAGACACGAAAAAAGTTAATGTATAAAAGAACTAAAGCGATAGCTTCAAGATGGCAGAAGAGTAAGACGTAGAGATCACCTTCCTCCCCACAAATACATCAGAAATACAGCTACATGTGAAAAAACTCCTACAGAACACCTACTGAACGCTGGCAGAAGACCTCAGACCTCCCAAAAGGCAAGAAAATACCCACGTACCTGGGTAGGGCGAAAGAAAACAGAAAAAACAGAGACAAAGAATGGGGACGGGACCTGCACCTCGGGGAGGGAGCTGTGGAGGAAAAGTTTCCACACACTAGGAAGCTCCTTCACTGGCAGAGACGGGGGGTGGGCAGGGGGGAAATCTTCGGAGCCACAGAGGAGAGAGCAGCAACAGGGGGTGAGGAGGGCAAATCAGAAAGATTCCCACACAGAGGATCAGTGCAGACCAGCACTCACCAGCCCGAGAGGCTTGTCTGCTCACCCGCTGGGACAGGTAGGGGCTGGGAGCTGAGGCTCAGGATTCAGAGGTGGGATCCCAGGGAGAGGACTGGGGTTGGCAGCGTGAACACAGCCTGAAGGGGACTAGTGAGCCCCAGCTAGCCGAGAGGGAGTCTGAGAAAAAGTCTGGACCTACCTAAGAGGCAAGAGACCATTGTTTTGGGGGGTGTGAGGAGAGGGGATTCAGAGCACCACCTAAATGAGCTCCAGAGGTGGGTGCGAGCCACGGCTATCAGTGTGGACACCGGCAACGGGCATGAAACACTAAGGCTGCTGCTGCAGCCACCAAGAAGCCTGTGTGCGAGCACAGGTTACTATCCACACCTCCCCTCCCAGGAACCTGTGCAGCCCACCATTGCCAGGGTCCCGAGATCCAGAGACAACTTCCCCAGGAGAACACATGGCGTGCCTCAGGCTGTTGGTACATCACACTGGCCTCTGCTGCCACAGGCTCGCCCTGCATTCCATGCCCCTCCCTCCCCCCACCCCACACCGGCCTGAGTAAGCGAGAGCCCCTGAAGCAGCCGCTGCTTTAAGCTGGTCCTGTATGGGTGGGGAACAGACGTCCTCAGGTGACCTACATGCAGAGGCGGGGCCAAAGCTGAAGCTGAACCCCAGGAGCCATGCGAACAAAGAGAAAGGGAAATCTCTCCATGCAGCCTCAGGAGCAGCAGATTAAATCTCCACAATGAAACTGAGGTACCCTGCATCTGTGGAATACCTGCATCTGTGGAATACCTGAATAGACAATCATCCCAAAATTGAGGCAATGGACTTTGGGATCAACTGTAGACTTCGGGTTTAGTTTCTGCATCTAATTTGTTTCTGGTTTTATGTTTATCTTAGTTTAGTATTTACAGCTTATTATCAATGGTAGATTTGTTTATTGATTTGGTTTCTCTCTTCCTTTTTTTTTTAATATATATATATTTTTTCCTTTTTCTCCTTTTGTGAGTGTGTATGTGTATGCTTCTTTGTGTGATTTTGTCTGTATAGCTTTGCTTTTACCATGTGTCCTAGGGTTTTCTGTCTGTCCTTTTTTTTTTTTTTTTAAAGTATAGCTTTTAGCACTTGTTACCATTGGTGGATGTTTTTTGGTTTCGTTGCTCTCTTTCTTGCTTTTTTTTACTTTTTTATTTGTTTATTTTTAATAATATTTTTTATTTTAATAACTATTTTATTTCATTTTTCATTCTTTTTTTTTTTTCCTCCCTTTTCTTCTGAGCTGGGTGGCTGACAGAGTCTTGGTGCTTCAGCTGGGTGTCAGGCCTGAGCCTCTGCTGTGGGAGAGCCATGTTCAGGACATTGATCCACCAGAGACCTCCCAGCCCCATGTAATATCAAACAGCGAAAGCTCTCCCAGAGATCTCCACCTCAACGCTAAGACCCACCTCCACTCAATGACCAGCAAGCTACAGTGCTGGACACTCTATGCAGAACAACTGACAAGACAGGAACACAACCCCACCCATTAGCAGAAAGGTTGCCTAAAATCATAATAAGTTCACAGACACCCCAAAACACACCACCAGACGTGGACCTGCCCACCAGAAAGACAAGATCCAGCCTCACCCACCAGAACACAGGCACCAGTCCCCTCCGCCTACACAACCCACTGAACCAACCTTACCCACTGGGGGCAGACACCAAAACCAAAGGGAACTACAAACCTGCAGCCTGAGAAAAGGAGACCCCAAACACAGTAAGTTAAGCAAAATGAGAAGACAGAGAAATACACAGCAGATGAAGGAGCAAGGTAAAAACCCACCAGACCAAACAAATGAAGAGGAAATAGGCAGTCTACGTGAAAAAGAATTCAGAGTAATGACAGTAAAGATGATCTAAAATCTTGGAAATAGAATGGAGAAAATATAAGAAACGTTTAATAAGGACCTAGAAGAAACAAACAGTGATGACCAACACAATAAATGAAATTAAAATTTCTCTACAAGGTAACAATAGCAGAATAACTGAAGCATAAGAATGGATATGTGACTTGGAAGATAAAATAGTGGAAATAACTAGTGCAGAGCAGAATAAAGAAAAAAGAGTAAAACACATTGAGGACAGTCTCAGAGACCTCTGGTAAAACATTAAACGCACCAACATATGAATTATAGGGGTCCCAGAAGAAGAGGAGAAAAAGAAAGGGACTGAGAAAATATTTGAAGAGATTATACTTGAAAATTTCCCTAATATGAGAAAGGAAATAGTCAATCAAGTCCAGGAAGCACACAGAGTGCCAGACAGGATAAATCCAAGGAGAAACATGCCAAGACACATATTAATCAAACTATCAAAAAAAGAAAAAATATTAAAAGCAGAAAGGGAAAAACAACAAGTAACATACAAGGGAATCCCCATAAGGTTAACAGCTGATCTTTCAGCAGAAACTCTGCAAGCCAGAAGGGAGCGGCAGGACAAATTTTAAGTGATAAGAAAGAAAAACCTACAACCAAGATCACTCTACCCGGCAAGGATCTCATTCAGATTCGACGGAGAAATTAAAACCTTTACAGATAAGAAAAAGTTAAGAGAATTCCACACCACCAAACTAGCTTTACAACAAATGCTAAAGGAACTTCTCTAGGCAGGAAACATAAGATGAGGAAAAGACCTACAATAACAAACCAGCTAAGAAACTGGTAATAGGAACACACATATCAATAACTGCCTTAAATGTAAATGGATTAAATGCTCCAACCAAAAGACATAGACTGGCTGAATGGATACATAAACAAGACCCATATATATGCTGTCTACAAGACACCCACTTCAGACCTAGGGACACATACAGACTGAAAGTGAGGGAATGGAAAAAGATATTCCACGCAAATGGAAATCAAAAGAAAGCTGGAGTAGCAATTCTCATATCAGACATAATAGACTTTAAAATAAAGACGATTACAAGAGACAAAGAAGGACACTACAAAATGATCAAGGGATCAATCCAAGAAGAAGATATAACAACTGTAAATATTTATGCACCCAACATAGGAACACCTCAGTACTTAAGGCAAATGCTAACAGCCATAAGAGAAGAAATACACAGTAACACAATCATAGTAGGGGACTTTAACACCTCGCTTTCACCAATGGACAGATCAGCCAAAATGAAAATAAATAAGGAAAAACAAGCTTTAAATGATGCATTAAACAAGATGGACTTAATTGATATTATCAGGACATTCCATCCAAAAACAACAGAATACACTTTCTTCTCAAGTGCTCATGGAACATTCTCCAGGATAGATCATATCTTGGGTCACAAATCAAGCATTGGTAAATTTTTAAAAACTGAAATCATATCAAGTATCATTTCCAACCACAACGCTATGAAACTAGATATCAATTACAGGAAAAAATCTGTAAAAACTACAAACACATGGAGGCTAAACAATACACTACTAAATAACCAAGAGATCACTGAAGAAATCAAAGAAGAAATAAAAAAATACCTAGAAACAAATGACAATGAAAACACAATGACGCAAAACCTATGGGATACAGCAAAAGCAGTTCTAAGATGGAAGTTTATAGCAATACAATCCTACCTCAAAAAACAAGAAACATTTCAAATAAACAACCTAATCTTACACCTAAAGCAATTAAAGAAAGAAGAACAAAAGACCACAAAGTTAGCAGAAGAAATCATAAAGATCAGATCAGAAATAAATGAAAACGAAATGAATGAAACGATAGCAAAGATCAATAAAACTAAAAGCTGCTTCTTTGAGAAGATAAACAAAATTGATAAGCCATTAGTAAGACTCATCAAGAAAAAAAAGGTGAAGACTCAGATCAATAGAATTAGAAATGAAAAAGGAGAAGTAACAGCTGACACTGCAGAAATACAAAGGATCATGAGAGATTACTACAAGCAACTCTATGCCAATAAAATGCACAACCTGGAAGAAATGTACAAATTCTTAGAAAAGCACAACCTCCCAAGACTGAACCAGGAAGAAACAGAAAATATAAACAGACCAATCACAAGCACTGAAATTGAGACTGTGATTAAAAATCTTCCAACAAACAAAAGTCCAGGACCAGATGGCTTCACAGGTGAATTCTATCAAACATTTACAGAAGAGCTAACACCCATCCTTCTCAAACTCTTCCAAAACATTGTAGAGGAAGGAACACTCCCAAACTCATTCTACAAGGCCACCATCACCCTGACACCAAAGCCAGACAAAGATACTACAAAAAAAAGAAAATTACAGACTACTATCACTGATAAATATAGATGGACAACTCCTCAACAAAATACTACCAAAGAGAATCCAACAACACATTAAAAGGATCATATACCATGATCAAGTGGGGTTTATCCCAGGAATGCAAGGATTCTTCAACATACACAAATCAATCAATGTGATAAACCATATTAACAAATTGAAGGAGAAAAACCACATGAGCATCTCAATAGATGCAGCAAAAGCTTTTGACAAAATTCAACACCCACTTATGATAAAAACTCTCCAGAAAGCGGGCATAGAGGGCATCTACCTCAACATAATAAAGGCCACATATGACAAACCCACAGCAAACATCATTCCCAATGGTGAAAAACTGAAAGCATGTCCTGTAAGATCAGGAACAAGACAACGATGTCCACTCTCACCACTATCATTCAACATAGTTTTGCAAGTCCTAGCCACGGCAATCAGAGAAGAAAAAGAAACAAAAGGAATACAAATTGGAAAAGAAGAAGTAAAACTGTCACTATTTGCAGCTGACATGATATTATACATAGATAATCCTAAAGGTGCCACCAGAAAACTACTAGAGCTAATCGATGAATTTGGTAAAGTAACAGGATACAAAATGAATGCACAGAAATCTCTTGCATTCCTATACAATAATGATGAAAAATCTGAAAGAGAAGTTAAGGAAACACTCCCACTTACCACTGCAACAAAAAGTATAAAATACCTAGGAATAAACCTACCTAAGGAAATGAAAGACCTGTATGCAGAAAACTATAAGTCACTGATGAAAGAAATTAAAGAGGATACAAACAGATGGAGAGATATACCATGTTTTTGGATTGCAAGAATCAACATTGTGAAAATGACTATATGACCCAAAGCAATCTACAGATTCCATGCAATCCCTATCAAACTACCAATGGCATTTTTCACAGAACTAGAACAAAAAATTTCACAATTTGTATGGAAACACAAAAGACTCCAAACAGCCAAAGCAATCTTGAGAAAGAAAAACGGACCTGGAGGAATCAGGTTCCCTGACTTCAGACTATACTACAAATCTACAGTAATCAAGACAGTACGATACTGGCACAAAAACAGAAATATAGATCAATGGAACAGGATAGAAAGCCCAGAGATGAACCCACACACATATGGTCACCTTATCTTTGATAAAGGAGGAAGGAATATACAATGGAGAAAAGACAGCCTCTTCAATAAGTGGTGCTGGGAAAACTGGACAGCTACATGTAAAAGAATGAAATTAGAACATTCCATAACACCAAACACAAAAATAAACACAAAATGGATTAAAGGCCTAAATGTAAGGTCAGACACTATAAAACTCTTAAAGGACAACACAGGCAGAACACTCTATGACATACATCCCAGCAAGATCCTTTTTGACCCACCTCCTAGAGAAATGGAGATAAAAACAAAAGTAAACAAATGGGAACTAATGAAACTTAAAAGTTTTTGCACGGCAAAGGAAACCATAAACAAGACGGAAAGACAACCCTCAGAATGGGAGAAAATATTTGCAAATGAAGCAACTGACAAAGGATTAATCTCCAAAATATATAGGTAGCTCACGCAGCTCAATATCAAAAAAACAAACAACCCAATCCGAAAATGGGCAGAAGATCTAAACAGACATTTCTTCAAAGAAGATATACAGATTGCCAACAAACACATGAAACACATTAGCTCAACATCACTAATCATTAGAGAAATGCAAATCAAAACTACAATGAGGTATCACCTCACACCAGTCAGAATGGCCATCATTAAAAAATCTACAAGCAATAAATGCTGGAGAGGGTGTGGAGAAAAGGGAACCCCTTGCACTGTTAGTGGGAATGTAAATTGATACAGCCACTATGGAGAACAGTATGGAGGTTCCTTAAAAAACTAAAAATAGAACTACCATACGATCCAGCAAACCCACTACTGGGCATATACCCTGAGAAAACCATAATTCAAAAAGAGCCATGTTCCACAATGTTCATTGCAGCTCTATTTACAATAGCCAGGACATGGAAGCAACCTCAGTGTCCATCGACAGATGAATGGATAAAGAAGATGTGGCACATATAAACAATGGAATATTACTCAGCCATAAAAAGAAATGAAATTGAGTTATTTGTAGTGAGGTGGATGGACCTAGAGTTGTCATACAGAGTGAAGTAAGTCAGAAAGAGACAAACAAATACCACATGCTAACACATGTATATGGAATCTAAAAAAAAAAAAAAATGTCATGAAGAACCTAAGGGCAAGACAGGAATAAAGACGCAGACCTACTAGAGAATGGACTTGAGGATATGGGGAGGGGGAAGGGTAAGCTGGGACAAAGTAAGAGAGTGGCATGGATATATATACACCACCAAATGTAAAACAGATACCTAGTGGGAAGCAGCCACATAGCACAGGGAGATCAGCCCAGTGCCTTGTGTCCACCTAGAAGGGTGGGATAGGGAGGGTGGGAGGGAGACGCAAGAGGGAGGGGATATGGGGATATATGTGTATTTATAGCTGATTCACTTTGCTATATATAGCAGAAACTAACACACCAATGTAAAACAATTATACTCCAATAAAGATGTTGAAAGAAAAGGACGGAAGGGAGGGAGGGAGCGAGGGAGGGAGGGAGGGAGGGAAGGAGGGAGGGAGGGAGGGAGGGAGGGAGGAAGGAAGGAAGGAAGGAAGGAAGGAAGGAAGGAAGGAAGGAAGGAAGGAAGGAAGGAAGGAAAAAAGAGTAAAGCTGTGTCAATTTACACCTAATATGACTGGATACTCAGAAAATCCAAGAGAATCAACTGAAAAATAATTATAAACAAGCATCAGATGGAACAAGAGAATTCAATGAAAACACAAAGGCCTAGAATAAACAACTTCAAAAAAGAAGTACAACGTTGGAAGATCAAGTCTGTCTGATTTCAATCTTTACTATAAACAAAGGTAGTCAAGACAGTACTACCACAAAGACAGATAAAAAACATCAAGGGCATAGAACAGAGCATCTAGCAATAGTCCCACACATACATAACAACTTATTTTTTATAAAGATGCAAAAGAAATTCAATGAAAAAAGGACCATCTCTTCAATACTTGGTGCAGAAACAATTGGATATCCATATGCAAAACAAACAAACAAAAACCTATCAACAGGCTAAAAACAACCCAAATGACTATGGATTAATTAAGTAAATTATGGTACACTGATAAGATGGAAATCTGTGCATCTATTAAAAAAAAGACTGAAGGAGATCTCCATGTACCAAAACTGGGGCAAGGGGACACAAAATAAATTAAGTAAATAAAAGCAAGTACAGAAAAGGGCGTTAAGAATCACCTCTTGGGTAAGGGTGGTAAGAATATAAATAAATGTATTGCTTGCACATGGATAAAGAAATTCTGATGGATACAATAAATGCTAATAGCAGTGGTTACTCTTCTGAGATGATGATAAATATCTGCTGTCTGTCTGACTTTTAAAATTTTGTTAACCACATTTAATCTATTCAAATAATTCTTTTTTAATTGGCCTTCAAACTGGAAATGCAAATAAATTGTAATTTAAGAAACTGCTACTTCTTATTACTATTTAGGATGCTGTATTCTAACACCCATTTATGTATATTAAGTTAAAAGTTAAACAACTCATTATCCCTTCACTAGTTTGACGGATCAAATTCAACAAAATGGAGAGGTTGTTTATAGAGCTATGCTAATAAACTCCTAAAATCAAAGTTATCTTCAAGTTTTTATAGACAGAAATGAAATTCTACTGTTTTCTACCCAAAAGTATGCATTTTTAACACATTTTATGTGTTAAAAACCACATAAAAACTAGGCTTTCTCATAAAAATGATAGGTACTTCCCTGACAAATGCTGCATCATTCGTAACACCACTATTTTACAATTCCCAGTAGCAAACATAAAAATAATAAGCAACTCTAGAGCAATAACCTGTCAATCGTAGCTGCCATTCTATAACTTGGTGTTACTACAGTCTTACCCTTTAGACCAACTCTGCTGCAAAATGTGCTTTCCCTCTGTATTCTGCAACTCTACACTTTGGTAAGAGAAATTGAGGACAAAAAATTAACAGTAAAAACTGAAAAGGAGGGAAGAGGAGACTTATATGTAAAATTCCAAATAACAGAACTGCTTGAAAAAAAAGAATTTCCTGTGATGATTTCAAAGCGTTGTTATATAAGCTAAGTAGAAAGGAGAAAAATTAGAGCATCGTTTTTTCTAGTGAAAAACTACATGAAAAGTTGGTCAACGTAACTATATACTTCAGATCCCTAAAGAACTATTTTCTAAGCATTTCTAAGCAGCACTGATTCTGACTAATAAAACTACACTGAGACACATTTTCTGAAATGCTGAACTTTGAATTATGGCAGCACAAGCTGTCAAAATACATTTAAAAAAAAACGAATGCAAACTGAAACAATTTGGCTTCTGACCAACTTTTACAATGAATTAAAAATTTAGAAAGGTGTGGCCCATGTTAAGTGTTAACGTTATCCCTACCCTACTGACTGGGCAGGGCACAGAAGTGTATGGCTCTTTTAGGCAACCCTATAATATTCCTGCTGCCAAAACAGACACAAAAGCAGTGAACTGTGGGAAGGCCATGGCACCAGAAGTCAACCAACAGTCCCATGCCAAGCAGGCATTATGCACAATAAGTGAAAGTAGAATGATAACTTTGTATTTGTTGAGAAGAAAAGATAGGCATTCAACAGTGCTGAGATTATTGCTAATATTACATCCAAGGGCTAATACCAAATTGAGTGGACTTGAGTAGAAGCAGTTAAAATACAACAAAAACTTACATCTAACATGTGAGATTATGTTAGAAAAAAGTTTAAAACATTTAATTGCTTACATTGCCATTATTTCCTATATTATTCTATCATAACCACCCCTCCTCCAAAACATAATAACTCCATGGTACATCTTTACTGTCAAATACTATGCGGCAGTTATAAATCTCTTTGCATGTCATGGAAATACTTCCAAGTTGTATTGTTAAGTGAAATAAGTCTCGGGTTTTCAGTGTCAAAACAACAAAAATAAATAACAAAAGAAAACCTTCCACATGTATGTATATATATGTAATTAATTTTAAAATAAGACTACGTAGTAAACACTGTTGACCTTCAGAAGGCTTAACAGGTGATTTTCACTCTATATAATTCTATCCTGTTTACAGCTTTTTAAAAAACATAATATGAACCAATAGCCATGAATCACAAACTATTATAAGAAACAAGGGGGACTTGCCTGGTGGTCCAGGGGTTCAGACTCCGTGCTCCCAATACAGGGGGCCCGGGTTCAATCCCTGGTCAGGGAACTAGATTCCACATGCCCCAACTAAGAGCCCACATGCCACAAGTAAAGATCCCGAACACCACAACAAAGACCCTGCACGCGGCAACAAAGATCCCGCATTCCGCAACTAAGACCCGGCACAGTCAAATAAATAAATATTTTTTAAAAAAGAAAACAAGGAAGTAACCTAACTTTCTGTCACTGAGAATCTTACTAAAATAAAATAGGTAAACAACAAGGACCTACAGTATAGCACAGGGCACTATATTCAATACCATGTAATAAGCTATAATGGAAAAGAATCTGAAAAAGAAAAAAAATATATATATATATGTATATATATATGAACTACTTTGCTGTACACCAGAAACTAACACAACATTGTAAATCAACTATACTTCAATTTAAAAAAAAAAAAGGATCTTGCTAAAGAGCAGACTTGGGAATTATATATGTTTGTCAATATAGTGCTATATTCAATTCAAGTAATTTCTGGAAAAATCAAGACAAGTGGGTCTCAAAATGTCATTCATATTCCTTTTCCAAGATGAGTTTTGTTACACTACAAGTATTAATTAGAAAACTTTACCTTTCTTGAAGCATGGATGTCAAAAAATGGCTTATTTCTGACTCTAAATGGTTCCTGTGTTTTGTCAATGAGCCCCGTCTTCATTTTTTCATGTCGAGGATTTATTATTTCTCGTTCTATACACTGCAGACGAATATTAAAATCACAATCTCCAACCGGCTGTGCCTGAATTAAACAAGACAATTATTTAAATTTCAACACTAAAAACTATTTTATCAGCATAATTATCAGGCTGATACACTATACATAGCAGTCTATATAAACAGCATCCTTTGGAGTTGCCCAGTGTATAGCCTGAACAACCACAAGTGCCAGCCCTGATGATTAATTTGACTAATGACAGAAGCATACCTAAACATGCAAATGCACACACATACAGTTACTTATTTTAATTATAAATGTATAAAAGAGTATGGGAAAATGGTATAAATCTTCTCAAATATAAACTGATCCAAAGTTTTCACATCTGAATTAAAGTATTAATATACTCACTAATCATTTTTATTGTTTACATGAATTAGTAAAGCCTGTGTAAAAACTAAAATCCACAGTCAGGAAAGTACAAGCAAACAACACACCAAAATAGGCAAAAAAGTCACCTATAATGTTTTTTGTTGTTTAAAGTGCTAACACTTTACAGCCTTCAAGAAGTAGAAGATATTTATTAAACAAATACATTCTCAACTCTGAAAACTAATACAGAAAAGGTTTATATGATATATTCAAAAACAAAAGTTTTCTTCTTCCCCCCATGTATATATACAGTATATATATTATGATATATATATATATATATATATATATATATATATATATATGGTTTGAACCATGAAATAAAAAGCACATGTACACTTTTGTATGAGCTGAGGGTAGGGGCTTGTCCACTCCTAATGGTATATACAAATACAGCTATAACATATCACCTGGGTGACAGTAGTGGTCCGGATTAGCAGCATCACCTCAATGGTATATCAAGTACCCTTTTCTTTATTCTGCAATTGGACACACTTCCACACATTTTTCCCATCTTTTCTGCCTTCTTTCACTTCTCTAATCTCTATCACTCAACCTAACATTTTACCCAACCTACTGTTTACAAAGGAGTGGCAACACTTGCTTAATCTGTGAACATTAAATACACTTCAAGGATGACTTTTTCTCAACTTTAGAAGGATGACAATTTTGATACTCAGCAAAGAATATGGAGCAAGACAAGTGAGCAAGAGCTAGGTATAAGGTAGAATATATTCCCTTTACATAAAGGCATACGACTGTTTGTAAAGGGTATTTACTGAAGAAATGCTAGTTAGTAAATAACCACACAGTCCATGTGCAAACTTTTCCATGTCACCTATGTCATCAACAAGGTTGAAAAACCTAAAATGTCAGGCTTATTTATTAGATGAATTGAGACCCTGATAAAATTAAAATGAAACAAGCAAGCCCTCTTTTTAAGAAATAAAATTAAAAGCCTAAAAATTGTTTAAAAACTTGTAAGTAGTCTAAATTCCCTCCTAGATACTCTTCACTTTAAAATTCACCAAAACAACTAGAATAGATTGAAATCAAGTTCACCTTCAAATCTGTGTTGCCTATCATAAAGGAAGCTCCTGATAGATAGGTGTTGAATCGTTGAGAATAGACTACAGGAAGCGCTCAATAACTATTGACTAACTGGCCTCCCTGTTTTGAGTTCTTTCTCACTTCAAAACACTATCCACGATGCCAGTGGAGTTATCCTTCAAAGCAATAAAAATAAGATCATATCATTACCGTAACTAAAACCCTTCAGTAGTGTCCTATTATATACAGAACAAAGAACTAAGCTAAAATGTCTTATTCAGGTAATCTGGTCTCCTACCCACAAATCCATTCTCATTTCCTGCTATGTCTCACATCTCACTATACATCAAGTACACTAAAAACCATCTAATGCTCCTGACTTCTAAGGCTCACTCCTTCAAAATTAATCTGTATCACTTTCTCTGTCTACAACTCCACACTTCAAATAACTCAAGTATGCCCAGGGTAAGCTGGAATATTCTCACCTCTCTGGTACCTCTCATATATTTCTATATCTCCCATATATCTTTGACATTATACTTATGATACCATTATAATATTTCTTTATATTTATATCCCCATTCATAACACCACTGGTCTGCAAATTTCTTTTTCTTTTGTTTCTTTTGACCGTACAGCATGTGGGATCTCAGTTCGCCAACCAGGGATCAAACCCATGCCCCCTGAAGTGGAAGCGTGGAGTCCTAACCACTGGACTGCCAGGGAAGTCCCTGCAAGTTTCTTTTGATTTTGTATCCAATCTAAACACATATTCGAACAATTGTGTATAATATATACATATTAATTTTTAATAAATTGCATACATGCACAACTGTATGTTATAAAACAGACAAAAATTGAATAATAGATTAAGAATAAACAGGAGTTCTCCAATTTTCTTTCCAAATCCCAATGAACTGTTACAGAAGTAGCCTCCTTTGAAGGTCAGGGCACTAAATTATAAACTCCCTGGAAGGCAAGAAATTATGTCCTATTCTTCTGGGCATACTCAATACCTAGACTAATACTTGACATATAAAAAATTATCAATGAAATTCTTGCTGTACAAAATAATAAACTAAGGAACTGAAAAGTTTCAAACAATTATTTCAAAAAATTTTTTTCTAAGGGTGACCTTGATTTCATGATTCAAAATAAACAAAATGGTTAAACATCAATGAAAGCTCCACAGTATATTGAAGAATTAAATACATGACACTTTCAATTATAAATATATTCTATTATCAGAAATGTGAAAAACTGTGACTTAAAAAACCAATGAATTAGTCACTCCCTCTTGCGAGAGCACTGGAATCACAAGTAACTGCTGAACAATAATCAACAGGAAGACACTGGAACTCACCAAAGAGACACCCCACATCCAAAGGCAAAGGAGAAGCCACATGAGATGACAGGAGGGGCGCAATCACAATAAAATCAAATCCCATAACTGCTGGGTGGGTGACTCACAGACTGGAGAGCACTTATACTACAGAAGTCCACACACTGGAGTGAAGGTTCTGAGCCCCATGTCAGGCCTCCCAACCTGGGGGTCTGGCAACGGGAGGAGGAATTCCTAGAGAATCAGACTTTGAAGCCTACTGGGAATAGATTGCAGGACTTCGACAGGACTGGGAGAAACAGAGACTCCACTCTTGGAGGGCACATACAAAGTAGTGTGCACACTGGGACCTAGGGGAAGGAGCAGTGACCCCATGAGAGACTGGACCAGACCTACCTGCTAGTGTTGGAGGGTCTCCTGCAGAAGTGGGGGGTGGCTGTGGCTCACCGTGGGGACAAGGACACTGGCAGCAGAAGTTCTGGGAAGTACTCCTTGGCGTGAGCCCTCCCAGGGTCCGCCATTAGCCCCACCAAAGAGCTGGGTAGGCTCCAGTGTTGGGTAACCTCAGGCAAAACAAGCAACACGAGGGAACCCAGCCCCACCCATCAGCAGACAAGTGGATTAAAGTTTTGCTGAGCTCTGCCCACCAGAGCAACACCCAGCTCTACCCAGCACCAGTCCCTCCCAACAGGAAACGTGCTCAAGCCTCTTAGATACCCTCATCCACAAGAGGGCAGACTGCAGAAGCAAAAAGAACTACAATCCTGCAGCGTGGAACAAAAAGCACATTCATAGAAAGACAGACAATATGAAAAGGCAGAAATCTATGTACCAGAAAAAGGAACAAGATAAAACCCCAGAAAAACAACCAAACGAAGTGGAGATAGGCAACCTTCCAGAAAAAGAACTCAGAATAATTATAAGGAAGATGATCCAGGGCTTCGGAAAAAGCATGGAGGCAAAGATCAAGAAGATGCAAGAAATGTTTAACAAAGACCTAGAAGAATTAGAGAACAAACACCTAGAAGAATTAAAGAACAAACAAACAGAGATGAACAAAACAATAACTGAAATGAAAAATATACTAGAAGGAATCAATAGCAGAATAACTGAGGCAGAAGAACGGATAAGTGACCTGGAAGACAGAATGGTGGAATTCACTGCCACAAAAGAGAATAAAGAAAAAAGAATGAAAAGAAATGATGACAGCCTAAGAGACCTCTGGGACAACATTAAACACAACAACATTCGCATTACAGGGGTCCCAGAAGGAGAAGAGAGAGAGAAAGGACCTGAGAAAATATATGAAGACATTATAGTCGAAAACTTAAATAACATGGGAAAGGAAATAGCCACCGAAGTCCAGGAAGCTCAGAGAGTCCCAGGCAGGAGAAATCCAAGGAGAAACACACTGAGGCACATAGTAGTCAAATTGGCAAAAAATAAAGACAAAGAAAAATTACTGAAAGCAGCAGGGGAAAAACAACAAATAACATACAAGGGAACTCCCACAGCTGATTTCTCAGCAGAAACTCTACAAGCAAGAAGGGAGTGGCATGATATATTTAAAGTGATGAAAGGGAAGAACCTACAACCAAGATTACTCTACCCAGCAAGGATCTCATTCAGATTCACTGGAGAAATCAAAAGCTTTACAGACAAGCAAAAGCTAAGAGAATTCAGCACCACCAAACCAGCTCTACAACAAATGCTAAAGGAACTTCTCCAACTGGAAAACACAAGAGAAGAAAAGGACCTACAAAAACAAACCCAAAACAATTAAGAAAATGGTCAAAGGAACATACGTATCAATAATTACCTTAAACGTGAATGGATTAAATGCTCCAACCAAAAGACACAAGCTCGCTGAATGGAAACAAAAACAAGACCATATATATATGCTGTCTACAAGAGACCCACTTCAGACCTAGGGACACATACAGACTGAAAGTGAGGGGATGGAAAATGACATTTCATGCAAATGGAAATCAAAAGAGAGCTGGAGTAGCAATACTCATATCAGATAAAATAGACTTTAAAATAAAGAATGTTACAAGAGACAAGGAAGGACACTACATAATGATCAAGGGACCAAACCAAGAAGAAGATATAACAATTGTAAATATATATGCCCCAACACAGGAGCACCTCAATACATAAAGCAACTGCTAACAGCTATAAAAGAGGAAATTGACAGTAACACAATAATAGTGGAGGACTTTAACACCTCACTTACACCAATGGACAGATCATCCAAACAGAAAATTAATAAGTAAACACAAGCTTTAAATGACACAAAAGACCAGATACATTTAACTGATATTTATAGGACCTTCCATCCCGAAACAGCAGATTACACTTTCTTCTCAAGTGCACATGGAATATTCTCCAGGATAGATCACATCTTGGGTCACAAATCAAGCCTCAGTAAATTTAAGAAAACTGAAATCATATCAAGCATCTCTTCTGACCACAACGCAATAAGATTAGAAATGAATTACAGGGAAAAAACATTAAAAAACACAAACACATGGAGGCTAAAGAATACATTACTAAATAACCAAGAGATGACTGAAGAAATTAAAGGGGAAACCAAAAAACACCTAGAGACAAATGACAACGAAAACATGACAATCCAAAACCTATAGGATGCAGCAAAAGCAGTTCTAAGAGGGAAGTTTATAGCTATACAAGCCAACCTCAAGAAACAAGAAAAATCTCAAATGAACAATCTAACCTTACACCTAAAGGAACTAGAGAAAGAAGAACATACAAAACCCAAAGTTAGTAGAAGGAAAGAAATCATAAAGATCAGAGCAGAAATAAATGAAATAGATACAAAGAAAAAAACAGCAAAGATCAATAAAACTAAAAGCTGCTTCTTTGAGAAGATAAACAAAACTGATAAACCATTCCCCAGACTCATCAAGAAAAAGAGGGAGAGACTCAAATCAATAAAATTAGAAATGAAAAAGGAGAAGTTGCTACAGACACCACAGAAATACAAAGCATCCTTAGAGACTATTATAAGCAACTCTATGCCAATAAAATGCACAACCTGGAAGAAATGTACAAATTCTTAGACAGCTATAACCTTCCAAGACTGAACCAGGAAGAAACAGAAAATATGAACAGACCAATCACAATTAATGAAATTGAACCTGTGATTAAAAACCTTCCAAGAAACAAAAGCCCAGGACCAGATGGCTTCACAGGTGAATTCTATCAAACGTTTAGAGAAGAGCTAACACCTATCTTTCTCAAACTCTACCAAAATATATCAGAGGGAGGAACACTCCCAAACTCATTCTATGAGGCCACCATCACCCTGATACCAAAACCAGACAAAGATACTACAAAAAAAGAAAATTACAGACCAGTATCACTGATGAATATAGATGCAAAATCCTCAACAAAATACTAGCAAACAGAATCCAACAGCACATTAAAAGGATCATACACCATGATCAAGTGGGGTTTATACCAGGAATGCAAGGATTCATCAACATACACAAATCAATCAATGTGATAAACCATATTAACAAATTGAAGGAGAAAAACCATATGATCATCTCAATAGATACAGAAAAAGCTTTTGACAAAATTCAACACCCACTTATGATAAAAACTCTCCAGAAAGCGGGCATAGAGGGCACCTACCTCAACATAATAAAGGCCATATACGACAAACCCACAGCAAACATCATTCTCAATGGTGAAAAACTGAAAGCATTTCCTCTAAGATCAGGAACAAGACAACGATGTCCACTCTTGCCACTATCATTCAACATAGTTTTGAAAGTCTTAGGCACGGCAATCAGAGAAGAAAAAGAAATAAAAGGAATCCAAATTGGAAAAGAAGAAGTAAAACTGTCACTATTTGCAGATGACATGATACTATACATAGATAATCCTAAAGGTGCCACCAGAAAACTACTAGAGCTAATCAATGAATTTGGTAAAAAAGTAGCAGGATACAAAATGAATGCACAGAAATCTCTTGCATTCCTATATACTAATAATGAAAAATTTGAAAGAGACATTAAGGAAACACTCTCATTTACCATTGTAACAAAAAGAATAAAATACCTAGGAATAAACCTACCTAGGGAGACAAAAGACCTGTATGCAGAAAACTATAAGACACTGATGAAAGAAATTAAAGATGATACAAACAGATGGAGAGATGTACCATGTTCTTGGATTGGAAGAATCAATATTGTGAAAATGACTATACTACCCAAAGCAATCTACAGATTCAATGCAATCCCTATCAAATTACCAATGGCATTTTCTACAGAACTAGAACAAACAATTTCACACTTTGTATGAAGACACAAAGACCCCAAATAGTCAAAGCAGTCTTGAGGGTAAAAAACGGAGCTGGAGGAATCAGACTTCCTGAATTCAGACTATACTACAAAGCTACACTAATCAAGACAGTATGGTACTGGCACAAAAACAGAAATATAGATCAGTGGAACAGGATAGAAAGCTCAGAGGTAAACCCACACACCTATGGTCAACTAATCTATGACAAAGGAGGCAAGGATATACAATGGAGAAAAGACAGTCTCTTCAATTAATGGTACTGGGAAAACTGGACAGCTACAGGTAAAAGAATGAAATAAGGACACTCCCTAACACCATACACAAAAATAAACTCAAAATGGATTAGAGAGACCTAAATGTAAGACTGGACACTATAAAACTCTTAGAGGAAAACACAGGAAGAACACTCTTTGACATAAATCACAGCAAGATCTTTTTTGATCCTCCTTCTAGAGTAATGGTAATAAAAACAAAAATAAACAAATGAGACCTAATGAAACCTAAAAGCTTTTGCAAAGCAAAGGAAACTACAAACAAGATGAGAAGACAACCCTCAGAATGGGAGACAATATTTGCAAATGAATCAATGGACAAAGAATTAATCTCTAAAATATATAAACAACTTATGAAGCTCAATATCAAAAAAACAAACAACCCAATCCAAAATTGGGCAGAAGACCTAAACAGACATTTCTCCAAAGAAGACATACAGATGGCCAAGAAGCACATGAAAAGCTGCTCAACATCACTAATTATTAGAGAAATGCAAATCAAAACTCCAGTGAGGTATCACCTCACACCAGTTAGAATGGGCATCATCAGAAAAATCTACAAACAACAAATGCTGGAGAGGGTGTAGAGAAAAGGGAACCCTCTTGCACTGTTGGTGGGTATGTAAATTGATACAGCCACTATGGAGAACAGTATGGAGGTTCCTTAAAAAATTAAAAATAGAATTGCCATATGACCCAGCAATCCCACTACTGGGCATATATCCAGAGAAAAACATAATTGAAAAAGATACATGCACCCCAATGTTCATTGCAGCACTATTTATAATAGGTCATGGAAGCAACCTAAATGCCCATCAACAGACAAATAGATAAAGATGATGTGGTACATATATACAATGGAATATTACTCAGCCATAAAAAGGAACGAAACTGGGTCATTTGTAGAGACGTGGATGGATCTAGAGATTGTCATACAGAGTGTAGCAAGTCAGGAAGAGAAAAACAAATATCGTATATTAACGCATATATGTGGAACCTAGAAAAATGGTACAGAGGAACTGGTGTGCAGGGTAGAAATGGAGACACAGATGTAGAGAACAAACATATGGACACCAACGGGGGAAAGTGGTGGTGGTGGGGTGTGTGTGTGATGAATTGGGAGATTGGGATTGACATGTATCCACTAATATGTATAAAATGGATGACTAATAAGAACCTGCTGTATAAAAAAATAAAGTAAAATTCAAAAATGCAAAAAAAATTAAAATTTTAAAAATCAATGAAATAAAGCAAAAGGTACTCAATAAATCCTTACTGAATGAATGATTACAGACCAAGAGATGAAAAGCATGAATTAATCATTTTTACAGGAAAATATGGTTGAATCTCCTAAACAAGACACAAAAGCACAAACTTTGAGATATAGTGAGCTGGATTTCATTAAAATAAAAATCTTCTGTGAATCAATAGATATTAATATGGAAAACATATTGTTTGCCACATATATAACTAAGAAAGAATTAGAATCCAGAAAAGATAGCTATTAGAAGATTATTCAAACTTGCAGTTAAATCACAGAAGAAAAATTCAAACAAGTAAAAATAAACATGAAATATGCTTAACTTTATTAGTAACCAGGAAAGCAAATTAAAACAATCCAATTGACAAAGATCTTAAAATCTGATAATACCAACTGTGGTAAAGTGGTACAACTACTTCTGAGGGGAATTTAGCAACACAACAAAAAAGCTGAAGTCGCCAGTTTAATCAGAATCTCCGTGATGTAGGGATGAGGGACTGGCTTTTTAAAACGGTTCCTAGATGATTGTATCCCAAGAATGAGAACTATCCTAGAGAAACCCGGACATACACACACAACAAAAAGTATATAAAACTGTTCCATGCAATAGTAGTATAACAGCAAAATATGGAAACCCAAATGTCCATCAAATGGAAAAAAGATAAATTCTGTATATTTATACAGTGTAATAAAATACTAATTAAAGTGAGTGAACTAAACCTGTATGTATTAACACAAATATCAACAAAATAAGGTGGACCAAATGTTGGGTACCACAGTACAGTAGTACAATGACATTTATATAACAGTAGAAACACTGCAAAAGAATACACCACATATATCTTATAGATCTACACATAGGTAGTAAAGGTATTAAAAACATTCATGGGAATAATAAACATCAAATTCAGGGTAGAATCTGCTTCTGGATAAGATGGTCAAGAATGGAATGAGAGAGGTGTGCACAAGAAACTCCTACTGAATCTGTAATGATTTATTCCTTACTGAAAAGAAAGTGGAGTAAAAATGACAATGTTAAACTTCAACAAATCTGGAGGTCAGTACATAAGTATGCCTTACATTATTCTCTATATATTTGTGCATGCTGAAATTTTTCGTATTTTTTTAAAGAATTAGAAGGCTGTTGTCTCAGGCAAAGCTCCCAGACTAAGAAGTGAACCTGCACTGAACAATATTAAAGTGGAGTTCATTATCAAGAGGCAAAGGAGACAGTGCACCCCCATTCAAAAAGAACAAGGCCAAACCCATCCTTTACATCTCGTTATGGCCCAATGAACATTATTCCAATATCTGTAATGAGAATGGATCAATTCTGGAACACCTTACTTTTGAGGAATATAGTGGTCACAGACAGAACAAAAATAAAACTTGATTTCTGAGTTTCTTAAATTTGAAACTCTGAAATATAGAAATTCAACAAAAAAGTGAGATACATACATTGAACATTTCCAGGAAAAAATAATCTGGATAAATGCAATCCTGAATCTTACTACTACAATTTAAAATGTATACCCCTAAAAAAGAACTTTTTAAAAGCCTTGTTATAAATCTTCAAAACCTTATAACTTAACACTTTTAATTCCAGAAGTCTTAATTGCTTTCAGTCTGGTTTGAATACTAAGTGATTATGCAATTTGAATAACACGTCTAGAGGAATGATTACACCTTTTCATGGATATACACTACTGAAAGAACTTCTTGCATTTACAGAAGTCATCTTGTACCGCCTAAATAATTCAGTCATTCATACTATAATTAAACATTAACAGGAAAACAGATTCTTGATGAGTCTAACATTGCAGGAAATGGGTAGAGAATATAATTCCTATTTTTTTAATCTATTTACAACAGGCAATTTTATATTTTGTTTTCAAGTTTCCTGCATGTACTCATGAATAACATATTTGTGCCTCCATGTTACACAGTGAACACTCATAGTCAGTTTCTCTGGTTTTTTTGTTTTTTTTTTTAAGTGACAGACTAATAAAATTTGGAGACTTTTTAATCGAGTACAGGATAACTAAAATTGAGAATTTTCCATTTTACAAAATGCTGTCTTATTTTATCACAATTAAACTTTTTTCCTTACTCACTTGAAGTTCCTAAAGAATCCAAAGACAAAGAAATGTGCTAAATATTAGGCAATTAAGAGAAAGAAAAGGAGACGTAAAAGTATTAATAAGGTATCAAATAGGTAATTTGAATGAGTCATCATTCTGCTTTCCTACTATCTCTAAGGCAGTAGAACTTTTTATTTGTTAAAAACTAATTATTATCTCAGTGACATTTTTATTTTATAAATTATAAAAGGTACTTACATTGAATTTAATTATGTCGTATATCAAGTATCTAGGAACAGCCTGTCCATTTACTCTGTCAATAATCATTTCCTTTAAAGAGAAAAGAAGGTAAGTTTATTCATACTTTAAGAGCAATTTCTTTAATTTGATTAAAATATAACGTTCACACAGAAAGTACATAAATCATAAATATACAACTTGATGAAATTTCAAAGTGAACACACTTCTACACAGATCAAATCAATAGACTGTCAGCACCACAAAAAACCCCACCATGAATTTATTCTGTATTGCAATAAAATCATATGACAATATTGCCTCATTTTTTATATTTGAATTTCTATTCTACATCTTATGTTTGAATTACTAAGCAACTATTAGGATAAAGAAACTACAAATTTTAAATTCTAAATATCAGCAACATTTAAAAAATGGATTTTGCTAAATCATTATTGCTTTAAATTCTGTTGTATGCCAATTGCTTTAATCATAAAATCTATAGGTATAAATGGTGCCCTTATTATAGATAAAATCTCCATGTGACCCACACAGTCTTTCTTGGTTCCGTATCCCTCTACTATGATCAAAGGGAACAGGGCAAGAGAATATGATATCACATATCACAGCCATTAAGTGAAACGAACTTAAAATCTGCACTCTGACAGAAAAAAGATAAAGGACACTAAAGGGTGATTACAGACATATAATGTAGGATTTTTAAAATTTTTTTTCTGCCATGTCATGCAGCTTGCAGGATCTTAATAATTACCTAAAATATTAATTCTTAATAATAGGTTTTAACCTAAAATTATTATTCGTTCCTCATATTTTTCCTTGGAAACTAAACAGTCTTTTTATTATCTAATTTCATGACAATATCCACATACAACCATCTAAAATTACAAAGAACACACTGATGGAAGACAAATATATTTTCTAGTTTTAAGCAACTATTACCAATTGATTTCTTTCTCAAATATGTATTAGTTAAGCTACAGACATTTATTTATGGTTATCATCTTGAACCCAACAATTGACATAAATCATTTTCATTACTTTAAATTTGTTTACTGAAATATTTTTAAGTACTTGTATCTGAGAATTTTCTAAGCCAACAAGGTAGCACCAATAACAGGTTTCAATTAATCTTTTCAAAAATATGTGGATGGAAATTAAGTGGACTTCCAGGTTCAGAGAGCAGACATCACAGAATTTCCCTCCCAAATTACCTGATGAAATGAGTAAATACATATCTTCTTCAAACAGTAAAAATAACAAAAAAGAAAGTTTATTATCAGCAAACTAAACAAGTAAAAAGGAATAAACAAACCAGTAAGTTTAAAAACTGATAGCCATGGAAACTACCAAAATTCTGGTAAAACAAAAAGGGTTCACCTCCAAGCCCACTAAACCCCCAAAAGCCCTACTTGTAAAATGACAAATCATTGATAACTGTCACTATTACATTAAAATATAGAGAAGAAAACTCAGTGGTTATTCTTGTCTTCTTTTTTCCCTCTTCCGATTAAAAAGTAATTAAAATAGCAGAACACTCCTCCTGTCTGAAATAAAGGCTACGGGACTGCGTGTTGAATTGGAGAAACAATCTGAGCATTACTGGAATAAAATATGGCTCCCAACTAGCTGAAGAAAACATTTACCCACAGTTTTTAAAAGAGAAGAGAACCCAGGGATTCTAACAAAGACCTAGGCTGTGTGGTGGACAAAATATATGAAGAAATGATCTTCAAGGCACTAGACATCCAGCAACAAAGTATAGTAACTCCTAGGAAACAGTAAATAACTATATGAGCCCTACAACTGTCCCAGCTTATTGGTCGAGGAGAGTTTCCAGGCTTCAATGCAGGCAGGGGGAGCCCAGGTGAGCCCAGCAGTCTCCCTGAATTGAGAAAATAGACCAGGTTGTCTAGGGAGACCAATGAGGCTAGAGTTTTCACAGCAGAGGATAGGGTGGGAGAGGGATGTCTTCAGATAGACCCCCATGAATATTCAGCAAAGCAAGCATGTGAGGAAACTACTCAAGGTCAGGCAAAGAAGTACCCAAAAATCTTAAAGAGAACCATACATGTCACTCAACAAGGTTGGGAATAACTCCTGTTCCCACCAGCCAGACTAGAAAGTCTCATAACTCACAGGACATTGAGTACTCAGAAGGATCTTATCTCAGTAGTGGAGGATAATTATCCCCAAAGACTCCTCACCTAACAAATCTTAAAAACAAGACTCAAAAGGTACAAACTAGTCCCAAGTAAATTAACTGCATCTCAGAACAAAGCTCAAGAATAGTTATAGGAATACAAAAATATTGAGCCCCCAACAAGGTAAAATTCAAAACGTCTGGCAGCCAATCAAAAATTACCAGGTATGCAAAGAGACAAAAATATACAACTCATAAAGAGGAGAAAAAAATCCATCAAAATAGGCCTAAAACTCTGAGCGATGTTAGAGCTAGCAGGCAAGAATATTCTAACAGTATTCCATATATTCAAAAAGGTAAGTAGAGACACAGAAGACTTAAAAAAGACTCAAATTCAATTTCCAGAGGTGAAAACTACAATGTCTGAGGTGAAAAATACTGTGGTTGGGATGGACAGTGGTTTAGATGCTGGAGAAGGAGAGATTCATGAACGTGAAGACAAATCAATACAAACTATCCAAAACGAAACAGAAAAGTTTGTTGTTGTTGTTTTAATGAAAGAACATTAGTAATTAAATTTTCAACAGGTGGAAGGGTAGAAATGCACAAAAACGTTCTACTTTTGATGAAAATTGTAAACCCACAGAAAAAAGATGCTGAATCCTTTATTATGGGCCCTACCAAAAAAACCCCAAAATCTGCATGTTTGACTTTCCTATCCTCTGTACTTCTCCATATTCCATTGCCTTTATCTGAAGTTCCCAGGCATCCACTCTTCTGCCTACCCATTTAATACTTCCTGAGCACAAACTATACTCTATGCTCTAAGTGCTGGAGACATTAAGCACCCAGTCCCTAGCTTCAAGGGGCTCAGAGTAATAGAAAGAGAGGAAAATATATAAGTAGCTAGGTCGAAGGAAGAGCTACAGTTTTAATGACAGATGGCCATACAAAGAGAATGACCATGTAGCTATCTGTCTAAACCAGGATACTTTTGAGAGTGAGAGATGGCTATTAATAACTATACTAAGACAACAAGTATATACCTTTACTATTCCAGTCAATAAGGGCACATTGTATAAACATAAGGAGAAGGAGTGGTTATTTCTACATGAAGAGTAAGACAAAGGTTTGATAATAAGGTGAGAAACCCATTAGCTGAATCCTGAAAGATGCGGTGGATATCTTCTAGCAGGATGGTGGACACGCCAAATGGTATTTAAAAGGCATGGAGAAGGTGGTAAACTATCCAAAGCTCAGTAATAGGTGGGACTTATGCTTTCAAGGGCTCACAGTCAAAGATGATGTTAAATGCTTAGGCACGGCCCAGATATAAGGAATATTACATTACGTACTTTGGCTTTCATGCTTTAAGCAATGGAGAACCACTGAAGGGGTGTTTGGGGTTTTTATAATATAAATTTGTTTTATTTATTTATTTTTGGCTGCGTTGGGTCTTCGTTGCTGCATGCGGGCTTTCTCTAGCTGCGGTGAGTGGGGGCTACTCTTTGTTGTGGTGTGCAGGCTTCTCATTGTGGTGGCTTCTCTTGTTGCAGAGCACGGGCTCTAGGCACATAGGCTTCAGTAGTTGTGGCTCACAGTCTCAGTAGTTGTGGCTCTCATGCTCTAGAGCGCAGGCTCAGTAGTTGTGGTGCACAGGCTTAGCTGTTCCGCGGCATGTGGGATCTTCCCAGACCAGAGCTTGAACCTGTGTCCCCTGAACTGGCAGGCGGATTCTTAACCACTGCACCACCAGGGAAGCCCCCACTGAAGGGTTTTAATGAAAGGAAGTAATTAACTGTGCAAAACCTGTGGGCCTTCAAAGCTCATCTCAAAGGTAACCCATTCCTTGAAATCCTTTCAGATAAGGCCCACTTGGTTCTAATTATCATAGTTAAGTGATGAAATGTTCCTGAATTAGATAGCAGTGGTTGCATAATCTTGTGAATACTAAAAACCACTGACTTATATACCTTAGAATGGTAAACTATATTTCAACTTTTTCAATAAAGTTAAATTTTAAAAAGAAAAAGAAATCCTAAAATCAGTTCTTCAGAGCGAAGGAAAATGATGGAACCCCAGATAAACAGCATATATTAAACGTCAGCTATGTACGTGTTGATTACACATATTCTATAAATACAGGCACAACAAAATGACTAAAAGGAAATACATCAAAATGTTAAAATTTAATCTTTTCTTGATAGTTGAGTTCTATTTTATAACATACAGACTTCCTAAAATTTTAACAATGAGCATGCATATTCCTTTATAAAAAATTAACAGATGAAAAGACATGCCATTTTCCCAAGATTTTTGTTATTAACTTTAATGATTAACTGTTATATCCTCCTCTTATCCTCAGTATAAAATTGATTGAACTTCACTGATTTGTTTCAAGTGAATTACTGCCGTATTTCTAAACTCCTATTTTCCACATTCTGTGGGTCAAAGAACATAATCTAGAGAGCAAAACAAAAGCTTAAACGCTCACATACGACAGCCAGACAATTAGGCAGTTTGAGTTATTCTTGGATTTGGAATTTTACAAAAACGATTTGCAAATGAAAATGTGGAAGAAACAGGAAACTACAGAGGACTGTTTTAATTAACTAAGTGGAAAAACAGATATGGCAACTATAATTCTGGTCCAAGTAAACTGACATCATGAATCATATTGCTATTTTAAAACCTCACAAGAGTCTATTATGTTGCTCTCAGTTATCCAAGTTTGGGGTGAAAATAAATAGTACTGCTAAGTTAAATCTGCAGGTGGTTAAGCATCTAATTTTTAAGCATTATTTCCTACCTGGAATGCCCTTGGCCCATGTCCAACAAAAATCTCTTTCTATAGAAATCTTCCCATATCTAACGCCAACTCCTCTATAAACCATCTTTAGTTTCTAACTAGATGTAATTCATTTCTCCTCTAAACAACCAAAGGACTTGTTTTAAATGCCAATCTTCGGGTTATCGTTTTATTCGTTACCTATCATTCTCCATCCCAACCCAATGAAGTAAGATATCTCCAGGGTGAGGCCTTCTCCTCAACCTTC
This sequence comes from Phocoena sinus, assembly GCF_008692025.1. Classification (NCBI taxonomy): domain Eukaryota; kingdom Metazoa; phylum Chordata; class Mammalia; order Artiodactyla; family Phocoenidae; genus Phocoena; species Phocoena sinus. The sequence goes on along the minus strand of NC_045774.1, from coordinate 68,228,198 downwards.
TAAGCAATGCCTGCACTCCTGGTGTGGTACATGATAGGAATGAAAAACTACACTAAACTTTTGCAAATGCTATAACTTGAGTCTTTTTCTTCCTTTTATTTTATGAATTACGATGCTAAAAAACTACCTTAAATAAAATGAAAGTAACAAAAACCAAAATAAATGTTCTTGCTGTTCCCATGAACCAATTACCAGAGCTGCTGTATTGGCAATGCAGATTATGGACAGCACAACTCCAGGGGTAGCTGTCACATCAACTACGATAAGGACGGAACACCTTGGAGATGTGCAGTAGCAATACTTCCAACCTTATGCAGTGGCTCTGTCAACCACAAGGGGGCGTGTGTGTGCACGTGCAGCATGCGTGCGCGCACACGCACAAATGTGTTAAAAGGTTTACGTATATATGTCAAAATATTTTACCACGCACACCGTCACAGGAATGAAAATTTATAATACTAGTAGCCTCACAGAGTACACAGTACAGACAATTCTGTGACTCTATAGGTACTCTTCGCTCAGTCTCCATTTGCCACTCAGTCTCAATCAACTATACTACCTTCTTTGCTTCTTTCTAATCTTTATATGCAGCTCAGTCAACCTCTCCCTGGACTTCTGTCATCACTCTTTATGACCCATCTAAAATTTTCCTTGATCTCATGTCCATTGCTCTTCTCCACACAACCTCAAACTCTCTCTCTCTCTAGGTCACATCCTGAACCTTCTCATCACCCAAAACTATACCTCAGAAGTGATTGATTCAAACATCTCATTCTCCAATCACAGTCTTCCATCTTCTGGCTTGCACACTCCAATATTTACCTGGTAAATTTTTTAAAAAGCACATGGGATTGGGGCAACAAGCATTCAGGTCACTTGGAAAATGGTACTCCCTCTGTTAAACAAATAAATACATATTTTATGCATGTGGCTTTCATTAGGGTAATTCTATCATTGAGAGTTTAAAGGAACATTCACAAGCTACTCACTATTTTCCCAATATCACTGATATAAATCTGAAACAGAGACGCAAATTTCATCTTAAGACAGGAAGCATTCTCATACAAATTCCAGAGACTATTAGCCAGATATAATTCAATCTGCCTTGTGAAAAAGGTTCAATACTGAAAAAGTGAATAAATATTAAAGAACATGAGCAGTATCCCTGTAGAAAAGAAACTTACAGTTGTGGGAAGCCATAAAAAAGATGTAGAGTCCCTTTTCCCTCCAAAGAAAAATAGTGAAGGTGTGGCAAAGAGATAAACCACACAACCAAACATAGCAAACAGAAAGGTAAATGGTCTGGAGATAAGCCTACCAGAGATCATTCTGCAGAGAAAAATACAAGCTTCTTGTTGTACAGATTTGCACATAAAGTGTAACACACTAATTCAGCCTAACTTCTCAAATAGCCTTGTTCACCCAAAAGCTAAATAAAGAGAGCAAAATCTAAGTGACAAACTTCAGAATAGCCAAGAGATTGGATATCCTTGCACTATCAGACATTAAATTGTATGCTAAAGTTACAGCCTGTAAGTCAACCTAAAACTATCACAGGAAGACCAAAATATTAATGGAATGGGAAAGCGAATCAAGAAACAAACAACGATATAAGGGAATCCCACATACAATAAAAATGATATACCTAATTAAAAAGGAAAAATACATTAGCAGACTGGTGCTGAGGTAACAATTTAGACATTTGGAAATAAATAAAACTGTACCCCTATCTTACTCATTTTACCAAAATGTATCGTGGATAGATCAAATATTTAAATATGTAAATGAAACAATAAAAGTATTAGAAGGAAAAACAGGGGACTATTATAATAATTCTGAAGTAAAAATATCTCTTTCTTAAAATGACACAAAAGCCAAATATTAAAAACCAAGGTGTTTAACTACTATATATAAAATAGATAACTAATAAGGACATACTGTATAGCACAGGGAACTCTACTCAGTACTCTGTAATAACCTATATGGAAAAGAATCTAAAGAAGAGTGAATTATGTATATGTATAACTGATTCACTTTGCTGTACATCTAAAACTAACACAATATTGTAAATCAACTATACTCCAATAAATATTTTTTTAAAAAAAAAAAAAGGTGTTTATAATTTACCTACATAAATTTAAACCTGTGCCACCGAAAACACCAGAAAAAATATTACTTTTTCAAAATATGGGTCATAAAGTAATACCCCAATAGACAACAACTTCTCATAAATCAGTAAGAAAAACATGAACACCCAACAGAAAAATGTATGAAAGATCTGAATGGGCAACTCACAGAAGAAATATAGTAACTCTGTACTGTACTAAATACAGTAAAACAGAAGTGAAAAAATATTAAACCTCCTTAACAATTCACATAAATTAAGAGGTAAACATTTATTTCACTATGTGCCAGACACTATTATCAGCACTTTATATAAACTATCCAACTTAATCTTCACAACAGCACCAAGACCTAAGTACTGTTATTAGCCTAACTTCACTACATATGACGAAACTGAGTAAACGATATTAGGGCCCTCATACAATAACTCATGGAGCCAATAAGACACCATCAGTTAGAGTCAGGGCTCTTAACCACTATGCTATACTGTCTCCTAAAATGAAAAAGTCATTTAAAATTAGAAGATTTAAAATTTTCAAAACCCAGTGTTTAATAAGACAGTGCATAGATCCTTTACAAATGGATGGCTGAACTATACATGTGTTCAAACTTTCTGGAAAGAAGGGTGGCAATTATACATGTCAATGTTTAAAACGAGTAATGCCCCCAAATAAAGCATAGTGAACACAGTACAGTGTATCAGGTTACTGTCCCTGCCTTGGGAGGACTACGTCTCTTGTACTCCAAGTGGTACTGCCACCTGTGAGACCCTGGTCTCCACTGTCTCTCTTCCTTGGATATATATATATATAACTTAGGCAAGGCCCTCTGGAATTTTCCCTGGGATTGATATATGGATATTGGGAGAGAATAGTTCCCTTTCTGCTTGGGTTGCAAGGCAACTTGCCTCCCACATGGAAAGAGCCTTCATGCAGAGTGAGGACAGACAAGTAAGCAAAGAAAGAGAGAGAAAGACAGCATGGCCCATATCACTTGAGTCCCCAGATCCAGCCTGAAGCAAGCCAAGCTGAAACCTAATTATTTGTGCCAATTTAGTTCTTTTTTCCCCAGTTACTTTAAGTAGAATCTCACTTCTAAGAATCTTAATTATAAAACTGCACAATTGGGCTTCCCTGGTGGCGCAGTGGTTGGGAGTCGGCCTGCCGATGCAGGGAACACGGGTTCGTGCCCTGGTCCGGGAGGATCCCACATGCCGCAGAGCGGCTGCGCCCGTGGGCCATGGCCGCTGAGCCTGTGCGTCCGGAGCCTGTGCTCCGCAACAGGAGAGGCCACAGCAGTGAGAGGCCCGCGTACCGCAAAAAAAAAAAAACAAAAAAAAAAACTGCACAACTGTGAAAGAAAAAGGTATAAGGATATGCATACAAGTATGTCTTATAATACAAAAAATCCAAATGTCCACCAAAAGAGGGCTGGCTAAATTAATTACAGAATTGTTTGTCAAACTTGCCTAATTAAAATCACTTGGGCACTTATTAAAAATAAAGATAACTTGACCTCTGGGAGAGTCTAATTCACTAGGTCTAGGATAGGCTACTGGGATAGGCCATATTTTTAACAAGCATCCCCTATAATTTTCATATGCAAGATAGTCTGGAAACCCTAAATTACAGTGTTTACATATACAGTGGTCTATCATTCAGGCTTTTATGTGAAAAAGGTCCAAAACACATTGCTAAGTGAAAACAACACAAATTACAAAACAGATGTAACATTTAAATCTTTTCATGCAAAATTATGTAACTATCCACGTGGGTACATATTTGACCAAAGTACTCATTTTCAGCCAGGGCAGAGGTACCTGTACTCAGAATCTTACTGGGACTGGAAGGGGTCCCAAGTCCCCAAAAGATTCTGATAGACATTCTGTTTAAGAATCTATGCTCTGAGTTAGTATTACTAATATGAATGTGAATCCTTCAGGAGCAGATGTAAGATTGAATGTTCTGGCACAGAGAAAAGTCTGGAATAATGTTCATCAAAATGATAACAGAAGTTACTCCAATGGTTAAGAGTTCAGGTGATTTTTACCAGCTTTTTTGTAATGTTCTGTATTATTTTAGTTTTTATTTACAATGAACGAATACATTTAGAATTGGGGAGAAGAAAGCTGTCTGCACAGGAGAAAGTTAAAATATTTTTAATCAAGTAATTTTATGATTATTAAGTATAGATTGTCTGAATGGGAAAATTCTTATCAGCTTTCAAAATTCAAATGTAAAAGTACAAGTGGCTGCTTTCAAAGACACGATCCTCTTTCAATAAGAACTATTAGTTCATATAGCTAAAGAGCCAAGGAAAAATGTGATATGTCATATCACTCAATTAAAATTCAACTGACAAGTAAAACAATAAAATGAGTTTTTCAATAAGAATTTTTTTCAATCACAAAGAACAAAAGAATTAAGATTTAATTTTGTTCACTTATTCTGTATCTAAGACAATGATCAAGTGACAGTAAGTGCAGGTAAGAGATAAATGGAATTTAACATCTTAACAAAAACTAGATTCAATTTTTTAACTGTCAATTATACACCAATAAAAAAAACTTTTAAAAAAAACTGGATCTGATTCTAAATTTCCTGTTTAATTATTAAAAATACACATTTACAGCAATGTTTGATTTTTTTTAAAAAAAGATAAAATATGACTTACCCCATCTAGGAGAGTATTTGATAAATGCATGCGGAGATCTTTACGAAATGGAAATTCCAGATTTGAAACATGAAACACTGAATTATCTCTATCAATCATAAAAACTTCATTTGTGCCATCAATCAACATCATATACCTTAAATGAAACATTAAAAAGATAATATTAACAGTAAAATTCAAGAATAGAGTCATAAGAAATAACAGTTGAATTGTTTTTCCTTAGACTTACAATAGCTGCCTGGAATAATGTTCACCAGAGTCCCCCCTCCACCATCATTCAAATTAAAGTGCCACAAATAACAAAATCTTTTTTAAAGACGTTTTTGTTTCCTATAAAAAACATACGGTATAGAGAAATCAAAGCTTTTTACGGAAACAATGTGATGTTCAAGAGCAACCTTATAACCCATCTTAGGAGAGAACGGTTCTCTAATTTTTATTAGATCTTAAACATCAAAGTTTACAAAACACACAAACATACATATATGTAATTACGGAATTTTATTGGCTCAACAACTATATAAATTAGGAATTACTCTCTCCACTTTGCAGTAAAAAAAGAAAGTGATTTGCAAATGGCAAGACGTCAAAGTATCCAATGCTCCTTCTGCCACACAACAGTGAGCAAAACACTGAATTAATGTGATGATATAACCAGATACCACCATTTCAGGTACAACTCTCATTCATTACTATAAAATTAAAATATTTTTTAACACAAGCTCATGAGAATTTTTATTAGCCAATCAATATATGGGGGAATTTATATACTTTAAAATGTGTCATCCTCCAAATGGCCAAGTTACTATCACTGATTCCCAGTTAGTTGATCATCAAGAACAGAGCTCTACCGCACACCATATATAAAAATAAAGTCCAGATGAATTCAAGTCAAGGAAATTACAGACCAACAGGCTATACTACCAAACAGATAATAGCAAGATTTGGGATGAAAATGGAGACCATACCCAGGTACCAAACTCTTCAAAGAATGAGAGAGATCTGACAGCAATAAGTTAGAAAGTTAAAAGTCATGAGCCTCAAAGAAACAGAAGAATCACTGTGTTGTCTTGTTTGTTGTTAAATGAAACACTGGAAGACTAACAGTCTGGATGTACCACTGAGAATAGAGGAGAATGCGGACCATCTGCCTAATTTCCTACCCATGAGGTAGGTCAGAAAAAAAAAAGCAGCAACTCAAAGACAGAGCTAAATCAACTTAAGGCTGGGGGACAGAAGAAACGTTCAACAAAGAGACGGAAGCAACAAAGAGACGGAAGCAAATGCAGTACATGGCGGCTAATATAGAGGACAATTTGTTTCCCATAAATAACTGTTCTAAAAAACAGAGAGACATGTTCAGGACAGACGAGGAGAAATGGGAGGGCTGATTAAGGTAACAGAAGTGTGTGACAACAGGCTGAAGAGCAGCAAGGCAGACCAAAGGGGCTGACATTTGGGGACTGGATTGGAAGCATGCTGTTACTAGTGTTTTCAAAATAATTAGTCGTAGCAGGCCCCCGGAGAGGAGGTGAAGGACTCGGGCCCTTGCTATGTATTGAAAGAGCTGTATCCTTAGGAGATGGGGATTGTGAAGACTCAGGTTGCACTTGGAAAAAGAAAATCAGCCTCAGTCTGGACTGACTGTGCATCTGAGAAAGTCAGACCAACTGCGGGCCAGCAGGTTGGCAGACAACAGGAATACTTAGTTCCCAAAGCTCTCCTGCACATGCTTTCCAGAAGTGACAAATCCTAGTAGATAGGGAGAGTCTAGTCTTCTTGAAGAAGTCAACCTTGCCCTGCGTGGTATTTCAAAGAGAATTTAAATCAACATAAGAATAGGGCAAATAAAGACTTCCTTGGCGGTCCAGTGGTTGAGACTCTACACTTCTACTGCAGGGGACATGGGTTTGATCCCTGGTTGGGGAACTAAGATCCCGCATGCCGTGCTGACTGGCCAAAAAAAAAAAAAAAAAGAATAGGGCAAATAAAAAGCCTGTAATACCTTCTGCAAAAATGGTACTGAAGACACAATCCATCATGTTGTTTAAGGACCTAGGTCAGCATTTTGCAAAGCTTATTATTTACTTTTAGGATTTCATGGCAAAATAAATTAGGGAAACACTATATCTTTCTCTGGGAAAGTCAAGATACATATCAGGAACATTTAAGGTTGTAAGAAAACATGTAAGGAGTAACTCAGTTTTCCTGGGTCTCTCCCATGTATATAGGAGGTATACATGTTATTAAACTTTTTCGCCAGTTTAAAAAAAAAGAAAATATACAATAGTCTGTTTATCTTATTTAGCCCATTATTTCCTAAACTTAATCCTGATATCTGTTAATATCCGACAGAATTAGTATTTTCTTTTCTTTTTTTTTTAATTTAATTTTATTCATTTTTTATTTTTGGCTGCGTTGGGTCTTTATTGCTGCGCGCAGGCTTTCTCTAGTTGCAGCGAGCAGGGGCTACTCTTCGTTGCAGTGCATGGGCTTCTCATTGCGGTGGCTTCTCTTGCTGCGGAGCACAGGCTCTAGGCGCGTGGGCTGCCGTATTTGTGGCACACAGGCTCAGTAGTCATGGCTCGCGGGCTCTAGAGTGCAGGCTCAATAGTTGTGGCACACGGGCTTAGTTGCTCCGCGGCATGTGGGATCTTCCCGGACCAGGGCTCGAACCCATGTCCTCCGCATTGGCAGGCGGATTCTTAACCACTGCGCTACCAGGGAAGTCCAGAATTAGTATTCTATATTCACAGTGTGAGAAAAGCTGGCTTATGCTAACAAATTTCAGAATTCAGAAAAAAGAAACAGGACTTCCCTGGTGGCACAGTGGTTAAGAATCCGCTTGCCAATGCAGGGAACACGGGGTTCGATCCCTGGTCTGGGAAGATCCCATACGCCGCAGAGCAACTAAGCCTGTGCGCCACAACTACTGAGCCTGAGTTCTGGAGCCTGCGAGCCACAACTGCTGAGCCTGCGCACCACAACTACTGAAGCCCACACACCTAGAGCCCATGCTCCACAAGAGAAGCCACCACAATGAGAAGCCCACGCACCACAATGAAGAGTAGCCCCCACTCACCACAACTAGAGAAAGCCCACATGCAGCAATGAAGACCCAACACAGCCAAAAATAAAGAAACGGTTTCCCTCTTCTGATCATAAGATGACAACAGAAATATTTCCCTTTTCACTGGCTGCCCAGAAGCTCAGAATTAAATATAATGTTCAAATAGAATAATTATTAAATCCCAGGGTGTTGGTACATTCTGCTTTTTCTGTCATAATTATTCTCTATTCATTTTTTAACACACTTATTTGAGATATATATGAATGCATACATATCTTACTATCAGACTTTTCTTTTTACTTCAAGTGGAATATCAATTAAAAGAAAATACTATCTATGTATATTTATGCATAAACAGATTTAAAAGACCAAGGAAGGAAAGGCATTAGAAGATGGAATTCATTATAAAGGATTGGTCATGGGAAACTCAGCTTACATATGCAGAGATATCAGAGAAATTATTTAGCAGTTGGTATTCAGAGATTCTTCTGCACATATAAATTTTCAGGCTTTGGAACAGAAGTTTCTGGAATGTGATTTTTGGTTTGAACTCCAATCATTCCGAATCACATGTACTTCTGTTATGTGATACCCATGAAAAATAAGAAGCTATTTCCTGTTAGGGAAGAAAGGTAAGGAATGTGGAAATAACCTTAACTGCAAATTTAATATACAGAATTACCAAATTATTTGTATTATATACATTCTCATTAAAAGACAAAAATACAGGGCTTCCCTGGTGGCACAGTGGTTGAGAGTCCGCCTGCCGATGCAGGGGACACGGGTTCGTGCCCCGGTCCAGGAAGATCCCACATGCCGCGGAGCGGCTGGGCCCGTGAGCCATGGCTGCTGAGCCTGCGCGTCCGGAGCCTGTGCTCCGCAACAGGAGAGGCCACAGCGGTGAGAGGCCCGCGTACCACATACACACAAAAAAAAGACAAAAGTACAGAAGTTTCACTGAATTAAAGCATTGATTCACTTTTTATACTGACGTATATATACCAAACCATATAAAAAACAGAAGAGCCAAATTTATAAACTGCTTTTATTTATTTATTTATTTATCACTGCTCTGCGCTGCGCAGCTTGCAGGATCTCAGGTCCACGACCAGGAATCAAACCCTGGGCCCTCGGCAGTGAAAGCACAGAGTCCCAACCACTGGACCACCAGGGAATTCCCGTGTAAACTGCTTTACTTTAAATACTGGTTTTCCAGCTTGACTAGAAAAGCTGCAGTCACTGAGATGTGAGATAGCTAATCAAGTAAAACCACCAATTATACATTAATACAATTCAGGAAGCACATAATTAAAGAGGAAAACTGATTAAAAACAAAATATTGGTAACTAATACCACCTTAGAGTTTTAACTCACATTCCTAATAGTAGTCTGAGGGTAAAATAATCTTTAAACATCTTATAATTTAAATTTATCACCAATATTCATTAATATGGAAAGAGATCCACAATATATTAAATGAAGAAAAAGCAAGTTAAAAATCAGAATGTATGACTATGAGGGGTAGGGAGATAAAACTGTATGAATAGTAAAATAGACAGGAAAGCCTACACCAGAGAATTGTCATCTCTATGTGGAATTATCAATAATATTTGCTTTTCTTATTATACTTTTTTGTACTTTTAAGAAATTTTAGAAATAAGCTCAAATTGCTTTTACAAGCCAGGGGGAAAAATATTAAAGCTACAGAAAAAAGAAAAAATAGAAATATAGTCTAATCAGAGTCTGAGAAATATTTTTTCCTTTGGCAATAAAATGAGATGGGATGTTAAACCTCGATGGTCATATACCACAGCAGCTTCAAAATTAGCAGGTATTTCTCCTCTCCTATTATAAAGCATTCATAGTGGGTAATAAAAACAGAAAAGTTGATCATTTAAATTGATTCATTTCACCACCATCTCTTGTACCAATTCCTATCAAACTCACTATGGTTTTTTGTTTTAAATAATTAACCAGTTAATTTTTTTAAATATTTACTAAAGGGCCAACGAGTTATCAGGCACAGATGCTAGAAATATAACAATGAACAGCACAGGTTCTTCATCTAACTTCATATAATTTGTACCCTTAGCAAGAAAACAAGACATCAAACAAATAATCCCAAACATAATAAGTATTGACAAGGTGAAGTACTAGGCACTACAGGAGCATACAAAAGGCAGAATGTGTCAGAGTTCAGATATCAGGAAAGGCATCCCAGAGGGATTCTCACGTAGCTGATAATGACATCAGGTTATGATCACTTAGTGAGCAATGGCTATGCACGGAGCAGTGTTCAAAGCCCTTTATATTAACTCAATTAAGCCTTACAACAATCTTACCATGTAGGGAAAATTACTGTTCCCATATTCCAGATGAGGAAACTGAAACCACAGTAAGTGACCTGCCCAAGGCCATAAAGCTGGCAAAATAGCAAAGGTGTTATTAAAACCTAGACAATAATCTATCTCGACAACCTCTACAGTATCCTGCCTCCACCTGCATTGTGCAGAAGTTAATCCAGCAACTTCTGTTGGGGGTGGAGGGAAAAGGGAAGGAGAGATGGGGTGTGTGGTGAGAACCAGTGCTTGGTACAGTCTACCAGTTGCAATATCCTTGAGACAGAAACAGAAGGTGCGTGTTTTGGCAACAAAAAATTCAGAATACAGAAGCATAGAGAGAAAGAGGGAAATGGCATGGCTTAAGTCTAGAGAAGTAGTCAAGGACTTAGTGATTCATGAAGACTCTTTTTCTCTTTATTCTAGAAAGTGGAAAACCCCTTGCATGAAACAAACAGAAACCATAATGGGTAATTCAAACCCAAGAAATGTAATACAGGAAACTGGTTACAAAGATATTGGAAAGCTGAAAAGGTTAACAAGGGAAGATGAAGATAACAAGGGAAGATGAAGATAACAAGAGATGAGTAACTGCAGGAAGCACTACCACCTAAAGGGCTGCGGAACAAAACGGAAGAGGCGTGTTATCAGAGGCCAGGAGCTTGGAGGATGGGCATTGTGGGGCCTGGAAGGCGGGGGCGGGGGTCCACGGAGCTCAGGGCTCAAACCTCTAAGGAGGTGGCACCAAATGGCTAAGACCTGGACCTCTAAGGAGAGGAGCACAGCACCTCAAGTTTCAATCTCTACAGAGGAAGCACAGAAGGCAGGATGCTCAAACAGCCTAGTGGGTGAGGAAATGCAAGCAGCACTCATTTGCCTACGAGGCACCCTCCAGAAGCTGGCACCTCTGAGAGGGAGCAGTGCGGTTGGTGCTGGGAGTGCCAAAAGAAGCTGGGAACGGAGTAAGAGTTGTCGCTGGCGGCTGGAGGGGTAAAGAAAGTAGAAACAAGAGAAGTCGCTTCTCTCACCTTCCAAATTCCTACGTGCTCCCCATGGTAAAACCCAACAAGAGGCAAGCTGGCAAGGGAGTCGGAGAAATGCAGTTTGCGGAGTCCCTCATCACAGTTTAAAAGGGTGGAACGGGAGGTGAGGAAGAGCAGGTACAGAAACAGCAGCCCACTGAAAGGCTTTTAGCAAACTAACAGCACAATCTGATCTGCACTTTTCAAAGTTCACCTCCACATAATGTATACTCCTATAGGATAGGAACCGATCTGTAGACCAGAGAAATTATGAGGCTTTTATGGTACTCCAAGTGGGACTACAGTGGCAATAATAACTTAGAGGTAAGCGGATAAATTCAAAACGTGTAAGAGGCAGACTGACAGGATACTGTGCTCTTGACTGGCTATGGGGCTGAGGAGCAGAAGTCGAGGAGCACTCCCAAGCTTCTGGCAGGAGGACTGAGTGCACTTTATTTGCTGAGCCGTGGAGCACAGGAGGAGGAAGCAGTCACTGTTCAGTTCGTTGGGGAGAAGTGACAAACAGGATACGGACATGGATCTTTTCGTTTTTACATTGGAAACCAAAAGGCCCAGATTTTCTCTATCCCTGTCTCTAGCAGGCTGGAAATAGGGTCTAAGTCAGACAACCAAATGCTCCCTTCCCAGAACTTTTAACTTGAGAGACAGTGAGGCACAGGAATAGATTAAAAATGATTCGGAGCGACAGCAGAGGCACCGTCACCAAGTGCCAGTGGTGGCTTCCTATTCCAAGTGTTCCTGTGCCTGACCTTGGCTCTGGTCCTTGCTGCCTGGCTTCCCTTGATTCCTATCCATTTTCGGAGACTGGTTCTCCTGAGAGCCAGCCTTCCAATATATTCCTTTGTTTACATCAGCCAAAGCTGATTTCTACTGCTTACAGTCGATGCAATGCTAATGGATATGCTGTTCGGTTGTTGCTTTTTTTTCCCATTTTGCCCACTATATACTGCTGAATTCAAGTAAGTTATATGTGCCCATGACAGAACCACACTGTAATGTCCCCCAAACTATCCTCAACACCAATGGTTATGTGATACCAGCTCTTTACACAATAAATTCATGCCAAGAGATATGCCATCTATTTCCTGTCCTTCAACAGAGATAAGTGTACAATGTTAAGCCCAGAGTCTACCTTCCCTTTGTATCTTTTCTCTCATAAGAATTCACTGCCAAACCTCTACTGTTTCTATACCAGCTACATTTCCTCTCATTTCTATTCCCAGTAGAACTGGTATACAGCCTCTGAAACCTAATTCTCAAGATTGTAGAGAGATACAGTTATATTAAAACCTCTTGCAAAGAAATTCACAATTTAGAGCCACTTCCCCAGATACAATCATAAACCTTTCTGACATAAGAGCAGTTGGTCAGACTCTGGCCCTGACCCACCAACGCCTGTCAGACCTTATTCCAGAAACGATGCAAGAACTGCTGACTTGCTGAACCCCAGCTTTCTTCCTTCCCCATGGGGCTTTAGGCACACTTTGCCTTTTTCTCTCACTAGCTCACTGCTCAGTAAACTTGATCTCTGGTAATCTCTTTTGCAAAGTATATCCACATCCTCTTTAACCCATTTTTCCCCCATTTCTTTCAACTGTTAAACAAAAGAGAAATTTATGTTATGTATATTTTACCACAATTTTTAAAAATGAAAAACCATTTTCCTCCTTCTCACCTTGTTCACTTAGTTCCATTAATGAGCTTAAGAGAGCTCTACCACAGGCTAGTGACACACCTGTATCAAGCAAAATTAAAAGTCATGAGTTTTTGATCCACCTAGACAAAATAATCAGTGTCACAAAGTCCCCCCCAGTCTCCATCATGCTCTCAATCTAGCTCCTCCCCATCTTATAAAAATCAAATTCGTTTCCCCAACAGAGTTTTTATAAACTTCTTTATTTGTTGCAATATAGTTTGTTTGGTTACCTGTGTTGAAACAGTACATATTGTCACTTTTCACAGCAAACACAGTAAATGATTTAGCTACCTTAGGAATTAAGCAAGCTTTATAGGCTAGGTTGGGAACCAAACCACCATTTAGACTACAATTCTATGGAAACACAACCTAAAGTCTACCAACATAAATTAAGGAATCTCAGAAAAAGACTTCAGATAACTTGAAACATCACTGCTTCCACTGCTTCCACAAAAAGACCAACATTTGATGATAAAACAATGTAATCCCTACACACAGCTTTACTTTCAAACATAATGCTATAATCTGTTTAGTTGACACAAATAACATTTCAACCTTTGAAAACAAAAACTATTTGAAGTACAGCTTTACCTTATTTTATCTTCCCAGAAACTCAAAGAACTCATATTAAGGTCATTCTTATTTTCACATTAACAAATTAAAGAGAACATACACACAAACAGTAACACTACCACCACCTAACCTTTTTAAAATTTATTTCTGCTATTAACAATCACTGAAATGAAGACACAGTCCTAACATATGCTTCACATAACTGTGAAGACACAGTTCTCTTCATCAAAAACTATCAAAATTTTCATTCAACATTATAAAAGATTCCAACCTAACAGGTATTATCATCTTGATTTACTGATTCTATACGCAGAGCAGACTTCTTCAAAACGATTAGCTCCTTTTTAATCTTCATATCACATCAATTTAAAGTTATAAAACAGATGTGATTAAAGTTTTATAGTCTTAAATTCACTTTAAGCCCACAGCTTCATTCTATTATGTGATCACTTATATACATACAACAGTAATTAAACAGACGTGTATTATTTAATTTTAAACTGCAAAGCCCATTCACTTCCACACAAATTTAATTGTCAAACTTGTCTAATCAGCTTCTGGTCTTAGAATGTTAATTGTATGTTAAATGGCAGGTCAAAAGCATGCCACTGAACATTTGAACAGTTTGCTAACACTTAACTGTCTCCTACTTAAGCATAGTCATCTTTATTTTATATGTTGTTTATACAGCAAATTTTCCACTATGTTATGTTCATCTGAGTTTTGTTTAAGCTTGGTACTTGGTAAACTTTGTCTATGGAAAAATCATCAGTCAAAAGACTTTTATTTCAACTTGGGTAATTCATCGCAAATAAATCTTGAAGACCCGGGGTATCTACCATTTAAAAAAAAAAAAATCCCAAATCCTCCAAGCCTTCTCATTAAAATATCAAGTATGCCTATTTCTATTAATAGATAGTAAAACATTTTAAAGCATAGATGTTTCTGTTTCAAGAAACCCCTTCAACCAGCAAGATTTAGTCTGTGCAAGCTTAAAAATCAACTCTAAAAGAATCTGGCAGGTGTAGGGCCCAGTATCAGCTTCTAGAGTCCTCCCTCCCATTCCACAGAATTAATGATACGTAATACAAATAATCAAGTATATAATAAGATTTAGAGTAAATTTCTTCCAAACCACTCAACAATTTAAAAATTTAATTTTCTTACTTTGTTTTCATGAAGTATGAATGGTACCAGTGCTATCATTATGGGCTTTGGGAAAAAAATTCCAGTTCCAGAGCCTGTAACACCAGATTCAATCAGTGCTTGCCATCTAGACCACTAAAAAATAGGCAGGCATCTGTAACCAAAACTCTCATCAAATATTATAACATGATTCTAACTGTCCAACTCCTAAGTATATGTTTTTTTTTTTAATATATTTATTTATTTATTTTTTGGCTGGGTTGGGTCTTCTTTGCTGCATGCAGGCTCTCTCTAGTTGCGTTGAGCAGGGACTACTCTTCATCACAGTGCATGGGCTGCTCATTGAGGTGACTTCTTTTTGTTGCAGAGCATGGGCTCTAGGCGCAAGGGCTTCAGTAGTTGTGGCACGCAGGGTTAGTTGCTCCGTGGCATGTGGGCTTTTCCCAGACCAGGGCTCGAACCCATGTCCCCTGCATTGGCAGGCGGATTCTTAACCACTGCACCACCAGGGAAGTCCCTAGGTATATGCTCTAACTTCAGAAGTGCAACTGTCTTATCCCTTTCTCATTTTGCCATCCTCCACTGCTCAGAAATGTGTACATGCCTACTGCTAAGCCTATGTATGTGTAAAACTATACCTTGCCCTAAAATACATTATCTTCAAACTCTTACTCAAAACTCCCTTTCATGAAATCTCTTATACTCTAAATAACAGGTCCTATTCAAATCACTCTATCACTCCAATTTTTCTAAAAATTATAAATCTAATATGTACAAAAAAGAATTGCCTCTGGTAGAAGAGAAGCATACGGGGAGCAAGCGGGAGCCTTAAAGTTCACTTCAAGGAATTTCAACTTTACTTTTAATTGAGCTGAATTACAGCTAAAACGCAACACATGTTAAAAGATAAAGTAATATACTATATGTTGTTCATTAGTGAACATTAGTTATAGAGGTATTTTATTACATACCATTAATTATATATTAATATATAGTAAATAGGCGGGAAGACATCTATAGGCAAAACAGAAGGCACCAACATAGAAAGATATGTGGGAGTCCACTACAGAGGTTAAAACATTCATCCCAGACAGGCTCTTCCTAGCTGTGTGATTTTGCACAAATCGCTTGACTACTCTAAGATGCAGTTTCCTCATCCAAAGTCTCCACCTCCTAAGCTGGTTGCAAGAATTAAACGAGTTAGTACCCCCAGGTTCAAAGCAGCATTATCCACAACAGCAACAGTGTAGAAGCAACCCAAGTGCCCAGTGACAGACAAATGTATAAGTAAAATGTGGTATATATATTAAATGGAATATTATTCAGCCCTAAAAAACGAGGGAAATTCTGAAGTATGCTACAATACAAATGAACCTTGAGGACATTATGCTAAGTGAAGTAAGCCAGTTACAAAAAGATAACTACTGTATGATTCTACCTATACGAGGTACCTAGAGTAGTGAGAAATCAGAGAGACCAAAAGTAGAACGGATGGTTACCAGGGGCTGGGAGAACTGGGGAATTATCATTTAAAGGGTATAGAGTTTTAGTTTTGCAAGATGAAAAGAGTTCTGGACATGAATGGCAGTGATGTTTGCACACATTATGAATGTATTTAATACCACTGAACTATATACTTAAAAATAGTTAAGATG
This sequence comes from Phocoena sinus, assembly GCF_008692025.1. Classification (NCBI taxonomy): domain Eukaryota; kingdom Metazoa; phylum Chordata; class Mammalia; order Artiodactyla; family Phocoenidae; genus Phocoena; species Phocoena sinus. Next base: position 68,211,879 of record NC_045774.1, on the reverse strand, counting down.
GTAAATTTTATCTTATGGGTATTTTACCACCATAAAAAAAAGAAAAAGAAAAAGAATTAAGTGAATTAATATATGAAGAATACAGAACAGTACCTGGCACATGATAATAAAATGTAAGCTATTGTTATACTATGTCCAGGGCACATAGTAAGTACTTAATTAAGGCTGGATATCATTGTTATTAATACTATGACTACTACTTTACACAATCCAAAAAAAGAGTCAAGGTCATTAATAAACAAAGTCTGGATAAGACAGAAAGGATTCATTTCCTGTAGGCAGGGAAGAAGAGGACATCTCTTCTGAACAGAGAGGAAAAAGAGATGAGTGAACCAAAAATTTTGAAGTGCAGAAAAGTAAACCATAGGTAATTCCCTGTGAAGGTTACCCACAGCCCACAAACTCAAGCTTATATGCATCTTTACACAAAAGCAGGCAAGAACTACAGTAAGTAGTTCCTTATTTCTTTTTTCTATGAAGAGCTGTAACCCAAGACAATTTTGTAAAATCAGAAGCTGCACTACCTGAGTGAGCAATAACTCAAAGAGCTCAAATCAAAGAACCTGAATCAGGTGGATCTCTCAATCTGTCTAGGAAACTGTTTCCTAAACACTAAAATGATAAAAACAAACCTGAGCCTAAAATATTCCAATGTACTGAAACAGCTTCTTAAGATTTACTAACAATAATAGTATATATAAATACACAATTACTCCAAAAGGTATTGTACATAATGGAAAATTACCATGTTTTTGTCCCACAATCTAGTTCATTATATAAAAATTAGTAAAAGGATAATTTAAATAAAATTATAATTAAGGGAATTCCCTGGCGGTTCAGTGGTTAGGACTCCTCACTTTCACTGCTGAGGGCGCGGGTTCATTCCCTGGCGGGGAACTAAGATTCCACAAGCCGCACAGTACGGCCAAATTTAAAGTGTGTGTATGTGTGTGTGTGTATCTATAATACATTAAATCTACATGGGTTCATATTTCCCTTAGCAGCTTAAAAGAAACATAAGAATTATCATAACAGTAAGAGTAGCTGATCAAGTCCCTTTCTATGTACAAGTTTATAAGATCAACTAATTAACAGAGTTTAGGGAAATGCAAGAAGTAGAATATAAAAGCATACCTTTCAACTAGTGAAAAGAACTGTCAAATCAGGACTGAATTATTTGCTACCAGCAATATGCATCTTGCTAAGTGCCACTTCTGTGGGCTAGAGTATGTTCCCTCCTCCTTTCCACCAATCTACAAAGAACTAGAGAATTATGGACTCAAAGGGCTGGAAGGGTTCTTACGATGTAGTGCCACTTCACCCAAGTAGTGTGTACACACACAGGTGCACACACACACATATATCCCACCTCCAGCCCTGCAACAAACCCAAACAGCACTTAAGGCACAAGAAAAACCAGGCTAGATTCAAATGCAAGTGAGAACAAAAAGTATTCATACAGGCACTACCAAAGACACAAAACTATCTGGTTATATTACCTTCACCAGTTCGTAACTGCTTGAAAATAAAGTATAGGTTAATAGTCAACTTACATAAATAAAACATAACGATTTACCCTTCTACAGCAAGATGCTTCTACCTCAAAGACTCGGTTTGAATACAATATAGATATTTTTTAATATCTTCTAAGTTCATTTAAATGTTTTTCTTAATGGTCACCTAAAGTCCAAAATCCAAGAACTCTAAAACCATAACTGAATACAGACACAGTTGGATAAATCAATCTCTTCAAATCCTCCAAAGTGATAAGGTTAGCAAGAGAAAAATCTTAAGCTACATCTTAAAGATTCAAACTGAATAACACTGGCTAAATGAGTTCCATCTAATTAGGGGGACAGGAGGATTTCTCTTGGTTTGTAACTATTTCCTTATGCTCAGAAATATGGCTTTTCGTCACATTAAAAAATACAAGGGACTACCCTGGCGGTCCAGTGGTTAACACTCCGCGCTTCCACTGCAGGGGGTGAGGACTAGATCCCTGGTCGGGAACTAAGATCCCACATGCCAAGTGCCGTGGCCAAAAAAAAAAAAATTCAAGCCCACAACTGCTAATTAGGTATAGGCCATTGAACAAACATGGTCTCTCTGGTATCGTCATCCTGAGAAACTGGAATAGATTCTTGCTACTTAAAGTGTGGTCCTTGGACCACTAGCACTGGCATCACCTGGGAACTTGTTAAAAATGCAGAATCTTGGGCCCCATCCCAGACTCACTGAATCAGACTTACATTTTAACAACATCCCCAGGCGATTCATATGCACATTAAATTGAAAAGCACTAGATTAAATAACCTCTAACCATCCTTAATACTCAAATTGCAAAGGAAAAGAGAAAAGTCAAACAACAGAAGCCAAAATAAGCAAAAATAAATTAAAATTTTTAGAAACATGAAAAAAAAGAGCTTCCACTAAAATGCCTGTTCAAAAGTTATAGTCAGTAGATTTTCCCTCTCTTCTTAGTTACAGAAATATTGTTTTGATACTGACTAGGGTAAAAGGAGCAGAGGATTAAAAAGAGGAGAGAAAGAAGACTAAGCAAGATACAAGTTAGTTCCAATCCCAGTCTTCTAGTTTTCACATTTTACATTTTGCAACTTTTGAAACTCACTGTTGCCTACACTAGCTGAATGAATGCCAATATAACCTACTTTCAATAAAAGCTTTCACAAAGGTCCCCAAAAAGGTTCACTTAATCGTCCTTGAGCATAACTGAAAATGAGGAAAAAAGTGTTGCTATAGGGGCTTCCCTGGTGGTGCAGTGGTTAAGAATCCGCCTGCCAATGTAGGGAACATGGGTTTGAGCCCTGGTCCAGGAAGATCCCACATGCCACGGAGCAACTAAGCCCGTGCACCACAACTACTGAGCCTGCGCTCTAGAGCCTGTGTGCCACAACTACTGAGCCCATGTGCCACAACTACTGAAGCCCTTGCGCCTAAAGCCCACGCTCAGCAACAAGAGAAGCCACCGCAATGAGAAGCCCGCACCCTGCAACGAAGAGTAGCCCCCCACTCGTCGCCAACTAAAAAGAAAGCCCGCACTCAGCAACAAAGACCCAACGCAGCCAAAAATAAATACATTAATTAATTTTTATAAAACAAAAAAAAACCAAAAACCACCCCTTTAAAAAAAAAACAAGTGTTGCTATAGGGGCTTCCTGTGCCTCCTGTCAGGAAACCCCCTTGAGGAGTCTCGGTTGGCTGGCTCTCTGTGACATTACCTCTTTCTGCCTCCAGTCACAGTAGGTTGGCTGCTTCCCCTTCCACAGCAACTATTCCTCAAGTGTTCACTTCCCTGCCTTCTGTATCGCTATGAAAAACACTCTCTTGCCATACTCTGTATTCCAAAAAAACAGCTCTTCTAAGTACCTCAAAGGCCACTGGGCTAACCTACTGATGCAGCAGTCCCAAGCAGCCTTCAACTTCAAGACGATTGAGGTAAAGGATCTCCCACCTTACAACTTCCTAACAACAACTCAAGAAGAAGTAGGAGTTGGTGTAACAGTCAAAATTTAAATCAAAAACTCATGGCTCAGAAATCCTTAAAGCTCTTGACATGTTTAAAAATATATACTAACAGTTTCACCAGCCACCAGTACAATAATTGTCTTCCTTAGTCCAAGCACCGTACTGCCCAGTGGCTAGAACTTAACAAAGACTCTGGATTGACAGCAACTATTAGGTCAGTCTAGCTCAGACAGGCTGTTTCCGCTTCATGACTTCGTGCTACTCCTCTTGCCCATGTTACTCACTCTCCACTAGTCATCTTCCTCCTAAGAATGCCTACGTTCCAGAGTCTATGTCACATCATTTATAGGAAATTATATTCCACATTGTTCTCTCATGTATTCCCATTTTAATATCACAATTAGATTTTCACCCATTTAAGGGCATGAAACATGTCTTAAATTTTCTTTTTATAAATAGGTTCAAATTTTAAAAATAGGACTTTACCATGACTATGGAATTTCTCTTTAGAAAGTTAGAGTTTGGTTTATTTTATTTTAATGAATCTATTAAGTTGGTAGAAGGTGTAACTATCAACAACACTTACCAAGCACTTCCTACATGTTAAGAATTATTCTAAATGCTTTAGATGAAATTACTTAATCCTATAACATCTAGGAGGTAGTTATTATTGTTATCCCTATTTTTCAGATGGGCAGGTTGGGAGTTACAGGGGTTGTATAACTTTCCTAAGGTCACATACTAGTAAGTATGGGAACTTCAGGATTTGAACCCAGGTAGTCTAGTTTCAGTACCCAAGCTCTTAACCACTATACTATACTGCTTCTCAAAAACAGACCTGTTTTATAAGCTAACATACTTAAGTATCTTTGTTTTTTAGAATTTTATTACATTATTACCTTTATATGTCCATGATTCTACTGACTATGCAGAATACCTAACATAGGCTCACAATCCCTCTTACCTGAAAGCTCTGGAGTTAGATATACTCCCAAATTAAAAAAAAAAAAAATTAGACAATCTTAAAATATACTAAAAATAAAATAAAATAGGTGCAAACTAATTTTCCTCTCAAAACTTTATTGTTATTGAAATTGACCACAAAAAAAAAAGAAAAAAAGAAATTGACCATACACTAAGATACTTAATTTGGTGGCTCCAAGTACATCATCAGAACAGCTACCATTTAAAACTTGTCAAAAATTAGAAATTTTATAAAACAAGCAACATCTTTGTGTATAACATCTTCTATATAACAATGAATCTTTTTCTTAATTATTTTACTGAAAGGGAAAGACCTAATCTACAAGAAACTTGAAATAATTTTATGTTTAACACAGATATTATACTTTACCATACATATTTTACTATAAAAACCCCATTATTTATTTTAAATGTATAAATAGACTAATAGCACCACTAGGTTACTTTTAAGAAAGATAATTAAAAACACATGTAGAAGATGCATAACACGAAGATGCTTGATTTTATTTAATATTGCTTTATGCACATAGGGAAATATAAGTACATAAAATTATATCTAAATGCACCAAATGTTTTAAATGACTTAATTTCCCAATTTATTAGTACAAAATGTTTAATAAATCACACTATTAGAAATTAACTGGTTTCCACTGGTCTTTGTTCATGTTCACATAAAATTACTGGGAAAAAGTCTAGATGCAACAATGTCAACAGCTAAATACTAAATACAGTACCTAACCTCTGAGATTACAAAATTAAATATAATATGGACTCGTCGTATTAAGGCAACTACCAAGGCCAGATCACAGAGTCGATTCAATGGGCAGTTGCTTAAAGTTTACAATTTAAGGAGCAATTTTATTTGTTCTCATAATATATACTGTATTCTGTGCCTCTAGCTACATTTACATTCTATCAGGCTAATATAACACTTAAAAGGCTTAAAAGCCATTTTTAAATAAGTCATGGGGAGACAATTTAGTTCTCTGCCCAGGCAAAAATATTTTAAAAATTAAATTTTCTGAAGTCTAAGATGTTACGAAAGTAAAATTTGTCCAGAAAGGCTCACCTGCCCACAAAAACAGCAGCCAACAGCAGAGCTGGGCTGAAAGCCAGGAACATACTGTTCTAAGATGGGCTGCATATAAAATCTTCAAACCAGGGCTTCCCTGGTGGCGCAGTGGTTGAGAGTCCGCCTGCCGATGCAGGGGACACGGGCTCATGCCCCGGTCCGGGAAGATCCCACATGCCGCAGAGCGGCTAGGCCCATGAGCCATGGCCGCTGAGCCTGCGTGTCCGGAGCCTGTACTCCACAATGGGAGAGGTCACAACAGTGAGAGGCCCGCGTACGGCAAAAAAATAAATAAATAATAGGAAAAAAAATCTTCAAACCAGATCTTACAATTTTAAAAAGAGCTGTCAGAATTACTCATTTTCAATTTCTTTACCTAAGTTCACAGATACTAATGCCTTTTGGGAATCAGATTACATGCAAACACTGAATATGGTTCCTAAAGAAAGTAAAGATACTATATGATGTATAATTTTAAAAAACAAAAGCATGTAGTTATAGAAATTTCTTTCCCAAAATATAATTGGAGCATATATATCAAAATTGCTATTCTTCATATACCGTGTACAAGTCCAACGACTGTTCTACCCTTATGAACAAAATTTCACTATCTAAAACAGAAGAGTTACATTCCAACACAAAGTTTTTCTATAGACTCCTTTGCTCCCAACATGAACAACTGAGAGCAAAACCCATATGAGATAAGAGAGAATCTTCAAATCATTCTTTCATTTTCTGAGATTCCAACATAAGAACATCAGTTTCCTGAAGCAAACAAAACACTTTCAGAGACTTTAATGTGGCAAAATTGTTTTTACAAAAATAGGTCCAAAATGACATAGTCATATAATTCATATGCAATGCACAAAAGAACATGGCAACATTATCAAAACTGCTATGCTTTCAGTAGTGTTGTATACATGATCCCACTAATCCTCACTAAATTCTGAATAATCCCAAACTAGTATTTTGGGATGTATTAGATGTTCAATGAATTGGGTAACAGAATTCTACTGCATCACAAAAACAGCCTGAATTAAAGCTGGTCCTCTGCTGCCATCTAGTGCAGTCATAAAATGCCAAAACTAAACCAAAAGTGACTGGAAAAAAACTTTTTGGTGATGAATCTGTTTAATAAATCGTTAAAAATACTAGTTCAAGGGCTTCCCTGGTGGTGCAGTGGTTGAGAGTCCGCCTGAAATGCAGGGGACACGGGTTCGTGCCCTGGTCCGGGAAGATCCCACATGCCACAGAGCGGCTGGGTCCATGAGCCATGGCCGCTGAGCCTGCGCGTCCGGAGCCTGTGCTCCGCAACGGGAGAGGCCACAACAGTGAGAGGCCCACGTACCACAAAAAAAAAAAAATATATATATATATGGTGCATTCATACAATGGAATACAATGAACCAGTATGGCTCCTTTTCCTCCTAAGACACTATCAAAATAACAAAGTTAGATTTTTTTTTTTTAAGTATAAAGCCATCTGGTGGTTTTCAAAATATGTCCACAAGTCCCCAAACTCTTTGATACTCTTCCTTTTAAAAGGTGGAGCTAAATTTCCCTCCCCTTGAGTGTGGGCTGGATTTGTATCTCACTCCCAACAAATAGAATATGGCAGAAATGACTGTAAATAACTTTTGAGATTAGCTTAGATTATAAAAAGACTACTACTTCCATCCTGGATATCTTGAAATATCTTGGATCACTTGCTCTAGGGGAAGCTGGCTGCCATGTAGTAAGGACATTCAGGCAGCTGTGGAGAACCACATGGAACCCCAGAGTTAGTATGAAGACTGCTTTAAGCTGAAGATGTTTGAGATTCAAGAGATGCAGAAAGAAGTGTTCCCAGAGCTTCCCTTATTTGACTAAAAGCAGAAACTTCTGGGAATGAGGCCACCATAAATCACCTCTTTGGAGCAGCTTCACTCCCAGGAAGGAGACTGAGAGTGAAACTATCTTAAAACCCCTCTCTGGGGGAATTTTACAGCCAGGAAGAAGATGGAAAAGATCAATCACACCAGCATAACAAAGATTATCAGATTATCATAAACTTTCTTCTCTCCTGTTGTTATCCTAAACATAGGTTCTCCTAAAGTAACCCATTTGTTCTTCCCACAGAAGCCTTCTGTCTCCATTCCCTTTCCCCTATTAAGTTAGGTGTGTGTGTATGTATGTGTGTGTATATATATATATATATATATATATATATATACCCCTACCTTTAGTCATTTAGCACATCACTTCTTTTGTGCACTCCCACAGGCATTATGAATAAACTTTTTTCCTCTTCTTTCCTCAGTTTAATCTGCAAACTCCCAAACACTAAACACAGTGGGTGCAAGTTTTTCCTCCCCACCCAGGCCTGCAAGGCAAGGAATGGAGGCCTCAGGCCAACAGTCAGCAAAGAACTGAGGCCTGCCATCAACCACAAGAGTAAGCCTGGAAGTGGAGCCTCGAGGTGACGGCAGCCCTGGCCCACAGCGTGACAGCGACCTCATGAGAGACACTGAGCCAGAACGACCCAACTAAACTGTTCCCCAGAACCATGAGATCATAAATGTTTGTTGTTTTATGCTGCTAAATTTGAGGGGGTAATCTTGAGGTAATGTGTTGGGTAGGAATAGATAACTAATATAACACACAACAATGAAGATAATGAAGGAAAGGAGGGAAGACCATCACTGGATGAACTATGGCAATAAATTTCTGCTGGACAAGAAATCGATGGAGAAGTGCTGAGAAGCATTGCACAAAAGTAGCAACATCTACAAGTGGAGCTGCCTATTTTGCAAAATCCCAAAGAAAATCCAGACCCAGAAACATCAACTAACGAGAGTGACAATAGGGACTGAAAAAGAGAAATTGGTTATTTTTAACTAATGTAAAACAATTAAATCCCCACAACTCACAGACAAGACATACAGGTTAACCAACTCCTAAGCAATTAATCAATAAAATTGGAGGGCCCTTCTCTAAAGAAACTGAACCAAACCCTGAGGTAAAGTAACTACATGGGTAATGGTGCCCGGAAGTAAAAGACCTCTCCAGGCAGTAGGACTGAAGATCCTCCAGCACAACCGCTTATCATAAAGCAAAGGTCTCAAGCTGACAAAGCCGGACCACATTCACAGAATTTCTTCCAAGCAGTTGTTCTGCCTCATTTTTAAATGCAAACAGCCAACCAAGGATCACTGCACATTTAAGGAAAACCAGAAACATGAAGAAGAAAGATGATTCAAGATTAAAAGAAAGTAACTCTATACCCGCCAGTTAGTATTCTCATAAGAGATTCAAAACTCTATGATGTCCATAAATTAAGAACAGGTTGGCATAAAAAGGTGTAAGCAGAGGGTAAAAATGCATGGGTACTCTTGAAATTTAAAAGCGTAATTACTGAAATTAGTAATTTATTAGAAATATAGAAAGAAAATGAGAAGATCTCCCAGAAAACTGAAAAGGAGACCAGGAGATGAAAAGTATGACAGAAAAGATAAGAGAAGAAAAAGAATCTAAGAATCTAGGTGGTGTAACAGCCAACAGTAGGTCTAGAAGGAGAAAAGAGAAAAAAGAATAAAAGAGAGAGAGAGAGGAAATAAAATATCAGAGATAAGATAAAATTACCCTGAATGGAAGAACCCAGGTTTTCAGATTCAAAGAGATCACCAAGTACCAATGAATGGGAAGGTTGGGGGGCAACCGCGACCCACATAATTAGACATCACTGGGAAATTTTAGGACAAGAATAAAGAGAAAATTCTAAGTTTCCAGGGGCGAACCACTTCCAAGGCACTAGAATCAGAATAATATCACACCTTTTATCAGTGGCAGAGGTTAACAGAAGAAATTGAAGTAAGGTTTTTAATATTCTTAGGGAAAATCATTTCTAATCTAAAATTTTATACACAAGCAAACTACTAAGTTCAGGACAAGAGCAACAGCATGTTCATACACCTAAGCATGCTTATGGGTTACTTCCTGTACATACTTTCTTAGGAAGTGAGTTAAGGAGGTATCCCTGCAAAGTGACAGAAAAGAAAGGAAGGAAGGAAGGAAGCAGAGGGGAAGAAAGAAAAACATGGAATCCAGAAAGCTACATCCAACCAGGATAAAAGTTGGGACCAGAGCTTTATACACAGGCTAGAAATCATAGAAGGCTCTAAAAGAGAAGTCTTTGGGATAACAAAAAGTAATTGAAAGAAGAAACAGAATGACTAAAACCTTGAAAAAACTTGATTATAGGGTAAAGGCAATTATTCGAGTAAAAAAGAACCTATTTAAACTCAACAAAAGAAACATTCTACTTGATGTGGCAGAGAAGGCATGACTTTGAACTCTGGGCAAGTTGGCTGTCTTTGGTGGTCAGCTCCATCCCTGCAGTTGTGTGCTCAGTGGATCTTGGTTTGAGAAGTAAGCAAATAACACTTCCCAGACTCCCTTGCCAGCTCTCTGGAAGGAGATTAGAAAAAAAGAGGAAGGGAAAAACCTATTGATCTGCTTCTGGCAGCATCTGTGGCAGCACTGAAGGCAGCAGCCACCAGATGACGGCACAGCTCCTTAGGGAAGAGCCCCCTGGGAGGGGCTGCTGTGCAGCAGTGTTGAGTGGTCCCAGAGCAGCGGCCAGACAGCCAGTATATTACCTCCTCCAGCACCTGGGCAGCAAGTGCTAACCAGGCTCCAACCAGAGGCACTAGCAGCCTGCTGAACTCCAGGTGACCCTTTGGCTTCTCCATCCTCTCAATGCCTTTGTAACCAATTCTATGTATTAAATTCCTGTGTGTTTGAAATATCAGAGTGATTTCTTTTCATGCCATGAAAAAGGAAATCTATTCCTTTCCACTAATCTAAATGATAGTTCCAGTGAGAAAAAAAATGTTTAAGTATTTTTCACCATTTAAAACAACCATACACTTACAGAAAACAAAAACCCTATGTTTAACAAACAGCATGTAAATGTAAACAGAGTTGACAATATTAAAGTTAGAGCTGACATAACAGAAGTAGATGGAAGACAGAGAACTCTAAAGTCCGCATCTTAACAAGAGTTAAGAAACACTACATTAGGGTTATTAGGATAAAGGGAAGATTAAATATACAGGCATGATCGATGAAGAGAACTAACAATAGTAGTTTACCTACGATGAGAAACTAGAAGAAAAGACAGGTGGGAACAGAGGTACTGGTAAGCCACATCCTCATGACCACATTAGGAACTCACCTAAAGTTAATTAATAAACAGCAACATAAACATATTATTTAGAGATTTGAGGATAACCACAAAATAAGTATAAAAAAAAAGGAAATAAAAACAAAAATAAACAAACGGGACCTAATGAAACTCAAAAGCTTTCGCAAAGCAACAGAAACTACAAACAAGATGAAAAGACAACACTCAGAATTGGAGGAAATATTTACAAACGAATCAACAGACGATTAATCTCCAAAATATATAAACAGCTCATGCAACTCAATATTAAAGAAAACAAACAACCCAACCAAAGAATGGAAGAAGACCTAAATAGACATTTCTCCAAAGAAGACATACAGGTGGCCAAGAAGCACATGAAAAGCTGCTCAACATCACTAATTATTAGAGAAATGCAAATCAAAACTACAATGAGGTATCACCTCATACCAGTTAGAATGGGCATCATCAGAAAATCTACAAACAACAAATGCTGGACAGGGTGTGGAGAAAGGGGAACCCTCTTGCACTGTTGGTAGGAATGTAAATTGATACAGCCACTATGGAGAACAGTATGGAGGTTCCTTAAAAAACTAAAAATAGAACTGCCATATGACCCAGCAATCCCACTACTGGACATATACCCAGAGAAAACCATAATGCAAAAATACACATGCACCCCAATGTTCACTGCAGCACTATTTACAATAGCCAGGTCATGGAAGCAACCTAAATGCCCATCGACAGACGAATGGATAAAGAAGATGTGGTACATATATTACTCAGTCATAAAAAGGAACGAAATTGGGTCATTTGTCGAGATGTGGATGTATCTAGAGACTGTCATACAGAGTGGAGTGAAGTCAGAAAGAGGAAAACAAATATTGTATATTAACGCATATATGTGGAATCTACAAAAATGGTACAGATGAACCAGTGTGCAGGGCAGAAATAGAGACACAGATGTAGAGAACAAACGTATGGACACTAAGGGGGGAAAGTGGTGGGGAGGGTGGTGGTGGTGAGATGAATTGGGAGACTGGGATTGACATATATACACTAATATGTATAAAATGGATAATAATAAGAACCTGCTGTATAAAAAAATAAATTAAATTAAATTCAAAAATTAAAAGATAAAAAAAGGTTAAAAGAAGTTGCGTTAGACCTCAGAGATATTGCGGGTTCATTTCCAGACCACCACAATAAAGCAAATATCGCAATAATGTGGGAAAAAAAAAGTGGTTGCCTTTAGGGAGTAATACTGATAGACAGAAGGAGGGGATATGGAAGGGATCTCCAGTATTACTTGATTTATTTAACCATAAACAAGGATTACCTTAATAAACAATTTTATTTTAGTCATCGAATAGGAAAATGTTTAATAAAATAGAAAAATATTTAGGAGCATTAATTAAAAACAGCAGATTACTGGGCTTCCTTGGTGGCGCAGCGGTTGAGAGTCCACCTGCCGATGCAGGGGACACGGGTTCGTGCCCCGGTCCGGGAAGATCCCACATGCCGCGGAGCGGCTGGGCTGGTGAGCCATGGCCGCTGAGCCTGCGCGTCCGGAGCCTATGCTCCACGACGGGAGAGGCCACAACAGTGAGAGGCCCGCGTACCGCAAAAAAAAAAAAAAAAAAATAGCAGATTACTAAACTATAAATCATAGATACTAAACAGTTTAAGTAGAAAACATATTTCCCTAATAGAAGCTCCATTATGGCAGGGACCACTGTAATGCCCAGCATCTAGAATGGTACATGGCATACATAATATACACCAAAAAATACTGTGGAATGAATTCATTTTCACTTAACAAAATGATATATATAGACAGAGACACAGGTCTGAAAATATACACACCAACATTAGCAGCAACATCTCTAACTGGTGAGATTATGGCTGCTTTTCATTTTTTTCTTTTCCTTATCTTCACTTTCTAAGTTTTCCACAATGAATACAAAGTAATTTTATAATGAGGAAAAGTATTTTTAAAGTCACTATCATTTTTTCATTAAACTTTTTCATTTTGTGACCAGAATCACAAAAGAAACCAAAAAAAAGACATTTTACATATATATATATTCCAAGTTAGAAAAACTCACAACTATTAATAATGGAAAATGTTTAGTACGGTATAGACATATTCATTGATCTTGACCTAATTAAGAGGATCTGAAAATCTTTCAAGGTAACAGAATACTGCAAAATTACTATTCATTGCACAAATCAGGTAATTAGTTCCAATACTGGTTAACAAATCTCATGAATCTATCTGTTCTGAGGCTAAGAAGCCTCTGTTGGTTATTTTAATTAGTTACTTTTAGATTAAGTAGCTCTGTTTATAATGAGAATACAGAGTATCATTACACTTCAAAGTATAAAATCAAATGATATATTCATTTGCACTAACTACCATGAATGTTACAGGTTATGCTTTTTAGAACTTCATAGCCATGCACAAGTATGTAAAATACAGTATCCTTTTACCTGGTCTTCCATGGGAGAGAGTAAAAAGCCACATTGATTACTCAGATTTACCTTGATCTGGAATAAAATGTTAAAGCCACTTAAAATGGTATGGGCAGCATTTACATATCAAAGGGGCTGAAAGGTGTGAAAATCATTTTGATTTTTATAAAACAATCAGTCTTCATGAGAAGAGAAGACCAGAAGAAATATTCCAAAGGCTTTGTTTTATTTTACATTTGCCCCGTGACCTGGCTGATTACTTTTGATTTTCTTTTGTATAGGGCACACATTCTTAAAAGATCAATTACAATTCTTTCAAACAATTTTTCACTGATTCACAGAGAGGAACAGATTTGTTTTCTCTTTTTTACCCAACCTAGTACTTAGTATTTCTACAATCACACATAATGGACTAGAGCATGTGAGCAAATAACCAGTTCTTAAAAGGATAGTGGAATTATGAAAAAATAAGTATGAAAATCCCCTTAACATCTCATCCAAGAGATAGCTCTAGAGCTGAGATGGAAGTCGGGGCAAATGTGCGCCAGTGAGGTCAGTAGCACTATGCAATACTAAATAACAAATGGGTCTGTATCTCTTCTTTATTCCATTATCAAAGGTAAACATCCATCTAGGACACCCATTATTATACTCCTAAAATCAAAATGAGCACTCATATTTCATATGGAATATGAAGTAATGCTGCTTAGCAGTTCTTTGTTACCTCTCCTTATTTATTCTGCTTTGTACTATACATACTTCTACTACATCTCTTACTGCATCTTAAAGCTGCTTCAAGGGCAGGAATTGTATTTTGTTTACCTACAGTGTCTTGTATCATCTTTGAGACCTTCTAACTCCTATAGTAGCTTCATAGCTATCTACTAAAGCAATAAATATTATTTCTGCAAAGATACTGATTTTCCCATTAAGTGAAAGGTGCAATGCAATTCCAATTACCATCACAAAGCAATTTGAAGGAAACCTGATAAAGTTTTCTACAGTTTATAACAGAACAGCATATATCGTATCCATTTATATGGAGGATCAGGCAGTGAGGGAAGGCGGCAGCAGGCAGGAATATGGAGGCACAGAGTCCAGAGAACCAAACCTCCAACTCTTAACATTGATCATCCCAAGGTGTGGGATAAAAGTTCTCACAGGGAGAACTTTTCCTCTCCCTATATAAGGAAGACATCACCAGAATAAGCGTATTTTAAGATAAAAAATCACCTATAAGAATAAAACAGTAAAAATAACCAAAGAAATAGTGAAAAAGAATAATGAAGACAATATCTGGCAACACAGGAAAAAATACATGTATAAAGCAAGACCGTGGTAAAGATCCTAGGCTCTGGAGCCAGACCACCCACATTCAAATCCCAGTCCTGTAACTAACATAACTGTGCAGGCTTGGAAAACTCGAAACATGCCTTTACATGCCTCACTTTCCTAATTCATAAAAGGAGGATAATAATAGTACCTACACCTCACAGAGTTGTGCACAGTACATGAGATATTCTGTATAAAATACTCAGACTGATGTTTAGTATACCTAAGTGCTCAATACGTGTTACCTGTTAAAATATAATTTGTGCCATAGCCAAAATACAAAAGAAACTTGTGTAATCGACTGATGCTTCCCAAAACGCTAATTAAATCAATAACAAATTTCATTTCCCAACTGTCAACCTGGCCACATTATTATTTATACTAAATGAAACTACCCCAAACTGCCAAGAATGCAGTGAAATGGGCTCTTTCAGGCAATAGTGTTTGGGGGTGTAACGTACAACTTTTGGCAAGAGGTATCAAGGAGTTTAGAAGTTTCCATACTCTTTATCCAAGTAATATTATTTTCATCATAAGCTATATCAAGATGGGTATAAGGAGTTATTTATAAAAGAAAAAACTGGAAACAGTCCAATGCCTCAATAAAAGAGAGCAAACAATTTTATCTTGGCAGCAATTAAGTAATATCTTTTTCTTAACATCTTTATTGGAGTATAATTGCTTGACAACGGTGTGTGTTTCTGCTTTATAACAAAGTGAATCAGCTCTATGTATACATATATCCCCATATCCCCTCCCTCTTGCATCTCCCTCCCACCCTCCCTACCCCACCCCTTTAGGTGGTCACAAAGCACCGAGCTGATCTCCCTGTGCTATGCGGCTGCTTCCCACTAGCTATCTATTTTACACTTGGTAGTGTATATAAGTCCATGCTGCTCTCTCACTTCGTCCCAGCTTATCTTTTAAAGTATGTTCTAAAAACGGAAAATGCTCATCTTAAGATTAAAAAATAAAAATAATCATATTAAACAAGTTAGTTCTAATTACCTGCTAAGTCCAGCAAAACCTCTGGCATATGGTAGATGTTCAATAAATATTTGCTGACTGTATGAATAAATATTATTCTTCTCATATATTTGGGTCCTGTAGCCTAGCTCTCTTTTAAAATATATGTATTTAGAAATATTAACAAAAAATGGATTTTTTTTTAATGTTTCGAAGTTCCAGATGCTTGCTACCCCTAGAATATGGGCAACCCCAAATTCTAATCAGGGATTGCACCAATGTTTGCTCCAGAGGTTTTACCTATATCCGTTTAGCTCTAAGAGTTCTCTAGCCAGATTTGGTAATGAATTCAGTTGATTTTTATCCTTAAGTACCATTTCAGAGACAGTACCTCTATTAAAAAGTAGTAACTCTCACATTGATAAGTAGCTTAATTAAAGAAACTAATATTTAAAGGAACTTTCTATCCTTTAGTAAATCCTCAAGATGTGACTAGCTGACATCTATCTCAAAAGTTTGATTTAAAAATATTAGATTGTTTTTGTCCTATACCTACTTTTCTTCTTGTACACTAACTAACTCACACCGTAAGAGAATTCTGAATGTATTCTGAGAAACCAAATGTTGGTTACCACGTAAAAATGATTTTCCAAGGAGTCTTAAACTATGACACCAATAACTAACGTTTATTGAATGCCATAATAATAAACATTTTACATGAATCTCCTTTAATCAATTAATGGACAAATTCTCAGTTGTATCCTTAACTCAGTGGCTGGCTAGACACTTCTCTGGTTTAGTCACTGATTTTTAAACTGTGTTCAACTGGCACTAAAGGCCATGGCTCCCGAACCTGGCTGGAAATCAGAATCAGCTAGGGCTGCTTTCAAAAACACAAATTCTCAAAGCCTACTAAGGTCTACTGAATTTGGATCTCTAAATTTTTTTTTTAATGCAAGCTTAATATGATGGTAATACAATCATGATGATAACATAACCCAAACATTCAATGGCGTTTGGGAATTGCTGCCCTAAAAAAGTTCCATGGTGACCTTAGAGACCACCCAGAATGCAACCCCACATGCTGCCCCAAAATGTTCACCAACCAAAGCAGCCCCACTTTTGTCTGTTTTATATAATGGGGGGTCCAAGTAAGATTTGGGCTTGGAGAAGGAATAAAATGAGTTCTGTTACTTTCTCTTTTTAACCAGTTTACTGCCAGGTATCATCCACTATAGCTTTAGATCAGTAAACAGTGCTTCTGATTGACTTTTAATCACTCCTTGTTTGTCTCCCTTCTCCATGATAAAAAAAAAAAGGAACACAGGGGGCTTCCCTGGTGGCGCAGTGGTTGAGAGTCCGCCTGCCGATGCAGGGGACACGGGTTCGTGCCCCGGTCCGGGAAGATCCCACGTGCCGCGGAGCGGCTGGGCCCGTGAGCCGTGGCCACTGGGCCTGCGCGTCCAGAGCCTGTGCTCCACAACGGGAGAGGCCACAACAGTGAGAGGCCCGCGTACCGGAAAAAAAAAAAAAAATTTTTAAATGTGAAAAGCAGATCTTAAAGAGATATACCTTCTTTCCCATTTTCATTGCAACATTATTCACAATAGCCATGATATGAAAATAACCTAAGTATCCACCAAGAAATGAATAAATAGATAAATAAAGAAGATGTGGTATGTATATATATGTATATATAGATATATATACACAATGGAGTATTATTCAGCCATGAGAAAGAAGGAAATCCTGTCATTTGTGACAACATAGATAGAATTTGAGGGCATTATGCCAGGTGGAATAAGTCAGACAGAAAGACAGATACTGTATGATATCACTTATATGTGGAATCTAAAAAGCTCATAGAAACCGAGACTAGAATGGTGGTTACCAGGAGCTTAAGGGGTGGGGAAAATGGGGAGGTACTGGTCAAAGGGTACAAACTGCCAGTTGTAAGACAAATAAGTTCTGAGGATCTAATGAACAACATGGTAATTATAGTTAAAAAAAACTGTATTACATACTTGAAAATTGCTACAACAACAGATCTTAAAATGTTCTCACCACAAAAAAGAAATGGTAATTATGAGAAGTGAAGGAGATGTCAGCTAACACTACAGCAATAACCACTTTGCAATATATAAGTGCATCAAATCAACAAGTTGTACACCTTAAACTTACATAATGTCATGTCAAATTATAACTCAATAAATCTGGAAAAAAAACTAAAGTGTACATACATGTGTCTGTGTGTGCGTATATATATACATGCACTCCTCATTATTCTAATTATATGTGTGTGTTTGTATATATAATACATACACTAATTGTTCTAAAACATTTTCTTCACTATGAAAAAGTTAATAGGACTTCTATATTAATATCTATATATGTACATATATGTGCATATATGTGTTTATATATGTATACATTGCATGTATATATACATATATGCATATACTATATATACATACATGCATATATATACATGCACTCCTAATTATTCTAAAACATTTTCTTCATTACGAAAAAGTTAATAAGAGTTCTATATTAATCTGTTATTTCAATTATTATAACATTTGCTGAATGAATAAATAATATAGCAAAGCTATAAAAAATGGATTACAAAAGAGAAAGAAAAAGTTTAATGTTATTGAGGAAGCAACTTTATGCTTTAATACTAATAAATATTTTTTAATGTACGAATATGAAACTTGAAGCTAAGCTTTGTTATAAGAATACAACAACCTTAAGAGTGTATAAAATTATAAAAAGTATTAGCAAGGATTAAGAGAAAAAGAAAACTATCGAAGGAACAAAATACAGAGTGAATCAAGGAGACTTGGTAATTTTTAGATTATAAACTGATAATGCATCTGTTAATTTTAGAAGTGTCCAACACCATTAAAGACAAGGTGGCAGGCAGCAAACATACCAAAAAGCACAATATTATTAAGAAAAAATACTTCCAGATTTAAATTTGGTATAGATTCATGTCAAACTAACATAACTCTGAAACCAAAAATTAAGCAGAATGAGAGTTATAATTGTAGTACACAGCTAAGAATACTAGCAAAACAAAAACTATATGGTATATGAAACATGCTTATTTTGCTGCTCAAGTCACTCCCAGGAGTACAAACCTTCTCTAACAACAAAGCAATATTCTTCAAGCATTCGGGTTATTAGTCAATTTTTTAAGAAATCTAACTTACCGCGTACCATCTGCTTTCCAGCTTACTTTATATGGCTTCTGCTCCAAAAGTTTAATATTTTGCTTGTCCATGGAAATAGGCTGTGCTCCAGGGAATCCAGACCTTAAAGAAGAACACTGTATTACTATTATGGCTGGTGTCCATACAAAGCAATACATGTCTTAAACCAAGCTCACCTGAGTCACACATTTAGCACAATGTTTTCCCTATCATGAGATTAATGTCAATTGGAATAATATCAGCTTTCACAAAAATGCTACCAAAAGGTTATCATTTTCTTGACATTTTAGAACTCAAGTTAACAGGATCATAATTGCCACTGCAAACTATGACTATCGGGCTAATTTTTAAATATTAATACACATGATCTAAACAGTAAAGCACAAACTGTTTACAAGTCTTTGTATATCTACAAGTCTTTTACTTCAGGAAGAAGTTTAAATCTTGCCTTGACTATCTTACATTGCTCTAGACCCCATATTCCTCCATCATGACACTGTCAGCTTGGCATAACTTTGCAGGGTTAGCAAGTTTCTCCTCAAAAGATGCCCAGAAGTGACAAAACAGGAGAAATTCAGGTCGAGATTAAAGTACACTGGCAAGGGTTTAACAGAATACTAAAACTGATAGCACTTCATCATTTACATTTTTTAGTTAAAATTATTTCTAGTTTATTGATCTGTATGTATACCAGTCCAAAAGTTCTTTATATTAGGAATTTTTAACAATAATCCTGTTTCATCATGTTCCAGCTGTATTACAATTTTCTGCCACAGATAGCAATGATCAACAGAAATGACCATAGACCAAGACCTGAGAGCAACGATCAGTGAGCTCTCTCTTGAATCCTCTCCCATGAAATGTCTGATAAATATCTTCAAGTCATGGTAAGGGGCAGAACATATTTAAAGCTGATTCTCCCAGGTTTCTGATGACAGAAAAACTGGAAAATGAGGCACATTCAAGTTTCACCTCTTCTCTCTTAATAAAATGATAAGGGCAACTAAAACATTAATCAGCAACAGTGGGACTTCCCTTGTGGCGCGGTGGTTAAGAATCCGCCTGCCAACGCAGTGGACACGGGTTCAAGCCCTGATCCCACATGCCGCGGAGCAACTAAGCCCGTGCACCACAGCTACTAAGCCTGCGCCCACAGCTACTAAGCCTGCGCTCTAGAGCCCACAAGCCAAAACTACTGAGCCTGCATGCCACAACTTCTGAAGCCCGTGCTCCGCAACAAGAGAAGCCACCGCAATGAGAAGCCCGCACACCACAACGAAGAGCCCCCACTCGCTGCAAGTAGAGAGAGCCTGCGCACAGCAACAAAGATCCAATGTAGCCAAAAAATAACAATAATATATTTTTTTAATAATAATTAAAAAACTCAGCAACAGTAGAATCAATCTCACAAAACAAATACCAGAAAGTGACAACAGTAATTTTCTATTCCATTAGGAAGACATGTGAGTCATCTAATTTTGACTCAAAAGTCTGGTTATTACACTGTTTATCTTGAGAAAAATCTGATAAACTCTTGCTTAACATGTTTTTAAGAACTCTATGTAAACACGGAAACTTCAAGGAGCAAAGAAGCTATGACACTGTTTGCATTAATGTTAAGTATTGCAGAATAAGAATAAATTTTATTTAACACTTTAATTAATATTGAAAATGTTTATTACCCTTCCCAGCCACAGAATTGATGACACTTCTGTTGTACCTCTCCTAACTTTGGTTGAGTTGTTACTTGAGTTACACCTTTAACAGTTACGCCTTCCAAAAAAATAGCACCCTGAAAATAAAAGGAAAAGAAAAATACATTAGTGTTCAAATCCATTTACAAAGACCAGACTGAAAGATACATTTATTTTCAGAAATCTGAGCAAATATATGCAACAAATGGTCTGCTACAGGAGCTTCTACAAACTCCCCTGGGATTGTACACTAGTTTTCCTTAATCCAGCATATGATGTTCAATGTACATATACAGGCCAGTGTCTATATCATGTTGTCAAAGCATCCATGGGTACTACTCAGTAATCATAACAGCAATAATATCTTACCTACCATTTACTCAGAGCCAGGCAAAGTATCTGGCATTTTACAAACAGTTTCTCTAATCCTTATAACAATTCTGAAAAGTACGTGCATTATATTTATTTCACAAATGACTAAATGAGGCATAAAGATTTTATGTAATTTATTCAAGTGGTAAAAACAGAATTTGAACTCAGGTCTATACTATACCATTCACCAATGATTCTCCATTCACCAATGAGTCTCATTTGGGGAAGGGGGTGAGAAGTTGTGTCACTGATGGAGTTTGGATTTTGAGATAAAAACCTACAATATGTACCTCTGTAAACTAGAATAAGAGTATAACAGTAGACAAAGCAGCTAAGCTACAGTCATTGGATGTATCAACATAAAAACTAAATATTACTCATCACTGAATTTTTAATCTAAATTCTTTAACTCGGAACTACATCCAATGTCTTATTGTATTTCACCCATTTCACAGCAAGTATATTTTTAGAATATCACAGAGAAGTGAAGCAGATGGAGAATTTATATATCAAATAATAAAGAACACCCCTGGAAATTTTAAAGACTAAAAAAATAGTCTTGATTCAATTACTTTGAGACCCATAAGAGGGTTGGCATCAGTCTCAAGAAATATCTATAAAACAACTCTAGCTGTTAACGTAATTCGGGAATAAAAAATAGGGTCTGCAAGCTACAATGATCAACATTCTGGCAAGATTTGGCAAACTGAACTAGTTGGGAAGGAAAATAAAAAAGAACACAATACTTAGTCCACATACATCCCTGTCAAATTTAGAAGAGTCCTAAAGTCAATCCAGCAGACTATTTTTTGCCCCTAATTCTGAATCATATTTTACAGTTATCTAAAATGTCATCTACCTTGTTTTCCTTAAAGAGAGGTTCCATGAGCCAAAGTATCAAAGAATACCATTCCTCTCCTATTACACCATAACCTCTCTTTATCAGCCAATGAAATTCCTGTTTTAGAACCATTTCTACCATTAAATATAATAACTAAAGAAAATTTTCAAAGGAAAGCTTAACCAGGTGGATAAGTTTTTTTTAACATATTTAGTAATTGAGATACTCATAACTTCAATATCCTGATGAAATTACATCTTGTATATACTAATTAAAAAAAGAAAGCATTATCTTTATTCTGAAGGTACTAATAGCACAGAATTTTTTTTAAGTTTTACCAATAACCTTCCCTGTAAACTCAACCTTTTTCATGAACACACTGTACCCCATGTCTTAACTAGAAGCTAGCTCTGCACCAAGAAGACCACTCACTTTTCTCTTAAGTGAAAGCTACTCATTCTCCTACTGCCCAAGTCCCATGGTAGTAGTGTAAACAATTCTCTTATATCCTCACTGCTTTCCCAGCCTCTTTCAAAAGTTCCTCTTCCATTCAGACTCATTCAGCTACATCACTCAGCTAGATGTCAGGTAGAGCAAATATCCACTGTGGTTGGTTGCACAACGGCTCTCTTTGTGGATGGGATGCCTTCCCCACCCACAAGCCATGTTACATGACATGAAAGATAACATGCCACTCCAGCCAAAGTTGATGGGAGCATGAGTGAACCCCTAACTCTATCTGAACCTATCAGGTTCTCTCTTCAGGTAACCTGGAATTTGGATTCAGAAAGTCTCCGCATGTGGCGAAAATTATAACACATAAGCTTAGATATAGGACATTAAGTATCCCTCGTAAACAAAGAATCAGAAATCTCCCAGGTAAACAAGGAATCAGCTATATTCCTGTGCTTGAGCTGCACCCATTTACTCATAGTAAATTCCTCTTCTTACTTAAGCTAGTTTGAGTTAGTTTCTGTTACTTGCAACCAGATAATCTAAATTAACAAAATGCTCTATCCTTCATATATTGACCTCTGGTCACTTCCGCACATTCATCAAAACCATCAGTATTTCTCACCATGCTAACTTCTGTCATTATATTGGTAACATTAACATCCATTGAGACAATCTGACCCATCATACAACCTAAGCTTCACAGTTCTGTAATTTCTTTTTTTTTTTTTTTTTTGCGGTACGCGGGTCTCCCTCTGTTGTGGCCTCTCCCGTTGCGGAACACAGGCTCTGGACGCACAGGCTCAGCGGCCATGGCTCATGGGCCCAGCCACTCCGCGGCATGTGGGATCCTCCCAGACCGGGGCACGAACCCGCGTCCCCTGCAATGGCAGGCGGACTCTCAACCACTGCGCCACCAGGGAAGCCCTGTAATTTCTTTTTTAATGATCCTCTCATCTGTGCTTAACTTGAACAGCCTGCTCCATGGCCATATCATCCTCATTCCAGACTGCTCCACCTTTTGATTCATCAACTCAACTTACATTGACTGGGTACCCACAACATTCTAAACCAATATGCTCTTCTGACCTCTTTCATTAAACAGCTTAACTCTTTTACTCTCACTAAGCTCACTTTTCAATTTCACCAAGACTAACAATCCTTCACTCCTCCCTTTCCAGTCTAACAGCTCCCCCATCCTGACCTTACTTCCTATTCAACCTAGATCCTATCACTGATTACTTCAATTACCCTTCACCTGATATCCTCTGTACTCTTTACCCTCTGATCCTTCCATCACACCCATACTAAATATAGCCGACCTTGTATCAACCCACCATTAATCTCCACTTCCACACACAGGCAGCTGAAATTTACTGAGGAAAAATCACAATCTCAGGGCTAAGGATGAGATTTCCCTCCTCTTGCTGAAGACCTATTTCTCTATCTGCTCTTGAACTTCATTCCCTTTAATCTCCTCAGAAATTGCTCTATCATTAATTCCTCTAACATTTCATTTATTTTTCAACTTCATTGATTCCACTAGCTCCTTATCTTCAAGTAATAGATATGCTTGAGTTTATTCCATACTAAAAAGCCTTTTCTGAATATGTCTGCATCAAGCAATCACCCTTAGTTACCTTTTTGCTCATAACCAAACTACTTGAATAGTCTGTACCAGTGTGCAGGCAAGAGTTAGCATAATAGGACTGCTTGCAAGGTTGGCCCCTGGATGGCATCTGGGAACATGACTCCAGTGTTCTCAGTCAGCTGATAAGGCTGGTTCATCACGCCTAAACTATTTGTACAGGCAATAGTTACGCTGAACAAATGTTTTCCTTCTGGGATTCTGGAATATTGATACACGCTAGGCACAAGCTGCCTACATGACCAACCATGAATAAAAACCTTAGGCACTGAGACTCTAACGAGCTTTCCTAGACAGAAACATCACACATGCGCTGATGCATTTCCATTGCTGTGGGAAGAGTGAGCTCTGTACGACCCCTCGTGGAAGAGCATAAGGAAGCCTGCACGTGGACTCTTCGAAACTCCACTTGTCTTTGTCACTTATGATCCAGCAGGAATCTTAGTATACCACTGCGTTAAATCTTAGCTGTGAGTACAACTATATGCTGAATCCTAGGGAATCTCCAAAAGAGAGGTGGTACTGAGGACCCCTAACACAACTGTGTCCTTTTTCTCACCTCCCATCAGCTGCTTAAAATCACTAGTCTTGACCTGGCCCTGCTGTACCACAGAAAATTATCCTCAGATGGACACTTCATATCCTTACCGTATTCATCCCTCTATGACTTTTCATACTATTAAATCATCCATATAGATCACTACAAAACTCTAAACTATTTTCATATTTCTTTGTCTTTTTGTGCTACATCCAGGAAGAATTTCTTAGCTAGATCTTCCAGCTTGATAATTTCCTCCACAGCTAACTTCAGTCTGCTATCCAACCCACCTACTGACATTTTCTTTATTATTATCATTTCTAAGGTCTCTAACTGGTTCTTCTTCATAATAGCTTGCCATTATCTTATGGATTGATATCCTCTCTTGTCTTCTAAAGAAATGTTCTGTTTGCTTTTTATAAACTATTCTCTTCAGTGCTAGCCAAAAAGAATAGAGGTAGTTTCTGTATGTACTAGGAAAAGAGGAAAACTTCACTTCTTACCCTATATACTTCTAGATGTTCACATTTTTATTTTACAAAGAAAATTGATCTGTTGTCACTTGTGTACACTTTAAAGAGACAGGTAAGTAATTGCGGAGAAATTCTTTAAGATAACAAAAATGCCAGTGGTAGGGTAAAAGTTGAAGGATTATTTTGTTTTCAAATTTTCTTTAATGTCAGTATATTATTTTTATAAATAAAAACATATTTAATAATTTTAGTATTTACTAGTTATGATTTGAAAAGAGGAGAAAACCTACCAAAATGGCATAAGGCTTCAGAATTTTCTTTTTCATAACTCTACCTTTGGAAGTATAAGCTCAAATATTCTTGAAAATTACCATTGCATTGTCAGTCAGAAATCAAATCTAACTACTTTCTCCAAAAACAAAGAAGGTAAGCATTCTGCTTTTGGCAATGGCAGACTAGTTTATTTAGACAAATTTTGCAGCCATGAGAAATGCTAGACAAAATGTTAAAAGCACCTGTTTTAAGATATCAGAGAATTAGAAAAGGCAGTAAGGACCTGAAGGGCCAAGAACTCAGAAGGAAGGGAAGCCCTGAGAGATGAGACAGACATCGGGCATAGGCTTTTCTCCTCTAGGATTTTCCTCTAAAGGTACTGTTTCCAAAATGGTAGCTGAGAGGCTATAAAACTGAATAGAACTTTCAGCATTTATCACAAGAATGGGAAAACAAAAATTGGAGTCAGATCACCAAGGAGAGGGGTCCTGCTTAATGCTCCAGGATTTCAGTTAGAATTCCCAAGGGGCCACACTACAAAACTGGGGTGAATCAAAAACAGACCAGCCCCCAAAACTAAAGCCTAGCTTCTAAAGAGTTCAATTCTTGATTGAGTTAAGATGTTCTATTCCTAATCCTGTGTAGGAACAAAGGTAAATCTTCTCTGAAGGAAGAAAACCGCATGCAGAACCTTAAATTATTTCCACAATTTTTCATACATAATGTCTAGTAAGCAGAAATACCCAGGTATTTAAAACAAAAACAAAACAAAACAAAACCTACAGTTGACTAGAAATCAAATGAATACAAGAAGAAAAACTAAAAAAAGGATCCAGAGGGTATCCACATACTAGAGTTATCTGACATAGGCTTTAAAATAGGCTTAAATAGGGAGTCCCTGGCAGTCCGGTGGTTAGGACTCAGCGTTTTCAACTGCATGGCCCAGGTTCAATCTCTGGTCAGAGAACTAAGATCCCACAAGCCGCATGGCCAAAAGATTTAAAAATAAAACAAAATAGGGCTTCCCTGGTGGCGCAGTGGTTGAGAGTCCACCTGCCGATGCAGGGGACATGGGTTCGTGCCCCGGTCCGGGAAGATCCCACATGCCGCGGAGCAGCTGGGCCCATGAGCCATGGCCGCTGAGCCTACGCGTCCAGAGCCTGTGCTCCGCAACGGGAGAGGCCACAACAGTGAGAGGCCTGCATACCGCAAAAAAAAAAAATAAATAAAAATAAAATAAAATAGCCTTAATAAATTCAAAAACCTAAATGACAAGATGCAGAATTCCAGCAGAGAACTGAAAGTTACTTTAATACTCAAACTGAAATTCCAGAAGTGAAAGTAAAATAACTGAAATTAAGTACTCAGTGGATGAATTTAACAGCAGCTTAGACAAAGCTACAGAGAGAATTAATACACTGAAGATAGGTCAGAAAAAAAATAACCAGACTGAAAAAAATGAAACAAAAAAGTGGAGAATATAGAAAAGAACATATGAGACATTTTAAAAATAATAATATTTAAAAGGTCTATTGAGTAGAAGGAGAAAGGAGAAAGAATGAATCTAAAACAGTATTTGAAGAGATAATGGTCAAGAATTGTCTAAAACTGATTTAAAAATCCAATCATAAATTCAAGAATCACTGTAAGTAGGAAGCAGGAAAAATACAAAGAAAACCACAGGTAGAAACATCATAGTAAAACTGTTGAAAATCAAAACCAAAAAGAAATTCTCTTCAAAGAAGTAACTTCTCAACAGAAATGAATTATGGAATAATATCTTCAACATATCAACCCAGAATTCTAGAATCTGGATTTTGAAGAACAACTGTTCTTAAAATCATGGGGTATAAAAAGACATTTTCACACAAATGCTGAAACAATGTGTCACAGCAGATCCACATTAAAGAAAATACTGAAGAGAGTGCTTCAGTTAGAAGGAAAACTATGCAAATGGAACCACAAAAATACACAAAGAAATGAAGAGCACCAGAAAGGATAAATATGTGGGCATAGCTAATGAATATTAATCATATAATGATGATGATGATGATGATGTCTTATGGGATTTAAAGTATAGAGAGAATTAAAATACACAATACCAAAAGGGCAGTAAGAGATGAATGGACTCAAAAGTTCTTGGATTCTTGCATTATCTAAAAAGTGGCAAAAGTACTAACATTTACCAGACTTCAACAGTCAAAGATGCATACTGAAATATTGGGTAACCACTAAAAAAACAGTAAAGGAATGTAATAACAAGCATGGGTTGGGGTGACAGAAGGTAAAAATAATTAAGCATAAAGAAGGCAAGAGGACTTCCCTGGTGGTGCAGTAGTTAAGAATCTGCCTGCCAATGCAGGGGACACGGGTTCAATCCCTGGTCCAGGAAGATCCACCGAGCAACTAAGCCTGTGAGCCGCAACTACTGAAGTTCGTGCGCCTAGAGCCCGTGTTCCGCAACAAGAGAAGCCACCACAATAAGAGGCCTGCACACAGCAATGAAGACCCAATAACGAAGACCCAACGCAGCCAAAAATTAATTAATTAATTTTTTTTAAGGCAAGAAAGGAAGATAAAAAGGACCATACCACAAGTGGGATAAACAAAATCAAACAAAAAAAAACAAATAGTGAAATAGTAAGTTTAAATTATATCAGTAAAATAAATGTACATAGACTAAATATTCCAATAAGGCAAAAACTGATGACTAGGTAAACAAAACCCAGCAACATGATGCTTATGAGTCATACCTTAAATAAAGGATTAATAAAGGCTGAAAGTAAAAAGATAGATACAAGGTCTTCCATACAAACACTATCCAAAAGAACACTTGTACTACCATATAAATATCAGATCTTTTACAATGCTAAAAGTTAAGACATTGTAAAGATAAAATAATCTTTTATACATATTTGTATAAACCAAATATCACCTCAAAATATATAAAGCAGGGCTTCCCTGGTGGCGCAGTGCTTGAGAGTCGTTGCCTACCGATGCAAGGGACAGGGGTTCGTGCCCCAGTCCGGGAAGATTGCACATGCCGCGGAGCAGCTGGGCCCGTGAGCCATGGCCGCTGAGCCTGCGCGTCCGGAGCCTGTGCTCCGCAACGGGAGAGGCCACAACAGTGAGAGGCCCGCGTACCGCAAAAAAAAAAAAAAAAAAAAAGTATATATATATATATATATATATATATATATATATATATATATATATAGTATATATATATATATATATAGTATATATATATATATATATATATATATATAGAGAGAGAGAGAGAGAGAGAGAGAGAGAGAGAGAGAGAGAGAGCGCAAAATCTGACAGAACTACAAGGAGAAATAGGTAAATCCACAATCACAGTGGGGAATTTTTAAACACCCCTCTTAGTAACTGACAAAACAAACCAGGAGAAACTAGGTTTGGGATTTTATTTTATATGTCATTTATTCCCCTAAAGAAACATGCTCTTCTTAGCTAGCTTCCTCTTAATGCTGCTGGAGCTCATTTGCAATTATAGGGATTTAATGGTGCTTAAGTTTATAAAATAAATGTCATTTTTAAGATACCTTCTGATGGCAAAGAAAAATAAATGCCGCAAACTTGACCCTATTTTGTGAAAACAGTAACTGTTTGTTTTAAACTCTTTTACACATTCAAATACTAGATCATAATTCAAAAATACATTAAGCATATGCTCATGATTAATGTTATTCTTAAAAAATATAGTTGAATTCCCTCACAGAAGTGATAAGAGGGTAATCATCTATATGTCATATTATGCTATTAGACTTTCTTTAGAATGTGATTCTTATTTTTCTAGGTATGTGATTCAGTAATTTCAGATATCTAAGTCCAGAAAATGAGTTAGAGTAAAAAACTAGTCCAGAAAATAAGTCAGAGTAAAAAAAACTAAGTTATTTTTGAAATTATTTCTATGTTTCAAAACAATTTACACTTTCAGTATCCGCTGAGTCTTGAAGTTTGAAATGTGTAAATACATATTAAAACAATGTTTTTTCAAACAAGAGACTTTTTTTTAAGCCCTAAATAACTGTATTTTATTATTTACATAAAACAAGGAATTTTCTTCCTTGCCTGTCAATCAATGCATACTAATAAATGAGTTGTGGGATTTACTGCTCAACCATGATATCTCACACACCTTAATTATTATCTTTATGAACAATTAATTACCACCACACTTTCCCTAACTTTACCCTTTGGTCTACACCATCTACTTGTGTATGTACAAGTACAACCAGCAATCTTCTTCTCAACATCTCTCCTGTCCTCCCGAGAAAAGAAGGTAATGCCTAATGTTTTTTCTTAGGCCTTTTATTTCTAGAAGATTAACAGGAGTTGGCTATAGAAGAAATAAGAATCTTCTGAGTTCAACTTTACAGAAAAATATGAAAACACCACCCACGGAAAGGAGCAGAATTTATATGCAGTTATTTTAACTATGGGACAATTTTGTAAAGCATCAGTAAAAATTTTCACTCCATATTTAGTTAGAATCTCACAATAGTTTGCAAAGAAACAATAAATTCTCAATCTAACATCTAAGAGTTCTTTGGTTTACCTAAGAAACAAAAACAGGATGAATTTATATAACTGAAACTTTTCTTGTAGAAAAGGCAAAGATCCATGGTTATCAAGAGTCTTTGGAAATAACCAGAATGAAATAATATAACAAATCTAGCTAAACAAACATAGTTAACATTCCGTTTGCATAAGTCTCAATGAAGCTGCAGAAGAAAAGGTAAAGACTATAATAGTATTTTTAAACATTACCAGTTTTAAAACGTTCTTTTCTCCTTTGCCAAAGGAGGCACTCGGACCAGGTTCTGATTCCTTTTTCCATCCTCGTCCTCATCTTCGTCTTCATCATCCTCAAAACACCAATCTGGCAATAGAGGTGGGGGTGGTGCTTCCTCTATATCACCATAGCGACGAAAAATTTCTTTCAAATAATCACCCTTATAAATTCCTGGTGGTCTGGCTTGAGCAAAAGTAGCAACTGCTGCTTCAATACTATGAAAAATAAACACCATGCAATTCCTCACTACTCTCCATTTATGCAGATTTATCAAAATGCACTTGTTACATTTAAGGCTATTATACAAAGCATAATAGAGGTTTTCTAAAATGGACAAATCACAGTCCCCACGCTCAAGGCATTCAATCTATTAAGAGACAAATTCATTCTGAAACATTTTTAACATAAGTACATGGGAATTTCCAAAACTCTAGAGGTAAACCGCAATGAGTGTATAGACAAGACTGGGTACAGTCTGTAAGGAATTTAAGTAAACCCTTGAAGTTTGAGGTCTGACTCTCAGCGAAAACATCAAAGAAATGTGAATAGCAATATGAAAAGAGAGTAAAAGCATGCTGGTTCTTCAGGAACTTCAACACACCCAGCATTAAGAGTACAGGTCATCAGAGAGAGGCTAAGCATAGGCTGAGTCTGACATAGGAGTCTGTATCGTGTAGCATTACTGTGTAGAGCATCTGAAAGGCCAGAAAGGCAGGGCTAGAAGTGCATGCAGTAGAGAACCCCCAAGGATGAATGAACAGGAAAATATACAATCACATGTGTACTTCAGCTGATTATATTCCGAGAAGGATCTACTGTGTGAAAGGCTTTGTAAACAAAAGTAAAGACCTTCAAAGTAAATGAGGAAATTCAGTTAGTAATATCCCATTCTCTAATCTCTCAGAATCTAAAAAGACACTTTACAAATAATAGCTGCTCAGAAAGACATGCTTATTGGTCTAAACAGAATAGCTCTGTCCCCCAAAATACCTTTTCTGTAGAGCATTTAGTTTTTCCTAGTACTCAATAGGTATTTTAAAAGGTACTATTAAAAATGAAAAGAAAAACAATAGTAACCTCTAAGGTGAAAACGGACACAAAAATATTGGGAGAACTTGTCTCTGATAATTCTGTAAGATGTGGAAAAAAAATCTGGAAAAGAAAATGCATAGTATACGGGATCCATAAGCACTCAAAAGTGCTACTTAGTAGAAAACACCAGGTAATGAATGGTGTTCCAAAGATTAACCAAATCTAAAATGAGAACCACTTGAATCAATCATATTACTCATGACTTCACCAAAAACCTGGCAATATAAAATGCTATAACTGAAAAAGCAATAAAAAATTTTTATCAATTACTAAATATGTCTTCTTCCATTATAACAAGAAACAAATACCTCCAATCCATTTTCTCCACCAAGAAGGCACATATGAGGAAACCAGTGCGATTGAAACCATGGGTACAATGAACACCTAAAAAATAAAACAATTTTGATTTAATAAATCACTTCAGAGGCTATGTTTTACTTTAAAACCCCAACCTGCAATCAAAACATTTCAATCATTTTATAAAATACATTTCTAAAGCTTGGCCTTCTTTTATAACTATTAAACCTATCAGCTTAAATTGCTTAGAAAATAATTTATAGCACTAGCTATAAGTTTAAATATAACATATACTGATTTATTAGTTACAACTGTTTCTAAGGTCTAAAGTTTTATCTTAAAACTAAAAGATTCCAAGCATTTTAAATAAGGAGGTATTTCATCAAACACACAACTCTAAAGAACATAGGCACACACGCACACACACATGCACGTGAGACACTTCACTAGATACGGAAAATAACTGATGGATACACAGTACAATAAAAACAAAGTTCTCTAGAAACCAACTGACTGTATCTTTACATTAGCTTGTAATCTTCCAAAATGAACTTTTAGAAGAAAAACCTGCTGAGAAAAAGACATTTATTTTTGTTAAGCTTTTTTTCAGGACATATTCAAGATCAGTGTGGTCCTGCCTCTATATTCTGAAAAGCTGCAAATGAGTTTCATAAATCCTAAAACTGACTGCATTTTCAAGTCATTTTAACTACTTTGAAAAGTAATAAAAACAGCTTGATGTACATTATTAAATGATCACACTGTAGAGAACCCACTTCAATGGCAGCTCAACGTAAAGTAGAGACGGAGCATCAATGAAGCAAGAAAACTAGTAAGGAAGCCATCCCAGTAATTTATGGAAGAAACATTTAGGGTAGAATGTGCAATCTGAGGGGTGAATAACTGTCAACACTGAGAGTTTGGTTTCTGACTTGGGTGACTATTTGGGCAATGGCCCCCTTTACCAGGTAAGGAAGTACAGGAGTTTACATCAGTCTTTCGGGCAAGGCAATGAGTACAGCTGGACATGCTGAGTTTAAGGTTCTTATGAGACTTACAAATATTTGGAAATAAGGGTAAAGAGCTTCACAGAGAGATCTAGCTGGAGTTGTGGATTCAAGAATAATCAGCATATAGTCACTACAGAAGCAGTCTGTGGTGTGGGCAAAATCACTGAGAATGGGTAAGTATCAACAGAACAAGAGAAGATAATTAAGGATGGAATCTGAGGAAAACTAACCTTTCAAGAATAAGTTGGCGGATGGAAGGGCATAAAAAATGACTAAGAATGAACAATCATGGGGTCAAGAAAACAAAGAGTGCATGAACACTGGGTCATGTTCACCAGGAAAAGAGGAAGTTCCAAGACAGGAGTGTTCAACTGTTTAAATGTCACAAAATGATTAGAACTGAAAGTCACTATTTGTTTAAGACTGCAGAGGGAGGACTCCAGATCGCAGTGATGTGAATGAAAATAAATGGATTCAAGTATCAATCTTTTGGAAAGTTGACTGGGAAGGAGAAGGGGAATATAAAACAGAAAGGTGTGGGGGTTTTTTGGAGGGAGGGGTAATATTTTAATATAAGAGGCTTGGGTATATTTACAGGCTGAAAAGGACCTGGTTAAATCAGAGACTGAAATAGAGAACAATGATATAACTGAAATGAAGTTTCTGAAAAGAGATAAAAAATAAAGAGATCAGGGACTTCCCTGGTGGCACAGTGGTTAAGACTCCATGCTCCCAATGCAGGGGGCCTGGGTTCGATCCCTGGCCGGGGAACTAGATCCCACATGCATGCCGCAACTAAGACCCGGTGCAACCAAATAAATAAATAAAAATAAAATAAAGAGATCAGCCTTGAAAAGAAAAAGTTACCCCTTAGAAATAATTGCTATAATCATGAAACTCTGTAAGTTCATCATCTCCAGTGCTTTGTTAAGAAAACGTGCCTCAAAAGTTACACAAAGATGTCAGCTGTAAATAGACATTTTTATTCAACATAAATCTTAACCCAACGTGTAAATTTCCTTTCTACTTTATATTTGAGACCAATTTAAGCAACAAATACTCTAAAAATGTTTCTCATCTACACCACTACTATTTTTGCATCTAATTTTTACTCTAGCAAGATTAAATATTTTTATGAATAGGAAATGTAAGAATAATTGCCAATTAAGTGATTAAGTTGTGCGATGATATGCAATTTAAGAAAGTACCAGTGCTCATTATTCAACATAGTTTTGGAAGTTTTAGCCACAGCAATAAGGGAAGTAAAAGAAATAAAAGGAATTCAAATTGGAAAAGAAGAAGTAAAGCTGTCACTGTTTGCAGATGACATGATAATGTAATACACAGAGAATCCTAAAGATGCTACCAAAAAACTACTAGAGCTAATCAATGAATTTGGTAAAGTAGAAGGATACAAAATTAATGCACAGAAATTACTTGCATTCCTATACACTAACAATGAAAAATCTGAAGGAGAAATTAAGGAAACACTCCCATTTACCATTGCAACA
Organism: Phocoena sinus; assembly: GCF_008692025.1. Classification (NCBI taxonomy): domain Eukaryota; kingdom Metazoa; phylum Chordata; class Mammalia; order Artiodactyla; family Phocoenidae; genus Phocoena; species Phocoena sinus. The sequence goes on along the minus strand of NC_045774.1, from coordinate 68,178,143 downwards.
AAAAGAATAAAATACCTAGGAATAAACCTACCTAAGGAGACAAAAGACCTGTATGCAGAAAACTATAATACACTGATGAAAGAAATTAAAGAGGATACAGAGAAATGGAGAGAGATACCATGTTTTTGGATTGGAAGAATCAACTTCCAATAGTGAAAATGACTATATGATCCAAAGCAATCTACAGATTCAATGCAATCCCTCTCAAACTACCAATGGCATTTTTCACAGAACTAGAACAAAAAATTTCACAATTTGTATGGAAACACAAAAGACCCTGAATAGCCAAAGCAATCTTGAGAAAGTAAAACAAAGCTGGAGGAATCAGGTTCTCTGACTTCAGACTATACTACAAAGCTACAGTAATCAAGACAGTATGGTACTGGCACAAAAACAGAAATATAGATCAATGGATCAGGAAAGAAAACCCAAGGATAAACCCATGCCCATATGGTCATCTTTGATAAAGGAGGCAAGAATATACAATGGGCCACAACTACTGAGCCTGCGAACCACAACTACTGAAGCCCACACACCTAAAGCCCATGTTCCACAACAAGAGAAGCCACTGCAATGAGAAGCCCGCACACCGCAACGAAGAGTCGCCCCCTGCTCTCCGCAATTAGATAAAGCCCACGCACAGCAACAAAGACCCAATGCAGCCAAAAATAAATCAATCAACTAATTTAAAAAAAGAACTTATTATGTGCCAAGTTATTATAAATATTTTTATTTAATCAAGAGAAATGTTTTTTATCAAAATACACATGTGCTACTCATGAAAATATATATTCACAAATCTGGCCCATGTATTTATAATTAGAAACACCTAAAGTAATTAGAGGCATTAGTTAAGCTACACATCTATTATACGTAGTCCACCATTTACCAAGAAATCAGCCATTTCTCTTTTAACACAAAACAGGCTTTTTTATTTTCCAGTCCACAAAATTCTTATCCTCAAGTTATTTCTGTACATGCAAACAAATGCACTATAGCTCCATAATCTCTTATTTGTAATTATAATTTCAAAAAAGCTCTAAAAAAGACTGATAGGGTACTATCAAAAGGATACAGAAATCAACTTAAAGGGGCTCCCATTGGCCTAGGATGGAGCAATTTGGGCATAAGAATAAATATTGACTGCAACTGATTTAAATACATCAACTATATAAAAATTCATGAGTTCATACAGATACTCCAAGAAAAGAAAGTAATCAGTCACCACTGGAGATTGGTAAGATACCAATTCATTATTCTGGAAATTAAGAAATAAGAGAATCAGACGCTTAACTTGCCTTTCCATTACAAACTGCATTTCAGGATAATCAAATTGTTGAGAATAGTTCTTTACTAAAGAAGAATTCCAGCTAATCCATGAAGAAATGAGAGAGAATCAAAAAAAAATCACTGTTTTCCAGCCCCTAATGAAATACTGGAGGAAGGCAGCAACCATCAACGGGTAATAAAATCATTAGGTAAAAGACAGATGAAAAAGTCTGTAACAGAGGAAACAAGATGGTGCCACCAGAACCCACTTAATCATCTTCGTACCCCTAAAAGCAGGACCACCAGACATTATGTGCTTCCTGATGTGGTGTGAAATGAACCATACAATGCCAACTATGAAGTATGCTTGCCAAAATATATAAGTACGCCTCTCGATTTAACTACCAGTTTACAGGACATACAGAAGACAAAGGAAAAAGTTAACTAATACTATGAGGAAGCACTCAGGTAGACCCAGATAATGGAATATTTTATAGGACAAATGATGTGGTTTCTCCAGCAAACTGACAGCATTAAAAAAGAGAGTGAATCAGAGAGATTTAAGAGACATAACAACAAAATGCAACATGTGGACACTATCGGAAACTGGTTTGAAAATCTAACTTAAAGAGGCATTTTTTCTATAATTGAGGAAACCTGAAAATGGACTAGGCTTTAGATAACCTTAAGGAATTTCTCATTATTCTGTTCGGTACAACTGCATGGTGATTATATAAAAACCAAAAATCCTTATCAGTTAGAGATGCATACTGAAACACTTTAAGTGAAATGACATGGTACCTGTGATCTAATTTAAAATACTCAGAAAAAAATCTGTTGGGGGAGGAGAGGAAAAATGAAAAAAAAAAAAACAGCAAAATGATAATTATTGAAGCTGAATGATGGATACATGAGGTGTCATTTCACGATTCTCCCTATTTTTGGTATGACTGAAAATTTCTACAATAAAGAAAAATTAGGAGGTACTATCTCCAGGGGAGGTAACATATGGTAAGAATTGGAAACATATGACCCCCACGGGTTTCAGATAAGGGATTATGAAGCTGTAGTTCTTCCTAAACATCAGCAAACATCTGAGGCTTCTGTGTTTCAAGAACTTTTCATTTCCACTAAGTCTACAGTATTATCCCACAACCAGGCTAACTGCATGAACTGACAGTAAAATGATGATTTAAAGAAAAGAGAAGCTTTGAAAATAAATCTGAGTCTAACTTTTGTCATGTCACAAATGTCTACTGTTGATCACAAGTATGCTTCAGCAAGAATGTGTGCAAGGCTGATGAAAATTCCATCTCTGATACTAACACAATTAAAATACTGTAAAAGCAGACCAATAATTTCTGATCCTAAGAACACAAACTTGATTCTTTATTCTTTTTGTTTGAAAAGGTGTTACCAGCAACCAGCTCTAAGACCAGTTTCTGTTGTTGTCTTCAGAGTATTACAATAAATAATTGCCACTACAATGCTCCAAAACTGGACAGGCCCAAAGCAAGTGTTTCCACTTCAATCCTCATGAAGAGAACCCCTACCAGTGATATAAAACAAATAATATATATTAACATATAATATATTGTAGCACAGTTCTATAATTTTTTTTTATAACCCATAAAACACTCAATTTAGAAAATTTCCCCATCAGTTCTTCTAAGAATACAACCAGACAATTTATAACAAGGGTTGACTTGGGAGTATTAATCTTCCTGAAATCAGGATATCTGATTCCAGATGTTAAGTGTTCTTGAAGTTCTTCTTGAATTCTTCTTCTTTACCTCTATAATGGCTTCTCTCGGATGAAAAAAGTTGTTTTTAATTGTTCAAATAAAGGTCTCAATGCTATTTTAAGCTGTATATGTTCTGGTTGTATCCTAAATATGTGTGTATTTGTTACATATATTCATGTGAATGTGTAAATATATACACACATACATATCACAATACCATGTCATATAGTCCCATATTATTGTTCTTCTGTTAAATAAATTGCATACCGTACAATATAAATGATCTGCTTCTATCAGAGGTTTAAGCTGTTTCCAGTTTTTTAATTACAAATGAAGATGTGATTAAATTTCTTTCTCATAAATCTTTATGTCCATCTCTGACTACTTCCTTTAAATAAATTCTTAAATGTGGCCTTGACAAGTCAAAGTGTGTGAACACTTTTAAGAATCTTGACAAATATCACCAAATTGGCCCTCCAGAGAGGGCGTACCAATTAACACTCAAATTAATAATGTATAAGTACATCCACTTTATCCAAAGCTTGACATTATGATTCTTTTTTAATCTTTGCCAACTTGAAGGGGGAAGGTAACGACATATATTTTAATTTGTATCTCTTGTTAACAAGTGAGAATGAAAATTTTTTTCATGTTTCTTGGCTATTTGTAATTCATTTCTTATAAATTTCATTTTCATTGTTTTCCATATTTTTCTATGGAGAAATGCCTCTTTTGCCTGTTGGATTATAAAATCTTTTTGTATATAAGAATATTAACTTTTATCTGTCATATATGCTTCAAATATTGCTCCCAATTAGTCAAATATCTTTTTGCTCTGTTTCTGTTGTGTTTTATAATACAGAATTTATTTTTCATTTTTATGTGGTCACTCTAGAAACCAGTGTAGCAAGTAATCAGAGATTTGGACTTTGAAGTAAGAAACCGGATTACAAACCTGGCTTAACCACTTATCAGATGTGTTACCACGGAAAAACTATACTTAATTTCTCTGAGATTCAGTTTTATTATCTGTAAAATACGGATACTGCCACATATTACAGAGTTGTTATGAGGATTACATTCATTCATTCCTTCATTCATTCATTCAGAGTGTCCCACCAAGTCTGCCAGGCAAATAATAAGCATTCATTAATCCCAGCTGCTACTATTACCATGAATAGACATTTTAATTTTTGACAGCAGTTTTCAAATTTAAGTGTACATAAAAATCACCTAAGACCCTTGTTTTAAAAACAATTAGATCCCTAGGCTTCATTCCCAGAGGTTTTGATCATACAAGTCCAGTACCAGGGGCCCTAAAGCATGCACTTCTAATAAACATCCTCAGGTGATTCCGATGCAGGCTGTCCAGGAATACAGCTTAAAAAATACCTGTTTATGGATTCTGCCTTTGACGATAAACTTGGAATACCCTTTCTTACCTCAGAGTTAAATAAGTACTGACCTATATTTCTCCTATATTATTATGGGTCCTTTCAAAAATATTTGATCCATCTAAAATACATTTTATTATACAGTTGGCTAATTGTCTCATAACCATTTGTTGAATAATCACACCTTCCCTCTCTGATGTGAAAAACATCTCTACCACTAGGAAACCACTGTAGTTTCCATTACTTTACCATATGCTTGGATAACTGGTAAGGAAAATCCCCTTGTTACTTTTTATCTTTCAAAATTTTCTTGCCCATAATTTCACCTGTTTGATTTGCCAAACAATTGTTTTCTGTACTCAATAAATACTGACTTAATGGAGGCAGTGGACTTAACAAATAGAAATTAACTTCATAGCAATTTTTCCAAAGTCTCATTGGGATTTTGCTTGGAATTACATTAAAAATTGGAAATTGGGATTCCCTGGTGGCACAGTGGTTGAGAGTCCACCTGCCGATGCAAGGGACACGGGTTCGTGCCCCGGTCTGGGAAGATCCCACATGCCGCGGAGCGGCTAGGCCCATGAGCCATGGCCGCTGAGCCTGAGCATCCAGAGCCTGTGCTCCACAACGGGAGAGGCCGCAGCAGTGGGAGGCCTGGATACTGCAAAAAAAAAAAAAAAGTTAGTCTACTACTTTAGTAAACGCTTCTTGGTGATGACTTAAAAAAGAAAAAAAAACTTCCGTATCAATTCACTTGTAAAAAAGAAAATGGAAACCCAATCACAAAGAAAATATTCAACATTGGTAAAGTGAAGCCAAACATACCTATAAGTTCAGGCGGGTTTCTTTCATTAAACCGCTCACATAGACGAATAAATGTCTCGGTATTCTCCGTTGTAGGGCATTCGCCATGTCTAGTAATACAGAAACATTTTTTTTTTAAGAAGAGATGACAAATTTCAGCAGAAGGTTTAAATATTAAGGAATCTTAATACATGACTTACCCTTTACACTGAAGTTTTATATATTTGATTCCTTCTTTTTCTATGTCATTTCTGTCATAGAATCTTGAAGTATTTGTCAGGTCCACCAACAAACCCATTTTAACCTTAAAAAAGAATGAAAGAAAAAAGGACAGATTTACTGGTAACTGAATTTGTACCGAATCAAACTGACTAAATGGCAGTATTCCAGGCCAGTTCATTCAACTACACTAAGGGAGATTTTAGGTTCACTCTGCCAATGAACTATTAACAAGGAAAGTATCACTTATCCAAGTCTTATTCAAGACATAGAACTTAGGCACTAAATAAAATAAATTAACCCCCAAACTAATGATGAAACAAGAACATAAGCAAAACAGACTCCACTTCAACATTACAAAAGTGTACCTAAAAAAGCAAACACTGATGTAGTTTTCTGCATCTGTCACTCCACCTATGATTTACTAGACAAGAAGCCAGAACAGGGATATCATCTATCTGAAACACACCCCAACCAAAGCTCCAGGCACACAATAACCCAGCACTCCGAGCAGTCATTACTACAGCACATGTTAGGCAGTTAAATTCTCAAGTGAGTACACAGGGCAAAAAGTGTGTACAGTCAAAATTCCCTTGTAAATCCCTTAAATAATCAATAAAGAACAGTACACATGGCCGTATTTGTGCATCTCATTGAAGACTTACTCCCATTCCTCAGCCAGTTTTTCTTCCTGTATTGGAACAAAAATCATTATTTCTTCTGTTGAGCAGTAACTGAAGTAGTTGGCTTGTGTTAGGGGGCCACAGGTTTGAAAAATCTTGAACAACCAGAATCATATTCAGCCTTGAAATATATGCACACTGGAACTGAGCCAAGTAAAAGAACAGTTAATCCAAACATCTTCCACCTCATTCTGAAGTATATACTCTCTGAGAAGAATGGCAAGAGAAACAACCTGTACTTTCTAAACTGTTATTTTTCTCTCTTTTGTTGTTACTGCTTTTATTGAGTACCTATTGTTGCGTTTGCCTAAAGGAGACTGGTCTACATAAGAATTCAACTCCGGGCTTCCCTCGTGGCGCAGTGGTTGAGAGTCCGCCTGCCGAAGCAGGGTACACGGGTTCGTGCCCCGGTCCGGGAAGATCCCACATGCCGCAGAGCGGCTGGGCCCGTGAGCCATGGCTGCTGAGCCTGCGCGTCCGGAGCCTGTGCTCCGCAATGGGAGAGGCCACAACAGTGAGAGGCCCGCAATACCACAAAAAAAAAAAAAAAAAAAAAAAAGAATTCAACTCCATTGTTGGGGGGGGGGGGGGGGGGGGGGCGGGGGAATGGCAAAAACATTTAAATTTCATACATCACAAAACAGACAAAATTGTACACTTCTAAAATATAACTAGCTGCCTTAATGTGCTCTATGGATTTCTCCAGATTTCTTAGCTCATGTATGGATAATAGACAGCTCTTCTAGTCAAGCATCTTCTCACTTCCCCAGGAAATTTATTTTTTACGGCATTTTGTGTACTATCTGCACCCCTGGGCCTACTTCTCTTCTCTTCCCACAACGGTTTCTTCAGTGATCTTAATTCCTTCAGAGGATATATATTGCCAAATGCAAAGATTTAGATGCCATACTACAGCTTTTCACTAGTTAGAATTAGAACCCATTTTGTTTGTCTTCAGGTCCAAAATAAGAAGTGAATGAAAAGTGGGGATGAGCAAGAAAATATGAATTTTCTAAATACATACGAATACTTCAGAAACCAAGAAACTGTAATGCATGACTTAGCTGCCCTGAGCCCATGTATATGTATGTGTGTAAATGTGTGTCTGTGTGTGTGATGTGTCTGTGTGAATAATGTGTTTGGGTGTGAATGTGTCTGTCTGTATACACATATACTCATAAATATTATTACATACACATAATTATTTTTCCTTATAGATTCCCAATCCATGAAATAAGGATAATTATAGTATCCACCTCATACAGTTGTTGTGAGATTTAAATGAAGTCCTTACTCTGTGCCAAGCACTATTCTGTGTGCTTTAAATGCACTAATTTGGGCTTCCCTGGTGGCGCAGTGGTTGAGAGTCCGCCTTCCGATGCAGGGGACACGGGTTTGTGCCCTGGTCCGGGAGGATCCCACACGCCACGGAGCAGCTGGGCCCGTGAGCCATGGCCGCTGAGCCTGCGTGTCCGGAGCCTGTGCTCCGCAACGGGAGAGGCCACAACAGTGCGAGGCCCGCGTACCACACACACACAAAAAAATGCACTAACTTTATTTGCAAGTGAGAAAACTAAAACATGAGGAGATTATGTAACTTGACCACAGAGCTTAAGTGGCAAACCAGAAATCAAACCCAGGCTAATTGGTTCTAAGCCCAAGCTCTTAGCACTCTGCCTAGGAAATAGTTAATGCTCTATAAATGTTAACTATGACTTTCAAAACGTATATTAATAATGAAGATAAAAATTAAAAGTTTACAAGTAAGCTAAGATAAAAGATATAAACAGGGCTTCCCTGGTGGCACAGTGGTTGAGAGTCCGCTTGCCATCGCAGGGGACACAGGTTCGTGCCCCGGTCCGGGAGGATCCCACATGCCGCAGAGCGGCTGGGCCCGTGAGCCATGGCCGCTGAGCCTGCGCCTCCGGAGCCTGTGCTCCTTAACAGGAGAGGCCCGTGTACCAAAAAAAAAAAAAAAAAAAAAAAAAAAAAAAAAGATATAAACAAATAATGATCCAAAACTACACCGAGAATAGGGATGAGTAACAGGTTATCAAAAACTAAGTGGCATCTTTACCATCCCATAATAAGAGACTTGCACATAATGGGTACCAGTATTTGTTGAATGTACTGAGAGAGCATACAATAACAGACCACCAAGAGTCTAAAATAGAAGAGAACAATGGTTGGTGTTATGGGTTGAATTATGCCCCCTAAAAACATATATTCAAGTCCTATACCTAACATATAGATTCATGGTGGTAGTTACAGAACTATACCTTGTCCACAAAGGAACTCCCTCATGCTACCCCTTTACCGTCAGACCCTCTTCCCACCCCCATCCGTATAGGCTGGCACCTGCTAACTTGTTCTCTATCTCGGTAGAGAAGAGATAGTTCTGTATATAGAACTCTATGTACTATTTTTGCAACTTCCTCTGAGTCAGTTAATTATTTCAAAATAAAAGTTTTATTTTAAAAGGCCACCTGCAGGGGTTTCCCTGGTGGCTCAGTGGTTAAGAATCTGCCTGCCAAGGCAGGGGACACGGGTTCAAGCCCTGGTCCGGGAAGATCCCACATGTCGCAGAGCAACTAAGCCCATGCGCCACAACTACTGAGCCTGCGCTCTAGAGCCTGCAAGCCACAACTACTGAGCCCGTATGCCACAACTACTGAAGCCCGCGTGCCTAGAGCCTGTGCTCCGCAACGAGAGAAGCCACTGCAATGAGAAGCCCACGTACCACAACAAAGAGCAGCCCCCGCTCGCCACAGCTAGAGAAAGCCCATGCACAGCAACAAAGACCCAATTCATCCCTAAATAAATAAATAAATAAATAAATTTTAAAAAAATAAAAAGCCACCTGTAGAACAAGAAAGGGATAAAGTATGTTAAATCAATATCAAAAATGTTTTGTTTCGGGCTTCCCCGGTGGCGCAGTGGTTGAGAGTCCGCCTGCCGATGCAGTGGACACAGGTTCGTGCCCCAGTCCAGGAAGATCCCACGTGCTGCGGAGCAGCTGGGCCCGTGAGCTATGGCCGCTGAGCCTGCGCATCCGGAGCCTGTGCTCTGCAACGGGAGAGGCCACAACAGTGAGAGGCCCACGTACCGCAAAAAAAAAAAATGTTTTGCTTCTTACCTTCAGACTCTTCAGATAATTTGAAAGCATACTGGGATGGAACCGATTTTCTTCAGCAACTTGACTGTCATATCTTGGTCCTAACATTGTCTTCAGAGGTAAAAATCTTCCTAAATAACATGAAGATAGGTAATAATTTTCAATAATGAAAATGTTCCAGGTTAAAACTCTATAACTAGCAATTCTCAAAATCACTTTCTAACAATGTTTTAAATGGAATTTAAAAGAGTATTCATGAAATACTCTCAACCTACACTATATTTTCAAAAGGCGCTCCTTGGAACTTTTTAAGACAACATAAATTCTAGACATTGATAATCAAATATAATAGCAAAAGAAAAAATTACCAGTGAATGGAACTTCCACAAAGACTAAGTTCTAAACCACTACATTTAAAAGTTATTGCCTTAAAAAAACTAGAAAACTGATAATGAAGTAAATTAAATCAATTCTTTGACATTCCTATCATACTCTTTTAATATGAAATTGGAACTTTCTCCATCTTATAAGCTTATCCTACATCTCAGGAGAAGGATCATGCTGAGAAGCATACTAACCAAAATCACACTCCAAATGCATCAGTGATTCTAATTTCAGCAAGACTGACTGACTTTTGGCCTTTTTTTTTCCTGAATCACCATATAAACACAGGGGAAGTCATCTTTTAAAATCACCTATTTTAGCTGATTTATATTATACAATCAATAAGAATAAATATCTACCTAAAACAATATCTAAGTGAAGTCTTAACATCTGTCCAGAGGCTTTAAACAAAATTCATAAAAAGATCATTTTTTTCTATTTTTATTTTCTACAAAACCAATCAAGATCACCAGTAACCTCCATGTTGCTAAGTCCAATGGTCAACTCTCAGTTCTCAAATAACTGATCATTTTTTAATTCAAGAGGGAGCTCTTGAATCGCTTTTTTCACGTGGCTTCCAGGATACTACATCCTCCTGTTTTCCTCCCCTCTCTCTGGCCTCTCCTTCTCAGCCTGCTCCTCTTTATCTCCGTGGCCCCTCTATGTTTTGTCCCAGGGCTCTGTCCTTGCACCTCCTTTCTAACTACATTCACTACCTTGGTGTCTCATCAAGTCTCACAGCTTTAAAAGCCATCGGTGGGTAGGGCTTCCCTGATGGTGCAGTGGTTGGGAGTCCGCCTGCCGATGCAGGGGACACGGGTTCGTGCCCCGGTCCGGGAAGATCCCACATGCCGCGGAGCAGCTGGGCCCGTGAGCCATGGCCGCTGAGCTCCGCTCAGCACCGCTGTGCTCCGCAACGGGACAGGCCACAGCAGTGAGAGGCCCGCGTACCACAAAAAAAGAAAAAAAAAAGCCATAGATGTGCTAATGACGGACAAAGTGTATCTCCAGGCCAAACCTCTCCCTTAACTCTAGAATCAAATATCAAACTGCCTACCTGACTTAGTCTCTACTTGATGTCTAAAAGACATCTGAGACTTGATATCCAAATCTGAACTCTCAATCTTCAAACTCCTCTCATGGTCTTCCCCATCTCAGCAAATGGTAACACCATTTTTTTAGTAGCTCAGGCCAAAACCTTTGGCGTTATCCCTGACCCCTCTCTTTCTTACACACCCCACACCCAATCCATCAGCAAATCCTATCAGATCTCTCTTCAGAATATATCCAGGATCTGACCACTTCTCACCACTTCTACCATCATCTCACCTAGATTATTATGCTTCATTTAGTTTATTTAACAGATATTTAATGAGTGCCTATTATGTTCTAGGTGCACAGACCATATAAGTGAAAAGAAAAAACGAACATAAAAATCCCTGCCCTCATGAAGCCTATATTCCATTAGGTAAAGATAAACCACAAACAATGAACATAATAAATAATAATATGGTACATTAGAAGTTTCATCCCACTAGACCTCTCTCCTTCTCACTGTTGTCCCAGAGGTCCGATTCTCTTTCCTCTACATACCCTTAACCTCCGTGCTCCTCCCCAGCTGCTCAGTCACACTCTCCTGAGAAAAAGCCAGACCTCGATAAACCCAACCACCTGATTTCTTTGGGCCTCCACCTACACAGCTCAAGGCTCCTAGAGAAAATCTCAGAGCACAGCAGAAGGGTGACAATATAAAACATAATCATCAATCTCAAAGGCAATCCTATGTTTCACATCCTTTCCTCATTCATAAAATATACCAAGCTCCCCTACCCCCTTCTCAACTGATGGCTTTGTATTATAGCGTACTGAAAAGAAAAAGTAGAAAGAAGCAACTTTATATGTTTAACACATACCAAATAATGTTTAAAACATTTTACATAGATTTATTCATTTACTCCTAACATAAACATATGTAACGTTATTATCCCCATTTTACAGATGAGGAAACCAAGGCAAGAGAGATTAAGTAACTTGCCCACTGTCACACTTCTAGTAAATGAGAGAACAGTGATCCAAACCCAGGTGATCTGGACGTAGGGTCCATAGAAATAATTGCTATTCAACAATGCCTCTCCACCACCAGGTAGAAACTTGCCTCACCTTTGCAGTTATAAACCTTTCTGTATCTGAGTCCATTTTCTCTTTCATCCCCTGTCCTTACTCCCATTAAAGGCAAATCCCCTCCCTTCTACTCTGGATTCTTTCCATTTTGCACTCACAAGGACCATAAATCAACTCTTCCTCCCTTCCATGTTGCTACCAACTTTTCTAGCATCTTAACATCTCACAGCATCTCATACATCTGGCAACTCCTTCCTTCTTGAAAAATTCTCTTGGCTTCCATATCACCATACTCCTTTAGTTTCTACCACCCACCTAACACCACCCCCAATTTCTAGCCATTCTTTCTCAACTCCTTTGTTCCCTCTACCCAGTTTCTTTTGTTTTCTTTTTCTTTTCCTTTTTCTTTTTTTTTAGTTGCAGCACACGGGATCTTTGTTGTGGCACACAGGATCTTTGTTGCGGCACACAGGATCTTTGTTGCGGCAAGCGGGATCTTTAGCTGTGGCATGCGAACTCTTAGTTGCGGCATGTGGGATCTAGTTCCCTGACCAGGGATCAAACACGGGGCCCCTGCACTGGGAGCATGGAGTCTTAGCCACTGGACCACCAAGGAAGTCCCTACCCAACTTCTAAAGGGCAGGTTTTGGTAAGGGGGGGGTTCCATCCTGGGCCTTGTCTTCTACTCTTTCTACATTCTCTGCCTGAAAGGTCTTTTCCACTGCCATGGCAGAAACAATGCTATCTGTTCATCAAACTCCATTTATTTTCCTCTTTCGCGGCACGCAGGAAGACTACATTTCTCAGCTTCTCTTGTAATTTGGTGAGGGCCATATGACTGGACTCTGACCAATGGGATATGGACAGGAGTGAGATACAACACCACCCCAAGAGCACCCACTCCTGCTCTTCCCCTTCCATGGCAACCCTGCAGGTCATATGTTTAAGAGGACCGCATCACAAGATGGGAAGAGCCCAGAGAGTCACCACTTGGAGAAAAGTTGCCCAGGAAAGCTGCCTGAAACACAATGCATTGTGATATGAGCAAAAAATAAACATAGTATGTTGACTGGAACCCTTGAGTTTGGGGAGTTGTTTGTCAGAGAAACTAGCATTACTTACCCTAACTAATCAAATACCATGTCTTTAAATATTGTCTTTATGCCGATGATCCTTAAATGTACATCTCCAACTCAAACTTGTTTGAATTCCAAACCATATATCCAACTGTGTACTCAACATATCTACCTGAGCAATCAGGATCTCTTTTTTTTTTTAACATCTTTATTGGAGTATAATTGCTTTACAATGGTGTGTTAGTTTCTGCTGTATAACAAAGTGATTCAGCTAGTATACATATATCCCCATATCCCCTCCCTCTTGTGGCTCCCTCCCACCCTCCCGATCCCCCCGGTCTAGGTGGTCACAAAGCACTGAGCTGATCTCCCTGTGCTATGCAGCTGCTTCCCACTAGCTATCTATTTTACATTTGGTAGTGTATATATGTCAATGCTGCTCTGTCACTTCGTCCCAGCTTGCCCTTCCCCCTCCCCGTGTCCTCAAGTCCATTCTCTACATCTGCGCCTTTATTCCTGTCCTGCCCCTAAGTTCATCAGAACCATTTTTTTTTTTAGATTCCATATACATGTGTTAGCATATGGTATTTGCTTTTCTCTTTCTGACTTACTTCCCTCTGTATGACAGACTCTAGGTCCATCCACCTTACTACAAATAACTCAATTTCATTTCCCTTTATGGCTGAGTAATATTCCATTGTATATATGGGCCACATCTTCTTTATCCATTCATCTGCTGATGGACACATAGCTTGCTTCCATGTCCTGGCTACTGTAAAGACTGCTGCAATGAATATTGTGGAACATGTCTCTTTTTGAATTATGGTTTTGTCAGGGTATATGCCCAATAGTGGGACTGCTGGGTCATATGGTAGTTCTATTTTTAGTTTTTTAAGGAACCTCCATACTGTTCTCCATAGTGGCTGTATCAATTTACATTCCCACCAACAGTGCAAGAGGGTTCCCTTTTCTCCACACCCTCTCCAGCATTTAAGCAATCAGGATTTTAATACTTCTTCCAACCTGCTTTCCCCCTCAATAAGCCCTAATGGTACCAATCATCCTACTGCATAAGCAGAAACTTGGGACTAAGTTTTGACTCTCTTTATCTCATTCTAAATCCAGCACCAAGTCCCGTCTATTTTCCCTCTTTAATATCTCTCAAATCAGCCTACTACTCTTCGACTCTACTTCTAAACCGTCACCATTATCTTTCACTTGAACTACCATGACAAGTTCCTAACCTCCCCACTTCCACGCTTGTCTCTTTCATTAAACACAGAGCAATCAAAGTAAGCTTCTTTAAACTGAAGTCAAATCATCTGACCCCAATGCTTAAGAAACGGCAATGGTTTGCCAGTGCACTGTGAAAGTATATAAATATTAAAACCCCTTATCACACCATAAGCTTATACGATCTGGCTCATACTCTCCACCCTCACATCCATATCCTCACTTTCAGTCTGAAATCTCTCCACCATCATCCTATCCCAACAGAAGACCTTCAAAAAAACAAAAAAACAGGGCTTCCCTGGTGGCGCAGTGGTTGAGAGTCCGCCTGCCAATGCAGGGGACACGGGTTCGTGCCCCGGTCCGGGAAGATCCCACATACCGCGGAGCGGCTGGGCCCGTGAGCCATGGCCGCTGAGCCTGCGCACACGGAGCCTGTGCTCTGCAACGGGAGAGGCCACAACGGTGAGAGGCCTGTGTACCACAAAAAAAAAAAAAAAACAAAACAAAAAAGCAACACTCACACTCTATCTAGCAAACTTCTATTTATTCATGTTAATTCATATATACCTCCCTCTGGGAAGCCTTCCCTGATCCCCTTCTTCTTCCCTAACGTCAAGGTTTATTATCTCTCCGAAAAAAAAATAATAATAATAAAAAGAAAAGAAAAAAAAGGTTTATTATCTCTAGTATCCCATAATAGTCTATAACAGAGTCATTATTGACCTTGCTAAAACAGAACTGTGTTTAAAACTGATGGTTTGCTACTCACAGAATTGTGTGCTCTTTAAGGTGGGGGACTATATCTTAATCATCTCCCAAGTCCCAAAAACCAGCACAAAGTATATACAAATATTTGCTAAGTAAAATGTCTTCAAAGTCATCACTATTATCATAAGACTGAATCATATTTATAGTCCCCCAGTTAGTTCCCGGGAGGCTCTTTATACATAGTACATACAAAATAATTTTATGTTGAATAATCAGAAGTTTGTTTTCTTCAAAGTGTTCACCTGAAATCTATCACTCAGAAGCAGGAAAAAAGAATTCTTCAGAAATAAAGCTTGGCCCTATCTCCAGGTACTCACTCTCTCACTAGAAGTCTGGTTTAATTAGAGAAGGTGACTTCAGAGTGGGACAAATTACTATTTATAATTAGTACCATCTTCTTTCTGATTCAGAAAAATTATGAACTTCTAGTACTAATAAGATTCATCCTAATGTTACAATGAGAAAATTTAAGCAGTCATAACACATTTTCCTAAATATGCAAAATATCAAAGAAATTATACAATAAGCATAAATTACTTTTCTAATCAGAACAAAAAAGAGGAAGAAAATAGCAGGTAGAAACTGGGAATGTGAATGATTCCTTATTTTTCTCTAACGCTTGCAAGAATATAGCTAGCATTTCTTATTCTACCACTATAAAACACTGCCAACCCTACATTATCTAAAATACACAATGTGTCATGAACACTTCTAGGACAGAAATGTTAGAGAGATCAAATTTTAAGGGAAATTCAAAAAGACTTATCAAGAATTTTATGTTGTATTCACCTTAACTTTCTAGTAAGGATCACAAAGCCAAGCCAAAGAATTGATTACCAGTAAAGATTCAGTTTGGTTGTCAGGAGGTCTGGGGTTGTGTTCAGGGCCAGCAACTGCTCAGATTAGGTGAGCTTAGTGACTCACTGATCACAGTAATTAACAGTCTATGTTTTGGGGGTCAAAATACTCTAATACAATAAAAAAAGAAAACCTTTTTATTCCTGACCCTTCATCTCCAGCAGAGGGAGAAAAAAAAAAGCACACAACTCTATTTCTTACAGAAGTATTAAGCTGCCTGGAGCTAAGCACCTTATCTGCTGCTGTCCACCCCCAGTCAGTACCACATTTGCCCCATTCATCGAGGAAAAAGTCAGTATTCTGATATTTGTCATTGCCATCTGCAGATTATATTAAAATTCTGATTTTAAAACTGTTTTTCTAATTCCAAATAAAAAATATTCACTGGGACAAGACCTTCTTTATGATTTCGTTTTTCTCACAAATCAGTGCAGCAGGTAACTCTAATGAAAGGATCCAGGAAACATGCTCCAGGTTAAAAAAGAAGCTAGACATCTAAGCTTAGAGGTTTCTTCATAACTCCATAGAAAAAGCCACATGTAAAAAGAAAGGATTCAACAGTAAGTTAGAGATGCCAAGGGAAAAAAAGTCAAAATGTCTGAAGAGTGAGATGGATTGTAATCAATTCATCTGAAGAGAGTACAATGACTATCAAGCACAAGTGAAAATCGTATAAAAATGGTTAGAACGTAAAAAAAATTATTCATTTTTGTTAAGGAAAACCATTTCCTCACCCTAAGGCTTGCTTAGATTATCTTTTATCCATCATTTATATGGCTTTATTAACTGAGAATTTTATATAAAATGTGAAGAAAAGCTGACAAACTAGAAGAACCAGAAAACCTGAATTAAAAAATGACTAGAGAATCTTCTCTTCCAACAACTTAAAATAACTAGGCTGGGACCTCCCTTGTGGTGCAGTAGTTAAGAATTCACCTGCCAATGCAGGGGACACGGGTTCGAGCCCTGGTCCGGGAGGATCCCACATGCCGCAGAGCAACTAGGCCCGTTCACCACAACTACTGAGCCTGTGCTCTGGAGTCCTGGAACTGCAACTGCTGGGCCCGTGTGCCACAACTGCTGAAGCCCGCACACCTGGAGCCTGTGCTCTGCCACAGGAGAGGCCACCACAATGAGAAGCCCGCATACTGCAAGAAGAGTAATCCCCACTTGCCACAACTAGAGAAAGCCCGTGCGCAGCAACGAAGACCCAACACAGCCAAAAATAAATAAATAAATTTTAAAATAATTAATTAACTAGGCAGACATACTATAGCTGTGTACATAATTAGTAAGCATGCATAGCTCACTACAAAATCCTTTAATTTTGTTTCAAAACACCTTCTAGAAAAAGCATTAAGTTGGAGTTAGTTAAAATTTAAAACTTTAACTCTTCAAAAGAAACTTTTAAGAGAATGAAAAGGCAAGCCACAGACGGGAGAAAAGACTTTTAAAAGCATATCTTCAACAAAGGATTTGTATTTACAATACATAAAGAACACTAACAACTCAAAAATAAAATAAACAACCGAATTTTAAAAATCAGCAAAAGATTTGGACACTTTGCAAAAGAAGATATGTGAATTGCCAGGAAGCACATGAAAAGATGCTCAACATCAAACCACAGTAAGATAGTACTAAGCACCTATTAGAATGGGTAAAATTAAAAAGACTGATCAAATCAAGTGTTAGAGAGGATGTGGAGCAAACAGAATTCTCATATATTGATGGCGGGAATGCAAAATGTTATGACTTGGAAAAGAGTTTGGCAGTTTTTTAAAAGGTTAAACTTACACCTATCATGCAATGCATTCCTCTCCTAGAGATTTACACAGGGGAAATGAAAGCATATGTCCTACAAAGAACTGCACATGAATATTCATAGCAAGTTAGTATGCAACAGCCAAAAACTGGAAACAACCCAAAGGACCATCAACAAGTGAATGGACAAACCAATTTAAACTGGTGTATCCATAACAGTGGAATACTACTCAGCAGTAAACAGGGATGGGCTATTGATACGTACAAGCACAGCGTGAAAATCTCAAAATAATAATGCTGAGTTAAAGAAGCCAGAGACCTCCCCCTCAAAAAAGAGTATGTTTCCATTTATTTTAAAAATTATACAAAATGCAAACTAAATCTATAGTGACAGAAAGCAAATCACTAGTTGCCTGAGGGAGGGAGGGATTACAAAGGGCAGGAGGAAACCTGGTGTGGTGATGATTGTGTTTACTATCTTGATTGTGTTTCACAGGGTTTGTGTGTGCGCCTGTGGTCCAAATTTATCAAACTGTACACTTTCAAACTGTACACCTTAAAGTCTGTTGTGTCAAACTCAAAGATGAAAAAGTCCTCAATTAAGAATCATTTAAAAAAACAAAAACCTCCAGTCTCAGTGTGGATGAATTTCACCGCTGGGAACTGCCCCTCCCTTTAGCCTTCCTCTCAAAACCGACACTTGTCCCTTCCCCTTTCGAGAACTCTCAAAGGTTTACAAACTCCTGACTAAGCTTCAAAGTATTATTACCCACTGGGTTCTTGGGTTCTCGGCTCCTGCCACACAGAGCTCCTATCTACCTTCCCGTTCGCAATAGTTAGCCTTACTGAAGAGTGACAAGTGCCCCCACTCCCTCCAGTCCAGGTTCCCAAACACTCATCCACGAAGCTTCATCGGACCGAGCACGTCTCGGTCCTGAAACACCACTACCGAAAAGCTGCGCCCCACTCAGCCCATCCCCGGACCCGCCGGTGCGCAGGGACTCGAACACCCCCCGTCCCGGTTACCTGCCACCGGCTGGCCGCGCCGCGGACAGTTTAGCCACCGCGGGGGAATCTTGTTGTGAGCCATGTCTTGGGGCCGTGCACAGCCGCCCCCTCCACCAACTCGCCGCGCCGCCGCCGCCGCCGCCTCCTCGCGCTCCGCTCTGCTCCCGAGGTCGAGGTACCCGAATCTCGGCCGGTGTCCGAACCCCAACCGCCCGGACCTGGTAATGTCAGCAGCGTCGCGCCACTTCCATTCAGGCTCAACTCTAAGCGAGCCCACAATGCACCGCTACTTCCGCCCCAAAAGCCCCACCCCCTTCTTTCCGAGGTCAGAGGTGATGAAAGAGACGCTGGCGGACGGATGGGAAGGAGTTAAGGCCAAGGCGAATGGGAGGGGCGGGTCTTCCCTCGCCCCGCCCCTCCCTGCCCAGACCCAAAGCGCTCTCAGGGCGGCTTTGCACATGCGCAGCTGCCGTAGTATTGGGAACCAGAAGTGGCGCTTATATTCTTTTCCCATAGATTGCCGATGGAAACCCCAGAGAGTGAAAAGAAACAAATCCTCTTTCCACACGTAGACTGGTCCGCAGATTCCATAAAGGCATCTGTTTTACTGACGAAGGGGGCCATCCCACCGCCGTCGTAGCTCAAGAACCTGATAGCCCTTTTTCGGCCAAATTTGATGTCCCGGCAGTATCTGCGTTTGATTGGGAATTTGGAAAGTTCTTCCTGACGTGGATTAGGGGAACAAGCTTTAGAGAAATTCTAAGAGCGAGAGATTGGAGCACCAGGAATGAGGAATTTCTCTTTGTGGGAGTACTTCTGGGGATCCATGAAACATATGAAATTAATCTCAAAACATTTTTTATGAGCTTTGTTTGTACACTTCTGGAGCAATGTTTTATAGCGTATTTGGGAGTCTCAAAATTACCAACTAAAGTGTGTAATTGGCAAAGGCAGGAATTGCCCAGTGGAGTACCACTACCTGATGGTGTTACTTGCCTTACCAAACAAACGGTCTTTCCCTTCCAGTTGAGCAGGGGCGATTGGGAGTGTTTTCTAAACTATGTACTGTAGTAAGACTTTCTGTAGTTAACAGACTAATTTAGTTAAAGTATTCGATATAAAGCTGGGTGCTGGCAAATTAGTTATAATGTAGCAGTTCGGCTTTAACTACCAGTGATGTGTTTGTACTGCAAGAGTTTGAGGTTTGGGAGAATGCATTTTAAACTTACGGGACAGCTCAGCCCCTGAATGCCTGTACCCTCTCAGTAAGATCAGAATTCTCCCTTGAAACAGAGAGGGCCCAACGGCTCTCTCTCTGAGAGAGCCTGAGTTAGGTCACACTCCTGGTCTGTCCTGCCATTACTTCTGCTGAGACCTTTTAGTGAAATTATCACTCCTCTGCTGACAAGACTGTTGCCTTACAAATCAGCAATCTGCCCAAATGATGCCCAATTCTCTTCTCTGCTGGCAGGGGGAAGTTGGTACCAGACCCAGAGTGGTGAAATGTTTGATCCCCCAAATCTCCAAGGATGAAAACGGTGAGCCTGGTCCTGGAAAAGTATTTCACTTTCCCCTTCTGGGGATGACTCCCCTTGGAGACTGTCCTTCTCACACACTGTGTCCGCCTAGGGAGCTCAGTACTAGGCACAGGGAATGCTTCGCAGAGGCTTCATACCACCAATGAGCAGCTGTTATTGGTTGTTAAGGCAGCAGTGTGTGCTTAATTTTCACACCACTATCCAGTTATGCCCTCTTTTTTCTTTTAAAGAAAGATTTTTTTTTTGATGTGGACCATTTTTAAAGTCTTTATTGAATTTGTTACAATATTGCTTCTGTTTTATGTTTTTGGTTTTTTGGCTGCAAGGCATGTGGGATCTTAGCTCCCCAACCAGGGATCAAACCCGCACCCCCCTGCATTGGAAGGCGAAGTCTTAACCACTGGACCGCCAGGGAAGTCCCCAGTTATGCCCTCTTTATCCTTGGTGCCAACAGACCCAGAGGACCCTGTGGTTCCCTTCTGCCCACAATAAAGGGCAGAGTAGGACAGTGGCATCCAAGTGAGAGGGCCATTTCTCCCATTTCTCCCTACCAGGAATCCTTTGCCTGATGGGTACTTCTGCCAGTATCACTCCTACTCCCACATCTCTGCTATCCTTCAAGAAGAAAAATAGATGCCCCCAGAGGAACCAACATGTCTCCTCCCTGGCCTCCTGGAACCACCAACACATTCTCATAAATATGTCTTGGCCTCCTCTTTATTGACTCTTCACAGGTGAATTCTTCTATAGAACATTTATTTTGCCCATAAGGAAAGGTGCGTGTAAGGGTAAAGAAGACTGAATTTTCCCTCTTGACAAAAAAGGAAAGAGACTTTCCTTTTCCCAGGGTATTTCCTTGAGAAAGCTTGTATTTGTAAATCCTTCCTCATCACCCTGATATGTATATAAATCTTTTGAACATCTAAACGAGCCTCTTGCCTGTTTTACAACCCAGGAAATTTTCTTAAGGCCTAGGGAGCCACCTCTTTGTAAACATGAAGGAAGATAGCAACCCCTGTCTCCCTGTCACCGTGGGAATTTAACCTAAAACACCTCGTTCCAAGCTGAAAGTCACAGAGATTGAAAAGTTTTGTTTTCCTTTCAGATAATGGCAGTTAGCTAACACAGGCAGCCAAGCCAGTTACCAAGTAAATTTAGGATGAACTATGAAAGACTGTATAATAAACGGTGCTGCCGAAGTCCTCTTACATGGGGACTAGTTATTATTTATCTCGAGAACATGTGTGGAATGGATCATATATACTTGGCTGTTTGCAAGGGTGAGTGTTCTCACTTTGCAATCTCATTAGAGGATTGCCTGTGATTTGCATTAGAGTCTGGTTCAGTGCGTATTTAATAATAAAACTGGTTTATTTCTTTGCTACATTTGTGGAGTGAACGTTCTCCTCTCTATGAGTGCCTCTGTCCAAATTTCCCCTCTTCATATGAAACCGGTCATATTGGATTAGGGCCCACCCTAATCCAGTATAAACTCATCAAGATTCCATCTGCAAGACCCTACTTCCAAATAAAGTCACAAGTACAAGGTTAGAAGTTAAACATATCTTTTGGTACAATTCAACCCATAACACCCACTCTTACTTTCAGAGGCACAGTCCAGGCTTGCAGACACACAAGCTGTTTTGAATCCCAGGAATGTGACTGCGCTATGTCTTCCTGTTTCTGAAGGAAGTTTTTCTGGAAAGTCAGAGACTGAGATAGAGGCCTTAAAAATCACCTTCTACGTCCCTCCCTTTTTTTGTATACTGCTAGTGGAACAAAGCAGGACTCTATAGGGCCTTCCTTGGACAGACCCCTCCCCCCATGTCCTCTGCTGTAGCTCCTCTCTGAAGTACCTAATAACAATATCTGATGCACATTTCCTGAGTTGTTTTACAGATGCTAAAACCTCACCAAGGGAACTCCCTGGCAGTCCAGTGCTTAGGGCTCTGTGCTTCTACTGCAGGGGGCATGGGTTCGATCCCTGGTCAGGGAACTAAGATCCCGCAAGCAGCATGGACAAAAAAATAAAATAAAATAAAACCCCCACTAAATGAAAGAAGTTAACTACCAGATGACCATGAGCATGTAGCCCCCCCAGACCTGCTGGAGTCTGAGGACTGATAATGTTAACCCCTGTGACACCACCCTCTTACCTCACCATCAGCCATTCGGAGAATTGTGCACGCAAGCTGGTCACACACCCTGCAACTCCTCTCCCTCACCTGGCCTTTAAAAGTGCCTCCTTGAAACCCATCAAGGAAGTTTGGGCTTTTTTTTTTTTTTTAAACAACATTTTTTTTTTTTTTTTACTAATCAGCCCTTTTAAAAAAAATTTTTTTTAATTAATTAATTTATTTTTTGGCTGCGTTGCACAGCATGTGGGATCTTAGTTCCCCGGCCAGGGATCGAACCCGTGCACCCTGTGGTGGAAGCATAGGGTCTTAACCACTGGACCGCCAGGGAAGTCCGGAGTTTGGGCTTTTTGAGCATCCCAGACTCCTTGTGTGGTGCCTTACAATAAATGCCACACTTTCCTTCATCACAACCCAGTGTCAGTAGATTGGCTTTCCTGCACATGGGCAAACAGGACCCAAGTTTGGTTCGGTAACACTAGAAGCTACAGGAAATGAGATATCTTGAGCAAACTCAAAATCACCCTCTTTTCTTCCTTTCTACCAACAATACTGATCCCACTTGAACGGTTTAAATTCTTCAGTGACACACTTTCAAACCTGCTCTCCAGAGAGGTTCCAAGTATTCCCTCAGTGATCAGGTTTCTAAAGATCCAAATTCATATCTGCATATTTTTAAAAGATAAACTGAGGCACATTTTTAAATGTCAAGAGTTTATTTGAGCAAAAATCAATTTCAGTTGAAGTGCGCCAAACCAGAAGTGGTTAGGAGCTCCCCAGGACAGGAGCCAGAGAAAGGACTTATATAGAGAAGGTGCAGAAGCAAAGAAAAGAAAGTACTTGATTGGCTAGAACTTAAAGGCTCGTTGGCTGTCTGTGATTAGTTGACCTTAGCGTTTTGATTTCCTAATCTGGAGGCATTTACAGGGTTTGATTTTGGTTTGTCTCTGTAGGCCACCTCGGCATGAGAGCCACATCAGCTGGATGGCCTCCTTGTTTAATTAAATTAACAAAATCAATTCCCCAACAAAGTCTCAACATGAAATGACTCCAGTTCCAGGGGTGCAAATATATGCCCAACTCTGAACAGACCACAGACCTGCGTACAAGGATATCACATGTATTTTCTATAAATCAACTCAATCCTGATTCTGAATTCCTTCCTGCTAAATCAGTCGTTTAGAGGAGGAAAAATAATGTTCCCTCTACCCTTCTTGGCTGAGACCTCCTGTAATAAAAGACAAAGAGGAGAAAAACGAACAGAAGTTTATTAACATGTATACCTCATGCGCAGATGCGAGATACCCAGGGAAGCTGAGATGGCTAGTACCTTAAATACTAATATCTTTAGCCAAAGACAAAAGAAAGATGTTGGGGGAACAAAGAGACCAGTTATGGGAAGTTACCAGGAAAAGCACAGGAAAAGGTAAGGTTTGTTATGAAGATTTAAGTCTCTGCTTTCTTCACTGATAAGTTTCACGTGATTTTAGTCATTCCTCTCTTCCTGGTACTGAGAAGGAGACACCCTCACAAATGGAGATTTCCTTTATAAATATAAATTTCCCTGACAAAAGGGTAACTTCTACTCTGTTTTCAGAGCTTCTCCTGTGTCTGCCTTTTCTCAAAAAAATAATTCACTCAAAATAATCTTTATACCAAAGAGACATATTTGGGGGTAGCATACTCTGCTACCCTTTAGTGAGAAGTGCTAGCTCTGGCATTCTTGGGGCTTCCTGACCCCACTTCTGTGCCTGGAATTATATCTTGGCTTCAGGGGCTCTGACAACACATCTCCAAAAAAGAGGTGAAGGGAAAGGCTGGTCTCTTTTTTTGTTTGTTTTGTTTTTTATTTATTTATTTATGGCTGTGTTGGGTCGGGTCTTCATTGCCGTGCGCAGGCTTTCTCTAGTTGCGGCAAGCGGTGGGGTTCCTCTTCGCTGCGGTGCCCAGGCTTCTCGTTGCAGTGGCTTCTCTTGTTGCGGGGCTCTAGGTGCGTGGTCTTCAGTAGTTGTGGCACGTGGGCTCAGTAATTGTGGCGCACGGGCTTAGTTGCTCCGCGGCATGTGGGATCTTCCCGGACCAGGGCTCGAACCCGTGTCCCCTGCATTGGCAGGTGGATTCTTAACCACTGCGCCACCAAGGAAGCCCCGAAGGGCTGGTCTCTTGTCACTGACCCTCTGTTCCCTTGGCTGACACGGATCCTTGGCATGACTCCCATGGCGCCAGGGGGTCTCTATTGCTCCTCGGCCACATTGTGGGGAAAGGGGATCTTTTGTGAGACTGGGAACCCTACAGCTCAGGCCTTCTGAGTGCACCCATAGGCATTCCTCTCCGAGATGCCCAAACTACAGGGTCTGGAGTAATGTCCAACACCTTTCTTCACTAATCAGATGGTCCCAAAGGAAGGATTAAATAAGTACATGTGGCTCGTGTAGAGGAACAAAATTTGCCACCCCAAAATATCTCTTTGGCATATGGGTTACTTCAAGCTGAAAACAATGAGGGCCTGAAAAACTCAGGAAGAAACTTTGAACTTCCCCCTAACTGTCTAAAAAAGAATTTAGGTAGGAAGCCTGTTCCCTAACAGAGCCATCTCCAGAGATATCCACAAAGGGTATGGGCTATATGTGGGGAGGAAAACTCTCTAGAGATCAGGTCCCCTCTGTGTCCCATTATCTCTCCATGGCCCGGGCAAGCATTTATTTACCAAATATTTGCTTTTTTTAATCTCCAAGTCAATTGCCTTTCTCCCCTCTCAAGTCTCTTGTCTTTAGCTGAAGATGGTGTTAAGGTTTATTAATGGTTTGGGCCATTTTGGTGAGTTACTCAGTTTTCCTGGGTCTCTCCCATGTAGACATGTTATTAAACTTTGTTTGATTGTCTCCTGTTAATCTGTCTCGTGCCAATTTAATTCTTAGACCAGCCAGAGAAACCTAGAAGGGTAGAGGAAAATGTCTTCCTCCCCAACACTGGCTAATGTCTTGAGAAATTAATTTTTTAGTGTTTGACGACATGATGGATACATCACATGAGGGAAGTGATGTAATAAAATTATTTTAAGGCAAGAAAAGGAAAATGTAACGTAAAATTTTCTCTGCCATTTGAACCACTCCCCCTCCCCTTTCGTGGGCATTGTGCATCTGCATTGTACATTAACTAGAAGACACGAGAATGCCTCCTCACCAAAAAAAAAAAAAAAAAAAGCAACTTCCTCCTGGCACCAGCAAGGTAACCCCTTAGTAGATGACATTCCTTTCTGAATCCTATAAGAGGTCACAATAAGCCGCTGCCTACCTTGTTGGACTACTTAAACATTCATGATGTCACTTGGATGTCTAACCCTTCGTCTCAGCGTTCTCATAGACCCTTCCTCCCCACCCCCCAGTTTCCCCACTCTCATCTTGCATTAGTATGGTACATTTGTAAGAACCCTAAGCCTATTATTTAAAGTATAACAAACAGCATTAAAAATGTGTATGTTGGATCATTTCTCCTCAATAGTGAGAAGTTGGATGTGCTTTGTGTTTAAGACATGAAAACCTATTGTAGAATTCCCGATAATTTCTCTGTAACGGAAAATTGAGCCATGTACCATGTTTGCCACTAGATGGAGCAGAACACTAGGAAATGCAGTCCTTCCTGTTTCGGTGGCCAAGAAAGTAGGTCAGTGAGTCAGATTCTTTAATTACATATGTGGGTGCCTATTCCAAAGGTTGAATTTGGCCCGGGTTCACCACTTTCATAATAACAGAAGTCAGCCTAACCTTCAAGATGATTAAATTACAGTGACTAGCAGAGCACCTCTGCAGGGTAGCTTATATAAGCTTCTTCACTGGAAAATAGGAAAGATTAGAAGGAAAAAGAACTGTTTTCCAAACATTACTGTCAAGGCATGAAGATTTTCAGAGATATAAATAACAATCTCCTTCTGTGTGCCATAAAAAATTTACTTCTACTGTTTAAATTATGTGGAACATTGTCTGCCTTTTCATTAGAGAATAATAAACCTTTTCATGTGAATTATGCCTTGGACAAAATGTTCAGAGATTTTCTAATTTGTGTTAAACCTCACAGCTCTGTGAGGTAGACAGTGCTACCATCTCCATTTCATAGATGAGCAAACAGACTCAGAGAGGTTCAGTAACTTGCCCTAAGCCTCACGGCCAGAAGCTGAAGAACCAGGCTGTGAGGTGGTGAGCGATGCTGGAACCGCCAACAGAGTCGGGAAACTTTTCTTTCTAATCCAGGCTCTGCCTCCCATGCCTATTAGACCTTGAGGGGAAAAAATTACCCTTAAAGTCCTGATTTTTTGTTTTTCCATTTGAAAAATTATTAGATGGTCCCTAAGGCAGTCTGCCTGAAATTTAAATACACTCAATCCCTGGAGATCTTGTTAAAATGCAGGTTCTGATTCAACAGCTCTGGGGTGGCCCTGAGAGTCTGCATTTCTGACCAACTCCCCAGGGAATGCCCGGGCTGCTGATTGAAAGAACACACCATGGAGCCTTCCTATTGTGGGCAGATAATTATTAACATCTGCAAGGGATGTCCCAACACTCAGAAACGGGCGAACAATGCTTGCAGTTTGCAATATTCACTGGTAGCTGTCTATTTGAAAGGAACTCTTGCTTGGTATTGATCTATATTTTTTGCACCTAGATTAGTTGGAGCCTATCAGATCCTATTAGGGAATGAAACTGTTTTTCCAGTTATCGGCCACCAACATGTCCTTATCATTTGCTTCTTAGATTAATTGTTTTTTATTGCTGATTAATAGCACACCTGGCATCTCAGATGGAATCACCCCAGATTTCCTAGGTGACATCTGATACGAAGCCAATGTTTTATCTTTATGTCTTTGCAATGCAAAACCATAATCTTCATCTAATTACATGCCTGGACACAGGTAAGGCATCCTGTTCCCCAAATAAATAACCTCTAGATTTCTATACCCTTCCATACTGGAACATTCTTTTATCTCCTTGCATATTCCACGTGCTAGGGAGTTACTAAACCATAACGTGTGCTTGAGATCCATTTGTCTGAGAGATTTTGCATCTACTCTATGCAGTGCTTTACAATGTATAAAAGCACTTTCACCTATGTTAACTCATTTGATCCTGCAAAAACGTGGTGAATTAGTGAAGATAGCATTTTCCCCGTTGCAGAGGAAAAGACGAAGGCTCCAGAAAGGTTGTGACAGGCAGGAACACAGCCAGTGTCTCCTGACTAAACTCCAAGTGCCTTCCACTGCACTGCACAGCTCTCCTACTCTACCTCGTGTTCAAAGTGCGTGTGAGTCTGAGCAAGTAGCGTGTGGACGCTGTAGCTAAAGGAAGAGGAAAGAAGGAGGTGGGGTAAGCTTGGCATCACTGTATTAGGAGAAACGAGGAAATAAGAGTAGAACATTGCAGCAGGTTGATGGCTAGGAAAAATCTTAAGTTTCCGGTGACATATTTCAAGACTGCAGGTTTGGATTCCACAGACCCATAGCTTTAAAGGTCATTGCCTCACTTCTAGGATGAATACCTTAAATTGGGCCCTAGTTTTAGGATCAGCAGAAGTGCGCTCAAGCCTAGTTCATTCATCCTATTCCATTTTCTACTGAATGCTGACGTGTATGAGGAAATCTAGGGGATGCAAAGATGAAGACACATTCTTGAACCCTAAAAAGCTGCTTGTTTAATAGAGAGGGCTAATTATGTCAATTACTCATGTACTGCTTCATTTCGAAATATGATGTGGCACCTTGCTACGTGCCAAACGCTATCCCAGGTGGAGAACAATGGCAATGAATAAGACAAGGCCCCTGATGTTTTGTTTTTGCATTTGAAAAATGATGAGATGGCCCCTAAGGCAGTGCACCTTAAATTTAAATGCACTCAATGCCTGGAGATCTTGTTAAAATGCAGTTTCTGATTCAATCAGTCTGGGGTGTGCCTGAGAGTCTGCATTTCCAGCCAGCTCCCCCAGTGATGATCTCGCTGCTGACTGGAGGACCACACCTTGAAGGCTTCCCTGACCTCAAAGACTTCACTTGGTCAGTATAGGTTACAGGAAAAGTCAGTACAATACATGCCATGGGGAGGGGGAGGGGGGAAGGGTGCTGCCCACGTTTCCATAGAATCACAGAGAAAAGTATCTATCCCAATCTTTTTTTTTTTAAAAAGAATTTATTTATTTGGCTGCACAAGGTCTTAGTTGTGGCATGCGGGATCTAGTTCCCTGACCAGGGACCGAAGCCAGGCCCCCTGCGTTGGGAGCGCAGAGTCTTAACCACTGGGCCACCAGGGAAGTCCCTCTATCCCAATCTTGAAGGGTCAGGAGAAGCTTCCAAAAGGAAGGGACATTTAAGCTGATCCAAGCTGGGGTGGAGGGGAGAACATATGTGCACAGGCCTAGAAGCAATGTTGTGTGGTAGGTATTTAACAGCCATCTCTCTAGAGGTAGGCAAGAAGGCCCTAGTTTGTAGAATTTGCCCATTTCCTTGATATAAATACTCCCACCATGGCCGACTTTAGGCTACCAACAGGGCATCACCAAACACATAATTGGGAAGAAATGTACACCAAACTCTCACACGCGGGTACAAACCACTTCAGAGCATCACTGCCTAGAGGTGGAAGTATGATGCTTCTGGGGAACTCCGAGCAGTCCTGTGGGGTGGGAACTCACAGTGTGTGTGGGTGTGGGCAGTGGGCAGCAGGCAGGGGAGAGGAGTGCAGGCAGAAAAGGGAATGATGGGAGGGAAGGCTACAAATGACTGCATGCCACTTTAAAGAGTTTGGACTTCGTCCCGAGGAAAATCTGGAGTCATCAAAAGGTTTTAAGAAGGGAATGACCCTGTTGAGAGTAATATCTGTAGAGTGATGGAGACAGAAGCCTGACCACAGTGCTCTGGAGTGTGAACGAGAACAGATGGAGCCAGCCTGGGGAGTGGAGACTATGCACACAGACAACATCTGTACTTACCTGCGAAGCAAAAAAATGCAAGGACGAAAGTAGAAACTGTTGGGTAACTTGAAGCCTAAAATCCCTGATTCGGGGATTTTTTTTTTTTTTCTTTTTTTTTTGAATATGAAAACAAGTGTTTATGTTTAAATGAATACGACAAAGAGCCAGTAGAGAGGAGCAGGGACCACTGATGAAGGGAGGTCTCTGAGGCAGGTAAGGAAGAGACCCCAAGTTCAGATGACCTAGTACAGGATAGAGTAATATAAGGACCATGAGATTAAGCACATTTTATTAATGCTAAAAAAAATTCAAAATAGTGCTCAGAAGGCAAGCCCCTTGTCTGTTCTATTCAATGCTGCCTCCCCAGCACCTGGAACAACGCCTGGAACATGGTGGGTGCTCGGCAAGTATTTGCCGAGGGAATTAATGCATGAACAGATGAGAGGAACCACCGATTAGGCACACACTTTGTGCCAGGACTGTGAAAATGATGGTCATCCACGTACTCCCTCGCGCTCTCTCTCTCTCTCTTTAGCTCCCCAACCAGTGGATCGAGCCGGTGCCCTCAACAGTGAAAGCGCAGAGTCATAACCACTGGACTGCCAGGGAATTCCCGCATGTGCGCTTTAATTCTTACAACTGCTCTACGAGGTGAATGTTTACTTCCACTTTACAGATGAGGAAAGAGAAGTGCAGAGAGATTTAGAAAATAAAGAGTTCAGGATGTGGCACCCCAAAATATATTGCTTTGGTATGTTGATCATTTTGAGCCGAAGGCATTTGAGAAACAGCAGGTGTGAGAGAAGGGCTCTCAGATCTACCCATTTCTACCTGAAAACAGAACATAAAATTTCCTAGGAGGAAGTTGCCCTTGCTGTACCAGGAAGTGAACAACCTTGTCCCCAGAGCCGGGGAATCGACATTGAAATGTACAATTGGTCTGTACAAACAAGCTTATTGAAATAACCCTTATCTTCCACAACTTCCCCGCTTGTATCTCCTAGTCGCTTCCCCACGACTTACTGCGCCAGCCCAAACCCCTTTGTCTGGTCATTTCTTCAAAAGTTATCATTTCTTTGTCTAAAAGGTATAAAAGCTTCCTGCTCTGGTCACATCTTTGGGTTGTCATTCTCTTGTGAATGTACATGTAAAATCTGATAAAAACGTGTACACTTGTTTCCTGTTATTCTTGTGTCAGTTTAATTCTCAGGCCCAGCTGGAGCCGCTAAGAGAGTAGAGAATTTTTTTCCTCCCCTGCACAAACTTGCCCATGATCACACAGCTAATGAGTGGATGTGGGATTTAATCCAAGTCAGTCTGATTCAAAGCCGTGCTTTTAATAATGATGATGATTTTAAACGTCTGGCTTTTAAACATTCTATCACTTTGCCACTTTAACATATTAGCGAAGTGGGCTGAACTCACTCCAGACCAATTGAATCAGAATTCCTGGAGGTGGGACCCAAGCGTCCATATAGTTTAAAATTTTCTTCAGATGAATCTAATGTGCAGAGAAGGTTGGCCCCTACGTCATTAGCTCATTTCCTAATTTGAGGTTATAGATATTATCTACCTGCCATTTTATTTTGAAGGAAAATTTTTGCAAGTACACCAGACAAAACATTCACCTTATTTTCATCAGGTAAGTAAAGTACCAGGCACACAGTAAGTGTCCTGTAATTGGAAAGTGTTGGCTGTAATACCAATCCAATACCTTTACAGAGAAATATTAAATATTTGAAGTAAAAATTGAAAATATTTGAGAAAGGAAAAAGAGAACTTGTGATACCCTGCATCAGTCGAATAAGTATAAATAAGCTAATTACAGAGACAGAAGAACATAGCAGTTGAGCATGCAGCGTGTGGTGCCACGAATCCCAGCTCAAATGCTCACTAACTGTGTGACCTTTGGCAAGTTATTTAACCTCTCTGTGCACTAGTTTCCTCTCCTGTAAAATGGAGTTGCTGACAGTACCTACTTCATAGGATTGTTTAGAGAATTAAATGAGTTAATATGTGTAACCACACGCAGCACAGAAGCATTCTGTGTCGGTCAGGGTTGTAATCGCCTATCTTGTTGTCCTACTAGAGTAAGAAAATTTTGTTTGTTTTCTTCCCTCTATATCTCCTGTCCTTAGAACAGAGCCTGCCACAATGTGGCCTTCCATAAATGCTTATTATTGTTATTTTTAAAATAAGATAATTATGTAAAATAAATGTACAGAATGTGTGTATACCACTCAAAAATATTCATTGGGGCTTCCCTGGTGGCGCAGTGGTTGAGAGTCCACCTGCCGATGCAGGGGACACGGGTTCGTGCCCCGGTCCGGGAAGATCCCACATGCCGCGGAGTGGCTGGGCCCGTGAGCCATGGCCGCTGAGCTTGCGCGTCCGGAGCCAGCTCCTCAATGGGAGAGGCCACAACAGTGAGAGGCCCGCGTACCGCAAAAATATATATATATATATTCATTGACTCTAAAGCTAAAAATTTTTAATTTATTCCTAAATCATGTTGACATCATACTTGTAGAGGAACTTGGTAAGCCACTCTAAAATAAAGAAACTGGGGACTTCCCCGGCAATCCAGTGGTTAAGGCGCTGCGTTTCCACTGCAGGGGCACGGGTTCAATCCCTGGTCAGGGAACTAAGGTCCTGCGTACCGCAAGGCACAGCCTAAAATAAAAGAAAGAAACGGATAGCACCATTTAAAAAATATGATTAGATAGTCAAACCTTAAATTTTACATCTGTTATCATCCAAATAATATTGGTCGTGGGTTAGAATAAAAATATGTGAAAATGAAAATAGTTGAATATTAAGATTATAGAATTGCAGTGATTTTACCCTTTTTCTCAGTTTTCTTTGTTATTACATCATCGTTTTATACACTATCTGTTTTTCCCTACTGTTATTAAACTGACAGCAGCTTCTTCTGCTCTTGAGAAGGAGAAAGAAAAGTCAGGAAATATTCCAACAGTTGAACTGCACTGAACAGTTTAATGCTGCCCTTTTAATGGCTGGAAATTTTTCATGGCATGGCTCTAGCCCCTCCACTACTTGTGAAAATGCCATTTAGGGAGCTTCTCCTTTGTGAGCAATTCATAACTCTTAGGGAAGTTGGAGCAAAGAAATGTACAATGTCCCTATGAGTCATCCTTCAAATACTTGTATTTTCTTCAATAAGCCTCTGTAATGGGAAAAAAAATATCATTCCATACAAGCTTCTGAGACCCGTTATCACTTTGTAGCTTGAGTAACCCTTGGAGACAAGGCAATCTAGCGGCTAGACAGCCTGGAGACAGCTTCCAGACCGATCAACTCCCTGGAAACAGTTTTTGGACCAATCAACCACCTAGAAACAGTACCTGGACCAATCACCGTTTTCTAAGAACTATTTCTCCTAAAATCTGACGACGCTGCCTTGCAGAGAAATAAAATGTACCTGAATTATTTCTATGCTGACCTCACGTGTCCTAGCCCATCTGGCGGCCTATTTGACAAGTACCTGGAACTCTGTGCCCCTCAATGGAATTCATTCTGTACCGAATAATTTTTTTAAGCCACATCCTTGTGGAATGAGGTAAGGTAAATACATTTCAGAATATATCATTTTGTACATTGTAGTGGTTTTGATGTTATTTTTATGAGTGTTTTCAAATCACACTAGGTGGTTGTCCATGTTGACTGCACCTTAGAATCACCTGAGGAGTTTTTTAAATTCTGATGCCCAGGCCTCCCCCTAGACCAATTAAATCAGAATTTCTGTCATCAGTATTTGTTAAAGTTCCACAGATGATTCTAGTGTGTGTCTTAAGTTGAAAACAACTGCTTAACTAGATCTTAACTGGATTAAAAGCTCGCTATTTCTTGTCTTTTGCTTTATCTCACCCCACGCAGCCTAGTACAGTTTTTCTGCCAAAACTAGGCAACCAGTGGATAGTAAAAACACAGGGAGTTACAGACAGGTACCTGAGATTGGGGGTAAGATCAGAATTACATCATCCTCTGAGCTGAGGAAGGAGTTTGTAAGAGCTTGTTCTGGACTCAGATCTGTGTTTGATGTCCAACTCTATCACCACCCAACTCTCTGTCCTAGAGTAAGTTAATCATAAAATGGGGAAATAGAAGTATCAGTTTGAAAGGGTGTCATAAGGATTATACTGAATAATGTAAGGAAAGCACTTCGCTTGACCCTTGGTACATGCTCCAGGAATAGCAAACTGAGAATAAATGCAAAATGATTGAGATGACCCACTTGCAAAAGTAATCCTTCCTAAGAGCTGATTTGTACAATTCGTGGAGGAGTTGAGAAAGTAACCACAGTCACAGTGTTCAAAATGTATCCTCAGGCCTGCGAGTTAACTAAACAGAAATGGATTCTGATCAACCCTCCTGGAATTTGAACACTTCAAGTGACGTTATAGTAATGGAAGTGTCATTGCCTGCACAGACTATAAAAAAGAAAACACTATAGAGATAGAAAAAAAGAAATGAAAAAAGACGTAGAGAGAGTTTATGGTGCCTCTCTCTAGCACCGTATGGGAGAAAGAACCTATCTTGCGTGGTGGGAGCATTTTTGACCCAGTTTTGGGAGACTTTCCTGGATTATTGGAATAAGAAATTGTACAGCTACTCCAGCTATAACTTGATTCTCTAGAATCAATAGGCCCTTTTGGAAGCAGAAACTCCCTGGGGAACACCAAGCCTTATCTAATCAGAGCCTCCTGGGTCTGGGAGTTACAACCACAGAGCAGCCGGATCTTTCGTCCTCAAGAAATCCCTCTCAAAACTCAAAGTAGGAGGAAAAAGTTTCCAAAACTCAAAGTAGGAGGGAAAAGTTTCCAAAACTTAACCACATTTACATTTCAGTTTGTTGGGGCAGGAACTTCTCCTTTTGATTAACCTCTGTTAGTCACAATAATAATGCCAGCTCCAGTGTACATCAAGGATTTGATTCCTCCAGCATCTAAAAGAAGCCTTCCACTATTGGCTTATGAGATTTCATTTTTGCAACCTGCCCTTCCACCCAGCTAGGAGTTTCACAAATACATATCATTGGTCATGAGTGAAATTGGAAATTTCTCCTACTACCAATATACAAGGAGGGACTAAACTCATTGTAAAAACAGAAGGCCATTTTTATTATATCATCTAGGAAATAAAGCATTATTTAATGAATTCAAACTATTTTCTGAATGATACCCTTGTGTCCTGAATGTTATTGCAGCCCCTTAACAAGTTTTTCTTTTTTTTTTTTTGTGGTACGCGGGCCTCTCACTGTTGTGGCCTCTCCCATTGTGGAGCAAAGGCTCCGGATGCGCAGGCTCAGCGGCCATGGCTCACGGGCCCAGCCGCTCCGCGGCATGTGGGATCTTCCCGGACCGGGGCACGAACCCGTGTCCCCTGCATCAGCAGGCAGACTCTCAACCACTGCGCCACCAGGGAAGCCCCCACAAGTTTTTCTTAATGAATAATATTCCTGTGGCTTGAGAAAGCTAGTATAGCAGTCCAGATGCATAATTTATTTCCCAGGACATGGATAACATAGGGTGAAAATTTCTAATTTGTCGTGCATATATACTACAAATGGGATTATACAACGACAATTTTTTCATACATTGTCTAGTCATTCCAGTCACATTTGTTGACATGACTGTCATTTTTCCCATTGGATTCCCCTGACACCTTTGTTGAAAACTAATTAACTGCAAAAGTGTGAGTCTGCTTCTGGATTCTATTCTATTCCATTAATCTACTTACATCAATATCACTCTGTCTTGATGACTGTAGCTTTTTAGTTATTCTTGACATCTCAAACGTTGTCCTTTTTCAAGCTCTTTTAGCTATTCTCTGTCCTTTACAATTTCACATAACCTTTACAGTCAGCTTATAAATTTCTTTTTAAATAATCCTGCCATGAT
This sequence comes from Phocoena sinus, assembly GCF_008692025.1. Classification (NCBI taxonomy): domain Eukaryota; kingdom Metazoa; phylum Chordata; class Mammalia; order Artiodactyla; family Phocoenidae; genus Phocoena; species Phocoena sinus. The sequence continues at coordinate 68,143,154 of NC_045774.1, read as the reverse complement.
TCCGACTGGGATGGTTTTGACTGTGTACATCAATTTATGGAGGGCTGACATCATAATAATATGAAGGCTTCTAATCATGAGCAATTTCCACTCCGTTTATTTAGATCTTTAATTTCCCTGTATGGTATTTTTCAATATAGATGTTTTGCACATTTTTTGTAAAATTTGTTCATTCCTGAGTATTATGTTTTCATGCTCTCATAAATGGTATTTTTTTTAATTTCACATACGGCCCAGTAGCATAAAATATATCTTGGTGAATGTCCGATGTGCACTTGTAAAGCACGTATACTCTGCAATTGTTGGGTCATCTACATATGTCAATTAGGTCAAGTTGGTAAGAATGTTATTCAAATCTCCTATATCCTGATTGATATTTTTGTCTATTTATTCTATCACATCTCTTCTCAAGTATCTCTTCTCATCTCCAAGTATGACTGCAGATCTACTCCTCTCTTGTCAATTTTTGTTTTCGTATACTTTGATACTCTGTGATCACACACTTGGGATTGTTATGATTTCTTGATTGCTTGACCTTTTGTTATTACAGTATCATTCTTTATTCCTGGAAATATTCTTTGTCTTTAAATTCACTTCATCCTGATATATAGAAATACTAGCTTTCTGATGCTTAGTGTTTGCATGGTATAGAGAAATAGTTTAAAAATTAAAGAGGGTAAAAAAAATCTATGTCTCTGTATTTAAATGCATCTCTTGTAAACAGCATATAGTTGGGTCTTGCTTTTTATCCAGGCTGACAATCTCCATCTTTTAATTGAAGAGTTCAGTCCTTTTATATTTGGTGTGTTTATGTTATAGGTAGATTTCAGTTTACCATCTTGCTATTGTTTTTTACTTGGTCTTCCTTTGGGTTGAAGTTTTTTGTTTTGGTTTTCTTCTTTCATTTTTTTTTTTTTTTTTTCTGTATTCTAGCTTATCTCCTCTTTTGGCTTTTTAGCTAATATTTTTAAAGTGATTACTAAAGATTACAATTACATCCTTGATTCATCACAATCTACCTTGAATTGATATTATACCACTTCATGTATAATGTAAAGGCCTGATAACAGTATATGATAATAATTTTTAGTAAAAGTTGTATCTTTTTTGAAACTTCAAATTTTTACGTACATATTTATCAAAGCCCATCAAATGGAATACTTAAGATGTTTGCAATCACTGTATATGACTTTTACCACACACACAAAAAGAACCATGAATAAATATTAAACTCTAGATAATAGTATGCATACTGAAGTGTCCAGGGATGAAGTTGACTGATGTCTCCAATTACTTTAACATGCATCAAAAAATAAGATGGACTGGGGACTTCCCTGGTTGTCCAGTGGTAAAGAATCCACCTTCCAATGCAGGGGACAAGGGTTCAATCCCTGGTTAGGGAACTAAGATCCCACATGCTGTGGGACAGCTTAAGCCCGCGCACCTCAATTAGAAAGCCAGCGTGCCACAAACTACAGAGCCCACGTGCCCTGGAGCCGGCACGCCACAGCTAGAGAGAGAAAACCCGCACGCCACAAATAGAGAGAAGCCCATGCACCGCAACGAAAGATCCCACATGCCTCAACAAAGACCCCACGTGCCACAAGGAAGACCTGACACAGCCAAAAAAATAAATGAGTGAGGGGACAGTGAGGGGAATGCCTAGATGGACAGATATGTGATAAAGCAAAGAGAGCAAAACATTAATGGTAGAATATAGGCGATTCTTTCCATTTTTATCTTTGTTTGAAAATTTTTGCAATAAAATGTTGGATAAAAATGCCAATCTTCGGGCTTCCCTGGTGGCGCTGTGGTTAAGAATCCACCTGACAATACAGGGGACATGGGTTCGAGCCCTGGTCTAGGAAGATCGCACATGCCACGGAGCAACTAAGCCCGTGTGCCACAACTACTGAGCCTGAGCTCTAGACCTGCAAGCCACAACTACTGAGCCCATGCACCATAACTACTGAAGCCCACGCGCCTAGAGCCCATGCTCCGCAACAAGAGAAGCCACTGCAATGAGAAGCCCACGCACTGCAACCAGGAATAGCCCCCGCTCACCGCAACTAGAGAAAGCCCGCGCACAGCAACAAAGACCCAACACATCCAAAAATAAATAAATTTATTTTTTAAAAAGCCAATCTTCTAATTTGGCATGAAAATTAAACTTTAATCTATTTTGTAATGTCAATTAATTACACACTGAAACCTTAAGGGTAGAAAATATTTCACACAAAAACTGTTCTGGTCATAGCCTTCCACCCTAGCCTAGCCCAGTGAATCCTTAACCCTGGTTTTTGGTTTATTTTTCTTAATTTTTAAAAATGTTTTTTAATTTTTAAAAATGTATATATATATATATATATATATATATTTTTTTTCTTTTGGCCATGCCATGCAGCTTGCGGGATCTCAGTTCCCCAGCCAGGACTTGAACCTGGGCCCACGGCAGTGAAAGCACTGAGTCCTAACCACTGGACTGCCAGGGAAGTCCCTCCTTGACCTTGTTAATTCCAGACCTGGCCTGAACCCTAAATTCACCACAGTTGCAAGGCCGTACAAGATCTCACCCTTGCCTCTCCTTCCAGTCTCACCTAGCACCCCTCTTCTCACTCTGCACGCCACGCACCTGAAATTTTCAGTTCCCTGAACGCCCTGGGATTGATCTTGCCTGAGGCCTCAAAGCCTCCACGTAAACTGTTTCCTTGCCTGGAATGCTACCCTCCCTAACCCTCTCCTTCTTTTGGAAAAACCATGCTCACCATTTAGGTTTCAACAGAAATATCATTTCCCCAGTAAAGCAATCCCTCCTCTCCCAAAGTAGGTCAGGTTCCTGTCCTGGAGGAACTATGCAAAAGCACCTCCCAAGGCCTGAACTACTCTGAAGCCAGCACAGAACCATGGAGTTTCCTGCTCAAAGAAAGCAGGCTGGGACCTTTGTAAGTTGCTCTTAAGCAAGGCATTCCCCTTCTCAGAATGAAGGAGGAGTGTGTATAACACCTAAAAGTCCCCAATTAAAAGCTGTTTTGGTTTAGAAATCATGCTTGCTTGCTTTTCATGTTATGTCATAAGGAGAGAAATATGCCCCCTCAGTGTCCTAAATAAGAGAAGAGAGTTGTGATTGGATATTACCCCGGACCGACAAGTTCTACCCTCAAGAAGCAATGAAATGGGCCAGAACACCAGCACCACACACACACACACACACACACACACACACACACACACACACACATACACACACACGACAGTAGGACAGTAGTCAGTTAGTTTGTGCAGTAGCTCATCAGCCGTCTGTGAGCTAAACCTCCTTGCTGGCTCCCTTCTGCGCCACTGTGTCCAGTCGCCAGCTGTAGAGCCATCCGTGCATGTGCAAAGCTCCACCTTCAGTCAGAGCTCTAGAAGTAGTGCCTTTATGACAATAGTGATAAACTGGAGTCACAGGGACCAGAGAGCCAGTGAAAGCCTTGGCTTGGTTACTACCTTCTGTTGCCCTGAGTTGTCTGTCTCGTTAGAAGCAGAAGACCTAGAGCCAGACCTGATTCTGATAAGAGAAGGGAAACAGCTCCAAATTTCACAAAGCCCAGAACAGCCTTCAACTCCATAGCTCCCATCCCCCCTGCACTTCTCTTTGTAAAACAGACTCCGTCCTTTCTTCAGTGTTCCTCTTCCCATCAGAATCTAAGTTCCATGAAGGCAGAATCACGTCTGTCTTGCTCCCTGTGGTATCTCAGCAGGTAGCTCAGAATAAGACCTCTATAAATATTCACTGAAAAAAGGAATCTCTGTCTCTTCTTCATTATAACATCATTCTGTATCTTAATCCTAAATGCCATCTTATTGTATGCATTCTGCACTGCATTCATTCATTTTTTTTCTTTCATTTAATCATTTATTTAACTGACATTTATACAACACCTGCTAAGCTCTGAGGAAGCAGGTGTTAGTATTACAGATTCCTTATCTTTAAGAAGCTCATAATCCATAAGAAGCCCACAGAGAGTAAAGAATCCACCACCATCTGACGCAGAAGTGCCACAACAGAGGGTAGGAAGGGAACGACAGACATGAAAAGTAAAATAGCAATGAGGAACTCTCTCTCCTATCAAATTAGCAAACATAAAAGTAAACGAGTAATAGTCAATCTCTCCTTGGTCCTTCCTAACAGAATTCCGATTTTTCTTTGGGCGTTCATGCCTCATCTATGCAGTCAGATGACTCAAGAGAAGTTGACTTTATCCTGGGATCCAAAGGCTGATTCCAAATAAACCAAAGATCATAATCCTATTTGGTGGGTGGCCAGTGATTGGTTCAAGAACCCAAGCTTGGACTTCCCTGGTGGCCTGCCAATGTAGAGGACATGGGTTCGATCCCCGGTCTGGGAAGATCTCACATGCCATAGAGCAACTAAGCCTGTGCGCCACAGCTACTGAGCCCGCGAGCCACAACTACTGAGTCCATGTGCCGCAACTACTGAAGCCCGTGCGCCTAAAGCCCGTGCTCCGCAACAAGAGAAGCCACCTCAATGAGAAGCCTGCGAACTGCAATGAAGAGTAGCCCCTGCTCGCTGCAACTAGAGAAAGCCGGCACGCAGAAACGAAGACCCAACGTAGCTCAAAATAAATAAATAAATAATTTTTAAAAAAGAAAAGACCTCAAGCTTAAGGTTAGAGTTAGATTCCCTCAGGAACAATTCTACGTCCAGGAAAAAGCACATTACCTAAAAATGGCCCAATCAGACTGAAAAGTGGAACTTTATTCCATCATTAGGGTAACATTTCTCCCCCTCATGAGCAAGGAAGCAGGCTGCCCCAGCCTGTGATGTGAGGGGGCCCTGAGGACGATGTTAGCCCATGCGGGGAATGGGGAGCAACTGCAGATATGAGATAACTACAGAAAAATAGGGTAGAAACTCAAATTATAGCATGCCTGGAGCCTGCCCTACTTCTGTGGTTCCCACTATAGCAGTGATTATCATACATTCCTTATTGTTTAAGACAATCTGAGTTGGTTGTTAACTTGGACCCAAAAGTATCCTAACTGAAAAAGTAAAGGTATTGTGAAACTGTGTAACATAGGAAATGTTGATGCCAATACTACTAGCCCCCCAAAAGTAGACTACCAAATAATACACACATAGTGATAACAGTGATATTTTAAAATCTATGAGAATAGTTATAAAAATAGTAACAATGATTGTATTTGGATAGATGTACTATTGAGGAATAATTTTTAGATCTCACAATGTTCTATAATACATATATGTTACTGATGTAGTGAAAACATATTTGAAGATTTAGTGGAAACATAGAGGAATGAACACCTAACTCTATCTAGAGAAGTTGGAGCAGGCTTTACAAGGAAGTGATGGGAGCTGATGCTGTCAGGAACGTCATTCACCAGAGGAAAGAGAGAAGCAATTCTAGGTCATACTCACTTCCTTTGTTAGATTTCGGCAGATAAATTAACTCCTACCAGCCTCAGGGTCCTCATTTTAAACTAGGGATAATATGACCTACCTCACAGTTTTGGTTGGAGATGATGATGGTGATGATGTTGATTGATGTTATGTCAGAGGCAGAGTCATGAAAGTGCGTGGCTGTAGTGCAATAATGCTCCAATGGTCATAAGGGACTTAGCAGCACTCACAACTGTAAGAAATCATATTTTGGTCAACAAATATATATGCTACCTAGAAAATTACATGATCAATGTCAAATTCATGAATATATATATGAAAAAAAAAAGTGCATGGCTGGTTCAGGGAGATTAGAATATTTTAGTATGTTTGGACCACAGGACACATGGCAGAACTGGAGCAGTAGCCAGATCGTGAAGGGCCTTGTATGTCCTACGGGAGATAGAGCTTCCAATAAGCTTGAAGCTTTATCCTGTTTGGGAAAGTGAGATTCAGATGTCACTGGAGATTGTTCTTGGATTCCACCTGGGCCCACTGTGGTTGCTTAGAAATGTACTGAGCCTGCTTCACCCCATCCCTAATACCAACCTGAGAAAAGGCAGAGGTAAATATCCCCAGGGCAGGGTACGTTCCTACCGTGAGAAAGTTAATTCATAGTTTGCACCAACAAGCTGTCAGGAACACAGAAGAGCTATTGGCCTCTGAGAACAACTGGCCATTCTGAGAGGGGCTGGGATGGTCTCTTCTCAAAGGACATTGGTCCGGTGGTAGTACCAGCATAGGGTGCCTTTATGGGAACTCAAGGACAAGGAAAGCTTGGCTTTCCCTTGGGGAGGATGCTGCCAAGTCTTGCTTTGTTTTTTGTGTTTTTAAAACCTTTTTAATTGAAATATAGTTGATTTACAATGTCGTGTTAGTTTCAGTTGTACAGCACAGTGATTCAATTATATATACATAAAATATCGATGTATATAATCATATATATTCTATTATATATTTTTATATATATTCTTTTTTAGATTCTTTTCCTTTATAGGTTATTACAAAATATTGAGCATAGTTCCCTGTGCTATACAGTAGGTCCTTGTTGGTTATCTATTTTATAAACAGTAATGTATATATGTTAATCCCAAACTCCTAATTTATCTCTCCCCCCACCCAAGTCTTGTTTTGTGATGCACAACATTTACCAGATTGGAAATTATACCTTTTTGCTGGTGGTGTTTAGAGCACCTTTTCACCAACTCCATCACCCTTTCAACAATCACGTTACTTGCCAAGGAATTTGCTTTTCTCCTGTAGTTTAGTGGTTCTTCCCTCTTGTGGAGCCACAGACATTTTTGAGAATATAATGAAGGCTACACACCCTCTCCCAAGAAATGGACATATTCACGTCATTTGTCTGCACATCTTCAAAGGATTCCTGGTCCCTTGTCCATACATCTGCCTAATGTCTGTGGACCATGGGTTAAGGACCTCTGCTGATGAGGATGGTGAGTCTTGGAAGGGTTGTTTAAGAGAGAGAGTGGCCAGTTACTCCAGTAGTGCTGCGGAAACGGACGAGGAGGTAGACGGAGTGAAGATGAGGCTGCAGGCAGGAACACCACTCATGAGGCCACAGACCTGGACTCCCCTGGCCGTCCAGTGGTTAAGACTCCGAGCTTCCAATGCAGGAGGTGCCGGTACAACCCCTGGTTGGGGAAGTTCCGCATGCTGAACAGTGCGGCCGAAAGTCCACAGGCCTGAACTAGAACAGTGTCAATGGCAAAAGAGAGAAGGTGGCAGCTTGGAGAGGAAGCATATATGGTCTTTGTCAGGAGATATGTGGAGGGTGGGTGAAGAGCACTTGAACAAGAGGATGGCTTTGGGGAATCCTCACTTACCTTCAGTCACCACGGTTGAAGCTTTGGGACGCCAGTAGAGTCAGTTCTAAGCTGCATGACATTTAGGTCTCCACATGCCCTCTCCCCACAAATACAGCAACCAAAATTCCAACCTGGTAGATTTATGATCTATAATAGGTTTTTTTTTGTTGTTGTTGTTGGTTTTTTTGCGGTACGCGGGCCTCTCACTGCTGTGGCCTCTCCCGTTGCGGAGCACAGGCTCCGGACGCGCAGGCTCAGTGGCCATGGCTCACGGGCCCAGCCACTCCGCGGCATGTGGAATCTTCCCGGACCGGGGCACGAACCCGTGTCCCCTGCATCGGCAGGCGGGCTCTCAACCACTGCACCACCAGGGAAGCCCTATAATAGTTTTTTAAAAATGAAAATAACAGAATAAATTTACTGAAAGTTCTGGTCCTCTGGAAGTACCCTCCATAATAAATCTCCTGTATCAACTTAAAAAAAAAAAAAGGAAACAATTTCTCAGAAAGCATCATTTTATATTCTAACAGAAATCTATTGTTTTTGATAATGTTAGTTGAAGTAGCCATCTAGAAACAATCAGTTTTCGAAAGAACATAGACTACTTCTACAGAGATTTATTACCAATATGGATTTCCTTTTTTAACTTAGTGACTCACCGGCAAAATCCTTTAGAATTGGAAGACTCTGTACTTGGTAAGAGTGCCAAAGTTAGTCACTGATTTATTCCCCTGAGTATAATTTGGAAGAAACCGCTGTGTAAATCCGAATACTGTAAACCTGTAAATCATGAATCTTTTCAAATCTAGTTTCCCTATTAATAGTGCCTAATGCTTGAGAGTAAAATCACTAATGTGGTGGCGGGGAGAATATGGGATCTTTACTGTGCTAAACGTCTGTGCAAAAACTTCTACTGAACCTACATTCAGAGGATCAGCTACAGGTTCAGCACAAATGAAAGCCGAGGACCAGGCCCTGGGGCGGGCGGACCTAACTTTTTGACCACTATTACAAGGACTGATGCCTTGAGGTTGGGTAATATTCTTAGAGTTCCAGAATTTATCACAGGAAAGGGACGCTAAAAAGGAAAGTCATTCTTGAGTTAAATGTATTGTTACAGAATGTGCTGAGTGTCGTGAAGGCCATGTGCATGGTGCTGATAATGTCTGATGGGGGAATGACTTGATCTAGGAAAGGAGGAATCTTCTCTCTCTTTCTTTTTTTTTGGAGGGATTCTCTCAGTTATCCATTGCTGCACAACAAACTACTCCAAAATGTAATAACTACAAACAACAATCTTGAAGAAGAGGAGCCTTTTACTTGTTCACAATTTTGTAATTTGGGCTCAGCTGGTCCATTCCCCTACTGGTCTTGTCGGGGGTCACTCACGCGCTGCATGCAGTTGGCACATAGGTTGGGACACAGCTAGGATTCTCTCGTGTGGTCTCTCCATTTGGTGTCTCCAACAGGGGACTCAGACCTTTGATATGTCAGCCCAAGTCTTCCAAAAGCACAAAAGCGGAAGATGCTTTTCTTAAGGGTTAGGCTCGGAACTGGTGCAGCACCATTAGGCTGAATTCTGTTGGTTACAGCAGTCACAGTGCCAACCCAGAGTCGAGGGGAAGGGACTGACTACACAAGGGCACGAATACTGGAAGGTGTAATTCATCAGGGGCCACGTAACAAACTACCAGAGTAACACTAGCTAGAGATCTGGAAGGTGAGTAGGAGTTAACTGGGCAAAGAGGATGGAAGACTGTTCCAGGCAGGGGAAATGGTACCTGCAAAGCAATTACAGCAGAGGGGCACGAGAGCTTCTAAGTGACTGAAAGAAAACCAGTGTAGCTGGAGTGCAGAAACCCAGGGGAGAGTGCTTACAGGCCGGAAAGACCATGCCATGCCATTATACCCCTTAGCTATCCTCTGTGTGCAAGTGGTAAAATCCCAAGGGAAACTGGCTTAAGCAAAAACAATGAAATCAACAGAAACAAAAAGAGAAAGAGAGGGAGAGAATTTATTAGTTCATGTTCCTGAAAAGGCCAGGGCACACTTCATTCCAAGTATGGTTGTATCCAGAGCTCAGACGGTATCACCAGAATTCGTCTACCTCCGTCTCTTCGCTCTGCCTTCCTCTTGGTTGCCTTTGCTCTCAGACAGCTTCTGAAGCTCTAGGCTTATGTCCTCCCAGATTTAAGTCCTATAGAAAAGAGAGCTCCTTTCTCCCTCTGACTGAACAGTCAGCCAATGTTCCAGGATGGTATCAGAATCAGTCTGAGGCCCAATAGGAATCAGATGGCACACTCCAATTAGCATAATTTTAAAAGAATTCATTTACAAGAGGACTATTCAGGGCTGTGCTGGACCTGGCCCATAGCAACTTATAAAAGCTGACTCTACATTTCCTCCCAACTCCGTGTTCAGTGACTTCACACAGGTAGCTTGAAATGGGCCATGATGGGAATATTTACACCATGGCAATTGGCAAGTGCTACAAATTAAGCCTCTGCCCCACCCCACTGCCACCCCCCACTGCAGCTGCTTACCAGCACATCACTAGACTATTTACAAAGGTGTGGGAGAGATATAGGGATCCTGCAAGGACCCAGGACTAATAGCAGGAGAGGTCCAAAGGAACAAGGGGAGAGAGAGGTTGCTAGAATCCAGGAGACAGGAGTGGTGACACCAGTAGTCTAAGGGATATCACAGGAAAGGAGCTGGAGGATAAATATCCCGACCTTATTTTCTGCACCAACAAGGGTAATGTCGTTTTATAGATTCTGGAAAGAAAACGCTAAAATGACATGATCAGTTGTTAAATGAATTCATATTATTGGAATTTAGAGTATTTAGCTGCCAATTTATTTGCCTAACACCAAAAAGTACAGTGTTGGCTTTAGAAAGTCCCCATCCTTTCCTTGTTGGAAACTCCCATGACCTGACAGTTCAGGAGCCAGTCCTTTCTTGTCATGAACTTCCTCCTTCCACTGGTTTCAGATTCACTTCTATATATAAGCATAAGAACTGCCACTGATATGGGAATTTAGTATATAACAAAATGGTGTTTTAAAACATTAGAGAAAAGATAAAGTATTCAATAAATAGACAATTGTCTAGTCATTTGGAAAAAAAAAAATCAGGTCCCAACTCATACCAAGATCATATGTTAAATGTCCTGAAAACAATCTACAATAATTCCCACTTTTCTGTGATCCTTATTCTCTCCATAGTTTCCTTTTGCGATTTTTTTGAAGCAGATAACTTTGTGTAAAATATATTAAAAAGATTAAAATGTACATAAGAAAAGAAATCATTCCCTTGTGATAAACAGTACCAAGGCCATCCGTTCTATTCAATCCAAAAGTTTAGGTGATGAGTCTACTTATATATGTAATTCAAAAGCATTCCAAAGGAGACAAATCCAAATGATGAGATTTTTATTTTTCTTCTCTTCAAATTCCACTCAAGGGCACTGTTTATTTTAATAAGGACATGCAAATTTTACAGATGTAAAATTGTAAGAAGCTGTATTTGGAAAACCTGAGTTAGTAGACACCATATTCTAATGTGTTCAGCAATGATTTGTGCCTCTTAGATGTACTTCAGGCCTCTGCTGGCTTGCTTGACCCCTAATCCAGCTCTGCCTGCAGACTTTATATTTTTGGTAGGCACAGCCTCTTGGAGTAATGAATTCTATATTTTAATGTATGCTATATAAAGAGGTATTCCCTTTTATTTTTACTAGAAAGACAGTCAGGCTTCAAGGAATGTTACCTATTTTTATTTTTTCAGATTTGAGAAAATAATCCAGGATTGTTCTTCATGAATTTAAGACTTAACTTTTTTTGCAAATAGAATCTTTTTATTTTTAACCACCATACCTAATTCCTTCTGCCCTTGATCATTTTTAATGTCCTCTCTGGGTCTTTTCTAGCTCTATTATATCTTTGAGAGACCAGAACCCTATGAAATATTCATCATATAAAATATTCCAGAGCCAGGCCCTCCTTCACTTACAGTCAGCTCTCTTTTTCTACAACCATCCCCAGACCTGTTTTCAATTATTCCCCGGACACATTTCCCAGAGCTGTGCTTGCCAGGGCCAGAACCTTATTTGAGAGTCCACAACTGGTCCCTCCATTTTGACACAAACTGAATCCAACCAAAACAAAAACCACACTTGAGACCATAATTATTCCTTCATCAGATATTTATAGGAGTTTTAGGATGTGCCACGCATGGTGCTAGGTATGTAGTCATGGGGATAGTGGGTGTTCTAAAATATTGATAAGAAGCAGCAGACTCCTTGACTTTTCCTTGGCAGAGAGGACCTTACTGAACCGGGTTTTGTCTCTGTCTACTCACTGGTACAGTTTGGTACCCAAGCCTTGGCCCTCCTGAGATAAATACAATTTGAAGAAGGATTTGTTCACACTAGTCACACACACACACAAAAGCATCAGACCCTAAGAAACACACAGTCTAATGGGGAAGACATATGAATTAAAAACTATATAGAGACTAGATATAGATATAGGTATAGATATAGATATGTAAGTGTTATGGGATTCACCCCATCTCTATGAAGTTGTGTTCGTTTCCTATTAACGCTGTAGCACGTTAACACACACTTAGTGGTTTAATTCAACACAAATGTATTCTCTTACAGTTCTGGGGGCCAAAAGTCAGAAATGAGTCTTAAAGGTTAAAATGAATGTGTTTGACAGGGCTGGTTCTTTCTGGAGGCTCCAGAGGAGAATATGTTCCTCGTCACTTCCAGTTTTTCAAGGCTGCCAGCATCCTTTGGCTCATGGTTGCATCACTCCAATCTCTGCTTCCACCATCACACTGCCTTCTTCTCCTCTCACTGACCTTCCTGTCTTCCTCTTATAAGGCCCCTTGTGATTACTCAGACCCACCTGGATAATCCAGGACACTCGCCCAGCTCAAGATCCTTAACTTAATCACATCTGCAAAGTCCCTTTCCTATGTAAAATAAAACCTAGTTGTTTTTTTTTTGTTTGTTTGTTTTGCAGTACGCGGGCCTCTCACTGCTGTGGCCTCTCCCGTTGCAGAGCACAGGCTCCTGACGCACAGGCTCAGCGGCCATGGCTCACAGGCCCAGCCGCTGCGCGGCATGTGGGATCCTCCCAGACCTGGGCACGAACCCATGTCCCCTGAATCGGCAGGCGGACTCTCAACCACCGCACCACCAGGGAAGCCCCAAAACCTATTATTCTTAAATAACTTTCCCAACATCCCAGCTGGCAAGCAGAGGAGTCAGGATTCAAATGAAGGTGTCTGCCCAGAGCCTTTGCTCGAAGCACTATGCTGTAAAAGAAATGAAGGAGAAGGGCATTCCAGGGCAAGAAAACGGTATATTAAAAGGTCCAGAGGCCTGAAAGAGCACAGAGCCTGCAAGTTATAACTGGGGTGAGGATGTGAAGAGAAGAATGGTGGAAAATAAAGATGGGACGGGGGACAGATTTGAGGTGACAGACTCCATGGGGGGGTGGGGAGGGTGGAGTTTTTCTTCTGTCAATAATGGTGAATCATTAAAAGATTTTACAAAGGAGGATAATCTGATTTGATGGTTATTTGAGAAAGATAACTGGTGGCAGTGCTTTGGAAGAAAATTACAGAGGTGTTAATGTAGCAATAAGGTTATTACAAAGGTCGAGGTAAGAGAGGATGGGAGCCTGCCCTGAAGGCTGGGTGAAGAGGAAGGCGGGTCTGAAGAGTCACGGAAGAGGTAGAATCAACAGGGTTTTGCTGACAATGTCTGTATGGGTGTGAGGGAGGTAAAGCGGGCAGAGTTAAGCATGTCTCAAGTTTCTGGCTGAGTGTCACTAAATTGAGATGAGTGGTAGAAGTTTCACATATTAGATGGTATGAAAAGCCCTCTGTTTGGATTGATAAAGTAATTGAGGGCTTTCCACCCTCTGAGAAACTGAACTCTTACGATGCCAGGAGACAACCCTACACAGTAGTCAGCCAGTGACTCGGGTCCAACAGCCCTGTCACAGGGTCCCTACATTCTAGCCACCTGGTCTGATCTCGTTAGCACAGCCTAATGGAGCTGAAAACAGTGGTGTCAACAAACTAAGCTGCCCACCAAGCACAACATAGTCCAAACCTTGCGTGAACTAAGTAGACATTCTAAGAGGACTTCAGAAAAGAGCAAAAGCTTTTTTCTTTCCCCAGGGTAGGTTGAGGCTCACTGAGGGTATAAGACAAATTGCTCCATGAAACAGTGAGCAGAAGACAAGCGAGCTTATAGTAAAGTGCTGACTTATGAAGTACATTCCCTTCAGAGGAAAGTGATGTAATTTTTACTCTCTTATGGAACAGCTAGGAAAGATGCTAATTTTTATTGAGCATCTCGTGCCAAGCCACCACCTTAAGAAGCATGGTCCCATTTTCCAGAGAAGGTAAATCACACAGATGCTTAAGGGGCAGAGCCGGAGCGGGAACTTGGGAGAGACCGGCTCAGAGCTGGAGCTCCGGGAAAGCTAGCGGGGCCTGGTGTGGACAGGCCGTCGGCGCAGCAGGGCCGGGAGAATCACATGAGGAAAAGTAGGGAGGCAGGACTTGGCAGTTAATTATTGGTAGTTGGTAATAATTAACTTGGTAGTTAATTATTCCAGAAAGGAGCCCTTCTGACTGGAGACTTTCAGTTCGCCTACTACTGCTGGGTGCTCTAAGCATTTCACTTTGGCAGTAAACATCAAACGTTTACTAACACAGGCATACACAGGCGTACACAGGAGTATGCCTGGAATATTCAGTGACTGCTCACTACCATAAATCATTATTACAAAATAACAGCTGTGAAGAGATCATGAGGCAGCAGCCCCTCCTTTCTACCCTTGGGTCTGAACTACCAACTACAGGCTACTTTCCAAAGTCCCCAGGAACCAGTCCAGCCGCTGAACATTCCAGATATGGAGTTTCATTGGTCACCTTCCAGTTATGTCGTTTTTTTGGTGAGAATGATGACCAACCAGCCGGCTGATTTACAAGCAAGTTCCTACTTGGCCTTTCTCCTGGCAGCAAAATCTACTAATGTCTTCTAGCTATTTTCCTACTTCAGAATAAAAAATTGTCAAACTCCTGGCCGCAAAGCACATCCAGCCAAGCGACAAGAAAAGGAAGGTTAAGGAGAAGTCCAGCCCAGACACAAGGTGGGCTGGACTTTACCAGGAAGAGGAAGAGCACACACTGGCCAAGAAGTGTTGCAAAGAAGGAATTTTCTAGAGCCTTACGCCAACTGCAGTTATTATCCTGGGCAATGTTACAGTTTCACTTCCGATTTATATTAACCAGTACTACAAACACATAATGAGTGGCCTAATTCTTTTCCAGTGGATTTTCCTTTTTTTGTTGTTTTGGCCGTGTGGCATGTGGGATCTTAGCTCCCCGACCAGGGATTGAACTTGTGCCCCCTGCCGTGGAAGCGCAGAGTCTTAACCACTGGACCGCCAGGGAAATCCCTCGATTTTCCTTTTATTAGAGCTATACCCTGGTAGGCTGCTTAAAATAATAACTTAATATATCAACCCTCAGTACAACTTTAAGCTCAACCCTGAATTAAATTTTCAACTATATCATTACCATATTTAATAAATATGAATTTGGGGTTTTTAAAAAGTTTTTTGAGGTATACTTTTACATTCCATGAAATTCACCCATTTTAAGTGTACAATTCAATAACTTTTAGTATATTTACAGAGTTGTGCAACCATCACCACAATAAGAATTCTTATTTGAGGGGTTCCCCTGGTGGTGCAGTGGTTAAGAATCCGCCTGTCAATGCAGGGGACACGAGTTCGAGCCCTGGTCCAGGAAGATCCCACATGCCGCGGAGCAACTAAGCCCGTGCGCCGCAACTACTGAGCCTGTGCTCTAGACCCTGTGAGCCACAACTACCAAGACTGCGTGCTGCAACTACTGAAGCCTGTGCTCCTAGAGCCTGCGCACCGCAACAAAGAGTAGCCCTCGCTCGCTGCAACTAGAGAAAGCCCGCGCGCAGCAACAAAGACCCAACACAGCCAAAAATAAAATAAATAAATTTAAAAAGAAAAAGAATTTTCTTTTTTCTTTTGGCCACACAGTGTGGCTTGCCTGTAAGATCCCTGACCAGAGATTGAACCCGGGGCCACAGCAGTGGAAGTGCTGGCCTCGAAACTGTCATGGTGCCTGTGGGTGTGTCATTTAGCTAATGTATTACAACGAGCGTATAATGAGGAAATCAAATCTTCTGCCTTCTTGGGTCTGATCGGTTCTAATCAGTTTATGTCATATCCTCACCAGCTATGTCATACTTTTAAAGGTAGTGTCCTGTGCCCTTCCCTCCTGTCTCAATATTATCTTGTCAGTCTATTGAGAAATTCTGCTAGCTCTGCCCTCAAAATGTATCCAGAATTCCACCACTTCTCACCACCATTATCACGTGCCCCTCCTCTGCTTAACAAAGCTCCAGCACTGCACTGGTTCCTATCTCAGAGAAACATTTCCCACCAGTCTTTACATGAATTACAGGCCCTTTACAATCTTGTCCCCCTTATGTCTCTGACTTCCTCTTCTACGATTCATCACCTTATTCACTCTGTTCCAGACACACTGGCTTTCTTGCTGTCCCTCAAAGAAACCATACTTACTCCTGCCTCAGGGCCTTTGCACTTGCTGTTTCTTTTGTTTGGACCATTCTTCCCCCATATATCGACGTGCTCCTTTACTTCCTTGAATTCTCAACTCAAACATTGCTTTATCAGTGAGGCTTTCTTTGACCACTCTTGACTAAACTAGCCAAAACCAAAACCAAAACCTCTGCCCCTTTACACTTTCTAACCCCCCTTCCCTGCTTTATTTTTCTCTATAGAACTCATCACCCTCTGGTGTACTACATATGTACTTGTTTATTTTTCATGGTACCACTCTCCTCACTGAAACATAAGCTCCACAAAGCAGGGACTTTGTCTATTTTATTCACTGCTGCATTACCAGAGCCTAGAACAGTGTCTGGCCACAGAAAGTATTCAACAAATATGTATTGAACAATTAATGAATTGAATAAATATTTACTGACTAGCTACCATGTGCCCTATTTTAGGTGCTGATGATATAACCGTGAACAAAAAAATGACATGGCGCCTGTCCTCAGGCAGCTTATATTTTAGTGATAGAGACAAGCAATGGACAAATGAACACGATAGAAGATGGCCAGTAGGGATACAGGCTGTGAAGAAAATAAATCATTTAAAGAAATAGAATAGTGGAAGTGTCATTTTTGATAGCATGTGAGGGAAATCGTCTCTGAGGAGGTAGCACTTAACAAAGGCCTTGAATAAAGTACAAGAGTGAGCCCTGCAGAGGCCTGGGGAGAGCAGTTCAGGCAGAGGGTCCAGCAGGTTCAGAGCTCCTGAGGCCAGGCCAGCTTGGCATGACCAAGGAAAAGCAAAGCCAACATGTGGGGTGAAGAGAGAGCAGGAGAGGGTGCCGTGGGCAGAGAGGCCGTCAGAGGCCAGGTGGGCACTTGGAATTTTTCTCTGGCAAAATAAAGGAAGCCATTGAGTAGGGCAGTCATAGGATCTGATCCCATTTTAAAGAATCACTCTGGTGCTATGTGGAGGCTAGACGGTCGAGGGGTGAGACAGGGCAAAGGGAGACCAGTTAGGAGGTTACTGAAGTAGTAGGTGGGAGTTGAGCTTGGGTGGTAGCAATGAAGGTGGGGAAAATGGTCCAATAGGATTTGCTGATGCATTAGGTATGAAATGGGAGACAAAAAGATTAAAAAGATGACTCCAGGGTTCTGGCCTGAGCCACTGGAAGGATGTCATTTACTGAAATATGGAGTTTTCAGGGAGGAACAGGTTTGGGGAAGATGGTGTTTAAATCAAGATCACCTAAGGAGTGAGATATAGAGAAATGCAAGGCTTGAACACTGGGATGCTAGGGATAATGAGAAGGGGTAGGCAAGTAGACTGAGTCTTAATCGCTAAGAAAAATGCAAGAGAGGTGGGACAGGACAGGACACTGCAAACCAAGGCAGGGTGGGTGTTCAAGAAAGAGGAAGTAGTCCATTATGTCAGATAGTGATAAGGATGGAAAACTGATCATTGGGTTGGGCGAGGGGGAAGCCATTGAAAACATAGTTTCAGTAGAGTGGTAGGGGGGTAGAAAGTCTGATTATTTGGGGTTAAAATGGATCTGACAGACTCAGAATCTACTAGTACTGATTACAGGAATTGGGCAAATTCAACCTCTCTGCCTGTCAGTTTTCACATCTTCCAGTTTATCTTTCTCATAGATGTTTTATAGTAGTCTCCCCTTATTCGTGCTTTCGTTTTCTGTGGTTTCAGTCACCTGCGGTGACTGAATATGTTTAATATTTAAAAATATTAAATGGAAAATTCCAGAAGTAAACTATAAGTTTCCAAATTGCACACCATTGTGAGTATTGTTATGAAATCTCGATCCTTCCTGCCTGGGACTTGAATCATCCTTTTGTCCAGTGTATCCTGCCCATTAGTCACTTAGTATCCGTCTGGGTTGTCAGATTGATTGTCGCAGTATTGCAGCGTTTGTAATCATGTGACCCTTATTTTATTTAATAATGGCCCCAAAGTCCAAGAGTAGTGATGCTGGCAACTCCAATATGCCAACGAGAAGCCATAAAGTGCTTTCTTTACGTGAAAAGGTGAACGTTCTCAACCTTAATAAGGAAAGAAAAAAGGTTTGCTGAGGTTGCTAAGATCTACAGTGGGAATGAGTCTTCTATGAAATTGTGAAAGAAAAGTAAAGTTGTGCTAGTTTTACAGTCGCACCTCAAACTGCAGAGGTTACGACCACAGTGCATAAGTGCTTAGTTAAAATGGAAAGGGTATTAAATTTGTGGGTGGGAGACATAAACAGAAAAGGTGTTCTGATTGGTGGCAACGTGTTGTGCCAGAAAGCAACGAGCCTATAGGAAGACTTGAGCGAGGAACCCCCTGAAATGAGTGACAGCAGCTACTTCCTGTAAGTCAGGGATGGTTACACACTTGGGAACAGGTTTGGACAGGGCGAGAGGGGGCTACAAACTACTGGGTGTAAGATAGGCTACAAAGATGTATTGTACAACACAGGGAATATAGTCAATATTTTGTAATAACTGTAAAATGGAATATAACCTTTTAAATTATATAAAAATTTAAATAAACTGCAACAAAAAAAAAGGAACTGTCATTGTAGAATCCACAAAAATAAAAAATTACTGGAGAGATCAAGTCTGTTGATGAAGAAGCCACTGCCACATTTCGGGCAGAGTTGAAGAAATTGATTAAGGAAAGAGACCACATTCACATAACTTTTATCACAGTTGACCCTTGAACAACATGGGTTTGAAATGCACTTAAATGTGGGGTTTTCTTTCAATAAATACATACTACAGTACAGAATCCACAGATGTGGACACAGAGGGCCCCCGGTAAAGTTACAGCGGGTTTTCCACTGTACAGGGGTCAGTGCTTCTAAGCCCCGAGTTGTTCAAGCAGTATGTATAGTGTTATAACTGTTCTGGTTTATCATTAGTTGTTGTTAATCTCTTACTGTGCCTAATTCATAAATTAACATTATCATAGGTGTGAATATATAAGAAAACACATAGTATATGTTGGTATATATAGGGTTGGGTTCTATCCATGGTTTCAGGCATTCACTGGGGGTCTTGGAATGACCCAGAGATAAAGGGAGCACTATTGTACAGATTAAGTAAGAATTCAGAAATTCTTAAACTATATGCAAAATCAACCCTAATATTTTAGTGTTATCATGTTTAATGATACATATGTTTTTAAAAATGGAAAAGAAACAAATATGTATTGAAGGCTTACTATAAGACAAGCACTTTGCATGTTTGATCTTTTAGTTAATTTTGACTAGCTCAAATATAAACACACTGAAGCATTGTGGCCTTTTCCTTAAAAAGACCAAATAGAAGTCACAGAGGAAATGACTCATTTAATTTTCTGTATGGGATCCTAAACATTTCTCTTTTGTTATTATTGAAATAATCGGTGCTGAAAATCTTTCTAAAAGGATTTATGTCTAACTGAAATCTAGACCTTTGATATTCACTTTAGAGAAAGAAAACACCTACTTAATAACATTTTTCAAATAAGACGACTTTGTGGGGTTTTTTCCCTCAAAAAACAAACAAACACAAAAACTAGAGTTTCTTTTAAAGATATATTACCCAATCTAGCTATGTACACATACCACCCAGTATCAACTTGTATACTTGTTTCTGTGGTTCTGTGGGGTTTGCCCTGTTACTCTGTAATACTGTGTTTTCTAGTTAAAGTCCTTCCTCAGCCTCAGGCCCTCTTCCCTGCCTTTTCTGAGAGGGAGGGCCCCCCAGCCCCTAGGAGATCTACCTTGCCAACCACCCTCTTCAGGGTTCAGAGGCTGTGCTTTAATTTTTAAAAACAGCCTCTCCCACACAGACCCGGTGACTTCAGAGGTGGGAAATCACCCACGCATGGGCAGACTCTCTGAGTCCAGCCTTGCACAGCTGCACAGTGTAGTGGGAAGGGCACCGGCCTGGACACCAGGTGATCCAGCTTCTAATTCCAGCCCCAGAGGGGACCTCCGGCATCTGGGGAGGTGTCCCCGAGTGAAACACATGGGCCAGGAGCCCTGTCAAGTTCTCGCTGTCCCTATTCCTCAGATGACAACGCTAACACATGGAGATGGGAAAAGTATAACGATGGATTCCTCTGAGGCTGTCAGAGGAGAACAGAGTGGATATTGAGGATAATTCATTAATTTCTTTTGGCGAAGAAAATTGTACATGGTGAATAAAAGTCCACCTACTCGTGTACAGATTCACACTAAGGCAGTCTAGGGAAGAGAAATAGCAGCTTGGTACGAATGAGATTTTTCTTTCCATAAAACCAAATAGTGGAAATTTCAGGCATTTCTCAGAAATGCTAGTAATTAGATTTCTTGAGAGTCATTTTCAAAGCGGTTATATCTCTTAGGCCTGGGATTAGTGGGTAATTTCTATTTCCTCTTTTATCTCTTTATGTATTCTCTGAATCTTTTACTAATATGTATTAATTCTGTAATCAGAATAGGTATTTTTTTAAAAAAAGAAAAAGAAGTAAATGGCTTAACGGTGCTAATGGACGAAAAGAGGGAAGAACCTTAAAAACTAATAATGATGAAACTGACATTTACTGAGTGTCATTTATTATCTACTGGGTAGTAACTGGCTCATTTACTTCCTCTCAACTCTGAAGAAGCTATTATTATCCCCATTTTACATACAAGAAAAACAAAGCAGAGGGGGTCAAACAAAGCAGAGCTGGTAAATGCAGTCACTGGGACTCACTTCACCTAGATGGTCCAACATCAGGGCCTCTTGCCATTTTATCACCCTGCTATACTGCCTCCTAAATATTCTAAAATAAACTTTAAATAATAAATACATAACTAAATAAATTTTGCTGTGGATAACCAGTTCTGTGCTAGGGTTAGTTGTACAGACAAGTACTGGTCTATGCAGTGTTCAACTAAGCAAGGACGCTGTTACACTGAGGGGGTCCTAATGCCTTAGAGGCGTAAACAGACCCAAACCCGAGCCTATAAATACCTCACGGTGAAGAAAGCCGAAACTCAGGACTGCCAATCACAAACAGCCAAGCAGGTTTTCCCATATAAGGCAGGCACTTAAGCTATAGCCAATCAAATAATTTCCTTGCTTTGCATCCACCTTCTCTCGTAAGTCTTTCCCCTAGCTCCTATTGGTGGAGTGCTCCTGACGACTTCCAGTTTGGCATTGCCTGATTCCAACTGATTTCTGCTCAAATAAACTCTTAAAATGTTTTATATGCCTCCGTTTGTCTTTTAACAGCTGACATCCGGGTCATTTTGTGTAGGCACCTCAAAGAGAGTTGAAAGAAGGTGATTCAAATGGCTTGGGTAATGTTTGGGAACACAGGAGCTGCCTCTCAGCTTTTTAAAATATTTTTTTCTTTTCTTTTTCTTTTCTTTTTTTGGCTGTGCCAGACAGAGTTCCCCAACCATGGATTGCACCCAGGCCTCAGCTGGGAAAGCCCGGAATCCTAACCAGGCCACTAGGGAACTCCCAAAAAATAAATTTTAAAAAAGGCACAATCTATCCATGGGACAAGATTCCATCAGCACAGCAAACAGTCAAGGAGAAACAGTAAAGCTGTCAAGGAGAAACCACACAGCAGAGGGAGGCCTCATCACCACAATCTCATTTCCTGTAAACAACACGGTCCCTGTGTCCTGCTCACAGCCAGGAATGGCAGCTCCTTTAGGGCTGGCGAATGTGGCTCTTCTTTCTCCTCTCATCCTCCACCTCCTGACGTTTCAGCCTGCTGTCCTCCTGTGGCTGGATCCATTCCACTGCATATCACATTTCAGGGAACTGGATCACAGAAGCGGTTTCAGGCCTCAGAACTGAGAAAAGTCCTCAAGCTCAATAAACATTAGCTGGATGAATAAATAATGCCTATAGGTGTGGTCCTTCTGAATCAGTAATTTCACCTATTATCCCAGGGTGGGGAAGGACACAGGACAGCAAGATACAAGAAGGACTACCTACACTAACCAATCATGTTCTGATTGTGGTGGGGTGGGGTGGAGCTTAGGGGGGCAGCAGCATGGATCACTGGCAACTGCAAATAGGCAAACCTGGATTCAAACCCTGACTTTGCTCCTTGCTTAGCGTAGGACTTCAATTTCTTTTCTTGAGTCTCATTCGATAGGCCTACTTAAAATGTCTGACTTTCAGGGATGCTACAGTTTGGGCATGAGAAGGGAGTCTACTCAGGCTCTTTCTTGGTCCTTGCTTTCATTCCCCCTCCAAAGAGGAGACCGCAATCTGATGGGTTAGGGATTGCGCCACAGGAGAGAGGGGCTCTCTCCCTTTCTTCTTTATCTTGTCTGAAGGTCAGCATGGAAGGAGACCCACCACCCCACCCCTGACACACACACACACACACACACACACATTGTTTTTCTCTTAGCCCTCTCTTCTCTTTTTTTAAAAAAATTTTGTAAAAAATATTTATTTATTTGGCTGTGTTATGTCTTAGTTGAGGCACACGGGATCTTCCGTTGTGGCACGCTGGCTTCTCTCTAGTTGTGGCATGTGTGGGCTCAGTAGTGGTAGCACGCGAGCTTTGTTGCTCGACCAGGGAGCGAACCCACGTCCCCTGCATTGGAAGGTGGATTCTTAACCGCTGGACCACCAGGGAAGTCTCCTCTCTTCTCTTTCTTGTGTGCATGCTGTAAGTGGTAAGTGGTCAGATCTCTCTCTGCTTCTTCCTTCCAGGTGGCCTAAGTGGCAGAGAAAATGGTTCCCATTTCCTTCTGGAGAAAAGACCTGTCCAACCTGTTCTCTTTTCCTTCTGGCATCTCTTCGCTTCAACTTCCTGTCTCCCATGTGACCAACTGGTCGTTACATCTGGGTTAAGGCTTAAGGAGAAGGCAGGGTCTAATGGGGTCACTATTGCCGGAGTTCCCTGCCCCAGGATTTCACTTACGAGCCCAGCAACAATAAAAGGTTAACACAGCCAGATCGAATTTTGATCACACATATCTCAGACGTGCAAAGAAAATGTTGGAGATGGAGCTTAAAATCACCAATGAAAGTATCTCACTCTTCTAATGAAAGAGAGTATTATCCCAGGTAACAACTCTCTATCAGAGCTGTTTCTCTCCCTTTTTTCCATTCCTCCTGGAGACGGTGTCTAGAGGGAAGATGTTACAAAGTTCAGGCACCCCATGATGGCTCTTCTCCTCTGGATTGTCACCAACCTGTGTTGCAAGGATGCTAGTCTGGTCTTGCCCTCAAGCTGCCAATCCTAAGGTCTGCTCTCCTGGTTCTGCTCCTTCCCCCACTCCCGTGGCTGGCAGGAACTTTTCTTGCATCATATCTACCTCCTCACCAAGAAGAAATCTATAAACACCTACTTCCCAGAACTGTACTAGCAGAATGGCTCCTGGGGAAACATAATTTATGGGATAGAAGAAAACACATACATACACCCCACATACATATCTTTGTCACATTGCTTTCCTTTATCATCGTCTGTTGTCTGAATATGACCTTTGGGAATCTTGTAGGGAAAGAAACCTGGAATTTCGGATTATTCCCCAAACTTCATGAAATCAAGCTCTTACAAATAATTTCTAGTATTATTTCTACATATGGCTCGATTTCCCATTATACTCTTTTTTATGTTCTCCCTATATACCCCCAGTAGAACATTCAGGGATTTTCTGTTTTGCTTGCTACTGTAACTGCAGCATCTAAAATAGCACATGGGGCTTCCCTGGTGGCGCAGTGGTTGAGAGCCCGCCTGCCGATGCAGGGGACGCGGGTTTGTGCCCCGGTCCGGGAGGATCCCACATGCCGCAGAGTGGCTGAGCCCGTGAGCCATGGCCGCTGAGCCTGCGCGTCCGGAGCCTGTGCTCCACAATGGGAGAGGCCACAGCAGTGAGAGGCCCGCGTACCGCAAAAAATTAAAAAATTTAAAAAATAATAATAATAAAATAAAATGGCACAGGATAGGTGCTCAATAAATATTTGTTGAATGACTGAATGGTCCATCACATCTTCTGTGTGTGGATTTATTCAGTCCAACTCTCAGGGCAGTCTTACTTCCCTTCTCTCCGGGTCTTTGCAGAGTGGCACCCAGGAGCTTGCGTGCTGCCCAGGGCAGTCACAGCTTGGAGGTGGTAGTTGAAGCAGTGGGTCTTGGTAAGGTTCCTTGGGAAGAGCAAAAAAGAACGCACATGGGGGCCGAGATTGGCCCTAGAGCAGCAGTTCTCAAACTTTTAAATCTCAGAACCCCTCTACACTTTTAAAAATTGTTGAGGACTCCACGCAGCTCTCCTTACATGGGTTATGTCAATATTACTTGTATTAAAATTAACACAAAAAATTTGAAACATTTATTAATTTATTTAAAATGAAAATACTCCATGTTAGCATAAGTAATATTTTTATTTAAAACAGCTATTTTTTCTTTTCCTTTTTTTGTTGAAGCATAGTTGATTTACAATATTGTGTTACTTTCAGGTGTACAGCACAGTGATTCATATATATATATATATATATATATATATATATATATATGTACATAGCATAGTTCCCTGTGTTATATGGTAGGTCCTTGTTGATTATTTTATATACAGTAGTATGTATAAAGCACAGCTATATTTCCAAAAGAAAAGTTACCGAGAAGAGTGGCATCTACTTTTTTTGCAAGTCTCTTGTGTCTGGCTTAATAGAAGGCAGCTGGATTCTCAAATCTGCTCCTCTGTTCAATCTGTTGCGGTATGTTTTGGTTGAAATCTGGCCTCACACTGACATGTAGCTAGGAAAGGGAAGATCTTGGGGACTTCAGGGGTTTCTGACCTCATTCTGAAAACTGCTGTCCTAAAGGGACAGTTGCTGCAGCAGTAATGACCGTCTCTGTCACAGAGCCCCAGCCCTCCAGAAACTCTAGATCCTGCTGTAAAAACAGAATCCCCATTTCTCACCTTCCCTGCCTCCCGTTTCTTGGCTTAGGATTGCACAATTCTTCAGTCATGTATAAGACAGCTGGCAGCCTGGAGCAGGAAAGTTAGCTAAGATGTAAGTTCCTGAGGGAGGGTTCTGGTCTTGGAAGAAGGGCGTGGACTAGACATCCTAGAAAGGGGGTGAGGGAAAGAAAACATACCATCCTTCTTCAGCGAGAAAGGAAGTTCAGGCACATTTATGAACAAAGATGACTCAGTGCCTGGGCTGAAAGAAGGAAACAAACAATGAAGCCCAACCTGCTGGGCATATGTGGAAGGAGCTGGTTCTCAGAAGGGAAGGAACTGGTGTTATAACATAATTGTCTTTCTACCTCTCTAGTATCTTCCTGGGCCTGGCTGGCAGGCTGGCTCTCAACCACTGCGCCACCAGGGAAGCCCCTGACTTTTAACTTTTGATCACTTAAAAATCATTAACTCACACAAATCAGGTCATTGTCCTGCTATCATTATTTCATTTTTTAAATTTACTTTTATTTTATTTTATTTACTAGATTGTATTTAGTTCCACTTCTCACTGTGGACAGTTCCCTGAAAACACAAAAATATCAGAGATCCTGGTTTTCTTGATTTTTTGACTTACCTATTTATAGTGTAATAATTTTGAAAAACTAAATTTTCTAAACCAAACATGGATAGGTGGTTAAAAACAGAAAGTTTGAAGTATAATCTCAAAACAGGTAAAAGAAGAAAAGGCAAAAAAGAAAAGGGGGGGGCAGGGGGAATCAGAATAACCTAAAATCACAAAAGGTTGAAATAGACATGTCATTTCTTGTCCCCGGGGCACCCTGAGATGAATTTGATAGGAAAGTAGATGAGAAACAGCACTTGTACAGCTGTAACTACTGAATCATTAGGAAGGAACATAGGGTATTCTTAGATGCTTATTAAAATATGGGTTTAACCTGCAGTGAGTGTGCACAAACAAGGACCTTGATTTTTTTCTGTTTGAGAATACCCTGACCAAAAAATGGCAAGAGATTTTGCTTCTGCAGTCATATTTAAAAACCAATAATGGGGCTTCCCTGGTGGCGCAGTGGTTGAGAGTCCGCCTGCCGATGCAGGGGACACGGGTTCGTGCCCCGGTCTGGGAAGATCCCACATGCCGCGGAGCGGCTGGGCCCGTGAGCCATGGCCACTGAGCCTGCACATCCGGAGCCCGTGCTCCACAATGGGAGAGGCCACAACAGTGAGAGGCCTGCATACAGCCAAAAAAAAAAAAAAAAATAATGTATATCTGATAAGGGCCTAGTATCTGAATATATAAAGAATACTTACAGCTCAACAACAAAAAGTCTTATTTAAAAATGGGCAAAGGACTTAAATAGACATCCAAAGAAGACATGTAAATGACTAATAAGCACATGAGAAGATGCTCAACATCATCAGTCCTTAGGAAATGCAAATCAAAACCACACCCACTAGGATGGATATAATCACAAAAACAAACAAAAACCCAGAAAACAAGTGCTGGTGAAAATGGAAATTGGGAAATGGAAAACAGAAATTGGAGGACTCTTTCATTGCTAGTGGGAATGTAAAATGGTGCATCCCCTGTGGCAAACAGTTTGGTGGTTCTCCAATAAATGTATGATTACCACGTAACTCAGCAAACCCACTCCTGGGTATATATCCCAAAGAACTGAAAACAGGTGTTCAAACAAAAACTTGTACACAAATATTCATAGCAGAACTATTCACAATAGCCAAAAGATGGAAACAACCCAGATGTCCATCAACTGATGGCTCGATAAACAAGATGTGGTATATCCATACAATGGAATAGTATTTGGCTTTAAAAAGGGATAAAATACTTTTATGCTACAACATGGATAATGCTACATGGATATGCTACATGGATATGCTACAACATGGATAAGCCTTGAAAATACTATGTTCAGTGAAAAAAAAGGCAGAACCAAAAGGCCACATTTATATGAAACGTTCAGAAAAAGTAAGTCCATAGAAGCAGAAAGCAGATCAGTGATTACCAGAGGTGACAGGAGGGGGAAATGAAGAGTGGTTGCTTAATGGGTAAGGAGTTTTCTTCCAAGATGATAAAAATGTTCTGGACCTAGACAATGGTGATGGTTGCACAACACTGTGTACTAAATGTCACTGAATTGTATACTTTAAAATGGTTAAAGTGGTAAATTTTATGTTATGTATATTTTACCACAATTTAAAAAATAATGCAAACTTTCAAGGAAAAGTATATTAATTTTTTTTTTTTTTTTGCAGTACGCGGGCCTCTCACTGTTGTGGCCTCTCCCGTTGCGGAGCATAGGCTCCGGACACGCAGGCTCAGTGGCCATGGCTCACAGACCCAGCCGCTGCACGGCATGTGGGATCTTCCCGGACCGGGGCACGAACCCTTGTCCCCTGCATTGGCAGGCAGACTCTCAACCATTGTGCCACCAGGGAAGCCCCATATTAATTTTTTCGAGACTTAAAAGCCACAGCAGAAACCTATTTAGTAGAAAGGACAAACAAATTACAAATTGCTTGAAGACCCCCAGAAAATTGATTGGGCCAAGAGTGAATAGCAAATACAGCAGGCTGGGTCACTCCAAGCCCTTTCTTGGGAATTTGGAAGAGGAATTCCCATGGCTGACTTGGCCACTGGACAGGAAAGCAGTACTCTGTGAGTTACTAGGTTGTGTTGATGCTTGGTTAGTTTTCCATAGATTCCTTGAGCTTGGCATTCTTAGAGTAATCCTGTTTTGCTTGAGTTAGCTTGTATGGTTTCTTTTCCTTGAAACCAAACATCTGGGACTTCCCAGGCTGCGCAGTGTTGGGAATCCCCCTGCCAATGCAGGGGACACGTGTTCAATCCCTCGTCCAGGAAGATCCCACATGCCGCGGAGCAACTAAGCCCGTGTGCTTCAACTACGGAGCCTGTGCTCTAGAGCCCGAGAGCCACAACTACTGAGCCCGTGTGCCACAGATACTGAAGCCTGCTCACCTAGAGCCTGTGCTCTGCCACAAAAAGCCACGGCAATGAGAAGCCCAAGAACCACAAAGAAGAATAGCCCCCACTCACCACAACTAGAGAAAGCCCATGCAGCAACGAAGACCCAACGCAGCCAAAAATAAATAAATGAATTGTCATTTATTTTTTAAAAAAAGAAAGAAAGAAACCAAACATCTAATCCTATATATAAGACATTTAGTAATTAGCTATTTTAGGACATTTAGGTAATGTAATACTACCAATTATACTAGGTTCCTATTTCTGCCCTAATAAATTATCACAAATTTAGTGGCTTAAATCAACAGAAATTTATTCTCTCAGAGTTCTGGAGGCCAGAAGTCCAAAAGACAGGGTCAGGCTCCCTTTGGACATTTGTCATTGCATTTAGGACCCACCCAGATAATCCAGGATGATGTCTGCCTCTCTAGATCTGTAACAATAACATCTGTAAAGACCCTAATTCCATATAAGGTAAGATTTACAGGTTCTAGGGAATAGGATATGGACATATCTTTGGAGGGCATCATCCAACCCACTACACCCATATATAATGTAATATATAATAAAATAACGTCACAGTGAAAGATATGCCCATTTTGAAGCCTGCTGATACATGTTGGCAATATGTATCAGTGTTTAATATTCCTGACATTGCTCAAAATGTTTTTTGGAACTTTTCATTCGGCATTGCCCTTAGAAGTTGAGTCAGATTCTTTAGAAAATAATAATGGCTATGATAGAATCACCAGTATTTGTACAGTGTAACAAGCACTTTCACATCCTTGGGACTTCATAATGACCCTGTGATAATGTAGGTAGATCCAACCAGTGGAAGCATTTTGTTTGCTTCTGGCCAAACTCAGTGCCTTATTTTCTTAAAGATCAAACTTTGGAGCAAACGCAGGAATGAGAAGGACAATTGACATTGGACAAACTAAATTTTGGAAAAACCCAAGTCCTTCTAAACTTTCTTTTCTCCTTGCTCCATATCATATCAGTAACGCAAATCCTGTCAGCTCCACCTGGAGTATTTCTCATATATCCAATCCCTTCCACTCCCACCCAAGGTGCCTTAGTTCCCTCAGACTAAAGGAAATACTTTAACTGATATTTTAATAGCCAGATGAGATGCTGCCCAACTCATGAGTCATTTAATAAAGCCAATTAGACCTTCAAATTTATTCAGTCGATTTTTGGTTTTTAACATGCCAAATAGCAGGAGATTGGGCTTGACATATATACACTAATATGTATAAAATGGATAACTAATAAGAACCTGCTGTATAAAAAAGTAAATAAAATTTAAAAATTAAAAGAAAACACCAAATAGCAATAGAATACAATTTAAATACTTATCAATTAAAATATTTTCTAAGTAGTCTTCTTGCCTTTCAGTTTTTGGTGTCTTGGCTCTCTCTTTTTTTTTTTTTCGGCCCTCTCAAACCCCTCCAAAATATACTCTCCCACACGTAGCATCTCTACTCCCCCACCTTCTAGGGGTACCCACAGCACAATGAATTCAAAATTCCTCTGCAGAGCCCTGAGTGCCCCTTTCAGTTGACCTCCATCTAAATTTCCAATTTCTCTGGATTATTTTGTTTCCTACCCATGCTTGCCCTGCACACTCATGCCTCTGTGCCTTTGCTTTAATATCGAAATCCTGTAGGTTTACTTTAAAAAAAAAATGCTATTTCTTTAAAATAAGTATAAGGCCTTAAATGAAATCAGCCTTACTCTACCCACCCTTTGCTTCCTGTCCACCCTTCCTCCCGGCACCTCCCCCCCGGCACCTTCCCCCAACCTTCTAACACTCTTATCCGTTCTTTTAGTATTAACCTTCATATTTTAAAATAAAATGCCAATAATGACATATTTGTTTTTTTGGTTGAATACAAACTGATGACTTTCTACTACAAAGAAGAGGTTTTCGCTCTGCTATCACCCAGATCCCAACTATACATATATACTTACCCATATACATATATGCATATACTCTCCTTCCCCATCCTCCTAATATAGTTATAAGTATGGATTCTGTTGCTATTTGGTGTGTTAAAAAACAAAAGTCAACTGAATAAGTCTGAAGGTCTAATTGGCTTTATTAAATGACTCATGAGTCAGGCAGCGTCTCATCTGGCAAGCAGAGAGGAGTTGTGCAAAATGGAAGGTTTCTATAGCAGAAAGAGGGTTGGACAAGGAAATTACAAGAGCAGATTATTTCAGGGAAGGTCACCTTCCCTAAGGGGAAGGCAGGGGGTTTTAGGCAGATTACCTCACTAGTGCCAACCAGAAAATTTCAGACTTAATGGTTTTAAAACCTTCCAGGAGACGCTAAAACAGCAATTATTGAATAGGTTAGGTATTAAGTCTTGGTGTGACTTAGCACAGTGACTGCTGTTTGAGGCCTGTTGTTTCTTTTTAACAGGCATTGACATGTAACCAGTTTTACTATAAATATATTCTCTTTCTTGGGCTTTTTCCTCTTCTTTGGAATCAATAATTGCCTTGCTCTTTCCTAGACTTTATTTTCCTTGCTTCATTTTCCATTTACCCAGCATTCATTGGTCCCCAAGCTCTCTGCCAAAGGTGTACATCTCTTCTCAGTTCCTTCAGACATATTGAGGATTCTATCAATTTCATCTTTTTCTTGGAACTCCTCCCCTCCCCCCAGAGTCATCCAGCTTCCTGCTGCAGGCTGAGCTGGTTGCCCTCTAGGCCACAGTACAGCTATTGTCCTGAGCTCACCTTTCACCCATATCCTGAAAATTCCTTCTACTCCTGTCCTGTAGGCTCTCATGTTTCCTAGTTGCCATGTTTTCCTCTTTCTTGGTTTACTCTCTTTAATGAAGTGCCTCTTCTAGTAGCTTTCTGAGGGGAAAAAAATGCATGGGAGAAATTTCATGAGTTGTTTTGTGTTTGAAAGATTTTTATTGTGACCTTAGGTTTGATTGATAGTTGGAGAGGTATCTTAGTTCAGGTTGCTATAACCAAGTGCCATAGACTGGGTGGCTTATAAATAACAGAAGTTTATTTCTAACAGTTCTGGAGGCTGGAAGTCCAATCAATATCAGGGTGCCAGCCTGGCTGGGTTCTAGGGAAAGCCCTCTTCTGAGTTACAGACTGCAGACTTCTCATTGTGTCCTCACCTGGTAGAGAGCAAAGAGAAGGAAGCAAGCTCTCTCAGAACAGTTACAAGGGCACTAATCCCATTCACAAGAGCTCCACGCTCATGACCGAATCACCCCCCAAAGGCCCCAATTCTTAATATCATCAGGGAAGTAGGGTGTTAACATATGAATTTTGGAGGGACACAAACAGGAGGAAACAGACTTCTGAGTGGTAATTCATTTATCCTTGGAATTGAAGTCATTGTTCCATTGTCTTCTAGCTTCAAGCTGATATTTCAGATACTATTCTAATCTTGTTGCTTTGTATGTGACCTGTTTTTCCCTTAGAAAGAATTTAATAATCATGCCTTTTTTTTTCTTCATGTATGCCTATTTTCATCCATTATACTGAGCACTCAGTGGGCCATTTCAACCTGCACACTCATGTTCTCTAGTTCTCAGAAATTTGTGTGGTTTATTTGTTAATTTCCTTCTCTCCATTTGCCTTGTTTTATCTTTCTGGAATTCTTATTTCGAATACTGGGCCTCCTGGAATACTGGCCTCTAACTCTCTTTTATTTTCTATTTTTCAGACTCTTCAAATTTAGATTTTACTTTCTGGGAGATTGCCTTAAATTTACCTTTTATTTTTTTCAACTGGAATTTTTATTTTTGCCATGGTATTTTACACTTTCAATAGCTCTTTTAAAATTCTATTTCCTTGGGACTTCCCTGGTGGTGTGGTGCAGTGGTTAAGAATCTGCCTGCCAATGCAGAGGACATGGGTTCGAGCCCTCGTCTGGGAAGATCCCACATGCAGTGGAGCAGCTAAGCTCGTGCACCACAACTACTGAACCTGCACTCTAGAGCCTGTGCGCCACAACTACTGAGCCTGTGCTCTAGAGCCCGTGCGCCATAACTACTGAGGCCACGTGCCACAACTACTGAAGCCCGTGTGCCTAGAGCCCATGCTCCACAACAAAGAGAAGCAACAGCAATGAGAAGCACGTGCACCGCAACAAAGAGTAGCCCCTGCTCGACGCAAATAGAGAAAGCCCACGCGGAGCAACGAAGACCCAACGCAGCCAAAAATAAATAAATTTATTTTTTAAAAATTCTGTTTCCTTTTTATAGCATCTTGTTTTTGTTTCATGGGTGTACTATACTCCTAACACTCTGAGGCTATTAATTAGAGGGGCTTTTTAAAACTTTCTCCTACTCTGTGTCCTGCAAGTTCCTTTTATTCCTGTTTGTTTGTCTGGTGATCCTTGCCTGACTGCTTACACTTTAGGGTACAGAAATAAGAAGCTGATGGTAAACTCTGTGTGCATGGCATGTATTATTGGCTACTGGGCATCACTATGGGATGATCTGGCTGGGCTATATCTTAAAGAATCCCTGATGTCAATATTTAAGCTAATCACATGATATGCACTTGTGGTACATGTAGAATGACTGTAATATGCTAACTTACTCATTAGGCCAAAATATCACTCGCACCTCTCCTGCAACTCAAAAAGCTAATGACATCATGTTAGATTATAGCAATGAGTCATATCTGACTGCAAGTCATAATCAATATCTCAGAGAAAACCTGGCAAAATATCAACATCACAGCTTCATTCTGAGCTTCTTTGTGCTTTTCTTTGGCTCTGCAATCCAAACATTGTTTTGGTCTTTCTCTGTGTGTTCAGGAATGTTAAAAAAAATGATATAACTCAGGGAATGTCAATTTCACCTTCTTATACTAATCTTAAATTTTCAAGAATAAAATAAAACAGTAAAGATAACTCAGGCAATGTTGATTTGGTTGTTTTGGACAAATCCTAAATCTTTATGGATATTATAAGGACATGGAAAATCTTCTTTCTTAGGAAAAATTAATAGAAAAATCATTGGCCAAACCTCATTTTTCTTTTTGTGTTCTGGGGTTACAAACTACAGAAAAAACTCTATATAGTTCCACTTAGACTTGAAAATCATAAGCATTTCTCTAAAACAAAGATTAATTTTGTAACCTTTTACCATCACATAGTTGAAAGAGCCCTAGAGTCTGAAATTCTACTTTATCATATCACCCTAAATTCAAATGCCATAAAAATTAGGGCATTGCACTATTTTGTAGAAATGAGATATGCTATTTTCTTTGTGGTTATAAAGTAGAAGTATATCAATAAGTCAATAAAAATGTGCCAATATTCTAGAATGCATTCTGTCACACACACACACACAAATGGCATGAAATTTTTGATGACTTGATCTGGAATAGTTGCAAGTAGGGCTGGGCCTGGATGTCCCAAGTTTTACAAGTAGCTTAAATCATGACACAGCAATAACTCTCCAGAGTTACAAAACATTGTAGGGCTTCCCTGGTGGTACAGTGGTTGAGAGTCCGCCTGCCGATGCAGGGGACACGGGTTTGTGCCACGGTCCGGGAAGATCCCACATGCTGCGGAGCGGCTGGGCCCCGTAAGCCGTGGCCGCTGAGCCTGCGCGTCGGGAGCCTGTGCTCTGCAACGGGAGAGGCCACAGGAGTGAGAGGCCCGCGTACCAAAAAAAAAAAAAAAAAAAAAAAATTGTAGAGCAAGAATTATCCTTTATTTCCATGCTTTGAGTATTTAAGGGAAAGGAGATGAAATAAGGATGATGATGAGAACAGTAGAAAAAAACAGAAAGATTAAAAGGGGAGTAAGTCATGAGACAAAGCGGACAGACTAAGACATCATAGTTAATGAGGTGTTTACAGAAATGATGACTGATGAGACACCTAAGGGTTATACATGAGGGCACAACTGCAGTTTGGGTGAGGGATTAAAAATTTAAGATTATGTTAGGTAGAAAACTAAATTTTTTTACAATGGAATGAACGTGTTAAATGATTCTGTAGTGTTTGAATTAAATTAGAATTAAAAAAAAAAAAAAAAGACTCATGACTTTAATTTTTTTTTTGGCCGAGTCGCGTGGCTTGCAGGATCTTAGTTCCCTGACCAGGACTGAACCCAGGCCATGGCAGAGAAAAACGCACAGTCCTAACCACTGGGCAGCCAGGGAATTCCCAACTTGTGACTTTGAAAAGAAATGTCTTCCAAAGTTGTCAAAGAAAAAAAAAAGGTCTAACAGTGATACTATCATAATCCCAATCTGTACTCATGAAGAACAATCTGATATCCATTCCTGATGCCCAGATTTTGCCTCTAATGTTTTTCTTCATTTAAAGGAACTAAGATTCCTTATAAAATAGCTCATTCCACGCTTTGGGTCAGAGAGAGATGAGGATAATCTGGAACATCTTGTGTATGCAAAGCAAGAATGTTTTCAAAAATGTTTGGGAGAAGTGCTGAAGAGACAATAGAACCATCCTAAAAGGCGTTTTACTGGCCAAGCTCTAAATATTTGAGCAAAAAAGGGAAAATAATTATCGATCATCAAAACTATGTTAATGTATGAAAGTTCATAATGATTCTCCAAAGGAAAAAGTTTGCAATTTAGTAATAGGTAGTTTGGCCATAAAAGATAGTGAATGTGATAATATAGATATGTTAATTTTTTTTAAGTACAGAGAATTGTATGTATGGGGTTTTATAAAAATTGAAACCATATATTAGCTTATAAAGTACAAACACGCCTTTTCTCTAATTGTGAAAGTAGAGAGGGATGAATGGAGGAATTGGGAATCCGCCAAGCAGCCCTGGAGAAAATTATTAACTATACCAACAACAGAAAGAACTGCTTCACATTATTTGCCACACAAAACAACCAGGTAGAAAGGAGATCCAACATTTTGGTTGCAAAATGACCAAATGGAGAATTCAGTGGTGTGTTTCACAGCAGTGAAAACGCGGAGTCCTAACCACTGGACTACCAGGAAATTCCCGACTTGTGACTTTAAAAAGAAATGTCTTCCAAAGTTTCCAAAAAAAAAGATGATGATTTGCCAAATGTCCTGAGGAAAACAGAAGACAGTTAATAATGTAGATTCCATCCCTGTCTCATGAAAGATGAAACCTTTTAATGGTCATATTTATCATAATTAATGAATGAGACAAAATCAGTTTGCAAAAATGAACAGTCTAGATCAATCAATATATAATGTTAAGAAACTGGGTTCTGTAAGGTGGCCAAGTGAAACAAAAAACATTTCAGGAGAGGCGATAGGTTGCATTCTATGAGTGGTAAGGATTTTAAAAGTTCTAACAGTGTATAAAAGGAGAGCCAGGCAGAAGGCACAACCAGGCCTGTGACCCCAACTAAGATTCAATTGGTTGAAACCTCAGCTGGTCTAAATAACATGCTTTTTCCTTTGGTTTCATATCTAAGATGAAATAGTATCAAGTATCCATAATATTATTGTACCCCAGGGCTGCCACTAGTTCTTCTGAAACCTTTGTAGCAATAGGAAAAAGAGACCCCTTCCTCCAGGTGGCCCCAGCCCCCGGGAAAACAGCTTTCAAGAGCAGACTTAGAGTTGTATTTCAGCACCCCCTCATCCCTTCAGCCAGGCACCCTTGTGCAAAGCACAGCCTGCAAAGGCTTGCTGTCCTTCTCAGGAAGGTTTAAGAAATAAACATGTGGTAAAATTACTGCAACCCCAGAAAGGTATAATGAAGGAGGATAGGGATAATGAAGACAACAATTTCGACCTACAGTAATAATACTTCACAAGCAATTGAAGTGTCAGTATAAATTTTGTGAAAATTTGTGCATATTTTGTTTGCTTTTAAATATAAACCTTGGGACTTCCCTGGTGGTCCAGTGGTTAAGACTCCTCGCTCCCAATGCAGGGGGCCCAGGTTCTAGTTCGTGGACAGGGAACTAGATCCCCACATGCCGCAACTAAGAGCCTGCATGCAGCAACGAAGACCTGGCGCTGCCAAATAAATAAATATTAAAAAAAGTAAACCTTAAATTTCAAATAAACTTTTCAGGGTGTGTTGATAAAATAAGGTTTGTGATCAAGGCTTAAATGTCAGGGAAATTTTTATTCATTAAGTGTAAACATTGTGATTTCATGGTTATGTTCAATGTTTAGAGGAATATTATTTCATAGATTTGAAAGAGTAATAATTTGAGAATTAAGCAAAGTATAAATTGGAGTAAGTGTTCCTCTTTTCATACACGTGTCCTTTAGAGCTTAGATGTTCAAGATCTAAGCAACAATAGGCAGAGGAAATGGAAACAAAGTAACAGTGAAGGGGGAAGAAGGACATTCAGAGCAGGAGAGAAAGATGATATTCAAGGTAGAGAGAGGGAGAGGATGAGGGCAGAAGTGAAATGTGAGAGAGACAAAGGTAGACAGAAGAGAGGGCAGAGGAATTCAGAGGGCTATGGAACGTCAATGCAGGTAAACTGCTTATTTCACAAATGGGGGGACTTCCCTGGCGGACCAGTGGTTAAGACTCTGCACTTCCACTGCAGGTGGGACAGGTTCCATCCCCGGTCTGGGAATTAGGATCCTGCATGCCTCTGGAGCAGCCAAAAATAAAAGAAAAAGAAACACAGGTGGGCTTTAATTCCTGACTACTTTTCAATTGTTTATTTAAACAAACAAACAAAACACCTCCTGTAAATAAACTGTTGACTTAACAAAAATAAAACCAAGACATGCAATGGAACAAAAATCTTCAAGAACCCTAAAGTCCTCTCAAGATTAACTTTACCCTTGGAATGTCTTGCTACCTCCATATTGGCCCAGACAAGCGTATCTGATCTTTTCCTTTATATCGTATAGCACAGATGAAACCAGGTTTGAATATTAAAACCAGACTTTACTAAAGACTAGGAGTCTATGGGAACTATACACAAAGGGTAAAAATGAAATCCAATAATATGGTTTATAAAACCCAAATTACTCTCTTCCAGTGGTCCATTCCAGCTCCCAGTCTCTTGGTGGTGGGCACCATCTTAGCACCTACCACCCAGGTGGCCACAGCTGCAAGGCTACCTTTCTTTTTTTTTTTTTAAGGCTACCTTTCTTAAAGTACAGAATCCAGGGTTTTATGCAAGGCCTACACTTCAGGTCTCAAAAGGATAAACTACATACCACATAATAATCCCAACACCCACCCAAGACACATACATAGACAACAACAGGTGTTCTTGATCAAGGGCCCCATTGAACTGACTACAAATTAGCAGCCCCCTGAAGGGTAAATTATTCTTCAGGACAGTTTGATAGTACACCCTAGTAAAGTCAAATCTTAGGCCTTGGGATCTGGTGAAAAGAGCACTGCATTAGGAGTTCAAGTGATTTAGTCCCTAACTCGGACCTAAGGGACTGTGGCCCTTAGGCAAGTTACTTTACCTTTAGAGGCTTTATTTATATTATCTACATGTTGCTATTTACTTTAAAGGATTGGAGTAAGAATAAAATGAGATAACAGATGAAAAAGTCCTTTGAAAAAGCAGAAACTCTTACAAAAACAAAAGAACAAATTACCTCATTCCAGAGGTTCCATAATCTTCGCCTGCTCTTCTCCACCAACTTTTTTTTTTTTTTGGCCGCATTGGGTCTTCGTTGCTGGCACAGGCTTTTCTCTAGTTGTGGCAAGAGGGATTCTCACTGCGGTGGCTTCGCTTACTGTGGAGCACGGGCTCTAGGCATGTAGGCTTCAGTTGTGGCACGCAGGCTCAGTAGTTGTGGCTCTCAGGCTCTAGAGCTCAGGCTCAGTAGTTGTAGCGCACAGGCTTAGTTGCTCCAAGGCATGTGGGATCTTCCCAGACCAGGGCTTGAACTTGTGTCCCCTGCATTGGCAGGCAGATTCTTAACTACTGCACCACCAGGGAAGTCCATCCACCAACTCTTGCCAGGCTATTCTCTTCAGATGGATCTTAAACCCAACTTACAGACCTGACAATTTCAATTACAGCCTGAGGAGCTTTTACAGGGTTGGAAGTATATGATTCCCATTCATCCAATGATCATGAGCACTTACTATGTATTAAGTGTTGGAAACACAACAATGTGTAAAATCCAGCAAAAATGATAAAGTCCAGCAATCAATAATGATGGAAGGTAGTATTAACAGTTTATATAAAGTTATTGGGAAGCATTATTCTGGATATTGCCTCTGTCCAACTCTGTTATCACAAAACACTTATCAAGCACCACAAAGCTGAAGAATATTGGTTAAAGGCTGGTAGGATACAAAGAAGTTTATTGTGGTTTTCTAAAAACCTATAATCTAGTGTGGCAGGTAGTACGGATGATGTTAAAATTTTAGTTTTACCAGGCCTGGAGTTCAAATTCTGCTACTAGCTTACTGTATGACATTTGACAAGTACTTTTTGCCTAAGCCCGTTTTCTCTCCTGTAAACTGGGGATAAAATATAGTACCGATTCCTTAGAGTTGTTCCGAGGTTCAAATGAGATAATTCATGCAAAGAACAGTTCGTGGCACATATGTGCTTGAAAAATAGCCACAGTTCTTTCTGTGTGTGAGCGCAGTGCAGGGAGATGAGGAATTTCTATCAACACAGACCTAGCAAAATACACTGTATGTTGCAGAGCTGTTTCACTTTCTCCCTTTGAGACGCAAGCCTCCTCCTTTGCTTTCTTCTCGGTATCAGGCACTGTTTCGTGATCCCAAAGTCCCACAGTATGAAATCAGTAACATTTCCAATGTGCAATTACGGATTTATGGACAACTTTTTATACGTTAAGAGGCCAATTTCAGTAAGTCACTCCCTTAATTTTTACTCCGATTATCATGGCTAATGACCAGCGTTTCTTACCCGAGTTAATGAAAAAAAACGTGAGCAACACTTCATCAAATGTAATTTAAATGTGGACTGGTTTTCTTTCCGACTGCGACGAATGTAACCCCTACCGCGCACTCTGAAATCTTAAAATTAAAAAAAACCAATAATAATGCTATTATGTTGGACTTGAAATAAGTACTTCCCCAAGGTCAGTGGCCTTGATGCTTCCCGATTCTTCCTCCCTGGTTCCCGCCCCCTACCCCATCCCCATCCCCAAGATTCAGCCTAGATCTAGCCATCAGACCACCGCCTTCAGGATGAGGTGCGGGGGTGAGGAAGAAGAGTGGGTAGGGGGGTGGGGCTGGTGGAACTGAAACTAAACTTCATTGTTCGCGGGACTGACTCTTCCCGAAATAGCCCGATGGCAGCGCCTGCGCAGTGCGCGCTCTTTGTGCCGGGCTGCAGCAAGCGGGTTGTTTGTGTGTGCCTCTTCAAGGCGGTGGAGGCGGAGCCGGAGGGGCGTGGCCTCCCTGTCGCATTCTGATTGGGCTTTCTCAGAGAGGTGGGCGGGGTAGGGCGGAGCTTCCGATAACAACACTCGGAGCGGAGGCTCAGGATATTTGTTGCTGCGCCGCCACCGCCCGACCCATGGTATGTTCTTTTCTTGGGCTCTGTTAGCAGCAGCCGCCGCCGCCGCCGCCGCCGCCCTGTGATTTCTGGCCTTATCTCCTCCTTCTACTCTTGCTGAGCCACTTTTCCTCGTAGTGCTATGACCGTCGTTTCTGTCCCACAGCGGGAGCCGCTTGTTCTGGGCAGCCGCCTTGCGCCCATGGGTTTTTCCGCCCGCGGTTACTTCGGGGCCCTCCCGATGGTTACCACTGCTCCGCCGCCTTTTCCCCGGATCCCGGACCCACGGGGGCTGCCCCCCACTCTCTTCCTCCCTCACTTCTTAGGGGAAGATGGTCCCTGCCTGACCCCTCATCCTCGCGCCCCGGCACCTCTGCCCAACTGCAGCCTCGCCACGGCGGGGGGCACCCCTCGGGCAGCACCAAAGAAGCGGCGAAAGAAGAAGGTGCGGGCCAGCCCGTCGGGGCAGCTTCCCAGCCGCTTCCACCAGTACCAGCAGCACCGGCCGAGCCTGGAGGGCGGGCGGAGCCCCGCGACGGGCCACGGCGGAGCGCAGCAAGTCCCGGACCAGGCCCAGGCCGCCGCCTGGGCCCCGGCTCCTGCGACCGCAGCTCGAACTGAGGAAGCGAGCCCTTTCCCTGGCTCGCTGCCGCCCGCGGCGCCCGGCCAACCCTCGTTCAATAGAGAGGTAAGGGCCGCGAGTGGGACGGGGGTACCGCTGGCGTACCGGCCCCTAGTCGGCCACAGCCCGGACGCGAGGTTTGGGGCCCTGCGCTCTGGGGTCGGGAAGGGAGGGGCCGGGTTGAGGGACGGTTGTTTACTCGGGAGGGAAGTTTCCGTGACGCCCGCTCTGTTCTTGCTGGTGGAGGGGGGGAGGGGAGGCCAGCGCTGGCGCTGCTGATTGGCTCCGGGGAGCCGGCCAATGAGAGCCGCGGCTGCGCCCCAGCAACAGCCCGGATTTAGAAGGCTGGCGACGTTCCAGGGGGTTTCGGCGTTCTGGGCGCGGGGTGGGGGGTGGGGGGCGGGAGAAGGAAGAGACCCGCTGGAGGCTGACGTCAGCGCGCGCTACGTGCGGAGCGCTTCGGCGCCCATGAAGGAGGCAAGCCGGGCGGGGGTTGGGAGCGCGAGGGCGCGGGCCCCCTGGGGGCTTCCCGACCGTTAGCAGCGCCAAGACTCGTCGGGACGCGCGTACGGTCTCTCGGTACCCGGTGTGGGGTTTGTCATGGGGCGGCAGCCGCCCGCTTCCGGTTGGCTTTTTGCTGAGTTGTGAGGTGCGCGGTGTGGGGCGCCGGGCCACCTGGGGCGCTGCTCCTCGCGGGGCCGACCTACTTAGCTGTGCTTTTCAACTTCGAAAGTCGGCAGGAGCGACGGCAGAGCTGTTACCTCTTTGAAGCGATAAGTTCTCTGGGCTAGTCTATCAGATGAACGGAATTTACTGCGCATCCCCACGGTGTACTGTGCCAGGCTTTCTTAGCGGAAGGTAGTTTTATTGCTTATGTCCAGAATGAAGTTTCCGAAAGAAGAGTTCCCAATTGAATTGACGATATGCTGCCCAGTTGCTATTGGACTAGGATAAAATTGATTAAAACGTAAACGGTATTAAGTGGCTATATTACTTAAAAGTAACCTTTGTATCAAAATAAAACATTTTGACTTGAATTTCAGAAACCTTTATAATAATAATGAAAGTAAGTTACTGACATTTGTTGAAAGAATATTGGTTTGAGAGATTTGCAGCTTATCTA
Source organism: Phocoena sinus (assembly GCF_008692025.1). Classification (NCBI taxonomy): domain Eukaryota; kingdom Metazoa; phylum Chordata; class Mammalia; order Artiodactyla; family Phocoenidae; genus Phocoena; species Phocoena sinus. The sequence goes on along the minus strand of NC_045774.1, from coordinate 68,102,118 downwards.
GCTGTGCCCTTGCAAAAACTTAAATTTGTCCACCGTGATTACTTAAATTTTGTATACGTTCCTTTCAGTTCCACGGCTCTTCTGTAATATTAATTACTGTAAAAGCGAGTTTTTGTACTTGTTTCCTAGTAAGATTCCTTTATTTTCTAGAACGGTATAGAAACCGGGAGCTCTGTTGTCAGTTACCCTTTTTTTTTTTTTTTTTTTTTTTTTTTTTTTTTTTTTTTTTTGACATGGATTATGTTACCTTGTGCTCCGGCTTTCTATTTGTGTCCTGGCTTACCTACCGTATTACAAGTGTTGAAAGGGCAGTGATCGAATAGATTACCCTGTCTTTCCATCTCATGGCTTCCTGTAAGGATCACTTGAGTTAGGAAAGTGACTGGAATTAAGGCAGTAAAGTTCTTGAAGTAATTTTTACAACAGAAAGTAGGGGGCAGGCAGAAAGCATTTTTTTCTGACTATTATATGTGTAACTGGACGAGATGATAGAAAGTGGTAAGTATTTTAGTATTTAAATTTCTGAAATTTTGTTTTCACAAGCTGGGGGGATAATTTTTAATGTGTGTACTTAGTAACCATTATCAAAACACTTCCTCACTTAAAATCAGTCTCCTGCTAATCAAATTTCTATTCTGACATAATTTTTAAAGTACCTGTTTTAAAAGGTAAATAGTGTATCTATTAACATAGTTTTTCTTTCTAATCAACCAAAGCATTTGAAAATTTCTCTTGGAAATACGCTGCTGTAAAAACGCTGACCTTTGTTAGTTAGGAAGAGGTTGTCATACATGTTTGGAATATAGTTCATTACTCTTTATAGAAAGGTGGACTTGGTTACCTTGGGTTCTTTTGACATTTTAGAATCAGCACTGGTAACAGTGATTACTAACTATTTTTAGTGGTAAAATTAGATGTGTGCGTATTTGGACTTCCAGGGATAAGTGCAGCAAGCATTTAATCAAGACAGTGAACTAAAGTCCAGGGGAACTTTTTAAAAGAAAATATGTTAGATATATGGTGAGGTTCATGACTGATTTTTATCATGAGACTGTATTCACTTTTATGTTCCTTGTCTTTGTAGGTTTTAAAATCAAAGATGGGAAAATCGGAGAAAATTGCCATTCCCCACGGCCAGCTTGTTCATGGTATACACTTGTGTGAACAACCAAAGATAAACAGACAGAAAAGCAAATATAACTTACCACTAACCAAGATCACCTCTGCAAAAAGAAATGAAAATAACTTTTGGCAGAATTCTGTTTCATCTGATATAATTCAGAAGCAGGAAAAAAAGCCTTTTAAAAATACTGAGAATATTAAAAATAAGCATTTGAAGAAATCATCATTTCTAACTGAAGTGAGCCAAAAGGAGAATTATGCTGGGGCAAAGTTTAGTGACCCACCTTCTCCTAGTGTTCTTCCAAAGCCTCCTAGTCACTGGATGGGAAGCACCATTGAAAATTCCAACCAAAATAGGGAGTTGATGGCAGTACACTTAAAAACTCTCCTAAAAGTTCAAACTTAGATCTCAGATTTCAGTATGTATGTAAAACATAGCTTTTCCAAAATCCCTGGACTCTTGAAAAGCAGTGGTACAGAAATGGAAAATTACCTTGTTGCAATATACAAGGGCAAAAGATGAGTTTAAAAATTTACAAACAGCTTGTATTATATTTTATATTTTGTAAATACTGTATACCATGTATTATGTGTATATTGTTCATACTTGAGAGGTACATTATAGTTTTGTTATGAAAGTATGTATTTTGCCCTGCCCAAATGGTAGGTGTTTTGTATATATACAATGGAGAAATTTTAAGTGTGCTAAGGCACCTGAAAGACCGATTTATTTGCACAAGGTACTGAGATTTTTTTCAAGAAACAGCTGTCGAATCTCAAGGTGAAGATCTCAATGTGAACAGTTTACTAATGCACTACTGAAGTTTAAATCTGTGGCACAATCATTGTAAACATGGGGTTTGTCTATGTTTCTCTAAATTGATTTCTGCCTTCTAATCTGTAATTACCGGAAAACTCCTATTCCCATTTTTACCAAACTTAATTTCTGGGTTTTGGTTTATATCCATTCAAATTTAAAATTTTAATGCCAACAAAATCGGTTGTAATCAAATTTTAAAATAATAATAATTTGGCCCCCCCCTTTTCAACTAGTCTTGACTCTTTGTGTGTGATTGTTTTTTCATGTTTGAATGTGTAACTAGGAGATGGATTTTAACTTTCCATTTTACTGGCTAAATGTCTATACTAATTGTACATCCTCCCTCTGAAAGCTGGAGAGTCCAATAATTTAACACTACTACCTCTAAGGGGAGGAATTCCCCATCTCATGAATGGAAATGGTTGTGGGCAAAAGTAAAGCTGATTAGCTTATAGCTTAGAATATGTGTTTATTTTTTGAGCTGTTTCATAAAACAGCATTTGACTTACCACATATTTACCATGAAAGAAAACGGCACTTGTTTGATTTGCAAAATTTATACTGATACTGAATGGGATACTTGAATCAAAGCAAATACAATTGATGTTAAAATATTAGATGGAGACTTTGGAATCTCAAGCTTGCTTTAAGTTATGGCAGCATATGTATTTTTACTTTAAAATTCAAACTTCTACTCAGTAGTGTATCTATAAAGTCTATTCCAGTAAGAAATTCTAGAACACAATTTTCCCCATATCGTTTTTCATTATATTATACACGGCCAAAGTTTATGCCAAATAATACAAAGGAAAAAAAGTAATTGGTAATGAGTAATTGGTCAATATTTAGACATGTGAAAAAGTAAAGGTGTTCAGAGGCTATATATGATCCTATAAGGTAGTATAGATGAGAAAGGTGCTACCATCCTGAGGAAGAAATAAATGAGCCTTAAGTCTCAACTTCTTGTATCATTTTGGTTCACACAAGAAGGGAGGACACTTAACTAACCTTAACTTAGAATCACTATTGACTTAATAAGCGATGCCAGGATGGCATGATGACTTGTTATAGCCACCTCAGAATCTGAGAATTTCTAATAGATGTGGTCACTATACAGCTTGTCAACACCCCAACCAACCATTTTTCTTGGCATTGACTGTAACATGCTTTGTTCTTAAATGAATTCAGAGAAAGTTAACTTCATTTACATATAGGTATATGTAGATGGGTTTTTAAAAAGCACTTAGAGAAACTTAAGATACAAGTGCACTCTCAACCTTATAGAAGATAAGACTTGTTTTTAGCTAAGAGAAGTGTTAACACACTGGTAAAGAGGATGGTTAAATTTTTTAAAGGATGATGTAAGGAAATACGTTGTATTATAAAGTAACAGATTTTATAGTTTGAAGAGTGGGTGAAATGGACTACAGATATATTTAGTGAGAAGGTGTTAAATTTAAAAGTTGAATAGTTTTGGTGTTAAAGTAGAACACTTAGCAGCATGTCTTAGTCCTTCTGGGCTGCTGTAACAAAATACTAGACACTAAGTAGCTTATAAACAAATTTATTTCTCAGTTCTGTAGGCTGGGAAGTCCAAGATCAAGGCATCAGTGGATTTGGTGTCTAGTGAGATCCCAGTTTTAAACGTTCATAGATGGTGTCCTTTTGCTGTGTATGCACATGGCAGAAGGGGTGAGGGAGCTTTCTGGGGCTCCTTTTATAAGGGCACAAATCCCATTCATGAGGGTTCCTGCTCTCATGTCCTAATCACTTCGCCAAGTCTCTACCTCCTGTATGTTACCTCGGGGGTTGGGTCTCAACATAGGAATTCAGATCATAGTGCAGCCCAATTATTCAGCCATTATTTTTCTCCTATTGGAGTGTCTTGAAACATCTCCTCCAATGTTCCTGTAATTTGTGTTTTGTGGGTGTATAGAGCACACTTTGTGTTTGCAGTTACCAGCTCCAGGCCTAAACTTTAACTAATGGTCTAGTTAAAAAATTACCATTGCAAAGGGGTAAAAGGTTTGTAACTGTAGTATGTGAGTGGAAGAAATTGTTCCATGCAGTGGCACTTCCCTATAAAACAAATACCAGTATGTGGTTTAGTATATTGTACTGAAGTTGCTTTTAGGTGAATTTGTACAATTTGATACTGAGTTTATTCAGCTCATACCACAGACGTAGTGAGACTATAGAAAGCTGCTTTTATTTGCATTAATCTTGGTGCTACGTAATTAGTGTCCTTGTTAGGAAGATAAAGGGAAAAGAAGGTAATAAAAGACCAAATTACAATATTAACAGATTGACAGGAGCCATTCTTTTCAAACTTAAAGGTGATTTGTAAGTTAAAATACAAATTTTAGGGTGGTTTATAAATTTAAAGACTAGAATGTGTTAGACAAGTAATCTACATTTTATCAGGACAAGCATTCAGGTTTTTAGGCAGTACTATGTAATTACCCCTTTCCTTCACAGATTTTAATACAAAGCTAGTATGAATGTGGGACTTGAATGGGATCCAGTCATGCTACACTTGGGGAAAACCATTTGCATTTCTTTTGCGTAGTACATGATTTTAAACTATCTCAAAACTCCCACAGTATTTGCTTTTGTCTTTGTCTTCTTTAAAAGCCCTGACAAAACCCAGGCCCCAGGCCCCAGGGCCCAGGGCCCAGGCGTGTGCTTTGCCCCTCAGCACTAGGGCCCAGGATGGACCTGGGAAGGAGGGCATGGTGGGCACCCGCCCAAGCCAAAGAAGTTAGGATTATGAGGAGCTGTGGGGTTGGTGGATAAGCTAGACTCCTCCAAGGCCTTGTCCCTCACCTGGCAGCATGTCCTCAAGTAAAAGCATTTCGATGTCGGGGGAAGGTTAAGGCTGTCTTAGCTCAAAGCCACCGACCTCTGCCCTATTCCTGGTTTCTTCCAGAAACGGTGCTTGGGGAGAGAACCATAATTATTAAATGGTTTGAGATTACTAAAAACGCAGGGCGTGTGTGTGTGTGTGTGTGGGAGACTGGTTTTGTGATTAAGGACTTCAAGAGGTGGTATAAAGAAAGGCAGCTAAATTTTGAGTGGGGATATTAAGCAATCAGTTATAGAAAAGAAGGGAAAGGGGTTGAGGATGCAAAGGAACTTCTGCCAATCCAAATTTGATACTGGCATTTTGTATGAGTCTTCATTCCGGCTCACATAAATGCAAGTATCTTCCTTACAAATAGATGGGAAATCTCATTTTAGGAGTTAAGGCCATAGTCCAAAATTCCCCCAGTTGGTAGTCACCAATTTTACCTTTTTTTAAAAAATAAATTTGTTTATTTTTATTTTTTTGCTGTGTTGGGTCTTCGTTGCTGCACGCGGGCTTTCTCTAGTTGCGGTGACTGGAGGCTACTTTTCGTTGCGGTGCACGGGCTTCTCATTGCAGTGGCTTCTCTTGTTGCGGAGCACGAGCTCTAGGTACGTGGGCTTCAGTAGTTGTGGCACGCAGGCTCAGTAGTTGTGACTCAGGCTCTAGAGCGCAGGCTCCGTCGTTGTGGGGCACGGGCTTAGTTGCTCCGTGGCATGTGGGATCTTCCCGGACCAGGGCTCAAACCCGTGTCCCCTGCATTGGCAGGCGGATTCTTAACCACTGCGCCACCAGGGAAGCCCAATTTTAGCTTTTTTAAATAACGTGTTGTAAACATTACTAATGGGTTGGCCTAGGTGAGTTCTGACATCTCCCAAATCAGTCTAATGACTCCAGCAAACGGCTCGTTTGTGCACATGTTTGATAACACATTTCTGCATATTATAAAAATCCTAACAATGAAACTAATATAGAGTCCCTGTCTTGGATAAAACTGCCTCAACCACCCCTCCCCTCCTTGTTTGAAGTACGTTCTTTCGTGTCATTTTTTTTTTTTTGCGGTACGCGGGCCTCTCACTGCTGCGGCCTCTCCCGTTGCGGAGCACAGGCTCTGGACGGGCAGGCTCAGCGGCCATGGCTCACGGGCCCAGCCGCTCCGCGGCATGTGGGATCTTCCCATACCGGGACACGAACCCGCGTCCCCTGCATCGGCAGACGGACTCAACCACTGCGCCACCAGGGAAGCCCTTTCGTGTCATTTTTGAGTAGCATGTCTACAATTTAGTGTGGCGGGGGATTAAGTGTGAAGTACGTTCAGGAGATGGTTGACCCCTGAACAACACAGGTTCAAACTGAGCAGGTCCGCTTACACACAGATTTTTAAAAAATAGTAAATACTACAATACTACATGATCCACAGTTGGTTGAATCCGAGGATGTGGAACCTTGGATATGGAGGAATCAGGGACACAGAGGTCAGACTATAATTTATATGCATATTTTCAACCGCAAGGGGTTGGTGCACCCAACCCCTGAGTAGTTCAGGGGTCAGCTGTACAAGGATAATTGGCAAAGCTAAAAGTTAACAGCGTAGGTGGGTGAGGAAGAAATGATGGCCATAACTGAAATACAAGCTTACCCTACAAGAAACGTTTTTAGAGGAGGTAAAAACAAAAGTCAAGTCATTGTCTCTTCCAGCAGGTGGTGACTAATGCTGGTGAGTAGGGATTGTCTAGTTGGGAATCGGGACATCTATTAGAAGTAGCATTGAGTGGGGCCTTAAAATATTCAGTTGTATCTGCCATGCAAAGAAGAGTTGAATATATTGTCAGAGATAAAAGTTTTAGCAGTGTTATGAAAAGATGTGGAATACCCAGTAGCTTAAGAGAAGTGCAGGGAAGGTAGATTCACTGTCTTGAATGGTGTATTGGGGTAGTAACATGAAGGGCTTTGAATGTCATGCTGAAGAGTTTCAACTTTATTCTATAAGCATGGCAGAGTCACGAAAGGCTTATGAGCAAGGTAATGAGATTTCTGCTTCAAAAAGAAAACTGGTGAAAATACATAGAACAGTTTGGAAAGGGAAAGCTTGAGACATGAAAGCCACTTGATATTTCAGTGGTTTAAAAAAGAGCCTTAAACGATATTATCAGAGGGTATACAGGGGCATGGCCTTACTTGGGAGATACTTTGGAGGTAGAATTCAGAATTCAGCAACTGAATGAAGGGTTAGAAAAGAATTTTTAAATTGAGCAATCAGGAAGATAAAACCAGCAATTAGGGAACTCTGGAGGGGGTTGAAATTATAGAGGAAGGTAATTTTGATTTGCATGTTGAACTTTGAGATGCATGTAGGATATCCACGTGGAAACACACAGCAAGTAGAAGATAGGTCAGGCTGAGAGGTACAGCTTTGGTAATAGCGCACAGAAGCACTAATTACAACATGAATGTGGAACTGAAATGTTTTGTCTTCCTATATTCTTTTTTCCCTCACTGGGTTTAACACCTTTACCAGTACTCTTGACCTCATCTTTTCTGCCTCCTATGGACCCTCAACTTCATCTATGATAGTAAATTAGTTGCTGAACTGAAAGTATTTCCTCTGAAAGTGTTAATGGTGGTTAGTTACTACTGACCTGTAAAAGGCTGTTAGTGGACGGTTCTAATGTTAAGTTCTGGATTCAGACAGCAGGGGCCCAGCTGCTGAAGAGGAACAAAGTTTCCTTCCCTTAGTCCAAGTTTTGATGCTGGGTGAAACTGATCTTTTAACATTCTGTATCTTTTTGTAAATCTCCCCCCTTCTAATGACCATCCCATCATATTGCTGAATTATCCTTTATTTAGAGAATGGAAGGCCCCCAAATCCCATGCACTCTATGCAGTTGATATCTGTTTCACGTTGAGGGAATCAAACATATGTACTTATACTTGAGTATGAAAGGCTGAGAGTCTCATTATCTTCCTCTATATACTTAAAACTTTGAAGGACATTGCAGAATGAAAACACTTAAAAATCACAAGCCTGCTCTTTCAGCCCTGAGCTATCCATAAATCTTTCAAAGACTCCCAAATACAAGTCTCCAAATGGGAAAGAGTGTGTCTGTGCTGAGATGAGATGGTGTAGGAAGCAGGATTGTGGTAGGCACAAATCGTGTAGTTCAGGAGCTGCTTGTTTTTGTATCTGAAAGGAAATTTGAGAGTACATTTTATATAGTGCTATTTATAAAAACTCATAAAAATTAATCTTTGAAAGAAACTTTCTTGAAAATTTTAGATAGGATTCTCTGAAGCTGTGGGGTGGATAAAGTTCTAAGATTAGGGATGATCTATTTTATGGTTGAACTAAACCCTTTTTCTTTATATCTCTTGGATTAGATTGTCTTGAATTAATCTGACAGTTTTCGGATTAAGTTACTTTTCATATCCTTTGCAATTCTCTTGGAGTTCTAAATTAAATATGCTAAAATGTATGAGTAATATTCCTAACACCCAGGAATTGTATTTGCCAAACTTAAACTTGTGAATTGCAATTTAAGACTTATAGAAGGTGTTACATTTACTGTGGGTTCACTGTCAAGATCTCAGAATTCATTTTCTAAAGCAGAGTTTAGAGTAATGTTTCCTTAGTGTAGAACTGGTGACACAAATTTAAAGTTCCCTCTGTTAGAGGAATAGTTTGTCATAGATGATGTGGCATTAATTACAGTCTCTGAATTAAGTAATGGTAGGAAGGGGAAAAACGGGAGAATTGGCAGAAAGCAGCCTACATGGATAATCATGGAAAATCAGATGCACATTTGTCAAAGGAGGCTACAGGTTCTATTCAAGCTCTATTTAATTAGAAGAGATCATATATCTTGAATGTATAATAGCTTAAAAGACAAAATGACATTCTTAAGCAATAACGTTGAAAACTTCATTTCTCTAGTCATTCATACGATAACTTTTATGCATGTGTAAGAAAGGATCCAGGAAAGTTAAGTAATTTTTCCCAGTCTACTACATAAAGTGGCAGGAAAATGTGGTATTTTATATATGATTGTAAAGATAATAGATACTAATCAGACTCCTCCAAAACTGGTCATATATATATATATAGCTACTCCTAAATTATTACAGATAGTTCCATTGTTCTAAGATTAGAGATTAACCTGATTAGTTGTCAAAACAGAATTACAAATGTGTTCTTAAGAGTCTAGAATCTTGAGGAGGGGATGGCAAGTAGAAGACATTTTGATGACTTTTATTTCCAACATGGAAATGTTTGATTTAACTGAACTCAAAACTGCCTTCTAACAGTTAAGATCTTTAAATAGGAAGAACCTTATTATTTCACTCTATTTGGCAACGTGGAATCAGAGGGCTTTGGTTCTTCCTACCAAACCCTTGGAGAGATCTACAATTTGGGGGATCTTCTTGCTATAATAAGGGCTCTCAACCGTCCCTTCCAACGTTGAAATTGCCCTTACTCTTTTCAACTGATCAGACACTAAGGGCTCTCAAAATTTAAAACAAAAGGATTAACATCAAAGATTGGATTACCCTTTTCCATCAGCCTTCCAAGGGTCCTAGTCACTGTGCATTCAGTCCAGTCTCCTTAACCATTTGTGTGTTTCTTAGGTTACTGTAAATCATCTGATGTTTGAAGCCAGACCCTGAATTTCAAAACTAAGAAAATAGAATGTTTACAAAAGATATTCAACCAAGATTTTTGATCACTCTTTAACTGGAATAGCGCACTTATGAATATTCCAATTTTCAAAAATTTACTATATGTTAAATTCAAAATAATTGAGGAAAAGATGGATGGAAATATATGTGATAAAACAAGCATAACTTTTAACTGTAGAATCTACGTAGTGGGTATATGGGTGTTCATTGTAAGATTACTTTCTTATTAAAGAATTTTACAACAAAATGTTAACAGAATTCGGGAAAGTTAACGCTGCTTTACTAGTTCACTCCAACATTACACAGAAGTTGAGTATTTGCCAATAATTCCAAAAGCTCACTTACATGTAACATTAAGCACAAATAAGTCAATCTTTTGATGTAAACTTTGAATATCCTAAATGTTTTTTCTTTGCTCTTTCAACTAGGCTGGTTAGTTGGTTATAACACTTCTAAAATAATGGAACAATTCTTGTCAATGACTGAAATACCAAAGCCATTGTAAATAAGAACTGAACGATTAGAGAAAGGATACTGTATTTAAGCATTGTCTTATTTGGGAAATGTGACAGTTGACATTTAATGTTAATGTTGAAATGTTAAAGCTTGAAGAAACTTAAATTAGGAGAGGGTAAAGAGGTAGGTGGAGACTATAAAGATTCTGAAGGGCATTTATAACAACTGCCCATGGTTTGAGGGGAAAGTTAAAGAATTATCTAACATGGAATAACTTGAACTTCAAGTAGCGTAAGGAAGTGTGTCTGAGATTCCCAAAGAAAAAAGGGGATGGCCGAAGGGCTGGTGAGCACTGAGTGACCAGGAGGTAGACGGGCAAAGCAGGGTGCAACTCTTAACACTTGGTTGGCGCCTACTCTTTAAAGCCTTTAATGTTGAATTAATATCAGTGGAGTTAATGGAAAGTTAAAAGCATTTAAAATTATTCCTTAAGTGTAGTTCCACTTTCCATGATAGATATTCATGTAAAAACACCACCTTCTAGTCAAGGTAGATAAAAGGTGGACAAAAGTGCAGTCACCAAAACCTCTTACAGTATCAGTTATATTTGACTACGGACAGGCAGCTAAGAGCACCTCATACAAGTGCTTTTCATGTATATTTTTTTATTTTTAAATAGATCTTTGACTATAATTGCTTCACAGTACTGTGTTAGTTTCTGTTGTACACCAAAGTGAATCAGCCATATGCATACATATGTCCCCATATCCCCTCCCTCTTGCGTCTCCCTCCCACCCTCCCTATCCCACTCCTCTAGGGCATCGCAAAGCACCGAGATGATCTCCCTGTGCTGTGCGGCTGCTTCCCACTAGCTCTCTATTTTACATTTGGTAGTGTATACATGTCAGTGCTACTCTCACTTCGCCCCAGCTTCCCACTCCCACCCCGTGTCCTCAAGTCCATTCTCCATGTCTACATCTTTATTCCTGCCCTGCAACTAGGTTCATCAGTACCATTTTTTTTTTGATTCCATATATATGCGTTAGAATACAGTAGTTGTTTTTCTCTTTCTGATATACTTCACTCTGTATGACAGACTCTATGACACCTCACTACAAATAAATTTTAAAAAATTTTTTATCCATGTTTTTAAGTGGTATTTTTAAAAAAATCCCACATAGACTATATGGCAAGAGTAGAGAATTATAAAGTATAAAAGAACACCAAAAATGGTTAGACTTTGTATACACATTAAAAATTATAATGAATATCCTAAACAAAACTAGAGCATTAGTTTTCCTAATTCAGTTACATTTAACATTTTAAGGCCAAAATCTTAAGGTTTACCGACAATGTGAATGTTAATTTTCCTTAAGGTTCTTATGAAATTATATATTTTACGTGTTAAAATAAATTTAAGTAACATTCCATCTCATTTTTAAAATGTAAGAATGCCCTGAAGAGTCAGACCAGTTATACAACTTATGTCGATTTTGAAAAAAGGTCTTCAACAGAGTACTTTTTCTCAAGGTGTAAAGTAGTATTCCCACGAAGCAGACACCACCTCACAAATGTCATAGGAATGGCTCTTAACTTCCCCCACAAAGAAATCCACTGAATTTTTCTTAGTATTGAAAAAAAAAGGCTATCACTTGAGCCTGGAAGACTATTTTATATTGAGATTTCTGTTGAAATTAGTCAATTTAACAGCATTTTACGTCTATACTATAAGGAGTAAGCCAAGAAAACCAGAATGTGGTGTTCCTCAATTTCTATGGACCCATTTCTAAAAAGCATATAGTTCTTAGGCATTTAGTTCACAGAATTATACTCCTAAGTTAGAAAAGTGGTAATTTTGCTTCTTGTTTCAATTTACACTTTTTCTGAGAAACTGCTCATCCTACACAAGCTGCAATACATAAGATCAAACAGTAATAAACATGCAATCAATCCATTTCTAGCACAAAGCACTGATTACTGGCTAGATATTCTCATCTGGAGAGACTGACCCTTTAAATTTTCTATCTGCATTCTGAAAGAACCTGAAACCTGACATACCCTAAGATATTCCTGATTTTAATTTGTAACGTTACTAGTTCATAAACTTACAGGTAGGTTGAATATGGTGTTTTGAAACATGTGAACCAAACATATGCTTTAAATCACACAATACATTTAAAAAACAGTAACCATTAACCCACTGAGCATCCATCTATCTCCACAAGTTGATACTATTTGTTTTCATAAATTCAAAATTGTGGTACATTCCTAGAACATAAGATTCAAGAAAAACTAATCATATAACCCTTTCCCCAAAATAAAATAAAAACATTATACCTAAAAAAAAAAAAAAAAAAAATTATACCTTTTTTTGGGGAAAATACTACTGATGTGGTATAGTATCCTATGTATATTTTTAAATTCAGTCTTTCCTCACGATTCCTTTAAATAAAAAATGGTATTTGTCATTATTGTGAAGTACTGTTTTAACTTGAATGAAGTTCGATCAACCTGGAATATCTAACACTTCTATAAGGGAATATTGTATTTCTAAATAGGTTTTTGACTATAGTATCTCTACACTTAATTTGCTTCTTTTCAAAAGACGTACCCAATTTAATTCTATAATCACAGTCAATCCATCAATTACAGTCCATTCACCTTCTCTGTGGGCTGTCCCAGCTCTATTGTGTTCCTGGGATGGGGTCAGTGCATTAGGGGCATTCTCTAAGCAGTGGGGGCCAGGCCCTAGCCCAGTCAGGAATGAAGCGCTTACTCCCCCGAGGCTGTCTGTGTGAGGCAATGGAGCCTTGTCTGGGATGCACAAAGCTGTGGTTAATTTGCTTAATTTTAAGAGCATCTTTTTAAAGGTACATGATATAAAATTTCCAGAGGGCCTAAATTGACATGGTTAGATCAATTCCAGAGCTAAGGTTATGATCCTAAATACCCTAGTTTCATCAAGGGAGTAATTTAGATGCTAAATTCATAATCTTCATTTAATACTTAAATTTTTCTAATCAAATATATGAGTTTTGAGAGTAATATCCGTATGTCTCACTGAACCACTGGTCCTTAAAATACCAAGACTCACGGACTTGTTTGAATTAGAGGACCTAGATCTGAAGCTTTGGTTTCATGATACCAGATTAAGATCTCCTGCGTAAGTAGCATGTATTTATTTATACAGATACCCCAAATATTCTACCACCCTGTTTGGAAAACAAATTTAATTTTTAACTCTAAATAAGAAATTACAATTTTAATGTAGTATAGAAGAATTATAAAAGTATTTCTAAACGCTTCTTCCTTTAAACTTCGACTAATTTTGCTTCAAGCAATGGAATTGGAATAAAGGCAGAAATTCTTATTTGTAATACAACAGCATGTCTTAGAATAGTCGTATCTCAGATAACATATAAAGTCCTGAAATTAGTTAATATTTTACATTTAAAAATAAACATCCCAGAGGCACAAGATTAAACCCCAGACTACAGATAAAAAATTTGGCATATTCCCCCATTACGTTTGCAGCTACAAAATACCAGCTGCTACACAGAAATGTGAATTATTCATGGGGAGAAAGAAACCAAGCAGTCATGGTGGCCACCTTTATCTTCTTTGACATTAACTTATCCTCTATGAATCTTGAACAAATGGAGGTAGGTAGTGCCCCTACACCAAACATAGGAAGCACCTGAGTAAATATATTATCTTTACAGGAAGTGATCACAGATGTGTGATACATTTGCTTTATATAACAATCTTACCCCAAGTATCCTCTCTTAAAAGGTCCAAGAAACAATTCTACAGCAGAAGTGAACCCTAGAATAGATGTACCCAGAGGACAATTTTACAGGATATCAGCACAACTGCCAATCAATTTCCACTCAGTCACAGAATCCATTTTCACTGAACCCTATAATCATTTCCTTTCCAAATTCTATTCTCTCCTTTTCCTCTCAATATTATCTTAGTTTAGCATATATCTGTCAAAGACTTTTCTCTTCCAAAAAGACAAGCATGGTGATCAGGGAGGGCCGTATGGAGCCCAGCCACCACCCAGCTCCAAAGTGTAATGGTTGTGTGACCTCGTGCATGTCATTTAACCTCTCTGCGTCTCACTTACCTTATCTGCAGTGGTACTGACCTCATAAAGCTGTTGTGATGAGCGAGTAATGTAAAACTCAGAGCAGTGCCAAGCACATAGTAAATGATCAGAAAGTTTAAACTATTATCATTCCAGTTTTTCCATCAAACCAAACAGTACCCTCCTAAGCAGCCCAGGGATTACAGTGGAAAACCAAATCAGAGGTAAATCGAAGGATTAAGCATGTTCAGAAACACTGCCTTATTAATTTTTTACTAAGATATAATGATTAAATGTAAAGACACTATAATCAACTCCTAGTTAGTATCTGGAATAACTACATATATGTGTATGTAAACCCAAACATTTACTTAGAAGATACAAAAAATCAGTATTTGTCTTGCTCTTTCTTCAGACTGTCCCTCAATTTTCAATACTGCCACATAATTTTATAACTAAATTTTTATTACATTTGAACACTTCAAAGAGCTATAATTTTGAAATAAATTTTGCTATGATTAGATAGAGAAAATCTACTCAGAAAGTACAATATACATGAATTTACGGTACCTGTCCAAATATTACCAGCATATAAATTATTTTGTAAAGTTATTTCTTACACACAGGATGTAAAATGCAAAAAAAAAAAATGAAATTTGTATTCAGAACAAATAGAAGCAATATTGGCTCCTATATGCTAAAAATATAAGACATATTTTTTTTCTAAAGCACTCTAGATACAAATATTAACTGTATGGGCTGAGAACTTTTAATTTCAATGTAATTCAACAAGGTACACAAGTAGAGCTCTATAAATATATCCCCTATAATAACCATATGCAAAACCATTTTATCACAAATACTACCAAAACCCTCTGAAAAACGTAATCTACAAACACATTTTTAAAGAAATTCTTAGTTTTAACAACTACAAAAGCAATGAATATCGATAAAGCTATTTGGCTTAAAAAAATGAAGGGCAGTGTAATGTAAATCCCAATACTGCAAAGTTGTTTTTTGAGGAGGCAGTATTGAGTTTCTTAATACAAGGTACTAAACATTTCCAAAAATAAATAAGTTATTCTATACAGTTTAAAGTCATCAGCTAGAGCTCTAAAAAGAAAAACTAAGCAGTAGATGAAAAGTAGGTATGCAGAATTAACGGTATAAAGTATGATTTTTATACAAAATGTACCACTCTTCAAATGTGTAAGGCTTGATATGAATTTTTGGACTATGAGTGTTGCACATCATTTTTAGTCTCAAACCATTCAAAATTCAGAATTTTTATAACGTTTCGGTATTTCTGAAGTGAATAAATATGGTATAGGATGCAATTTAATGTCAACTTATCTAATACTGTTCCACCCAGTAAAAATAAAATCTTTTTTGAGCTCAGGAAAGAATGTATCTTTTGAATGCTTGATCTCTCAATAAACTCTTTTAGAAATGTCAGAATTTTGTAATATGAACTAATATCCATCAGGAATTGGCCCAAGTTTAAAGAGAAAACAAAAAGGAGACGTAAGATGTCAAATAGTCTTAAGTTTGCCCTATGCGATTATATAGTCATAATTACTTTTTACATGAAAGAAAAGTGCTTTAAAGTAAAAAATACTTTCATAAAAGTTATTAGTATTATTCTTAACATCCAAGTCTAATTTTCCAAATTAGTTCCATTTTATCCATTTTCTTTGAAAAGTACCCTTCTGCCACAATGTAAACAAAAAATGGTCCATAAAATGGGACATTACTCACATCATAATTTGTGGTATGGGCCCTTAAATCGAGACCAAATCTTAACCCAAGATAGAGAGATTTTATCTCTTGCACATGCCCAAAATAACTAATATCAACTCACTTTTTCTGTAATCCTTGAAGAATTTTTATTTAACATAACGAGAGGTTTAATAACATATTAAATACTACGTAGCACTCTTCTGTCGCTGTTCACCAACTGTTTTTATGACGGTAACTCCGAGA
Organism: Phocoena sinus; assembly: GCF_008692025.1. Classification (NCBI taxonomy): domain Eukaryota; kingdom Metazoa; phylum Chordata; class Mammalia; order Artiodactyla; family Phocoenidae; genus Phocoena; species Phocoena sinus. The sequence continues at coordinate 68,086,128 of NC_045774.1, read as the reverse complement.
TCTGGAATGCGATCGAAAATGAGAGTGTTTTGCTGTTTGTGCTTTAGTTTCAGAATTGGTATACCCTTTGGGAGATTTACATGGGGATCTTGCTATGGAGTCAGAATGTCTTCCATGTGATCTTGATTTTGTTCCTGAGCTAGTCTGCTTTTGAGGTGAGCTTGATTGTGATTTTCCTATCGACTTGGACCTTTTTTGCAAGGACTTGGACCTTGACCGTCCTCTAGAACCAGAATTCCTTCTTGGGGTTCTTGACTGCCTTGCTGAGGTAGATCGCCTTGGTAGTGATTTGGAGCGAGATTTAGACTGGCTGTAAGAAAATCGCCTGTGTCGGGACCTGCAAACATCCATAATATCAGAGTATATATTTCACACAAAAATACATAATAGGTTAGGAAACAACACTTTCAGGAACTTATATACTTTACATAACATTAGTTATGTTTTTATTGGATAAGCTAAAAGAAGCTCTAATTTTATCATGCATGCTTCTGGTTCAAACGTTAAGTACAAGTTTGTAATATCTGACCAAAAGATTTTGACTTTGCTAGATATCAATATATCTTATGCGCCAGTTCTGAAAAATATATTTATTTTGCATATTTAGTCTGGGTTACATAATCCTAAGAGGTTAGAAAATCTGAAGGGAAAAAAAAGAAAGAAAATATTTAAAGCTTATCAAATGTTTATAAAGACATAAACCTAGATGGACTTCTGAATCTTGCCATGACACAGCAGCTTGTTCTAGACTAATCTTCCCATAGAAAAGAGCTATATAAAAAAGGTAGACAACATTTATAAAACAACTGTTAAAAGGCACTGGAGAATTACCAACACAAGCAGAACTCGAGGGGTTATAAGCCATGGCTCTTTTCCTTAGACCATTTTCCAAATGCCAGCATGGCAGACTTGAGCCCAACTAGAAAACAGCTATTGGACTAAGCTGCAGAGACAGAAGTTAGAATTCAGGGCCACGAAAATGGCTAGGACTGGAGAGACGAAAATCCCAGAGGTGAGGACACCGCAGGCAACCCCCATCCCCTAAGATCTGCCTACAAGTTCTCCTCAGGTCGCTGGCCATCTTCCAAGTTGCACATGCACAGGATGAGACTCTAAGAGGTCAGCAGAAAACAGCAGCTGGAAGATTTAAGAACTTAGCTGAGCAGGAGGGAGGGGATATGGGGATATATATATATGTATAGCTGATTCACTTTGTTATAAAGCAGAAACACACCATTGTAAAGCAATTATACTCCAAAAAAGATGTTAAGAAAAAAAACTTAGCTGAAATTTTCTCAGATACAGAGTTGCTGGTGAGAGAGGCTGGAATTCAAGCCCCCCAAAAGGTCAAGGAGCCTTGAGTGACAACGCAGGCTTTCAATTAAGTCAGAAGGGCCTCATCCTCCAGGTTAAGGGTCATGCCCTAGGAGTAAGTGTAAAGCTGAAATGGATCAGCCTTAACAGTGCCTCAAACCAAGCCTTGACAGGATCAAGGTGATCTGCCAATGCTCTGTCTGCTAGAAGAAAACAGCTTTCTTTGGAGAATCATATCATCCAAAACCTCTATAATCTTTCAACAGTAATGTCCAACATCCAAAAAAAAATTATGAGGCAGGGCTTCCCTGGTGGTGCAGTGGTTGAGAGTCTGCCTGCCAATGCAGGGGACACTGGTTCGTGCCCCGGTCCGGGAGGATCCCACATGCCGTGGAGCGGCTGGGCCCGTGAGCCATGGCCGCTGAGCCTGCGCGAATGGAGCATGTACAACGGGAGAGGCCACAACAGTGAAAGGGGCCCGCGTACCACAAAAAAAATAAGTAAATAAATTATGAGGTATGTGAAAAACAGAAAAAAATGACTAAAAGCTAAGGAAAATAAAACGAAAGAGACCCAAAATAATTTGGATATTGGCATTATTCAGAAAATAATTTTTTTAATTACTATGATTAATATGTTCAAGAAAATAAGGGAATTCCCTGGCATTCCAGTGGTTAGTACTCTGAGCTTCCACTTCAGGGGGCCCAGGTTTGATCCCTGGTCAAGGAACTAAGATCCCACAAGCCACGCGGCACAGCCCAAAAAATACAAAAAAAAAAGAAAAGAAGAGGAAAAGACAAAGAAATAAAAAAGATGGGGAATTTAAACAATACTGGAATCTATAAAAAGAATCAAATGGACATTTTAGAACCAACAACATGATATTTGAACTTAAAATAGTCATTAGATGGATTTAATAGCAATCTAGATACAGCAGAAGTAAGAAATAGCAAACTGGTTATTAGAAAAATATTATAGTGAAACACAATGAGCAAAGAAGTTTTAAGAAATCCAGAACAGAGCATAAGAGCTATTTGGTACATACTCATGTGGCCTAAGGGAAAAATTGAGTAAAGGTACAAGCAATGTTTGAAGAGATGATGGCCTAGAATTTTCCAAAACTAATGAAAGGCATAATAACTCACAATTTCAAGGAACTCAGTAAACCTCAGGTAGAATAAATACAAAGAAACCTATGCTGGGCATGTCACAGTGAAATTGCTGAAAACCAAAGTCAGAGAAAAATCTGAAAATCTGCTAGAGAACAGTAGACACATTACCTTCAAAGGAGCAACATTAAGACTGACTGTGGATATCAGAACAATGGAATGACATTATTAAAGAAAGAAAAAAACTTCCTGCCAACTTATAACACTATCTTCAGCAAAAATATCTTTCAAAAATGAATATAAAATGAAGATGTTTTCAGACAAACAGAGAATTCACTGCCATTAGACTTGTACTCTAAGAAACGGTAAAAATGCTTCAAGATGAAGGAAAATAATCCCAGGTAAAGCATGGAACTACAGGAAGGAACAAAGAACACTGGAAAGTATAAACATATTGATGTAGAATATATTTTAGAATAAAAGCAGTCTTTTATTTTATTTTTATTTTTTTAAAAGCACAGTTTTTAAGAAATTGTTTCATTCCTATTGTAGATAGTTGTAGAAAACAAAATGGGAAAATTGCCCTTGGGGAAAAAAAACTCTAACGTAAGAAAGAAAAAGGATGCATATAAACACTACTACATATAAAATGGATAACCAACAAGGACCTACTGTAGAGCACAGGGAACTACACTCAATATTTTGTAATAACCTATAAGGGAAAAGAATCTGAAAAAGAATATATATACATAAATGAATCACTGTGCTGTACATCTGAAACTAACAGAACACTGTAAATCAACTACACTTCAATAAAACTTAAAAAAAAAGGATGCTATATTTGGACTAGGGGCCATTTTAACATTCTTCAGGAATATTTAGGAGTATATACACATTCACTGACACAAATTTAACAAAGATTTATGGAATATCTGAGTAAGGGACTACTGATAAATGCTAGGGATATTAAGCATTAAGACAAAAGTCCTTGCTCCACAAAGAGTTCACAGTCTAATGATAGCAGCAAACTAGTTTTTTCCCACATCCACTAAAGGCAAAAGCAGTGACCTCTTTTTATCTAAGGTAATACAACACATACATTGAATATATTTATAGTACATGTTAGACTTACCTATATGCTGACCCATACACATACACACACATACAATCTGATCCTTATGAAACTTAAAAGCTGGGTAAGGTTTGCATTCTCTATAATACAACTTTACAAATAAAAAACACTGAGGTCAGAGAGGTTAAGCAACGGTCTTATAACTAGAACAGAGCAGAACAGCATTGTCTTGCAAGAAAATGTGGTTTTTTCTTTTTTGGACGCTCTGCATGCAGGATGTTAGTTCCCCGACCAAGGATCAAACCCAAGGCCCCCTGCAGGGGAAGTGCGGAGTCTTAACCACTGTACCACCAGGGAGTCCCCGTTCTTTCTATTCCTGATACGCCATGATGACTGGGATAACTGACAGACTTCTTTTTTGTTTTTTCTCCAGCCAAGTAGTATACTGCCACTAGAAGGCAGAAAATGCTGTGAATGTTCTGGTTAATCAAGGCTCTAACACATTTGGAAACCGCTTATATTCTTAATGGATCAGATGGGCAATTTTTTCCTTTTCTTTTAAAACTAAGTCTTTTTCACCAAGGCCAGTAGATATTATTCAATAAATTAGGGCAGTGCTGCTTTAGATACAATATTACATCTACTTTGATTTTTGGTTTATTAACCATTCATTAATTTATAGTAATGTGAACTGCTGAACATCACTTTCTTACTATTCATGTCCTTCATGAAGCCAGAAGCAATACCATTGGTACTGGTGTGACTTTCCTATACACATGGCATGTAAAATTTCTTAATTTGTTCCCACATTTTACGTTCTATAAATGTAACTTGTATTTGAGTGTATCAGTGTCAAAATCTCAAATAATCAGTAGGAAAATGGCTCTCCCTTAGCCATGGAACAAAATGGATTATTCTCCACAGACACAAGGGAGGTTTATATTCTTATACTATCAAAGTATGATAAAAAGAATCAAATTCCAGAACACAGTATGACTGTTCCTAAATATTTCTTTACCAATCTTGGTGATGGCTCAATCCTGACCTGGGTTCTTCTGGCTTATAAAAGGAGCTTGGGCTTCCCTGGTGGTGCAGTGGTTGAGAGTCCGCCTGCCGATGCAGGGGACGCGGGTTCGTGCCCCGGTCCGGGGGGATCCCACGTGCTGCGGAGTGGCTGTGCCTGTGGGCCGTGTCTGCTGGGCCTGCGCGTCTGGAGCCTGTTGCTCCGCAGCGGGAGAGGCCGCAGCGGTGAGAGGCCCGCGTACCACCAAAAAAAAAAAAAAAAAAAAAAAAAAAAAAGCTTAAGGCTTCCTTCTACTTGCATGCCTCCCTCAGAATGAGCCAAAATCAAAGCATTTGATTCATACCCAAGGAGAGGGACTGAGCTGACATGTAAGATTCTAGGGCTCTGAAGAGGCCACATTTTCTAGTAATCAAGATTCTTGGATATTTCTCTGTTCCTATATTTTCTTTCCACTTGGCTGGAGGGACTGGAGCCAGGCCACTTCACAGTCTTGTTTTTAGAACTAGGGACTTGGGCAAGGACTCTCTGTCTAGCTCTGTACATATATCCTATGTTGGGCTTTTCCTTGTCTAGGCTCTTGGAGTTGAGGAATGGAAGGACTGGAGTGAAAGTGAGCAGTTCTGCAGATCGTTTTTGATTTGAGGCTATGTCGTCAGGGGACAGCGTAGGGGTACAACATATGGCCCAGGAAAGCCAACTTGCACAGCTCAGCACATGGGATCTCAGTTCCCCAACCAGGGATCAAATCCTCGCCCCCTGCAGTGGAAGCACAGAGTCTTAACCACTGGACCACCAGGGAAGTCCCCAGGAGAGCCAACTCTTATTACTCATAGAAAGAGGATACTAGTGTAAACGCTGATCATTCTTCAAGGACAGAATTCACCTTAAAATTCTACATGCCTATGAAAAAAATCACAGCATTAGAACTCAAGATAAATAGTGCCTAAGTGTTTAGGAATTTAGGCATGCTAGTACAATTTCAGTTATTACTTAAATAGCTTCACCAAATAATTAATTTCCATTGTGATTTACTGTTATTCTAACAGAAACAAACTCCTAGCAGGCAAAATAGATAACTTGCAAATATCTTTTTCTGAAAAATCTACCACTTTTATGTCTTCTTCCTACAATACTACCATACTTGGAATATATTCTTGAAAATAATTTGCCTTTTATAAATATATTGATTTACATTAACTTTAGTCAACTTCCTTTCACAGTGATTACACTGTATTTCTTATGAGTTTTTAATCATAAGACTTCAAGATTCTTAATCTGGGGGTTCATTTAGGAAAATTTTATTTTTTTTAAATCCTCATTTTATTTGTCAAGTGTACACTTTTTAATTTTTTGTTTTTTCCTCAGTATATATTATCTTTCTACTAAAAAGGTTAAAGTTAAGTCTGTCATGAAATGAAAACACTGGAAGGTATCTAATAAACCCAAGTTAAAATAACAATACATGACAAACAGAGAAGAGCATATCCTTCTACAAAAGTTGATTCTTTTATGTATATTAAATAAAATGATTCTGGTGGCCTGTTTTTGAAAACTCTTTAAAATCGTTTCCATTTTAAAATTAAGAAAATTAAGTTTTCAATCCCCTTATATTTTGTACTCACTCTTTAAGGCTATCAGACCGCCGCCTATTTCTTCCCCATGAAGAACTCCTACTTCGAGTTCTCCTTTGGCTGGGGCTTCTTGATCTCCTATGATCACTTGGAGAACAAGGGTGACGTTCTTTTGATTTCATTTGGCCTGGTGCTAGAATATGAAGTTCAAGATTTATAATTCATTACCTGAAAACCTCAATAAATAACCACTCTATTATAAATAAACTACTCGAACAGTATTTTCGGAAGGAATTTTAAATTAAAAAAATCTGTCATTGCTGAAACTCATTCTGCTAAATAAACAAGATCCACTATTTAGCCACACTTACTTTTGCGATCACCTTGTGCAAACTGTATTTCAATCTGACGGCCACATACCCACTTTCTATTGAGGTTATAAAGAGCATCTTCAGCATCACGAACATCTTCAAATATGACTAGCTGTTAAGGACACTTTGAACATCAGATATCAAATAAAAATATTATTTTTAAAGAATTATTTACATGTGACATGAAATTATTAGGAAAAACAAGCTCAAGTTATTAAGCTCACATCTCTAATATAATATGAATAAAAAGAAAAAAAGTCACTTATTATCAAAACAAATGGCCCATTATGATTCAGAAGAGTGAATCTAAAAATAAAAAGAACAGAAACAAATCTCTATATTTTTAATGTATACATCAGTGTAGCTGTAGTATGCATGTATAATTAGAAACATGTTATGAGAAAAAGATAAGTCCAACATTGGCTAGTATTATCAAATAAACTGTTGAGGACTCACTCCCTTCTGTTAGGTAAAAGATTTATCAGGTTTTTCACTGAAAAAAAATCAGCATGCAGAAATCTTTATTCTGAAATTAAAATTACTCTTTCATTAAAAGGCTTTTTAAATTAATTTAGGAGAAATTACTTATAAACAAAAGTGCACACAAAACAAAAGTGAGCTAAAACATATATTCAAAACTGATTTGGTTCTTTAAAAATGATATTTAACTTTGAACCTACTGCTTTAAAATACCTTTATGTTTTTATTATTTGGGATATGATTATAAAAGATATAAACAATCTGCAAACATCTGGAATTACATATATTGATTCCTAATACCCCACTAAACTCCCTTATATATATAAATTATATATTAAACCTAAATAAATGGAAACAAATTATATAAAACGACTAAATAGTTGTATTTCAGGAGGTTGTTGCTGGATTTACTTTTTTAAAAATAGAAAACAGAAAAAGCTCAAGTAATGCAATACAAAATGAGACTTTGGCAATTACCTCAATGTCACTTGATCTTGAACCTTGACCTTTATTCTTTAGGGCTTGCAAGATGGACTTTATAAGAGACGCAGAACCAACAACATCAGACTTGGCTTTGATTCTGGAACTCTGAGTAAATGTAGGAAAGCCGAAGTCTCAACCTGGTGTTGGCTTTGTCTTTTGCTTGATAAAGACTTCCCCTCTTCCAGGTCTTTATATCTGTGTCCACCCTCCCTCTTTACTCCTTGATGCTTGAACTTTAGGTGCCTTTTGTCTCGCCTGCTCGGTTTATGCTTGGATTCTAGCTAACAGGTTGGTTCAAACTGAGGGGCGCTTGCCAGCTACTGTGGACTGCTTTAGATTTTCTGAGATAAAGAAATAAACACATTTAATTAGGCAGTATTAATCTCATAAAATATACTCCTGAGTACATATATGTATATGCACATGTATGTAGTCTATTCACATGCACACAGTAAAATAAAGGATATTGAACATAAGCAAATCCTCTCGGGCGGCGAGTGTAGAAGTCAAGTGGAATGTAAACGTCTACTATAGGGCCATATCGACCAAACTCACGGCGCAAGTCCTCAGGCCTGAAGTGTTTTAGAAATAAGGTAAAGAAATATGAATAGCTGGATTAAAATATTTTGCCTACAGAAATCCAGTTGAAACCTTCAAAAGAAAGTATATTATCTGGACTAGCATTATCTAAAATTGTCTCTCACAGGAATCACCCAGGATTTAGCAAAGAAGGAAAAAATAAAGAAAACAACAAATTCTCAGGTCTCATTTTTGGAGATTCTGATTCCTGACATCTGGAAATCTGTACTTTTACAAGCAGTCTAGGTGGGCTTTTATGCTTAGTCAGGTTGAGGAAACACTAACCCAGGACATCCACTTTTTTTTTGTTTTTTGTTTTTTTGTTTTTTTTTGCTTTTTTAAATTGAAGTATAGTTGATTTACAATACTGTGTTAGTTTCAGGTGTATAGCACAGTGATTCAGAGTGTGTATATATATATATATATATACATTCCTTTTCAGATTCTTTTCCCTTATAGGTTATTACAAAATATTGAGTACAGTTCCCTGTACTATACAATAGGTCCTTGTTGGTTACCTATTTTATATATAGCATATCCACTTCTGAAAGTTACTCCTATTACAAGACTTTTCAATTGTCAATATATAGAGAGTTCTATTAACTCATTAAGAACACATTCATCTCACTATAATTTCACATTTTATGTTCATTGTTTTCAGATAGCAAGAATTAGATTCTAAAGAAGTCCTAAAATTATTTCTCAGGCTTTAAAGAAAAACGGTTGCTTTACTAGTAAACATAAAGCAAAAATAACTACCATAATCTCAAATCTGACAAGTATTTTTGAGTCACTTGTATGCTTTCTACTGTGATAGGTACTAAAGAGGGGACACCAAAGAAATACATGGCATAATATTTGTCTTCATGGAGCTACAATTTAACTGAAGAGATAAAATACTTAGCATTAATAGCTGACAGTTATAATGCATTTATAAATTCCCATAACAACATATGTTTACAGATGAGGGCACAGACAAGTGAACTCACCTAAGGTCACGAAGCCAGCAAGCAACAGAGCTGGAAGCAAACTCCCACAGTCTGACACTAATCTGGGTTTGTAACCACTCTACCCTGCTGCCTCGTGGAGATCTTAGAGATTCAAAATCAAGCTATGAGCACAAAACAAGGCTCAGAAGATATAAGAGTATTTCAAAACATATTGTGTAGAAAAAAGACCCTAAGATGACTGCAAAGCTTCTACCTTGGGCAAATGGAAGAAAGATAGTGTCCACGATAAAAATTAGATAGCTGGAAAAGACAGTTCAATAGAAGAGGGAGGAGAGGCAAAAGAAGAAACTTTCAGGGTTAGAAATGCCAAATCTGAGGTGATGGTGGAATATCCGTAAGAATTCTGTAAGCAACTGACAACGGTGACTATACGAATTACATTAGTTATTATATTAGTTATTTTCAAGACTAGACGTCAGTGATTAATGCTAGAGATTGGATTTAGGAGTTATTACATAAAGATTCAACTAACACTGACTAAGTAGCCACTATATACCAGGCAGTGCCAACAATATTATGACAAACTTTATTATATTTTTACTATTTATTATATTTATTTCATTTAATACTCAATATAACATGTTTAATTGTCTGCCTTCCCTGAGAGACTATTAACTTTAGATTTAGAGGACAGTGATAATGTCTTTTTTCTTCTGTTTATTCATTCAACAAATACTTATTGAATATGTACTATGGGCCAGGCTCTAGGAATATGATAGAGAACAAGAAAAACACAATTCCTGCTCCCATAAAACGTAGACTACAGGGTAAAGATTCTCAACCATTCCTGAATATTGCAATCATCTGTGAAGGAGATATTATAGAAACAGGCATTCCAGCCTGATGCATTAATCCTTGACCTAATTCGTGCTTCCCATGGTGAGCCCCAGTTATGTTTAAAGTTTTTAAAGGTTTCATAGGCAATTCTGAGGCTCAGGATTGAGAATCGCTTCTAAAGCAGGTGTCTTCACCTAGTGTATCTCAGTACCTAGCATAGTTGCTTGGCACACAGTAAGCGCTCAGTATGCATCTGCTGTATTAATGAGCAAAGAACACATTGTTACCATTTAATAGTCAAGGAGACAGAGTGAGAGCAGTCACCTTGCCCAGAGATACACACAGCCAGTAGCAAAGCTAGCATTCAAATAAATGTCTTAGGAGGCAACCAATTCCATTAACCAAATGTGAGTGGCTGACAGAAGAGGATCCTAGATAATATAAAAGAGGCTGGAGCAGTGTGTGTGTCACAGAGGCTTAGAATCCCAGAAGTCTGAAGGAACAAATCTCAAAAGAGCTGGTTCTCTTTCATTGTCTCCACTCCCTCACCTGTGAGCTGTTGTTTTGTTTTCATTTATTTTTGCATTTTTGGTGTGATCTATTTTGACATTCAGAAATGTATAGAGATAATAAACACCCATGTATCTACCAACAAGATTTATTATATCTCAACACTTGCCCTATTTGCTGTAATTTTTAGTATTTTTAAAGAAATATTACATCCTCCTACCTTAGAAACAACCGTTGGTGTTCCTCATTCCTCTGCATAACTTTGTATTTCTACTGCAAATGCACATAAATGGTATCAAACTATTTGTAAAATTCTGCACCTTTCCTTCTCCTCCCTTGAGATTTCTCCATGTAGCTCTAGTTCACTCATTTTAACTCTGTATTGGTATGGTTATGAATAAACCACAATTTATTCATACATCTTTCTGTGGATGAACATTTTAAAATGCTGCTTTTTTAAACTGCAAACTGTGCTAGAGTGCACATTATGATGCATGTGCTTCCTAGAGCTCTTCAGAGTTCTCTGGGATGTACCACTAGCTATGCAACTGATGGGCTGGAGAGTACAAATATCTTCAGCTTCATTACATGTTCTCCCAAGTAGCCAAATCCACTTAAACTCCTCAAGACATGCATCAGAATTTCTAAGGATCCAACTCCTCACTAACATCTTTTACTCCTTGCCATTCTGAAGGATATAAAGTGAATGTGTATCTCATTATTTGAATTTTAATTTACCTAAACACCAGTGAGGTGCAACATCTTTACATGCTTATGGGTCATTTATTCCAGGGCCAGAATTTCTGGGTTTTTAGAGAGGATGTATATATTTAATTTCTATGAAAGAGCCAAACAGTTCTGCAAAGTGGTTGCACCATTTTATACTGCCACCACCAACATGTAAGTTTCAGTTGTGCCAATCTTTGTCAACACTTGGTATTGTCAGTCTTTTTAATTTTAGCCATTCAAGTGGGTGTTAAGTGGAACACTGTGGTTTTAATTTGCATTTCCGCAACAACAAATGATGCTGAGCACTTTTTCATGTGCTAAATGGACATTTGCATATTTTTCTCTTGAAAGTGTGAGTTTTTTGCCCATTTTTAATAATAACATCTGTCTTTTTATTATTGAGTTGTAAAAGTTCATTATTATTCTGAGAAAAAGTCCTTTGTGAGATATATGTTTTGTGAATATTTTCTCCCAGTCTTTGGCTTGCCTATTTACTTTCTTAATGCTATTTTTTAATGAACAGAAATTTTCATTTTGGAGAAATCTATCAATATTCCTTTTTATTTTATGGTAATTACTTTCTTTGTTCTATAAGAAATCTCTGCCTATCCCCAAGTCATGAAGATATTCTCCCATGCTTTCTTCTACAAGCTTTACAGTTTCATCTTTTACATTTCAATTGATGATCCAGTTCAAATTACGTGAAGTAGAGGCTGCAGCACATTTTTTTCATAAAATTAGTACATACATCCAGTTGTTACAGCACCATTTGTTGAAAAGACTTTCCTTTCTCTAATGGCTTTAGTGCCTTTGTCAAAAATCAAATGACTCTATATGTATGGATTATTTATGGACCCTCTATTCTGTTCTACTGATATATTTGTCTATCCTTAGGCCAATATCAAACTGTTTTGAGTACCGTAACTTTTTAGTAAATCTTTAAGTCAGGTAGTATAAATCTTCCAGCTTCAATAACCTTTTTCAAAATTATTTTGGCTATTCTAGATCCTTTGTATATTAATATATTTTAGAATTAACTTGTTAGTTTCTGTTTTTTAAAAAGCATTTGATCAGGAGTGCCTTGAATCTATAATCAATTGGGACTGAATTGATAACTTAATAAAATTTCATCTTCCAATCTAAGAACAAAGTATATCTATCAATTTATGTTGGTCTTTGCTCTCTCTTGGCAATGTGTTATAGTCTCCTTCAATGCAAAGGTTTTTACGTGTTTTTTTGTGAAACTTATTCCTATGTTTTTATGTTTGTTTTTTTAAAATAAATTTATTTATTTATAGCTGCGTTGGGTCGTCATCATTGGGTCTTCGTTGCTGCGTGCAGGCCCTCTAGTTGCGGCGAGTGGGGGCCACTCCTCGCTGCGGTGCGCGGGCCTCTCATCACAGTGGCTTGTCATTGCTCTAGGCGCACGGGCTTCAGTAGTTGTGGCACGTGGGCTCAGCAACCATAGCTCGTGGGCTCTAGAGCACAGGCTCAGCAGTTGTGGTGCAGGGGCCCAGCTGCTCCGCGGCATGTGGGATCCCCCCAGACATGGGATCAAACCTGTGTCCCCTGCACTGGCAGGCAGACTCCCAACCACTGAGCCACCAGTGAAGTCCCACCTAAGTATGTTTTTAATACTAAGATAAATGGAATTCATTTTTTTTCATTATTTATTTGCTGTTAGTATACAGAAATAGAATTTTCACTAAGTTTACCTCATATCCTAATAACTCACTGAAACTCATTACTAGTTACTATAGCTTTATGTAAACAAACATGTCACCTAAGAATAGGGACAGGTTTTACTTTTACCTTTATAATTTTTATGTCTTTTTTTTCTTGCCTTGTTGCATTGGTTAGGACCTGCAATAAAATGCTGAATAGAGGTTGTGAGAGTGGACATCCTTGTCTTGTAAGAGGAAAGCATTCAGTTTCATCATTAAGTATGTTATCGGCTATAGGTTTTTCACAGATGTCCTTTATTAAGCTGAGGAAGTTCCCTTCTCTTCCTGGTTTGCTGAGACTTCTTATGAATCTTGCTGGATTTTGTTTAATGCTTTTTCTACATGACCACTGATATCAATATTAATGTAGCCTCATACACACTGTAACCAAAGAATGCTACTAAGTATATCCAAGAGAAGTACTTAATGGGTACTCCCCAACCTAACATAATGGTAAGTATCAAAGTGGGAGTGTTTTGAGATTTCGACATTACTTTGTTCCAATAGAAAACTATATCTGACATTAAAAAGATTACTGTACACAAAATGCCAAGATTTAAAATTAATATTCTTCCTGGTCCACATCTTACTTCACCAGTGAAGAGAAACATAACACAAATTATAAAATTTTAAAATCTTTCTTTAGTTCTTGTGCTCAATTTCATTCCTAACAAATTTAATGCTAACCTACAATGTGTTTTAATGTCTTGTGCTTTATCATCATATGTATTAAAATGGCCACTTCAAAGAAACATTTAAAATAAAATTTGGCTTCGTTATAAAACTAACATTAAATAAAATATGAAAACAAGATAAAGAAAACCACTCAGGCTTCCCTGGTGGCGCAGTGGTTGGGAGTCCACCTGCCGATGCACGGGACACAGGTTTGTGCCCCGGTCAAGGAAGATCCCACATGCCGCAGAGCGGCTGGGCCCGTGAGCCATGGCCGCTGAGCCTGCATGTCTGGAGCCTGTGCTCCGCAACAGGAGAGGCCACAGCAGTGAGAGGCCCGCGTACTGCAAAACAAAAAAACAAAAAAAACAAAAAAAAACAAGATAAAGAAAACCACTCAAAGGGATTTCTTTCCAGGATCATTTTCTATAATATATATATAGATTTTCCCTTCATTTTTTTATGTAATTGAAATCAAACTGTATTTATAGTTTTATACCCTGTTTGTTTTAACATATATCCCAATGATTTTCTTTATAAGCATACCAAATGTTAAAGCTAATTTAAAACGTGTCTAGGGGGCTTCCCTGGTGGCACAGTGGTTAAGAATCCGCCTGCCAATACAGGGCACACGGGTTCGAACCCTGGTCTGGGAAGATCCCACATGCCACGGAGCAACTAAGCCCGTGCACCACAACTACTGATCCTGCGCTCTAGAGCCTGTGAGCACGTGCCACAACTACTGAAGCCCATGTGCCTAGAGCCTGTGCTCTGCAACAAGAGAAGCCACTGCAATGAGGCCCACGCACCGCAACAAAGAGTAGCTCCTGTTCGCCTCAACTAGAGAAAGCCCACGCGCAGCAACAACGACCCAACACAACCAAAAATAAAATTAATTAATTATAAATAAATAAATAAAATGTGTCTAGGTGTCATATTGCTAGTTAACTTAGACTATATGCCACCTTGTACAAAAAAAACTATTAATTAAGGTTGCATGTGATGATTCTACTTTCATAACATTACTCAACAGCTGTGCACTTTTAGGAAAGATCCTTAATGTCTCTAAATCTCAGATTCTTATCTGTTATATAAGGTTACTGAAAATTTAATAAGATAACATAGTACAGTTTTTAGTACAGTGCCTGGTATACAGTGAGTACTCAACAAATGTTAGCGATTATTATAATTTCATTAATACAAACCTCCTAGATTTTGACTGTCCCCCAGTGGCAGTCATAGAAAGTCGTGAAAAAAATGGAAAAGGAAATCAATAAATCTCAATTATCAGTCTTGATTATCTAGATCAGAGGTCATGTGTCACATGTGTATATGTTTTGTTTGGCCTACACAATGTTTAAACATTTAAAACAAGTCCAAATGTCTATACAGCAGTTATCAGCTGAAGCTTGGTAGCAGTCACTGTCCCCTTGAGATGGCACATGTTCTTTTTCATTTGCCAGGGTCCATACCGTCCTACTGTCCCTTAACGTGACATCTTCACTCATTCATATTACCCTGGCTGGCCCCTGTGGCCATTAGAATTGGAAACCTTTCATTTTTTTGTAGGCACACTGGAGAGGCTTGATCTTATTCAGTATTCAAGTGGTCTGTTTAACTGTGGGAATTGTTTTAACCTTACCCAAGTTATAAATTTTGCTTGTTTTCTATGTAATATATTGATTAAACAGGTTGAGAGAAGAAATGTAAACACAGGCATTTTAGGATGTTAAAGTATATTAACTCACAGTTTACAGTTGTGACATATATATATAATAGCAGGGATCAAATTTTTTAAAAAGACCTAACATTTACTTCTCAAAGGTAAATTATGATGATTACTCCTGATGGCTCTGGAGTCAAGCGCTCCAATATGTTTCCAGCTGTGAAGCCCCAGGTAAGTCATTAACACGCTGACTTGCAGCTTTCCCTTATGTACAATAAGATAATCCTGCATACCTATAAAGTTTGGGATGGTGCTGGAGAGTAAATTAAGCAAGCCCAGTGATACGAAAATGTCTATTATTTTAGACATTTATCAAAATGTCCACCCGCCCCGGCATTCCTTCTGGCCCCTATTAAGGGAGAAAGACACTGTTATAAGAAGTCATTCCTTAACATCTATGTTCAGGTACTATGTAGACAGAATTCTCCAAAGAGGGTCGGGTGGTTTGAGTGTATCAGAACCGACCAGGGAAGTCTATCCAAACCGTTATGATGGGTGTTTATATTGCACTCAGAACTTTAAAGAAAAACACAGAAATCTCATCCACTGAAGTTATCCTTTGTATATAGTATAAAACTGCAACGAATAGAATTTAACCAGCACCACCTGTAAGTAGACCAGACTACCGACTACAGGCAAAGGGAATCGTAAGGCCCAAGGTACGCATTATTCCGTAACGCGTTCTCACCATCCCCAATTCCTTCCCATTTAGGAGGCAAGATGCGCGGCTTTATCCCGGTACAGCGACAAAGGGGCGAGACCCAGGCACCCACTCGAGGAACACTGAGGGCCAGAGGCGGGGAGGGACCAGCTCCCGGGCAAGAGTCAGCCGGCGCTCCGCCGGTTCTCGCGGTGGGGATGGGTACCGGCCCGCCGCCCAGGCGCTGGGGGCGGTCAAGCGCTACGGGGCCCGGAAGCGGGGCCGTAGCGGGGCGGAACGCCGGCCGGGAGGGCTGAGGCGCGAGTCCCGCCCAGGCCCCGAGTAGCCCGAGGGCTCCCGCCGGCCCCGGGAAGGGCTCCTCCGCGGAGCGCCCCGGCCCAGCCGGCTGGGAGGTGCTAGGCAGACCCGCGGGCCGCCGCCGGGCTCCGCCCCGCGGCCGTTACCCGCCCCTCCCCCGCGCCCCAACCTGAGGCGGCACCGCCGCTCACCTGGTGGCGTCCGCGACGTTCCTGACGAACAGGGAGGTGTTGGGGGGCCTCGTGTAGCGAGACATGACCGCTTCCTCCGTTCCCTCCGGGTCTGCCCGTGGCCGCCGGGCTCGCTCCGTCTCCTGCTGCCGCCGCAGCCAAAGCAGCTCCGCCGGCCCCCGGCGCGACCCCCTCCCCTCCGCCTCGGCCCCGCCAGCGCGCAGCCGCAGAGGCGGGCGCGGGGGAAGCGCTGTGCGGCGCGAGTCAGTCTGTGCGGACCTCGCGGGGGCGGGGGCGGGGGCGGCGCCGACGCCGACGCCCATAGGGGTGCGGGGAGGGGGCGACGCGGCGTGCCAGGATTCCAGGGCGTCTGAAAAGGGGGCGGCGCAGGAGGCCAGGGGTTGAGGGGATCAGGAGAGGGAGTCGCGCGGGGGTCCCGGAGTCAAATGGGATTCGGGGAGGAGACGACTGGGGTCATAGTGTAACAGGAGGGCAGGAACCAGAGCGGTTGTAGGGGCTGAAGCGGATGAGCTGGGGGCTAGAGAGCTTCCGGAGGGAGGGTGTCACGAGGGGGGGTGGGCGGGGTGAAGGCTGAGTTCTACCGCGCAACGGCCGCTTGGACGCTGGGGCCTTCATTCTTGCATCCTCAGCCCAAGGCGGGGCAATTGTTCCGCCCCCCCCCCCCCCCCCCCCCCCCGTCCCCTTTAGTGTTGAGACTCTTTAGGCTTTCAAACTGGGAGGATTTTTTTCTATGTGTTTTGATTCTTCATCCATTATTCATTTAGGATACGCCGTTCAGCTCTGAGTACGTTCATTCAAGTGTTTATTGAGCACCTGCTATGCACCAGGAACTATTTTAGGTGCGTTTTAGAGCAACGAACAAAAGAGGCCAAGTCCCAGTCCTCATAGAGCTTACATCCATGAGTGAAGACCAGACAATAAAAGAATGAACAAATGCATACATGGTGTAGAGGGAATCAATGAAAATGCAGAGGCAATTAAGCAAATTTAAATTAGCCTCTTCACGTCTCTCCAAAATGCCATATCCATCCTCTTCTGGTTATCCTCCTGCCTTCACATTTGCTCCTGTGGTCAGTACAGCCTGTTACCAGGACTGTAGCCAGGTGACTTGTAATTGTTAGTAGCACCCCTTTTCATTCTCAGGAGTGGTCGCTTTGGAGGGTAAATAATATGGTCACCCTACCTAGCCCACAGCGGTCTCAAAGGCTGTGAGAGTTTACCAAAGTCGGCAAATGCTTCTGGAATAGTGGCCATTCATTCAAAAAGTGATTGCTATGGCAAAGCAAGCTCAGGCCTGGCCTGGGAATATAAGGGGTGGGGGAGGGTCCCCCATTCTCAGGAAGCTTACAGTTTGGCAGAGGAGGCAGACTCGAATTATGGCACTAATAAACACACAAACTAGGCTAAGGGCTATGAAAAGAGCTACATGCTTCTAGAAGGGTGCCTTATGGGGCTTGGTGAGCAGGCCTAGAGGGTCACTGAACTTTTCCCTGAGGAGTGTTGGAGAAATATTTGAAGAATGAAGAGGAGCAATCCATGCACTGGAACAGCATGTGCAAAGGCTTTGAGGCAATACAGGAAATGAAAGGAAGCAAACAGGAGCGTCAGGCTGGAGAAGAACAGGAAAATGAGGCTGGAGAGCAGGCTGAGTGTATGATAGGGCAGTTTGGAATGCTGACCATATGGGTTTGCTAGGGCTCTTGGAACAAATTACCACAAACTCAGTAGTTTAAGCTGAGAGAAACGTACTCTCTCACAGTTCAGGGGGCCAGAAGTCTGAAGTCCAGGTGTTGGCAGGGCCACACTCTCTCCAAAGGCACTTGGGGGGGATCCTTCCTTGCTTCTGGTCCCTGGTGCCTCCGATCTCTGCTTCTGTCTTCATGCGGCTTTCTCCTCTTTGTCTTACGAGGACACTTGTAATTTTTTTGGGTTTTTTTGGCTGTGCCACGTGGCATGCGGGATCTTAGTTCCCCCACCACGGCTCAAACCCGAGCCCCCTGAAGTGGTAGTGTGGAGTCTTAACCCCTGGACTGCCAGGGAAGTCCCAGGACACTTATCATTGGATTTAGGGCCCACCCAGGTAATCCAAGATGATCTCATCTCAAGATCCTTAATTGTATCTGAAAAGACCCTTTTTCTAAATAAGATCAGGACTTGGTAATGTCTTTTCTGGGGCCACCATTCAACCCACTACACTAACCTTGCAGAGAAAAGAGACTTGGGAGGAGGTGAGAGTTATTAATAAACCTCCCCCCTGACATATTAAGTGGAGTAAAAATTCAGTAGACTCTGTGTAAACCATGAACCTATTTAGTTAAAAATATGTGTATTGGTATGTTCATTTATAAATAGAATTGTTTCTAGGTGGAGGCATTACACTCTGATTTTCACTTCTTACCTTTGGTACTGTCAGATTAATTTATTTTAATTATTTTTGGCTGCATTGGGTTTTCGTTGCTGCATTCGGGCTTTCTCTAGTTGTGGTGAGCAGGGTTTACTCTTCGTTGCGGTGCGCGGGCTTCTCATTGCAGTGGTTTCTCTTGTTGTGGAGCACGGGCTCTAGGCGCGAGGGCTCAGTAGCTGTGGCTCACAGGCTCTAGAGAGCAGGTTCAGTAGTTGTGGCGTGTGGGCTTAGTTGCTCCATGGCATGTGGGATCTTCCCTGACCAGGGATCGAACCCCTGCATTGGCAGGCGGATTCTTAACCACTGTGCCACCAGAGAAGCCCCTGTCATATTATTTTTAAATACTTTTTATAATTGGAAAAACCCTACAAAGCTCTTTATAGTTTAAAAAAAGCTTTTATTGGGATATCTGAAAAGACTTAGTGACTAGGTAGGAGGTTTTTTTCCTGTTCCTATTGATAGAAGTATTTGAGGAAAGGGACAAACTGTGGAAGGAGGTTCAATTAGAAACTTGAACTTTAAAGGTAGCTGGAATTGATTTAAAATAAGTTATGGAGCGCACAGCTGTGGAGCGCTGAGCCACGCGTCACGCCCTGCGCTGCCCAGACTAGCGAACAATACAGTCAAGATGGCTAAAGGTGACCCAAGAAACCAAAGGGCAAGATGTCTGCTTATGCCTTCTTTGTGCAGATGTGCAGAGAGGAACATAAGAAGAAAAACCCCGAGGTCCCTGACAATTTTGCAGAATTTTCCAAGAAGTGCTCTGAGTGGTAGAAGACAATGTCTTGGAAAGAGAAGTCTAAATTTGATGAAATGGCAAAGGCAGATAAAGTGCTCTATGATCGGGAAATGAAGGATTACGGACTAGCTAAGGGAGGCAAGAAGAAGAAGGACCCGAATGCCCCCAAGAGGCCACCGTCTGGATTTTTCCTGTTCTGTTCCGAATTCCGCCCCAAGGTCAAATCTACAAACCTTGGCATCTCTATTGGACATGTGGCAAAGAAGCTGGGCGAGATATGTAATAACTTAAGTGACAGCGAGAAGCAGCCATATATCAAAAAGGCAGCGAAGCTGAAGGAGAAATACGAGAAGGATGTCTCAGACTATAAGTCTAAAGGGAAGTTTGATGGCGCCAAGGGTCCTGCTAAAGTTGCCCGGAAAAAGGTGGAAGAGGAAGATGAAGAAGACGAGGACGAAGAGGAGGAGGAGGAGGATGAATCAAAAAAGGGGCTTCCCTGGTGGCGCAGTGGTTGAGAGTCTGCCTGCCGATGCAGGGGACACGGGTTCGTGCCCCGGTCTGGGAGGATCCCACATGCCGCGGAGCGGCTGGGCCCGTGAGCCTTTGCCGCTGAGCCTGCGCGTCCGGAGCCTGTGCTCCACAACGGGAGAGGCCACAACAGTGAGAGGCCCGCGTACCGCAAAAAAAAAAAAAAAAAAAAAAAAATTAAAATAGAGGCACATACGAATTTATTTCTAATGTTTGAAACTTTACTCCTAAGCCCTGTCTCTGGGGAAACTGCTGGTAACACACTTGTTGTCATTTAGAATCCAAGCACTTATGATCTCCCCCTCATTTTCCACCTGCCTTCACACACTCAGCTGGCTATCTCTTCCCTTTTTGTCACTCTAGAGCATCTATTCCAAATGGTAAACAAGAGAAACACTACCCTCTCGATTTCACCTATAGATTTTTTGGGAAGGAGTGTGAAAGGAGAAAATGACTGTTTCTAGCTTATTTGTAAAGTTTAAAATTTAAGGCTACCTCTATTTCTAATAACCACAGATAATCAAGGCTGGTTTATAAGAATGATGTATTTTTGTTTTTTGCTTTATATATATATATATTTATTTAAAGTTTTGTCGATGTACAACATTATGTTAGTTTCAGGTGTACTATATAGTGATTTCACATTTACATACATTATGAAATGATCACCACAATAAGTCTAATAATCATCTGTCCCCACACAAAGTTATTACAGTATTATTGACCATATCCTTATGCTGTATATTACATCCCCGTTGCTTATTTATTTTATAACTGGAGGTCTGTACCTCTTAACCTCCTTCATTTGCCCAGCCCTCTACCACCCTATGGCAGCCACCCACTTGTTCTTTGTATCTATGAGTTTTTGTTTTGGGCAACACATATTTGTTATTCTACAGCAAACCTATAATCCACGTGGCTGTATAATGTTACTAACCTTTTTTCCATTTCTTAAATGGGTCAAAGTAGTCTAATTATCAGGTCTGTAATTAAAGAGTCAAATCATGAAAAACTAGTACACTATAATCAGATTAATTAAAGAGTTTTGTTTTTGACTATCATAGTAGAGAACTAGACCTGACTGAAAATTAAATTGTACTTGGGTATGCATGAGTGTCTTGAAATTTGTATGATGAAAAGAAAGTACTTTGGAGAAATAAATTCCGGAGTAATGAAGTCAGCTGATAGCATCTTATGCTGTGAACTCACTCCCCAACAGATGGTGCTAGCTCACCTCTAGTGAGAGCTCTTCTGGTCTACCCTCCCTTAAAATGTACCATGACCTTGATGGTGAAAACTGATGTGATGATTGGAATAGAATGTATTGTTAACCTTCTTCTATTGCCCCTGAACGTTGGCTTTTAAGACCTCATTCCACACAACCCAGTTGGAGAATCTATGGTCGTATCCTCTTGTGAATTTGATTTCTTCCATGGTAGCTATAGGAAATCATTCTAAACGTCATTTATATGATAACAATGGATATTATTTAACTTTTTCAGAAAAGTCAGTTACAGAAGGCCTTTCACTTTAGGTATATATCCCCCAAAATGACATTGAATCTTGAAAATGTTGGAGGTGGGTGTTTCTTCCTAACTTAATTTGACAAATATTTAGTGACGATCTACTGTATATTAAACATAGTACTAGGAACTGGGGATGAAAATAGAAGTTATGCCTCCTGCTTCTGAAGGACCTAGCCCAGTGTTTCCCAGAGTTAAGTCATTTTCACATATCCTACGAGAATTTTGCCATAATGATGCACTTTGTTACCATTATATGCTTACTATTTTTCTTTATCTCACTTTTATTTTAAAAGAAAAATCTATCATCAATATTAATTTTTCCTAGAAATACAATTGATTTTATGTGTTGACCATGTTATCTTTTTAAAAATATTTTATTTATTTATTTTGGCTGCGCCAGGTCTTTGTTGTGGCACGTGGGATCTTTTAGTTGCGGCATGCAGGCTTTTTAGTTGTGGCATGTGGACTTCTTAGTTGCAGCATGCATGTGGGATCTAGTTCCCCAACCAGGGAATGAACCTAGGCCCCCTGCATTGGGAGCACAGAGTCTTACCCACTGGACCACCAGGGAAATCACTCATCAATATTCATTTTTAAAGTTTCATAGACAGAAAGTAATCATCAGAAAATATCATGAAGAAATATATAAATTCTAG
The DNA here is from genome assembly GCF_008692025.1 of Phocoena sinus. Classification (NCBI taxonomy): domain Eukaryota; kingdom Metazoa; phylum Chordata; class Mammalia; order Artiodactyla; family Phocoenidae; genus Phocoena; species Phocoena sinus. Next base: position 68,063,975 of record NC_045774.1, on the reverse strand, counting down.
CCAATTATTGTTATCTACAAAGTTTTAAGCTTGAGGCCTGCTCTCTCTTAAAAAAGGGAAATTAATCACACAATAATAGAGAGATGTTAAAGCCATAAGCACAAAACTAAAACTTCCTCCCTAAAGTATTAAAAAGGGGATAACTCTCACACTATGCAATTCAATATTTAACGTCATATCAGTGTAACACGTAAAACCATCTACAGTACCACTAATGGTAAGTGCCCAACACTTTGGGGGACACTCTAGCTAGAGAGAGATGCATGTAAACAAATCATTATTATATAGTTTCATTAGTGCTATGTAAAGACATTTGGAATACTGTGTAGGATATGATGGAAACAGATTAGTCCTCTGTAGGGAAAGGAGACTGCAATTTATTTTAGAGAAAATGATGTTTGAGATATTTATTGAAGGATGAATACAAATTTACCAAGAAATAGAAAAATCAGGGCGTTTCAGAGAAAGTGAACCAGATGAGAAAAGGCACAGTGTGGCGGGAGCAGTACGGTGTGCTGAACTATGGGAGAGGGAAGAATGAATGTTAAAGAGGTTGGAATGGAAACCAGGAGACAAATTTTTAGAGGATCTGTATGTATACCATGCCAAGGAGCTTTGGCTTAATCCTTCTGGCAATGGGACTCCATCACAAGTTTTTAAGCAGGGGATTATGAAGATCAGATCTGTGTTTCATAAGGATGATTCTGACAGAAATGCAGAGCATGAGTTGGAAGGAGTAGTGAAGTAGAAACTGGTATAAGCAGATCAGTTGAAAGGTTCTTGCATGTGATAAGTTTTCTCTCTTGTGGGAAGCCGTTGTTCTGCCATGTCGCAGATAACGGTTATTAGGGAGTAGCCCAAAGGCTATGTGCCACACATGCGCCACGACGAGCCAATATGCTAATGAAGGATCAGAGTTGCATCCAATAAATTGTGAACAGCACATATCTTGTTGAGTTAACCAGCCAACCACAGGTTGCCACAGGGTATAGTGCATTATAAAAAGCCAGTGTGAACAAGGCTCGGGGTCTTCCTTCCATCTGTCTGAAACCAAGCTGTACTCCAATAAAGTGTGATACGAGAAGAATCTAGCGTGTGGTGACTCGTCATTCTGCTGGTCAGAAGCGGCTCGCCGCAAGTGGTGCCGAAACCCGGGAACTTCGCACCCCGCATGGAGGACCGATTCAGAACTCGACACACGGAGTGGACCGTCGGTGAGTAGTCCAGATGCCCTGAACCGGAGCAGGGAGATTGGCAATTTCCTGAGAGGCAATTGGTCCCGAGAGGCTGAATTGATGCTGTTAAACCAGAAGATACAGATTAAGACTTTAAATGCTACTAGGCTATACCCCGTTACGCTTGGGGACTTTACTACCTGGCTGTCCTCTACCTTTACCTTCTTTAAGGAGTGGGTCGGTGTAGGGATGTTTGCAGTGTGTTGCATGGCAGGACTTGTGGTGTGCCTGTGGTTGATATGTCGTTTGCGAACTCGGACAAAGCGAGATAAGATGTTGTTCACGCAGGCATTGGTGGCCATTAGTAAAGGCGACTCCCCTGGCGCCTGGATCTCCATCTTGAACGACCCATAGTGATTGCCCTTGCACAAAACGGTTTATGACCATTGCACTTTTGATGGGAATCACGAGGCACATCAGCCCCTGCACTCCGCGGTCTGTGTGGACATTGCACGACGGGGAGGGTGATGAGCCAGCTTCTCGAACCAACTCTTGCTCAGCGAGCATCCCATGGGGTGAGCGCTTGTGCGGGCATTGTTCGAGTTCAGCTCCTGGGTCTAAGAAAACAAAAAGGGGGAGATGTGGGAAGCCGTTGTTCTGCCATGTCGCAGATAACGGGAAGCCTGTGTTCTGCCATGTCGCAGATAACGGTTATTAGGGAGTAGCCCAAAGGCTATGTGCCACACATGCGCCACGACGAGCCAATATGCTAATGAAGGATCAGAGTTGCATCCAATAAATTGTGAACAGCACATATCTTGTTGAGTTAACCAGCCAACCACAGGTTGCCACAGGGTATAGTGCATTATAAAAAGCCAGTGTGAACAAGGCTCGGGGTCTTCCTTCCATCTGTCTGAAACCAAGCTGTACTCCAATAAAGTGTGATACGAGAAGAATCTAGCGTGTGGTGACTCGTCATTCTGCTGGTCAGAAGCGGCTCGCCGCACTCTCTCTCTTTTCTTTTTTTCATATGTCTAGGAGTACATTCTTTTATTTATTTATTTGCGTTGGGTCTTTGTTGCTGCACACAGTCTTTCTCTAGTTGCATCGAGAGGGGGCTACTCTTTGTTGCGGTGCGTGGGCTTCTCATTGCAGTGGTTTCTCTTGTTGAGGAGCTTGGGCTTTAGGCACGCGGTCTTCAGTAGTTGTGGCACATGGGCTCAGTAGTTGTGGCGCATGGGCTTAGTTGCTCCGTGGCATGTGGGATCTTCCTGGACCAGGGATCAAACCCATGTCCTCTGCATTGGCAGGTGGATTCTTAACCACTGCGCCACCAGGGAAGTCCCTGATATGTTTTCTCTTTAAAAATATATATATTTCTTAAGTCAGATAGAGAAAGACAAATAGTATATGATCTCACTTACATATGGGTTCTTAAAAAATGGAGCTCACAGATTCGGAGAACAGATTGGTGGTTACCATTTTCACTCAACAAAATGAGTGAAGGTGATCAAAAGGTACAAATCTCCAGTTAGAAGAAAATAAATCCTGGGGATGTAATGTACAGCATGGTGAATATAGTTCACAATACTGTATTATATATTTGAAAGTTGCTAGAAGAGTAGATCTTAAAAGTTCTCATCATAAGAAAACAAAAATTTGTATCTATGTGTGGTAATGCATGTTAACTATACTTTTTGTGATAATCATTTCACAATATGTACATATATCAAATCATTGTGTTATATGCCCAAAACTAATACAGTGTTATATGTCAAATATATCTCAACTTAAATAATATTTCTTAGCTTTGTTCACTGAAAAGGCTTAGAAACAATGACCAGTCAGTAGCACTCAGCACCCCGAGCACAAACTATGGTCTCTAAATATCATTTTCTCCTCAAAGGAGCCATGACTTTGAACGAGTGCCTAATGTCAGGTCTGGGGCAGGAAATGTACAAGATAAACCCGGAATAACTTGTCACATCAGAAGGAAAGAAGCCATCAAAGCCTTCTGGGGTCTGGTCAAAAGGATTCAAAAGACAATACTAGCTAAAGAAGGGATAATTTGAGTATTGATAATAATAGTAACTGCAACGAATTAAAACATATCAAATATCTGTAAGAGTGCAAGGTCATACGTACACTAAAAAGCAAGTCTAATTGATCACCTTTTAAGCCTAACTTTTCTGTACAAATTTATACCTCAGGGAAACCCAAATGGTTGATGAGGGCAGTTTTCTTTCCCAAAGTATTTCAGTCAGTAAAATAAAGGAGGGGGCTGGGAGGAGGTGGAGTGAATGGGGAGCAAGAGGGGTGGGCTGATGTCCAATCATGTGCGCCTGTACAATGGCATTCGACTCAGAACGAAAGAAGGGGTGACCACCATGGGTGAACCCCAAACACATGATGTTGAGCAAAAGAATCCAGATACAAAAGAATAATTCTGCATGATGCCATTTGTATGAAGTTCAGAAAGAGTCCAAATTAATATATGTCGATAAAAATCAAAGAGATGATTGCCTTTAGGGAGTAGGGACTCCTGGAAGGGGGAATGAGGGAACTTTCTGAAGGTGATGAAAGTGTTCTATATCTACATTGGCATATTGGTTATACAGGTGTATATAGTTGTCAAAAGTCATCAAAGCATATACATTTACGATATGAATACACCACAGTGTGTGTGTGTATATATATATATATATATACATATATTTTTTTAAATTTTAATTTATTTTTTGGCTGCATTGGGTCTTCATTGCTGTGCTCAGGCTTTCTCTAGTTGCGGTGCGCAGGCTTCTCATTGCGGTGGCTTCTCTTGTTGTGGAGCACAGGCTCTAGGCACATGGGCTTCAGTTGTTGTGGCTCGCGGGCTCTAGAGCACAGGCTCAGTAGTTGTGGCGCTCGGACTTAGCCACTCTGCGGCATGTGGAATTCTCCCGGACCAGGGATCCAACCCATGTCCCCTGGCTTGGCAGGCAGATTCTCAACCACTGTGCCACCAGGGAAGTCCCTTATATTTTACCTTAATAAAAATGTTTCAGGACTTCCCTGGTGGTCCAGTGGTTACGACTCTGAGCTTCCACTGCAGGGGGCATGGGTTCCATCCCTGGTCAGGGAATTAAGATCTCGCATGCTGTGCAATGCAGCTGAGAAATAAAAAGTTTCATAATTTTTTCTTAATTAAGAAGAGAAGAGGGGTAGTGGGCAGTAATTTTGAGAAACTTTTTAAAGTTGATCTCTCCATTCTCTGGGCCAGCTCCACTGTGGCCTGCTTAGGCTGCCAGTGTGGGATGTTGCGGGGGTTAAGTAGAGGGATCTCAGAAGTTTTCGTGACCTGGGAGAGGTGTGGTTACTCCATAGAGCTCTGTGGTGGGCTTCAGTGCCATGGAACGGCTTCAAGCCACCACAGAGCTTGGCTTCAGGCATCCTTGGAAAGCCACAAGCAGTGGTGGTGGAGCCATGGCTGGATGATGGGAATCCGGGCCCTGCCCTCTGCAGCCTCCAGCCAGAGTCCATGGTGTGTGCGCCTGTCATCGGCTTTTTAGTGGGTCTCATATTTGTTTAGACTTGTCTAGTTGTCTGGAAGCTGGCGTCATGTGAAATGGGAAATGCTGCTTTCACAATGCTGGCTGAAATTTCACAAACATTGGCATAACAAATTCAAGAGAAGTGTCAGCTCCTTGGCAAGGATGGCACTGTTCAAAGGGGGACTGTAGCAACTGAGTCATCTTTGGAGGATATTAGCCTAGAGAAAGAGTCAACAAAAATTCAGAGCCTGGCGGACACCTATGGAATGCTGACGAGTACCAACTCTATCCTGAAGGAGGAAATAATAAAATAATACTTCCCTAATAAAAGAAGTAGATGAAAGATCCAGACACTCAAGAAAAAAGGAGATGATGGCTGAAGTTGCAAGAATGATCTGGTCACTGAACTAGGAGTCACCACATCACAATAAATTTTCCAAACAATAACTCCCTGTTGTCCCTCCAGATGGTGGCCTTGTGCTGCCAGGCCACATTCACCCACCTCCCTCTAATACGTTATCGTCACTCCAGATGCAAGCAGTTCCTGTAGAGACCTCCTTTTCCTTCTCATCCTCCTCTGGGAAGAGCTTATAGAGCCCCCTTCTTGGGCAGGAGTTTCTCCTCTACCCTCAAATCCTAAAAACAGAAGTGAGTTCCTTTGAAGTTAGTCCGAACTTCAAATGAACCGACTATTGGAACCAACATCAAGAAACTAGAGACTTAAAATCAGGTCTCTTCAAAATGAATTTTAATCTCATTTGTTAGCATTTTAAAAACTTAAAGGGGGAGGCTTCCCTGGTGGCTCAGTGGTTGAGAGTCCACCTGCCGATGCAGGGGACACGGGTTCGTGCTCCGGTCCGGGAAGATCCCACATGCCGCGGAGCAGCTGGGCCCGTGAGCCATGGCCGCTGAGCCTGCGCGTCTGGGGCCTGTGCTCCACAACAGGAGAGACCACAACAGTGAGAGGCCCTCGTACCACACAAGAAAAAGACAAAAACAAAAACTTAAAGGGCCATACTTGTGCTCATAATAACAATCAATAGAACTTTAGTTCTCAGAATAGGGTTTGTAAAATTATTTTTATATAAATGTTATAATTAAATTATTTTTACTTAATTTTTCTCTATACATAATATAAATATTATGTTTTATTTAATTATACATGCAGTTTATCAATAGCATACAATTCCAAAAGGATTCTATAGTTCTTTAGAGGGTCCCAAGCAGGACTGAGCCTGAGCTGTACAGGGTGATAACCATTCAATGACACACATTTTATTGGCTTTCTCTCCTTGCCTGTATCACTCTCCATTTTCTGGGATTACCTTCCAAATAAGTTACATGCACCTGAGAGTATGTCTCCGGCTCTGCTTTCAGGGGAAACTAAGCTAAGACGGACATTGTAATGTACAGCCAGCCACACAATATATAACTAGGCCCTTCGGGCTGACTTGCCCTTGCCTTCTACTACAAGGGGTGTGGACACTGTCATCAATAAATGAAGCTTAGTCACATCTTTCTGAACTGTAGTCCCCGTTGTTAGAAAGACAGCATGTAATAGGGACAGTGTCGTCTCCAGGAAGTGGATGCCTCTGGTCCATGAATTCTCTAGACCCCTCCCATCCTGCCCCCTTTCACACGTTCCTGAATGTATCGGTCACATTAAATCAATGAGACTAACTGAGCTGCTCCTTCCTTATTCCACTGTTTCTCTGACATCACCCAGGAAATTACTGGAACCTTTGGTCTTAGCTGTCCCTCAACTGTGGTGCCGTCTCAACCAGTGTCTGCCGGGCTAGTAATTCGTTTTCAGTAGAGAAGTAGCAAGCAGCTACATTGGGTAATTTTAGGGGCCAAGAGCCTCGAGTTCTACACTTAAGCCAATCCTGATATACGTCAGAGACCATCTCATTAGAGCATTTATTGCACCCCATCAATCTTGTGGTGCAGTAAACAAGACCAAGCAGAGTACAGCATAGAATACCAAGCATGAACACTGTTTGTTTTTTTTTTTTTTTTTAATCACCTGCAGCCTTTCAGGCCAACATATGCTTCTCTGAACTGAGAGCTTTGGAAGTAGCATAAATGTTAGTTGCAAGCATCTCTGGGACTTATGCTCACAGGCCTTTAGATTGCCAATAAAGGCGATCTTGCAGAGACATTCTTAAAAGTCTAGTGATTTTTGGCTCTCTGTTCTTATTTAAGAGAGAAACACCAAAAATGGCTTGGAAACTTGGCCAGGATGTTAACTAGTGGCTTCAATGTACAGTTTACTGTAGACCTGTACTCAGGCCTTACTTTGTAGATGCCCAAATGTTAGCGTCTGTAGGGTTTTTTTCTCTTGGGCTAGTTTTCTGTTTGTTTGTACTGTTGTTATTGTTCTGTATTTCAGGAGAGGGTGTAAACCTGGCTGCTATTATTCTAGGAGCTGAGTAAGGGCAGGGGACTAAAGTTCTCACAACTCAGTATGTAAAATTTAACTTTACCTCCCTATTTTACCTTTTGTCTTACTTCCCTGAAATATTCCTGAGGCTAGAGCTCTGTTTCGATTTTTCCAGTGAGAATACCTGGAATGTCTTCTTCTGTTGGGGTGGGAAAGGTTTAGGTGCCTGGCTATGCAATGTTAGGGCTGGCATCTAGAGAGCTAGCTGCTTTTTATTAGACTTTCAACTAATCTTGTTTTTAATCCACGCCCCATTCAAAGTGACAGGTGCCTCCAATTCTGCAGCCGTTCTTGTCTTGCTTTATGGCTTTTCCGATGGCAGATGCTTAAATTTCAGCTTTCTCTGCTTTTTTTAAGTTTCCACTTGTCCACCTGCTTGCCATTTTCCAAGTTGTATTCTAGCAGCAAATCACCTATCTGAAAAGACTACCTATCTCAGCCTCCTTTGCATATAGTTCTGGCCAAAGGGGAAATGCTATGAGAAACATCAGGAATGGCCCCTTAACGGGATTTGATTCGGCTGTGGAGCACATCCTTTTATCCTTCTCTTCTCCCTTCTTCCTACTGCCTGGAATGTGGACATGATAGCTAGAACGCCAGCAATTATCCTGAACTCATGAGGGAACCTTGAGGAAGGAAGCCACATACTGAGGATGACAGAGCAGAAATATAGGAGCCTTGGTCCCTGGTGGCTGTGGAGTTACCCCAGACTAACAGCGGACTTCTTTTATACTAACAGTAATTCTGATAAATTCTATCATGTACGATTTCCTTCAAAAGAGGGGGAAAGACTATGATACATTGATAATTGTGTACATTGCATTACTGAGTATGTTGCCGACAGGACAGAACTTCTTTTTGACCAGGAGGATAAAAATAGACTTCTCTCTCCCTAACAATTTTACATATCTAGTGATTGGAAGAATTTCCAATAGACTGACTCATACCTCCTTTCCTTTTAATCTTTGTATATATGGTGCCATCCACTGCAGTATAAAGTCACATTGCAATGTAACCTCTGGCCCTGCACCTTTACATGACAGGATCCCAGGTGAGTTGGCACAGAGGGCAGTAGGAATATTCCTGGGAGCCATTTCTATTCCTGGATGGCTAGCAATACTTACCTCTACACAGAAATACTGCACCACACATAATCACATTCCACGAAACCCAAACCAATGTATGCTCAGTTCAACTTCCCATTAACTGGATCCCATTAACTGGCCACACTGTGGCCATTCCAATGTGACATGACTAAGGGAAGTCTATCAGAAGGAACATCAGAATGGAAGGAAATAGAGGTCTTAACTGATCGTGATGGAAATATCTTCGGCGAATTTTACTCAAACATATGACCACATGAGATCATTTCTAGGCCCTTAATGGGCTTGGAAGGAGTCTGTGTAAGTGAGGGACCCTGAAGCTTAAGCTCCATTAGCTTCACAGTATATTTGCCTTGGGTAGGACAGGTGGAATAACATTTAACAAACAGGAGCACTTAGTTTATTTATGCTGTTGCAACCACAGTACCAGGAGAAACAACAGTCACTATGCCCAAAATTTCTTGTGTTGAATGGGACTTGGGGACATTCTTTTATTCACAAACCCAACACTTCTCTGTGGTCTTAATCACTGGCTTCTGCATAAATTCCTCCCAAATTTCACTTCTGTTTCTCCTTTTTTTTTTTGTGGTTGCAGGAACTTCAAACTGTGAGGTCTCATCCTCTTTGTTGGACCTATTTCCAAGTATCTTGCTGACCAAGACACATTCTTAGCAAATGAGTCATGTTTACCTAAACCTGCTAATACAGTACAATTTATTTCTAACTTATTAATACACAAAGTAGTTTTCAAACACATATATCCACATGATGTTTTAATCCTTTATATAACTTCTATCCAGATATATCATGCAAAATTTTATACTCAGAAAAGTTCCATGTTTTATATACTTATTAATTTTATAAATTTCCTCAGAATATATTCTTCTTTTGATCAATTCTACACTTCATTATAAGTTAAAGAAAATGGCAGTGTAGCAATGGGATGGTGGATGATTTCTCTGGTATGAGTAGCAGAGGCTAAAAGTAGAACCATTACTACAGTACTTTCACCTTACAGAGCAGTCGATATTTTTCATAAGATTTTTCCTCTGGATTGTTCTGCCAGCTTTTTAGGTTTTTCAACCTCCACAGGCTTGCTGTACTATCAGAATCGTGGGTTGGTTTAGCTGATTCTCTGTAGAGAATAACTGCTAATAATTGCTGTTTCAGAAAGCAAGTCAACCAAAGTTAACTAACAAACACTTGCTGAGATTCTATATTGATTTAAAAATATACAATAAAGCTAATGGAAATATTAGTACTGTCCAAAAGGGACATAAGAAGCACTTTATAGAAAGAATTTAGGAATCTGAAACTAGATTCTAGGTTAAGGTTTGAGGAGTTTGTTTATTTCACAGTGTTCGTATGTGAAGATCAAATTCTCTTGGCTTAGCAGCTGTGATGGGTCATCCTATTGTGCAATGTAGAAACTCAGGTTTAATATGATCTCACATAAAACTCATTTAGCCATTAATTGAAAATAGACAAATAGGCTGGTCATGGCTTGGCAATTTGGGCCTTTTTACTTATTTAATTTAGCCTAGTTTGTTTTCTTCAACTTCACCTTCATTGTGCATTCCTGGGTTAAAAAAATGCATATTTGTTTGTGTGTTTAATTGTATTTATTGCATTTAATTTTAAATGCAATTACACTTTAATTAAAAAAATAAAGCTATTTAAATAAGACTACAGCAGTAGTAACATTTCACAGCTGCAAAATGTCTCCTTATTCCCCCTCTTTTTCTCTGTCTCCCCTTCATACACATTGCATTGTTTCTCTCAATAGTTTCTCTAGTATTCTAAAATTATGTGGTATAAGGTCTGTCTCTTTTAATGATGAATATAAACCTTGGACATTTCAGTGTAGTAACTTTGACTTCAGGCCTTTTATTCCCACTTCAAATATAATTTTGGTTCACTTCCATTCAGTGGTATACACTGTTCCACGATTAACTTTGTTCTGTGCTGAGCTCTGGTACTAAATGTTATGTTCAAATCTGGGCTTCAAAGCTTTCAAAGCAACATGATAGATCCATATTACATGTCCTCATGATTGCAGATCTCGGCATGGTCAAGTGTTCCTGGAGAAAGAAGCTGACCTCTTGGCAACAACAACTCTTGGGTAAAATTATAAACTAATTTTGGACAAGAAAAAAAACAAGAGCATCAATTGCTACCATTTGGTATGAGTTAGACAATGATAAAATATTTGTTTTTGTGAAATGATAATAGAAGTGACATTCTAGATTTTAAAAAATTGGCCAGCTATCATATTTGCCTGAAAAAATTAAAATATTGAATGAAATATCTCTTCTCTCATAATTCAGCTTGACCAAATTTTTCTCCTAAGCCATATTAATTTATAACAAATGAAGCTAGTTTTGGTGAAGCTGAGTAGCTTATAATAATAACAATAATTAAATTTTGTTAGTTGACATAAAATGTATTAGAGCAAATAGGACTGTGAAATGCAGCTTTTGAGGAACACTTTAATCTGATTCATATTTGTCACTATGAAAAAACATGAAATTTCAAGGAATGATCTCTTGAAAGGAAATGAACATTTTCAATTCTAATGTTATCATAAATGTATATTAAGAATTTTTAATTTCTCAAGAAAAATACTCAGGAAGCCCTTATGAAAAATTTATCTAATTCTGTTAGGTGTTTACCATACGTGTCTCTTTTTAGAAATACTTATTATTATAGCCTATAATGAAATATCAGAATAAATCATCTGCTTTACTGATATGTAGTTAGCTTGGACTGCTGGTGTTTGGTATGTGTTATGGACTGAACTGTGTTCCCCCAAATTCATAGGTTTAAGCCCTGACCCCCAGTGTGATTGTCTTTGGAGATAGGACCTTTAGGGAAGTAATAAAGGTTAAATGAGGTCATAAGGATGGACTCCTTATCTAATAGGATTGGTGTCCTTATAAGTAGAGGAAAAGACACCAGATACCTCTCTTTTTCTCTTTCTCCACCCTACTCCCTCTCTTCCTCCCCAGCAGAGATGGAAGGTCATTTGAGGACAAAGTGAGAAAATGGCTGTCTGCAAGCCAGGAAGAGAGACCTCACCAAATACCAATCCTGACAGCAACTTGATCTTGGACTTCTAGCCTCCAGAGCGGTGAGTAAATAAATTTCTGTTGTTCAAGCTACCTAGCCTCTGGTATTTTGTTATGGCAGCCTGGGCAGATTAATATAGTAGATAAAGGCACAGTACAGATATAAAAGGGCTGTACATTCTATAAAATTCTGAATCTGCAGATTGGCAAGGTCTGATGTGATGCACAGTGTGGAGATGGCAGCACCAGATTCACCCTGGAAAGCATCAAAATACCACTTTTGAACAGAGGCGATATTTCCAGTTAAAACATTACAACATAAGTAATTTGATGGTGGTGATGCATCGACTTCATTCAGCTGGTCACTAAATTACAGATGCTAACAGTATTTCAAGAACTGCAGAAGAGACTGGGGACGTGCAATTTCTATTATTGTTGATATTTCGATTATTGTAGAAATTCTATTATTTTCTTTCAAAGCACTTTGGATGCCTGGACTTTTGCAAATGGAGAGATGCAAGGCAAGGGCTTGATACTCTTATAATTAACATTTTTGAGTGCTTACATGATTATACATGCCAGGCCCTGTTCCAAGTGTTTACATAAACTGACTTTGTTTAATTCAGATAACAACCTACCTGTGAGATTGCTATATAGGGACCATTACTTCCATTTTACAGATGAGGAAATGTTTATGATGTATTACATTTAAAGATCAGAGGGACTTCCCTAGTGGTGCAGTGGTAAAGAAGCCCACTGCCAATGCAGGGGACATGGGTTCGATCCCTGGTCCGGGAAGATCCCACATGCCACGGAGCAACTGTGTGCCTGTGTGTCACAACTACTGAAGCCCACATAATCTAGGGCCCGCGTGCCACAACTACTCAGCCCACATGCTGCAACTACTGAACCCCGCATGCCTAGAGCCCGTGCTCTGCAACAAGAGAAGCCACCACAATGAGAAGCGCACGCACTACAATGAAGAATAGCCCCCGCTCGCCACAACTAGGGAGAAAGCCTGCTCGCAGCAACGAAGACCCAACACAGCCAAAAATTTTTAAAAATAATAATAAATAAAAATCAGAAATAAGGAAAATGATATTTAAAAAGAAATTAAGAGAGCAAAAGGGAGCGTGGGGATGGGAGGAAACAATCAGAATCTAGGTTGTGCTACGTCCTTTTTTCTCCCCACCCATGATCAACTAAATCACAGTGAAAAGCATGTCTTACTAGTAAATTGTGCTTTGAAAAAGAAAATATTTTATTGAAGCAGATAAGCAGCATGATTAAAGAATAGGATCCTAGGGGAGTATCTTTACCCTAGAATGGGTCTTACCCATAACTGAGTCTAATCTCCTCATTTTACAGGTGAGAACCTGAAGGACCCAAGGAGACACGGGTAAAGTGTCAAGGACCTGGATGAGATCCATCTCTTGTTGCTACGTAAACAGAGGCTACACAATTCACAGGCATGTTTTTAAAATGCAAACTCGGGCTTCCCTGGTGGTTAAGAATCTGCCTGCCAATGCAGGGGACACGGGTTCGAGCCCTGGTCTGGTAAGATCCCACATGCCGCGGAGCAACTAAGCCCGTGAGCCACAACTACTAAGCCTGTGCATCTGGAGCCTGTGCTCCGCAACAGGAGAGGCCGCGACAGTGAGAGGCCTGCGCACCGCGATGAAGAGTGGGCCCCGCTCGCCGCAACTGGAGAAAGTCCTCGCACAGAAACGAAGACCCAACACAGCCAAAAAATAAATAAATTTAAAAATGCAAACTCAACTATAATGTTACCATAACCACTAATATTCAAATGTTCTCAGCTACTTCTTAAGCTAAGCTAGGAACTATCCCTAGAGTTGAGCAGAGTCCCCTGAAACCTTTTAACTTGGAAATCACCATGCTATGGGAGAAATATCTACAGCACTTGGAAAGGCTTTGAGGTTCTCGCAGGCACTTCTTTTTCAATAAGCCACTTTACTGAGGTATGAATGACATACAAAGAGCTATACATATTTCACATATATGACTTGATGATTTTGGATATAAGTATATACCAATGAGACCATCACCACAATCTATGCCATAAACATATCCGTCACCTTCAAAAGTTTCCTCCTGCCTTCTTTATTATTATTAATTTTTGTGATAATGACACTTAACATAAGATCTACTCTCTTAGCCAATTCTTAATATTGTCAACACAGGCACTATGCTGTCCAATAGAAAAGGACTTTTTCATCTTGCATAACTGAAACTTTGTACCCTTTGACCACTTCTCTCCAGCCACTGAACCCTCTAGCTTTGCTCCTGTTTCAATTTAACCAAGTGCCAGAAGCTTATTTTGTGTCATATTAACAAACGGTAAATATTTTAAATGTTATCCAGTAAAAAGACTTAACTTGGCTTTTGTATCTTTTCTGGTCTGCTACAAGTTTCCACCAGTGTCTCCTCTTTCCTTATTTTGGTCTCACACTTTGTAGCAAAACAGAAGAGGAAGCACTTTATGTAGAAGACCTTTGGGAACACTGCAATTGCATTTTTCCTAATCAGTTTTATTGGATATTTCCAGTTTGCTTCCTATTTCGTGTTCCATCATACCTCTAATTGTTAGATGTTTCCTAATTTTTAGACCACACATTTTAAAATTTACTTATGGCTCTTCATTACCACATCTTTTATAAAATATCTTGAGTATTTTAAGCACCCTGTGACCATCCACGTAATCCATTCCTGCTAGTAACTTAAAATAAGTAACGCCAAAATAACTAAGTTTGAGAGGTGAATCCTTAGTAGATACGCACATGGTGAAAGTGTACACATTGCTTAAGAGAGGAATCACTTGAAGGACCCTCAGGCACTGCATTGGGTCCAAGTTCTAAATGTTGTATCAAGAAGGGCAGGGGAGCCAAAAAAGTTCTCTCCATTTTCCCAAACCATAACCTTAGGAGAGAAATGTTCTCATCCAGCGCAAGCCGGGCTGTGTCTTTACAGTGTTGTAGTCTACCAGCCTCAGGGAATGAGGCAGAGGAGAAGCCTTTCCTCTGAGAGAACCTCACTGTCCTCATTTCAGTACGGTTATGTTCAGCAGAGCAGCTAGTCTCATTGCCAAGAGGGAGGGAAGTCAAAGGGAGCCTCAAGTAACTTAGTACCAGGACATTCCAGGCTTTAAAATAGCTGCCTTTACCTCATGGGCCATTTGAAGAAATCTATATAGAATTTGAAAACAAGCTGTAATAGAACCTTACCCAACAGAAGCAAGGTCCTGCCAGACATTTTTGCTCATTTCCTTTGCTTTTATTTTCCAGAGTTTCTTCCTCACCTTAAATTTTTTCCTGCCTACTCACTCACTCCCTGGATGGTTTAATTCTCTTCTGGGTATAACCATTATGCACAGTAGATACAGGGACATGCACTTTCCTTAGCTCCTCCACTTTCCTTAGCACCACTGCTAGTCTTTTGGATGGTGGCATCCACCTCCTCTAACACACATCCATCCACTGGCCCCTTACACTCCCATTGCCCCTATGTGGTTGAATGATTTTACCATCCACCTAGCCGTTCACACTAGAAAACTCAGTCATCCTGCCTCCTTTTCTCCATCACGTCCCCTTCCTCCAAACACATTCCATCAGACATCAGGTTTGGCCACTTCTGTCTGTGGAATGTTTCTGGATTCCAGGGACTTTGCAGGAAGCTTTTAGCTTGTCTCAGCTCAAAGTCTTTCTGTTTCCATTTATCGTCCACATTGTCATCAATTATTCTTCCAGAACAAAAATCTGGTTTTACTTTTCTCCTGCTTAATAACATCCGATAGTTATCCACTGTCTGGATAGAGTTTTATCTCTTTAACAATGTATACACAATTCCTCCATGTCCCTTCCCCACCCCATCAAAATTCACCTTTCTCCCTACCTGTTCTCTTGGTTCACTGCTTTCTGCTAAATGACAGCCAGCTTTCCCAACACCTTAGCCCAGAAGTGGTTTCTATTTTTTTCTTTTTTAAATATTTATTTATTTGGCTGCATCGGATCTCAGTTGGAGCACGTGGGATCTTCCTTGCGGCACGTGGGATCTTTTAGTTGCGGCATGCGGGATCTAGTTCCCTGACCAGGGATTGAACCTGGGTACCCTGCATTGGGAACGTGGAGTCTTAACCACTGGACCACCAGGGAAATCCCCGGAAGTGGTTTCTTTTTTTTCTTTTTTAAAATAAATTTTATTTATTTATTTATTTATGGCTGCATTGGGTCTTCATTGCTGCGCGTGGGCTTTCTCTAGTTGCGGCGAGCAGGGGCTACTCTTCGTGCGGTGCGAGGGCTTCTCATTGCGGTGGCTTCTCTTGTTGCGGAACACGGGCTCTAGGCGTGTGGGCTTCAGTAGTTGTGGCTCGCGGGCTCTACAGCATAGGCTCTGTAGTTGTAGCGCATGGGCTTAGCTGCTCCGCAGCATGTGGGATCTTCCCGGACCAGGGCCCGAACCTGTGTCCCCTGCACTGGCAGGCAGATTCTTAGCACTGTGCCACCAAGGAAGTCCCAGAAGTGGTTTCTTAATGTGCTATCTAGTTTTTCATTCCATTTCCTTTTCTGGGTTCTCAACATATTTTTGTCTTCTCATTTAGGTCATGCTTTGCAAGACTATGTTGAGGATTTTATTTTATGCTAATTAAAATAATATCAACCATATCCAAGTCTGTTGTCTTGCCAAAAAGGGTTCTGAATCTGAAGTCCAGAATAATATCCAGTCTAGTCTTGTACAATTTGGCTAGTATTTCAGCCATGGACAACGTTGCTTTCCCAAGTTAAAGGAAATATTTGATCTACCATCCCCACCAAAGCACTCATTTGTCATGAATTTGCTGTCCTTAAAGTTATGGAGTTGGGTGTCATGGCGGCTGGTTTCCTGAGCAGTGAGAGAAGAGGTATCTTTCTACTTTAAAAACCAGTTCTTTGATGAGAACTCTTTCTACCCTACCCACCTTCCCTCCAAAGCAAAGGTCAAAATTAACACCTTAATCCTGAACTCTGGGTATTGTATTATTTTTTTCAGATATAGCACCTACTAAAGGAAGAGAAGTATTCTCCATTTTTTTAATGTTTCTGGTAAAAAGAATTACAGGCTCCTTAGCAGCACATAGAGGTAGACAGTTGTATGAACATTATGGATATAAATGAAAGTGATAGTAAGAATTACTGAGTTGATCAGATTCAAGAAGGCCATATGTCCTACTCTATCAACTTCCAGAAGCCATTCTTCCTGCCTCTCAACTCCCAGAGGTAAAGGACTGAGAAGTCTGGGGAGAAGCATCACATTGATACACACAGTATCTGCAGGCAGTCGGCATAGTTGAGTGGTTAATTGCTACCATTACTCAATTAGCTTATTAGATTCAAGAATAATCAATCAACAAACATTTATTGACGAGGAAGGGCTGTATCACCACTGCACCATGTTAGGTGCTGGGGAATACAGTGAGAAAGCAAAGGAGTTTAAAGACTGGAGGGGAAGATACATATTGAACAAATTATCACAATTTATTAAATAAATTAATTTAAGGATACAATAAGTAAGAAATATAGGCTGCCAACAATGGAAAACCAACACATACACGCATGCATGTGCATACACACAAAACAGAGCTTGAAATGAATCTATCTTTTCTCTACCTCAAGTGACAGCTTTATTAATTCATAACACGCAATATAAATAGCAGCTTCTATATAGAATTTATATGTACCCCTTTTCTGTTGTTGTTTATAGCTGCCTGATAAGAGCAAGCAAACATGGGTACTACTGATGGCAACAGGCAGGGTTGCTGCAGTAAATTTATTCAAACTGAGTGATATTTATGGGTTCTCATGTAAATAGACAAGCTGTAGATGCATTTAAGAATTTGGATGTCTACTTACATAAACAATAGAACATGGTGGCTGAAAGTAGCCCACTGGAGCCAGACTGGCCTCTGTTCCATACTGGATCCACTACTTAATAGCTGTGTAATCTCAGACAGTGCATCTGTAAAGTGAAGATAAATAATCACATTAACAACCTCATTGGTTATTATGAGAATTAAATGAGTTAATACTCGTAAAGCACTTAGCACATGTTAAGCTCCTGCCACAGAGTAAGTGCTCTACAAATGTCACCTACTGAATTTGCTCAAACAAGGCCATTTTTTGCCAACTATCTGAACACAATAATACTGAATCTCATAGTCGCAGAGGGGATTTTTGTGGAAGTGTATCTCAGTAAGGTTTATTAAGCATAGACAAGGGGGTCAGGAATTTAATACCACATTTGTTGTCTTTAGAGCTGTGTTTCAGTTAGGGTGTTGCCTGAGAATGACAGTATTTTCTGATTTAGAATGTGACATTTACTCTGATATTGTTAATATGTGTAGTAGTTAAAAATAGTAGTAGATAGTCTTCATGTATGTTAGCTTCCTTTAGACTTATTTTGAAAAAATACATTTGTCTTATTATATGAATATATTGTGTCCCATTTAACCAAATTGTAACAAATGAAGGAAGGAGGTGATAGAGTATGAAATGTTGATGGAAGCTTTTACTATGTGGAACACCTTAGAATATAAATTTCTACAGTGCTATTAATAGTTGTATCATCAACAACATTTTTTCAGACTTTGTGCTTCACTCTGGAGAAAAGAGTACGGCATCTTGAATTTCTTCACTGGGTAATTTAAAACCGAGTTATAATGTGGACACCAACTGCACACATGTTACTTGAGTTCAGCATCAAAGTTGTAAACGAAAATAGTAAACATGCTCTCTCTCAAAGCTGTTACTAGTTAACAAAACACATTCAAATCAACAAAATAGTATGAATATATATGACCATAAATGTTTTTATTAACTGTTTTGGGCTTTTTAAAAAACCTCATTTTAAATACTTAATTCTAATTCTACTCTACTCAAGTAGACTATAATAGCAAATACATATCTAGTGCTTACTATTTACATTCCAGCTGCTGTTCGAGTTACTAGTAAGTTCTGATTCTAATAAGAAAGCCATATACAGCAGTTTCAGCTTTTATGTAACACAGTAACCTCAGGGAGAAGAAAGTGAGGGCGTTCCGAAAACTTAACTACGTAGTCTATAGACCAGTGTTCTTTGTAAAACATTTATATCGACACCCAGTTTTAGGAACTAAAACCCTTGTATAAATTTGTATTACTATTCTAAAAAAAAAAAATTTGTATTACTATTCTAGAAAGGAGAGTGCCGTTTTTCAGGGGACTATATTCCACTTGGTCTGTCTCTGAGGCCTATTAACCAATAAAACCGTTCTATTCTGCTGCTCTGGGACATAAGCAACAACGAAAAGGAGTAATGACCTTAGACCATAAATAAGTTGTCAGGACAGCCAAGGGGACGAAGGAGAGACGATTAGCGCCAGGACTCGGGTTCCTCCCAGCGACCGGCGGCAGAAGGGGCGGAGCACGTTTCCGGCGAGGCACTGGAGGCGGGGCGCGGGGGCTCTGGGGCGGGTCTCCCGGGAGCTGCGGAGACAACCGGCGCAGGGAACGCCGGGCGTGTGCGCAGACTCAGTCGGCCGCCTGGAGGGAGCGACGTAGCGGGCGGTCGAGAAGAGCGCTGATCGGTCACCGGCTGTGAGCACGATGAGACCCGGAGAGGAGAGGCCGGTAGAGGGGGGCGCCTGCGCCGCCGTCTTCGAGGTGGAGCTGCTGAAGCTGCGCGCGGCGGAGTGCATCGACGAGGCGGCCGAGCGCCTGGGGGCCCTGAGCCGCGCGATCTGGAGCGAGCCCGAGCTGGCCTACGAGGAGCATCATGCCCACGACGTGCTGACGCGCTTCTTCCAGAGCGAGCGCCCGGCCGCGTCGTGGGCGGTGCAGCCGCACTACCAGCTGATCACGGCCTTCCGTGCCGAGTGGGGGCCGCCGCGGGGCTGGGCGGCGCCGCGCCCGCTGCACCTGGGCTTCCTCTGCGAGTACGACGCGCTGCCAGGCATCGGGCACGCCTGCGGCCACAACCTGATCGCCGAGGTCGGGGCGGCGGCCGCGCTGGGTGTCAAGGGGGCCCTGGAGAGCCTCCCTGAGCCGCCTCTGCCCGTGAAGGTGAGGTGGGGCCCGGGCTTGGGATTCCCATCGCCAGCCCAGGCCGGGACCGGCCCGAGAAGGGCGGGAGCCGGCGGTTCCCGTGCGCCTCCGTCCCTTCCCACCCCGGGGCAGGTGTAGGGGACAGCACTCGACGTCCTGGCTTTTTCTAATAGGCAGAACCCCTGGATCAAAGTCAGTAGTTCATGAGTTGCCGACCTAGCGACATTTTGCAGATTTTTGCTTTTTCTCTCCTGCGTAGTTGTAAACAATTGAGTGAACTCTCTCCCTTAGGAAAGAACTTAGAACCAAGCCTGGTTTTCGTGATGGCTTATTTTTGGTAACAGGGGCAATCGCAATTTGCTGACAAGGTTGTGCAATCTCTGGGAGGAGGTAGTTATTATAGGGAAACCTGCAGACCCTCTTCGTTAGCCTCCAAAAAATCCTTTGTTTGTGGCAGTCCTAGGAGCTGTTGTGATTAGAATCATTGGAATTTGGATAGGAAATGTTCAGTCGTTAGAACTACAAAACCTCTAGAAGTATACAAAAAATGGGAAGAGAGTGAACATTAACTACATGATCCTTACGTCTTAAAGTTTATTTCGCGATTTTAAGATATAGCTCGATCCTTTAAACGGGGAAGTGTTTATGTTAGCCACAGGGCAAGTTTAACCTTGTGTTACTCTGTTTTTCCAGGTGGTATATTCTTTCTGTGGGCTAAGATTGAATCACCACTGCTCAGGTTAAGGGGAAGACTAATGTTATATTTTAATATTCTTTAGCCCATTTTTTCCAGTGTCAGTAACCTTTCTCTTTTATCCTTACAGTTCCATCTTTTGTGGCTTTTTCTCTTTAGCTGCCTTCTCTTTTCTGCCTCTGGGCCTTGTTTTTCGTCTGGCTAGGTTTTTGTTTTGTTTGGGGGAGGAGGTGTCCTTTGCCATTGCATGAAGCACTGGAGAGATTTAGCTTTAACCAGGTTTGTGAAAGGTTCAGAGAAGTCAACAAGATTTAACCTGAAAAGTCAGATTTCATGAGTCAAGGGTTAAGAGTAAAAAGCAATTTAAGAGTTTGGGTGCTTTATAACTTCTGACTAAAGCAAGACTTTGGGAAATACACACACTTCTGATTTTGAATGGTAATACTCAGTTTTAGTAAGGTTATCTGTCTTATCTGAAAATGGAATTTATGTTGATTCTCTTTGCAAGCCAAGAACTTTTCCAACTTGTTTCATTGTGTTCTTATACGTGACCTTGAAAGTATATTAGTTGTTTATAATTTTTCTTTGCTTTTAAAAATTGTTTGAAGAAGTTAAGTTTAAATATCAAAGTAAAATGTTTATTCTGTAAAGTTCTCTTTTGTTTAATTAGGTGTTTGGTGACCAATAAATCTGCCTGGTTGAGCTGGTGGAATCGAATTAGTAAGTTTGTGTAATAGTTGGCCGTTTCTAACTGTGGTGTTAAGATTTATTCAATGCTTTTCATAAAGGATGAATGCGTTAAGACCTTCTAAAGAGGTAGTTTGGTAAGGAAACAGAGTTCAGGCCTGAAGGTCAGGGTATCTAATCCCAGCTCTGCTTTAAGCCTTGCTCTGTGATCTGGGGCAAGACATTTCACTCCATGCCTCGAAACCACCCTTCCTAAAATGAAGATACAGATCACTCACCTACCTCACAGGGTTGTTGTGAGGATAACTAATAAGTAACTAGAAAGTTCCTTACCAGTAAAAGTCTTATGAATAATTATATACACATACACTAAAAGACAGTCAAAAATAAGCTTTAAAAGTAAGTCCTAAATAATTTTGAGGAACTTAGTATATAGTACTTACCTCTTTTCATCTTTGACATTAATTCTATAAAATTGTGTTATAAGATTGGGAAAAGTTTCCTATAGAGGCTTTAGTACATACTTTGAGCCAAGTTGGTATAATAATGTCAATTGCAAGTTTGTGGTGAATTTAGCACCGTAGACTTATGCCCACTGCCTTATTTGAGTCAGAGAACAAAACCTCTCTTCATAGTTTGATTTAGATTGTGAATACATATGCAAGGGAACCTGACTGATATTGCCTGCTAGGATTTTTTGTTGCTCTGACACAGGTATTTCTTTCTAGGTAATTGTTCTGGGAACCCCTGCAGAAGAAGATGGTGGTGGCAAAATTGATTTAATCGAAGCAGGGGCTTTTAAAAATCTTGATGTTGTTTTTATGGCCCATCCATCTCAAGAGAATGCTGCTTATCTACCTGATGTGGCTGAACATGAGTGAGTAATCAAGTTGAAATAAACTTCGTAGTGGAAAACAGGCTATTAGAATACTTTAGTGACTTAACTGGAGGCTAAAACTCCGCACTTCTGCATTTAAAAAGTAAATTGAAAAAAAACAGTAAATTGAAAGATAATGATGTGATATTTGATTTCCATTGAACGGCATTTGGTAGGCCCCTTCTAATTGAGATTTAATATGGTGTTCATAATTGAACTGTTAAAATACTGCCTAAAAAGCGTAAGAATAGCAAACAATATGTTGACACGTATGTTCTATTTTGAATTGAGAGGAATCTGATTTCTGGACAATGTCCATCCTTTGATATGGAGTTGCATTTGCAGCTGAATAGATCTGCAAGAGACAGCTTTGTTAGACTTGGGAAGAAAACACACTTCTCTAGTTTACTTATTTTGAGCTCTTTGCAAAAAGGATAAATTATGTTCCTGACGAAAAAATACAGAAACTGACTAGCTGTGGATTTGATTGGAATTTGCCAATATATCCTTTTCTGATTTGTCTGGTGCTGAAACTTTTTTTTTCTTTTTTATCTTTCTCTATGTTGAAAAGCTCACTTTTTTTGGTACCTAGGAGCATGCATCGTTTAAGTGGTTTAAATTTTTTACATCAGAAATTTCAACCACAATAGTTAATGGTCCAGTTAGGGGTCTGGTCCCAAGGAGCCATGGCTCAGCTGCTTGAGGAAAACCCCATGTTCTCCTCTGCAGTAGCCTGGGAGTAATCGCAGAACCACCCCAGCAGTGCTTCTAGATTGTGTGTTCAGTTATCCTGCATTTCTCTGCATCCCTTGTTTTCAGAGGGTGACTATTTTAACTGTTCTGGTATTTTTGGTCTTATCACCAGGAATTGGTATTGTGACAGTAGGAAGAATCTTTCAACTTCCGTTTCAGGGATGCTGTACAGTAGTACACCTCTGGAAAACCTTAGAGGTTAGAAATCTCTGCCAATGCCTCTGGCTAGAAGGGACCAGTGGCTGCAGGCAGGCTTCCCAGTCCATTAGCCTTCTAGGATTTAGGTTTAGGTAGGCTTCTTGGCCTTGATTCTGAAGTCAGTCCATTGGGCCTCAGGCCTTTTCTTAATATCTGGCTTCTTAGATTTTTCATTTGCCAACTTTTAAGATGGAAAGGAGAGCAAGAACAAAAATTTAATTTAAAAAATTACTAATCTATTCATGCTAAAAATCTGTAACAATAAATAAGATAAAGCACTATGTCCCTATTAATCACCTTTTTTCACATCCAGTCCCTTTTCTAGAGATATATGTTCTCCCAGGACTTTGGGGGTATATTTATAGACATAAAATAGGTACATGTATAAATTAAATCTTAAAGGAGGATTTTCCCCCCTCTGAAATAGTCTGCTAAGTATATTGTTGATCTGGCTCTTGCTTTTTAAAATTAAACAATGTGTCTTGAATATCATTCCATATCAGTTTTTTTTAAATGTTCTTTTTTTAAAAAATAAATTTATTTATTTATTTTTGGCTGTGTTGGGTCTTCGTTTCTGTGCGAGGGCTTTCTCTAGTTGTGGCGAGCAGGGGCCCCTCTTCATCGCAGGCCTCTCACTATCGCAGCCTCTCTTGTTGTGGAGCACAGGGTCCAGATGCGCAGGCTCCGCAGTTGTGGCTCACGGGCCCAGTTGCTCCGCGGTGTGTGGGATCTTCCCAGACCAGGGCTCGAACCTGTGTCCCCTGCATTGGCAGGCTGATTCTCAACCACTGCACCACCAGGGAAGCCCTTAAATGTGCTTTTTAAGCCTAAAATACTAATGCTGATATAAAACAGGCATTAACATTTCTTTTCCTGTAGTTTATTGTGCTTTAATTGTACATAGATTTGAACCCTAGAAGAAATGGTGCTAGAGCCATTTTCATAAAGGGCATCTTTTTCCATTTTATAATATTTATCACCAGTTTTGTTAAAATTCCAGTTTCTGAGTGATGGTGATAAGATACAGATCGAGGAAATAACAAGTATCCTAAAATTTAAAATATATATTTGGATTTTGTTTTTTAAATAGAATGTTTGGAATCAGTAAAGAAATGCTATGAGCCTCCTGAATCTAGCTCATTAAAAAAAAAAAAAAAAAAAAAAAAAAAAAAAAAAAGGGGCTTCCCTGGTGGCGCAGTGGTTGAGAGTCCGCCTGCCGATGCAGGGGACACGGGTTCGTGCCCCGGTGTGGGAGGATCCCACATGCCGTGGAGCGGCTGGGCCCGTGAGCCATGGCCACTGAGCCTGCGCGTCTGGAGCCTGTTGCTCCGCAACGGGAGAGGCCACAACAGTGAGAGGCCCGCGTACCGCAAAAAAAAAAAAAAAAAAAAAAAAAGTCGCTCAGTGGCCATGGCTCACGGGCCTAGCCGCTCCACGGCACGTGGGATCTACCCGGACCGGGGCACGAACCTGTGTCCCCCTACATCGGCAGGCGGACTCTCAACCACTGCGCCACCAGGGAAGCCCTAGAGTGACTTTTTAATAATTTAAATGTGGGTACTATTAATCAGGCTTAAAAAGTGTTATCCAAACAAGTCACCATTATTAATTTTTTTTCTTTTGGAGTTATCAGACAAGGCCATGAGTCATGTGTTCAAAGAGTTAAAAAAACAAATGGAGGCAAGTCATCTTTATAAATAACTATTTAATATACAATCCTTTCTCTAAACCTTATTGTTTTTTATTGTATCTGAGTAGACTGGTATGAGAACTATTGGGAAGTGGAAAAACAATTTATAAAATTTTAAGGGAGACGTCCCTGGTGGCGCAGTGGTTAAGAATCCGCCTGCCAATCCAGGAGACACGGGTTCAAGCCCTGGTCTGGGAAGATCCCACATGCTGCGGAGCAGCTAAGCCAGTACGCAACAACTACTGAGCCTGTGCTCTAGAGCCCGTGTGCCACAGCTACTGAAGCCCATGTGCCTAGAGCCCGTGCTCTGCAACGAGAGAAGCCATCGCAATGAGAAGCCCGTGCACTGCAACGAAGAGTAGCCCCCGCTCACCGCAACTAGAGAAAGCCCGTGCACAGCAACAAAAGACCCAACACAGCCTAAATAAATAAAAAAAAAATAAAAATAAATAAAATTTAAAAAAAAAAAAAAAAAAAAAAGAATCCTCCTGCCAGTGCAGGGGACATGGGTTCGAGCCCTGGTCTGGGAAGATCCCACATGCCACGGAGCAACTAAGCCCGTGTGCCACAACTACTGAGCCTGCACTCTAGAGCCCATGAGCCACAACTACTGAACCTGAGTGCCACAACTACTGAAGCCCGCACGCCTAGAGCCCATGCTCCGCAACAAGAGAAACCACCACAATGAGAAGCCCGTGCACCGCAACAAAGAGTAGCCCCCGCTCACCGCAACTAGAGAAGCACGCGTGCAGCAACGAAGACCCAACCCAGACAGAAATAAAATTAATTAATTACTTTTTAAAAAACTTCTAAGGTATTAGTGATACAGGTATTCTGGACCATTAATAAAATATTGGTCAGGAACAACTGACTTAACGCTAGAATATTTTATAATACTGTGAATATAATCTGATTTTTAGAGGTTGTCTTAATCCATTTCAAATGTCACCTTCTTTCTGTCTTTCCTTGACCTTTCCCCACCTTTAAGACAGGAAGAATTATTTGAGCTTTTGTAGACCTTTGATATAGAACTATCACAGTACAGTGTAGAAGGAGACGGGAGCCATCTCTTCTGTAATTCCAGCACTTAATACAGTATTGCATTGTTCGTTTAAATTGAATTGTGTACAGATTTAATTTGTACAGGAGCTCGACTGAGCAAAATTCTTTTTCTCTGTTTTTTTGGAATGCCTTCTTTGTGTTAGTCACTGTATTACATAATAATAAACTAGAACTAAGGTATGTAAATTGCTACATTATTGCTACAAATTAATTCAGTAGTGTGAATCAATTTTGAATAATAGTTGGGTAGTTCTAGTTACTTGGATTTTCTTACTTTGGTGATACTGAAAAAAGTAATTCCGAATGATGTTTTATTTTCTAGTGTGACTGTGAAGTACTATGGAAAAGCATCTCATGCTGCTGCTTATCCCTGGGAAGGACTAAATGCATTAGATGCTGCTGTCCTCGCCTACAACAATCTGTCTGTGTTAAGACAACAAATGAAACCTACCTGGAGAGTTCATGGTACGAATGTCAAATACTTTGGGTAATAGATGGCACTTAATATATTTTAGTGCAATATAATTCCTTAATATTTGATTAAAAAAACATTTGGGAACATTTTACGTATTTTATGAAAATTCCAAAATTTTTTAACATTTTCAGAAATTCCTGGGACAGGATACTAGATGTTCATTTATATGTGGGCAAGAAGATAGTTAAGATTATTTGTACATAAATAGAATGGTCATTTTGAGTATTAGAAATAATGTTTTTATGTAAGGATCTATGTTCTTTCTGTGGATTTTTGAAAGTTAGAACTTGATTTTTCAGTTATCTTCACTGTCTCTTAATATTCTGTGGGTATTTGAAAGTTAGAACTTGATTTTTTCAGTTATCTTCACTGTCTCTTAATAACAAAATTTCATCATTTTCTCATTAAAAAAAAAAAGTGGTGGTTACTGGTTTTATGTACTCAAGTGCTGTTAATCCTAAGTAACATCTTTTTAAATTATGTGTATCACCTTAATATATATGCAGTAATAAAGTATTGTCTTGAAGGTACAGATTTATTTTTTAGTTTATTTCCTTATGATTTAAGAAATTATTATACTTTAAGATCTGTTCTTTGCCTGATTTTGCTATAGTCTGAAATTAGTTTGTAACTGCACTTTTACCAATTTTCTACGTTAGTTTCTTTAAAAAGAATAAACAGGTATATGTAAAAAATATATTTTTTAAAACAGGTCATATAAAATAGGTTTTGCATACTTATTTTCATTATTATTTTGAATGGATACATCTTCCTTCTCAGTCTAGTTCCAAATAAATGCATTTGTTTTGACAGTGGTAGTATATTTTGTCATCTTTGACTTACATTTGTTTCTTGTTGGCATGAAAATTATTCTCCCAGAGCCAAATGCTATTTAAAATGGGATTCCTGAGGTTTGAGGGTAATTACAGAGGCTCATACCATTGGTTTTTTTCCTTATGTCAAAAGTTTATCATAATGTACAACTGTAATAAAACACACTGAAATAAAAGTCTCTCCCAGAAGGCATAAGATAGTTGTAAAAATTTGTAGCAGTTTCTTTATAGTCAGGAATCATAATTTCTTAACATTGTATAAATTCCTCAGACTAAAGTACATATAGACAGTTATTTTTTTCCTATTAGCGAGAAAGTGTCACACTGTGCATAGAAACTTGTTGTATAACATCAAAATCTTTGGTTGGCATATATGTGACGCTAATAAGTTTAAATTATTTTTCTTTATGTATATATTGGCTGAAAAACTTTATGGGTGTATTTAAGCTTAAAGAAATGATCTCCAAGCTCCAAGCTCAATTCCAGTAATTTGGTTCTTTTTATAGGTATAATAAAAAATGGTGGTGTAAAACCCAATATCATTCCCTCTTATTCTGAACTAATCTATTACTTCCGTGCACCCTCAATGAAAGAACTTCCAGTTTTGACCAAAAAGGCAGAAGATTGCTTCAGAGCTGCAGCTTTGGCTACTGGGTGCACAGTAAGAACTTTTAAGAGTTAATCTAAGTTATAATCAGAAGTATATATGTGGGCTGGGGTTGTTTATATTAAGTTACATTTAGAACCTAATTTGTCTCCCTTTTATTTGGCAATCAGTGCCTTGAATATGCAAAACCAGTTGACTGAATAGTTGATGTGAAAATCTTTCATTCTTATTTATTTTACTCAGTGTCTGCATAGGGAAGACTGCAGTCGTCTTATTACACAGGACTTAGAATAACTGATATTGCTGAGCTAGACTCCCTGCCTTTTTGCAAGTTATATTTTTCCTTATTGGCAGTTATGCTTTTGGAAATGCTGTATATAGTTCCTGTAAAGGGAACTTTATGGCAAAATCAGCCAAACCTATTTTTGGTGAAGTCACAGGTGTGTGTAATAGTGATATAAATACTTATGGCTTGCTGGAATGAAAGTTAAAATAGACACAGTAGTCAAGAGGTTTTGTTTATTTGACTCATAAAGTCGGCAACATTTATGTACTGATCATATAGGGCATACAGTGGGATGAGAAGCTCCAGAATTGCATAAATCTTGCCCTGGGGCAAGCCTGTAGTCTGGTTGGAGAGAGAGAAGATCTGGATTTGTGCCTCTCATCCTCACTGATTCTGTAACTTTTGGAAATGTTATTTAGTATCTCTGGGCCTCCATTTTTCCTTGAAAAATGGAGATAATGATGTAATCTATCTTAGGGTTCTTATGAGAATTAAATGGCATAGTGTTTGTGAAGAGTTAGGGCCAACACCTCATACCTTATTTTTTTCTGCCCTCAGTAGACTAGAGGTATATGATTTATTCAGATAGTAAGAGTGATTCTAAGACAGTATATGTTAAGTGGCCAAAGAGTAAAAATTTAAGCATTCATCCCTTATTTATTCATAATTATAGATATTTAAAATATTTATAACATAAAACATGAACTATTATCACTAGCTAATATCCCAAGGTATAATATTGCCTTATAATAAGGTTCATTGTTATTAGATTTGAGTCTATATTTAAGTCTTTTTTTCCTCAGTTTTACTGAGATAAAATTGACATACAGCACTGTATAGGTTTAAGGTATACAACATAATGATCTGACTTACATACATCATGAAATAGATTATCACAATAAGTTTAGTGAACATCCATCATGTCACATAGGTACAACATTAAAGAAATGGAAAAGAAATTTTTTTCCTTTATGATGAGAACTCTTAGAACTTACCCTAACTTTCATGGATAATGTACAGCAGTGTTAATTATCTTTATCATGTTGTACTTACTTACCGTATAACTGGCAGCTTGTACCTGTTGCCTACTTTTGCCTAATTCCCCCTCCCGCCAGCACCCGACTCTGGAAGCCGTAAATCTGATCTATTTTTCTGTGAGCTTGCTTGTTTTTGAAGTATAATTGACCTACAACACTATGTTAGCTCCTGGTATACAACATAATGATTTCATAGTTCTATTCATTTCAAAATGACCACCATGATAAGTCTAGTTGTCATCTGTCACCATACAAAGATATTACAGAATTATTGACTGTATTCCCCACACTGTACATTTCATACCTGTGACTCATTTATTTTGTACTGAATGTTTGTAATCTCCCTCACCTACTACTCTTTTCTCCCAAACCCCCTTCCCTCTGGCAACAACCTGTTTGTTCTCCTTATGACCCTGTTTCTTTTTAGTTATAGTTGTCCATTTGTTTTGTTTTTTAGATTCCACATGTAAGTGAAATCATACAGTATTTGTCTTTCTTTGTCTGACTTATTTCACTTAACATAATACCCTCTAGGTCCATCCATGTTGTTGCAAATGGCAATGTTTCATTCTTTTTATACAGCTGATTAATACAGCTGATTAATATTCCATTGTGTATATGTATACCTTTAGCTATTGTTTTTACGTTCCATCTGTTGATGGACACGTAGACTGCTTCCATATCTTGGCTATTGTAGATAACACTGTAGTGAACATAGGGGTGCATATATCTTTTTGAATTAGCGTTTTTATTTTCTTCACACACCCAGAAGTGGAATTGCTGGAGAGTATGGTAGTTCTATTTTTAATTTTTTGAGGAATCTCCATACTGTTTTCCATAGTGGTTGTACCAATGTAGATTCCCACCAGTGGTGCACAAGGGTTCCCTTCTCTCCACATCCTCACCAACACATATTTGTTGTCTTTTTTGATAATAGCCATTCTGACAGATGTGAGGTGCTATTTCATTATGGTTTTGACTTGCATTACCCTAATGATTAGTGATGTCGAGCATCTTTTCATGTGCCTGTTCCTGTCTGTATGTCTTCTGTAGAAAAATGTCTATTCAGGTTCTCTGCCCATTTTTTAATGAAGCTGTTTGGTTTTCTGCTATTGAGTTGTATGAGTTCTTTGTATATATTGGATATTAACCCCTTGTTGGATCTATTGTTTGCAAACATCTCCTATTCAGTTGTGGCCTTCTTATTTTATTGATGGTAACCTTCACTGTTCAAAAGACTTTTAGTTTGATGTAGTCCCATTCATTTATTTTTACTTTTTTTTCCCCTTGCCTGAAGAGACATATCCAAAAAAAAAAAATTGCTAAGGCTGATGTCAAAGAGCAAACTGCCTATGTTTTCTTCTAGGAGTTTTATGGTTTGGGGTCTTACATTTAAATCTTTAATCCACTTTGAGTTTATTTTTGTATATGGTGTGAGAAAGTAGTCCAGTTTAACTCTTTTGCATGTGGCTGTTCAGTTTTCCAAACGCCACTTATGGAAAGACTGTCTTTTTTTCATTGTATATTCTTGCTTCCTTTTTTGTAGATTAATTGAGCAAAGGTGCATGGGTTTATTTCTGGGCTGTCTGTTCTGTTCCATTGCTCTATGTATCTGTTTTTGTGCCAGTACCATACTGTTTTGATTACCATAGCTTTGTAGTATAGTTTGAAATCAGGGAGCATGATACCTCCTTTTGTTTTTCTTTCTTAAGATTGTTTTGGCTATTCAGGGTCTTTTGTGTTTCTTTACAGGTTTTAGAATTATTTGTTCTAGTTCTGTGAAAAATGCCATTGGTATTTTTATAGGGATTGCAGTGAATCTGTAGATTTCCTTGGGTAGTATGGTCATTTTAACAATATTAATTCTTCCAAACCTTGAACATGGTATATCTTTTCATCTGTTTGTCTCATCTTCATTTGCTTTCATCAGTGTCTTATAGTTTTCCAAGTACAGGTCTTTTACTTCATTAGTTAGATTTATTCCTAGGTATCTTATTCTTTTTGATGAGATCATGAATGGGATTGTTTTCTTAATTTCTCTTTCTGATAGTTCATTGCTAGTGTATAGAAATGCAACAGATTTCTCTATATTAATTTTGTATCCTGCAACTTTACGATATTCACTGATGAGCTCTAGTCGTTTTTTGGTGGTATCTTTAGGGTTTTCTATGTATAGCATCATGTCATCTGCACACAGTTGACAGTTTTACTTCTTCCTTTCCAATTTGGATGCCTTTTATTTCTATTTTTTATCTGATTGCTGTGGCTAGGACTTCCAATACTAAGTTGAATAGAAGTGGGCAGAGCGGGCATCCCTGTCTTGTTCCTGATCTTAGAGGAAATGCTTTCAGCTTTTTACTGTTAATTAAGATGTTGGTTGTGGGCTTGTCGTATATGACTTTTTTTTAATTATTAATTTTTATTGGAGTATAGTTGCTTTACAATGTTATGTTAGTTTCTGCTGTACAGCAAAGTGAATCAGTTATACGTATACATATATCCCCTCTTTTTTAGAGTTCCTTCCCATTTAGGTCACGACAGAGCATTGAGTAGAGTTCCTTGTGCTATACAGTAGGTTCTCATTAGTTATCTATTTTATATATAGTAGTGTATGTAAGTCAATCCCAATCTCCCAGTTCATCCCACCCACCCCTTCCCCCCTTGGTATCCATACATTTGTTCTCTACTTGTGTGTCTCTATTTCTGCTTGGCAAATAATTTCATCTGTATCATTTTTCTAATATAAGCAATATTACATAATATTTGTTTTTCTCTTTCTGACTTACTTCACTCTGTATGACAGTCTCTAGGTCCATCTATGTCTCTGCAAATGGCACAATTTCATTTCTTTTTATGGCTGAGTAATATTCCATTTTATATATGTGCCACATCTTTATCCGTTCCTCTGTTGATGGACATTTAGGTGGCTTCCACATCCTGGCTGCTGTAAATTGTGCTTCAGTGAACATTGGGGTGCAGGTGTATTTTTGAGTTACAGTTTTCTCTAGGTATATGCCCAGGAGTGGGGTTACTGGGTCATATGGTAGTTCTGTTTTTAGTATTTTGAGGGACCTCCATACTGTTCTCCACAGTGGCTGTACCAGTTTACATTCCCACCAACAGTGTAGGAGGGTTCCCTTCTCTCCACACCCTTTCCAGCATTTATTGTTTGTGGATTTTTTGATGATGGCCATTCTGACTGGTGTGAGGTGATACCTCATTGTAGTTTTGATATGCATTTCTCTAATAATTAGTGATGTTGAGCATGTTTTCATGTATTTGTTGGCCATCTATATGTCTTCTTTGGAGAAATGTCTATTTAGGTCTTCCACCCATGTTTTGATTTTTTTTTTGATATTGAACTGCATGAACTGTTTGTATATTTTGGAGATTAATCTCTTGTCGGTTGTTTCATTTGCAAATATTTTCTCCTAGTCTGAGTGTTGTCTTTTCGTTTTGTTTATGGTTTCCTTTGCTTTGCAAAAGCTTTTAAGTTTAATTAGGTCCCATTTGTTTATTTTTGGTTTTATTTTCGTTACTGTAGGAGTTAGGTCAAAAAAGACTTTGCTGCAATTTATGTCAAAGGTGTTCTGCCTGTGTTTTCCTCTAAGAGTGTCTGGCCTTACATTTAGGTCTTTAATCCATTTTGAGTTTATTTATTCTTTTACATGTAGCTGTTCAGTTTTCCAGCACCATTTATTGAAAGACTGTCTTTTCTCCATTGTATATTTTTGCTTCCTCTCTCATAGATTAGGTGACCATAATTAGGTGCGTGGGTTTATCTCTGGGCTCTCTATCCTGTTCATTGATCTATATTTCTGTTTGACTTTTGTTATTGAGGTATGTTCCCTCTACACCTCCTTTGTGGAGAGGTTTTTGTTTGTTTGTTTTAATTTATTTATTTTATTCTTGGCTGCGTTGATTCTTTGTTACTGCGTGCAGGCTTTCTCCAGTTGCGGTGAGCGGGGAGCCACTCTTTGCCATGGTGTGTGGGCTTCTCATTGCAGTGGCTTCTGTCATTACGGAGCACGGGCTCTAGGCACGCGGGCTCAGTATTTGTGGCACATGGGCTCAGTAGTTGTGGCTCGCGGGCTCTAGAGCACAGGCTTGGTAGTTGTGGTACACGGGCTTAGTTGCTCCGTGGCAGGTGGGATCTTCCCGGACCAGGGCTTGAACCCGTGTCCCCTGCATTGGCAGGTGGATTCCTAACCACTGCACCACCAGGAAAGTCCCTGAGAGTTTTTATCATAAAGGGATGTTGAATTTTGTCAAAAGCTTTTTCTGCATCTACTGAAATGATCATATGATTTTTATTCTTCAATTTATTAATGTGGTGTATCACATTGATTAATTTGTGGATATTGAACCATTCTTGTTGCATCCTTGGGATAAATTGCACTTGATCGTAGTATATAATCCTTTTAATGTATTGTTGAATTCAGTTTGCTGATATTTTGCTGAGGATTTTTGCATCTATGTTATCAGTGATACTGTCCCGTAATTTCATTTTTTGTGACATCTTTGTCTTGTTTTGGTGTCAAAGCGATACTGGCTTTATAGAATGAGTTTGGAAGTGTTCCTTCCCTGCAACTTTTTGGAATAGTTTGAGTATAGGTATTGACTCTTTTCTAAATTGTTTGGTAGAATTCACTTGTGAAGTCCCATGATCCTGGACTTCTGTTTATTAGAAGTTTCTTTTTATTAGTGATTCATTTCATGAATTTCATTACTGGTAATTGGACTGTTCATATTTTCTGTTTCTTGCTGTTTCAGTCTTGGGAGATGGTACATTTTTAGGAATCTGATTATTTCTTCTAGGTTGTCCACTTTACTGGCATATAATTGTTCATAGTAATCTCTTGGGATCCTTTTGTTTTTCTGTGGTGTCATTTGTAACTTTTCCTTTTTCATTTCTGATTTTAGTGATTTGGGCCCTCTCTTTTTTTCTTGATGAGTCTGGCTAAAGATTTGTCAATTTTATTTATCTTTTCAAAGAACCAGCTCTTAGTTTCTATATTTTCTGTTGTTTTTTTAGGCTCTATTTTGTTTATTTCTGCTCTGATCTTTATGATTTCTTTCCTTCTACTAACTTCAGGTTTTGTTTGTCCTTTTCTAGTTCCTTTAGGTGTAAGTTTAGATTGTTTATTTGAGATTTTTCTTGTTTCCTGAGCTAAGCTTGTATTGCTATAAACTTCTCTCTCAGAACAGCTTTTGCTGCATCTCATGGATTTTGCATTGTTGTGTTTCCATTTTCATTTGTCTCCAGGTATTTTTATTTCCTCTTTGACTTATTTAGTGACCCATTGGTTGTTTAGGAGCATTGTTTAGCTTCCACACATTTGTGATTTTTGCAGTTTTTTCTTGTAGTTGATTTCTAGTCTCATATGTGTGGTCAGAAAAGATGCTTCATATGATTTCAGTCTTCTTAAATTTACTGAGACTTGTTATGTGGTCTAGCATGTTACCTGTCCTGGAGAATGTTGTATGTATCCTTGAAAAGAATGTGTATTCTGCTGCTTTTGGATGGAATGTTCTATATATATCTGTTAAGTCCATCTGGCCTTAATGTGTCATCTAAGGCCAGTGTTTCCTTATTGGTTTTCTGTTTGGATGATCTATTCCTTGATGTAAGTAGGGTGTTAGTATGTTACAGTCAGTTTCTCCCTATATGTTAGCTAATATTTGCTTTATGTATTTTGGTGTTCCATGTGTTGGGTGCATGTATATTTATAAATGTTATATCTTCTTGTTGGATTGACCTCTTGATCATTATGTAATGTCCTTCTTTGTCTCTTGTTACAGTCTTGTTTTAAAGTCTGTTTTGTCTGAGTATTGCTCAGTATTGCTATCCTGTATTGCCAGTATTGCTATCCTGGCTTTCTTTTCATTTCCATTTGCATGGAAATGCCTTTTTCCATCCCTTCACTTTCAATCTGTCTATGTCTTTAGATCTGAAATGAGTCTCTTGTAGGCAGCATATATATGGGTCTTGTTTTTGTATCCATTCAACCACTCTATGTCCTTTTTTTTTTTTTTTTTTTTTTCCAGCCACGCCATGTGGCTTGCAGGATCTTAGTTCCCTGACCAGGGATTGAACCTGGGTCCCAGCAGTGAAAGCAATGAGTCCTAACCACTGGACCACCAGGGAATTCCCCATATTTGGATTCTTCTTTCTTTTTTTGTATATGTATCTATTATAGACTTTTGGTTTGTGGTTTCCATGAGGTTTATAAATAGCAATCTACATACATTTGTGGTTATTTTAAGTTACTGATCTCTTAAGTTTGAATGCATTTTAACAACCCTGTGTTTTTATTCCTTCCCCTCACCTTTACTGTTTTTGATACCATATTTTACACCTTTTCTTCTGTGTATCCCTAAACTCCTTATTATAGATAAGATATATATCTGTATCCTTCCTACTAGCTTTATAAGTGGTTGATCTATTGATACTACCTTTACTGTGTATTTACCTTTAGCAGTGTGGTTTTTCCTTTTGTAATTTTCATATTTCTAGTTGTGTGGCGAGAAGTCCTTTTAACGTTTCTCGTAAAACTGGTTTTGTGATGCTGAACTCTTAACTTTTGCTTGTCTGTAAAACTTTTGATCTCTCCTTCAAATGAATGAAAGTGTTGTCAGGTAGAGTATTCTTGGTTGTAGGTTTTTCCCTTCCATCACTTTAAGGATTGATATATTGTGCTATTCCCTTCTGGCCTGCAGAGCTTCTGCTGAAAAGTCAGCTGATAGCCTTATGGGAACTCCTTTGTACGGAACTTGTTGCTTTCTTCTTTCTGCTTTTTATATTCTCTCTTCATCTTTTAAATTTTTAAAAAATTTATTTATTTTATTTATTTATTTTTGGCTGTGTTGGGTCTTCGTTGCTGTGCACGGGCTTTCTCTAGTTGTAACGAGCGGGGGCTACTTTTTGTTGAGGTGCGCAGGCTTCTCGTTGCGGTGGCTTCTCTTGTTGCAGAGCACTGGCTCTAGGCATGTGGGCTTCAGTAGTTGTGGTGCAAAGGCTCAGTAGTTGTGGCTCGCAGGCTCAGTAGTTGTGGCGCACGGGCTTAGTTGTTCTGCGGCATGTGGGATCTTCCCAGACCAGGGTTCGAACCCATGTCCCCTGCCTTGGCAGGTGGATTCTTAACCACTGCCACCAGGGAAGCCCCTCTCTCTTTATCTTTAATTTTTGCCATTTAAGGACGGCATGATCCTCTTTGGGTTGATCCTATTTGGGATTCTCTGTGTTTTCTGGACTAGATATCTGTTTCCTTTCCCAGGTTAGGGATGTTTTCAGTTATTATGTCTTCAAATATGTTCTCTGCTCCTTTTTCTCTCTCTTCTCCTTCTGGGACCCTGATAATATGAATGTTAGTACTCTTGATGTTGTCCCAGAGGACTCTTAAACTGTCTTCATTTTTAAAAATTCATTTTTCTTTTTTCTCTTCAGCTTGAGTGATTTTCACTACTCTGTCTTCCAGTTTGCTGGTCCATTCGTCTGTATCGTCTAATCTACTATTGATTCCTTCTAGTGTATTTCTTATTTCAGTTATTGTATTCTTTAGCTCTGAATCTTTTTTATGTTTTCTAACTCTTTGTTAAAAACTTCTGACTCCTCACTCTGTTCATCCATTCTTCTGAGTTTTTTGAGCATCTTTATGATTGTTACCTTAAACATCTTATCAGATAGATTGCTTATCTCCTCTTCTCCTATATTTTAAATAGTCTTTTAATAATTTTTTATGTTTTGGCTGACTTGTATCTACTTAGGTTGTCATTGTTTCTAACTTAGATGTTGCTAAAAGTAGAATATTATCTCTGCCATTTTATAATTGGTTTTTGCTAATGCTATTGGGATTATCTGTAGTTTGTGGGAGTATTGCCCATTTTTGATTTAGTCAAATCTAAATCTGTAAATCCTCTTAACTGGGCACATATAAACTGCTTCTGTATCTTCATGCACTGAAATTAATAAATGAGGACCATAGTCAACCTTTCCGCATTGTGAATCTTCTGTCTTGCTCAGGATATGTTATGCCTTTCAGACCAGGCAGTGGTGTCAGTGTCAGTTTGTATATTGGAAATTGGTAAATCTTGATTTCTTTCTTTTAGAGGCTATAGCCTACGGCAGTATTTCTTAAGCATGTGATTTGGGGACCACATGCATCAAAATTACTTGGGGGTGCTGGCTAAAATGGAGACTCCTGGCCTCTCCCACACCTTGTTTAGGGACTGAAGTTGAGACTCACTGACTAGGTGACCTCGTGTGCTTTGGTGCATATATAATGTAAAGGAGAGAGGGTCCTAGGAACTCCCGTTATAGAAAAACATGCTTTTTTAAGGTAAAAGATTTGAGAGAGTTTATATCCTGAAGGGGGGGTGCCTCCTCTTAAACCTCTTTCTGTTAGAGAACTATTGCTAGTTTGAAAATTAGATAGTGAATTTGAGTTTCTTAATTCAAAATTTGTTTTATAATTTTTTTCTTAGGTAGAAATTAAAGGTGGAGCACATGATTATTACAATGTTCTTCCCAATAAGAGCCTGTGGAAAGCTTATATTGAAAATGGAAAAAAGCTGGGAATAGACTTCATTTCAGAAGATGCAATGTTGAATGGCCCTTCAGGTGATTAAGTTCTTTCAAACATATATTATATGCTATTTGAGGAAGGGAAGTACCATCCATGGTTAAATGGTTTTGTTTAACAGCTTTCGGGGTTGGGGGAGGTATTGCTCGTGATTTTTAATGAGTTTTTTCACAAACTTAATGGGTAGGGGAAAGACACTAATGCACTCCTCAGTGAATGTAGAATGTTAAGTGAACAGATTTGTTTTTAGAAATAGCCAACATACCCTTTGCTTTATATTCTAAATATTTCTAGTGTTTAAATTTGCTTAGTTCTAATTTTTAAGTAAGCTACTTAAAGGGGAAATAGAATTTTAATTCATCTCCAGTCATCAGTAAGCAGGTTACTAAGGACTTAGTTATATGGGGGCATTTTCAGTTTCTGAGGAGTAACAAACAGTTATTAGAATTTAAATAATCATAAGCATATCAGGTTATTTTAGGTTTTTTTCCTTTTAAGAGCATTATTATGTTTGCATGTTAGAAAAGCCTCTCTTAAAATATAATAATAAATGTTGATGAAATAGACTCAGAGGGACTTGGAGATAAAAACAGGGTGTTGATGTCATTCAGTGAGATAAGAGTTCAAGAGAAAGAGCAGGCTGGAGTATGGTAGGTTGGTATTAATTATTAGTTTGTTAAATTTGAGGTGTTCACAGGACTTCTAAGGAAAGCTGTCCAGTAGCCTGTTCCAAAAGTTGTTTGGGAGGAGACTCAGGGGTTGTCAATACATGAGAGGTGATTGAAAACATAGGTTTCAATGTGGATGAGGTTGCCCAAGTACACAGGAGAAGGAGTAGCCCAGAGACGAAACCCTAGGGATCACCAGTACTCAGGTGACAGGTGAAGGAAAGTGACTAGAGAGGGAGACAGAGGAAGCCAGACAGTCAGGAGAGTGGAGTCATGGAAACCAAAAGAGTAGAGAGTTTCTAGAAAGGAAGGAGCGGTAAATCATGTCAGGTGCTATAGAGATTAAGGTAAGTGTGCTTTAGCGTCCATTGGACTAGCAATTAGAAATTCATGGTTTGTCTTACCTTTCCAAGGATCTACTGATTTTGGAAATGTTACTTTTGTGGTTCCTGGGATTCATCCATATTTTTACATTGGCTCTAATGCCTTGAATCATACAGAACAATATACTGAAGCTGCAGGTAAGTGTTATTACAAGTGAATGTTTTGGCATATACTCTTTTCGTAGTAGTAGTTGCCTTTCTAACTGTTTAGGTTAGCCTGTTATTACTTCTTTACCTAACAACACCTCAGGAAATACTATATTGTGGTGGGCAGTTGGAGAGGCAATTTAGATATTGAGAGCTAACCAGAAAACTAATAAAGTAATTGTAATACATATGAGGTTATCTTTATTCATTTTATCTACCTTTTAGGATCACAAGAAGCTCAGTTCTACACTTTGCGAACGGCCAAAGCTCTGGCAATGACTGCCTTGGATGTTATTTTTAAACCAGAGCTGCTAGAAAGAATCAGAGAGGACTTTAAATTGAAACTTCAAGAAGAAGAGTTTTTAAATACAGTAGAATAAAAGGAAGATTTAGGAGCCACTCACGGATCATGAAGAAGTGATGATTTTCTTCTTTAATCTTTTTTAATGAGGGAGGAGGGCATGGCTTGTTTTTCAGTCTTAAGGGAGTCATATTCCCCTTACCTGAAAAGTGAGGACACGATGTGGAGAAAACACATTACCTCATATCTAGAGTGAAAATTTCACAAATCTGTATATGATGGAATTGTGACATTTCAGGGCTGGTATGTAATGGCATTTCATAAACAACCTGGATGACACATGGTTTATCAGTGATAACATTTTATAAATCCATATGTTGTGTGAGTGTATTTTGAAAGATCCAAGAGATTTCAAGCCTTATATCCAGAATTGCCACATGAAAGATTTTTTTTGATATAGGGTGGTAACATTGTTCTATAAAATTGCTTTAAAATTCAAGTTCTAAATTTAGGGAAGGTTCATTTGGAATATCTGACTATATCTCTTTTGGTTTAGAGAATTTCTTCATTGACAATAAAAGTATGCTTTTTATCAGAAATGCTGTGGGGAAACAACTAGAAACTCAGGTACAAAGAATAAGCTTTAGTTTTACCATTTGAAGGAAAATGAAAATGTTCTTTTTTATATATAATTTACTCTGAGAGGTGGCATTAAAGTGCTATTCCTCATTCCATATTTCAGTAATAGAAAAAATGGTAAATGGATAGGATTAGACTCTTCCTATCTTCCTATCTACCAAGGTGTTTGCTTGGTAGCCCCATGGTGTTCCAGAGGAATTTAATTAGAGGAGTGATGTCTGCTTATCTTGAATGTTAATGCCATATAACTGATCCCCTCCACCTAGCAGCCCTATTCAGGTTTCTTCTCAGAAGCTAGCCTGTCCAGCTTGAGTAAACTCAGTAGTTTATTAAGTTTAGGGGACAGAATTCTAAGCCTCCTTAAGCCCCATGCTAGCTCAATATAAACTAAAAAGTATTGTAAGTTTTTCCTGGTGTGACTTTCTTGAACATGATAAAAGAATGTGAAACAAGTATCCGGTAAAACAAATATTTTACTCTGTGAATATAGTAAAGGTCCAGTAGACTTTATTTTAAAGGGAGTCCTCAAGTTTGAGTGTAAGCATTCCAGAAATGGAAGGGGAAGGAGGGAAAAGTGAGCATTTGGCCTCTGCTGTAAGCAAGTCACTTGGGTGCTCTGTGCCTTCAGCTCCTCGTTTGGAAAGTTAGATTAGATCCCTCATCCTTACAGTCCTTTAAACCTCTAATTCCTATTCTATCTGAAATTATTTAAAGTTGAAACAAGGAGAAGGGAATTTGAGTGGAGAGTTAGTAGTTGAGAATTGCTTTTCTTCTGCATCAAAGGTCTGCAGACTGCGGCCTGATTTGGCAAGCAGCCTGATTCTGTATGGCTAGCATTCTGGAAATGGTCTGTACATTTTTAAAGGGTTGTAGAGAAAAATAAAGCATCAGAGACCAGATCGTTTGACCTGCGAAACCTAAAATATTTACAATCTGGCCCTTTGTAAGATAAAGTTTGCCAGCCCATCCTACGTAACAGTAAAATAAAAACTGTTTCTCTTTGACTACATCATATAATCAGATCTTCTCCTAGAAGAAAACTTGAAGCCTCTGAATTGAAAACATTAAGAAAGGGATTTAGACAGCAGTGCTCTGTGTTGACCATTATAATGCATCAGTGGTTTCTCCTCATTGAGGGTTCTGGCTCTTTCGAAGTTTGCTTTCTTTTAGCATTTACTTTGTTCTGGGATACAGCTACCCTGCTGCCTTAAGGCTGTCCTCTATGCAAGCTGCTCTTCTAACCCTTCACATTAGCTTTTAGAACATGATCCTCCATGACACTCTGATTATTTATAACCTCAAACAGGCATGGTTGGTATGTACTTTACAAACAGAAGAGGGATCAACAAAGGCTTCATGCTGAGAATTGGATATGTCCAAGACCTCTGGTTTATAAAAACAGAATTAGTTTCCTAATTATCAATTTAATACATTTCTCAACTACAAGCTTCAAATTCCTTATATAAATCCTGCACTCTAAGGAATGTGGTTTTATTTTCTAAAGCCTCGCTAAAATTCTAGAACAGTGATTGTTAACTGGTGTCCTGACACACTGATATTCTCCTGTCTCTTGTGAACTGTCACAAGTTTATTGTTACTCATACAAAGTATTTGTGACGAATTTACTTGTTAAAACCGAATTAGAGAAAATGTCAGGTTAGCATTCTGTTGTTGGCGATTCACTTGTGTTCTGATAAGCATCCTGCATGAGAGAGCAAGGTGTCGAGTTGCTGCTGATGTGCAGGGGAGAGGTACAGTCTGTACCAGTGCTATCCGCCACAACCCAGTCAGAGGAGGTAATGTTGACAATACCGCTAAGATTTCTGTCCCTTCAGAGTTTCTGTAAGATTTTGTTTTCCTTTCAACATTTAAAAAACTTGGTCAAAATATGGGATTACCCATTGAAATATGTCCTGGATTTATCATGTCAGAAAAGAGGTTGAGATGCTCCAGAGTCTATCTAGAAGTATGTCTTTTTTTTCCCCAGATCTCACCTTGACATTTTACATTATTTTACTTTAAGTTATTTAATATAATTCAGACTTTTTAAATCCCTTTTTATATATCAATGAATTAACTGAGCCATATTACACTGAAAAGTGTAAATAAATAACATAAATAAATGCTGAGTCAAAAAATCTGTCCAGAGGAACAATTGTAGCTAATCTTCACTCTGCCATTTGAATTTGGGAGACTACTTCATTTGTAATGGTAGTTTTTCCTTTTGGAACTAAG
Source organism: Phocoena sinus (assembly GCF_008692025.1). NCBI lineage: Eukaryota > Metazoa > Chordata > Mammalia > Artiodactyla > Phocoenidae > Phocoena > Phocoena sinus. The sequence continues at coordinate 68,022,427 of NC_045774.1, read as the reverse complement.
TTCTTTCTTTATCCTCATACTTCAATGGCATGTTTGGAATGTGCTAAATTTTCATAAACATTTATACTTAAATTATCATTATTGATTAGTCCTCATATTTTGGATTAAGTCTCCAAAGATTTTGGAAGATAAATGGGGAAGCACTCGATTACAGGAGAACAGTGTCACTTCTAGATAAAAAGGGTTATAGATAGCTCTTTATATTTAAAAGATGAATATTTATTTTTAGGAGGTTGACACATGAATAGGACTTTTTCAAAATTTTGTGTCTTGATTTTGAGGAAGGGGGCAACTAAGTTTTTCTCCCAGAATTAATTTGAATGATGACACTTTACTGTCACTTGGATTCAGTGATTGTGTGTTATTCCTCCACTAGATTGTATGTTCTTTGAAGCCATTGTCTTCTCAATATGCTTAATTTCCTTCAAGTACACTAAAACCTGACTCATCTGGAAAAAAACAGGCCAAGCTGAGTTCATGTAAAGTTTAAAATAATATAATTTTTTAAATATTGAATTAGTTTCTGACCTAAACTAGAGATATAGGTGGACCTGCTTGAGGTATCTTTGTTTTTATGGAAAATGCTTTTATTACATGCCTTTTTTTTTTTTTTTTTTTTTAACTTTCACTGTTCACAGGCTGAACGAAAGGCCTTTTCCTCAAATAGCAACGTTTGGCTGTCTTTGTTAAATTAATAGACTTTAAAGGTATAATTCAAATTAATGGTTTAAATTTAATTACAGATTGAAAATGTTTTCTCTTTTGTGACTTAATTTTAAAAGCAGGCCTGACTGAATATGGGGCCTGTATAAAACAATTATACTGAACAATTATATTAGACTGAGTATAGCTAATATTTAGCTTGCCTCTTAAAATTCTCAGACTGCTATTCAGTTTTAAAAACTACCCATAGTTTATGAACTACTCAGGAAGATTTTCCCTTTTAATTGTTTCTTCGTGTAGTACTCATAAGGGCTGGGACATTTGGGATAAACTAGAACATTTTCATGTGTTTTATGAATACTTGTATAAACTGAAAATGTTTTGATTTCCCGCAATCCTCCAAAGGACTGTTTATTTATTGATGAGTTGTGTTGATATTTTTGCTGTTACAATTTCAGCAATGGAGTTCAGTGAACGTTTGTCGAGGAGAGCCTACTTCTAAGCACTGGGGGGAAGACAAAGAGTAAGATATGGTCCATGCCCCAAAAAAACTTGTGGTTGGTGGTAAGTTCTCATAAGATTTGCTTCATCTGAGCACACTGGGATTGAGGGAACATCTGAAGGCTGCTGTCTTGGAAATTTTTGAGGAAGTGTTTCTAAAACACTTAAAAATACCTGAGTCATGTCAGTCTGTTTGAATAGAAGAAATCGATATGAAAAGTCTTTTCTTAAAAAACGATTGTCTTATTTTATAGTATATTCTTTTTAAAAAAACATTTCTGATAGCTGTGTTTTATACATTTCTTTTTATCTGAAGCATCTCTGGTCTTCTGGAAAATGTCCTACATAGTGCTAGCCTTCAAACTATCAAAGTAAATTTTCATTGTAAAATAAATTAATTGTCTTTGTGCCAGCTAGCAACTCTTTATAAGTCTGTAAGGTATGAAAAATTACATCTTTATTTTTTTTACATACTTCAGGCATTTTACAAACCAATTAAATAGTTGAGGATAATGCATTTTGACATGTATAAAATAATTTTTTCAAGTAAGCAATCAGTCTCTACTACCATCAGATCATAGTCATTTTTAAAATATTTAATACATACATATTAAAGTATGTATGAAAAAATCTAAAATGTTAATAAATATGTTTATCAAATAGCAATGGTCTTGGGGTTTTTTTCAACATAATTAAGGAGTTTTAAAAATATATGAAGATAAAGCACAGTTACCCAAATACAATGTGATATATTATATTCCCTCATGCATCAGTATTACAGATGTTGATTTGCTTTTAAACTTTAAACGTATTATTTATATGAGAATTTTAAAAGAACAATTAAGTTCTTTTGTTTAAAAATAAATGTTTTACTAGTCTCGGATGCTGAAAAATGCCAATGCAAGTTTTACATGGTAAGAGGTAGGTACATAATTACAGTATTGAATTTTCTTTAAAAATTATTTTTCAACTTCAATACAAAGTAATTTCATGTAATAACTCAAATGCAGTAGAGCAGGTTTTTAGATTCTTAACAATGGCTAAAGAATAAGTGTCTCACGTAAGAAAAATTACAGGTGTCTGTGTTTTTTGGTTGAAACTTGCTTTCAAAATAGAGTCCAAGTCTGTTCTTTTTTTCCAGTGATTAAAATGTAAGATTAGCTTTGGTTGGTTCAGTGGATAAAAGCATCCAATCACCTTAAAATATAAACCTCAGAAATACAAAATACAAAAGAATATCAGGCCAAGGTCTTAAATAGACAAGAATCTCGTTTAGGTCAAAGACTAAGTAGACATTGCCCCACTGGGTAAACAATAAATTGCATTTGAGAGAGTTTGAACTTTTATCTGTCTGTTGTGTCACTAATGCCTGACAATATTTTGTTTGGCTCAAGAGAATGGAAAGCAGTTCAAAAACTTCCTGTTTTCCCACTTGAGCTTAATTTATTCAAGGAATACCAAACCTTCTAGGTCCAAGCGTTGTTGCTGCCTGTAAATGATACGGATTCAGGATTCACGACCACTTCATGCCTTGTCATCTGATCTGAGTCATTCCCTGCAGGAGGATCATGTGTTGTGTATGAGGACCTTAAAGAGTTTGATGTGAACCTAAGTACCGCTTGATTGTGAGTAGAGTTCAAGTTTGCTTATAGCTTGATAGAGGGGTAGGATGCCACCTTTGAAGAAGTAGACTTAGATGCAGTTGAAGCCTAAAGTTTTAAACTATTGTCCAAGCCCCATTAATCTCTGAAAGTGGTGATGTGATACTAAGTTATCGTTCAGCCTAATGTTTCTTTAGAGATGGAGCGGTTACCCATAGCAACTGTTTGGTATACCTCCCATTGTCTTTATTTTTATTTTTTTATAAATTTATTTATTTATTTATTTTGGCTGCGTTGGGTCTTTGTTGCTGCGCATGGGCTTTCTCTGGTTGTGGCGAGCGGGGGCTACTCTTTGTTGTGGTGCACCGGCTTCTTGTTGCAGTGGCTTCTTTTGTTGTGGAGCATGGGCTCTAGGCACACGGGCTTCAGTAGTTGCAGCATGTGGGCTCAGTAGTTGGGGCTCACGGGCTCTAGAGTGCAGGCTCAGTAGTTGTGGCACACGGGCTTAGTTGCTCCATGGCATGTGGGATCCTCCCGGACCGGGGCTTGAACCCGTGTACGCTGTGTTGGCAGGCGGATTCTTAACCACTGCGCCACCAGGGAAGTCCCCCCGTTGTCTTTAGAAAGCTTTTAGCTTCTGCCCATTTATCCCAAGTCACAAAACCCACTTAGGTGGGTTGTGTGTTTCTTAAGAGAAGCTTCCTTGTAAAAAAATACGTATATAAGAAGAGTTTGTGATAGAAAATCCCAGCCAGAAAGAGATTGCAACCATGGTTATTTTGGATTTTTATCTCTCCAATAGATAAAGTAGGTGTCTCCAATCAGATTTTAGCCCATGTTCCCCAGCTTCTGATGTTGCTATTACCCCACCCACTCTCTGCCACTTTTTAAGTTCTGGCCTAAATATTTATTCCATTGATGCAAGGTTGGACAAAAATGAATTTAGAAAATCAAGGGGAAGAAGCTACAAAGGCTTAGAAATTAACGCACAAAGCACAAATTTCTTATTCTAAGATGATAACAGATAATTTGACTAATAAAACTTGTTTTCTGTCCTCACTCCAATATGTCATAACCACACTATTAATATATGGCCTGATCTGTCCATTCCCACTGCCAAAGAAATATATTTTCTGCATATTCAGAAGCATGTTCTTCATGTTGAACCAGTTGTTGATGTTTTGGTTATTTGGAGGGTTTGTTTATTTGTTTTTAACGGTGTGAAGGATCCTTATTCTGGCCTCATTTGCAGACAGCCATCATTGAGCTCAGGGTAGTTTGAGTAGAAAAAAATCTAATTCCAGCTCTGGTTACTAATTCCTTTCACATCTCCTGAAGGGTCAGCTCACCCTCTTTCAGCTCTCTAGAAGGCCTGTACAAACTGAAATGGAATTCTGATAAGGGTGGAGAGACTCTTGAATTAGCTCTCCTGGAAATTTAGAATTGAAGTGAGGCCATTTAGGTGATGATGAGCCCTGGAGTTTTAAGGTCAACAAATCTGGAGCTGAATGTCATGTGTGGGCAGAGGACATTGTTCATAGCAAATAAAGCAATCAACCAGAAAAATGTAAAGGTAACTTCCTAGAAAGAGAAGCTGTCTAAAATCTTTGCAGTTCTCATCAGGCACAGCTCTGCCTCTATTTACTTCACGTCTGTGCAATTCCTGTGTTTTTCTTCTTAAGCTAGTTTGAGTGGGTTACTATTCCACAGAATCAGATACCACTAAGGTATAGTTTAATACCTTTTGTGCTTTTTAAAGTCTTAAAAAGCTAGGGACCTGAAACTATACTACACACAGTTTGTTCAACATAACAAAGAGTATTGGTCTCAAATCAGCATCCATTCTATACATTCATTGTTAATATGAGGAAGTATCTAGAGTGTGACAAGAATATATGCTTAAGAATATTCATCACAGTATTATTTTTTATCCCGCGTTAAAGAAAAGATTGCCTTGTACATCCATAGTATGGAGTGATTTTATTGGCTGCAAAATACAGGGAGTTTTTAGTAGGAAAAATGGTCATACTATGTCATGGAAAAGAACTTATATCAGTTTGTATCTAAAATATGATGGCAACTATATAAAACTATATAGAAAAAAAGACGAGAAGTAATACTTGCCCATGGCTGATAGGATTATGAATGGGTTTTTTTCTGCTTTTTATAACTTGAACTTTACAAATTACCCCTGCCCCACCAAAATAAAGGTGGAAAAGAAAGGAAATACACCTCCCAAATCTGTACTTAAATTTCTGGTAACTCAGATTCATACTCCCTTCGAATTAAAAAAAATTTTTAACTCAATTGAGCTTTGTGGTAGAGGAATATTTTTTAAATATTCCTGGAAAAACATTTCTTCCTATTTTGTAGAGGCATTTGTGTTTCTTTAATATGGGTTTGGTGCTTGAGGGCTGTAGACTTTAGGAGGGTTCTTTACCAACCTGAATGAGATCAACAAATCAGCTACAGCTCTGGACACAGTGCTTATCACATAGAGTAAGTCCACAATATTGAGTTGATTAATGTGTAAATGCAGCTCTCATATCACTTTTTGTGAATGATCCTCAAAGGCATATGGTTAGGCGAACCTAGTTCAGTGCTTTGCTCACTCGAATGCACATAAGACTCACCTAGGGAACTTGTTAAAATAAGAGTTCTAACTGGGTGTGGGGTGGAGCTTGAGATTCTGCTTTCCTAACATGTTCCTAGGTAACGCCAGCACTGTTCTGGGAATTGCATTTGTCCCAATTAAAAAGAGGTGCAGTGATTACCCCAAAATGGAACTCCAACTTGAGGAATTCCATGGTAATTAAATCTTATTATGGAACAGTATTACAAAATGGGAAGGTAGTTGTAATACTGTAGCTTAAATCCTTGGATTTTAGCTCCCAGATATATTGGAGTACAGTCATGCCGTATTTCATAACTAAATACCATTGTGCAAAGATTGTTAACTATTTGTAACGGCAAAGCCAGTAACTATGTTAACTAAGTTCATATTAAGTTGTAGTCATGGTATATTTGGGAAAAGCCAGAACATTAAAATTGATTTTTAAATAAGGATAGTTAATATTCAGATGCACAACATGAGAAAACGGTGCCAATTTGGGGTGAAGACTGAGAAATTTTCAGATTATCATTTTCAGATAATTTTTTAAGTTATCATTTTTTCATACTTGAACTATTTTTCTGGGTGTATCATTAAGTTGGGCAATACTAAAGTTGGTTGCTTTCCAGTAGCTCTAAGAGAAAGAAACCTACTGGAAAATTACAAGTGGAATCCTGTTAGAACGTGCCTGAGTGAGATTTAAAACTTGGCCTTTGCTCAAAGGAAATCTTGCTGTAGTAGCCAGGAAATTTTCCTAAAGCAACTTCCATGACTCTTTATTTAATCCTTATCAAACAATTACGTTGACCTCTGCAAAAATTTCTTTTTCCTTGGAATCCATCATTTTTAGGGACAACGTTCTGGAGTTACATTTATCTAGGTTCTACATTGCAACAACAACAAAAAATTCACATTTTATTTGTTGCCAACACCAGTTTTCTTGCTCCAATGGCTTTTCCCCAGCCACCGGGGAACCACAAAGTTTATAAATTGGAGAATCAAAATTTAGATAAGTAAGGAGGGTTCAGTCTACAAAATGCCAAAGCTACTGTTCAATTGATCAGACTAGTCAAACTGTCAGACATTGTATAGACCCAAAAGGCATTGAATTTTATCTCACAGTCACTAGGGTTGTGTTTAACCCTCACTTGGAGACTCCCCTGGTGGCACAGTGGTTAAGAATCCGCCTGCCAATGCAGGGGACACGGGTTCAAGCCCTGGTCCGGGAAGATCCCACATGCCGTGGAGCAACTAAGCCCATGCACCGCAACTACTGAGCCTGCACTCTAGAGCCTGTGTGCTGCAACTACTGAGCCCATGCATCGCAACTACTGAAACCCACGCACCCTGCGGCCTGCATGCTGCAACTGCTGAGCCCACTTGCTGCAGCTACTGAAGCCCATGCTCTGCCACAAGAGAAGCCACCATAATGAGAAGCCCGCGCACCGCAATGAAGAGTTAGCTCCTGCTCCCTGCAACTAGAGAAAGCCCTCGTGCAGCAGCAAAGACCCAATGCAACCAAAAATAAAAGAGTAAGTAAATAAATTTATTTTTTTTAAAAAGAGCTACTTGAAACCCACTAAACTCACCAATAGGTAAATTGTTTTTGAAATAAACAGAGTTTATAAAATACTCTGATGTCAAGAAAAATCAAAGATGTCTCCTTCCACACAAAGGAACTAATACTAAAAAATGATTGAAAGAAAATAGATTAAATTCAGAATATGAAATTGAAAAGTTAAAGCATCCCATTATTTTGAGAATTGTGATAATACTAAACCTAACTAAATGGTGTTATTCTAACGTTATTGGTGTGCTCACTGGATAATGTGCTTCCTTATTACTGCAGATATGGGAATTTCCCATACACAGAAACTCAGTTGTAACAGTTGTTCTTAATAACATCAAAATGAAATTGTTCTTTCTCCACATACTTTATTGTGATCGTTGTGACTCACATCCACACACGGTTTTGAGCACCATGGTCAAACCCACAAGTCCGTGTTCCTAAAGGGTGGAATGCAGGCTCAGACCTGGGATTGTGAGGAATTCTCCACTGGATTGGAAATATAAAATAATTAAACAAACTGGTCCTTCACCACAGATGGTTTAAGAAGCACTGGTCTTGAACATTGCGTGCTACACAGTAGGTGCTCAGAATTACTTGCTGAATGAAGGAATAGATAAAAAGATGCCACTGGTAAAACAAAATTTCCTCATACTAATGTTTTGTTTTTGTTGTTGTTTTAAAAAGGGCTTCAAATGCTTGGCTATTTATTTATTTATATTTATTATTTATTTTTTATTTATTTATTATTTGATTTATTTGTTTATTTATTTATTTAATGGCTGTCTGTGTTGGGTCTTCATTTCTGTGCGAGGGCTTTCTCTAGTTGTGGTGAGCGGGGGCCACTCTTCATCGCGGTGTGCGGGCCTCTCACTATCGCTGCCTCTCTTGTTGCAGAGCACAGGCTCCAGACACGCAGACTCAGTAGTTGTGGCTCACGGGCCTAGTTGCTCCACGGCATGTGGGATCCTCCCAGACCAGGGCTCGAACCCGTGTCCCCTGCATTAGCAGGCAGATTCTCAGCCACCGCACCACCAGGGAAGCCCCCTCATACTAATGTTTATGTATTGTGCGTGACAGTTTGTTTACTTGTTCAGTATTCATCCATTATCTGTAATAAGGTGAATGAGAACTGGGTTAGGAGTCTTCTACCTGTTAGCCATGTTATCAATACATGCCAGTCAGTCTTTCTCTGCCTTTAAAATTTCCTCATTCAGCTTCAAATGAAACAGCGAATGTGAAAGTACTTTTTCCTTTTTTAATAAAACTGGGTTTTACAAATGTGAGGTTTCATTGTTATTAACAAACCTTTTTTTTCTTTAAGTGTAAGTTTCAGGTGTACAGCATTATAATTCAACATCAGTATACACTGTAAAGTGATCACCGCCACAAATCTAGTTACCATCCATTACCGTATGGTTGAGCCCCTTCACCCATTTCTCCCACCCTCCCAACCCCTTCCCCTCTGGTAACCACTAATCTGATCTCTGTATCTATCAATCAGTTTGGTTCTGTTTTATTTTGCTTGTTCATTTTTTGTGTGTTTTTGTCTTGTCTTGTTTTTAGATTCCACATATATGTGAGATCATATGGTATTTGTCTTTCCCTGTCTGACTTATTTTGCTTAGCGTAATTCCCTCTAGGCCCACCCATGTTGTTGCAAATGGCAAGACTTTGTTATTTTTTATGGCTGAGTAGTATTCCATTGTGTAATACATATACCACATCTTTATCCATTCATCTGTCAGTGGACACTTAGGTAGTTTCCATTTTTTATTCTCTCTAAAACCTAGGATCACTACACTTCTCTATGAAATATGAATTATGAAAAAACTAAAGACTATTGGTTAGGAACATAAAACACAGGAAGAGAATACTGCCGTGAAATAAAAGCTGGTCTGACGAGCCCCAGTGCTCTCTTGGCTAACACTCTGCACATCTTTGTGATGTCCACATTGTATCACAACAATAATAAGAAACCCTCAGACTCCTGGAGTGCCTTTTGAACTATCCAACAGAGAATAAATTATTTTTGATATAGTTTTAGTCAAGTGTATTTTACAGTATTTTAACTCTTTAAAAATTAATTATTCAATATGGCCATATGGTACCTGCATATTAACCAGACAGTATTATTAACCAAATCTTCCTACTCTCCAGTCATGCCAGCAAAAGTTGATTAAGTACTATAGATGCCCACATATAAGGCGAGGTTTTCTCCAAAATTATCAGAAAAGAGAGTTGCTTTGTATTTGGGTCTTTACAAAGTCAAATTACAGAGTTCTCTCTCAGTTACATAGCTTTGAGAGCAAAGTACTGTCTTGGGAAAACATTACCATGGAAATCACCTCAGTCGATGCTACTTTTAAATGCTTGTAGAGGTCACCTGAGAGAATTGCTAGAAAAGATAGCAAAGAAACAACATGAATTTAATAACTTATTCTTCATAATCAATCAATAGTATAGATATCAATGTAAACTAGCCTTTTAAATATAAGTTTAAAAAACAATATATGATTATGTTGCAAAGATCAAGAGTAAATACCTATAAGATGCACTGGATATCACTATTATGCAGCTGAATAATTCCCATGGGCATCTGTTATGGGCTAAATTGTGTCCTCCCCAAATTCGTATGTTGAAGCCCTCACCCCCCAGTGCAACTTATTAAAAGATAGGGCCTTTAAAGAGGTAATTTAGGTTAAATGAGATCATAAGGGCTGGGCTCTAATCCAGCATGACTGCTGTCCCCAAAAGAAAAGGAAGCGACACCAGGGATGCATGTATTCAGAGAAAAAAGCCATGTGAAGACACAGCAAGAAGGCGGCCGTCTGCCAGCCAAGGTAAGAGGCCTCAGGAGAAACCAAACCTGCTGACACCTTGATCTTGGACTTCCAGCCTCCAGAACTGAAAGAAAATAAATTTCTGTTGTTTAAGCCACCTAGTCAAGGGTACTTTGCTCTGGCGGCCTGAGCAGACTAATACAGCATCCTATATGTTGATTCGAATGGTGGAGTTTCCCAAATGGGGTAGATGGAAGTTCAGATTACATGCCCCAGAAACCTGCCAGATGGTTTAAAGTGGCCTTGCTCATGAGGACAAAGCAAGTGGCAAAGATGTTTGTGAAGTTTGATTGAAATTGTTTCATAAAATAAGCATGAAAAAGGTAATGTTCTAAAAATATTTTTTTATATTAAAAGTTGACGTTCAACTATTTCATGTATATTCCTTTACGTTTTTCTACTAGAGTTTGCTAAAAAATCTTTTTTTTTTTTTTTGATGAGCTTTTATTGGAAGAAATGGGAGATTGCCTTGTAATTAGGCTTTCTGCAAATTTGGGTCTTTTTAAAGATTAAAGTATAGCCCTCATTAAGAAATAACATGATATTATTTAGTATAGGGATCAGTCAAATTAACTTTGGAATAAAAATGGTATTACTGTGTACAGAATTTAGTTGAGTTTCAAACAAATGCTGTTGGGATAAGTTTGGTAGGGGTTGATCCTGTAGATATATGGTATGAATAGCTATTGTTTTTAAAATAATAGAACACTCTCCTTTATCCCATGCTCTTACATCAGTGGCCATTGTTTTCTGGTTCACAGAAAATGCTGGTATTCACTGAGTATAAATGGAGATGACCAGTGATGTGCTCTCATTTCTTTTTTCAAAATTCAGAAACCGTGTATTTCTCATCCTAAAGAGTTACAGGTAGTCCCAAATTATGCATTTCCTTGAAAAGTTTATGCAGAAAAAAATCAGTCTATTCCCAAGTTCCTCAGTGAAGATATCACATTACTGACTTCACTTTGAACTTGGACATGCTCCAAGGTGGAGATCCATGAAACAGTAACTATTAAACAGGGAACACTTACACACAAGTTTTCTAGGCTAGTTACCTCTATGACAAAACTGACAAAATGCATGCATATACCCTCTTCTTCAAAGTTTCCCTGCCAGGGAAATTTCCTACCCAAATCAGAAGCCATTGCACCCAATCAAAAGAGCTTTTCTGGTGAAGAGGTAAAACCTCAGGAACCACAAGAGGTAAATAAAAGGAGGAATATTAGTATTGCCTTGTATTGAAATCAACATGAGGAGATGCATATAAAATAGGTAAGAGGCTATAAACAAGTATGAATTTTGATCAAAGTGGGGTTTAGGTGCATGTATGTTCCATATAAATGAACTTTAGGTGCTTCCCAGTTCCACTTGGTCCAGAGAATAGAATGACACTCACATAAGGGACATGGTTCATATGAATAAGCATTTAGGGTCTAAAAGAGGTTGAACCACAGTGTGCCCACCTCACTGGCAGTGTGCTTTTCTAGGGGATCTCAGTAACAACTGTCATCAGTTGCTATGGGTGTTTATACCTGCAGCACTGAGTATAATGCTGTGTACACAATAGGTGGTCAGTAAGTGCAAATTAAACCAGTAGGTATCTTGTCAGTAGTTTTGGAAAGGTGGAGAAGGGTGGGTACTGTGAACTTTCTTTTCATCATAACCTTAAGTTATTTTTCATCATTCAGGTATTTCTGTAGTACATATAGAAGAATGTGAAATTTATAGAATTACAGGCATTTATGAGAAAATTGACCAGTATATTAAATTGAATAAGATGTATGCAGCTGGAAAAATGATTCTGGAGTATTTATCAATGGCATGAGTGTCAATCTTCATGCTCACGTAGCTGCTCCTCTGGCTTTTCCTCTGTGGGGAGCTCCTCTCCGAGGCCAGCGTCAGCTGCACCATCATCCTGTCTGGCTTGTCTCCGTTCTCGGGCGTGTAGTTGCCCAGGTCATTCACCTCCCCATCACTGTAGCTGCCGTCCAGCAGGACCGCGTGTGGCTGAGGCAACCCGCAGGTGCAGGGAAGCTGCGGACACAGCAAACGCACGTTGGGATGTGAGCTCAGCATCCTCTCTCAGAAGCCCTTCCAAAGAAGCTGCCTAGTAGAGAGCATTGCCTTTTTCTAGTTTTTATTATGGGGTTGGGGGAATAATGGTGGTGGCACAGTAAACATTCTAAAACAGCAGGTAACCCATCAACTGTTAGGAAACATCACGTCATATCAGAGACGCACAAGAAGGTTCATGATCAGATAATCGGCATGTTCTCCATGAGATCATAAACTGATATGAACCCTGATAAAAATGTTTACAATTATTGCGTGTGTGTGTGTGTGTGTGTGAGAGAGAGAGAGAGAGAGAGAGCGCGCGGTGGGGTGGGGGGAGAGGGATGGGGGGAATTTGAAAGGTGTGGCATTGTGGGGATAGTTCCTCCTATGTAGCTAGAGTTTTCTGGAGGAGATAACCATTGAATTGCAGACAGGAGGATGAAAGGGAAACCAGGTAGGAGGGAAGATGATCTGGGAAGTGATGGGAGATGTATGAGGTCACATGTGGAGGAAAATTTCCTAGAATGGAGGATATGTTTCCCTGGAAGCTTTTATATATATATAAATATATATGTATAATATATATTATATATGTTTATATATATAATGTTTATTGAAGCATTTATTATAGTGGCAAAAAATGGAAACAATATACTGCCATTAACATTAATAGGGGAATAAATCATGTTACATCTAAGCCATTTATTATTATACCACTATTAAAAAGAATGTCTTGGAAAAAGAAATACCTGGAAGTTTCTTTTATGATACCTCTACGTTCATAAATCATTTGTTCCACTGTGTTGAACTGCCATTTATTTTTATCACTAAACTACCAACACCACCAAGATTAAAGGGACCATGTCTTAGTTAACTTGGCTTAGCAGCTCCTGGTATATGGTAGGTGCCAAATAAATATTTGAATGAATGAAAGAAGTAGCCCAGAGTAAATTTCACACCGTTTTTGTTTGCTCTTCACACCAACCCATGAAGTAGGTGGAGGAGGGGGTGTCACTGTCCCATTTTACAGAGGAGGTTGGACCTGGCCAGGGTCCAGAGCTAGTCCAGGCGCCCATTCCAGGGCAGACACTCCAGCTCATGGTAAAGTCACCTTCTCCTGCGGCTTCCGCTCTTTCCTCTCCTGCACGGTGGTCAGGTAGTTGACAGCCGCGTACTCCAGCACCGAGAGGAACACGAACACGAAGCTGACCCAGAGGTAGATGTCCACGGCCTTGATGTAGGACACGCGGGGCATGGAGGCGTTCACACCCGTGATGATGGTGGACATGGTCAGCACCGTGGTGATCCCTGCAGACACAGTGAGAAAGAAGCATGGGTTTGTCTTTCACCAAACCCACTGGATGGCTTCGTGCCTCTGTTCTTTCTCCCAGCTGCTCCTCTAGCCTAGTCTCCATCCCTGCCCCCTCTGTCCAGCAAACACCTGCTCACCTTTCCAGTTTTAGCTTTTATGAAGCTTCTCCTGTTTCTCCATCCCCCGTGCTCACCCTCTCCCGGCTCTGTGTCCCTGCATCTTCATCACAGCCTTTGCATCACTCTGTTCTTCGGCAGAGAGCCCCTGACAGGTTGGCAGGGTCTTCCCATTCAATTGCTCAAAACAAAGATTGCAGGGGACTTCCCTGGTGGCCTAACGGTGAGGATTCCGGGCTATCACTGCCCTGACCCGGATTCAATCCCTGGTCGGGGAACTGAGATCCCGCAAGTCGCGGGGCACGGCCAAAAAATCAATAAATAAAATAAAAATAAATGAATAAAAACCCAAAGATTGCGTATATGAGCATGTATGTATATTTCTTGTAACTCCTTCTCCAAAAGAGGGTAAAAAGGTACACAAGTTTTATTTTAATCTTTGTGCCCTCGTTGCTGGTGTAGAATCTTGCAGTCCTGGGCCTACATTACCAGCTGTCAGGGCACCTCTGGCAGAGCTCCATCCCGCTATGCTGCACCTGGCTGCACATTCTGCCATGTTGACTTGAGGACTCAGTCAATTTTACCAAGAATGATGTTAACCTCATTTATGGGAAACAGATTTTTCAAACTCGAATGTTTATTTATTGAGCACAGTAACTGTTCAAGCTACAGAACAACCGTTAAAGGCCAGGGCATCTGTCAGTGGAAATTTCCCCAAGATTTCAAATTAAGCTCAGAACATTTGCTTGGCAAACACCAAATCACAGCGGATTGGGGTCATCTTAAGGGCCAGCGCCAATCCTATTTCACTAAGACCTGGTGGGTCATCTCTCCCTTGAAGCTCCTGGACGTATTAGCAATGGTGCCGTGTGCGGAGTGGGCACGATATTTAAAGCGGGGAAGAGGTGATAGCAACTAGCTGTTGATGGAAGGCTTGTAGAGTAGGTAGGGATTCTCAGACTTGAGTATGTATAGGAATTACGGGGGCGGGGTAGGGGGGGTGGTCAGTAAAACAATGATAATAATAGCTAGTTCGTGAGCTTTTTTTATGCGAATTAAGTGGGATAATGTATGTAAAACAGCCCAATACTTCACAATTAGTACTAGCTGTTACTATGTTACCTTATGGATTGAAAGCAGTGACAGACACCAATGATAAGGTGTTTTTATCTTTGTGAACCAAGGCAAAAGATCAGGAAGACTTGATCAACAGATCAATGAGTAAGAAGAGGAAACCAGTCAAGACAGGAAAAGGTAATAGATGCGCAAGAAAGTGGAAAAATAACAATAAAAAAAAATTTGGACAAGCAATTTAAAAAAGCGAGACTTCCTAAAATCTGGTTAGTTTTCTGACTTTAACTTGAAGAATGTGGGACTTCCCTGGTGGCGCAGTGGTTAAGAAACCGCCTGCCAATGCAGGGGACATGGGTTCGAGCCCTGGTCCGGGAAGATCCCACATGTCGCAGAGCAACTAAGCCCATGCGCCACAACTACTGAGCCTGCGCTCTGGAGCCTGCGAGCCACAACTACTGAGCCCACGTGCCACAACTACTGAAGCCCGCGCGCCTAGAGTCCAAGCTCCACAACAAGAGAAGCCACCACGATGGGAAGCCCGCGCACCACAACGAAGAGCAGCCCCCCGCTCGCCGCAACTAGAGAAAGCCGTGCGCAGCAATGAAGACTCAATGCAGCCAAAAGAAAATAAATTTTTAAAAACAGAGATAAATTGAAGAATAATTTGCTTACAATAAAGTGCATAAATCCTAAATATTGAGCTCAATGAATATATATTTCTATAACTACCATACAAATCAAAATATAAGACATTTACAGAAAAAAAAATTACTGGGGGAGCTTGTTCAAAATGCAAATTCCTGGTCCTGTCTCAGAGCTTCTGATCCTATACATGTAGATGGGACCCCGGATTCTTCATTTTAAACAATTTCCCCCAAAGACTGTCACAAAGATCCCTTGGGCCACCTTTGGAGAAACCCCATTACAGAATGTGACTTTCTTAGGCAGGTGGGCAGAGAAAGCACCACAGACCAGGACCACCCACCCCAGAACTCAGCTCTAACAAGATTAAAGATGAGTTGTTTACGTGGGAACCTATGGGGACCTAGAAACAGCTTTGCTGCATAGTTGTTTCTTTTGTTTGTTTGTTTGTTTTCATTTTTGGTCTCAATGCTTTTGGGATCTTAGTTCCCAGACCAGGGATGGAAGCTGGGCCCTCAGCCATGAAAGCACAGAGTCCTAGCCATTGGACCACCAGGGAATTCCTACTATATAGATTCTTAATGGTGGCATTTTACCTGTGAATGAATAACAAAGTTTTTCCAAGTTATAATACCAACAGGGGTTCAGGGCCAATTTGGAAAGAATGGTTTTATCTGGAAGGAATTACTTGTATTTTCAGATATCTGGAATGTGCACTTGAGAGGTTTCTTACCTAAAGGGACTCTGGCGGGCACAGCTCTGCGGTCGATCCAGAAGGACACCCAGGACAGCATGACCATCAGGGTGGCGGGAAAGTAGGTTTGCAGCAAGAAGAAGAAGATGTGGCGACGCAACGTGAAGTTAATGTAGAGACGGTTGTACCAGCCTGGGGGACACAGGAAGAAAAGAGAACACACAGCAGAGGCACTCAGCTCCTTCATAGGACAAACTTTATTCAGAGAATCATAAATGCCTTAGATGCTTCCCTGGAAACTTACGCTACCTTTATAAAGGGGAAGTGAGAAAAACCATGGAACAGGGTGATTATACGATAACTCATACCGCATGGGTGAGTCCATCTCAAGGAATTTTGGCCCTCATTCTGTACGTAAAGGGAACCAGGCCATTGAAGACTCTTGTTACTCAAACTACAGTACAGGGCCCAGCAGTACCGCCATCACTTGGTTGCTTGTTGGAAATGCAGACTCTCGGGCCCCGCCCCAGATCCTACTGACTCAGAACCTCCTTTTAACACTCCTCCCCACATGATTCCTGTACACGTTAAAGCTTGAGATGTATGGATTTAACAACGCCCGTTGGATTTCTTATGGGGGAAAATAGGTTTGAAGTTAAAATACCAAGCTAACTACAACAATGCATTTAGGCTATGCTTTAGCTCCACCCGGTTGTTCTTTACAAGGAAAACTTACAGGGAGGAGTTGAAAGGAACAGGAGAATGGTGGAAAGAGAGGAAAAGGCAGGATAAATTTGACATGATGAGGGCTGAAAATAAAATGGGGACTTGGCAACATTAACTAGAAAACTTCGCATCCAGGACAATTTTAGTGCAACGGTTATAACAGCTCCAAAAAGTGACTGTGGAGGTGCTTACGGACTGCCTGTGTCCTTCTCAAATTCGTGTGTTGAAACCTAATCCTCTATGTGATGGTATTTGGAGGTGGGGCCTTTGGGAGGTGATTACATCATGAACGGGATTGCTGCCCTTATAACGTGTCTCAGAGAGCTCCGTCGCCTCTTCCCCCATGTGAGGACACAGTGAGTCTCTGAACTAGGGAGCGGGCTCTCATAGACACTGAATCTGCCGGGACCTTGATTTTGGACTTCCCAGCCTCCAGAACTGTGCGAAATAAATTTCTGTTGTTTGGAAGCTACCCAGTCTATGGTACTTTGTTACAGCAGCCTGAAATGGACTCACGCAAGGAGGAAGGTCAAAATGCTAAGAGTCAAAGGAATGGGGGATCCCCCAAAGGACCAAGACTGGTGGGTGATGTATGCAAAAGATAAGAGACGCGGGATCGCCACATGCTGGAAGGGAGCAGTGCCCTCTGTTACAGATCAGAGAGACTCAAACGGTGGCACTTCTCTGGGTAGTCAACCATGCGATGTTTTAGCAACAGAAACTGCATAAAGATTAGAGCAAAATCAGCCTGAAAGGTAATTGGTCAAGAAAGAGGCAAGGGTTGGAGAGAGTGAAGCTCAGCTGTAACCTCAGCTGCCAAGAGGAATACCACAGCACCTGCCCTCAGGCAACGTTGGCGCGGGGGAGGGTTGGCAAGCTTGCCCAGGCCCTTGGTTCAGAAAGCAACAACACTGCCCACAGAGAATGACCAATGACCAGTAGTTCCTGCACCGTGGCTCACCAAGAGGGTCGTGAAAGCAGTATGGTAGGAGGGGATTGGTTAAGAGAGAAGCACTCAAGGGGGCTGAAGCCAAGAGAAAGTGAATGGAAAACAATAAACCTGAAATTGGACTATTTCTTGCCCATAGGAGAAGGCGCTCTGGGAGTTATATCAGGGTGAGATTCCTGCCGCTAAACTGGCGATGCTGTCGTCTCAAACAGACCTCCCCATGGGGTTTATGTTGGAGCCCTTACCAGCATTTTCTAGGTTATCACTTCTGATGCTTTGGACGTAACAAAAAATCACCCCCACCCAATGCTCACCACCCTCTAGACCTGATCTAGAAGTCCAGATCCTTGGTTTCAAATCCAAGTGGCACAGGCTCTGCTCACTTGACCACAAATTCACAGGCTTTCTGAGATGGAGGATGCCCCGCCCCTCTCTTAGCCCCACCCCCACCTGTGCTGCTGTAGAAGGCCAGTTTGGTGGTGGTGTGGAACTCCTGGATGAGGAACTGGGAGAGTGAGATCCGCTCATCTGTCTTTAAAGAGTCATTGCCTTTCTTCCAGTATAGCATGAGGTCGTCTTCCGTGTAGGCATCTGGAAAGACAGAGACAGCGTCAGACGCCAGGAAAGACGACGAGCCTGTGAGGCTCTGTGGGGATCGGGATAAGATGGTCTGAATAAACAAACCGCAGTCTAAATGAAGCAAAAGTAAATCCAAAGAGACAAATCTAATTCTCGGCCTTCCAAAAGTCATCAGGGCAAAGCCCTCAGGCCTAAATGATCATCATCGCTGCAAAAGTGCTCACCCCTCAATTCAGCCTTAAACCAGATGAAATTGCTATACTTGTAGACCAGAAACTACAATTTGCTCTTTTAAAAAATGTGTTTGCAGGTTAAATAGCGGCAACATTTCACATGGTTCAGCTTTCTAAACCATGGGTGATTTACACCTTTCTTCTTTCAAAGGGTGACGATGCATTATTGATGGCAAATACCTTTGTTGTTCTTTTCTTGTTTTTAGCGGCATGTGGGATCTTCCCGGACCAGGGCATGAACCCGCGTCCCCTGCATCGGCAGGCAGACTCTCAGCCACTGCGCCACCAGGGAAGCCCGGCAAATACCTTTTAAACACTCTCTCAGGTAATAAGGGCTGCATTCCAGCAAGAAAGGACCCATAAAGAGATGCAGCAGAACAAGTCCCTTCTCTGCAGGCTTCCAGTTGCTCCTGCCCAGGGTAGAATCAAAGCGATTCCCCTGAGGATTGCTTCCCCTCTGGCACTACACTTCCCCACCCTGCCCACTTGGCTGAGCACACCACCTACCTCAGCCAGGCAGACCTACCTGCTGCGTGGGCAGAACTGGGATAAAACCCTCAGGGGTTGCCGGTCCAGTCTGCTCGTGTGTAAACAGTTCTTTCTGGGGCTCCCTGAGGCTCTATTTTATTCCTGTTTTATTCTGCCTCTAACCCTTGACCCGTGTGATGGCTGCTTTCATGTGTCCCCTTGGCCAGGCTATAGCAAGAACCCAGTGATTCAATCCGACACTAATCCAGGTGCTGCTGGGAAGATGCTTTGTAGTTGTGACATCCACAACCAGTTCATGTGAAGTAAAGGCGATGACCCAGATTAATCTGGGTGGGCCTGATCCAATCAGTTGAAAGGCCTTAAGAGTGGACCTGAGGTTTCCCAGAGGAAGAAGACATTCCACCTGTGGGCGACAGGGTGGGCTCCTGCCCGAGAGTCCCCAGCCTGCCCTTCCCCACGGCCTGCCTTGCAGGTGATCACCGAGCCCTACGCTCCGGTCCCCTGTACTAACTCTCTCCCTGTGTATCTCCTATGGTTCTGCTTCTCTGGTGGAACCCTGACAGATGCTGCTGCCTGGGTATTGTGGGGAAAGCAAGGTCTGGAGCCAACAATTCGTCCTTCGCTGTGTTACGCCCCTCCTCTGTGTAATGGAGATCACAGGGAGCTTGGGAGGATTAAAGGACAGAGCAGGTGGAAAGCCGTGGTGCAGGAAGCAGTCACCCTCTTGGTCCTGGGGTTTATTCCCCCTGATCCCACACTAAGCGCCCTGCAGAGCTGTCCATGCGGCCCCTGCTACATGGGGGTCCACGTCCCTGCGCTCCTTGGCCCTGGTTGACTGGAGCCAGGGGACCCCTGCTGCACCACCACCGCCCGGAGAGGCTTACCAAGGTGCCCTGGGCCAACATGACTCCTTACGGGACTTTGACACAGGCTGAGATGTGGCAGTGGGTGTGTGTTGGTTCGGGAGAAGTATAGGAATGGGAGTCATGGGAGGGTCCAGACTGTGCCCATCAGAGAAAACGTTCTGGCAGAGATTGGGGCACGGGGGCAGGTTCGCAGAGAGCTAGAGATGCCAGCGGCTAGTCCTGGATGCTGCCGCAGCCTTGCTCTTCCTGGGGCTGGTGTTTAACTTTCCAGGGCGTGTGTGTGTGTGTGTGTGTGTGTGTATGTGTGTGTGTGTGTATGTATGTGTGTATGCGTGTGTGTGTGTGTATGTGTATGTGTGTGTGTGGGAGGGGTAAGTTTCCCGAGGTCCCTTAGTTGTACCTGAGCATCTCAACCACCACCTGCACTCACAATGGCTGTCCCCTGGGGCAATTGTTGCCAAACTTGTTTTTGCCAGGAAAGTGTTTCCTCAGTGGAAATCTTATTCAGAAAAGCAATAAAACAGATCCAAAAGGAACTTTCTGGTGGGCTGCGTGTGTGAGTGCTGGGCTGGGGGGCTTGAAAGGAGACCCACGTTTGCTGAGCCCTCTGCTCCCCCTCCCCGAGCTCTTGCCCTGGCGAACTGGGAAACATCTAGGTTCCACAGCACCAAAGTTCAAAGCCATTGCCATGGGCATTAAAAGGGTCAGTTATGGGAATAGAAGGTTTGAGTCCCAAATTTGTTTCTCATTTTCAAACTTACCCCAGACTTCGCTTCTATCTAAAAAGTCATTTTAAAAGCACACGCACAGATTAGGAACACGTCCTGCTCCTGTTGAGGGTCAGAGGTGTTTAGAGTAACTTCAGATGTGTGTGTGGATATCTGGGCACAAGTCTACTCACAGCTCTCAATTTCGAGCGAGCACGTTTGTGTGTCCAGGGGAAACCGGCTGAAGTCCATGTTGCACATGGCGGTCACTGTAACCCTAGAAACAAAAAGACAAAATCCAAGTGTGCAGAGGCTGCAAAGTACAAGTGCAAAATGATAAAACAAGCAGAAAGCCCTCTGCTTCCTCCCAATACAACTGCCTCCTTCTTGTAATTCATAAGCAGTGTGCCAGGATCTAGAGAACCAAGCATCTTATGTGTGATACCCACATTGGAGTACGCTTGGGTGTTTATGTTTAACCCCAGGGTCAGTGCGGGGAAAACAATGACTGCACTAAACTCCCATCACATGCAAGCATTGTAGTGAAGCAATGGTCTCATTCGATAAAACAATGTGAAATCACAACTCATCTGATATGGTTCCTTAAATCATAAGAGCATTTACGGCTCTCCTGTTTCAGATCATTCAAATTCTTCTTTTACTGATTTTACTGGTATTCAATATTTGTGTCCAGTGTCTTAGAGATAATATTCATGAAGTATTTATGCCAGTTGCCAGATCGGCACTTTTTTTTTTACAATGTTGATATTTCTATATTGATAATAACATCTACTAGTGGACGCAGGTGTTTTTAATGGGTAATTCCATGGAGACCACAGTAATGGAAAAACACTGGAAGATCTTACGGTATCAACATGCAAGCACTTGTTGGCATCTAACGGTTTTGCTTCAGAGTTTACACAGGAAAGTAAGATTCTGCATCAGAGAAGAAGCAAATACAGATTGTCAGTCATGGAAGAAAGACCTCCTGCCCAGTGTGGAATCCCATGGCAGGTTATGATTAACAGTCATTGGCTAGTGAACATACTATTTTTCCTTCAACCACAGAAAATTGGTTATGTATAAGTTGTAAAACTTATCTGAATAATTCACGGCCAAAAAGGAAAAAAATTCACTTGTAAATGGAAATTTCAAGGCAAAGAGCTTTCTTGAAGAAATTAATTATCCATGTATTCACCTTATTTCCTCGTTCCATTTGAGTGTTGGAATGGTTGTGTTCTGGGAGGGTTTCTGTATTGTTAACAGCTGGGTCATCTTATCGCCCCTAGAAATACTGATATACAGGATGTTTTTGGGGGGTTGTCAGGCTGGCCCCTGACTGGGACACCTAGTGGGTAGCCAGCCTCCCATTTCTCTGGGCACATCATCAAATAACCACACCTGATAGCATCACCAGCAAGAAAGAAACTAGGAACTAAGCTTGGAGACGCTTGTGGCACACTTTGGGGACATGAAATGTCAAATGCAGGCAGTTTTTGCTGTGAACAAAAGGATTAAAAAGCTCTACTCTCTGTATCAGTAGGTACAGGAACAGACGTTTTTAGAACCACAGACATCATCAGACTGGTTCTTGGCACCCTGACTTGATGATTTCCACTTGTAGCCCACACACTGAACAAGCACAGTGTGTGGTGTGACCTCACCCGTGTTTATTATTATGCTTCCCACAAGTCCCTTTAAACTGTTCCAGTGGGAGGATCGTCCCGTCTTGGATGAAAACTTGCCAGGTCCTGGGATTTTCCTGCTTACTCTCATGTGACAGGCAGTCAAAACCCTCAGAAGTGACAAAACACATCTCGCTTCCGAAATTAAAAGAACTTTGGGCCGAGATATTAATCAACACTTCAAATTTCATTGAGACTTCTTCTCCCCGTCCCCAGCTAAGGCAGAGCTGACGTTTGAGTGGTGTCTGCCCATCTCTGGTCGCCACCTACCTACGTGGGTGGAAGTGAGGGCAGGACAGTTCTCTGGGGAGGGTGGCTTCAAGCTCTCTGGGCCTGCTATGTAGTTGAAGCGGAGACTTCCTTTCCTGTGTCCTTCATTCCCACCGCTGGACACCTGCATCCTTCAGCCGCATCTCCCATGCCAGCTCTTGGCTCACCCACTGTCCATCCCACACACACTGAACTACTCCCAACAACCCTGGTAGTGCAGACCGAGCCCACCTGGCTCTGCCCCTAGGTGGTTAGGTAGCTCTTCTCTCGCCCACTAACTGCAGTGTCCCCCAACCGTAGGCACACATGCTCCAAGCTCTCCAAGGGGTCCCCGTGGTCCCACTGCAGGCCTGCTCATGCGGTGCCCCCAGCTCTCCCCCAAAACATCTCTTCCTCCCACAATCACTGACTCTCATATCTTGAAGCTGACTGGGAATTCAAGAGCCATGGAATTGGTTTTTCAAGCTACCTAGTGTTTTGGTCTAGTCCTGTGAATCCCCGGTGTTATTCGATCGTGTTCTTTTGTTGGTGGTTGTTGAGCTGAAGATGTCTTGGCAGCTGCCTCAAATGTGAGGACTCCTGGGAGAATCAACCCAACATGGCTTGGGGAAGGGGTTGCACACCCTTGAGCCACCTGGGCACTCCTGCGAGAGGAGGTATTTCAGGCCCTGCAGAGGAATACCCCATGACCCTGCTCTGAGTCTGGTATCTAACTGCTTAGATTCCAAGCCAGCATGAGTAATGAAGGATGATTATAAATATTCCTTTGGGAGATGGGCGTGGAAATTCAGCTTCGACACTGCCATCTCTGACTCTGAAGATACACTGCATCCACGCAGACACCCCCTACGTAGACATTGGTGTGTGGATTCAGCTTTACCAAAACCAAGTCTGTAAAACTGAAATGTAGCATCAGCACAGCACAGAAGGAGTAAATCTCAGCCAGCAGCTGAGTCGCTTCTCTGTGAAGGCCTGAGCTCATCTCCACACGCCCTCCCGGGGTGGGGCGGGCACCACAAGCTTCTAAATTGGGCGTACAGGGAAAGCCCCACTGCATGCCTGTGCTTAAGGAAAGCTTCCCCACGTCAGTGTTTGATGAGCAATTAAACATTTCTAAGGCTACTGCACAGCACAGGGAATAGAGCCAATATTTTCTAATAACTGTAAATGGAGTATAGACTATAAAAATATTGAACCACTATGTTGTACACCTGAAACTAATGTAATATTGTAAATCAGCTATACTTCAATAAATAAATAAAAAGAAAGAAACATTTCTAAGGTACCTAAGCTTGTGAGAAGATTTTATTCTTTATGTTTTCAAAGTGATGCTCAAAATACCATTTAAAATCACCAAGCGGCCCAGGGTCCCCATAGTTTCTCAAGGAGAACACCAGGGAGAAGGGACAAAAAACAAGCCTGAGCTGCCCAGGCGAGGTAAACACATTTTTTTCTAAACCAAAATTTCAAATCGGAAATTGGGAATCGGAGGAGTTGAAGGAGGCAGGTCTTTGAGAAGAATATGTTAGCTACTTCTCTGACCCCTACTAGAGAAATAAAACTTTCATTAAACGTTTGAAATTGAACTTGAATAGGGCATAAATCATAAGCACCAGCCTGAGAAATTTCCCCAAGTGTATTTGCAAGACGAAATAATTCTTTAAAATGTTTACTCTGGGGCTTCCCGGGTGGCGCAGTGGTTAAGAATCCGCCTGCCAATGCAGGGGACACGGGTTCGCGCCCTGGTCCGGGAAGATCCCACATGCCGCGGAGCAACTAAGCCCGTGCGCCACGATTACTGAGCCTGCGTGCCACAACTACTGAGCCCAATGAAGAGTAGCCTCCCTTCGCCACAGCTAGAGAGAGCTCACGTGCAGCAACGAAGACCCAACGCAGCCAAAGATAGATAAATAGATAAATAAATAAATGTTTACTCATGTGTAGAGTTAGGTTTTCTTGATGTTGAAAAGTCGGCAGCTCCTGGAAAGTTAGAAGCTAAGCTGTTCAAAGCCAAAAAGCAGAATTCCCTGGCGGTCCATGGTTAGGACTCCGCTTCGACTGCAGGGGGCACCAGTTCCATCCCTGCTTGGGAACTAAAATCCCACAAGCCACAAAAAAAGGTAAAAGCAAAACTGCTGTGCTGGGACCAGTGATGTTCTTGGCTGACAGAAGTTTTCCCTTCCTCCCAGCTTCGGGAGTAAGAGGACTCCGAGAGAAAGAGGGAGGCCAGGAAGGGCTCACCTGAGGCTGTAGAGCACTTTGCCGTCGGGCTGGACCCGCAGCATCACATTGTCCGTGGTGGTGTCGTGGATGAAGGAGCGCTTGGAGTGCACGAAAAACATGTCGGGGACCCAGATCTTCTTCACCAGCCGGCCGTCAAACGTCATGCTGAGGTTTTTGGTGCTCGGGAAGGACAGCCTCTCGTCCTTCCAGTAGTGCCGCAGGTAGAGGGTCATCGTGAAGTCCTGGGGGGCAAGGGCAGAGAGGGAGACCCCACCCACTGAACAGCTGGGTGATGGCAGGACCCTCTGTACCCCAGGCTGGGGAGGGAACTGAGCCCGGGAAGTCCTTGCTTCTAGTCCCTGGGGTTTGCTGCCGCAGGAGGCTCTCGAACCCTGCTTGGGGCGGGGGGACTCAGCAAGAGGCTCTACAGAGGGGGGACCTGAGCCCCACTCCATCCTCTGACACTCGCCTCCACTGGGCAAAGGCTGCTACCGCTGGCAATGAGACCCCCAGCCTGAGAGCTCCCAGCCCACGCACAGGGCCAGCCCCAAATGCCAGACAGTTCAAGCCTCTGGAAGCAGCCCTCAGCCAGGCAGTGGAGCTGGGGGAAGGGTTGGGAGATGGACAAGTAACCCAGCTCCCGGCCCCTCAGCTGCGACAACGCTGAGGTGAGTTCTTTGCTGACTCGGAGTACCCCCGAGGGACAGAGTCTCCCGTAGATCTGGTTGGATGGCATGGCCCTTTCTGCTTCCTTCCCTTCCCCTGTCCCCAGCCTCTTCTTGTGTTTCCCGGGATCGCCTGCAATAAACTGCTTGTGCTGGAATGCTTATCTCAGGTCTGCTTCTTGGGGAACCCAAACTAAGATAAGGCCCTACAAAGTCCTGTAAGTCAAGGAGCTGTGGAATGTTCTATCTTTTATCTAAGTCCACTAAAAAGGAAAAACAGAGGAAACTTTTGCTTTTTCTGCATTTTCACAGCCAGACACAGAATCCACAGCAGTAGCATATATCTGGATCCTTGGACCCTGCTGTTTGTGTTGGAGAGCCTTTGCCCGGAGAACAATCCCAGTGGCAAGACCCTGGACACTGGGGCAGGGAAGATGATGTTTGTCATCTGGCTCTGTTTCATACCAAGTGGGTAGCTTTGAGCAAGTGTCTCAACCTCCCTGAACTGTAAAACGAGTGTGGGAATTCCCACCACCTGGGGAGTTATGAGCCTGGTGAATTCTGGCGTGTGGAGCTCCTGGCCCAGCATAGGCTCTGTGGGAATCTCCCTGTCTGCAGCTCTGGTTAGAGAAGCACTTACCATGTCGACCTCTGAGATGCTGTCCAAGCTCTCCACCTGCACATCCACGCCAACAGGAATGGCCGGGCCTGGGGACAGGGCACGGCAAGAGCATTTATTCTTTTCACTTGAACTCTGACTGTGAATGAGACAGGCGTAAGCAGCATTTCCCCTGGAACCTCCGTGTCTTGTCAGATTTGAAGGTTTGGTGTCCCACATGCCAGGATAACCAGAGATAAAAGGGTGGAGTCATGGGCTGGCTCCCTGGAATATTCCAACTAAGGTGAAAAGAAATGTTTCTGGTCTGAATCATCCAGGTGATTCTGAAACAATTAGATTAATATAAAGCATCTGTCTTTGGTTACACATGCTCATCTAAGGGGACAATGAAGACCTAGATCAAAGTCAGGTCCCGTCTAAGGAGTTACTCCTCAGCACGAGGTCACACATTTTATATTTTTATATTTACCTCCTGGTTTTGTACCCTCTTTCATCTTGGAAGCCAATGTCTCTGGCCATAAGAAAGGCATTGCTTGTAAATCAGTGCCCAAAGTCATATTCAAAACATTAGCCAAGTCCACAGATCTGCGTCTTTGCTACATGATGGAGTAGCTTCCATGGGGGATGTGATACACTGGGATGGATATGAAAACATTAGATTTGGGGGGGGGGGGCTGTTTCTAGGCCATAAACACAATATTCATAAAGAGAAAGAAAGTATTATAAGGGAAGTAAATTGTTGCCTCTTTTCCTCCCTGCTTTCAGGCGTGTAGGGCAGGTATGGAACACACTTAGATCATCACAGAGTAAAAAGGTGGGTTTGGATCCAACAGCAGCTGATTATGGACTGGACAGAGACTCCCTTCCAGAACCTGTTTATTCTTTAGGCAAAGGTGACTGGAAGAAATAAAAGGCATGAGAATGATTTCTGAAATAAATATTTTTTTTTCCAGGGAAAAAACCCATAAGGATGAAAACCCTATTTGACACTAAGAAAGCTGAAACCTGGCAGCTGCAGGCTAAGCTTCAGAGGGCTTTGGCATCCCTCAGCACTAAATCATTATTTTCTCTAACTATTTTCATTTAATTAAACCCAGCAGACCACACTCTGCCCTTGGATGTGGACCCAGAGTTCTGTCTGCCAGCTCCCAGACGAGAACAAATTTAGTCCAAGATCGTTCTTTCCGAGCATTTTCAGGAGGCAGTTTTGGGATGCAGCTGCCCTGTCTTCCCATTGCCGTCCTCACAGCCAGCTGCTGGGCTCCCCGATGCTGAGCCATCCCTGTCAGCAGTGGCCCGAGGACAGCTCGGCTGGGCTGGCCTGGCCACCAACCAGCAGCCGCCTCCCAAGAATGCTTTCAGCAGAGCCCAGGGCAGGCCGGCCAGGGGAGGTACTCAGATGATGCTGGGGGCTCAGGGGCCTTGCTCCCCAAGCACAACCAAGGCAGACTTGAATGCAGGGAGCAACGCTGAGTGGACCCTTGGCTTGATTTCTGCCCACAGACAGACAGAAGGACCTGTAGAAAGAAGACAAGCCCCCACAGTGCGTGTTTCATACCTCCAAAGCCAGGCCTCATGCTGAAATCGTGGTCATCTATCCTCAGGAGCTGTTCTGACTTTGTCAGTGGCGATTTGGTAATATCAGGGCTGCGTTTAAGAACTGGGCTGCAGAGGGAGAGAAAACAGGTTGATCACATAACCTAATTAAGCCAGATAAAACCCATTTGCATTCAGACTTGATCTTGACAAGTTTGATGGGATATGTTATTTCTTCTTTAAAGCTGATGGAAATCCTCTCTTCCTCCAGCTTTCTGGATAAATGAACTGACCCAGAAGGTCCAAGACAGGGGTTTAGGAGTGTGAATGAGGGACTTTAAAAACACCAACATCCAGGGCTTCCCTGGTGGCGCAGTTGTTGAGAGTCTGCCTGCCGATGCAGGGGACACGGGTTCGTGCCCCGGTCCGGGAGGATCCCACATGCCGTGGCCGCTGGGCCTGCGCGTCCAGAGCCTGTGCTCCACAACAGTGAGAGGCCCGCGTACAGCAAAAAAAAAAAAAAAAAAAAAAAAAAACCAACATCCAGGCCCCATCTTAGAGGTGCTGATTTGGGTGGTCTGGGAATGGGGCCTGGACATTGGTGTTTTTAAAAGCTTCCCAGATGATTTTAATGTGTAACCAAGGCTGAGAACTGCTGGCCCTGGGCTTACTAATAAGTCTAACTCACCCAAAGTTCCTCGGCCATTTTGGGCAGGTTGGAGCTAGAGGAGAGAGGCGGCGGGTGTGGGCTGAGCCCAGCTCCCTTGGCCTCTGCTGGCCCATCCTGTGGAGGGAGCATGGACTTGCCCTTGGGTCAAATGCCAATCATCCTGGCTCCCTGGGAGGAAGTTTCTTATGCTTCTGCTTCTGAATCGCATCTAGGGCCATTTTAATTTATTTTCACTTTTTCTAAATAGGCATTATATTTGCAGGGTTTGACAATTTTTTAAAACGGAAATACAGTCAAAAGTTGGCCTCTTACCTGTGCCTCCACCCATCCCATTCCCCCATCCTCTGGTACCTCTCTTATTGGTTTCTGGTCTATCTGTCCAGAGTATCTTGTAGGTACAAGTAAATACAAATATATATTCTTAGATCTCCTACTCTTTTCCAGTTTCACTGAAATATAATTAACACATAACATTGTCTTAGTTTTAGGTGTACGACATGATGATTTGATACATGCATATTTTGCGGTAAAATTATCACTGCGATAAATCTAGTTAACATCATCGCCTTACATAGCCACAGATTTGTTTTTTCCTTGTGATGAGAAACGTTGAGCTACTCTCTTAGCAGCTTTCAAATATACAATACAGTATTGCTGACTATGTCACCGTGCTGTACATCGCCTCCTCAGGACTTATCTATCTTATAACTGGAAGCTCGTACCTTTTGATCCCCTTCACCCATTTCACCCACACCCTATCCCCACCTGTGGCAACCACCTGTCTGTTCTCTTGTGTCTACAAGTTCGTTTTTTCAGATCCCACACAGAAGTGAGATCACACAGTATTTGTCATCTACGTTGTCACAAAGGGTCTCCTATTTTTATACACAAAGTTTACATATTACATAAACTCTTATACTTTTTCTTTCTTTCTTTCTTTCTTTCTATATGACTTGGATTTGTTTCCCATAGCAAAGTGTCCTAAGCCTCATATTCTGTTTCGCACTGCACAGTGTCCCATTGCACGGATGCACCATTGCTTACACACTCAGTCCTCTATCGGTGGACATGTGAGTTGCTGCCAGTCTTTTGCTGTTTCAATCAGTGCTCGGCCTTCATTTACCCATCATCACCATCTCTAAAACCCACAGAAACAATGAACTGCTCTCCTAGCTCCTCCTTGTTCCAACACCAGTGTGTGTGCTCTCCCGGGTAACACACACACACACTTCTTCCTTTCAATGCACATTTCCCACACTTTGGCCTGCATCAGCATCTCCTAGAGGGCTGGTTCAAACCTAGGTTCCTGAACCCCTCTTTGCCCCATAGCTTCTGATTTAGTAGGTCTGTGCTGAGGTCTAAGAATCTGCCTCTCTAAAGAGTTCCCAGTTGCTGCTTCTACCGGTGGTCAGCAGACAGTACTTTGAGAACCACGGCCCTGATGCCTTCATCCTCAACACACAGTTTCCTTACTTATAACTGGCTCCATCCACCTTTAAAGTCCTTTGCTATCTGCTTTCCTGAAGAAATTCCTTATCCTATGGGGTGGGGGGGATATATGTCTGGGAGACAGAAAAACAGAGCTCTGCCCTCCACTGACCTGCCTACTCTGTGCCTATGGGCATCTTATTTCCCTGAGACTCGGTTTTCTCGCCTGATTAAAGGTGAAGCTCTGTGACCTGACCAGGGGTGTGAGGGGCCAATGAGATCGTGCGTGTGCTTTTCAAACTCTAAGGTGGAAACGCAAATGGGAGGAGCCATTGTCGTTTCTGAGCCAATAAGGAAGATTCCTCCTAAAGGAAGGAAATCATTGTGCTGGCAGCAAAGGCAGCAGCCCAGGGGAAGAACTGGGACTAGTGAATCAGGCAGAGCTACACTGCTGGTGGATGAAATGGAGGAAGCTGGGGTCCCCATGGCCGCCCACCTCCTCTCTCTCTCCCACTGGAGCTGGGAGCCACCTCCCTTCTCCTCCTTTCCAGCTCCCCCTTCCCCTTGTCCCACCCTCTGCTTCCCGCCCCTTGGCCAGGGGTTGGGGTGCTGCTGAAAATCACTGCAGCCGAGGTGTGGGGAAGAGACCCCCTTAGGATGGTGTGTGTGTACCTCTGGCTAGTGTCTGCCTTACTTGAGGGCACCTTTGTGTGCTCCTGGTCTCTGTCTTTGAGGCTTACCATGAAAATTAAAAATAAAGGTGTTCTAGAGAGTCTAGGTACTCCAATCAACAAAGCATCCCTCACCCTCCAGATTTGCTTCAAATCTAACCAGAATAAAATGTGAAAGAAAGAAAAAAAAACTATGAAGCTGCAATGCATTAATTTAGCTTTTTTTTTTTTTTTTTTTTTTTTTGTGGTACGCGGGCCTCTCACTGTTGTGGACTCTCCCGTTGCGGAGCACGGGCTCCGGACGCGCAGGCTCAGCGGCCATGGCTCACGGGCCTAGCCGGTCCGTGGCATGTGGGATCCTCCTGGACCGGGGCACAAACCCGTGTCCCCTGCATCGGCAGGCGGACTCTCAACCACTGCGCCACCAGGGAAGCCCTAATTTAGCTTTTTGATGAGCATTTTCGCAGGACCCACAGGAAGAGGAATTGGAGGATTAATTACTCAGTAGGCCTGATTTGAAAAGGTCTGACCTAAACTATCTCCCCCACTGAAATTGATGGCATTCTTAACCTGGATCTACCATGAAGCTGTCAGTATGGAGAGGAACACATTGCCAGGTGGACTGTATCACTTGGGCGTCCTTGCCCCCAGGCATAGGGATTCGGCCAAATGGGCACTGGCAGGAGATGAAACACAGAGTGTTTATTCCTCCTTCTCTCTCTGCTTTGATGCCAGGGACTAGCAATGTCTGTGTTGCTCTGTGATTACAGGTAATCACAGTATCATCGATAAGCTCCAATAACACAATTTACCCTTCAGGCCTGTGGGTCATCATGGCTTCCTTCTGTTCCTAGTGCTTGGGGGGCATCCACCTGCCTGGGTGCTTCCCTGAACCCTTTGCACAGCTCTGCGAGCAGTCCCTTTGTTCAATTATTAGTTAAGCCCTTTTGAGTGCGGCGCTGTTTTCGGTCAGGACCAGACTGATGCCCAGGGACACGTCAGGGCTGATGCATAGGGATTATGTCATCCGCGGCAAAGTGGAGCAGGGACAGGTGTGCGGGGGCAGGTCCCAGGGGGCGGGAAGGGCTAAGATTACAGGGAGGGCGGCCTGTTGGGCAACAGGCAGGTGGTCAGGAGGGGCAGGATGAGATCACAGGCCACCGAGGGCAGAGTCCTCTCCATCGTCAGCACTTTGCACAGTGCTGGGCCCCCGTGGACTCCCAGCACATGTTCGTGAATGAAGGAAGGGATCAGCACCTTGGACAGGCACCAGGAAAGAGAGCCAGGAGGGACCAAAAAAGGGGGCAGGAATGAAAATCAGGTTTGGCCCTGGTCTTACTGTGGCTTTGGGCCAGGCTGAAACAGAACTGGGCACTGACTAAAGGGAGGTTTGTCAAATTCTGAGATGTCACTGCCTTTGCCGTCATGAAGCTTAGACTCTAGCTTAGAAAAAACTGATAAATAGGATGCTTAAAGTCTTTTTTTTTTTTTTTGGCCTCACCACACGGCTTGCAGGATCTTAGTTCCCGGACCAGGGATTGAACCCCGGGCCATGGCAGTGAAAGTCCCAAGTCCTAACCACTTGACCTCCAGGGAACTCCCTTAAAGTCTTTTTTTTTAATTGTTGTTGTTTAATATTTTAAAATACCTTTTTTTCTGTTTACATGCCCATGTTAAAACTTCTTGAAAAACAGATTTAAGCATAAAGGAGAGGCTGAAAACCACTAAGAAATAACCTGTACCATCCTGAGTATATCCTTACACTCCTGAGAGAGAGATACTGTAACTTGCTTTTAACTCAAGTTACGGTACATCTTCAAATATTTTTCCTGTCATCAGCATCTTTTTACCAGCCGAGGTATGATTATTAACCTTGAAATGAAGTGTGACACACATCAGATAATGGGAATAACTAACACTGCCTGAGCGCTCTGCCAGTTATCATGCTAACTATATTACATGTATTAGCTTGGGTTAGCATTCAGAACAACCCTGTGAGGTATGCTTTGCCACTGTCCCCATTTTATACACGAGGAAACTGAGACACAGAGGGTTTGAATAACTTGTAAAAGTGAAGGAGCCAGGAGTCAAATCCAGAGGCTCTGGTTCCGAGGGTGAGAGGCTAGGTTGGCCACAGTGTCTGGAAGGAAGACCTGGCTCCCATTGCCTGGAATGTGGGTTACATGCGGAACATCCAAGCTTACCTTTCCCCTCACAGAGAAGCCAGCATGGACCTTGCAGAAAACTGGTGGCCACTCACTGATTAAACGAGTGCATTTATTGAATGAGTCCCTGGAAAGTTATGAAGAAGGAATTGCCATGTCCCAAGTGATGATGATACAGGATGACATCTGAGACAGCTTTTTAGAATGAACAGCGGCTGTACGTTTTTTGAACATCTATTGATATCTTTTTTCTATCCTCTTGGAGAGAAGGAGAAGTTCTGACCTATGGTTCTTCTTGATGTTTCCTTGCTGTAGTTCCTCATCAGTTTGTGTGTGGATGATGTTTTCTCAGAACATCTCCCAGAGGTTAGATAAAACAGGGATGGGGGAGTGTGAGAAACAAGTGATCTGCCGGAAGTCTCATTCAGCCAATAGCAGAGCACTTGATAAGTTATACTTCACTTTGCTGATTATCTCACCTCTGAGAAGGTAGAGAACTTAATTTTGACAAGAAAGCAAGAACTAGCTAATGAACCATATGACCCAGCAATTCCACCCCTGGCCATAGATCCAAAAAAACAAAATAAAATTAATTCAAAAAGATACATGCACCCCATTGTTCATAGCAGCATTATTTACAATTGCCAAGATATGGAAGCAATCTAAATGTCTATCGGCAGATGAATGGATAAAGAAGATGTGGTCTATATACACAACAGAATAGTACTCAGCCATAAAAAAAGAATGAAATAAGGTCATTTGCAGTGACATGCATGGACTTGGAGGGCATTCTACTTAGTAAAATAAGTCAGACAGAGAAAGAAAAATACTGTATATCACTTAAAAAATAAAACAAACTACTAAATATAACAAAAAAGAGACAGACTCACAGATATAGAGAACAAACTAGTGGTTACCAGAGAGGAGAGGGAAGGGAGGAGGGGCAAGATAGGGCTAGGGGATTAAGAGGTACAAACTACTATGTACAAAATAAATAAGCTACAAGGATATATTGTACAGCACAGGGACTATAGCCAATATTCTATAATAACTATAAATTGGGTGTAACCTTTAAAGACTGTGAACCACTATACTGTACACCTGTAACTTATTTAACATTGTACCTCAACTACACTTCATTTTTTTAAAAAATCCAAACAAAAAAAAAGGTAGAAAGAAAGAACTTGCTAATGAAATGTTCTTGCTTTCTTGGCATTATGAATAGCCAAGGAGAGAAACCCTGAATGTGGGGTCCAAATCACCTGGATGTCATCCTCCTTCACAGCCCCATCCAGGGCCATGAGAGAGCAGTGGGGCATGTGCAGCCCTAGCCGCACTGCTTGGAGGTGTATCTGTTCATAGGGCTGCCCTCCTGGCTCGGCCAGGCCTCGCCCACACCCAGGCGCTCAGCCAGTCCTGGATGAGCCTCCCCTCACGGCCTCTCTCCATATCCTGGCCTCTCCATTCCCCCCCCCTCTGCCCATCATCTCTCCCATGGGAGGCAGAAGACTTCCTCGCCTCTTGGTCTCACCCTACCCTGATCCCAACCATCACACCAACAGCATGGTATGGGAATCACAATCATGCCACTTCCCCTCTTAAAACCCTTCACCCTCAAAGTGAAATCTACACAACTTAGGCATACAAGGCCTATAATAGGCCTCCTGCCCACCTCCCCAGCCGCAGCTCCCTCTCTGCCCCCTTCTTGCAGCTGCCAGTTATACCCCCCATGCCTTTGCTCCTGCTGTCCCATCTATCTGGAAGGTCCTTTCCACTAGTCTTCGTACACTTTCTTACCCAGACGATGCCTTGCACACCCAGATCAATATCACCTCCTCCGGGAAGAATTCCTGGGCTTCCCTCCTTCCCACTGAAGTCAATACCTTCATTAGAATGTGCTCCATCCTGCACAGCGGGGGCTTTCTGATCAGCCCACCCACTTCCCTATGCACTCTATGTCGGAGGGACTCTATCTCATACATCTCTGTGGCCCCAGCTCCTAACCGTTTGCACAGCTCAGACTTTACAAAGATATATACAAAATATGGAAGGAGAAACACAAACCCACAGGTGTATTCCAAAGAGATGAATGGGTCCATAAGCAATGTGGCAAGAAGACCAAGGTGTAAACGAGGCAAGGCTCAATCAAAAAAGGTGCTAAAGACAAGCAGAATTCTTTAAAGTTGGATTCTGAACCAGGACAGTCAGTAGAAGGAAGTACTGCTTGGAAAAGATGGAGCAATGTGAACAATTACAATAGACAGTAATTCTGCTAACAGAATCCAATTTTACTTTGATACTCTCCATCAAAGAGAATGGTCTTCAAATTGGGAAGGGAAGAGTGAAAAGAATTAGCGGCTGACCAGCGTGGTGAAAATGATAACCTGAGATAATCTCACTCAGTGTTTCTCAGCCTTGATCACACGTTGGGTTCACTTGAGAGACTTAAAAACTCCCAGGCCACACCCCAGACCAAGGGTGGGGCCCAGCCATCAACAGCTTTCAGACCTCCTCAGCCAACATAGAGAACAACTGCTCTAGCTTTTTAAATGGAACTCAAGCCTACCGACCCAGATGAATTACAGCTCAAGAAACTTAAGGATCCTGCAGCAGAGAAAACCTGGAGACTAGGAGAGAAGCCAGAAAACTGGAGATGGAAAGACGCTTTCTTGAGGTTCACAAAGAAGAAAAAGAGTATCGCGGAAACTGCTGAGGTTAAGCTCCAGGTTGATTCCTGGCCATGTTCTAGAACTTTGATTACAAAGACGACTTAGGAACATTATTGGGTCCCATCATGTCAATAGCATGTGAGTTCAGTGTGAGTTCAGACAGGGCAAGACACCCTGAAGTGGTCTCCTTCCCCTGGGCAGGACCCCCATGTTGGCAAATCAGGGAGTATCACTGGGTGATGTGTAGAGTACAACTGTCCTCAAAGCAAAGGCAGCTCTACGGGGCTCCTGGTGGATGAGGGTCTGCGCTGGCCTTTCTGATCTGTGTCCGCCATAGGATGGCATAAATGAGGACCAGCATCTTTATGGGTTTTCGAGCTTTACAGTCAAAGTTCTTCGACATGCATTGGCCCACACGATCCTTACAATAACCCTGAGGTGACAGACATAATTGACTCCACTCTATGGAAGGGGCAGACTTGAAGATACCCAGCGACTTGTCCAAAGTCACGGTGTGAGAGTGTCGCAGTGGCAGGTCCCAAAGCCAGGCACTCTTACAGTTTGAGCCTGACTTCCCACCATGGCCCCTCTGGCTTGGGAGCTTTGGTGATGGATTCTTGGGGTTGCCCGTAACTGTTCATGCCCAAGCCAAAACTTCAAAGGAAATCCTCATGGACACACATCCAGGGCTCCATCTTACCTTATGGGAACAAAATTCGGGGCTATGATGGTAAGCAGGGTTAGGGGTTAGGGAATGGGCCGCTGGGGGGGCTTGTTTCATATTGGTGGCCAGGGAACACATCCCTGAGAGGGTGACAACCTAGCAGAGGCCTGAGGGAGGTGAGAGAACGACCTGCCGATTCTGGAAAAGAGTGGTCCAGGCAGAGGCACAGCAGGGACAAAGGCCATGAGATGGGACTTGCTCGGTGTGGCCAAGCTGGTTGGACAGCAGAAGGGAGAGGAGACCCATGACAGACCAGCTGCGCTCCCTCTGCCGCTGAGCTAGGGTTGAACATGGGCTAGTGTCTTGGTTTTCCACCCAAGTGATGCTGCTGTGACGTTTGCACACCCTGCTCTTCTGCACAGGTCTTTGAGGCAATGACCTGTCGTGGCACGGAAGGCACTGGGCAGTTTAGGGGGCTGGCACACTGCCGGGAGCCCCGGCTTTTCTGACTGATGAGGGAATACGGCACGTTCCTCCTCTCTCTAAGTCTGTTTCCTCTGCCATGAAATAAGGGATTGGGCCACAGGGCAGCTTTGAGACCTTTCAAGTCTGTTCCAGAAGCATCATCCCTCAGACGTTAGAGGTACTTTACAGCTCTAGTCCTATTGGCAGACAGTGATGTGGAAAGGGTCAGTCCACCGTCAGGGCCCCACAAAGACGGTTTTGTGTTCCCCTGGACCCGCCAGCATGGGGTGTGTGTGTGTGCATTTAATTTGTATTTATTGTATTTATTTATGTTACCATAATGTTATTTACATTGCACTTCTTGAATTGCTATAGAGGCTGTGCATTCGTCCGCATCATGAGTCAGTATTGTGTATTTTCCCTCAAGTATAAATAGTTTATTTCCTTTGATTCCTCACTAAGTGGATTTTGGGCTAACCAACAATCTTTTTCAAACCACTGCCTCTAAGAAGGTGTGATAGATAATTTTTGGTGTCAACTTGGTTAGGCTATGGTACCAGTTTTCAGTTAAATGCCAGCCTAGATGTTGCTGTGACACTATTCTTAAGATGTAATTAACATTTAAATCAGTAGCCTTTAAATAAAGCAGACTACCCTTCATAATGTGGGTAGGTCTCACCTAATCAACTCAGTCTTTTCTCCTAAGGTCCTCTGAGGAAGAGGGAATTCTCCCTGCAGACTACCTTAATTTTTTTGTGTGTGTGTGTGTGGTACACGGGCCTCTCACTGCTGTGGCCTCTCCCGTTGCGGAGCACAGGCTCCGGACGCGTAGGCTCAGCGGCCATGGCTCACGGGCCCAGCCGCTCCGTGGCATGTGGGATCTTCCCAGACCGGGGCACGAACCCATGTCCCCTGCAGTGGCAGGCGGACTCTCAACCACTGCGCCACCAGGGAAGCCCAGACTACCTTCAGATTAGAGCTGTAACATCAATTCCCTCTGGAATTTCCAGCCTGCCTGCCCCATAAATTTCAGACTTGGTGGCCCACACAATCATGTGAACCAATTCTTTAAATAAATCCTCCTCCCCCTGTCTCTCCATGTACACCCACACCCACAAACACACACACACACACACATATTACACTATATATATGTTACACAATACACATATGTGTGGGTAAGATAGATAGATAGAGAGAGAGATAAATAGGTATTATATATATATCCTATTGGTTCTACTTCTCTGGAGAACCCTGACTAATCCAGAGTGTGAATATTCCTTGACACCTGAAGTCTGCATACCCGTGGCAGGCCTGAGTCACCTGGACCCAGAAGGCTGTGTCCGGTGTGGGTGGGACCAGCCCAGCTTGGATGTGGCTTCTGTGTTATCTTGGGTTCCTCTGATCAAGCCTTCTTCTCGCCACCATGACAGACCCAGGTTCCCACCAAGCTGATGGGTCCTCAACTCGCAGACCCGGCCTGCTACGGCCCTCCCAGGGAGACAAGAGGGCACAGCAGGACACGTTTGTCCACCTGCTTTTCAGGTAAAATCTCGACCTAGATCATCCCTTTTTCCTTGTTCGTATGTCTGAACATAAATTCTCTATGCCTTCCCATTCGAAGACACTGCATTGCTTTTTTTTTTTTTTTAGTTTAAAGCTCTGAATTTTCCCCACCTATTCTCTTTATCAGAATTCTTAGGTTGTATTTTTCCCATATGTTATAGAACATTCTACTTTCTAACTTGTAGATCAATATCTGTCCCTAATACCAACACCACCTGCTTTATGAGCAACCTTTGTTTAGTGATCATATCCTATTCACAATGTACCTATATGGCTTTGAACATTTTAGACTTGCAATAAATGTCTTATGAGTGGAATTCCCATCACTAATTAAATACACCAGCTGTTAAACAAAACAAAACAAAGCGTATGTACATCAAGGAGCCTGTGATGCATTTGGGAATGAGAAGTTGCTGGGTGACTTCTCAGCCTAGTGCCCTCCTGCCCTCTCACCCAAGGAATGGGGAGGAGACCAGGCCTAGAACCGGGGGTCACAGATCCCAATGTCACGGAAATCACAAGTTACAATCACTTGTTGGAAGTTAGATTTCTTTAACGAGGCTGCTCGCGGTATTGGAAGGGTCACTGATTTGGCACCATTCAGACTTCAGTTTGAATCCTGGGGTGGCCACCAACTAGCTGTTAACCTTGGGTGGGTTACTTGACCTTTCTGTTTCCCAGTTTCCCATAAAATGGGGGAATAATACTAACCTTAGGGGGTCACTGTAAGGATTAAACAAGAAAATGTTAGCTAGAACCACGGGAAATGGCTGATATTCCCCTGTTTTTGAAGTATCAGAACATTCTCATATGGTTCAACCCAACTTTCACATCCATGAATAGAACTTCCTGGTCTCATTTTATGGTGGTCAGAGGAGGGCACAGGAAGTAGAGAAACAGGGGACGCGGAACTCTGAGGGTACGCAGGGTGGCATGAGTTCCATACCTTTCTGGGCCTTTCTCTCCTCATCTTTAAAAGGAGGGGATTTCTAAAGTCTTTGATATTCTGACATTCTGTAAAAGTTATTGGATTAAGGTCTGTCACCCCCACTAAACTGTCAGCACGTCACGGGAAGGAGTGAGGTCCACGTTCCTCTCCATTGCCTCCAGTGTCTGGGGCAGTGTGGTCAACACATATTTGTTGAACGAATGAATGACTGAAGGAATGAGTGAGTGAAGTACAGGAATAGCAAGGGTTAGGAGTCACTTACTTATTCATGCCCAACATTTCTTGAGCAACTACTATCTACCAGATATTGTACTTGAACCTGGGGAGACAAGAATAAATGTGCTGGCTGAGCCCTTGTTCTGAACTGAATTGTGCCCCTCCCCGATTCATATAGTCCCCTAACTCTTTGTGTGACTGTATTTGGAGATAGGGCCTTTAGGGAGGTACTTAAGGTTAAATGAGATCATGAGGGTAGGCCCCAGACCCAGTAGGACTGGTGTCCTCATAAGGAGAGGAAAAGACACCTGGATCCTCCCCCACTACCCAACTCCGCATTGACGAGCACAGAGGAAAGGCCACGTGAGAAGGTGGCATCTACAAGGCAGGAAGAGAATTCCTACCAGAAATCGAATTTGCCAGCACCTTGGTCATGGCCTTCTAGCCTCCAGGACTATGAGAAAATGAATGTCTGTTGTTTAAGCCACCCAGGCTGTGGTGTTTTGTTATGGCTACCTGAGCAGACAGCCCGCAAGGGGCTCACAGTCTAGAAGCTGAGACAGATGAAGAAAAGTGATAATGCTGAATGATTAGTCCTCTGAGATAGGACCGATCAGGGGCCGTGGAATTTCGGAAGAAAGTTACCTGAGACTTGAGAGGCAGGGGTAGGGGAGGGCCAAGGAAGGCTCCTCAGAGAAGGTGACATCTGTGCTAAATATTAGAGGAGGAAAAGACTTGAGCCAGAGGAAGTGGGAAGAGACGGGTGTCATAAGCATGGGAGCAGCCCAGCAGAGGCTCAGGAAGCCATCAGTATGAGGGGCAGCTCATGCCAGATGAGAGAGAAGCACAAAGTGGAGACTCAAAGTTCCAGCAAACTCTCTGGAGAATGAAGGGATGAGATGAAGAAAGAACACTAGTAACTTAAGAGGAAATCACATTCCACGGTGTTTAGGGCAATCAGAGAGATGCTGTCCATAAGCCAGAGGCTTGCGCTTTGTCAGGACAGGATGTGCCAGCAGTGCCCCGTGCGTGATCACTGCCTCCCTCCCGGCCTCTGCCCTTCATCACCTGAACCCGCTCGTCTCCCCTTGCCTGGAAGCTCTTGCCTGTCTCTCCCTCTCACCTTCTCTAGTCTCAGTCTCCCAGTTCACAGCCAGGTTTCTTGTTAAGAGTGAACCACATTCACTGTTTTCTCTTCTCAACACACCACCACCCGTCTCTTCTCACTGAGGTTGTTCATGGCTCTTCGTACCGTATCTCTTGGCCCGCTCACATCTTGGCCCTCTACCTAACTGATTTTGACTCTGGTGGGATCTGACCCTGTTGATCGCTCCCTCTTTCTGGAAACCCTTGACACAGCACTGGAACACTTCTCTGGTCTGTAAGCCTCTTGCAGGCAGAGCCTGTATCTGATTCAGTCATTGGCAAGGCACCCGTTGCCCAGGGCAGTGTCTTCCCTGTAACAAGCAACTGGTAACTGTCCCAAAGATGCTCCCTTCGCCTCCTTGATACCTCTCGATTCCAGTGCTACATCTATTTCTCTGGTCCCTCGTTCTCAGCTTCCTTCACCGAGTCCTTTTCCTCCAACCTCTCCTTAAATGTCGTTCATCCCCAAGGCACTGTCCTTTGTCCTGCTCTTATTTTATGCTACACACTGTCTTTGGGTCACCTCACCCACCACCACCTAGGAGGACTCTCTTTACATCTCCAGGCCCAAATTCCCTCCCGAGCTGCGGACCTGTAGGCCTTCCTGTCAACTGGACAACCATCTCCTGGTATCTTGCAGGCACATCCAGGTCCATATGCTCATACTAAAATCATCATCGTTTCCCCCAAACATGCTTCTCTTCCTGCTCTCCCTTCCCTGGTACCACCCTCTACCCAGCTATACCATCCAAATACCTGCTAGACTTTCACCCAGTCTAATTCTGACAATTCTACCTCCTTAAAACTCTCATCCATCTTCCCCATCCCTGTTCATTTCATCCTACTCATATCCTGGTTCCGGCTCTCACCATCTCTCATCTGGTCTAAAGCAGACACACTGGATGACTTTCTCTGTCCCCCCTGTAGCACTTATCCCATCCTCCTGCCATCCTGCCACCAGTGTCATCTCTCCAAAATGGAAATCAGCTGAAACTATTAGATCCTCTCTACCTTCAGAGTAAATTTGAATTCTTTAGCTAGACAAAGCAATATGATAATGGTACTTTGTTTCTGATGGGATCAGTTTACCCTCCTAGAGCTTGAGCCAGCATTTGTCCAGGGGCCTGTGGTATAGACAGGCTAGATCTTTATTCTTTTTCTTTTTCTGGCCACACAGTGTGGCCTGCAGGACCTTAGTTCCCCAACCAGGGATCAAACCCGTTTCCCCCTACATTGGGAGCACGGAGTCTTAACCACTAGACCGCCAGGGAAGTCCCTAGATCTTCATTCTTCCAGGGAGGAAGGAGAGACCATACGTATTGATTCATTCTAGAAACATTGCCCCGGCATTCTGATCTTTACCGAGAGTCAAGTAAGGCACAAAATGTAAGGAGGCACTTCCTCTCAGGTCGTGCAAGGGCCTCCTTAAATTTCCCATCGTAGCCACCTTATTTGCCTCACCCCCATTGTGTGCATGGGTTCACCTTGCTTCCTATGTTATTATTATGACCCCCGAAACGAAGCCTGGATACGAATTACCAGCAACTTATGAGTTTAGAGTCTGGCTGAAATTAAGTGAGCCTTTAAAAGTTGAGGCTACATAAAAACAAAAACCTGGCTGGGTTCACCATTCTGGAAAGCAATTCTGCCAGTTATATTGGAGCTTTAAATGTTCTTCTGCTGTTTGACCCAGTACACTTCCAGAAGTCGATCCTAATTAAATAATCGTGCATGTAGACAACTACCCTTATGTACAAAGATATTCATACAGAATATTTATAATAACAAAGAGGAAGCAATTAAATGTCCACAAATAGAGGAAGATGCTTAAATGGTGGTAATTATACACTATTATGCATTGTAGTGTGGGCATTCAAACGATAATTCTATAGACTTCAAATAAGTAAACAAAATCATTGTATTAAATACAATGAGGTTACAAAATTATATGCATAGAATAATCCCAGGCTAGTAAATACTCAATATATGCTTAGAGAAAAAAAAGACTGGAAGAAAATACACAAAAATGTTAACAAGGTTACTTCTAGGTTTGGGGATTATGGGTGATTTCTGTGTGTTGAAAAAATTTTTGTTCCTATGGTTTTTAAAATAATGGTCATATATGGCTTTCATAATTTTAAAAAAGTGAAAGTTCTTTTAAGTAATTTTTAAGAGAAAATCTATTTCACTCTCTAGACTTCTCTTCCTCAGTGGTATTTACTAATAGGTCGCCCCTCCAGCTCTGGCTTGGGAGAGAGGCTGAGAAGTTTTTGGCGACAACCCATAGGATTTGTTGCTGTCGTTGTTTTTAATCCTCATCTCTATGGCAGCACCGCTCCACTGATTCCACCGTCTGCCCAGCAGCTTCTGACTCTTGACTGTAACAGGACATATGGCTTGTGCACAGCGGTCTCTGTCTGTGTCCCGGGCTCACCATGACCACTGGATATTTCAGCTCCTAGCTTTGTGATGTTGCTAAAACAGCTTGAAACAAGCGCTGTGAGCCAGAGCTGGCTGTTCCGGATCCCATGTGTGGAGGGCTCTCTCAAACACAGAGCTGGGCACTGAGGAACAAGACACCACTAGCCCCAAACTCCAGAAAGCTGGACTTCCTTCCATGCTAATTGCTTTTTTATGACCTCTATTCATGTTAAGTTCAGAGATGAAGAAAGCTGAAGCTCAATTTGGACTCAGGCTGATAAAGAACCAAGAATCAGTGCCCTTCCTGCCTCCATCTCTTCTTCAGTGAAAGAGAGAGAGAGTTGGACTGGGGGATCTCCAAATGTACTATTTTATTGATGCATATCGGACAAGCAGGTATGCAGGTATTCCATTACCAGCTCTGTCACAGAGCTGCCCAGGTGAGACCGATGCTGAAGGATAGGTCTGGCTCTGTCTAAGCTCCCTCCGCAGGCTGGTATGGCCAGGGTGACACGTACCATGCTGGTAACCAGCAGCGGCTGGTCCTCAGGCAGGTCCATCCCTGCATCCTCCCGATTTACTACTGGTGGGGACAACCTAATGATCCTCCTAGCCACACAGCTTGAAGACAGCTGCTTTCTTCTCTTTTAAAAGGGACTTACACATCTAGCAGAAATAATTAGGACTCACAGAATCATTCTCACTAATTAGAGGTCCCATGGGTTATTTGAGAATTCCCAGGTTTGTTCCAACCTAGGATGCACACATCAAATAATTGCCCTTATTTTTTTTTAATGTGCATATATTCTTTATCCAGTATCTACTTTTACCCAGGACAATTCCTAAGAGATTGAAGAATATGCAATGATAGCACTGTATCCAATCTAGCATCATTTAAAAAGAAAACATAATTCTAACTTCCTAAAAGGGGGAGTAGGCGGAAGCAGGAAAACAAAGGGAAAAGGAGTAAAAAGGCAAAAGGCATCCACGGGAAACACCATCTATTGTAAACGATTCCACAACAAAACCAGAAGCTTGCTTTACATACCCTCTTCCCCTAAATTCTCGATCAGGAGAAGTCCACTCACCTGCCTTTCTTCGACATCTCCTGTACGTCTCTTTTTCGCCAGTGCACTCTGCTTTCAGCAGCCAAAGCCCATGGCCACCACAACAGGAAAAGGCCAACTTTCATGTTCTGGACAGCCAGCATGCGTTTCCAAATCCAAACAGTTCTCTCAAGAAACAGCAAAAAAGGAAAAGGATGTTCTTTTTCTCTCTTAACACATTATTGTTCTGTTCATTACTAGAAAGATGTTTACTCATGCAAAAAAAAAAAAATCAACCCACAATCTGTAATCTGGAGGGCAGGAGAAAAAGCAATTTCCACTAAACCTATAAATCCTCCTACGTCAGATGTCAGGGATTTTCTGAACTGAGGTTGAAGTCCTGTGTCCCTGTCGGACAATTATTTTGGCTGGTCTAAATGAGTTCATCGTCAGACGTGGTGAATACGTTCGTAAAAGGTCTGTATTTCCTGTTCCAACAGAATAGAAGGAAGTAAAAACAAACCAAAGCAATTTCTGAAACAAGACATACCTGAGGTGCTGCACTGCTTCTTATGCCCCGAAAATGAGCTCCTCCCTGGATCTATTTAAAGCTTTTCGCCATTATTATTTGCTTTAGCTGAGGGCTGGATTTGGATGGTTCCCCACCCTCACTCCTTCCTGTGGTTGAATCTGTGGAAACTCAGGGCTCTGTACCTGTGCCATTATCTATCTGGCTGCGGTTGGGAGGGCTAGGGGGAAGGAGGCTTTTTTTTTTTGGTCTTAGATTTTGCACAGTAAGAGTGAAATTCTCTTATCAGTAGTACTATTCATACTGTGAACCTCATCAGACTTTTCACACTTGGAAAATATCAGTAATAAATTAACAATAGCAATTAAGTCTGAGTTATCTATTGTTAAAAACAAGACAGAGGCCCAAAATGGAGCTCCACATCACCAAAAGGAGACAACTTCATTCGTTTTAGCTCTCCCAGAAATGGAATCTTTTTTTTTTTTAACATCTTTATTGGAGTATAATTGCTTTACAATGGTGTGTTAGTTTCCGCTTTACAACAAAGTGAATCCGTTATATATATACACATGTTCCCATATCTCTTCCCTGTTGCGTCTCCCTCCCTCACACCCTCCCTATCCCTCCCCTCCAGGCGGTCACAAAGCACCAAGCTGATCTCCCTGTGCTATGCGGCTGCTTCCCACTAGCTATCTACCTTATGTTTGGTAGTGTATATATGTCCATGCCTCTCTCTCGCTTTGTCACAGCTTACCCTTCCTCCTCCACGTGTCCTCAAGTCCATTCTCTAGTAGGTCTGTATCTTTATTCCTGTTTTACCCCTAGGTTCTTCATGACTGTTTTTTTTTTTTTAATTCCATATATATGTGTTAGCATACAGTATTTGTCTCTCTCTTTCTAACTTACTTCACTCTGTATGACAGACTCTAGGTCTATCCACCTCATTACAAATAGCTCAATTTCGTTTCTTTTTATGGCTGAGTAATATTCCATTGTATATATGTGCCACATCTTCTTTATCCATTCATCCGATGATGGACACTTAGGTTGTTTCCATCTCCAGGCTATTGTAAATACAGCTGCAATGAACATTTTGGTACATGACTCTTTTTGAATTA
Organism: Phocoena sinus; assembly: GCF_008692025.1. Lineage (NCBI taxonomy): Eukaryota > Metazoa > Chordata > Mammalia > Artiodactyla > Phocoenidae > Phocoena > Phocoena sinus. The sequence goes on along the minus strand of NC_045774.1, from coordinate 67,977,478 downwards.
TGGTTTTCTCAGGGTATATGCCCAGTAGTAGGATTGCTGGTTCATATGGTAGTTCTATTTTTAATTTTTTAAGGAACCTCCATACTGTTCTCCATAGTGGCTGAACCAATTCACATTCCCACCAGCAGTGCAAGAGTGGTCCCTTTTCTCCACACCCTCTCCAGCATTTATTGTTTCTAGATTTTTTGATGATGGTCATTCTGACTGGTGTGAGATGATATCTCATTGTAGTTTTGATTTGCATTTCTCTAATGATTAATGATGTTGAGCATTCTTTCATGTGTTTGTTGGCAGTCTGTATACCTTCTTTAGAGAAATGTCTATTTAGGTCTTCTGCCCATTTTTGGATTGGGTTGTTTGTTTTTTTGTTATTAAGCTGCACGAGCTGCTTATAAATTTTGGAGATTAATCCTTCGTCAGTTGCTTCATTTGCAAATATTTTCTCCCATTCTGAGGGTTGTCTTTCCATCTTGTTTATGGTTTCCTTTGATGTGCAAAAGCTTTGAAGTTTCATTAGGTCCCATTTGTTTATTTTTGTTTTTATTTCCATTTCTCTAGGAGGTGGGTCGAAAAGGATCTTGCTGTGATTTATGTCATAGAGTGTCCTGCCTATGTTTTCCTCTAAGAGTTTGATAGTTTCTGGCCTTACATTTAGGTCTTTAATCCATTTTGAGTTTATTTTTGTGTATGGTGTTAGGGAGTGATCTAATCTCATACTTTTACGTGTACTTGTCCAGTTTTCCCAGCACCACTTATTGAAGAGGCTGTCCTTTCTCCACCGTACATTTCTGCCTCCTTTATCAAAGATAAGGTGACCATAGGTGCGTGGGTTTATCTCTGGGCTTTCTATCCTGTTCCATTGATCTATCTTTCTGTTTTTGTGCCAGTACCGTACTGTCTTGATTACTGTAGCTTTGTAGTATAGTACGAAGTCAGGGAGCCTGATTCCTCCAGCTCCGTTTTTCGTTCTCAAGATTGCTTTGGCGATTCAGGGTCTTTTGTGTTTCCATACAAATTGTGAAATTTTTTGTTCTAGTTCTGTGAAAAATGCCAGTGGTAGTTTGATAGGGATTGCATGGAATCTGTAGATTGCTTTGGGTAGTAGAGGCATTTTCACAATGTTGATTCTTCCCATCCAAAAACATGGTATATCTCTCCATCTATTTGTATCATCTTTAATTTCTTTCATCAGTGTCTTATAATTTTCTGCATACATGTCTTTTGTCTCCTTAGGTAGGTTTATTCCTAGATATTTTATTCTTTTTGTTGCAATGGTAAATGGGAGTATTTTCTTGATTTCACTTTCAGATTTTTCATCATCAGTGTATAGGAATGCCAGAGATTTCTGTGCATTAATTTTGTATCCTGCTACTTTACCAAATTCATTGATTAGCTCTAGTAGTTTTCTGGTAGTATCTTTAGGATTCTCTATGTATGGTATCATGTCATCTGCAAACAGTGACAGCTTTACTTCTTCTTTTCCGATTTGGATTCCTTTTATTTCCTTTTCTTCTCTGATTGCTGAGGCTAAAACTTCCCAAACTATGTTGAATAAGAGTGGTGAGAGTGGGCAACCTTGTCTTGTTCCTGATCTTAGTGGAAATGGTTTCAGTTTTTCACCACTGAGGACGATGTTGGCTGTGGTTTTGTCATATATGGCCTTTATTATGTTGAGGAAAGTTCCCTCTATGCCTACTTTCTGCAGGGTTTTTATCATAAATGGGTGTTGAATTTTGTCAAAAGCTTTCTCTGCATCTATTGACATGATCATATGGTTTTTCTCCTTCAATTTGTTAATATGGTGTATTACGTGATTGATTTGCATATATTGAAGAATCCTTGCATTCCTGGAATAAATCCCACTTGATCATGGTGTATGATCCTTTTAATGTGCTGTTGGATTCTGTTTGCTACTATTTTGTTGAGGATTTCTGCATCTATGTTCATCAGTGATATTGGCCTGTAGTTTTCTTTCTTTGTGACATCCTTGTCTGATTTTGGTATCAGGGTGATGGTGGCCTCATAGAATGAGTTTGGGAGTGTTCCTCCCTCTGCTATATTTTGGAAGAGTTTGAGAAGGATAGGTGTTAGCTCTTCTCTAAATGTTTGATAGAATTCACCTGTGAAGCCATCCGGTCCTAGGCTTTTGTTTGTTGGAAGATTTTTAATCACAGTTTCAATTTCAGTGCTTGTGATTGGCCTGTTCATACTTTCTATTTCTTCCTGATTCAGTCTTGGCAGGCTGTGCATTTCTAAGAATTTGTCCATTTCTTCCAGGTTGTCCATTTTATTGGCATAGAGTTGCTTGTAGTAATCTCTCATGATCTTTTGTATTTCTGCAGTGTCAGTTGTTACTTCTCCTTTTTCATTTCTAATTCTATTGATTTGAGTCTTCTCCTTTTTTTTCTTGATGAGTCTGGCTAATGGTTTATCAATTTTGTTTATCTTCTCAAAGAACCAGCTTTTAGTTTTATTGATCTTTGCTATCATTTCCTTCATTTCATTTATTTCTGATCTGATTTTTATGATTTCTTTCCTTCTGCTAACTTTGGGTTTTTTTTGTTCTTCTTTCTCTAATTGCTTTAGGTGCAAGGTTAGGTTATTTATTCGAGATGTTTCCTGTTTCATAAGGTAGGATTGTATTGCTATAAACTTCCCTCTTAGAACTGCTTTTGATGCATCCCATAGATTTTGGGTCGTCATGTCTCCATTGTCATTTGTTTCTAGGTATTTTTAATTTCCTCTTTGATTTCTTCAGTGATCACTTCGTTATTAAGTAGTGTATTGTTTAGCCTCCATGCATTTGTATTTTTTACAGATCTTTTCCTGTAATTGATATCTAGTCTCATAGCGTTGTGGTTGGAAAAGATACTTGATACAATTTCAATTTTCTTAAATTTACCAAGGCTTGATTTGTGTGACCCAAGATATGATCTATCCTGGAAAATGTTCCATGAGCATTAGAGAAAAATGTGTATTCTGTTGTTTTTGGATGGAATGTCCTATAAATATCAATTAAGTCCATCTTGTTTAATGTATCATTTAAAGCTTGTGTTTCCTTATTTATTTTCATTTTGGATGATCTGTCCATTGGTGAAAGTGTAGTGTTAAAGTCCCCTACTATGAATGTGTTACTGTCAATTTCCCCTTTTATGGCTGTTAGTATTTGCCTTATGCATTGAGGTGCTCCTATGTTGGGTGCATAAATATTTACAATTGTTATATCTGCTTCTTGGATCGATCCCTTGATCATTATGTAGTGTCCTTCTTTGTCTCTTCTAATAGTCTTTATTTTAAAGTCCATTTTGTGTGATATGAGAATTGCTACTCCAGCTTTCTTTTGTTTTCCATTTGCATGAAATATCTTTTTCCATCCCCTTACTTTCAGTCTGTATGTGTCTCTAGGTCTGAAGTGGGTCTCTTGTAGACAGCAAATATATGGGTCTTGTTTTTGTATCCATTCAGCCAATCTGTGTCTTTTGGTGGGGGCATTTAGTCCATTTACATTTAAGGTAATTATTGATATGTACGTTCCTATTCCCATTTTCTTAATTGTTTTGGGTTCATTATTGTAGGTCTTTTCCTTCTCTTGTGTTTCTTGCCTGGAGAAATTCCTTTAGTAGTTGTTGTAGAGCTGATTTGGTGGTGCTGAACTCTCTCAGCTTTTGCTTGTCTGTAAAGGTTTTAATTTCTCCATCAAGTCTGAATGAGATCCTTGCTGGGTAGAGTAATCTTGGTTGCAGGTTTTTCTCCTTCATCACTTTAAATATGTCCTGTTAGTCCCTTCTGGCTTGCAGAGTTTCTGCTGAAAGATCAGCTGTTAACCTTATGGGGATTCCCTTGGGTGTTATTTGTTGTTTTTCCCTTGCTGCTTTTAATATGTTTTCTTTATATTTAATTTTTGACAGTTTGATTAATATGTGTCTTGGCATATTTCTCCTTGGATTTATCCTGTATAGGACCCTCTGTGCTTCCTGGACTTGATTAACTATTTCCTTTCCCATATTGGGGAAGTTTTCAACTATAATCTCTTCAAATATTTTCTCAGTTCCTTTCTTTTACTCTTCTTCGTCTGGAACCCCTATAATTCGAAAGTTGGTGCGTTTAATATTGTCCCAGAGGTCTCTGAGACTGTCCTCAGTTCTTTTCATTCTTTTTTCTTTATTCTGCTCTACAGTAGTTATTTCCACTATTTTATCTTCCAGGTCACTTATCCGTTCTTCTGCCTCAGTTATTCTGCTATTGATCCCATCTAGAGTATTTTTAATTTCATTTATTGTGTTGTTCATCGTTGTTTGTTTCATCTTTAGTTCTTCTAGGTCCTTGTTAAATGTTTCTTGCATTTTGTCTATTCTATTTCCAAGATTTTGGATCATCTTTACTATCATTATTCTGAATTCTTTTTCAGTTAGACTGCCTATTTCCTCTTTATTTGTTAGGTCTGGTGGGTTTTTATCTTGCTCCTTCATCTGCTGTGTGTTTTTCTGTCTTCTCATTTTGCTTATCTTACTGTGTTTGGGGTCTCCTTTTTGCAGGCTGCAGGTTCGTAATTCCCGTTGTTTTTGGTGTCTGTCCCCAGTGGCTAAGGTTGGTTCAGTGGGTTGTGTAGGCTTCCTGGTGGAGGGGACTAGTGCCTGTGTTCTGGTGGATGAGGCTGGATCTTATCTTCCTGGTGGGCAGGTCCACATCTGGTGGTGTGTTTTGGGGTGTCTGTGGACTTATTATGATTTTAGGCAGCCTCTCTGCTAATGGGTGGGGTTGTGTTCCTGTCTTGCTAGTTGTTTGGCATAGGATGTCCAGCACTGTAGCCTGCTGGTCGTTGAGTGAAGCTGGGTGCTGGTGTTAAGATGGAGATCTCTGGGAGATTTTCGCCATTTGATATCATGTGGAGCTGGGAGGTCTCTTGTGGACCAGTGTCCTGAAGTTGGCTCTCACACCTCAGAGGCAAAGCACTGACTCCTGGTTGGAGCACCAAGAGCCTTTCATCCACACGGCTCAGAATAAAAGGGAGAAAAAGTAGAAAGAAAGAATTAGTAGAAGTAGAAAGAAAGAAAGAAAGGAGGTAGGGAGGGAGGGAGGGAGGGAGGAAGGAATGAAGGAAGATGGGAAGGAAGGAAAAAAAGAAAGAAAGAAGATAAAGTAAAATAAAATAAAGTAAGATAAAATATAATAAAGTTATTAAAATAAAAAAATAATTATTAAGAGAAAAAAAACGGACGGATAGAACCCTAGGACAAATGGTGGAAGCAAAGCTATACAGACAAAATCTCACACAGAAGCATACAGATACACACTCACAAAAAGAAGAAAAGGGGAAAAAATTATAACTCTTGCTCTCAAATTCCACCCCCTTAATTTGGGATGATCCGTTGTCTATTCAGGTATTCCACAGAAGCAGGGTACATCAAGTTGATTGTGGAGCTTTAATCCGTTGCTCCTGAGGCTGCTGGGAGAGATTTCCCTTTCTCTTCTTTGTTCTCACAGCTCCCAGGGGCTCAGCTTTGGATTTGGCCCTGCCTCTGCGTGTAGGTCGCGGGAGGGCGTCTGTTCTTCGCTCAGACAAGACGGGGTTAAAGGAGCCGCTGATTCGGGGGCTCTGGCTCACTCAGGCCGGGGGGAGGGAGGGGAACGGAGTGCGGGGCGAGCCTGCTGCGGCAGAGGCCACCGTGACGTTGCACCAGCCTGAGGCCGCTGTGCGTTCTCCCGGGGAAGTTGTCCCTGGATCACGGGACCCTGGCAGTGGCGGGCTGCACAGGCTCCCGGGAGGGGTGTGGATAGTGACCTGTGCTTGCACACAGGCTTCTTGGTGGCAGCAGCAGCCTTAGCGTCTCATGCCCGTTTCTGGGGTCCGCGCTGATAGCCGCGGCTCGCGCCCGTCTCTGGAGCTCTTTTAAGCGGCGCCCTTAATCTCCTCTCCTTGCGCACCAGAAAACAAAGAGGGAAGAGAAAGTCTCTTGCCTCTTCGGCAGGTCCAGACTTTTCCCTGGACTCCCTCCCGTCTAGCCGTGGCACACTAACCCACTGCAGGCTGTGTTCACGCCGCCAACCCCAGTCCTCTCCCTGCGCTCCGACCGAAGCCCGAGCCTCAGCTCCCAGCCCCGCCCGCCCCGGCGGGGGAGCAGACAAGCCTCTCGGGCTGGTGAGTGCCGGTCGGCCCTGATCCTCTGTGCGGGAATCTCTCCGCTTTGCCCTCCGCACGCCTCTGGCTGCGCTCTCCGCTGCAGCTCCGAAGCTTTCCGCCTCCGCCACCCGCAGTCTCCGCCCGCGAAGGGGCTTCCTAGTGTGTGAAAACCTTTCCTCCTTCACGGCTCCCTCCCACTGGTGCAGGTCCCGTCCCTATCCTTTTGTCTCTATTTATTCTTTTTTCTTTTTCCCTACCCAGATACGTGGGGGGTTTCTTGCCTTTTGGGAGGTCTGAGGTCTTCTGCCAGCCTTCAGTAGGAGTTCTGTATGAGTTGTTCCACGTGTAGATGTATTTCTGGTGTATCTGTCGGGAGGAAGATGATCTCCGCGTCTTACTCTTCCGCCATCTTCCCGGAAGTTGAAATGGAATCTTAAACCAGTCAATGAGGTGTCATTTGATAAGCGCTAGCTAGCTAATCTGCCTGGTTGGCCCCTGCTGTCCCCTAGAGGAAAGTAATCTTGCAATAACCAACCTGCTTTTTTACCTAGTGTTCCCACTCCCTTCTGCCTGTAACAGTCTTTTATTTTGTACCACTCCTCGGAGCTCCTTTCTAGCTTCTTGCTAGACTGAACGCTGCCTGATTCATGAATTGAATAAAGTCAATAAGAGCTTCAAAATTTACTTATTTGAATTTTGTTTTTTAACACTGTAGGTAGTTTTTCTTTTCCTTTGATGCTTGATCAAAGACTCTGCTATGGGGGCTTCCCTGGTGGCACAGTGGTTGAGCGTCTGCCTGCAGATGCAGGGGACACGGGTTCATGACCCAGTCCAGGAAGATCCCACATGCTGCAACTAGGCCCGTGAGCCATGGCCGCTGAGCCTGCGCATCCGGAGCCTGTGCTCCGCAACGGGAGAGGCCACAGCAGTGAGAGGCCGGCGTACCGCAAAAAAAAAAAAAAAAAAAAAAAGACTCTGCTATAATCTACAGGCCAGAGTTTGTGTCTTCAACCAGGAGGGACAGTCACAGAGCCTCGTGGAAAAGGACAGCAACTTTCAGAGCATATTGGTAGATGGAGTCAGGATTTCTAGGCTTCTTTATAGTTGAAAAGCAAAAAGTTTTCATCAAACTGCTAAACCAAGATCTAACAGAACAAGAATTCATTACACAGAATGGAACGAATTGATGGGGGAAATGTTATTGAAGTTATTTGGAATATTGTTGATTTGTGTTAATGTTCTATTTCCTGGATATGTAAGGAAGCCCTTTCTTCTTCTTCTTATGCTATCTGTAATTCACAATAATTTTCTAAATTCTGCTGTTGTAAACCAAAATGAGACACTTAAAAATGATATATGGGGCTCCCCTGGTGGCCCAGTGGTTGAGAGTGTGCCTGCTGATGCAGGGGACACGGGTTCGTGCCCTGGTCCGGGAAGATTCCACGTGCCGCGGAGCGGCTGGGCCCGTGAGCCATGGCCGCTGAACCTGCGCATCCGGAGCCTGTGCTCCGCAACGGGAGAGGCCACGACAGTGAGAGGCCCGCGTACCGCAAAGAAAAAAAGAAAAAAAAAAAAGATATATAAGTCTTACTGACACAATTCCCCTCCTCCGAATTCAGAAACTCTTACACAATATCCTTACTTCCCATGGCAATATAGTGGCATAGGGTCACTAACAATATGCCTTCCCAGGGAGCTCCCTGGTGGCCTAGTGTTTAGAATTACGGGCTTTCACTGCTGTTCCCTAGGTTCAGTCCCTGGTCAGGAAACTGAGATCCTGCAAGCCACAGAGCACGGCCAAAAAAAAAAAAGTATATATATATATATATATATATATATATATATATATATATGCAAACACACACACACACACACACACACACACACACGTGTATCTTCCCTTCACAGATATAGAGAACAATTGAGAGGTTATCGGTGGCGGGGAGAGGGGCAAAAATGGGGAGGACTGGTAGGTACAAACTATTGGGTATAAGACCCAATATGTATTCAAGTATGTATTGTACAACATGGGGAATATAGCCAATATTTTGTAATAACTGTAAATGGAATATAACCTTTAAAATTGTATTAACATTTTTTAATTCAAAATTAAAAAACATTTAAAAAAAAAAAGACTATGTCTTCTTTTTTACCAGAATATAATTGGAAAAATCAATTCTACAATCAAGGCCTTGCCTGGAATGGTGTAGTTGAGAATGATGTTCCGTTAACTAGGGGTGACAAGCCATTTTAAAGAACAAAGTTTGGCTGTACTTATGAAGCCAATGGCTACAAAGTCCTCCCAGGAAAACTGACCTGGGACTAGTTTATAGGATCCAGCATCACAGGTAGCAAGGAAGGTCACTTCCAGGCAGGTCTTTGGGGTAGTTTTTGAAACTTCAGGAAGAGAAATTCACCCAAATATATAGGTACTTGCAGGTACCTACCTTAAACCAGCCAGAAGAACCTAGAATTGTTTAAGAATTAAATTGGCATGAGACACATCAACAGGAAAAAATCAAACAAAAGTTTAATAACATGTATACATGGGAGAGACCCAGGAAAATTGAGTAACTCACCAAAATGACTTAAACCCTCACCTTAAATACCATCTTCAGCTAAAGATGAAAGAGGATGTTGCAGGCAGCTCATTTGGGACCTCAAAGGGGAGACAGGCAATTCACTTGGAGATGAAAAAGCAAATATTTGGTAAGCAAATGTTTGCTGGGTCCTATAGAGACAATGGGACACAGAGAGGAATTTTAACAAACAGATTTTGCTAGGATCCTTCCTGTCCATACACCTAATTCATACTACAGTGATCTACGGTGATATCTCCCTTCCCAGAACAGGTCCTCTAACTTCATTCTTTTAGGCAGTTAGGGGGAAGTTCAAGAGTTCTTCCTGAGTCCTTCAGGCCTTGATGGTTTTCAGCTCAAAATAATCCGCGTGCCAAAGAGAGACATTTTGGGGTGGCAAGTTTTGCTCCCCTATAATAGCAAATAAAAGTTGCTTTTAAAAGTTCAATCTAAGATTCCTTATAATTTCCAGGCCGAAGTTTATTTGGAATCATTCAATACTCTATGGCTCTAGATTTTCGCAAAGCAGGCTGAAGGAGGCCTCTTTGGTGAATTAACACTCTTGACGCACCTAGTTCGGTAATCAAGAATAACCTTGGGCTTCCCTGGTGGCGCAGTGGTTGAGAGTCCGCCTGCCGATGCAGGGGACGCGGGTTCGTGCCCCGGTCCGGGAACATCCCACATGCCGCGGAGCGGCTGGGCCCGTGAACCATGGCCTCTGAGCCTGCGCGTCCGGAGCCTGTGCTCCGCAATGGGAGAGTCCACGGCAGTGAGACGCCCGCGTACCGCAAAAAAAAAAAAAAAAAAAGAATAATCTTGTTGATCAAGAATAATCTTTCTTTGAAATTATGTATGATCACAGGGGAAGGAAGACTGTCAGGAAAAGCTGTCAAACTTTGAAATGGGCAAAAGATATTACTGGGGGTCCTTTCAACAGAAGGCTAAGTCTTGTCCAGTGAACCCTCCAGGGATTTTCTGATCCTCTAGGGATGTGGTTTGGATTATCTTTGTTTTTGTTTTGTTTTGTTTTGATGTGGAGAGTGGTAAATATGTTCTTTTATTGTATTTTTTCTTTTTTTTTATATTGGAGTATATTTGATTTACAATGTTGTGTTAGTTTCAGGGGTACAGCAAAGTGACTTAGCTATACATATACATATATCTATTCTTTTTCATATTCTTTTCCCATATAAGTTATTACAGAGTATTGAGTAAGAGTTCCCTGTGCTATACAGTAGGTCCTTGTTGATTATCTATTTTATGTGTAGTAGTGTGTATATGTTAATCCCAAACTCCTAATTTATCCCTCCCCACCTTGCCTTTCCACTTTGATAACCATAAGTTTGTTTTCTAAGTCTGTTAGTCTAATTTCTGTTTTGCAAATAAGTTCATTTACCATTTTTTTAGATTCCACATATAAGTGATATCATATGATATTTGTCCTTCTCTGTCTGGCTTCACGTAGAATTCTCTAGGTCCATCCATGTTGCTGCAAATGGCATTATTTCATTCTTTTTTTTATGGCTGAGTGATATTCCATTGTATATAGGTACCACATCTTCTTTATCCATTCGTCTGTCAATGGGCATTTAGGTTGCTTCCATGTCTTGGCTATTGTAAATAGTGCTGCAATGAACATTGGGGTGCATGTATGTTTTAGAAGTATGGTTTTCTCCAGATATATCCCCAGGAGTGGGATTACTAGATCATATAGTAGCCCTATTTTTAGTTTTTTAAGGAACCTCCATACTGTTCTCCATAGTGGCTATACCAATTTACATTCCCACCAACAGTGTAGGAGGGTTGATTGTCTTTGACCAGGCTATTTTACGACTCTGTGAAAGGTAGATATTAACATGTAGAAAACTGAGAGTAATGCATATCTTTCCTGTCCATAGCTATGCAAATTATTCCTTTCGTCAACTGGGAAATATAAATCTCTGTAAATCAAATCTTCATTTGAACCAGTTATAACATCCTACTGGTCCCCTCACTAATTAATGAGTTAAACAAAATCTTTGACACATGTTCATTTTATAGTTATATGAGTCATGATTCAATCCTCTTATATAAATCAGCCTAAAGCACTTTAAATAAACACATGTTGGAAACAGTTCAACATACAGAAATAAAGGCAGAATGTGTGATGTCTCCAGAGGTCAATATAAGCTAAGCACGATTAGATACGTAACTGATAGTGACTTGCTGATCTGAAGAGCCAAAGTAGCAAATAGGGGACATTCTGGAGTTGAGTACATGAAAAACCTCAGGCCACGAGGGCACTGAGGGAGACTTTAGATGGCTTTTTTTTTTTTTTTTTTTTTTGGCCGCACTGTGTGGCCTGCGGGATCTTAGTTCCCCAATCAGGGATCAAACCCGTGCCCCCTGCAGTGGAAGCTCAGAGTCTTAACCACTGGACCGCCAGGCAAGTCCCTAAATGGCTTTTTGATGCTCAGATTAGAAAATGTCTTTCTTTCTTATATGGAGGACCCTGGACTAGCTCCAGGGGCCAGGAGCCTGGACATAACCAAAGAGCAAATCCGGATGGCCTCACACATGCATTTCTTTTCTTTTTTTTTTTTTTTTTTTATTAAACATCTTTATTGGGGTATAATTGCTTTACAATGGTGTGTTAGTTTCTGCTTTATAACAAAGTGAATCAGCTATACATATACATATGTTCCCATATGTCTTCCCTCTTGCGTCTCCCTCCCTCCCACTCTCCCCATCCCACCCTTCCAGGCTGTCACAAAGCACCGAGCTAATATCCCTGTGCCTTGCGGCTGCTTCCCCCCAGCTATCTACCTTACTACGTTTGTTAGTGTGTATAACACATGCATTTCTTAACCTTTTCTCTGTAGCTTAGCAGAGAGCTGGCTCAGTAGGTCTGGGTTAGCTCTGTGGGAGAACAGGCTGATACCAGCTGCTGAGCCTTCCCAACAAGGCCACTTCTTCCTCTACCAGGAAGTTCCCATGGCAGAACCAGAGGGCAAGGGCCCTGTCTTGGGAGGGCCCTGGCCAACCATGCCCAACCCAACTCAGGGGGACCATGACGGCTAAGAAAGCCATGTGCATTTTGCTACTTCCCTGCTTGTAAGTGCTCTTAATAAAAAAATGTTTTTCCCATTAACACCACATGGCTCTGCTGTAGAGTATCTGTGCCCTCTCTGCAGGACACAGACATGGGAGGAGTTGTCAAGAGGACATGGGCCTGAGAGAACCAGCTGGGGCCAGCCCCCAGATTCAGGAAGGCAGAGGAGTTAGGAAGCAGAATCAAGCCTTACTGGGGATCCAGACTGACTTACCCAAGTATTGGATTTCCAGACCAATTTTAAAAACCACTGTGTTTTTTGGTTTCTTTCTTTCTTTCTTTGGTTTTGTTTTGTTTTACCAAACCCTCCTTTCCCTTTACTCAGTACACCAGTCTCCTCTTTTTCCCACTCCCCTTTTTATTCCTCAATCATCATGCCCTTCCCTACATCAACGTAAGGCAGCCAGGGTAGTAACTTCTTCCACGGAGAAAGGACCAGGCAGTTGGGGCTCGCTTACTTTCTCATTGCCTCTTCTAGGCTCTGCAAGTGTCCCCTTGGCTGCCGCCCTCAGAACCAGCCAACACTCCACACCATAGGCACTCACTGACTGAGAGGGTCAGCTTCAGACACCATGCTCCCAACTGCTCCCGGACGATGACCCCAGGCCCACATTAACTGTTTTCGAGTTGCTCCCTCTAGTACATTCTCTAGCTACATGCCCACCAATAATTCTCTGGCTCTGAGTTCAGTGCCTAAATGTGGTTTCCCAGCATGGATTGGACTGGACCTTGCCAGGTTAGGAATTAGGCATAAGTAAAAGAACAAAGGAAAGGAGTCTGTTGAAACAATGACAAGAAGCATCCCTGATACAACAGTGTATTACTCACTGTATTGCCTAGCCTACAAATTCAGCTGCTGCTGTAATCAAGACATTTAAAGATCAACAAATAAGATAGAAAAGTAAAAGTTCAGAGGCAAATAGTCCAGGCTGATGGGGGTATCTGCTCCATATGATGGCCTTTCTGTCTTGTTGCTTCTTCTTAGCGTGTGGTCCTTAGATGCATGGTTAAAATTGGGTTGCCTCTAAGATTGTGGCCCAGGCCACCGGGAGAGGCAAAGAGAAGAAATGAAAGGCAAGCAATTTCACTAGTGACACAAGAGCTGTACTCATCATTTTTTTTTTTTTTTTTTTTTTTTTTTTTTTTTTTTGCGGTACGCGGGCCTCCCACTGCTGTGGCCTCTCCCGTTGCGGAGCACAGGCTCCAGACGCGCAGGCTCAGCGGCCATGGCTCACGGGCCCAGCTGCTCCGCGGCATGTGGGATCCTCCCGGACCGGGGCACGAACCCGTGTCCCCTGCATTGGCAGGCGGACTCCCAACCACTGCGCCATCAGGGAAACCCCTGTACTCATCACTTTTATTCACATTCCATTGGCAAGAACTTGGCCACGTAGCCACTCCTAGCTGTGAGGAGTCTGAGAAATGCAGCCTCTAGCTGAGTCACCTTCTGTCTAGCTAAAACTCCATCGCTATGGGAAAAAAGGAGAATAAACTGGGGGGAACACTCAACAGTCTGCCAAACTGCCCAGTTTTGCTTTCCATCTTAGGAATCAGGTAGCAGTGACCTGAATCGCAACTTCTATTCCTATAAACCCCTTTTGCTGGGGTTTACTGGGCCCCTTTCCTCCTTGGCCCACTTTATATGTAGAGCTAAACATTCCAGGTCGGTCAGAGCATCCAGACTAAAGAGAGAGGGGACAAAATGTCAGTCAGACCATTAATCTGAGGCATGTTGAGAAGGCTGTGGTATTTATGGCGAGCATCCACCCCCTTCTGCATCGCTATTTCAATTCAGGTCAGAGTCCTTGATCCCTAGGTCTTTTAAAGCCCATCTGTAATGTGCACTCTCTTTGTCATTTCCCTGTGGCCCCTTCCCTGTTGAACCACCAATCCCACTAAAAGCACTTAGATTATTTAATTCAAGTTATTTAATATAGCAATGACAATAGGCTATCTGGAGACTACCCACCATCTATACTGAAATTTGCATGATTTGTGGGAAGTCTAAATTAACAGGAAGCTTCTGGTTACCTAGAGTTGACTTTTTTTAACAGTGTAAATCTTGTGATCTGAACAGACCTTGTTGATATCCCTGACTAAGATTTTAATCATCAGTGAGGCATATCTATTTTGCTCATCACTTAGAACATTAGCTGGTAAACAGTAGGTGCTCAATAAATATTTAGTAAATGAATAAATGAACCTATTAAATGCCCAATGCATTTATTTCCTAAGGAAGATAATGTATAAATTTGTTTACATTTTGGTCTAAGTTTAATTTCAAAATATTCTAAAATATTATAAACAATTTCAGATCCTCATGTATTAATACATCTTGGGAAAATCTTTAACAACAATGCTTGAAACAAAAATTATTTATGACTAGTATTGATTTAAGTTTTTAAACACCATACCATAATTGCCCCAATTTTCTCACCTTGAAAGTTCATCCACATCCAAACCATCCTGTTTAGCTCTTTTCCTCCATAAAAAAGTTTTCCTGATCACAACAGCTCATTCTAAGCCCTTTTCGCTGTGTACTGATAACACTTATTCTATACCTCTTAACTTGAGCATTTCATTTTCTGCTGCCTAAAATATTTGGCTACTTATTTCCCATATACTGTATGGGTCTTCTTTCTCTAAGGACATCTTTTAATCACAACATTACTCAGCACAAGACTTTGTATACTGTTGGCTGAAAAATTACATTCCTTTTTGATTCTTTTTCTTTTTCTTTTTTTTTTTCTCTTCTGCACAGCTTGCAGGGGAATCTTAGTACCCCAACCAGGGATTGAACCCTGGCCATGGCAGTGAAAGCACCAAGTCCTAAACACTGGACCACCAGGGAACTCCCCTCCTTTTTGATTCTTTATTTCTCATAATTATGACAAAATAATAACTGTTTCATGAATGCTTAGACCATTTATCTCATGATTCTCTGAACAATCCCTCAAACACTTGGCCAAAATCCTTGGACTATTGGGCCCCCTGGTCTCCTTCCTGTGAGGCAACCACTACTTCCTGCTTTGGTAAGCTCTTTCCAGCAGGAGCCACAAGAGGCTTTTAAAATGTGGTTTTTGGTTTAAACTCATTAGAAGTTATGAATATAAACTAGCAATGAAAAATCAGTAAGAAAAAACACATGTATAATCCCCCAACCTTGAAAAAGAGAACAGGGACTTCCCTGGTGGTGCGGTGGTTAAGAATCCACCTGCCAATGCAGGAGACATGGGTTCGAGCCCTGGTCCGGGAGGATCCCACAGGCTGCAGAGCAACTAAGCCCGTGCTCCACAACTGCTGAGCCCGCGAGCCATAACTACTGAAGCCTGTGCTCTGCAACGAGAAGCCACCACAATGAGAAGCCCACGCACCACAATGAAGAGTAGCCCCCACTCGCCGCAACTATAGAAAGCCCGCGCACAGCAACGAAGACCCAACACAGCCAAAAGTAAATAAATAAATTTATAAAAAAAAGAAAAAGAGAATGAAGTAAGACAGCACTAAAGATTTCTGTTTTTTAAAACTACCATAGGCCACAACAGTGAGAGGCCCGCGTAACGCATAAAAAAAAAAAAAAAAAAAAAAAAAAAAAAAAAAAAAACTACCATAGTTTGCTATGTTAGATAACCTGAATTTTTGCATCAGGCTAGCACTACAAATGAGAAGAGCACTTATGAAGTACACAGTATTTTCAGCACAGTCATGGACATATTGGGTGACTTTGTACATGTTTTGACTTACTGTACTGCAATCTCTCACTTAGAGATAACCCCTCTAAGTTATAGATCCATCTAGGACTAGGAATAAATAACAAGTATCTCTAAAGCACTGGGTTAACGAAAAGGGTAATATCACAGAAATAATACGCAACAACATCCTCAGCAAGTGACCCACGGAAAACCAATAGATAGTTTAAGATAAAAAATAGTCCAAAGTAGTTGCTCTCAACCACTATTTCAGCCCACCCAGTGGGTGGCCTTGGGAAAAGTGAAGGGAGCTCATTAATCCATATACGTATGGTATCTGCAAAAAATAAAGGCGTGACCAAAGCAGGTTTAAACAGAAATGTATTATCTCACAAGACAAGAAGTCTAGGTGACAGGGTTGTTGGATTTAGTGGCGTCACCAAAAACCTGGGCTATTTCCTTCCCTCCTTATTTTTCCTCTGGCCATCTTACCCACCCTTACAATATGGCTGCCAATAGCAACAAGTTTCCTCATTCATATCCAGTGGGAGAGAAAGAGGGAAAACTTTTTCCCAGATCATAGAAGATAAGCCCTACACTTCAGTCTTACTGGGCCAAGTAAAGCCCTAAGTCCATCCCTGGACCAGTTACATCTACCAGGTTAAAACATGCTCTGATTGGCTTAGACTAATCAGGACATTCTTCTGGACTGGAAATGGGACAGATGCTTGAACAACCCCCAGGTTCTGATTCAGGAAGAAAGAAAACAGGGTGAATGCTGGCTCTGCCACCAATGGTGGCCACAGGTGTGAAGCATCCGGAGACTGAACACATTACATGCCTTTGTTGCTGTTTCCAAATGCCCTAGTGGATCCTGTGATTTAAAAAATGCAGACCCATTCTGGAAGTGTTTGGGAAGTGCAGCTGAATGCATAATGGCCTTCAGCCATGTCTTTTCTCTACAAAGAGGTATTAAAATTATGACTATAATCATCTGATTAGAAAGGAAAGAAGGAAGGCAGGCTCTGTGTGTTGTTAACCTTTGAATTACACTGCAGTTCCTGTGGGAGAGTCACCGCGGCACTGTCGCCCTCTACTGGAATCATAGCAAAATTGTTGAACTTTTTATTTGTTTCCAAGTCTGTTTTTAACCGAAATGCATAGGCTTCTAGGTTCAATTCTAACTTCGCAAAAAGTTGCCTAGTTTCTTGTTGATAGACTGTGATATGCTTGTCATGGCTCCAGGGGAATCGTTGTGGAGAAAAGAGGAAATTCTATGAGATCAATCCAGGCCTAAAGCCACAGAAACCATGAGGAACCCCTTAGGGGGTCTGCTGGGTTAGAAGAGGGCATGCAAATGTGGGGTTCCCTCAGCAGCATTACGTGGTCTGAGGGCTGAATGTAAAACACGAGGACTTTTTCTGCTGTCTCCAAAGCAACCCAACTACTGAATAATTGTAGTTTGCAATTGAATGGTCCTTTGGCATTTACGAAACATTTTTACATGATTCATTTGGTCCCAAGAATGAGCTCTGGAAGCAGGCATAGCAGGTTACTACCTCCACTTCATCAATGAGGAACCTGAGGCCCCAAGACATTAAGTTATTTTCCCCAGGACACGTGGTTAATAAATAGGAAAATTTGTGCTTTCAATCCCAGGGCCTGTGCTTTTCCATTGACTCTATACCCTCTTCTCCCTTCCTGGCTGTTCTGTAAAGTGATTTTATTATCTTACTTAACATGTTTCCCAAGGCATTTTGATAACAACTCAGATCTTTTTAAATTTCATTTATTTATTTATTTTTTATACAGCAGGTTCTTATTAGTTACCTATTTTATACATATTAGTGTATAGATGTCAGTCCCAATCTCCCAATTTATCCCACCACCATCACCACCACACCCCTCACCCTGCTTTCCCCCTTTGGTGTCCATACGTTTGTTCTCTACATCTGTGTCCCTATTTCTGCCTTGCAAACTGTTTCATCTGTAACATCTGTAACATTTTTCTAGATTCCACATACATGTGTTAATATACGATATTTGTTTTCCTCTTTCTGACTAACTTCACTCTGTATGACAGTCTCTAGGTCCATCCACGTCTCTACAAATGACCCAATTTCATTCCTTTTTATGGCTGAGCAATATTCCATTGTATATATGTACCACATCTTCTTTATCCGTTCGTCTGTCGATGGGCATTTAGGTTGCTTCCATGACCTGGCTATTGTAAATAGAGCTGCAATGAACATTGGGGTGCATGTGTCTTTTTGAATTATAGCTTTCTCTGGGTATATGTCCAGTAGTAGGATTGCTGGGTCATATGGTAATTCTATTTTTAGTTTTTTAAGGACCTTCCATAGTGTTCTCCACAGTGGCTGTATCAATTTACTTTCCCACCAACAGTGCAAGAGGGTTCCCACAACTCAGATCTTCTAGTTAATTAGTTCTAGATTATTTCCTGCTAATTAGAGGAGCTGATTCATTTGAATGAAATAGAGGGTTTTTGGCGATGGTAAGAATGAATTCTTTGAATGAAAAGTCACATTTGGAACTATTCAACTGTTGAAGAAAAGAATGTAATTTAATTGTATGACAAAATAAACAAGAGGCTTAAAATGAACTCATGGGTAAATGTACAACAGAAAAGGACAGTTGGGCAATTTAATATATGACTATTCTAGGGGTGGCAAAAATTTCCATTCTAGGTTCTTTGGCTGGTCTAATAAGTAAATTGACATAAGACAGATTAACAAGAGAAAACCAAATTTAGTTTTGACAAGAGTCCCACAAAAATTTGAGACCTAAAGGCAAGTTGGGCAACTGAGGCTTATTATATGCCGTCCTGAGTCAAGGATTGGAATAGGGGCCCGGGGTCTTCAAAGGGGAGGAGGATAATTCACAAGAAGATAAGAAGAGCAGGTGTTTGACGTATCAGATGTTCACCCTGCCATGAAGATAGGTCATTCAGATAAAACGTTATCTCTGGTAGTATCTCTCTTTCAGGACCAGGCCTGTTATCTAAATTCTTTTAGGCAGTTAAGGGAAAGGTAAAAGTTTTCCCTTAGTCTGCTGGGTCTTGATTACCTTCAGCTCAAAATAATCCACGTGTCAAATTGGACTATTTGGGGGTGCCCTATTCTGCTCCCCCTCACTATTTAACCTTTTTCAGCATGTCACTATCTCCTTTTTTTCCATTTTTTTTTTTTTTCCGTCATGCATCATGTGGGATCTTAGTTCCCTGACCAGGGGTCAAGCCCGTGCCCCCTGCAGGGGAAGCAAGAAGTCTTAAGCACTGGACCACCGGGGAAGTCCCAGCATGTCACTATCTTGGCTCACAGATTAACTTTGGTTGCATATAATTTCTTAAAGTAATTTAACATAAATTCCATTTTTTCTTTGAATCCGTTGAAAAAATTTTTTAAATAGCAAGCTTCAGAGTATATTCATTTGTTGCCATGTTTCCAAATGATTTGGTTCTTTGCTTTAGGGAGAGAGAAACCACTGGAGATCTTTAAGAGTCAGTGACACAAAGGATTTTTGTAGATTTGTGTCCACCTTCTGCCCTCTGAGGGTTAGGGTTAGGATTTCTCTGGGGGCTTCTGCAATCACCCTGCCACCCCACTGGGAGACCACCCAGGACAGCTCAGAGGTGAACATCACAGGTGTGTGGAGGATTGCAGCCCTTGACCGTTGGTGGCCCAAGTGTACAGAATCATGACTCTTCCAGCGGGCATAGGTGTTGGGACTCCCCCAGGTTAACCTACCTCACTTACCACCAGAAGATGGATCCAGATGGGTTATTTGGTTTTAGTTGCTTTTTCCAAGTGGCTATAAAGTCAAAGGAGGTTCTTGTTTTATTGGTTCCATTTAGTTACAACTAGTATTTCCTGGTTTTAGTCAGTGCTGGAGATAGAGCTGGCCAATCCCTGGTGACTGTGGGATTGGAGCCGTGACCCCTGCTTCTAATTGTTCTGTAGAAAATGCAAAAGAGAGCAATGCCAGTGGTTTTCTCAGTTGATTCTTGAAGCGTATAGTCAGTCGTTTCAGGAGTTGCTGAATGAAGTTTCATCTAACTTTAGAATTTTCACAGTTCACGCTCTGAAACCTCATTGTTAGGGGCATATAATTTTTAGACATGGTTCGTTTGCTTAAAAACCACATTTTACTTTCAGGTCCATTTATAGGCGTTAACTGGTTGTCCCTAGTAATTGTTTTTTTAATTGAAGTATAGTTGATTTACAATGTTTCAGGTGTACGGCAAAGTGATTCAGTTATACATATACATATGTGTGTATATATATGTATAACTTTTTCAGATTCGTTTCCATTATAGGTTATTACAAGATACTGAATATCGTTCCCTGTGCTATACAGTAGGTCCTTGTCGTTTACCTATTTTATATATAGTAGTGTGTATCTGTTAATCCCAAATTCTGAATTTATCCCTCCCCCCTGCCACCTAGTAATTTTTAAATGGAAAGGAAAAAGGAAAGCTGGGCTGCCCATCCCCGCCTGTCCGCACCCAGTCTTGCAAACGGCTTCCCCAACTCAGTTATTCACGACCTCTCAGACAGAAGGAGGTGGGCCCTGAAGTACCTTAGGATTCTATAAGAAGCAAGTCCAGACCGTCCAGGCACTGAGGACAGAGACATTGAGTAAATGACCAAATGCCTTGGGTGTGGAGAGGCTCTCTTCTTAGCAGTCAATGCCATGGGGCATTTCCCACCTCCGTGGGACACCACGCTGTGTGTCCTTAGAAAGGCAGCCACATGTAGGAGCTCACTGGATTTTGTTCCAGCTGGTTAGAGGTTTTGATTGTTTTGCAAATACAAAGTTTACCCCAAGAATACGGCTGACTCAACCGTCTCAGTGCAAACCTCCAGGAAGACCAAAAAGGGAAATCATTAAGATTTTAGGCAAACTTTCAGCTTCCTTCTGTTACATCTAGTAGATAACATGCCAAAGAATTTGAATATAGCAACCCTCCCACGAGGAAAGAAAGGCTGTGGATGAAGACATTTACTGTACAGTGGGCGGCTAGGAGGAGGTATGATGACAAGTGCTTAGAAAGGCAGATGGCACAATAGTAACAGCTCGGATTTGAGCTAGTTTGACCTGGGTTCAAATCCCAGTGCTGCCATGTATACCTGGGTGGCTTCTGGGTGTAAACCTGCCCAGGCTTCAAGTTCTTCATCTGCAAAATGGAAAGACATCAACTGCACTTACTTCTTAGGGAGGTAAATGAGTTAATAAACAAAGCGTGTGCGACATGTAAAATGTTCCACTGTAGTCTCTCAAGGGAAAACTGTGAAGCTGTGATAGATCCCACCACCACCTTGCCCTTAGAGCTTTAAGGTAACATTCTCTCATTTGCTTCTCACACCAACCCTAGGAGGTCGGCTAGGTAGGAATTAGTGCCTCCGCTTTACAGCTAAGGAAACTAAGAGCCCAGGGATGTTCTCCACCGTAAAATGGAACAATTAAGAGCCCATCAGGATTGCCTCATCTCTAAATTGTAGACATGCCTTTTCAAACCAAGCCTATTTTCTTCATTTGATTGCAACTGATAGATAACAACTTTTTTAAACTGCATGAATTTTGCTTCATCCTACCAACTTCTACAAATTCTTTATTCCTGTCCCGCCCCTAGGTTCTTCAGAACCATTTTTTTTTTGATTCTGTATATATACGCGTTAGCATACAGTATTTGTTTTTCTCTTTCTGACTTACTTCACCCTGTATGACAGACTCTGGGTCCATCCACCTCCATACAAATAACTCAGTTTCGTTTCTTTTTATGGCTGAGTAATATTCCACTGTATATATGTGCCACATCTTCTTTATCCATCCATCTGTCGATGTAGTCCAGGGACTTCTTGATGAGCATGTTTCTGTGCTGCTAAGTCAGGCACACACACCTGCACACCTGCCAGTTTCTTTGCTTATGAGTTATAAAGTCATTATTTGTTTATTTAACTTATTTATTTTAATTATTATAAGAGGCTTTACTTCTCCAAACTGGAAACAATCCAAATATCTATCACAGGAGAATGGATAAAGAAATCACAATTTATTCCAACAATGGGCTACTTCTCAGCAGCAAACAGGAATGAACTACAGATACATGTTAACTACATGAATTCATCTCAAAAATGTTACGTAGAGTGAAAAAACATGAAAGGGTGCCTACCTTATACTACCATTTATATGCAGTTTTAGAAATGACAGAGCAAATCTAACGGTGATACAGAACCTTAGCTGTCGGGTCATGGGGAGGTGAACATGAGGACTGACTGGAAATGGGATGCGAGGAGGCTTTATGAGGTGTCAGAAATGGTCTATCTTTCAACGGGAAGGTGGGTTAAAGGTTATATACACTAAAATTCATTGCACGGTACACTTAAGGTCAGCGCATGTAAATCATGTCCAATAAAAACTGTCAGCTGTAGGTTATGTAATAATTGTTTATTAAAAGGTAGCTTTTCCAGAAATACAGATATGACTAGACATGCCAACTATTTAGATGTCCATATTCATGCGGACTATTGACTAACGTTCAATAGACGAGAGCCGGATAATTTGGTAGAAGACAACAGATACCTTTGTTCTTGGATACTACGGCCTTAAGGTAAGCAGTAACTTGAATCAAATTGTCCAGACTAGTAACTCATTTAGTGACACATTGTTATTCACAATGTTGTTTTTAAATGTAGTCTTTTTTCTTTTATTAAGAAAGAACTCCAGCTACTTATCTCACTCCGGTATTCTTCTTATTTTCAATACATGTCTATCATATGTGCTTACTGACTCGATTTCTTAAAAATATTCAAACTCAGAAGAACCTCTCCTCTCCTCTGTGATCACATTTATATCCCTTCAGCCAGCAGGACATCTCAAAACAATGTACTATTGTTGACGATGA
The DNA here is from genome assembly GCF_008692025.1 of Phocoena sinus. NCBI lineage: Eukaryota > Metazoa > Chordata > Mammalia > Artiodactyla > Phocoenidae > Phocoena > Phocoena sinus. The sequence goes on along the minus strand of NC_045774.1, from coordinate 67,955,073 downwards.
GGATGGGGGTAACTCTGGGCAAACACTCCACCACTCCTGGGAAGACAACTAAGGAGGTGAATCACCCTGGAGGCCGTGTGCTGCCCTCTTGAATCTGGTGATCAATCTCCCCTTAGAGTGTGCAGAGGACAGGGGGCAGCCGGTGGAATTGGGGGCTTTGGGACTCCGCAGTCTACCCCAAGGAGAATTGCTCAGATTTACCACCCCCATTGCTTGCCCCCCAAATCGGCAGAGCTGGAGGGAAAGGGAGAAACCCTACCCTCTCCTAAAATAAACAGCGGTGGGGACTCACTGCCCAGGCCCTATTTCTAGGCACAGAAACATTCCAAGTCTCTCTGAGCTCAGCTGTAACAGAAGCTCCTGGCATTACCACAATGCTTTAGAAAGCCCCATTTCTCTCCGCCTCACACTTGAGGTAGAACAGGAGGGAGGGACAGGCAGGGAGGGAGAAGGCAAAGGCTAAGTATTTCGTTCTCAGATATGCGCTTCCTCACAATTCCCAGCTGGTGCTTAATGGAAACCGGTGGGTGTGCTCTTGCCTAGTATGGCAGGAACTGCTCTTTCCTACGCTCTATGCTTTCCCTTTCTTCCAGACTTCCCTGTTTGGGGCTAGGTATATGTCTATTCAGAATAAGTACATTTCCCAGCATTCTCTGCAGGTGGATGTGACCAAGGGACCAAGTTCTGGCCAATGGAAAGTGTGTGGCAGCCTCCTCGAACTTTCCTTGAAAGCTAGCCAGCATGCCCTTTTTCTCCTTTATCCCCTTAAGCTTCCTGCTTCTCCAGTGGCAGAAATGATGGCTAAAGCTCTTGCCACCATCTTAGATCATGAGGTCAAGGGTCACACTCTAGGGCCACACGCCATGAGCTGGGAGGAGCCTGAGTTTTCAGTCCCTGAGGACTGCATGGAGCAGAGCTGCTATACCACGCTGGACTGCCACTTCCAGACTTCTTTCTTCTTAAGCCCATGTTCTGTCGCTCGTAGCTGAGTCTAATTGAAACTGAGGCAGGTGACATTCAGCAAGTCACTGAAAGCAAATGCATCAACCTGGATGGTATTCAGTGATGCCAAGCAATTTTTTTCAAAGGACTTCTCCTGAGGCCAGAAATATACTCTACGATGCTTCAGTAAAAAGCATGATTCAGTGAAGAATCCTGAGAGGTGGGCCATCATATTCCAACTTCAGAGAGAACCTGTGCAGTCTGGGTGTTCACAGGTGTCCCAGTGGGTCAGAGGGCTGAGAGGATGAAATCTGTAGCCAAAGTGACAAGTCTCAACCCAGGTCACGTGCTGTCACCAACTTCATGTAATTCGATGCATATTAACTAATTTGAATTCTATAACCAGCAGAAGAGGATATCTGGGCAGGCACTTTTCCTTTAAAAACTAGCTGTCTCACATGATGCCTGTTACTCAACCTCTCCGGGTCTTTTTATCTGCAAAATGAAGGGCGAGACATCCCCCTAGAAAGGTGGTCCCCAAAAGCTCCGTGTGGCCTCTCCCGTTGCGGAGCACAGGCTCCGGACGCGCAGGCTCAGCGGCCATGGCTCACGGGCCCAGCCGCTCCGCGGCACGTGGGATCTTCCCGGACCAGGGCACGAACCCGCGTCCCCTGCATCAGCAGGCAGACTCTCAACCACCGCGCCACCAGGGAAGCCCTATGGGGTGGTTTTAAATGTTTTCATCTAGCAAAGTTAAAAGTTGGCAACGCTCTTCCTCCCCTTCTTCCCTCTCCTTTCCTTCTCTTCCTTCTTCCTTCTCCTCTCCTTTGTCTACTTCTTATTTTTCTGGCCCAGCACTGGGCTGAGTACTTCAGACACTTTAACTCAGTCCTCACACCCATCCCAAGAGGCCAAAATTATCACCTTCTTTTTTTTCAAATGGAGAAACTAAAACTCAGAGGGTAGTAGATTACTCAAGGGCACACAGCTGGCAAAATGCATTCACTTAATCTCTAGTTTCCTGCCTGCATATTGAACAGGAATAAGATTTGCAACAGGTAAGAGCAAATGACATGACGTAAGTAAAGCATCTTTTTTTTCTAATTGCAAAGCTATAAGGCAATATCTTTGAAACAATTTCTCTACAAACAGGAGAGTTAAAAAAAATGTTCTGTAAAAAATATACCTGTGTCCTTATGTGTAAACAGTGTAACTATGAAGAATATCTTAGTTTGAGGAAGTTTATTACATTTTTGCAATAGTTGAGGCACAGCTGTCTCCTGCTTCTCCAACATCTCAATTAAAAGAAGAAAATAATCAAGGAAAACAGTGAAATTAAAATTAAACAAATACAAACGCCTAAGGTTTTTGGAGAGAAAAATGACCATAATCTGTGTGTAGCACAGCATCTAGAGCATAGTGGGTACTTACAAACGGTAGCTTTCGTGTCGCTTCAGCAGCACATATACTAAAATCAGAACAATACAGAGAAAATTAGCATGGCCCCTGCTCAAGGATGACAAGCAAATTTGTGAACCGTTCATATTTTTTATGTATAACAAAATCACTTTGCTATATAGCAGAAACTAACACATTGTAAATCAACTATACTTCAATTAAAGAAAAAAAAGAACGACAACAAAAAAACCCAGTAGCTTTCATTAATTCCTTCTGTCAGTACTTACTGAGCATCTAACATGTGCCAAACACCGTTATGTACCCTGAGATACAGCAGCTAAGAAAATAGACAAAAACCCTTCTCCCTGGAGCTGACGTTCTAGGGCTTGTTACCTCTGTGATTACATCCTCTGCTACAGCTTTCACCCAGGTGTACTCTCTCTGCTCACAGGAGGAAGGAGAGAGGTTCGTGGCCATGCTCCACTCTGCAGCCCTTCCGATGCCACGGCAGCGCAGACATGGGGGAGAAGAGGTGCTCTCTGGGGGAAAAGGAAAGGTGACGGGAGGAGGACCTGGATAAAGGCTGGAGGCTAGAAGAGTCTGGCAACCGGAGGACCGGGACCTGGGGTTGGAATATTCCTCCCAGCAGTTTGGGCAAATCTGATGTCAGAGCAGAAAACCAAAGCTCTGTGGGTGGTGGTGCCTGCCTGTCCCTCCCACCTCCGGCCTCCATTCCACCCATGCCAGGAGGCTAGGTACCTTCTGGACTGATGGGAGGAATGTTGATAGGAGAAGATGGAAACTTCCCTTGGGCCCTTTGTGTCTCGGACCCCAGAGCTTTATAGGAGGAAAACGTAAAAAGTGAAAAGATTTTAGGGCCAGAAGTTCCATTTCTGGCCTGTAACTTGCCATCTTTACCTCTTACTGCCTTTAAACCCTACTTCACTGGATCCTTGGAAGGATTAAAGGACTGGGTTCCTGTAAAAGCACCTGCTCATAGTAGGTTAAGTATCCCTGTTGGGCTGGTTTGTTTGCCCAAGATTGGGATGAACAGATCGCTGGGAAGAGGATGCCCTCCCTCAGTGCCCTCCCTCACTTTCTGGCTGGGTCCACAGCCCAGTCCCCACACACTCTGCTCATTCCTGCTCTCCTATCTCCCACAGTCCTCCCCCAGAGCAGACCCTGAAGCACCCCCAGAGAGCCCCTTGTATCCCAGGGAACCCAGTTTGCAAACTATGCAAAACTCTCCCAGAGAAATTTATTTCAGACTTTAGTACCAGCCTTTAAAAAAGAGTTAATGTTATTAACAACAAAAACCAAAAAAAGAGCTGTGAGTACAAGAAAACCAGGAACTCTGGGGATGGGCTCAGGCACTGAGATTTTTTTCAACAGCTCCCCAGGTGACTAAACCAGGGCTGGGAAGCATGGATTAAGGAGAATAATCACAACATAGAGGAAGTGCGTCAGTGCACAAATGCATAAGATGCTTTGGAAACACAGGTGAGTTAAAAATAAATTAAGCCTGGGCAAGGAAGAGGATGTCAGGAAAAGTCACAAAGGGGAGGTGACATCTGAGCTCAACTTTAAATGAGGGAAGGTGGTCTCTAGGGCCTCCCTACTTGAGATATGGTCTGCAGACCAGCAGCACTGATGTCTCCAGGATGCTTGTTAGAAACGCATAATCCTAGGTCCCCTCCCAAACCTACTGAATGATGATCTGCATTTTAACAAGGTCTACAGGGACTTCCCTGGTGGTCCAGGGGGTAAGATTCCGCGCTCCTAATGCAGGGGGCCCGGGTTCGATCCCTGGTTGGAGAACTAGATCCTGCATGCATGCCACAACTAAGAGTCCGCATGCCGTAACTAAAGATCCCATGGGCCACAACTGAGACCCGGCACAGCCAAAATAAATAATTTTAAAAGTTTAAAAAATAAAAGTTTATTAACAAGGTCTCCAGGTTACTAATAGGCACGTTAAAGTGTGAGATGCCTTGGGCTAAATGCACAAGGCGAAGTGCATTTGCCATCATAAACCTGGCCAGTTTAGATTCATCAATGGTTTCCTACACCTGAGGTTGGTTTTTCTATTTATCTTTTAAACCCCAAACGTAATGTTCTCAAGGGTTGACCCGAATGCCATTCCATGATGACATCTGCAGGTCTGAAGGTGAGGACTGAGTGTTTTAGTCAATCCGCTAGTGGGGAATGTATTTATACTACAGGTGTGGACACTCTTCGATGGCTCTGGAGGTTGGACAGGCTGGAATGTAGGGCCCTTCTCGCACCAGATTTAGCTCTCAGTGCAGATAGACCAGTGTACTCGCCCTCAGACACATGTTGGGCACACAGCCTTCCTTGTGGGTACCATTTTAACTTGTGTCACATTTCTTAGGGACTGGTGGGGAGTTGGGGGTGGGTAGGACCCTCTGAATGGCTGCACGTCCCACAGGCCAGCTTCCAGCCTCAAGGAGCCAACCCCATGTTCTAGTTTAATTCCAGGTTCCAACTGGGTGTAGGGATAACTCCAGGCCGGCATGTTTCAGCACAACCCAGGCCAATTTGGGTTTTATTTTCAGCCCCTTCTCTGTCCATCTAAGTAAGGAAATAAATCACTTTTCCCTGAAAATACCGTGAGAAATGAATTGTTTCATGCAAAGTCCACATACCTGATGTGTTCACACACTTATGGAAGGCAGCACTCTTCTGTGGGGAAATCCTTCCAACCTTGGCAGGGTTTATGTGAGAACTGAATTAGGAACCCTACGTCCCGCTCTCACCCAGGCACAGAGAAGGCACTCGATATGCCATCCTTTACACAACGCAGCTGCCCACACTGTGCGGCATGTGAGATCCTAGTTCCCCAGCCACAGATCGAACCCTCGCCCCCTGCAGTAGCAGCTCAGAGCGTTAACCACTGGACCGCCAGGGAAGTCCCGGTGCAGTTGCTTTAATGTCTGTCCTCCCGTCTTCTGTGGTGGCTGAGGCAGGTGCCGCGCTCCCGCCCGGCAGCGTCCACCCCACATGTATGGAGACGGAGGACAGCACGAGTCCTCGAGACTGCTGCTCCCCAAGCTCTGTCCACAGACCTGGTAGCTGGGTTATAGACTCTGTTCTTGGACCACGCCCCCCAGTTCCAACTGAAGAGTTTGGGGAACGCACCATTGAGACCACAACCTTCACCCACACAAGGTATGCCACAGTGTTATTTTTAAGTCCTCCAAGTAAACAAGAGTCTAAAATAGTCTTCCATGGTATTATTATTTTTTTGGCTTCTCCACGCAGCTTATGGGATCTTAGCTCCCCGACCAGGGATGGAACCCACACCCCCTGCACTGGAAGCGCGGAGTCTTAACCACCGGACCACCAGGGAAGTCCAGTGTTCCATTGTAAATAGCAGTTCTCTGAACGCTTTTCCTTCTACCGACATAAACCTCTTATACTGGAGAGAACAGTCTCTCTTCTTTGCCACGGAAGGCCATCTACCTGCATGATTTATCCCACCTAGCCTCTGGACTCCATCTTGCCACGTCTGTTCATAGCCCTTATCCTTCTCAAGTTTTGTGGTTATTATTTGCCCCCAGCCGTACCCTCCTCCACTTAAGAGTATGCCTTCTTCCTGCATCTGTGACACACTCTTCTGGTTCTCCTTCCATTTCTCTGATCAACCCTTCTCTTCCCACCTAAATAAATACTCCCAAGCTCTCGTTTGCAGGCCTTCTCTCTTCCGCTTCTCTCCTTAGGAGTTTTGTCCACCTTGATAGCTTCATTCATTGAGCACATTAGGGAGGGTAGTCCCAAATCTTTACCTGCCTCCAGCCGCAGACCAGTGTTTATAACTTTTTACTTGACATCTCCACTTGCTTGCCAGACCAAACTCCTCAGCTTCCACTGGAATAGCGCCTTCGCCTGGCTTCCTGGTCTCCGTCAATGTCAGCACACAGGCGGAGGTTCTCAAACATCACTGAGCTTAACATTATTATCATCATTTTCCTGCCTCATTGGTTCCCTGAAACTCAGCAGCTCTCCATTTTCCAAATTCATGCTCTCCCTTCTGCTGAGGTTTACAAAAAGATTGAACCAAATCAAAGTGGTTTCAAAGAGTTCTGTCTCAACTTACTCACAGCCCAGAACACTGATTATCTTTGACATACACGGCCCAGACCAGACCCGTCCAGTTTCTTCCCCAGGTTTATTCTAAGCGGAATGAACCTGGAAGGACCCTTGACACCAGGGTCGTGGAACTAGAAGGATGAGAACCCAAGACTTTTGTGCATTTGGTGGAGTGTCTGCTCGCTGTTCCCTAGACACACCCAAGCTTTCCTTCTCCATGTTAATATTCCCTCCCCAGTTGAAATTATACCTATCCATTGCTCAGAATTTACCATAAATAACACTACTCTTCAAATGCTGGAATCTCCCCCTCCTTTGAACCATGCCCGCTGCCACTGTAAGCTTCTTAATGACTGAAAGCTGTTTCCCATGCATTTCTTTATCTGTCACCGCCCCCTCCCCTCACCCAGGCACAAGGCCTTGAAGACAAGTGCACGATACATGTTGGTTCCTTATTGTCAAAGAGGTATGTCTGATCATCAGTTTTTGTATAACACCTATTTCTTTTATTCTTACATGCACATGTTTCACAATTTAATATGGGTGAAGTCAGGCTTCATCTTGTAATCACTGGCTGCAATAATTTAATTAGCAGCATTTTTTCTTTCTTGGTGGTACATAAACTATGGGTGCATCTTACACTTGACAGGGTCTTAGATTCAGTGAAATAAACTATCATTCAAGCATCCCTGATAACAATTCTGTTTACTCTTCTATCTTCCTGTCTCTAAGGTGAATCGTTCCGTTCTCAAAATTTCTTTAGTTCCTGTTCTCCACTCCTACTGTTGTGTCCTTTTTACCTCATTTAATTTTCTACTTTTCTCAAGGAGAGTCAGATTATCACACTGCAATAAAGCTGTGCTAAATCTGATGGTGTCATTGGTTCATGGTCCCACACGATAAAATGCTATTTACAATTCTACATGTTTGCTACAGAACGAACTCCAGTTTCACTGTATAAGCTAGTTAAAATACATCTTTATTTTTTTTTTAAGTGTGATCAGGCCACCATGTTACATGAGCCTCAATTTATGAAGACAACGTAGCCAGCAGCAGAGCAGTATTGGAATTACATAAGACAACCAAAGCAATAGGATATATTTAACGACAATGTATCAATAATTATCATTCTTTGAGTAGCACTGTGGCCTAGGAGAGTCTCTAGAGAGTAGAAGTTTCTAAACATGTCCAGGTGCCCTGTACCATCCAATTTCCTTGTTATGTACCTTCATTCTTCATTTGTCCCTGAAGCTGGGAGAGCCGCTGGTCTTGGGCCAGGCAACTCCATGGAGGGGAAGCTGTCCTGATAAACACTGGGAGGGATGGGGGACCTGCTGTGACCCCTAGAGTTGCAGAAAAAGCTGGTCTCTCACCTCTTCCTACAACCTAGGATCCAGCCAAAACAGATGACTTGCCCCGCAAACTATACTCTGCAATCCCAAACTTTCCTGCCTCTCTCATGCCTTTGCTCAGGCCAGCCCTTCCATCTGCAGTAGCACCGTGTAACAGGACTTTCTGTGACTGTGGAAATGTTCTCGAGATCTGTACTATTGAATACAGTAGTCACTGGCCACGTGTGGCTGTTGAGTAGAGCACTTGAAATGTGGCTAGCACAACATGGCAAGAACTGAGTTTTTAATTTTATTTAACTTTAATTAACTTAAATTTAAATAAATATATAGCCAGTGGCTACCATATCGGACCGCACATATCTAGCATGTACTTTCTACATGTGCACCTAGCGTGAACGTTTCTTCTCCAAATCCCCAACCTTCAAGGAGCAGCTCAGAAGCTGTTTTCTCCACGAGATCCAGTCTTCCACTGGAAATCGTTCTTTCCTTCCTTAGAATTCCCATTACATGATGAACCATTTTTGTTTTGCTTAATGCTTTTTTAACTTACACGTAATCGTATACGATATCCTTGACCAGTCCTTTTTCTGAGAGCTATACAAGAATAAGATGATCTCTTACTCTTAATGTGGACCCTACTGTATCTAGTGCAGGGATTTTTTAATGTTTGCTGTATGAATCTATACTAGAAGCAGAGTAATTCACATTAACACTGAGGCATTGACAATGATTGCTGTGCAGTACAGGATTAACCTTGACAAAAGAAAGGTTTGGGCCTTGGCCTCTAGCTCCTGGGAGGTAACTTCTAAACCCCTGGACTGTCCTGCCTGACCGGAGGGTCTTTGTTCACCTGGGGGCCTACGGCCATGCCAGATGGTCTAAGCCAACAATGTGATTTATGATGGGGTCTCAGGCTGAGATTTATCAGCTCAGCCTCTGAAGGAACTGGAGACTAAGGTTAGCCATACAGGCGGTCAGCTGTATTCAGATGGCCAGCCCCCAGTAAAAACTCTACACCTTGATGGGTTTGGGTGATGTTTCCCTGGTTGGCAATACTCAGTGCATGTCGTCACACATTGCTGAGAAAAATAAGCACTGGCACAGGGCAGGTATTCAATATTTAATGAATGGTTGAATGGACGTATGAATGAATGATGTCCCTTAATACTGCAAAATCACGCGAGTTGCCAGACTCACCCAGGTCAAATCGTTTCATCTGGGATCTGAGTTTTCTTTTTCTTTCCTAGATAGGCACTTAATCCAGTGTAGGGTTTACAGATTTTTTTATTCCTATTTTGAATCTTAATTTCCTGTCTCCTATCCAGAATGCCCCTAAGCTCGCCCTTCCTTTTTCCCTTCCCTTTATAACTGAATCCTAGGCTTCATAAGGGTCTCAGAACATTCATCTGGGAGGCATTTGAGTCTTTTTTTATTGGAGGGAGGCTCTCATGAACCTGTTCACACACAAGAACAGAAGAAGACAGTCCCAGAGCGGCAAGAAGTGGGACACAACACAGCATGAACAGTGAGCAAGCCCACGAGGCCTGGGGGAGGGCAGCTGGAGGGCCCCTGGGCTCCTCCGGGAGCCAGGATGCTGCTTGAGGTGGTCCAGGGGCTGCTGCTCTGGTCCGTGAGGGGTCACGCTCAGCAGGTCCACGTGTGGGCGGCTGGCCAGACACCAGAGATGTCCGTGCCCTTCCCCAGGCATAGCCTCAGAGCTCCTAGGCTAACACTGACCAATAAATTAAGTTGAAAAATATGTAGGAAGCTGGGAATATCAGCCGGGAGTATTTGTCGATGGCGTGGGTGTTCTGGAAGATGCGAAGACCCACCTGGCCCTTCAGAAGCCCCTTCTTCCTGGAGGAGTTGGATTCACTGCTCAGGGCCAGGTGGACCACTATTTTGTCTTGCCTTTCTTCTTCTGTCTGAATATGGCTTCTCGGGTACCCGGCCAGGCTGTTGGCCTCAGACTCACTGTAGCTTCCACCCAACATCATGGTTCTTGAGTGGAGCATTCCACACATGCATGGGAACTGTGGGCAGCAAACACAAGGGGAGATGTCAGGCATGTTTCGGCCTGTGAGAGGCCCAGAGGAGGCTGCCTGGGCCGAGAGTAAAGCCCATGGCTTCTCAGAACCACAGAAAAGGCAGAACTAGAAGCATCTCCAGAGATCACTTTGTCCAACGATTCTCTATCCTGGCTGTGTATTGGAGTCACCTTGGGAGCTCTTTAAACTGGCCATGCCCAGGCTCCACTCTAGACTAATTAATTTAAGGTGATTAGGTGATTCTGCTATGTAGCCAGGGTCCAGAACCACTGATTTAGTCCAAATGCCCTCAATTGCAGAAGGAAAAACTAAGACCAAGAGAGGCTATACAATTCTCCTGGGATCAGACAGTTAGCGTCAGATTCAGGACTTTAAACACACATCTTCTGGTTCCAGCCGTGGACCTCCACCACTATGGGCATGAATCAAAAGATGATTAGGTAGGAGAGTGTCCTTATTCTAAAGAGTTCCACTTAAGGGTAAAGGGTCATGGTACCTATCATGTATTTTTATTTTTATTTTTTTATTTATATATTTTTTCTTAGATAATCCTCCAAGTTTTTTTTTTAAATTGATGTATAAGTGATTTACAGTGTTGCATAATTTCAGGTGTACAACAAAGTGATTCAGATATATATATAGAGAGAGATAGATACATACACATATACGTAAAACGTTTTTTCAGATTCTTCTCCATTATAGGTTATAACAAGATAGCTCCCTGCACTATACAATAGGACCTTGCTGTTTGTCTCTTTTATATATAGTAGTGTGTATCCGTTAACCCAAACTCCTAATTTATCCCCCTCTCCACTTTCCCCCGTCATGTATTTTTTAATGGTTCAGCTGCACCAGCAAAAGTATGTTTATATGAGAAAAAGCTCACACAAAAATGGCAAAATGTCAACAATGTTGGATGGAGGGGCAGGGTGTATGAATGTATATTATCCTATTTTTTCCAACCATTTCCGTGAGTATGAAAATGTTTATAAGAAATTATAAGGTGGAGGGAAGGGAATGGTCTTGTCTAACTCCTCCCCACCGTTAGAGTCAGCAAAGCTGGCTCCGGTTAACAGCTGGTTCATGAACCCATATTTGTTGGATGAAGGCTTTGCTATGTTTTTTTTATTTTATTTTATTTATTTATCTTTGGCTGCTTTGGGTCTTCATTGCTGCGGCACGGGCTTTCTCTAGTTGTGGCGCGCGAGAGCTACTCTTCATTGCAGTGCTCGGGCTTCTCATTGCAGTGGCTTCTCTTGTTGCTGAGCACGGGCTCTAGGTGCACAGGCTTCAGTAGTTGTGGCACATGGGCTCAGTAGTTGTGGTGCATGGGCTCAGTAGTTGTGGCTCATGGGCTTAGTTGCTCCATGGCATGTGGGATCTTCCCGGACCAGGGCTCGAACCTGTGTCCCCTGCATTGGCAGGCAGATTCTTAACCACTGCGCCACCAGGGAAGCCCTGAGGCTTTGGCATGTTTTGAATGACTCTATACAGGAAAGTCCAATGCATTATAAATCAAAAGTATTTAAATATAATCCAAAGGTATTTGATAATAATCAATGTACAGATTATTGAAAATTTAAACAAGGATTCACATACCCAAGTAAAAAAGGTTTGTGTTTGGCTGTTGCTGGCCAGAGGTATGATGCCTGCCTGATCCAGCCAACTGACCTTGGGTTTATTCTCAACCTGTTGGCTTTAATATGTTTCTAACCTGGCTCTCAGCCCTGTGGTGCCTCTGTTTTTCCATCTGGGAAAGTGAAATAATGACATTTCACACATTTCCTCCTATTGTCATGGATCCTGAAATACGCACGCAGATGGATACCAGGAAGCTTTAGAACGCAAAAATAGATGAATGATTTTATGTCAAATCAGAATGACTTGAAGTACTTTTACACTTGAAGAAATCTGTGGTTTGGAGAGCTATTTTTTTAATCAGGCATGATTGTTTCATTACTATTTCTATGTCTTGTCCCATCAGCAACAATAATTAAGTAGCACATTAATACATTCCTAGAATAATTAACTCATAGATTTTAAGGATAGAAGGCCAGGGAGAGGTCATCTATTCAATTCTTTGCATTTAGATAAAATCACACCCAAACTTTGGTAAAATTGTGAGATATTGTTATATCACTGGGGACTTCTTTTTTTGTAAGACATGGGTCTTCTTTTTCCTTGCTCTAAACTGAAATTCTTTCTGCTAAAATAAAAAGAGACATTTAAGGTTTTGAGTTAAAATCAGGAAATGCCCCAAATTATGGAAAATCTCTTTTTCCCACATCAGCTCATTTCTAAGAAAAATTAAGTGGCACCTGGTGCATTGGACAGGTCTGGATGATCAGCCAAAGCATTCAAGCACATATAGGGAAGCAGAGCTATACTCTGCCTGCCGGCTTCAACCCAAAGCAGCGTGGGTCCCCTTTTGAACCATGGTGAACCTAGCAGGCTCCAGTCAACTTTGCCCTCTGCAGAGCAGAAGTCAAACCTCAGTGAGCATCAGAATTGCCTGGGAGCTTGTCAGCAAGGCCAATTCCAGGGTGCCATCTCTGGAGATTCTGAGCCCGTAGGTCTGGGGTACAGCCCTTAATCTTCATCTTTAATAGGCTGAGAAGGTGAATCCAGGCCAGGTGCTCCTGGGCTCCCACTTTGGGAACCTCAGCTCCACTGGGGGCCATGTTAACGTTGTGAACAGTGGCTTCTCTGTGGGGCAGCGGGAGAGAGATTTCACGTCCTCCCACCGGTCTGCCTCCCCAGCAACCACAGCTTCTCAGCCTTTCAACTGCGTGCTTGACAACAATGGAGAACAAGCCCTCGCTTCCCGGCTGTACGTTCCCATAGACATGGAGCTAGACTCGGAGCCCTAAGGGCTGTCCACGTATGATTTCCTCATTGCTCTTTAGCCAGCATCGTATCATCACTGGCAAACACCGGGCCCATCATATGGTAACAGGTTAATAATGATCTGCCTGAGGACAAGTTATGTGCTGTTAATGGTTCATGGGCGCATATCTGTCGGATGAAGGCTTTGCTATTTTTTGAACAGCTCTACACAAGGAAAGCCTAACAGATTACAAATCAAAAGTGTTTAGGTATATTCCAAAGGCATTTGATAATGATCAATGCACAGATTATCAAAATTTGAGGGAATTCCCTGGTGGTCCAGGGGTTAGGACTCGGCACTTTCATTGCCAAGGGCCTGGGTTCGATCCCTGGTTGGGGAACTAAGATCCCACCAGCTGGGGAAAAAAAAAAAAAAAAATTGAACAAATCCTCAAATGCTGAAGCAAAAGTATTTTGAAGACAATTTAAAATATAAACTCTTAAACAATCTAGCATATTTGAAGACAATTGGAAATATTTAACAGGTATAATGTGGGCATTAAAAGACTATTTTTAAAAAAGGCAACAGGTCCTCTTTCCTATAATTTAGAGCTCCCTTTGCTAAGGAGCTCCCAGCCAGCTAGACACACATAAATGTAGAATTTTCACGTCCCCTGATCTCTACAGCTTTTAGGTAAACACCCATTTTGATCAGTACAATGACTAGCAAGGATTTGGTAACAAGTTGGCATTTTATTTCTTAATGTGATTAATAAGAGTCCGCATATGAATAGGATAGATTTTCCCTCTCTGCCCAGGTGCATTGCCCTGAATTCCCCCTTTGCGTTCCATCCCATAGTAGACTTTACTATAGTGCAGTATCGTATAGATAGCATAGTATTTCCAATGAGTCTAAAGGCTAAGGTTGTGTGTGGCTGAATTTTCACTGGGCCAGAGCACTGATAAATACAGGAGTTTTTTATTCTAGAACTTTCCTCTTGTCTGTTCACAGGACGTAAAGACATTCTCCCTAGACAGGTTCAGTAATGATAGTGATAATTTATGTGCATCTAGAACCACACAGTTTCAAAACAACTCTCATACATTTTTGTAAGGGTATTGTGACCCTTACAATAACCCTGGGAGGAAGGTGGGGTGAGGGTTCTGTTATACTTTTTTTTAACAGATGAGGAAACTGAGGCCCAACATAAATGGCAGAGTTGGGCCCAAGAACCCAAGTCTTCCTTGTCTTTGTCCAAAGGCTTTCTACTTTCTGGGATCCTTTGTGATGGAAGCTAGAATATTCTAAAACGGATCCTCCTCCTTTTGCACAAACATCTCCCTTTTCTCCATGAAAGCTCCCTCCCGCTATTCTCATCCAACCAGCAGCATGGGCTCCAACAAGGAAATGAATGAAACTTCTCTCACCTTCTCCTGCAGCTTCCGCTCTTTCCTCTCCTGCACGGTGGTCAGGTAGTTGACGGCCGCGTACTCCAGCACCGAGAGGAACACGAACACGAAGCTGACCCAGAGGTAGATGTCCACGGCCTTGATGTAGGACACGCGGGGCATGGAGGCGTTCACACCCGTGATGATGGTGGACATGGTCAGCACCGTGGTGATCCCTGCAGCATCCAGCTTTAGTTCAGCCACTGACAAGGGTACACAGCTGCCCTCACATTTCACTAAGTCCCTTTTTTTTTCAACTATTAACCATTTTATATAGATTTTTATAGTATGTTTCTTCCAAGGTCTTATGATGCTTAAAGAGATTTTATGTATAGTAGGGTGTATACGTCCATCCCAATCTCCCAATTTATCCTTCCCCCTCTGGTAACCATAAGGTTGTTTTCTACATCTGTAACTCTATTTCTGTTTTGTAAATAAGTTCACTAAGCCCCATTTTACATTTGCTCTCTCTTTTTTTTATTTTTTTATTTTTTTTTTTGCGGTACACGGGCCTCTCACCGTTGTGGCCTCTCCCGCCGCAGAGCACAGGCTCCGGACGCGCAGGCCCAGCGGCCATGGCTCACGGGCCCAGCCGCTCCGCGGCATGTGGGATCTTCCCGGACCTGGGCACGAACCCGTGTCCCCTGCATCGGCAGGCGGACTCTCAACCACTGCGCCACCAGGGAAGCCCCATTTGCTCTCCCTTACATCTAATAGGAAGTGGCCACGGCACGTTTCCACCTCATAGAGGTGTGAGGATCTGCAAGGCTCTGCTCCCGAGCAGCCAACCCATTCTCCTCCCAGCCAACTGCCTGTCCCCTTTCACTCTGAGCCACTTGGGAGCCTGGGTTTCTGTGATGTGGTTGCTAAGATCAGCAGAGCTTCCCAGAGGATCTGCTCAGATGTGGACTTTAAAACAGCGGCTATGAAAATCAACTCTACTTCAATAAAAAATAAAAATTAAAAAGCAGGGGCTACAGGACCCCTCTCAAGGAACCTTCCCAAACTTCAAGGAAAGAACACATCCTCCCTCACCTGAGTCCAGGAAGACTGTGGAAATTCCTGGAATTTCCTGTCATACAGGTTTCTTCTTCACTGTGCCTTGCTGGTCAAACCCTCACATGTCTCAGTGCCCAGCCTGATTTTGTCCAAATCTCGATGATGAGTTGCAAATGTTTACTCTGGCATTTAGGGTCTGTGAAGGACTAAACCACAGCTCCAGGAAGTACAGCCCTCTCCTTCCCAGAAATCATGAAATATGGGCCCTGCTCCCAAACTCTCAGTCTGTCTAAATAAGGCCAACGAAGTTTTTGTATTTGCATGGTAAGTTTGGGCATTTGTCGAATTGTCTTATTTATCAAAGTACTGAGCTCTGATACGGCCAGTGGTGGAAGTCTACATCCCAGGTAGGTGCTATCTTTCTGAAATGATCTGAGCAGAGCTGATGCGGTTCGAGCGCCCTGTGGTTTTCACAGTGTAGTCTGGGAAACTGAGGGCAGTATGTGAATGGAAAGCAAGAAGCAGGAGGAAAGTTCGCTCCTTCTGACTCTGACAGCCCATCGGTTAAGGACCCTGAATGATGATTTTACTTCTTCTTTACATAGTGATTGATTGAAAAAAAAAAATAACCACCCTATCACACCTTATCAAATGCTTTTACCCAGTGAAACTCTGGCGGGCACAGCTCTGCGGTCGATCCAGAAGGACACCCAGGACAGCATGACCATCAGGGTGGCGGGAAAGTAGGTTTGCAGCAAGAAGAAGAAGATGTGGCGACGCAACGTGAAGTTAATGTAGAGACGGTTGTACCAGCCTGGGGGACACAGGAAGAAGCCAGTGAGGTTCCATCGCAGAGGCAAAAACAAACTCCTTCCCTGGGGGCCCTTCCTCCCCTGTCACCACACTCATCTTCAGCAGAAAGTTAAAAGTTAAGGATTCAAGGGGCTTCCCTGGTGGTGCAGTGGTTAAGAATCTGCCTTCCAATGCAGGGGATGTGGGTTTGATCCCTGGTCAGGGAACTAAGATCCCACATGCTGCGGGGCAACTAAGCCTGCGTGCCGCAACTACTGAGCTCACACAACACAACTAGAAAGCTCATGCACCACAACTACTGAGCCTGCATGCTCTGGAGCCCCGGCACCACAACCAGAGAGAAGCCTGCACACCACAATGAAGAGCCCTCACACTGCAGCAAAAATATCCCGTGTGCCACCACTAAGATCTGGCACAGCCAAAAGTAAATTAAAAAAGAGCTAATGATCCAAAAAAAGAAAAAAAAGGGAATTCCCCGGCGGTCCCGTGGTTAGGACCCCTTGCTCTCACTGCTGGGGCCTGGGGTCAAACCCTGATCGGGGAACTAAGATCCTACAAGCCTCACAGTGCGGCCAAAAAAAAAAAGTTAATGATTGGTTGGCTTAGTATAATACATTTCCTTTCTAAAATCTAATCTCTCTAAGTCTCAGTTTTCTCATCTGTAAACTGGGGATACTACGATCTACACCATAGATTTGTTGGGTAGAAATTAGTTAATTCATACAAAGCACTCAAAACAGTGACACATAGTAAAAGTTATACCGGGACCTCTTAAAAATGGCTTTAGAAAGAGAGTTGATTTGAACTTGCCAAGAACAGATGAGAAAAGAAAATTGTGTGGCAATGCACATCAGAGCAAAAGAGAAGAAAGGGGGCTTCCCTGGTGGCGCAGTGGTTGAGAGTCCGCCTGCCGATGCAGGGGACGCGGGTTCATGCCCCGGTCCGGGAAGATCCCACATGCCGCAGAGCAGCTGGGCCCGTGAGCCATGGCCGCTGGGCCTGCGCGTCTGGAGCCTGTGCTCCTCAACGGGAGAGGCCACAACAGTGAGAGGCCCACGTACCGCAAAAAAAAAAAAAAAAAAGAGAGAGAGAGAGAAGAAAGGGATGGGGGTGAGCAGTATGGGCATAAAGGGAAAGTAGGTGTGGGCTGTCCTGACACCAAGGCAACCTTGGCTGGGGCCTGCTCTTCTCCAGTGTTTGATGTTGCGAACAGAAGGGTGGGGCTGGGGGCAGGCGAATGGGGAGATGGTGGCCATGCAGGGGCAGACGGTAGCCCCAAAGCTTCTCACAGCCAGGCCTAGGCTTCTCAGCACTGGGACAAAGGGTAAGGAAGTGAGAAGTCCTCCAGGGTCCCGTGGCTGCTGCAGAGCAGCTCTATAGGGCAGAGCTGTGTAGCATATAAAGGTATGTTGAAGTCCTAAACCCCACCACCTGCGAATGTGACTTTATTGAGAAATCGGGTCTCTGTACATGTAATCAAAGTAAGACGAGGTCATATTGAGTTAGGGTGGCCCATAATCCAGTGACCAGTGTCCTTAAAGAAGAGGGATGTTTGCACATAGATGCACAGAGACACACCATGGGAAGACCAGAGTCACAGGGAGAATGCCACGTGACAACAGAGGCAGAGGTTGGAGTGATGCCATAACCACCAGGACCAGTAAGAGGCAAGGAAGGAGTCCTCCCCAGAGCCTTCAGAAGGAGCATGGCGCTCAGGCTTCTGGCCTCCAGCACTGTGAGTGAACACATTTCTATCGTTTCAAGCACCCAGTTTGTGGTACTCTGTTAGGACGGCTCTAGGAAACTAACACAAGGGCTGACGGTGAGATTCAAGAAGAGCGGACAAATGGATCCTCTCAAAACTTCAACCACGGCCCCAAGGTCCAAGAAGAGGTCACACTACGCATAAGAAGTGAATCTATAGCTCTGAATATAGGTAATAAATACATAGGTAAATCCAGTAATAAATACATAAATAAATAGGTAATAAATACATTTCCCCACATCGTTAAGTCAAACGAATCAGGTTGCAGAATAGCGTGTACACTCTGACCCTACTTCTGTAAAATTACATAATTAAAGCAGGATGTCTGCAAGGGTGTTTGCTGAATTGTTCAGAATGACTACCTCTGACCATGGAGCTTCAGAGGGCAGCAACTTTTAAAGCCTCTGCTTTTAAGTGTTGTTTATGTCTTGTTGGACTGGGCATTATTAGAATAATGAAAAGTTATTTTCATTGGAAGTGGAAAAAGTTAACACTGAAAAAGAATTCTCATGTGTTTTCTTCCACATTTGAATCCGACCATGGCAGAAGTTAGCTACCAGTGCTGCTATAGAAGGCCAGTCTGGAAGTGGTGTGGAATTTCTGAATCAGAAACTGAGACAGGGAGATCTTCTCATCTGTTTTCAGGGATTCATCCCCATTCTTCCAGTACAGCATCAGATCTTCATCTGTATATGCATCTTTGGGAAGAGGAAAATAAGTTAATTTCACTCCTTTTCTTCTGAGGCAGGAGCAACAGGGCCATCCTACCTCAGCCAGGGATTAAATAGGTCTTATCCCTGGCAGGCAGTACTCAGTCTCATAGTTACTAAAATGGCACAGAGAGGGAATAAGGCAAAGAGTTCTCATTACGAATACAGACACTTACAGCTTTCCAGCTCCAAAGAACAGGTCTGGGAGTCCAGGGGAAAGTGGCTGAAATCCATGTTGCACATGGCGGTGACTGTAATCCTAGAACCCAAACAAACATGTTGGCTCGTGCAGTGAGTTACTGGCTCATATACCTGCCCAGAGTAAGGAGGACAAAGACACGACCAAGGGCAGCTGCCTCTTCACGTCTACGTCAGAAGCTTGGAAACCCAGGACTCTAACTTTTTTTTTTGCGCCGCACGGTACAGCATGCGGGATCTTAGCGCCCTGACCAGGGATCGAACCCGTGCCACCAGCATTGGGAGCACTGAGTCTTAACCACTGGACTGCCAGGGGAGTCCCTCTAAGTTAACTTTTAGAGTTTTGTCTTCCGTAGATGATGGTATTTGCTCTGCCCGGATCCCAGCTCCTGAGGCTGCTGGCTGTGCATGGCCCACACCTGGACCCTTCTCTGGGCATTGCCCACATCCAGAGACTCGTCTTCCCCAGAGATGCCCGGAGGTTATGCCCTGCCTCCCTAGCCCCGACTCAAAGCTATTAGCACTGAATTCTGGCGAACTGTACAAGGTGTGGGATGAAACTGTGTAATCACTCAAGTCAGCCCAGAAGCCAATCTGCAGTAGCACCTAATAAAGAGTAGCTATGGTTATTTTCCTAATTTTTGTTTCTTACCAATAATTACCTATTTTTGTTTATTACCAATAAACTAGAATCATAGCTCTCAGGGGTGGAGGGTACATAGAAGGTCACCGTCTCCCTCAGATCATTCAGGTTCAATTAGTCTCCTAACCTAACCTTAACACCCCCGATGACAGGGAAGTCAGCACCCACTACGGTGCTCATTTCGTCTTTAGAGAGTTCTAACTATCACCAGAAGGTTCAGACCCTCCCATGTAAGCCGCAGACCCAAACACAGTGACAAACTCTTCGGGGCCAAAGGGACAGACCACACATACACATTTTTTTTTTAAATAGAGGGTTTTTTTTGTGGTGGTTTTTAAACCAAGAGTTGACTAGCTAATTCATTCCACAAATACTGTTTTCTCACCTACTGTGAAAAGCACAGTTTAGCTCTGACGATACAGTGGTAAATCAGTCAAACGATCCCTGGCATTGTCCACACATCTTAGGATGCCATGGCCCCGTGGACAGTTACCTCAGGCTGTACAGCACCTGCCCATCTGGGAACACCCTCAGCATCACGTTGTCCGTGGTGGTGTCGTGGATGAATGACCTTTTGGAGTGAACAAAGAAGACGTCGGGGACCCAGATCTTCTTCACCAGCCGGCCGTCGAAGGTCATGCTCTTGTTGCTGGTGCTGGGGAAGACCAGCCGCTCATCCTTCCAGTAATGCCGCAGGTAGAGGGTCATGGTGAAGTCCTGTGGGAGTGGGGGGGAGACCAGACAGAGATGGCTTACAAAGCTCTCTTCCTGACAGCCGACCCTCCGTCCACCGCTGTGACGGACACCTCAGGCTCAGCCTCCCGAGTTGAAGGAAACAGTTCTGCAGCCCCGCGGGATGATGGCCAAGGCAGTGGCACTGCTGCCACAGGAAAGAGAATGGCTCATGTTTGTGCCTCATGAGGTTGGAGCCCAAGAGACAGCACAGCCCCTCCTTCAGGCTTCGCAAAGGAAAATGGCAGCTGTGATGCCCACCGCCTGCCCTGGGGCCAGCAGGGCTGGATTCTCACAAAGCCCTGCCCTCTCACCTAGACCTTTGCACACATGGCTCCTTACCTATTGGCTAACCATTCAATTCAACTTAGCAAACACTTCTAGAAACCTGAACAGTCAAGTGTCCCATTTTGCCTTTTTGTGTGAGTGTGTGTGTGGCCACACTGCGTGGCATGCGGGATCTTAGTTCCCTGACCAGGGCTCAAACCTGTGCCCCCCTGCAGCGGAAGCATGGAGTCTTAACCACTGGACCGCCAGGGAAGTCCTAAGTGTCCAGTTTTGGAGGGTTTCTACCATTAGGCTTGTAGCATCTTTAAAGGCAGAATTGTTTCCTGCCCACCCCTGAATCTCCAGACCCTAGTTTAGTGCCTGGCAAGGCACAATAGTGGATGCTCAATAAATATCTGCAGAATGGAAAAATGCGGGGAAATGAATGAATGAGGAGATGGGCAGCTGCATGTCTAGTATAATTTCAGCCTGAAGGCTTATCCTGTTAAAAAGTGTCTCCTCGTCTGCATAGCCGATGCCTGAAACCAAGAGTGTAGCCCTTACACCGTAGCCAGAGCTAATACATGAACGCCAATGAATAAATAACTACCCAAAAGAGCCTGTTCCAGGAGCAGGTGAAGGAAGGCTGGAAGGACGCATGCGGTGGCCCACGTCTGCTCTGCCAACCACACCCAGGCTCCTCCTGCCTGTCCCGGAGGCCCGCCCGTGGAGGGGGGCACCGCCCCACTGGCCCACCTCTGCAGCCCCTCTCTTCCCCGTTTTGTCCGCCACTCTTTCAGTTTGCAAACTCCCTGTTCTTCTGCCTCAGAGACCTCGTATGCGCTCTTGCTTGGCCCTCCCTACAGCTGTCAGGTCTCAGCTGAAACGAGGCTTCTTCAAAGACGCTCCGGTACCCGCCTGAGCCTGCTGGGCGCTGCCAAGGAGTGAGCCGGGAAGCTGTGCTCCCAGCGGGCGTTGGCGCGCAGAGACCTACAGAATTCGAAGGGGAACAACATCCACCTCCGGCGCTCCTCCAAGTGTGGCGGGTACAGCCCCTCACACCGCTAAAGGGGCGTGTTCAGGACGTAGAGGGCTGGGCCTCACCCCCATAAACCGAATCAGGAAGTCTGGGGCGGGGCCTTGGATCTGCATTTAACACACACACACACACACACACACACACACACACACACACACACACACACACACACACACACACACACACACACACACACACACACACACCACAGACACACACACCGCACACACACCGCCCCCAAGTTATTTTTACCCACGAAGCTGCAGAAGCCAGGCTCTGGATTTTACTAAACCTAGGCCAACCTCCAAATCCCGGCTTTATCCCCTCCAGCTCTGGCCCCGCCCCCAGACGCAGCCTGCCCCAGCGTGGCCCCACCCACCGCAGGCCCCCAAGGGACCTTGGCCACAGCAGCCAGCCCCGGCGCTGCCCGCCTTGCGCGCCTCCTACCATGTCCACCTCCGAAATGCTGTCCAGGCTCTCCACCTGCACGTCCACGCCCACCGGGATGGCAGGGCCTGCAGAGAGGCAAAGACGGCTGGTTAAGGCGCCTTCCTCTCTAGCACTGGGCAAGCAGACAGCCCCTACCCCCTTCCCAGGGGAGCCTGAGCGGAGCAGGGGTGAGGCAGTGGTTCAGATTCCATGAGGGTTTTCTTGCTACTTCCTGGCAGGTTGGGTGCCCGAGCTTTCTCCATGAGGGCGGGGACTGTGTCTACCTTAAGTGCCTCTCCTGGGCCAACATGAGTGTTTAACCCATGCTTGTTGCATGAGTGGATGAGCTGGATTATGTATGTTTATGCTTCCACAAAATGTGTTTTTAGATTTTAATATTTTTAAAAAAGCCTTAAATGGGGAAAACAAAAAAACCTGTGTCTGTCATGCATATTAATGAATGCTATTCCATTCACAGGCAAAAAAATGTCTCTGAGAGCGTCAGGCGGCATCTGGGCGGGGCCTCCTGAGAGGCCAGCCCACTGCGCCTGGGTCCTCTGGGCCCTGGCCAGGGAGTGCAGGACCAGGGCGTGCCGACCCACCGTGGTCTGAGCTGGGAGAAGCTTAGGGTGGCAGGGGGAGTCTGGGTCTTAGGGAATGAGGACTGGAAGGGCCGGGGACTTTGGCTGAAGGCAGGGGAGGAGGATCAGAGATCCCGACAGGATCTGGTGGGCCAGGGCATCGAATGGGCTCGCCGACTCTCCCCAAACCTCCCCCCCCCGGTAGGTTTGCTAAGACTTGCAATCCCACCATGAAAGATTTGGGGCTTGTGGCTGAGCCCGATAGAATGGGAGCATTTTATTTATTACTGGTGGGATTTAGTGGCTATTTTCTGTGTTCTTAAACGTGAAAGCAAATGAGCACAACGTTTTTTTTTTTTTTTTTTTTAAACCAGGGATCGAACCCGGGCCCACAGCAGTGAAAGCACCGAGTCCTAACCACTGGACCGCCAGGGAATTCCCACAACATTTTATTTTTACTTTTCCCCTCCCAGATAAATTGGGTCATAAGCTGATTTTTTAATTTTCCTGTGCTCTCAACCGAGGGCTCAGGTCAGGCCCCATGAGAGATGACTGCTCTAACAGCCGGAGCCTTCTCTCACTCCAGGCTCCAGGAGGGCACTGAAGGGGCAGAGTGGAATGGCCAGTGTGAGGCTGAAGCCCCCTCCTCAGGGCTGACTGGCCTGCTTTCCTCCCCCGAGGGGCCTGCAACACGAGGGAGGGTCTTCCAGCAGCCTGGCTGGGGCCCCCTCCCAGGACCCAGACCCCTGAGCCCCTGTGCAGGACCGTGTGTTCCCAACATCACCATGGGAAGCAGGGCTGGTTAATTCCCCGTCCCCTGGACGGACCTTCCTTCACTTGAGACATTAAAACAGCCCAGGGCTGGAGCTCTTAACCCTCATCACCTTTCCCCCTTGTTCCCTTTCTCTAAAGTGCCACATCCAGTCGTCCCAAGAGCCAAAGGGCAGAAACAGTATAGCCATCACCCTCTTTGGACCCACTTCCCTGTGGCCTGGTTTTCAGATAATGGGCACAGTGTTTGACCAGCAGCTGGTTTTGGCAAAGGACATTTTCCAGATAAAGTACAACAGCTTGCTTGGTGCCTGCCACTGTGTCTCTCTGTCCCCCGGGGCCTGCCTTGTTCTCCGCAGTTCCAGAGGTCTTCTGGAGAGAAATTTGATAACGGCTGTGAGGGTGGCGTTCAGCCTCTGGAGGTATTGCCCACATGGGACTGCAGGTCAGGCTCCAAGGATCCTGGATTGTTGGAAAACATCTGTGTGCTCAGGAGGCTCCAGAGCTGCACTTGGGGACTCGCACCCCAAGCTTGAACGGGACCAACAGCTCTGCCCTCCTTGGTCCAAGTGCAATGGAGGTGACCTTTGCCTCTGACTTGCCCCACAGCCCAAGACTAACGCTCCACCCCCAGGATCTCCCGAGCTCTTCATTTTGTGGCCCTTCCCAACCTGATTTTCGAGAAATTCTTCCAAATTACCGGTCTTTCTCCTTTTTCTGTGAGCAGTTTTATGTTTAGAGTATGATTGAGTCCTATAAGGTGTTAGAAAGAAAATAAGCTAACTAGGCATTTGTGCCTTGGCCCCTGTACTCTGACGTGGGTTTTTCTACTTTCAGAGAGGGATCTGGTGAGCCAAATGGAAGTCATTGGTGGAATTTCAGGCAGTATAGCCAGTGAGGCAACAAATTCAGAAGGGAAATACGTGTTTAGCCAAGAGCTATTCTTGGTTCCTAGCCTTTCTGCAATTATTTCTCCTCACATGGTCCTGGAAAGCACACGTTAGGGATTTATCCATTTTTGAAATAAAGCTATATGTCACTTCTTCTCCACTGACTACAAGAATAAATGTGAAGTAGAATTTTAAGACAAATTAAAACAGAATTTGCCAACAGGCATCCTGCCCTAAATGAAGGTGTTTTTCAAGCAGAAGGAGCATGATCCAGAAAGAAAGCTGGAGATGCAAGAATGAAAGACCAACAAAAACAGTAAATATATGCATGATTCTAAGGGAACACTGACTATATAAAACAATATTAACCATGTGTTGTAGGATTGAGAAAACTGAATAAAAATATACAACATTTAAGAAGGGAGAGGTATAAATGGAGTGAAAGTGTTCTGAGGTCTTTGCATTGTCTGGAGGACAGTAAAAATAGTTACTTAACATCCTAGTACTATAAGCCAAAGACTCATGTTGTTTTCTAGGGAACCACAAAAAAAAAGTAGTAAGGGTATATATTTTCAAAACTAAAATAGGTTAAAAAAGCCAAAATAGGTATAACCAAAAAAGCCAAAAATAGGTATAACCAAAAAAAAAGCCAAAATGGGTATAAAAATAGGTATAACCAAAAATAATCAGTCTAAATGAAAGCAAGAAAGGAAGGAGAAAAAAAAAGAGAGAACATAAAGAATAGGTTGGACAATAAAAAGGATATGATAGGGGGCTTCCCTGCTGGTGCAGTGGTTGAGAGTCCGCCTGCCGATGCAGGGGACGCGGGTTCGTGCCCCGGTCCGGGAAGATCCCACATGCCGCGGAGCGGCTGGGCCTGTGAGCCATGGCCGCTGAGCCTGCGCGTCCGGAGCCTGTGCTCTGCAACGGGAGAGGCCACAGCAGTGAGAGGCCCGTGTACCGCAAAAAAATTAAAAAATAAAATAAAATTAAAAACTCCTAAGAGTTCCATTAAGAAAAAATCAGACAATCCAATACAAAAAGGGGCAAGAGATTTGAATAGGCATTTTGCAAAAGAAGAAATAAACAATAGACAAATGAGAAAGTTCTCAACTGCATTAACAGCTCCCTTAGAACCACAATGAGATATTACTACTATATACTAACAAACTTGGCTCATATGAGAGTAGCTACACCAAGTGTTGATAAGGATATGGACCAACAGGAACGCTCATACTCTGCCAGTGGTGGGTGTAAATTGGTACAACTACCTTAGAAGGCATTATCCAGCAAAATGGAAGCTATATAAACCTCATGACGCAGTCTATCTACAGAATAGGTTAAATACATTGTGGTATATTCATACAATGGAATGTATAGTTACACGCAACAACACTATAAAATTTTCATCGCTGCAGGTTGCATGGCTTGACTTTCCTCCATGGCCCTTCCCTTTCCTTGAGGACTTCTTGCAAAGTCTGAGTTAATTTGAAATATTGGTTGAGACACTTTCCCTTATTGTTGGGTGTAATCAAACATTTCAGTTTTAAAAGAGGCCTGACTTTTCTCATGGTGAGCACTGCTTCCTGAGCAGGCAGTGAGTGCCATGTGGCAGGCATTTAACCACCCACCTGAGGTGGGGTGGGCGAGGCTGGACTCAGTCAGGGGCTCTCCCTTCCACAAGCAGCATCAGCGTCACCAGGCATTTGTTAGAGATGCAATTCTTGGCCCACCCTGAGCCTCCTGCACCGGAGACATCACAAGTCCTGCAGTGATGCTGATCCACAGTCAAGTCTGAGGGCACTGGACAACTGATCTTTTTTTTTTTTTTTTTTGCTGTACGCGGGCCTCTCACTGTTGCGGCCTCTCCTGCTGCGGAGCACAGGCTCCGGACACGCAGGCTCAGCGGCCATGGCTCACGGGCCCAGCCGCTCCGCGGCATGTGGGATCTTCCCGGACCGGGGCACGAACCCGTGTCCCCTGCATCGGCAGGTGGACTCTCAACCACTGCGCCACCAGGGAAGCCCTGGACAACTGATCTTTAAGGAACCCCCAGGAGTGAGATTTTACAACGTCCCATGTCCTGGTTACCATTTTTCTCTTGTTTTCAAACTTTTTCACGATCCCATCTCCACCAGCTGGCTCCACTTCCTACCTATCCATGACTTCCTTCCCCCATAATACTTGCTGAGTCGAGCAGTCTTTTCCCAAGCCTGACCTCCCTCCCATGACCAACCTCCTTAGCTGAAACCCCCTCCCTCTTCCATCTCTGTGACACAGCTCTTCCCTGGCTCCTTCTCTCAGGTCCTTGGGCCCCTCCTGGGCTCGATCTCTGACCCGGACTCTGACCCTGTTGTTGTTGAAGTCTAACAGAGGTCCCCCCTGGATATCTAACCAAGTTCTTAAATTTAACATCCCAAACAGACTTGTCTATTCGGGGCCCAGCCCTGCCCCACTGCCCAGCACCCCGTCCTTCAGGCGCATGGTGACCTGCTTGGTCACCGGGGTTAAATGGGGTCAGGGAGGGAAGGAGTGAGATTGCCTGGAGGGGATTGAAGAGGAAGAAGAGGCCAGGAAGAGGAGTTTAATTTTAGGGGAAGGAGCCAGTAGTTGTGAAACTGAGTCCCACTGAAACTGAGTTCCTCTGCCGAGTTTATCATTAACGCCTCTGTCCAAAACTTTGTTCCCTTTCTTGTCCTGCCCTTGTTCCCCTGATGATTGAGGAGTACCAAAGAAATGTGGCAGTTGAACCTGAACAGGACCCTGTGAGGCCCTCTTGGGTACAATACCCCCTACCATGTGCCCCATTTCTTTTTTGTAGAAAAAGGCTTTATTCTCCTAGGCCTTCCCTGAGTGCCAGTCTCAAGCAGTTACTAATCAGGGAAGTGAGGGAATGCAGAAACAAAGGAAGAGCAGTCAAACAAGAAGAGTAATGACAGCTTAAACAATAGTTCAGCGATAAAACAGAGTCCTAGTTCCTCTTCAATGGGCATATATAATGATCTGACCTATATCTTTGAGCTGTTCTGCAGAAACTAAGACCCCCCCCCACCCAAGTGGAGGATGGTGATCACATGCAGACTGGTTGGAACCAAAAGGCTGATGATTAAGATTCCCCAAGCCTCTCCCTGGTACCCCACCACCACCCAAACAGAAGGAAGTCCACAAGTTGCAACACTTACTCCAAATGTTGCCTTTAGAAACCCTTCCCTGAAAGGAATCAGGGTGGTCAGGTCTTTGGAGCACAAGCTGCCCTTCACCACAACCCAGGGACAGTAGATTGACTTTGCTATGAGGTGGCCAAGTGGACCCAAGTTCAATTTGGTAATGGGAACAGGGTGTGAGTGTGAGTGAGGGTTTGTGCTCCAGAAGGGAAGGGCCAAGGGCAATGAGGAGGAATCAGAGGGGTCTCCTCTGAGGGCAGCAGATCCTGGGAAGAAGGCTGCCGGAGACTCAGAAGGCTGGCTTTCTCCCTAGCTTTGGCTCTCTAACCCATTCACTGTAACAATGAAGCACTAGACCTTACCCAGCATGGGGAACAGGGGAGGCAGAGCCAGGGAGGCCTGAGAAGCATTCGGGAAGGAGACCCCGGCTCCAAAATGAGGCATGACCCTGCCTTGAACTGGCTCCATGGGCCTCAGCTGGGCCAGCTGAGTGGCATTTGGGGCCTTGGTGGCCAGACTCCAGTGGCTTGGAAGTTCAGGGGTTGAAGGCTACGGAGTAGAGCATGGGAGCATTCGGGAGGGTCTCCCCTCACAGTCTGGGTGCCCCAAACACAGAGGGCACCTTAAATGGGGGTGGAGCTAAAGTATACTGGGTGAAACACATGGGTTCCTAGAAAATTCCCTAAGAAGGCATCACATTGGAGACAGCCCAGCTGGAGACGTAACTAGGCATTAACCTTGCAAAGTGACACAGCAGTTGTGATATCATGATGTGATATTGTGATATAATGAGAAATATGTATTTGGTCCTCAGCCCCAGTTCCTGGCACAGAGCTCCTAAAACCCTTGTAAATTCCTGAGAGGGGTGAGAGGAGTGTATTTTGTTATTTATAACAACCCCTTACCAACCACACCTGAGTTTATGCTAGTGTGGTGGCTCTCCTGGGCTCCTGGATAGTTTCAAGATGGGGCTGGTTGCCAAGGAACAGCCATGTGATTAGAGGGTTGGAACTTTCAGCCCCACCTCCCAACTCCCAAGGAGGGGGAGGGGGGAGCAGCTGGAGGTTGAGTTAATCACCAGTGGCCAATGATTTCATCAATCGTGTCTACAGTGGAACATCCATAAAACCCCTGAACGACAGGGTTCGGTGAGCTTCCTGGTTGGTGAACACATCCACATGCCAGGAAGGTAGTGCCCCCAACTCCGTGGGACAGAAACCCCTGAGCTCAGTACCCTTCCGGTTCTCACCCTATGCCCCTCTTCATCCGCTATCCATCTGTGTCTTATATAATGTTCTTTAGAATAAGCTGGGAACCATAAGTAAAGTGTTTCCCTGATTCTATGAGCCATTATAGCAAATTATCACACCTGAGAAGGGGGTTGTGGGAACCCTCAATTTTGCAGCCAAGTCGGAGAGCTCGGGGACCCACTACTTGTGATTGGTATCTGAACTGAGGGGCAGTCTTCTGGGCCTGAGCCCTTAACCTGTGGTGTCTGCACTAACCCCAGGTAGTGTTAGAACTGAATTAAATTGTAGGACACCAGCTGGTGTCCACAGACAACGGGGGAATTGCTTGGTGCGGAAAACCCACACATTTGAGTCAGAAGCGTTGTGAGCAGAAGAGATCATAGCAGTAACAGTACAAGCCTTTATCCCAGGAGAGGCCCTAAGGGAGCGTATGCTGTGAGTCTAGGAGGCCATGAGCTCCCTGGGGCCGTAGCCATGTCTTTATCACGTCAGCAACCAGTGCTTTGATGCACTGCCTCCGCCATCCCCTTCCCCCCCAACACACACACACACACACACACACACACACACACACACACGGTCTCTGCTGTGTTCAGTGCTTCCTGTAGGACACTTGAGTCCATCATCATGACAATCTGGTGAGGAAGGTACTGATATTACCTCCATTCTACAGGTGAGAATCTGAGGACTAGAGAAGCGACGGAGGTCCCCATCAGAGAGAGGCACACCACAAGCTGATCCCAGGGGTCCACCTCCAGAGCCCCTGCTCTAACGAATGCATTATGCTGACCAGAGTATTCCTTTTTTTTTTTTAATTTTATTAAAAAAATTATTTTTTATACAGCAGGTTCTTATCAGTTATCTATTTTATACATATTAGTGTATACATGTCAATCCCAATCTCCCAGTTCATCCCACCCCCTCCCACCCTCCCACCCCCTCACCCCCACTCCCCGCTTTCCCCCCTTGGTGTCCATACGTTTGTTCTCTACATCTGTGTCTCTATTTCTGCCTTGCAGACCGGTTCATCTGTTCCATTTTTCTAGATTCCACATATATGCGTTAATATACAATATTTGTTTTTCTCTTTCTGACTTACTTTATTCTGTATGACAGTCTCTAGGTCCATCCATGTCTCTACAAATGACCCAATTTCATTCCTTTTTATGGCTGAGTAATATATGTACCACATCTTCTTTATCCATTCACCTGTCGATGGGCATTTAGGTTGATTCCATGACCTGGCTATTGTAAATAGTGCTGCAATGAACACTGGGGTGCCTGTGTCTTTTTGAATTATGGTTTTCTCAGGGTATATGCCCAGTAGTGGGATTGCTGGGTCACATGGTAATTCTATTTGTAGTTTTTTAAGGAACCTCCATACTGTTCTCCATAGTGGCTGTGTCAATTTACATTCCCACCAACAGTGTAGGAGGGTTCCCCTTTCTCCACACCCTCTCCAGCATTTGTTGTTTGTAGATTTTCTAATGATGCCCATTCTAACTGGTGTGAGGTGATAACTCATTGTAGATTTGATTGGCATTTCTCTAATAATTAGTGATTTCAAGCAGCTTTTCATGTGCCTCTTAGCCATCTGTATGTCTTCTTTAGAAATGTCTGTTTAGATCTTCTGCCCATTTTTGGATTGGGTTGTTTGTTTTTCTGATATTGAGCTACATGAGCTGTTTATGTATTTTGGTTGCCTGTTGCTTCATTTGCAAATATTTTCTCCCATTCTGAGGGTTGTCTTTTGGTCTTGTTTATGGTTTCCTTTGCTGTGCAAAAGCTTTTAAGTTTCATTAGGTCCCATTTGTTTATTCTTGTTTTTATTTCCATTTCTCTAGGAGGTGGGTCAAAAACCATCTTGCTGTGATTTATGTCAAAGACTGTTCTTCCTATGTTTTCCTCTAAGAGTTTTATAATGTCCGGTCTTACATTTAGGTCTTTAATCCATTTTGAGTTTATTTTTGTGTATGATGTTAGGGAGTGTTCTAATTTCATTCTTTTACATGTAGCTGTCCAGTTTTCCCAGCACCACTTATTGAAGAGACTGTCTTTTCTCCATTGTATATCCTTGCCTCCTTTGTCATAGATTAGTTGACCATAGGAGCGTGGGTTTATCTCTGGGCTTTCTATCCTGTTCCATTGATCTATAGTTCTGTTTTTGTGCCAGTACCATATTATCTTCATCACTGTAGCTTTGTAGTATAGTCTGAAGTCAGGGAGTCTGATTCCTCCAGCTCCATTTTTTTTTCCCTCAAGATTGCTTTGGCTATTCAGGATCTTTTGTGTCTCCACACAAATTTTAAGATTTTTTTGTTCTAGTTCTGTAAAAAAAAAAGCCATTGGTAATTTGATAAGGATTGCACTGAATCGGTAGATTGCTTTGGGTAGTATAGTCATTTTCACAATATTGATTCTTCCAATCCAAGAACATGGTATATCTCTCCATCTGTTTGTATCATCTTTAATTTCTTTCATCAGTGTCTTATAGTTTTCTGCATACAGGTCTTTTGTCTCCCTAGGTAGATTTATTCCTAGGTATTTTATTCTTTTTGTTGCAATGGTGAATGGGATTCTTTCCTTAATTTCTCTTTCATCTAACAGGCTGTCAGATGAAGCAGGACAGCGCAGGGGGGCCACCATGGACAGATGTTCATAGCAGACTCGAGCACGGACGTACAGCAAGAGAGAGCCTTCTACGACAGAAGAGTCCTGTCTTAGAAGGGGGGGAGGTAAGCTGGGGAGGCAGCTGGGCCAGACAGTGGAACTTTCGGGACACAGAGGGGAGAGGCGGGTCTGCACTTCATCCCGTAGAATATGGGAAGCCCTGAAGTTTCTGAGGGAGCAGCACAGGGAAGGGGTGTTTCCAGAACGTGAATTTGGCTATGAGGTGTGGTTTGGGGGCCATTGTGTTGGTGTCAGTAGTGCTTCCAACCTTCTTATCATTATCATCGACGAAAGAGAAAATTTAATTTATTTAAGTACGAATTCAGTTAAATTTAAATTAAATACTAAGGAATAAGATGGGAAGGGAAGGTGGAGCTTTGGAGGGCCACAACCATGGTAATGTCTAAGATTTTTTTCACCCCGCAAGAAGGCATTGAGAATGTGTGGTGTGAGGGGGCAGATCTGAGAGACACTGTGATGCATGGGTTGATTCAACTTGGTTGATCTAGGAGGGGAAAGGGCAGGAGGAGGGGAGCAAAATCAGCAAGGTCTCCACAGCCCCCTGCCTGAGTCACCTAAGAGAAAGCTGATAGAAGATCAGCAGGTTCCCTAGGTGATGGCCGGAAGTATGGGTTTTGCAATTATCTCAAGGAAGCACAGGAGCCAATATTTCGTCTCCTACATCAGCCCTTTGGTGGTTGCATGTGGCGCATGGAGGGTTCTCCTGTGCTCTAGAAGCTGACATGGGGAGAGTACTGCAGGCCCAGCCACTGCCCCGACCTGCCCCTGGTCCCACCTTCCCTGCTCACTCAATCTCGGCCGGTCCAGCCGTTGCCCCTCTGGGAAAGCAGACCCACACTCCGCCCTGCTCTGTGCGGGGCAGCTGAGCACTAAGGGCAGCGTCCACATTTACAAACCCACCCCCAGGCAGGCGCACAAGTGGGGGCCCATATGCCACATGCTTGAATGTCTAAAGGTTACAAATCAAGCTAAGAAACTGCAGAACGATATATAGCCTCGCCTACTGCTTTGACAAATACACGTTCATATCAACCCGGAAGGCCAAGCCCAGCCTCAGAACTCTGACTCCTGGGAGCTCCAGCCGGGACATGGCAGGGTAGGGAGAGCGGGCCCAGCTCCGGAGCTTCCCTTTTCCCACCCACAGCAGCAGCCGGCACAGAGAAGAGGCTGGCGTGTGCCGGTGGACACCTCTGCCCACTATCTGAGCTCTATCCAAAGCCGTCTGAAAGGCAGCCTTCAGCCCCCTCTCAGCACCGGGGGGGGGGGGGGGGCGTGGGGGGGGCGGGGAGGGGAGGGGGAAGGGGAGGGGAGGGGGAAGGGGAGGGGAGGGGGAGGGGGAAGGGGAGGGGAGGGGGAGGGGGAAGGGGAGGGGAGGGGGAGGGGGAAGGGGAGGGGAGGGGGAGGGGGGGAGGGGGGACCCCGCATGCGCAGTACAGCACCCATCCCCACCCCCGGGGCTCACCTAGGGAGGAGGCCCGGGCAGGTCCCGAGGTGGGCTCCGGGCTGTGTGGACATGATTCTGGGTCCCAGTACCCAAGTGTGGCCTAGAAGGGAAATCTCAGGTGGGCACGTCCTCTTGGCCCACAGACCACGCCCTGAGTGCAGGTGAGTGATCGCACACAGGACCCCCTGCCTTGGCCTATGGCCACTGCTCACAGCGGGCCCTCGTCTTCTGCCTAAGGGTTGGTTCAGCCAATGAAGGTGCCAGCAGGTCTCAGAAGGCTGGAGGAGAAGGAGAGGAACTGATTCTCTCTCCCAGCCCTCCCTGCAGGCTTCATGGGCCCGTCCTCTCCTGGACGCCAGGGCTCCCCTGTAGGGCACCCCCTTCCCAGGGCTCTGGCTCTTTTCCAGATTCTGGGAACTGCTCCCTCCTCTTGCCCTCTACCCCTAACCTGCTGAAGGCTCCACACTCTTCCAGCCCTCAAGGCTTCACTGCCAGCTTGCTGGTTTCCTTTAACCCTGCCCACCTGTTTGTGAACAGACCTTCATTAAACTCTCCACTGTTCCCCCACTGTTACTGTAGCTTTTCCCAATGCCTCTCCCCTGGGCTCCGTCTGGGCGGATGGCCGCCCCCAGGCAGACACTCAGGTGTCCCAGCTTCCTCTGGTTCCATCGGTGGCTGTCTCCCTCCTTCACTTCTCACGATCCCTCCACTTTTTTTTTTTTTAATTGGAGTATAGTTGATTTACAATGTTGTGTTCGTTTTAGGTGTACAGCAAAGTGACTCAGTTATACATATACATATATCCATTCTTTTTCAGATTCTCTTCTGATATAGGTTATCACAGAATATTGAGTAGAGTTCCCTGTGCTATACAGTAGGTCCTTGTTGGTTATCTATCTTATGTATAGTAGTGTGTGTATGTTAATCCCAAACTCCTGATTTATCCGTCCCCCTAACATTTTCCCTTTGGTAACCATAAGTTTGTTTCTGAAATCTGTGAGTCTGTTTCTGTTTTGTAAATAAGTTCATTTGTATCATTTTTTAAAATTAGATTCCACATATGAGTGATATCATATGATATTTGTCTTTCTCTCTCTCACTTACTTCACTCAGTATGAAAATCTCTAGGTTCATCCATGTTGCTGCAAATGGCATTATTTCATTTTTTTATGGCTAATATTACATTGTATATATGTACCACATCTTTTTAATTTTTTTTAGTTTAGTTATTTATTTTTGTCTGCGTTGGGTCTTCGTTGCTGCACGTGGGCTTTCTCTAGTTGCAGCGAGCGGGGGCTACTCTTCGTTGCGTTGTGAGGGGTTCTCATTGCGGTGGTTTCTCTTGTTGCAGAGCACGGGCTCTAGGTGTGCAGGCTCAGTAGCTGTGGTGCACGGGCTTAGTCGCTCTGTGGCATGTGGGATCTTTCCAGACCAGGGCTCGAACCTGAGTCCCCTGCATTGGCAGGCGGATTCTTAACCACTACGCCACTGGGGAAGCCATACATCTTCTTTATCCATTCTTTCTAGGCCTTAGCTTAACCCCCATCAGACCTGGACCATGGCTGAAGTGGCCAGCTAGCGTCCCGCATCCATTCTTAGCTGCTCCAGCCTCCTCCTAGCAGACCCTCAGGGAGCTTTCTAAAGCACAGGTATCATCTTGCCCTTCCGCAGCCTGGGCTGCACTGCCCCCTCTACACACATATGCACACACACACACACACACACACGCACACACACGCTGCTCGCATTCCGCTGCCCTCCTGTTATCCGTGAGCACCCTCCTCCCTGATCCCTCCTTCCCTCCCACCCGCTGGGCTCACCCCCTGCGCATCTTTCCTGACTTATTGCGAGCATCGCCTCCTGAATGAAGGCGTCACTGCCAGCTTGCTGGTTTCCTCTCTCTGGATGGAACTGACCACTCAATTCCCCCCGTCAGCAGAGATGCCCTACATTGCTTCTGTGATACTTGACTGCACTTAGTCATTTCTCTGTTTCCCTTGTAGACTGTTAGCTTCCTGGGAACACTCTGTCGTGTCAGGCGGAGTGACCGAATGCACACCCTTCCCGGCAAGGGTGGCTCCTTGGCCTTCGTCCTCCCAGGCTCCTCGGGGCCACCCTTCCCTGGTGCCCATGGCCAGACCCTGCTGCTTGCACCCCACGGCTCCCCTGTCCTTCCAGCAGCTCTCCATAATTTAACAACTTGATGTGAGGATTTCATTAACACTGGTCTCCCCGAGCAGAGCATTGACACTCCAAGGACTGTGGCTGTCTTGCTCACTGCTGGGTCCCCGAATGCCACGGACCCTGCTTCACACATAACAGCTCCAAAACACACCGTACTTGTCTTATGAATGAAAGTTAAAGTATTTTGGTTGGAGAACCTAACCTACTTTGTGGTCACTTCCTGACCATCCTAACAAACTCCTTGGATGTAGTTCAAAAGAATCCGTGATGACATCACACCCCTCCTTTACCTTCCATCTCTACAGTTTGAATTAAAAATCAGTATCATGCTGGTGAAGATGTAAACTGATGCAGCTGCTGTAGAAGAAAGTGTGGGAGTTCCTGAAAAAACGAAACATAGAACTACCATGGGACCCAGCAATTCCACTTCCGGGTATATACCCCAAAGAATTGAAAACAGGGTCTTGAATAGATGTTTGCACACACATGTTCATGGCAGCATTATTCCCGGGAGCCAAAAGGCAAAAACAACCCAAATGTCCATTGACAGATGAATGGCAATTAAACAAGATGTGATATATTCATACAATGGAATATTATTTGGCCTTACACGCTGCAACATGGATGAACCTTGAAGGCGTAATGCTAAGTGAATAAGCCAGTCACAAAAAGACAAATACTGTATGATTCCACTAACATGAGAAACCTAGAGCGGTCAAATTCATAGAGGCAGAAAGTGGAATGGTGGTTGCCAGGGGCAGGGGGAAGCAGGAGTAAAGAGTTATTGTTTCGGGACTTCCCTGGTGGTGAAGTGGTTAAGGATCTGCCTGCCAATGCAGGGGACACGGGTTCGATCCCTGGTCCAGGAGGATCCCACATACCGCTGAGCAACTAAGCCCGTGCGCCACAACTACTGAGCCTGCGCTCTAGAGCCCGCAAGCCACAACTACTGGAGCCCACGTGCCTAGAGCCCGTGCTCCACAACAAGAGAAGCCACCGCAATGAGAAGCCCGCGCACCGCAACGAAGAGCAGCCCCTGCTCACTGCAACTAGAGAAAGCCCGTGCACAGCCAAAAATAAATTTATTTTTAAAAAAAAGTTATTGTTTCATTGACAATTTAGGAAGATGAAAAAGTTCTGGAGATGTATGCTGGTGACGATTGCACAACGTGAATATTCTTTCACCACTGAACTATATGGTTAAAATGGTCCATTTTATGCTATGTATGTTTTAGCCCAATCTTTTTAATTTTAATTTTAAAAAATCAGCGTTGCACTCTTTCTCCTAACAAATGGAGGGGAAACCCCAGGCCTCTGGAGGTTCTCCTAACCAGGACACACCAGCGAACCAGGCAGCTGGGAGCTTAGACCAGATATTTTTGTTTCAACTGATCCCTGGGATTATTAGGAAGCTGCTAGATTTTTAATCTTTTCTTTTTCCAGACGGAAAAGGTCATCCGAGAGGTATCTAGTCTTAGGCAAATTCCTCTCTAGCAATTATTTTTAAATGTCAGTCCACAAGGAAGCCCCTCTTCGAAAAACAAGTTAGGAAGAGAAGACAGGGATGCAACACATACCCCACAATTGTTGACGGGCATCTTGTTGGCACGGCCTGCTGAGCGTGCATAGCTGCTCTTTAGAGGGGCGTGTTGGGCTGGGCCGGCATTAGGGCCGGTTGAGCCCAGGCTCCGCTTTGGACCAGGTATCTGGCACAGGGCTGCCCCCAAGGAAGGCGGGCTTTCTCTTACTCACACAGAGCCATCCATGTGCTGTCTGCAAGCCTCCTTCCTCAGAGACACACCCACCCCCTGGCCAGTGCCTCTGCGCAGGAGTAAGGGGCTGAATGGAATGGAGACCCTCAGGAGGACCTGCAAGGAAGGCTTCTTGGCTCTAAACCATCTGCAGATGCTCCAGGGACTATGGATTATGGCAATCATTGGAACCCCAGGCGGTGGGAAGCTCCCTCCTCCGATGGCCCCACCCAGCCTGCTTGGCCATGTTGCAGCAAAAATAGAAATGAGACCTTTCTGATAAACAAGGAAAATAAGGAAACAATGAACAGCCTGGGGAAACAACATAAACAGGTCTGAAAGAGTTAAGCAATCTTGGTTACTGTTTAGCTGTTACTACTAACAAACACTTGTAGCTAGACTTGTCCTTCACAAAGCTGATTACTCTTTGACTCCATACAAATTACCCATTGCACCTGGCCTTTCTTCTCCCCCTACACTCCCTTGTAGCACTCTTCATCTCAGAAAGGAGTTCACGGGCTGATAACTTCAGGGACACCAGAC
Source organism: Phocoena sinus (assembly GCF_008692025.1). Taxonomy (NCBI): domain Eukaryota; kingdom Metazoa; phylum Chordata; class Mammalia; order Artiodactyla; family Phocoenidae; genus Phocoena; species Phocoena sinus. The sequence continues at coordinate 67,918,084 of NC_045774.1, read as the reverse complement.
CCGGGTGCTGAGCCTGATGACAGCTTTGGCCATGAATTTGCAGAAGAAAAGAAATGTAAGACCTTCACTACTTTTGATCCTTATCATATACGCGGGCACAGTTCTTGAGGCGTTAGCCTCCTGTGTCTTCCGTTTGCCTGGCGAGGAAAATCAAAAGCCTCTCTATTTCTTATCTTCCAGTTCTCTGTCTCCGTATTTTTATTCGGCATCGGTGCACAGGGAGCCAGATTGGCAACAGCCAGGACTCCACGGGTTGCAAAGATTCTTATTTATGAGTTCATGTGTGTGTACCTCACCATGTGCTCCCCTGGTCCTATTTCATCCAAGTGACATCTAGACATCCAGGAAAGCCCTGCAGGGGAGAAAAGGTGCCCAGAAGACCAGCTGCTCTGGGGGGAGGGCTTGGGAAGGAGGAGTAGCCCCCTCCCTTGGCTTTGGTGACCGAGATCTTGACAGCTGATGTGTAAGAGCCTCAGGTCTTACCGCACCTGCTGGAGGTGACACCTCCTTCCCTGGCGGCTTTCCCTAAAGTCAGGGTCTTTCCCAGCCTCAGAGGCTCACTCAGGCAGGGGCAAGGGACTGTCCTCATCCTCCACACTCTGGGCGACACCAGAAGTTGCGGGGATCAGGATACAGGAAGTCCAATTTGCTCCTCAAACGTGGCTTGAAGAAGGAGCACCCTGACTGAGGCTGCATGCAGCCTGTTGGATGATTCTACTCAGAGCTGGGTTTTCTGGAAACGTGGCAGGATTTCACCTGCCGGTCCTGAGAGCCAGCTCCTGGCTTTCCCGGCTTTCTCCCAGAGGAGGAGGGCGTTTTAATGAGGCTTTCACTTTTGCATGTGACATCACAGAGGAAACCCAAGTTCTGCCCCCAGTTGTTCTGTGGCCATCACTTAACCCCCTGGACCCCAGGCTCTTCTCCTGTAAACTGAAAGTCCTAACCGGGTGATGGCTCAGGCTCCTGCCGCAACATCAGCCTCCGTCAGAAAGTTACAATGTGTTATTCAGAAGATCACCCACACCCAGACACACACAGCTGCCCTACAACACTGTGCGCCGAGGCAGGGTCACGTTGTGACTTTTGAGGGTGCTGGGTACTTTTGCCTTCGTGGGCCCTTCCACCAGAAAAAAACATGTAAAAAGCATACAACTGTGGTGGTATAAAGATGAATATATTACTATTATATATTAACATTTTCTTCTACCTAAAATTTTATTTTTTTCTTCTGACTTTAAAATAACATCTTATCAGGGGCCCCTAGGAGTATTCCATGTGAGCCCTAAACACGCCTGCTCTGCCTAGTGGCCCAGCACTGGGGGACATGCGGATTGAGGGGGTAAGAAAGAGACCCAGCTAGGAGAGTGGGCCTGCCTCAGCAGCTGTGTGACCTGGACCACCAGTCACCTCACCTCTCCGTGCCTCAGTTTCCCCATCTGGGCATAATAATAGTACCTACTTCACGGAGTTGTGAGGCATGAAGTCAGATCGTGTCTGTAAGTACCCTGAGTAGAATGGTGCCTGAAACAGAAGTCACTAGAAGTTGTTCGTGGTCACTAATGCTGTTGTTTGTCAACCTGGTTCCAGTCGCCCTCTGCATCTTACCCGACCCTCTAGAAGAAAGGCAAGGGGAGCAAGGATGTCTCGCTTGGACTTCCTGGAGCGCATACAGCTAATTTTAGAGCTGCTTATTCACGGAAATGTTATTGAATTTTAGAAAAAACTCTTTGGTGGCATTACCCAAAACAAGCCCTCGAGGGCACCAGAACCCCTAGCTGTGCAGCATTCCATCGGGGGCAGGAGGAAGAGGCAGGGGCTTGTCATCTGTCACCTGCTCTCTTCTCCTGCTCGGCAGGTGTCAGGCCTCAGGGAACTGAGTGGGAGGCTTTGAGTCCTTGTAAAACGCAACGGCCCCTGGGATAAATTAATGTCCTAATCCCCTAACAGTCACAAGAGGGAGGCCTGACAGCTGGGTTTTTCTAAGGGGCTGTGAGCCTGTATGTGCCAGGGCTTTACATACATTATCTCGTTTAATCCTGACAGCAACCCCAGATGGACGGATTACTATCCCCATTTCACAAACCAGCAAGCAGAAGCTCAGAGAGGGTCGGTGACTTGCCCACAAGTCACCTCTACTTCTTCCTGCTGCCCCGGGAGAACGTTTGCACCTGAGAGCAAGATAAAGGGGAAATGGAAACCCGTCTGCCTGGGTCTCTCTGGCCGGAGGCCCATCATTGGCCATGCTCTGGGCCTCAGTTTCCCCACCTGCACAGGGGGGACGTGGGCCCCGTGTCTCATGCATTCCACAGTTCTAATCCCTCTCCCTGCCTGGTGGGTGCAGATAGCTGGCTCCTTTCCCAGCCCCCTCCCCTCTGTGGCATTCCTCCTGTTCCGGCCACCACTCCTCCCCACCCCACCGAAGCAGGGAAGCTCCTTTGGGGCAATTCTGCAAGGGAGCTTTGCCAGGCGTTAAACTGTCGCTGCATTGGCAAGCAGGGGGCCCCCCTCAGAACCCCAAATTCCCAGCCAGGCACGGGATAGCAGAGCCGGGGGGTCCTTTTCTGTGTGGATGCTCCAGCCCTGCCACCCACCCTCCCCCTGCCCCCTGCCCATGCAGCTCTTATGCTCTTATTTTTTTCATAAAGGAAAGTTGGCAGCAGCAGTGCTGGGCCTCCCTGAATGTAAACAGCTTAATCACCCTCAGGTCCTTTTCTCAACAGCCCTCTCCACTCACTTCCTTTCAGCTCTTTTCTCCTGGGGATAATTAGTGACTGGGAGCCAGCTGGGCTTCTCTGAGTGTGAGGGGGGAAATCAGGGACCCCGGGGGGAGGGCTGTGTCTGAGGGAACCCAGTGCAGGAGCAGCAGGAAGCAGCCCTGGGATCAGTCCCCAGAGGGCTGAGGGGAGGACGCAGTCTTACCTCCAAAGGCGGGCCTCATGGTGAAATCATGGTCATCCACTCTGAGAAGTGGCTGAGGTTTTCCCTTTCGGATTTTGGTCACATCAAGGTTCTTCTTATATAGGTGACTGCAAAGGCAAGCAAGAAACTGTTTTCCATCAGCCCACCAAGACATCGCGTGAGAAGATTTGGGGAGATGACTTCCTGCAGGGTCTCCGTGTTACTCACCTTTTCGCCCATCCTACCATCTCTTTCTCCACTGAAGGGAGATCGAGAGATAAAGGGTCCCCCCCACCCCTTACCTCCACCAACCCAGGCCTTCACAGGTGGGCTGGCCTGAGGACCTGGCCCTTCCAGAGGCTTCCTAAAGTAGATCCCCCCGAGGCAGGACACCATCCTACCTTGGCAAGCTCCTAACTGTCTTGCCCAAAGTCACGATTGGATGACCAACGGTTGGATCTAATGGTGGAGAATTATGATGGGTCTTTATTTTTCTGTTAAAATATTTCTTCAGTGCTGTTATAATATTGGTTTTGCGATAAGGAAAATTCTTAGGGACTTCCCTGGTGGTGGGTAAGACTCCACGCTCCCAATGCAGGGGGCCCGGGTTCGTTCCCTGGTCGGGGAACTAGATCCTGCATGCCGCAACTAAGACCTGGCACAGCCAATATAAATAAATAATAAATAGTTTTAAAAATCAATATACCAAAGTGGCATATTTTAAAAAACAAAATAAAATTCTGAGACAAATGTAGTTAAAGTTTTAAAAGGCTGGTGTTATCCTAGGCAGTCCTGATGCTCTTTACATCTGTCCAGTTGGCAGCTGTCTGAAGAATCCACCCTGGCGGAGAGAGCCTCAACCCTCGGGAGAACAGACAGTTCACAGCCAGCGGGCATCAAGGCCACAGCTGGGCACAGATAAGACTCTGCGCTCCCAATGCAGGGGGACTGGGTTCAATCCCTGGTCGGGGAACTAGATCCCGCACGCATGCCACAACTAAGAGCCCGTATGCTGCAACTAAAATACCCCACATGCTGCAACTTAGACCCAGCACAGCCAAAATAAGCAAATAAATAGAAAGTGCCATAAATATAGAGCAGGGTAAAGAAGAAGAGGGAGATGGGGTGGGGTAGAGGGTGATCAGAGAAGCCCTCTGAGCCCTGGAAAGGGTGAGTCATGAGAGGAGCTGAAGAAAGTGCATTCTGAGAGAGGGAAGAGCAAGTGCAAGGGTCCTGAGGTGAGTGTGGCTTGTGTGTGGAACAGTAAGAAAACCAGTGGGCAGAGAATAAGGAGGAGGAAAGCAGTAAGAAAGGAGGTGGGGGACAAGGCCAGGGACTAGATCCCAAGGTCCTCAGGGGTATATACTGGGTGGGGAAACCCATGGGAATTCTGAGCAGGAATGTCAGAAGGTCTGGTTTAACACCTGGGAAGATCACTCAGGTAGAGGAGACTGTGGGAGGGCAGAGAAGAAATGGGAAACCGTTAGGAGACTTCTGCTGAGAGAACGTGGTTGCCTGGGTTAGGGCGGTAAGGGGTGGAGCTGTAGAGAAGTGATCAGAAAGGCTTTGCTGATGGATTGGGTATGGGGTATGGGGGAAACAAAGAGGCAGGGATGGCCCAGGTTTACGACGAGTGCCTTGGTGAACGGTGGGGCATTCGCTGAGATGGTAAGAACTGGAGGAGTGGCACGTTTGTGGGGATGACAGTGCATCAAATTCTTAGAAGCCGTCTTGATGTCCAGACGCCTGTGAGACACCAGGTAGGAAGTGCAAATAGGGTGGGTGCAACTCAGAAGACAGTAGCAGTAGCAGTGTTTTCACTTCCTCCGGCCTTGTAGGTTCCGGGGGTCCCTGGGGGCTCAGCAGACGTGCCTGACCCTCCTTCTCCCAGAGCCCTTTGACTCTGCCCTCAACACCCTGGCCTGGCTTCCTCAGCTTGTCCCCTTCTCACTGCTCGTTCTCATCAGCACTCACGGATTCGAGTCTCTCTCACCTCGAACCAAAATGAAGCAGAAAATCTGTCCGGACCCCACGTCTCTGCACGCAAAATTAATTGAAAAGTGATGGCGGGACAGTGGTAGTAGTTATACTCTTCTTTGAACATTTCCTTTTTTAAAAATAAATCTCTCCCCACCTCTCAATAAATCAATAACTTTCCCAAAGAGCTGCTGCCATTCCTCACTCCTGAGCACTTCTTGCCCCACTTGTGCCTGAGCCGAGGCCTTGAAGGTGCACTTGCCAAGGGTCAGGGAGGACCAGCCTCTGCTGGAAACCTCGTCTTCCAGGACAGGGTGTCTGGTCCTCCTCCCACCTCCACTGCAGCCTTGCCTTCCTCCTCAGCCTGTCCCTAGATGTCAGCATCCCCAGGACCCTGTCTCAGCTGCCTTCTCTTCCCTTGCGACACTCCCTTTGGCAGTGGCTTCAACTGTCTTTCACTTACTGATGATCCCTAAATCTATGTCCCTTGCTCTACACCTTTACATCCTACTGTCTAACAGATTATCCCCAGTTGGGTATCCTATAGGCATTTAAACTCAACACGTCCATAGTTTGGGACCCGCTGAGTGGGAGGTGAGCCAGCTGAAGGACAGGTGGGCGTTATATGAAACTGTCAGAAGGGTAAGAGAGGTGAGGCTGAAATGGACAGACTGCAGCTGCAGGGGCTCAGCCAGGGAGAGCCTTGAAAATCCTGTTAAGATTTTTTATCTTTACCCATGGGCCTTCCCTGGCGGTCCAGTGGTTAAGACTCCCCGCTTCCATTGCAGGGGGCGCGGTTCGATCCCTGGTCAGGGAACTAAGATCCCGTGTGCTGCGTGGCCAAAAAAAGAAAAAAAAAAAATTTAATTTTTATCCAAAAGCCAAGGAAAAAGAGGAAGGGTGTTGGGCACTTGGAGGAAGAAGCTATGATGAGACACGCTTTTGGACAAGCCCGTTGCAGCTGCACACTCCGAGGACGAGAGGCCAATGGCTTCTTCCTGTAGCTGGAAGGTGGGACCTGAGTTCCCTAGAAACACGTGTGGTCATGGAGCGGCCCTTCCAAGGAGCTTCTGCCCTCCCGGGTCTCTTCCGCAAGAAGTGGAGCCAGACCAGGCCCGGCTCCCCGCGCAGCGACTGCTGGGGGGCCGTATACAGAAGCCCCAGCACAGACACCCCGGGAACGTGGAAGCAGAGCTCAGTCTGACGGCTTAGCCGATCACAGACATTAAATTGTGAGGGCAGCCCTGGCTCGCGGGGAGCAAATCCCTCCCGGTCAGCACAGTTTCTCAGTTGAGAGGGGAGGATTAGGGGAAGGGAAGTTCCAGCATGCCAGCACCCTGGAGAGAGGGAGGAGATTGAAATCCCAGTGCCATTAATAAGGACCCAGAATTTTTCTTATGGGTCCAGTTATTTGATAACACAGGCCGCTGATATCCTGATCCTTGGGCTATTGGTGTAAGCTGGATGCCCTGCATCCATCCTCCACAGGAGATGCCGGCCACTGCCCCGTCCCAGACTCCAGGGGCTCGGCTCTCCCACCCCAGACTCCAGGGGCCATATGCCGAGCCCCAGCCCCGCGGTGGGGCTGCCAGAACTTTCACGGAACCTCAAACCCAGCCTTGTCGGGGTGTGGAGTGAGGAGAGAAGAAAAAGCGTTCGCTATGCCTTTGAGAAGCAGGGCTGTTGAGCTGCAATCAACACATCATCAGTGGGTTTCAATTGGAGAAATCAGGTTCAGAAAGATCAGGAAACATGGCCACACAGCCAGGGAGCAGCAGAAGCAGGGCCTGAACCTGCCTGAACCTGGTTTCTCCTGACTTCCCACCCCCAACTCCTTCCCCAGATCCCTAGGGAGGGTGAGGGTCACTGGGTAGCAGGAGAGCAAAGCGGCTCCTGGGTCCAGCACTGGAACCATGATGCCAAAGGAGAGAAGGATGGCCAAGGGCAGGTGGAACCAAAGGGGCAGCAAATGGGAAGGAAAGATGAAAGGGGACCTCAGGCTTCGGGACCAGGAGGGGCCACACAGTGTGATCAGGGCAGAGCCCAGACTCCCAGATCTTGGTGTATTTTCAGATCTCAAGGGAGAAGGGCGTCTCTTTGCAGGAAAGCAGTCACGTGGTCAGGAGGCCGCCTTAGGCAGCAGGGTGGGGAATAAACCTGGGAGGCTGAGAGGCAGGAAGAACAGAACGAAACAAACAGCTAAGAGCAAACAGGCTCACTTGGCAGCAATACAGTAAAGGGACACAAAGGATCAGAAAACCGGAAGCAGTTTTGAAAAAGCAGTTGCTGGACAGAATAATTGTTTTGTGAGGGTGTGTTGGCCAGGGTGACACAGGGAAGGTTGACAGGTTAGAAGAAGTCCTCTCGGTGTGTGTGTGTGTGTGTGTGAACAGGACTTCTAAGAGAAGGAGCTACTCCACAGAGCTGAACTGCTCTAAGACTGTAATGAGAAAAGTTCAGGTCATTTTATTCCTATTTATTAGCATAGCTTAACTCTTGTGTCAATAATGAAAGTACCTTTTAGTCAGATGTTTGGCTGAAATTTTTCACAGACAGATGTAGCTCTATGATTGTCTGAGCATGTACACGCCCTGGTGGATTACAGAAAGGCCTAGAAGCATGTTCCCTGATACATTTTCTCTATCCTTTTTCCCAGCTTCTGTTCAATAATTATTTTATATTCTTTGAATGTGTATGTTCATCTTTTCATCCACTTTAACACCTCATGGGATAGATTTCAAAAAGTTATCTTCACCCCTAAGGGTCAAATTCAATCCATCCATAAACAGTATAAAGTTTCCTCAAAAAACTAAACATAGAACTACCATATGATCCAACAATTCTACTCCCAGGTATATATCTGAAGAAAGTGAAAACACTAATTTGAAAAGATGCGTGCACCTCAATGTCCATAGCAGCATTGTTTACAATGGCCCAAATGTGGAAGCAACCTAAGTGTCCATCAACGGATGAATGGATAAAGAAAGTGTGGTTTATATATACAATGGAATACTACTCAGCCATAAAAAAGAAAGAAAATTTGCCATTTGCAACAACATGGATGGACTTGGAGGGTATTATGCTAAGTGAAATAAGTCAGACAGAGAAAGACAAATACTGTATGGTATTACTTATATGTGGAACTAAGAAACAAAACATACTAGTGAATATTTAAAAAAACAGACTCACAGGTATAGAGAACAAACTACTGGTTACCAGTGGGGAGAGGGAAGGGGGAGGGGCAAAATAGGGCTTAGGAGATTAAGAGGTACAAACTACAATGTATAAAATAAATAAGCTACAAGGATACACTGTACAACACAGGGAATACAGCCAATATTTTATAATAACTATAAATGGAGTATAATGTATAAAAATTTAGAATCACTATGCTGTACACCTGAAACTAATACAATATTGTAAACCAACTATACTGCAATTAAAAAAATTTTTTAATAAATTCAGTCTGTCCACAAGCTCATGCAGGTGTCTGGGAATGAGACCGTGGGTCTTCTGAGAGTAACAGAGATGCTGTAACTGCCCAGGCTGCCAAGTGTGATCCCTGAGGGTCCCTGAGGGGCTCATGCTGAACCCCAGCACCATTATTAGAAAAGAGACAGGTTCAGACAACGACTTCCCTTCAGACCTAGTAAATCAGGATCCTAGGTTCTGGTCCTGTCAAGCTACTACCGAGCTGTATGAATTACTCATGCCGACGTTTTAGCATCTGTAAAATAAGACAGTGTTTCCCCATGTGTGCTCTGTGTGAATCCCACAAGATAGTCCAAAAAAAAAAAGTTGTTCTTTTTATTTAAAGAAAAACTGCATAATTTATCCTCCTCTTCAAGATTCACAACTCTGTTGGCATAATAAATGTTCTATAAGTTCTGCTATAAAGATATCTGTCTAAAATGGTCTAACCCAGGATTTCCCAACCTTCTTTGACCCTGGAACCCCCTCTTCATACAACACCTATTCACATGTCACAGAATTAGAACTCAGGGGAATTGCTGGACCCCGTGACCTCTGAAGTTCCTGCCACTTCAACAGCCTAGGATTCTGGCTACATAACCAGGATGAGTCTTCGAGAGTGGTGCCTCTTTCCTAATATCCTGGACAATTTGTACCTGTTTGCTTTCTGACTGAGTAGAATTAGACTTCACAGAGTATTTACATCTCCCAGAGCAGCAGTCTCCAAAGTAGGGGCACAGCTGGAGGGCTCAGGATGCTCCACTGGGACGCAAGAAGTAGAAATTGTAACTCTCATTTATAGTTAGTTTTTATCTAAAAATAAGGACTTCCCTGGTGGCACAGTGGTTAAGAATCCACCTGCCAATGCAGGGGACACGGGTTTGAGCCCTGGTCCGGGAAGATCCCACATGCCGCGGAGCAATGAAGCCCCTGTGCCACAACTACTGAGCCTGCGCTCTAGAGCCCACGAGCCACAACTACTGAGCCCGTGCGCCACAACTACTGAAGCCCACGCGCCTAGAGCCTGTGCTCCGCAACAAGAGAAGCCACCGCAGTGAGAAGCCCGCACACCGCAACGAAGAGTAGCCCCTGCTCAACGCAACTAGAGAAAGCCCGCGCGCAGCAACGAAGACCCAATGCAGCCAAAAATAAATAAATAAAATTTAAAAATTTATATAAAAAAAAAAACTGTGAGAAACAAGTGTTTAAAAAATTAAAAAAATAAAAATAAGGAAACTTTTCAGCTTTAATATACATATTTATAATAGTACAGGTGTGTAATTTGTGTATATATATGTATACACATCACGGGGTATGGTTTCAAAAAACTGTCACTGATAGCGGTACGTGATCAAAAAGGGAGACCACTGACCTAGAAAATGTGCCTCAAGGTATTAGTTAATATTCATAATCACGCAGTGCTTAGTAGAGTGGAAAAACAGACATGTAACATGGCGTGTTACACATGGCGTGGATATCTGAGCTGCTTGCTCTTTTCTTCATGCTGAACAGGCCTAGAATATCGTGTTTCGTACATCAGTTCAAAACAAACGTATTAAGGAACGTCGATTTGTGATGTAATTACGTTAAGTGCAAATTCTGGGCCTAACCAGTTATTTCTTGGAAGTGTTTCCATTACATCATGAAACAGCCTTCACTGTTGTCCACATGTATATTTTTTTTTTTTTTTTTTTTTTTTTTTACTTTTTTTTTTTTTTTTTTTTGCGGTACTTGGGCCTCTCGCAGTTGTGGCCTCTCCCGTTGCGGAGAACAGGCTCCAGACGCGCAGGCTCAGCGGCCATGGCTCATGGGCCCAGTCACTCCGCGGCATGTGGGATCTTCCCGGACCGGGGCACGAACCCGTGTCCCCTGCATCGGCAGGCGGACTCTCAACCACTGCGCCACCAGGGAAGCCCCACATGTATATTTTTAATAACCTAGCAAATTTCAAACATCTTCTCTAAGATTCAAAACAGTACAATGAAACCTGATAGCATTATAAAATTGTTCCCAATCAAATAATTTAAAGAAGACAACTCCCAGTTACATTTTTTTCTTAATAAGTCAAACTACATTCCTATATACAGTTCTCCTCAAAAAAAAAATTCTTTTTTTTTTTTTTAAAGTGAAAGCAGGTTTATTTAGAGAGATACACACTCCGTAGACAGAACGTGAGCCGTCTCAGAAGGCAAGAGTGGCCCCAGGGCATGGGGTAGTCTCGGAAAGTGAGAGCAGCCCTGAAATATGGGGTGGGTAGTTTAAAAAAAAAAAATTCTTGAGTGTAATTCCTTAGCAGGTCACCTATGGTCGCTACAGGATGTAATCCCAAGAAACTAAGCAGTACAATCTGAGAAGTACAACGATGCTTTACCCACTAAGTCTTCAACTGCCTGACTTAAATCAAAATGCTTTGGCTGGGGCTTCCCTGGTGGCGCAGTGGTTGAGAGTCCGCCTGCAGATGCAGGGGACACGGGCTCGTGCCCCGCTCCGGGAAGATCCCACATGCCGCGGAGCGGCTGCGCGTGAGCCATGGCCGCTGAGCCTGCGCGTCCGGAGCCTGTGCTCCGCAACGGGAGAGGCCACAACAGTGAGAGGCCCGCGTACCTCTAAAAAAAACAAAAACAAAAACAAACAAACAAAAACCAACAAAATGCTTTGGCTGAACACAGACATCAGAATGAAAGGCTCAGCCTAGTCTAACTTCCCTCTCTCGCTGCTGGTGACACAATAGTGTATTTGTGACCAGGGAGAGGCTGTGTTGAGTGAGGGCGAGGTCCTATCTACCCCCGGCTGGAAAACAGATTCCAATAGGACGGGCGATCTAACCCCTAGCCCTCCCAGGAGCTGTCCCACTGTGTGTCACTGCCACCACGAGTCACCTCCCTCCCCCTCCCGCCCACAGCTTTACCTTGGCTTGGACGTTTCCCGCTGCCCTGTCCATCTCCTCTTCTTGGGCTTTCTGCTCTCCACAAGAACCATCAGGCAAAACAAGAACAAAATGAGTCTTGAAAAATAAGGCATCCTGTGAATGTCTGTGATGCTGCAAGCTGCTTTCCAGTAACCTGCAGCGGGGCAGATCCCCCCAGGCTTAACCATTGACTCGGTCTTCTGCCTCGAGCCAGGGCAGCACGGAGGGCATGGCTGGCCAGGCTGAGTTTCCCGATTTAATATTGATACTGATGCTTGTGCCACCCTACTTCCCACCCCCTCGGGCCATGACACAAACACCAAGGCTTTGCCTTCCCTGCTACTTAGTGATTGGCTATTAGTAAGTTGGTTCTCCTGTGAAGGTCAGCTTCCGCTGAGTCCTAGAACAGCTTTGGCTAAAACTGTTATATAAAAAAAAAAAAAAAATTAAATCTCTTGGACATGCCAGCTTTTTGCTGAGATCATTAATCCATCTCTCTGGCGACATAAAACCAGTCTGTCACATCCGCCAGGGAGCGGGTTGGATTCTGAGTGGATTTGCAGGGAAGACTTGTGCACACGGAGATGAGCACCTGAATGTGCCCCTGAAATGCTGAGTAAACACGCAAATGACCTGTTTCCACAGGGTTGCTTTATTTCTTGAGCTAAGAGCCTGTGCTTCACCTATGGCCAAGGGTGCTTGCTTTTCCCCAAATACACATCTTTTTTTTTTTCAATGAAAACACATCTTATCAAAACATAAAACATATTTTGATTTTGAAGGAAAGCAAACACCAAAGGAGAATTTGTGATTATGTAAAAAGCTCTTCTTCCTAGCACGAGCACTAGATTAATGTTGGTCTTTCATCCTAAAATGTATCAGGTCATCGCTGACTCACTTTGTTATACAGCAGAAACTAACACACCACTGTAAAGCAATTATACTCCAATAAAGATGTTAAAAAATGTATAATGTCATCATAAATGAGGCTTGATTCCTATTCTGGGATATGGAATTATGAACACTAGAAGTGAAAAGATACATGTGGTTATGTTTCATATACTCTGCAGAAGAAAGTGTTTAAAAACTACCTATTGCTTGCTTGCCGTGTCCTGGGAATGGAGATGATGAGTGTGGTAGAGACATAGGGAGATGAGGATGGAGGTCAGAAGGAGCAATAGCTAAAACTGAAACAGAATTAGGGTTTTCTTATGTAAGAAAGAATCAAGAGAAGCTCTTTTGAGCCCTTTAAGCAAAGTAGAATGATATGATCCACTTTATTTTTTCAGGAATTCCTAAGTGGGATCAGTTGGGTCAGAGAAGACCCAAATGATTGATCTCTTTTGACTATGTTAAAAGAGGATGGGGCTTCCCTGGTGGCTCAGTGGTTGAGAGGCCGCCTGCCAATGCAGGGGACATGGGTTCGTGCCCCGGTCCGGGAAGATCCCACATGCCGCGGAGCGGCTGGGCCCGTGGGCCATGGCCGCTGAGCCTGCGCGTCCGGAGCCTGTGCTCCGCAACAGTGAGAGGCCTGCGTACCGCAAAAAAAAAAAAGAGGATGAGGTCCTGCCCTAAGGGACGGGAAGAGGGAAGGAGAAGCAGACAGAAGACAGAAGAATGTGACAGTCAAGTAATCACCGAAGGAGAATATACATGGTGACTGAATAGAGTAGGAGGTGAGAGAACACAATGAAAGCTAGGACCCAAAAAAAAAAAAAAAAAGGTCTGGTGGGTTGGTACCACCATTATCTGATGTCCCTGAGAGGTGGACAAGTTTGGTGGGGTACGGGGGGAAGGATGAGATAAATTTTGACTTATGGAGCTTGAGGTGTCATGGGACCTCTGGATGCCCAGTAGGCAGCTGGAGTATGAGCCTGGAACTCAGGAGAAAGGTCTGGATTGAAGAAATAGATGTGGAACCATCAGTGTAATGGTGGTAGTTTAATCACAGGAAAAGATTAGATCTTCCCCGGAACAGAAGAAGTCGGAATCCAAGTGCAGAATCCTAGAGACTCTGTACTCTTAAAGGCTGGGTGGGCAGCAAGAACACAGGCACAGAAAAACCAGCAGAGATGTTGACTACGAAAACCAAAGGAGTTTCAGGAGGGGGATAGTTAACAGTCAGTGCTGGGAAGAAGTAAGTGAACAAAATATGTTCCTGGACCTGAGAACCAGAACATTGCTCCTAACTTCAATAAACTGTAGTTTCAGTTGTGCGATGTGGAAGAAGCCAAACTGCAATGAATTAAATAGGAATCTGGGAAATGGAGTAATTTAGTACGGGGACCAACTCAGTGGTTCCCAAATCTGGCCACTCCTCAGAATTATCCAGGTAGTTTGTTTAAAAGTCTCATTCCTGCCAAAGATTTAGTGAGGAAGACATGAGACTTATGAAAGTTCTTCTCCATAAATTTTGTTCAAAAGATCTCTTTTGCTCTCTTCCATTTGGACCAGGCCTATCAAGGGCTGACTGACTGGAACCCTAGAATTTTGCACAGATGTTGTTGGTTTTAACGAAATATTTGTTTTGTTGCAGTCCAGATGTAACTTTAGATCCTACCAATTTTTTCTTTAAATCTTATCTATTTATTTATTTTGCGGTACGCAGGCCTCTCACTGTTGTGGCCTCTCCAGTTGCGGAGCACAGGCTCCGGACGCGCAGGCTCAGCGGCCGTGGCTCACGTGCCCAGCTGCTCCGCGGCATATGGGATCCTCCCAGACCAGGGCACGAACCCATGTCCCCTGCATCTGCAGGCGGACTCTCAACCACTGCGCCACCAGGGAAGCCCGATTCACGTATTTCTTTGCACAAATGTCTATTCAAATCCTTTGCCCCTTCTTAACCAGGTCATTTATCTTTTTTATTATTATGAGTTCTTTAGTCTCGATACAAGTCTCTTATCAGATATATGATCTGCAAATGTTTTCTCCCATTCTGTGTTTTCACTTTATTAACGATGTTCCTTGAAACACAAAAGGTTTTTCATTTTGATGAAATATAATTTACGTACTTTTTCTTTGGTTGCTTGTGCTTTTGATCTCGTATCTAAGAAACCACTGCTGAACCCATGGCCACAAAAATTGACAGTGTTTTCTTCTAAGAGTTTTTGCCCTGACATTAAGGTTTCAGATCCATTTGGGGTTAATTCTGCATGTGGTATGAGGCAGTGGGTGCGTAACTTTAACATTCGTTTATTTCTCAGGACAGAGGATCGGCCCCATTGGCTCAAGTTAAGAGCTGTGGAAAGGCCCCAGTAAGCCTCTGCAGCCCGATTAGGCCAGAGCTAGGTGGGACTCTGGTCACACACAGCCTTGTGTCCTACATCAAGGGTTCAGGCCTATTTTAAGAGCAATGGGAGAGACGGGATCAGATCTGTACCACGCACTGGAGAAGACTCCAGCTGCTGTGTGCAGAGTGGGGCAGGAATGGAGACTTGTTCGAGATAATTGCACTAGTTGAGAGGAGATGATGGCTAATTAGGGCAGTGGCAGTGAGCATGAAGAGAAGTGGAAAAATGCAAGAGAATATTCAAGGAGGTACAATGAACAGGAGATAAGACCAAATGACGTAAAGAACTCAAAAGCAGGTAAGAATAAAGTCACTGGTTTTATTGAGCAGCTCAAACGAGTTCTGAAGGCAACTTTTAAAGAGGCATTGCAAATAGCTTTGGAGCAATTATAGCCTCCCACAATGCCTGTTAAGAGTACACTTTTTTTTTGGGCTGCACCGCACGGCTTGCAGGATCTTAGTTCCCTGACCAGGGATTGAACCCAGGCCCTGGGCAGTGAAAGCGCAGAGTCCTAACCACTGAACCTCCAGGGAATTCCCAGAGTACACATGTTAACGTACACATTTTTCTTTGTTAAAACTCAGGTTCACTAAATGCATTCACCTTTCATATACTTCTTTGCAAGTAATAAAACAATATAAGCTTTTCAGTACTTCAGCCTAGGTTTCTGAACAACTAAGTCCAATTGTGTGAGGTCTGCCTGTTTACTGATTCTGCTCTATAAAAATGGGAGGTCTCGAAGTACCAGAAAGTTTATTCACAGCCAAAAAGAACAAAACGATTTCTTACTCTCCTGAAATAGGAAATTTTATGTTTTCGTAGTCAAAATAATAAACAATTTTTGAAGGTTTTTTAAAAAAAGTAGTTGAGAATTTTGATGAAATTTATTTATTTCAGTAGAATAAAACTATAAGCAGCATGAAAATATAAAGTGCTACATAAAAGCCCCACAATACATAAAATTTGAAAGGTTTCATTGGTTTAGACAGTTACAGGTGAAACAGACATTATTTATTTTCTCAAGCATGCTATTTTAACTACCTTGATATGTGCTATGTCGGTCAAAGGAAAAGCCATGAGTTACCTAAATCTGAGGATTGGAGGAAGGAGTCCTAAGCCTTTACCTACCAGATCACACATCCGGTTTTGGCCTTATGCTGTCAATAAGGGGTTAAATTGGGGCTTTAAAAATAATAGTTTTCTGAAGAGGCCCTTTATCGGGATGTAAGAATGGCTCCAAAGGCCAGTTTTGTTCATTAACCCCACAATGGGGGCCAGATCAACAATTTAAGGAGTTTTAGGTAGCAATGTGAGCTGAAAGGGAAGAAGCAAAAGATATGCCACTTTCAGATACGTGTATCAGGTGCTTAAAAAAAAAAACAGCACAAAGAAGGAGACGGCCTGGCTGTTGATGGGTGAAAGAAGAGAGGCAACTCAGATAGAGGAAGATCTGTAGAACGTGAAATCTTCTTGGCTTAATCGGTTTTAAAGTATAGACACACCACGGAAACATGCAACGAGATCACATAGATCGAGCCTGGCTCAGTGTGATGGAGAGGAAATGGAGGGAAGACTGTTCCTAGCACACGATTAACCTCAGGATAGGCTGAGAGAATGCGGATTTCCTTCTTCTCAGGTGGTAACATTACCTGGTCTTCCCCCGTAAGTCAGTGACCTCTTGCTAGGAGACCACTGACCACTGAACCAATATTTCTAATATTTTACATTCCAAACCAAGACTTCAGAATGAACTTTCTCATGGCAATAAAGTTATAAAATGGTAACCTATAATTTTCCTGACATACGAGGTCTTCATAAAGTCCTTGGGCCTTTTAGACTTTACCAACTTCAGCTGTAGATATAAGAGAAACAATCTGTAAACACTTTAAAAATGCCAATTTATTAAAATTTAAGAAAACTGTGTATTATATAACAGTATACAATACGTTCTTATTTTAGATGCAGACATAACTGGCTATAAGATGAAAACAAATTGTGTCTGATAGTTCATAGAACCAAAATCCTATCAGAGCAGGAGTAAAAATTAAATTTGCCTTTAAAATCATTTTACAAATTGTTTCTATCTTGTCCATAATTTCAGTTAGTTAAAGCTACATAAGGACTTTATAAATACCATTCCCCTAAGTATTCAAGATACATTATGGACTAATGGATTTTGTCTAATGTGGCCTTGTCTAGAACCTAAACATGATTTACAACACTGAGTCGTAAAAAAAAAAAAAAAAAGAATTAACTTACAAATGCACTTTTAGAGCATAACCTATTTGAAAGCTGGGGACTGCCTGTATTTAAAAATTAAATCTTCATTAACAATACCCTCAAGAGTGCCCTCAACGCTGCTCTTGAACATGCTGAAGGTGACATTTTTCTGTGATTATATGTTCTCACCAGGCATTATTTATGATGATAAAATTATCTACTAGAGTCTGTGGAGCTAGCTAGCACTAAGTTATATACTGATTTATTGATCAATATATCAATAAATATATTGATATATATTGATATATTGATTTTGCACTGAAAATTACCTCTTGGGCTTTGATTAGGTGGGCAGTTCTAATTTCTATCACTGTTACATGGGCCCTGAGCTTTTATATTAAAATGGTACATGAAATATTTCAATATTATGATATGCCTGGAATAATTAAATTTATAGTGATTATAAAGCTAGGCATATAATACAACTCAAAAGATATACAATTCAAAGTACAGCAAACATTCCAATCTTAAGATCCTCCCATTTAACTTGTGGAAGAAAATCAAGCAGTTTCCTGGCTTGGATCCTTCCTTCCTTAAATCAAAGCTCTATGGAGGGTTGTTTTCCTTCTTTCTTTTAAAATCTTGTGTGTGAACTGGAGAGAAGGGGATAACAGCATATCAAAGTGGTTACAAAGCATTATTCCCTCTTCAAGTAACATCCAATAATAATGACGTAATCTCATTTCCTCAGAAATGTTTGACCAAAATAGTTTACTTTCACCGAAGAATGTTTAGGACACAAAGTCAGTCACAGAATGGGCAATTCCAGTATGTCTCATGTGAATACATTTTAAGCAAGCTATTTGAGGAGTTTTATTTTCCCTTTTTTTCCAACTCTTATCCCTATATCATTCTACATTAAGTAGAAACAGAGTACTCAATAAATGGTATTGAGTAACTAGTAATACTCATTGGAACTTAAAATACCATTTTTTATCCAAAAAGTTTAAAGGGCTATACAGAAAAGTATCACAAATTTACATAAAGAGAAGCTGAGGCATGAGAAACAACAATAAGTTATTTCCCTATAAAGCAGGTCATACAGAGAGACAAGGGACTTTGACTTCCAGTCCCTTATACTAAGCAGGACACAGTCTGAATGTCTAGCTCTATTTATACTGAATTATGAGGATCAAAAAAGGAATGAAGGGTAAATACAAAATAATCTTTTTGTAAACAATTCTTAGATTATACCCAATGCAGAATGTTTAATGAAGTAGCTGAGTCACAGCTCTTAAGACACGAAACAATATTATAACTCAAAGTCAAATATGTACTCATTGGCCAGATATATCCGTCGGAATATAAGAGCTGCCAATGCCAAAGTCAAGATGACAATCAGCACAGCGGATCCGCCATGATCAGTGTGGTGGTCTCTTGGCGGCCGGCCCTGGGTCACAGCTGGTGACGTAGACGACCTTCTCTGACCCTGCTGCCGGGCCCGGCGCTGTCGAGGGCTCATGGAGGTATCCTCAGCTACAGGTCGGGCAGGCTGTTGAAGGGACGCTGCTAAGGTGTTCTGGACTCCACACTATGAAATTTTAATACATTTTGTTTGAAACTGGCAGATAACACTTGTATACGTACATACAGGCTCTTCAACAGCACAAGGAATCTCCGAGCGCTAAATATGACTAAGGGCAAAACTATCAAGAATTCTCTGAGTGCTGAGATTAATACTTCACCCCCCGGAATAAGCCAGCAAGACAATTTATTCTGAGTGCTCACCAGGTAGAGGAGGGATTTACCAGCAACAAATAAGACAAGGACAGAGTTTGCCCATATTCTCCATAGATCGCTTTGTACTCTCCTCCAGCAGCAATTCTAACAGTATCTGCTAGGCATCTGGGTACCCCCCTTCTTTCAGGAGAGTCAAGGAGGGAAGCAATTTGATTCCCACTTCTACATAAAAATTTGCCATATTCTAAATGGCAAAAAAGGGCAACTCGCAACAGTGTTCTTCCCCCAGTGTTATCTTATTACATCAACAATCATAGAACATAGGAAATAATTTCAAACCATATGATCTTCATAATAATATTGTTATAAAAAATAGATGTGGTTTTCAAACCAGGTTTATCATTTCTCACAATCCCTGTCAACTGAATTGAACACAAGTCTAGAAGAACTGTTTACTGTGTGTTTGAACTGTGTTATTCTATGAATGTAAAGCATGAACTCTTGTCAAGAGTGCCCTGGGCAGGGCTTCCCTGGTGGCGCAGTGGTTGAGAGTCCGCCTGCCGATGCAGGGGACGCGGGTTCGTGCCCCGGTCCGGGAAGATCCCACATGCCGCGGCGCGGCTGGGCCCGTGAGCCGTGGCCGCTGAGCGTGCACGTCCGGAGCCTGTGCTCCACAACGGGAGAGGCCACAATGGTGAGAGGCCTGCGTACCGCAAAAAAACAAGAGTGCCCTGGGTATGTGCTGAGAAACACGTGGAGGTGGTTAGGGGAGACTCAGTGTATCCCCCTGAAAAGCAGTGGATGTCAACTGCTTTCCATCGTTTCAATGAACGCTTGGTCAAAGCATAAACACAATGTGGTGCCAAGCGGTTCAAAATCGTAGATGTGTTCTATAGACAAGAAAGCTCTACAAAATATGAATTCCACTTTATTTACAGAGATACCTTAACTCTACCTCTAATAACCCAACAGTCTTTCTTATATTGAAAACAACTTTATGCTGATTATAATAGTGTCAAGACACATTCTTTCAAATAAAAAATAAGAATGTATGTTTTATTCAGAATAACTTTTTAAATTGAGTAATTACAAAAAAAGTATCGAACGAAAATACTTTTCATTATAGAAATTTTCAGTATTTAGAAAAAAAAGGAATCTAATAATGTAATTCAAACACCTTTTTTTTTTTTAAAGGTAAGAGAATGAGCTTTGTCCTGGCAACAACTGTAAACATAGGGAAAAACTGCTGATCTAAGTTACCTGCAGAAGAAATTACATTTTAATTCTGACAGCACCCCAACATTAAAAGATTTAAATAATCTGAGTTTCTAAAAACTATCCTTTGGAAGCACTCAAATGTAGTGACCCATAACCCAGAGGTAGAAAGGAACTACCCACTCTGAGTTAAAAATAAAAGTGCTGATGCTGAGTTAGAGGTGCATGAACTTGGACTTCCACACTCCAGGGCTCAGGAGCAAGGTGCTCACTGAAGAGCAGATACACAAAGCTGTTACATTTTATGATGTCTAATGTTGCCACACTGTGTCATGTAATGACTTATTACAACATTCTGCTGGAAATCTCCCATTCTTCCAGCCATTCAGCCAAGCAGATAAAAGTATCTGATAGAGTAAAAGTACTCAGGGCTTACAGGGAAATGGGTTCTTAAGGAAAATAAAAAACAAGCTGGTAGTATCAATTCAGAAACTAGCATAAGAGACCGACTCATCTTAAAGCTTTGATTTTAGACATGTTGTTTTGTTCATTAGTTTGAGGGGAGAACACTATCCTGCCCATATACCTGACTAAAACAGGGAGTCTTATCATTACTAGGCTGGCTTCACCACTTCATAGATGTGTGACCCTAAGCAAGTCATTTAACCTAAGACGCAGCTCCCTCTCCTGCACAAGGATACTATCCAGTTCAGTAGTTGCGAAGGATAATTAAATAGGATAATGATATAAAGTGCTTAGGATACACAACTGCTTATTAAATGTTAGTCATTATTAATATTACTATCGATATATCCCTTTGAAGACTCCAGATTTAGGTAACAGAAAAAGTCATGACTTTATTTAGGACTGCTTTTCAGAACTTTATTTAGGACTGCTTTTCAGAACTTTATTAGTATGATTATTTGGAGTTGAAGGACTAATTGGACTAAATTTTGGTGGTTCATATTGAACTGCAGATGGAGAATCAAGTTGGCCTTAGCATTTTCAAAATGCCATAGGTTTGGTGGTAGGACTTTTAAATCTCTACTGTTTGCCTAAACTTGTTCAAACACACATATCACAGAATGAAGACTTAAGTCATAATAGTTTCCATTTCCTTCATTAAGATGAAGTGATATTTCTGGGAACGTAAAAGTATGTGGCGTTTATATTTAATTAAATTACATTTAAATATTATATAAAAAAATCACAGTCACAGATAAGTCCCTTGTTATATATATATATAAAAGCTTTTCTATAGTAACCTAGAATAGCATCTGGGAGAGAGTTTTGTGTTTGCTTTTTAACACAAAATGAAATGGCTTATTCAGAACCTCAAACCCTGGGAAGAAGAAAACAGTCTGATAGACTGGAAAAACAAAAATCGACCAACAGTATTGTTCCCATTTCTACATAACTAAAAAATCTGCACCAAATAAACAGATGGCCTGATGTTGTTATCTGCTGTGTTTAGACTTTGGGCAATCTCTCACCCCCTCAAGGCTGAAAAAACATACCTTATCTAGGATTTGATGTATAACGTCTCAGTGAATTTATATTATGCTTGCGTGTAAAGCAGCTACCCCCAGCCAAAAGGAGGTTTCAGTTACTTCCACAGAGATCAAATTATATAATCACACTCTGAGATAATCTGTACGTAAATGTAGTTAAGAGCTAAATTTGCAACTGTATGCAATTTTACTGTTTTAACCAGAATTGGTATCAATTACCTATACCTACGAAGAAGAGTTCTGCTTTATGTACTTTAAAACCTAAATGGGTGGTGATCATTTCGTAATGTATAGAAATATCAAATCACTATGCTGTGCACCAAACTAACGTAGTGTTGTAGGTAAGTTAAACTTCCAAAACAAACAAACAAACTCATAGAAAAAGAGATCCGACTTGGGGTTACCAGAGACAGGGGCCTGGGGGTAGGGGAAATGGATGAAGGTACAAATTCCCAGTTAAAAGATAAATAAGTACTAGGGGTGTCATGTACAATACGATTAATAAAATGAACACTGCTCTTTGTTATGCATGAAAGTTGTTAAGAGAGGAAATCCTACGAGTTCTCATCACAAGGAAGAAATATTTTTTCCTTTTTTCATTTATTTTGTATCTCTGAGATACTGGATGTTCACTAAACTTATTGTGGTAATCATTTCATGGTGTATGTAAGTCAGATCACTATGCTGTACACCTTTAAACTTATACAGTGCTGTATGTCAATTATATTGCAATAAAACTGGAAGAAAAAATGAGAAAAAAATCAAAATGGAAAAGACTACTGTAATAACAAAACTACTGTTGGTGCAATCTAATTTACCAAACTACTTGACTTCTTTATCTGTATTCCTAGCATTTTTTTAGTATTTTTTTTAAAGTGCCAATCCTAAGATTCATTTATTCAACCAACAAATACCGATTGACCATCTACTATATACAAGGCACTATGCCAAGCACTAGGGATATCGTGCAGTAGAAAGACAGCCCTGATCCTCAAGGAGCCTACATTCTGGGAAGGGAGATAGACAATAAATAACTAATTATAAAATAAATTACAACTGGAATAAGTATAATTGGAATATGCAACAGGAGACTTGACATAGATTTAAAATAGACTAAAGACAGATTTAAATACATCACAAGTATTAGGAGACTGTCCTTATAGGTGAAAAATGATTACTACCTTCCTCCTCTCTGTAATAGGATGGTTCTATTTAAAAAAAAACTATTTATGATATCAAAAAAAATTAGAGGGCTTCCCTGGTGGCACAGAGGTTAAGAATCCGCCTACCAATGCAGAGGACACGGGTTCGAGCCCTGGTCCAGGAAGATCCCACATGCCGCAGAGCAACTAAGCCCGTGTGCCACAACTACTAAGCCTGCGCTCTAGAGCCTGCGAGCCACAACTACTAAGCCTACGTGCCACAACTACTGAAGCCTGCATGCCTCGAGCCTGTGCTCCACAGCAAGAGAAGCCACTGCAATGAGAAGCCCTCACACCGCAACGACGAGTAGCCCCCGCTTGCCGCAACAAAGAGTAGCCCCTGCTCACCGCAACTAGAGAAAGCCCACGCACAGCAACGGAAGACCCAACGCAGCCAATACATAAATAAATAAATAACGATTAGAATTCTAAAGGTGAAAAGTAATCTGAATCTTTTTTTTTTTTTTTTTTTTTTTTTGCGGTACGTGGGCCTCTCACTGCTGTGGCCTCTCCTGTTGCGGAGCACAGGCTCCGGACGCGCAGGCTCAGCGGCCATGGCTCACGGGCCCAGCTGCTCCGCGGCATGTGGGATCCTCCCAGACCGGGGCACGAACCCGCACCCCCTGCATCGGCAGGCAGACTCTCAACCACGGCGCCGCCAGGGAAGCCCTGAATTTTTTTTAAATACTGCAAGCTAAAACATTTACTGACTAAAATTAATTCACTATATCTCTCTGTAATTCATGAAATTACATAGGCAACACATAAAAGTGATTTAACTCTTAGCGTGCACTTATTTCTTATACTTCCATCTCCAGTCCCCCAAAAACTTCCTTTAGAGCACCCTCTCCCCTGCTTTCTCCAATCCACTTCTTTCTGCCCATCTCACTCTCTGAATGGGAGAAGACCACTCAGTCCCACTTTATAATAAGTATTCCTGAGTAAAAGGAAAATCTGTATTTGCCCAGCTTCTATTTCAATTTTCTTGACCCTTTAAAATCCTCTATAAACTGGACAGGGGGGAAAGATGTGGCTATTCAACCAAACAATCTGTTACGAAAAAGACAGTTCCTCTCTTATATACAGGAAGGAGGGACTTCCCTGGTGGTGCAGTGGTTAAGAATCCGCCTGCCAACGCAGGGGACACGGGTTCGAGCCCTGCTCCAGGAAGATCCCACATGCTGCAGAGCAACTAAGCCCATGTGCCACAACTACTAAGCCTGCGCTCTAGAGCCCGTGAGCC
This sequence comes from Phocoena sinus, assembly GCF_008692025.1. NCBI lineage: Eukaryota > Metazoa > Chordata > Mammalia > Artiodactyla > Phocoenidae > Phocoena > Phocoena sinus. The sequence goes on along the minus strand of NC_045774.1, from coordinate 67,894,409 downwards.
ACAACTATTGAGCCCGTGTGCCACAACTACTGAGCCCGTGTGCCACAACTACTGAAGCCCACATGCCTAGAGCCCGTGCTCCACAAGAGAAACCCGTACACCGCAAGGAAGAGTAGTGCCTGCTCACCACAACTAGAGAAAGCCCATGCACAGCAATGAAGACCCAATGCAGCCAAAAATAAATAAATAAATTTATTAAAAAATTTAAAAAAAGAAAGGAAAGTCAGTGTTTTCCCCCATAATCTTAATTATTTAGCAACAATCCAGTCACAGTTTCTTAATCAGTCTCTCCAATGACCAAAGCCCGCTAATGTTTAGACAACAGGTCAGGGCACAACTAATAAGACCCATAGCATCCGTGTAATCTTTCATTCAATAACTATTTATTAGACACTTACTATGTACAAGGGAGCACCGTCCAACAGAATTTTTTGAGATGATAATGTTCCGTATCTATGCTGTCTAATGCAGTAGCCACTAGCCACGTGTGGCTCTTGAACACTTGAAATGTAGCCAGTGTGACTAAGGAACTGAATTTTTAATTTCGTTTCATTCTGAATAAGGTAAATACAAATTTAGATAGTCACACGTGGCTACTGGCTACTGTACTGGACAGAGATGGTCTAAGGCAAATCTTTGACTCCAGGCCTTTAAGTCACTGCCTTAATGCCTTTAAGTCAGTGCCGTAATGCAGCTTAACAAACCTTCCAGAGATAGAGTGCCTATTTAGAAAGCAGCTAATGTATGTATATTTTGTTTCATTCAGAGTCTAGCACTATATTGAAACTAACTTTTCAGAAAAGTCATAGAGTTCTGGAAGGACAATAGGACCTAAAATTTGTTTAGTCCAGCCCCATTTAACAAAAAAGAAGGCTCAGAAGATATGAATAACTTGCTTAAGATACTATAATTCGGGCTTTCCTGGTGGCGCAGTGGTTGAGAGTCTGCCTGCCGATGCAGGGGACACAGGTTCGTGCCCCGGTCTAGGAAGATCCCACATGCCGCGCAGCAGCTGGGCCTGTGAGCCATGGCCGCTGAGCCTGCGCGTCCGGAGCCTGTTGCTCCGCAACGGGAGAGGCCACAACAGTGAGAGACCCGCGTACCGCAAAAGACAACAACAAAAAAAACCAAGATACTATAATTCACTAGAGGGAGAGCTAGGCTAGAACCCAACTGTTAGGAGGACCAAAGTATTCAGATATTTCATCTAGATATCGCCTCTTCTACTGCAAATAATGACAGTGGTATAGATATAGATATAGATATAAAAGACAAGAGCCATACCGATGTACTTGCTGTAGCACCCTGGAATGTTGTAGGTATATCATCCTGTAAATCGTTTAGTGAAAAAGAGTGGTTTAAGTCCGACTCAGTGATAGTCTTTCCAGATGAATTGACTTCTGCCTATAAAAAAAAGATACACCCAAGAGCAGTGTCACAAGAGGAGATGTACAGAATAACCCACAACCTACTAAGTCCTCTCCTGGATTTATTTTAATTAGTACTTTAATATCAACTAGTCAGTTAAGCACTGAGCATTCATTCGTGTCCAATACTGTGCTAGATATTTTAGGAAGAGTAGACAATACCTATTCTCAAGGAGCCGTTACTTGGTGAGGAACAAAACTAACACTTCTGGTTCACGATCCACTCCAAAAAGCTCTAAAAACTAAAGTTTTTTGTAGTTTTCAGGCAAAGTCTGACATGTGAGGCTATTAACAGTCTTGATCGCACATTACTGTAAATATTCCCAGGTTTGCTGATGAGATATTAATAGATTTGATTATGGGGTGCTGCCCTAGATCCCACTATGGATGTTAGTATAGGTTTAATATTTCTAAAATCTGAAATTCTGATGTACAAAAGACGTCTGGCCCTAAGATTTTCAGAGAAGTAATGTTAAGTACAATAGGAAGGAATTGTACTTCTGTACTTTCAGAAGGAAGAAAATAACCAACATTTATTAAGCACCTCCTCTTCCAGGCACCGCAGTAAAATAGAAGAGAAAATTTCTCCCAAGAACTGGACATGGGAGGATATACAAGATGTAGAGAGGGGAGAAAAGGGAGGAGGCTTAAGGCAGGTTGACTTTTATTGATGGAGCTAAAAATTAAATTCCAGAAGTAATTACATGCAGAGCAAAAGGATGAGAGACATGTCAAAATATTAATAACAGCTATTTCTTGGGGATGGGATATGCATGATTGTTATTTTCTTCTTATTGTTTATCTATATTTTCTATAATAATAGTTAAAATGTATTAAGCACCAGAGACAGTTCTAAATGCAATACATTTAAATGAGCATTAACTCAATTCTCGTAAGAATCCTACAAGTACCATTATTATTCACAGATGAGAAAAAGGTACAAGGTAAGTAATATGCCTGATGCCCTAACACCAATAAGCAGCAAAGCTGAGATTTGAACCCTGGCACAGTATACCAGAGTCTAAGTTTTAACCATTACTATGCTATAATAATAATGCTGCTTCTGTGAATATATATTATTAGTTTTATAATAAGAAAAAATTATTTGTAAAAACCTCAGTGAGACAGAACTACATTGCTTTACTTTCTGTCCAAAAGTTGGCAATAAACAAAAGGGCTACAGAATTAGAATTTATTTACAAATTTAGAGTACCTTGAAACTGATTTGTCTAGCCAGTTCCTTGGCTTCTTGGTCAGCCTGACTTGAATCGCTTCCAGATTTTAAAGGCAACAGGACATCCTTCATGGCAAAGCCACATCCCTCACAACAGAAATCTTGTGATCTGGTAAGAAGTAATTTTTTGATGGGTATAAATCAAATACTTGAAAGTTAATCCAAGACAGTCAAATACTGAATGATTAAATTTAAAAGATCACTCAACAATTCCGTATCACACTCATCTACATGCAAATGAGACAATTTTGGCAATAATTATAGTTCTGAGACAAATACACAAGTTACACTGTTTTTTAAAACAATCCATGTCAATTATAGCTCAATTTTAACAATCTGAAATTTAAAAAAAACAAAAACTAGGGCTTAGATTTCATTTTTTCCTAACATACTGCCTAAATAAAGTAAGCTTTAGATCTGTAAGACAAAACATATAAATTGTTTAACTACACTGTCCTCAAGATCACACATAACAAGCCTATGTTAAGTCTATGTAAAAAGTCCATTTTAAAGCTCAAATCGGGAATTCCCTGGCAGTCCAGTGGTTAAGACTTGGCACTTTCACTGCTGTGGGCCCGGGTTTGATCCCTGGTAGGGGAACTAAGATCCCACAAGCCGTGTGGTGCAATCAAATAAAAACAAATTTTTTTTAATAAAATAAAATAGAATTTACAGACATTTCCAAGGAAAAACTCACAAACCCTACTCATCAAAATAGTAGTACAACTTGAAAGATCAGAGAACTTGTGGAAAATCCAGACAATGAAATTCCTCATTCATTATAAGTACAGGCTCAAAATAAGCCTGCTAACTAGACTATTTCCTAATATTAATTTGTTTCTGTATGTTTTTATTTTCTTCTTTGTATGACTGGAAGTAAATGTGTATAATATGCAGAAATATATATTGCTACATTGCTGAACTTTTAAAAACAACTATTTTGTCCTACTTCTAGTTCAACAAAATAAGAGTCTTAGATCTTGAAGAATATACTATTTATAACTTCATGTAGACAAAATATATGTAAAAGTTGTGTTAATTTAGTGTTTTTTTTGCGGTACGCAGGCCTTTCACTGTTGTGGCCTCTCCCGTTGCGGAGCACAGGCTCCGGACGCACAGGCTCAGCGGCCATGGCTCACGGGCCCAGCCACTGCGCGGCATGTGGGATCTTCCTGTACCGGGGCACGAACCCGTGTCCCCTGCATCGGCAGGCAGACTCTCAACCACTGCGCCACCAGGGAAGCCCTAATTTAGTGTTTATTGATGAATGTTTTTTGTTTCAATAGAAGTAGCACTGCTGTCCATATCCTTTGAGAATCAGTTGTATCCAAATTATTTACCTTAAAATGTGTTCACTTTTAACTGAGAAGTCAGACGAAGTTTAAAGGAGAAAGTTTATTTTTAATATATTAGTATTAGTTTATCCACAAGGACAGTATGCTACCATGGTTGAACGCAAAATCATGTTTTAGAAAGCCTGTATCACAGAATAAGAACCTAGAATATATAGAGTGAGAAGTCTAAACAAAAAGTTTTTTGGTTTTTTTTTTTTTTACCTTGTACATGAAATGAACTGGATGGAAGTATCAAGATAGAAAGTCGACATAGGAAATCAAAACAAATGCTATGTACTCCAAGTACATATTATAGTTTGTGAATAGTAGCTGCAAGGTATATACCAAACTTGGGAATAAGGTTTAAAAAGAAAAGTTGCTGATAAAACAGGGAGTCTATCAAATCTTCCCGAGGCTAAAGTCTATCTGATTTAACAAACATCTATGGAGAGCCAATTCTGGGCTGTGCTAGGATAAGATATACTATAATTTAATTAACATAATAAGTCTGAAAGGTGGTAGGCAGCAAAGTCCAGAATAGGACAATGATCAAAATCAAGAATTAGGGCTTCCCGGGTGGCGCAGTGGTTGGGAGTCCGCCTGCCGATGCAGGGGATGCAGGCTGGGCCCGTGCACCATGGCCACTGAGCCTGCGCATCTGGAGCCTGTGCTCCACAACGGGAGAGGCCACAACAGTGAGAGGCCTGCGTACCGCAAAAAAAAAAAAAAAAAAAAAAAAACAAGAATTAGTTTTAGCACTACTCAAAGGAGAGGCTACTCTGAATCTAATGACTAATCTGGGTTATACAGACAGAACGTACTTGAAAAAAACCAAGAAGGCAATACCACTGGGAAACTACTACTTGATAAAGAAAATCTTTGCTTTATTCCAGATCATTTATTGAGCACTTGCTATGTGGTAGATGCTACAGATACAAAGATGATAAAATGGATTCCCTCCCTGCCTTCAAGGAGTTTTTAAACTTTTGTGGAAAGCTACATACATATCATTACTCTGGCTCTTTTCCATCTGTAAAACTGCCCAAGTGGAGATAAATGACCCGTACTATCTTCTAGAAGGTATCGCTCATTGTAGGTTGATATTATCAACTACTTTTTAAAACTAGATAGCATGAAACAAATTCTTTAGAGTCTGGTCGCCCCTGGGGAGATTGATACAACTGAATTTCTGAAATAGCAAAACTAAGACTAGATCCTGTAGAACCAAGGTGAGTCACAAAGAGACAGAGCCTATCTCCTAGTAGCCATTATCCAGAACAGTATTCAGATCGTAACAAATAAGGAAATGCAAAACTTACTTTTTCGCAAGGGTTCTTCTTTCCTCAGGTGTGTAATCCAGAGAACCTATGGCTCCCTCTCCTTTTGTTGGCATAAACCCAATGATGGCTAATAATGCTGTTCTTACTGAAATAAAAAGTAAACATCAATCTAAATTGCTCTGTAAAAGGAACTGGGTTTACTCTGGAAAGAGAAAAAGAAAAGACTCATAGGGTTTCACTGAAGAGGTACAAGTAGGGGATTGTATTAAAATGATGCAAAAATCTAGACAAGGAAAAGAATTTTATTATTTATTCAATAATATCAAATTATTTATCCAAAACAGCTTCAACCTCAAGAGAGTATTATACATTATTATTATGAATTGACTAAAGTTATATAAGATTTATATTCGCTTTAAATACTCACTACTCCACGAAGGCTGCCAAGTTTCAGGATGATGTCCCGAGATGCTCAAACAGATTTTCTTGCCTACTTCAAATCGTCCATTAGCCTTAGGAATAAATAAGGTATTTTAAAAGTTATACATGTGTATGTTTAATGTTTTATACTTTAAAGTATAAATATATTTTATATATAAAGAACTTTTAAAGATAATTTTTTAGAGCATTTTAAAAGGATGGAACCTCCAAGGGGATACAGATTTTTGTCCTCTTACAGATACTCCACAAATATTTGCTGGATTCTGAATGAATAATAAAAGCTGTTTTTAGAAGTTGTAGCAGCTTTGTGAAACTGAGTTGCACAAGTGACATCTAAATAACTGACATATAAAGATGTCCTGATATCCTTCTCTGTGCCTAGTATGGTGCTAGACTCTGGGAAGGATCTAAAAGAGAAGAAACTAGATACTGGAGAGGAAGGCTCTGAGATGGGAGTGACCCTCAGAAGGTTGACGCAATTTCATACAGGAACACAGAAGTGAGAGATTAGAGAGAATGATTTCAGTTTTGTCTTGGCAGAAGAGCTACTGATGATGTCCGGCAGGCAGGCAGAAATACAGACACGCTCGCATCAGAAGAAGATAATACATTTCTGGTACCTGACTTTCACAGAGGTGATCGTTGAAACCATTTCATAGAAATAAGAGAAAACAGCTGTAGTCTGAACTCGTAGACTATCCGTACTGAGGGGAAGGATAGGAAAAAGAGGCATGAAGTTAGAATATAAGTTCCACGTGGGCAGAGAATTTGACTTATTCTCTGCCACACCCACAGGGTGCATGACACGTATTTAATAAATATTTGTTGAATGAAGGCTGGAGAAGACTTTTCAAAGAGAGGAAGTGAATCAGAAAGAGTAAGTACTGAAAACCAGTACACATGACAATATCATCGGTGAACAGCTGCTGCCCCACTGGCCCCCACCAGTTTCCCCACGCACCAGCCCTCCCTTCAGACCACCTGGCTCTCCCCACGATCTAGCAACTAAAAGAAGGGAAGGGCCCCTCCAGGGCCTCCTGCTCCAGCCCTACTGCCAGCATTAACAATTCTCAACAACACCTAGTGTTTAGTAAGCAGCTTCTATATGCCAGGAACTTTATAGTGTGATTATATTTACCATACACATCCCTTTTGACAAATGAGAAAACTGAATTTCAAAGAGATTATGTAACCTGCCCGTGGTGTAATGGAAACTGCACTGGCCAGAATCCAGGGCTATTGGCTCTAAAACTAATGCTCTTTCCACTACACCAAACACTATAGGTAAAAGCAACATTAATTTGGTGATGATGAATATCTTTTCTTTTACCATTTGCTAACGCCATGTGTATCAGATGTTTAACTTAAACTTAGATGGAATAGGATGAAGACTGAGAAGAGGTGGTGAGATTTCTCAGACTGGTCTCTGAGACTGGTGTCTTAAGCCTGTTTAAACAGGGACCTATGTGTGGGAACCAGAACACAACAGGCTAAACTACAGTTAGCATGTCTTGAAGGTTATCAGAAGAGAAAAATAAGACTGCAGCTTAAAGTGGTAGCAGAGATATGGGAAGGATTTTGTGTTTTATTTTTGCTTCTTTCAAGGTTAAGGGATAATTAAACACACATAAATGAAAGGAAATGAAGGAAGAAAAGCTTAACACTTAACAGAGGAATTTACTGATGGAATACTGTCCCAGGAAATAAAAGAGAAAACTGGATCAACAGCTTTCCTTTACATGGAGATAAAATATGTGAAGATGGAGAGAAATTCTAAGATATAAATAAATAGTAATAACATAGCTAACATTTATTGAGGACTGTGTCCGTTCTTATTCTAAGAGCTGCACGTAAAGATGAGGAGACTCAAGAACAAAGCATAAGAAACGTGAGAAACTGAAGGAGATAACGTGCTTAAGAGGTACAATAACAGTAACTACCCTTTACTGAGTACTTACCATGTGCCAGCCTAGTACTTTGCACACATTAATTCACTGAATCCGAACAACCACACTATGGCAATTAGTATCATGAGTACTTCTCAGATGCTTCAACTTCCTAGGAATTTTTTTCCAGAAAAAAATACAGTCTGAGGTCTGGTCTCCAAAAGCAAAGTTATAATAATAATGGTCCACTTCATTTCTTAATGAAAATGAGTATGCATACACACTTTACAGCCACCAGGAAGAGTTACACCAGAAGCATTCCAAAAAGTCAAGAATTCTTACCGTTAGGAGAATAATGCTTGGTGGTTTCATGGGATACTCTGGTGGCAGTACTATTCGTCCATGATAAACTCCTCCATCAAAATCTGAATCTGGGGGCCCTCTAACTGTGAAGTGCCATTCAAAAAGGTTATCCTGAACAAAAACAATAACCAACAAGGAATCAAGAACATTAAAACATTTTTTATCAGTGAGTATTAGAAACATGGGTGCAAAAAATTAACGTTTTATAATACTGCTAGAACAGTTTCTAATGCACACAATGTCTCAAGTATAAAAGTTATAAATAAAAGGTATTAAATCTAGTTTTCATGTCCCATAAGAGCTAAAATGTTTTTAAACAAATGCATTTTAAAACATCTGAGCATTGTTATATATTCATAAATAAGATTATAGATTTACATATTTCCTATTACTTTAGCTCCATTTATTTTCTCTGAAAATCTCTCCTGGAGCCCTGAAGTTTTAATCTGGACTAATTGCTTTCTTGACACATTCCAAAATTCGTCACTTGAGTGTCTTCTAGGTTTACTGGAATCTCAATCTTCCTCTGTATTTATTTGTTGTTGTTTGTTTTTTTGGTTTTTGCATTATTTTGATGTGGTTTATTGTCACCTATGTGCCTCTGAAAGGAATACAAGGAAGAAAATTTGTGTTCTGGTATGTCTGAAAATATATTTATTTTGAGTTCATGCTTGATTATTTTCTGGATGGAGATTTAATTAATTAATTAAAAAATCATTTGATCTAAAAAAAGATCATAGACTTAATTAAACTGTAAATTAATCCTTATATCCTAATTAGTGATAATTATTATTTATATAATCAAATAATTTACTATAAATTTAGATTGTTTTAGCAAACCTTTAAAAATTATCCCTCATAGATGCCTAAAAGCTCTTTAGTAAGTGGTCAGTAATATTAACACATAGGCTGTTAACATCATCTTACAGTTAACCATGTACTTCATAGTTTGCAAAATGCTTGCACATATTATCACATCTTATTCTCACTATTACCATGAAAACCAGATTGGGCACATTTAAATACCCTCCTTTCACAGATGGGAAGACTGAAGAGAGGTAGAGATGTTCGTACAAAAAGCCCAAACTAGCTGTAGAGACCCCTCAAGGGGCTAAGTGTTCCACCTGTAGAGTCTGGAGTTCTTTCCACTTTCCCTCCTGAGGGAAGACCTAAAATTAATTTAGTATCTGAGGCCCACTTTATAGAGACCAGAAATCTGCTTCTTCTAAAATGTCTGATCCTGAATGGCTAATAGAAATACTCAGTGTACACCTGAAACTAACACATTGTAAATTAACTATACTTCAATTTTTTTTAATGGTTAAAAAAAAAAGTAAAAAAAAAAAACTCAGGAACTATAGGGAATAAAATATATCAATAAAGCATATCAAACACATTTTTAATGACTCAAAGCAATGAAAAAACAATTTTAAGAAACTTGTTTAAAATACTAAAGTATTAAAATACATATGTAGAAGACAGAGATAGAAACTAACCTCTAAAGGCTGTGCATGATAATGATCTGTTGGATCTTTCAATTCTGCTGCTTCTTTCATTAAACGTTTAACGGCTAAAATAAAATTCACAAGATAGAGACATTTAAAATGTACTTTTCTAAGTGATTAGCACAGATTTACAAACCTAATGAAAAAGTTCCTACTTCAACAAAAAATGTGTAGAGGACTTGTTCAACAGAGCATATCATTTAATTATGGGATAATAGTAATAATGGTGGGGAGGAAATGGTAGCTAGGCACTAGAAGAATTACACGTTAAATTAAATATATAGGGAAGTCTCATAAAGTCACTATTTTTATTTAGTAAGTACTTATATATACTTCCTATATGATAGCACTCAAACATTAATTCATGTAATCCTCAAAACAAGTCTATGAGATAGGTGCGATTTTTAACCCCATTTTACAGATGAAGAAACTGAGACATGGAGAAATTATATAACACGTCCAAGGTCACACAGCTGATAAATGACAGAGCCAGGATTCCAACACAGGCAGTCCAAATCTACCTTGTTAAAATATTTAACAAAAACGTGGCCACTGGAACTCATGCTCATGAACAGTAAACCCCCTATATCCTCAAGCTCGAGAGACTATCTACCCACTATCTTCCATTAACTTAATGGCACTGTCCCCAGAGGTCAATGAATCTCTATAGCCCTAGCTGAATTCCTTTTTGAAATGATTCTTCGGCTTAATTAAAACCTCCAATCCACTGATGCCATAACATTCTTCACCCCACCTATACCTATATTCACTTCCCTCTTCATCCACACTTTTGGCTCTCAGGAGTTCCTCTTTCATGTTCCCCTGACAAAATTTAATTCTAACTGGGCCAACTCAACCATCTTTTTTCTTTTTAATATTTATTTTATTTATGTTTGTTTTTTTGTCTGTGTTGGGTCTTAGTGGCTACACACAGGCTCTTCGTTGTGGCGCACAGGCTCCAGGGCATGTGGGCTCTGTAGTTTGCCACGCGCGGACTCTCGTTGAGACGGAGCTCAGTAGTTGTGGCCCACGGGCTTAGCTGCCCCACTGCCTGTGGTATCTTAGTTGCCCGACCAGGGATCGAACCCGTGTCCCCTGAATTGGAAGGAGGATTCTTTACCACTGTGCTACCAGGGAAGTCCTCCAACCATCTTTTTATCTGGAGTCTATACCCAAACAGCTGAGCATTACTGAAGGGGGTTTAAAAAGTCAGAGACAGGCACATTGATGCCATTATAGAGTTATTAACAACAATCTCCACTGGGACACAATGCCACCCTGTGTTCCTACATTTCTCCAGGAAGCCTCCACCCAACCCCCTCCAACAAGCACTCCAAGACTATCTCACACCTATTTACTCTCAATTCTCTTCCGCCTCTTTCAGTTAATGGCACAGACTTTTAGCCCTGTGATCAATGACTATTAACAGCTTATGACAGTTTACAATCCTATGTGTATCTGTACCCTCTTTCCTCCCCTATTGGTTCACAAAGGTCAATCCTTTGATTCCAGCCCCCTCACCCTCAAGCTTTAGGTGCTAAAAAAATGTCAGGGGCTTCCCTGGTGGCGCAGTGGTTGAGAGTCCGCCTGCCGATGCAGGGGACGTGGGTTCGTGCCCTGGTCCGGGAGGATCCCGCGTGCCGCGGAGTGGCTGGGCCCGTGAGCCATGACTGCTGGGCCTGCGCGTCCGGAGCCTGTGCTCCGCGGCGGGAGAGGCCGCAGCGGTGAGAGGCCCGCGTATCACAAAAAAAAAAAAAAAAAAAAAAAAAAAAAAAAAATTATTAAAAATGTCAGGATACTGGTGTAGGATACAGGAGAGCAAAGCCAGGGAAACACCAGATGGCCCAAGGCTCTCCAAAACTCTGCTTGAGAACCAGCAGACACAGTTCAACACATGCTATGAGAGAGGTGTGCACCAGGTGGGCACCTAACCTGAGAGCAGACAGAAGAGAAAAGGGGTCAGGTACTGACATCCGAAAGAAAGACAGTAGGAATTACCCACCTCGGTATGAATAAGCAGAGGAAACAATAAAAGTAAATTTGTGGTGGCACAGGTTGGAACGTTACGGGGAGAGGTTAACTGAGAAGCAACTCACACACTACAACCAAACAGTTCGGTATGTGTCAGGACTTTTTGCATAAAATTTCATTTTAATCAAGGGTTCCTAAGCTGGAAAAAAACTCTAAAGTCACTATCCTATTCCATAACTATTAATATTCTTTTCCATCTCCAAATCTGAACTAAGCCCTATAGGCAGAGAATTTGTTCACCTGATCAGCAAATATTCATTAAGTTCATACCAGATGCTGTAGCTACAGACAAAATAAAATATAGCTTCTGTTATCAAGGAGCTTATAGGCTGGGGGGAGGGGTCAATACAAATCAGCATGATAAATGAATGCTATATTAGAAACACGCACATATATATTGAGACACGATCTCCCCCCAAGTTCCAGACACTAACTAGGCTTTGTTCAATTCTTTGCACACAGTTCACCTTCTCTCTACTTCAGACCTTCCTTCCTACATAGCAATTCCTCAGCTTGCATTGCTGTTCCTCCTCCCTTCCCCCACTTCATCATTGAGTCTGGCTCCCACCAGACCTTTATGAAATTTACTCAGGAAGGTCTCCCTGACACCTTCCTTTGTCCATTCTCAGAGGAGTGACTAGAGATTTCCATTTGGACAGATAAAAATCCTTGAGGAGTCCTGGCAGGAGAGTGGAGAGCAGGAATGCTCTCTAAGTTATTTCGTTTGGAAACCACTGCCCTGGATACTGGCTTGAGTCCCCTTGCTCTAAGTCCTCTTAACACCCTATAATTTTTCTTTCATAAAGTTCAGCTCACTTGTGATTAACACCTGTCCTTCCTGCTCAACATTTACTTCACTGCAGTCTCCTCAAGCCTTTAGTACACAGTAAGCACTCAAATATTAGCTGAAATGAATTTTACTATCTTCCCCCCAACAAAACTCTTTCCAAGGATCTGATTAACATGCAGTGGTTTTGGGGACTTCCCTGGAGATCCAGTGGTTAGGACTCCGTGCTTCCACTGCAGGGGGCACGGCTTCGATCCCTAGTCAGGGAGCTAAGATCCTGCAAGCCACATAGCATGGTCAAAAAAAAAAAGCAGGGGGCTTCCCTGGTGGCACAGTGGTTGAGTCCGCCTGCCGATGCAGGGGACACAGGTTCGTGCCCCGGTCCGGGAAGATCCCACATGCCGCGGAGCAGCTGGGTCCGTGAGCCATGGCCGCTAAGCCTGCGCGTCCGGAGCCTGTGCTCCGCAATGGGAGAGGCCACAACAGTGAGAGGCCCGCGTACCGCCAAAAAAAAAAAGCAGTGGTTCTCAAATTTATTTGATAATGAGGTAAAATCCTTCGTTCAAAGAAAGGTTTAAGGAGAACCTCAATATGTAAAACATAACAGCAGGGCCAGCATGGAAGGGCCTTCAGGCTATTTATCCCCATCTGTCCATTCTACCTAAGGGGCCCACAGGAAAAGAATTGAAAGCCCCTGTTTTAGAGCCGTGTAAAAATATCACTAAGTTAATATAATTAGATATAAATAAAATCATGAAAGTTGTTATGAAGTTAATTAGTTTAACTTGATTACTGCTGTCAGCAATCAAAGATGCCAGGAAGACTGTTTTTCCTTATCCCTCATCAGCAGGCTGCAAAATGATTAAGCAGAAGAGGTCAGATTTTATGCCATTCCGTAACATTATCACATTTTCTCTGCCTCTTCGTCACTCAGCTCAGTTCAACAGAGGAAAATAAACACCCAACGGATATTATGAGAGATGTATGAAAGGGTCAGAATTGCTACAGGAAAGAATTTAAAGGAACAATCATTGGTTCAACCACTAAACAAGTTGATTTTATTAGTTCACGGGCCACACAGGCACATACCATGTGAGAGACAAAGTACAAAGCCAAACAGAAGGTAAGATTATTCTAGTGTTTTTATAATCTATTTTTTCTGAAACAACATATACTATGAACACCTTTGTGAAAAAGAACGTGGACTCTGGAATTAGAGCTGCATTAAAATTCTGGCTCTGGGGACTTCCCTGGTGGCACAGTGGTTAAGAATCCACCTGCCAAAGCAGGGGACACAGGTTCAATCCCTGGTCTGGGAAGATCCCACATGCCGCAGTGCAACTAAGCCCGTGCACCACAACTACTGAGCCTGCGCTGTAGAGTCCGCAAGCCACAACTACTGAGCCCACACTCTAGAGCCTGCAAGCCACAACTACTGAGCCCACGTGCCACAACTACCGAAGCCTGCACACCTAGAGCCCGTGCTCCGCAACAAGAGAAGCCACGACAATGAGAAGCCTGCGTGCTGCAACTAGAGAAAGCCCACACGTAGCAATGAAGACCCAATGCAGCCAAAAATAAATAAATTTTAAAAAATATGGCTCTGATATTTTGTAGCTCTAAATCCTTGAAAAAGTCACTTATAATCTTATTCTGCCTCAATGTTCATATCTGTCAAATGAAAGTCAATTTTGTCACATAATTCTTTCCTTTTCACCCCTTCCTCTTCCCCAGGTCAGAAATGGATTGAGATTTAAGGCCCTCTCAATGATTCTCCCTGGTTCAAATCCAGGCTATAAGCATATGTAGTTGGCCACATGGCATGGCTCCCTAGCTCCCCAAAAGAAATATCACTGCTATGGAATAGTCAAGATTCAAAGTACCGCCTGGAAACTAGGGCTAGAGCATAGTCTGCCTCTCCTGATACTCCATCTCTTGCTACCACATGGATAGTGAGGAAACTTCTTCCATTCCAGCTCCTCTCTTATCTCTTTGCAAGGTTATCAGTGGAACTCTCCAACCATGGTAAGACAAGATGTGCCAGGAAAGAGAAGGAGGGTGGGGAGCGCCTGCATGCCTGCCCTCATTCTTCCTCTTCATGGAGGCCACATGATCACTGTGGATCCAAACTCTAGGCTCTAAGGGCCTCCCATTAGCGTTCTTCACATGCCCAGGTAGCTCACTGGGCTTTGAGACAAAGCTCCAGCTAAAGGGGTCTTTTACAGGTCACTGTCTCTCATGCATCTGTCTCTCTTGGAACGTATCAATGAATATCTTGATATCATCCATCTCCAGGTTATCGAGGATGTGAATCCAACGTCATGCTCCCCAACCACATCTGCCTGCTCCCATAGTGAAGGCACTTAAGCAAATACTTAAGGACTCATGTTTCTGCCCACAAAGACCCTGCAAAGGTATCCATTCAATTTAAAGAATATCTGAGCCATGGAGATAGAAGAATGACTAAGACCTGCTTCTTGTCTTCAAAAAGCTTGTAGTGAGAGAGAAAGACATGAAAACAATTACAACACAAATATTGACCAAGTATGCACAAATATAGGGACTACCTTAGTCTGCCTATGGGAGCTGGACAAGGTAGAACCTTAAAGAAACTTGAAGAATTAATAGGAAGTTCAAATGCATAAAAGGGAAGGCATTCCAAGCAGAGGTTCCAACAGGGACCAAGGCATATAGGTGAGAAGAGCTGCTCCATCTGGAGAATCACTCAGGCAAAATGGGTAGATGGTAAAAATGCAAAGGAGCACAGGAGTGATAGGAGACGAGGCTGGTGAGGAGGGCAAGCTAAACAGTTTACTTTGAACTTAATCCACAGCTATCAGGAAGCTACTGAAATGTTTTCAATTTGAGGAGTGACCTGATCAGTTTTTGTTTTAATTGATCTGGTGACAACAGCGAAGGATTAGATATATGTGACTGTGTGTATTGGCACCTGCGTGAAAATGCATGCATTTGTGTGTGTTTCAGGGTAGAGCGTGGAGTAAAGGAGTAGACCAAGAGATCAAAGACGACGCCAGTGGATTCCTGGGTGGCTGTCAAACCCTGGGTTAGGAATATTAGGGTGAGGGGCAAGTTTGGGGGAGGAGAGAAAACTGATTAGTTTGGTTTTGGGTTTTTATACCTAGGAGAGATTTTTTTGGTCTGTGGGAAATTTGGGTAAAGATGTTAAATCACCAGTAAGTTCTATGTATCTACAGCCTAGGAGAAGGGTTTAAATTGGACATTAAAGCTTGAGAATGATTAGTGTGAAGGGGCAGTAGACATCTGGGCATGGATAGAAAAACTGCTAGGTTTCTGATGGAGGTAGTAGGTGCCTTTACACCAATCTCTTATATGCCTGCCAGTCACCTGCTGAATGCAACCCATAGAGCCCTTCCAAAGAAATCTGCCACAGGAGGTTCATTACACATACGTCTCCCTACTTCGTACTCTGATATCCTGCGACTTTGGCCAGAATGGACCCAAAAAGAGATCAGGGAGTCTGATGCAGAGGCAAGTACTGATACGCTAGCCAGAGGCTTATGAAGTGGTTCCACACAGAGCTCTGCACACAGCCAGAGGTCCATTCCAGAAAGATTGTAAAAAAATATGTTTTCCATTGTAAAGCAATTATACTCCAATAAAGATGTTAAAAAAAAATGTTTTCCCATCTATAAAATGAACAAATTTACTATCCATATGCTAACACATTGGCCTTTAACCAGTGATTTGTACTGTCTTAACTTAATTGTCCCATCCATACCTCTAAGACAACTCCACATCAGATAGAAAAAGTGTTATATCTCTTACATTGTGCAGTGTTTTTAAACACTTCCTTTCACACATGCATTACCCTACGAAATGTTACAAGACAATAAAACAAAGGAAGGAAACATTTTCACTATGCCTCCTGCACTTATTCAATAAGTCCCATATCTCGTCTAATTTACCTTTTCCATGAACTCTAAATAATCTGTACAATGACCAAAAAAGGTTTTACAATTTTTTTTTCATTTTTAGAACAGCAGCACTACCTTTGAGGAAATGAAACCAAAAAGAGGAAGCAATTTATTACACAGTAGAAACATGTCTACCCAAGTTCAGCCAGATGACAAGTAGGTCATATAGTATAGAAACATACAACATTCTGGAGAATTTTAAATGCTTACCACAATCTCAGGTATGATAACCTAACAAAATTGAGCAAGGTCCTCTGACAACAATCTCTTGGGACCCATCAATCCTCCATTACAAATTGCACTACTGTACAATTGTACATTTTCATTATTCTCTGGACATCCCACTAAGTACCTCAGCTGTCTCAAGGAACTTGATACCATGTGACCAAGGAGTCATCCTACATTTTACCCACATAGTTTATTAAAATCTAACACAATCTTAACAATCTAGTCATTCTACCATCTAATCTTAAAACTAAGCTTTTCTAAAAAAAAAAAAAAAACTAAGCTTTTCTTTCCCTCTTTCTCTTTGATCTCCTTTTTTTTTTTTTTCCTGGTGTTCTTAGGAGATGGGTTGGGGGCAGGGATTGTGAATCCACTGAAATTGAATCCTATAAATGTATTTCTTGGAGAGCCCATGGCCTTTGCCAGATTTTTTAAAAAGTCTTTGCCTCCCCAAATGTTATGACCAATTCTGTAAACTTAGTTACCTAAGAACGTGTCTTAGCCTGACAGCACTCTGGTTAACAAAGCTCTGTTCAATCAGTATCCTCAGGCTCTTCTGGATTCTTTGTACGTTTTTAAGTTATTTTAAAAAATCAAGGATCCACAATTAGCTCTTTCCACGAGCATGCTAGTCTTGCTGATTCTTACTGAGAAATTGCTTCTTTGGAAGGAAAAAAAGAACTAGCAAGCGTTGGTCAAACCATCACTAACATCCTAGGATTATCATTTAGAGCTAAAGTGTGGAGCTTCTCCCTCCTAACAAATTTATCAAGGTACAGATCGAATACCATTTATAGAACACAAAGATTCGTTTCAAGCCTGTCTTAATCTGAGAGAGCCGCTTACTTTTCGTGCATCTTTATGGTACATCAGAAAAGAATTTGAGGCTAGGATCGTTTGGCTGCTTCTGTGAATGAAGCACGGGCATTAAATACAGAAAGAGAAGTTTCTATGACTGAACATAGACATACATCATACTAGTCAGTATGGCAAAAATCATGGTTAGCTCTAAAGTACACGGCTCAACTAGTTTTCGTAGCTTTTTGGATAACTGGTATGGTCCAGAACATTTCCTTTATGTCTGTAATTCTATTCGCCCCAAATGCTGCAAACAGAACGTTTAAACTAAATCCTCAAATGCGAGTGGGTCAAGCAGCTAATAAAAGTCCGGTGGCGGTGACGGAGAAGGGCTAACGACGGTGTTCAAGGCGCAGGTAGGGCGAGGGGCTGATGATCACTATTACCCAGAGCCATCACCTTTACACCTGTGCTCGGGGATGAGTTGATAACCCAGCTCTACGGGGCGAAAATGAGGGCAGGGCAGTCGCGGTGCCAAGGGGAGTCCCCAGGTTTGGTGCCCGCTCGGCAGCCCGGCTGCGCGGCCTGCACCAGCCCGGCAGGCGGCGGGCTCGCGTAGAGCGCAAAACCGGGAGCGGGGCCGCGAGCGGCGGCCGACGCGAGGGGACGACGGCGCGGGGCCCTGGAGTACGGGGTCACTCCTCCCTCCCGCCCACAGTGCGGCACCGCGCCCAGCCCGCAGCCCCGCTCACCCGGACTCTTCAGATTGTAGCGGGTCTCCATGGCGGGTCGCTGTCCCGGCTCCGGCCTCCCGGCTCGCCGCCGCCGATGCCGCCACCTCTACGCGCCGCTGCCGCCCGGGTCTCACCGCGGCTCGGACCAACCGGACCTGACCCAGGAACCTCCGGGGACGCCGCCCAGCCCTGGCCAGGACTGCAGGCGGGGCGGGAGGGCACGGGCGAGGCGCGGGCTCCGCAGTGGCGCGGGCTCCGCGGTAGCACCGCCTCCTCCGCTGCTCCCCCGCCTCCCTGAGGGCTGGGCAGGCGCCGGCGCCGGCCCGCGTGTCGCTGAAGCGGGGGCCCGGGCTGGAGGTCAGCGTCCTCGTCTGGCCGTGGGCCCAACGCTGCCGCGGCCGCCCGGCCTGCGTCACCCGCCCTCTCCCCGGTTTTGTGAAGTTGTCCTGACGTGGCAGTCGCTTCGTGGCGGGAGGGCGGCGCGGCCGCGGGCCACTTCGCCGGCCCCGGGAAGCCCGCTCCGGGATCTGAAAGAGCGAGCAGCGCCCAGGTCGTCTTCCTCTCACCCAGGGCCGCCCGGAGGCCGACCTTCCGCCGGGCCCATCCGACGTCCCCAGGCGCTCGCGGACCGGCGCGGCAGGAAGCGCCCCGGCCCTGCTCGCGGCGGGCTGGGTCCGGGCCCGGGCCCTCGACACCGGGTTCAGAGCCGCCCCGGCCCGGCGCGCGCGTGCACCGGCGCCTGCCAAGTGCTTTGTTTTTAGCTCAATAGTTGTTTTGGGGTGGAAACAGTTAAATCGGGAAGATAAAATCCAGTGATAAGGGATTGAGTAGGGTTTTATAAGGATTCTTTTTCAGACAGATGTGTTTAGGTGCAAGGCACTTAAGCATTTGGGGAGATTAAAAAAAAGGAATTGAATCGGGGAAAGCATACAAATATGAAAGGTATATCCTTAAAGAACACACTTCAGGCTTCATTGCGGAAAGAGTGGGATTGAGAAAAAGAGGACAGGACTGGGGCTTTTGAAGACTTAAAAGAGGAGCAAAGACTTAGGAAAAGAGGGGAGATTGGGATGGTGAGGAGGATGAAGAGGGAAGGAAAGACGTCTAGGTGGGATGAAGAGAGTTAATCAGGTTGGGCAAGTTTCATTTTTTATGTAAAAGTAGAAAACTTTCTTTTTGAAAGGCAGCAGAATATGCCACCTCAAAATATGCCTCTTTGGCATAAGGATTATTTTGAGCTGATTATTTTTGAGAAAGAGCAGGCTCAAGAGAATCTCTGAAAACAGAGTAGAAATTACCCTTTTCTAGGCGAAATTTACGTTCTCTAAAAAGAAGGAAGGTTGACTCTAAATCACAAGAGAGTCTCAATGGAGAAGGCACTGACAAATCTGCAAAATAATCTTTACCCTTGTTTAAGTGCTTTTCCTATGACCTCCCATAACTGGCCTCCCTCCAATCCCCCTACAGCTTTCTTTTGTCTTTAGTTGAAGATAATATTTAAGGTGGTGACTTGGGCCAAATCAGGGAGTTACTTGGCTTGTTTTTCTTTTGTTCATCTGTGTATTACAAGGGGTTTCAGCCAAGAACTCATAAGGGTAGAGGGAAATTATTTTCCTCCCTATATTTTCTATTGTTAAAATTAAGAATCTAAGGTGAATTGAGGGCTTCCCTGGTGGTACAGTGGTTAAGAATCCACCTGTCAATGCAGGGGACATGGATTCAAGCCCTGGTCCAGGAAAATCCCACATGCCACAGAGCAATGAAGCCCGTGAGCCACAACTACTGAGCCTGCGCTCTAGAGCCTGTGAGCCACAACTACTGAAGCCCACGTGCCACAACTACTGAGCCCGCGTGCCTAGAGCCCGTGCTCCGCAATAAGAGAAGCCACGGCAATGAGAAGCCCACGCACCGCCACAAGAGAAGCCACCGCAATGAGCAGCCCACGCACCGCAACAAAGAGTAGCCCCCACTCGCTGCAACTAGAGAAGACCCACGCACAGCGATGAAGACCCAACGCAGCCAAATAAATAAATAAATTTATTTATTTTAAAAAAGTAAAGTGAATTGAGTTCTTGATATCTGATTGTATCAGCAACCCTTTGTAAAGAGTGAAATTTGGAGGAGGTGTGGGTAGGAGGTGGAGGATATCAAAAATAAAACTAGATAGTATCTTTTAAAACATTCCGTGACGTTTTCTGAAAAGTAAACTGGTAAACTGATTGGCACATATGTGCATCCAAAATGGAACCCCAGTGTGCTGCTTCATTCACTCACTCTTTGTGTTGAATCTTCAAATTGTCTAATGCTTGACACGCTCTCTGTACCACAGCTCTGCAAAAGCCAGCATTCGTGCAATAGGCCTCACAATGGAGAGGCTTATGAAGCTGATACTATTGTTACTGATCGCAAGTTCGTGTGCTGGATGCACAGTGAGGCCAAACAAGCCAAAACATTGGAGTTTGGAGCAGAGGAATGTTTATGGCAGGGCCAAGCAAGGAGAATGGGCGGCTCGTGCTCAAAAGACCCAAACTCCCTTATGGTTTTCAGGGAGGAGTTTTTAAAGGCAACATTTGGGGTGAGGGCTGTAGGGTGTGTGACTTTCTTCTGATTGGTTGGTGGGGAGGTGACAGGGTGGTGCTCCAGGAACCTTGTGCTCAGCCTGAAGTTACCATCCGCCACCTGGATGGGGGCCTTAGTTCCTATAGAAGGACTCTACTTATATCCCTTGAGGAGGAACTAGGACCCTGCTTTCTTGCTGTACTATTGTTTCTTGAGTGCTTTCCCTTTGTTTCTGCATTCCATCACTTCCCTGATCAGTAACTGTTTGAATCTGCCCTTTGGAATTCGCAGAAAGTCTAGGGGGCTGAAGCCTCTTTCCTCCAAATGAGAAACTGGAGACACAGGAAGGCTTTTGTGCCTGGGAGGGCTCCACAGGGTCCTGCTTTAAAATATTTATTCTTCCACATTTAAAAGTGTTTTTATTTTTTTTAATGGTTTTTTTTCTTGAGCACAAAAGTAATACATGATTGTTGTTTAATATTTAGAATATGAACAAAATACAAATCTCCTATAGTTCTACTGCTCAGAAATGGCCATGGCTAACATTCCAGTGTATTTACCTTT
The DNA here is from genome assembly GCF_008692025.1 of Phocoena sinus. NCBI lineage: Eukaryota > Metazoa > Chordata > Mammalia > Artiodactyla > Phocoenidae > Phocoena > Phocoena sinus. The sequence continues at coordinate 67,873,285 of NC_045774.1, read as the reverse complement.
AGCCTTTGTTTAGAAAGCATAGGTATGTTATTAGGGTTGAAATTCTATTGTTTATACTTTTTTTATACTAAAAATATCTGCCATAAGCTAACTGGATTACTTGTTTTGGAAGCCACAGAGCTATTAATGACTTGTTTTTTGTTTGTTTGTTTGTTTTGCCACACCACAAGACGTGGGATCTTAGCTCCCTGACCAGAGATCAAACCCGTGCTGCCTGCAGTAGAAGCACAGAATCTTAACCACTGGACCACCGGGGAAGTTCCTGACTTATGTTGTTAAAAAGGAAATGACAGGCCCAAAATGGAGTCACTTGTGTTAAGCCACATGACAGCAAATCAAGATTCAATACCCAATCTAACTGTAGTTACGACCTCTTCCAGGAATGCATTCTGCACTGGTCAGTCGAATTTTCTGGTCAGCACCAATGAGGTAATCTTCCACATAGCCCCCTGCCATCCCAGTAGGTAGGTTATCTAAAACTGAAACAACCCACTCTTTTCCCCTTTCTGCCTATAAAAGCCTTCCATCTTGTACAACTCCTTGGAACTCCTTTTTATTTGTTAGATGGGATGCTGCCTGGTTCATGAATCCTTCAATAAAGTCAATTAGATCTTTAACTCAGTTGAATTCTGTTTTTTTAACAGTTTGAATTGATAAATTTTATATCAGTGTCTTCCTAGAGTATAATTCAAAATAAAAAAGACCTCGGAAAGCCATGTATTGACTTTATTGTAAACATTTTATTAATTACTTAGAATATTTCATGAGGTTTTGATTTTTCATTAAAAAAAAAACAAAAATAATGCTGCCATAGTTTTTCCTACTGTTTTCTTTTCCCCCCCAAGATTTCCCCTTTGTAATGGTTAATAAGAAAAATGGTACTAATTTGCTGGCTGGTATTAATGTTAGGAAATGTTGGTTATTATCAGGGGCACAAGTTTAAACTCTGGTTACCTAAACAAAAATGTCCGCCAGGAAGGAGTTCTTTGTTTTTTTCATGCCTCGCCTTACTGCATTGCAGGTCTAATAGCTTTGCTTTTGTCTACCATCTGGTGGCCAGCTGAGAGATCCAGGAGAGAAACTGCCTCTTCATTTTTTCTTTCTCAGTTTCTGCTATAGTTGAGATAATGTCTTCCCTGCTCATTCTATCTGAACAATTTTCTAATACTATATTCCAGAAGAAAATATTATGGAGAGACATCAAGTGAGTATACTTGAAACCAGTGGAGTGCTTACAATATTAGTGCAGTAGATTTCTTCCACCAGATGACCCCGTACCTCATTTTAAAAGATTTTCCCCATTAATAAGCAGAGAAGCATTTTCTAAACACAGTACTTAATAGTTGTTTGCAACATTATTAAAATGATTTTTATTGTGGCTTTCTTAAAAATGATGTCTTTTCTTGGAAACCTAATTTGCTACCATAGCTTTGAATTATCTGACATCTCCCAAATTACAGCTCTCGGTAGTAGGGATGAGGAAAAGGAAACCTGGTTAGTACTGTGCTTCTGCTTTATTTGCGTGGATTGCATTTCTTTGGTTTTTGTTTTTTTTTTCAAAATAAAGGTGCTTTTAAAATTAGCAACAAAAATGACAATACTCATATTATATCCCTTACTCCTTAGTTCTGAGGAACCAATGAGTTTGACACGAGATCTTTCATTTGCTAAACTTAGCTCTAAAGGAAACACCTGCAACTAAGATAAAACTGGTGTTCACGGGTGAAAGAAAGGTACTTCATGATGGGTCAGCAGAGAGCCCTACACAGCTGCATCTTCTCTCGCACCGAGTCCTCTCCTAATAGCTCTTCAGGCACTGTCCCTCTGCCACTCTGTCTGTGCCTTTTTTTCTTGTGTCCCCATATCCTGACACCCCGATTTGTCACTCTCTGGACCCCTTGTAGTCACTCGGTCAGCTACAAACCAGCCAGAATAGCTTAGAACTCTGCTCCCTACCTTCACAGATGTTTTGGTTTCTATTTATTGGGAAATTGCAAAACGACAAAAAATACTATGAGTTCAATACTTTTAAACAAACTTGTATTTTATTTACCACTATAGCATCCACAAACTTTCAAAAAATAATAGTTCATAGATGTGCAAAGCACACAGGATGCTCAGGGTGCACAGGAATTATGGGACTCAGAGTAATTCTGCAGCCACAGAGCATTTAGACAATATTATTAACGTCTTTAGAACAAACAACCCTACCTGCTTCCCATTAAAATTCACGTTACAATTATAGGCAAATTTTGAAAAATAACCAAATCATCCACTTCTAAAAAGTGGTCCTGGACTCCTGGACTTCCCCACAATGTATTCTTTTAGCACAAAATAACCAAAAAATTGCAGGTATGCCATACTCCGTCTGCCTTATAGCATCTTGTGAAAAAATAGCTGGGCCAGTCTGACTTCCCCAGAAGTTGAACTGGGCTTTAGGTGCAGATGTTCTTGAATGGAAGTATACACCATACATGCCAGGATAGAAAGCAAATTTTTCCCCAAAATATTGTTCTTCAGAAAAGAGAGTTGCCTTATATTTTTTTCTTTACTTTGTCCTTTTTGAACAAAGTACTCTTCAGGAAGACACCATCTCTTGAAAGGACCTCAAGGGATGGCAGTTTTCTATCTTATAAAGGTCAGCTAGCAAAATCAGGGGGAAACGGTGAAAACATATGTATTAATTATTCCTGAGGTTACGACCACGGAGAACAAGCACTGGAGATCATAATTAGTAAGCTTCTTACAAAGGTATTAGAAAAAGGAATACAAGACCTATTTGCGGAGATTGTGAATATGCAAGGGAAAAAAAACACTTGTCCCAATGTTTAACAAATGGTTCCTGAGATGCGGTAAAATCTCCACTGACAGCATCCTACTCAATTCAAAACCTGTTCTATCTTAAATAACTAGAAGGGAACTGTTAGATGACTCAAAATGTTGTTCCAGTGATGAAAGAGACCCTGCTGTAGCAGATCCCTGTGAAGAATTTGACTAAAATTATTTGAGTGAAGAAAAAGTAACTTTTCTAAATTAATACCATTTTGTATAATTTTTGATATTAAATGCAAGTATTTAAATATCTAAATGAATAGATGGTTTAAATAAAGTTTTAAATTGTTTCATTTACATCCATAAAAGTTCTACATTCAAATTGCAGATTAACTAATGTAGACTTTGAAATAAATCAAGTTGGAAAAGGACACCAATGCTTGAGACATATGTGTGTGTGTACATATGTGTCCGTGTGTGTGTACGTTTATGGAGGAGTGACAAAAGCTCTTCTAGGTGATTCCAATCCAGTGCTTCACCATTTCTCTTCCTATACCTTTTTTTTTTTTTGACTTAAATATTTTTTTAAATTTTGGAACTATTATAAATGCACAGGAAACAACAAAAGAATATACAGGGAGGTCCCAAACATCCTTTGTGAAGCCTCCCCCGTGTTAAGATCTTACATATATATAATACAATGTCAAAATCAGGAAATTGACATTGCTACAATGCATAGAACTTACTCAGACTTCACCAGTTATACAAGTACTGATTTGTGTTTGTGTTTGTAGTTCTATACAATTATATCACATGTGTAGCTCCACATAACTATAACCACAATAAAGATTCATTGCCAACAACTACAGGCCAATGTCTCCCAAATTGTAAGAATTGCCTAGGTGCTTGTTTTAAAATACAGATTCCCAGACAGACCTCTGCCCAGAGATTCCCACTCCAGAACACTGGGGTAGAGATGGCAATTTGCATCTTTAAGCACCCTAGATGATGCTTAAGATCAAGTAACTTTGAGAAACACTGGCCTGGAGCATTAAATGAAACAGTATAACGTGAATTGGTGGCAGTATTTCTTGCACATTATAAACCTGATCTCCTTCCTCTTCCACCAATATGGAAAGACATCCAGGCCTGGTCTCTCCCTGTCAGCGCCTTTACTGTTTGCTTCCCACGTAGGGGCAGTGAAAGCCTGTTACCAAGACCGCCTTATAGGGGTCTGGGAGAGTCTGGAGTTAGTTCCTGGTTACTATCTAGCTCGTGAAGGTGGAACACTGCAGGGGTGAGCTATCCATAGGCCAGAGGCAGAGAATTGGCAGCAGACAACAGCACTTAGGCAATCATGGAAACCGGAAGCAAACAGAAATAGCTTATAGGAATGGAATTCTTCGCAGTGATGGAGAGGGGTAGCATGGGAGAGCCTAGGTCTTAACTGCTCTACTGTACTTGGCCATTCAGGGAAAGGGCCTTAGTATTCTGACTCTCAGTTCTGGGGGACTAGAAAGATCCCCCTTGCCCCAGCAGCTTATTAGTACAGATTAATAAAGCAGGGAGGTCAAGGCCTGAGGCAGCTGGACACTAGTTAATGTCCCCCTTCCCCCCACCCCCATCCTGAGTGGAGGGAGCTAGATCAGCCCCCTTTCATGGGAAAGGGCCTTGTCCACCTGGTTCTTGGGAGTGTCCAAAGAGCACAAAAGGGCAAAACTCATGGATTCTTGATGCTGGATAAGACCGATGTCATCTGAATCAAAAAAGGACCCCTTAGAAGTTAAATATGAACTCATGAATCACTAAACTCCAAGTTAATTATTTATTATAGTCAAGGATAGAGTTTATAGTAAAAGATGATCCTCTAGAGACTGCAGCCCCCGGACGACAACCCAACATACAAAAACATCCAAGGGACGGCAGTGAAAAGTGAAACTGCTCTGGTCAACACAGCAGAAAGCCCTGATCAAATGAAAGAAAAATTCAAGAACTTTCTCAGAAGTTCCCTGTTTGGTAAGATCTTAAAATTAACACAGAGAGAAGGAAAATCTTTTAGGTTGGAAAGAAAATCCTCAGATATCTCTGATCTGGCCAGTGGGTTCCCTCTAGCAGTGCTTACAAATTGCAGGTCATGACCCATTAGTGGATTGTGAGATATTTTTTTATAAAGGAAATGAAAGAGAAAAATACTAGAATGCATTGCATGTAGAAAGAATAGTACTTCATGAGATTTTTTTTAAGTAATATTTGTAAGCATGAGGGTATAATAGTTTACATTGTGAATTGTGTTTATTGTTGCTCACAACAAAAAGTTAAAAATGGACTTCGTAAAGGGTTGACTCCTGCAGTTCTGTCCCAGGGCAGTTTTAAGCATCCATTCAAACATTGCTTTGGGTATGAGTTCACATGGTCATTCTGTTTGTTTTTTTTTTTTTAATTTTTATTGGAGTATATTTCCTTTATAATGTTGTATTAGTTTCTGCTGTACAGCAAAGTGAATCAGCAATACATATACATTACCCCCTCTTTTTAAGATTTCCTTCCCATTTAGGTCACCACAGAGTATTGAGTAGAGTTCCCTGTGCTATACAGTAGGTTCTCATTAGTTATCTATTTTATACATAGTATCAGTAGTGTATATATGTCAATCCCCATATGTACACTAATATGTATAAAATAGATAACTAATAAGAACCTGCTGTATAGCACAGGGAACTCTACTTCGTTATACAGTAGAAACTAACACAACATTGTAAAACAACTATACCCGAATTTAAAACAAGACAAAACAAAACAAAACACTGACCATAAAAAGTGAATATTCTTGTCTATTTTTCCATAAGTGTTATATAAAAATAAATTGAAATTTTTGAGAGAAAAAAAATAGTGTATGTATGTCAATCCCAATCTCCCAAATTCATCCCACCGCCCCCCATTCTGCTTTTTAAGATTGTTTGCCTTTTCAATATTGAATACCGAGGACCAGACTCCATCTCAGCTTTAAGTGTAAATCATTTATTGAAGCAAAAAAATGTAACATTCTATAAAGAAAGACTATTGACTGGTATTTACTGGATTAAAGATCTTGTTTCAGATTTTCTTTTTTATTTACTTGTTTTATTTGTTCACTTAATTTTAATCATTTTACTTATTTTATATATAATATAATTTAAATTTATTTATTTATTTTGGCCATCCCACATGGTTTGTGGGATCTTAGCTCCCAGACCAGGGATCAAACCTGGGCCCTCTGTAGTGAGAACTTGGAGTCCCAACCACTGGACCGCCAGGGAATTCCCTAAATTTATTTGTTTTCATGAAATTGAATTGTTCCTTGGAATAACATGATACAATCTGAAGTATTTTTTAAAGGATAACAGGGACCATTAAAGCCTATATTTTCACTTTACCCTGACAATTATAAAAAACTGCAAAGATACTGATGGTACAACTGAAACATAATCCCTGCCTGAACTGAACTTGAATTTTTGATAAAGGTAGATCTTCTGGAGGACCTACCAGGCCAAATTTGACACCTTTAAAAATATCATCCGGGGCTTCCCTGGTGGCGCAGTGGTTGAGAATCCGCCTGCCAATGCAGGGGACACGGGTTCGAGCCCTGGTCCGGGAAGATCCCATATGCCGCAGAGCAACTAAGCCCACACACCACAACTACTAAGCCTGTGTTCTAGAGCTCGCAAGCCACAACTGCTGAGCCTGCATGCCACAACTACTGAAACCCGCGTGCCTAGAGCCTGCACACCACAAGAGAAACCACTGCAACGAGAAGCCCGCGCACCACAACGAAGAGTAGCCCCCGCTCGCCACAACTAGAGGAAGCCCGCATGCAGCAATGAAGACCAAATGCAGCCATAAATAAATAAACAAATTAAAAAAAAAAAAATATATATATATATATATATCTCTATCATCTGGACAGTCCTCGCAGAGAGTCGCCGCGGTTTCTTGCTTCAACAGTGCTTGGATGGAACCCGGCGCTCTTCCCCAGCTCCGGCCTGCCGCTCAGAGCCAGCCCTCGCCACCACCTCACAGCGCCCTCTGACCGCCCCAAGGTCCCCGCCGCCGTTACAACCGCGCAGCCACCGCCACCGTTTCACCTCAGCCGCCCGCCATGACGACAGAGTCCCCCTCGCAGGTGCGCCAGAACTACCACCAGGGCTCGGAGGCCGCCATCAGCCGCCAGATCAACCTGGAGCTCTACGCCTCCTACGTCTACCTGTCCATGTCATACTCTTTTGACCGCGATGATGTGGCTTTGAAGAACTTTGCCAAATACTTTCTTCACCAATCTCGTGAGGAGAGGGAACATGCTGAGAAACTGATGAAGCTGCAGAACCAACGGGGTGGCCAAATCTTCCTTCAGGATATCAAGAAACCAGACCGTGATGACTGGGAGAATGGGCTGAATGCAATGGGATGTGCGATACACTTGGAAAAGTGTGAATCAGTCACTACTGGAACTGCACCAACTGGCCACGGAGAAAAATGACCGCCATTTGTGTGACTTCATTGAGACTCATTATCTGAATGAGCAGGTGAAATCCATTAAAGAATTGGGTGACCACGTAACCAACTTGCACACGATGGGGGCACCCGAATCTGGCATGGCACAGTATCTCTTTGACAAGCACACCCTGGGAAATAGTGATAATGAGAGCTAAGCCTTATGCTGGCTTCCCGTAGCCACAGGGGTGACTTCCCTGGTCACCAAGTCCTTTCCTTAGTACTTTTCCTTCAAATAAAGTAATTTGGTTACCCCCCCCCAAAAAATATATATATATATCATCCGGACTTCCCTGGTGGTCCAGTGGTTAGGACTCCACACTTTCACTGCAGGGGGCACAGGTTCAATCCCGGGTCAGGGAAGTTCCACATGCCACATGGTGAAGCCAGAAAAAAAACAAAACAAAACAAAAAACACCTCACTAAAAAAAATCATCCAACCTTTCAAAATTCTAAATGACTTCTTAAAAAGCTCTGCATTAGCCCTATTTCTTACCATCAGATTCTCTTCACATCTTCTTCATATCAATTTAGTAAGAGAATATAAACATCTACCTTGGACAGCACTCAGAGTTCCTGGTACAAACAGATGGAAAAGAGGAGTAACAGTAAAATAAACTTTTAAAAAATGGTTCTGAAGAACCTAGGGGCAGGACAGGAATAAAGACGCAGACGTAGAGAATGGACTTGAGGACACTGGGAGGGGGAAGGGTAAGCTGGGACAAAGTGAGAGAGTGGCATGGACATATATACACTACCAAATGTAAAATAGATAGCTAGTGGGAAGCAGCTGCATTGTACAGGGAGATCAGCTCGGTGCTTTGTGACCACCTAGAGGGGTGGGATGGGGAGGGTGGGAGGGAGACACAAGAGGGAAGAGATATGGGGATATATGTATATGTATAGCTGATTCACTTTGTTATAAAGCAGAAACTAACACACCATTGTAGAGCAATTATACTCCAATAAAGATGTTAAAATTTTTTTAATAAACTTTTTATTAAATCTAATTTTGGAAATAATATTGACTTCATATATGGATTAAGTTAGAAAAGTCTGAAAATTAAAGTAACACTTAAAACACATCTTTAAGATAATTCACCTCTTCTCTTAATTACAGGGAAAGGCACTACTACCTCAATAAACATTTCTACTTTCACAGCCTACCTCTTGTATTTAGTCACAGTAAATTAATAATACATTAAATAGAGCTATTGATCTGCTCTTGGTAGAACAACTCAACTTTTCAGATGCTTGTTATGACTCTCCATGGTCTTTGCCGGAGAGTGGTAAGATCCTATACAGCTGTGGTTACAAAACCTAACATCTACAGGATCTATCTAAAACTAGTTTTTTTTCTATTATTTTTAGATATTAAAATCCTTCCATCTTCATTGTCTGTCTTTGTGCTCTTTTACTAGCACGAGGTCTGGCATATAATAGATACCCTATCAATCACTGTTGAATGAAAGAAAATTATAATTTAACTCAGAAAATGGCTGATAAAGAAAGGACCGTGCTACTGGTCCAGCGCTGTTGAGGGAGAATGAACCAAGGCTGGAGAAGGGGGTCGGGACTGAGCAGGCAGGGTTTTGCAAACTCTTTTGAGGAGTATGACTGATACCTGTAGTGGAAACCTACGAAGGTGTCAAGCAAGTAAGTGATGTGGTCAGAAGTGAGGTTTAGATGGTCACTCTGGGTCTTGTGTGCAGAATGGAACGGATGGATGGCCAAGGCAGAGGGATACTAGTTAACAGGCCACTGAGATTCAGATTCGAGGAGAAGGTGGCTTAGACCAGGAGAGTGGAGGGGAGGTGGAGAGAAGAGATTCAGTAGACCTTTGTAAAGCTGAGCTGAAGGAACTGGATGATTGCTTGGAGGAGGTGTGCAGGAAGGGAGAGTCAAGAATGAGATCCAGGGCTTCCCTGGTGGCGCAGTGGTTAAGAATCCTCCTGCCAGTGCAGGGGACACGGGTTCGAGCCCTGGTCCAGGAGGATCCCACGTGCCGCAGAGCAGCTGGGCCCGTGCGTCACAACTACTGAAGCCCGCGCGCCGTGCTCCACGATAGGAGAAGTCACTACAATGAGAAGCCCGCGCACCGCAACGAAGACCCAAAGCAGCCAAAAATAAAAATAAATAAAATAAATTTTTAAAAAAAGAATGAGATCCGGGCAGTGTGCTCCGCTGTCCCGCAGATCTGTGTCTTGCTTTGACAGTGTTTGGATGGAACAGACCCAGGGACGCTCCTTGCTCCAGCCTCCCACCAGCCTCCAACCTTTACTTTCCAGTCGCAGCCTTTGGAATCAGCCACTCAGCTATTATTGGCCTCCGGGACGAGCCAACACCATTTTCTGAGCTTAGCTCCTTATTACCGATCAACCATGAGCTCCCAGATTCTTCAGAATTGTTCTACCGATGTGCTGTAGAGCACAGGGAACTCCACTTCACTGTACAGTAGAAACTAACACAACATTGTAAAACAACTATACCCTAAAAAAAAAAAAAAAAAGAACTGTTCTACCAAGGTGGAGGCCATCAGCAACGGCCCGGTCAACATACATCTGTGGGACCCCCGCACCTACCTCTCCCTGGGCTTCTATTTCCATGGCGACGATGTGGCTCTGGAGGGCGTGGGCCACTGTTTCCACGAACTGGCAGAGGAGGAGTGCGAGGGTGCACAGCATCTCTTAAAAATGCAAAACCAGTGCGATGGTCGCGCCCTCTTCCAGGACTTGTAGAATACTCACCAAGATGAGGGGGCTAAAACCCAGGACACTATGGAAGCCACCATTCTCTGGAAAAGAACCAGACCCAGGCACTTTTGGATCTGCATGCCCTGGGTTCTGCACATGCAGACCCCCACCTCTGTGACTTCCTGGAGAGCCACTTCCTGGATGAGCAGGTGAAACTCATCAAGAAGACGGGTGACCACCTGCCCGATCTCCGCAGGCTGGCTGGTCCCCAGGCTGGGCTGGGCGAGTCTCTCTTCGAAAGGCTCACCCTCCAGCATGACTAGGGGCCTCCGGAGCCCAGCAGCCTTTGAGGAGCCCCTCTGGTGTCAGGGCTTCTGCCTGAAGTCCGTCTCTGCATCCACTAGGCAGCTTTTTTTTTTTTTTTTTTTTTTTTTTAATTTATTTTTGGCTGCATTGGGTCTTCATCGCTGCTTGTGGGCTTTCTCTAGTTGCGGCTAGCGGGGGCTACTCTTCGTTGCGGTGCGCGGGCTTCTCATTGCGGTGGCTTCTCCTGTTGCGGAGCACAGGCTCTAGGCTCGCAGGCTCAGTAGTTGTGGCTCGCAGGGTCTAGAGCGCAGGCTCAGTTGTTGCGGTGCGTGGGCTTAGCTGCTCTGAGGTATGTGGGATCTTCCCAGACCAGGGCTCGAACCTGTGTCCTCTGCATTGGCAGGCGGATTCTTAACCACTGTGCCACCAGGGAAGCCCTAGGCAGCTTTTTAATCACCCTGGAGCCCTCTCTCAAGCCTTGGACCAAAATGGAAACAATAACTTTCTGCAGAAAAGAAAAAAAAAGAGACCCAAGTTTCTGGCAGGGACCCTAGGGAGGGTGGTCACGCCATCACAGGGAGAGAAGATTTAGCAAGAAGAAGCCAGTTCCATGTGGGACGTGTTAGATCTGAGGCCCCTCTTATAGGAGAGTCCAACAAAGGTATGCTAGCGGCAATTTTAAATATAGGTTTGAAGGATTAGGATTGAAATGTATCTTTTAGAATTTTAATCCAGATAAGTGTTTTAAGTTATTGTTACATATACTAAAAAATCAAGGTAAAGGTTGAATATAGCTAAGATCAAAGGTCTATTCTCTCTTGATTTTCTTACAGTTTGATATACTATTGCTTCTCAGAAAATCAGATGGCTTGGGGAATTCCCTGGCGGTCCAGTGGTTAGGACTCTGTGCTTTCACTGCCAGGGCCCAGGTTCAATCCCTGGTTGGGGATCCCGCAAACCGCGCAGCGGAGCCAAAGAAGAAAAAAAAAAAAAAAAAAGAAATCAAATGGCTACAAAAAGTATTTAAAATTTCTGATATTTAAATGCTGTTAATATTATTTTGGGCACTGGAGTTATTTAATGGATTAGGAAGAAAAACAGCATAATCTTTGTTGAGTTTCTCCTCCACGTGAAGCACATTAGCAGACGGCTCCTACTGATTCTTACGTAAGAAAAGGTATTTTAAACACCTCAGCACGTCAGCCTTCATGAGCCCATGCGGCAGAAACTCTGAACTTCAAGTCTCCCTCTTCCTAGTCATGAAAGGAGGGAATTTTAAGGGACATTTGGTGAGGTTACTTAGAGCAGTAATTGACAGGGTGGACTCTTAGGTCCAACTCCGGGCCTCGTATCTTGCTAGTAATATGATCTCAAGTTATTTTCATTTTATCTTTTATAGCTGCCTCCTCTGTAAAATAGGAGTGATAACAGTGTCTACCTCGGGCTTCCCTGGTGGCGCAGTGGTTTGAGAGTCCGCCTGCCGATGCAGGGGACGCGGGTTCGTGCCCCGGTCTGGTAGGATCCCACATGCCGCGGAGCAGCTGGGCCCGTGAGCCATGGCCGCTGAGCCTACGCGTCCGGAGCCTGTGTTCCGCAACGGGAGAGGCCACGGCAGTGAGAGGCCCGCGTACCGCAAAAAAAAAAAAAAAAAAAAAAATAGTACCTACCTCTTGGGTTTATGAGGATAATTATGTAAAGCATTTAAGAGCAGTGCATGGCATATCGTGTGCACTCGATATCTGTTAGTATTAAATAATGCTTTTAATGACATGTTCTTTCCCCTAAACTCAACATCACCACTGATTAAAAATCTTGGGGAATTCCCTGGCGGTCCAGTGGTTAGGACTCTGAACTTCCACTGCAGAAGGCATGGGTTCGACCTCTCGTCGGGGAACTAAGATCCCATATGCCATACAGTGCAGCCAAAAAAAAAAAAACTTGGAAATAATTTTTTTTTTTTTGGTTGCACTGGACCTTCATTGCTGCGTGCGGGCTTTCTCTAGTTGCAGAGAGCGGGGGGCTACTCTTCCTTGCAGTGCTCAGGTTTCTCACTGCAGTGGCTCCTCTTGTTGTGGAGCACGGGCTCTAGGCGTGCAGGCTTCAGTAGCTATGGCACGTGGACTCAGTAGTTGTGGCTCGCGGGTTCTAGAGCACAGGCTCAGCAGTTGTTAGTTGCTCCGTGGCATGTAGGATCTTCCCGGACCAGGGATTGAACCCGTGTCCCCTGCATTGGCAGGCGGGTTTTAACCACTGCACCACCAGGGAGGTCTGGAAATAATTATTTCAGTTCAGGTTTTCCCATGAGAAACAGGATTTCATATTTAACATCTAATGCTAGCCTTCTCTGAGAACTCTGAGGGGGTCTGTAAAAGTCATTATACGGTGGAATCTTACTAAGCAAGTAAAAATCAAAAGGTGGATTGTTAGGAAAAGAATTTTCAGATGGCTAGGGATTAGGGCCAGAGCAGCAAGAACATCTGAAGTTTACTGAAATAAGTTCTACAGCCAAAACAGGCATGCCCCCATCAAAAATATGGAGAGATACGAGTGTTTAAAAAAATAAATAAAAATGTAAATCCAGCTTAAATAGATCAATTTATGCTCATTTTCATAAAGCGATAGCTGGTTAATTAGGACACACACATTTATCTAAAGGAACCCAGCAGTGATATGCATGTATACAGTAAACAACCTCACAAACATGAAAGACCATACTTTCTTTTCACCAAAGAGACCATTCCGCTCCCAGAAAGATTAGTTACGAATATGCCTGAAATAAAATGAGAGTGTTACCAAATCATGAGCGTATGACACACGCTTTTAAATGGGCAGCTAACGTTCTTGAAAGGAATGCTTTAACAATGGTTATAAATGATGTACTGCTTAAAGTAAAACATAATACTAAATACTATACTTGATTACAAATTACATCCAGTCCACATAAGTTGAATGCATACCATACTTTAATAATCAAGACAATCCCGCTGTTTTTCTCGAGTGTGTTTCATAGAACCCGTATATAACAATATTGCTGTGTTTTTAGGCATTTTTACATTTAAGGGCCCAAAATATATCAGGTTCACAAAACATTACCGTCTGTGAATGTCAACCAGTTTTTGATATATATTCCTTCAGAAACACGCTATCCTGGTCATACACACTAATCTATATCACTGAAAATAACCAAAGAGGGTATTTCACAAGCAGAGTCTCATCCCTATAGAAGTTCTAATTGCCCTGGAAATCTGTAGGTCAAGTTCTCAACCTTTGAAAACGAGCAAAAATGTTCCAGAGCAGTCACTGTAGTCACGTATTTGGGCTTTGTATTTATACATTATTTTGTATATTTATACATATTTATAGCATTACATTTGAGACCTAAAGGTGGCCACACACAAGTAAGCTAAGTCCCATATCAAAAATAAAATGAAAAAGGAATTGAAGAGATTTTGTAATTCCAATAGCACAGACTTCAGAAACTGAATGTTTATAACTCCTACATTTCTCTTTAACTAAGAGGTCATTGCCATGCTTACGGCTTTGAGGCAGTAGTCTATGTATCAGTGTGTCATTAATCAAAGAGTGCACTTACTACCATGAACTTGAGTCTGATGTCATAGCATTAACTTTGCCTTTCCCCCAAAGAATCATTTGCTCTTGAAGTAATAGGCTTTTAAGGCACATTTTAACAAAAACCCATCATATACCCAGCTTAAAAATGGAAGCTCCACCTGGTTATAACAACATATATACCTAAGTAATGTGTGATTTACCAGACAGGTAAATGTCTCTATCTTGAGGATAAAGTCACTTTAGAAAAGTGATTCTTTATTTGCTTATCCAAAAAGAAACACTGTGTAAAAATATTAAAGAATAGATTTATAAGAATAACTTCCATGTACCATGTTGGCAAAGGTCTAACAGGTTATAGGTCTGAAAATCAGGAAAAAGACTTCCCTGGAACCCTGGCTTCCTACCCACCTGTGTTTCTGAGTAGGAATCATGAGGAAGGGAGTTAGGGCACCTTCATGATTTTTAGAAATTTCCTTCTCAAATGCACAGACCCTTGGGAGGGCTCAAACCTTAAACCCCAGTCAGCTACCATCTTAAATTACAGTTACCAGCCTCAAAGGAATAGGACTTGGGAAAAGGATGGAAGGGAAGAGGATGGAAAGAAGCTGTAGATAGTAGTGGGATAGCTTCAAGAACAAGTTGCTTTAGGAACCTGATCCATTTTTGCTAGGATCAGCATTGCTATCCCTATGAGGCTCTGCTAAAAACATTTTCTAATACCTGCCAACATGCTTTCCTTAGGGCACTGACCCTTGGGAGGGATCTAGAATAAGCTACTTGGAATGGTTTGGGATGGGGGTAGATTTAGAATCTATTAACTTGCTGTTGGCCTAAAGTAAACATAAGTGGAAGAATTTCATAGAAACAGACACAAAGCTAACTGTAATGCCTCCCCTGGCCATCCTTTTCCACTGACCTTTAGAGGTTTTCAGGATGGCTCTTTAGCCATGCAGAACACGCTGCTGGAGAGTCGAGCTCTAGTTCAATCATAAGGTGGAAACAGGCAGAGTCCACAAGGCACACTGTCACAGGTGAGAGGGAGACTCAGAGAGGACAAATGTGCCCATCAGGATTCAGCTCTGTGGCAGAGAACTGAGATATTACCTGTGGTCGTGGAGCAATGCAAAAACAACAACAACAACAAAACTGGTCCTAAATAAACATTTGCAATGTTGCACAGTAAGAGGCTCATTCCACAGGGGCCAAACGTTGTATAGGACATATTTTAAAATCTGCAGTTGCCAATCACCTACATTTGGGAAACCATGTGGCCTCTGATGTTATTACTTTAGCCTGAGTGGCAGGTACAGAAAAGCCTCCAGAAACCCTGCAATTTAGTGACATTCTGATTTCTCTCCATTGATCGGCACCATTTTGGAAATCTGGTCCCAAAGGTCCTAAAGAACAGTAATGCAGCAAAAAGAAATAACCTCTCTGTATAAAATGATTATAGAGATGTGTGTTGAGGTAAAGAGTTTTGTAAAAAGGGTCGACTAGGGAAGCACTGTCACGGCTATAGAAATTTTTAGATAAGTTTGGTGCTAATATTATTCTATAAAACTTCTATTTATGTCAGTTATAAACAGGGGACAGTTCTTATTGCTCCTGGAGCTTGCTGCCCCAATCTGTTCCTCCACTGAAAAATGTTTTTCTCAACAATTGGTAGCAAAGATTCCCAAATTTATAAAAAGTCATTGCCAACGCATCACTTTTTGATTACTTTCTGACTGCCCTATAGATATGGACTCGGTATGCATGTCCTAGACACCAAGGACAGAAAAGAGCCTAGAAAAGTTGTTTTATCAAAGTTTAGTTCAATGAGGAAAAAAAAATAAACATGAAAAAGTGCAAAATATATACAGTTCCTGGCAGTTCTCACACAGGATTTTTTCTGACTACAGACCATAAAAGTTTACATTTGTGTAATGAAGTTACAGTAGATTTCACTTCATTGTTAATATACGTTTTTGCTTCAAAGTGCTTACTTTATTTAAAAAAAAGAGAAGATCAAGTGGGTGGCAGGAATTTTTTTTTTTACAGCAAATATATGTCATGTGTCCCCATCTCCTTCTTCCTCTTCCTTTAGTGCAACACAGAGCAGCAGCCTCATTGAAAGGTCTGATTTCAAAAGATGTTCCTGAAACCTCACCTACAGCAGCACCCTAGGCGTCCCGTTAGGGGTGGCTCCTTTTTTCTTCTGCAGCCTATTCTGAACCTTTCGTGATTTCACCACTTTCATTCTCACCTCAAAAACTTCATGGATGGCCTTCCGGAAGCAATGAAAATTATAGTCAATCAGCCCTGGAGAAGAAAACAAAAATATTTATAGAGGTGCCGCCTAGAAATAATCTCTTTTCATGGCAGCTATGGCGAAGACAAGCCAGTAGGGGGCGGTAGAGGAACAGGCTTAACATAAGATCTATAGATTTCTCTAGGAGGTGTGCAGCTGGGCTTCAGGAATTGCAGGCAAAGTCTTGTGACTATATATATTTTTACTAACGAAAGGTTCCAGAGTATATACCACATTTTCAAAGGTGTCTATGACCCAAAAAGTTTGAAGAACCAACTGAACTGCCTTTTTAAAAAATCTTTCAGAATTAAAGATTGTAAGAACAATTAAGATATATCTTCAATGAAATACTTATTAGTATTTTTTCCCCAAAAGGTATTTTATTAAATTGACTCTGAGTGGAGGCAGACCCTGACTTGGAGTGTAGCTGAGATCTCAAGGTCACAGAGCCGTTGTCATAAGCCCTGGGGAAAACAAAGTCCCTGATTTTGTTTTATTTATTTATTTATTTTGCGGTACGCGGGCCTCTCACCGTTGTGGCCTCTCCCGTTGCGGAGCACAGGCTCCGGACGCGCAGGCTCAGCGGCCATGGCTCACGGGCCCAGCCGCTCCGCGGCATGTGGGATCTTCCCGGACCGGGGCACGAACCCGCGTCCCCTGCATCGGCAGGCGGACTCTCAACCACTGCGCCACCAGGGAAGCCCAGTCCCTAATTTTAGAGTGGTTATCATCACCTCAGGTGAACTCTGAGCTCAGGAATTCAACAACCAATGACACTCTCACTTTTTCAATATGAAGTAAATTTTAAATGGAGAATAATAGTGGAGAATCTTCTTGTATTTTCAGAAATTAATAGAATTTTGTAGAATTGAAAAATAGAATAAAATATAATCTGTCTTGAGCATATTTCTCATCATCACCACTAACTTGTAAAGTGTTGAGAGCAGCATTACGTTTATACCAATTAGGATAAGGCAGTGGGTTCCATTTACTATCTTTAAATTTATTAAAATAACTAGTCCCAAAATTATTTGCATCCACTCAGGTGATGCTTCCAGAGTACCCCCCAACCCCCCCCCAAAAAAGAATTGTTTTCCAGACAAGAAGAGAAATGCTTCAAAGCAGTCATGTAACCAACCACAAGTACGCTGGAAGAAACACCATCTCAGCTTCCAGGAGCAGGAAACTCTGTGAGTGGCGCCCTCTGCTGCTTCTGCAGTGATAGTGACCACAGTGCAATAAAACTAGGAGACAATTTCCTCAAGAAAAGACCAGTGAGGCAGGAGGGAGAAAGTAATAAGAAATACGCAAGCCCAGGTATGGGCATCTCTTCTCTGCCTGACGCTTTCTTTGGTACACAGACAGGTACCAGGGCTATGGAAATAAACGTTTCTGAGGGCATCCCTCACACAAAGAGACATGGGAGTTGGTGGACAAATGTGGAAGTCTTGCATGCCCAATGGGGGTGATTCTGAATTTCTTGCACACAGCTTCTCCGAGATTCCCCCAGCATGAGTGAGCATACAGCTCCCACTGCGGATGGCTTTTCTACCTCCCTTGTCTATTTCCCCACTTCCTCACTTTTATTTCTTGGAACCATCTTCCAAACAAAGCATGAACTTCAAAAACAGAAAGAAACATGGAGCATAGAAATGATTTTATTTAGTGGGAGTTTGGATAAGAGATGTGAGAACCACCTCAAAATTCTCTGCCTATGTGTGCAACCAACTGCCTTAGGCAGAAAGCTTAGCTAGAGGACTTTGGCTCAATTAGAATTCAACTAGGGAAATTTCAGATCCAGCCTACTATGATTCCTGACAAATCTCAATTTATTCATGGTGCACATTTAAAATGTTAACAGTAGGGGCTTCCCTGGTGGCACAGTGGTTGGGAATCCGCCTGCCAATGCAGGGGACACGGGTTCGAGCCCTGCTCCGGGAGGATCCCACATGCCGCGGAGCAGCTAAGCCCGTGCGCCACAACTACTGAGCCTGTGCTCTAGAGCCCGCGAGCCACAACTACTGAAGCCCATGCACCTAGGGCTCATGCTCTGCAACAAGAGAAGCCACTGCAATGAGAAGCCCGCACACCACAACAAAGACCCAACACAGCCAAAAATAAACTAAATAAATAAATTTATAAAAAAATAAAAATAAATAAAATTAAATGTAACAGTAATCTTGCTGCCTTTGGAGCTTTAAAAGTGAAAATTCACGACTGAGGTTTTTAAAGGAAGTGCCTACAAAGAGTTTGCTGTTTATTTGAACTCTTTCATAAAACGCAGTTGAAAATACAGGAACAGGGCTTCCCTGGAAGCACAGTGGTTAAGAATCCATCTGCCAATGCAGGAGACACGGGTTCAAGCCCTGGTCCGGGAAGAACGCACATACCGTGGAGCAACTAAGCCCGTGAGCCACAACTACTGAGCCCACGTGCCACAACAGCTGAAGCCCGTGTGCCTAGAGCCCATGCTCTGCAACAAGAGAAGCCACCACAATGAGAAGCCCGCGCATCGCAATGAAGAGTAGCCCCCGCTCGCCCCAACTAGAGAAAAGCCCGCATGAGGCAACGAAGACCCAACACAACCCAAAATAAATAAATTAATTTATTAAAAGAAAAAGAAAATACAGAGACACGAACAGAACAAGCAGTATGTTCAGAACCATACGCAGCTATGGGATGGTCCTACCTCCTTCTCTTGGTTCAGCGATTCTCAATCACAGCTGCATATTAAAAGCATCCAGAGAACTTTTTAAAGATTAACAAACCCCAGGTTCCTCCCCCAGGAATTCTGTTCTAATTGTTCTGTGGCAGGCCTCGATGGCCATATTTTTTAACCACCTCCCTTCCCAAGGTGCCTATGATGTGCAGCTAAGACCAAGAATCCCACTTCCGCTTTCTATCCTCTTTCTGCCAAAGCCGTCAGAAATCATCCACGAAAACACAGACAGAGACCAACATCAGGACAAGTCAACTAACAAGTGTTGATTATCAGCACCAGCAGGACTCAACACTTGAGATTAAAGCAGCAAAAACAAATGGAACCACTCCATGCATATGTAAAGC
Source organism: Phocoena sinus (assembly GCF_008692025.1). Taxonomy (NCBI): domain Eukaryota; kingdom Metazoa; phylum Chordata; class Mammalia; order Artiodactyla; family Phocoenidae; genus Phocoena; species Phocoena sinus. Next base: position 67,854,058 of record NC_045774.1, on the reverse strand, counting down.
ATCAAGCTCTTTCTAAAGCTAAGGTGATCAACTTAATGCATTTGCCTGGGACTTTCCCAGTTGCAGCCCTGAAGGTCCCCTGTTTCAGGAACCCTCACCTCTGTCCCAGGCAAATGGAGATTGGTTAGTCACCCTAAAAAGCAAACAAGTTTACCTTCATGGGGTTAAACCTTGTCTGCCTATTTATCTCTCTTATCACATTAAAACAAATACTCAGGTTTCTAATTAGTTTAATAAATTTTACAAAATCTGCCTATCTTCAGAGATGATCCTCCCTAGGTGGTTTAACAATAAGTTGCCCAAGATCCACATGAGAAATCCCTGCTTAAATTAACTCACAGGACCATAGATGGACATTAAAATTAGTGGGCAAAAGTGTGAGGAGAAAGGATTTGCATAGTTTGAAAGTATTTATTCACTACAAAGTGAAAAGTAGGAACTCTCCAGGGGAAAGACCTGGTAGACCCTATCTTAACTAAATCAAGGGCAGCATTGCCAGTAATAAGCCAAACTAACATCATAAATATATGATACACTAAGGACACAATATCATTTCCGTGCGGTATTCTGGCCAAATTGCATAATCTCATTCCAATTGTGTGAAAATATCAGACAAACCCAATTTGAGGAACGTTATACAAAATAATTGATGAGTACTCTTCAAAAGTGTCAGAAAGACCATCACAGATTGGAGGAGACTAGGAGAAATAATAACTAAATCAATTTGGGATCCTGGAACAGAAAAAAAAGGTATTTTTGGAAAAACTGGTGAAATTTGAATAAGGTCTGTAAGTTTTATTAATATTGATAGTATTATACTGATGTTAATTCCCTAGCTTTGAAAACTGTACTACAGTATGTAACATGTTAACATTTCAGGAAGCTGGATGAGTATATATAAACTACATACTATTTTTGCAACTTTTCTGTTAAGTGTAAAATCAGTTCAAAATAAACAAGCTCTCAAGGTTGATGTTATTGTAACCTAAATTTTAGGACCTGTCATCACCCTAGATGGTTTGGGGTCTATAGTTGTACTATTTGCATTACTTTTACTTTCCTTAGTTTCCAAAATCAACACAAAATATTAATCACCAAATATAAATTCTAGAAATATCTTTAACCAAGGGAATATATGTATAATGGTTTAAAACACAAAACACAGAACTGATTCCATACAGGGAGAAGCCTAGAAATCTTTAGCCCAGACTGCTATACACTTGGTGGTATGACCATAGGAGAAAGTCACTTCTATTTCCTGGGTCTAGGTAAAATCATCAGTAACTGAGAGAGTGAAACACAGGATGGTCCCGTCTATCTTCAAAATTCCATGAATCCATTATATAATCTGTTCTTAGTTTCAGCAATATGAAAATAAAAAGTAAAAGATTACCAGCATTTAATTAAAAGTTTTGAGGGCCAAGGACATAACAGGCAATTTGGCTGGTAATAGTAAATACATGAAAAAATACACAACTTCACTAAGAAGCAGGAAAAATGTAAATTTGTTTTCAATTATCAATGTTTAATGCTAAAACCCAATATTAATGAGAATAAAGCAAAATGGACACACTCATATTCTCTTAATAGCATAAACCAGTAAAAACTTTCTGAAGGACATTTTGGTAATATGCATTAGAAGCTACCAAAATGTATTGATCTAAGTAATTCCATTTGTTGAAGTATTTCCTGAGGAAATAACCAAAGATGTACACAAATATTTAGTGGAAAGAAGGTCATTATGGATTATTTATAACATCAAAATCTAGAAACAACACACATTTCTAACAATAGAAGAAACTAATCATTAAAATGATGTGGTTAAAAAAAGATTTAATGAATTGGAAAGATGTCTGTAATAATTTAAGTGAAGGTTATAAAGTAGTATTTATTATATAATCCCATATATAGAGATATCTATGAAAAAACTGGAAAGTTATACAAAAAATATCAAGAGTGATTGTGTGAGTGAGAAGCTTATTAATAATTATTTCTTTTTTGCTTATTTATTATATCTAAATTTTCTAAATGAATCTATTACTCTGTAACAAAAAGAAGTAATAAAAATCTAAATCATGGGCTTCCCTGGTGGTGCAGTGGTTGAGAGTCCGCCTGCCGATGCAGGGGACAAGGGTTCGTGCCCTGGTCTGGGAAGATCCCACATGTTGCGGAGCGGCTGGGCCCGTGAGCCATGGCCACTGAGCCTGCGCGTCCGGAGCCTGTGCTCCGCGACGGGAGAGGCCACCACAGTGAGAGGCCCGCGTACTGCAAAAAAAATTAATTAATTAAAAAAATAAAAATCTAAATCATGTTTTCAGGCTCAATGAATTAAGAAGATTTCCATGATATAAATAAGTGAAAACAACAGGATAGAAAATTATATAGGCAATATGGTACCACTTTTGTTGGAAGAAAGGAAGGAAAGAAGGGATGAAAGATGAAAGGGAGGGAGAAAAGGAAGGAGAAAAAAAATCCCAGAAATTTAACATGGAGTTTAGCTCTAGATGGTGAAACTGATTTTTTTATACTTTCCTAAGTTTTTAAAGTATTTTTATAGTGAACATGTATTGCATATAAGAAGAAAGGCTATTTCAGAAAATGTTACTATTGCCACTTTGTTGGGAATTTAGGTAAATCATCCCCTAATTACTAGCAAAAATCCCTAGCTATATCAGTAAACTGATATTTCCCAGTTTACATAGTGGCGCCCGGCAGGGCGGGGGAATATGAGTATCTTTATGAGGGTTAATTGCTTTTGTTTCCAAATAAATTTGGTCCTAAAAAGATATTTGGTGACGTTATTAAATATATTCATATCTCCCTGTTTTGAAATCACGATGCTGTCCCTGTGTTTTAGGACTAAAGAATGGACAAGGGCTGAACAGAAGTTAAATAACATCTAGCTTTAATGTTGTATGAGTTTCATCCTTTACACGGGGAGGACAAGTGGTCACAAGGTCCCTAATACCTTCTATGGGTGTGGACCAAGAGGGAGGCCTTGGCACCCCCTGTAGGCTAGGGGACCTCCCCGGGGTAAGAGATCTACAGCCTGGCAACAACGCCCCAGCTGGCTCTGCTCCCAGAAAAGCTCAAGCCCCTCCCTGGGAGGATGGCGTGGTTCCACTACCACCTCACGGCAGCTGCATCACTAGAAGGCAGGCTGGTTCACGGATCCCAAAACCCCAGGATGTTGGGAGGAGCCAAAGGGGCCTGTGACTAAAGTCTGGAAGCTTCCCAAGGCACACTGCTGTCCACCTGCATTCAACGTCTGAATGGAAATGCTTCATTTAAATCACACAAAAAATTACCTTTTCTTTCAAAGCTTTCCTCTCTGACAAAGCAAACGAGAGCCAGGAACTTGGTCACCTCTTTTAAATAAAGAACTGTTGTATTATTCAGCTTTATAATGGCTGTTGATTCCTTGTCATAAGGGGTTCCTGCTCCATCTTCTTTGAGACTAAATGGGGACAGAAACCAAAACATATTTGACAATTGAGAAAGAACTTCAGTTTGTAACCCAGAGACGGAGACCAGCTTTCACAAAGAGAACGATAATCATAATGACAGGGAGTTTACACTTACAGTGCCTTTCGGCTAAAGATCTCAGAAACCCCCAATCACAAGAATGTACACAGCGTACGACAGTCACTTTCCTACTGACACACTGAGTGTGGTGTGTCAGCTGGGCAACTCTCCAGGCACCTGAGGAACACAGGTGAGGGATGGAGGTTAGTTCTTCTCCCCTCCGTAGCCCACAAGGGCTTCCAGTTTTCTCTCGTGACAGAATAACCAGGCTGCCCAAAGCACAGCCTGATGAAAGACCAAGAAGGGGTGAAGAACTGATCCAAAATAAAGCAGCCTGAAGAGAAACGGCAGCAAAATGCTGGGCTAGATCCAGCAAAAAAACTGCTATGGAACATAGAATTGGGACCTTTGGTAAAATTTGAAAATGGACTCTATATTAGATAAGAGTAATACAGATATGTTAAATAAGTTTAATTTGAAAGTTAAAACTGTGATCCTACAAGAAAACATCCTTGTTATAGGACATGATTCCTATAGAATCATGTTACAAATTCCTCCCAATTAGTTCAGCAAAAACAAACACGTTCAGTCATCCCTCACCATCGGGGCGGGGGGAGGGGCTTGGTTCCAGGATTTCCCCCAGCAGATACCAAAATTTGCAGATGCTCAAGTCTCTTATATAAAACGACACAGTATGGGCTTCCCTGGTGGCGCAGTGGTTGAGAGTCCGCCTGCTGATGCAGGGGACACAGGTTTGTGCCCCGGTCCGGGAAGATCCCACATGCCGCGGAGCGGCTAGGCCCGTGAACCATGGCCGGAGCCTGTGCTCCGCAACGGGAGAGGCCGCAACAGTGAGAGGCCCGCGTCCCGCAAACAAACAAACAAACAAAAAGACACAGTATTCGCATATAACCTACACACATCCTTCCATATACTTCTTTTTTTTTAACATCTTTATTGGAGTATAATTGCTACAATGGTGTGTTAGTTTCTGCTTTATAACAAAGTGAATCAGCTACACATATACACCCATATCTCCTCCCTCTTGCATCTCCCTCCCACCCTCCCTATCCCACCCCTCTAGGTGGTCACAAAGCACAGAGCTAATCTCCCTGTGCTTTGCGGCTGCTTCCCACTAGCTATCTATTTTACACTTGGTAGTGTATGTAAGTCCATGCCACTCTCTCACTTCGCCCCAGTTTACCCTTCCCCCTCCCCGGGTCCTCAAGTTCATTCTCTATGTCTGCGTCTTTATTCCTGTCTTGCCCCTAGGTTCTTCAGAACCTTTTTTTTAGATTCCATATATATGTGTTAGCATACGATATTTATTTTTCTCTTTCTGACTTACTTCACTCTGTATGACAGTCTCTAGGTCCATCCACCTCACTACAAATAACTCAATTTCGTTTCTTTTTATAGCTGGCTAATATTCCATTGTATATATGTGCCACATCTTCTTTATCCATTCATCTGTCAACGCACATTTAGGTTGCTTCCATGTCCTGGCTATTCTAAGTAGAGCTGCAATGAACATTGTGGTACATGACTCTTTTTAAATTATGGTTTTCTCATGGTATATGTCCAGTAGTGGCATTGCTGGGTCGTATGATAGTTCTATCTTTAGTTTTTTAAGGAACCTCCATACTGTTCTCCATAATGGCTGTATCAATTTATATTCCCACCAACAGTGCTAGAGGATTCCCTTTTCTCCACACCCTCTCCAGCATTTATTGTTCGTACATTTTTTGATGATGGCCATTCTGACTGGTGTGAAGTGATACCTCATTGTAATTTTGATTTGCATTTCTCTAGTGATGAGTGATGTTGAGCATCCTTTCATGTGTTTGTTGGCAGTCTGTATATCTTCTTTGGAGAAATGTCTATTTAGGTCTTCTGCCCATTTTTGGATTGGGTTGTTTGTTTTTTTGATATTGAGCTGCATGAGCTGCTTGTAAATTTTGGAGATTAAGCCTTTGTCAGTTGCTTCATTTGCAAATATTTTCTCCCATTCTGAGTGTTGTCTTTTGGTCTTGTTTATGGTTTCCTTTGCTGTGCAAAAGCTTTGAAGTTTCATTAGGTCCCATTTGTTTATTTTTGTTTTTATTTCCATTTCTCTAGGAGGTGGGTCAAAAAGGATCCTGCTGTGATTTATGTCATAGAGTGTTCTGCCTATGCTTTCCCCTAAGAGTTTAATAGTGTCTGGTCTTACATTTAGGTCTTTAATCCATTTTGAGTTTATTTTTGTGTATGGTGTTAGGGAGCGTTCTAATTTCATTCTTTTACATGTAGCTGTCCAGTTTCCCCAGCACCACTTATTGAAGAGGCTGTCTTTTCTCCATTGTATATTCTTGCATCCTTTATCAAAAATAAAATGACCATATGTGTGTGGGTTTATCTCTGGGCTTTCTATCCTGTCCCATTAATCTCTATTTCTGTTTTTATGCCAGTACCATACTGTCTTGGTTACTGTAGCTTTGTAGTATAGTCTGAAGTCTGGAAGCCTGATTCCTCCAGCTCCGTTTTTCGTTCTCAAGATTGCTTTGGCTATTCGGGGTCTTTTGTGTTTCCATACAAATTGTGAAATTTCTTGTTCTAGTCCTGTGTAAAATGCCATTGGTGGTTTAATAGGGATTGCATGGAATCTGTAGATTGCTTTGGGTAGTATAGTCATTTTCACAATGTTGATTCTTCCAATCCAAGAACATGGTATATCTCTCCATCTGTTTGTATCATCTTTAATTTCTTTCATCAGTGTCTTATAGTTTTATGCATACAGGTCTTTTGTCTCCTTAGGTAGGTTTATTCCTAGATATTTTATTCTTTTTGCTGCAATGGTAAATGGGAGTGTTTCCTTAATTTCTCTTTCAGGTTTTTCACCATTAGTGTATAGGAATGCCAGAGATTTCTGTGCATTAATTTTGTATTCTGAAACGCTACCAAATTCATTGATTAGCTCTAGTAGTTTTCCGGTAGCATCTTTAGGATTCTCTATATATGGTATCATGTCATCTGAAAACAGTGACAGCTTTACTTCTTCTTTTCCAATTTGGATTCCTTTTATTTTTTTTTCTTCTCTGATTACTGCGGCTAAAACTTCCAAAACTATGTTGAATAATAGTGAGAGTGGGCAACCTTGTCTTGTTCCTGATCTTAGAGGAAATGGTTTCAGTTTTTCACCATTGAGAACGATGTTGGCTGTGGGTTTGTCATATATGGCCTTTATTATGTTGAGTAAGTTCCCTCTATGCCTACTTTCTGGAGGGTTTTTATCATAAATGGGTGTTGAATTTTGTTGAAAGCTTTTTCTGCATCTATTGAGATGATCATATGTTTTTTTCTCCTTCAATTTGTTAATATGGTTTATCACATTGATTGATTTGCGTATATTGAAGAATCCTTGCTTTCCTGGGATAAACCCCACTTGATCGTGATGTACGATCCTTTTAATGTGCTGTTGGATTCTGTTTGCTAGTATTTTGTTGAGTATTTTTGCATCTATGTTCATCAGTGATATTGGCCTGTAGTTTTCTTTCTTTGTGACATATTTGTCTGGTTTTGGTATCAGGGTTATGGTGGCCTCATAGAATGAGTTTGGGAGTGCTCCTCCCTGTGCTGTATTTTGGAAGAGTTTGAGAAGGATAGGTGTTAGCTCTTCTCTAAATGTTTGATAGAGTTCGCCTGTGAAGCCATCTGGTCCTGGGCTTTTGTTTGTTGGAAGATTTTTAATCACAGTCTCAATTTCGGTGCTTGTGATTGGTCTCTTTATATTTTCTATTTCTTCTTGGTTCAGTCTCGGAAGGTTGTGCTTTTCTAAGAATTTGTCCATTTCTTCCAGGTTGTCCATTTTATTGGCATATAGGTGCTTGTAGTAATCTCTCATGATCCTTTGTATTTCTGCAGTGTCAGTTGTTATTTCTCCTTTTTCATTTCTAATTCTATTGATTTGTGTCTTCTCCCTTTTTTTTCTTGATGAGTCTGGCTAATGGTTTATCAATTTTGTTTATCTTCTCAAAGAACCAGCTTTTCGTTTTATTGATCTTTGCTATCGTTTCCTTCATTTCTTTTTCATTTATTTCTTATCTGATCTTTGATTTCTTTCCTTCTGCTAACATTGGGGGCTTTTTTTCTCATTTTCTAATTGCTTTAGGTGTAAGGTTAGGTTGTTTATTTGAGATGTTCCGTGTTTCTTGAGGTAGGATTGTATTGCTATAAACTTCCCTCTTAAAACTCCTTTTGCTGCATCCCATAGGTTTTGGGTTGTCGTGTTTTCATTGTCATTTGTTTCTAGGTATTTTTTGATTTCCTCTTTGATTTCTTCAGTGATCTCTTGGTTATTAAGTAGTATATTGTTTAACCTCCATGTGTTTGTATTTTTACAGATTTTTTCCTGTAACTGATATCTATTCTCACAGCATTGTGGTTGGAAGAGATATGTGATACAATTTCAATTTTCTTAAATTTACCAAGGCTTGATTTGTGACCCAAGATATGATCTATCCTGGGGAATGTTCCATAAGCACTTGAGAAGAAAGTGTATTCTGTTGTTTTTGGATGGAATGTCCTATAAATATCAATTAATTCCCTCCCATACACTTTTAAGTATCCTTAGATTATACAATGTAAATGCTATGTAAATAGTTGCCAGCATGCGGCCAATTCAAGTTTTGCTTTTTGGCATTTTCTGGGTTTTTTTTTTTTCTGAATATTTTCAATCCGCTGGTTGGTTGAATCTGCGGATATGGAACCCACATGGAGGGTCAACTGTATTAGAAAAAGAAAGAAAGAGCAAATATGGCAAACTGATAAAAATTGGTGAATCCCAGTGAAGGGTACATAGGAGTTCACTGTACTATTCTTGCACATTTTCCATAGATTGGAAATATTTTCAAAATAAAAAGTTAAATAAATAAATTGGTCTATTTACGAAAAGGTGTGGCCTGCAAACACAAATGACTTGGGTTTGAATCCCAGCTCTCTTATTTATCGTATAAGTTTGGGCAAATTGAGTAACTTCTTTGAGCCTCAATTTCCTCAACTGTACATGAATAATAATTACCTCAAAGTCTCCTAATGCAATGAAATAATACATATATAGTGCTAAGCATAGTGTTGAGAGCATATAAAATGCACAATAAATGCTAACTGCTATTATCATTATTAATATGGCCTTAATGATCAAAACTGAGCCCTCTGAAGCCACTGATGTAATCAGTTATGTATCCTTTCTTTATAGGCAAAGGAGCACGTCCTGTACCTTTTCCCTTATCTGAAACTGTGTATACGTTTTCAGAATCCCAGCTGAGATTCTTGAGCAGACCAGGTCACCTGCTTCTAAGGTCTCCAATTACAGGGCTGCCTGCTTCCCGGGCTGTGGCATGCATCCCCGGCCACCCCCTGCAGCCATGGGCTGGCTCATGGCTGCTCCAGCAAACAGTCTCAAGAAACCCCAGAACTCATGCCCCATTTGTGACCCATACCCAGACCGGTTCTTACTGAAGCGGGCGGGCTCCCAGGAACACTGCACTCGGCAACAGAAAAGCAATCTACCAGCAAGGCCCTGCTCCCTCCTCCGCTCAACCCCTCCCTCCCCGTGTTTGTTTTAGCTGGATAAAAGTAACTCTGATTAACATCATTTATATGAACAACTTACCACTTATGTCTAATTAACATATAGCAAAATAATGATTATGCATATCATTAAACATGTGTCAGATTAATTGTGTTGTTCATTGTATTTGATTATGACAGCCATCTAGACTGTAATCAGGGTAGTTTCAGCTTCCATGACTATTTCAAGGTCATCCACTTAGAGTTTCAAAACAAGAGAATACTGCAGGGCAGCGATCGTGGAAAATAAGTTCTATTTCTAAAGCCGGTGGCAGTGTTTAGGAAGAATAACAATAATTAATAATAATTATAATGGCAGCTACATTTATCCAGGGTCCACCAGGGGAAGCCTAATGATATTGCATCCTCACTACAGTCCTGTGAGGTAAGAATCACTTTCCCTGTTTCATAAGGGAAGGGACTGTGGGTGTTCATGTGTGTATAACAGTTAACAGAAAGAGTCTAAACTGAATGGAAGAGAGAAATGGTAAGACTGAGGCTCGCCCAGAAGCTGGCAGAGGAGGCTGTGTAAAGCGAGTCACAGCCAGTGAGTAAAGAGGAAGATGAAGGACAGCTCTATCTCATCGATGGGTGTGTGAGGATGTGAGATTCAATATGAATACAAGGCAGCAACAGTGCGTTGCCTTAATAAGATAGACATACAAGGTCACACCCACTCACTCTGTAAAACACCCTGAATTCAGCAAATTCACAATTATGTGGAATTATTTCTATGTCTGGTAACAGAATCAATTTTCCCCACGCCTGTTTATTTTATATTATTTTAAATGTACAAGAAGTTCTGTTTTCTAAGAATATAAGATAATAATAATAAGCAGGTAATGTTGTTTGCTTACTTTAATAATTCTCTGCTATCCACCATAGAAGACAATCAAAACTATATTGGAAAAACAAACAACTCAGCAGTTATTTCATGTAAAGAAGAAAATAACAGAACTGTGGTAAACATGAGATATTTATGTAGAATCCAAGGATCCTAGTGGTCTCCCTCAAGTAAATACATTATGATATGACAACAGATTTTTCAGTAGAGGAAGAACGTATCAGACTTGAGCTTAAATACAATACTAATTCTGTCCCTTATTGACAGTGTGAGCAGGGGTTAGAAACTTAACCACTCTGGACCTCAGTGCCCCATCTATAAGATGGTGATAGTAATTCCTGCCTCGAGGAATAGTGGAGAATTCAATGATAATAATGTGGGCAATGAAATTATTAGCATAATGCTAGGCATTTACTCAATAATGTTTTGTTATTATTATTACATACGAAATGGTGTATTTATAGATCTCAGTCATTTCAAACAAAAGTATTAAGATCAAATAAGTAAATGCAAAATTCTCAAAGGTTATGAAAGAAAAGTATGGCTCAATTGTAGCCTTTCAGAATGTTCTACTTACCCATAAATACAAGAAATGTCGATAACCACATCGATCATGTCACAGCAGAGCTCATAGGTTTGCATATCCACGGGGGTACTATCAGTTGCAATGTAAATCTTACTGACCACATCAAACAGAAACGCCTTTTCAATTCCAGAATTCTGAAACAGAAAAGGAGATGCGGCCTTAAAGGGACAGCTGATTGCAGAGCATGTCATGGTTACATAAAATGATACGCCATCCTCAGTCTCAAATATGAACCAGCAAAAATTTAGGTTGTTCCATTTTATTACAATTTAAACCTCATTGTCATAAACTTCTTTATAATGGATTTGCACAAGAAATGAAAACTGGAATTATCACGAATTATTTACTTTAGGTAAACAAATTAAGTAGTGTTTCCTGACTCTTAGAAATGTACGTGCAGTTAGGAAAAAGGCCAAGTAAAAAAAAAGCATTTTAAAAACTTTAAATTTAAAAATAGATTTAAAAAATCTAGACAAACAAACTCAAAATTGTGCAGTGAGAATCAATGTGAATACAACCAAAGGTCTGCCTTAATTCTATTCTGTGAAGTTTGACTTGACGTGGTGGTTTTTAGGACTCAGCCAGACAGCACATCATTCACAGTGTTAAACATATTTTTAAAAATTCAACAGTATATATCTTATAGCCAAAACCAACTTTTATGCTCCCAAACTCTGGTAGGATTCCATTAACATTGAATTGCCTATAACTTGAATAAACATTCCGATTATACAAGTGAAGTACAGGAATCGTTTTGGCAGTTAAATTTTAAAGGCCCTAAAACAGTACATAGGCCCAATCTTCAAAAATATTTCGGTGAACTTGAAGTGCTGTAAGAGCAAGTAGAAATAAGATCATTTTCACTCTTGCAATGTTATTCTTAAATTCCGCAAATGACTCTAACAGGACAGTATTATTTACTTACTGAGATAAAGATGTTTAGCAAATTCTCCAGGGTGGGGAGTTGTGGAATCAGCTTCTGAACCACTTTGCTAAAAGCTTCAAATATTGAATGATCATATATGCTTGTCAGATAAAAGCTGAAAGATGAAACAATATTTCATCACTTTTTACCTTTGACTGAGGAATAGACTGTTCAGGCTATGTCGTAACACCAGAATCATGCCTTCTGTATTTACTACACACACATTCTAGCCCCTTTCAGAATTCAAAACAACCTCAGTAAAAAAATGAACATGTCTTAACAAGACATTCCTGCCCAACTCCCCAAAGCAAGAACTGTGCCCATTCTGATCTGCTGACTGGCTGGACTATAGGAGGCTTAAAAATGCAGCCCACGTGCTTGCTTCGGCAGCACATATACTAAAAATGCAGCCGTATATGCCTATATCAGCATCCTTACATTCTGCAAGAGAATCCACACCAGATCATCTTTATACACACCTCTCATGTTAATAACAGTTATGTTATTGATACTGAAGCATCTAATCTTTCCATTTTTCCAATTTGCAAAATGAATGATGCATATACATACTACCCCACAAAAATTAGAGAAATGGCTTTCCTCTGTGAATATTTCTATTTGAATTATTTTCAGAGTACTCCTTTACTTATGATTATAGATACTATCTGTAACAGTAAACTTCAGCATCGATTAACTTCCTGGATGCAGTTCATGGGTTTTCTCCTGTGTTTTTCATAGGGGGGAAAGAACCTTAGCTTTGACCTTTGGTCCAAAAAATTGTTCTAAAACCCCACCGCTTTTCCCAAAGATTAGAGTTGGCACATGCAAAGCTTGCTTTTCCCAAATACTACCCCAATGTCTACAGCACAAAACAGGGTACACAGGGCTCTGTGACTCTAAATGACAGTCCGGGCCAAGCCACTCCTGATGGCTCTGGACCCCAATGATCCCTGATGCGTTTCTGTTCTCACCTGAGGTGAATTTTTTCTAATCCAGCATCTGCAAGGTCATCATTTGCCCTCTGGTGAATATCTCTCTGGGTTTCAATTTTGTGGTCATCTGACAGACCATCCACTTTGTGAATAAACACCTCGAAGTTGATGTCGGTGTTCACTTTGTAGGCCCTGGTCACCGTGAGGTGGAGCCTGGCCAGGGCCTCCATGTAATCGTCCTGGGAACAAAGCACACTCCTGTCAGGGAGGCTGCTTTGCTTCCCTTCCACATACAGTCTTCCCTCCCAGCTTTACTGAGGTATGACTGACAAAGATTGCGTGTATTAAGGTGACGACTTAATGTTTTGGTACCACTGTGTACCCATCTGTACCCATTGTGAAAGGATCCCCCCAGTCAAGCTAATGAACCAATCCATCACCTTACAGGTACCATTTTTTTCTCTTCCACGTACACTGTTAATCTTACTATCCCCTCCCAAAATATTTTGCAAATGCCCAAATAAAAGCTGTTTCATAGAATTCAAGACTGAAAACTTAAGTTTTGTTAACAAAGAAATGAAAAAGAAAGGCCAGAAAAATACAGTTATGATTTAGCTTGATGACAGTCACAAAGGTCAGAGTTGCAGTTTTATGTATTGAAAATGACCACACACCATCCAGGACCTTCCCTGGAATACTGTCCCTCCAGGATTCTGAGTCTCTTGGTGAAATGTAATGAACAAGCAGGGATGAAAACATGATAGGGATCACTGGGAAGATGGGGAAGGAGCCAGGAGGAAAAAATTTAAGAACCACTGATCTAGAGCAGAGGTCAGCAAACCATAGCCCTGGGGCCAAACTGGGCCCACCTATTGTTTGTAAGTAAAGTTTTATTGGACCACAGTCACACTCATTTGTTTACACACTGTCTATGGCTGCTTTGAGGGTACAGTGGCAGAGCTGAATGGTTTTCCTCTGTGGAAACTCCTCAGAGACAGCACAGCCTGCAAAGCCTAAAATTACCATCTGGCCCTTTTCAGAAAAAGTCTGCTGACCCCTGGTCTAGAGTTATTGCCCCAAATAACACAACACTATTTTTTTCTCCTTCCTACAGATAATACCTATGTAATAATGTAATGAATGCCTGTGTATGCATCTCTCTGTTTAAGAAATCAAACATTAGACACTGAAGCCTTGTATGTTTCTCTCCATCCTCCCAGCCCATCCCATCACTCTCCCCACACCCTCCAGAGGTAACCACTATCCTGACTTCTGCCTGTATCACCACTTACGTCTTTATACATGACTGCATACATACGTATCGCTGAACAACATACAGAATTCATTTACATCGTTTAAAACTTTACAGAAATATCAACTTGCATGTGGATTACAGTTTGCCTTCTCCACTCACATTATGTCAGTGAGAGTCACCTTTGTTGAAGCACACACTCTAGTGCATGATTCCTGTTAACAGCTCTATAAAATTCCATCGTATGGATGGTCTAAAATTTATCACTCACTTGCCAGCTGATGAACATTCAGAATGTTTCCAGTTATGTGCTAGTTCAGATGATGATGATAATATGCACGACCTCGCACATGTGATCACGCACACATCTCTGTGCCTGTTTGCAAGCTTCTTAGGGCTTACCCTGAAAGGGGGCTTGTTGGGTCCTAGGAATGAGCACCTTGAACTTGACTAGATAATGTGTAAGAGCCCCTGATGCTCCAGACTCTCAACAACACCCAGTGTTGTCAGGTCTCTTCATTATTGCCAACTTGAAGGGTGTGAATAGGTCTTGTTTTTCCAGCAAAAAAAAGGAAAGGGGGGAACTGCCTGGCGGTCCAGTGGTTAGGACCCTGGGGGCGCTTTCACTGCCATGGGCCCGGGTTCAATCCCTGGGGGGAACTAAGATCCTGAAGAAAGGGATCTTCAGGACAGAATTTAAAGGACTTTTCACCGCCCCCTGCCAATTCTGACTCCAAACCTGGACAAATACAGAAAAGCCAATAAAACAGGGATGTTTTTAGGCATTCTTGTATTCCCCAAATTAAATTAATAAAAATGTATCCCTAGTTTTTAGATAAATCAAAATATTAAAGATACTAATAGGAAACTACGAAGAGAGACGAAGATCAAGCAGAGTCCTCATCCTTTGTACTCTTGAAGAGTTGTTTAAAATGAAAAACAAATATTGGACACTGGGATAGCAGATTAAGCATCTTGGAAAAATTCTAGATTAATAATTTGCAGCACTTTTTTAATACCTTACAATATCTCAAATAAAAACTAAAGTCCACATACTGTACAATTCCACATACAGAAATTCTAGAAAAGGCAAACTAGTCTATAGAGAAAGGAAGCACATCTCATCAGCAGTTGCCTGGGGCTGGGGTCTTGGGGGCCGTCTGAGAAAGGACACAAAGAAGATTTCAGGATGGGGGAAACATTCTGTATCTTGATCGTGAGGTGGTTAGAGGTGTATTTGTCAAACTTGTTGAACTGTGTATTTAAAATGAATGCAATTTATTGCATGTAAATTACACTTCAAAAAATGTTATTCCTTATGTCTTTAACTGAAGAGAGGAGTTCAGGGCACATGTCTGTGAGAACACTAGCCAAAGTCAAGAGTGTTATCACAGTCTCAAAAGATTAGAAATCACTCCTCTAACCTCCCTGCCAAGCATATAAAATGGTCTGATTACCAACAAACTGATGAAGTGGTACAGATCTATAAGGGCTAAAAATTACATGAAAAGAAACAAAAGACTTGATTTATTAGAGCAGAGGGATTGTGAATGATTTTTTTTCTACTGTGTTTGTTATTATCTTCTACAACAAATTTAAACAAGGAAAAATACGCTGCCTGGTTTCTATTCCAAAATTAGATCTAGGAATTAGAGGCAGGTCACAATCACCAACGTGGGTCAAGCCGACACTCTAGTTTGGATCCCAGGCGTATGTGAAATGGCTCCCGGGGGCCGAGGGTGGCCCTGGAGATGAGGTCCTTTCTGTGGGCCGTGCCAGGGGGCTGGCAGTGTCACACGGGGAGCTCACGGGAAATTACTCTTGATGCTTTCATTCTCTTTTATTTTACAACATTCTGTGAGGACACACTTTCTCCTTGGTGATATATTTATCTGGCAATCCTGTGATTGTGAGGAATTCGCAAGCAAAAAATAAAAAAATACGAGGTGTCAGACGAACGTAGCACTGCTTAGAAATGAAGGCAGTGACATTCAAGAGTTGCCGAGACACTTCCCTCAAGTTTGGTTTTGTTTAGTGCTTGCAGTCGCAACAAGTAAAGATTCCCCCAAATGTGATTGTTATCAGCTGCTTCCAGTAGAAAAGCCTATTAGGCAAATTCTGGAAACTGCTTATTTAACGATTCCTTATTTTTAGTAAATGACAACTCTCAACAATGTTTTTTTCTACCTTTTAAAAAGTGTCATTTAAAAAGATATATTTCTCATTCTTATACCTTTGTCCGCCCTACTGCCAAAACAAAACCCAACAAACCGAGAAACAAACTAAAACAAAGAACACATTTACCAATCACAATCGAAGGTCCACTTTTCAAGCTCAGGTAAAATTAAAACCAAATTACAGTTCCAATTTAAAAATAGGCTAAATAAATAAATAAAAAATAAAAAAATAAAAATAGGCAAGCGGGAGGGGGAGGGATAAATTAGGAGTTTGGGATTAACATATACACACTTCTATGTATAAAATAGATGACCAACGAGGACCTACTGTATAGCACAAGGAGCTACACTCAATATTTGGTAATAACCTATAAGGGAAAGGAATCCGAAAAAGAATATAAATATATATATATATATAAATATATATATATATAACTGAATCACTGTGCTGTACACCTGAAACTAACACGATATTGTAAATCAACTATACTTCAATAAAACAAACCAACCATAAAAAGGGGATCACTTTGAAGCAATAAAATTACCCCAAACAATGAAAAAATAAACAGGCACGTATGCCTATTTTAGCCATATTACAAACACCTGAGACGGAGGTGCACTGGAAATTCAAATTCCATAAATGTAAATTGCTATGTACGCACAATATTGTATTGAAGGAAGTACTTCCTAAGCCATTGTCTTTAAGTGATGAGTCAGGGTTGGAATCTACTTACCCACGGGTAGGGCCACTACAGCTCCACAAGTTCACCATGCAGTCGCTTGGAACTAAAAGGCTGAGTTGAAAATTTCATTTTTATATTAAACAGCCTCCTCATTCCGTGAATGAATTTATGATACTCTCAGGCATGAGTAGTCTTGTCCGAGAATGGTTTTCTAAGAGTGGGCTCAGAACCATTATTACTAAGGGTCTTCACAGCCCTTCTTCCCTAACACCACTGGGCTCCTGAAGGGCTGGGAGTGCTTGGCCCTACCTGTCTTTGATTGTAGGTCCACAGTTGCAGGGAAACGTTGAGACCTGAGCTTAGCGTTGGCTTAGAGCATTTCTGCAGGACTTGTTGCCTTTTATTCCCCCACAGCTACAAAAGAGAGCCCTCAGGAGGGCCTTCGGGCTGGGCCACCCATTGGGGACACTTTCTAAGAGTCCCTGCACATGGAGAGTTTGAAGAACGTCAATGTCAATGTTACCTGTGCTCTTTGCTAAGACTGACCTGCCGGAGATGCATCTGTGGTCCTGCTGCTTCCCTTCCCCTCCTCCCCTTAAACCACCAGCTCATACTTCACAGGAGAAAGGCCCAGGGTCTTAAAAACCCAGGGTGCGGAAGAGACCATTCAGAAGGCTGGTCTGAATACCAATAAAGTGAGCAATGCCTGGGTGATAAGGTTCTTCACCAGTCAAGGGGCTCCCAATTCTTTGCTTTCAGCAAAGTTAAAAGAGGACACAATCAGGATGTCTACTGATAAACTATGAAAAAATAATTTTTTTGTGATAGAAAATTGGGTAATTTAGGGGATATAACTCAGAAGGAGTTAAACAATTGAGTGAATGCTAGAACAAAACTCACCCCATACCCACCTTACGTGAACAAGGTCTCTCAGTACTTACAGCTATACAAACAAAAAAAGAATTGATGCCAAATCCTGTCTTAGTCAAGCATAGATACATGAAATAAGTGGAAAAATATATATATGTATCTCAAATTTTACATTTTATATTTAGTTACCTATAAAATACATACTAGTCATGCTGCTGTAATTGTGTACTAGTAGTAATTACAATAATGATTCAGAAGAAAAATGTTCACACTTAGAACTTTATCTTCAAAGGAAATAGTAAACATTCTGAAATGTAGATATATATGTATTTTTGTTATAGAGAACTTGTGATCTTTTATAGATGTCTGCCAAGAGTACCAGAGGGGGGCGACACATCGTTGGTGTCACTGGCCTGCACGGTGGTCGCCCCTGCCCCCCGTCTGTGAGGTTTCCTCTAGGGTTTGCTGAGAGCACACAGTTCCCAAACATCGCATGTTGGTCAGGGCTGCATGAAGGGAGCCCTTTTGCCCTTTGCAAAGCCTGAGAGCCCCAACTGAGAAATGCCAGTCAGGTAAAAAGTCCTATTCCTGACTCTAAAAACCAAACCAAAATGATTGCAAAGGAACTTGTTTGCAAGAAGGGGCTGCCTGGGGCAGGGGGCTACAGTCCCACCATACCCCGAGACTGAGCCTTACCTGGGAGTCTATGACAAATATCAGTGCTCCTGTCCCCCGGAAGATCATCTCATAGTCAAAGGTAGGGTCAAAAAAGTCAATCTGCCCTGGGAAGTCCCAAATCTGAAAATTAACAAAGGAGCTGTTGGAAACGTCTTCCCGGCAGATCTTGTTCGTACTTTCCAAGAACAGGGTTTCGTTGGGAGACATTTTATGAAAGACAACTTTCTGGATGGATGACTTGCCACTCCTTCTCAGGCCCATGAGCAGGATCCTCGGCTTCACCTCCGTGCTGAAGGGGTCGCTAAAGTCCAGAACTGGAGAAACCACAAAACAAGAATGAGGGTGAGATGCTGTCACAGTGGTTAACGAGATGAGTTTCACTTCCGCCTCAGATGAGATTTATGATCCACAGACAATGCTACGTTTCCAGATACAGAGAGCACTAACTCCATCACCCTGCTCATGGAGGGGCCAGCTTTTAGAAAGTGCAAAACCCTGAAAAATGCTGTATCACCACCTCTCACACAATTTCAGAGGGCCAGAAAACCTGGGATATTCCCCATCACGAGCAGGACTCTGGAGTGTGAAGCGCAGAGGTTTCCTGGAGCAGACTATGGGGGGAGAGAATCCAGCCTTAGCATTCCAGAGCAAGGTCCTTCTTTGCCCAGATCATCAGTCTCTGCACTAAAGAGATGCTTGTTTGAGTTACGCCTCAAAGAAACAATTTTGGACTTCATCAAAATTTAAAACTTTTGTGCTTCAAAGGATACTTATCAAAAAAGCGAAGACAACCCAAAGAATGGGAGAAAACATTTGCAAATAATATATGTGATAACGGTCTAGTATCCAGAATATATAAAGAACTCTTACAATTCAACAATAAAAAGATAAGCCAATAAAAAATGTGTAAAGGATTTAAATAGACATTTCTCCAAAGATACACAAATGGCCAATAACCACATGAAAAGATGCTCAGCATCATTAGTCCATAAGGAAATGCATATGAAAACCACAATGAGATGCCACTTCATACCCACTAGGATGGCTAAAATAAAAAAGACAGACAATAACAAGTGTCAGTGAGGATGTAGAGAAATGGGAACCCTCTTAAACTGTTGGTGATAATGTAAAATGGTGTGCTTTGAAAACAGTTTGGCAGGTCCTCAAAAGGTTAAACATTTGAGTCACCACATGACCCAGCAATTCTATTCCTAGGAATAAAGAAATAACATATGTCCAAGCAAAAACTTGTACATGAATGTTCACAGCAGCACAATTCATAATAGCCAAAAAGTAGATAGATACAGTCCAATGGCCATCAACTGATAAATGGATTAACAAAATGTTGTATATTCATATAATGGAATATTATTCAGCCATTGAAAAGGAATGAAGTACTGATTCATGCCACAACATAGATGAACATCAAAAATGTTATGCTAAATGAAAGCAGACAGACACAAAAGGTCACATATTGTTTGATTCCATTTACATGAAATGTTCACAATAGACAAGTTCATAAAGACAGAAAGTACTTAGTGGCTGCCAGGGGCTAGAGGGAGGGGGAAATTGGAAGTGACTCTTAATGGGTATGTGTTTTCTTTGGAGTGATAAAAATGTTCTGGAATTAAGGCTTCATGACTGACCCAAAAATATAAGTAAAGAAAAATAAAAGACCCAGTATGAAACTTGGAAAAAGATCAAGAAACCAACATTTTAAGAAAAAGGGCAGAATATAGGAAAATAAATATACGTATATTATTTTTCTACATTTCTTTTTTGTTTCCTTCTGAGCTACACCTCGTTATGTCTTTCTCAGACCCTGGTCCTGATCTAAGCATAATCCAATACAGACTGGAAAGTAATTCTTTATTTCCCTATTGCAACTAAGAATTTTTCCTGAAGTTCTACAATTATCTAAAACACAGGTTACTACCTGATAGAATCTTAGGAAATTTCATTTACTATATATAATATTTTGATGTTTCACTTTGCAATAGGTGCAGGGAAATACATAAATTTCAGGTGAAACAGTAAATGAATAAAGAAAAAGTAAGTAGCTGTAGATGTACACAGACACTATTC
The DNA here is from genome assembly GCF_008692025.1 of Phocoena sinus. NCBI lineage: Eukaryota > Metazoa > Chordata > Mammalia > Artiodactyla > Phocoenidae > Phocoena > Phocoena sinus. The sequence continues at coordinate 67,833,894 of NC_045774.1, read as the reverse complement.
CACTATAAGCAGTATTTTACTCCCATCCTACCCACACACACTTTTCCCATTCAACTTAACCCAATTCAACAAATTGCAGATGATATGCCCTAGACAGAGTGATGTGGAATTAAACCACCCAAAACATCACCAGCTTTCTTCTTCTTCATCAGGGATTATATGCTATACTTGCAGTACTGTCATTATAAGTCAATCTTAGCAAAAGCAGGACATGAACTGAAAAAGAAAACAGGACTTCCAGTTGCAAAAATATCAGACTAAGAACATGTCACGGTCTCCCCTTCCCCTACTGAATCCCTAAGCACAACAGAAAAGGTATGAACCATAAATAAATAGATGAACAAATAAACACGGATAGCTGAGCTTGAGACCAAAGAGAGAACTCAAAATTGACGAATTACTGAGAAATCCCTAAGAAACACAAAGATCAGATGGAAGGGGGAACCTGCAGCCCTTGATTATGAAGGGTAGGGTTCTGCTGGAAAAGGTAGAACTGGAAGCTCAAACAGCAAAGGACATGAAAACAACCAACAGGGTTGTTATTTGGAGAATCCTAGTGAGAAGAGCCAAGCAGATAAACTCTGCACCTACGTACACACTAGACTACACACTAGACTATCCTCCAAGTGGAAGCACTGAATGTAGGAGCGTAGGTATGAGAGGGGGGGCAGTGCCCTAGAGGCACTGATGCCCAGAAGGAACAGGAAGCACCCACAGTACCCCCTCCAAGTACTCTGACCTTCCTCACTGCAATATGTGTGGAGTTCAAGAGGTGGAAGCAGTACTATCCTCCCTCTAGACATTTCCTCAAATGCCAAATATTTGAGGAAAGACAAGACTATAGAAGAGAATACAGACTCAAACGGAAGAATGTATACCTGAAGAAGCAGAGTTATACAGGAGTCAGAGTAAACTTTCAGGTATAATTAAAATACTCAGAGATCAGAGAAAATATGGCATTCATGAAACAAGAATAGACAGTTTCAGAATAAGAGCAGTTATGAAAAAGGGCCTTATGGATCTTAGAAATAAAAACACAACTGTTGGGCGGGGAGGATATATGGATTGAAAAGCAGAATAAACACAGATGATAAAATAAATTTTATCATCAATATGAAAATAAATAAATAATTTATTTTTTAAAAAAAGGATGCACTCCTGGAAGAAAATACACTCAAATATAGTGGAATGCAACAAGCAATAGAAGACAAATTTTACTGAAACCTATTGAATTGAAATAAGTATTGATTTGAATTTTTTTTTTTTTTTTGCTGCATTGGGTCTTCGTTGCTGCATGCAGGCTTTCTCTAGTTGCAGCGAGCAGGGGCTACTCTTCGTTGCGGTGTGTGGACTTCTCATTGCAGTGGCTTCTCTTGTTGTGAAGCACAGGCTCTAGGCGTGTGGGCTTCAGCAGTTGTGGCACACGGGCTCAGTAGTTGTGGCTCGCGGGCTCTAGAGCACAGGCTCAGTAGTTGTGGTGCACAGGCTTAGCTGCTCCGCAGCATGCGGAATCTTCCCAGACCAGGGATTGAACCCATGTCCCCTGTATTGGCAGGTGGATTCTTAACCACTGAGCCACCCAGCAAGTCCCTGATTTTAAATTTTTGAATAAAAATCAGAAACTAAAATTCCAGACAATGTAGACATGGGAGACTGGTGAGGGAGAGGTAGGCAAAAGGTAAGTAAGAGAATGCTACGGTCCTTGTTAGAAAAGCCCAGGTATGTAACAATTTTTTAAAATATAAGGATAAGTATCTCAAACTAGTAGAAAATATAAAATAGGTGTACCACATTTAATTATGTACAACTACAAAAATATTTAAGTGCATAAAAATGTCTTTAGGGCTTCCCTGGTGGCGCAGTGGTTGAGAGTCCGCCTGCCGATGCAGGGGACACGGGTTCGTGCCCCGGTCCGGAAGGATCCCACGTGCCGCGGAGCGGCTGGGCCCTGTGAGCCACGGCCGCTGAGCTTGCGCGTCTGGAGCCCGTGCTCCGCAACGGGAGAGGCCACAACAGTGAGAGGCCCGCGTACCGCAAAAAAAAAAAAAAAAAAAAAAAAAAAAAATGTGTTTATTTCTTCCCAATTTATACTGTTGGATGTGGAGGCAGATTGTAACTTCTCTTCAGCAGGGTCTGCAAGTCTCTATGTGGCATGATCATTGACACTGGTGCCCTGGAGGTTGGCTCTCCTCCTCCTGGGAGAGTGGGGCGGTGATGGAGACCACTGTGGAAAGGGGAGGGAGTGTGTCTGTGTGTTTACATACACAGAGTGGCTGGGAAGTGAAATACACATACAGCTATAATATATACACACAGCTGGAGGCATGAACCACCAAATGTAAACAGCTGGGAAATAGTGAGTCAGATCAGCAAGAGTACCATCGACTCTGTAGAGATCCCTTCCACCCATGCAGATGTATTCTGTCATATTTAACTAGCATGTACAGAAATATACTGTGTGCCAGGGACCTCGCTAGACATAGACATCTCTACAAAGTTTACCCACGCAATGAGGAGGTACAAGTCTGCTTTACACCTGAGGAACTTGGGAGAAGGAACCTGCCCAAGGATGCAGGACAGGTATGTGCTAGAGCCCTTACCCAGGGCCTTAGCCACCAATCAGCTGGCACTGTACTAAAACTGCAACAAAGACAAAAGAAGAGACCAGAAATATCAGAGTGCCTTCTGCATAAGAAGAGCAAATACTGCTAGTGAAGCTCTTGTACATTAACTTATATGTAGGTGGGTGCTGGTTCCCAATATAAACGTATTTTTTATTGTGGACTCACAGCCAAAAATGTTTGTAGGCCACTGCTGTTGAATAGGGGAGGTTTCTTACATCAGAAAAGCCTACTGGCAAAAATCTTCCTTCTAATTCTCTCTCACTCTCTCAAATATCTCTACTTCTGAAACCCCGTGGGGTTTCTCAGAGGATCTCCTTCCACTGGAGTAGTGGTAGCAAGGAGCTTCTATCAGAAAAGGAAACACCCCAGCCTCCGAACCTCCTGCAGAGGGCTGCCTCATCCCACCCCGCCATGACATTTCCCTGAGTATCACTGCGCTTGCTCAAGCTTGATAAGAACCACCTGAGAAAAATGAAAGCGTTAAAGAGGATGAAGGATGAGAGCTGCTTTGAAAGGGGCAATAAAAGGGCTAGTACTTTTTTTTTTTAAAGGCAAATCAGAAAGGAACTACAGGAGAATCTGGGACTAGACATGGGACCCCAAAGAGGGCTCTTTAAAAGTGTCCGCGGGGGTTTGGAGGAAGTTGCCAGAGAGAGGTGAAATTTACAAGAGGGCAGTTTGTTCCTGTTTCATAAAGGTTCCCTGAACGTCTGCCAAGTGTTCGTTCTGTTGGACACGGCTGCGCCAGAGGCTGCAGACACAAAGAAAAGCTTCATTCCTTAGCGATTAGGGGGGAAAACAGACAAGAGGAACTGACAACTACAATGCACTGCTATCTAGGTGTTATGGGTTCAGTGAGAAGGTTCCCTGGAGAAATAGCATCTGAGTCTTAAAGGAGAGGAGGCATAAAAGAGATGAATGAGGGAAAGGTCGTGCCAGGAAGAGATGTGGCCTTCCTGGAGTTTAGGTAACATAGTTTAAAGACAAGAAAAGCCTGCACACTCTCCAGCGGCTTCCCACAGCATTTTGAATAAAATCCAAATACCTTCTTAGCCCAAAAGGCCCTAAGTGGGCTACCCTCTCATCCCATGCCTGGTTCATCCTCCCCACCACTTCCCTACCCTGCAGCCACACTGGCCTTCTGCTTCCTCACCTTAGGGCCTCAACTCTCTCCTCCCTCCTCCCTCCAACTCGCTCCTCCCTCTGTCCAGCAAGCTTTTCCCAGGCCTCCCCTGGCTCCTCCTCCCACTCAGCCCAGGGGCAATTTTACCTCCTCTCACCTCATTGGGGTCCCGTCACTTCCTAATATCCCTGTGTCTTCTTCATAGTACTTCACTATACAAAACTATCTTTTTACTTTACATTGTTTATCTTGTTTGTTTACTTGTTTATTGTCTCTCACATATACACAGGCAAAATACATTGTAGCGGGCTTCCCTGGTGGCGCAGTGGTTGAGAGTCCACCTGCTGATGCAGGGGACACAGATTCGTGCCCTGGACCGGGAAGACCCCACATGCCGCAGAGCGGCTGGGCCCGTGAGCCATGGGCGCTGAGCCTGCGCGACCGGAGCCTGTGCTCTGCAACGGGAGAGGCCACAACAGTGAGAGGCCCGCGTACCCCAAAAAAAACAAAAACAAAATACATTGTAGCATGTGGTGTGAACCCAATAAATATCATTGAATAAATTAATTGATAGAGAGATAACAGGCTAGCTCATGAATGAGATGCAAGTTTGGATTTTACTCTGCAAGCCATGAGGAAATCACTAAGGATTTTAAGGGGAGACTAACATGATCAGGAAGCTCACTCCAGAAACAGACTTCCTTAGAGGGGGTCAGTGTACAGACACCAGTAAGCCACTATGGAATAAAAATTTTTTTGAGCTAAAGGCACTGGAGTTCCTGAAGTCCCTTATTTGCCTAGAGCAGACCCTCGCGAAAGAACTCAGTTGTCAAAAATGTCCTCCCCAGGAGCAACTCTCATCTTCTCTACTTGGAGACAGAGAAGTCAGCCCTACACCCAAACAGACACTGTCATCAAACTATCGTTATCTTCCACCTTTTCTCCTATGGGCCCATTTATCTTTCCAGTGATTTGTTTTTCCATAAGTGCCCCTTCCTGCATTCCCTTTGAAGTCATTTTTTTCTCCCAGAAGTGCCCCTCTACCCCTCCTCATCCTCTGTTAAAATGGTATATAAGCCCCAAATTCTAACTGCCTCCTTAAGTCGAATTTTTTGTGAACTCTCATGCATTAGTACTTAATTAAACCTACTTTTCCCTTGTTCATGTCATTTGTCAGTTTAATTTGCAGGACTCCAACTCAGAACCTAAGAGTTCTTCCTCCCTGACAATAATTAGGTTGTTCTAGAAACACATATGAGAAGCATGTGGAAATGGGCAGATGGAATGGATTCATGAGAAGCTCAAATCCACTCAGTAGTACTTGGTGATCCTCTGAACATAGGGGACAAAGGAGAAAGAAACCCCAAGTTCCTGACCTGGAAGATCAAGTGAATAAGGGCCTGTTCGTGAAGTTCACAAAGGTAAAAAGGCTGAACACAGATTTGAAGCTGTTGAGTCTGGGGTGCCTGTCGGCCTTGGCTCAGGTGAGGAAAAGATCTGGGGCCTCAGAAGGCAATATGAATACGGAGCGGCAATGCAGTTTGCTGAGGCAGTCCGTGCCCCATTGGTCCTTTTTTCCCCTGATCTTGTTGGCTGAGGGTGAGGGCACACTGGAGAGGTTTTGGCCTCGGCCACCAAGAAATGGCTCAAACCAACCCGCTCCAACCGCTTATCACCAGCCGTTACCATTTACTAAGCACCTGCATAGCACACGGTGTCATCTCTAATCCCCAAATTGATAACATTTATCCTGCACAGATGTGAAAACTGAGGCCTCGGTGTTTACCACGATAAACACTCAATAGATGTTCGCTGGTTGGGATGATCAAATGAAAGTGATTGAGCAGAATGTGAAGTTACATTAGCTGAAGTTTTAAAAAAGAAACTCCACACCTGACTTTGGCCCAGCCCAGCATTTAGGTATCAAGAGGATAAGCTTTATGCCCAGGTGAAGCTTATCCACTGTGGTCAGGGCACCGAACACACCTTACCTATATCTTCCACTGGATCCTGTTCGTACCCAAATTTCCCAGATAGCTCAGTTTTGTAACTAGACTGCCAGGAAGCCCAGGGAAACTCAGTCACCCAAGGAGCAGGATCATGGGGAGGGGTTACTTAACCGAGCCACTGTTGTCAGCCTTTAACACCTGCAGGCTAATGACTTAACCCAGAAATGGCAGAGCCCTGTCAAAAACGACAGAAGGAAGGGAGAGAGATGGATCCGTGACTTGGGGACAGGGCTGCCTGGGGGCCACACCTGACTGATCTGTGGGCTGGGAATGTTCACAACAAAGAAGGAAACAGAAATCAGGAAAAGGGGAATTGCAGTTCTGACAGGCTTGGCCCTGGCTTCCTGGGGAGAACAAGGTATTGTATGAAATGCATTTCATCAATTCTGATGTATCAGACAATTGAGAGCTATTATAATTTAGGAAAGTTCTCCAAGAGATGAGACGCCTTTGAACAGATCCCAAACTGGAAAATAAAACAAAGATTTAACAAAAGAATTAGGATAATGTGGTAGCAAATGGAATGGTTGAAAAAGTACTGTGTTAGTGCCAGGCTGGGGTTCAAATCCCAGCTTGGCCACTTACCAGCTGTGTAAATGCCCACACATGTCCCAGAGCCCATGAGCCTTTATTTCCTCATCTATCAGGCTGTCAGCGTGTACACACACACACACACACACACCCTGCTTCTTTTTTTCTTTTTTTCCCCAGCCCAAGCCTAGGTAACGAGAAGGTCTTTTTTGGAATGTGACCACAGCAAGAGGCTCACTCAGCCTTAAGGGAAAGTTAGAATGTCTTTGCTATTAGTATTCTGTGGGGTCCACAAAGGCTTAAGGTTCTACATACTTAACGGTTTCAGGAAGAGGCCCCTGGTTTGGTTCTATTTGCATCATTATCTGTAGCCCTTTACATTTCTGATCAATGGAACTACTTACACATTCAAGAGCCAGGAGTCCAGTAAGAAATTCCAACCCAAGTGGCAATTAAATATATGAATACTAATACTGTTAATAAGAGAATATGCAAAAATCATGAAGATTCACTGTCCGTTTGATTAACGAACTACTTAGAAAGGAAAATTTAATGCAATCAGAACGTGTATTTTCAAAGGCACAAAGGTTTTTTTTTGTGTGTGTGTGTGGTACGCGGGCCTCTCACTGTTGTGGCCTCTCCCGTTGCGGAGCACAGGCTCCGGACGCGCAGGCCCATCGGCCATGGTTCACGGGCCCAGCCGCTCCGCGACATGTGGGATCTTCCCGGACCGGGGCACGAACCCACGTCGCCTGCATCGGCAGGCGGACTCTCAACCACTTAGCCACCAGGGAAGCCCGGCACAAAGGTTTTTGAAGATGATTTTTATTTATATGTGAAGACCTAATCTTTTTCTGTGAAATCCTCTCACATCACACTGGCAGGTAACTAAAGAACATGATTCTATATGTGAATATTTCCTTTACATAAGCATCCAATAACATTTCTGGGAATTCCCCGGCAGTCCAGTGGTTAGGACCCAGCACTCTCACTGCTGTGGCCCAGGTTCAATCCCTGGTCTGGGAACTAAGATCCCATAAGACGTGTGGCACAGCCAAAAAAAAAAAAAAAAAAAAACCACGTTTCTCATGTGTTCTGATTTGTTTCTGCAAGAAGGGAAAAGTGTTCTTGTGAGCTTTTTCTTTTTTTCCTCCAAACGATCACTCTGAGTGTGATCAAGGTTGGTTCTATGTCACCCTCGATTTTACACACTGAGAAACAGAGCTGGAGTCTTCCCCAGAGATCCTCAAGAGGAGAAAGTTCACCAGCTCTCCGGGCGCGTTAGGCCAGGAGTGAAAAACCCATCTGTCTTGCACGTTACAGCAGAACCAGGGAAAGCCACTGTCGCAGGACAGCTTTAAAGCCCTCTTTAAAAGAGAATTGAAAAGTTGCCTTTAAAAAAAGGTAAGGAATACAAGAATAAAGGAAGTAGAGAAGTAAGAAAAATGAGCAGGACAGAAGTGATTGTGATAGGAAGTAAAATCATACCACCAACAGTGATGCGAGCTGGGGGGACTGAACAAAGCAGGTGAGCCCTCAGGCACAGCACCTTATCCAGAACTCCAGAACCTGCTGATTCTGCCTCTTTGTTCCATTAGACTACCCCAGGTCTGTTCTAATATTAAAATGGGAGATATTTCTTGTAGAAGTAGAGAATCAAGATTCTATGATACCAGGAATCACTGAAACATGTTTACAAACATCTGATATAAAAATATGCTCTCTAACCATATGTATCTGAATAAGCTTTGGGCCTCAGGCGTGACCTTGGTCACATCATTTTTAACTATTCTGTGTTTCCATCTATTCCAACACATATATCTCTGTATTTTCAGGACCAGAAGGAAACCCAAGAGATTGGCTATAGCCAGGGTTGCAGTCAACCCAACTCTTTTTGGACAAGGCACAGTTACAAGGGAAGGAGCTTACATTTCCATGTACTTGACCCTCTCCTAAACCTTGCTCAGTTCTAGCCCATGTTGTGGCTGCAGGAAAGTCCCCTGGCATCTCTGAGCCACAGATTCGATATCAGAAGAACACTTCTCTCTACTTACCCTCAAGAAACAATGAGAAGGTAACTTCACTAATAATTTTTAAAATTATTTTAAGAAAAAAAAGATGACACTAATGATTAGAAGTGAATCGCCAGATTCACTGCCTTTACAGCCACCAGGGAAGGATCACCTGCTGACCCTGGATTTTCTGTGCCTCCAGGGACCACCTAACTGTCACTTCCTCAGACCCTGAGAGAGTGCACAGGCTGCTACGAAAACAAGACCGCACTTAGCTGGACTGTGGCAGAGCAGCTGTCTTAGCCAAATTTCCCTTAAAAATTGGCAGGGAGTTGGGTGGGAGGGCGCTTCCCTGGTGGTGCAGTGCTTAAGCATCTGCCTGCCAATGCAGGGGACATGGGTTTGAGCCCTGGTCCGGGAAGATCCCACATGCCGCGGAGCAACTAAGCCCGTGCACCACAACTACAGAGTCTGTTCTCTAGAGCCCACGTGCCACAACTACTGAAGCCCGCGCGCCTAGAGCCTGTGCTCCGCAACAGGAGAAGCCACCACAATGAGAAGCCCGTGCGTGCACCACAAGGAAGAGTAGTCCCCGCTCGTGGCAACTAGAGAAAGTCCGCGTGCAGCAACAAAGACCCAATGCAGCCCAAAATTAATTAATTTTAAAACTTTTTAAAAATTGGGAGGGACTTCAGGAAAAAATAATTTCACTTTCTGACTAAATATGATCTTTTAATTGGTTTCCTTGTTACTACAGTTTTTAAAGAACTGTAATTTAATAAAGACTTAAAAGTCCATGTGTCCAAAAATAATCAGTATTTTCGGTGCAATTGTTTTTAATGGTTTAATTATTGTCTCCTCTCTCTGGAGTTTTATCTGGACCATGGGGGTTGAAGATGAGATTCATCTTATCTCTGATTAACGACCCTGAAAGGGAGGGTTGAGAAGTGCCCAAATCTGTCCTTAACAGAACTAAACTGCTCAAGAACATGCCTGGAATTCATGAATAAAATTTGGAACGTAAGCCAAAGAAGTGCAGTTTAAGGCTCACCTTAGCTGCACTACATTTTCAACCTTAACACAATGTGGTAAAAGGTACAAGGCACTCGGTTTAAAAATAAGATCAGAGGTTCCTTGTAAGACTATGGGAAGTAAAAAATCACACTACCCACCTTCAATTGCATTCTTTTGCACAGCAATGCTGGTCAGGCCTGCATCCCACCCACCAGGGTAGATTTCTGAACCTCATGGAAAAAGCCCCAGGTCTCCGAGAAGCTCAGGCACTAAACCAAGTCCATTAGGATGGTTTGGAATTCATTAGAGAAATGCTTTGCTCATGGTTCAAAGTGCACCATATACATCTCTTCTCAGAGGAAATAAGTCCTCCCCACCCGCTACTTTCCACGTCTTGAGTTTGAGAGTAGGTAAATGTAAAATTTACCCCAAATAACACAGGGTTATAAGGCAACACGTGCCCAGGGCCCATTAGAAATCGGGATGACCATTTGGTGGCACCTTGCTGTCTCAGGAACAGAAGGCCACAGGAACAGAAGTCACAACTCCCAGCCTCCACCCCCATCCTGACTCCCCAGGACCATATCAGCTGGCATGACAGGTGTCAGGGACAGTCCTTGCTAGAACTGCTGACTGAGGGGCCTATCTGCTACTCTAGAAAGCGAAATGTTCTGATAGAGATTCTACATTCAGGCCTAAACCCCAAAATCAAAGCCAGCAACACATGGAAAGAACAGCAGCCCAAGATAATGGAGGAAATCTTCAGAGAATAGACCGTATCCACAGCAGGCCCAGGTGGAGAAAGGCCAGGCTTCAGTAATGTTTGCTCTTCTTACCACACAAATATACTCAGGGCTTTTATAGCAAGATTTCAGTTTGATACCAAGAACTCACGAGGGAGGATTTTATTACTAAAGTAATCATAAGCATCAGTTACAGGCGGGTTTGCCCAGGGTTAGGAGCACTGGGGAGCATCCTACACCCAGATCTGGGGAAGCCCTTTGTTCAGGAAATCCCCGCCCCTCAGCCAAAGCGTTAATTTCACTTCAAGGCCCCAAATCAAAATTTTAAAGTGCCCCCTTAAAGAACTGCAGAATAAACAAACAGTTCCCCTGCTTTTCCTGGAACCCAGTCTCTGGCCCCCAGGACAATATCAAATTACAGGGTTTTTCTTCCCATATACGGTCTCTTATTTCTTTTCCTTTTTTTCAAAGAGGATCACAATTGCACCCTGTTGTGTGTCTTCGGTTTCAAATACCTTGCAAATACATCCCCATTCTGAATCTCTTCGGAGCCTCCGAAGAATCTAGGAGGGGCTAACAAACGCAATTTGAATAATAATGAAGCGACTGAACAATGTAACCACCAAAGGTAGCCCTAGAGACTCCAACAAAAGGGTTGAAAGCCTTCATCTACAAAAATGTGGCCACCTGCTCGACTGTGGGACCAGTTATGGGGAGCGCAGAAGAGAGAGGCGCACAGATGCACACACGAGTTTAAGCAAATAGGGAATTAGTACAAATGCTCCCTGGGGACCAGACACTATGAAAAAGGGCGACTTGGAAAGCTCCTTTCTCATCTATCAGGCTCAAGGTTTAGTTAACAATCTTCCCCTTCTGATTATTGAAAGTAGCATTCACCATACGTAAAATAATGAAAACTCACCCCCCCCCCCCGAGAAAGGCTTTGTTTGTATGGAGAATTTAAAACAAGTCCAGTGAATTTTCAATAAAAGTTCTTCAAAATCAACAGTCACGAAAGTACTTTTTATCCCTCATGCAATTTCTGCCAAGTGAACATTTTAAAAGTTAGTTCCTTCTTTAGGATGCTGACAGTTCCACCTAGATGTTATGTTTACCAGCCTCATTCTACTTGACCTTTCCAAAAGACCTTACAATAAAGGACTTTTTCCTCGATTTGGAGGGAAACAAAAAAGAAGAACCTTTCTGGAATCCTAAAAAGCTCTCAACTCCTTTAGTCCTTAAGAATTAAACGCAGGAAGCCCCCGCTGGCTGAACAATTGCTAAATCCTGCTTCTTGAACAGGAAACAGAGTTTGCTTCTGAGTGGCTCCGTATTCCCCCGCCCCGCGCTCACTCCAGGGCAGGCGCTGCCATGCCCAGGTGGTGACGCTGAGCAGAGATAAGGTGTCCTAACAACCTTATTTGCCTGGATCTCTGGATACCCGCGGCCACACGGCGACTCCTTTATCACCTGGGTGCATCCCTCCGCCGACCTGGGCGGCCCCGGGACCCCTCCCGCGGCGACACGGGGCAAGACTGACACCCGCAGCTGCCGACGACCCTGCCAGTCACGCTGCCGCCGGCTGCCTTTTTTAGCCACGACATCTGACCCCGGCTCCGACAACAGCATGCAGGGAGAGATCCCAGGGCGCGCCGGGCGGTCCCCTCCCCTCCCAAACCCCCGGACCCTGCGGAGAGCTCGGGGTGAGGCGTGGGGGAGGTACTGGCCCTGGAACTGGCAGAGAGCGCGCGTTCCTCCTGCCCAGACGCTTCCTCTCCGCCCTCTCCACCGATCCCGGCCCCCGCTCCGCTGCCTGCACCCGGGCTCCCCCATTTTGCATCTCGCCGCGGCTCCTCTGGCGCCCCTCCCCACTCCCACCCCCTAACTCCGCTTGCCTGGATCCCCTCCAAGTCAGCTGCCCGCGCGCCGGGCCCGGCGGGGGTGCGGGCCGAGGACGCTCGGGGCGCGGGGCCGAGCGGGGGAGCCGGTGCTCACCTCCCTCCTCCGTCCCGCTGTCCGGCTCGGCGTCCGAGGAGTCGGGCCCGTCCCCGTAGCCCGCTAGCCCCACCAGCTCATCCTCCTCGTCGTCGTCCTCCTCCTCCGGCTGAGGCTTCCCCAGCACCTGGCTCATCGCGCCCACGGCCGGCCGTCCCCGGGGCGACGGGGGTCTCTGGTGGGGGGCGCCAAACCTCCCGGCCTGCCGCTCGCAACCTATTTCTGAATTGGGGTTTTGTCCCGAGGTTCGCGGGCTGAGGCGGGGGCCGCGCGTCCCTCGCAGCGGTCGGCGTCCTGGTCTGGGTCCCGCCGTTCGCAGCGCGCCCGGAGCCCCCCCTGCCCCGCCCGCCCGCCGGCGGAGGAGTCAGCCAGAGCGCGGCAGTTCCTCCCCAGAGGAGGGAGAGAGAGACTGCGTGACCCAAGTCACCTGACACACACTGTCATACACTCTCTCACACACACACACACACACACACACACACACACACACACACACCGCACGGGCGCGCGCGCGCTTTCCCGGGAGCACCGCTCGCTGGGGCGCTGGGGCGCTGGGCCGCGGCCGCGCACACACACTCAACCGGGAGCAGGCCGGCGCGGGCCCCTCCACCCACCCAGAAGCGCACACAGACACTCGCCCGGTACCCGGGGACCCGGGACGCGGCGCAGTCACCCACCGCGGCTGCTCGCCCTGGGCCCCCAAGCACCCCTCCTGCACGTGGTCCCCGCACAGGCGGGCGAGCTGGGGTACCGCGCACCCGGAGAACCTCTCCCCGCCTTCCCACGACACACACACACCACCTAGGGCGGCCTTCTCCAGCTTTCGGTCCCGGCCGAGGGTTCCAGTCCCAAGTGGGCTGCCCCCGCCCCGGACACTGCTGCGCCCAGGCCCCCTCTCCGAGCGGCGTGCCTAGAACACCCCGTGGATGCTGAAGCGCCCAGAGAAGAAAACTCTAGAGAAATGCGCCGCACAGGCGGCGCAGTCTCCATAGCAATTGCCTTTTAGTGCGCGTTTGTGGTTCAAAGTACTTCCCACCAAGAAAACAGACGCATTCGCTAATCAGGCCTACCCAGCTGTAAATGTTCCTGAAAAAATAACATGCCTCGTGGCTGCCTAGCCTGAATAATAATTCCTCTGCGGCGTTTGGGCAAAGGTCTCAGGTGTGTAACACACCAAGGGGCTATTCATAGCCACCTCCTCCTGTCTCACTGTTGAACAGACTGTAATCCCAAATCCCATATCTCAAAATAAAACGTTTCAAGGCTCTTGGGGGGGAGAGAGGGGCGGTGGACGGGGAGACAGGACTAGCGGCAGTGTGAGGGTGAGATTAAAACCGGCATTCCTCCACAAGCTTTTCACCACAGGACATACCGTACCCGCCCTTTCTGGATACTGCAAAAAATCACGTGGATGAACTTCCTTCTGTCAAGCGCAATGAGAAATAAACCAGCTGGCCAGCAGGATAATCCAGATTCTACAGGTGCCAGCAGCTCCGCAGGTGGTATGGGGGAGGAAAGCAGCTCAGGCTGGAGGCTCTTGGGGCCCCAGGGTGCTGCCTAGGTAGGGAATTTGGATGGAGAACCTACCCTATGCCAGGGGGCTGGGCTAAGGGGTGAGGGTGCGGGCCTCCACGTAGGCTCAGAACAGTGTTCATGCCCTGGAAGAAATCCCAGTCTAGCAAATCATGACTCCGGTCCTGGATTTTGTAGTAGCTGTAGGTGTTGAAGGTGGACGCGGACACCTCCTAGGAGGTGGCTGCTTCCAATCTCGGAAAGGTTTTGGGATTTCCCAGGTGGAGGCAGTACAACATGTATGGCTGTATCAGTCAAGGTCCTTCCCGGGAGAAAAATAGATGGCACATGCAAAGATTTTAATTCAAAAGGCTTTATAAAGTAAAAGGGACAATTTACTAGGATGTGGGCAGAGTTTAGGGATCGACACAGGGATTAACAACAGTGGGAAGAGGTTATCTCCCCTAAACTAGTTGGTGTAAAGGAAGGGAAATAGAGTCCTGGACAGGGGGCTCAAAACAGGAGCTATAGCTGGTGACAGCCACTGCCAGGGCCACCTCCTGTCCAAGAGACAGCAGTGGGAAGGAACACACTGACCTCTCTTGCCTCCCACCCTCCATTCTTCTCTTTTTGGCCGTGCTTCCTGGCTTCCAGGATCTTAGTTCCCCCACCAGGGATTGAACCCAGGCCCCCTGCAGTGGAAGCACAGAGTCCTAACCACTAGACCGCCAGGGAAGTCCCTTCTTTCTCCTGAAAGAGGTTCCCCTTGGCCAAATCCAACTGGACGCCAAAGGGCTAGGGAGACTGCAACCTAGTCCAGGACTCAGATATTGGGTAGGGAGGGCAGTGGGTTCCAGGGGGCAGGGGTAGGGGCAAACAGTATATCCAGCACAAGCAGGCTCTACTCGCTCTTATCAGAGGACATTTTTCTAGGAGTAATTTTCCTAGTCCATCTTCATCCATTCTGTTTAAGGAAAGAAGTACCTGGGAGGTAGGCTCTTTTAGAGTGGTTTTCAGACTTTCAGTTATCCCAGAACAAACCACCAGCCTGGGGAAGTGTTGAGCTGGCCTGATTCAAAGTGCAGAGGGCTATATATGGGGCCCTAGAAGCCAGTCCCAAGGTCAGCCCAGACCATCAGGACATCCTTTGGGCTGTCTGCTGACGGTGTACGCCTTGGGGATCCAGGGGTTCAGGCAGTACCGTCGCTAAGCCAAAGGCCCCTCTGTGCCTGAGATCAAGAAAAAACGGAGATACCTGATGGTTCTCTGCCTTCCCCCCACAAAAGAGAGATCCTGAGGGGGGGAACACCAGCAGGAGATTGGAGCGTACCCTAGGATATTTGAGAATTTGACCATTCTTGAGAAAAAAAGGAACAAATCCACACACACACAAAATCAATAAAAGCCAAATCCTCAATTATGCTCCACCCCAAGGTAGATAAGAGTCACGTACAGGTTTAAGACATTCAAATTCACTGTCATTTCAGAAATGTACAGTATTGATAAAGTTTGATTGAACAGAACAGGAAAAATCTTTATTGCTTCTCTTTTTTTCTGTTATCATTTCAATACTGTCAGCTTTCAAATAAAGAATATGTTGAAAAATATCTTAGAAATTTTTAAATTTTAAAAGTCGTGGGCTTCCCTGGTGGCACAGTGGTTGAGAGTCCACCTGCCGATGCAGGTGACACGGGTTCGTGCCCCGGTCCGGGAAGATCCCACATGCCGCGGAGCGGCTGGGCCTGTGAGCCATGGCCGCTGAGCCTGCGTGTCCGGAGCCTGTGCTCCACAATGGGAGGGACCACAACAGTGAGAGGCCTGCGTACCGCAAAAAAAAAAAAAAAAAAATTGAAAGTCGTGTGTGTGGATCCTTTCAGAAATTAAATAAAAATAGAAAGACACTAAACACTGAAAGCCTTTGAGACACTCGGTATAGGATCTACTCAGTGAATTAGCTACCGCCTTGATCACTCTGGCCTGGAGCTCAGGCTCTGTGACTTCTCCCCAGGAGGGCGTTCTCAAGAATGTGAGGATTTGTCTCTGGGCTACTCTTGGTTTTTGCTGTTGTATGTAAACATGGCAGGTTGCCACATACATGATAGGTGCTGAAGTTTATGAAATGAGTGAAAGAAAAAAGGGAGGAAGTTATACAGTATATGGCCAGGCATATTTTTGAGAGAAACTTCAGGAAAAAACAGAAGCCAGCGGCTTCCCTGGTGACGCAGTGGTTGGGAGTTCGCCTGCCGATCCAGGGGACGCGGGTTCGTGCCCCGGTCCGGGAGAATCCCGCGTGCCGCGGAGCAGCTGGGCCCGTGAGCCATGGCTGCTGGGCCTGCGCGTCTGGAGCCTGTGCTCCGCAGCGGGAGAGGCCACAGCAGTAAGAGGCCCGCGTACCGCAAAAAAAAAAACGGAAGCCAAATTTTCTACTTACTCTAAACCCTGGGAAATACCACAGTGACGTAAATATGAACTATGCTGTACAAGAGTGTGACCAGAATGAGTTGACGTGCAAGAGATGATGACTCTCAGGCCTTCCTCCCTTCAGGACTGCCTGAAGACTGGAAGGAATTACAGTATAATGACTATGGAATGCTTATTCTATTTTTGCTAACCCTTCCTTTCTAAAAAGACTCTTAACGTTCAGAGATATTTTGTAGCATCATGAAATATGAGATTTGTCTTTTGCCAAAATTTTCCAACTAATATTGGGAAAAAAAGACATGAATAAGGAAGGAGGTCTTCCCAAATAATATGACCTTCAAAATATTCCCATTAAGTAATATTATTGTCCTTAATTTACAGATAAGAAATATTCACCCAAGGTACCACATGGAAGGTACCAGATGGTGAAACTACTTTGGAACTCGGCTGGACACTAGACCTATTCCTATTTAATGGCATTAAAGCTAAAGTCAATTACATTATGGCCTGAAACTGAAAAGGGAGAAGGGGAAGGGAAAAGCTGGCTCCCAATCTCCTAGGTAAAGAACCAAAACATACATAGACACTAAAAAATGGGTCTGTTGTCTCAGGCCACTAATTTACAGGATTCACTGAAAGGAGGTAAAAGAAGAAAGATTGAAAAGCTTCCTAATGAACAGAAGTTAGAAAACTACTTGTCATAATAAAATTGTTGATCACCATCACTCCTTTTATTAGGAACACAAATAGCAAGTGAGGGACTTCCCTGATGGCACAGTGGTTAAGAATCCACCTGCCAATGCAGGGGACACGGGTGCGAGCCCTGCTCCAGGAAGATCCCAGATGTCGCAGAGCAACTAAGCCCGTGTGCCACAACTACTGAGCCCACACACTGCAACTACTGAGCCCACGTGCTGTAACTACTGAAGCCAGCATGCCTAGAGACCGCGCTCTGCAACAAGAGAAGCCCCCGCAATGAGGAGCCCGCACTCCGCGACAGAGAGTAGCCCCCGCTCGCCACAACTAGAGAAAGCCCACGCAGCAACAAAGACCCAACGCAGCCAAAAAAATTTTTTAAAAAGTAAACCTGATCATTAAAAAAAGCAGGTGAGGGCTTCCCTGGTGGCGCAGTGGTTGAGAGTCCGCCTGCCGATGCAGGGGACGCGGGTTCGTGCCCCGGTCCGGGAAGATCCCACATGCCGTGGAGCAGTTGGGCCTGCGAGCCATGGCCGCTGAGCCTGCGCGTCTGGAGCCTGTGCTCCGCAACGGGAGAGGCCACAACAGTGAGAGGCCTGTGTACCACAAAAAAAAAAAAAAAAAAAAAGAGACCTGTACAGGCAGAATAATTGCAGTCCTGAATAGGACAGGCAATTAAATACAGACTGCAGCCCTGCATCTTGGGGTATTTTGAGGCATCTGATGGCATTGCACCTGGTTCCTGGGATTCGCATGTTGAAAGCCTTTAAGGCTTTCTTTTTAAATATGTATTTAAAGCCATTAAATCTCTCTTGATGAAGCAAACAAAAGAAAGAGCCTTCTACAGAATCTTGCCGCACTCCTGCTAATCCAGGAAAGCCAAATTTTTCAAGAGGGCAGCTCAGAGTCTCCGGTTCTCCTAAGACAGTTGATGCCCTGATGAAATCATTAAATCATTTCCACTGAGACAAACCATCATTAAATATATTTTATTAAAATAATGTTTTGATATTTTAAGAACATGCATGTGGTAAATAGTCAAACAGCATAAAAGAATATCCAATGAAATGTTAGTGTCTTCCCCCAACCTGCCCCCCTCACCGGCCCTACAGTCTCCTGGTTTCCCTCCGCAGAGGGAAATATTCTGCTTTAAGTGTGCAAACATATTTGTAGCCTTTATATATATATATATATATATATATAACATATATATATATAGCCTTTATAGATATAGATATATAGATATATTTGATAACTTTATCTCTTTAATAGTCTACAAATTTTTTTTTTAATGAACGTGAAGACAATTAGATTTTTAGGGCTGTACTTTGAAGGAAATAGAGACGAGAGAGAAACCGGGGATGAGAGAAGGAGCCTGATTTAGATGGGATCACCAGAGAAGACCTTTCAAAGAAGGTGACATTTGAGTTGACCGTGAGACAGAGACAGACAGCAAAGTGAGTCAGGGGGGAGCGTGTTCCCCTGGAAGGTATCTCCACGGTTGGAAAAATCAAGGAGAAGTGAAAGGACTTGGTGTTGGAGGAACAATATATCAGTGTGATGGGAGAGGGGGACAGTGGTAGTCATGAGAAACAGGTAGTCTTCTCCACCAGTATAAAGAGTTTGGATTTTATTCCAAGTGCCACTGAGGCACTGAAGAGTTTTAAAAAGGGAGGTGAAATGTGTGGTTTACATTTCTAAAAGCTTACGCTGCTAGATTGTTTCCAAAGATGGCCTCAACAATCATGCCATCCCACGTGCCCCTCCGCAAATGTGACTTTGCCACTCCCTCCTCTTATTTTTCCTCCTCTTAAATGTGGGCAGGCTCTGTGACTTGCTTTAACTAACAAAATGCAGCAGAAGTGACAGTGACACTGAGCAAAGTCTGAGATAGGGTCATAAAAGACCTTGCTACTTCCTTTTTCACTTTCTTGGTGCCTTTAGCCACCATGAAAAGAAGTCTGGGCTAGCTTACTGGAGAGGCCCCATGGATACAGAGGCCCTGAAATGTTCCAGAGCACAGGAACATAGAGGCCCCAGAATTCCAGCCATCCATCTGAGGGGCCAGGCATGAGAGTGACAACAACTTGGATTCTCCAGCCCAAATTGCAACTACATGAGCAAGTCCAGCCCACTCTGCATGAAACACAGACTTGCTGTTACAGCTGAGCCCTGCCAGCCAACCCACAGAATCATGAACAAATAAAATAGCTGTTTTTTTTAAACCATTAAGATATGGGGTGGTTTGTTACATAGCAGCTGGTAGCTGATGAACATATTCTGGCTGATGTGGGGAAAATGGATTGTAGATTTCAGGTTGGAAGAACAGGAGATCACTTTAGTAGTCCATAAGTGAAATGAATGGAGGCAGTGGAAACTGAGAGAAGTGGATAGATGTGATATAAATTTTGGAGGTAGACTAGATCAGATTTATTGATAGCTTAATTAACATGGATGGTCAGGGAAAGGACTCGTACCAGACATTTGATTTGAGCAACTAGACGTATGGTAATGCCATTTATTAAAGTAAGTTAAGACCCAGATAGGAACAGGATTGGGGGATGGGAGGTGAATCAAGGTCCTTGATTTCTAACATTCTAGTTACTGTATATGGCCACAAGGCAAGCTACCTTAATCCTGTGATTTTGGCTGTTTCTTAGATGTCTATCATGTTGTCTTTGGTATAAATAATGAATTTTTCCAACTACAAGTCATGAATGAACTGAAGATGACACTTGTAAAAGTTCCAAACTAGTGAGATGGAATTGCTACATATGGACTTCCATAAAAAGTTAACTTTTTATTCATATGGATTTTTAAAGACAAGCTTCTGACATAAATGGTGCCGTAACATGAGAGCAGAAATGTCTTGACTGTAGAGTTGGCCAAATAGAGGTACTAACAGCTCCACATCTGTAGATCAGTTTAGACTTGGCAACCCCTGCCTTGGCTGGGAGGGTTACACTAACTTCAGTGATACAAAAAAGCAGATTCTCCAAGACAAATGACCTTATTAAAAATCCACAAGGGCTTCCCTGGTGGCGCAGTGGTTGAGAGTCCGCCTGCCGATGCAGGGGAAACAGGTTCGTGCCCCGGTCCGGGAAGATCCCACATGCCGCGAAGCAGCTAGGCCCGTGAGCCATGGCCGCTGAGCCTGCTCGTCCGGAGCCTGTGCTCCACAACGGGAGAGGCCACAGCAGTAAGAGGCCCGCGTACCGCAAAAAAAAAAAAAAACATCCACAAGAATGAGAGAGTTCCCAAGATGGTAGAGTAGGAAGGCCCTGAGCTCACCTGCTCTCACGGGCACACCAAAATTACAACTATTCACGGAGATACTGTTGCTGAGAAAGACCAGAACCTACCAGAAAAGACCTTCTATAACTAAAGATATAAAGAAGGAACCACAACAAGACAGGTAGGAGGAGAGGAGTTGCGGCACAGTCAGGACCCATATCCTTGGGTGGGCAACCCACAAACGGAAGAATCATTACAATTGCAGAGGTTCTCCTCAAGGAGTGAGGGGTATGAACCCCACATCAGGCTCCCCAGCCCGAGAGTCCTGCACAGGGAAGTTGAGCCCCCAGAAAGTTTGGCTTTGAAGGCTAGGGGTGCTTACTTTAAAAATTTTTTTTTTTGGCTGCACCACATGCTATGTGGGATCTTAGTTCCCCGACCAGGGATTGAACCCGTGCCCCCTGCATTGGAAGTGCAGAGTCTTAACCACTGAACTGCCAGGGAAGTCCCCAGTGGTGCTTACTTTCGGGAGACCCAGAGGGCTGTGGGAAATAGAGACTCCACTCTCAAAGGGCGCACATAAAATCTCACCTGCTCTGGGACCCAGGGAAGAAGCAGTAATCTGAAAGGAGCTTGGGTCAGACCCACCTGCTGATCTTGGAGAGTCTCCCAGAGAGGCAGGAGGCAATTGGAGCTCACCCTGGAAACACAGACACTGGCGGCAGCCATTTTTAGGAGCTCATTCTACCACATGGATGCTGGTGCTAGCAAAAAATTTTGGAATCCTCCCTCTAGTTTATTAGCCTTGGGACCCAGCCCTACCCCCATCCACTAGACTGTAGGCATCAGTATTGGGATGCCTTAGGCCCAGCAACTACCTGGGTAGGGATACAGCCCCACCTACCAGCAGGCAGGCTTCCTTAAGAGCCCCTGAGCCCACAGCTGCCCTTGGACATGGCCGTGTCCAACAGAGGAACCAGGACTTGGCCCTACCCACCAGGGCACAGGCACTAGGCCTGGGACTCTCAGGGCCCTGCAGCCAGAGATTCTGAGACCCAGCTTCCCCCACTGGTGGACAGACAGAAGCCCCAGGACCACCAGAGCCCTGTAACTTGCCATGGCAGGACCCAGCCAACCCACCAGCAGGACAGCACCAGCCCTAGGACCTGTTAGGCCCCAGCTCAGCCTACCAGCAGTCCGACACCAGCTCTGGGACCCCTGAACCCTGCAGGTAGAGACCCCAGGACCTGGCTCTGCCCACCAGTGGGCTGGTACTAGTCCCAGGACCCAGCTTCACCCACCAGTAGGTGAGAACCAGCCCTGGGATCTCCTGGACCCCAAACCCATCCACCAATGTGTGGACATCAGCCCCAGTCCCACAGTCCCACAGCCTGCCTTGTCAGGACTCAACCAACACACCAGCAGGCCAGCACCAGCTCCAGAATACCAAGGCTCAAGCCTTGCACACCACCAGGCCAACTCCAACTCTCGCTCACCTTGGGGCCCTCAGCCAGTGGCCCTGGGATCTAGCACCACCCACCAGTGGGCTGACACCAGCTTTGGGACCCCCAGGGCTCTGCAGCCAGAATACCTGGGAACTGGTTCCGCCCAACAGTGAGCTTGCACTAGCCCTGGGGCTCCCAGGGCCCTGGGCTTACCCACCATCAGGCCAATACCGGCTCTGAGATACCTTGGACTCCTTAGCCAGCCACTCCAGGATCCAGGTCCACTTACTGGTGGGCCAGTACCAACTTTGGGAAAGCCCAGCACCTGCAGCCAGCCGTGTCAGGAACAGGCCCTACCCACCAGAAGGCCAACACTAAATTCAGAAATTTCAGCTCCACAAGCACCCACCCCAGAACCCACCAATGAGCCAGCACTAGACCCAAGACCTACTAGGGTTGCGCCACCAGCCACCTCATGACCCAGCCCCACCAACCAGTGGCCGGCAGCCTCTGCACAAGGCAGGGTCTGGCAACCAAGCAGACTGAGGCCCAGCCACGCCTACCAGGCTGCCCATAGTAACCAGCTCGCCACAACAGAAGGATGCATGTTGCCCACATGGGGGCATCCCTAGAGCATATAGCTCTGGTGGCCAGAGGGGAGTGCACTGCCAGGGCGCATGGGACATCTCCTCAAAAGGCCAATTCTCCAAGGTCAGGAAACAAAATCAACCTAGCAGATACATAGAAATAAAAAGAGCAAACTAGGCAAAATGAGGTAACAGAGGAATGTATTCCAAATGAAGGAATAAGCTAAAACCCCAGGAGGAGAACTAAGTGAAGTGGAGATGGGCAATCTACCTGAGAAAGAGTTCAAGGTAATGATGATAAAGATGATCAAAGAACTTGGGAGGAGAATGGATGAACGGAGTGAGAAGTTAGAAATTTCTTAACAAAGAGTTAGAAAATATAAAGAAGAACCAAACAGAGACAAAATATACAATAACTGAAATGAAAAATACATTAGAAGGAATCAACAGTAGTTTAGATGATACAGAGGAACAGATCAGTGAACTGGAAGATAGAGTAATGGAAATCATTGAAGCCGAACAGAAAAAAGAAAAAAGAATAAAAAGAAATGAGGACAATTTTAGAGACTTCTGGGACAATATCAAGTGTACTAACATTCGCATTACAGGGGTCCCAGAAGGAGGCGAGAGAGAGAAAGGAGGGAGAACATATTTGAATACAAAGAGCTAAAAACTTCCCTAACCTGGGAAGGGAGATAGACATCCAAGTCCAGGAATAACAGAGAGTCCCAAATAGGATCAACCCAGAGACAAATACTACATATCATTTATATGTGGAATCTGAAAAAATAAAACAAGCAAACAAATAAAACAAATGAAACAAGTAAACAAATAAAACAAATGAATATAACAAAACAGAAAAAGACTCACAGATATAGAGAACAAACTAGTGGTTACCAGTGGGGAAAGGAAAGGGGGGAGGGGCAAGTAGAGGTAGGGGATTAAGAGGTACAAACTACTATGTATAAAATAAATAAGCTACAAGGATATACTGTATGGCACAGGGAACATAGCCAATATTTTATAATAACTTTAAATGGAGTATGATCTATAAAAATTTTGAATCACTATGTTGTATGCCTGAAACTAATATAATATTATAAATCAGCTATACCTCAATAAAGAATACTTAAAACCATAAGGAAAATCTACAAGAATGAAATCTAGGAACTGTCACTTATACATACCACTTAATGTTACCTAAAAACATGGCAGATGCTGTCAGTCAGCTACTTACCATCCATCCCCAAACCCCTTCTCTTCTCCTGTTTCCCAAACTAGCAATGGGGAAAGTCAGATAGTACTCAAACTCTGAGACTCCTTCACGTCTTGTCAGTAAGAAGATAGGGGGAATCCTGCTGGGGAACTTCTAGGAAAGGGTTTGCTTCCTAATAAAAGATGTCAGGGTATCAGAAGAGCCCCCTGACCCCACTCCCTCACCCTTTCCTGCTCTGAACACAGTTGTGTGAGAACATGGTACTTGGAGTTAGGAGGGCCATCTTGCAGCCTTGAGGTAACAGGCCTTAAGACTAAAAGCCTGTCCTGGAAATGGCAGAATAGAAAGAAGGAAGACCCTGGATGACCTTGCTGAATTATTGTACTCAAACCTGTAAAAGCCTACCCCCCAAACTTCTTATTTCATGAGAAAATTAAAAGTCCATTTCTTAAGTCAGTGCTTCCCTACCTTGACCAGTCATGGCACACATATTTATATGGCACACTGACCTAAACGGACAGGCTGCTTGCAGCCAGAGGTGACTGGCCCAGAGACTTTGGCCGCCTCAGGCCCTGCCCAGCTGTCCCAAAGGCTGAGGGGGATCAATAACTTGGCCATATCAGTAACCCATTTATGGCACACAAGTAGTGGTGGCAAACCAGTTGGGAAGTTCTACATAAACCACTGAAGGTGGGGTTTTCTGAACTTTGCAGTAAAACATATCCTAACTGATACAACATATAACCTTTATAAGTGGAGGGAGGGAAGGAGGGATAGATGGATGAAATGTGATCATATACCTATCGGTGAATTCAGAAGTTATGTCATATTCAGAGGATCCTAGGAAATGTGTCTCAGGATATATCAGGAGATAATCACAGCTTCATTAGAAAGGGAACTTGGTTTTGCTTCTCTCTGTGTTTCTCACTTCCTTCTTCTCTCTCTGCATGAAAACTGGCTTTCTGTGCTTCCCCCACCAGATGGCAGGAGATGGCTGCTCCACCTTTCCAGGCCCAATGATAGTGGGCTCAGTTTCCAGAACTAGGCTACCTGGGTAGCCTAACTAGCTGTGTGACCTAGACCAAGAAACTTAACCTCTCTGTGCCTTGATTTCCTCATCTCTCAACTGTTTATAATGTTATATACCTCAATAGGGTTGTAGAAAGAATCAAATCCATTAAATTATGTAAAATCATTTTTCAAGGTGAGCACAATATAAGTTTTAGCTATTATTATTTTTGATTCCTAGGCAAGAGAATCTGATTAGTTGAGTTTAGGCCAGTAATCCATTCCTAATGCCCCAATCATATTTTACATAAGACCATATACTACTACTCCTTTAGCACATGTACCTCAGCTATTATTTAATATTTGATTGAGGACTGTATTCACCACTAGACTCTAGGACCATTGCTTGCGTTCATTGTTTTGTTCTCAGTGCCTAACACGGTGGTCAGAGCCTCTATGAAGCATAATTCTAGGGCGCACCATTTACGTTGTATTTTATGTGCAATATGGCAGCTTGACGGTGGTCCAGTGCCAATAAGTATGCTGAATCAATGGCCCAGTCCACTATGGCTGGGGGTGCAGCTTGTGGCTGCAAAGGTCTATCCTCATGAGTGGGGAGACAGCTCTGAACCAAAGGAGGAAAAGCTGAATAGAAACTTCCAAAGATATCT
Source organism: Phocoena sinus (assembly GCF_008692025.1). Lineage (NCBI taxonomy): Eukaryota > Metazoa > Chordata > Mammalia > Artiodactyla > Phocoenidae > Phocoena > Phocoena sinus. The sequence continues at coordinate 67,809,053 of NC_045774.1, read as the reverse complement.
ACCATGTGCCTCATGTGGCCAGGCACAGGGAATACAAAGTCAAACAAAGTCAGGCAGAGATTGCTGGTGTCATAATCCCCCCACCACTTTGTCCTTAGTTTGATATCCTTAACTGTTCTTGAGTATCAACATACTCGAGGAAGGAAGCCCAGGCTCAGTGGGGTTGAATCATGATTGGTTTACACTGGGTATGATAACCAGCCCCTCACCTTTGTGAGCCAGTTGTGATCAATGACATGAAAGGAAAAATAGATTTAAGGGGCAGCTGTGAAGAATTTGTTCTCAAATTAAAATAAACACAGTGAGAAGGCCTGCCCCTTTCTCCTGCCTAGATGTCAAGCCAAAGACAAAAGCCAGTACTGAGGTGGTACAGTGGAATAATAGAGCCTAGACCCAGATATTTTTATTACATAATTTTTTATGTATTTAAACCACTCTAGTCAAGCACACTCTTTCCAGCAGCCAAACACATTTTAACTGATAAACATGGCCCCTTTATCTTTATAAGTGAAAGTGAGTGAGGGAGACAGATCAGATAATCAGTAGCTTAAGATCAGGAACTGAGAAGGCGGCCCACTACCATCACTCCTATTCCACAGTGTACTGTAAGTCTTTGATTGCATAATAAGATAGGAAAAAAGACAGGGTTTCCCTGGTGGTGCAGTGGTTGAGGGTCTGCCTGCCGATGCAGGGGACACGGGTTCGTGACCCGGTCCGGGAAGATCCCACATGCCGCAGAGCGGCTGGGCCCGTGAGCCATGGCCGCTGAGCCTGTGCGTCAGAAGCCTGTGCTCCGCAACGGGAGAGGCCACAGCAGTGAGAGGCCCGCGTACCGCAAAAAAAAAAAAAAAAAAAAAGATGAACAATCATACCTATAATTGGAGAAATACAGGGCTTCCCTGGTGGCGCAGTGGTTGAGGGCCCGCCTGCCAATTCAGGGTACGTGGGTTCGTGCCCCGGTCCAGAAAGATCCCACATGCTGCGGAGCGGCTGGGCCCGTGAGCCATGGCCGCTGAGCCTGCGCGTCCGGAGCCTGTGCTCCGCAACGGAAGAAGCCACAACAGTGAGAGGCCCGCGTACCGCAAAAAAAAAAAAAAAAAAAAAGACAGAGGAACTGAATAGTCGAATCTCAGAAACAGAATGCTAAGTGAAAAAAGCAAGTTGCAAAGGAATCATGCAGAATGATTCCACTTACAGAAAAGTTCAAAACCAGGCAAAACTGAACAATACAGTATTTAGGGCTACATATGTTTGTGATGAGAATTATTATTTTTTAAATTATTTTATTTTATTTATTTATTTTATTTTTGGCTGCGTTGGGTCTTCATTGCTGCGTGCGGGCTTTTTCTCTGGTTGTGGTGAGCAGGGCCTACTCTTCCTTATGGTGCACGGGCTTCTCATTGTGGTGGCTTCTCTTGTTGCGGAGCACGGCCTCTAGGCATGTGGACTTCAGTAGTTGTGGCTCGTGGGCTCTAGAGTGCAGGTTCAGTAGTTGTGGTGCACGGGCTTAGTTGCTCCACAGCATGTGGGATCTTCTCGGACCAGGGCTCGAACCCGTGTCTCCTGCACTGGCAGGCGGATTCTTTACCACTGTGCCACCAGGGAAGCCTTTGATAGGAGAATTATTAACATAAAATTACGGACTGTGGTTTCCTCTGGAGGACAAGGAGGGTATGATCATGGAGGGGCACATGTAAGGTTTCGTGAGTGGAAGACTTAGCAAGGGATGGAAGTCAGAATGGTGGGCTGAAGGACCAACTGCAGCTAATGTCGCAAAAGACAGCTAGTGCAGTCAACTCGTTAAAGAAATGTTGCTGGAAATAGGAGCAGATTATATTCTCATAGAACAGTGAAGGCTGTCATTGGTAGAGTAGAACTTTTTTCTCATGAGGCAGAAGGAGAAAGTAGTGGGGTGGATGTATGAGGCTGGCTGTGATGGAGCTGGACAGAGAGGCAGAACGGAACTGAAGGCTGGGAGCCTCCCTCATATACAGGGAGCTTTAGGATTCTCCTTTCATTAGGTGTCCAAACACTGTGTGCCCACTTGGAGACAAGCAAGCGTGATCTCCAAGCAGCTCACCCACTGACTGCTTTGGCTCTCATGAGGCCCCTCTGCCAGGAATTGCCATTAACTAAGGTCCGGGAACAACTGAAGACCAGTCAGTTCCCAGGAGCATTCACATGTCATATAGGCTGGCTTCTGTTCCTTTCAGCAGGATTAATGTGCAATTGCTCTGACTGCCCATGAATGTAACTTCAAACTCCATCTCATCTCGACCTTGTGGTGATGTCATAAAAGCCTCCCGGAGGAATGCAGCACTCTAGCTTTGGTTGTCTATTCAAGGGACTATAGCTAGGAAAAGTCTTTAATCTGGAAAAGTATAAGAAGGAAATGATCAGGTTGAAAGGTAATGGGTGCTTACCTTGACCTTGGGGGTTCGCCTAGAACTCAGCAGTGACCTGCCTGGAGAGAAATCCAGAGCTGATGAGCACGGAAAGAAAATGTGTTCTAACAGCTTTAGATGGGGAGTGACAGGGATGGGGGCAAATCTGAAGAAAGCCAAAGGATACTCGGAAGAGAGGTTTCACACTCTACCACGTAAAACCCTAGCTATGCCTTTGGGGTTGGGGGAAGTTCAGAAGTAGTGGAGGAAAATCAAGCACTTACCCTTTCCTGGTATGCATAGGGCTGTTTGGATTTCTCCTGCCTAATGTTCCCTGAAGGAGAGAGGGAGATAAATATCTTAAGAAAAAGTAGGAGATGATCATGTTTCTTTTTCCCTGGAAACCAGGCCTATTTCAGAAGGGATAAGAAAAATCCTGTTCAAAATAAGCTCAGGGAAGACCGAAACTCCATTCTAGGTTTCCCCACCTCCCTCTGCAGCTCTCTGTGTTCAGAGAGCAGATACCTGTCGCGCTTCTTCGAAAGGTTGAATGAGGTCCTACTCATTCATACATTCATTCAACAATAACTTACTGAGTGTTCGCTATGTTCAGGGAACTCTTCTAGATACTGATGTAGTGACTGTGAAAAACAGACAAAACCAGACCAGTTAATGGTATGTAAAGTGTGATTTGAATATAGGAGGCAGGAACGTTCAATGCTTTTGCCCGTTTCGTATGGGATGCTTCCGACAAGCTATTAGCAGACAAGCTTTTTGGAATAAAGGCTTCCTTTCTTTTCTCCAGCTTTCTAATGAGCCTGGATCATTCATCATTGTTGTTCAGCTTCTGAGACATCCCGGTTAAGAGAACTACAAACATATTGAAATGCACACTTGGCCACAGGTTGAGGGATGGTTTCTCCACCCGAATCCCCTCTCCCTCCTACAAACCTCCTGGCAACCCCTGCCAGGAAAACCTCACCCAACTGCATCCGCCGCTTCTCTCCCTCTTTATAAGGATGGCTCTCAGGAGGGCGCGGAAGCGGCAGCGGCCCAGCAGGGAGCTGGCTGCAGGCCAAGGCCAGCCCGAGAGCCCTGGGGGCCCCACCTCCCCTCGGGCCGCTGCCGTGCCCTGACCGGCCGCTGCGGGGCGCTGCTGCCCCAGCCTAGGAGCGCGGGCGCGGCGGGGCGGGGCGGGGCGCGGCGGGGCGGGGCGCCGAGCGGGCGGCGGGCGCGGCGCCTCGGCCACAGGTAACCTGCGGGAGCGGGGAGCGCAGACCGGCGAGCGGCGGCAGGAGGCGGCGGCGCTGGGCGGCGCCGAGGCCCAGGGCCCGCCGGAGCCAGCGGGAGCCCGTGCCCATCGTCTCCCCTCGCCCCCCACGCTGTCGCCGGCGTCGGTTCCAGCGGCGCGGAGAGAAAGGTACTGTGTGCCCTCGCCGGGTCCCTTCGAGACCCTTCTTCATCCCAGGACAGGCGTCCCCTACTCTCGGGGGGCCTCTCATCCCGGGAGGACCGTGTCGCGGGTGGGAGCGCCCCCAGGTCGCTGTCTGTTTGGGGAGGAGTCCCAGACAGAGCGCGTTGCCCCCTTTTCTGCGGCCTCTGGGGAAGCCGGCGTGGGAGGGGGGGGTCCTTCCTGGGGCACCTCCCTTGTCTCTTTCCTTCAGTTGCTTCCCTAGAATATAGAACTTTGGTGGGAGGAGGCAGAGAACTTTCTCGTCTTTGCTTGTCCCCCTCCTCTTTCTCCAGTGAGCTCAAAGAGTTTGTAAAAAGTGGGGGGCGGGGCGGGGGTCCCAGACCGGGCGCGGAGGCCGGCCGTCTTCGGGCGTAAGGGAGGGTCCCGTCTGGTGGCCAGCGTCCCCCGCCGTCCCTGGGCCTGCGGGCCGGCCTCCGAGTGACCGGGCTCGGCTCGGACGCGACAGCAGCCTGACCCCTTCCCTCACCCCTTCGAGGACCACAAAGGTCTGCAGGCGCCGCACCGTGGGGCTGCCCTACCCCCGAGAGGTCCGCTCTGGCTGGACTTAAGCTCTGTAAAGAGTTAGCAAGTGGCATCTCCCCGGGCTCAAGGGAGCGAGCACATTGTTTGGTTTGAGTTCAGACATCAGCTCCTGGACACTTGTCTTGGAAATTTCAGTGTGGTGCTTCCGGTAGATTTGAGGGTCGGGAGGGGAAGTGGAGTCTTATTTGTGACCCTAGAGGAGCGTCCGTTTCCTAGAGCGGGTCAAGAATGTTTTCCCGGGGCTTACCTGGTGGCGCAGTAGTTAAGAATCCACCTGCCAATGCAGGGGACACGGGTTCGAGCCCTGCTCCAGGAAGATCCCAGATGTCGCAGAGCAACTAAGCCCGTGTGCCACAACTACTGAGCCTGCGCTCTAGAGCCCGTGAGCCACAACTACCGAAGCCTGCGTGCTCCGCAACAAGAGAAGCCACCGCGGTGAGAAGTCTGCACACTGGAAAGAAGAGCAGCCCCTGCTCGCTGCAACTAGAGAAAGCTTGCGTGCAGCAACGAAGACACAACACAAACCCAAAAGAAAATAAAAAGAATGTTTTCCCTAAAGCATGGTGAGATGGTATAAGTGGTGGTTGAGAGATCCCCTTTGGGGTCATGAGATTGAGTCTTGATGCCACTTGTTAGGTGTGTGACATTGGAAAACCCACTTCTTTAAACCTCAGTTTTTAGAATTGTAAACTAGGTGTATTATACATTACCTGGGGGTACGGTTGTAGAAATTAAGTGAAATGATGCAAGTGAAAAGCTTGGCAGAGCGCTCTTGAAGGTTGGGCATCCTTTTTGTGAGTCTGTTGGATGGTGATATTCATTCACATTGAGCTAATGTCTGTTAGGCCAATGGAAGTGGGAAGCACTTGGGCAGTGAACACAAACACCCCTGGGTCCACGGTGGTCCCACAGTGTACTGATGGTCTCTGACGTAGTTTCCCATCCTTAAAATGGCAATAGCAGCCTGTTGTTCTCCTGCTGTAGTAGGTGCTGGACTATACATATTTATCTTTCATCATCCCTAGCAGGTGCTTAGTATCTGGTAAATGAAGAATTTTTTTTTTTTTTTGATTAGGGATATAAATTAAAATTGGAAGAGTTTTCTGCCCTCTAGGTCCTAAATGAGATGGGGAGAGTGGAAGAAGGGTGTAAAGGAGTAAGAGCCCAGAAAACAACTGGTTGCATGTTGTGGGGAGGTATAAACCAAGGGTGATAACAAAATGCTAATTTGTTGACTCCTTGTTCGGTCGTGGCACCAAAAATTAACCTTAGCTTCCCACTCAAACTCATCAGCCTCTCCAGAGCCCCTCCAGATAAGCATATAATCCAAGTAAAAGCAGACGGCTTGTGATCCAACTCTGCTTAGAGACGAAGTACTCTTTCAACTCCCAAGGCCCTCGCATATTGAAATTCTGGTGCTGCCACTGTGGCCTATATCATTCATTCAGAAAGTATCAAACAGAGAGGTACAAATTAAAGAAGAACACAAGGCACACCCAGGTACCCATCACCCAGCTGAAGAACCAGGGCATCCTCAGAACCTTGCAGGCCCGAGCACTCCTCCCTGTGGCATTCCACTTACTTCTCTCTCTCTCCCCAAGGAACTGATAGTCTGGATTTTGTGTTTATTTTCCCCTTGCTTTTCACCTTAATATCTTACATGAAAAACTCTGTGGAAGGGAAGTTTCCAAACAAGCCTTTCCACAATAACCTGGAGCATTCCTGTAGAACGTAAAAGCAGGATATTGAGAGTTAAGATGCAAACCACAGAAAGCTGAAAGTACCAAAGTGCTGGGACGGGCAGGCTGGCTGTCAGGGTCTGCCCCCAGTTTCCTTTGGCACAGGTTCTGCGGGTGTGTTCTGTCTGTGTCAGAGAGGGCCAGTCTCTTCCAACATAGCTTGGAGGCTATAATTTTGAAAGCTTTGCTTGAGTCTCTAAGAATTGGAAAAACAGTAATTAGTGTGCATGTGTTTTAGAAGTGTTTAAAAAAAATACCAGTTTTCCAGGGGACATTGTATGGGATTTGAAGGATTAAGCCAGCTGAGAGTGACCTTTAAAAACGGTTTTAACCTAAATTCTTCTTTTTCTGGTTATGATATTTGTGTTAGGGACCTTAAGTTATTCCTTTGGGCTGAATCACAGGTCTCCTCTGTGAATCTTACACATTCTGACATTTCTTGGTTAAGGCAAAGATTCCTAAACTTGGTTCATGGCCCCCTTAGTATCTAAGTAATTTTTTCAGTGTCCCTAGATTTAGGTAGTTAGTAGTAGTTAGGTTGAAATAACGTAATAAGTATTTATATCCTAACAACATACAAGCTGTTTGAAAAAAAAAGAATGCACATAAACTGAGAGAAAAAAATTTATATCATTCTTAAATAACCACAGCTACAAAGAGGATGTGTGTGTGTGTGTGTGTGTGTGTGTGTGTGTGTGTGTGTGTGTGCGCTGCACACACAAACTTTGGGATCAGATTGGATCCCAATCTCATTTCCTGTCCCACGTTAATTTTTCTGAAGCACTTGCTTTTTATCACAGCAACCACTGAAAACCCAAGCTTTGCAGAGATATGATGTCATTGATAGGAATGTAATGGGATCTGATGTTGAAGCTGTGGACTCCTCCAGTCTGTAAGTTCAGTGTCCAGCACATTGAGTACACTGTGTTTCCCTTGAAATTTTCAAAATTCCTACGTTTCCCCTGTGCATTTTCTACAGCTCCTGAGCGCCTTGGCGCACAGTTGGGGAATTGTTGGTCTAATGTAAAACCCCCTTCCCAAGAGAGATCAGTTACTAAGGAAGGTGTCTGCCTGAAGTAGCCCCAGGTTAAGCTTCTGGGTACAGTGGGCTACATCTCGGTTTTCTCCTCCGTAAAATGGAGTGGCTAGAGCCTTCCTCATAAGGGTCATTCAGAGGATTAAACTAGATAACGTATGTAAAACCATCTACTAAAGCCCTGGAATATAATGGAGTCTCAAGAAATGGTAGCTGTTTTAATGATTGTTAAATAGTACTAAATGAATGTCCAGTAATAGGTGTATGTCATTGCCCCTATTTAAGAATAGCCAGTACTTGAAATCTCAACCTTAGCAAATAAACTATAAGGTAATTAGTTCACATTATAGGATGATTTATCATTTTCAAACAGAAAACTCTGGTGTACCATTGTGACACTTTGATTTTTCAGACCATCCTTGGAATACTCATTTTCATTTGCCACCATGTGCCCTGGTTTGGGGAGGAGGTCATAACTGATTGGATTGAGCCTGAACTTTGTCATAAGACAAAGTCTTGGGAAGTTTGGATGTAGGTTACAGGCCAAGAAATGTTTCAAGTAGGATTTAATTTCCGTATATACTTTTGGCACAGAGAGCAGATAATCTTTTCAGATTAAACAGTTTTTATTAAATTGTAGAGCATCCCATGATAATTCCTATCAATAAGTGGTACTTGTTAATCCTCCAAGGAAAGGTTGACTTGGATAGCAATGTCACAGATGGCTGTCATGGTGCCTTTTAGGTAACATAGACCTTTCCTCCCTTGTCCTATTCCTTGCCCAGATCTCAAGCATAAGCTAGGACCAGGTGATATTTTAACAATTTGTGAGAGTACACTCAATAGTGATGTTTCCCTAGCATAGTTGTAGATTCTTATTGTTGCTTTCTTCAGTCATTTATCATTGGGAAGCCTATACAGTGCCATAGGTGATGCTTCCAAATTGACATAAAATTTTTTTCTGTTTGTTTTGGTTTATAATGTTGAGGGTTTTTTTCTCCCTGTGTAAAATTTGGATATATGTTTGTGTGTGAGAAAGTATTTGATTCTTCTGAACTGATAATTCCATTTTTTCCATTTCACGCCCATCTATAAATTATCAGCATTATTTTTACTTAACATATTGCTCCTTTCTTAAAAAATAAGAATTTCATATCTTGCCTTGGGTTAAGCTGATTATATTTAACACTCAATATCTTTTTTTTCTAAAGTATAGCTGACTTAACAATATTATATTAGTTTCAGGTATACAACATGGTAATTCAATATTTTTATAGATAATACTCAACGCCTTATGGTTTTAGGGTATAAAGTAGAAAACTGCATTGTAGATAATAAAATGTGGATTAGAATGAATTGCTTTCTACTTTTTGTCTGCAACTCTTAATTAAAAGAAAATTGAGAGTCAGAAAGTTTGAGCATCCGTTTAACTATTAGAATCTGATATTAGGCACAAAGTGCTTTGCAAAATGCTTGACTCTTTTTCTTAAAGGCTATAATCCATTTATAGTTATTATAAAATATTGGCTATATTCTCTATATTGTACAATATGTTCTTGTAGCTTATTTTATACCTAATAGTTTGTATCTCTTAGTCCCCTACCGCTATACTGCCCCTCCTCCCTCCCTCTTCCCACTGGTAACCATTAGTTTGTTCTCTGTATCTGTGAGTCTCCTTCTTTTTTTTGTTGTATTCACTAGTTTGTTGTATTTTTTAGATTCCACATATAAGTGATACCATACAGTATTTGTCTTTCTCTGTCTGACTTATTTCACTTAGCATAATGCCCTCCAAGTCCCATCCATGTTGCTGTAAATGGCAAAATTCATTCTTTTTTATGGCTGAATAATATTCCTATGTGTTTATGTATATATATACCACATCTTCTTTATCCATTCATCTGTTTTTATTAATACATTTATTTATTTATTTATTTATTTTGGACTGTGTTGGGTCTTTGTTGCTGCGTGCAGGCTTTCTCTAGTTGTGGCGAGCGGGGGCTACTCTTCACTGCAGTGCGCGGGCTTCTCATTGCGGTGGCTTCTCTTGTTGCAGAGCACGGGCTCTAGGCACGCTGGCTCAGTAGTTGTGGCACGCGGGCTCTAGAGCACAGGCTTAGTAGTTGTGGCACACGGGCTTAGTTGCTCTGTGGCATGTGGGATCTTCCTGGACCAGGGCTCGAACCCGTGTCCCCTGCATTGGCAGGCGGGCTCTCAACCACTGCGCCACCAGGGAAATGCTGTCCATTCATCTGTTGATGGTTACTTAGGTTGCTTCCATATCTTGGCAATTGTAAATAATGCTGCTATGAACATGGGGGTGCATGTATCTTTTCGAGTTAGTGTTTTTGTTTTTTTCAGATATTTACCCAGGAGTGGAATTGCTGGGTCACATGGTAGTTCTATATTTAGCTTTTTGAGAAACCTCCATATTGTCTTCCATAGTGGCTGTACCAGTTTTCATTCCCACCAGTAATGCAAGAGGGTTCCTTTTTCTCCACACCCTCTCCAGCATTTGTTATTTGTGTTCTTTTTGATGATAGTCATGCTGACAGGTGTGAGGTGATGTCTCATTGTGGTTTTGATTTGCATTTCCCTGATGATTAGCAATATTGGCATCTTTTCATGTGTCTGTTGACCATCTGGGAACTGCTTGACTCTTAATATCTTCATGTAAAACTAGGAAAGGGTATGTAAGGAGGAAAAGATTTAATTTAAATTTGGGAGTTTATTGGTAGCTGAATGGACTTAATTTCATCTACATCACTGATTTGTCTTCAGTTCCAGAATTGAGATTATGGGAAATATTTCTGTCCATGATAGTAAAAACATTCTTTAAAAAAAGGTGGATTTGGGACTTCCCTGGTGGCGCAGTGGTTAAGAATCCGCCTGGCAATGCAGGAGACATGGGTTCGAGCCCTGGGTTGGGAAGATTCCACATGCCGAGGAGCAGCTAAGCCTGTGCGCCACAACTACTGAATCCTGCGCGCCTAGAGCCTGTGCTCCGCAACAAGAGGAGCCACTGCAATGAGAAGCCCTCGCACCGCAACGAAGAGTAGCCCCCGCTCGCCGCAACTAGAGAAAGCCTGCATGCAGCAACAAAGACCCAACCTAGCCAAAAATTAAATAAATAAATGAATTTATAAAAAAAGGTGAATTTAATGGAGATAGATATCAGCAGATAGTAACTAAGAATGGAGAAGTAGTTCGAAGTAAACTAGTATTAATAGCTAAACAGGAATCAGCAAGGCTTTTTTTTTTTTTTTGGTTTATTTTTGTTTTTGTAAAGGACATATGCTTTGAGAAATGTTTGTAAAAGGAATAAATACAAAAGAATAAGGTCAGTTTTCCTTACAGATATTAAGTAGATAAGAGGTGAAAACAGAACTTAGTTCTTTCAAGGTTGTGACCTTTTCCACATTAGCTCTAGGAACCCTGTTCTCCACCGTTGTTGGGTTGTATGGAGGGGCACGTCCGGGGTCCTTGAGGAGGATGGAAGGACATTGGATGGACATTAGGAAACGTAGTGTAGTCCTGGCCACCAGCTTGCGGTGGAGCTCTAGAAAATATCTCAGAGCCTCAGTTTTCTCTTCACTAAGTGGACTAGACCAAAATATTATTTTTTAAAAGGTATGGTTTTGTGAAATCATTCATATTCACAGTGTAAAAGCAGCACTCTTTTTTTTCCTCACTTCTAAAGATCGGTGCCCTTGAATCAACCTGATGGTCTGTGAGCCAAAGAGAGCTAATGAGATTGTTAACCTCATGTAACCTGATGACTTCCTTTTATTATGAACATCAATAGCTTACTGTGTAGAGCCCTTTCAGACTATGTATGCGTGTATTCACATTTTAGAATATAAACCCAAAGTACCATCTTATTCTAAAACCTGATTCCAAGGTCAGAAAATTTATATTCTTTCTTCAGTAAATTAGAGTTTTCAGTTTTTAAAAATGTCAGCATTTTATTCTAACTCTAGGAAAGTCCCAGGGGAATCCGATATACTAGGAGATTGCCTCTAGGTGGTGAGTTTTAGGAGTATGGGTGTTTTTCCCTCTCTGCATCTTTACAGAAATTTTAAGGCTTCTTACAATGAACATATATTTAGTTTATAATCAGAAAAATAAATTAGTTAAAAAGTTTTAAAAATTACACAAGAAAATTCATTATTAATCAAATGTACTAAAAAAATACTTTGTTCCCATAATAGAACTATTTAGATGTTCGAGTAACTAAAATATTTGCTTAATGAGAGGTGAAAATGTAATGACATGAGATTGGACCTATTTTTTTTTAAGTTTTATTTATTATTTATTTATTTATATTTGGCTGTGTTGGGTCTTTGTTGCTGCGCACGGGCTTCCTCTAGTTGCGGCGAGCAGGGACTACTCTTCGTTGCAGTGTGTGAGCTTCTCATTGTGGTGGCTTCTCTTGTCACGGAGCATGGGCTCTAGGCACGCAGGCTTAAGTAGTTGTAGCACGCAGGCTCAGTAGTTATGGCTCGCAGGCTCTAGAGTGCAGGCTCAGTAGTTGTGGCGCATGGGCTTAGTTGCTCTGTGGCATGTGGGATCTTCCTGGACCAGGGCTCGAACCCGTGTCCCCTGCACTGGCAGGCGGATTCTTAACCACTGCACTGCCAGGGAAGCCCAAGATGAACCTATTTTATCATGGTTAGATGGTAGTGATTTGAATTTATTATTGAGGATGAAAATAAATCATGAACAATTTGACTTGGAAATTTTCAATTCAGATTTTTCACAAAACTAAAAGTTATTTCTCTTTCTTTGGAAGGGATAACATGTCTCATGCCAGTTTTTTGTTTTTAAATTAATTAAGTTATTTTTGGCTGCATTGGGTCTTCGTTGTGGTGTGCGGGCTTCTCATTGCAGTGGCTTCTCTTGTTGCGGAGCACGGGCTCTAGGCGCGTGGGCTTCAGTAGTCGTGGCATGCAGGCTGTAGTTGTGGCTTGCAGGCTCTAGAGCGCAGGCTCAGTAGTTGTGGCACACTGGCTTAGTTGTTCCACAGAATGTGGGATCTTCCCAGACCAGGGCTCGAACCCATGTCCCCTGCACTGGCAGGTGGATTCTTTACCACTGCACCACCAGGGGAATCCCTAGTGCCAGTTTTTAAACTTACTTTCTATCTAGAAAATACCAAGTGAACTGTAAGTCTCAGCTGAAATTCTGAATTTGACCCAATTTAGGTAGAATGTTGAGATGCACTATACACTGTTTTATATTATGCCATATGTAGTATAAAATATTCAAGTACCAAAGAGCAGACTTTTTTTTTTTTTTTTTGGCGGTACGCGGGCCTCTCACTGTTGTGGCCTCTCCTGTTGTGGAGCGCAGGCTCCGGACGCGCAGGCTCAGTGGCCATGGCTCACAGGCCTAGCCGCTCCGCGGCATGTAGGATCCTCCCGGACCGGGGCACGAACCCGTGTCCCCTGCATCGGCAGGTGGATTCTCAACCACTGCGCCACTGGGGAGGCCCTGGTTGTAACATTTTTGAAGGTTTACTTAACCTCATTATGCCTCAGTTTCCTAGTCTGTAAAATGGGGATTTGAAACACTTTTGTACTCTGACTATGGTGGTAGTTACATGAATCTATGAATGTGATAAAATTCATAGAACTACACACACACGCACACGCACACACACACACGCACACACACACGCACACACACACACACACACACACACACACACACTGTGAGCCCATGGAAAAAGTGAAATCCAAGTAAGTTCTGTAAGTTTACTTAATAGTATTTTACCAGTGCCAGTTCCCTTGTTTTGATAATTGTACTGTGGTTATGTAAGATATTACCATTGGGAGATAGGGTACACAGGAACTCTCTGTATTATTTTTTTACTGTGATAAAATATACACAACATAAAATTTACCATTTCAATGATTTTTTAAGTATGCAGTTCAGTGGCATTAATCACATTCACATTGTTTTGTAACCATCACCACTGTCAGTCTCCAGAGCTTTTTCATCATCCTAAACTGAAACTCTGTACCCGTTAAACGATAACTCCCCAATCCCATCTCCCCCAGGCCCCTGGTGACCACTGTTCTACTTTCTTTCTCTGTCAGTTTGATTCTAGATGCCTCCTATAAGTGGAATCATACAATATTTGTTCTTTTGTGACTGGCTTATTTTACTTACTCTTAATACCTTTGAGGTTCATGGACTATTTTTGCAACTTCTATGTGAGACTAATGTTTCAAAATAACGTTTAAAAAAGTAATAATAAAAAAAAATCCTATTGATGGGGCCCCACTGCTGGACTGTACCAAGGCCTAGAGGTTAAGAGCAGTGCAGATGGCCAGAAAGGCCAAGGAGTGACATTACCTCTCTTTCCTCTTCCTCCTTATCCCTAGTCATAGGAGAAGAGGTGCGAGAAAGAGCTGTGTTCTCTCTTGTATAGGGAAGAGCCTGCATTATTTATTAGTAGGTTCCTATATCAACCTGAGGAGCAGCTATGAAATCTCCTACTAAAATAGGGATTCTTTTTGTTGTTGTTTTGATGTTTCTGAAAACATGCTTGATTTTTAAAAAAAATTTTATTATAGTTGATTTACAATGTTGTGTTAGTTTCAGGTGTACAGCAAGGTGAATCAGTTATACATATACACATATCCACTCTTTTTTAGATTCTATTCCCATATAGGCCATTGCAGAGTACTGAGTAGAGTTGCCTGTATAGTAGGTCCTTATTAGTTATCTATTTTATATATAGTAGTGTGTATATGTCAATTCCAATTTTCCAATCTATCCCTCCCCCCCTTACCCCCGGTAACATAAGTTTTTTTAAAAAGCATTATATTATTTATTTATTTAATATTTATTTATTTATTTGACTGCGCTGGGTCTTAGTTGCGGCACACGAACTCTTAGTTGTGGCATGTGGGATATAGTTCCCTGACCAGGGATCAAACCCAGGCCCCCCTGCACTGGGAGCATGGAGTCTTAGCCACTGGACCACCAGGAAAGTCCCCACAAGTTTGCTTTCTACATCTGTAACTCTATTTCTGTTTTGTAGGTCAGTTCGTTTGTACTCCTTTTTTAGATTCCACATATAATCATATAAATATGATATTTGTCTTTCTCTGTCTGACTTACTTTGAAATAGGGATTCTTAACCTGAGGTTCATTGATGGGCTACAGATGCTCTAAGAGCTCCCAGAATTTAGGTGTAAGTATTTAAGTTAATGCTCATTTGTATATATGAGAGGGAAGACATTCCATAGCTTTTGTTACGTTCTCACATGGTTCCCTAACCCAAAAATGGTTAGTAAGCAATGCAAGAAAATGTTGTTTAGGGCTTCCCTGGTGGCGCAGTGGTTGAGAGTCCGCCTGCCGATGCAGGGGACGCGGGTTCGTGCCCCGGTCTGGGAGGATCCCACATGCCGCGGAGCGGCTGGGCCCGTGAGCCATGGCCGCTGAGCCTGCGCGTCCGGAGCCTGTCCTCCGCAACGGGAGAGGCCACAGCGGTGAGAGGCCCGCGTAACGCATAAAAAAAAAAAAAAAAAAAAAAAAAAAAAATGTTGTTTACAGAGCTCTACCCACTTCGTAACAGGCTCTTTCACTTGGGTGTCTTAGCACCTTTCAGTTTTCTGGTATATCTTTCCCCTTATCAGCCTCCAGAGGCTTTCTTTCTGTTTAAACCTGAGAGAAGCCTGAACAATTCTTTTCCCTCAGAGCCTCCCGCCATTCTCTCCTATATCCTACAAACTCCAGGATCCATTCCTCAAGGGCCAGAGGAGCCCCATAGCAAACTGTCTTGGAGTCCCTAGTGGGCAGATGTGGAACTAGAGTGTGTGCAGGACTTGGCCTCACAACTGCCATTTTTGTCCCTAACCTCTTTAGGCTCCAGAAAAATAGGAAAAAAATAATACTTGAGGTACAGCTCTGGAAAACTCATGAAGTGGTCCTGAATGACTGAAGTTCAGTAGATTCTGCCTTGGGGAATGCAAATTTAATTTTCATATTGTCTTCTGGTTTACACTTTATGTTTTAAATGTATTATAAATATATCATACAATACATTCTACCTTGTGGAGTATCCAGTGATTTAGGTGAGCTATTGCAATGATGTATTGTTATAAAAGATGTTAGTATCAGAATTTATTTATAAATAGAACTCTCTAGTCATTCAGACTGGTTTTTAACTCATATGAATGGATTGCATAAATGGGAGAAACTGTAACTTTCAAGTTTTTCTTATACATGTGATGCTTCAATATTTGCATTCATCTTAGAAACCCTTCAATAAATTATGACTTGACTCATTTATCCAACTCAAAATATATTCTGTTAGGGTAGGCTAACTGCTGTAACAAACATCTCCAAATCTCAGTAGCTTAATCCAGTAAAAGTTTATTTCCAGCTCACCTGAAGTCCAAATAGGTTATCCTGGTTGAGCAGCTCTCCTGGTTAGCTCTTCTGCAAGTGACTCTGAGATAAAGGCTCCTTCCATCCCGTTATACCATCATTTTCAACATGTGGTTTCTCATGTCCCTACAAGGGGGAAGAGAGTGTGAAAAACGCAACCAGATTAACTACCCTCACCAGCAAGTGAAAACATCACTTCTGCTCGCATTCCATTGGCCAGAAGCAGCTCAGAGCCCCACCTCAATTTATGGGGACTGGGAAATATAGCGCCTGGCCAGGCAGCTGCTTCTGAGCAATAATCATTTACTTTATTTATTTATTTAATTTTTTATTTTTTGGCTGCACATGCAGATTCTGGGATCTTAGTTCCTCGATCACGGATTGAACCCAGGGCCACTGAGTCTTAGTCACCGGACCACCAGGGAATTCCCAATAATCATTTACTTTAGAAGGGGAACAGAACTCTTTGGTGGATAAGTAGCCACCTTTTATATTAATATGCTAGTCTTTTAACCGGTCAGTTCAGTGTAACTGCCTTCATATTATTTATTTCTCACTTTCCAAACAGCAAGTGTTATTATGTCTTTGTAGTGTAAAGTGTGGATGAGACCTTCATATGGGAAACAATTTTGTCATAATTGTTGAGCAAATAAAAATGGGATTAAGCCATCTAGTTTTATACATTTATTAGGGAATGAAGTATATTTTATTTATTCAGTCACCCAACCCCCTAGAGAATTGTACATTTGAGAAAGATGGAACATTAGCAAAGAGGAAGATTAGCAAAGAACAAGAATATGCATATCTTATTGGGTTCATTCTCGTAGTAATTTAAAACTACTTCCAGGGCTTCCCTGGTGGCGCAGTGGTTGAGAGTCTGCCTGCCGATGTAGGGGACACGGGTTCGTGCCCCGGTCCGGGAAGATCCCACGTGCCGCGGAGCGGCTCCACCCGTGAGCCATGACCGCTGAGCCTGTGCGTCCGGAGCCTGTGCTCCGCAATGGGAGAGGCCGCAACAGTGAGAGGCCCGCGTACCCCCAAAAAACCCCAAAAAACAAACAAAAAACCCCAAATAAACTACTTCCAGCTGCTGGCAATAGGCAAGTATGAAAATTTTTTTCTTCTTCTTCCAAAAAAAAACCAAAAGCAGTCTTCACCATGGGATGTATTACACAATCATAAATGTGTCACTTTTATTTGCTCTTTAAAGATCTTAATTTTAAAAAAAAATATTTATTTTTGGCTGCGTTGGGTCTTCGTTGCTGCGTGCGGGCTTTCTCTAGTTGTGGTGAGCGAAGGCTACTCTTTGTTGTGGTGCCGGCTTCTCGTTGCGGTGGCTTCTCTTGTTGCAGAGCATGGGCTCTAGGTGCGCGGGCTCAGTAGCTGTGGCTCGCGGGCTCTAGGGCACAGGCTCAGTAGTTGTGGCACACGGGCTTAGTTGTTCCATGGCATGTGGGGTCCTCCCGGACCAGGGCTCGAACCTGTGTCCCCTGCATTGGCAGGTGGATTCTTAACCATGGCACCACCAGGGAAGCCGTATTTATTTGCTCTTAAGGGAAATTAATGTTGTAAGGTTTGGATCTGTTTATTTTATTTGCTTGAAGCCATTTTGTGCCTAGGAGGGTGCCATTTGGCTCTATTCAGCATCCGACAGCTAGAAATGGAGAATATTGAGTGTGAAGGATCCCAGTACTTAGCTGGAGTCATGGAGAAAGTGGTCCACAACTTTAGTAGTTACACTAACTATACAGGCATATCTTGTTTTATTGCTCTTCGCTTTGCTGTGCTTTGCTTTATTGTGCTTCATAGATACTGTGTTTTTTACAAATGGAAGGTTTGTGGCCACCCTGTATTGAGCAAGTCCATCAACACCATTTTTCCAATGGCATTTGCTCACTTTGTGTCTCTGTCATGTTTTGGTAATTCTTGCAATATTTCAACCTTTTTCATTATTAGTATATTTGCTACGATGATCTGTGTTCAGTGATCTTTGATGTTACTATTGCAAAAAGATTATGACTCACTGAGGCTCAGACAGTGGTAAGCATATTTTGGCAATAAAATATTTTAAAATTAAGGTATGTACATTTTTAAGACATAATGCTATTACACACTAAATAGACTACATTGTAGTGTAAATATAACTTTTACATGCACTGGGAAACCAGGACACTGGTATGACTTGCTTTATTGCAGTATTCACTTTATTGCAGTGGTCTGGAACCAAATCCACAATGTCTTCGAGGTCAGCCTGTAGTAGTGTTTCATTTACCCATTACTAGTTGAGACTGGGCTGTCCCACCTAAGGAAGAGGTCCCAATAATGAATATTTACCATCTTTTAAGTCCTAATTTATTTCTTTTAAAGTTACATTTTATGGTGCCCATGTAGGAATTAAAGATGCACTAGAGCAAAGGTCAGCAAATTATAGCCATGGGCCAAGTCTAGCCCACTGCCTGTTTTGTAAAGTTTTGTTAGAACGCAGCCATACTCATTGATTTACATACCGCCTATGGTTGCTTTCACACTATACTGGCAGAGTTGAGTAGCTGTCACAGAGACCGTATGGTCCACAACACCTCATGTATTTATTTAGTATCCCTTTATGGAAAGTTTGCTAACCCTTTCACTAGACCCTTAAACCCTTAAAATTAGTATAACTTGGTTTGAGGTAACTCTGCTCCTACTTAGGATTTACTTAATCTCTGGCCCACAGTTCGCCATCACAGTGAGGATAATAAAACCTACCTGTCGAGGTAGTTAAAGTAGACTTTAAGTGATCTTGGGCAAGTTACTCAGTTGATCTTCTAGTTAGCTATCTGCCAGTCTGTCTTCCAGTAGGCTTCCTTAGACCAATCCATTTCCAATTTACCATGTATAAGAATCATCTGGGAACTCTATTAAAATTCAAAGATGCCCACCCTCATTCCCTAGGTCCTGATTCATCAGGTCTGGGAAGATGCACGTGTAACAGGCACCCCAGGTTCTGATGCAGGTGGCCTGGACTTCAAGTAACTCAGGCCCTTGTGGCAACTTGTCTTTGGGTCCCTAGAAATAGTTTCTCTGACAGCTCCAGATATGCTTCTTGACTCAGCCAGAATTGAAGCCTTGCCTACTATATAGGAGAGCTTGGAACCAAAAGGGGACTGCCCAGCGGCGTTAGTCATCAGCATTCTGAACATGTGCAGAGAGACCCGGCAGTGGGCTTATCGTATAAATCAAATTATTGACTGCCTGACTGCACCTATACAGCCATCTGCTGCTTTGCTTTCAAATAGAAATAATGATAGGGAAGTTGGCACTGGGGCTTCAGAGAAAGTGATTGGTTTACGTTGCAGCTCTGTATGCCTCTTGATGCTAAGAGGGAACAAATTAAAGCTAAAATTAGCAGTATAGCCCTGGGTTAGCTGTCTCTTTTTAAAAATCAAGATAAAAGTTAATAGCAGAAGAAGTTACCATGAGAGGAAGAGCCTAAGTCCAGGTGCTTTATAGGTGCTTTAAGAACGGATGCTGATTTAATGGTTTGTAATTTCCTTAATCTCCAGAATGTATTACCCTAGGTTATGTGATACTTAATGAACGGTTTGCTCACTGAAGCCTTTGTTTTCCTCCATTTGCTATTCAAAAACTGAGTAAAGAGCTGCAAAGCCAGTAATGAATAATGGCAAAATCCCCTGGCACCTGTTGGGTTTTAATACAATATGGAACAAAGTGAGACCCCCCCCCACAAAAAAAAGTCCAAAAACAAAAATCAGAAAAATAAAAACTTGAAGGAAGAATCAAAGAACCTCACTCTTTCAGTACTTACTATGAGTGGAGCTGTGTCACTGTTCAAAAGCAGTGTTAAAATTGAGGTTCAGGTGCCTTTAAACATTTCCGTCTTTGCTGCCCTGCTGAAATAAACCTGGGTGTTTGATTGGATGTAAGCCAGGGTATTTTGTACTCTGAAATGTAAGTAAAGTAAACACTTTATCATCCAATGAAGGACTTAACAGCTAATTAGATACCTTCCTGTTGGGAGATGTCTTGGGAAACTGATTTCAAAAGCATATGCTAATAAGGATTTAAAGAATCCTATGTAAGATTATCAAAGGATTCCTTTCAATAATGAGTTCCCTTAGACCCAGGATATTTTAATATATGATTAGAATTACTAATCATTCATTTAAGGGAGCCCAGCATTGCTGGGAAGTTAGGAATACCATCAGGGAACATGTTCTCAAGAGGTTGCAAAATAAACAACCATCTTCTGTTGTTATTAAAATGATAGCTTTAAAAGATCATTCCTTTTCTTCCCTGCAAAATATGCAACAGGTCTAATTTATCTCTAGACACCAGAATTTCTTTCCTTCCTATTACTAAACCCTTGAGAAAAGGCCATTTTGAAAAAAATAAGGCTTCTGTCTTTAAAAACGGATTATTTTGATATACCAAAAACGAATTGTCTTGATGCTCAGTGCATTTCTGTCCTTTTAAATCCTAAATTCACAAATTTATATTCTTCCCTTGGTATTTAAAGACTCAAGAACACTAACACTGTGCTTATAATTGACTGTGTTAAAAGTGACCATGTTTTTGTGTCTGAAAGTAGAACATGAAATATTGTACCAGATTTTGCCCGAGGACTTCCGTGCTGTTTCTTACTATGTCCTTCTCTCCCCAGCCTTTGGAATTCCCTTAATGTCAGAGACATTAACTTTGAGGGTAAGAGAGTAAATCTTAAGAGATGTAGTATTTGCTTTGAATTTACCAGCCAACTAAATAGGAAGGATGTTAATGTCTCAGGTGTACAAGGTGTACTTCTTGTTAGTGTTAATGAAAGCTGTGTATATAGTGGAGAGAAAACATATTCCCCAAATCAGTAAACAGACAGAAGCTATGATGGACTTTTTTCTTTTTTCTTTTTGGCCGTGTCACACAGCATGTGGGATCTTTAGTTCCCCAACCAGGGAAAGAACCCGTGGCCCCTGCAGTGGAATCGCAGAGTCTTAACCAATGGACCACTAGGGGAGTCCTGGATTTTGTATGAAAAAAGCAATGTCAGAGGCTATTAGGGTATTTAAGTGAAGGGAAAAATTCTATGTTATAGTACTAAATCTAAAAGGAAAAATCAAAAAGAATGGATACCTCTATGGGTATAACTGAATCACTTTGCTGTAACTGTAACTGTAAAATCATCTGTAACTAATACATCATTGTTAATCAACTATACTCCAATATAAAATAATTTTTAAAAAATTTTTAAAAATTAAAAATAATGAAAAAATAAAAGGAAAGACCAAGTATTGATTGTAACCTAACAGATACCATAAATCCACAGCAGCACTCTCAGCCCCACAGAATAAATGGCATTCATTAAGTTTGAGTATATTGTTGCCCTAGGATCAGGGAGGCCAAACTATTTTACTCTTCTCTGCAAAGCCTAATCTCTCTACCTGAAAAATAATTTAGGAAAAAAAAATTTTAAGGTCAGTGACTCTCTCTTGGCCTCCCTACATATTTGTCTTTTTCTTTCTTATTAGCATTAGGTAATGTATCTTAAAACCCCAGGCCTCTACATTCAAACCTGGCTGAATTACCTCTCTTGCACAATGCAGATGCCCTTCAGGAGAAGTCTGTTTCGTGGGAGACTGGCAGGCTTTAAAGAGAAGAGTGTGACTTGGCTGCCAGGAGGCTTGGGTTCCAATTTCATGTCTGACAGCAGCCTTTGTGCCCTCTGCCGAGTCACCTTCTTACTTCTGTGGCTTTCCTTTTCTTTTCTCTTAGAAAGGTGACCACTGGACTCATGTTTCAGATGGGTCCTCACTGACTAGTCCCCTGCCCCCATGGATTTGAGGCCCAGAAAAATTGTTTAGCTTAACAAATTATTATAAGCCAAATACCCTTATAACAGCCACGCCAGTCAGGAAATCGAACTTTGCCAGTCACCCCAGAAGCCCCTCCTTGGGTTGCATCTCAATCATAACTCCCTCTCTCCCTCCAAATTAACTACAGGCAGTCCTTGCCTTACGTGACACTGTGGTACTATAAAGAAATGCTGAAATCCTGATAGGCTATCTTAATAATCAGTGGGAGAAATTGCAATTGTTCTGAGACCTTTAAATGTTTGGTCAGAACATTAAAAACTCTTTTACTGTCTGTTATAATTTTAGAGGGAAATGAAAAAATACTAAAATTTAGTATGTAATAATTTAAAACATTAGCAACATTGAGAATTAGACTTTTATTTCTTTGTAAAATCTTATCAAGAGTAGTTTGGTTTGCCTTTTCCCATACTATAATTTATGATACAGAACAAGCATCTTTTCTTTTCAAAATTTATTCTATTGAAGTATACTTGATTTACAATGTCATGTTAATTTCTGCTGTACAGCAAAGTGATTCAGTTATACATATATATACATTCTTTTTCATATTCTTTTCCATTCTGGTTTATCACAGGATATTGAATATAGTTCCCTGTGCTATACAATAGGATCTTGTTGTTTATCCTTCCTATATATACTAGTCTGCATCTTCAACAAGCATCTTTTCTATGCCTTGATGAACTTTCATACTCCTGTAGAAGTTTAGATCAGTTTCCAACATTTTATCCTTTGCGTTTTCAGTGTTGTGAAGTATCTGCAGGAGTTCCTTTAATGTGGACTTTTTGCAGCATCATTTCTTCATTCTTTTCATCTCCACACTTTCGTCATTTATGGCGATCAGTTCCCTTCATTCAATTCCTCTGGCTGCACATCTAGAGGCTTCGGGTGGTAGCGCATCAACTTTCCCACAGTCAAACATTTCTTCTGTGACTCCATCCTGTTCCATTCAAATTTCACTTCCAGTGTTACCACTTTTGATTTCTTTGCTGCACTTTCTTCTTTGTTGGCTAATTACCTATTTTAATTGTTTATTTTGGTAAGCTATTATGTGGGTTTTTCATGGGGAGACAAGAAGACAACACAGATACATGGTTTGCTGTCTGTGTGAACTGAGTAACAAATGAGTGACCAGTCACTGACAGACTTGGAAAGATGTGACTTGATTGGTCACTGATCATGATGGTCATCTATTAATTACATAGTGATTCGTAGACTGGAGTGCTGTTAGTGAAGTTTGTACCTCATGCAGTTTCTGAAAGTTAATTCACCATGGTAAGTGAGATTTGAGCCGTGTTGTTGGAGGACTGGTATAATTTAAACTGTGGGACCTGAAATTGTGCGCATTATAATCGTGTAAAGTGAAGGCTGCCTGTATGATTTGCTGTAGTAATCACTTTCTTGTAGGTCTGGACACTATGGTTTAGTGTTGTTCCATAAAATGTTTTTGTTATGTCTTCTAAGTCTTTTTTTTTTTTTTTTTTTTTTTTTAAATCTGTGGGTTTCCCCTCTGTATTAGTTTTCCAGGGCTGCTGTAACAAAGTACCACAGACTGGGTGGCTTAAACAACAGAAATTTATTTTCTCACAGTTCTGGAGGCTGGAAAATCTCAGATCAAGGTGTTAGCAGATTTGATAAACAACAAGGCCCTACTTTATAGCACAGAGAACTATATTCAATATCCTATGATAAACCATAATGGAAAAGAATATGTATATATATATTTATATGAGAATGTATACATATGTGTAACTGAGTCACTTTGCTGTACAGCAGAAATTAACACAACATTGTAAATCAACTATACTTCAAAAAAATTTTTTTAACTTAAAAAAAAAAAGGTGATTTGGTTTCTCCTGAGGCCTCTCTCCTTGGCTTGCAGATGGCCACCTTCTTGTTGTGTCTTCACATGGTCTTTTCTCTGTGCAAGTGAACTCCTGGTTTCTCTTTCCCTTCTTATAATGACACTAGTACTGTTGAATTAGGGCCTACCTTAATGGCCTTATTTTAACTTAATTACCTCTTTAAAGGCCACGTCTCCAAATATAGTCATACGAATTTTGGAGGGACACAGTTCAGCCCATCACATCTTCTATTCCTTTCTTTTCTTTACTACTTATGTATCAAAATAGCTGGGCTTCTTGACCACTGGTTATATAAAACATAAGCCATAATCACATAAACTTTTCATTAAAGAGTTAAGATCATTCATGAAGGACAACATTGAAAATTAGGCCTGGATTATGTTGGGTAAAATTATGTTCCAGTTACTAAGGATATATAACAAATCACCCCCAAACTTGGCAGCTTAAAACAGCAATAATCATTTATTATCTCTCAAAATCTGTCAGTCAGGAATTACAGAGTAACTCAGCTGAGAAGTTCTGACTCTGGTCTTTCAATAAGATTGCAGACAGATTTAACTGGGGCTACAGTCATCTGAAAGTTTGACTGGGGCAGGAGTCATCTTGAAGATGGCTTGCTCACTTGGCTGGCACATTGGGGATGGCTGCTGGTGGGAGGCCTCAGTTCCTTTCTGCATGGCTGCTTGACTGTCCTTATGGCATGGCAGCTGACCTGAGTGAGTAATCCAAGAGGTCAAGACAGAAGCTGCAATGAATTGTCATTTTCACCATGTTCTATTGGTCACAGAGATCCAGTCTTGATTCACTGTAGAAGGGGACTCCACAAAGGCATGAATATAGGAGGTATTGATTATTGGGAGCCATCTTGGGGACTGGCTGCTATAAATTGGATGGGTAAAAAGTGTCGTACTTCTGGGAAACCTGTTTGTAAGTCTATACCTTCAAATGCTGCTTATCTTACAGGCATGTCGTCAAAGTTAAACATTATTAAATGCAAACTTTCTACCTCACACTTAATGAGTTAATATTTTTAAGAGTTTTCAAGGTAATTTTTTATGATCAGTCTCTATGTCTGACTAAAACCATTATATTAATCCAAATACATACACTTACCTATTAGTAGATTTTTCTTTGGCTTGGTCATTCATCTGAGATACTGGTCTTTTGTTTTGTTTTAATTGGAGTATAGTTGCTTTACAATTTTATGTTAGTTTCTACTGTACAGCAAAGTGAGTCAGTTATACGTAAACATATCCCCTCTTTTTTTAGATTTCCTTCCCATTTAGGTAACCACAGAGCACTCACTGAGTAGAGTTCCCTGTGCTATTCAGTAGGTTCTCATTAGTTATCTGTTTAATACATAGTAGTGTATATATGTCAATCCCAATCTCCCAATTCATCCGCCCCACCCGAGATACTGGTCTTAAATGGTGGGATCAACAGCTTCAGATATCACATATGCCTTTATGTGAAGTAGGAGACGTTACTGGAAATGACAGAAGAGCATGTGCTATGGAGCAGGAAGGATATATGAAGGAGGGGAAGCAAGTTGAACAGGGGTGAACATGAGTAGTATGGAGGGTATATTAGTTGATGGGACAGAACAGAATTGGTGTGAGATGAAATTTCTTATGACAGGTTGTAAACTTGTGCAACAATATTTATTCTGTGCTGTCTGTAGGAAGATATATAGTTACCTAAGTGATTTAGCAGTATAAAATATGAGATTCATGGCTTTATGTTAAATCAACTTATGTCCGATATAAAGCTGATGCTAATAATTTAGGATTAACATTTTTTATTGAAGTATAGGTAATTTACAGTGTTGTGTTAGTTTCAAGTGTACAGCAAAATGATTCAGCTATACACACACACACACACACACACACACACTCACGCACACACATATTCTTTTTCAGATTCTTTTATAGGTTATTACAAGATAAGGTATTGAGTATAGTTCCCTGTGCTATGCAGTAAGTCCTTGTTGTTTACCTATTTTATATATAGTAGTGTGTATGTTAATCCCAAGATCCTAATTTATCTCCCCCCCCTCCACCCGACCCCTGCTATCCCCTTTGGTAACCATAAGTTTGTTTTCTATGTCTGTGAGTCTATTTCTGTTATGTAAATAAGTTCATTTGTGTCATTTTTTTAGATTCCATAAATAAGTGACATCGTATGATATTTGTCTTTCTTTGTCTGACTTAGTTCACCTCATATGATAATCTGTAGGTCCATCCATGTTGCTACAAATGGTATTATTTCATTCTTTTTTATTGCTGAGTCATATTCCATTGTATAAATACCACATAGGATTAAAATTTTTTTAATTGCCCACATTCACTCTTAACTCAGTATCGTTGGTTAAATAAAGATGTTTTGGGTTCATTCATAAAGGAAAATTAGGAACATTAGTAAAATATGATGAGTTTAAGCCCCTTAATGTGTTATAGTTTGATAGGACTTCACATAGCTGCAGAAATGAGTGTAGTATCCAATCCGAACTCTTGTGAATAGAGTATTAGAAATGATGTTATTGAATTTTTACACTCCTGGAAGTTTGTCTAATAAATTGAGTAGTTGTCACACTGAGTTTCCTACAATTCATGTCATAAAAAATAACTAAAAACTAATATATTTGTATTCTCCCTCACTCCACAGGCTCATTAGAAGTGACTGGTTGCTAGTTTCAAAAATGTAGTGAAAGAAGTTTGCAGAGTTTGTGTTCATTTGGGATCAGGCTGTTTTGCAGAGTCAAGGTTATTGAAATTTATTTGTGGCAGAGATGGGTGAATAATGAACAGTTCTTTCTAGACACATAATACAAGCTCCCTGTTGGCTTCTATCTGTCTGCCTTAGGAACAAAGATGTCTCTGTGCTACGGGGTAAAGACCTGGAGTGAAGTGAGTACCTGGCAAAGGCTAAGAGCACATGTAGGGCATGGAACCACGAGGACTCATCATGATGACTAGATTGCTTATGAAAAACCAATACTTGCAAGTTCTGATTGGAGTGGGCTTCACAAGTCTGTGTTCTGTCTTTCATATGTAGCATTTTGTTTTAGAGACAAAATAAGGTCTGTTGGATAAGGCAGTAAAAGGTTGTCTTTGGGCAATTCCTATAGCAGACTTTCTGTTTCAACTGATCTCTTGTTATTTGAGCCTTTTATTTATTTTTAGAGACATTTTAAAACACAGAAAAGTACATAGGCACTCTGTTCATTGACCACCAAGATCAGTTTTTAGTTTTCAGTATCTTCCTGGTGGGAATTTAATTTCCTGCTTCACAAAATATTATGCTCGGACTACTGAAGTGAAGAACAATGATCCCTTCCAAGACTAGCTTTTATTTATAGCTGTAGCTTCTAATTTTATTTTAGTGCTTTGTAAACTCACCAAATCCCACTGCTTAACATTAGCAATAAATTATGCCTTGTTTACTTCTAAGATGGTCTGGAGCTTTTAGTGTAATCGATCGGCTGCCTGCTTTTGCACATCTGCAAATGGTTATGTTATACACTGTCAAACCCATTCCAGAGAGGTGAGGAAGAAGAGAAAAAGAAAAGGATTCTTATCCTCTTCTTAAAATGATCTTTTCTTCTCCATGTAGGGAATTTGGATAATTCTGAAACGTCAACCACTTGATGTGGTTGGTTTTTTTCATTCGTTGTCCCATTCAGTATAGAGATTCATGCCCTTCACTTCTGGGAAATTTTATTCTATCATTTCTTTGATAATTCTCCTGTCCTCTTACTCTGTTTTCTCTTTTAAAACTTCTGATATGCAGAAGACCTATTGAATTGAGCCTCTCTTTTTGCTTAACTTTTCTGTCTCTATTTCTGCCTCTGTCTTTTGGTTCTATTTCCTGGGAGATTTTTTTTTTTTTCGGTACACGGGCCTCTCACTGTCGTGGCCCCTCCTGTTGCGGAGCACAGGCTCCGGACGCACAGGCTCAGCGGCCATGGCTCACGGGCCCAGCCGCTCCGCGGCATGTGGGATCTTCCCGGACCGGGGCACGAACCTGTGTCGCCTGCATTGGCAGGCGGACTCTCAACCACCGTGCCACTAGGGAAGCCCTGTGGGAGATTTTTAAAACTTACTTTCGTTTCTTCTATTGAATAAAAAAAAAATTTGTCAATAACATTTTTATTTCCAAGAAATCTCTTTGGTTCTCTGATCATTTTTTTCATTTTAACTTGTTCTATAATACTTTCATTAATCTCTGAGGATACTAATGCAAGTTTTTTTTTTTTTTTTTTAAGTTCTTATCTTTTTTTTTGGCCACACAGCATAGCATGTGGAATCTTAGTTCCCCTACCAGGCATTGAACCCACCCCCATCTGCAGTGGAATACTGGAGTCTTAACTGCCAGACCGCCAGGGAAGTCCCTTAAGTTCTTGTCAGTTACCAGAATTATCTTAGTTTATTCCAGGGTTATTTCTTCTTCTTTACTGTGGTCCCTCCTTTTCATTTTGGAAGCTTTCCTTGAATGTCTGGTGGTCCTTGGTTTTGTGTTCATGTTTAAGACTAAAAGGCAATTGGAGGGTCTGTGTGCAAAATTGTAGAGTATATGAAGGTCTTGTCTTAGAAGCTGTTCAAATTCTCTAGAGAGGAAACATAATATTGGGGGGAAACCACTGACAAATTAATACAATATGATATCAGTTTTACAAATTGAAAAATAAAACTAAATGACATATGGCTTGTGGTTATATACATATGTGGCAAAACCATAATAAAGGCAAAAGAAAGTAAACACAAAATTCAAATGGTGCTTACCCTTCGGGGATATGATTGGAGTGGAGCATAAAGAATATCACTGTTATTGGTTATGTTCTAGTTTTTAAATTGAGAAGTGAGTTTTATTATGATCTTTATTCCTATGTGTATGTAATATAATATTAATACAGTCTTTTATATGTGTCAAGTATTTCATAATAAAAATGAGAAAATTTGAAGGAAACTCTTTGTATCCCATCTTGTGAGAGCAGATGCTTGACTGACAGTGTTCTGTGCTTGGAGTTGGAGGGCTGACTGTTAATAATCATGACCCACCCTTTCAGCTCAGTATGCAATTTGAGAAATGACAGGGCTAAATGAATCAGCACAAACAGGGTGGTTATGCATAATTCCTTTGGGGTTGTTCTTGGCACCATGCTCCCTGACGTCCTGATGTGTATACTGGTCACGGATTCTTCCAGACACCATTCAGTCTTCCCAGTGATGTGTAAGAGATGCCTCCACCAGCCCCTGAGTACCTGCTGGTCTTAAATTTCACCCTTTGCCTTCTGCAAGGTGCCTCAGGCACTTTTGTAGCACCTTTACTGCTGTCACTTACACATCTCTGTAAGCCGTTTGGGGTCAAAACTGTTCAGCTGCACATGAAATAAAGGCAGAAAGAAACCTCAGTGGAGTAAAGGAGCAGCTGGGAGACAAAGCACAGTACCGTGGTCAGTGCTCATTGGTGAAAGCTCATGGGCGGGGCATGGCTGGGAGGTGTGCATCTTCCCTCCACTCCCTCCTCAGCACCGGAATGATTCACCTGTGTGTGCATGGGGGTGTGCATAGTTTTTAATATTGAAATGTTTGAGACAGAAGGGTCATAATGAGTCAGTGCGTGTGGGGCACCACTAACCAAGTACAACTGTAGACCTTCAGTTTCTCCCCAGTTTGTGTTTCTGTCCACCCCAGTGCCAAGTGTTTCTAAGTCCCAAACCTCAGCAGGGTTTTGCAGGGCAAAATTGTCCCTTTCTCAAGTGTCCCCCTCTGTAAACACCAAGCTGAGGCTTCTTTCCCCTCATACAGAAGTTACCTCTTCTCCACTGTCTTTCCATCTTCCATAACTTTTGAAATCTCTCCTTTGCTTTTGGCCACTCCGTGTTCTATTCCTTAATGTGGCTTATCTTTATTCTTTTTCTCGCACGTTAGTGGGGTCTTTGTTGGGAGAGGATATAGGGGAGGTGTTTAATAAGCTTGCTTTTTTTCTGCCAAGAAATTTAAAAAAATTATTTAAAATTTGTTTTTATTTTCTTTTTTAATTGAAGTATAGTTGATTTACAATGTTACATTAGTTTTAGGTGTACAATATCGTGATTCAATAAGCTTTCTTTTTTAAAAAAAATTTATTAATTTGGCTGTACATGTGCGAGATCTTCATTACGGCATGCAGGATCTTTTTAGTTGGAGCACGTGGGATCTTAGTTGCAGCATGTGGGCTCTTAGGTGTGGCACGTGGGATCTAGTTCCCTGACCAGGGATCGAACCCAGGGCCCCTGCATTGGGAGTGTGGAGTCTTAACCACTGGACCACCAAGGAAGTCCCCAATAAGCTTTCTTTAATCAGAAAACAATATTAACATTATGAGGAATTTTGTCTCCCCCTATCCCGTGGTTTTTTTTTTTTCCTTTAGCTTCATTGAGGTATAATTGACAAATAAAATTTTAAGATTTTTGTTTTTTGGTAAGATATTTAAAGTGTGCAAAATGGTGGTTTGATATACGTAAACATTGTGAAAGGATTAACATATCCATCACCTCACATGTATCTTTTTTTGTGTGTGTGAGAACATTTAAGTTCTAGTACTCTCAGCAAATTTCAACTACATGTGTTATCAACTGTGGTCACCATGTTGTACATTATTAGATCCTCAGACCTTATTCATCTTATAACTGAAAGGTTGTACCCTTTTACTGACCTCTCCTTGTTGCTCTCACTCTCCAACCCCTGGCAGCCTACTCTCTTTCTATGAGTTCAGCTATTTAAATATCTATTTATTTATAATTAAAAAAAAATTTAAGACTCCATATATAAGTGGCATTATGCAGTATTTGTGTTTCTGTGACTCATTTCACTTAGCATAATACCCTCCAGGTTCATTAATGTTGTTGCAAATGACAGGATTCCCTTCTTTTTTAAGGCTGAAATTTATTCCACTGTGTATGGAGTAAAATATTATATATATATATATATATATATATATATATGTATATATATAAATATATATAATGTTTTCTTTAGCCATTCATCCATTAATGGACACTTAGGTTGCCTGCATACCTTGGCTATCATGAATAATGCTGCCATGAATATGGGAGTACAAATATCTCTTGGAGATAACTGATTTCGTTTCTTTCGGCTATATGCCCAGAAGTGGGATTGCTGGATCATATGGTAGTTCTATTTTTAACTTTTCGAGGGACCTCCATACTGTTCTCCATAGTGACTGTCCCAATTTACATTCGCACCAACAGTGTACAGGGGTCCCCTTTTCTCTGCATCCTTGCCAACACTTGTTATCTCTTGTCTTTTTGATGATAGCCATTCTAACTGGTGTGACATGATATCTCATTGCAGTTTTCCCTTATGATCAGTGATGTTGAGCACCTTTTCATATATGTGTTGGCAATTTGTATGTCTTCTTATGGGAAATGTCTATTCAGGTACTTTGCCTATTTTTGAATTGTGTTATTTGCTTTCTTGCTTTTGAGCTGTTTGAGTATTTTATATATTTTGGATAACTTGCAAATATTTTCTCCCATTCCATAGATTGTCTCTATACTTTGTTATTTGCTGTGTAGAATCTTTAGTTTGATTCAATACAATTTATTTCTGCTTTTGTTTTCTGCACTTTTGGGGTCATATTAGAAAAATCATTGCCCTGACCAATGTCAAAAAGATTTTCCCCTGTGTTTTCTTCCCCTATGTTTTATAGTTTCAGTTCTTACATTTAAGTCTTTAATCTATTTTTGAGTTGATTTTTGCATATGGAGTGAGATAAGGGTCCAATTTTATTCTTTTGATGAAAACAGAGTCTTCGCAACTCTCTTTATTGAAGAGACTGTCCTTTGTGTGTTCTTGGCACCTTTGTTGAAGATCAATTGTGGATTTATTTCTGGGCTCTCTATTCTGTTCCACTGGTTTATATGTCTGTTTTTATGCCAGTGCCATGCTCTTTTAATTATTATAGCTTTTTAGTACATTTTGAAATCACATGGTATGATGCTTTTAGCTTTGTTCTTTTTGCCCAGGATTGCTTTGATTATTTGAGGTCTCTGGGGGTTTCATGTGAATTTTAAGATTGTTTTTGGATAAATCTTTATAATTGAAGGAGCTTATATTAATTAGACTCATTCCTTGGTGAGGCAATCTTTTGTTAGTTTCACTTTTGCAAAACAAAGATTTGATAATGTATATTTACATACTGGAGATATGGCTCAATCTAATTTATCAGTTAGGTGCAAAAACACAGTCCACCAGTAATAGTGGCTCATCTTTAATAAGCTCTGGGATAACAGAATAAAATATTCCTTCCTGAAATGTAACTGAGGAGAACTATTATTGGTCCCTGAAGTTAAAAAGCTGTCATTGTTCTTTAATAAGATAATTTCATCACTAGTGGTGATATTTTATCTAGTAGTCTAAATTCCTACTTCCACCAGCAGGAACTTCACTTCTTTTTAACATGATCAAGTGTCCAATTTTAGAACAGCAGATGGCTGGAGCTTGCTTTATACTGATTAGTAATATTTTTTCTTCTAATGTACAGAAAACATTTCTTTAGTCCCTAGCAACTTGATCATCTGCACCCTTACAGAAATCTCAGTGTGCCCTATATGGCTCAGAGTATTATCTACAAGCACTTACATCCATCAGGCTTTTGTTTGGAGGCCAGAGCAGGAATGTCACATGATACGCAGGAAAAGGTCCTGTAATCTTGCCTATTCATACGTGGCGCACCATAGTTTGTCAAGAGTCTTTTGTACTTTAACAACACCTTTCCAAGAACTTATGTTGCTTCCATCTAAACTAACTTGAAACTTCCTTAGGGGAAAAATAGTATACATTTCTGTTTGTGAGGGAAACAGAACATACTTTATTTTATACTGGATTGTGAGTTAATATGTCTGGGTAGACCGTTACTGGCCAGAGCTGGAACTGAACTCAGGTTTGGCTGCTCATTGCTCTGGAGTCAATGTTCCAGAGACAAGGGTTGGTGAAAAAAAAAGATGCTTTATTCAGGAAGCTGGCAACCTGGGGAGATGGCAGACTAGCATACCCTAAGCCACCTCCCAGTTGTTGGTTAGGGGGCAGAAGGTC
The DNA here is from genome assembly GCF_008692025.1 of Phocoena sinus. Lineage (NCBI taxonomy): Eukaryota > Metazoa > Chordata > Mammalia > Artiodactyla > Phocoenidae > Phocoena > Phocoena sinus. The sequence goes on along the minus strand of NC_045774.1, from coordinate 67,776,668 downwards.
TTAAAGGGGAGTTTCAGGGGTGCACAGGCAGTGGGGGGCCCTCCGTGCAGAACAGCACAGTCAGTTCCGACAACCGTCTTGAAACTGGTCATGTGGTGGTCTAATCAGCATCATCGTGATTGTTTTAAGCACAGTTACTCTTCAATTCCAGGGTTGATTTGTTCCCATTTCCTTGAGGCCAGTTCTTGGAATTGTGCAAGGCACAGACTCAGTACTGCTCAAGACAGAGCAGCTTATGTCATGGCTACAGTCTGGTCATCCTGCAGTTAGCTTTTTCCCTCTGGTGGCAGTTTTAGTATCTGCAAAACAACTCAGGAATGTGCATCAGACACTGTTATCTATGTTCTTCAGGGAGGAACTAAAGATTCTGTGACGCTGTTGTCCTAATCATTAACTGCTTGAGCCTGCTCTTTTGTGACTCAGGGGAGGCCTGGGAAACTATGGCTTTTCTACAAACAAGAGACAGGGGACATGGAAGGGCTTTTATATCTGGAGGGCCCCCCTCCAAGGTCTGGCTCTGTTTCAAGACCTCTGGGAGTTATTTGTGGGGAACCCACCTTGGCTTTTAGGAGCAGGAAAGAAGTATTCAGGGAATTGTCATGGCCTGGGAAGGGAGCAGAAAAGTGTACCAATTGGAGTTTGAGTTTTTGAGAATGCTGTGTTTGTGTGTGTTGAAGGGAGGGAGAATAGTGATAGAGGAATAAATAGATGACTTTTCAGATAATCTGAGTGAAAACCTAAAATGAAAAGGGACAGCCTGGTGAGATGGGAGAAAACATCCAGCTTCACCACCTGTCTCCCAGTATGCTCTGAAAATTCTGGCCTGCAAAGATCCTCTTTCTTTAAGAATTTGTAGTGCATGTAATTATAGATTATCTGGCATTTTACTTTAAATTATTTTAAAAATGTGAGTCACTGCAAAGTGGTTTAGAGATCAGGCTCTGGAGCTAGGTCAATTTAGGACAAATCCTGGCCTTATGATGTATTAGCTGTGTGACCTGGGACAAGCTACTTAACCTCTCTGTGCCTCAGTTTCCTCATATTTAAAATGAGGATAATAATAATATCTACCTTGTTTTGTTATGGGTAAATTACTTAGCCGGCAAAATTAGTACATATTCATTGTAGAAAAGCAGATAGTGGGAATTCCCTGGCGGTCCAGTGGCTAGGACTCTGTGCTTTCACTGCTGAGGGCCCAGGTTCGATCCCTGGTTGGGGAACTAAGATCCCGCAAGCCAATGAAAATAAAAGGAAAGAAAAGAAGATAGTATAAAAATTAGCAGAAAAGGAGATAAGCATCTTCAATCCTTCCACCTATAGGTAACCACTATTACTATATTGGTACATACCCTTAAATGTTTTTTGTGTGCAGCCTTGCGATCATACTTTTCATGTTATCTTGTAACTTTTTCCTTTAATAATATATCATGAGCATTTGCCCATACTTTTCAACATCATATATCTAAAATAGAACTACATTGATTGGATAGGTAGTTTTTAGTTTATTAAAGTGTTCCTATATTGTTGAAGCTTTAGGTGGCTTCCAGATTTTCACTTTTACATGAAATGCTTCAGTATACATTTTTGTATGTTAATCTCATTCTTGAAGTTATTTTCCTTGAAGAGAAATGGAATTGCTGAGTCAAAGGGTATTCGTTTTTATTTTTAAGGCTTTTGACACATATTGCTAAATTGCCTTCCAGAAATGTTCACTAGCGATGTGTGAGAGTTTGTTTTCTTGCCCTCTTGTCAGTAGGGATTATTCTAATTTTTTTACATTCAATTTTATAGGTAAAAATTGTGTCTTCGTTGTTTGATTATGAAGAAGACTGAACATTTGTATGTTTTCAGCTCTTGGATTTCTTTTTCTTCTCTGGTGTGTGAAGTGCCTGTGTATTCCTTATTCACCTTTTTTTTTCCCTGAAGTATTCACTTTCTTGTAAACTTTCAATTTGTAAGAGATCTTTATGTTGAAAAGCTATTGTTTGGCTTCATTAAGATATTTTTCCCCCAAGAAGTAAAATTTCAACAACTTTGTTAATGAATCTGATACTCTGAGGTTGGTCAATTAAGCTTCATCCATGAGGTCTCTAAGAGAAAAACTACAAATCAGTTGATATTTATGATTTTATAGTACACAGGTATATTATTTATAGACACAATTGGGAAGTCTTTTTTTTTTTCCTTCTGAAAATAGCAAATACTTGCTGGTGAGTTGATTTACTGTTTGGAGTTTGCTTTGTAGGTGGAATGTACTTCATTCTGATTAGGTATTGTGAATTCTGTTTTGTGCTATACCTATGATATCATTTTCTTTTAATTGAAGTATAGTTGATTTACAATGTTGTGTTAGTTTCTGGTGTACAGCAAAGTGATTCAGTTATATATACATATATATACATATTCTTTTTCATATTCTTTTCCATTATGGTTTATTATAGGATATTGAATATAGCTTCCATTTGCTATACAGTAGGACCTTATTGTTTATCTGTTTTATATATAGTAGTTTGTATATGTTAATCCCCCCAAAATGTGGAATGCCTGACGATTTTGCATGTCATCCTTGCACAGGGGCCATGCTAATCTTCTCTGTATCATTCCAATTTTAGTATATGTGCTGCCGAAGCGAGCACTATACCTGTGATACCTTGATGGAGTCCTCAACTATTTGCTGGACACTGTCTTGGTATTTTGTTTATTTATTTATTTATTTTTTATATGTAAAATATATAGAGATGAGATTTCTTTTTTTTACATCTTTATTGGAGTATAATTGCTTTACAATGGTGTGTTAGTTTCTGCTTTATAACAAAGTGAATCAGTTATACATATACATATGTTCCCATATCTCCTCCCTCTTGCATCTCCTTCCCTCCCACCCTCCCTATCCCACCCCTCTAGGTGGTCACAAAGCACCAAGCTGATCTCCCTGTGCTATGCGGCTGCTTCCCACTAGCTATCTATTTTACGTTTGGTAGTGTATATATGACCATGCCACTCTCTCACTTTGTCACAGCTTACCCTTCCCCCTCCCCATATCCTTAAGTCCATTCTCTAGTAGGTCTGTCTTTATTCCTGTCTTACCCCTAGGTTCTTCTTGACATTTTTTTCCCCTTAAATTCCATATATATGTGTTAGCGTACGGTATTTGTCTTTCTTTTTCTGACTTACTTCACTCCGTGTCTTGGTATTTTAAACTCTTAGAGTCAGCCACAGTGTTTATGTCCTGTATTTATCAAGGACTTGCTGTGTAGATAGATCAAAAGTCGAGATGGAAGGCACAGAGTTTTGTGATTCTAGAGCTGAGGTCATAATGCTTAGCATACAAATGACTTGAAAGATGGGATTCTTAGAAAGATTGGAACCATTGCCAACGTTGAACGCTTCACTGATTCTCTTTGAAGAGTATCTCAAGAGCTCACCCTCTGTAGGGCAGAGCACTGTTGCTCAGGCCTCCTGCAGGTATAACTTCTGAAAGCATGTTGGAGGACTCATTTATCTGTGTCGCATCTTGAGGCTTAAGTGCCTCAAGCATATATTTTTGTGAACTGAAGGAAATTTCTTTAGAGTGCAGTTGAAACTTTACTCACACCTTCAGACTCATTTTGGAATTTAAAACAGCTGTAAAAATTCCTCTTGTACTGATGGAGTTCCCAGGGTGGTGTGTCTCTCCTTCCACTTTCTTTACTTCCCAAGCTCTCCCCACCACAAGGCCCCCCAGCCGTCTAAGGAGATATCTCTGATGGCATAAAAGCCTTCTGAAAACCGTTAGGTGACTCATACCACGCGTGTGTGGCTTTAGGCTTGACAGGTGTTTTTTTACAATAGTTCACCCTCCCACTCTAAGGAGATTTCTGAAGTTCTGATCAGGGAGTCTAAAAATTCACATTTTGCCTAATAGGTGATGAGGAGGGTGCTTATCTTACCTGTCTGGATTTTTTTTTTTTTACTCAAAGTTTAATGAAATATTCTGTATTACCCATAATCCTTTTTTGAAAGCGAGAGCAGACTATGAGGAAATATGTAGAATGAGTATAAATCAGCAGAGGAAAAGTCAAGTTCTTACTCCTATTATTTATAAATATTGAGACGTTATTTATTTAGGCATGATAAATATTCTTTTTTGATGGTTGAATGTGAGGGTCGCTTAGAATTAAATTTTTTATTTTAGTTTTTCTGAGTGGCTGGGACTTTTTCTAGCTAACCTAAGTGATTTTATAGCATTTCTCTGGCCGCTTAATCTGTATTTAGAATTTTTAGCAGTATTTTCAGAAAATTTCCAAGGCGCATCATTTTGTAAAAATTTGTGTTACAAACTTGTTTCTTTTTGATTCCCCCTCCCTTGGTCTCTCCCTTCCGCACCTCCATCTCATCAGTTCCTCCACTTCCCCAGTTCTGGGTCTGTTTAGTTTTCACCTCATGAGTAATGATTATTATGAATTCCGCTCGTTCTAATGAGGCACTAAGGCTGTCTCTCAGGTTTTGGATTTCCTTTAGGAGAAGTGTTAATTATTACCGCCTCACCTTCTTATACCTGGCACAAAAGTAAGTTGCAGAAGGAGAAGAGGAAACACCTGTTTATAAAATGTGGCATTTGAGTAAAATTCTAATGCAGAATGATTAACAGCAGAGCCTCATAGAATCAGCTCAGCCCCGTCTTGATTCGGTTTCCCGTGGTTGTGGATGTCGCATGTTTCATACTATGTGTAGACCTCTTCCACCATGCTTTTCATGTCACTCTCTACTTCTGTTGCCACCTTTTCAATTCACAACTTTAGTTCATTTCTCTGTCACGTTAGCTTTTTCACTGGGCTTTCCCTGTCTCCAGGGTCAAGTTCCCTTAATCTGTAAATCCAACAAATAGCCGCTAAATTTGTATTTGAATGGGGCCCCTGCACTACGCAGCCCTCCTAGAATTCCTCCTGTGTTATGGTCCAAGTCCTCAGCCTCTTCAAGGCTTTTTACTGTGAGCTCCAGATTAATTTTCTAGTCTCGTCACCTGCTGCTCCTTGACCTCCACATTCTGCCCTGTTGATCTGACAAGCCTGCCAGTCAGAACAGCTACTGCTTTTCCTACCACCCATCTCTGTGCAGAGAAATCCGACCCACCTTGGAAGGGGCACCATCTCCTCCAGCATTCCTTTGCAGATCCCTCCCGTTGACAGTGTTGCTCTGCATTCTGTAGCTCCGGTGTCACTCATCGGGAATTTTTTTTTTTTTTTTGCGGTACGCGGGCCTCTCGCTGTTGCGGCCTCTCCCGTTGCGGAGCACAGGCTCCGGACGCGCAGGCTCAGCGGCCATGGCTCACAGGCCCAGCCACTCCGCCACATGTGGGATCTTCCCGGACCGAGGCACGAATCCGTGTTCCCTGCATCGGCAGGCGGACTCTCAACCACTGCGCCACCAGGGAAGCCCGGGAATTGTTTTTACATTTGTAGGTTCTTATCTGTGTCGCCTGAGGGTAGGAACCAGCTCATCTATTCCTGGTTCCCCTGGACACACTCAACCTGCTTGGCCTGCGGTGCTCACTCTTTCATCCCCTTCTGGTTCTTTCCCCCATTAACATTCTCATTTCTCCTGTTGTAAAACAGCAACTACTGCAAACTCTCTCTTTACCCCAATTCCCTCTGTTATAGCTGTATCTCTCTCTGCTTGCCTCTATGAATTTATTTTTTGTAATTGAAGTATAGTTGATTTACAACGTTGTATTAATGTCTGCTATGCAGCAAAGTGATTCAGCTATACAATATATACATTCTTTTTTTAATATTCTTTTCCATATGTTTTATCATAGGATATTGAATACAGTTTCCTGTGCTATATAGTAGGACCTGGTTTATCCATTATATATAATAGCTTACATCTGCTAACCCCAGTCTCCCACTCCAACCCTCCCCCAACCCCCTCCCCCTTGGTAACCACAAGTCTTGAACTTTTTTTTTAATGGAAGAGACTTGCTTTATTGATTTTCCTGATAAACAAGCTCATTGGAGAAAAATACAAATAATACAGAATTTGAAGAGGGTAAAAATCATCTAAAATGCTATCACTCAGAGGTAAATTGCGTTTCATTAAACATCGTGTCCCATTTCACACGTACGCACACGTACATACGCACTCTTGTGCATGATACCACAATTTTATATTAATGAAATCACACTGTACATACTGTTCTGTAACCTGCTTAAAAAAAATTCAGCAGTATATTGGGGACATCTTTCCAAGTCAGTTCATGTTAATCATCATTTCTGTAAGCAATTATCAAGCACTCGATTGAATCAACAATTATTTAATCTAGCATCTTTTGATGAGGATACCCATTCTTTCCTGGTTTTTCATTTGTATGACTAACGCTGTAATTGCATTAGTTAGGGTTCTCCAGAGAAACAGAACCAGGGGACATGCACAATATAAAGAGCAATATAAAGCAATATATAGGATTGGCTCATGTGATTATAGAGGCTGAGAAGTCCCAAGATCTCCAGTTGAAAGCCTGGAGATCTCCAGTTGAAAACCCCCCATTAACTCTTAAGGATAAATTCCTGCATGTGAAATTGGTGGGTCAAATGTGTGTGTATGCTAGGTGATATTATTGCCCATCAGAAAGGTAAAGCTGTACCCAGGTAAAGTTGTCAGTAGCTTTTCCACTGCCCTCACCAACATGAATATTGTCAAATCATCCTAATCTTTGCCAATTTTATGGTTTAAAAATATCTTTCTTTTGCATTTCTTTCAAGACTAAGGTTGAATATTATTTTGTAAGTTAATGTTTGTGTGTGTGTGTGTGTGTGTGTGTGTGTGTGTGTGTTTTCCTTCAATTAGACTGACTACTGTTTTCTGCACTTTTCTAGGGTCCTAAATCCAAATAATTACAATCCTATAATGGAACTTACTTAGTGTGTGTGTGGAATTGCTTAATCAGATCCTTTGCCCATTTCACTATTTGAGTGTTTTGTCTTTATTCATTTGTAAGAACTTTTCAAAAAGTATGCATGTTGGGGCTTCCTTGGTGGCGCAGTGGTTGAGAGTCCGCCTGCCGATGCAGGGGACACGGGTTCGTGCCCCAGCCCGGGAAGTTACCACATGCCGCGGAGCGGCTGGGCCCGTGAGCCATGGCCGCTGAGCCTGCGCTCCGCGGCTGGGCCCGTGAGCCATGGCCGCTGAGCCTGCGCGTCCAGAGCCTGTGCTCCTCAACGGGAGAGGCCACAACAGTGAGAGGCCCGCGTACCGCAAAAAAAAAAAAAAAAAAAAAAAAAAAAAAAGTATGCATGTTATCATATGTTATCACAGTTTTCTTTTAAATTTTTTGGTTTTTATGATTAAGATGAAAAGGGCTTGTGTACTCCTAAAATTGTAAATATATTAATCTGTAGTTTCTTCTGCTCTTTTTATGGTTTTACTTTATTTTTTTAAATTTAATTTAATTTTTAATTTTTTTACTGGGGTATAGTTTTTTTTTTTAAATTAATTTATTTATTTTTGGCTGTGTTGGATCTTCATTTCTGTGCGAGGGCTTTCTCTAGTTGTGGCAAGCGGGGGCCACTCTTCATCGCGGTGCGCGGCCCTCTCACTGTCGCAGCCTCTCTTGTTGTGGAGCACAGTCTCCAGACGCACAGGCTCAGTAGTTGTGGCTCACGGGCCTAGTTGCTCCGTGGCATGTGGGATCTTCCCAGACCAGGGCTCGAACCCGTGTCCCCTGCATTAGCAGGCAGATCCTCAACCACTGCGCCACCAGGGAAGCCCTATAGTTGTTTTATATGGCTTTATTTTTAAAATTATCTTTTATTTTTATATTTGTCATAGATACTATACCATCTATGTATTTTACCTTTATTTCCATAATTTCTAATAGGTAGCAACCTCTTTGTTTTCAGTGTGGCTCTTTAATCCATTGGGTACTGCTAAATATATATACGGGTTGCATTATTTCTTCTTTATTAGCTGAAATATAAAGAGAAACTTTATCTTATTTACTATTTGGTTTACTATTTTGGTTATTCACTTACTATTTGGAACAGTTTGTAATAGCACAGGCAGGATAAATCTTAATTCTTTCCTTTATCAGTTAGTTTTTACAGGAACTTCCTTACAGTAAAACTAGTGTAATTCAAGAGAGTCTGTTGCACAGAGCATAGTGCCTGTTGGAATAGCTTCTTGGAATACCTTTCTTTCAAGTAAAGGTATAGAGGTTTGCATGATATCCTATAGATAATGGTTTGGCTAAGAGGTCATGTAGTTCCACCTTCTGTTTTTTCTTTCTTTTTAATTTCTTGAGGTGGTTATTTATTAAGCTTCCAAGCAAATATAGTGTAGCATAAGACACTCCAAATCTATTCAGAAGAAAAGTATAAAATACTACCAAGTATTATTGCTAGTTTCTTCCACACCTCCTGTTTTCTCTAAAAGAGGAATAACCATCTCCCCCCCTGCAGCCTTCCTTCCTCCCTTCCATCTCCACACACATAGATATCAATGCCTATATGTATATGTACATGTTTATCACTTCAAGTTCCAGGACAGCCCCATATGGTCAAACTCTAAGTAACTGTGATTCGGCCCAGAGTTAGTGAATCCATTGTAGGTGCCTGATGGGCAAAGGAGCCCCTTGGAGGAGCAGGGACAGCTGGTTATTGGAGGTCACTGTGCTTCTCGGGTCTTCCCTTGTCTTTGGCAATAGTCCTGCTTCACGGTGAACCTGCCAAAAACTCGCTGGGTCTTTTCCTTTCGCTCCCTCTCAGGATAGCCTGTGCCAGAATTGTGAACGCATCCCCTGAGGATCCTGGCAGAAAACCTCAGGGTGACGGGTGCCGCCACCACCTCAGCGTCTCACTGGGTCTCCCCATCTCTTGGCATCTCTCTGGCTGTGAGTGGCTTCCTCTGCAAGGCAAGGTGAATCATGTTGTTTCATGCTGTCTGCACCACCCCCCGCTCTGGTCTGCCTCTGTAAAGCAAAGAAAATCGTTCACTCCCCTGCTCCCACGTCTGCTGATTGCTCAGGCCAACGTGCTGTGTCCGAGCCTCAGCCCTATGAGAAGGTTCGGGCCGTGAGGTACCTGGGCTCACACTTGGCCAGGAAAAGCCCCAGAGGAAGAGAGGCCACTGCCTGCTTCCTGAGCTCTCATCTGTCTCCATGGTCACTGGCCTTGCTCCGTGTTGTCATCTTGTGTTGCTTAGACTTTCTTTGTGTTTAATAGAGATTCTTTAAATCACACATTTTTAGATTTTTTCCTGACCTGGCATCCCAAGTTTCGAATTCAGGCATACTATAAGTTTTTGCTCCCTTGCCTTTGCTTTTCACCTTTATGTAATCACTGCTGTAGGTCTAGAGGGTTTATTAAAAAGCATATATTTGTTACATCTTCCAAAATATTTTTCTTTAAAGGTGTCACTTCTTGGTTTTTCTTTCCTTTTAAAATCTCATCTTTATTCTTATCCTTCTAGGGTTGCGTAATTTTAAGTCTCTCCAGTGAATTTCTGTGTACCTGATGTATAGTGTTTATTAGTCAAGTGTAGTTGTGTTATTTTGTAAAGTAACATCTCACATTACCAGTGTGAATGGTTTTTAAAAATTTTTATTTTCTAAGCAACTGTCAATCCAGTTAATGGTGGGGCTTGAGGCTTAAAAATCGACAGCTTGTAATGTTGTAGATAAAGGGGGTGCAGGCGGTAATGCTTATCTGTCAGACTTCTCCAAGTAGCCCCCATGCAGCACTACACAACTCACCCAGCTTCCTTTTTTTTTTGCAGTACGCGGGTCTCTCACTGTTGTGGCCTCTCCGTTGCGGAGCACAGGCTCCGATGCGCAGGCTCAGCGGCCATGGCTCATGGGCCCAGCTGCTCCGCGGCATGTGGGATCTTCCCAGACCGGGGCATGAACCCGCGTCCCCTGCATTGGCAGGCGGACTTTCAACCACTGCGCCACCAGGGAAGCCCCACCCAGCTTCCTTTTATCTTTTCCTTCACATCTCTAAAGCTGTCTTAGCTTGAGGTAGAGAACAAATGTTCAGAATGTGCAGTGGTCTGCAAATTAGATATCATCAGTGTTCATAAAGATATGTTTATCTGAGGAACTCTAATATCAATAACTTGTGAAGTTTTTGTCTATTTTTTTTTGGCCGCGCTGCGGCATCTTAGTTTCCCGAGCAGGGATCAAACCTGTGCCCCCTGCAGTGGAAGTGTGGAGTCCTAACCACTGGACCGCCAGGGAAGTCCCTCTCTTTTTTAATCTGAAAAATTGCCCACTACATTGTTACATTGACTATAGTCTAGAAACAAACCTAATTCATTAATGTCATTTTAGCTTGAAGTTATTTGTGCTTTTACTCCACCTCCTTTACAGTCTTCACTGAGGAGATGTAATTTAACCTGCATTCTTGACCTGATCAGAATTTTTGTACTTTGAGTAACCATTGAGGGAGTCAATATAAAATGAGAAATTTGTCTTATTTATAAATTGTCAGAAGGCAACAATCCCAAGACTCTCTATGTAAACATGAATAGATAGATGGAAACACAATTTATTTAGGAGACAAACCCTAGGAGCCCAAACCTAAGGTCTGGACATTTCCTATTTAAGCAAAAATAGGAAAAAATGAGAGCATATATGGCTCCCATTCTATGACTATTTTCAAATAAGAGTTGCTATACTCTAAATTCTGTTTGTGAAGCTGGGAGCTAAAAAGAAAACAATCTAAAACATGCTTATTTCACCTGAATCTGTATCCTAGCGTCTGTACTGGCATGCATATGATTGGAACATGTAGAGTTGAATCAGCACCCTTGTTTCTGGTTAGTTGCCAGAAATAAAGACATCAAAGGAAATAGTAAACTGGGCAGTGAATCAAAGCTGCGTGACCTTTCCATTTAGTAGCTATTGTAGGTCTCTCCACTGCTTTCTAACTGAAACTCTCCTTCCCACAGTCCCCTGTGAGAAAGGGCCACCCTAGGTAGACCAGTTGTTCGTTCTTGTTACCTTTACTTTGTACATGTGTAGAGTTGTTTCTGTGGGACAGAGTCCCAGATGTGGAAATATTCAGTCAAAGGGAGTGAACGTTAATAGATTTAACAAGTACTACCAAGTTGTCCTTTAGAAAGGGTGTGTCCATGTGCACTTCCACCAACAGTGAAGGTGAAACCAGCCACTGAGTTGTGATGAATACTGTGGGTTGTTTGTTGGGAGCCAGGCAAGCCTGAAGTTTTGCCAGCCATCTTCTAGACAAGAAGTTGATTCTTGGAATGGTTAAAAGCTGTTTTAGGCAGTGTAAAATGAGTTACAGATATTCTTAGAAAAGAACATTTTCTAAGAATACTTAGAATACATTTTCATAAATAAAATGAAAATATAATATTAAAGAATATTTAAAAATAATACATAATCCTACTCTCAATAGATATTCATTTTTGCAAATTACCATCTGCATATGGTTATATTTTCCTGGTTATAATTTGTGTGTATTTTTATATTTTACTTTTTTTTTCAGAGGACTGTCTCATAAGCTGTTTCCTATGTCTGTATGTCTCATAATGGTCATTTAAAAGCTGCATTTTGTCATTGTACCATAATTTAACTAAGCTCTTAATATTGAATAGTTAATATATAACCAAATACTTAAACTACATGTTCTTAATTAGATTTATTGGCTTGTTCTGGTTATGAGAGTAATGTAGTTCATTATTAAAAAATTTGGAAAACACACAAAACTTAGGAAGATGTACACAAAATTCTTTCTATAACTTCTGTTAACGAACTCTGTGAGTATTATATATTTTCTTCCTGTCTTTCCTTAATACACTATTTGTGTAAAACATATTCGTTTTCACATGTTTCTAAACCCCATTTTTTTTGGCTGCTCCACGTGGCATGTGAAATCTTAGTTCTGTGACTAGGGATCGAACCTGTGCCCCTGCAGGGAAAGTGTGGATTCTTAACCACTGGACCTCCAGGGAAGTCCTTAAACCCTTTAAAAATATCATTTCTCCTTTTTTAAAAAAAGGGAAGTTTTTTTCTGACTATAATAGTAATTTGAAATTATTACACAAAATTGGGAAACAATCCCAAACATCCATACTATCACCCTGAGGCATAAACCATTAATATTTTGGTTTATTACCTTCACATTTTATTTTCTTTAAAAAAAAATCTGAGATCTGGTATCATCAATGGTTCTTAACTTGGGGATGGTCATGGACTCTAAAATAAAATCCAAGTTAAGAACTCTTGCTGTATATGTAAATATACCTCCTTTTTTTCTATTAAACATTATAAAACAGGTGTTTTTAAATTATTGGAAACTCTCATAAATCTGCAAATTTGCTGATTGTTATGCGTTGAATTGTGTCACCCGAAAATGCATGTGTGAAAGTCCTAACTCCCTTTACCTCAGACAGTGACCTTATTTGTAGACAAGTTCTCTATAGAGGCAGTCAAATTAAAATGAAGTCATTGGTGTGAGCCCTAGTCCGGCATGACTAGGGCTTTATGAAAAGAGGAAATTTGGAGACAGACACACACAGAGAAGATGGCCATCCACAGGTCAAGGAAAGAGGCCTGGAGTGGATTCTTCTCTCATAGCTCTCAGAAGGAACCAACCCTGCTGACACCTTTATTCCAGACTTGTGACCTCCAGAATTGTGAGACAATAAATTGTGACTATTGTTTAGGTCACCCAGCTTGTGGTATTTGGTTATGGCAGCCCTAACAAACGAACACACTGATTATGTAGTCTTATATAATATAGACGTCTAGGTGCATATTTAGTTTGTGCTAGGCACTGTGCTGGGTTGGGAGTACTAAATCAACAGAGTCAAGTTCCCCGACCTTAAGGTGCTTAATTGGCACACAGGAATAGAACCCTGGGGTCATGCTATGATGGGTGGTGCTCAGGGCATCACGGGAGCCCAGAGCTGGGCCAGGGGTGAGGGCAGACTTCCCAGGAGAAGTACCACTTGAGCTGAGTTTGGAAGAAATAATAGGAGCTTACTTAACATTTCTATTGTGGGATATTAGGGTGTTCTCACTTTCCTGTGTTTTTCAATTATTTCTTTAGGATAGATCCCCAGTAGTGCATTACTGAGACAAGAATGTGAAGCTTGAAACATCATTTTTAGGGCACTGTAATTTTCTAGCAGGTGGAGGTTTCCTGGTTTATTGAATCATCCTCTTTTATTGGATGACAGTCTTCCTGATGCTGTTTCCAGTTTTGCTACTATAAATAACACTGTCATGTACATCTTTTTGTAGGTCCGTTTCTTCTCTTGGGTTTCCCACTTAGAGAAGTTCCTTTAGCATTTGTTGTAGAGCTGGTTTGGTGGTACTGAATTCTCTTAGCTTTTGCTTGTCTATAAAGGTTTTTTTTTTTTTTTTTTTAATTTATTTATTTATTTTTGGCTGTGTTGGGTCTTCGTTTCTGTGAGAGGGCTTTCTCTAGTTGTGGCAAGCAGGGGCCACTCTTCATCGCAGTGCGGGGGTCTCTCAGTGTTGTTGCCTCTCGTTGCGGAGCACAGGCTCCAGACGCACAGGCTCAGTAGTTGTGGCTCACGGGCCCAGCTGCTCCGCGGCATGTGGGATCTTCCCAGACCAGGGCTTGAACCCGTGTCCCCTGCATTGGCAGGCAGACTCTCAACCACTGCGCCACCAGGGAAGCCCTATAAAGGTTTTAATTTCTCTGTCGAATCTGAATGTGATCCTTGCTGGGTAGAGTAATCTTGATTGTAGATTCCTCGCTTTCATCACTTTAAATATATCATGCCACTCCCTTCTGGCTTGTAGAGTTTCTGCTGAGAAATCAACTGTTAACCTTATGGGAGTTCCCTTGTATGTTATTTGTCATTTTTCCCTTGTTGCTTTTAACAATTTTTCATCTTTAATTTTTGTCAGTTTGATTACTATGTGTCTCAGCAAGTTTCTCCTTGGGTTTATCCTGTATGGGACTCTCTACACTTCCTGGACTTGGATGGCTATTTCCTTTCCCATGTGAGAGAAGTTTTGGACTATAATCTCTTCATATATTTTCTCGGGTCCTTTCTCTCTCTCTTCTCCTTCTGGGACCCCTATAATGCGAATGTTGTTGTGTTTAATGTTGTCCCAGAGGTCTCTTGGGCTGTCTTAATTTCTTTTCATTCTCTCTTCTTTATTCTCTTCTGTGGCAGTGAATTCCACCATTGTGTCTTCCAGGTCACTTATCCGTTCTTCTGCCTCAGTTATTCTGCTGTTGATTCCTTCTAGTGTATTTTTCATTTCAGTTATTGTATTGCTCATCTCTGTTTGTTTGTTCTTTAATTCTTTGAGGTGTTTGTTCTTTAATTCTTCCAGGTCTTGTTAAACATTTCTTGCATCTTCTCGATCTTTGCCTCCATTCTTTTTCCAAGGTCCTGGATCATCTTCACTATTATTATTCTGAATTCTTTTTCTGGAAGGTTGCCTATCTCCATTTCATTTAGTTGTTTTTCTGGGGTTTTATCTTGTTCCTTCATCTGGTACATAGCCCTCTGTCTTTTCATCTTGTCTATCTTTCTGTGAATGTGCTTTTTGTTCCACAGGCTGCAGGATTGTAGTTCTTCTTGCTTCTGCTGTTTGCCGTCTGTGGATGAGGCTATCTAAGAGGCTTGTGCTAGTTTCCTGATGGGAGGGACTGATGGTGGGTAGAGCTGGGTGTTGCTCTGGTGGGCAGAGCTCCGTAAAACTTTAATCCACTTGTCTGCTGTTGGGTGGGGCTGGGTTCCCTCCCTGTTGGTTGTTTGGCCTGAGGCGACCCAGCACTGGAGCCTACCCGGGCTCTTTGGTGGGGTTAATGGCAGACTCTGGGAGGGCTCACGTCAAGGAGTACTTCCCAGAGCTTCTGCTGCCAGTGTCTTTGTCCTCACGGTGAGACACAGCCACCCCCCGCCTCTGCAGGACACCCTCCAACACTAGCAGGTAGGTCTGGTTCAGTCTCCTATGGGGTCACTCTCCTTCCTCCTGGGTCCTGATATGTACACTGCTTTGTGTGTGCCCTCCAAGAGTGGAGTCTCTGTTTCCCCCAGTCTTGTCAAAGTCCTGCAATCAAATCCCAGTAGCCTTCAAAGTCTGGTTCTCTAAGAATTCCTCCTCCCGTTGCTGGACCCCTAGGTTGGGAAGCCTGACGTGGGCCTAAGAACCTTCACTGCAGTGGGTGGACTTCTGTGGTCTAAGTGTTCTCCTGTTTGTGAGTCACCCACCCAGCAGTTATGGGATTTGATTTTATTGTGATTGCGCCCCTCCTACCGTCTCACTGTGGCTTCTCCTTGGTCTTTGGATGTGGGGTATCTTTTTGGTGAGTTCCAGTGTCTTCCTGTCGATGATTGTTCAGCAGCTAGTTGTGATTCTGGTGCTCTCGCAAGAGAGAGTGAGCGCATGTCCTTTTACTCTGCCATCTTGAACCAATCTCTGTCGTGTACATCTTTCTGCATAAAGCTTTTTTTATAATTAAAATTATTTCCTGGGACTTCCCTGGCAGTCCAGTGGTTAAGACTCCACACTCCCAACGCATGGGGGACAGGTTCAGTCCCTGGTTGGGGACGATCCTGCATGTGGCATGGCGTGGCCAAAAAAAAAAAAGAATTATTTCCTTAGTGATAGAGTCCTAGAAATGAATTAGGGTATCAAAACAGTCAAATTATTTTTCAGAATTACTGATTTACATTCCCATTAATAATCAAGTGAAATTTATTAACAAATCCATTTGATTTATTATAGTCTTTTATATCCTTTGGGGTGTGTTGAAACAGTTCAGTACTTCCCTCTTTGAAGACTGAACCTTTCCAGGGAAGTAAAGTGAGGTTTGTATCACTTGGGATGCAAGACCCCCCTCCTCCTTAGATTCTTCTTTTCCTCTGAGAAAAACCTGCTTAAAGGGCATTGTACCATCACAGACTTGCCCACACAGCTTCTGTGCTGGTTTCTCACCAGCAGATGTGTGCATTGGTCTCTGTTTATACTCTTAGGTCATTGTCTGTCTGAAATCTAACTATCCCAAAAGATCAGCCTTCCAAATTGGCTATTTCTGTTCTATTCTGAGATTCTCTCAAAAAGACTCATGTCCTCTGCATTCTGCTAGACTCTAAATGTTGGCAGCATATCTAATGTAACAGTAACAAAAACCCCACAATCATGGTGACATGCTGGGCATATGGGTCCATGAAGGAGCTGGATCAGGAGTGATGGGTCCTGCCTCAGTGAGAGAAGAGTTTGTTAACAAGCTTTGTATTGTTTCCTTCATTTTAAAAGTGAGTGTGTAGGGAGGGTGGGAGGGAGGGAGACGCAAGAAGGAAGAGATATGGGAACATGTGTATATGTATAACTGATTCACTTTGTTATAAAGCAGAAACTAACACACCATTGTAAAGCAATTATACCCCAATAAAGATGTTAAAAAAAAAAAAAGTGAGTGTGAGTACATGTTATTCACTCAACCAGATAGTGAGCATCAAGGAACAAGGACTCACCTTAATTAGTTTTGTACTGTCTACCCCAAAGGGTGCCTTGCATAATTAATTGATGCTGAATAACCATTGATATAATTTTTTTGAAAATGCCCCACTCACTAGTTACTTAAAAAACTTTACTTTTGACATCGGGGGAAAAAAAGCAAAGTTATGCATAGTTTAAACACTACAGAAGCACATATGTGGAAAGTGTGAGTCTCCTATGTTCCTGTCCCACAAAGATGAGCAATCATGGTCTGCAATTTAGGACATGTTTCTCCACATTTTCTCCCTAGCGTTTAAAAAAATATAATGAGGGGCTTCCCTGGTGGTGCAGTGGTTGAGGGTCCGCCTGCAGATGCAGGGGACACGGGTTCGTGCCCCGGTCCAGGAAGATCCCACATGCCGTGGAGCGGCTGGGCCCGTGAGCCATGGCCGCTGAGCCTGCGCGTCCGGAGCCTGTGCTCCGCAACGGGAGACGCCAGGGCAGTGAGAGGCCCGCGTACTGCCAAAAAAAAAAAAAAAAAAAAAAAAAATAATGATGCTTCACTTCACTAACAATAAGTGAAATACAGAGTAAACAAAAATGAGATTTTTTTCCCTTATCAAGTTCTCAAAGGTAAGGTGAAACATAACATACAGACCTGATTATGTTCATGTTGGTCTACCTGTAGGAAAATGGCACTTCTGTAGATGTGGGTGGGAGTTGAAATCTATCTAGACGGTAATTTGTCAGTAATTACCAAAATTTTGTCTACACACATCTTGTGCATTTTCTCTGCTGACTTTAGAGAAGTAAGAATGTTGAGAGCTGTTTTATAATAATGTCGTTAGGTGATGCGCTGGTGCTGGTGGTGGTGTCTCTACTATATGAGGAGGCTTGGTGAAGTCTCATCTGAGTCTGCTGTGTACCCAGAACAGTGCCAGGGGGCAATGTGGGTCAAAGCAATTCTCATGATTCTTTCACAATGTAGGCAGAGATAAGCTTCCCTGGGGAGGAAAGATTTTTTACCATTGCTCTTCTCAAGGTGGAAATAATCGGAGGTCCGCTCAGTCCCTGCAGACACTTTCTGAAGGCATTCCCTAGAACTCCCTCCTTTCCTCTGCTTCTAAGTTCTAAGGTAGCAGAGAGATTCTGCCCTATGACATATTCATAAGATTCAATTGACCGTAAAGCACTTTGTAAATGTAAGTGCTATAAGTGACCCAAATTATATCAGCAGCTTTTTGAGAAATGGAGAGAGGAAGGAAAAGGAATGTAAGGGAATGGGATCCAGGGAGCCAACCTTGCCATTTTCAAACTATAACAAATGGGTCATGGATCTACATTTTGTAATTTCAGAAATGACTAATGCTTGGACTGTTTTTGAGCATCTTAAGAGTGGCTTCATTCCAAGATAAATCAATCTTTGTACATTACACAGATTATGCCACTTTTTAAATCCATATTTTAATTTCATCATCATCCTGTTTCCAGCTCGAAAGATCCTGAGAACCCGTACTCAAGGTGGTCTTCTCACATCAGATGCTAAGGAAGTGTCCCTGTAGGCAGCTGGCCACCAGCCGAGCCTTAGAAGGAGCCTCTGCCCAGCACCTCTCGTACAGGGGGCGGGGCTCCAAGGGCCCTTTGGGAAAGCAGCCTTGGCGCTGACTCTCGACAGCCAGAGCTTTTCATTGTTAGAAAATTCATCAGCCCTTTCTGCTGCCGTCTGGAGCCCCCAGAATAAATCTACTGTGTGTGCCCTTCCTGTACTGAGGATGGCCATTCCCCACCCTGACCCTGCCCAAATCATTTCTTCCTCGTAGGAGAAGATTCTTCTTTGTAAAATAGTATGTGGACCATCTAATCCTCCCCATCCGCCCTTGTCCTTAGTGCTGTCTTTTTATAATGAATCCTAAAATTGTTACGTTTGTTCACTTGTTTCTGACACCCACGTCTCTCCATTGTCTCCTATTGACTTGTAAGCAAACTAAAACCCCAGAGCAGTTGCTTTTGAGCCTAAGTGAATGATGGAACCTCTGCTTCTCTGAACTGTCTTTTTCCTTTCAGCTCATTTTTTTTCAAGCCAGACAGACCTCTTTTGGAATTCTGATTCTGTGGGTCTTATCTAAAGCATTCATCTCTCCCAGCGTGAAGTCCTTAGATAATTTGAAAAGCCTGTGATGTATTTACCTAGGCTCAGGGCTCCCAAGAGGGTGACAAATCTGTCATAAAGAGTTTGCCAAATGCCTGCTGGCAACCAGTGGCTTCAAGGCTCCGTGGAGAGAGAGAAGGACAAAACCCAGGGCCTGGCTGCACGGAGGGGCCCAGGTCGCGGGAGCTTTGGTTTGACTATTGACATGTAAATGGTCAGAGGGGCCTGAGGCGGATCCCCGCAGACCCTCCCGCCATCCCTCCAACCACACAAAGCCCAGCCCTGAACGCGGCTGCAGGCTTTACCCTGTGAGGCGCTGGGCATCCTGACTGCAGAGGTAAGTCCTGAATCAGCTCTGCTCTAAAACTGTTCTGTTTGGGATGGTGATTGTGGACTGGAAACTTCTCCGAGCCACATGCAGTGGGAGCGGTCCCTTTGGATGTCGACAGAGACTCTGTGAAGGTTTTTGAAATGAAAAAGAATACTACTAAGTGATGATTAATTTGATTTGGTGTAAGAAAATAAACAATCACATTTGCCCACCTGTATGTGCATAGACAAGATTTGATGCTAGATGAGTTTCAAAATACTTTTTGAATTTTACCTGAAATTTCTGTAGCGTTATTTTCGGCTTTGTGTTTCTGTAGTCCCTCAGGCACCCCCCACCCCCTTTCCCTCTCTCAGTCTCTACCTCCCTTCCCTTCCGTCCTCCCTCCTTGTTTTTTTTAAAATAAATTTATTTATTTATTTTTGGCTGCATTGGGTCTTCGTTGCTGCACGCGGGCTTTCTCTAGTTATGGTGAGTGGGGGCTGCTCTTTGTTGCGGTGCGTGGGCTTCTCATTGCAGTGGCTTCTCTTGTTGCGGTGCACGGGCTCTAGGCGCACAGGCTTCAATAGTTGTGGCACGCGGGCTCAATAGTTGTGGCTCATGGGCTCAATAGTTGGGCTCACGGGCTCTAGAGCACAGGCTCTGTAGTTGTGGCGCATGGGCTTAGTTGCTCCACGGCATGTGGGATCTTCCCGGACTAGGGCTTGCGCCCGTGTCCCCTGCATCGGCAGGCAGATTCTTAACCACTTCTGCCACCAGGGAAGTCCCCTCCTTGTTCTTGTAGGGATGGTAAATTGTGTGACTCATAAAAGGAGTATCACAATGTGCTTTACAAATTAGAGAAGTGAAGGAAAAATTATACACCATTAGAATTATATGAATAAACCACCACTAAAGACTGGAGGAGCTGAGTCTGTTTTGTTCTCTCTCTCTCTGAAATTTCAGGGGAAAAGTTTATGTAGCTATAGTGTCCTAAATTTAGCATGTGAATTATGTGTGCTGGATTGCATGTATACCCTTTGCCAAATCATATATGCATTGACCTCCCCCACCCTTCAGAGCCGTTCCTTAGAGATATCTGAGATGCTCTCTCCCGGGCTTTTGTCCTCAGCAAGTCCCCCAGTACAACGGGATTCACAGCTCTCACACTGTGCATTTTTTCAGTTGACAGTGTCATGCTTTGGACCGATTTTGTTACAAGTCCTTTCAGAACTAGCGAGAAGTTACTGAAAATATAAACTTAGATTTCACATTCATAATGAGTGCTAGGTTGAATTTGAGAATCCTGATTTTAAAAAATCTCAACTGAAAGATTTTATTTGGTAAAAGTTATCCCATGTAGGACTCACTTCCCTGACTGCTTGCAGAGATGGTGCTTTGAAGGAAAACATTTTTTTAATAAAATGTAAATGTTTCCAGATCTCTTTCTCTCTCTGGTACAGATATTCTTTGAAATATGAGTTCTGTACACAATGAATCCTGAGGACTTGAATATTGATAGGTGGTTGTTAGTTCAGACACTTTTTTTGCCCTCTTAGAGTAATTATAGTAATAGAATTATGCTTCTATACCAGAATACCCATAACGAGATTGAAAAAACAGTTCAGGCAATCAGGCTTAGATCCAGAAACCATAAATCCTATCAGTAAGTGTGAAGTCTATTCTTAATATTTGTGTCTCATGCTCTAATGAGCCTAATTAGGGGAGTTTGGTACAATGAAAAGAACACAAAACTAAGTGTTACGAGACATAGGATTTGGCTCTAGCTACTTAGGTGGCCTTGGGCAAATGACCGACTGACTTCTCTGCCCTCAGTGGTTCTCGACCACTGGGGGCACCAATGGTTGAGGACCCTGGAAACTAAAACCCTGCAGTGCCACCCAGTCCAGGGAAGAATTGGCCCACTCCAAATGCCAATGGCTCCCACGCTGAGAAACACCGAACCCAACGGTCCCTGAGGTTCTTTCAGCTCTGTTTCTCTCAAGTTTACAAGCGGAGCATTGAAAGCATCCAGAACGATGTTGAACTGTTACACTTACTGTCTGTATCTCCCATCTGGCGTTAAATGCTGTGCTGCTGGGAGTGAAGTCAGACCCAGTCGTGCTGGGTCAGGACACTCGTGCCATGGCAGCTCCAATTCAGAGCTTCATTGCTGTGGGAGTTCCCTGCCGTAAGCACAGAAGAATACCGAGACTGTTCAAATGCAGGTCGGGAGCTGGGCCTGGGTGTTTTGGTTGGCTTTGGATTGTCCTTCATGTCCTCCTGTCCTTAAAGGGAAGAAGAGGGTTTATTGTGCCCACAGGCCTGGCCTCCAGGGCCTGGACAGCTGTCTCAGTTCACTGCCCCGCTGCTGGGCACTGTCACCTCTGTTGGGAAGGGGTCACCGTGGCGGCAGGTTGCCGTCTGCATATCCTCCCGCTGCAGGTTGTCACAGGCCAGGCCAGAGGCCTTGATGAGGCAGAAAGGGATTCAGGCTGGAATAAAGATTCCTGGGGAGTCTGAGTTCTTAGATAGTTTGGTGTGATTAAAATTTTTATTTGACAGTCAAGTGCTGTTAAATCAAAGTCCCACAAGAAAGCTTCTCTCAGGCTTATCTTCGTGTAGAAAGCAATAGAAAGGTGAGTGACTAATCCTCACCAGCAGCTGTCTGTGATGCTGTACACATATCCAATCTTAATAACTCACGTGTAAGATTACCTGGAACATATTTGTCAATTGATGTGTTGTTTTCAATTAAAAAATAATTATATTTAATTAAAGAAAATTCGAATACATAATACATAAAAATACCAGTAATTACTGCATTTTGATATATATCCTGCTGGTCTTTAAAATTTTACAAAAATGGGGTTACAGTATATGATGTTTTGTAACCTGCTTTGTTCACTTCACACTGGCTCACGAACATGTGTCTTATCACATAGATATTACATCATTTTACATGCCTCCTGGTGATCCATTGAGAGGACAGTGCCAAAGAGCAGAGACCCTAGAGTCGGACTCTGGGTTCATACATCAGCCTTGCCTCTCATTAGCTGGGCAAGTTATTTAACTGCTGTGTGTCTCCATCTGCTCTTCTGTAAAATGGGGAGAATAGTAATACCCACTGCACTGGTCTACTTTGAGAATTAAATGAGGAGATAGATGTTGAGTGCTTAGAATAGAGCCTTGCAGAAGGTAAACACTCACTATCTGTGAGACAGCATCATCTCATCAGCATCAGCATCATTGACTGTACCATCTCTGCTAACCCCTCCCCTGGGATTCTTGCAGCTGTATCCTTTCTGACCTGTAGAGTTACTACTTTTCATATCAGTTCCTAAAAGTGGAATTTCTGGGTCAGAGAGCAAACAACGGTTAGAGGCTTTGGATACATATTGCTGAATTTCCTCCTTTCTCAGCACTCACTCCTACCAGCTTTTCTCAACTGAATTAAAAAATTCAGCTTGGCTTCCTTCTAATATCCTGTGTGCTCTGGGACCTCCCCCTTCCAATAATTGGGGATATAAACTCCTATAATATTGCTCCGGGGCAAGTATAATTAAGGAAATGAATTAGCCACAAAACGACTTCAATAAAGCATGCCACAGTCAAATAAAGAAAAAAGCAACTTCTCTCCGTTGATGAAGAATTGTTTAGGTATGGGATGAGGTGATGTGGAACCCATAAGTGTAGTCCTCAAGCTCTCTTCCCCTCCAACCAAATTTAACTTCTTGACATGCTGGAAGAAAAGAAAATTATCTTCAGCAACAGGATAGGAAATGTATGTGAAATTAGCCATATAACTTGTAAAACATTAGGTTAGTCTCTTTATTCTGTGCTATGTGAAAATCACTCACTTCATTGCATTTACTTTTACATTTACAGTGAAGAAATTGTTGCAAAGATGGGATTCATAGTGTTTGCTCCTGGACCTGGGAGTGAGAGCTGTGGTCCACGTTCCTTGTTCAGCAGTCCTGTCCTACGAGTTGCTCGGTGATAACTCAGTTCTCCCACCCTCAGGTGACCGAGAACCCTCTGCACAGCATGCCGTGACCTGGCCTGGCCTTTACGTGTATCAGTGCAGCATTGCTAGATGAAGGCTGCTTCTCTGTTGATCTCAGCAATCCAGCCACCTGCATTTGATGATAAACACGAATGCAAATGTGAACATTTAAACCATATGACCCAACACAGTTATGAGGGAGACGTCCAGATGATTCCGAAGATGTTCAGTATAGATTCGCATTAGCGTTACCAAACGCAAGTTCGTGTGCCCGATGCACAGTGAGGCCAAACAAACCAAATGTCGGAGTTTAGAGCAGAGAAAGGTTGTTTTTTTTTTTTAGATTTATTTTTAACATCTTTATTGGAGTATAATTGCTTTATAATGGTGTGTTAGTTTCTGCTTCATAACAAAGTGAATCAGCTATACGTATACCTATATCCCCGTAGAGAGAACGGTTTATTGCCGGCCCAAGCAAGGACAGCTGGGTGTGGCGGGTGGGAAGGGGAGAGCTCAGGCTGAAAATACCCTGAGGTCCCCAAAGGGTTTCAGCAAAGCTGTTTTAAAAGCCAGGTGAGGGAGCGGGGGTTGCAGGAGATGTATGTGATCAGCTGGTGCAGAATTCTCTGATTGGTTGATGTTGAAGTAACTGGGTGATTAACAAAACCCTTAGGCGCCCTGTACATAGGTCTTGGGGCTCATGATCATCAAGTAGTTAATTTCTTCCGTTCGGTGGTGGTTTCATCATCTGTAAAACAACTCCGGAAGAGTGCATCAGATACTATTATCTAGGTAGTTCAGAGAGGAGCTACAGCAAAGGATGTGGCGGAGGGGTCTGTCCCGGGGAGGCCCCAGAGGGTCCTGCTCGGTTATATTAGGAGCACAAAATGTGAAAATTCTCATCAAGAATTTTCAGGCCTCTGAAAATACGTCTTAAAACCCCAGAACTGTGCTCGGGAAAGGCTGACTCAGTTTGCAGACACTGTCCAAGGTACTTTTGATAATTATTGGCATTCCAAAAAGGAAGGTAAATTATATTTTTATTATTTCTTTGGATTGAATACTTGATTCACTTTTGCTCAAGAATAGTGCCTTTCACACTTTAGACTGTGACCCATTAAAAGAAATATATTTTACATAGTCACTGGCTATGTACCTACACATATAAACACATACAAGTGAAACAGTTGTTTCCCAAAATACACGCAACACACTCTATTTCCAGTTCTGTTTCATTCTTTAAAATGCTGCTTATGACCCACTAACTTATTTTCATGACCCACAAATAGGTCTGCACGACCTGCAGTTTGGAAGCTCTGTTCCAGAGGTGGTGTGGTGGGTAACTTTAGTGGGGCCTTTATCACGGTGGAAGCCCGTTGCCTTCCTCTGGATGCCAAGCCCCGCAGGCTGTCCGTGCCCCGGGCGTCACCTCTGGTGGGTCTCGGGGCCATGGGCCTGGGCAGGCAGTGAAGGCAGAGCCCACGTGCTGGCTGCCTGGGAACTTGAACAGCTTCGCTTTTGAGAGCGTCCATCCTTCCCTGGACTCTGCTTTAGCTGACAGCTGCGTCTGAGAGGGAAGGTTTAAACAAAGACAATGATTCAATTTGAGTGCCCGTGAATCATGTCTTTGTCTCTGCTCTTGATAGAACAGAAGGAAGTTGTTCGTTATTAAGGATGCCAGCTGCCCGTGGAATGATAGGTCTGTAGTCAGGGCTGGCTCACTGTCAAGCAGGTAGAGAAGCTGGCTCCCCAGTTGGTGTGTTTTGAAGGGGTGTAGAAAGGATTTTCCTAAAGTTGTCTCCTCGTTCCCTTCTGCCTAAAATTTTATTTTTAGAAGTTCATCCTTTTCAATCTTATAAGCTTTTTGGTTTCCCAGCTCAAAATAAAAAATATCCTTGAGGAAAGAGAATACCTTAAGATTACGTCAGATAACATTTAGTGGGGATTTGGACAGCCACTGAGAGCAAGGGGAGGGCTGCAGCGGGGGCTGGTGTGCCTGGAGGGCCGTGAGCAGGAACAGGGGGGCTGCAGGCCGGTGGAAGTTTCTGAATCTAATGGCATTTTGAAAGCTGTTTAAGAGTGTGGTGCTCTTTAAATTTTTTTTTTTTTTTTTTGCGGTACGCGGGTCTCTCACTGTTGTGGCCTCTCCCGTTGCGGAGCGCAGGCTCCGGACACGCAGGCCCAGCGGCCATGGCTCACGGGCCCAGCCGCTCCGCGGCATGTGGGATCTTCCCGGACCGGGGCACGAACCCGTGTCCCCTGCATCGGCAGGCGGACTCTCAACCACTGCGCCACCAGGGAAGCCCATCTTTAAATATTTTAATGAGAATTTTATGAAGACCTGGTGTCTTGGGGTGGACTTGAGTAGGGCTTAGAGGTGAGAGAGCTGATCCAAATGATGAAGGATGAGGGATGAGGGGACCCACCAAAAGTGACCAGAGGTCTTAGGATCACTTGCCACTGAGGGATTACGTGGCCTGTATAACAATAGAACCTGTTGCACACAATGGGTTCGTGTTCTCATTTAACAAATGTATTGTCTGCAGACATGACTAAAGTATGCCACCCAAGGTTCACATTTTATTTTGTCCAGTGCCTTCCACAAGCACCTTGCACGTATTTAGACATTTTTCCTTAATTGTAGCTTTCTGCTTGGTCAGATCACCACAATTCGATTGCATGCCAGTTTGTTTTTCCAGTTGTTGGTTATGATAGAATTTAGAGATAGAAAAAGATCTTAGTGATCACCTGGGTCAATGTTTTTCAAGCTGTGGTTATCAGCCCATTCCTGGGTCATTAGATCAGCCTCACGGGAGTTACTGACAGAGCCTGTCGGTTGAATGGGTGAGAACCCTGTAAATATTTATCTTCCCCACCAGGCATTGTGTAGCACACACGTACCTCCTGATGAGTAGCAATATACACAATACATTTCATGGGATACAGATACATTCATTCTTTTGTTTGACAAATATCAATTGTCAATTAAGCACCTTTTGTTTATAGGTACTGTGGGGAGGGGCAGGGGGTACAAAGGTGAGGAAGACATGGACCCCCGCCCTCGAGATGCTCGGGTAGTGGGGGCACAAAAGCTTATCACAGTGCGGTGGCTGCAGTGATGAGGACACGTAATTCCCTCCTCACCTCACCTGGGAGAACGCTCTCCCTGGGACGCCCCGCTCTGGAAAAGCACGGGCTGGCTGGTTTCAATGAACACAGCCGAGGAGACGCTCCCGGTACACCTGTGAGAGGACAGAAAATCCACCCTCAGTTTCAGAAAACTAGACGAGGGAAGGCTCCTGATGAGCGGTGATAGCTCGGCTTGGCCGGCACAGTGGATTGAATGCTGGCCCCCAAAATCTACGTCCATTCCCTAAATCCCTGGAGCCTGTGAACATTCCCTAATTTGGAAAAAGGGTTGAGAAACACCGCAGCTGGAGGAGGCCCGGAAGGGATCCTGCCCAGAGCTTCCAGAGGGAGCGCAGGCCTCCAGACCCTTGGGAGAATGAATTGCAGCTGTTTTAAGTCACCAACTTTGTGGCACTCTGTTATGGCAGCCCTAGCAAACTAAGCCTGGGTTTCCATAGGCAGGGACTACAGGAGGGCGGGTATTTCTGGAGAGGGTACAGGGGCGGGAGGCAAAGCCCTGCGTAGGGAGAGAGTGGGCCATGTGGCCGCAGCAGGGATTTTGTAAAAGGGAGTAACAGGAGAGAGGGCTGCAAAGCTGGTATCTGACTCCTGGCCTTTGTGGTGGTTTGAGTGATGCCCTGTTTATAAAGGATTATTTGATGGTTCATTGTACTGCCTCTCAGGTAATGGCTCCTAACACCGGGTGACCAGGCGAAAAATACAGAGTGAGGTTTGTTTGTTCCTTGGCTGGCTCCACTCTTGTGTGGACATGTGGAAAGCGCAGACACTCTCCGCTCTCTGGCCACTGCCCGCTGGAGAGGGCAGCCCCCCAGCTAGAGGGCCACTTTATTCACTCGCCTCGTCTTATTCTTTTGTTTTGTTTTGTTTTTTTGGGTTTTTTTGCGGTACGCGGGCCTCTCACTGCTGTGGCCTCTCCCGTTGCGGAGCACAGGCTCTGGACGTGCAGGCTCAGTGGCCATGGCTCACGGGCCTACGGGATCATGTAGGATCCTCTGGGACTGGGGCACAAACCCATGTCCCCTGCATCGGCAGGTAGACTCTCAACCACTGCGCCACCAGGGAAGCCCCCGCCTTGTCTTATTCTTGAACTTGTATTTCTCACTGCATTTTCCTAAAAAGATATATTTTTATGGCGTTTTATCTCCTTGAAATTATCAATTAACGTTGACTCACTCCTGTGATGTGTAGTGAGCATGTTTAAACCAGATGAAGAAAATCATGTTCCTCATTGTGAAACTAGTCCATGCTCCTTTCAGGGATGCAGGAGTTCAGGTTCTAGAACAGACCCTCCCCACATCATGCTCCTTCTTCTCGAACTAGACCATTTGATACCTGTTTGTTTTCTTTATTGAGATAGAATTTAGGTGTGAGTACATTTTGGGGTCAAACTAAATTTTATTTCTTCGGCATGAGACATAGCAGCTAAAGGTCTTGTGTCTCCTCAGCTGTCTGTCTGACGGGCACGGTATCTCCTTCTATGTTCACTTTCCCCATCCCCCAAATTTTATTTACTCTCATGTTTTATGGCTTTAATGATCAGTTTTTATTACAAAAATAATTCAGGCTTATTATAAAAATGTCAAATGGAGGTTTGAATATATTTCTCCTTAGTACTTCAGCTGGCTGCAAAACCCACTCCCCACTTTGCTATGGTTTGTGTCCTCCCCCAAATTCATATGAGGAAATCGAATGTCCAATGTGATGGTCTTTGGAGGCGGGGCCTTTGTGAAGTGATTAGGGCATGAGGATGGATGGAATTAGTGCCCTTATGAAAGAGGCCTCAGAGAGCACCCTTGTCCCTCCCACCATGTGAGGACACAGTGAAAAGGCACCATCTATGAAACAGAAAGCAAGCCCTCACCAAACACTGAATCGGCTGGCACCTTGATCCTGGACTTCCCAGCCTCCAGAATTGAGAGCCAATTCTGTTCTTTATAAGCTACCTAGTCTGTGGTATTTTGTTATATATAGCAGCCCAGATGGACTAAGACACACTTCTGTGCCCTTATTAGTTTCCTGAGGCTGCTGTAACAAATCACTACAAACCGGGTGGCATAAAACAACAGAAATTTACTCCCTCACAGCCCTGGAAGCCAGGAGTCCAGCATCCAGGTGGGGGCTGGGCAGGCTCCCTCCAGAGACTCTAGGGCGGATTCTGTTCTTGACTCTTGCAGCTACTGGGGGTGAAGATATTTCTTGGCTTGAGGCCACATCACTCCAGTCTTTGCTTCTGTCTTCACATCACTGGTTCCTCTTTGTGTCTCTGTATGTCTGTGTCCCAAAACGCCCTCTGCCTCTCTCTTATAAGGATACATGTGATTGCATTCAGGGTCCTCCAAAGTAATATCCACTCTTTTGCCAGGTAAGGTCATACTCACAGGTTCCCAGTCTTAGGGCATGGACGTAACTTTTGGGGGGGCCACCGTTCAACCCACTAACCATTGTTGAAGGATTATTATGACACATGTTAAAATGGTAAGAAAGACTTTATTCAGGAATATTGTGATAGGTGTCGACTACTGCTGTAGGGGAGAGAGATCGGGCTCAGCCCCGAATATGACAAGTACAGGTGGGGATTTATAGCCAAGGAGCAGGTTGGAGGGGTGGAGGGAAAATTACTAAGAGGAGACCTCAAGGGTAGGAAGAATTCTTGCTAAACGAACAGGATGCTTGCTGAAGGCCAGATGGTGGGGGATGAGGAATTTGATCAGATATTGAGGGTGATCAGCTATTAAGAGTGGGAGGTATTAAGGGTACTAAACTGACATAGCGGGATTCTCGCTAAAACTGGGCTCTGCAGGCCTGGCACGGATGGGGGCCGATGTGAGTTTGGTTAGGAGAGGGTCTTTGTCACAATTCTCTTCAGCAGTATTTTCCAGACTCAGAAAGACCATAAAAGCCAACCCAAACTATATCAACAACCGAGCTTATGCCGATGGGGGAACTTCTGGAGAGCTACATGCTGCAGCTGCCTAATTGGAAAAGTGGCTCCTTGCAGGGTTCTCTCTCGTCTCCTGCAATCAATCTCTCTTGCCTCTCCAGACGCCCTAGCAGCGTGGGCATGCCGTCTTCTTTAGCAGAACCAGTTTACAGGTCACTCTGCTCCCCAACTCTCCCCCACCCCTGCCCCACGCCTTAGAAAGCAGCACCTGCCCCTCCCTGAATGTTATTGTTTGTATTCAACCCAGGAGGGCTGATGTTAGGAAACTCACTGTGACATCAGAGAGAATTTTAGATAAATCGCCTTGTGGGAAGAGGAAATTGATTGCCGGTTTGGGGCCCACCCTGGAAACATTTGGCAGCTGATAAGAAGCCCGGTGGTCATTCTAAGGATATGAAGGACCTGATTAGGCAGGAACCCTGTGGCCTGGGGGCGGGGACAGGGCGGGTCTAACTTCAAGACTGGTGTCTGTGGGAAGAGGGTGTGGGAGGGTCTTTTCCATAGCAGGGGAGGAGGGGTCTGCCTTCAAAATGACCTGATCCCTCTAGGGAGGACCAGGGCAGAACCGGGTCCAGATCTGTTGCTGGACTCACATCTGAGCAGGTAGTTGCCGGCCTGTCTCCTACCGTGGAGACAGGTACTAAATAAATAAAGGGATTTGCAGGTAGGAAATAAATGGAATCGGCTTGACGACTCTATAAGTAGCTCCTGCTGGTGCTTCAGGGAATGGGAGGCCCTGCTTTCACGGTATTTTCCAGTTCTCTTCTACAGGCTTATTTTTCTACTACAGGATGAGACAATAGTGCTTGTCAAACTGAAACTCTCTCCTAGAGCTTTGCAGGAATCCAGTATGCTAATTATATCGAATTTGGCTCATGTTTATTTCACCCCAGCCCTGCGCTGTGGGCTCTCTAGTACACTTTTTCTTTATCTTGTTTAACCTTTTACCGCCTTCAAGTCATAGGTATTATCTCCATTTTTTGGAGTGAAGAAACTGAGGCTCAGAAAGTTTTTGACCTGTCCAGGTTCTCACGTCTAGTGATGGTGGAGTCAGGATTGGAACCCGGGGCTGCCACTCCAGACCAGCGTGTGTGCATGCTCGGATGCAACCCCAAGGACCCCCATTAAAGGTGGGACAGACTCCCGGAGCTAACTGGGGGCTGCCTTAGGTCTTCAGGACATCGTACTGAGCCTGTCGAAAACGAAAACTCTGGAGTTATCCTTCTCCAGGTCTCAGGAACACTGAAGAGAAGAATTATTAGCAAGTGGGTTTTTGTGATTGTTGTTGTTTTAATATTTATTTATTTATTTGGCTGCGCCGTAGGGGAGCTGCGGCACGTGGAATCTTCCATTGCAACATGCGGGATCTAGTTCCCTGACCTGGGATCGAACCGGGTTCCCTGCATTGGGAGCCTGGAGTATTAACCACTGGACCACCGGGGAAGTCCCTTGTTTTGTTTTTTTGTAAGTACTTAGAGGAGTTTCATTTGGGAAGACAATGGTTGAATGAATAACAACAGAATTCTGTGTAGAAAGGGGTGTGTGTGGGGTTATCTAGAGTACTTAGAAGGTAAGGTTCTGTTGGCATGATTAAGGGTTGTCAGAGGGCAGAGTGAATCACCACCCAGGATCCTGTTTGTAACAAGCCTGCAGGACGCTAACTGAAGTCAGTGTGTGAACTGGAGATGTGGGCAGGAGATGATGTGAAGCCTGGTGCCCGTCTGCACTCAGGCCCAGGAAATCTGTCTCTTCCCCACCCTTTGCCCTTTAGAGGAATGTGCCCTGGGGAAATTTAAACTTTAAATCCCACTGTTTTTTTATCAAGTGAAAACAAACTTACTAAGTTTCAGAATTTGAGAATTTATGAGGTCTGTAAGTAAGAAGTTTGTCCCAACATCTAAGTGTAAATTCTAGCAGTTATTGTTTGATAGACAATATTGATGAAAAATTAAAGTTGTTTTTACTTCTCACTTTTTGCAGCAGACAAAGCTTCTACCGCAAGCACAGTGCCCCTGCTGTGGATGATTTCGCAGCTTCCTTTATTCTGTTTTGGTGTAAATTCTAACTTGTCAGAGATGCTTTCTTTTACAAAAGAAAATGAAGTTTCAAATTAATTTTCCTTACTAGGTAGGTTTAATCTGAGGTGATTTTGAATGGATTAGATTCTCCCGAATGACAAAAACAGAAACAAATTGTTGCTGGCACCAGCTGATAATTTAGGATATTTAAAATTGAATTACAACCTTTAAACCACATTTAGTTTTTGCTTGTTTTTATTTGGCATACTTTTTTTTTTTTGTCTCCTACTTTATGAGTTTTGTAAACAGAGGGCTCTAATCGCCTCCTCCTTGTCTAGTAAGTTCCTGCTCTGCAGAAACACTGGACTTACTGCCCAGACCTTGTTTGCTTTTTTCCTTTTTCTAGTTCTCATTTTCAGATTTGTAGGAAGGCTATGAGAAATGGTATGTATGACTAGACGCTGCTTTTCTATGACATTAGTGAAATCCTTGAAAAGTGTTCTTTTGTCAAAATTCTTTTTTTTTTTTTTTAATCACTCCTGCAAACCTTATCTTCCTAAGTGTAGTACTAACAAATAACAGTGGATGCATTTCTCTCTCTCCCTGTCTTTGGAGCTATTTTTAAAATAGCTTTATTGAGGTATAACTCACATACCATAACACATCCATATATAGTTTAGTAAATTTCTACAGTTGTACAGCCATCACCACAGTGCAGTTTTAGGACATTTTCATCACTCATCATCGTTAGCTTGTGCCCATTTGCAATCAGTTCTAACCCTGCCTTTAGCTCCAGGCAACCATCGGTCTTCTTTCTGCCTCTATACATTTGCCTTTTCTAAACATTCCGTATAAACAGAATCATATAGTATTTGTTTTTTTCTGCTTGGCTACTTTCATTCAGCTTCTTTTTTTTAGGTTCATCTGTGAAGTATGTATCAGTATATGTTCCAGAGCTGTTTAAAAAACCCAACTTTCTATTGTGGCAATTTCAAAACTAGAGAGACTAGTACAAGTCACCTACATGTACCTCACTCCCAGATTCAATAATTAGGGACTTACAGTCAATCTTGTTTCATCTACTGGCCCCCTCTGCTTTTCTCTCCCACCCTCTTGGATTATTTTGAAGCCAATCCCAGATGTTCTATCACTTACTTTTTGTAAATAGTTTAGTATATGCATGTATGTTTATCTCCTGCTTTTCTAGAGCTAAGGAGTTAAATATCTTTAGAAAACGTGGGTTCTTGGGTAATGGAGACGATAAAAGAGCTAAATTTGTAATTTAGCTAAGATATAACACTCCTGCTGTGTTCAGGGTGCTCCATGTGGCAATCTAGGGTGTGATGTATAAATCTGGTGTGTCTACCAGGTCTGCAGTATATAATTACAATACTTAACTCAGACATCTGTCTATAAGGATAACAGATTTCCCTTCTAATATTTTTATTTTTAAATTTTATTCATTTATTTA
Organism: Phocoena sinus; assembly: GCF_008692025.1. Taxonomy (NCBI): domain Eukaryota; kingdom Metazoa; phylum Chordata; class Mammalia; order Artiodactyla; family Phocoenidae; genus Phocoena; species Phocoena sinus. Next base: position 67,744,197 of record NC_045774.1, on the reverse strand, counting down.
TTTTTGGCTGCGTTGGGTCTTCATTGCTGCATGCGGGCTTTCTCTACTTGGGGCGAGTGGAGATCACTCTTCGTTGTGGTGCGCGGGCTTCTCATTGCGGTGGCTTCTCTTGTTCTAGAGCACGGGCTCTAGAGCGCAGGCTCAGTAGTTGTGGCTCATGGGCTTAGTTGCTCCGCGGCATGTGGGATCTTCCCGGACCAGGGCTCGAACCCGTGTTCCCTGCATTGGCAGGCGGATTCTTAACCACTGCGCCACCAGGGAAGCCCCTGGCTACACTGGCTTGAACAACCTGGAGGAAATGCCCAAGGTCCCCTTCCCATCCGCGCCTCTCTTCAGTTTAGCCTGGCTTCCCTTCCACCTCTGTTCCTGCGCCCTCCTTGATTCCTTGAGCCTCCAGCATCAAGGCTGCATTCCAAGTGGGGGACACAGCGTGATTGGAATGCTTCTTTTCCAGGTTGCCTTCTCTCTCCAGGGTACATAAATCCTACCGACAACATCAAGACCTAGACCTGTCTAATCATTTTCTCTTGTGGAAGCACCAGGCTAGTTCCTACGTATTTCCAGCATTTTGCCCTTTAAGGAGCACATGCTTATAAAAACAGACGAAAACTTTCTTTCAGCCGAAAACGCCTCTTGGGTCTGCCCTCCACAGCTTAAACCTCGGGGCTCCATTTACGTCTGCATGCAAAAGGGAAAGGCCTTCGCAAAAGGGAAAGGCCTTCGCACAAGAGCACACACACTGTCCATATGGGGTTGCTCGGAACTCCTTCAGCTTAAACATTCTTTAGAAACACATTTTAGAAACACATTCCTTTGATGAGCTTGACAGGACTCCCAGCCATGAGAAGGCCCCGCTTATTCAGAGCTCGGCCTTACCTCTTGTCTCTAAGCCGCAGGCATCTCTCTCTGGAAGGAAACAGCGTAACAAAACGCCTGTCAAAGGTGTATCCTGCAGTGTCTTTGCATCAAAGCAAAGTACTTATTTCAGTGACTTGGGGAGGGGCTTTAGGGGTGACATCCACTTGGAGACACTTGAAAAAGGTTGTTTCTCACACTGGAGTGAATGGGCATTTATTTGTGTGTTCCCTGGTATGGGGTGCTGTAATGAAGATTCTTCTTTTGCATTCCTTTTCATTGCAAAGGCATCGTGGTGCTGAGTCTTTAATATGAGAAAGTTCTCTTCAAAAACAAAGCGTAGACTTGAATTGTGTAGTGCAGACAACATTATGCCCCAGCACACACCGACCCGTCCGATTTCTCTCCTCCTTTAATTTAATGGGTCTGGTTTGCAGGATAGATTTTCAGATTCTCACCCTCGTTGGTTTTCGGCTGAAAGTTCTAGTTGGCCGCCACTGAACACAATTAGCACCATTACTTATAGCCCCTATATTCTCGTTAACATTAAATTACACTTGCCCTAAAATTTCTGTTTATTCCATTTCCTCACTGGTTATTGGATGTTTGTAATTTTTTCTCGTGAGGTCTGCCACATTTCCTCACAGCAATAATGGGAATCATTACAATAGTAGAACTGGGATTTACACTGCCTATTTACTTGAAAAAAATTTTTTTGTTTACATATATATAGTCATTTAAAATAACATAACATTCCTATAATTAACATAACCATAATAAAAATAATCGATCTCAAGCAGAATAACCATTTCAACATCTCAATAGACATGAAAAGAAATAAATCCAGATTTCTGGCTACCAAGTTTACAGCCTAGTCTTATTTATTTTTTAGACCTGTCGGAGCCAATAAATAAATATTTTGAAAAAACAGCTTTTTAAAGCATATGCAGATTCAATCCTCGCATGCCTTACCTGACAGGACCCTTTTTGAGCTTTTGGCTGTTGTCAAGAAAATATAGCAATTAAATCCCATTAGGATAATAGCTACAGAAATGTAGGCCTTTACATTGTACTATTCTAAGCCTGGTATTTATATTAATTCACTTAATTAAAAACACAGAGATCTCAGCGTGGGGTATGACAAGAAAGCCTGCCAGTCTCTAGCTAACGGTCTGCCTCCTGGAAGATTTATTGCGTTCAACACAGGGAGGGGTGCCGGTGGGGTGATCCTGACAGGACTTGGCTTGGCCCAGGCTCTGCTGCTGCTGCCCCTAGTTCTGTCTAACCCAGGCTGTAGCCCCTCCACCGCCCCCTCCGCAGCCTCCCGCTGGTGCTGCAGGAGCCCCTCCACTCTCTCCAGTCCTCAGGCAGCAGAGTGCTGCAGTCCTTGCAGCCGGAATCTGGGCTAATCTGCAGAAGCACTCTTGCCGACGTTAGTGATTGGGCTACACTACAGTGCCTGGCAGGCAGTGCCCAGCCTTTTGCGTTAGAACGGTGGATGGATCTGATGCCTTTTGGCTGCAGGGGCTCTCAAGGCAGGATTGGAAGGAGGACGAGGAAAGTGGGTCCCACTGCCTCTAAGTCATGTTCTCTGCCTGGTTAGGAAGCAGTGTGGATGGGCCCAGCGTCTAAGGAGGAGCGCCTCTCATGGGTAGAGAAGAGGACAGAAAGTAGGATCACGTGAGTGCACACATTTATCTCACGCCTGCTGTGTCTCTAACAGCCCCTGGGATGTGGAAGGAGGGTTTCCTGTATGGAAGGAGGGTGCCCTGTACAGAGCGTGGGCTTCTGAGTCAGAGGGAAGCTGATTTTGGCTCCTACCACTGTGCCCTACTACCTCTGCAAACGTGGGAAGCTACCTAATGCCTTAGGTTCTTCATTTATTTATTTCATTCAACAAATATTTGTTACGTGACTACTGTGTGGCTGATCTAGCCTTGAACAAAACAGTTCCTACCGTTGTGATGCTAGAGGGCGAAACACAGTAAACAAAATATCGTAAGTAGTGCTAAATGCTAAGACTGTAATTTTAAGCAAGGTAGTCGGAGAAGGCATCACCAGTGAGGTAACATCTGTGCAAACACCCGTAGGGGCTGAGGGGGAGGGCCATTTACATACTATATAGAGGAACAACAGTGCAAAGGTCCTGAGGCAGGGGGTACCTCTTATGTTGGAAGAGTAGCAGGGAGGCCAGTGTAGAGTGGGGTAGAGTGGGCCAGGGGACTAGAGGATGCGATCAGAGAGGAAAGGGGGAGCAGATCCCAGACGGCTTTGCACAGACCTGCGCTTTTGTTCTGGGCCGTATGGCAAGCCATGTTCGGGGCTGGGGAAAGGGAGTTTGAAAATGTAGAAGAGTGACACGATCTGACTTGAGGTTTCATCACCTTGGCAGTTGTGATGAGAAACAGTCGTGGGGTGAGGGGCAGGGCTGGAACAGAAAGAACAGGCAAGAGGCTGTGCAGCACACAGGTGAGATGGGATGGAGGCCTGGACCAGGGTGGTGGTAGGAAAACGAGGCAAAGTGGTCACATTCTGGACCTCTTGAGTAATATCCACCTGATGGTGTGGTTGTGAGGTTAAATGAGATGCATACAGGGTCCTGGCATGTGGCGGGTCCTCAATAAAGGCCAGCTGCTACTATTGTTATTGAGGGGCTTGTCGTCTTGCAGGACAGTCCTGACACACACAGGAAACAGGTCAGGGATTTGTCCATCTGGCCAGCAGTAGCAGCGTTGGGACTGGAACTCAGAATCGCTGGCTTTGAACCAAGTAGAATGCTTCCTGCCTTTCCCTTTAACTGCAGATCTAAATCACTGTGAAACCACAGTGGGGAAGTGCTCGATTAAATCACGCATGGAAAAGAGCTGCTCCGTCACACTTTATGTGGTGTGAGCTTTGACAGTAAAGCACTGAGCCTGGTTTCCATGCCCTGTGTGTCCACAGGCGGGTGTTGCAGCTGATCGGCCCGTTACATCTACTTGAGTTCAGCCTTTTGGTTTTGGTTTCCCCAGGCATCCTCCACCCGCTGCAGGCAGTGGGCCTGACCCTACCCTGGCACTATGTGGTTCTCCACTCCTTACCAGGCCTCTGTATTCTTGTTCACTCCAGGCCTTTGCTGCCCTTCACCCATGTTGAGAGATTGAGCTTTGGAAAGTAAACGGAGGAGGGTAAATTGCATTAGTATTTTTTAATAATTTAAAAGACATAGGATTTCTGTTGTGAATAAGTAAGGGTTCAGTGCAGGAAACAAACCACTCTAAGTATTGATACTTTAAGCAGGAAGAGATGGGGATTAAGTGGTCACAGACTTACTGGAAGGGAGAGAGCCCTGAGGAGCCGTAGGCTTGGCCCTGGGGTGATTCCCAGAAGTTTGAAGGACAGGCCTACCAGCAGGCTCCCAACTCAGAGGATGTTAACTGGGGCTGTGGATTCAAGAACCCACTCCCTGAAAAGGAAACCCTCCTGCACTGTTGGTGGGAATGTATATTGGTGCAGCCGCTGTGGAGAACAGTATGGAGGTTCCTTAAATAGCTAAAATGGAGCTACCATATGATCTGGCAATCCTACTCCTGGCCATATATCCAGAGAAAACCATAATTTGAAAAGATACATGCACCGCAATGTTCATTGCAGCACTATTTACAATAGCCATGACATGGAAGCAACTTAAATGATGTGGTATACACACACACACACACACACACACACACACACACACACACACACACAGTGGAATATTACTTAGCCATAAAAAAGAATGAAATAATGCCATTTGCAGCAACATGGATGGACCTAGATATTATCATACTAAGTGAAGTAAGTCAAAGACAAATACCATATGATATCACTTACATGTGGACTCTAAAAAGATGATACAAATAAACTTATTTACAAACAGAAACAGACTCACAGACTTCAAAAACAAACTTATGGTCACCAAAGGGGAAAGGTATGGGGGAGGGATAAATTAGGAATTTGGGATTAGCAGGTACACACTACTATATATAAAATAGGTAACCAACAAGGACCTACTGTATAGCACAGGGAACTATACTCAATATTTTGTAATAATCTATATGGGAAAAGAATCTGAAAAAGAATATATATGTATGTGTGTGTACATATGTATATATATACACACGTATGTGTATAACTGAATCACTTTGCTGTACACCTGAAACTAACACAACATTATAAATCAGTTATACTTCAATAAAATATAAATTAAGTTAAAAAGATAGAACCCACTCCCTGCCTGTGTTTCAGGGATCAGGCAGCCTGAGTGGAGTGAGGCCTGCCACCACCAGGCAGGAGAATGGTCCTGGAAAGCGGCTACAGAAAAACCTCCCGTCTCCGCACCTTGCTCCCCAGTCACCGCTGTACAGGCCAGGCCTCCTCTTGGCTTCCTAATTTGGCAGAGGTGCCTCTAGTTGGATCACATCCCAATCACTAGCTGCAGGTGTGGGATCTGCAAAGTGTAGTTTTTAGCTTTCTGCCCTCCAACCAGGAAGAGGATGAGGTGAGGTTAAACAAGCGGACCCCCAGTCCCCGTGACCTCCCACTTGTCTGCGGTGAGTATGGCAGGGCCCCTTCTTCTGGTCTTGTTAGCTTGGCCGGTGTTGAGAAGATACCACCCACAACATAAAACTCTACGTTAAACACCAAATCCAACTGTCAATATTTCCCAAGCTTATCTTCAGTACAGTGCTGTGTACTTTGTAATGGAGGAGCTCATAATTACATTGTGATGACCCTCTGATGTCTATAAAATAAACAAAGTGGGCCTCATCACTGATGGGCAGATTTCGGTTTATTTATATTTGGAGAAAGTAATGAGTCTGGATTTCTGTTTATCACAAAATGTTTTTATGGTTCATGTCGTTACATAAAAAGACTAGGCTAGTCACACTATTTATCTAAAATTACATTATCAACATTTGGTATGAACAGAAATTTTAGCAGACTGTTTTCACTGTAAAAATGTGCAGGAGTGGGTGTCAGGTCCAGGTAAAGGTTAAGGAAAACATGAACTGGCATCGACACTGCTCTGACCAGTCTGATTTCTCTGGAGCCCAGAAATAGCCATTTCTTGCAGCTTTGTGTCAAGTACATTTTGTAAAAGTTAATCAAATTCCTCTAACCATTACCTGACAAAGCAACAGGGAATTAAGCTAGCCTAATTAGTTTGGGAACTAAATCAGACAGAACAAACAAAGCAAAGCACAGGGTAGGATAAATGGATTCCGGTGGCCTCATCTGAAGGATAAATTACTTTTGACATACTACTAAGTCCTGTCAATCATAGGGTTCTTGAAAAGTGCCCTGGATGATAAAAACTGAAATTGGCAGATTGGTGTCTTTTTGAAAATTGGAGGTTGGGATAAAAAAATGAGTAAAATACATCTAATACTACTTTATATACACAAATGGATACTTTAAAATACATATAATAAATAACACTCTAAAGACATCTGTTTCCAAAACATACTATATTCCTTGGTAACCCTTTCAAATCACTCTCTTCTGTCGTTCAGGAACCATAACTGATGCTGCGTCATGGACTGATCCAGCTGCCAGTTTTTTGTTGTGCAGCCTGCACTTTCTTCTCCAACATTTGATTACGAAAATTTTCCTGCACACAGCAAAGCTGAAAGAATTTTACAGTGAACACCTGTGTACCCACCACCACCTAAATTCCACCATCAACATTTTATTAAAATTGCTTCATTACTTATCATTATAGGTGCTTTATCACTTACAGTCAGTTAGGTATTGCTGCATAACAAATTACCCCAAACTTAAGGGCATTTTTTTTTTTGGCGGGGGGTGCTGCTCCTTGTGGTTTGTGGGATCTTAGTTCCCCAGCCAGCGATTGAACCCAGGCCCATGGCAGTGGAGGCATGGCGTCTTCACCACTGGGCCACCAGGGAATTCCTGGAGATTATTTAAAACAATAAGCATTTATTATCTCATTTAGCTCTTGTGAGTCAGGAGTTGGGGAGTGGCTTCTCTGAGTGGTACCAGCTCCGGGTCCCCTGTGAGGCTGTAGTCCAGACACTGGCAAGGGGTTACAATCATCTGCAACTTGACGGGCTGGACAATCCATTCCCAAGAGGGCTCAGTCACATGGCTGATGGCTTGAACCTTCAAAGATGGAACAAGGCAGTTTCAAATGGGTGCTTCTGAGACTGGTGGTTGCCAAGGAGGAGGGGATTGGGGGAGGGATGGAGTGGGAGGTTGGGGTTAGTAGGTTTAAGCTTTTATACAGAGAATGGATAAACAACAAGGTCGTACTGTATAGCACAGGGAACTATATTCAATATCCTGAGATAAACCATAATGGAAAAGAATATAAATAAGAATGTATATATATGAATAACTGAATTACTTTGCTGTCCAGCAGTAATTAACACGTTGTAAATCAACTATACTTCAATGAAAAAATTACGTTACAATCGCAAATATATAACCTAATATAAAAAGGTACGACCACAGGGAATTCCCTGGCGACCCAGTGGTTAGGACTCCGAGCTTTCACTGCCGAGGTTGCCGGGTCAATCCCTGGTTGGGGAACTAAGATGCCCGCAAGCTGAGAGGCACAGCCAAAGAAAAAAAAAATTACAACCACAGATGCACACTCAAGCTTATCATTAAAAAAGTGAAAACATTTTGTATGGAAATTTTAGACAAGTTAAATATTTAATATTTTTCCTTATTAAAAAATGGGTGCTGGGTTTCCCTGGTGGCGCAGTGGTTGAGAGTCCGCCTGCCGATGCAGGGGACACGGGTTCGTGCCCCGGTCCGGGAGGATCCCACATGCCGTGGAGTGGCTGGGCCCGTGAGCCATGGCCGCTGAGCCTGCGCGTCCGGAGCCTGTGCTCTGCAACGGGAGAGGCCACAACAGTGAGAGGCCTCCTCCCCACAACCTTACCCCTTAGCAGTCACTCCAGCCCCTCCCCCCAACCCTAGGCAACTACAAAGCTACTTTCTGTCTCTGTAGATTTGCCTTTTCTGCACATTTCATATAAATGGATTCATATAGAAGGTAAGTTCCATGAGGGCAGGGATCTGTCTGCTTTGTTCTGTGTTGTGACTCTGGCACCCAGTGCCTGGCACATAGTAGGTGCTCAGTAGCTACCTGCTGGATGAGTGGATGGCTCCAATGGCAGGGGCTGAGAGCAGGGTGGCAGTAGCTGGCAGCTGGTAGCTCCAGCATTGCCCTGGATGGAGGGTAAGGGGGCAAGAGAATAACCTGCTAGCAGTCTTGGTCTCCTGTTGATCCAGAAACTTCTGTCTCAGGGCTTACCATGAAGGTTGAGAGGCAGGCCCAGTGAAGGCCACGCACTTGATGTGGGGTGAGTCCTAAATAAAATGCCCCCTTCAGGGCTGAGGTGGAGTAGTAGTAGGTTACAGGGTCACCACACCCTATAGATTCCTGTTCCTCCACAGACTCTTCTCAAACCCACAGTGACAGCTGCTGCCCCTTTAACACAGGTGCATCCACCACCCGGGACATGGGTGGGAGGGTGAAGGTGGGCAGGGGGCTTCTGCGTGGGTGCGTGGGTGTTGAGGTCCTCACCCAGTAGTGGGCGGAGGTGAGCTCAGCCTGCTCCAGGGGAGGCCAGCCGCCCTCTGGATGACTGTTATCCACCCTCTCTGCTCTCCTGGGAGGTGAGGCTCTTTCTTGGAAGTATACCCAGGACCTGCTCCTCTCCTGACGGCTTCCTGGTAGTCAGGCTGCAGTGGCAGCAAAGGTAGGCCTGCCCAGGGGGCAGAATCCAGGGGAGGTTGACCTTCCTGAACGAGGTAGAGAACGTATTAGTGTCCTCTTGATTCGGAGGGGAAGATTATCCTTTATGGTCAAAGAATGAAGAGTAAACAATGAAAAATACCTTATCAGGCCAAGTCAGTGACCCGTGAATCAAAAAATTCCAAGTGTTTAGTGCTGGAGAACCTTGGCAATCACCTTGTACAGCTCCTCTTTTAAAGATAAGAAAGAAACCTGGAAGCCCAAGGACCAGGCAGCTGGTTCAAGGCCTGGCCAAGTGGGGCCTGGGCCTCCTGGTATTCTGCTAATAAAGGCTGCCATTTGTTTTGTACCTACTTTGTATGTGTTGGCTTCTGTGCTGATACTTCACACAGTGCCCATCCATTAAGTATATTACAAAAATAAATAAAAACATTGCCTTAAAATTTTTTTCCCCAAAATAATACAAGTTGTGTAGTACTTATGATATTAGCACTTGCCAGGAACTGTTCTAAATTCCTTACAGATAGAAATACTCACTTGATCTTCTAACAAACCTAGGAGGCACATACTATTACTATCCCCATTTTCTGGATGAGGAAACTGAGGCATGAAGAGATCCCATTGACTTCTCTGAGGTGAGGTGGTGATGTCTAGCTAGAGAGTGACTGCATGCTGGCTGCACAACCCATGCTCTTAACCACAGTACGCCCTAATACCCTGTGCAAACATCAGTGCTACTGACTGAATCTTCAAACCTTTCTGTTTTCTAGGCATGTGATGGGCTTGTGCTTCCCACCTCCTTGTGTTTGTGGAGCCATGTGACTACTTCTGGCCACCAAATTGTGAAAAGTGTGTTGTGTCACTTCTGGGCTAGATCATGTGATCACTATTGTGTGACCCTCCAGATCTGTCTTTACCTGTGCCCTGGTGGCTTGTCAGCCTGGGCAAATCAGAGAGGAAACAGCCCCAGCCAACCCTAGGTGGACAGAGCTGGAGTGTGAAATAAACTCCTGTTGAGCCACTGAGATTTGGGGTTTGTTTGTTACTGAGCCTATCCTGACTGATGTATTGATGTGCCTAATATTTTAAGTAGTACATTAGTAATAAGCTGGACACAATTTATTGAATTATTTTACTTATTCACGTTATTATTTACCCAGATTATTATTTGTCTTTCCAGTACCTCATTGGATAGCATTCACTTTCTTCCGTATATATATAGAAGGCAGGCTAGTACTATAGAAACAGCATGGTGCTTGAGGTTGAAAGTTCTGGGTTTGGGTCCTTATTATATTTTTAATACAACAGTTCTATTGAGATATAATTCACATACAGACAGTTCACCTATTTAAGGTGTGCAATGAAGTGGTTTTTAATATAGTCAGAATTGTGCAGCCATCACCATAATCAATTTTAGAACATTATTATCACTCCGAAAAGAAACTCCCCACAACCCTTACCCCTTAGCAGTTACTCCAGCCCCCCCCAACCCTAGGCAACTACAAAGCTACTTTCTGTCTCTGTAGATTTGCCTTTTCTGCACATTTCATATAAATGGATTCATATAGAAGGTAAGTTCCATGAGAGCAGGGATCTGTCTGCTTTGTTCTGTGTTGTGACTCCGGCACCCAGTGCCTGGCACATAGTAGGTGCTCAGTAGCTACCTGCTGGATGAATGGATGGCTCCAATGGCAGGGGCTGAGAGCAGGGTGGCAGTAGCTGGCAGCTGGTAGCTCCAGCATTGCCCTGGATGGAGGGTAAGGGGGCAAGAGAATAACCTGCTAGCAGTCTTGGTCTCCTGTTGATCCAGAAACTTCTGTCTCAGGGCTTACCATGAAGGTTGAGAGGCAGGCCCAGTGAAGGCCACGCACTTGATGTGGGGTGAGTCCTAAATGCCCCCTTTAGGGCTGAGGTGGAGTAGTAGGTTACAGGGTCACCACGCCCTATAGATTCCTGTTCCTGCATAGACTCTTCCCAAACCCACACTTTTCTCAGGACCTCACTGAATTCCTTCCTCTCCAGGGAAACCTGCTGTCCCTGTATACTTGGCTGGGGATGAGACCCACTTCTCAGAGGCACACACTGAGGCCTTGGGAGGTTCTTACTGCTCTGAGTAGTACTGCAGGCACTGCTGGCTTGCCGGCCTGTGGAATTCCTACTCCCACCTGCAAACCCAAGCCTGAGCAGCCTGTCTGCCTTTCCCTGAGTACTCAGCTCACATCATTCAAAACACCAGGAGGGGGCTTCCCTGGTGGCGCAGTGGTTGAGAGTACGCCTACCGATGCAGGGGACATGGGTTTGTGCCCCAGTCCAGGAAGATCCCACATGCTGCGGAGCGGCTGGGCCCGTGAGCCACGGCCGCTGAGCCTGCGCGTCTGGAGCCTGTGCTCCACAACGGGAGAGGCCACAACAGTGAGAGGCGTGCGTACCGCAAAAAAAAAAACAAAAAAAAAAACAAAAAAAAAACACCAGGAGGCAGAATAGTACAGTGATTAAGTCTAGGTTTGAGGCCCATACCTACATTCTTTAGCTAAGAGGCTATAGGCAAGTTACTAAACCTTTTTTAGGCTTTATTTCCTATCTGTAAAATGGGGATAAGAATAGTATAATAATATGAATAGACTTGTGAGCTTGTTAGAATGATGCATGTATAGTTCTTAGTGTAGTACCTGGCCCAATAAAATGTTTTGCCATTGTTTTTGCTATTATCAATAATTTGGTCATGATATTGTCGATGTTACTATTTCCTAGAGAAGAAAATAACTAATTTTTTTTTTTAAAACAAATTTATTTATTTTTTCTTTGCGGTACGCGGGCCTCTCACTGTTGTGGCCTCTCCCGTTGCGGAGCACAGGCTCCAGATGCGCAGGCTCAGTGGCCATGGCTCACGGGCCCAGCCGCTCCGCGGCATGTGGGATCTTCCCAGACAAGGGAATGAACCCGTGTCCCCTGCATCGGCAGGCGGACTCTCAACCACTGCGCCACCAGGGAAGCCCAAGAACTAAATTTAAATTAGTTTTTTTTTTCTAGATTGCCCTAAGATTTGCTAGATGATTTTTATGGTGAGTCACTGAATACCTCTGTGTTATCTCCTGAAAGGGAAGTGGAGGAAAATGGAGAGAGAGGAGATGGATGGCCACAATGGCAGAGACACACTGACCCGTGGTTTGGTCTTGAGAATGGTTCTGATCATAGGGTTACCCTGACTATTGTTTCAGTCCTGGGGAATCCAAGTTGAGAGCAGGTGCAGGGCCATGTTGTCAGCCTCTGTGAACCACTTAAACCTCAACATACAAATGTTCTAGAATTTGACGATAATTGTTACCTCCGACGTAAACTTGCAGCAATATTTTTAAAAAACAGTAAATTCTATATTCGCTAAACTCCAAGCATAGCCCGGAGAGAGGCCGGAACTCGGGATCCAAAAAACAAAGGAACAATGTTAAATTTTTATCTTTCAGATATATTGCTCTTTGTACCCTACTCTCTCCCCTCCCTCAGGAACTGCCATGAGGCAAATCTGAGCCACCTGTTTGTTTTGTTTTTGAAAACAACCATTGAGTGTCTCTGCCTACACTTGGTGGGGGGGGGGGGGGGGCGGGCGGAGGTGCAGTCCGGGCTTGCAGAACCCCCGAATGTCCCCGGGAGCTGCTGTGCAGTGTGCAGCTGCAGGCCAGGGCTGCTCAGGGAGTAGCAGAAGCTCCTCTGTGGCTGTGCACTTGGATTTTGACCAGAAGGAGGTATTTTCAGTGCTTTTGCAAAATCAGTGAACTAATTACTTGGCAGTGTCAGAAATGCCACTAAGCTTAGAGAATGGCTGCTACAGCACTTTATACATCAGTGTCAATTTTAACCAAAGATCCTGATTGGGCTGGGGGGAGATTTCTCAGCTAATCTGGAATCATCCTTTTGCTTTTCTTTTCTTAGACGAGTGAGTGGTTTCCTCTCAGAAAATTCAGAGCCAGAGGTTTAGAGCTTTAACCTTTTTTATTTATTTATTTATTTTTGGCTGCATTGGGTCTTTGTTGCTGTGCATGGGCTTTCTCTAGTTGCAGCGAGCGGGGGCTACTCTTTGTTACGGTGCACAGGCTTCTCATTGCGGTGGCTTGTGTTGTTGTGGAGCACGGGCTCTGGGCATGCGGGCTCAGTACTTGTGGCTCGCGGGCTCTAGAGCGCAGGCTCAGTAGTTGTGGCGCACGGGCTTAGTTGCTCTGCGGCATGTGGGATCTTCCCGGACAAGGGCTCAAACCCGTGTCCCCTGCATTGGCAGGCGGATTCCCAACCACTGCGCCACCAGGGAAGCCCTAAGCATTTTTTTTGGATTGAAATATAGTGTACCAACTGAAAAGTGCACAAATCATGAACATACAGATGGATGAGTTTTCACAAAGCGAACATAACTATCACCCAGATTAGGAAATTGAATGCTGCTGGCAGTCCAGAAGCCTTTCACATCCTCCCAGTTAATACCTGCCTTCCTCCCCAGATCACTCTCCTGACTTCTAACACGATAGGTTCCTTTCGCCTATTTCTGGGTTTTATATAAGGAGAATTATACCGTGTGTCCTTTCTGTGTTGTGAGGTTTGTCCATGCGGTTATCACTTATTGATTTGCATTGCTATATAGTCAGAATGCATCACAATTTATCCCTTCTGCTCTTGATGGACATTTTTGTTGCCCTATGGATTTAAAAAAATTATCTGTATTTAAAACTTTATTTTCAACTTTGTGTGCTGTTAAAGCACTAAACAATTACTAAACAATAACTCCTTCAGAACATGACTCAAATACTTTGGTTAATTTTATTCTGGAATAGAAAGGCATTGATGCCAGTGTTAGGTGGCAGTGAGCTTCACAGAAGAGACAGAAAAGTTTATACTTCATTATAAAATAATTAGTGTCTCCCTATTTATGGCATGGTAAAGGGATTCAGGATGTATTTGTTACTTCTATAGATAAATTTAGAAAATTATAACTTGGTGGAAAAATTAAAGTTTCAATTTGTGACAACAAGAATTATCAAATTCTGTCACATTTCAGTTACTTAAGTAGTCAGATCATAAATGGAATTACAGTGTACATAAGGCATCCTCAGTAGCCTGTCATAGCATATTTGTTGGAGATGGAGACAGTTTACATTATCCTTATGTTCAGATTGATTACCAATAACTTATTTTACAGTTTTTTTACAATTATGAGTGATGCTGCAGTGAACATTCCCCGTATGTCCTTTGGTGTATATGTGTTTGCCTTTCAGTGGATTACACACCTAGAGGTGGAATTGTCCGGGCATAGGATATGTCTGTGTTTGGCACTACGGAACAGTTGTCAGTGTACACCCCCAACTGGAGGTGTGGGAGAATTTCCATTGCTCCAGATCTGTGCCAACACTTGGTATTTTCAGTCTTTTAAAATCTTAATCATTCTTGTCAGAATGGTTATTTTCTTTTTCCTTGATGACTTTTGAAGTTGAGCACCTTTCCATATGTTTCTTTGCTATCCAGGTAGCCTCTTCTGTTAAGTTACCTGTTCAAGAGTCTGGACCATTCTCCCACTGGATTGTCTATCTTTTGCTTTTCTTTTTTTTCCTCTTTTCTCTTTTGGCCGTGCTTTGAGGCATGCAGGATCTTAGTTCCCCGACGAGGGATTGAACCTGTGTCCCCTGCGGTGGAAGCACGGAGTCCTAACCACTGGACTGCCAGGGAATTCCCTGTCTTTTTTTTTTTTTTTTTGCGGTACGCAGGCTTCTCACTGTTGTGGCCTCTCCCGTTGCGGAGCACAGGCTCCGGATGTGCAGGCTCAGCGGCCATGGCTCATGGGCCTAGCTGCTCCGCAGCATGTGGGATCTTCCCGGACCGGGGCACGAACCCGTGTCCCCTGCATTGGCAGGTGGACTCTTAACCACTGTGCCACCAGGGAAGCCCCCCCGTCTTTTTCTTAATGGTTTTGGAGCCATTCTTTATGTATTCTGGACATCAGACGTTAACTGGATGTATGAACTGTACATTTCTTCTCTCAGTCTTTTATTTCACCAGAATCGATTCCAAGCTCGGTCTCCGTGAGGGCTAGTTTCTTTCTACTTTATCCTTATTCCTAGGGTGATTAGCCCTTTTCAGGGTTCCCCCACTGAAGTGTAGGGGATTTACTCAGGCCCTTCTAACTGGCTCTGTTCGCTGAAGTCTCTTGGCAGCTACTTGCAAATCGGCAAATGCCACAAAGGAAATGTGACTGCAGACGGTTGACTCACCCTCTTTACACTAACCTTTTCTTCGTGTTCATGGCTATGTAGGTCCTTGCTGCCCTGGTAGCTCTCTGATGTCTTCAAACAGATTTTTTAGTGTTTTGGTGGGCTTCTCTGGTTGTTATCGGTAGTAGGGGTGGTGTGGTTGGCAGACAAAATGGCCCTCTAAAGATATATTCACTTCCTAATCCCCAGAACCTGTGAATATTACTTTACATGATAAAGAGTGAATACTATTGATATTTTGTGTGCCGCCCCAATGTGATTAGGTTAAAGATCTTGAGAGAGGGCTTCCCTGGTGGCGCAGTGGTTGAGAGTCCGCCTGCCGATGCAGGGGACACGGGTTCGTGTCCCGGTCCGGGAAGATCCCACATGCCGCGGAGCGGCTGGGCCCGTGAGCCATGGCCGCTGAGCCTGCGCGTCTGGAGCCTGTGCTCCGCAACGGGAGAGGCCACAACAGTGAGAGGCCCGCATACCGCAAAAAAAAAAAAAAAAAAAAAAAAGATCTTGAGAGGAGGCTTTTATCCTAGATTATATGAGTGGGCCCAAAATGGTGGACCCGTAAGTGGTAATTTGTTACAGCAGCCAAAAGAAACTAATACAGTTGATCTGATGTAAGTCAGCTTTTCCATAACTTCTTTGAACGAGTAGTAGTTTAATAACTTTGTTACAGTCAGCTTCTAGATTTTAATTGCTATTTCAGATTAAATTCGTGGAATGCAGTTCTTTCTTTGATTATAGTGATGACAGCTATGTAATTTTTAATACATTGTGAAAGGAAGCATGATGAAATTCCATTATTACTACAGAGCTGGTTTCTTTTTTTTTTTTTTTCTCCTGCTGTACGGGCCTCTCACGGTTGTGGCCTATCCCATTGCGGAGCACAGGCTCCAGACGCACAGGCTCATCGGCCATGGCTCACGGGCCCAGCCGCTCCGCGGCATGTGGGATCTTCCCGGACCGGGGCACGAACCCTTGTCCCCTGCATCGGCAGGCGGACTCTCAACCACTGCGCCACCAGGGAAGCCCAGAGCTGGTTTCTTTTATTGTATTAATAGAATCAAGCAACAAATCTGATGAAATTCAGATAGGTTGAAAGTCTGACACCCATTATTTTTCTTCAGTATGGTATTATATTTGTTAAAGAATTTGTGGAGAAACTGATTAAAAACGTCAAGTGGAAAAAAAATCAACTTATAGTGGAACCATTACAGATGAAGAAATTGGGATTGATAGTCCAGATAGGTGAGTTATGTTCAATTAATTATGTGCAGTCAACATAATCATCTTTACAACTTGCTGTAAGGAAAAACTGATACTTGTTTATTCTGACCACTCCTAAGCATTCAGTGGCAAAACTGAAAAAGAGAAATGACCTTGTCCTTTTGATAGTTAAAAATTGCCAAGTAGAGTAGAAACCCAGCTGTTTGTTTTCCTATGGTTGTTAAGATATGTAGTGGGATGTGGATAAACAATGGTAACACCAACTTGGATCCTGGGATCTTACTGGTCAGTCGCTTGATTTAAAAATTTTTTTATTTATATATGTTTTTGATACATGCCTATCTGCAAGTGGTTGAGAGCAAAGCCAGTGTCTTCATACCTTCACTGATTCATTCATTAAATTGTTATTACTTTCCTACCTTGTACCAAGTGCTGTGCTAGGTGCTAAAGATACTTTGAACAGCAAAAACTGACACGGTTCCTGCTTTCGTGGTGTTCACAGTTGAATTGGAGACAGACAAGCAAAGAATCGTTAAAATGAGTAGGTTATATAGACTGAGATAAATGACCTGAAAGAAAGGAGTGTGAGTCTGTGAGAACATGGGAGCACGAGCTCTTGGTGCACGGTCTTCAGTAGTTGTGGCACGCGGGCTCAGTAGCTGTGGCTCGCGGGCTTAGTTGCTCCGCAGCATGTGGGATCTTCCCGGCCAGGGCTTGAACCCGTGTCCCCTGCATTGGCAGGCGGATTCTTACCCACTGCACCACCGAGGAAGTCCCGTATACGTTGTTTTATAATCTGAACTTAAAAAAAACAAAAAACAAAACAAAAAAAACAACTTATTTATTTTATTTTTTTAGTCACACTGCATGGCTTGTGGGATCTTAGCTCCCCGACCAGGGATTGAACCCTGGTCAATCCCTGGTCTGGGAACTAAGATCTCGCAAACTGCTGCATGGCCAAAAAAAAAAAATAGAGATGGTTCTCATAGAATTTTTTTTTCCCTTTTCTTCACAGCAGATTAGGAGGGAGAGTCTCATGGCCTTGAGCTCCACTCATTTCGACTTGCACCCAGCTGGTCTTAGGTATCTGGCCCCAGCACTGCATGCGGAGGAAGGGATCAATTCTAGTGGCCGGAAGCCTGGTCCCAACCCTCCTGACATCTAGCCTAAAGCACGTCAGGGGAGTCAAAGGTGCAGGGACTAGGGATTGCTCCAGGTCACAAGCATTCCTAGGCATCAAAGCAGGGATGACCTTCTGTGCCCTGGGTCTGCCTCGGTCAGAAGGAGATGGCAGGTTTCCCCCGAGAGCTGGAGCAGCCTTTTCAGCCCGTTGTTTTATTCTCACGCAGTTAACTGGGTTAATGTGTACCGAAGTGCTGGAGGGTAGGCCTCAGTAGAGGGTGATGTTTAAGGAGCCGTGACACGCCAGGCAGTCAGTTTTGCGGTGAATGAGATTTGCATCTTCCTTTTCTCTCTGAGAGGCAGTTTGCTTCTTTGCATCCGTGAGCAGCTGTCTTCACGGGAGAGGCCTGGGAGGGCTGGCTCTCAGTAATTATAAAAAGGGAACTTGCCTTCGAAGACTGTCATGTGAAGGATCTAAGGAGAAGATGTTTCAAAAAAGCGTTTTCTTTATTTTTTTATTGAAGTATAGTTGATTTACAATGTTGTGTTAATTTCCGCTGTACAGCAAAGTGACAATTATACACATATAGACACTCTTTTTTATATTCTTTTCCATTATGGTTTGTCCCAGGATATTAAATATAGTTCCCTGTGCTATACAGTAGGACCTTGTTGTTTAAGGAAGGCTTTGTCTATTACTGGGCCAGCTTATGGTTGGAGGACTTCAGGGTCTTTGGGGGAGTATGCATACTTAGGTATGTCACCAAAAGTGACAAAACCAAGCACTGAACCTTCCATAAGAAGAGCTCAGAGATACTGTTCTGTGGTCACAAGGGGACAGTTCTTTTATATTTATCATCTTGGTAACCCATTCTTATCCTGCCCAGAGAAGAGCTTCCAGTCCTTTCTGGATCTAGAGTTCTCCGTTTTCACCATAAGTGATGCTGTGAAAGGTTTGCTGTCGCAGGATTTGCAGTGTGCCAAGGCTGCCAGCCCCACACCTCTGCTCAGTTTCCTCAGTGGCTGGAGAGTCTGTTTTCATTTATTCATTCAGCAACCACTTAGGACACTACTGTGTTAGGTGCTGAGCGTGTCGCAGCAAGTCTGTTGAAGTCACTACCCTTGAGGAGTTCACTGCTTGAATCAGTCTCTTGGGCGGCGTTGGTGTCTAATATCAGAGACTAGTCCTGATGCTACCTGCTCTTACCTCCGGAGTGTAATAATGGTGTAGTTTGTTGGCTACAGAGCATGTTTCTATAATGAAATGAGCTCATATGCAATTGGATAAAAGGGAATAACGTCAGTTCATATACTTTTCACCCTCATGGAAGAGGAGCTGGAATAGCAGACGTAGAATTATAACCCTCAGCAGGAAAGGGAAATGCCCTCAGCTCAACTTCGGCATCCACAGGACCTCTCTCTGCTCTGTTTTAAGAAAATTAAACATGGTTGCCTGTGCCCAGGGCTCCATTCCGAGAGACTCACACCCTAGCCGTGAGGGCAGCTGGCAGCAGGTTGTACGTCCTCCTGTCTGGCCTGTCGCTGGGAAGCCAGCATCTTCATCTTGTTGTCTTTGTGTGTACTTTTATTATTTCCTGCAGTAACCTCTTGCTGCCATGAGCTGCTTGCTGGTTTGCTTCTGAGGTACCGATTGTGTGTGTGTGTGTGTGTGTGTGTGTGTGTGTGCATGCATGTGCATGGTCTGGCTACTTTAGGCTTTGAGAGGTCCTTGAGTGATCTGTCCCGTCCTATATTTATTTCCCAGATGCCCTGGCACTGACATCTGGAGGGCCAAGACGGTTAAAGAACCGTGAACCGAAGAAGTGGGGATTCTGAGCGTCTCATTCCCTCCGTTCAGCCTTGCCCCGGCATACTTCATCTGTGAACCCTCAAGGAAGAGAGCCCCGGGAGGCCTGTGCGCGCGCAGGCTCTGCCGTGTGGCCACAGCTGGAGAGAGGACTGTCGGGGTGCCTGGCCAGCTCTCAGTGGTTGAGAGTCTGCAGGGGAATTTACGCCCCATTTACTATTTCCTGCATTGGGCACGGAGGGAGGCCTCCTAAACTATCTTAATATCATACAGGGTGGGAACTGAAGGCTGTTTGGAATCCCTTTTCTTGTGGCCTGATTCTGGGGTGACCTTAAGTGAGTCATAACACCCCTTCAGTGGCAGCAGGGAGTTAAGGAGCCTAGTTCCTTTTCAGAGAGACAGAGCATCAGCGGTCCTCACTTTGTGCAGTGCTCAGACAGCATCAGGCTGGCCACTTACGGCGCTCCAGCTCGGGGCCAGTCCAGGCCGCAGGAAGGGCCCAGGTTGGAGGAATAAATAAAGAATGCGGGACACTCTGCCAGGAGGACTTGCTTTGAAAATATTCCCAAGATAAACGTATAACCTGATTCTGAACGTCGTACCTCGCTGTGGGTGGAGAGGTTCCAGCAACAGTCCCACCGAGCTCTCCTGGCCCCTCCTTTCTTTGTACTGAGCGGTGGCAGACCATTTAAAAAGCACAGAGGTTGCTTTGAGGAGCAAATCTGTTTATTCAGCCACTGTATTTGAATGTCAAGGGTTAAAAAGATGCTTGAGATTGTTTGCACTACAGGGATCTAAAAATGCAGCCATGGGAATTCATGGGAGGCTTTATTCTCAGTCTGTTTTAGGAGTTGTAAGTGAAGGAGCCTTGATCCTTGTTGCTGTGCACCCCAGAGAGCTGTGTCTGTAAACAAGAGGTGGCTCAGTGTGCCTGTGACCACGCACCCCTCCCCAGCGGGTGGGAGGTGTGCTCCCATCTGGGAATTGAGCCAACGTTCCCATCTGTTCTTCCTCTTGGCTCCTGTTTTCACGGTTATGTCACTGTTAGGCTGACGAAAGGAGATAGAGGCATCAATAGAATGGAAGATATGGGCAAATAAATATGTTCCAATCGGAAGAACCAGTGAATCCATTGTACTTTCCTTGAAGGAGAATTACGGGAAGCTTTATCTCCCTTTTCAAAGAGAAAAGACAACCACGTGGATGAAAGCTCCTTGCTCTTTCATGGATCCTTCTATTTCAGCATCTCTCCATCCTAACCCCAGTCCAAGCCTCTACATATGCTGACGCTGCAGCAGCGAGAGCCCCACCGGTAACCTGGGGCTCTACCGTTGCCCCGCCCTCCGGCCTTCATGCTGCACCACACGGACCATTTCAAAATCACAGACCTGACCATGGGGCTTCCTCTCAAAGGCCCTCCCAGGGCTCCCCATTGCCCCATACACCTTCCTTGCCCTCTCATCCCGTGACTTAACCACTGGGATCACTGGAGCTTTGAGTGGCTTCCACCCACAACACCACCTCGTCTCTCCTTACTCCCTGTATTAGTCAGCGTTCTCCAGCGAGACAGACCAATGGGATATGTGTATATACATATATAGAAGGAGATTTATTATAAGGATTTGGCTCTTGTGATTATGGAAGGTGGCAAATCCAGAATCTGCAGGGTGGTCCAGTACGCTGGAGACTCAGGAGAGCCGATGTTTCAGTTCCAGTCTGAAAGCCGTCTCCTGGAGAACCAGAAAGAGCTGGTGTTGCAGATGAGGTCCAAAGGCAGTCTGCCGGAGAATTCTTTCTTGCTTGGAGGACGTTGGTCTTCTTGTTCTAGTCAGGCTTTCAACTGATTAGATGAGGCCCACCCACATTATGGAGGGCAATCTGCTTTACTCAAAGTCCACTGATTAAAATGTTAATCTCATCTAAAAACAACCTTACAGAAACATCCAGAATGTTTAACTACATATCTGTGCACCCCGTGCCCCAGCCAAATTGACACATAAAATTAACAATTGCACTTCTCTTTGCTTTCTGTCATCCGTCCACACTGGACTTCTTCCAGCTTGTCTCATGTGCTACACTATCTTCTGGCCTCTGGGCCTCTGCACAGGCTGCTTGCTCCATCTGGAGTGCTTTCGTGTCTGGTGCATTCTTATTCACCCATCATGTGTCAGCTGAAATTCTACTTCCTTAAAGGAGCCTTCCCTGATCTCCCAGGCTAGGTTCATTCCCTCAGCTATATATTGCCAGAGCACACTAAACTTGCCTTTAGTATCACATTTAGAGTTACTTGTTCAGTGCCAGCCTTCCCCGCTAGACCTTAAGCTCCATGGAGGCAGAAAGCCAGGAAGCATATCTGTTTTGCTGTTCTATGCCTGGCTTTTACTATCTATTCAAAGATCATCCAGCGAATGAATAAATGCATGTATTGAAAGTTTACACTATATTAAAAGCTTACAAGCTATGAGGCTCTTAACATACACAGATGCAACCCTGTGAAGTAAATATTATTATCTTCACTTTTACAGAGGCCCACAGAGTTTAGGGACTTGCCCAAAGTCATGCCACTTGTCATATAGAATCTGGGCTTCAAATAATAATAAAGGTAACCGCTAGCACTTACAGCACTTAATAAGGGTCAGGTACTATTCTATGTATTTGACCATTGACAGCAACCCAGTGTGATAGCATCCAGTAATTGGCCCGCCGTGTTCCCTCCTCCCAGATTCACTCTGGAGGATCCGCTTCATTGTGTCTCAGGAACCCGGAATCCAGAATTCCAGGGGAGGGAGGCTGGTCCCCTCTTCACCCTGGGGTCTTCTCTGGACCATCTTCAGTTCTCTTCTCCTCTGCCCCAGGAAATAGGGGCAAGTTTGCAAGTCTGCTGGCCAAGCAGATGTCCAGTTGGGGAACGGAATGCCGCTCTCCCCTTCTTGAAGGTACCTCTAGTCTGTACAGGTATCCCCTTGCGGGCGGAGGTGGGCCTGGCGGGTCCGCGCGGCCTCGGGACCGGAGCCCGGGTCCCCGCCCACCCCAGCGCCCGCCGCCGGCTGAGCCCCGCGCCCCGTGCCTCCGTCCTGGGTCGCGGCGGCCGGAGGTGCGCCCGGGTCCGCGGGGAAGACGGGCGCCGAGGTCGTTTGTGTTGGGGGAGCGGTGCGCTGAGGTTACGGCGCCTCCCCTGAGCATCCTCCGCGGAGCATTGCGGCCCCGGGGCTGGGGGCGCCGCGGCTTGCTCTGCTCTCCGCACTGTCCCGGCTCTGAAGCCTCAAGAACACGGCTAGGCAGCAGTAGTTTAATGGGGAGTTGGCCTGGTGGGAACTAGGGGTCTGCTGGGGTCTCAGTTCTTGGCTGGCCCCGGAACACGAGGTTGCCAGGCGTGTGACGGCAGCAGGTAGGAGTGAGCCGCTGGTGCGGTGATGAGCAGGGAAGGAAGGACACTGGCTGTTGGCCTGTGAACCTAGGCAAGAACGAGCAGCCAACACAATCCAGACCAAGGTCCGTAGGCCCAGCTCGGTTCTGTGCGGCTGGTCAGTGGAACAGACCTGCAGGTGTGGCTCTTGTCACTCTAGGACCGGCTTCGGGACAGATCCTGCTGATGAGCCCGGGGCGCCGCCCGCAGTCCTCCCGGAGAGTGCGCCGGAGTGGAGCCAGGGGGGTGCGCCCGGCTCAGCACCACGGCCACACGCGTCCAGTCTGCCGGCAAGGGCAGTGGGGAACCCGGGGAAGTCACGGCCTTGGGAATGTCCTCTGATGAAAAAGAACCTGCAGGCTTATCAGATAACTTTTGTGTGGAACGTTGGTGCGTTGAAAAGCAGTTCTGTGTGCTTTCCCCCTTGGTGTGGATCAGCAGTGCTGAGGCAGCAGGCGTGATACAGAAGTGTGAGCAGAGACGGAATTCCCAAACTCCAGGGAAACTAGAGGTGACAGCCACCCTAGTGAAGAGGACAGGAGTTAGGGGGCTGGTGGCAGCCCAGCAGGTGCCCCTCATCTCAGGTCCCTAATCCTGGCTCCAGCCGGGTGGTCAGGGGAGCTGCAAGGTCTTCTGGGCGAGCAGAGCCCACAGTCCTGAGCTGTTCTTCGCTGTGTTTGGTCATCTCCCCCCATCCCAGGGGAGAAATCTAGGTGGGGTTTAAGAATTAGTGCTTTAAGAATGTGAATCTCATAGTTGAAACCTTGGAACACGTGTTTTTAGCACAAGGTGTTAAAGTGAACGGAAGGATTCAATGCCTTTTCAAGGAGGGTGTCTCCATGTGGGCAGAACTAGAGAATAAATGGGTCTTGAATAAACGAAAAAGGAGAAACGCTTCTCTTCATGATCATTCTACTCTCCAAAAAGCAGCCCTCTCCCCCTGTCTGCCACTTCCATAGACCTAGTTGGGGGCTATGGGGTAAGCCAGGTTCTCTGAGTGACCTGGGGAAGGTGGGTCCAGGGGTGTCAGATAGTACCTGGTGCCAATAAATAGTAGGGCTTGGTTTTCTGAAATCCAGTATATACATGTATTTTTTGAGGCTATGTGTCTTCTCAAGATGACTTGAAAATACATTTGCACTCCCAGAATATGGGGGGATTGTTAGCTAAACATCTATTTCATTGTGTGAAATTACAAACTGATGCCCTAGGAGAATTAATTCCCTAGAGGATGGGGCAGGTCTTTTTCTTTATATATCAAGTTGCAGTATTAATAATGCAGCCATATGTGGCTCTGCTATGGAAGAGTTTAATTTTTAAAGACAGTTAGACAATTTTATGGCTGACTTGAAGTATTTGTCTCCAACCACTGGGTTGATATCATGTTGCCTCCCTAACAGATTCTTGCTTAGTTAAAGGAGAGATGAGTTGGGGGGAGTACAAAGCTTTTCAATTAATTTATGATCCTGTTAGGTGTCAAGACTGTTATTACTCTGTGATTGTTGCCTTTGCCAAAAAAAAAGAAAAAAAGAAAAGTTGAAAACCTGTTTTATGGAAAAGTTCTTTTCTGAACTTGAAAGATAACATAGGTTTAAAAAAAAAAAAAAAAAAAAAAAGCTTGTGTCTCCCCCGTCCAGAGCAGGGAGTGGGGAGAAATGAAGATTCCTGGCCTATTCTTTTTCCTAACCAGTGAATTTATAAAGTACTTTTTGGTGAACGGGACCTTTGTTTAAAAGAATCTTTAGATCTTACTTTTACATTCTTGACTACACATCTCACATCCAACTCATTTAGGCATCCATTCATTCAATATCTATAAGTACTGCTGTGCCCAGGGACTGTTGCAGGCTTGGGGATAAAGTGGTTAGCATGGAAGAGGCCCCTGCCCTCTTGGAGCTCCCATGGGATGGGGGTGACTGGAGGTAGACAATATGCAAATAAATAAATTAATGAACAAGATGATTTCCAGTTATGTTGACTGTTGTCAGAAAATAGAATTCAGCCCTGTGATGAAGTGTGTGCACTTGGGGAGGAAGCAGCTAGTCCGTTTTGACCTGCCCAAAGCATTGTAGACCTAGGGACCTGGTACCTGAGCAAGGTTCCGCGTTCCCGCCCCTGCTGCCAGCGCCACTGCAGGGTTGTACCACACACCCGGCAGGTAGAAATGGAAACCTTTGTGAGAACCTGGAAAACTGTTAACAGGACTCTCTTTGGACTTCCAGTTCAGCTAAGTAGAGCACACAGCTTCTTTAGGGAAAAGAGAAGAAGGTATTGCAAGTCTTAAACAAGAGTAAGGTTCCCCAAACACTGCCTTAATCAAGTTCATTAAAACTGAATGTATATTTAAAACTTTCCTTCTGATTAATTCTATTATAATATAAGTAGTAATACTTGAATTTCTCCATGAGGTCGAAAGGCATCTTGATTTAGGAGATAGGGAGTCGTGTGCCCCCGGTGTAAACCTTTGGCTTTCATTAAGTGTAAGTAGTAAACCCCAAATGCCTGCAGTATAAATAAGGTAAAATTTCTAAGAATTAGCCATTCTGGGAAATAAATATTTGGTTTGAAAAGCTCTACTGTTGTACTATCTACTGTTTGCATGTTTCCCCAGCCGCTGTATTTTGACAGCTGAGGCAATTAAAACAGACAAGAGTTTAAAACACACACACACACACACACACACACACACACACACACACACACACGGAAAGATCAGCGCAAAGCAAAGATCTGAGTTTGTGCTTTTGGTTTCACTGATAAATATGGAACATGATACACATACGGTTGTCTGGCCGCATTCCTGCCCTGTGCCACGCCATAAAGTACCCGGAACACTTCTCTGTTCAACAAGATGCTCTCCAGAGAACCCCTGGCAGCAGTGACCAGTATAATTCAGGGCCTAGTTCTGTATGGAGAGCAAATTTAAGTCAAAAATGCATTTATTCTGAAAGAATGCCATAGAACTTGGCCTCTTCTTGGCCTAATATAGAAAGTTGATGTTTTCTCGAAGCTAGGGAGGCAGCACCCCATAGTTGAGAGCAGTTGCCCTGGAATTTGGCAATCTGGACCACGTCCTGACCCGACCATTTTCTAGCTGTGCAATCCTGATTAAGTGGCCTGACCTCTCTCTGGTTTATTTCTTCATCTATGAAATGTGGGTAATCATAGGGCCCACCCCTATGCTGTCAAAAGGATTAAGTGAAGACCTTACCACGATGCATGACCCAGGGTAAAAAGCTCCGTCACTGATCATTCCCGCCATCATCGCTACTGGGTTCCACCTGGTGTCCAGGTGAGGCTGCTTTTGCCCTGTTTTGTTTACTCCGCTGCCCTTTCTCTGTAAAGCAGCTTACAAGCTACATCCCCAGAAGTGGAGGTGCTCCTGGGAGGAAGGTGTGTGCTGCTATGAACTTGACTCCAAGTGGCTCTGCTCCCAGTCTCAGAGCTGTGGAATGCGCTCTTGGTGAAATGCTGCCTGACTCTCCTCTCTGTTGCCCTGGTGTGCAGAAAAAGACATGTCTGGGAAATTTTAAAGGAATGTAGCTGATCCAGGAGGAGTTGTCTCCAAAGGCTAACTTGAATGTATGTGTGTGTGTATATACACCACACACATATAATTGTATTATATTATATTTATAAAGTTTAAAATATATATTTAGTATATATATTTAAAGGCGTCAGAACTGATTAAGTAAAATGAATGATCTTATGTAGGGAGAACCTTGGAAAGCAAGCCAGTAGACTGGTGAGTCTTCTGCTTCTGCTCTAGGCCATACTGCAAACCTGGGCAAGATGGGCATCTTCTTTTACCTTCGTTTTCCCATCTCAAAATGAGTGTGATGGATGCAAAGAGACATTTGTTCATTGCCATGTTGTTCATGACAAAAATAAAGAATTGGAAACAACCTAAATGATTATCAATAAAGGAATGCCTAAATAAACTAGTATTCCACAGAATACTATACAGCAGTTATTGAAAAAAGCAAGTTACAAATAATTCATATAATATAATTATATTAAAATGCACATACACACAACTGTATACCATTGAGAGAGTGTGCGTACTGGTGCTTCTGGGTGTGTGTATGTGTGTGTGCCCATAGAAATGGTTTGGAAGGGATGACACCAAACTGGGAATGTAGTTTCCTACAGGAAGGGAATTGGGATGGAGAGGAGGTTGTAGTCAGGGGGAGTTTTGCTTTAGTTATCATATTTGGGTTTTCTTCTATACTGAGAAATTATGTGTGTATTACTTGTACAGTTAAATTGAAAATAATTTCTAAAATAGGCATGTGACCGACTCTCTTATTCAGTTCAGACTGCTATAAGAAAAACCATAGACTGGGTGGCTTAAACAACAAACATTTATTTCTCACAGTTCTGGAGGCTGGAAGGTCTAAGATCAAGGTGCTGGGGTGATTCTGGTTTTGTCAAGGACTCTCTTCCTGGCTTGTAGACAGCCACCTCTTTGTTGTATCCTCACATGGCGGAGACAGAGGGGGCTCTGGTCTCTTCCTGTTCTTGTAAGGGTACTAATCTCATCATGGGGCCCCACCCTTATGACCTTATCTAAACCTAAGTACCTCCCAAAGGCCCTGCCTCCTAATGCCATTACACTGGGGATTAGGCTTCAATGTATGAATTTGGGGAGACATACATTTAGTCTATAGCACCAACCTGCAAGGCTTTTGAAAAGCCCCATTGCAAGAGTATAAGGTCACGTAGTTGTGAAGGTAACACTTTAAATTCTCACTCCAGGACCCTGGTAGTTTTCAGATAGACTAGCCAGTAATTCTTTGCTAACTAAAATCCATGTTCCATTTAGATTCTAAGTGTTTAGATGACTAAGCAAAATGAACAGTGTATCTGCAGTTAGTTAGACTTTGGTCTGCAAAGGGGCTGACTAGACCTCAAACAGCTGGATTCCTTCATCAAACAACTTAAACCTGGGTCAGTAAAAAGGGGTGTGACTAAGAAAGTACTGTAAAACACCGAGGTGGTTCAGATATGAGGGCACTTGATCTGTGAGAGCTGAATTTATTAGGCTCCAAAACTAAAGTTGTGCTCTTAAGGGAATAAATGCTGGGCTTGAGAATTGAAGGAGGGAAACCAACTTCATGGGCAGCAAGAGGAGGGAGGCATGGGGGAGAGGCCACGAGGAGGGAGGGAGGGAATGGGAGAAGCTGGCATTATTGATTGTTGGGTGCAACTAGTTAGGGGTGAACTGTACTCCATCAGTCCGAGCTCAGAGGGGCTGTTTCTGAAGATGGCGTGACCTGTGGGCAGTTAGAATGAGTCTCCTGGAATGATGGTTTTCAATAGGGAAGAGGGTGTATTTGAAGTGTGTGTGTGTGTGTGTGTGTGTGTAAGGGGGGACAAACTGTAGAGTTTTAAAAAGCGTATTGTAGATATCCGTATTTGTAATACAAAGGAATAAAAATAATCAACAAAATCTTCTAGATTGGTTGTAATATCCAGAAAATACCATAAAGAACCTGGGTTTTAAAAGATTGAGAACTACCCTAAAACAAGCTTGAAGACAAGGACCGTGGGTGTCTGGGAGGTGTGGCTCTTCTGTGAATCCACTACTGCACTAACCATTTTCTGTGGCCTGGATAATTTGTACATACGTGCTACTACTTTTTTTTAATGTCTGTAGATCAATAATAAAATACCAATTGTTCATAGTAGTAGCTTTTGTCACTGAATATTTTCCTGATCTTTTAAAAGCTTTCATTATAAAACATTTCAAACACATACAAAGGTAGAAACTATAGTACAATGGACCCTCTGTACCAATCACTCCAGCTTTAACACTTTTTCAGGACCAATCTTACGTCATTTGTACCTCTCTCCCCCAGTTCCAGATTATTTTGTGCAAATCCCAGACAACATGTCATTTCATCTGTGAATATTTTCGTTCATATCTTTAAAAGCACTCTCTGGAAAAAAAAACATAACCACAATATATCACACATTCAAAAATTAACAATCACTCCATAATATCCTAAAATATTCAGTAATTATTTACATTTTTCTGATTGTCACATAAAATTTTAATTGGGATACAAAGAAGGTCATGCATAGTAATTGGCTGATATGTCTCTTAAGTCTTTCTTAATCTCTAGGTTTTTCCTCCATTTCTTTTTATCTTTTGATTTTTTTTTTTCGGTTGTTTTGTTATTGAAGAAATCAGGTCATTTGTCTTATAGAACATTGCTTCCGAAAGTGTGGTCCAGTGCTGGTTTGTGACAGGTACAGAGTAGATGTTTAGAAACTATTATAGCAATTAGATATTTCTGTAACATCCAGGAACGTGGTTATTATCAGCAAATGTGGTTTGGACTTAAATTTTGTGTATGAGGATGTTCTAACGGTGCAGCTAGGATGATAGGAGAACATTCTAGAGTAATTGTGAGAATAAAGAAGCTTGTGTCAGAATGTAAATAAATATATTGCTTCCTTTGTCAAGAACGTCTTGCTGTGGAAATGTGTCAGCAGATCCTGATCGGTAGTTCTGGCTGTAGCTAGCAAGGTAGAGACGAGAGGATTGTGAAGTAGTGCGCAAAAGGTGTCCGAAACAAGCGTTCTCCGCGGCACTTTATTTACAAGATGAGGTCAGAGAAATACTTCATTTAAACCCAGAACTTCCTGGGTGACAGATACATTCACAGGGTTCACAGGAGGCCAGGTGTCTTCAAGTGTCTCCAACCCCCAAAGGTGGATTTAGTCTTGAAGAAAGCAATATTGAATTAAAGTCAATCATGGTTGTCTAACCACAAAGTTGCAATAGTAGTAGTGGTTACTGAAAGCTGGGATCTGTATACATTCTAGATACATTATCTTATTTCTCTAAGGTAATGTTCTTATATGTGATCTTACTGAATTTTCATAACCATTTTATCAAGTAGATAATATACCCAGTTTACAAAAGAAGCAGCTGATACTCAGAGAAATTAAGTAGTTTCTCGACAGTAAAATAACCAGTAAGGAGTGGATCTAAATTTGTCTGACTCTAAAATGTTAACCAACTGATTTTTTTTTAACATCTTTATTGGAGTATAACTGCTTTACAATGGTGTGTTAGCTTCTGCTTTACAACAAAGTGAATCAGTTATACATATACATATGTTCCCATATATCTCCCCTCCTGTGTCTCCCTCCCTCCCTCCCACCCTCCCTATCCCACCCCTCCAGGTGGTCACAAAGCACCGAGCTGATCTCCCTGTGCTATGTGGCTGCTTCCCACCAGCCATCCATTTTACGTTTGGTAGTGTATATATGTCCATGCCACTCTCTCACTTTGTCACAGCTTACCCTTCCAAAAACACAGACCTAACCAACTGATTTTTTTTTTTAACCAACTGATTTTTAATAGTTATGTTGACACCCCAACAAAGCCATGAAAATTTAGCGGAAGAAATTTATATAACAGAATTTTTCATACACATGTAGATAATTTCTGAAAACGGAACAGTACAGCAAGCCAATGATGTTCTAAAACATCATTAAGAAAAAAAGCTGAAAGCAATGTGATGCTTTTAAAAATTGCGTTAAACTACATTTAGGAAAAAAATAAATAAAAGAAAAAATGACAATAGAGGGAAGCCCTTGTTACATAAGATCTTTTCACAGCGATTGGCATTGACATAAATTGCAGCAATATATTTTTGGATCTGTCTCTTACAGTAATGGAAACAAAACCAAAAATAAACAAATGGGACCTAATGAAACTTAAAAGCTTTTGCACAGCAAAGGAAACCATAAACAAAATGAAAAGACAACCTACAGAATGGGAGAAACTATTTGCAAATGATGCAGCCTACGAGGGCTTAATCTCCAGAATATATAACAGCTCATGCATGTCAATACCACTAAAATGAACAACCCAATCAAAAATGGGCAGAAGATCTAAATAGACATTTCTTCAAAGAAGACATATGGATGGCCAAAAAGGACAATGTCATCAAAATAATAATGAAGCTCCAAGAGGCAAGTCCCCTCGGAGAGCCTGCCGCTCCACACAATAGTGTTCTAAACACTGCCTTAGAAACGACTGTATTTTATTTCATATTTTGAGAAGAAGACTCAAGAGTTTTCAAGTAAAAGCCCAGTTAAGTCATACAGGTGCCATACGAGCAGCTCCAAGATGGCCCCAGGACCATGAAGAGGGGCACCCGCTGCAGTCAGTCTTTCTTCAGCCCTTGGTAATTAGAGGATAAATTTGGAACCGCCATCCTGAAATATTACTTTTAAGGTAACTTCTGATTTATGGAGTACTGTTGGCATTGCTAAGTGTGATAACTAGAAAGATCCTACTACAACTCGTGTTTTGGGGGATTACATAGAATGTAGTTCAGCAACAAGTTACGGCAGACATGGCGGGCAGTGGTTGACCTGGCAAGAGTTGGCTCTTGGAGAGAGGGAACCGGCATTACCACACCTTTCTCCTGCCACCGCTGATAGGAGCAGCGTGCCCTGCAGTTTCAGAGGTGTGGTGATGGGACCTGCCTTTTCTTGGACCTGCAGCCCTGGTGTTAATATCCTTGCTCGTACTTGAGCACGAAGGGGGAAGATAGGAAGCCATCGAGCATGGTGTCTTGGGGGGATTAGAGCAGGGGGCACCTGTCCAGCTGATTCTCTGACAATAAGCACTCCCAACGGTATCTGCTTGACAGCCCATCCTCGGGGAGTCTGGAGATAGCTCTTCCCACCCCGTTTCTCTGCTTGTTGATATTTCTTCCTTTATGGCCGGATTTCCCCCTTTTGACTGAACAGCAAACCTCACCAGTTTAACTCCTTACATAATATATAGAAAATTATATCCTTTACTGGCTATAGTGGTCTGATAGATGTCGTTGATGAGTATATCCCGGGAACGTCAAAAGGTATGTTTGCTAAGAGCTAGTTTCTACTATTTCTGTCACTTTAATGTCAACAGTAGTTTATTGGGCATTTTCTTTTTTTTTTTCTTTTTCTTTCTTTCTTTTTTTTTTTTTTTTTGCATGTGGGATCTTCCCGGACTGGGGCACGAACCCGCGTCCCCTGCATTAGCAGGCGGACTCTCAACCACTGCGCCACCAGGGAAGCCCTCTTTTTCTTTTTATTGAAGTATAGTTGCTTTACAATGTTGTGTTGGTTTCATGTGTACAGCAAACTGATTCAGTTATATACATACATATATATATTCTTTTTCAGATTTTTTTCCCATGTAGGTTATTGAGTATAGATCAAAATATTGAGTATAGTTCTCTGCACTGTACAGTAGGTCCTTGTTGATTATCTATATTATATATAGTAGTGTGTATCTGCTATTCCCAAATTCCTAATTTATCCCTCCCCACCACCCTTTCCCCTTTGGTAACCATAAGTTTGTTTTCGAAGTCTGTGAGTCTGTTTCTGTTTTGTAAATAAGTCCATTTGTATCATTTTCTTAGATTCCACATATAAGCGATATCATACGATATTTGACTTTCTCTATCTGACTTCAGTTAGTATGATAATCTCTATGTCCATCCATGTTGCTGCAAATGGCATTATTTCATCCTTTTTTATGACTGAGTAATATTCCATTGTGTATATTTATACCACATCTTCTTTGTCCATTCATCTGTCGATGGACATTTAGGTTGCTTCCATGTCTTGGCTATTGTAAATAGTGCCGCAATGAACATGGGGGTGCATGTATCTTTTCAAAGTATGGTTTTCTCCAAATACATGCCCAGGAGTGGGATTGCTGGATCATGTGGTAACTCTATTTTTAGTTTTTTAAGGAACCTCCATACTGTTCTCCATAGTGGCTGTACCAATTTACATTCCCACCAACAGTGTAGGAGGGTTTCCCTTTCTCCACACTCTCTCCAGCATTTATTGTTTGTAGACTTTTTGGTGATGGCCATTCTGACTGGTGTGAGGTGATACCTCATTGTAGTTTTTCTTTTTTTGAATTTTAGAATTTTATTTTTTTATACAGCAGGTTCTTATTAGTCATCCATTTTATACATATTAGTGTATACATGTCAATCCCAATCTCCCAATTCATCACACCACCACCACCACCACCCCACCACTTTCCCCCCTTGGTGTCCACACGTTTGTTCTCTACATCTGTGTCTCTGTTTCTGCCCTGCAAACTGGTTCATCTGTACCATTTTTCTAGGTTCCACGTATATGCGTTAACATATGATATTTGTTTTTCTCTTTCTGACTTACTCCACTCTGTATGACAGTCTCTAGATTCATCCATGTCTCTACAAATGACCCAGTTTTGTTCCTTTTAATGGCTGAGTAATATTCCATTGTATATATGTACCACAACTTCCTTATCCATTCGTCTGTCGATGGGCATTTAGGTTGTTTCCATGACCTGGCTATTGTAAATAGTGCTGCATGAACACTGGGGTGCCTGTGTCTTTTTGAATTATGGTTTTCTCTGGGTATATGCCCAGTAGTGGGATTGCTGGGTCATATGGTAGTTCTATTTTTAGTTTTTTTTTTTTTTTTTTTTTGCGGTACGCGGGCCTCTCACCGCTGTGGCCTCTCCCGCTACGGAGCACAGGCTCCGGACGCGCAGGCCCAGCGGCCATGGCTCACGGGCCCAGCCGCCCCGCGGCACGCGGGATCCTCCTGGACCGGGGCACGAACCCACGCCCCCTGCATTGGCAGGCCGACCCCCAACCACTGCGCCACCAGGGAAGCCCTATTTTTAGTTTTTTAAGGAACCTCCATACTGTTCTCCATAGTGGCTGTATCCATTTACATTCCCACCAACAGTGCGAGAGGGTTCCCTTTTATCCACCCCCTGTCCAGCATTTGTTGTTTGTAGATTTTCTGATGATGCCCATTCTAACCGGTGTGAAGTGATACGTCATTATAGTTTTGATTGGCATTTCTCTAATAATTAGTAATATTGAGCAGCTTTTCATGTGCCTCTTGGCCATCTGTAATGTCTTCTTTGAAGAAATGTCTATTTAGGTCTTCTGCCCATTTTTGATTGGTTGTTTGTTTTTTTTGATATTGAGCTGCATGAACTGTTTATATATTTTGGAGATTAATCCCTTGTTGCATCATTTGCAAATATTTTCTGCCGTTGTGTAGGTTGTCTTTTTGTTTTGTTTATTGTTTCCTTTGCTGTGCAAAAGCTTTTAAGTTTCATTAGGTCCCATTTGTTTATTTTTGGTTTTGTTTCCATTACTGTAGGAGACAGATCCAAAAAGTTATTGCTGCAATTTATGTTGAAGAATGTCCTATTGGACATTTTCTGTGTGTCATCACCGTACCAAACTTATTACCTTGTTTTCTTAAGGTTATGCTATTTTTTAAATTGAAGTATAGTTGATGTACAATATTATATGTTATAGGTGTACAATATACTGATTGACCATTCTTAAAGGTTATACTCCGTTTATAGTTATTATAAAATATTGGCTCTGTTCCCTGTGCTGTGCGATACATCCTTTTTGCTTGTCTATTTTATACACAGTAGTTTGTACCTCTTAATCCCCTGCCCCTGTATTGTCCCTCCCTACTGGTAATCACTAGTTTGTTCTCTATATCTGTGAGTCTGCATCTTTTCTTGTTATATTCACTATTTTGTTGTATTTTTTAGATTCCACCTGTAAGTTTGAGTCTCACAAGAACCATTTGAGATCATTCTTTTATTATCTCCATTTTACAGAGGAGGAGACTGAGGCTTAGAAGGCTTAGATGGTTTGCCCACAGAATCATGCATGAAGCAGACTGGAGTCAAATCCATGTCTGGTTTCAGTGCCCTGGCTCTTAACTTGATGTTCTTTAAAATTGAGATACATTTCACATATCATAAAACTCACCCTTTTAAAGTACACAGTTTAGGGACTTCCCTGGTGGTCCAGTGGTAAAGAATCTACCTTTGGGCTTCCCTGGTGGTGCAGTGGTTGAGAGTCTGCCTGCCAATGCAGGGGACACGGGTTCGTGCCCCGGTCCGGGAAGATCCCACATGCCACGGAGCGGCTGGGCCTGTGAGCCATGGCCGCTGAGCCTGTGCGTCCAGAGCCTGTGCTCCACAACGGGAGAGGCCACAACAGTGAGAGGCCCACGTACCGCAAAAAAAAAAAAAAAAAAAAAAAAAGAATCTACCTTCCAATGTAGGGGACGCGGGTTCGATCCCTGGTTGGGGAACTAAGATCCCACATGCCGCGGGGCAACTAAGCCTGCACGCCGTAACTACTGAGCCTGCGCACCTCAACTAGAGAGCCTTCGTGCCTCAAGCTACAGAGCCCACGCTCTCTGGAGGCCGTGCACCACAACTAGAGAGAGAAAACCCGCACGCCACAGCTAGAGAGAAGCCCGTGTGCCGCGACGAAGAGCCCACGTGCCTCAACTAAGACCCGATGCAGCCAACAATAAATAGAGTATACAATTTAGTGGTTTTTACTATATTCAGAAAGGTGTGCAACCATCATCACTATCTAACTTCAGAACATTTTCATGACCTCAAAAAGAAACCCCAAACCCACTAGCAGTCATTCCCCATTCTTCTCTCTCCCCGCTCCTCCTGCTAGCTAGCAGTCTACTTTCTGTCTCTATGGATTTTCCTCTTCTGGACGTTTTGTATAGATGCAGGCATACAGCATGTGACCTTTTATGTCTGGCTTCTGTTTACTTAGCTTAATGTTTTCAAGGCTATCCATGTTATAGCAAGTATCAGCCGTTCATTCCTTTTATGCCTGAATAATATTTCATTGTTTGGATATAGCACATTTTGTTGGTACATTCACCAGTTATGGACATTTGAATTGTTTCTACTTGTTGGTGATGAATAATGCTGCTCAGACAGCACCTGTCTGACTTAACTGGGCTTTTACTTGTTGAAAACTCTTGTCTTTTTCTCAAAATATGAAATAAAATACAGTAGTTGCTGAGGAAGTGTTTAGAAGGCTATCACAACATGGAGAGGCAGGCTCTCTGAGGGGACTTGTCCCTCGGAGCTTCATTATTATTATTTTGGTGACATTGTTCAGTGGCAAGCAATGTTGTTGTAAAGGCATGAAACACCGAGTCTCAGCGTGTGGCTGGAGAGCACGTGGTTTACATAGTAATAATCGTACGTTTCCATTTCTGTTGTCATCACTGCAATGCATTCAAGTGCTTTTGAAGTCTAATTTGATAAAAAACAAGTCATGGACTAAAGGAGATGCTGTTCTCAGTGTCCTCTTTTTTCCGTCAGTTGGGTCTTTACTGCGGGTGGGTAGTTTACTTCTCTGTGGACGGGGCCAGGCTGCTGTTGACCTAGAGAGGAGGGCTGTGCTGTCTGGGGTCAGCCTCCTCCCCTGGTAATTTTTCAGTTAATGATATTCAGGCAGTGGTTGTTCTTTCGCTCTAACATATTTATAAAAAATAACAGAAACACGTTAGAGTTAAAGGTTTATTCTCTTTACATGACTTGTTGAAGGCATGGACTGCTTCTCAGTGGTAAGTGGTAGAAACCCAGCACCCAGCACTCTTGCCTCTGGGACCCTCACATAGACGCAGAGGATACATTTGAATCGTGAGCAATATACATAGAAACATTCGGTACAGTTGAACACACGTATGCACGCCTAGGACCCAACAATTCCACTCCAGGTAAATGTATGTATATGGAGAGTCTCCCAAAGACATACATATAAGAATGTTTATAGCAGCACTGTTTTCAAGACACAAGATACAGAACTACCCAAAAGCCCATCAATAGAAGAATGAACTGTGGAATATTCATTCACACAATGAAACACTACTGCAGTGAGAATGAAGGGAGTATAATAACTAAGCAACGATGTGGAGGAAGCTCACAAGTAAAATGTGGACTGAAAGAAGCCAGGCAGAAAGGAATACATCCTCTTTGCTTCTGTGAACACAATAGAAAGTTCAAAAATAGGCAAAACTAATCTGTGATGTTAAAAATCAGGACAGTGTTTCCTCGGGGTGGGAGCGTGGGCGCTGGTTAGTGATGAGAAGGGGCGTGAGCGGGGCTTCTGGGATACTGCCAGTTTATTTCCTTGACTAAGGTGCTAGTCACACAAGTCTGTTCTGTTTTTGGAAGTTCAACATGCTGTACACGTATGATTTGTACACTTTTTGGTAAATCATACATTTTAAAATATAAACTGTAATATATACGTATATAATTACACATTAATATATACATATACATAATTATTTTCAGGTTTTCCCCACCTCTAGTTTTCATTCTAAAAGAACACATTGTCGGACTTCCCTGGTGGCGCAGTGGTTAAGAATCCGCCTGCCAGTACAGGGGACACGGGTTCGAGCCCTGGTCCGGGAGGATCCCACATACCGCGGAGCAACGAAGCCCATGAGCCACAACTACTGAGTCCACACGCCACAACTACTGAAACCCGTGTGCTCTAGGGCCTGTGCTCCACAACAAGAGAAGCCACCGCGGTGAGAAGCCCGCGCACCACAACGAAGAGCAGCCCCCGCTCGCTGCAACTAGAGAAAGCCCGGGCACAGCAACGAAGACCCAACGGAGCCAAAAACAAATAAATTTAAAAAAATAAAAAATATTTCTTAAAAAGTTGTTAAACGTGATGCAGACTATCAGAAAGAATCCTTGCATTAATTCAACAAATTCTGATGAGCAGAGACTGGGCGGGCTGGATGGTGTCTAGCTTGGGCAGGACTGGGAGTTGAGAGGGATGCAGCATCACCCCCTTCCCCATCAGTAACTGCATCCTCACAGGGGGTGCTCACTGTCTTTTCACATTGTCTCTCCTCCTTTGTTCCCCGCTCCCACCTCCCCACCTTTCCCCTTCTTTTTTTCTCTATTGCCTTCCCCCCACCATGCTCCTTGTTTGGACATTGACTGGATACAAATAGTCATCGAAGAGGGGATCTGCCTGAAATTGGAGACCGCGCCGTACTGTCCTCAGCTAGATTTTTGGGAGAACCCCCTGGAGAAGGGCCGTCAGGAAAGGAATAGTGACTCAGGAGAGGGTCTGTGGATTCTCCCCAGGGGACTGGCTCCCAGGCCCCCGAGAGCAAGGAAGAGCTAAGCCTGAGAGCGAAAGCTCCACCACTGACCATAACGAGTCCAGAGTCAGGCTTTGCTGAAGAGAGAGCACGACCCTGTGCTCTGAGAAACCATCAGAACGGGGAGGGCACAGGCTTCACCGGGGCCCTTCCGCAGAGGGGCTCACGTTGTGTAATTCCTCAGGTCACCCGTCTCCTGAAGACTGCTGAAGTTCAACTAATTAAATATAGTGTCATTGTGGAAATAATTTGACAATAATAATGAGAAAATCCTGCGACATAACTATTTTAAGATTGTTTGAAACTCTAGAGAATGAGCATGTCTGGGGCTAATTCTGGGCGTCAAGGTCACCGTCATTCCCGCTGCCTTCACTGTAAGGACCTCTTCTTGTAAAGAGGCAGCAGAGTTTTAATTTCGAATAATGCCCCATAACTGATGATGTTGACAGTCTTCATCACGTGATAGAATTATGGGAGGGAATTTTGTGGACCAAACTTGCTTATGGTTTATCTGTGGCTAAAACTTAAAATATGAACAATCATCAATTTGAGAGAAAGTCTTAGCTGAGAAATAACCAGAAGTAACCGGGGCGAGGGAGAGGCTGGTGTGAGGGAAGATGAGTTCCGGCGGGGCCTTCCCGGGAAGTCTGTTTCTCCTCCTAGGTCCTCACCTCCCTGGGGGTTGGAGTCCACCAGGGGGGCTGCATCTTCCTGAGCCGTGGACTGTGCACGTGCGTGTGTGACCGTTGGTGTATATGGACACCAGGACAGGGACAGAACCGCAGAGCCTCCTGGCTGGCGGCTCTGCTTGAAGTCCTAATTCCCTTTCTCTGCAGGGAGGAACACTTACTCCCAGCAAAGCTCTGTGCTGGAGCCAAACGCTGCATCATGCTCTGTGCTGAGCAGAGCCAAGGGACCAGAGCCTCCTTGGGGCAGCCCTCTTTAAAGAGAGGTGAAGGTGTAAGAGATGCAGGAAGGATTCAGAAGTCTAATTAGAGAGTTTAGCCTCCCGTAGACGTGATACTATACGTGCACACACGCACACCTACTGTTGCCTGCGTGCTTACTCTATGCAAGCGCTGTGCTAAGTGCTTGCTGTCCACTCCCACAGGGAGTCCTCGTAGCTGCCCTATGAAGTCAGTAGCTACCATTATTAGCCCCATTTTACAGTCGAGGACATTACAGCCCAAGGAAGTTGTATAACCTGCCCAGGGTCATGGAGCATGCTCTGTGGTGGAGGGTTTTAATAGACACTCTTCTCCTCTTGATTCTCCCCAGTCCTGCCTCTGCCAGGAGGAACTGGAAGGGAATTGAGATGAGGGGTCCAGGCGTGTAGCTTCTGCAGGCAGTGGTGTATACGTAATAACGGCATTGCCGGGCCACTGGTGTCTCCTCTTGTAGGTGATGGGCAGTGTTACCATCAAATCACATCTAACCTAGACGTGCTTGCTGAAAGCTGTAGCTTTTAAAAAGAGTTATTGTGCACCCCAATGTTCGTTGCAGCACTGTTTATAATAGCCAAGACATGGAAGCAACCTAAAAGCAACATGGAAGCGACAGATGAATGGATGAAGAAGATGTGGTACATATACAATGGAATATTACCCAGCCACTAAAACGAATGAAATAATGCCGTTTGCAGCAACATGGATGGACCTGGAGATTATCATACTAAGTGAAATAAGTCAGACAAAGACAAATACCATATGATATCACTTATATGTGGAATCTTAAAAAAAAAAATGACACAAGTGAACTTATTTACAAAACAGAAACAGATTTACAGACTTAGAGAACGAATTTATTGGGGGGAGGAATAGATTGGGAGTTTGGGATTGACATGTACACACTGCTATATTTAAAATAGGTACAAGGACCTACTGTATAGCACAGGGAACTCTGCCCAATATTCTGTAATAACCTAAATGGGAAAATAATTTGAAAAAGAATAGATACATGTGTATGTATAAATGAATCACTTTGCTGTACACCTGAAACTAACACAACATTGTTAATCAACCATACTCCAATATAAAATAAAAATAATAAAAGAGTTATTGGACACTAGTATATAAAGTAGATAACCAACAAGGACCTACTGTATAGCGCAGGGAACTAGACGCAATATTTTGTAAAAACCTATAAGGGAAAAGAATCTGAAAAAGAGTGTGTGTGTGTGTGTGTGTGTGTGTGTGTGTGTGTGTGTGTGTGTGTGGTGTATAACCGAATCACTGCTGTACACCTGAAACTAACACTACATTGTAAATCAACTATACTTCAGTAAAAAAAGTAAATAAAAATAAAAGTTATTGGAGAGGACTTCCCTGGTGGCGCAGTGGTTGAGAGTCCGCCTGCCAACGCAGGGGACATGGGTTCGTGCCCCGGTCCGGGAAGATCCCACATGCCGCGGAGTGGCTGGGCCCATGAGCCATGGCCACTGAGTCTGCACGTCCGGAGCCTGTGCTCCGCAATGGGAGAGGCCACAACCGTGAGAGGCCCACATACCGCAAAAAAAAAAAAAAAAAAAAAAAAAAAGTTTTTGGAGAAAGCCATGTGGTTTAGGAGAGATGGGGGTGAGAGAAGGGTGGCATGCATCATAGCATCTGGAGTTTCTAGTATCACAGACATTAGGGTAAGAAATACTTCATTGGCAGCGCTACTGAATAAAATGGGACCCCTGTGATGAAAATCTGCTCCAGCAGAGGTAAAAACGACCGTTTCTGGAGGATCAGGTAGCAGACATTGATAGGCAGAATCAATCAGTATGTGGCTGGGGGAGTTTGAGTGGTTTCACAAGTCACGGACATGAGAGAAGGCCTCTGTCCTCTGAGGAATATGGTGGAGGAAATACGCTGAAAAACAAATTATAGTGGCAAGTCACAGATGGTGTTTACTTCTGAGTAGATGACACTCCTGTTAATCCCTGACTTCCCTTTGCCTTATTTGGGATTGTGTTTGCAGGGTTACATTCGGACACACTTAATTCCTGGCCAGCAGAGCAACTTCATGTTTTGTCTTTTTTGTGTGCAGAATTGGAAACTGACAGCCCGACGTGGCTTCCTCTCAGTTCTGCTTGTTTCCTGTAGGTAGGCTGCCGAGTCTTCAGCCTGAGTCGGCTGCCAGCTGGAGAGACCCCAGTGAGGTGTTTGTCCATCGGAGGGGCCATTGCTCCTCCTGGCATCATACCATCTCCTTCCTGAAGGAATGGGTGAAGGATGTTTTATAGGAATATGTTGTCAGCAAAACACTGTCAGCCCCTGGAAACTGACTGTCCCTCAGACAGCAGTGAGGGACCCCTTGGTTACAACAGCATTTACAAGTGTTGAAGTGACATAATGGAGTCCTGGCTTTTGGCCAAGAAGGTGTTGGGATGTGTGAGTGACTTTAAAAAGGAAGCACAGGGCTTCCCTGGTGACGCGGTGGTTGAGAGTCCACCTGCCGATGCAGGGGACATGGGTTTGTGCCCCGGTCCGGGAAGATCCCACATGCCGCGGAGCGGCTGGGCCCGTGCGCCATGGCCGCTGAACCTGTGCGTCCGGAGCCTATGCTCCGCAACGGGAGAGGCCACAACAGTGAGAGGCCCGTTATGTATAAGGCGTTTGTACTCGTTTCCTCTGGCCACTGTAACAAATTACCACAAACTAAGTGGTTTAAAACAACAGAAATTTATTCTCCCATGTTCTGGAGGTCTGAAGTCTGAAATCAAGGTGTCAGCTGGGCTGTACTCCCTCTGGAGGCTGTAGAAAACAATCCTTTCTTGCCTCTTCCATCCTCTGGTGGCTCCAGGAGTTCCTTGGCATGTGGCCACATCCCTCGCGTCTCTGCCTCTGGGGTCACGTGGCCTCCTCTTCTTCTGTCTTAAAACTCTCTCTGCTTCTTTTATAAAGATGCATGTGGTAACGCAATTATACTCCAATAAAGATGTTAAAAAAATAAAATAAAAGAGCATCCCTGAAAGAAAAAAAGAAATAAAAATAAAAGAGCATTCCTGAAAAAAAAAGAAAAAAAGATGCATGTGATTGCATTTAGGACCCACCCAGATAATCCAGGATAAGGTTCTCCTCTCAGGATCCTTAACATAATTACATCTTTCGTCATATAAATTAATACTCACAGGTTCTGGGGATTCAGACGTGGACATATCCTTTTGGGGGCCATCATTCAGCTCACTACAGCATTCATTGATGTATTTGGACGCATGGAAAAATAAGAGTAGCTACTTGCTCTGTAGGAGTCTATAATCCACTGGATAGGCCTAAGTGTATTTATTTATTCAGCAAGCATTTATTGTCCATATGCCATATGCCAGGTTGTGTTGTTGCATCGGATTTACACAGCTGGAATGAGACACAACCCCTTACTGGGGGAGCTGAGTCTGAGAAGAAGAACATTGAAAATGAGGGTAACCCTAAAGAACCTCAGTCTTGTAGTCTAGTGTTTGTTTGGAGATAGTCAAACCAAAGACCAAAAGTAACTTTTAAAGGAATAGTAATCATTTACTTATCAAAACACTTAAAAGAAACCCAACTCATAAACTCCCAGAAACAATTTTCATATCCCCTTTTCTCTCTCTAATTCTCTCACATTCCATAGGGTTCAGAAGCCCATTGTTTACCATCACCCCCTGGAAACACTTGTTCCATTTTCCATTCTGCACAGCGCTTCTTTCTCTCCCTCTCAGCTCTTTGTTATATAGATTAGCTTAGCTTCCCTTGACAAGTCAGCCTTCTTTCCCATCTTTCTTGCCTGTCCTCTAATTCTGTATCCTAAAGTCCAGAAACTTCTCTGGCTAGGGCAGTCCCCTTACAAGAGGAGGTGAATGGAGAAGGCTTTTTATCAGAAGGTAGGAAGAGAGGACAAGAACACTGACATCGCACACGTGCAGTCTGGTTTGGTTACTCCTAAGAAGGATTTGAAAGAATACAGTTTGTTATGGCCTCATTCAATCTTTGCAGCAACCCAATGGGTAAAAACGGTTGTTCTTCCTCTTTTATATACAAGGACAGGAGCTTAGATTCATTAAGTACACTGCCCAAAGTAAGTGGCTGAGCTGGGATTTCATTTCAGGGTACGTGGGATTTTGGCCTTGGGTACCTGGAGGGTGGAACAGCATTGGAGAAGGACACCTTGAATCAGGTTGGAAGGTATAGAAGGAGTTTGGAAAAGATCTAAAGATCATTCTAAGCAAAAATGACAGGATGGGGCTTCCAAGGTGTCCTGAGCACCCCTGTGGCCAAGCGAGGGTGCAGGATGGGTGGGCAGATGGGGTATCAGAAGAAGAGGCGGTGGGGATGAGCTGAGACCAGGCCACGCATGGGTTTGTGTATTGCTGGACTCTGTGCTGGGGGAGTGTGAGTCATTGAGGGTTATAGGCAGAGGAAAAACACTGCCACATTTGTGCTGTGCAAACAGCATTCTGATATCAGTGATCAACATACACTGAGGTAGGGGAGGGAATTGAGGCATGGAGACCAACTTGGCAGAATGGCTTCTACATGCAAACTTCAGTCCTATAAATAGAGCCTCCAAGCCCCCTGGATGGTCCATTCACATGAAACGCTCTTTGTTAAGAAGCACAGAGGAAGAGAGGTCCACAGACAAAGGCAAAATAATGGGCACCAAAGG
Source organism: Phocoena sinus (assembly GCF_008692025.1). NCBI lineage: Eukaryota > Metazoa > Chordata > Mammalia > Artiodactyla > Phocoenidae > Phocoena > Phocoena sinus. Next base: position 67,701,154 of record NC_045774.1, on the reverse strand, counting down.
CCCAGGTGCCACCCCCCAGCAAGCCACCGCCTGGCAGATAGGCACGGTGTTGATGGCCCCTCCTGCATTGTAGCTTGGCTGTCTGTGCGCCAGCTCTGCCATCTTGAAACAAGCTGGAGGAGAAGGCTGTTTCTCATGACTCCCTTTCTTCTAACACTGGCATATCAGAAGGGGGGGACTTACCTGTTATTGGCTCAGTGGTCTCTAAGAAGAGAGAGAATTTAACCACTGTTGGCTCAATGGCTGTCTTTCCTGAGCGTCAAGTTTAAGAAATCCCAGCAGCTCTCTGTCTGGCCAGGTTGTGGTGACCTCTACAAAGTTATCTTTTATTGAAGATACATTTCAGGCCAATGTACACTCACCATATGAATGCTGAACATTAGTCTGGCCTTGGCTTCTACCGTCTCCTAGGCAAAAACTCATCTGCAGAGGCAGATTCTATGATGCAAGCTGAAACCTATGTCACCTCTCTCATCCCAGCTCTAAGTTTAGAGCAATTTCAGGAAACATATTCAGTGTCCAGTTGGAGACCACTGCAACAGTTAAGGTAAGGAATGCTGACAGCCTGAACGAAGGCAGTGGCAGTGCAGCTAGAGAAGAGAGAATAGATCAAGGAACATTTAAGCAGTAACCATACAACCATGCTTAATGTTTACTGAGCACTTTCTACGTGCTAGGCTTGTATAGACTGTGTATTATATCATTCAATCTTTGCAACAATCCAGTGAGGTAGGAGTTGTTATTCTCTCTGTTTTACACATGAGGAAGCAGGCTTAGAGTCATTAGGAAATTTGCCCATGTTAAGTGGCAGAGCTGGGATTTGAGCCCGGGCAATCTGACTTCAGAGCTTGCATTTTATTTTATTTAGTATTTTTTAAAAGATTTATTTATTTTATTTTTAGTTTTGGCTGCCTCGGGTCATAGTTGCGGCACACGAGGGATCTTCATTGACGCATGTGGGCTCTCCGTTGTGGTGCGCGGGCTTCTCTCTAGTTGCGGCATGTGGGTTTTCTCTTTCTAGTTGTGGCACACAGGATCCAGAGTGCGTGGGCTCTGTAGTTTGTGGCATGTGGGCTCTAGTGGGCTCTAGTTGAGGCATGTGAGCTCAGTACTTGTGGCCGGCGGACTTACTTGCCCTGCGGCATGTGGGATCTTAGTTATCTGACGAGGGATCGAACCCACATTCCCTGCATTATAAGGCAGATTCTTTACCACTGGACCACCAGGGAAGTCCCCTCAGAGCTTGCATTTTTAAATCTCTATGTTTTACTGTCTCAAATCAGGAGGATTTGGTAAATTATTGAATGTGGAGGTGGGGAAAGGAGAATAAGAGGAAGGAGAGGAGTGTTCCAGATGAGGGAAATAGGCAGACAGATGAAAGATGGAGCCCCTCACCAAGATGGAAACACAGGGAAAGGAACGGGTTTAAAAAGAAGGATGGTGGGCTTCCCTGGTGGCGCAGTGGTTGAGAGTCTGCCTGCCGATGCAGGGGACACGGGTTCGTGCCCCGGTCTGGGAAGATCCTACATGCCGCGGAGCGGCTGGGCCCGTGAGCCATGGCCACTGAGCCTGCGCGTCTGGAGCCTGTGCTCCGCAATGGGAGAGGCCACAGCAGTGAGAGGCCCGCTTACCGCAAAAAAAAAAAAAAAAAAAAAAAAAAGGATGGTGATTTGGCTGTGAACACGTTGATAGGGGACATCCGAGTAAGATGTCTGTTAAATGGTTGGGTGTTTAAAAAATGGAGTTTTAGAGAGAGTGATTGAGGCTAAAGAAGATTTGGAGCAATTCGTATCTAGGCAGCAGAGGGGTGTGTGGGCAGCAGGTATGGAGGATATGTATGTACTGAGATCTTCTAGGGAAGAAAATGAGCAGAGACAACAACCTGGGATGGAATCTCAGGGACCTGCAACATTTAAGGGACCAGTGAAAGAAGAGCCCTTGGATGAGAGATAGAGATAGTCCAAGGGATGGTAGGAGCATGAGGACAGAGTGGGTCACGGAAACCAGAGGAGGAGGAAGTGTGATGAGGGAGGGATGGTAGCAGTGCCTCATGCAACAGAGAAATCATGTATGGTAGGAACTGAAGGTTACCATTGTGTTTGGCAACTAGGTCAATGTAAAACCAGCTGGTTACAATGCAAAATGTTATAGCCACTTTGGAAGGCAGTAAAGCAGTTTCTTACAAAGCTACACATTGTCCTATAATACGATTCAGCAAATGTATTCCTTGGTATTTACCCAAATGAGAGAAAACTTATGTACACACAAAAACCTGCACATGGGTGTGTTTTTTTAAAGATATTTTTTACTTTTTAAAATAAATTTATTTATTGTTGTTTATTTATTTTTGGCTGCATTGGGTCTTTGTTGCTGCGCCTGGGCTTTCTCTAGTTGTGGCGAGCGGCGGCTACTCTTTGTTGCGGTGCACGGGCTTCTCATTGCGGTGGCTTCTCTTGTTGCGGAGCTTGGGCTTTAGGCCTGCGGGCTTCAGTAGTTGTGGCTCGCAGGCTCTAGAGTGCGCGCTCAGTATTTGTGGCTCATGGGCTTAGTTGCTCCGCGGCATGTGGGATCTTCCTGGACCAGGGCTCAAACCCATGTCCCCTGCATTGTCAGGCAGAGTCTTAACCACTGCACCACCAGGGAAGCCCTGCATGTGGGGTTTTTTTAATTGAAATCTACTTGACATACAGTATTGTGTTACTTTTGTGAACTGCACAGTGATTCAACATTTACATACATTATGTAATGATCACCATGATAAGTCTAGAAACCATCTGTCCCCATACAAAGTTATTACAATATTATCGATGATATTCCTTATGCTGTATATTACATCCCTGTGGCTTATTTGCACATGGATGTTTATAGCAGCTTTATTCATAATTGCCAAAACTTGCAAGCAACCAACATGTCTTTTATTTACTTATTTATTTAATTGAATTTTATTTTATTTTTTTATACAGGAGGTTCTTATGAATTATCCATTTTATACATATTAGTGTATATATGTCAATCCCAATCTCCCAATTCATCACACCACCAGGCCCCCCGCCACTTTCCCACCTTGGTGCCATACGTTTGTTCTCTACATCTGTGTCTCAATTTCTGCCTTGCAAACCGGTTCATCTGTACCATTTTTCTAGGTTCCACATATATGCATTAATATAAGATATTTGTTTCTCTCTTTCTGACAGTCTCTAGATCCATCCATGTGTCTACAAATGACCCAGTTTCGTTCCTTTTTATGGCTGAGTAATATTCCATTCTATATATGTACCACATCTTCTTTATGCATTCGTCTGTCGATGGACATTTAGGTTGCTTCCATGACCTGGCTATTGTAAATAGTGCTGCAATGAACATTGGAGTGCATGTATCTTTTTGAATTATGGTTTTCTCTGGGTATATGTCCAGTAGTGTGATTGTTGGGTCATATGGTAATTCTGTTTTCAGTTTTTTAAGGAGCCTCCGTACTGCTCTCCATAGTGGCTGTATCAATTTACACTCCCACCAACAGTGCAAGAGGGTTCCCTTTTCTCCACACCCTCTCCAGCATTTGTTGTTTGTAGATTTTCTGATGATGCCCATTCTAACTGGTGTGAGGTGATACCTCATTGTAGTTTTGATTTGCATTTCTCTAATAATTAGTGGTGTTGAGCAGCTTTTCATGTGCTTCTTGGCCATCTGTATGTCTTCTTTGGAGAAATGTCTATTTAGGTCTTCTGCCCATTTTTGGATTGGGTTCTTTGTTTTTTTTAATATTGAGCTTCATGAGCTGTTTATATATTTTGGAGATTAATCCTTTGTCCATTGATTCGTTTGCAAATATTTTCTCCCATTCTGAGGGTTGTCTTTTCGTCTTGTTTGCGGTTTCCTTTGCTTTGCAAAAGCTTTTAGGTTTCATTAGGTCCCATTTGTTTATTTTTGTTTTTATTTCCATTACTCTAGAAGGTGGATCAAAAAAGATCTTGCTGTGATTTACGTCAAAGAGTGTTCTTCCCTTGAGCTATTTGTAATGAGGTGGATAGACCTAGAGTCTGTCATACAGAGTGAAGTAAGTCAGAAAGAGAAAGACATACTGTATGCTAACACATATACATGAAATTTAAGAAAAAAAAATGTCAAGAAGAACCTAGGGGTAAGACAGGAATAAAGACACAAACCTACTAGAGAATGGACTTGAGGATATGGGGGAGGGGGAAGGATAAGCTGTGACAGAGTGAGAGAGTGGCATGGACATATATACACCACCAAACGTAAAATAGATAGCTAGTGGGAAACAGCTGCATAGCACAGGGAGATCAGCTCGGTGTTTAGTGACCACCTAGAGGGTTGGGATAGGGAGGGTGGGAGGGAGGGAGACACAAGAGGGAAGAGATATGGGAACATATGTATATGTATAACTGATTCACTTTGTTATAAAGCAGAAACTAACACACCATTGGAAAGCAATTATACTCCAATAAAGATGTTAAAAAAAAAAAAGAAGAGTGTTCTTCCTATGTCTTCCTCTAAGAGTTTAATAGTGTCCAGTCTTACATTTAGGTCTCTAACCCATTTTGAGATTATTTTTGTGTACGGTGTTACGGAGTGTTCTAATTTCATTCTTTTGCATGTAGCTGTCCAGTTTTCCCAGCACCACTTATTGAAGAGACTGTCTTTTCTCCATTGTATATCCTTGCCTCCTTTGTCATAGATTAGTTGACCATAGGTGCGTGAGTTTATCTCTGGGCTTTCTATCCTGTTCCATTGATCTATATTTCTGTTTTTGTACCAGTACCATATTGTCTTGATTACTGTAGCTTTGTAGTATAGTCTGAAGTCAGGGAGTCTGATTCCTCCAGCTCTGTTTTTTTCCCTCAAGACTGCTTTGGCTATTCGGGATCATTTGTGTCTCCGTCCAAATTTTAAGATTTTTTGTTCTAGTTCTTTAAAAAATACCACTGGTAATTTGATAGGGATTGCATTGAATCTGTATATTGCTTTGGGTAGTAGAGTCATTTTCACAATATTGATTCTTCCAATCCAATAACGTAGTATATCTCTCCATCTGTTTGTATCATCTTTAATTCCTTTCATCAGTGTCTTACAGTTTTCAGCATACAGGCCTTTTGACTCCCTAGATAGGTTTATTCCTAGGTATTTTATTCTTTTTGTTACAATGGTAAATGGGAGTGTTTCCTTAATTTCTCTTTCAGATTTTTCATCATTAGTGTATAAGAATGCAAGAGATTTCTGTGCATTAATTTTTTATCCTGCAACTTTACCAAATTCATTGATTAGCTCTAGTAGTTTTCTGGTGGCATTTTTAGGATTCTCTATGTATAGTATCATGTCATCTGCAAACAGTGACAGTTTTACTTCTTCTTTTCCAATTTGGATTCCTTTTATTTCTTTTTCTTCTCTGATTGCCATGGCTAGGACTTCCAAAACAATGTTGAATAAGAGGGGTGAGAGTGGGCAACCTTGTCTTGTTCCTGATCTTAGAGGAAATGCTTTCAGTTTTTCATCATTGAGGATGATGTTTGCTGTCGGTTTGTCGTATATGGCCTTTGTTATGATGTAGGTCCCGTCTATGCCCACTTTCTGTAGAGCTTTTTATCATAAATGGGTGTTGAATTTTGTCAAAAGCTTTTTCTGCATCTATTGAGATGATCATATGTTTTTTCTTCTTCAGTTTGTTAATGTGGTGTATCACATTGATTGATTTGCATATATTGGAGAACCCTTGCGTCCCTGGGATAAATCCCACTTGATCATGGTGTATGATCCTTTTAATGTGTTGTTGGATTCTGTTTGCTAGTATTTTGTTGAGGATTTTTGCATCTATATTCATGAGTGATATCGGTCTGTAATTTTCTTTTTTTGTAGTATCTTGGCTGGTTTTGGATTCAGGGTGATGGTGGCCTCATAGAATGAGTATGGGAGTGTTCCTTCCTCTGCACTTTTTAAGAAGAGTTTGAGAATGATGTGTTAGCTCTTCTCTAAATGTCTGATAGAATTCACCTGTGAAGCCATCTGGACCCGGACTTTTGTTTGTTGGAAGATTTTTAATCACAGTTTCAATTTCATTACTTGTAATTGGCCTGTTCATATCTTCTATTTCTTCCTGGTTCAGTCTTGGAAGGTTATACCTTTCTAAGAATTTGTCCATTTCTTGCAGGTTGTCCATTTTATTGACATAGAGTTCCTTGTGGTAGTCTCTTAGGATGCTTTGTATTTCTGCGGCGTCCATTGTAACTTCTTTTTCATTTCTAATTTTACTGATTTGAGTCCTCTCCCTCTTTTCCTTGATAAGTCTGGCTAATGGTTTATCAATTTTGTTTGTCTTCTCAAAGAACCAGCTTTTAGTTTTATTGATCTTTGCTATTGTTTTCTTTTTTTCTATTTCATTTACTTCTGCTCTGATCTTTATGATTTCTTTCTTCTGCTAACTTTGGGTTTTGTTCGTTCTTCTTTCTCTAATTCCTTTAGGTGTAAGGTTAGATTGTTTATTTGAGATTTATCTTGTTTTTTGCGGTAGGCTTGTATTGCTATAAACTTCCCTCTTAGAACTGCTTTTGCTGCATCTCATAGGTTTTGGATCATCATGTTTTCATTGTCATTTGTCTCTAGGTATTTTTTTATTTCCTCTTTGATTTCTTCAGTGATCTCTTGGTTATTTAGTAATGTATTGTTTAACATCCATGTGTTTGTGTTTTTTATGTTTTTGTCCCTATAATTGATTTCTAATCTCATAGCATTGTGGTCAAAAAAGATGCTTGATATGATTTCAGTTTTCTTAAATATACTGAGGCTAGATTTGTGACCCAAGATGTGATCTATCCTGGAGAATGTTCTGTGCGCACTTGAGAAGAAAGTGTAATCTGCTGTTTTTGGATGGAATGTCCTATAAATATCAATTAAATCTATCTGGTCTATTGTGTCATTTAAAGCTTGTGTTTTCTTATTAATTTTCTGTTTTGATGATCTGTTCATTGGTGTAAGTGTGGTGTTAAAGTCCCCCACTATTACTGTGTTACTGTTGATTTCCTCTTTTATAGCAGTTGCCTTATGTATTGAGGTGCTCCTATGTTGGGTGCATATATACTTATGATTGTTATATCTGCTTCTTGGATTGATCCCTTGATCATTGTGTAGTGTCCTTCCTTGTCTCTTGTAACATTCTTTATTTTAAAGTCTATTTTATCTCATATGAGTATTGCTACTCCAGCTTTCTTTTGATTTCCATTTGCATGGAATATCTTTTTTCATCCCCTCACTTTCAGTCTGTATGTGTCCCTAGGTCTGAAGTGGGTCTCTTGCAGATAGTGTATATGAGGGTCTTGTTTTTGTATCCATTCAGCGAGCCTGTGTCTCTTGGTTGGAGCATTTAATCCATTCACATTTAAGGTAATTATCGATATGTATGTTCCTATTACCATTTTCTTAATTGTTTGGGGTTTGTTTTTGTAGATCTTTTCTTCTCTTGTGTTTCCCACTTAGAGAAGTTCCTTTAGCATTTGTTGTAGAAATGGTTTGGTGGTGCTGAATTCTCTTAGCTTTTGCTTGTCAATATAGCTTTTGATTTCTCCGTCGAATCTGAATGAGATCCTTGCAGGGTAGAGTAATCTTGGTTGTAGGTTCTTCCCTTTCATCACTTTAAATATGTCATGCCATTCCCTTCAGGCTTGTAGAGTTTCTGCTGAGAAATCAGCTGTTAACCTTATGGGAGTTCTCTTGTACGTTATTTGTCGTTTTTCCCTTGCTGCTTTCAATAATTTTTCTTTGTCTTTAATTTCTGCCATTTTCATTACTATGTGTCTCAGTGTGTTTCTCCTTGGGCTTATCCCGTATGGGACTCTCTGCACTTCCTGGACTTGGGTGGCTATTTCCTTTCCCACGTTAGGCAAGTTTTTGACTATAATCTCTTCAAATATTTTCCCAGCCCCTCTCTCTCTCTTCTCCTTCTGGGACCCCTATAATGTGAACGTTGTTGTGTTTAATGTTGTCCCAGAGGTCTCTTAGTGTGTCTTCATTTCTTTTCATTCTTTTTCTTTATTCTGTTTTGCAGCCGTGAATTCCACCATTCTGTCTTCCAGGTTACCTATACGTTCTTCTGCCTCAGTTATTCTCCTATTGATTCCTTCTAGTGTATTTTTCATTTCAGTTATTGTAGTGTTCATCTCTTTGTTTGTCCTTTAATTCTTCAAGGTCTTTGTAAAACATATCTTGCATCTTCTCAATCTTTGCCTCCATTCTTTTTCCGAGGTCCTGGATCATCTTCACTATTATTATTCTGAATTCTTTTTCTGGAAGGTTGCCTATCTCGACTTCATTTAGTTGTTTTTCTGAGGTTTTATCTTGTTCCTTCATCTGGTACATAGCCCGCTGCCTTTTCATCTTGTCTGTCTTTCTGTGAATGTGCTTTTTGTTCCACAGGCTGCAGGATTGTAGTTCTTCTTGCTTCTGTCTGCCCTCTGGTGGATGAGGCTATCTAAGAGGCTTGTGCAAGTTTCCTGATGGGAGGGACTGATGGTGGGTAGAGCTGGGTGTTGCTCTGGTGGGCAGAGCTCAGTAAAACTTTAATCCGCTTGTCTGCTGATGGGTGAGGTTGGGTTCCCTTCCTGTTGGTTGTTTGGCCTGAGGCAACCGAACACTGGAGCCTACCCGGGCTCTTTGGTGGGGCTAATGGCGGACTCTGGGAGGGCTCACACCAAGGAGTACTTCCCAGAACTTCTGCTGCCAGTGTCCTTGTCCTCACGGTGAGACACAGCCACCCCCCGCCTCTGCAGGACACCCTCCAACACTAGCAGGTAGGTCTGGTTCAGTCTCCTATGGGGTCACTCTCCTTCCCCCTGGGTCCTGATGTGCACACTGCTTTGTGTGTGCTCTCCAAGAGTGGAGTCTCTGTTTCCCCCAGTCCTGTCAAAGTCCTGCAATAAAGTCCTGCTAGCCTTCAAAGTCTGATTTTCTAAGAATTCCTCCTCCCGTTGCCAGACCTCCTGGTTGGGAAGCCTGACATGGGGCTCAGAACCTTCACTCTAGTGGGTGGACTTCTGTGGTCTAAGTGTTCTCTTGTTCGTGAGTCACCCACCCAGCAGTTATGGGATTTGATCTTAATGTGATTGCGCCCCTCCTACTGTCTCATTGCAGCTTCTCCTTTGTCTTTGGCTGTGGGGTATCATTTTTAGTGAGTTCCAGAGTCTTCCTGTCGAAGTGTGTTCAGCAGTTAGTTGTGATTACGTTGCTCTCGCAAGAGGGAGTGAGAGCAGGTCCTTCTACTCCACCATCTTGAACCAATCTCCAACATGTCTTTTAATAGGCGAATAGGTAAACCCCGATACATCCATACAATGGAATGTTATTCACCACTAAAAAAAAAAGAGCTATCAAGCCATGAAAAGACATGGAGGCATCTTAAATTCATTTTACTAAGTGAAAAAAGCCAGTGTCGAAAAGCAGCATATTGTATGACTCCAACTGTATAACATTCTGGAAAAGGCAAAACTGTAGAGACAGTAAAACGATCAGTGGTTGTCGAGGGTTTGGGGGGAGGGAGGGATGAATGGGTGGAGCATTAGGCCAGTGAAGCTATTGTGTATGATACTATAGTGATAGATACATGCCATTATACATTTGTGCAGAGCCAAGGAACTGTACAACACAGAGTGAACCGTATGCAAACCATGGGCTCTAGTTAATGATAGTGTATCTATATTGACTCATCAGTTATAGCAAAGGTATCACACTAAAGCAAGATGTTAATAATAGGGGACACTATGTTTGTTGTGAGGCGGGAGTATGGGTGAAGTGGTATAAGGAACCTCTTTATACTTTCTGCTCAATTTTTCTGTAAACCTAAAACTGCTCTAAAAAATAAAGTGTAGGGCTTCCCTGGTGGCACAGTGGTTAAGAATCCGCCTGCCAATGCAGGGGGCACGGGTTCAAGCCTGGGTCCGGGAAGATCCCACATGCCGCGGAGCAACTAAGCCCATGCGCCACCACTACTGAGCCTGCGCTCTAGAGCCCGCAAGCCACGACTACTGGAGCCCGCACATGCAGAGCCTGTGCTCTGCAAGGAGAGAAGCCACCGCAATGAGAAGCCTGCACACTGCCACGAAGAGTAGCCCCTGCCTGCTGCAACTAGAGAAAGCCAGTGCACAGCAACAAAGACCCAATGTAGCCAAAAATAAATTTTTAAAAATTTTAAAATAAATAAATTTATTAAAATAATTAAGTCTATTAATTAAAATAAAAAGAAAGAAGAATAGAAGAAAGGAAGGAATAAAAGAAGAAGTAAAGGAAGGAAGGAAGATAAAGCTGTGTACGTACAGTCTTGAAAGTGTAGCATGAACCCATAATTATGACTAATTCAATTCTGTATGTTTGAGTTCCAAGTAGTACACAAATCTGACTAGTCTCTCTTCTTACCAACATTTAGGATTCTGCATCACAAATGCAAGATACAGTCCCATGTCTTTGGCATGATGTGAAAATTTTTCCACAGACTGACTTTGCAACATCATCTCTGGTCTTTGCCCACGTATTGCAAGCTCCAGCTGCAAAAGTCTCTTTGTTCCTCTTTCCTACCCTTCCAGACCACTCTGCCTTTGCTCTTGATGTTTCCTCTGCCTATGTCCTCCCCCACTTCTCTATCTAACAAAATCCTCCAGTCCTCCAAGCCCCAGCTCAAATGTGACCTTCTCTGTAAGAACATTCCTGACCTGCTTTCCACCCCAGCACTCCAAGCAAGAAAGCTGTCTCGCCCAATTTCCATAGTTCTTTGTGCCCATCTATTCAATCAATGCTTAATACACCACAGAATTAACAACCGCAGCATCAGCAACGGTTTAGTAGGACAATTCGGGGCAGAAAGAAGCCAGATCAAAGTAGATTGAAGGAGTGGGTAGCAGGTGAGATATGGATACATGGCAGGTGGGCTACCCTCTGGGGATTGGTCTTATTGTCGTTTGGTATTGCTTGTTGAGGTTTGTCTTTAGTATTTGTGGTTTTACCCAACAGAAGTTAAGGATGGTGAGAGGAAAATTCCAGGGGTGACTGTGGTGCTGTCCAGTGCTTGGGTGCTGACGGACCTGTGTCACTTGAGATCAGTAATTCTGATCCCAGGAGCTGGGATCATCCTCAATTTTGGGGAGGAAGTGAAAGGGAAGAATGAAAACATCCCCCATTTGTTATCTTTTGAAGGTTCTGCAGCCATAGCCTGTTTGAACTTTGGGGAAAGGGAAAAGGCTAGCTGACTTGGTTCGTATCTCCTCTATTTCTTATGGGATCTACAGACTCCTGAAGACCAATTAATGATTAGAAAAAGCCACTGATTATTAGATTTTCTAGCATCCACTGAACAGACATTAAAGGCTAAGTATGTTCTGGGAACTGTGCCAGGCACTGGAGATACAAGATAAACAAAATAGGGTTCCTGCCCTCAAGGAGTTGCGTCTAACCAGGAAGACCAACCTTGAGCTCATGCTAGCAAATTACACTGTGAGGGAAGCTCGGGTCTTAGTCACCAGGGCTGCCATAACAAGATACCGTGGACTGGGTGGTTTCAATGGCAGGAATTCATTTTCTCACAGTTCTGAAGGCTGGAAGCCCCAGATCAAGGTCCAGCAGAGTTTGGTCTCTGATAATGATTCTCTTCTTGGCTTGCAGATGGCCACTTTCTCGCTATGTCCTCACATGGCCTTTCCTGTGAGCGTGGCTCGGAGGTGAGGGTGCAGGTGTGAAAAGAGGGGGCTGGGGAAAAGAGTGAGCAGGGGGGCTCTTTGGTGTCTCTCCTTATAAGGACATTAACCCTATCAGATCAGGGCCCCACCCTTAGAACCTCATTTTACCTTAATTACCTCCTAAAGGCCCTATTTCCAAGTACAGTCACACTAAGGGTTAGGGCTTCAATACATGAATTTTGGGGGACACAATTCAGCCTCATCTTGTCTAGGGAGAGATGGGGCAGTGGAGGGCTCAGCAATGGATGACTGTCGGTCTGGATTTTGGGTCATTTGCTATGTGATGTGAGTGCCTGGCCCCCAACTCGGAGGCTCTGGTGATCTAGCAGTGCCAGACAACTAAAAAGTAATTATTGCCCCATGTAAAAAGGGAAGGTTTCTACGTCACAAGCCTCCTGTCAGTCATATCTGTATTCAATGTGTCCTTAGACCTCCGATATATTATTTGTACATTTGCTAGCAGCTCTTCTTGATGGTAGGGTGTGTCATAGGTTTACTGAATAGTATCCAGATGTCACTCGGCTTTCCCTGCAACAGCCTCTCCATGCCTCCTGCAGAGGTGATTGTTTCAAAGATCCTCTAAGCGTCAGACTCAGAAGAGAACAGTTACCGTACTTGAGACGTCCTCAAGAAATAAGCATACGTGTTCCTTTGCCTCGGTGGGCTTGCCAAGAGGTGCCTCTCTGCCCCTGTCTTTTGCAGATAGCACTTGTGAACACCAGACTCTGCGAGCAACCGGTGTTGTTCTATCCTCATGGATAGCATTGTGTTGAGGGTCCCTATCTGGGGAGTCCGTTTTCTCAGAAGAAGGAAATGTCAGAAGCTCTGAGAAAATTAAGCACTCCTTGCTTTATACTCCTGTCGCATTTGGTGTACAGTTCTCATCTGGCATCTGGCCTTTTGGGCCCTGATCAAGGCTGATCAGGGCCAGATGACGAGTTTTTTCAAGGTAGGGAGCGGGTCGCATTCATCTATATTCTAACCTCACTGGTCCTCCAGTGGTGGTTGCAGTATCCCGGCAGTGATCACTTCTGGATAAACTAGTAGGAGGGTCGTGCATTAAAAATAGGATTATCATTCTATTGGCATTTTGTCTCCCCAGGGGAGTTCATTCTCTCTGCAGCGTGGCTATTCTCCTGCCCTTGGTGTAAGGCGAACACTGGCCAAAGCAGAATCCCAGCCCCTTGCCCATAGGAGCTGCTACCCTTAGGGTACCTAAGCTGGTACCCTTAGGGTAATGGAAGCAAGGCTTTGGGCAGGGATGGTGCTTGGAGGGTTCATGTTGACAGTGTTCTTTTCCCCTCTCCAGGACCAACAATTCTTGCTTTAGAAATGAGGGGGAAAATAGTAATATCGGTTCAAGTCAAAACCAAAACCCTCTTCCTTTCTATGATTACTCATAGAAATCGTTGGGAAGTTGGTTTCCTGTTGCTTCAACGAGTGGTCTGGAGGACACACCTGCAATGTGGAGGGCCATTGACAGCACTTGAAAAAGCTCCCTGTTTCCTCCCTTCCCCCTTTCCTGCAGAGACTCTGTTCAGAGGAGGATTTTTGCGACAAACTATGGGTTCACAAACACGGGGAGTGGCTCCACAACCAGGCCCTAGTCTCCTTGCTGCTGCGGTCACTGTGCTGGAACTCTCTGCCCAAGGGGGGCGGGGAGTGTCTGGGTCTCCGCTGTTTCCACGAAGGCAGTTCATTACAGATTTTGACCCTTCCTGCATCCTCCGTCCCTTACAACACGTGCACTCACCTCCCCGTATTACTGTTGAAAGAATACAAAAACTTAGTTTCTCTGTCGTCCGAGCATCATTCAGAAGCAGTCCGCCCATCTGTGAATCATTCCCTGACTGATCAGAGCAGTGTTACAGGTCCTCTGCTGGCAGGAGGCAGCAGTCCAACAAAGTCTGAAGACCCAGGACTTCTGTGCCAGGCAGACTAGGAAGCCACCAAACATTGCGAGCTGAATGGATGTCTTACTAAGCTTTTAGATGTGATCTGGCCAGTACTGGCAGAGGAAGCCCAAGGGGAGAAGTCAGCAAGCACTGTTAACGTAAATCACTGCAGACCCTTGGGCGTTACAGTCCTAGGAAGCTAATGATCTCTCCAGGAAAGAACTGACCGTGGTTTTCCAGCAACAGAACACGATGTAGAACGGGGAGGACAGACCCCTGGATGTGAGTACAATCTCTCAACACAGGGTTTGGACCAGTAGGAGCAAAGCGAGTTATCGTAACTGATGGTGCTTCCTAACCACTGGTTCCTGGGTGCCTGTGGACCATCTCTGGGTGGGCTGTGCGTAATGCCTGGCTGGGACTTTTGTTTGCAGGTTTCTTCAAGAATATTTTGCCTGTTAGGAGACTGAATGCAGTGGCTTTGGGATACCGGTACCGGGGGACTTTTTTGTAAATCTTCAAGAAAACCTCATAGACCTTTCACTATAAAAAGAAAGCCGATCGCATCACAGACCAGGGGAATCTTTCTTAGGAAGCTAAATCCCTTTCTGGATTCAGTATGCTCATTGCGTATTTATGATCATGCGTTTATTTCATTTCTGCTTAAAGAACTCGCAGCTTGTTTGCATTTTAAGGTTTTTCTCCTGTGAAAAATGCTGTGAAAGTGACAAAGAGGGATGTGATTGATAGACTTGGGGCAGAAATTCCTCACCTCCTGCCATGGGAAGTGTCTTGAATGATAGGTGATCTCTTTGGAAGCGGAAGCTCAGATTTAATGAGGGAACGGAGCTGCTTGCAGCCTGGGTACCCAACAGGTTGGCAGTGAAGTTTAACTCCTTGATTGCAGACTGGTCCTCTCCCCTCCCCACTCACTGCTGGGGGGTCCAACAGCCTCTTTATTCTTCTCCCCAGCCCACTTCCTTCCGCCTGGTTTGATTTGTCAGTTCAGAGGTATCAGATGAGAAGCCAAGTATCCCCTCACTGCAAAAGGATGGGGATCATTGTTCTAGGTGGGAGGTAAGGATACAAAGATTTAGGGCAGTGATCATGAGAGAGGTGGAAAGGAACGTGAGCTGGACCCTGCACCCCAACCCAAGGTGGAAGTCAGAAAGGAGGCGGAGGGACTTCCCTGGCGGTCCAGTGGTTAAGACTCCGTGCTTCCATTGCAGGCGGCATGGGTTTGATCTCAGTTTGGGTTTGATCCTGGGTTAGGGAACTAAGATCCCATATGCTGCACGGCAGGGCCAAAAAAAAAAAGAAAGAAAGGAGGCAGAAAAGAAGACTCAGCCACTTTGATCCCTCCCTCTGCCCCCCTCTGCCGTGTGTAAATGAAAATGAAGGCGAATACTGGAGGTCCTACTAGTGAGGCTGCTGGGTTTAAACTGAGCATGAACTTGAGATACCCAAGCACACAGCGATGGTGCTAGCAGCAGACTAGGAACTGGAAACCTGGGATTCTGTTCCTGATTTTGCAGGCACTTTTCTGGGCATCTCTGGCAGTGGTGAGGTATCCAGAATCTCCTGCAGGCCGCTCTCTGCCTCCGGTGGGCTGTGCGCTGGCTGTGGTGGAGGGTGTGGGATGGCTTGGGGGTGGGGAGCATTTTATTCTTAAGTAGCTGCCATTGAAATTTTAAAAAAAGAAAAACCAAAACGCTGACGTTTCTGCTTGGCCAACATTTTCTCACAAATGTAGTGTTTCTGTCTCTTTAAAAAAAAAAAAAAGGAATAGTAATGTGCGCTGGGCTTGTAAAGGGCTGTTTACCAAGGGTAATCATGGGCTGTCTCAGTAGCTGGCAACCATGGCAATCAGTGCACCCTGGCTTTTGTCTCAGTGTCCCCAAGGCTGAATTTATGGCATGGGACGGAAGGGAGGGAGGGGAGCGACTGTCAGTGTAGACAGGCCGGTTAACCCGTGATTCCGTTGCTGGGGAGGCCGGACAGCTTGGCTGATGGGCTGCCCTGGGGTTGCAGTAAGAAGATCTCTATCCCCAGGAGTTAAGCTGTGGAGTGAAATGGTGAAATTTTAGCCATACAAATAATATTTGTATGAACCGGGCCATTGTACTTCAGACACTCAGATGCCCGTTGCAGGAAAGGTTTGGGAAATAAATAACAAATGAGTGAGTGCAGAAGAATGTGGCTGAGGGAGGGAGAGCATTTAGGAAGCCAGGGCTAATTTTCTGCGTTTTCCTGCCATTTGGGCCTGGAGTGCTTTCGCAGGATTGGGGCAGACAGATCAGAAGCTCAGGGTAATTGGTTTGAACGTGCCGCAGGTTACCTGAATAAAGACAGACGGTGTATCCTGTGTTTACGAAAGCAAACCACTGCCCAACAGTAGAACATTCTGGGAAACATAAAGCCCAAACTACAGTCTTTCAGTGCGACCCTGGGAATTTCCAAAGGCTTTTCCAGCTCCATTTCTCTCTGTTTTGAGTCTCAACTTTATTCTTTCATTGGCGCATTCATTCAGCAAAGATTTGGGGTGCATCCCAGCGATCTCTGACCGTGGCTGCGGGAGGGGTCCCCTGCTTGTACCTTCTCCAGGTTTGTTGCGCTTCTCATGGGTCTGGTGATCAGAGCAGGGTGGGTTTGTGAGGGCTCCTCGTGTCTCTTTCCTTGTTATCTCTCTTTTTTTTTTTTTTGGCCGTGGTGCGTGGCTTGTGGGATCTTAGTTCCCCGACCAGGGATTGAACCTGTGCCCTCGACAGTGCAAGCGCGGAGCCCTAACCACTGGACCGCCAGGGAAGTCCCTTTCCTTGCTCTTTTTTATCCACAATTTGGGCAACAGGTGGACAACAGTGAGAAAATTTGATCATTTGCAAGCTGAGCAGGGAGAAGAATGACCTTTCAGAAGTTATACTACTCACATTTGGCCAATACTTTCACGGAATAAAATACCATCTTTAGTCCCTATCACAGTCCTGTTGTTCCGTCTGTTTTATACATGAACGTTTAACCCCAGCTGCCCGGAGCTGCTGGTGACACGAGCCACCTGGATGTCACGGTGATGCAGAGTCAGAGCAGGTACCGACCAGCCCTTTCTCAGTCACATCACAGCCAGTGAAAGGAGCATGGGGTTTGCCTGGAAACCGCTGTAAAGGACGTCTGTATCTTCTGGTCCTTCATAACTAAAATGGGTGGTAGGTCCTGGGATTCCTTGTGGTACAGCATTTTCTCTCCATCTGCAATATTGGTATTTTTAGCAAGTACATTTTAAAACAAAAAGAGGCCCACATTGCCTTGCCCTCCTAATAGGAATAGGTCAGATTCTTAAGCGTTCCTTCTTTGGCCCCCAAAACCCTTCACCTTTGGCATAATCCCAGTGGCTTTGGTTTGCTCTAATGGTGGTCCAGCGCTGCTGGGAAGAGTCAGTCTTTAAAATTCTATCCATTTGGCCATTTGGTGGAAAGAGGGCTTGAGTTTACTGCTAGTTACTGCCCCCAGACCACGGCTCCGAGACGGGGCTTAGCATCCTGTCGCCGGTTTGAATTGCCCACTTACTTCCCTCTTGTTAAGCCCCTCCCTAGAGTAACTGTTTGTAGCATCAGTTTTGTTCCCAAGATGGGTTGTTCCAGCAGTTATTGGCTAGGAGATGGTCCGGGCCTGCTCCCAGCTCTCCACCTGTTGCAGATTTCTGGAACCTGCACCATTTACAATGGGAAAAGGATGAAGGAAGAGAAAGGCCGGAAATGCTGGGAGAAAGCCCCATGGGTGTGGCCCCCTCCTCAGGGTCTCTGTGGGGTGTGGTCCACAGGCACCTAACCGGCCAGGGGAATAGGCATGTTAGCCGTGGCGGGCCCACAAAATGCGGTCCAGAGGGCCCTGTGTGTTCCCACACAGTGTAGTTTCCTGCCGAGGGTGGGCCTGGAAACCAGGCTACATTCAGGGGATTGTGTCAGGCCGCTGCTACCTGGGTGGGAGATGCAGAACAGACCTCGCCGTGGTCTGGAGTCTGCTGGGGTGGGGATGGGAGCGGGGTGTTTCCGTATACTCTCCGCCTTCCACGTGCAAGTTCAGGGTTTGCTGTGCAGAGGGTGCTTCCCGCCTGTCCTGTCTCCCCCAGCTCCCCTCCCCTGCACTGAGCAATCAGCAGATGCCCTAAAACCAGGGAGGAGAGGTGTGGCCTGTCCTGGGTGCTGAGTGGTGCTGATGGCAGCTTTGTTCTGTAACCCCTAGGTCCCAAAGATGGCATAGTGATGAAGGCCCCTTCCAATGATCGGAACGTCTTTACCCAAGGGTGCCTGCCTGGGCCCGTGGCATCGCATTTAGCCAAAGGAACTTGTCTACCACTTCACGGAAAACGTCTTTCTCTCCTAATTCATGAGCCAGCAGGATGCGGTCGCCGCGCTTTCAGAACGCCTGCTCATAGCTGCATACAAAGGCCAGGCGGAGAATGTGGTCCAGCTCATCAACAAGGGTGCCAAGGTAGCGGTTACCAAGGTAACAAGAGAATAAACACTTTAGCCATTCCCTGGGGAAAAGCCTGCCTCTTAAGCATTGTCCATAAAACTGTTGTGTTTCGTTCAGTTTTCAAAGAACTGGTTGGTTTTGTTTTTTGTTTCCTGTGCTGGAGGTTTGGGGAGAAAGAAGAAGGATTAAAAATGCTTTCGTTGCTATCTTTCAAATGGAGTCACTCGTAATTAGCATTTGACCCTCTTTAAAATCGCAGTGTGGATTTTTCTCACCTACTTCTTTAGCCAGATGGACAAGAGATCTCTCTGGAGAAATTGGGGCGCAAGAACTTACTGGGTAGAGTGTGTGAGAATCACGTTAGGCTCCCTTGGGAGGCCTGTGGACGACGGGGCAGCCCAGACGCCATGCAGAACCTCACTGCTCCGATCTGGACAGTGATGGGCTTGGACCAGATGCCTCCCAATGACCTCTTTAGGCTGATTTCACGTGGGTCAGTGAGAATGTGTGGCAGGCTTTGGAGGGCATTGCTGACCCCTCACCAACAGATGACACCATGGTAGACGAGAGAATGCACAGGCCCAAGGGCAGTTTTATAGCAAAACTGAGGTAAGGGACTTCCCTGGTGGTGCAGTGGTTGGGAATCCGCCTGCCAACGCAGGGGACATGGGTTCAAGCCCTGGCCCGGGAGGATTCCACATGCCGTGGAGCAAGTAAGCCTGCAAGCCACAACTACTGAAGCCCGCGTGCCTAGAGCCCGTGCTCCACAACAAGAAAAGCCACCGCAATGGGAAGCCCGCACACCACAACAAGGGATAGCCTCCACTCTCCACAACTAGAGAAAAGCCCATGCACAGCAACGAAGACTCAGTGCAGCCAAAAATAAATAAATAAATAAATTAAAAAAAAAAAAAAAAAAAAAAAAACCTGAGGTAAGGCAGGCTCTGCCCAGTTAGGTGACAAGTGCAAATACATAGACGAAGTAATGCTGATGGCAAACACTTAGTATTGCTCTAAGCACTTTATAGGCCTCTAGAAGAGGTTCTTTTTTCATCCTCACTTTAGAGATGAGGAAACTGAGGCACAGAAAGATTGAAGTATTTACTCAAGGGGCCCCCAGCTGCTGAGTGGCAAAACTGCAACTTGGATCCAGTTATGACTCCAGAGCTCCCCACTCCAGGCCACCCCAGAGAGAGCCATGGAGAGAGGCGAAGTTTCATTTTCAAATAGTAACGTCTGTTGACCTCTGACCTCCTATGGCAAAGATTGGCCAGCTCACATTTTTGGTTAGTCACGTGCAGTCTGTGTATTTCCTGCTTCTGATGTGTGCTTTTTCCAGCACCACCAAGCAGTTAACTCAATTCTGGCAGTATCTGTCTGGAGATAGCATCAGCTCTCACAGGCTAAGGGCTCAGTCCCATAAGACTGCTTCAGACACCAGTCACAAGTCCAGGTTGTCACCTATGCTTCTGACTGACTGGCTATAAATCAGAGGTTCCCACAACTCACTCCTTGGGTTGAATTAATTGGCTAAAGCAGCTCACAGAACTCAAGAAAACATTTTACTTACCAGATTACCAGTTTATTACTAAAGGATATAACTTAGGAACAGGCAGATGGAAGAGATGCAGAGGGCAAGGTATGGGGAAAGGAGGCCTCTGAGCGCACCACCCTCCCAGCACCTCTGTGTGTTCACCAACCCAGAAGTTCCCTGAACTCTGTCCTCTGGGTTTTTATGGAGGCTTCATTACATAGACATTATTTACTAAATCATTGGCCATTGGTGATTGATTCAACCTCCAGCCTCTCTCCCCTCCCTGGAGGTCAGGGAAGTGTGACTGAAAGTTCCAACCTGTAATCACTGTTGGTTCCCTTGGCAACCAGCCCTCCATCCTTAGGGCTTTCCATAAGTTATCTTATTAATATACCCTCAGGTATGGCTGAAAGGAGTTTATTAGGAATAACACACTCCTTTCACCTTTATGGCTCTGGAGCTGTTTCAGGAACTGATAGCAGAAGACCAGCTATTACAACAAAAGATTCTCCCGTTGCTCTTATCACTCAGGAAATTCCAAGGAGCTGTGAGGAGCTGTGAGCCAGGAACGGAGATTAAGAGCAAATCTGTATTTCTTTTTTCTTTTAATTAATTTATTTTTTATTTATTTTATTTTTGGCCGCGTTGGGTCTTCATTGCAGCCCGCGGGCTTTCTCTAGTTGCGGCGAGCAGGGGCTACTCTTCATTGTGGTGCGCGGGCTTCTCATTGCGGTGGCTTCTCCTGTTGCAGAGCATGGGCTCTAGGCGCACGGGCTTCAGGAGTTGTGGCACGTGGGCTCTAGAGCACAGGCTCAGTAGTTGTGGCGCACAGGCTTAGTTGCTCCACGGCATGCGGGATCTTCCTGGACCAGGGCTCGAACCTGTGTCTCCTGTATTGGCAGGTGGATTCTTAACCACTGTGCTACCAGGGGAGCCCTGTATTTCTTATTATAAGTCACAGTATCACAATGCTGGTCTCTAGAGAGACTGAAAGTCTTTGGGTACTCAAAGTTCACTCATTAGCCTAACAGCACTCTGACCTAGGTGGTGACTAGGTTGTATGGAATCCAGGGTGAAGGGAACCTTGACTCAGGCCTCAGCATGATCTATCCACAGCTCTTCAGGACCCAGGCAGTCACACATGGGAGAAAGTACAGGAACTCTGTAGTTAGGGCACATGTGCACACATTTTAACTTTGCTGTGTTTGCTAATTGTGCAAGTTGCTTAACTTCTTTGAGCCTCAGTTGCCTTATCTGTAAAATGGGGATAATAATACCAGCCTTTCAGAATTGTTATAATAATAACTTATTAAAGCACTTAGCTCATAGTCTGCAAGTTCTCTTTTTTAAACAGTATCATTTGCTTTTTAAAAAACAGCTTTATTGAGGTATAACTTACATGCCAAAAAGCTTACCCGTTTTAAGTGTGAAATTTGATAATTTTTTAAAAACTATTTATTTATTTGGCTCCGCCAGGTCTTAGTTGCGGCGTGCAGGATCTAGTTCCTCGACCAGGGATCGAACCCAGGCCCCCTTCATTGGGAGCGTGGAGTCTTAACCACTGAAACACCAGGGAAGTCCCTGAAATTTGATAAATGTATTTACAGAGTTGTGTAACCAACACCATGTTCTAGTTTTAGTACATTTCTAATTTTAGATACCCAGTAAGAAACTCCATACTTCTTAGCTCTCATTCCCATTCCCATCCCCAGCTCCTGGCAACCATTGATCTACTTTCTGTTTCTACAAATTTCCCTTTTATGGACATTTTATATAAATAGAATCATACATTATGTGGTCTTTTGTGTCTGGGTATTTTCATTGAGCCTGCTGTTTTCAAGGTTCATCTGTGTTGTAGCATGCATTTTTGTTTATTACAGAATATTATCCCACTATATACATATATCACATTTTGTTTATCCAGTCATCAGTTGATGGACATTTTGGGTTGTTTCTGGTTTAGAACTATTACGAATAATGCTACTGTGAACATATTTGTTCTCATTTCTCTTGGGTAGACACTTTGGAGTGGAATTGCTGGGTCACATGGTAAATCTATGTTTAACATTTTAAGGAACTGCCAAGCTATATTCCAGAGTATCTACCATTTTACATTCCCAACAGCAGTGTATCAAGCTTCCAGTCTCTATGTCCTCACCAATGCTTGTTATTATTTTTTTTTACATCACTTGCTTTTTAATAATTAATCAAAGTAAAGCATGTACATAGAAGCTTTGAAAGAATAAGTTCAAATACCGTTAAGAAGGCTTTTAACAAAAACTCCAATCTGCTCCTCTGCAGAAAAAACTTTAAAATTTTTCAGATTTCCACCCCCCGCCCCGGCATTTATTTTAATATTTCTAATGAATATGCAAATACTACTAATTTGATTAATCAGTTCAATTTTTAATTTAAAAACAATTTAGGTATATTTTAATTTTTATGTTGCACATACCCATAAGTTAAAGCATCAGATATTTTTTACTATGTTTGCCTTCCAGTTTTGATTCTCCGTAGGCAATTACTTTCAACTCTTTTGGTAGATTCTTTTTTTTTTTTTGCGGTACGCGGGCCTCTCACTGTTGTGGCCTCTCCCGCTGCGGAGCACAGACTCTGGACGCGCAGGCTCACGGGCCCAGCCGCTCCATGGCATGTGGGATCTTCCCAGACCGGGGCACGAACCCACATCCCCTAGTATTGGCAGGCGGACTCTCAACCACTGCGCCACCAGGGAAGCCCGGTAGATTCTTTTAGTGCTTACATCCATAAAGGTATCGTGATACTGCTAAATCTTGATTTTTTCCATTTTTGGCATTATCTGTTTAACGATATGAAAAGCGATGATTTAAGGTTTAGCTTTCTTTCCCTCTCCTGCCCTCTCACACATACTTTCATAACAATGACCTCAGCATTTCATTTTTACATATTTTAACCAATTTATTCCAGTTATAGCTGAGCCCTGTGGTATGTACTATCATAACATTAACTTTTTTGCAATGATTTGTTTACCCTGATGTTTATAATCATCTTATATTTGTTTCTTTAGTTTTGTCTCTTACTGTCACTAATCGTCCCCATCTGTGTAATCTCTGGATGTGCAGAATGTTCGGTAGTCTCCATTGATTCTCCTTGAAGAGCTGTCCCCTGGAGCCCCTTCCCCTGCTTCAGTCTGCACTGGAGGCTCTCAGCCTCTGGCGGCTGTCTGAGGATCTGCCTTTACTCTTTACCTAGGGATTCCCCTTACCGCTTTTATATATGTTGACTTCGTATTTTCTGGGCCCCAGTGTCTTTCTCCTTCTTTGTTTTGTTGTGGTACACCCTCTAGTGCAGTGCCGTCTGAGAGAACTTTCTGTGATGGTGAAATGTTCAATATCTGTGCTGTCTAAACAGAGTAGCAACACATGGCTGTTGAGTACAGTTGAACAATAAGAGTTTGAACTGCACGGGTCCACTTACACATAGACTTTTTTCAATAGTGAATACTATAGTACCATGTGGTCGGTGGTTTGTTGAATCTGCGGATTTGCAACCGCAGATACTGAGGAAACATGGGTATGGAGGACCTGGGAATATGAATATCAGTCATACTCAGATTTTTGACAGCGCGGAGGGTTGGCACCATTAACCCTCACGTTGTTCAAGGGTTGGCTGTACTTGAAATGTGGCTAGGATGACTGAGGAACTGAATTTTAAATTTAATTAATTAAGTTTAAATGCCATGTGTGGCTGGACTACCATATTGTTTGGTGTTTTTTAAGGCTCCACAAGTTGAAGTTACATTTAATTTGTTTAGTTATATTAAAACACATATATATTATGTGTTTATATTATTATATAAACATACATATATTATTATATATATGTATATATATTATGTGTCTATATTATTATATAAACATAATACCAAGCTTAATTTTAGTTATTTAATATTCACTTGCATCATGTGGACTTTCAAATTTATTACATTTTTTAATTGGTTAATAATTTCGATTTACAAGCAGCTCATGCAGCTCAATATCAAAAAAACAAACAACCGAACCCAAAAATGAGCAGAAGACCTAAATAGACATCTCTCCAAAGAAGATATACAGACTGCCAACAAACACATGAAAGGATGCTCAACATCATTAATCATTAGAGAAATGCAAATCAGAACTACAATGAGGTATCACCTCACACCAGTCAGAATAGCCATCATCAAAAAATCTACAAAGAATAAATGCTGGAGAGGGTGTGGAGAAAAGGGAACCCTCTTGCACTGTTGGTGGGAATGTAAATGGATACAGCTACTATGGAGAACAATATGGAGGTTCCTTAAAAAACTAAAAACAGAACTACCATACGACCCAGCAATCCCACTACTGGGCATATACCCTGAGAAAACCATAATTCAAAAAGAGTCATGTACCACAGTGTTCATTGCAGCACTATTTACAATAGCCAGGTCATGGAAGCAACCTAAGTGTCCATCGGCAGATGAATGGATAAAGAAGATGTGGCACATATATACAATGGAATATTAGCCATAAAAAGAAATAAAACAGTTATTTGTAGTGAGGTGGTTGGACCTAGAGTCTGTCATACAGAGTGAAGGAAGTCAGAAAGAGAAAAACAAATACCGTATGTTAACACATATATATGGAATCTAAAAAAAAAAAAAAAAGGTTCTGAAGAACCTAGGGACAGGACAGGAATAAAGACGCAGACGTAGAGAATGGACTTGAAGACACAAGGAGGGGGAAGGGTAAGATGGGACAAAGTGAGAGAATGGCATGGACATATATACACTACCAAATGTAAAATAGATAGCTAGCGGGAAGCAGCCGCACAGCACAGGGAGATCAGCTCCGTGCTTTGTGACCACCTAGAGGGGTGGGATAGGGAGGGTGGGAGGGAGATGCAAGAGGGTGGAGATATGGGGATATATGTATATGTATAGCTGATTCACTTTGTTATAAAGCAGAAACTAACACACCATTGTAAAGCAGTTATACTCCAGTAAAGATGTTAAAAAAATTTTTTTCATAGATACCTTGGATTTTTTTTTTTTTTTTTTTCGGTACGCGGGCCTCTCACCGCTGTGGGCTCTCCCGTTGCGGAGCACAGGCTCCGGACGCGCAGGCTCAGCGGCCATGGCTCACGGGCCCAGCCGCTCCGCAGCATGTGGGATCTTCCCGGACCAGGGCACGAACCCATGTCCCCTGCATCGGCAGGCGGACTCTCAACCACTGCGCCACCAGGGAAGCCCCCCTTGGATATTTTATATAGTATACTGTGAAACCAAACATAATAAAATGTCTTCTTTATGAAAAAAATCTTATAAAACTTATTTTGTTATCTTCATCAATAATCTACCATATGTCATTTATTGGCTACCATATTGAATAGCACAGCTCGAATGCCTTCCTGAGAATGAGCGAACAGGAGAGACTAATCAATTTTAGACACAATCTATTGCCCCTTCTCTCCCACATTTCTCCCTATGTAGTTGTATCACAATTTTGGAGCAGATCCACAATTAGTGTGATTATATAAATGCTCTTCACTGGTGAGCCAATAATTGTACTATCATTACATTTCCATTGTTTGTATAACTTGCTGCTTTTCCTGAACTTGATCATTGCCTTGATTTTTAAATTTGTTTAGTTTTATTCAAACTTATAGTTAGATGTTTCCTCTACCTTTCAACTCTGTAAAGCAGTTCTTAGGGGGAGTTCCCTGGTGGCCTAGTGGTTAGGAATCCAGACTTTCACTGCCATGGTCCAGGTTCAATACCTGGTCAGGGAACTGAGATCCTGCAAGACGTGCAGCGCGGCCGGGGAAAAACAAAACAAAACCAGTTCTTAGTGTAATTTCCATGGTTAAGCCTATCACGTATTTACCAGTTTTATTCTTTTCCTGGAGATATCCCTTCTGGAGTCATCCATCCTTCTGTTCCAGTTTGATCTGGGCTACTCTCTAGTTCTGATGCATGTCCTTTCACCTCTCCCCTGTGTTAGACCCCCTGTTTGCCAAAATCCGTGTCACCCTCATTTTGGTGGTGCATATTTTCTGGCAGTTTCCTAAGAGAGGGAACATGGGAGACAAATGTTTTGAGAGTCTGCATATCTGAAAACAGAATCTTTATTCTACCCTCTCATGTAATTGACAATTTGGTATGAAACCTAGAGCTTCTAAGGCAATTTTGTTTTGTTGTTTTTGAGTGTTGCTGTTGGGAAGTCAGCTCATAGATTCTAACTTGCAGCTGCCTCCTGAAAGGCCTTTTGTATCCACTGTGTCCCCTGAAGGCCTGCCCACTCAGAACCCAGCTCATGAGCCTCCACCACCAGGAAGTCCACCGAGAATGGTTCTGTGCAGGTGCCCTGCGTGGAACTCACTTCCTCTGCACTGGTGCAGCACTTGCTGTGCGTTGGCTCTGAGTCCCTCATAATTGCGTACCGCTCTGTGGGTGCTCAGAACTCCCCAGCAGACTATCACTCTGACCTGGCCAGTTTCTCTTTTGTATTTCTCTGTGTTTGACACAGAAGGAAAGCTCTGGATTTGGAATCCAAAGACCTTGGTACAGGTGTCTGCTCTACTGCTTATTAGCTGCTTGTTCATGTAGGCCAGAGTTTCTCAGCTTCTGCACTATTGATGTTTTGGGCCAGATAATTCTTTGCTGTGGGAGGTTGTCCTATGCATTGTAGACTGCCTTGCAGCATCTCTGGCCTCTGTTCATTAGATGCACGGTACTCCCTTCTCCCTGGTTGTGACGATCAAAAATGTCTCCAGACCTTGTCAAATATCCCCTGGGAGGGGGGCAAAATTGCCCCTTGCTGAGAAGCACAGATGTAGGCAAATTTCTTCACTTTACAGGTCTCATTTTCCTCCCCAAACTTAGAGGATTTCCATAGGGCCTAAATGTGATAACACATGTGGCTGCAGTTATAAAATCTAAGTGGGCACAAAATATTGGGTCTGTTTTTTTAACCCCTCCAGTGCCTAGCACAGTACTCACTCATTAGGCCCCATGTGTGTCCAGTGAGGGGAATAATGTTTAGTGTAAGTTGCTTCCACTCAGTGCTTACTAGGTGTCAGCTACTCTTGTAAGAGTCTACAATGATTCAGTCCTCTATACCTCACCACAACTCTGTTCTCATTATACAGATGAGGAAACTGAGGCAAGGAGAGGTGAGGTAACCTTCCCAAAGTTTCAGGACTGGGATTTGAACCCTGGCCATCTGGCTCCAGAGTTTTTGCTCTTAAACACCATGTTTTCCCTGTGTGTTTATGACTTTGGGTTGGGAACATCCTGTGGGCTGCTTGTTACTAGAGCATCTTCCTTGGCATCTTACACATAGGAGATATAATCTGCAAATGTTTTACTGACTTGTAACTCATGTGCCCAGGTACTTTAATAAGGCACTTTCCCAATAGTGTATTATACATGTGTGTAACATTTTATACTTTGCAAGTTATTTTCGTATATGTGCTGCTCATCCCCAGAACTCCATGAGCTTTTTCTTTTGGACTTGTGAGGAAATGGAGGCCCCAAAAGGGAAGTGACATACAAGCTAGGGCATGCCAGAGGTGGCACCAGAACCGGGATCTCCTGGCTCCCATGCTGATGTCATCTCTGTTACACCAGGCGCCTCAGATAAGGGCAGCCTCTTCTGTCCTCATGGGGATTTTACCTAGTAGCTAATAGTGTGTGGGTATGATACCTTATCCACCAAGCACGAGTGGCGTTGCCATGCACAGGACAAGTCATCAGAGGCAGTGGGCTTGGGAACTGGGAATTGGTGTAGAAACTACACTTAAACATCTTAAATTCTTTTTTTAAAAAATTTTATTGGAGTATAGTTGATTTACAATGTTGTGTTAGTTTCTGCTGTAGAGCAAAGTGAATCAGTTATACATATATCCACTCTTTTTTAGATTCTTTTCCCCTATAGTTCATTACAGAGTATTGAGTAGAGTTCCCTGTGCTATTCAGTAGGTCCTTATTAGTTATCTCTTTTATATATAGTAGTGTGTACATGTCAATCCCAATCTCCTAATTTATCCCTCCCCACACTTACCCTCTGGTAACCATAAGTTTGTTTTCTACATCTGTAATCTATCTCTGTTTTGTAGATGAGTTCATTTGTACTCTTCTTTTAGATTCCACGTATAAGTGATGTCATATATTTGTTTTTCTCTGTCTGACTTACTCCACTCAGTATGAGAATCTCTAGGTCCACCTGTGTTGCTGCTAATGGCATTATTTCATTCTTTTTTTTTAGCAACTTTTTTTTTTAGTAAATTTATTTATTTGTTTGTTTGTTTTTTGGCTGTGTTGGGTCTCCGTTGCTGCACACGGGCTTTCTCTAGTTGTGTCAAGCGGTGGCTTCTCTTATTGCAGAGCACGGGCTCTAGGTGCACGGGCTTCAGTAGTTGCAGCACACGAGCTCAGTAGTTAGTGGCTCGTGGGCTCTAGAGCACAGGCTCGGTAATTGTGGCGCACGGCTTAGTTGCTCTGCGGCATGTGGGATCTTCCCAGACCAGGGCTCGAACCCGTGTCCCCTACACTGGCAGGCGGATTCTTAACCACTGTGCCACCAGGGGAGTCCCACTCCAGTATCTTTTTAAAGAACTTTTAGGAAGCTGGTCCTTGGGATGTTTCACCACAGCTTTCGTTTTCTCTGAAAGTAACCAGACAGAGGTTATTTGATGCAGCTTTAGTTAAGAAAAATGCAGTTTCATTCATAAAATTAATGTTTATCAAATTTCTATTTGATACCTACCACTACCCCTGAGTAATGACATAGGATTTAGATGATTAAGAAGTACAGGCCGCAGGGCCTCAAGGCATGGAAAGTGAGCCCCCCAGAGTTCACTGCTGAGTGGATGGGCAGAAAACTCAGCAGGTGGCAACATGGGGTGGGGGGTAAAACATGGAGGAAGGGAAGGAAGGGAGGAAGGCAAGGAAAAAAAAGAACTAAAGACCATATGCAAACTTACGCAATGTCATGTGTATCTAATTTATGTAATTTATGTAAAATGTTACATTTGCATACATGTTCATGCACAAAGAACTTGGAAAAGAGTTACATTTATATTGACCAGTTATATCCATTGATAAATGAAAACGGCATATAGGAAAGTAGCAAGTGATGGGTACAGTCTGATGCATTTTGGTTAAAGCGCAAGTCCACTTCTGTCTGCCAGCCTGCCTCTATTTGTGTGAGCACAGAGAACCGTGGGGAACACAATAGACTGCTGATGCCGTTTGCCTGGCAGTGAAGATGATTAGCTTTGCTTTTATAGATTTTTCCATTGTATTTTTCCGCTTATTAAAACAAGCATATATTACTTGAGTAATTTGTGAAACATGAAATCAAGTTCAGAAATGTGTGTTGAGTGTCTGTGCCAGCACTGGCCCAGTGCTGTATATTTACCATCTCACTGAAATTCTCGCCGCTCAAAAAGCCTGTGCTCCTGTCTGTGTGATACCAAAGGGGAAAGGGAGGCGCTGAGCAGGAAGCAGTTCGAGCAGTTGAGTAACTTCCCAGTTAAGTGGTCAGTAACCCCGGGGGGAACCAGCCCTGTCTGGCTGCGAGGCCCACGCTAGGACGGCACCTGCGCAGTGCCTGTTCCTTCCAGCATCCCGCCAGCCACCCTTCCCCAGCTGCTTCTCCACATCAATGCACACAGAGAAAGAGGCCGTCCTGTGGGAGGGGCTTAAGGCCAAAGGGCCTTCTCCGCCCCCCACCTCCAACACCACAGACACACCATTCCCAGAGTTTTCAAGCAACTTCAGGAATTCCCGACCAAGGAAGTGTAGTGCAGAGGGTATGACCTGGACCCAGGAGCCAGACTCGCCTGGGTTCAAACGCCAGCGTATTTACTAGCTCTGTGATCTCGGGGAATTTACTTGTTCCCTTTGTCACTCACATCATCACCTCTGAAATGAGGATTAGGTAGTACTGGCTACCTCATGAGGTTGTTTCAGCACCAGCGGAGTCAATTATGCAAGGTACTTAGAACAGCACTTGGCACATGGTAAGCGCTGGATGTGGCAGCCGTTACCGGGCAGTCCTGATGATGCAACAACCAGCATATCTTATGGTCTGAGAGTCGTGGTCCGAGTACCAGGCAGGGAGTCCTGAGGGGAGGACACAGGCCAGTCAATGCCCTCATCTGAAAAATGAGGCTAATCCCCCAGCTTGCGGGGTTGCTGTGAGGATTAAACGAGATGACAGCTGTGTAGCGGTGTCCAGCACTGAATGAAGAGAGAATTCTGCTTCCAGCCTGCCTGCCTACCTGCAGCTAGGACTTGCCAACCCTCCACAATTGGCAAGAGCCAATTCCTTAAAGTAAACCTCCTCTCATCCATGCTGCTGAATTGATGAACATACTGGGGAATGCTATTCAGCAACAGAAAGGACTGAGCTACCAATAGAGGAAAGAACATGAATGACTCTCAAAGCCTTATGCATTTGAAGCCAGGCACAAAAGGCCACACACAGTGTGATTCCCTTTGTAGGACTTTTTAGAAGCGTCAAAACTATAGGAACAGAAAATAGATAAGTGATTGCCAGGGACCAGGGATGGTAGAAAGGGCTGACCGGGGTGGGGGTGGGGAGGAAAGCAGATGGAAATTTGGGGGAGGAAATGAAAATCTCTGTTTTGCTTGCACTGGTGGTTTTCTCTGATTCTATACATTGATCCAAACGCATCAAACTGAATACTTAAAAATGGTGAATTTTCCTGAATGTAAATCATTCCTTGATTTTTAAAAAAATAGCTGTTCTAAATATAGTAATTGTTATATAAGGAAATACACTTAAGGGGGTTTAATAACTTTGTTCTAGTCATTTGTTGGGGAGGGGGAGATTTCCCCTCACCCCCAGCCCAAAGTTCTTTTGGTTGGTCTAATAATTAAGTTGACACAAGACCCATCAACAGGAGAAAACAATTTAATTCATACACACAGAGGTCTCACAGAAATGGGGTCCCCGCCCACCCCATCCCAAAGTGACCAAAGCAGTTCGTTTATATATCATTTTTAGACAAAGGAACAATTATTTGTGAAGATTTAACAAAACAAAGGGGCTTGTGCTTGGGAAAGCAGACTCATGAAGAAGTTTGCTTATACAGCTTTCTTAGCCTTGAATTCTCTAGCTTTGGTAGTAAGGATGCTTTCTATCCTATCCCCCTGTTTTATAGGGAGGATATCTTCACATGGGAGATTTATTTCCTGCTTTCAGAGGGAAAGAGGTGGGGTGGTCAGAGTGTTTTTTTAAAGTATTTTTTCTCACCGGCTATTTCTCAAGTAACTTTTTTTTTTTTTGTTTTTTTTTTTGCGGTACGCGGGCCTCTCACTGTTGTGGCCTCTCCCGTTGCGGAGCACAGGCTCCGGACGCGCAGGCTCAGCGGCCATGGCTCACGGGCCCAGCCGCTCCGCGGCATGTGGGATCTTCCCGGACCGGGGCACGAACCCGCGTCCCCTGCATCGGCAGGCGGACTCTCAACCACTGCGCCACCAGGGAAGCCCTCAAGTAACTTTAATTCAAAATAATCAGTGTGCTATTGAGGCCTATTTTGGGTGACTTAACCTGGGCCCCGACACATTTATAGGTTGTTTGTGGCTCCTGTGGAGCTTTCATATTAGGTATCCCATTACTAGTGAATGATTATGCTCCAATAAATATAAACTTTAAACTTTTAAAAAGAGAACTGCAAATGGTTTGATTGTAGTAACGTCACTTTCCCAAGCCTGACTTTTGATCGTGTCTGCAGAAATGAAGAGCATGCAGGGGCTGGTGGATATTTTCAGCAGCCACTCCCAAGGGAAGGCTGGAGGTGGATAAATGCTGTACATTCACGGCCTCAAGAAATGCAGCCAGAACAGTGGAAGCCAAGGATCTTTTTTGTTGATGCTCATTTGCTTTGGTTTTGATTCTGTGGGAGTGTGTTTAATATTAGGACTTACTGGAGTTGGGTGGGTCTGAACTTGTTTGCCAGGCTGTTGGTTTGTAGTCCTTTCCTGAGAGGTGCCAATCCCCAGTCCCCAAGAGGAGGGTGGCGTGAGAAATAGATGCTTACAAGGCTGTTGATCAGATGAAGTGTCCACTTGAGAGAATGTGTTGTCTGTCACATGCTTCTTCCAGAAGACTCCATACATTTGTTTAAAAAGATATAAAAGGGACTTCCCTGGCAGTCCAGTGGTTAAGAATCCAGGCTTCCACTGCAGGGGGCACGAGTTTGATCCCTGGTTGGGGAACTAAGATCCCACATGACGCGCGGCACAGACAAAAATTAAAAAAAAAAAAAAAAAAAGATATAACCAATTTAAATATTTCGAACAGGTAATATTTACATTCACATGGTTCTAAAACAGAAGGCACAAAAAGTTGATAAGTCTTTCACACTGTCTCCCAGCGGCTCAGTGTCTCCTTTTCTGAAGGCAACCTGTGTTACCTGTTTCTTGCGTTTTTTTCCTGAGATAGTTTATGCGTATATGTGCAAATAGATGTATCTCTGTGTATATCCCCACAGATTGCTTCTGTACAAACTGTAGGACACTATACATACTCTTCTTCCCTTTGCTTTTCTTCAGTGAACCGTAATTGGCTTCACGCATCCCCTATTGATGGGCATTTAGATGCTGTTAATCCTCTGCTCTTAGAAATTATGTGGCAGCTACTGACCTTGTCCTGAGGTCTTACTGCACAGCGTGGTTCTGTCTGTGGCACAGGTTTCTTTGAGTGGCACTGATGGGGCAGGGCATAATTACAGGGCAGGCCCTTGTAATTTTCAGACCTGGAGCAGAACAGCTCTGCATGGAGCTTGCGCCGGTGTACACTCTCCTGGCAGAGAGAGGGGGGCCTGGGAACACTGCCCTTTAAGCACGCTGTGACCAGTGCTATACCAGCCCCTCCCTCCTCCCTCTATTCCTGGCCCTTCTTCCGAATTTATCCTGCCTTTCTCCATTCCTCGCCAGGAGCTCTCGGCAGTGGCTCTGTTTGGCCTTTGTTCCTCTCCCGTTCGGCATGGGTTCATAGAGTTTCTCTTTTTCACCAGCTCTGGCCTGTGTCTAGTGCCAGCTTCCCGGGAGTCAGGGGGAAAAGCAAGGGGTGGCTGATGGGAGGCCAGTGGCGGGAGTCTCCACACATCTCCTCCCCTTCCTCACCCTCCCAAGGCGGCCTGGGACTTCGCATCTCACACCCAGTAGCCAGTGTGTTCTCGCCTCCTGAGTGAGGGCTGGGCCTGCGCAGGGCTGATGCAGCCCCGGTCCTGCTCTTGGGTCCACACGCTCCATGGGGGCCCTGAGGGTGTGGAGTTACACGTCAGGTCACACAGAAAATCCGCTTTTTGTTCTCCAACAGCTGGAAGCATCACCCTGTGGGAAGAAAATCTCCACTGGGAAAACTCAGGCCTTTGTAGTTTATTGTCAGAAATCAGGGAAACTTGACATATGGTGGTAATTCTGAGCAACTCTTATAAAACGAACACGTGTTCAGATTTTATTTAATCAATTAGTGAGGGAACCAGGAAGATGTTGCAACTGCTTCAAAAGAGAATGCAGAAAATTACAAATATGCAGGTCTCGGGAAAGCGGAAATAAATTTGCTTATTAGGTATAAAACTGGCCAGTATACACTGAATCTGCTAGACACAATTTGTTGGCATCACCCTCAGGGTTCTAAGACTTACAGACTTGTGAAATAGCTCAAAGACAAGGAAGCTAACCCGGAGATGACCTGGAATTGCACTGCGCCTGAAATGGGGCACTTAGTCATCTCTCTCGCTTTCACCCACTTTATATTTTTATTTTTAAATTCTTTTCATTTTTAACAATTATAGTAAAATATACATAACGCAAAACTTACTACTTTAACTGTGTTTAAGTGTTCAATGGAATTAAGTCCATTCACATTTTTGTGCAACCACCAGCCCCATCTATCTCCAGAATTCATCTTCCAGACGGAAACTCAGTACCCCTTAAACACTTCCACCCCATACCCCCCTTGCCCTGGCAACCTACAGCTCCACTTCCTGTCTCTATGACTTTGTCACCCGTTTAAAAATCTCTCAATTTTTCCTTCCCAAGAGCAGAGGCAGAGAATCACTTCACCATCTCTGTGACCCTGGCCTCCTTGAACCTTGGTTTCCTGTCTGTAAAATCAGCCTAACCCCTACCTCGGGGATTAGCTGTCAGGGTCAAATGAGGTGATCCATGCAGAGTGCTTGTACAGTGTAATAAGGATGTAGAAGGAGCTCAGCGGAGGGTAGTTATTATCATAATTACTGTTTTCTCACTTGCATCCGTAGTCCCCAGAGGCACAGAAGTCCCCCTCGGTAGGTCAGCAGTTTTCAGTATTGACCACATGTGTGATCACCTGGATAGCCTTAAAAAGATACTGATGCCCAGGTTCTGATTTAACTGATGTGGGGTGTGGCTGGGCTTGTTTCAGAGCCCCCGTGACTCTAACGAGCAGCCGGCTGGGAACCCGCTCACTGCTCCGGGGCCTTCCTCCAGGGAGCCTGGAGCCCCGTGTGTGGGATGGAGCAATGCTCTCTGCAGAGCGCTGCCAAGTCGGTGGTTAGATGCCTGGAATTCATGGCGCTGTTTGTGGAACAACACGGAGTCCTGATGTTCTCGATGCCGTAACGCAAGCCAGAAACAAGTTCACCTGCAGGAGATCCACGTCTTGAGTGTGGGAAGGCAAATGCATGCTGTGAATTGTTGTGTGGCCCACCTGTGAGATGTGCGTGGCACGTTACCGGCTCAATACTAAGAAAATCTCAGTGAGGGTTCACTTAGGATGGTGAGGGTGTTAGTTAAGTTAGTGTTTCCCGCAAAGTTAGGGGGCGCCCCCCGGAGATGCTCCTTTGGGGGAGGGAGAAGGCAGTGTAAGAATTGGTGTCACGGCCCAGACTTAAGTCCCCACCTGGGCCTGAGGGGAGATGTGCTGTGACTGAGGAGAACAAGCCTCGAAACGTCGGGGATGGACCCTTAACACTGACTCAAGCACCTCAGGAGAGGCAGCCGTCGCTGCTGTTGGAACGGGGGTCCGGGGTCAGCCCGGAGTCTCTCGGCTGCTTGCTCACGGCCTCTGGGGAAGTCTTGGGAGGGGCGCCTTGCTCTGCGGGGCCTCTTCTGTTGCCCTCTTGCTGTGTCTGCAGTGGTGTTCAGCGGGAGTGAAGGCAGGCCCTCTTTCCCCAGCTCCGGGCAGGCCTGCTGGGTGCGGTGGCCCAGAGGCCCAGTCCGCACCGGGGTGTTCACACAGCAAGTCAGCTGCATGTCCCATCCCTGGGTCTGTCTGTGCAGTGTGTGCTCTGTTGCCTTAGCAGTCTGCGCTGAAAACAGAAGCCTCAAGCTGCACAGCTGACTTTCATAGCCCAGATTAATGTGCTGGTAACACCCCCTAAGTATCTGTGTCTTTCCTGAACGAAACGCATTGGAGGATCACTGGTTTCCAGGCCAGTAATCTTCCTGTTGTAAGACTTCCACGAAGTGTCATCACCTAATCCACGCTCTAGGGTTGCTATAAAATAAGGAAGCCAGAGAGGAAAGAAGCTTTAGAAGCTGCTGAGTTGCCCACTTGGGCCTCTGCTCAGATGTCAGTGCAGATGGTCTGTTGGTGGATTCTCTATTAGTTTTCTTCTTTCTCTTTTCTTGCTCTTAAGCTGTAATGACTTCGGTTTCAGAAAATAAATGAAGCCAGGAACTTGTTTGGAGACTGAAAATTCTTTCTCAGCAGGCCTGTTGGTTTGTTTCCAGTGAGAACTGGCTGTTGCATGTTTAAGTTGTTATAAACCAAGGATATAAACCAAGACGGGTGAGTAGGTGGTGACTATGCCTGGTCTTCTTTCAGCCTGTGTTTCCATCAAATAGAGCAACGTCTAAAGAATTCTACACCATGAGCAAGTGAAAATGCAAGGCTGATTCTACATCAATCAGTGTAATCCCCATATCAATAGTTGTCTTAGTCTGTTTAGGCTGCTGTAACATAATACCACAGACTAGGTGGGTAAACAGCAAACATTTATTTCTCACAGTTCTGGAGGCTGGGAAGTCCAAGATAAAGGTGCTGGCAGATTTGGTTCCTGGTGAGGACCCTCTTCCTGGCTTACAGACAGCCGCCTTATTGCTGTGGAATGTTAGTCAGCCTTAAAAAGGAATAGAATTCTGATACATGCTGTGACATGGGTGAACCTTGAAAACATTATGCTAAGTGAAATAAGAGAGACACAAAAGGACAAATATTGTATGATTCCACTTGTATAAGGCACCTAGAATAGGCAAATTAATAGAGATGAAAAGTAGGGTGGGTGGAATTCCCTGGCAGTCCAGTGGTTAGGACTCTGCGCTTTCACTGCCGAGGGCCCGGGTTTGATCCCTGGTCAGGGAACTAAGATCCCACATGCTGTGTGGTGAGGCCAAAAAGAAAGAAAAGAAAAGTAGGATAGAAGTTAGCAGGGGCTGGGGAGAGGGGAATTATTGTTTAATGGCTACAGAGTTTGTTTGGGATAATTAAAATTTCTGGAATTGAATAATGGTGACGGTTGCACAACATTGGAAATATACTTGATGCCACTGAATTATAAACTAAAAAATGGTTAAAATGGTAAATTTTATGTTATGTATATTTAACCATAATAAAAAAATTGTTTTAGTTCACCCAAGAAGCAGAAAACTTAAATAGTCTAATTACCATAGAAAAGATTAGAAATGTGATTAAAGATGCAACCTTTAAAAAAGCGCTAGAGCCAGGTGGTTTCACAGCCCTGTTCTGTATTTTAACAAAAAACCAATCCCAATGTTGTTTAAACTATTGTAAAGCGTAGAGCAAAATGGAAAGCTGGATTTGTGTTATGAAACTGGTGCAACCTTAATACCAAAACCAGGTAAATATAAATGAGTGAGAGAAATAATACAAGAACTATAGAGCAATCCCAATTATGAATTAGAAACAAAAATTCTTAATAACCTTACTTAATAAAATACAGCACATATCAGAATAGTACAATGTGACCAGGTAGAGTTTGATCCAGGAATGCAAGGATGGTTTCGTAATTCATTACACCAACAGATTAAAAGGGAAGAAAACCCACATGATTATATTAACAATTGCTGAAAAGGCAATGATTCCCATAAAAATCAGGAAATAAGAGAGGACAGTTCTTACCTCCCAACCATAGTTCATCAGGCATTGGACCACCGTGCTTTGTCAGTGTTTCAACGTATTGAAAATGTAGTCTAAGTAGCTACCTGCAAGGAGCTTGGAAGCCATTAACTGATACCTTCTAACTTAGGAACAGATGTACTATAGGAACCAATGGGATTCTTTTTTTTTTAATTAATTCATTTATTTATTCAGTTGCACCAGGTCTTAGTTGCGGCACGCGAGATCTTTTAATTGCGGCATGCGGGATCTTTTAGTTGTGGCATGCGGGGTCTTTAGTTGTGGCATGTGGGATCTAGTTCCCCGACCAGGCACCAGATCCAGGCCCCCTGCATTGGGAGCGCGGAGTCTTAGCCACTGGACCGCCAGGGAAGTCCCTGACCAATGGGATTCTTTACAGCCAGTTAATATTTTGGTCCTTCTGGTTGGTGGACCTTTCTAGAAGCAAGCCCAACCCTAACAGTTTCTGCATCACCTCAAAAGGAATTCTCTTATTAATGAAGCCATTATGTTTGAATAATTGATTCCTAACCATACACATTTAAAATCATCTCTCCCAATTATTTATGATTATTAGGCCCTCCCCAAAGTAAGACTTAGAGAAACATTATGAACCTTTTTGGCACTGACCATCTTAAAAGAAAGGACTGTTATTTTAGAGGACAATCCCAGTAGCCCTGCCTGAGTATGATTGGACTGTTGACCCCCGCCAGTGCAGGAATTTTACATCTGCCCCCATTACATTTTGTCTTGCTAAAATTAGCCTGTCCTTCCAATCGGAGATTGTATTGGATCCTGATTTTTGTCATCCAAGGACTTTATTCCCTCACTGTTTCTTGTCACCTACTGTCTGATTAAGATGTGATGTGTCACTCATTCAAGTAGGCAGGTAGACAAATCACATTTCCAAAAAAGAAAGAAAGTTCTGAAGTCTATTTAAACTATACATTTTTTTAAATGTAAACTTTTACTTTCTCACTTTCCTTTTATCCGTGGCACTTTTTCTTTGTCCATTTTCTTCCCTGAATATCTTGATAACTTTGTTTTCATTGAATCATAAGCCTGAGAAGGACTTTGAAGTTTTGGACCCAAATCTACACCATTCCAGGCAGTCAGAGCTCTGGGAATACTGTTTATGATAAGGGGACCCTGGGGACACCTAAGAAAGTTTGTGGGGAGCCTTATAATACAATTTAAAACCAGAACAAGGGGCCAAGTGGCCAGGATTCCAGCTGTTATTTGTTCTGCCACAAATAAAACTTGAGCTCTTGAAAATCACTGACCCTCTGCTAGCCTTACTTATCCTCTCCAAATTAAATTCTCAAAGACCCTTTTCAATCCGAATATTATATTGTTTCTAAAATATGTGCCACTCCTACTTTACTACTGTTAAAACTTTCTTGCTTCCTCTCTCTCTTTCCTATTTCCTTAATGCTGCAGGTAATACAGACAGACTTTACTCGCCTCAAAAAAGGCTGCATGACCCTGACCTATTGTATTTCTCATGATCTTAAGAAAGGAAGTGTTGTCATTTTGAAATTATTACACTAATTTAGGTTATACCTAAATTCTTCTTGTTGAACTGTTTCCCTTCATGTGGGTCACATCTCTGCAACTGCCCTCCTTGTAACAGCACCCAGTTAAGATGGCTCAATTGTTTTATTTCTTTGAGCTAATGAGTCTCAATTCCTTTAGCCTCCTTTTGCCCCATGTGTCTGTGTGAGCTTGAGCAAAAGCACATCGTTTTGTTCCAGGAATGGCTAAGCACCCTTTCTTCTCACTTCTCAGGTCCACTCTGTTAGACCAGGCAGCGTCCTTGAGGAGTCAGGGCTCAGCATCCATGGGGCAGGTGTTCATGGGGTGAGTGTTGTCCGTGTGAAAGGCCTGCCCTTTAGTAAGGAGGATCTGAGATACCTAAGCAGGAGAAAGAAGCTGTGACCCAGCTTCCAGGTCCTGACTGGAGTAATGAGTGACCAGGGTCACAGGCCAGGACTCTCGGGTACCATGGAGTCTGTACGAAGAGAGAGTCTTCCCAGGCTTGTTTAACTGGCTTGTGGTTCTCAAATTACCCCTGGTTCGCCTCCCTGGGGGGCTCCGCCCCTCCCGAGGGAGGTGTCTCCAGGGTAAATACCTTGGCCCGCCTGGAGTGTCTGGTGAGAAGGATTAAGTACCACATCTGAACACAGGGAGGAACAAAACACCTCCACTTTCTTTCAAGGTGTATTTTAAGCTGGTTACCTTTGGCTGGGCTCCCTTGTTGGGGGAGATTCTTTATCTGAACAGGAATTCTTCTCTAGGAATATTCCCTGACCGAGCCCCACCCCCTCCAGCTGGGAGTTAGGCTCTTCCAAACGAGCAGCAGGGACTTTTCGTTCTGAGCGCCCTTTATGATCACCTGAGAGTGTAATTTATGGGTCACCTGCTGGAACGGGAGTCACTCTGATGTTACCATGCAGCAGTTCTGCTGGAAATCGGGACCCGCAGGGCTCAACATGCCAGAACAAAGCAGCACCCAGACCAGAGCCCAGAGCTGTTGACAGTGAGGCCACTTTTTTGTAGTTGTTGCCTGGCTACGTCTCAAGGCCCTTTGCCATTCAGTTCCCTGGAAGTGAGTGGGCTCCAAGCCTCTGCCTCTCCCTGGTTGGATCAGGGAAATGTGCTCTCTGTAGGGTCCTGCACCCTCTCTCCCCTCGCTGTTCTCAGATGGCCTGTCCTGACCCCAGGGCAGGTTGGAGGGACCAGCACATTTAAAGCATGCAACGAGGGATTCATAACCTCCGGCTGCACGTTAGAATCACCTGGAATTTAAAAAACACCCACTCTAAGACCCCACCCTAGGCTGATGGAATCTGGGCTTGAAATTTGAGATCTTAAAAATACTTTCAGGTGACTCTAATGTGGAACAGCATTGAAAACCAGTGGTTTATGTTAGTGGCTCTCAAAATGTGGTTCTATACTAGCAGCATCTGCTTCTCCTGGGAACTTGTTAGAAATGTAAATTCTCAGCCTCCACCCCAGACCTACAAAATCAGAAACCCTGGAAGGGGGCCCAGAGAGCTGTCTTTAACAAGCCTCTGCTGCCCAATAAAGTTTGAGGACCATTATTAATGCACAAGCAAGCTAGTTTCATGTGACCTGTGAATGTAACTGTAAAAGCACCAATAGAAAAGATGCAGTGGAAAAGATGGGGTAAAGACGATAATCCTTGTATGGGGTGGTAGAATCACAGATGATTTGCTTTCATTTTCCGAATTTTTAGTAGGGTCATTGTATTGTTTATATACTCTCTTAAGATACAGAAAGTTCTGGGTTGAGGAGATGTAGTCTTTTAGTGTTTTGTACTGACAGCCGGGGACGAAAGCGTCATGAGGAATGTACCGAGAGGAATGACTCCTGCTGGAACAGTCCCCACTGGGCAGGTTTCACCTGAGGGCCTGTGGCTGCTCTGGGGAGGATTATTCCGGCCCCTCCTCAGCCCAGGTCACTCATCGGAATCACCTGGGGAGGATATATAAACCCCCTCGCCCCGCTGCCTGCGCGTCACAGAGCACTGAGTCAGCAACTCTGGAGGAAAGCCTCAGGCATCAGCACGGGTGGACAGACACACAGACCAACCTCCCCAGGCGATTCAGATGTACAGTGAGAATGGACAGCCTCTCTCCTCATCTGGAGATTCCGAGGAAACCAGGTAATTTGCAAGCACCCTCAGGGGTGATCATCTGGGAGCCGCTGGAGCGTCCTGAGAGTGGAGGCATCTGCCAGGGGAGTGCCTCCCCCAACAGGAAGCAGCTAGCAGGGAGTGTGGTGGGCCAGAGCATGCGGGCTGGGGTCAGATAGCTTAGGGGTGAATCCAGACTCGAGTTACCTGCTGCGTGACATTGAGCAAGTGACTGTCTCTCTATGCTGCAGTTTTCTCATCTGTAAAATGGGCTTAATAATGCTGCCTACCTCCTAGGGTCGTTGGGAGGATTGAATGAGCTAATACACGTAAAACTCTTAAGATGTGCCTACCATGCCGTAAGCGTCCCATAAACGTTAGCTGCTGCTAGCCCTTACTCTCATCCTTGTTGCTATTGGTCTTGCTGGGCTCACCAGGGCCTGGTTGAGTTGGGTTAAACTGGTCTTTGAATTAGGCAGGGCCTAGGACAAACCAGTGCTTCAGAAACTTCTTCCTCTTATCATTCATGGTCCACAGTCTTTTCTTCTGTTCCCAAGTCTTCCACTGGCCATTCCTAGGGGCGTGGAGGTTGAGACCGGTTGTACCCTTAAGTTCAGGTCATTCAAAGACCCCTCTAGGGGCTTCCCTGGTGGCGCAGTGGTTGGGAGTCCACCTGCTGATGCAGGGGACACGGGTTCGTGCCCCGGTCCGGGAGGATCCCACATGCCACGGAGCGGCTGGGCCCGTGAGCCATGGCCGCTGAGCCTGCGCGTCCAGAGGCTGTGCTCCGCAACGGGAGAGGCTGCAACAGTGAGAGGCCCGCGTACTGCAAAAAAAAAAAAAAAAAAAAGATCCCTCTAAGGATCAGTTTTTATTTGCCCCTCACACTTAGGGTGGTTTCAGCCTTCTGCGTTTGTCAGGTATGACCTTGGGGTATCCCTGTGTGCTGGGTGGGAGCAGCTACTCCCCCGAATGGCTCTACTTTTGTTGCTTTTCACTACAGAATGTTCTGGAAAACCAAGCACATTTCTGGGTGGGTGGTGTGTGTGTGTGTGTGGTTGTGTTAGGAGAGCCCAGGGGACAGGAGTGAACAGCTTCAGGGTCAGTGGGAAACCAGTTACTACCGCCTTTGCTACTTGCTATAGTTTTACCAGATGCCAGAAAAGGAACCAGACATGCAAGGGGGACACTGACCCTCTTCAGAGGAGCCCCTGTGTCACTGTTGCAGCTGCTCAGATGCTCGTGAAGCCCCCAGGATGCCTACACCTCCTCTGAGGGGTTGAGACGTCCCCGAACCTGGAGGCTGCAGCCCGCCGGGCCCGCCTTGTCTCTGGTCAAGCGTGGAACTGTGGAATTTGCTCCAGTGACCCTGGGAGGCCCAGCCTGCCCTGTGGTTGAGGAGCGCCGGGATTGGTTTGAGGTGCAGTCCCGCACTCGGGGAGATCACGGCCTAGTGGGAAGGGCCCTCAGAACAGGACTGGTGGTTCCCTGAGGGGAGCTGAAGTGCTGTGGTGTGGAGAAGGCAGCCGGGAACATTTCTTCTCGCAGAACTGGAGAAGGGTGTTCTCAGTAAAGAAGCCCCTTCCAGAGAGACGTGGAGACGTGGGACCTTGTATTTCAAAACCCTGCAGCGTAGGGCCCACCTGGCTATCCAGGTGACCCGAGGTCCAAGTCTTCTCCCAGGTCTGTGCCCTTGAAAACATCTCACTTGTCTCTGAGGCAATGGTGCAGGGGTGTCAGGGAGGAGAGGCAGCGGTTGGGGTGTCTTCAGGGGTGAGGCTGGGGACAGTTGGAGGGAAGGAAACCCGTGATGGATGGTGGGCGTTACCTCACTTATCCTGTTTGAAGCCTCCCGGGTGGGTAGTGGAGACCGTTCCTATTTCACAGATGAGGAAAGGGGCTTAGGAGAGTGTCCTGCACAAAATTTCACAGGTGTTACTAGTCAGAGCCGGGATTAGAATGAGGCTTGTCGGGCTCCAGTGCCTCTGGCCTCTCTTTTCTCCACAGAGGGGACTCTGCTGACCTTGGATGAGGAAGCTGCCTCCAGTCCAGGGCCGCCTTGTTAGTAATCTATAGTTTCTGAAGTGCCCTTCAGACGTGACCTGGTTTGAACCACATCGGTGTTTCCTTCTCTGGATCTTCTGATTTTTTGGTGTTCACTTGGGCAGACCCTTTCGCCTCCTTGGGCCTCAGCTTCCACACTGTAATATCTGGTTGCTGACAGGGATGTTCCTTGGGGCTCCCCTGACCTGGGGCACCAGCTACTCCTCGGCCTGTGGCCTCCTTCCCAGCCTCTCTCGGGGCAACTTCTGCCCGCACGGTCTGCACTTTCCAGATGCTCAGAAGCTCTTGTGTCCCGCCATCCTGTCAGCCCTCCTCACAGCACACACGTCTTTCTCCTCACAAATGCAGTGGGCTTCCCCTTGTTTCAGGATGCTTTAGAAGCCTTGTGAAGGTCACTGATCCGATGGCCTGGACGAGGACGCAGGACAGGTGGAGCCCGGGGCCAGGCCCAGCGGGGCGGGAACCAGGCTCTCTGGCTCCATCTCATCAGCTGTGGACATTTCGTCGGAGGAGTCAAGGCTAAGCGGCCCGCGCTGAGCACAGTTGCCAGCCAAGGCAGGTCACGCTTTCATCTCATCTCAGACGTTGCCTTTTTATGAAGGCTTTTTATAGCCCACTTTCTTAGGACAAACTTTTTTCTTAATTAAGAATTCTAATTTTAAAGTGAGCTCTGACCTCTTTCTTTCCAGAATCATTCTGTTGCTTTGATTGCATTTCGCGGGTTGAAGTTAAGATCCCTTATTGTCTGCTATCTTGTTTTCCTGCGGGGCTAGTTACCCACGGCAAACTGGCGCTTGATCGAGGTCATAAGTGGGTTTATCCTGCTAGAATATCAGTAAAAGCCTTTGGGAAGTTTTACCAAGATGCGAGAAAGGACTCAGGCCGTGTGAGACCCTTATTCCCCTGGGAGTGTTTCAGCACAGGTGGGGCCGTGCATGGTTAAATGCTGTTTGGAGCTGGGGTGGGAACGTTTCTTCATGGTGAACTTGAGGGAGAAAGCAAAGGCAACATAATGGCTCCTTCAAAAGTTGGAGAATTAGGCGTTTGGCAAGGTCAGTTCTCTAGATGGAAACTGATTTACACCGAAGAGGATTATTCTGAGTGCGACCCTCAGTGTCACGGCTCAGGAGCCCGCTTGCAGGGAACGGTCATCTCTATGACCCACCAGCAGGGCTGAGAAGCCCGCTCAGGTGCACGGGAGA
This sequence comes from Phocoena sinus, assembly GCF_008692025.1. Lineage (NCBI taxonomy): Eukaryota > Metazoa > Chordata > Mammalia > Artiodactyla > Phocoenidae > Phocoena > Phocoena sinus. The sequence goes on along the minus strand of NC_045774.1, from coordinate 67,657,449 downwards.
CGTGCACTCATGTGTGTTCTGCCAGCCACTGGGAACAACCTGGAACCCGTCAGCGGGAGAATGAGTGAATGATGTGACAATATTTTTTAAAAACTCAAAAATATAATGTTGGACCCCCCCAAATTGCCAAATGACATTGTACAGTTTAATACCATTTATGTAAGGTTTGAAGACAAGCAAAACGATGTTCATCTGTTGTGCGTGGCTACAAACATGTAGTAAAGTGTAATAAAAGGGACAGGAATGACGAATCCCAAATTGAGCGGTTACCTCGGGGTTGAGGGGAAATGAGATCTGGGAGGGGTTCACGAGGAATGGCTACGGTTTCTCTAATTTTTTCTTAAAGTGATTGGTGGTTGTGTACATTTTAAAATGTTCATATTTTTGAATGGCTGAAATACTTTGTAATTTAAAAATTTGTCTCTAAAGAGGGGAGAATGTGTTCTAATGGTTTGTCCCATCAGTTTCAGTTTTGAGGAATTACTAACTAGACTTCTCTGGGGCTGATTAGCTTGACTCTTTGCTGCTCTCCCATCTCTTACCCCATCAGATTCACTGTGGCCACTTCACCATCCCTGACTATCAAACCAGTGGGGAAATAAGAGAAAACTTGAAAGCCCTCACTTTCCTACTTGCTGGTTGGATGAGCGGGGAGTGGAAATTATGCACTAAGGGAAGTCGCCACATTTTGAGCATATTTTGTTCCTTGATCACAGTGCCAATAGCCAAGGTTAACCAAGACAAACTTGAATTCCGGATGAATCCATAAGAATCTCCTGCCAAACTGAACGGGGTGGGGTGTGGGGGGGTGGCGGGGAGCGCCACTGTGCAAACCTTGCTCTAGGCTCCCCGCCCCCAGGGGAAGAGTGTGTGACGTCTTGTTCTGAAATCAGTGTTTGCTCTGCATTAACAGCATGGCCGGACCCCCTTGCATCTTGCTGCCAATAAGGGCCATCTTTCTGTGGTCCAGATCTTGCTGAAGGCTGGCTGCGACCTCGATGTCCAGGACGATGTGAGTAGAAGCCATCATTCTATCAGGGCATGGTTGTCAAGGGGGCTTGTCTGCCTCGAATCCCACAACATGTAACTAGCTATGAGGGGAGGGAGTGGGCGGTAAGAGATGCTCTCCAGCACTTTGTAGCTCCATCTTGGTGGGAAGAACTTCCTCTTGAAGGTCTGCTGTGGGCCCCATTCTCAGTAGCAAGGTTGAGTTTGGGAGTGTGAGCTGGTCTTTCCATCATGGTTCCTATCTAGTGGTAGTATTTCCTGTCTAGTATTATTCAAGTGCAGAGCCTCGAAGGGCATCTTGTCTGGTCCTGTCTCAGTATAAAGGAGCACACCACACACACACACACACACACACACACACACGCATGCACGCACACACGAGTATGGGCAAGCCTTGCTGGAAATGTGTCATTGACCAAACATAACTGGAGAAAAGGTGAGGCTTAAAAACTTAATTTTTTTATTTTCTCGCCTTGATTTCTCTTACGCTGTATACATTCAGTTAAAAAGGACCTATTTAAAGAAACAACAGCACACTGACCTCATGGAATCTGAGAAAAAGGAGGCCTCCAGAAAGAGTTCACTCTGGTGCTCTGCCATGATTGAAACTCAGTCTCTGAGTTTCTTTAGTCAAATTATCTAGAAAGAGATTCCAGTTGGTTCTTTTGGAGTCAAGAATCCATTCCTGAGTAAATCAGCAGTGGCTGGCATGGGGTCACCTAGTGCATAGGGTGGCCCTGTTGGGTCTTTGAAGGGAGTGAACTAAGAAGCGGATGTAGAAAAGATTATGTAAATTGCCGTCCAGTGAGCTATTAGGAAAATATCCTAATGATAATCTGATTGGAAGCTATTTTCAGAAACTTTTAATTCTGTTTCTAACTCTAATTTGTATAGTAGGACTCAAAGGAGAAAGAACTTTTGTGAGGAACACAGAATCTTGGAGAGTTAGTATTTATAAACCCCTTCCAGATTCACCTGTAATCTCTGTGGTTACAGAACATTATCAGATTTCAGACACTCAGGTGGGCTAGGGTGTGGGTTACCATAGTGCTTCCAGTTTTCTTTGAGTCTGTGTAAGGTCCTAAAACTTGGCAAACACCCAAGTTGAGAAGGACGGCATTCACAAAGAAATAACCAAATATGTCATATACACGGGCAGAAGGCTGTCAGTGTCATTCATAAATTTCTGGTTATATTTGGAACCTATTGAGTCAAGGATGTTATTTTCAAAAGATGCTGATCTAGCTTTAAGCTGTGGATTTCTGCCTTGGGTCCCAACACTTTTTTCTTTCCTTGCAGTGTAGCCATCATAACATACCTGATTATATCTTATCCTTACATGACAGGAGCAAAAACACAGGGAGAGAGAAGAGATTCTGACCACAGGAAACGCAGGGCATTCAGTGCTTGGTGCAAATATGTTGGACTGCATCTGGTTTTCTCTGTGTAATTGACGCCCTTGCTTGCCACGGTGGCAAGGCTGCAGTACCAGGCATGCTAACCCATCCTGACCCAACACTCCTGTCTCAGGTCCTGAGCTGCGAGTATCACTGTGTTCTCCTGAAGCAAAAGCCATGCTGACTTTCTAGAACTACTGCTGTTTATATCAGGCAAGATAGGAAGTAAAAACTCAGGAGCCAAGGCAGCCAAAGGGGGACATAGCAGCAGAAGGAAAGCCAGCTCTACTTTCAGAGAGGAACTCTTTCACTTATTGAAATCTTTTTTTTTTTTTTTTTCTTTTTTGCATCTTTCCCTTGGTCTAGGCGATGCGTACATTGCTTCTCCCAGGTAGCTTAAAACAAAACAAAACGAACGACAAAACAGTGCAGAAACAGCTGGGAGTGGAGAAAGTAGAATTGATCTTTACTAGTCCTGAAGTAATGCATTTGCCAGAATATGGTTCATGTGTGTCTTCTATACATTTACTGTGTTGATCAGCCTTGAAACTCATGTAGGAATTCAAGGAAGAAAACTCTTTATGAGTGTTCTTTAAAGAAGCTGGTGGGAGATTAAGTATTGGAAAAAAATCATTTCAGAAGTTACCTGTCTTGGGTGATGGGTAGCGATAGAGAAGGTTAATGTTATGAAGAATTTACTCCTAACTTCGTGTTCTACAGATACTGTGCTTTATGTCATGGTAAAGACTGAGAATTAGTTGAAGAATGACCTCCAGTGCCCTGGAGTGGGATTATTATGAATTTGAACCCGTGGAAACCAGTTCTTTAGAATATGCAACTCCAGGGGCAAGTTCCCTCTTGCCTCCTGCCAACCCTGTCAACTCTCATTGGAGCTCTAAGGCCATCTCTGATTGGTCAATGAGCAATCACACGGCCCCCACCTCAGAAATAGTCCACGACCCCGTGGCCACGGTAAAAGGCATGAAGGAAGAGAAAAATAAGAAAAACCAGAGAAGCAAGGCTAGGAAGAACCCTGGAAGATCAGAGAGAGAAAAAGAGGTCAGCAATTATTTTGTGCACCTACCCTGTCTTGAGCTTCCTTGCAACATGTCTGCCTGTGGCACCTGGGAGGGATCCCTCCTGAAGAGGGGCATGGTCCACCCTTGCATGACTGGGGTTTCTCCCATGAGCTTGGCTTTGGAATCTGCCCACATTTGTGCTCACTCTTTTTCGCCATGTAGGAGAGAACACTCAAAGTATTTCAGAACAAAGTTCTAGACCTCAGTGGTTGCAAATCGTTTGAAATCCCAAAGTAAGGAGCACTGACGTCTTAGAAAAATGGAGAGCTGGCAGCTCATGCACTTTGCAGACTGTTGCAGTCACTTTGGAACACGATTTGCCTGTTCCAAACCGAAGTGCCAAACTGCAAGATTGCTGGGTCTTCAAGTTTCCAGCTTCAGCGCTTTCCTTCTGCTTCTTTGTAGTCAGCCATTCAACAAATACTTCTCAGGTGCCTATACTTGCCAAGGCACTGGGCTCAGTCACTTAGCTTGATGATGCCGTAAACACTTAGCTTGATGATGCCATAAAGAGGCAGCCCATCCCACAGAAGCACCTGATCCTTCTTAAGGCCTGTCTTAAGGTAATTGACTTCACAGGTTGTGAACAGCTCAGGGTGAGCGCAAAAAGCCTTGCCAATTTGAGTTCTGCCCCAACCATGCTACCCCGGATTAGCTGGTTATCCCCTGAACTGCACTGGGCCTTAGTTTTTTTTAATTAATAAAATGAGAGAATTAGGTGCCATGGTGCTTGGAGCATTAGTAGAGGATTAATAAGTATTTGCTGAATAAATAACGAGTAAATTTTGTTGAGAATGCCATACTTTTCCTAGCTTTTTTTTTTTTCCCTCCAAAGTTTCAGAATTTCATGGTTGATATTTAGATCATGTAGAAATAAAGATTATGTCAGAGTTGCTGCTTGGGTCTGTTATAAGTACGTAGTGAGGATACATCTTGTTCTTTTCTGTGTCATATTTCAAAGAGGAAATATTTCAAAGGTAAGTTTTAGTTTTATAACAGGAAGAGTTGATTCACAGGTAATTGACCCTGTTTCAATCAAGGGTCTCAGGTGTTTGCTTATGTTGTGTTCTGGGGGGGGGTAGTTCTGAGACAGCCCGAGGTAGTCCTTGGCTTACGTATTTCGTGTCTCTCAGCCTGTGATGCTCATCTTGGCAACTTCAGGGTGGCTGGTTTTCATGTACTAGAGAAAGTGTCTCACCCAGTCCTCCAAACCCACCCCACCTGGTGTGAGCAAAGCTAACGGTCCTGCTCAAGGACCACTCAGGGTGGGGAAAGGCTGGCTTTGGCCTTCACAGCCGTGTATATCCGACACCTGAGGCAAGGACCCTGGCTTTGAGCGGGTCTGTGACTGAGGGGTGTGAAGATGGAGGGGAGGCTGTGGCCTGGAGACAGGCAGGGCCAGGAAAGGGGACACGCAGGAGACACCTGTGCCAGGTACCTGAGGACCCTTTGTTCCCACCATAGCCTCACCCAGCTGGTCAAGTCTCCTTGCGCGTTTTGCTCGTCCCTCTGGAAATTGACGTTTAAGGGCCGAACTAGAAGTGAGATTTAGCTTCTTGCATTGAGCTAGAATTTCACAAAGGAATGTTACCCCCAGGGGAGCAAGTACAGGAGATTCATGCTAAAAGCAAGTAATAAATACTGGTGACATTCAGGCTCCAAAGCTGCCTCAACTCATGATTTAGTGGCAGCCCGTGAAACACAATAAAGCATTTGACTTGAAG